>NC_134109.1:94630000-97130000 GCF_040939455.1 Microcebus murinus
GATTTCAACGTATAAATTTTGGGAAGACACAAACATTCAGACCATAGCACTCCCAATGCCCTCCCAAATTCTGTACTAAAACTACACCAATTTTTAAAATATGAAATAAACTTTTATGAGTTAGGATATTTAAACTGTTCCCTCCTTTCTTTACCTGTCAAAACATTAAAATCTTGGTCATCTTTCAAAACTCAGTTCAAATACAACCTCTTGGTAAAGCCTTCCCAAAACTCTTCAGACACAGGTAAACTGCTGGTCCTTTGACATCTACCTATCTATCACATTGTCCTGTAAATACTTTACCTATGCTCCCTGTTAAACTGTTTGATCCTTAAGAACAATCACTATGTAACTATGTCATCTTTATTTTTGTTTTTCTAACGCCTAAGTAAGCAATAATAAATGCTCAATAAATGTTTGTTATGTATTGGTATTACACAAGAAGTATGAGTTCAAAATATACATTGTTTCTTCCAACAAAAAGCAAAACAATGTATGTTTTGAATTCCTGTAGTCAAGGTTCTTGTAATTCTAGAACAATTTTCATCTCATGTCCCATGGCACTCAATCTACACTGAATGCCATCTCACTTACATTATATGCTTCCTATTTTTTTGTCTTAATTGAGATTAAGACAGTTTTCACCTCAAACATGGTTTTAGATAGACACTGTGACCATCAAGACAATGAAGTTATTTACTAAAAAGAATGCAGTGCCACTGGTATCTTGCTAAAGCCCTTGGGAATGAAGGTGATTCAAAAGGGACTGCTTTTTCCTGGGACACTGGGCCATAACACTGGAGTTCCAATGAGTGACCTGCCACCTGGAAGGACAAATTGGAACTGCAGTCTCTTCATCTGACCACTGCCAAGTGGCTATTTTATGGTATGTTATTAATGTTTAAGCTGACCATGTCTTATTTATAAGAGGGTACCACTTTAAAAGTCTTATTTTCTTCTACCACATAAGAAGGAGAGGAGGAGGTGAAGTTCTGTGTTCTAGTCCTGGTTTCAGGCTAAATGTCTGGCAAGTCACTCAGCTTCCCCAGCCCTCCATTTCCTTGGCTGTGAGGACCATACTTGGTAACCAAAGGAAAGCTAATCTATGGCACTTATGATACAAATCTTTCCAGCCCTTTTGCAGACATTAATAATTGATCATAACACTTTCTGGCTGAACTTCTGAACACTTTTCAACATGACACTTCAGAAAGCTACTATCATTTGAGTGAAAGATGTCATTTACTATTAAATGAACTGCCATCCCTAATGGCGTCTGAGTTCTAATATTCTGTACATCTGAGCTACTGGATACAGAACGTTTGTGACCACCAGTGGGCGCTCAATAAGAAAGTTTATCAGAAATTTTGTGATACTTTGGTTTGTCTTGCTCCTTTTCAAGTGCATGTTAAAGTTTCATAGCCACTTGAATAACAGTGTCTCCTGACCACTGCAGAGTTCACCCTCTGCATTCAACTGACTGCCTTCTTTCCCAACGATGTCTAGTATTTTAACACGCAATGACTGTACTAGAAAGACATTGTATGAAAAAGTGAAATTCAGGTGGAAAAGAGTCCTACAACAAACATTTAAAAACCTATGCAAAGTCATCACCAAGAACAGCTAGAAACCTCTCCTCCCAAAAAAACTGGTTTTAGCTTCCTGTTGTGAAACTATTCAGTACACTAACATCATACTTTGACAGCCAAGTCTTATTAACATACTATTTTAAAATACACTAATGAATGAAGATCTTTTTCTTGGTCTAAATATAGTAGAGGCTGCTTTGGTTAGGAAGATTCAGATTCAGAGCTGGAGGGGGCCTTAGATATACCCTAAGCACATGGAAAATGTTACAGAAAAAAACTTATCAAAAGAAGTCCAATGACTTACCTAAGGCCACACATCCCCAGTTAGTGGCAGAATAGGCACTGAAGCCCTATGCTCTGATCCCCACTCCAGTGCTTTTCCTAAATTTAATTTTTGCTGATGTTTATTTGAAAAATGGGCGTGGTGGCTGAACAGGAATATGAGCAATCCTCACTGCATCTCCGTCACACTGTTAGAAATTTATTCAGGTCCAGCTCAATAAACACAAGTGACTGTAAAATAATTTTACATTTCCTTTCTTGAAAGCAAAATGTGCTAGGGAGACAGTGTTGATTTACATTCCTAATATGACACTACTTAGAGATGAGGTCCTGGGACATTTTCTGCAGTCTGCCCAGGTGCAGAAACAGGAACTTCTGCCAGAGGACAGTTAGCAGCCAGACTATTATAATCCTCATATAGGAAATTATTTTTCTAGGTTTATTAAAGAATACTTTTATGCTCTTACAACTACGGGACTATATTTGAGGGTTCGTGAAGGGGGACCTCAGGACCAACCCATGTCCTAATAACCTCCCACAGGAAGGCTGGTTTTGAATGAGCAGAGGAAAAAGGGAATGGCCAACCTTGATTGATTTAGGAGCTGGTTATAATTTCATTGCATCAAAGTGAGCCCTTTTTTATATGTTCCCTTCTCTTTAGAGCCTGGGTATCCAAGGCTGAATAAGAGAAGGGCATCAAATACCAAAGTCTTTTTTAAATGGTCACAGCTGTCTGGCCCACAGTTTCTTCTCCCAGCTAAGAAAATTAAAATAAAAATTCATAACGGTACTTTATTAGAGATACTCCACACAAACATTTGGAAAAGATCTTTAAGCACAATGTCCTTTTGTAACTATTTCATAGTATCTTAAATTCTGGGCACCTGGGCAGGAAATGTCATATATTTTCCTATCTCAGAAATTCCACCTTCCTGGTGGAATGCTTTTAAGAACTCTAACAAGGACAGTGCTCATCTGCAACAAAGGCTTTCTGCCAATCAGAAATGCCTCTTCCCAAATTGTAAAGGAACAGACATCTCATAGTCTCCAAGGGAGGTGGCCTGACTTGTAAATGAAGGATATGGGTGTATCCCTAGTTAAAACAGTTAAGAGCATAAAGGTGGGCTTTCAGAAAGCCCATTAAAGATGACTGGGTTAGTTTATACAATTTCAGTTTTTAAAAAGAGACCATCAGGATAACAAGATAACATGCTAGTCTATTCCACCCAAGACAAATTAGAGTTGCTTAATTTATTCAAGTTTGATGGGTAAATGTTATAAGGGTTGTGTCTATGCATATAAAACAAAGTAAAGAAATAAGGGTATTCATTAAGGACTGAGGTGATTACCCTTGTAAGTATTCTTTCATCATCCCCATAGAACACTGAAAATGAAGGTACCAGAGTTGAAAGATCTCCATTTTAATACTAGTCTATCTTTTACCATTTGTGTCAATCCTAGGTGAGCTATTTAAACTCTCTGAGCTTTGTTTCTTCCTCTGTAAAATCAGAAATAAGACCTATCTACCTTACAGGCTGTTGTACAATTAGTGAGATAAAATGTGAATGTCCCTAAGGTTTAGCTGGCTAAAATGGAAGTTTCTCCCTTCCTAAGTTCCTCGAAGAAAGGTCTGCTGGCTTCGTATGGTTTCCTTTTCATCTTAACATAGCACTTAACAAGCAGTAAGTGCTCAAAAGATATAATAAATCATGTCCCTAGGGAAAGAAGTGGGGATGGGATAAGGAATTCAAATTAGCTGTCAACAGGGATCAGATTCACCTAAGACTTGTTTTATAAATTTCAGCAGTTGCTTGGTTAAAGATTCAAAGCAGTGATGCTTATCCATGCGGGCTGCAATGCTTGGCCACTTTTGCAGCAGGAACATTATCAAGGACAATTACGGTTACCACACTTTTCAGCCCACAGCAAAGTGGCCATGACTGTATAGGGAGGCTGCCATGAATTTTCTAATTGAGGGATCTAAACCCCAAGGAATTCTCAAAGCAGCAGGCATTAATAGAAGCTAGGTGTAAATAATTTCCTATCCTCAATGAATCTTTGACATAAAGCTGCCATGTTTTATTTCAGTAATAAAATGTTTTGTTTTTTTAATAGTAAATGCTTCAAATGATTTGTATTAAACCCTGCAGTTGATTGTGCCTTGGAGAGTTAAATTTTACTCGGCTTGCCGTTAAACCGCTTTTGGTTCATCATAGGAGAGTACCAGATAGCAAATCAATAGCTAGATTGATCTATTTATATGAAAAAGTTCAATTATTTTTAGTTAAACAATACAAGGAAGTAGTTTGAGTCCTTGTCATATGGTAGTTATGTCCTTTTATATGATTCTCCCATTGTTTCTCCTGATGTATTTTAAAGAGATTTATGAGCAAAGAAGAGGCAGTATTATTATTTAACTATATAAAATTTTTAAAAATTGCATTGATGATCATCTCAGTATGGTACACTGTAAGACTAGTGGCCTTTGAATATTATAATCAAAGGTAATAAAAGTATTACTAACTATGAGGAAAAATACCCCCACCTTATTTTTCTTCTAATTAAGAGTCTACCTATACAGAGTAAAATAATGAGGCAAAGAGTTCTGATCATTTATGAGAAAGAGAGGAAAAAAACCTTCCTCTTGAAATAGCTACATAGTTAGAGCAAAAGTGGTTCTGTCAACTTCCATTCTTTACTTTGCTTCACGCCAAAACATCTGGCTAAAAAGTGAAAAAACACCCAAATGGCATTGTATAGGAAAAACACCTAGATGATTGATTGCATTTTTCACTTTAAAGTCAATGTTTTGATATTATAGAGACATGGCCTTTGTTCAGTAGGTGCAATCTTTTACTGGCAAAAAGCATGGTTATACAAAGCTTGCTTCAACAAGGACTAATTGATCCATTTTAATTTAAAATTAAGTAAGTTTTAAATAATGGACCCAATACTGTACACCCTGAGCCCCACTTATGCTGAGTTCTAAGTTAAGGAGCAGGAAAAAGAAAGAGCCTTCACTAGAAAAGACTGCAAACTAGACTCTCCAAGTATTCAGACAGCACAAGGTCAAAAGAAATGAAAAACGAGAGGCAACATTTAAAAACAGCTTTAAAATATTAAAGGGATTGTGACAGAGTAAGGGCTGGGTATTTTGAAAATAAGTATTGTATGCCCAATGCACTGCACTCATGTGTAATGATTCCATAAATTGTGTTCACGTTGTAAACAGAAATAACTTAGGATACCAGTAGTTAGGTAACAAAAATCCATCCAGCTTCTCACATACCCATCAAGGTCTGTTTCTGAAAGTGAAAGGACACTGACGAGAGTACAGAGACAAAAGGTCATTAGTCATGTTCCCCAGAGGACAGTCAGTTTGGCCAGCCTTTGGTGGACAAGTCTGGATCCAAATGAAGTGGGGGGAGGGAGGACAGTGGGCGGGGACCTAGTCCCTCACCCAGAATGAGGCTGCTTGAGATATCCAGTGCTATCTTGAATCATTTAGATTAAAGGGCCCTGGGAGAATTCTGGGGCCCTGTGATACAGTTTTGGGGCACGTCTAGTCTTCCATTTGCTTCAGGATTCCAACGGTTGTAGGATATCCCTACAACAGACCAAAACTGTCCAATTTTCCCAGACTCCTTTAGTCATATGCCAGATTGACTAAGACCTGAGTTGGGTCTTTTGGAGGTATTTATGTTTTTTTTTTTATTATAAATATTGATGAAGGTGTTCCAAGATCTAGGTGTGCCTGTATTCTTCTCACATGGTTTCTTAGTGGGTTGAATTCTACGTAACGATTACTAGAAAGTGTGACTTAGATGTGTCATTTAAACTTCCTGTGGCTCAATTTTCCCACCTGTGAAATAAGAAAATAAAACTACCTTACCAAGAGGTTGTAAGGATTAAACAAGGTACTGCATTACTGCAAAGCCTAGCACAGCGTGCACTCTCAGACTTTTTATTGACTCTAATTCTGAATGTAAACAATCAATTCAAGACAATTTATTAGTGCTCTTAAAGTTACTCACTGCTTGTTCTGTTTGTTTGTTTGCTTATTCATTCATTTATTCTCTATTGCTACTAAGACCCCTTTGCCAAACCGTGCAAGGGTGGGGAACCTGAAGCCTCAAGGCCACATGTGACCTTCAAGGTCCCCATGGGGCCCCTCAACCAAATCTAAATGTCACAGAACAAATCCCTTCATTAAAAGGATCTGTTCTGTAAAATTTAAATTCGGTTAAAAGGCCGCACTCAAGGATACAGAAGGCCACGTGTGGCCCTAAGGCTGCAGACAGCAGAAGAAGGTAAAGACAGTGAAGGCCATCCAACACATTACCTGGTCTCCCAGCATGTCTGATCACTACCCTCTTCTGACTCTGCCATTAAAATAGGCTAATACAGGCTGGTTCAAACGTGCTAGGGCTGCCTGCTCCTGAGGCCTGAACAGTGAGCATGGGAAATGTGCTTTGGGAAGAGAAAACTCAGGGAAAGGGTTTTAAATACCCTCCTTTCCTGAGAAAGCTGAATGTAACATGATTTCTTTTTTGTCTTTTGCTTGGAAACAAATGTTCCTTTGCCTATCTTCCCTAGGTTTAATTAGTCTGTCTTTCTCAGGATTCAGCCTGTTCATTTGCAAATGGAAGACATCAGAAAGGCTAGTGGGTGTGGGTGTGGGTGTTGGGGGGAAGGGGGCTGAAGTGTTTATTTTCGAAGCCATGGGGGTCCTCATTTGAAAAAGCACCCAGCTTATCTCAATGTTTTTGTTTGTATGATTTTGAATTCGAAGGTTGGAGTAATTCATTTAGGAGATTAAGCTGTCTTTACAATCAACCTAGTTGCCCTATTTATTCAATAGTATTGCAACGGTTAAAAAAAAAGGCCTTTTTAAAAAAAGAATTCCTTGATTTTCAATTTTATGTTAATTAATTTTACATTAAAATAATGCTTATTTGCTGGTCACATTTGTATAATGGCTTAGAGTTGCCAGAGTTAGCAAATAAAAATACAGAATGCCTAGTTAAATATGAATTTCAGAAAAACAATGAATAAAATTCTACTCTATGTATGTCCCAAATCACTGTGAAATCATGGGGTATACTTGTACTAAACAATTATTTGTTATTTGCCTAATAGTCAAATTTAACCTGACACCCTATATTTTATCTGGCAATCCTACAGGTTTTCATGGATGTTGTACATGTTCCAAGAATGCCAAGCAAAAACCAGAACAAATTCCATTTCATTATTGCACTTAAACTTGCTTACAGCAGAGTTGAAGTACTTCATCATTCTGAATAATAATTTCCAATTTATAAACAGATAAAATGATAACTCAGGAAATCAAGTGAATTTTGACTTAGAGAATAAGATGTAGTTCTAAGCACATTCCGAATATGAAAAATTTTCTCATCACAAAAAAAAGTAAAACCAAAAGGGACCACCAGTATCTTTATTTGAATCAGCAGTTAATGTCATGAACTACTACATTTAAACGTGAATATCAGCTTTCATTTATGTTGCAAAGCAAACATCCTGTGCAAGGCGGGGCTGGAACACCCCAGTGAGTAAGGTTGAAGAGGCCTTTGAGCCAATAAATGAGTGCTTTCTCCACAGGAGACTAAACATTTGCTTGTGACACTAAACAAATAACAAGCTGAATTTTATGTAGCACAATCACTGTTGTGATATATATCTGTTGATATAAAGTTAAATGAAGAGAAGGATTATGGAATTTTTTCTTTCAATGAAAATTGCCCTTGACTTAGATCTTAGCAAATAATTTTAACACAATTATACTTATTTTGTAATTAAATGATTAAATCCTTCCTCTTTGCTCTCAGCCCTTACAAATATGCAAAAAAGGTATATGTGATGCCTCCTCCTACCCCAGGAACTGGATTATAATATTATTTGCAGTGATGCATTCCTAAAGCCCCCTGACTTAATAAACTGCTGATTAGCCAATAAGCCTAATTGTGCAGAGTTTATAGAGTCCATTTCATCACCTTAAAGTCACATCTAATATTTAGAAAGAAAGGGGGGGGGTAGGGGATTTTTTTGTAGATCCCAAAGCATCTTAATTTTTCTTTCTTTCTTTTTTTAAATAGTCGCCTTCCCAGAAAAGGAAGAAGAAGCGACACATCAAATGAAAACTTCAAATTAACCATCAAATATTTGGTCAAGAAATCCGTATTTGCTATTTAAATAAAATATCAGAAAACTCTTGCTAGCACTTGATTTTGAAATAAACCTCATGTTGGAGGTCAGCCCTGTTAAGAAATACCACTGAAAGCTGCCACTTGACCCGGAATTCCTCTACAAGAAAAACTAGCCATAACTACATGAGAGGCCTATATGAGAAACTGCCGGAATGTCAACTTCATTTGCAGTGGCCCCATATGGCCTGATCACTCTCCCTGGCATGATAAATCACTGGCAGAATCCTTACCTTCCTACGTTTGATCTCTGCTCAGCAAGCTGTGGTTTTGATGTGAAGAACTCCAGATCTCTTAGGTCAGAGACAAATAGCAGTGGCACTGACCTGCAAAGTGCTAAGTCTCTATTAGAGTCCAGTGAAAAGCCATGAGCTTCTGACAAGTTCCCTTGCCACCACGCTTCCTCACCCTCTGTGGTTTTCAAGAGCTTAGCTTGGCAGAAAAGCTGCTGAAATGGTTTGGAGAAGAAACAACAAAAAATCTTTTCTTTCTACCCCTATTACCAAGCGTTAAAATCTATTTTCCCTAAGACTCAAAGGAGGAATTCTCTTGGGAGTTGTTACTCTAATTTCTAGTACTGAAAGTCTTTAGCAAACATGAAACATTTTGATTTCCAGTGGATCTTTATGATACTGCTGATCACTAATTTGCACAAGGGGAATCATTAACGTAGATTTCTGTGGACCATTCTTTGATAACTCCAAGTACATGTACATCCGTAAGAAAATATTTTTAACAAAACTGTTTTTAGTGCAAATTTTGGGTCCCAGAAAGACTACAACTAGATAAGCAAGCAAGTTAAGTATTGTCCTTTTGATGCTAACAATCGCAGGTTCTGCAGAATCCTGAATGGTCAGGGTGGGGTAAAGAAATCTTACAGCTCTTCTAATCCAACCTTTTTAATAAGCAGGTCAATTTAATAAGCATTTCATTCTGCCCTCTCATTTTATAAGTAATAAAACTGTTTCCAGGAAATTTAAGTGATTTACCCAGTATCACAAAGCATTTTCATATCCCCAAGGCCTAATATAGAGTAGATACTCAATAAGTGGTCAAGTGATTTTGTTCATTCATTAATTCAATAAATATTTATTGCATCCCTACGTGTTATGAGGAACTGCTGAATGAGCACCCATAAAGGGCAGAGCTGGGGGCAGAACACAGGCCTTCCAATGCCCAGTGCATTGCCCTGTTCACTGCTCTACCATGCACCCTGAGAGATCTCTATTTCAAAGGAAGGGGCAAGTGGCTGCGGGAGTGAAGGAGAGGGGTTTTGCACCCTAAAGTGTGTGTGAGTGTCGGTGTGTGCTTTCTTTAAAGGAAGTATATAAAAGGAAGAGAACTGTTTTAAAACACTTTACCCCTGGAACTCATTTTCTAGTCCTGGCATTTCATCTATTAGTGACTCTGCAAATGGAATCAGACAATTTTTTATTTTCTAGTATATATTCATTTACTGATTCATTCAAACGCAAAGATGTATGGACCACACTCTGTGTCAAGGAAGCCATGATATAGGCTCTTATGAAAATTGGAGTCCAAGAAAAAAACTAGTCTAGCCATTAAACAATAACTGGATCCCTTTGTGTGACATTATCAAACATACACATCATTTAACAGTAATAATAAAAATAAAGATTTGAATAAGGCTAAAATAGCATATTTCAAAGGCTTCTTGCAAGAAATTTGGTGTGTTCAGAAGTCATGTTTGTCCATATCAAAATGACAGCAGAAACACTCCAAAAAATTTTTTTTTCACTCCAAAAATTTTAAGACTAAAATTGGCATGAAATTTCTAGTTCACTGAAATTATGAGTTCTAAGAAAGCAGAAGGCATGCTATCATTTTAACAGCTGCATTATTTCAATAGTTGTCCCCTTAACATCACTCAGAATTAGAGACTCTCATAAATAAGCTCCATCTTCTTGTAGAACCAAGTTAGTGACTTCGCAAGTATTCATTAAAAGCAAAATGTTTGGTTTCTTTTTTAGTTAAATGTAGTTTATGTACCCATATTTATGCATACATATTTGTACTAAATGTTGAACAGTAATCTTTCTGCTCAATTCAAATCATCAAGAGTTCCAAAAGTCTGTTTTGTGTGCTTTTTCCCTAAGCCTTCTCTTTTCTCTGTTGGAATTCCTGGTAATGATACCAGAATGTGGGCAAACCTCATTAGTCTCCCTGCTGTTTACAAGACAGGATTTATGCTCAATGTGCTGAACACAATGACACACATCACTAAATGGCTAGAAGTACCACCCAGGCTTTAATCTGAGAAATTTTTCACTCAGTGCAAATACCTATCAGCATGGAGAAACATGGAAGAGCAATTACAGCCAACACGTGTAGTCTTTTAAGAGTACACCAATAAATACCCATTTCTGAAGGTTAATTTAATGCAACCCAGGCCGTTATCTGGAATAGTATATGTCACCAATTCAATCCATTAAGTAATTACGAAATTCTCAAGAGGGCTCACAGGAGTCAAATGTGGTTATTCCAGGTTCATTGCTTCTGGTCTCCCCAAGGACCATTTAGGCCAACAGCTGGGAGAGCCAACTACAAGGGTTCCCAGGCATAACTAACCATTTTATGAAAACAGGTAAATGAGTCTAACCAAAGAATGAAAGTCATCAAGCCCCCGTCCTGAGAGAAACACTTAGGGACGCATAAGAGAAGCACAAGTGGGTAAGAATAAAACAGGAGGTAGAAAAGGTAAGGAAGAGGGGGTAGGGTTGACTGGCAAGTCAAGAGGAAAGAGAGATATGTTCTCTCTAAAAGTGAAGTCTGGGAGAAATCTGGAGACTACCAGATCTGGCTTAAATAAACCTGTTAGCAGTTTATTTAGACAGGATTTTTGAGTCATTTATTTACAATGAAATATCAATTATGCACCCCAACCAGCCATCGCCGTCGCTGAAATTCTGTTAGCTTGGATACTGCATGAATTTCTCTATTCTGCATCCCCACTAAGTTTACATGTAATAGAAGGAATCTGATAGTAGTTAAGCCTGAGTGAGAGGTGACTGTTCGTAACAGGCAAGGTGGAACTTATCCACCCACCTCTTTCTACTCTTTCTGGCAAGTGTCTCTCTGACACAGGTGATAGCCAGTTACACAAAATGATGACCTGTGGCGCAAGAGGAAGCATTAGAAAGAATGTAAAATACATTAACTTTGAATAGCCTCACACACCCTCATTGCCAAGTGAATCTTAATAACCGCAACAAAGGAAAACACTTTTTCAATAAAAACAAAACAGAACAAACAGATTTTACTAAGGGCAGTGTGTGACTACCCAACCAGTGAGAATCCAAATCCAAAAACATAGTTCTTTACCACAGCCTAAAGAATCAAGGGTGGGGAGATAATGTGGGGATGGTTAATGGGTGCTAAAACACAGTTAGATAGTTAGACAGAATGAACAGTATTTGACAGCACAAAGTGACTATAATCAACAATTACTTACGGTATACTTTAACTAAAAGAGTGGAATTGGAATGTTCCTAACACAAAGAGATGATAAATGTCTGAGGTGACAGATATCCCAATTACTGATTTGATTCATTCACATTGTACATCTGTATCGAAATACCACATGTACCCTATAAAGATACACAACCATTATGTACCCATAATAATTTTTTTAAAAAATCACAGGAACCCACCTGAATCATACCTAAGTGTCAAATTATATCAAACTCCCCAACTTTTATTGTTTGAATGCATGCTCCCATTTTTGTCTGGTTGAAATTCTTGTTAATGGTAGCTACAGACAATACTAAGTGGAATTAAATTTGGCATTTGAATTAATTATGAGATTTGTAATCAAAGAACTGGATTTGGGATTATCCTGTAAAACATTCAGCAGAGCTTTGGGTTAACAGTCGCAGATTTTATTGACTTTATTGTGGTTCTTGTTCTTGTTATGAGCAAGGAATAGTACTGAGTCCTGGGATTGTCATCTACTATTGCTATTTGGTCTGAAAAAAATGTTTAACTTAAATATGCTTGATTTTCTCACTTATAATATGGAGATATTAACATAATATTCACATCATAGGGTTGCCCCAAGAATTAAGTGTAATCGTATGTGAAAATCACTTTGAATATTATAGTATTGACAATAAAATCTATAGCTATTAATACTACTAAAATATAAAAAGTATTAATTCAACAAACATTACCAAAGCATCTATACTGTTGGACACTAAGCTAGGTACTTCAGAAATACCAAGATAAATAAGAGTTTATAATCCAGTATAGTTTAGGAGTAGGGAGTTACAATGAAAAATATAATACAAGGGAAATATTTTCCAGGAGAAGTACAAATAAGGAATATGCTCAGAGAACATAAATTCATTATCAAAAACAGGTTGTGTAGCCAACTTTATTAGGTGTTATATATAATAATATACACTTACAACTGAAGAGCTAGTTTCAGTTCCAAGGTTGGAGGATTTCACTCTTCTACAATAGCTTCCTTAGAATTAGAGGCACATATGCCTGAATCAAATCACTTATGAAACCCAAACACAAAGATAAATACATAACACCAGCTTTGAGTTTAGAACACAAGTTAAGACGTAAACAAAATAGAAGTAATGTTATTTTCAAGCTTGGTGTTAAGGAATAATTTAAATGTGCTGCACTGAAAGGATGAAGCATAGTATCGTATTAATTATTCAACAAAAGGTCTATTAGAAATTCTTTTTCAAATTAATTGTCATCTGTCCATATTTTCTGCACACCTATAAACAAACCACACATAGTGAGGAATTCATCAATTTACCTTGACCCTTCAAAACGGGTGGTGTGTGTGTGTGTGTGTGTGTGTGTGTGTGTGAGAGAGAGAGAGAGAGAGAGAGAGCACATGCAAGAGAGAGCAAGTGAATGAGAGAGCATGCATCACAAGAAAGCACAACAGTAGCGAACATTTAAGAACTGTTCTAGGTAATAAATGAAAGGTAGAAAAATTAAGTCCTGACATGAATAAGTTATAATAATCAATGTTAACCCAGAGTTTTATACAATGGCCCCTTAAACGTAGGTTTATGGAATGCACTGCTGTTCCTAGCTTAGGGGAACTAACGTGTATTAAAATAATCTATCACAGTAGAACTAGTTTCTCATATTTTCCCATTATAGAGAAGCACACATTGTGGACCTCCTAATCTTATTACAAGATTGCAGAGAATGAAATTTTTAAAAGTTATTTACATGTCAATATTGTTTGATGTTCCTTCATGTTACATCATTTGTCTTTAAGATTTACCTGTGTCTTCATACATAAACAATTACTAATTCCAGGGGTTAAGACACAAATGCAAACAGAAAATATTTTAATAGTAAAAATAATAAACTTTCAGAAAAGTACAAGAAGAATACCTCCAAAAACTTGGAATAAGAATGGACTTCTTAAGACACTAAAATAAAAATTCCTCTTTAGTCGCATTTAAAACTGTATGACAATTCCACTAGAAAAAGAAAGAGAAAAAGCACAAGAAAATGTTCACATAGTATGTAACCGACAAAAGATTATAATCTCGAGCACATACATAAAAATTGCTATAAATCAGTAAACAAAAAGACACAGAAAAATGACCAAATGATAAACTAGTCAATTCACAAAAGAGGAAAGCCAAATGGCCAAGAAACATGAAAGATACTCAATCTCACAAGAAATCAAGGAAATGCAAATTAAAACAGCAATAAGATACCACTTCACACTTATGAGATTGGCAGAATTTAGTTAAGTATAAGAATCCCAAATATAGGCAAGGGTGTGGAGTACTAAGTACTTTGACATACTGAAGGTGGAATATATTGGGGGTTTGATAGATTGGGGGTAGAAACTAGTATAACTGAGTTGGACAGAAATTTGGCAATCACTAATGAAGCCAGCAATATCACTTGTAAGTATCCTAAGAAGATTTCTCACCCAGGTATATAAAGAGACATGTTCAGGAATGTTCAATGCAGTATTATTATAACAGCATATTACTGGAAGTATCCTAAATGTCAACAGTAGAATAAATTAAAAATAGGGATATATTCAAAGAATGGAATACTCTGGAACAATTACAATGAATGAACTGCAAGTATGTCCAACAATATGGATGAATCTTGAAAATATGATGCTAAGCAAGCAAAGCAAATTGCAGAAGAATATATATAGCATGGTACCATTCACATGAAAAATTTTAGCATGCAAAACAATAACATATATTGTTCATGGATAAACATAGCTACAGGAAAGATAAGTGCCTTTGAGGAAGGAAGGGGAGGTAGAGAAGGAAATAGAAGGGGTTCATAAGGGGACTTCTTTCTTTTAAAAAACCAAAAGCAAATACTGCAAAATGTTAAGAACTAACAAATCTAGGCATAGGTACAAATGTTTGTTACATTATTGTCTATACTTTGTTGTATGACTGAAGCAGTTCATTTCCTGTCAAATATGTCTAACACGTTCTAAGTGTGCTATTGATCTGCTGAACCCAAAACATCTCTTTATCTTCTGAATCCTCATGGAACTTCAACTGCATCATCTCAAGCATTTAGCATCTTCTATCATGCACGATAGTTATTGTGTGCACATCCTCACCCTGCACCCATCAGGGAAACCGCTTCAGAGGAGAAACCACATCTATGTATCTTTTCACACCAGTGACTAACAATGCTTTATACACAAGAGGCCTTAATAAATGTTAAGTTAATAAGCAAATGAATAAACTTAGGGAACCAAAAGAGTAGCTCTGGTTATAGCTAAAAATAAAAATGACCCTGAGATAATATCAAGTTATATTGGTATATTGAGTATCAGACTCTAAAATAGAGATAAGGCAGAATTCGCTAGTTTTAGTTTTGCTAGGAAATTTATCCAAATAGTCTCATACTGATTCTTGATCTCCTCCCCAAAAAGGATCAGTTGAGGAACTCCAATTTTCACACCTAGGGAAATATAATAAGACTTGAAGTTGTTCTCCATAAATTCATATAGGCATTTCATAATTTCATCTGCCCAAGCAAGGCCACCTTATTCCCCCTCCTCCTTCCCAGCCCAAACCCTCCCACCATCATTACACACACCTCAGTCTGTGGATTCTGTGTGAGTGTAGAAAAGGATGGGGGAGGAAAGAAATAGGTTATTTTTGTCTATCAGTGGATTTGCTAAATAATTAGTGGGTTTGCTAAGCCCACAATACTTTGCCAGTTCCACTTACCTGGAGGTAGGTTCCATTCTACCTGTGGGAAGAGTCACACAATCTATACCACTTTCTGACTCAGCTTAATCTTTAAGAAATCCCTGGAGATGATGTGCGACAAAAATCCTAAGAGTCACTGGGCTCAGAATTTGAAGACATGAATGAATGAAAATTATGCAAGAGAAAATATATTAAAATATAGCTTTTTAATTATTTTGAAATGTTTTCCCTATATCTTATAATCAAGATTGGAAACAGTTTTTGGACCCGACAGCCTAAGCCTAAATTCTTCTAAATAAGAGACAAGTGTTTCCAGCTTCACCTAGACAATAAGTTTTGTCTTTCTTTCCAGAGATCTAGGGATAAAGAAACTGCTACTTTGGCTCTTGGAAGGCCAGATAGTGATGAGGAAAGGAAATAAAGCAGATAACTACTTCTGGAGGTAACAGAGCTGAACTGGAGTCAAAGGAAGGCTTCCTTCTATAATAAAAATTAGAATGTTCACTCACAGACATTCTAATTTTTAACCACATTCTACTGAGGTCAATTAATCCCCATGTTTAGCCCCAGGGAAGTATGGTTGAGAGCCTAGCAGAAGACCAGGTGGTAAAATTGCCCAATTATTATTCCAACTGGAATTTTCAAAGCCTGGAAGTGTTTTCAATCATGTGATTCAACAGAGACTTGCTAGAAATAAACTCCTATGAGTTAACAATTTAAACATAACTCAATCTTAAAGGCAGACAACCAAGCAATAGAGAGATATGAAATAAGAAATTTCCAATTTGGATCATCTCATATATTTGAAAGGTTAAATGGAATAGAGCTCAAAGATATGTCTGAAAAGGCACTTAAAAATTAACCAAGGTGACATTATGGCAACCATGTCGATGTGCATTAGATTTGGTGTTTGAGGGGAAATGAATGGCTTTGAAATGATCTGTCATAGTGAATGAACAAATTAAGGAAATGCCAGTAGGGCTTTCACAATAGTTAAGGCCTGGGTCTTTTACTTTCTGGAAGATGGCTGTTCCTGGGAAGTACCCCCAAACTCCCATGTTTTATTCTGGGCAGTCAAGACCAGTAAAAGTTTCTTTGGTTATAAATTACATAAATGAAGATAACTTGCCACTGCCAAAAGTTATCTACCATCTGAGAAATGTCCTCATATGCTGCCATACTTCCTAGATTTATGTACCTAATGATTTAGCAAGATCTTTGTCCAAACTACTTAAAATACCAGAAACGGCTATTTGCAACTTGTTGTTTAGGCTCAGCCAATTGGGCATGCTGAGGCATATTAATGTTGAATTTTGGCATAAATATCAGATATCTACTTTGATTATTAAAATACTGGCTGGAAAATTGTTTGATTTAGTGACTTTTTAGTAAAGACAAGACCTTGGTGGAAAAAAACCTCCTAGGAGTTCTATTTGGTGAAAACACAGTGTAAACATACAAGGATTCCATAGCTGCCCAGAATATTAAACTCTTATGAGTAATGAAAATAGTAAACAATGGCCTGTTTTATAAAATTTATTGATCATCCAATTCTGATCTTTCTTAAAATGAGCCTCCATTAATTTGTATCTACAAATATAATAATAATCCAAATGTAATCATCACTTTTGTAAAAATGGAATTAGCATTGACTGATTGGAATTATATGCCACTTACTTTCCATACTTTTTCATTTAGTCCTGATAACGACCCCATAAAGTAGATACTATTATCTCCATTTTGACAGATGTAGAAATTGAAACTCAGTGAAGAAACTCCTTGAGAGAAGACACCACACAAATCTTTTTCACTGTTATATCCCTAGGACGTGTCACTGTACCTGGCACTAAGTGTTGAATAAATGTTAATTGCCCACATAGCTAATATGTACATGTCTGACTAGGATTTGATTAAAGGCCTATTTTAACTAGGAGCCTTTCTTTTTCCAAGACAAAGGCTTGTCAATTTTTTATAAAATGTAAGTTATATGGTCTCTGCTACAACTACTCTGATCTGCCTTTGTAGTCTGAAAGCAGCCATAGCAATATATAACTGAATGGGTGTGGCTGTGTTACAATAAAACTTTATTTACAAAAGTAGGCAGATAGCCCATATTTTGCTGACCCCTGCAAACAGTCACTAAGATAACTAAAGAGGCAAAAATACACATCACTATTTATTTTATCATCCAACTGAGGCTCAGAACTAAGTCCATGTGTTGGAACTTGGGATGCTTATTGGTTTGGTCATGATTTGATCATCATGCTTCACTGATACATGCCTTCCTTAAGCCTGGCTATAGGAAGTCAGACTTCACAAAACAGGCTCCTCAGAGAATCTCCTACCCTGAAATAGAAAAACTATCATTCATTATTTCACAGACATAAAAGACCAGGAGTGCCTCAGCAAACGACAATTCTACATGGTAACATAAGCTTGTGTAATAGAAGGCATCAGCAAAGACTCCAGGAGAATCATCTAATTCAAGTCTTACAATGAAGCTGTTTTGGTTCCCTGGGTTAAATGGAGATGCTACAAACATCAAAAAGCTGTATAGTTACAAAAAAGTATTTTTTAAAAACCTAAAGTCTTCTATTATTAATATGCAAACTTGATTGACAATTTATGATCAAAACAGACAATCCTGAGTAAAGATTTGGAAGGAACTAGGCCCACATCTGTCTTTTAAAACATTATTTCTGGCATAGGCAAGAATCTTACCCCAGACCTAAAAAAGCTTAGAGAAATAAAAAAATAGTAATTTAAAGTCAGGGAATCAAAAGCCACTAAAGGTAGTTCCTTCTTAAGAGGAGTGCAGTTCATATTGTCTCCATGTTTCCAACAGAAGTAACACAAAAAATAAAGATTTAAATTATTCCACTCAAAAAACAAAAACAGTATGTGTCACAGACTGTTAGGAAAAGTATAAGGCAAGGAAAGCTCTATCAATTTTTTAAAAGTCAAGGCCAAGGTCTGTCTTATCAAATATTCCTATTTCCACTCTTTCTCCTTCAAAAGGTTTTGCAAGGATCAAATAAGATATATATGAAAGTGATAGGGAAACCATCAGGCCCTGTAAAACTGTAAGTGGCATTGTAAGTATTATCATCATCATTATTACTATTGCATTGATCAAGTGAACTACCACCGTGCTGACCAACAACCAATTTTTGCAACTCAATCTTTTTATTATAATAAGAACCTAAGCTCCTAAAAGGCAGATGTTTCCACACTCTAACCAGCAAAGAGGAAAGCACCATTGTTAGGAACATGGCCACTAAAATACCACTGAATTGAATAGAAATTGACCTCAGAAAAGAGAGGTTCAATAAAAGATTGTTTGATGAATAAACAAAAGAAATAAATAGTAAGCACCCAATGCACATTAGCTCTAATTTTTTCAGTTGATAGCTTTTTATTTTTTTCTCTTCTACTTTAGCAGGTCAGTATTCAATAAATGTACCCCTCCTCCCTCAGTTCTAGCCCCCTACTGTATCAGATGCTAGAAGAAAACATAACCTTTTGTTACTGTTAGTTATAGGTACAAACTCTCACTGAAAAAGTGATCAACAGAGAGATAGCACATGTTTTTGCGGGGCGGGGGAGTAGGGGATGCTAGTAGAGCCAGAAAAGAAGATAGAGCCAATACAGAAGGTAAAAGTGGGAATAAAGAGCAAGTTACCAAAGACCTGAGAATCTAGAAGAGGTATCGCCTGCAGTCAGGGTTAGTCAGTGAAGTGCTGAGCCTTGATTTACAATGTGTGTATTCCTATAGAATGTTCAGCTACACAAAATAATAAAAACCAGACTGATAAAACAGACAACTCAGAAAAACTTTAATTCATGAACACATAGCAAAAAGCACTCAGAACCTAGTCTTTTTAGGATACAAGCATGAGAGTACACATTCTCTTGGCTCTAAAATGGTCCCTTCAATACTTCATGTCAGTTATCACTTCTCTTGACAAACACAGACCTTTTATTTTTTTCTTTAAAAAAACCCATTTTCCTTAATAAGCAATCATTTTTAAAACTTGGTTCCAGCTTGCTATATTAGGGAAATAGAAATAGATATATTCCAAAAATGGTATTGCAATTGATCTTTATTCTAAAATGGATATTGGAGCTTCACAGCAGTACGCTTATTTTTTAAACAAAATGTAATTGCCTAAAAGTCAATACAAAACCATGAGTTTAGCCTTGTTAACACCCTTGGGTATTGAACTTTAATTCTGGAGAATTTCCACTGGACCCTTGACAGGCAAAGGCGGTAACTTTTAATTCTGATGATCTCCTCCATTCCCTTTATAAAAAATGTAAAATACACTTTGAATAAGAAAAAATGGTGAAAAACGCAGAAAAATACAAGATCACAAGCACAAACTATTCTAAGTGCGTGCTACTTTGAAATTCTCATAAGGCCATTTATTTGTTAGCGACTGTATGTTGGTCCGAAATCACGCTGAAAAATCATACAGAAAAGTCATATCCCTCATTAAAGCTATATTTGTTTAACGTGACAAAAACAACAAGTTAATGATCTATCTATGTTTGTCTTATAGTACCATTTTCTGACGTAAAAACTGTGTTTGTTTCATATGTGTTACTCAACAGGCCCCAAAACACAATACATTTTTAGCTATTGTCCTTTTAAAATGTCCTAATGATTATGCTATCACTGTTCTAAAGGACTATCCATTCTACTTTGTTCTCTTTGAAACTGCTAATATAATTTTCCTCACTCCTGATCATAAGTTCCTTTTTTAAAAATCTCTCCAATAATCTTATTTTTTTTTTAAGTAAAAAAATCATTACCCATTACCCTGGGCTACCAAAAGAGCAGCTTCTGTTCCTCACGTTTAAAAAAAAGAAAAGAGAAAAACCTGCTTGTTCCCGATGCTTGTCTTAGAAAATTTAGAAGTCTCACTAAAGAGCCGAGGAGGGAAGCTGCTAGAAATGTTCACAGATACCTGATTTTACAAGTCTTTGTGGAAAAGCTCGCCTTTAGATTACTGTTACTCAGTGTTTATGAGGGCTGTTTGTCAAGACAAAAATAAGGTGCCTCCTCCCCACAAATTAAAGAATCAAGTTACAATCCATTATTTCTTTTCTGATTGTTTTTCTTTGTAATAAGTGGGAAAGTTGATACTGGATAAAAGTCTTCCCTGAGCTAAAAGACTCCACATTAAAGGTTCCAATTAGCTATAAATCAGTTGTCTTTCCTACTGGGGGAGAACAAGAGAAAAGAGAGAGGGGTAGTTAGGAAAAAGAACTGGAAGAGCTTCCAAATTAAATTCTGAAAAAGATACCTACTGCATACCTAAAACTTCTTTCAGAGGTTATTAAGAAAATCTGATTTAAAAAATGAGACAAAAATCAAACTTTCCCAAATCTGAGGGCTAGGTCCATTTTCATAAGGTAGATCTTACATTCTAAGACCTTTAAAAAGAGCATGAAGAGATTAGGGACCTTCATAAAACAAAACTTTTAAGCTGCACGCTTTCCCAGCTAGATCCTAAACCCAGAAGTGCCACACATTGGCACTATTGTTATGCAAACAATGCCTAAAAGGCTATAACCATTAACGACCTCTCATTAAAATGGCTTTGAAAAATTTGTCACACCATCTAAAAAAGCTAACAGGTACATCAAATCCATCTAAATCAACATTTTAAAACACGCATCACCCTGATTTGTCTCCTAAAACTCAATGCAAGTACAATTTCAATATTTTGGTGTTTTTTTGCATTTCTCTTTCAACTATTAAGACAGACCCAAGCAATTTACTTGTCTACAAAATTTAATTTATCTTGTAATAAACATGATGGAATACATCTTTAACCATACTGTGCGTAAGCCTATGTGTTTAAGTTAATCGGGAGAAGTTAGCATAGAGATCCACTGAAAGGCACAGAAAATCAAACTAGAGAACTGCAAAATGAACTTCGAGAAATGTGGCTTTAAATCTCATCTATCTCCCCTCATCCCCCAAAATATTATAACATTACAATTTCTCCATTTTTAGTCATTGATAATTATTTTCTATGTCGAATTTGTGGAAAGAAAGCAAATTCCATTTACATTAGGAAGCGGACACGTATTCTTTTTTCATGCGGTGCAACAACAACAAAAAATTCCTGCTTAGCAAAACCCAAGATAGCAGAGTTCATTATTCAAAAATAAATTCTTTTTCCAGTTCAAAAGCGAACTCACTCAACTGCCCCAATTTTAAAACTTTTCAAGTTTTCCAGGGAAACTGCCACTGCCTGCAAAATTCAAAGTAAATGCTGAGCTGGCTCTACTGTGCTTATCGGTCAGGTTTTTCGTGAGATTTGTCAAACCGGCCAGAGCGCGGGTGTCTTGACCATTTCCTAGGGAAAGCCCCGTCCGCGCACCGTCCCGGCTCCCGAGGGCCCGACTGCGACGGGCAGCCGGGCGGTCCCCGAGGGCGGGCGGAGGACCGGGAAGCGACGGCCAGGCTTCGGGGCCACCCTGGCGGGGAGCCCCCTGCCTCCCTTCGCGGAGACCAGGAGGTTCCGACGACTCATCACGACTGTCGGGACCTGGGCATCCCACCCGAAGCCAGCCGCAAACGGGTGCCGGGCGGGAGCCGTTGAGGCGACCCCTCAACGCTGCGCTCCAGGTTGGGGCAAGTCCCCGAGGTGTCCCGAGTCCGCAGCAGCGCTCTAAGCGCCCCAATCCCGAAGGCAGACCCGGCGCCCCTTCTGTCGCGCGGGGATGACAGGCTGGCCCCGGCGACCCCGGCCCCATCACGCCGCCCTCACCCCCTAGAGAGATCATGGAGAGGAGAGAAGGTTCTAGAAAGTCCCCGTGGACGGCGGGCGCTCGGCGACCGCTTACCTTGGTGTACTTGATTTCGAGGTTGGGCGTGGGCGACGGCAGGAGGTGCAGGGACGCCATGAGGGCGGCGGGGTCGGCCTTCACCTCGCCCGGCATCTCGATCTTACTGGAAGTCATGGTGGCGGGCCGAGGTGTCGCTCGCCCGCGGCGTGGGGCTGTGCGGGCTGTGCGCGCGGTCCGCGGGCCGGGGGCGCGCTCGCCTGTATATAGGCAGGTGTCAAGCTGGGGCTCTTCTTATTGGACGTGAGGGCCGAGGCGCGGGGGGCTGGTCCATCCTACCTAGGACGCCCCGGCGCGGCCCCCATTTACATAAAGCCCGCGCCGCGCGGCCGGGACGCTCGGCGCCCACGGTCAAGTCCGCCCGCCCGGCCCCCACCCCGGCCGCGGGGACGGGCCCACGCCCACGCCGCTGCCGCCGTCCTCGACGGCAGGGGCGCGAACTTGCGCCGCAGCCCGCGGGGTGCGGCCAGCCCGACTCCGCGTCCCTCTGGCCGGGCCAGCGTCGGCGGGAGGCGCACCTTGGCCGAAGTCGCGGCCCCCGGAAGCGGAGCTGGCGGGGGCCCGAGGGCTCGGCGCGGGGAGCGGCGAGTGGTGTTGGCGGCGGCAGCCCGGCGTGGAGGGCCACTCCCGGGGCCACTCCCGAGATCACGTCCGACCCCCGTCCCGGGGCCCACCGCACCCCAGAGCCCCGGCTCTCACGGGGACCCGGGGCGCGCCCTCCCTTCTCCCTGGGCAGGGGCGCCGGGCTGTCCACGGCGAAACCGTCTCCCCCACACACCCACTCCTCTCCACGTGGCCGAGGTGCACGGTGGCCGGACGGTCGGGGAGGGGTAGAGATGGGCGAGAGTCCCTCGCCCCACACTCGGAGTGAGGATCCCCGCGAGCCGAGGGACGCGCCGCGGCCCTCGCAGGCTTCTCCCGCCCAGCTGCTGCCCTCTGCCGGCCGGACCGCCCCGGAGGGCGAGGGCCCTGGTCAGCCTCGGCTCCTCGCGGTTGCGCGCGCGTCTCATGCGCTTCGGTCTTTCTTCTCCGATCGCTTCTTCCAGCCCTTCACCCTCCTCGCCTCAACACAGACACAGAAACACTTCTGCTTTTCTGTTCTTCACGCTAACAGCTATCATACCGCCCGACCTTGGGCTGCTCTCTTCACTGACCCAGTGGGGCTGAGGTTTCATCTCCATAGCCCCTAATTTAAGTGTTCTGTAGTACCACAAGCCTTCCTCTAGTTTGTGTTTAAACTCCCCCAGTTTACATCCGTAAACCAAGAATCTAGACACCTCTCCTCAGAATAGGTTTTGGGCTCCATGGGCTAATTCTGAGGGCCACATGAAAAGACCTTTATAGATCTCTTATAGATCTCTTCCCTTCCCCACTCCCAATGAAAGCTTGACCAGGGCCACTGATAAGCATTCTTTCTTCCCTATTTTTCCATGAAAAGTGAGTATCATTGTGAAGGGCCCGACTATCAAGCAACTCTTTGATACTCATCTTAAATGCCATTTTCGGAGCCGCTAGAATCCCATTTCTTTGGGTGTTAAGTATCAGCCAGAAAACATCTGCCTTAGGTACTTTCAGTAACTAAAACTGCCTAAGGCTCAGTGTTTGGATGCTAAGCAGTAGTGGAAATAGACAAAAAAAATATTTTATCTTAGTATTAGGTTTACAGAAATAAGTTCCAGCTTCTCAGAACCCAAACTATCTACCCAAAGTGACTCCAGTGAATTGTTTTCATGGAGAAACTATAGATCTTGGCTTTTGGAGGCATCTCTATTAATAGGGATGCCAATAATTATGGCAATAATTATGACTTAATAATGGTATATGTTCATAAGATACACTTTTATTAAACCCTTGGAGGATTAGAGATACAATTAAGGAATAAAAAAGTAAAAACTTGAGGTTGGGGAGAGAGAGAAGGTTCTGGTAAGGGAGAGCAATGATTCCCATGGAACAATTTTGAAAACGTATTTTGAGCGTGTTTTCCAAGGCAAGGCACAGTGCTACAGGCTGGCTTATAAACTAGACCAATAGCCCTTGTTGTCAATGAACTTGCAGCCCCTCCCTACAGATAAGTGGATCAGTGACTATGAGAGGCTGGGGGAAAATTACAAAAGAGCATTGACAGCATGACCTGGGACTGTCTGGGGAAGTTGACCTTTGGCTGGAGGCCTTAAAGGAGAAGTGAGGCTTCAACAAGAGTGGGTAGGACACAATAGCAAAGGCATAGAGATGTGAGAGTATGTTTTTGGGGACATGGAATGTGGTTGGAAGTATAGCAAATGAGACTGGCAGGGCAGTTAACTTTAGATTGAAAGGACCTTGATGTTTGGGGTACTGAGAAGCCATCAAAAGATTCTGAGGAAGAGAAAAAGGAAACTTGCATAGATTGACCTGATAAATACGTATTGTCAGGAAAGAATATCACAAACTGGAAGCCACTGGTTTATATTCTCAAAGCATAAGTTGGGGTTGTCTACCCTTTACTCAATTCTTGCTAACTACAATTCCATCACCATGAATCAAAAATCTCTGTTGGAGGAAGGAACAATATCCAAGAATTATTAGCATTTGTTGCACAATGAGGTAAAGCAAATAAATAGATTTTTATGTACTCCAGGCAGGAAAGGGAGTATTTCTTGGATTCTTCTTATGAACATATCCAAAAGGTCTAGTACAGTAACAGGTGACAGGCTGCTTTGAATTGTTCCCTCATGGCTCCTTTCGTGTGATACTTTTCAACTAGACAGTGAAATGATCAGCACAGGGATTGTGTCTTCTATTTTTCTTGTTTCCCTTCCTCAGTTTCTAAAGATCGGAGCTATTTAATAAGATATTTTGTTGATTGATATGAGCAAAAGACAAAGCACACTACTCCCACTGTGTACATAAGTAACTTCCATACACTCTCTGATTAAGGAATATTTTCTGTCTGATCTTTGCTTTTTCCCATCTTTTTACTATGAACTTTTCTGTTTGTAGATGTCTAAGACTCTTTTTCTTCATATAAATCATCCTCTAAGAAAATTTTTTCCTCTCTATTCAGCTCATGATTGTAGCCACATTTTGTCCAAGTTCTTTAGTTCAGGGTACAGGCAAGATTTAGCAGAAAAGAACAGTTAATTATAACTACTTCTTCAGTGTACATCTCCTTGGTTTCTGTTCATGCAACTTACACTGCTGTTACTTTTAAGGTTAACTTAACATCGCTTCTCACATCCTTACTCTTTCCTCCTCTTCTTTCTTTTATCATCTTGTTTTACTATCTTCTCATTTCCTCCATAGATTTCACAATGGTTAAGGAGACAGTCTTTGCTAGATATCTTCAGATATCTTGCATTTCGAATCTCCGTCTATTCCCTGATTTGGTTAAGGAACATTTTTTCCCACTCTTATAGTGTTTCTCCTCCCGCCCTCCCCCATCTGTAATTATTTATTGTTTAGGATACTTCTTGTTTGAAACCCCTTGCACAAGGGAACCTAAACTGCAGCATGCTCTATTTATTTCCTTGTGAAAGCGATTTATTAGGCCTGGTGGAGCCAATATCCTGGAGTTGCAGAGGAGAAAAATAAATTCTTGCCTCATATTTCCTCACCTAAATAATAGAATGCAAAGTTGTAATTTTAAGGCATCAGCTTTATGTGAAGTTTGACTTTAAGGTATGGAACCATAACAATTTAGGCTTTTTTTAGCTGCAGTTAAAGGTAGGAAAATATTTGTTAAATTGAGAACCATACTTTAGAAGTCAATGAAGGAAATTAAATGGAACACAAAGATCCCTCTCAAAGAAGATACACTTTTGGTTTTGACAATAACTGAATGTCCAGCTTGAACGTCAAGCGTCTATATTAAGGGACTGTTTCAGTCTCAGGTGGCCTTGCTTAATGGCTTTCCTGTTCCCATTATAACCATGATGACAGCCCACCTTTTCTAACAGATACACTTGCATTTTAATTTATCTTCAAAAATAAATCACACATTATAGCATTTCCCTCTTCTGGGTTAATTGAATCAGTTCCTTAAATGTCTCTAAGTCTAATGATTTGAAAGAGGCACATTGTTTGAAATATTTAAAAAATTAGGGCCCTTAGGTTGTATGCAGAATGATCTCAGTGCTTATTTCAGATATAAGTGTTTCCTAATGATCTCATTCATCTCAAATCGGATATGCCTGGCCACTTTATTTGAAATGTTTCCTGAAAACTCTTAACAGGAAAGCTTAATGCAAGGTATATTTATAGAGAAATGGTATTTAATTTATTAACAAAAGCTTATAAAGAGCTTTACATATTTTTATCCAGAAATGCTTAATGAAGTATTTGGGACCCATTATGAAAACTTCTATAAAATAAATTCACTTATATTTTTTATTTAATGTGAATATTAACTTTTTATGTGAGATCTAAACTCTCATTTAATTATCCTTTTCCTTCTAACATCCAGAAGAAAAGAGATTGAGATTGTGGCATTTATTAACCATAAAAATTCTCTAGATATTAAGTTCCTCATTCCTCGATGTGGCCTCTGGTCACTATTCTATAGCAAGGGGTAGAGTCCTAATTGGTTATGACTCCAAAAACCATGTTTTGATACAAAACACAATTCTTTCCTTTTAAAATATATCCTCCACTTTTGGGGGACCCCAGGAGACTATTTTAAAAATGGAAACTAGATTTTTCTTTGTTGTAAAGCCCAGCTTGACTTTGTACATGTTCCAGAGGCTTCAATGTGGGTACAGGGATGAGCTCAATGCTTTTATCAATAATCACATTTAACAGACACAGGGAGAAATTAAACTTCCAGCTACACAGCCTTTTCTGAAGGGGCTGTGGGAAAAGGCATTAGCTCCCTCTGCAGCCGATGGCATGTATGTGCAAGTCCATTTAAGTGTAATAGCTGAATTCAATGTCTTTTATCTGATACAAGGAAGAAATCTTTAGGAGACGTTATCGTCTAATTTGAATTAATTTGGAGGAAAAAAAAAATCTCTGAGATTCAGACAAATTTAAGACTGCAGTTAGTTTAGGAGAAAGACTTTCATTAAAAGACCTTTTGACTTTTAGGAAAAGAACAATACTGTTCCTTGGCCAAATTTACCATAGAAAGCGCAATACTTAGAACCCTACAGGCCTACTCAAGTAGTGTCCAAAGAACTCTGTACCCATAGGGCAAGTCACATGGGTGTGTCTCAGATTGGAGGCAGCTATTTTTATCATGGTGGGTGAGGAAGAGTTATTAACAGGCAGATGCCAGAATTTCTTTCTTTTCTTGCCCAGGTAAGTACTTGGCATGTAGCTCAGTTAAGTTTGCTTTCCTTTCCTTTCCTTTCACATTCCTTAGTTTATATTTCTCTTTTTACCTTAAAAATCCCTCACTTCAACACATAACTCTTCACTGCTATTACTTACCGTAGGACATGCCCA
This sequence comes from Microcebus murinus, assembly GCF_040939455.1. Classification (NCBI taxonomy): domain Eukaryota; kingdom Metazoa; phylum Chordata; class Mammalia; order Primates; family Cheirogaleidae; genus Microcebus; species Microcebus murinus. The sequence goes on from NC_134109.1 coordinate 94,657,583, forward strand.
TTCCTAAGCATAAATTTCCTCCCTGAGTCCTGCCCTTTGCACAACCACTCAACTCAAAGGATCTTTGGGCATAAAGAATTCTCACATGAACTTTGATGATATTTGCGACAGAGATCCATATTTATTATGTATTCACTAGAAAACGAGGCTAAGAAAGCAGTCACTGTCTCCTAGTCTAGCAGTCACTGCTAGAATGTGCCACTGAAAAGATAATGAGGAGCACTTTAGATATCTTGACAACAGAGGTGGAATGTCAGCTTCTTTCTTCTCAATCACACAGGTTGCTTGTGAAAGGCACAGGGCAAAAGTGGGAGGCATTCAGGCCTGGGACACAGCATCCGATTTGGACATCCAGCACCAAATGACAAGGAAGGGTCTTGCTTCAGCCATGCATATCCCCCCTTTCAGAGCATCTGTGACCCCTTGGGACTACTGCTATTGCTGAACCTGGATTTTTTTTCCTCTTTGTATCAATCAAATAAGTTCAATTGCACAAATATCATTCACCAAATACCATGTGCCGATCGTTGACATAGAGTCTATAAAGAACACAGAAGAAGTCTGTGGCAATTCCTTCCCTTAAATCCCAGCGAGGTTGGAATGACAATAATTGAGTATGTGAAGCTATTCAAGGGCCATGGGAGACAGGGAAGGCCTCCCATGGACTTTTATACTCTTCCAGGTGCTATGGGGAACACAAGACACAAAAAATAAAGATAACATTTTCCGACATGGCCCAACAAAGAACTTCTTTGACGTTTTTTAGTGTAAAGGTAAATGATGTTATCTAGTGAGTTAACTATTTATAAAATTGGAATTTCCAAAAGCAAATACTTGGAGCTGAGATTGCCTTCCACTTTCTAAATCCAAGTTATATGATGTCAAGTGTAAGTCCCTTTGGTACAGACCAAGCCAGAAGATAACAGGTACAGTTATAATCATTTAGGGAGCTTTAAAAATATATAGATGCCTGGTCCTACTTCCAGAGATTTCAATCAGTCTAAGATGATATTTGATATTTTAAACAAAGCTTGCTGGTGTCTATAAGGCACAGCCTGGTTTGAGAACCAGTGGTTAACCCATGGAAGGTTCACTGTCTGGGGTTACCTGAATCCACTCTACAACCTCTGAATTGGAAAAGTGGATTCCATGCCTTCCCACTTTGTAGTGCTCTTTAATTTGCTATTTTTAATTTAGTATTTAAAAAATACATCCAGCCTCAAATGGATTGACCTTTCTGCTAATGTATTTCACCTAAATTAACAGAGGCAATTAACTAATTTATATTGGAATTGTGCACTTTCCAGTTCACATTTATCAACTCTTAAATGCTTGATCTGGTGTTGCAGTTTAAATTTTTTATTATTACCCTTTAAATCTGAAATGTCTTACATCTAATTAGCCAAACTTACATATTCAATTAATGGATTCATTATGGGCTAATGAATATGGAGACAGCATTAGGGCAACATCTGCCTGCCAACTGAAAGAACTCAAACTTTTCTGCTATGAAGAAAGGATGTAGTTCGTTAGATAACTTGAATAGCTTGAACTTTCCATTTTAACATATCCAAGTACTATACTGAGTTTTATGGACCAGCTAACATAGGAAAAACAATATGTTTTCCAAAGAAAGATGCCTTTCTAGAGGGATATAAAAATCAGAATTTCAAAAGAAATACACCTTTGAAAACACTTGTCAGTATAAAAATGTACAGGTCTAGGTGGTCATTCCAAATTATTGAGTTTTTCTAACCTGAGTTTTTATAATAAATGCTTAATAAAATAAACTCAAGGAGAAAATTAATTTCAAAAATTAAACAAAATCTTTAATTTACTGTACTATACTTTAGGATCATTCCAAACTCACATGATTTTATACATGTAAGCATAGGTCCAGACATAATTTTGGGAACTGAAATGTTCCTGTAGTCAGTGATATTTGAAATCTAGATAATTCATAGATCTAAAATGAATTTACGTAATATTTTCAGTTATTAAAATTCTGGCTTTTTATTTCTCTGGTTATAAAGAAATAGTCATTTCTCGTAATTATAAAAAAGCCACCCACTTCAGGAAAGGTGGGTGAGGCTAGAATTCACTCGAAAAACTATTTTTAGAGATGGCAAGACTATAAGGAAAATAATCAGAAATCACTTTCAAAGCATGTGACGTCTTCCACATCAAAGCAAGAGTTGAACAAGGAAATTTGGCCCAATGTCTGCAGTGTGACAGTAAGAGTATTTTAGGACATGTGTGCTACTCTACCGAGGCTTAAAAGTTTGAGGGTTTTTTTTTTCATTTTTACGCTCCTTACATTCAAGCTGACACTTGGATTATTAAAAGACCATATTTCTTACCTTGAATTATACAGATGCAAAGTCCCAATATCCTTGCTAGAGTATCAAGTACACATTTATCAAATATTCTAAAAAATGACTTACTGCAGCATTTATGTGTTTAATATTGATGGCCTCTTATGTGCCTAGCACTGACTGGATTGCCTGGAGTTATGAGGAAAAAAACTGTAAGGTCTGCTCATGGCTTAAGTAATTAATAATTTGATTCTCACAAGAAAAGTCTTCATATTTGACTTCACATATACACTTAGGCTCACAAGATTCTATTTAATGTGCTCTTAACTGTGATTTGCCCTCTTTATTAGGATCTGGAAAACAGTGCCCGTGTGGGTAAATCTTCTCTCACTAGAAGTAAGGAAAACGGGAAATGAGAAAAGGAAAAAAAAATCATGGCACCTGGTGAACTCTGGGGAACCGGAAGGAGAGTGTATAAGCAGTCCCTGAGTAACAAGTGTGTCTCCTCTGGTACTTATGCTACAGAAGCCATGCAGTTATAAATACACAAAAAGCAAATTTGATAAGGAATACCTGGACCTCTCTGTCCCTTAGGATCTGATACAGGCTGTTACGGTGCATCACCTTAACCCCAGGCAATCAGTATTACGATTAACACTGCTCAGGCCCCAAAGAAATGCTCTTCCCTATCTCTGGCCCTGTGTTCTGAAGACGAAAAACAACATCCTTCACAAGGAATGCTGGGAAGATGAAAGTGCCAAGCAGCTGCCATCACTGGAGGGCGGAGTGTCACCATTTGAGCAGTATGAACACAGAGGTGAGTGAAAAGACAAATGAATTAATTTTATCACCTCAGACAGCATGAATGCAATGGTGGAACTGTTGTTTCCCAGGATTGCCAAGTGTCCATTACTTGCTTTTCTTTGTGTTCCAATTGATGGGTTGAGGTATATTCACAAATTAATATGGTGTTCCCAACAGTTCTTTGTGGTGACAGGAATATTTTGTAATATTAAACAATATAATTCTCTTACCATTCCTGAATATGTAGGTCTAGACATACTTTAAATGTAATATTGATTCTTTACATTGGCAACTAGATAGACATTAAACTCTAGAATTGCTAACAGTTTTATTCTTATAAAGTTATTTTCTAAGAAGTAATTACATTTTTTAAAAACTAAATAGCTTATTTCAGTAATTTTATTTAAAAGTTTAATACTCATTAATTTTAATTTCCATTTTGCCTTTTAATTTTAATAAAATTTTAAATATTTTAGAAAAAATAACTTTTTAAAAACATCTGTGAGAAGTAATTTAATATTTTTACTTTTAATTCACATTTCTGATGAAAATATATTCAAATTTGTACACTTCAAATATAATTCATTTTTTAAAGAACCTTTGAATCATTACTGTCAATATTTCTGTGAAAATCTTGCCTATAACAATATAGTGATTTTGATGAAATAAAGGCAAAAGCTGCAATTCATGGAATAAATATATAATTTATGAATCATGTATATTTTTATTTTATTACTTATTCAAACATTGCTGACACACACATCAACAGAACACTAGGATATACACAATTATAATTGAATTCAGCAGTCTTAATATTTTTCTTTCAGTCAAATAAAAAGTATAGCTTTACGTATTTAAAAATTTTGCCATCAAGAAGGTCTATTTATCAAAGCAAAATAGAACATTATATTTAACAGTTTGTAAGTTTAGTTTAAAATTGCAAAATATTTGGATGTATGGTATTAGAGTCTCCATTTGTTTTCTTTCCCTAGATCACAGAAATGTTACGGGTAGGCCCAGATACAAGGATTTGCTTTTCTCTGTGGGTCCAAGAGATTGATGTTTCTCAGTGTCCTGATTCCATGTAACTTCTCAGAGACACTCTCCATCAGTTTGCCCTGCTCACTATCCTATAGTAAACCTCCTGCATGCAGTCTTCCCTCTGTATCCATGGGGGATTGGCTCCAGGACTCCCAAGGATACCAAAATCCATGGATGCTGAAGTCCCTGATACAATGTGGCATAGTATTTGCATATAACCTATGCACAACCTCCTGTATACTTAAAATCATCTCAAGATTACTTTCAATACCTAATACAATGTAAATGCTGTGTACATAGTTATTATACTGCATTGGTTAGAGAATAATGATGAGAAAAAAGTCTGTAGATGTTCAGTATAGATGCAACCATTCATTTTCTTTTTTGGAACATTTTCTATTTGAGGTTAGTTGACTTCACCAATGCTAAACCCACAAATAGGGAGAGTCAACTGTATATTTAAAGTTCTCTCTGAAAAGGTGTGCAAAGTAATTCCAGAACTCAATTCATTAATCGATTTTCATTCTTAAGTGGTTTTCATGAATCATTAACAGGTTGTGCCAGTGTTATTGGATTTTCTGCTATCTCTTAATAATTTTTTTTGTTGACCTTATTAAATAAGAGAAAGGACACTGGATTGGGATCCAGGAAACTCAAATTCTGTTCCTGGTTATTCTCTTACTCAATATCCAGAGCCACTGAAAATGTACCCTACTTTCCCTAATAGAAAATGTCAATGCTAATGTGAGTATATCCCCATAAAAATAGGCCAAAACTGATATTAGAAGATTTGAATTTTTAACTGTAAAAGGAAAATAACTCAACTCTATCTATGGTGAAAAGCTATTCACAAAACTGTGGGATAAAGAATTAGGGCTCAGTTGAGCTAAACAAATTGAAGTGTAAGTGAGAAACGATCATTACATTACATCTTCATAATCCAGCAAAAACAGCTGCAGCACCGTCAGGAACTGTGAAGTATAAAGATGTGTGAACCATCGTTTCGCATCAAGGAGCTCTGTGTTCAGGCCAGCAGGAGCATAGTGATGGCATTGTGCCCTAAGAGATGTACAGTGCTATGGAGAACCAAAAGAGAAAATGATTATGTCCACATGGAGGGTAGAATGATGGCATTTGAGCTGGACCTACATGACAGAGTGGAGGGCAAACAGGCAAGAGGAGTGCAGTGGGGCAAACTTTGGAAAATGAAAGTTTGGCTACAGTGTGACACACCCGTGGAGGAAAGCCTGGGACATAAGCCAGCCCAGATGACAAGATAAGAAATAGGTTTAGCAGAAGAGGAAGCTAGAGTAAATCAGTTCTCTCTTCTCTTTTTTCTATTCTCTCAACTTCTCTCCTGTGTCTCTATCTCTCATCTTTTTGCACTGTAGTATTACATGTGTTAGAAGGTAGCAAGTCCTAGAGAAGTGTGATGTGTAAGCCACTGCCATTCAACATTACAAATAGCCTGACAAAAGCAGAAAAGGGTCCAAAAGGTCTGTGCCTGGAATCAAAGGATCCTTAGGCATGGGAGAAATTCCTAGGGCCAGAGGAGGAGGAGGAAGCAAGGTGACAAAAAGAGAAAGTGTTGGGAGATACCTCAAGGTGCTTACTCTCACTCCACTGGCTACACACCCTACAAAGTACAAAGTGGCCTCGTGTTAACCCTTTCCTCACCAAGTTCTGCATCTTCTATCTCATGGTCATCCCCCTGTCCAGGGGGATGCTCTAATGCTACTGCTTTGGTCCTGGTCCTCTGCATCTCTTGAAGAGCGTATCTAAGTACGCAAGGTTATACATTAGTGAGAATGGATTTCAGTTAAAGTTAAATGATACCAGATCGGTTCCTGTGGGATACAGGGAGCAGGGATGCTCTGAGCCACTGATGGAAGAAGAGGATGTCTGATTATTGGAATAATGTTGTTCTTACTGCTTCTGGTCTTGAGCCACTCTAGGTCACCTTTATGCTGCTGATAGAGTGAGTGGCCTTTTGACTTTGGAAGGCTAATTATGTAACTATGTAGGAAAGAAGAGAAAATTTACAAGTAGGCCATTCAGTCAAGTCCAGCAAGGGACTTAGAGGTCATCTTGTCCAGGCTTCCCTAACTTATGTTATCACTTGCAAATACAGCAGATCCCTGGATTCCTTTGGGTCTGCTGACTCCCAAGGAAGGGCCCAAGATTCTGTGTGTTTAACAACCTGAGTTCCCTTGGGAGATTCTTATGCTCAGGTGGTTTGGGGAAACTCTGATAGAGCCTTTTACAACAGATGAAGAAACTGAGGTCCTGAGAGACGCATCAGTTGCAGAAGTCTAGAAAATGAACATCAGGACCAGAACAGAGGGACTGAAGGGAGAACAGTTGTAAATGAGACTGCAGACCTCACAGTCATCTCTCCAGTGTCCCTGTCGCGGCCCCACTGAGATGCACCTCGGGGCTCCTGGGAGTGCGGGACCCTGGCAGTGGACAGCCTCTCTCCACTCCCTTCAGCCCTGCGAGGCCACAACAGTAGTGACTCTCAGGCAGTGGGAAGGAAGAAAGGAAACAGGGGGGAGGACAGTCCTGGGCTCCTGCCACTGAGGAACCAGGATCAGGCAGAACATGGGTACTTCTGTCCCCAGCTTCTATTTGTCCAGAGATAGCTGAACAGAAACAAGATCTGTCTAGGGGCAAAATTGTGAGCCCAGCAGTATTTGTCCCCAGTGTTCCCGGCCTTCCTTGTTTGCTTTCTTCTCATCTCATTAGTGTCCTTGCCCCTCCTTCCCCCTGTGTGTCCTTGCGCCCAGCCTTTTCTTTCCTAGATCCATGGAAATAGCTTTGTTGTCATCATCCACACTTTAACTGAAAGCAGTGTCTTGCCTTGGAGAGGTATTTGTCCCCTCCAACCGTCCCCAGCCCCATCCTGCCTTAAGTATAAATGTAAGGCTTCAATGAATAAAGTGTTTCAGGTAATTGCAGCAGTGGAAAAAACATTTGTAATAGAAGACCAAGGAAGCTACCTTGCCCTTGAAATTATAATTTCCCAAAGATTGTTTTAAGGTTTTGTTCGGCCATTGAACACACAATTAATGAGTGTGACCTGTGTCAAGCATTATGTTAAATATTTGGCATTCAGGAGGCAATAAGGAGAATGGATTTTAAAAAATGAACAAGGCTTGGTTCTTCCTTTTGAGTTGCTCAGCATCTGGTGAGGATATAAATTCGTGAAGGTAATACTGGACACAGGAGATATGCATGACTTTTGGAACCCAGGGAAGGGAATAGTTGACGTCTTTGGGCCAGGACAAGGCTTTACAGAGATGCCACAATTGAATTAGGACTTGAAACATAAGAAGGTTTTCACTAGGGTGTTAATAGGGAGAAAGAAGAACGTTCCAAGCATAAGGAGCCACATCTACGTGGGAACAGAGGCATGTTCAAAGAAAAAGACAAAATAAAGCAAAACAGAAAATCAGTCTGGAAAGAATGTAGGATGCGTGGTAAGGAGTAGAAGGAAATGATGCTTAAAAAGTAGGTTGGTGACCAAGGATGGGGTAAGTAACTGTGAGGCGAACAGTATCTTCCAAAGATGGCCTCACCAGTACACAGCCCATCCCATAGTGCGTAGCTTGCATTCCTCCGTCCAGATGGGAGGTCTTTCGCAGGGCTCCAGGCACTGCAGAGCAACAGCAAGCCATCCCTGCTGTATTCTGCCAGAATGTCTACCTGCAATAGCTATGAGAGACAGTAAATGATCATTCTTGTTTAAAGCCACCAAGTTTGGAGGTAATTGTTTATACAGCAGTAAGATAACAGATACAGTCACACCAAGGAGTTGCTGTAAGAAATACAATTCTTCTCTTTATAAATTAAAACAAACACACACACACACACTGGGGAACCAGGGAAGGTGTTTTCATCAGGGAAGTGGCAGGAGAATTGCAAATGAGAAAGATGGGCCTGGTGGCAAATGGAAATAGAAGGTGGGGGAAGAGTGGGTTAGAGGCTGGGAAAACATTTAGGAGGCTCTTAGAGTTATTCAGTCCATTCAATAGGGATGGGAGGGCAGAAAAGTGTCTTTGATTTGTAAGGAAAACTTTCTTAATTTTGGTTTTGTTTAGGAACTCTTTTATGTACCCAAAAGGTGAGAGTCAGAGAGGTCAGCAAAATGCTTGAGCTGATTCTCTCCCACTCCCTGCCCCAACATTTAATGCTACTCCTTTATATCCTGATCCTAGACTTTCAGAGTCTGTTTTCACAATGCTCTCATTCCTCCCTAATGACTTCCAGTGCTAAGAACCCACTCCTCCTAACTGGTATCTTTCTCCTTTTCTTCTCACAAATAAAGGTCATGGCATCACAGTCTCAAAATCTAGACCTCTTATTGCCTCTAGCTCATCAGCATCTGGATTCGGAAGGAAACCTTGTCCTGGGGTTTGCAGGGCATATAGGAGAACGTATCTGAGTAGAGAGGATCTAGACTGTTGGGAAGGTGGATCTGACTTTTCAACATAGATAAGTGTAATAGCAATGATCAGGAGATTTGCATGATTTATACTGTTGTTTACTATTTTGACACCAGAAGGTTGTAAATATTGAAGGAGTAGCAATGTGTTTATTAATACAATAATTGGTTGTGTAAGGTAGTGTTAATTGTGTAATAGCCTTCACAATTTAGAACGAGACTCTTTAATTGCTACTAATTGTCTAGTATTTATGGTAGAATGCAGAAGTCTAAGGGGTATTTAAGAAAGTGATGCAGGCCAAAAAGAAAATGAGTTAAAAATTTTCCTCCACCTTCATTCTTCTTGCCAAATATTAGACTCATTTCTACATTTATCTAAGAATAATTGGCGATAAGATCTTGCATGCACTGTCATGCATTCTTATTCATGTTAGTAGGCTTCCTGAGTTAACTTGCTCAGAATTTATTGAGTAATTTCTCTCTACCAGGATCTTTCTTATTCATTATCTTACTCAATCCTCATATCAAGTCTACAAAGTAGTATTTTTTATCTTCATTTTACAGTTAAGAAAAGCTTTCTGAATCTAAGCTAAGTGACATGCTCAAGGTTAAGAGGCTCATGGTGATAAAGCAGAGCCTTGAGTCTAGGTACTTTGACTTTCAAATTCAAAATTCTTTTCACTATTTGCCAGAAAGTATGGCGGACTTAGGCCATATCTTCACCATGGTGGTAATAGAAGGCAAACCGCGTAGTTACAATCATTTGTTTTTATCCACACAGCGACAAAGTGACAAATAATTCAAATCGTTGGATGGATGCTCAGATCTGGGCTGCTAAGCCTTTTCCTACGTGTAGGCTTTCACCAGTTCTGTGTAAGCATCTGCCCCAGCATCTCAATTGTTCTCTATCTGGGTTTGAGAATGTGGTGGGCTGGCATGGTGCCCAACAACACAGACTCTGGAACCAATTATTTGGGCTCAGATCCTAACTCTGCCACTTGTTAGTTCTGTGACCTTGAGCAATTATTTAACCTCCCTATCCCTTGGTTCAGTCACCTGTCAAATGTGGTAATAATAGTGCCTATCTCATGGGAGTTTTTTGTTTGTTTGTTTGTTTAGGATCAAATTGAGTTAATGTGGGTAAAGTACTTAGAACATTGCTTGGAACATATATAGTAAATGCTATTTAAGCATGAGACATCATCATTATCATCATCATCATCATTATCATTATTATTACCACAATTCCAGGGACCTAAAGGCAGTAAATAAATAATTTTGGAATCAATATGGCAATTTAATACTACACATTTTTATGTATATGTATGGATAATTAGGTAGATATAGCTGAGTTTTTTTTTTTCACAGTGTAATTTTCCACCCAAGATTTAAAGGTTTCTATTGTCTGATACTTGAAGATTCTCTCTCTTTCTTCAGTTGTTGTGGTAACCAGACAAAATAAGTGATGACTGGTACTAGTTTGCTAGGCCTTTCATAACAAAATACCACAGTCTGGGCAGCTGTGCATAAGTGAGAAAATTAATTTTCTCATAATTCTGAGGGCTATAAATCCAAGATTTAGGTACAAGTAGGGTTGGTTTCCCTTGAGCTTCTCTCTCAGGCTGCAGATGGCTGCCATCTTGCTGCCCTTCCATATGGTCTTCCCTCTGTGCGTGCACATTCCTGATCTCTGCGTGCTCACATTTCTTCTTCTTACAAGGACACCAGTCAGATTGGATTAGTGCCCACCCTAAGGGCCTCATTTTAATATATCCTCTTCTTTAAACGACTTGTCTCCAAGCATTCTGAGGTAGAGGGGCTAGCACTTCAACATATGGATTTGGTGGAAGGTGGAACACAATTCAGTTTGTACATGACTATTTAGATTATTTTATCTCCACCTGTCTATTATGTGGGCTGTGATCGCTCACTAGTGTTATGAAGATCCCTACAGTCACCCAAGATATTGCCCCAGGCAGCAGGGGACTTGCATAGATACCTGGTTAAAATATGGTGGCTTGTAAAATCCCCCTGGGTTTCAGCTGGATTGCTGAGTTCTAGAGGAAGGTACATGACAAGCAAAGCCACCCCTGAGGGCCACCTGTGCAACCTATCACTGACCTTCCCAATGCTGCTACATGTATGTGTGATGTAGAACCAGGTAGAACCAAGAAAGTGGATCTGCTGGAAAATGCCAAGGTTGATCTGAATATTTTCTGTGGCTTTACAGAATATTTTACAGAATATTTTCTGTACTTCAAAAGGTTGGGATCATTTAACTTGAAAATAGCTATAAGTTGGCTTTTTCAAGGCAGCCACTGAAGATCTGAATAGGAAGAAAAGGAGGGAGATTGGAAGGAGCAGTTAAGAATGGGATGGCAGAGCAAGAAGAGCCTAAGTTCACATCTGGAATATTTGTCAACTCTGCTGTGTGCAAGAAAGTGTATATGACAATACAAACTCTTGCAATGAGCTTAGTCAATTAGCTTTATCATCCTATTCCTTTGTCTTCTGCCTGTGGTAACATCTCCGGGGGGCTTGCCTCTCCTCGGTAGCAGCAAACAGCAGGGTAACAAATTAAGGTAGGAGACCACCACTGATCATTATTGCTAATGACCTAAGCTAATGCAGTGAAAGTTTTATCAATTGTTGATAACCTAAATGAATTCAAAGGGTGCCACCCCAGGAGAAGCACTCCAGTGCTGGAACTTCTCATGCGACAGTGGCCTATTTTTAGCTTGTGGAGAAAGGTGGCTCCACTAACACCAAATTTATGGTGACTATGACTGAGTCAGTGGAAAGTCTAAGAACTGCAGAAGGCAAGTCATTCTCAGGCAAGGTGGTGTCGCTTTATTAGTTTTATTTGCAAACCAAATTTATTTTCTTTCAACTTCATCTTTTGTCCACTGCATAAATCTTAAATTCCTCCCTAGAAACTTCCTCAAGGTGGAGGTGGCTTATAACATGTTGCTTGGCACCTAGTAAAGTTTTATCTAATTTGCAACTGGCTTTTCTTACTAACCTATTAATGTAAAGGTAGGCTGTGTGGAGGCTGTGTACCAGGGCAACGGGGAATGGAGCTCAGTATCGTTGATCTTCAAAAAGATCTTGTTTTATTTCCTGTATGTTTCCCCCAGAACTCACTGACTTCATACATTTTTGTCCTATTATTTAACTTAAAACATTTTTATCTCCTAAAGTAGAAGTCCCTTTTGATCAGTAATACTCACCTTTTTATTAATTCCTCACCTTTTTATTCTTTCTAAGATTTTTATCCCCTTACAGAAAGAAGTAGACTCCTGAATTTTCTCATATCCTTCTCTTCTGATCTATCTCCCGATCACAACATAAAAGAATTATGAGTTTAATTTACATGACCAAAATCAAGTTCAGCTTTTTGATAAGATTGTGAAATAGCCGTGATGTAATCGTGAAAGCACGTTGGGTTTAGAGTCCTAGGACCTGATTTGCATTCTAATTCCACTGCTCACCAACTCGTAAGCCCATGTAAATTCTTTAACCTCTCTGAGCCTCAGCTCCTTCATACATAAAATAGGGAGAGTACCTCCCTCCCAGGATCATACTGAGACTTATGTAAGGTATCATTTGTAAAAATGTTACACCTAGCACAGGATCTTACTCATATTAAGTACCTGGCATATTTTTCTTAAATCTAAATGTTTTTATATTAGCAATTTTATTTTTTTAAGAAAAAAAATTTTTAATGGAAAATTTCAAACATCCCCAAAAGGAAATTGAGAATTGTAATGAATCCCAATGTACCCGTTACCCAACTTTAATACCTGTCAACAGTTTGCCAAAATCATTTTACTTTGTCCTCCACTTTTTTTTTTTTCTGGGAGTATTTTAAGACAAATCCTAAACATTATGCTGTGTCACATGGAAAAACTTTAGTATGCATCTCTAACTTACCACCAAAATATTATTTTATCTAACAGACTTAAAAGAGATTCTTTAATATTATCTATAATTCAATCCATATGCATATGTTGTCTTAAAGGTATCTTTTTATAGTCAATTTATTAGAACGAGGATCCAAACAAGGTCCACATATTACATTTAGTGTTATATCTCTTAAGTTTACTTTGTTTTGAAATAGTCCTCAGTCTCTCCTTTATTTTTTTCTTTATGACATTATTTTGTTAACAAACAAACAAACAAACATGTTATTTGTATTATGGAAGGATTTACATGAGTGGTTCCAGCAAGAGGCTTGATTTTATTCATGTTCAAATTTCATAGGCAAAAATACTTTATAAGTGGTGCTAGAGTTAGCAATCTTTTGATGATAAATAATGACATATTTTTAACTATTTTAAAATCAGTCTTAGAAATCTTTCTCTGCCACCAACTCAGGCATATCATGACCTTGGTAATAGTTCCATTCAGTTGACTACAGAACTCCTTTAGTTTACATTGCCCATTGTTTGTGGCTGGCTGTATTGGTTTGTTGTAGTTTTATTTGTTTGTTTTTAATAAAGCTACTGTTTTGGAAACTATGAGCCCATATGTCTCATGAATCAACTATTTTTTTTAAGTCACTCACCATTTGCTTAATATATGTAGATATTGACCAGAATTAGTGTTGAGTCACAGTATATTTAAAGCAATGAGTCATTACCCCAAATGGAATATAATAGGAATTATTCAGAAGTCAATAATCATCTTCTTTGTGGTCATGCCTTAAATTAAAAATAACTAAAGTTTTGGATTCTGGATAAGTTAGAATCCCTAAATAGCTTTCCTTCCATTATTTAGATATTCTTTTGAAATATTGAGTCAGTTTATATGATTCCCCCACAGCAGCTTCATAAATAAATATTTATTGGGCCTTATTTTGAATAGATCAACTTTGTTAGGTGCTACAGAATACAAAGGAAAGACATAGCCCGTGCCCTCAAGGACTAACAGTTTGGTAGGGAAGACATTGAAGTATATGGTATAAAAGTAGCAAAAATAAAGAACATGAAAGTTTAGTAAAAGTTTAGTTTAGGGGGATTATGGAAAAGTTATTGGTAGCATTTGAGATAAGACTTAAAGATTTGGTAAGATATTTTGGTCAGTGAATGATGGGAAGGCTATCTTTGGCAGGAATGAATAATGGAAGAAGCATCTGAAAATCTAGAGACTTCGTATCACTGGATATGGTTTGCCTCCAGTTAAGGGAGCAGGTAAGAGAGACAGAAAAATGAATCAATATCATGGAGGTTACTGAATATCAGGCTGGTCAGCATTGCTTCTTTGTTTCTTTTTTTAAACTCAGAAGGTAACAGAAGAATTATTAAAGTAAGATGACGTACCATGGTGTCAAAGCCAAAAAAGGGAAGAATGTTAAGATGAAGGGAAACAGCATGATTCACAATAACCAAAAAGTGAAAACAACTCAAAATGTCCATTGACTGATGAGTGGATAAACCAATGTGGCATATCCATACAATGGAACATCATTCAGCCATGAAAAGAATGAAAGAGTGATACATGCCGCAACATGAATGAACCTTGAAAACATGCTAAGCAAAGAAGCCAATCACACAAGACCACGAATTACATGATTTCATTTATATAAAATGTCCCAAATAGACAAATCCATGGAGACAGAAAGTGGATTGCTGTTTGGCAAGAGCTAGGGTGAGGGAATTGGGAGATGACAGCTAAGGAGAGCAGGGTTTCTTCTGGGAGTAATGAGATGTTCTTAAATTGATTGTGGTGACGAATGCACAACTCTGTGAATATACTAAAAGGCACTGAATTGTATACTTTACCTGATAAATTGTGTGGTATGTGAATTTTATCTCAATATAGCTTGTTTTCTTAAGCAAGAAAAAAAGTGATGTAGTTATTGCAGGAAAGTCAAGGAGATGAATACTGGGAAAGGGCTATAGAATTTGATGATTAAACGTTTCTTGGTGACATTTAAAAAGGGAGTTTCTTCTCCAAAGTGGTGGGAGAAGAAGTGAGTGGGTGAGGAGGAAGCAGAGGCAAAGCTGTCTTTCAAGAAGTTTGACCATGAAGGGTGAGGTCACAGGACATGAACTCATGAACTCCAACTTCCCTGTACTCAGCCTCAACGTATATCTATTTATTTTTTTAATCTTCTTGCTTATAGCTTTCATTTCTAAAGAAAACCATTCTTTAGAACTGGGGTTTGGCTCTCCACCTAAGTTATTTATTTATTTATTTGAAACAGAGTCTTCCTCTGTTGCCTGGGCTAGAGTGGCGTGGCGTCAGCCTAGCTCACAGCAACCTCAAACTCCTGGGCTCAAGCAACCCTTCTGCCTCAGCCTCCTGAGTGGCTGGAACTACAAGCATGCGCCACCATGCCCAGATAATTTTTTCTATATATATATTTTAGTTGGCCAATTAATTTCCCTCTATTCTTAGTAGAGATGGGGTCTTGCTCTTGCTCAGGCTGGTTTCAAACTCCTGACCTTGAGCTATCCTCTCGCGTTGGCCTCCCAGAGAGATAGGATTACAGGCGTGAGCCACCGCACCTGGCCATCCACCTAAGTTCTTGAGTTCATTTTCCACTGTTAGCTTTAGAATCTTGCCTTATTTATTGTGTTCTCTCTGAATTAAACCATGAAGAAACATCAGACAAACACAAGTTGAGGGACATTCTGGAACATATGTTTAAATGTGTCAAGGTCAAGATAGGCCAGAAAAGACAATTGAGACAATTGGTAGAATTTGAATGAGGTCTGAAGGTTGGATAGTAGTAATATATTAGTATTAATTTCCTAATTTTCATAGTTTTATTACGTATATGTCAGAGAATGTTCTTGTGTGTAGGTAATACTTAAGTAAATGGATTTGTAAATCTTAAGGTAACCACAGTGCAAAAACTTTAATAATTGAGTCCCTAAAAATAAAAAGCAACAAATTGAAACATATTACCAGAGAAAAATCACATAACCACAAAGGAAGACAGTAATAAAGGAAGAAAAGAAGAAAGGAGTTACAAAACAACCTGAAAACAAGCAACAAAATGGCAGTAGTAAGTTGTTACTTATTGATAATAATACTTAATGTAAATGGACTCAACTTTCCAATTAGAAGGGCATAGAGTGACTGAATGGATAAAGAAACAAGACTTAGCTATAAGCTGTTTACAAGAAATCCACTTCACCTATAAAGACACACATAGACTCAAAATGAAAAAGTGGAAAAGGATATTCCATGCACCTAGAAACCAAGAAAGAGCAGAAGTAGCTGTACTTATATCAGATAAAATAGCCTACAAATCAAAGACTATAAAAAGAGATACAAAAGGTCGCTATATAATGATAAAAGAGCTCATATATAGCAAGATGATATAACAATTATAAAATTATAAAGGTAGCACTAATAGGGAATTTTACAGCAAAAAAGTCTATATCAACAAAGTTAAAGACTTCAAATAAGCTGCCTAATGATACAGCTCAAGGAACTAGAAACACAAGAACAAACCAAACCCAAAGTTAGAAGAAGAAAAGAAGTAATAAAGACCAAAGCAGAAATAAATGGAATTGAGACTGAAAAAACACAGTTCCATGAAATGAAAAGATGGTTTTTGAAAAGATAGACAGAATTGACAAACCTTTAGTATGACTAAGAAAAAAAGAGAAAAGACCCAAATAAATAAAATCAGAAATGAAAAAGGGGATTTAACAACTGAGACCTCAGAAATATAAAGAATCATTAGAGACTATTATGAACAACTATGCACCAATAAATAGGAAAACCTAGAAGAAATAGATAAATTCCTGGATATATACAACTATCAAAATTGAACCATGAAGAAATAGGAAACCTCAACAAACCAATAAAGACTAATGAGATCAAAGCTATATTATTATTATTACTGCAATACATTTGAAATAGATGAAGTGAATAAATATCTAGAAAAATATAACTTACTAAAGTTGACTCAAGAAAAAATAGAAATCTGAATGTTGCTATGCCACTAAAGAAATTAAATCAGCAGTTTAAAAAATCTCATCTTTGTAAAAATTCCAGGCCTGTGGCTAGTTCTACAAAACATGGGAGAGACTCTTCCAGAAAATAGACAAAGGGGGAACTCCCCAACTTGTTTTCTGAACTTCTCATAACCTTGACAGCAAAACCCCAAAACCACATTACAAAAGTGGAAAATTATAGGCCAACCTCACTAATAAATATAGTTACAAAAATCCTAGATACAACATTAGCAAACCTAATGTAGCAGTATATACAAAGGATTATGACCAAGTTGAGCTTCCCAAGAAATGCATAGCTAATTTAAAGTTAGAAAAGCATATAATGAAAGTTACCAATTAATAGATTAAAGAAGAAAAATCATATGACCATCTCAGTAGATGCACAAAAAGCATTTGATAAATGTCAATATGCATCCATCATAAAAACATTAGCAAATGAGTAATAAAAGGGAATTTCCTTAATCTTAAAAGGGGTATCTATCTTTTAAAAAGTACCTAGAGCAAACATTATACTTAATAATGAAACAATTAAAGCTTTCCCTTTAAGATTACTAGCAATAAAAAGATGGCTTCCGCCATTGCTGCTATTTAACTTCTACTTGTGGGCCTAGCAGGTACACTAGTCAAGAAAAAAAAAATAGGCCAGGCATAATGGTTCACACCTGTAATCCTAGCACTCTGGGAAGCTCACGTGGGAGGATTGCTTAAGGAAAGGAATTTGAGACCAGCCTGAGCAACATAGCGAGATCCCACCTCTACAAAAAATAGAAAAATTGCTGGGCTTGGTGGCACACATCTGTACTCCCAGCTACTTGGGAGGCTGAGGCAGGAGAATCACTTCAGTCTGGGAGTTGGAACTTTCAGTGAGCTATGACAATGCCCCTGCACTCTAGCCTGGGCAACAAAGCCATACCCTGTCTTAAAGAAAAAGAGATATAAGGGATTGAAAGTTACTATTCATAGATGATATATTATAGATGATATCTTTGGGTACATAAAGTCCAAAAGAACCTACAGTTAAAATATAGGACTTAATAAAGTAGATAGATGAAAATCAATATATACAAATCCAACTGTATTTCAATAGATCAGCAACAAATAGAAAATTAAAAATTGCTTTTGAAGGAGTCTTTAGGGGGTTTTCTAGGTATAAGATCATATTATTGGGAACAAAGATCATTTGACTTCCTCTTTTCCAATTTGGATGCCCTTATTGCTTTCTCCTGGCTGATTGTTCTGGTTAAGACTTCCAGTACTAGGTTGAATAGAAGTGGGGAGGATCGGCATCCTTGTCTTGTTCTAGTTCTTAAGGGAAAGGCTTTCAATGTTTCCCCATTCAGGATGATGTTAGCTGTAGAGTTGTCATATATGGCTTTTATTATTGTGAGGTACATTCCTTCTATGCTGAGGTTTTGTTGTTGTTGTAGTTGTTATCATGAAGAGATGCTGGATTTTATCAAATGTTTTTTCCACATCTATTGAGATGATTATATGGTATTTGTTTTTATTCTGTTTATGTGGTGATCACATTTCTTGACGTATATATGTTGAACCATCCTTGCATCCCTGGGATGAAACCCACTTGATAGTAGTGAATTATCTTGTTGATGTGCTGTTGGATTCAGTTTGCTAGATTTTGTTGAGGATTTTTGCATTCATGCTCATCAGGGTACTTGTCTGCAGTTTTCTTTTTTTGCTGTGTCCTTTCCTGCCTTTGGTATCAGGTTGATACTGGCTTCATAGAATGAGTTAGCGTGGATTCCCTCCTTCTTGATCTTTTGGAATAGTTTCAGTAGGATTGGTATCAGTTCTTCTTTGTATGTCCGGTAAAGTTCCACTGTGAATTTTTCTGGTCCTGGGCTTTATTTTTTTTTCTTGGGAGATTTTTTTTTTTTTAATTGCTGATTCGATCTCACTGCTCATTATTTGGTCTGTCCAGAATTCAGAATTCTATTTCTTCATGATTCAAGCTTAGAGGGTTGTATGTTTCCAGGAATTTGTCCATTTCCTCTAGATTTTCTAGTTTATGTGCATAGAGTTGTTCATAGTAGTCTCAGGTGATCTTTTGTACTTCTGTAGTATCAGTTGTAATATCCCCCTTTGCATTTCTGATTGAGCTTATTTGAATCCTCTTGCCTCTATTCTTGGTTAATCTAGCTAATGTTCTATCTATTTTATTAATGTTTTAAAAGAACCAATTTTTTGTTTCATTGATCCTTTGTATTTTTTTGTTTCAATTTTGTTAAATTCTGCTCTGATCTTTGTCATTTTTTTCTTCTGCTAACTTTTGATTTGGTTTGTTCTTATTTTTTTAGTTCCTTGAGGTATAATGTTCGATTGTTAATTTGTGATACTTCTGTCTTTTTGATGTAGGCATTTAGCACTATAAAATTCCCTCTTAGCACTGCATTTTCTGTTTCTCAGAAATTTTGATAACTTGTGTCACTGTTATTATTATTCATTTCAAAACATTTTAAAATTTTCATCTTGATTTCATCATTTACCCAAAGATTATTCAGCAGCAGGCTGTTTACTTTCCATATATTTGTATAGTTTTGATAATTCTTCTTGGAGTTAATTTCTAGTTTTATTCCCTGTGTTCTGAGAAGATACTTGATATGATTTTGATTTTTTTCTTTTCTCTATTTTCTTTTCCTTTTTCTTTTTTTGAGACAAGGTCTTGTTCTGTTGCCCAGGCCAGAGTGTAGTGACATCATCATAGCTCACTGCAACCTCAAAGTCTTGGGCTCATGCAATCCTCCTACCTTAGCCTCCTGAGTAGCTGGGACCACAGCCATGCACCACCATGCATGACTAATTTTCCTGGTTTTTGTAAAGACAGATTTTAAAAATTTATTCAGACTTGTTTTGTGGCCTAGCATATGGTCTATCTTGGAAAATGTTCCATGTTTTGATGAGTAGAATGTATATTCTGCAGTTTTTCAGTAGAATGTTCTGTAAATATCTGTTAGGTCCATTTGTTCTAGAGTCCAGTTTAAGTTCAGTGTTTATTTATTGATTTTCTGCCTCAATGATATGTCTAGTGCTGTCAGTGGAGTGTTGAAGTTCCCCACTGATACTGTATTGTGGTCCATCTTTTTTCTTAGGCCTAGTATTTGTTATATGAATATGTGAGCTCCAGTTTAGGTGCATAAATATTTAGAATTGTTATATCCTCTTATCGAATTGATCTCTTTATCATTATATTATTATCTTCTTTGCCTTTTTTTATTGTTGTTGACTTAAAGTCTGCTTTATCTGTTCTGAGAACAGATAACTACCTCTGCTTGCTTTTGGTTTCTATTTGTATGGAATATTTGTTTCCATCCCTTTACCTTGAGTCTACAAGAATCCTTGTAGATTTAACTTAATCCAAGTTAAGTGGGTCTCTTGAAGGCAGCAGATATTTGGGTTGTGTTTGTTTATCCATTCTACCAATCTAAATCTTTTACATGGGGCATATAGACCACTTACATTCAAAGTTAATATTGACATGTGAGATACTATACTGTTCTATTTCATCATGTTGATTTTTACCTAGTTGTTTTGTATGCTTCATTGTGTTACTGTTTTACTTTTGAGTGTCTTTATACTGATAAGTAACATCCTGTCCTTTCAATGTTTAGAACTCCTTTGAGAATTTCTTGTAGGACTGGTCTAGTGACAAATCCCTTGCTTGCCTAGCTGATTTGGTCTGCTGCCAGTGTCCAGACACTGGAGGGAGATCCACTGGGTCAGCTGAGTGGGAGCTGAATGAACCCCATTTCTACCTGCTGGATTGTGAACTCTGAACTATTCCTCCCTGTGTGCAGGTTCTTTGGCATGGTGGAGGTGCTTATGCCCCTCCCTGGAAGCTTCACCCAGTGACCTGGGAACCATCTCTGATCCCCCACAGGACTGATATAAAATTCTTGACTGACAGTTATTGTTCAGGAAGAGTAAATATAGGACCCCAATCCCTTTTAGCTTGAAAGATTTCTACTGAAAAGTCCGCTGTTAGTCTTATGGGTTTTTCTGTATAAGTTATTTTATGCTTTCTTCTCACTGCTCATAAAATTTTCTTCTTCACTTTGGTTAGTCTGAGAACTATATGCCTTGGTGATGTCCTTGCTGCAACGAATTTCCCAGGAGTTCTTTGAGCTTCTTGTATCTAGATGTCTAAATCTCTAACAAGACCAGGGAAGTTTTCATTTATTATTCCTTCAAATAGGTTTTCCAAACTTTTTGCTTTTTATTCTTTTCCCTAAAGGATACTTATGATTCTTAGGTTTGGGTGTTTCACACAATCTGATATTTCTTGGAGATTTTATTTCTTTTAATTCTTTTTTCTTTATTTTTGTATGACTGGGTTGATTCCAAAACCTTATCGTCAAGCTCTGAAATTCTTTCTTCTACTTGGTCTAATATATTGCTAAAACTTTCCATTGTGTTTTGTATTTCCCTAAATGAACTTTTCATTTCCAAAAGCTCTGTTTAGTTGTTTCTTAAATATATCTATCTCGTTAGCAAAATTATCATTCATGTCCTGAATTAATTTTCTGGTTTTGTTGAGCTGGTTTCCCATTTTCTCTTGGATCTCACTGAGCTTCTTTGATCCATATTTTGAATTCTTTATCTATCACTTCAGTATTTTCATCCTGGTTGGGGCCCATTGCTAGAAAACTGATGTGATTCTCTGGGGGGATTGTTGCACTCTTTTTATACTACCAAAGTTCTTGTGCTGATTTCTGCCCATGTGGACAAGCTGTCACTTCTTATTTTTGAATTTACTTTTGTTTAAATTCTTTGTTTATTCTTACCTCTTAAAGTTGTGACTGTAGCATAAGGATAAGAAGTGTTAGCCATGTATAACTTTTGAGTAAGAACCTTTGGCTTTGCTTGTGGGTGCTTTCAGAAGACCAAGGCTCTGAATGTATTCCCTGGTTATAGATAGCCTAAGTCTGTCAGTTTTCTCAAATGCTAATTATCTGTAAACTGAAGTGGCAGTGTACTATGTTTGTGGACAGGCTCCCTGCCTCCTGCCTAGAAGGGGAGATGGAGGCCTCTGGAATCTTATCTCATTCTCCAGCCCTCTGCACTTCTAACAGTATGAATTACATTGGGACATCCAGTTTAGTCTCCAGGCCAGTAGGTGGCACTTGCAGATAAGAGTTGTCCAAGCCCTGTACAATTGTGTCAGCCAATGTTATAATGTGCTATCCAAGTTGACCTCACTGCCAGTGGGTGGTACCTGCAGGAGAGAGCCAGCTATGGTGGTATTTGTGGGACCTAAGCCCAGGTCTAGTCAATCAGAAGTAGCACTAGGATGTCCCAGGCAGTGGAAGGGGCCCTAGAACTCACAGGGGGCCCATTCTTGTGTTCTGCCACTACTAAGGTAGATGGGGGGCTGGTCAGGCTCCCCAAAGGTGGGCACAAGTGCTATCTTGTAGAGGGAGAAGTCATAGGTGGTTCCCAGGCCACTGGGGGAAGCTTCCAGGAAGGGGCATAGGCACCTCCACTGTGCCAAAGAACCTTCACAGAGGGAGGAGGAGTCTAGAGTCCATAGCCCAGCAGGTGGAAATGGGGTTCACTCAGCTCCTGTGACTCAGTGGATCCCCTTATAGTGTCTTGCCACTGGCAGCAGGCCAAATCAACTAGGCAAGTTAAAAGGAGCCTGTGTTTATGTAGCAAGCCCACTCCAGGCTCTGAGCCTCCCCATCCAGCACAGGAGGCACAGCTCCCCCGGCTGCTCCTGTGGGGGAGGGGCACCCTGCTCCTACACTGCAGCATGAAGCCAGGGCACACTCTCCTCTTAGTTCTGCCCGCAGGGGCTCCCTTCCCACTTGAGGTCAGTTCACAAATCTCCCCTCCATGCCCCTGAATGATGTGATCAAGTCCTGGGAGAGATGGGACCAGGCCAGTGGACCTGTTCTCAGGACCCCTGAGTTGGAGCACTGACCATGATAGGGAGAAGCAGGCTGGAGCCAGCCTACCCACAGAACACTCAAGCAGGTCAACTGTAGTTATGCTGCAGTCCAGCTCCAGGGAGGGATATGCTCCTTGTCCTGGGAACAGCCAGGTGGGCAGCTCTGGGGAAGGCTGGCAGGCACGGGGCCCCTGGGTCCTGCAGTAGCTCACAGCTGCGCTGATGCAACTTGACTTTGGGGTGCAGGAGACTGCTGAGGTTCCTGACTCCCTCCCTGCACTGGCAGCAGCAACAGCAGTGGGGGCCTCAGGGCAGGGCTTAGAGCACTGGGGGCAGTGCTTCCTGATTGGCTCTGGCCAAACACAGGTGCCTGGAGTTTGGAGTTTGGAAGCCCGTGGAACTCCACGTGAGTTTGAGCGGTGATCTGTGTGCTCTCCTGGCAGCCCTATGCCACTGTGGAGGCCTATGGGGGTTGAGGAGCTCTTCTGTAGCTAAAGCTGTAAAGGTCTAAGATGGGAGTGTTGGGCCTCAAAGGCTTCTCACCCCCTCCCTGGCTCTGGGTCTGGGGTAAGCAGGAACCACTGAAGGTTCTCAGCAACCCTGAGCAGGTTCCTGCTTCTTCCTTCACCCTCAGTGTCTACTGTTGCCTCTCTGTTATGGTCAAGCGCTCTTTCTCCGATGGTCAGTTTGAAGTATGGCTGCTAAACAGATCCTGTGATTCTTCTCTGAAGAAGAGGTGCGTGCCAGCTGCCACTAGACTGCCATCTTTCCTCCCCCTCCTGCTGTTGCTTTTGTTTTTGACCAGAACTATTGTGTTTCCCCTAATCTTCTTACCTCTCATGCCCTGGCATATTCATTCATTCAGTCTCAAGAATTAAAGAAGCCCAAAAAAATAAAAGTGAGGGCTGAAAGTGTGAATGGTTTACATTCTTTGAGATAATTCAAAAGTATGATGACAGACTCAAAAGCACATTCTGGCAAGTTCTTTTAGGAATGTTGGACATTTTTCAAGTGGCAAATGGCAGCACTATTTTGGAAGCGAACTGCTTTTTAAAGTCTTGTTTTTTAAAAAGTTCATTAGAATTCTAACGGAACATCTCAAAACTCGAGATAAGAGCCCAATATACTTAGGCTTCTTTTTTGACAAAAGAGAAGGTTATGATTTTGTCATTTTCCATGCACTAAGACATTCTTCTCTCTTTTAGGTGATTAGGTGCCCAAATGGGACCACTATTTCATATTTCATACTCACTTGGCATGTCTCCTACAGCAATCAGATTTAGCATCTGTTGGTAACAGGGTTCTTAAAATAATTAGGCAACATCATGGAGCTATTAACAAAATAACATAGATTGAGGTATTTATTTAAGTCAATAATAATGAATTCTTGACTTCTCTGCCTCCATGCAAAGATATAAGGGACCCTCCTAGCATAATGCTTTACTCTTTATCTTCCATATGCCTTCTTTGCAAGAAGTCTCAGAAAGGAACACACTAGAAGGTGAGTTGTCCTCAGGGCTACTTTTCAGGCAGGGGAATTATTGAGGTTATACACTGCACTCTGAAGGGTTGCAGAAGGTAGTAATAATAGCTAATACGTACCCAGTACTTACTATTAATATATGCCAGGCAGTACTTTAAGTGCTTTACCTGGATTTATTTACTCTTCACAACAATTATAGGTGCTATAAACATTACCATTTGATAGGAGAAAACCGAAGCTTAGAGAAGTGACTTGCCCAAGGTCCACTAGTAAGTGGAAAAATCATGACCTGAACCAGGCAA
Source organism: Microcebus murinus (assembly GCF_040939455.1). NCBI lineage: Eukaryota > Metazoa > Chordata > Mammalia > Primates > Cheirogaleidae > Microcebus > Microcebus murinus. The sequence continues at coordinate 94,681,853 of NC_134109.1, forward strand.
CCTAGCTCTCAAGTTTATGCCCTGTAATTTAGTATGAAGGGCTAAACAAATTCTCAGGAATCATTTAGTCCAAAGCCTCCAATTCAGAATGAAGAAACCGAGGCTCAGACTATGCGAGTTGCCTTAGATAACTCAGAGTTCATAGTAAAAGGTCTCTTGACTCCAAACTTGGTGTCCTTTGTACTGTTTCCATGGTAAGTAACATTTGGTTATTAGTACATCTGTCCACGTCCCTCATCTCAGGTCCTTCCCCCACACCCCGTATTTACCTAAAGTTTGTGTTTTTTCTTTGATTTTGTTCTGGCTTCTAGCCCTCCTTGCTGAAGTGATGTTTTGAACCTTGTTCTGGGTCCTTTGATCCTGCCCTGCTCTGACCAGAGGATGGTGCCTCTGGGGCACGGTTTCCTGCCTGCTGGAGCCACTAGTCTGTACTGAATTTACGGCACACGCCCAGACTAAGTGCTTCATGTGTCTCTCTCCACCTTTACCTGACCCTGGGTGATCTATTGCTCAGTGTTTCCATAGCGGCCGATCCAATCACTCTGTAGTCCACCTGAGCTTAACTTGGTTGTGCATCTGGGCAGGCACTGATTTGGAACTCACAGAGAGAGAGGAGGGAGGTTCGGATCTCCAAGACGTGCTAGCAGCAAGCTGTATGCCAGGGGCTTTCTGCACTGGAGCAGGGCGATTCAGGCTGCCTTGACAGACCCTACACCCAAGCACCCCTGTTTCAAAGTGGGTTAATTAGGAATGTGTATTTTTAAAAACTGAGATGTAATACACATGCAATAAAGTTCGCCCTTTTAAAGTGTAGAATTCGGTGGGTTTTAGTATATTCACAAAATTGCACAACTATCACCATTTATTTAATTCCTAAACATATTCACTCTTAAAAGAAATCTGTACGCATTAGCAGTCACCTCACATTTCCCCCTCCCCCATCCTTGGATCTACTTTCTGTCTCTAGGGATTGACCTGTTTTGCATATTTGGTGTCAATGGAATCATACAATATGTGGTCTTTTATGACTTTTTTTTTTCACTTAGCATAATGTTTCCAAGGTTCATCCATGTTTTAGCATGTATCAGTACTTTTTTATTTCTCATGGCTGAATAATATTTCCTTGTATGGCTATACCTCATTTTGTTTATCCATTATCAATTGATGGACATTTGGATTGTTTTCACTATTACCAATAATGCTCCTTTTAATATTTGGGTATAAGTGTTTTTACGGACATATATTTTCATTTCTCTTGGGTATAGACCTAGGAGTGGAATTGCCAGGTCATGTTAGGTAACTCTATGCTTAACTTATTGAGGAAATGCCAGTCTGTTTCTCAAAATGGCTGCATCATTTTACATTTCCACCAGCAAGACATGACGTCTCCAATTTCTCCATATCCTTATTAATACTTATTATTATCCATCTTTTTTATTATAGCCATCCTAGTGGGAGTGAAGTGATATGTCACTGTTGTCTTGATTTGCATTTATCTGATGATTAATAATATTGAAAATATTTTTATTTGTTTATTGGCCATTTGTGTACATTTCTTTGGAGAAATGTACAACTCAAATCCTCTGCCCATTCTTAAATTAGGTTGTCTTTTTATTGCTGACTTATAAGACTTCTTTATATATCCGAGATATTAAACTCTTATCAAATATAAAATTTTCAAATATTTTCTCCCATTCTGTGAGCTGTCTTTTTACTTTCTTGATAGTGTCCTTTGATGCACAAAGGATTTTAATTTTGATGGCATTTAATTATCTACTTTTCTTTTGTTGATTGTGCTTTTGCTATTATATCTAGGAAACCACTGCCCCAAATCCAAGGTCAAGAAGATTTATACCTATATTCTTTTCTAAGAGTATTATCGTTTTATCTCTTACATTTAGATCTATCACTCATTTTGTATGTAGAGTGAGATAAGTATCCAACTTCATTTTTTTGCATGTGGATTTCCATTTGTGTCAGCACCATGTGTAGAAAAGCTTATTCTTTCTCCCATTCAAAAGTCTTGGCATTCTTGTCAAAAATCAGTTAGCCATAGATGTATGGGTTTGTCTCTGGAATCTCAGTTCTATTCCATTGATCTATATGTTTATCCTTATTCCAATTTCACACTCATTATCAGGATTACTGTAGCTTTACAATAAGTTTTGATATTTAGAAGTGTGGGTCCTCCAACTTTGTTCTTCTTCTTTGAAATTGTTTTGTCTATTCTGGATCACTTGCATTTTCATATGAATTTTAGGATCAGCTTGTAAATTTTGTAAAAAAAAAAAAAGTAGCTGGATTTTAATAGGGAATACGTTGAATCTGTAGATCAATTTGGAGAGTATTACCATCTTAATATTAAATCTTCTAACCCATGAACATACACCGTCATTCCATTTATTTAGGTCTTTAATTTCTTTTAATGGCGTTTTGTAGTTTTCAGTGCATAAGTCTTGCACCTTTTTGTTACATTTACTCCTAAGTATCTAATTCTTTCTGATGTTATTGCAAATGTAATGTTTTCAGACATCATTTCTTTAAATATTCTTTCCGCCCCTTTCTCTTTCTTCTCTGCTCTTTGAACTCCTATTTTGCATAAGTGAATATGCTTGATTACATACTACTGGTCTCTGATCCTTTGTTCATTTGTTTTCATTTTTCCCCCTGTGTTCCTCAGCCTGGAAAATCTCAATTGATCTATTCCCAAGTTCCTTGACTGTTTCTACTCTCTGCTGAAATACTCTATTTATTCTCTCAAGTAAATTTTTCATTTCACTTATTATACTTTTTAACCCTGAATTTCTTTTTGTTTCCTTTTTAAAATTCCTATATTTATCAATGTTCTCTATTTGGCAAGAGACCATTTTCATATTTTCTTTTAGTTCTTTAGACATTGATTCCTTTAGTTCTTTGAACATATTTTAAATAGCTGATTTAAAGTCCAATGTCTGGGCTTCCTTCATGGAAAGTTTCTATTAGCTCCTTTTTTCTCACCTGTTTATGTGTCATATTTTCCTGTCTTTTTGCATGTCCGACAATTTTTTGTTGAAAACTGGACATTTCAAATAATATAATGTGGAAACTCTGGAAACCAGATTATCTCTCCTCCTCAGTATTTGTTGCTGTTTGGTAATTTTCTAGACTAATTCTATAAAGTCCATATTATTGCTTGCATATGGCTTAGTTACTCTCTGCTTAGTTACTTTAGTGGTCAGCCACTGTTTGAAAAGAAATTTCCTCAGGTACCTGAAATCAGTAAGTGTCCCAGTCTTTGCCTAGGAACTCTGTGTGCTTGCTGGGGGCCGGGCAGTTTACAACTCCACCATTGTGTTCACTTCTCACTTGGGCAGAGCCTCCAGGTTAGTCAGAGAACCACCACACAAATCAAATAATAACAATTTTCTGAGAATGAGGCTTTGAAAAACCTCTGACCCTACTTTCCCACCTCCAGTGGCTACCAGGTTGCTGTTTTTTTTGTTTGTTTGTTTGTTTGTTTTCTTTTCTTTACCATTGCTGTTACCATTTTCAAGGCTACCACATAGCTAAGAAGGGGAATGCAACTAGTCCAAATTAAAATGCCATGAAGATTGCTATTCTTATGGTGACTTTCTCATTTTTCTTTAATAAATGCTCCCCAAATTGCTGCAAATCTTACTTATTCCCAAAGTTCTGAAAAAACTCAATTCTGGTCATTTTTGTGAGTGTTCTTTTCACTTTTACAGGGGAGAAAATTTTCAGGGGTCCTTACTCTTTTTCACTGACAAATATTTTCAGATTTTTGTAAATGATCAGCATTTGATCATGGCCTTAGATTTCTATATCACTTTATGCTTTATTAAAATTCTTCTGCATCAAGGCATTGCTTTTTATTCTAATTATTCTATAGAAGGAGAAACTGAAAGTTATCTGGAACATGATCACAGTCAGCTAGCCAGTGAGCAGTGGAGACTGTGCCTCAATTATAGACAATATCAATCTTGGCTCTGTCTACCATGTTGTGCTCAATATCCAGTGCTGCCCTGATTTGGAGGAGTTTGAATCAGCAGATGAAATGGAATTGGAATGAAGGAGTATCAAATTATTTGCTTTTAAATTATTCTACACAAACTCTAAGATCCATATTTTTCTGAGAAATAAGTAACTTAGTGCTTGAATAGTCAGAGGCTCCAAGAAAATGATATAGAAAGGCAGGTAGGATTTAAATAGAAGAACAAGAGAAGAGAGGACATTATTAGGTAAAGGAACACCATGGGTCCATGAAGCTTGTTTGCCTGTGGGGTTGACAAGGAGACCCTAAACAAACAGATCCTGAGCATTGCTATTCATGTGATTTTTTGTTTTGTTCTTCCCACAAATTTATGTATTCTTATTCTCATTTTGTAAAAATGATAAATGAAACTTAGAGCTATAATTGCCAGAAATTACATAACTGTTAAGTAATTGTACCGAATGTTATTCTTTGAACTCTGGAACAAGACTGCCTGTGCTCAAATCTAGCTCTTCAACTTGTTATCTGGGTGATCATGGGCAAATGAACTAACTTCCTTGTCCTCAGTTTCATCATCTGTAAGGCTGGAGATAATAATAGCATCTACTTCCTAAAGTTGTGAGAATTAACTTGAATTCATGAATTAAACACTTTATTATGTTTATACATTACTTTTGCTATAATTTTATAACAATTTAAAATTTTATTATTATAATAGAAAATTTACATATTCTGTTAGTATCCACAAATGCTATGCAATTTGTATTTGCATTTTACTTGTATCAGGAAAGTGCCTGGCAAATAGAAAGTTCTCTAGGACACTTTCTATCACACATTACCTACCTGAGAAAGGAGATTTAAAATCCACTTAGTCTTCCAAATAGTGTCTTTTTCTTAAGTCTTAGGAATTATATAGATCCAATGCATGTTACATTTTCAGTTTCATCAATTCCTACCCTACAACACTGGTAAGTTTTGATTACTTCTTGCTTGCACAATTAGCTTCCTCCTGTTAGTTTCCTTCATTGTCAAGTTGCTATCTTCCCCCTTGTAATAAATGAATGTTTTCTTTTTATTATACTAATTTTATGTGGGATTTGACCTCAGTAGTTTTCTGTTACTAATTTTTTATATAATTTTGATTTTCCAGTTTTGTTTTCCTGAACTTTTAAAAGGAAGATGTTTAGGTAGCTTTTCAAACTTCACAAAGCTCCTTCTTCTATTCTTTTCAGGTAGTGTTAAAAAAAAAAAATAAAGGCTTGCTTTCCAAGATAGTTTGGCTGTGTTCCTCCTATCCGCTTTTATCTGAACCTTCTCTCCCCTTCATCTTTATTTTGATTCTACTCCCAGCACTTTCTTCTAGAGTCAGACTTTGAACTAGAAAGAGCCTTGCTGGGTTGCTTTGGAGAGTTATTTAATATTAGGGGCTAGACTGCCCCAGTCCTTTTGGCCCTTACCATGCATGGGCTCCCTGCACTCACCTACTATTAGAGACGGTCTTCCTGGTGTAAGCTGCTGTCTTCACATTCCTCCCCCCCTCACCTTGTGTTGTCCATTGAACACCGGTTGGCTGATTCAGGGTTTTCCTGTTTTCAGATTTGGATGCCTTCTGGCTTCTTTCTGCTTCCTCCTTGACAGAATTCCATAGGACTCAAGTTTTGTAGCTGTTGGTGGTTTGTTTGCACCTGCTTGTATTCTGGAGGTCATGGGGAGACCTTGTCACTTAGTTTTGTTATAACTATTGATCATGACTTTTTGGTTTACCTAGCTGTTCACTTTCTCTGTTTCCATGTGGTGATTTGGAAAGACAAAAGCTATGCTGCTGCTACTACTGCCATTTATCCAGCTGTCATCCAGTGTTAAATATGCAAAATGTGATAGATTTCATGTTGGGTTCCCAAGAGAGAGAACAGTTTAATAAACGAGATAGAGAAGCAGACCATGACAGGGGTACACTGTGGCAGTGGCTCTGTGCATTGCACCATCTATGGAAGAAGGTCACCTGATTTTATGGGGCAGTCGGCACAGGAGAAACCTTCTGGAAGAGATAACCTTAGAGCTGAGTTTTGAAGGACAATTGGAAGTTAGCTAGGATGAAGGGGTTAGGGAAGTCTGTTCTAAGCCAAGGAAATCATATGGGCGAAGGCGTGGATGCTTGAGGTAAGAGGGCATAGTTGGAGACCACATGTTAAACTACGATGTACAGGAACAGAGAGTGAGGCTTTGGGAGCAATGATGAGATATAAGCCTAGAAAGATAAGTGTGGCTAGTTCGTGGAGGCTGAGGATGTCATCCGTGGAATGGATGCAGCACCAGTTGTAGATAAAAGAGAGCTGCGGGTAACCACCTTGTCCCACAGTGTGCCCTGCTCTGCTTTGCTTCTCGGAGAAATCACTCTAACTCTGATCCCTAGCCTGACTCCTCCACTCCCCTTCCTGGCCTAAATAAACCCCTGTGGTTTATAATATTCTTAAACAATTCAACCAATTTGTCTATTGCATCAACTTTCAGATTTCGCTCCAACTCTCTTCTGTGCACTCTCTCTTCCCAACCTCTTTCTGACTACTAGTTCCATTTTGGACAACTCTGTTAACTTCTCCCTGTCCCATCCCAGCTCATCAGCCTGACTCCAAGACAACTTCCCACCTGGCTTTTGCAATCATTACACTCCTCGTTAATGTATTCATTTTTTTCATTTATTAACCATTACTAAGTACTTAAAATGTACCAAAAAGACGAATAAGAAATTGTCTGTCTTTGTTTGGAATTTCCCCTAATGCAGACACTGAGACAAGGGTTAGGGTGCAGTTAGATTATTTGGGAGGTGATCCTAGGTAGTACAGGAGGCGGAGTGAGGAAAGCAAGACAGAAAATAGATAAAAGCCAATAAAGGATGCATTAATGGCCGGGCGCGGTGGCTCACGCCTGTAATCCTAGCTCTTGGGAGGCCGAGGCGGGCGGATTGCTCAAGGTCAGGAGTTCAAAACCAGCCTGAGCAAGAGCGAGACCCCGTCTCTACTATAAATAGAAAGAAATTAATTGGCCAACTGATATATATATAAAAAATTAGCCGGGCATGGTGGCGCATGCCTGTAGTCCCAGCTACTCGGGAGGCTGAGGCAGCAGGATCACTGGAGCCCAGGAGTTTGAGGTTGCTGTGAGCTAGGCTGACGCCACGGCACTCACTCTAGCCTGGACAACAAAGCGAGACTCTGTCTCAAAAAAAAAAAAAAAAAAAAAAAAAAAAAAGGATGCATTAATGAGTGGTTCATCATTGTATACAACTGGGACTCAGTTCCTTTGGGGATCCTCTAAGACTGTGGTCCCCAACCCCTGGGCCGTGGACCAGTAGCGGTCCCTGGCCTGTTAGGAACTGGGTTGCACCACCAGGAGGTGAGTGGCGGGCAAGCAAGCGAAGCTCACCTGTATGTACAGCTGCTCCCCATCACTTGCATCACTGCATAAGCTCCGCCTCCTGTCAGATCAGTGGTGACATTAGATTCTCATAGGAGCACAAACCCTACTGTAAACTGCGCATGCGAGGGATCTAGGTTGCTTGCTCCTTATGAGAATCTAACGCCTGATGATCTGAGGGAGCTGAGGCGGTGATGCTAGCGCTGGGCAGTAGCTGTAGATACAGATTATCATTAGCAGAGAGGTTTTACTGTACAATAAATGTAATGTGCTTGAATCATCCTGAAACCATCCTCCTACCCCCAGTCCATGGAAAAACTGTCTTCCATGAAACCAAAAAGAGTGGTGCTAAAAAGGTTGGGGACTGCTGCTCTAAGACACCATGCCTCAGAATTGTCTCATCGAGGACCAGGAATCTGGGCTGTTTATCCATAGATTTCTGTCTCTCATTGGTTGAGGTTTTCCCTGGAAGCAATATATCCTTGGCATTTGAGTTTCCCTGCAGCCATGCAGAGAAACTCCCATGGCACTGGAGAAAGCCCTTAGGCAGCAAAGCAGATGGGCCAACACTTGAGCTAGGAAGGCTCCAGCATGTGATTTGTCATCTGCAGTTGTAGGGAAGCTCGGAGGTCAGCAAGAGGGCAGAGCATCAACATTGTCTGCTATGTAGTCCTTGATTTCCAAAGGTTTTCTTCTAGTAGGCAGAGACATGCATGTGTACAAATTGAGTGTTGTAGTGTTGTGAGTGCTATGGTAGAAGAATATACAGTGTATGTATGGGAAGAGGAAGTGATATGTTCCTCTATCACTGGAGGAAGAGATATGTTCACCTGGAAAGGACTAAGAAAGGTTTCCAAGAAAAGTCACCCATAGACTCCACTCTCTTCCTTTTGGCCTAATGTCAACTGAGACACAAACTGATTCAACCAGTTGGGGGAGCAGGCAGGGAGGGGGACAATAGGAGAATTATATGATCTAGTCTTCATTTTGAAGAGTCAGTCTTGCAACAGTGGGGAGGATGGGCAGGAGCAGAACAAGACCAGAGGAAAAGGCATCATAGATTCTTTACAAAACTTTGTAGTAAGCCAGGCAAGAAAGTATGAGAGCTTGGATTAAATCCGTGACAGAGGGGCTGGAGAGAAGAGAACAAGTTCTAGAAGAATAAAGGAGACAGGATTCAGAGAACATGTTGATGGGTTGCATATGAGATTTTTAGGAGAAATAGAGTTTAAAGATGTTCCTGGATAAGGTATCTGGGTACATTGTGATGCCATTCAGGAAGCTGGAGACACAGGAGGAAGAAAAGTCTTCACAGGGAAAATGATGAATTCATTTGTGGGCATGGATGGAGTTTAGGACATTCTCTTGACACATTCATGTAGGGATGTGAGCAAAGGATGACAGAAATAGGAAAGGGTGAAGGATGGTGTGGCCAAAGAATTTGGAATTTGGAGGAATGAGGGTAGGGGAAATACTGAGGACTCAGGAAAGTTGATCTCTTTCCCTTGTCTCAGAGATGCAAGGCAGGAGGGGATGCAGAAGACTGAGCTGTTGAAAACAGGGTCACAAAAGAAACCAGGCTCTTAGCGGAAAGAGAACTTTCAGTTAGAGCCAGGAGGAGAAGCAAATGGAGAGGGTGAAGGTGAAAGGATCCTGTTGTTAATCACAGGCTTTGCTCAGGTTCTGGAGAGGAACTTGCGAGATGTTGTTCAGGCACTTTGGCCAAGCCCATCCCCAACTGGTGGGAAGAGGAAATGATAGAGTAAGTGCATTTCCAACTCACTGTGCATAAACAATATGTCCTACTTGTACTGTAAGTAAAATAATCTCCCTTTTTAAACATTCCTAAATTGTGCCTTTTCTCTGTCCCTCATAGGGGTAAAAATACCTGTAAAATGTCTCTCAGTATTTTAAATATCAATGATTGAAATAAAGAAAATATTTTTAGTCGAATACTTTAAAAACATCCTTGTCCAGTGAACTTGTTTTTCTTTGTGTAAGTTACATGATACATCACATTTCAGAATGGCTATTGTTGGATTATGGACAAAAGACCAGAATGAAGGACATAAGTGTATCTGTGAGGTAGAGGACTGTTTTCTGGAGAAAGATGAAAGAATAAAAATAATTATCCATTCATAAACTCTTCTAGGTGTTCTGAGAAATGAATACGAAGCTTTTGTTCTCAGAAAATTTACTCATCTCCAGCAAAAGGATGGTTTAAAATAATGTATGATTTTAGTATCGGTCAGTAATCACTCTATGCTTCATAAAGGAAAACGTTGTGAATGATAAATCACATGGAGAAAAGTCTTTGATAGAAGGGAGGAAATTACGCTGGGGGAGAGGGGTGAGATAAGAGGGCATTCTTGGCAGGGGAGCAGTGAGAACAGGTGTGGAGTTAGGACTAACAGCGCATTCTCAGGGGAATGACTTAGAGTGTCCCAGCTGGGGAATGTTGGAGATGAGATTGGAGAGATAAATCGGGGCCCGTTGGCTGACGACCTCGAATGCTGGGTGCACAAAGTGGATTGATTTGATAGGTAAGAAGAAGACATTGTAAATTTAGTAGAAGAATGGCAGGGCAAGAGTAGTGTTAGAGACATTGTTGTCTGGGTTGTTAAAGAAGCCAGCTAAGAAAGCAGCTCTTAACATATCTGGGGCATTGACTGCTGAGGTAGATTGAATAATGGCCTCCCCAAGATGTCTACATGCTACTTCCTAGAGCCCATGAGTGTTACCTTATATGGCAGAAGGGACTTTGCAAATGTGATTAAGTGCGGATCTGGAGATGGGGAGAACATCGTGGATTACCTGAGTGGGGCCATTGTAACCACAAGGGTCCCTATAAGAGGGAGGCTGGAGATCAGATGAGTAGGAGATGTGGCCACAGAGGCTGGAGTGATGCAAGGAAGACACGACCAGCCAAAGAGTACAGGAAGCCTCTGGAAGTTGAAAAAGACAAGGAAATGGAAGCCTCCAGAAGGAGTACAGCCCTCCCAACACTTTGATTGTACACTTCTGACCTCTAGACCTGTAACAGAATACATTTGTGTTGTTTTAGTCCACTAATTTTTTGGTAATTTGCTACAGCGATTATAGGAAACTGATACAAACATTTTAAGAGACTGATGAAAACTATTATTTCACACAGAAATACACATGTATGCACACAAACACAAGAATTTTAAAAATAATTCCAGGGGTTTTATAGACCCACTGAAGCTCATCTATGGACCTGCTAGTGTATATTTAGTCCTCAGGCTTAAAAACTCTGAAGTTGGTAGGTTATTTTAATACTTGATAACACATAATGAAAAAGTGTAGGGCTGTGTCAGTAAGGTAGGGAAAGATCGTGTAAATTAAGAGATATTTTGGTAGAGGGCTAAATATGCAGCTTAAAGACGTTTAAGATGACTTCAAGATTTCAAGCCTGGGAGACCATTGAATGGGACATGTTACTACAAGATGGAGAAGTTGGGAAGACAGGAACATTTGCAGGGAAAAGATGTAGGGTAGACCTTGTGATACAGAGGCAACCATGCAGGGTCAGAATAAAAATTCAGTTCATCTGAGGACTTAGGATCTCTAGGAGGAATACTCATGTATGAAGCCAGAGGCTAGAGCTCAGGCTTGGAGACAAAAGTGAGAGAATGAGCAAGAGGGAGGCCAAAGATAGAGTGTGTGAGGGACTGGTTCCCCAGCAAGGAAGTTGATCATCATGGATGATCACCATACCATGGAGGTAGGCGGGAGGATGATGTCCCCAATCTGTAGTCACCAATTCCTGTAATCAATATAATGATTGACTCCTACCTGAGGTTCAACCTCTGAACCAGATTTGGCTGGAGGAGGGAAATTTAAGAACCCTGGGTCCAGAATTCACTAACTCTAAGATTAATAAATTGGTCTTTAGAAGGATGTTCAGATGGAAAAGTTTAGTTAATTGCTTCTGAATTGGGGCCAAAATAACAACAGTAACAGAAGCAAAATATTAATAAATAAAGCACAGGACAGCATAGTGACAAGAGGTACAGCCAAACCTGTCCCAGGAAATTTCAGACATCTGGTCTGACTTCATCGTGGACAACTAGGTCTATGTCAGTATTTTAGGAGTCTGTACTAAGGTGCCCCTACAATATGCAGACAGCTCAATGAAAGGATCACTTTAAATTTTATGAGGGAAAGAAGAGAGCATTCTGGAGAAAAGCATGGGCTCTGGAACCAGGAAGGCCTCAGCTCAAATCAGGACCCCTCCTGTTGCTGCCCATTCCAGGCAAATGTCCTGGTGCCAGGAGGCTCAGTTTCCTCATTTTTAGGATAAGGAATGTACATCTTTTCCTCTGCACATTATGATGTTTCGATATCTTAAGAAAATCTTTTCTGGCTGGGGAGAATTGGCTAGCCCTAGGAGCTCCTAGGGCTAGCCAATTCTTAAAGATTAACAAAGGGCCTGCCAGGAGCATGTCTTTGGTATACAAACTAGCTGCCCGGAGCCACACACTGTCTGGTCCATGCACTGCAGGAGTCAATATTTCTTTGCCTTAATCGCCTCATGGCCAGGTGCCAGGCAACTCGGGACTACCTCTCTATCCCCAAACCCACCGAAATGATCAAACTAGCTATTTAATCCTAAACTGTTCACTCTGACTTTTCCTTCTTTTGTAAATTCCAATAAAGGCCTAAACCTTCCCCCTCTAAACCTTCCCCAGGTCTTTCCCACGTAGCCCCGTGTGGGGTAGCGTGGTGCGCCATGCCTCCTGTCTCCAGGACCTGCGAGTATCATACACTTTGTTTTTTCCTGAGCCTCTCCTCTCTCTCTCCTTGTGGCCACACCTGACTGACCATCACATAAAAGATTACAAAACAGTATTCACCAAAACCAATTTGCATGGTGCCTGACACATAAAAAACACTCAATACGTGGGTGGCTGTGGTCACTGCAATTAGGCAGCTGCAAAGTGGTACATCCTGGAGGTGTTAAACAAATGTCGATGTGCTCCTCTTGCAGTCACATCCTACCTGATCTAATCTACTCCTGCATCAGATCGACAGGGTGCTACCAGGAAACCATAACCCACTCAATTGTATTGTGAAACATTTTAGGTCATGGTGCTGTTATAAAGGGAAGAGGCTGATTGGAATCTAGAAAGAGTGTAGACAAAGAAGAGTAACAAGTACGATGTGCTTACTGTGTGTCATAGGGATTGTGTTACATGGAATAATTTATTCCTCAGAACAGTCCTGTGAGGTATGACCTAGTATGATTCCCTTTCTAGAAATGAGGAAACTGAGGTGCAAAGCAGTTAATAACTTGCTCAAGGTTCCACAGCTATTAAATGGTGAAAGAAAAATAGAAACCCCAGCTCTCTAACTCTGGGGCCTTCAAACTCAACTCTACACTCCAATCTCTCTCTCAAGAGCAAGTAAGTGGTCTCCAGCACTGCTGTCTCTGGGTGGTGAAGTCATGACCACTGAACACAATGTTCTGGTTCCTTCCGCGGATAGATCCCCACAGCAGAAATAGATGCACCAATCAGGTTACTGGCTGAACCCCTCCAGGACAAAGTGGTGGGGTGAGAGTACTAGACTTTCCATTACAGAAGGATTCTGGTTGCTGGGCTAGATGCTGGAATGGGTAGGGACGGTGCCAAGAGTTATCTGAAGGATGAAAGCTGGGGGTGAACGTCAAGTTGAGAAGCCAGGACTATCTGAAGAAATATCAATCCCAGAGTAGATGGGCTGAAAGGTGAAAACCTGGCTGAGGAAAAGGGAGTATGAAATGGAGCCACAGGGTGGAGTTATCAAGTTCAAAGGGATCTGGAACCTGGAGTGTGGAATGTGAAGCCAATTCTTTCCTGAAGGGAGCCAGCCCGTGGGTGGAAGGAGCAGTTCAGTCAGTGAGTGGTCGAGGCCACCAATTTCCTCTGTTCTAATCCATGTTTTCCAAGTTCTGAGAGGCATGCGGCTTCTCTGGCAGACTTAGCTGCTGAGGAGGCATGTGCTGATCAGCCAACAGGGCAACATGGTTGTTTTCTCATTGTAAATTGATAGACAGGCATCTTGTTCATTAGTCAGCGTCTTGTTCATGAGTCAGTTCTCCGGGACTTTGTCACATTTGGGCAACACAATAAAATTAAGTTTCCAGGTCTGCAAAGCTGAAGACAACACCCTGAGTTTCAGTTGATTCCACTCAAAAAACATTCTTCTTTCAGAATATTCAGTCTCTCACTTTAACACATGTTTAGGGGCAAGAAGTTCTAGGAATTCTATATACTAAGAGTTCATGTAATTCTTTCTATTGCTTGCAAGTTAAATGGCAATAGTAGACTCCGTAAGCAGTAATGGCTGCACCAAGAGATGGCTTGTGGGACTTTAGAAATCTCCTAATCTCCATCACCTCCTTCAAGTCTCCACAAATCTAATTATAACAGGCCTGTTTTCAATGTGTATAACTGGCATTTTTCAAATCCTATGTAAAGTATCTTCACAAAACAGTTCCTTCTGTTGACGGTGCACACAACATAATGCCAAGGCACAACTTCCAGTGCCTCCTTCAACCAGACTTTGGACCCTAAGTCCCCCAATGTGCACGAGTGATACCAGTGGCAGAACAAGGAAGGACAACACATTGTAGGGGAGAGGACATAGGACCGGGAATTAGGATTCTCCTTCTAGCACGCGAATTCTTCCCCCACCGTGAGCTGACTCCAAGGAAGTCCTTGAGCCTCTTGTGCCTTATATATGATAAAGGAGTTGGGTTATGTATGTGTTAAAGCCTTTTTCAGCCCTAAAATTCTGTGATCTTGTGAATTTCTCCACAAAAAAGCAGATAATGTCATATAAATTTCTTTGAAAACTTGCCAAGCAACATTATTAGTGCTTGTCAACCAGCTTAGTCCTCATCTCTGTTTCAATTTCACCCTGGAATATTTGATAAAATAGAAGTTCCACACAATTACCAAATTTACCAACACTATGTGATTTCTTAATTGGATTGATATTGTCATGAGGGCCAAGGCTGGTTTTCATTTATCTTCCTGTGTCCAGGACCTAGCAGTGTGCTAAGCACTCATATACTCAAAAAATGTTTACTGAACTGAACCAAATCAATATGGTTAAGAACAATATGTCATAATATAGACAAGATAGGCAATATGCTCAGTCAATAGGTTTGAAGACAGTGGATTAAACCACTTTCAAGATATCACTTTATCTTTTTCCATGTACCAAATATAATAAATATTTAAAAATTGTAGATAAAATGATCATTTAAAAAAAATTTCCAAATATTATGGGGGTAAAACATTTTGGTTACATAAATTGCTTTTGTACCATTTGAGTCAAAGTGATTAGTATGCTCATCCCCAGATAGTGTGCTTTGTATCCTTTAGCCGTGAATTTATCCATTCCCTCCTCCCCACCCCCTACATGCTTGATTTTTTTTTTCTTCCTGATTTACTTGAGTTCTTTGTAGATTCTGGTTATCATCCCTTTATCAGATATATAGCAAATAAATATTTTCTCCCATTCTGTAGGTTTTCTGTTTTCTCTATTGATTGTGTTCTTGGCTGTGCAGAAGCTTTTAAATTTGATCAAGTCCTGTTTATTTATTTTTGTTGTTGCTGTTATTGCTCTTGGGATCTTCTTCACAAATTCTTTGCTTAGACTGATATCTATAAGAGTTTCTCCAATGTTTTTCTCCTAGAATTCTTATAGTTTCATACCTTAGGTTTAAGTCTGTTATCCATTGTGAATTAATTTTTGTGAGAGGTACGGATCTTTTTCAGTGATCTACATGTGGCTATCCAATTTTCCCAGCATCATTTATTGAATAAGGATTTTTTTCATCAATGTATGTTTTTGTCTGCTTTGTTGAAGATTGGATGGCTGATACCCATACTGCAGAAATTATCCTCCCCAACTCATTTTACGAAGCCAATATCACCTTGATATCAAAGCCAGAAAATGACACAACAAAAAAGAAAACTACAGACCAATATCCCTTATGCATATAGATGTAAAAATTCTCAATAAAATCTTATTAAATCAAATTCAACTGCATATCAAAAAAATAATTCACCATGACCATGTGGGCTTCATCCCAGAGATGCAAGGATGGTTCAACATACACAAACCTATAAATGTAATTCATCATATAAATAAAAGCAAAAATGCAGAAAAAGCATTTGACAAAATTCCACACCTTTTTATGATAAGAACTCTTAACAAAATAAGCATAGATGCAACATACCTCCAAATTATTAAAGCCATATATGACAAACCCACAGCTAACATCACGTTGAACAGGAAAAAGTTGAAAGCATTCCTGCTTAGAACTGGAACAAGAGAAAGTTGCCCAACTTCTATTCAACATAGTACTGGAAGTCCTTGCCAGAGCAATCAGACAAGAGAAGAAAATCAAGCCTATCCAAATGGGGAAAGAAGAGGTCAAACTATTGCTCTTTGCTGATGATATGATCTTATATCTAAAAAAACCCTAAAGATTCAACCAAGAGACTCCTAGATTGATAAATGAATTCAGCAAAGTCTCAGGCTACAAAGTCAATGTACACAAATCAGTAGCTTTCATTTATTCCATTAACAGTCAAGCTGAGAATCAAATCAAAGATATAATACCTTTCACAATAGCATCAATGAAAATAAAATGCTTAGGAAAATATTTAACTAAGGAGGTGAGAGACCTATATAGGGAGAACTATGAAACACTGAGGAAAGAAATTTCAAAGGATGTAAACAGATGGAAAAACATATTACGGTCATGGATTGGCAGAATCAACATTGTTAAAATGACTATACTACCCAAAATGATCTACAGATTCAATGCAATCCCCATTAAAATACCAATGTTATCTTTTGCAGATCTCAAAAAAATAGTTCTATGCTTCGTGTAAAACCAGAAAAGACTCCGAATAGCTAATGCAATCCTATATAATAAGGATAAATTGGGAAGCATCACTTTACCAGATTTCAAGCTATACTTCAAGGCTATAGTAACCAAAACAACATGTCACTGGCACAAAAACAGAGACATAGATCTATGGATCAGAACAGAGAACACAGATATAGTTCCAGTTCTAACCATGAATGCTTTCGATTAAAATGTTCATTTGAAAAGTGCTATTGACTGCCAATTTGCTTCATATAGATTATAATGTTTTCTTAATGTCCTTTAGTTGCATGTTAAATTTCAGCAGTCTCTTTGATATCATGAAAGAAACAAAACAAACAAAAACAAAAGTGATATTGCTTCATTTTGTCAATTCACTTTCCCTCTAATTCTCTCTGAGCAAATATTTGGATAAGTAGATGGTCTTCATCTTTGTACCCAAAAGATCAATAAACTCAGATCATTGAGGACATGGAAGTCACAGAGTCCTTGGTGAGCACACATCAGCCAGGACTATGTTTAATTCAGATTTTTCAGTCAAAAGAGAACTGATTTAAATTTTTTTCTACTGCTTATATGATCATTAATTGATTGGTTATTTTTATCAATTCAACTATCAAAGCCATGCTATGTGTGGGAATTTGATTAACTATTCAGAGATTAATCTACAAAAGGTGTATCCAAGTAGACATGGTCAAAGTCTCCAAATTCTTTGTATCAAACCACAGGATGTTTCAAGGTGTTTTTGAGAGAATATTTCCAATGAGAAATAGGGCATTTAAAAATACACCTTTAACTCACTACCAGGAGCAAAGCTTTTGGTGCCAGGAGCATATTCTCCAATGAGTTCCTAGATAATGGTCTATTGAGGCAACACACTTTTGTTTTTAATTTTCTAGAAGTCATTGTAGTATATTTTCAACAGCTAGCAAGTTAATTTTTTTATTGTAATAATATAACCCTTGCTAGTTTCAGGAGATGAAAGAAGATTCTTTTGCATATGTGCCTCAGCGTCTCCTGGAAGTCTATGGATAGCCATAGGATATTCTTCAGGGAAGAATGCCATGTCTACTCTGAGAATAAGGTAAAGGTCATCTAACTGAAAAGTGGATCAGTAACCATTGCTGTTTCTTTCCATCATGTTACAACAAATATGATGTCAGAAGAAGTTTATCTTGAAAAGAGCTCTAAAACCTGATTTTTGTGTCCTCTGTGTTTAGTGGAGCAGTTGGAATTATAATTTGTGGGGTACCTTTTGGAAGGGGAGCCTTCTGATTTAGCACTTTTATAGACACAACTGACAATATAACCCATTGAAAGAGTGATAGTTACTTGGTATAACAAGAAGGAATTTCCAGATCCTCAGTGCTTAATGGAAAGCACCCTGGGCTAAAATATACAACAACCAGTAAGTATCTGGGACATTCTACTGGCAAAGCTCAAAAATCTAGCAATGGACCCCTGACCCAATTGCTGAGAGGTTTGGGGAAACTTCAGTGTCTTTCTCAGGAGATTATGTGGAGAATCCTTGCTAGCGAGGTAGGGGTGGGGGTGGGAAAATGCATGGAACAACAGGGAATGAAAGCCCTAAATTTTTTAGTCTACTGATAATGTGTGGGAAATGTGATTTCTCACCCAGGTCCCCAACCTGGTGAGCAGTTTAGGCTCCTGAAATACTAATACTGCAGCTATCTTACTGTCTTATACACAGTTATTGCTTATGCTGTATCAACGGGGCACAGGCTTTTGTGTTTTTGCAGTTCTAGATTTGAGTTTGCACTCGATCACTCCTGGCTTGTGTGATCAGCTGGTGTGACAGGGAGACTCACATGGCTGGGCCTGTGGAGTCCATTCAGGGCAGGAGGCAAAGATCAAGCCCTTGGCCTTAGCCTGACCCTCACAGATAGCTGCAATACTACCTAAGGGAGCTTTTCCCAACTGTATTGTGTTCGTTCCACGAAATAGCATAATCACAAAGAAATTAGGATAAATTGAACAAAAATCCATCCATAAGCCAAAATCTCCTTTCATTTTTGGAAAAAAGTGGGATTTCTCCATTGTGTTTGAGCCATGATGGTAGAAGATGCACTAGATCAGGAGTCCAGAGGTTTAGATTTGAATCCTCACTCTCCCACTAGCTGCTTGATTTTGGATAGGTCACTGCTCTTTCTTGAGCTTCAGTTTTCTCGCCTATAAAGTGAAGGTTCCCTTCACTCTCTAACTCAACATGCATTCATCGTGAGATTATGCACCATGAACACACTAGATCATGGGTAATCTAACAGTCAACATAGTTTCTAACCCTCTAGGCTTGCACAGTGTAGGCCAGTAACAAGAAATTGCAATTGCAATTCATATCTATCCCTTTTACTTTACAGGATTGCTTTTAGATACAAATAAAATAATTTATGCAAATGCTTGATAAACTGTGAAGAGCTGCTATGCAAAAAAAAAAAAGGTTCAGCATTCTGCCCATACTTGGTTCTCTGTAAATATTTATTAAATTGTACTACTATGATGGTCATTTTATTGTGAGATGTTTCGTATGTTTGGTAAAGACAAACTTTCAGGTTTTCTTAGTTGATGAAAATGCAGTACATTAAAATGAGGTGATATTTCTGAAGCAGAATATTTAATATGCCCACCTTGATCTCTGATCCTTTCCCAAAGTCATACCCATCTGTCATCAATCTTTTCTTGCTCTTGAACCCCTTGGCCAGAGGTAACCACTATCTTGAACTTCTTCATTATCCCTTTGCATTTCTTCATATATTTGTCATGCATGCTTGAACTCTAAAAACATGTTGAACAATTTTGTATTTATTTTTAACATAAAAAGAATGGTTCTCTGTGGATTCTTCTGTAGCCTGATTTTTTATTCAATGTTATGTTCCTGAGATTCATTTATGTTGTGTATAACTGCAATTCATTAATTTCTCTAGCTTTATGGAATCTCATTATAAAAAGTTACTAAGTTTATTTATCCTTTTAACTATTGATCAGCATGTGGGTTTTTCTAGTTATTTTGTTATTAGAAATAGTGCTGTCCTAAACCACTGTATATATTTATCAAGGTATGATATGTGATCCTTTTTTTTTTCAGGGTGTATTCCTAGTTGTGAAATTGCCAGGTCATTAGGTATACATATCTTCAAATTTCTCAGATAATGCCAAACTGAGTTTCATTTCAAAAGAGGTTTTTTTTTGTTTTTTTTTTTTTTTTTATCAATTTACACTGTCACCAGAAATGAATTGATGACCCTCCATCTTTGCTAACTCTTTATACTGTAAGTTTTTATGCCAATCTGGTTGGTATTGAATGTTATCTCATTGAGATTTTAATTTGCATTTGTTTCATTACTAGTTAAACACAGGATATTTTCATGTTTATTGGCTTTTGGAGTTCTTCAAAGCACCCCTTCAGATCTTTTGCCCGTTTTTTCATTTGGCAACATGAACAAATGGTTCTTTACTTTTTCGTTATTTAATTTGTATTAGATATGTCTGGTATGTGTGATGCAAATATTCTATTTCAAATGTCTTTTGACTCCATTTATGACATCTTTTGATAAACAGACATTTTAAAATTTTAATATAGTCAAATATACCAACATTTTCTTCTATAGGTTGTGCATTTTATGCCTTAAGTTTAGAAAATCCATTCTATGGTGACAACAGATATTAGGCCTAGAATTTTTTTTATTTCATTCTATAGTTTACTGAAGGAGGAGAAATGAGACACCATGACCAACAACAGTCTAAAGGTTGGATAAGAGAGAAAGAGTCTGATCAGTCACTGTTAATTCCAACTGTCCACACAAAAGATACACAAAAGCTTCTAGAAATAAATTATGATAATTTCCAAATATGTTTAATTCAGCTTTGATTAAAATGGAGACCAGGGGCCACAAACCTCAGTAGCAAGAACTTTGACATAAGTAATCTTGAGAAAGCAGGTACTAGAGTAGCAGGTCACCTTTGTTCATACAGACAAGAGGGAAAACTAGTGATAGTTACATACCAGTTATAAAAACTTAAATTATATGTATTCTTATTCTAAATCTTGTCCTTAAAAGATTGGCTTTCTCTATTTACTAAAAAAGACAAAAACTTCCTTGCCATATTGGCAAGTTCCTTTTCAAGTTTCAAGGACTGTTGATTTGTAACATTTAAAATATGGGCCAGGCGTGGTGGCTCACGCCTGTAATCCTAGCACTTTGGGAGGCCGAGGCGGGCGGATTGCTCAAGGTCAGCAGTTCGAAACCAGCCTGAGCGAGACCCCGTCTCTACCAAAAAAAATAGAAATAAATTAATTGACCAACTAAAAAATATATATATATATATACCAAAAAAAAAAAAAAAAAATTAGCCGGGCATGGTGGCGCATGCCTGTAGTCCCAGCTACTCGGGAGGCTGAGGCAGTAGGATCGCTGAGCCCCGGAGATTGAGGTTGCTGTGAGCCAGGCTGACGCCACGGCACTCACTCTAGCCTGGGCAATAAAGTGAGACTCTGTCTCAAAAAAAAAAAAAAAAAAAAAATGAATGACAGTTAAAGGAAAGACAATTATTAAAATGTTGGTTGTTAAAGTTTTTGTTTATACACTACAGCTATAAAGTACAATGGCAATAAAAAGTTCTTATTTACTAACCACATCCTGATTAACTTGCTTACCATGACTGCACTCATCTAGTTGTAGTTATACTAAATAGATTGTAAAGATTCACTTAAAGTCAGGAACATAGCTAAGGGCATCTCTGCTTATAAAATGACATTATGCTAGTAAAATAAATAGGTGACTCTAAAAGATCAACTGTAAAATATAATGTAGATCTAATTTTTATTCAACAGATTTAAAATATACTGAAGTCCCCTGGAGAGAACCCCTGAGAACCTGCAAGAGGCCAGACTAATAGTAATCATCACCCCCACCCAGCAGGAAGCAGCCAGATAAGTCAATGCCCCTACTTAATGATTTGGGCCTATAGGATAGAGAGTGGGAAATGTTAGGTAGATAGTTAGATCTCCAGCTCTTCTTGGGACAAGAGATCCTTGCTTTGGCGCTGTCTCAAGCAATTGCTCCACCTAGGAAGAAGGATAAGGGAAGGCCTTCCATTTTGGTGTTACCATACCCTTAATCCTGTCCTGAGCAACTGCTACACCTGTGGAAGGAGGGACGGTTTTATCAATCTGGAATTCCTCAGCCCAGGCATGACAGTATTCAGAAAGTGACCTTGAGTAGCCTAAGAGTAATTATTATGCCATTAGCTTGAATCTGCATTGTGATTCAACCCCCAGGTGAGCTTTCCATCTGGAATAGGGAGCTCATATGTGCAGATGGAATTTAGAGGATACCTGTTGATCATTTGGTAACATCCCACATCTCCCGAGAGCCCTCCCCCGGACTGGGGCATGAGACAGACTTACACCTGCTAAAACCTGTTTCAGTTCTTGTTGCTTCTGACCTTGATGGTATGCATGTTCTACAGAAGCTGGGATACTTCAGCATGGAATTAAACACACACATGCGCACGCACACCCCTACTGTAGGAGCCATAGAAACTGAAGGAAAACCCAGGGGAAGGTAGAGAAGTTGCAAGTCTGGCTTCTGGCTTACACCAAAAAGATAAGCCACCAGACAAATGATAACCTGTGTGAACTACAAAATAGCTGCACTTCAATTCTGTCCTCCACATCTTGCACAAGAATCTCTCTTCTGGCCTGCCCTAACCAGAAATACACAAATTAAGGGAATTTTGGGAAATTCATTCAGCTTAGCCAAGTTGACATATTACAAAGCTACCACAAACAATATAGCATTGACATATAGAAAGCGAAAACTTCCAGTAATGCAAGAATTTCAAAACCATAATCATGGTGGAAGATTTGAATATACTTTTTTCAGAATTTGATAGGTGAACTGTGGTAGGCAGAACTGTAAGATTGTCCCCAAGTGTCCTACCCCCTGGCATATGCACTCTCTATAATCCGCTCCCCTTGAGTGTGAGCCAGATTTGTGACTATGATGTGATAGCACACCTATGGTTATGTTGCATTTTATGACATAAGAGATTTTATAGATGTAATAAAGGCCCCTAATCAGTTGACTTTGAGTTGATATAAGGGAAATTATCCTGGATGGGCATGACCTAATTAGGGAAGCCCTTGAAATGGACCAGGGCCCTTCCTAAAATAAGAGTCTGGGAGTCTGAAAAGGCCTCTCAAGGGGACCACATGACAAAGTCCTGAGAGCAGCTCCCAACTAATAGCTAGCGGCACAACGGAGACCTTACTCTTTCAACCACAAGGAAATGATTTTTTTCCAAAAACCTAAGGGTGCTTAGAAATAGGTCTTTGTGTGGTTGAACCTCCAGATGAGGACACAGCTGACCAACACCTTGATTTTAACCTGTGAGATCCTGAGCAGAGGAACCATCTACACAGTGCCAGACTACTGGGCCATGGAATCTGTGACAAAATAAATTTGTATTGTCAAAAACTAGGTTTTATATAATGGTAGGTTTGTGGTAATTTGTTATGTGACATGGAAAACTAATGCACTAAGTACAATGACGTGACACAGATTTGAATAAGCATTCATCTTGATTATTTGAATATATAACTCTGTGCAATGCAAATGTATCCTTTAAAAGTTTGCAGAGCGTTAAAAAACTTAATCATATATGAGGCCATAATAATATTGCAATACATTCTAAAAAGTTAAAATCTCAGAGAATAGAATCTCTGAATATTCTGCATTAAAGCTAGATATTAATAAAACTTTCTTTGATATTATACTTAAAAATCATACTGCCAAGTAACGATTTGGTCTAAGAGAAATGAAAACAGAAATTATAGGCTTTCTAAAGCATTCCCTTAATGACTTCTACAATAAAGAATACAAATAAATTAATCAAGCAGTAAACTTCAAGAAAGAATAAAAACAATAAAAGAAATAAAAATAAATCAAGAGAAATGTATTAAGAATAATCAAAAATTAGTTGATTTTAAATAAAACAAAACTGTAATTAGCAAATAAAATTAAGGCACAGTTTTTCAAAAATAACAATAAAAATGATACGCTTCTGGCAATTAAGACCAAGGAGAAAAAAGAGCAAAACATAAATAGATAATGTTTTAAATGAGGAAGGATGCTTTATTACATCTGTATCAATAATTTTGAAATTCTAGATTAAATAGAACAATTTCCAGGAAATCAAAAATGACTAAAATTTACTTAAGACCTATGGACAATACTAGCTATAGTAGATATTAAAACATTCTCAAAGATCTATTATCTAAAGAGGAGCTTGGCTTATATTCATATATAGAGAGAGCCCATCAACTTTTATGGAACAGATAATTTTGGGGTTATTTAAATGTTCCATAGGATAGGAAAATACATAAATCTTTCCAGTACATTTGTTCATGGCTAACATTAATATGATATCAAAGTCTGACAAACACAAATTATTCTTTTATAGTTTTGCTTGTGAATATCCAAGGAAAAAAATTTAAAATAAATATTGAAAAATTAAAGCTAGCAGCATATGTATATGTATATCATGACCAAGTAGGGGCCTTTTCAGGAATGCAAGGCTGGTTCAACAATGGAACACTTCAAAAATAACATAATTTATTAATGACATAAAGGAAAACAGAAGTTTTTGAAATGAATACTTCTCATTAAATACTCAAAAGACATTTGATACAATCCAACATCCATTCCTGTTTAAGAAATAATATTTCTTAGTTATTATTAGTAACAACAAAATCCTTAATGATAATAAGAAATATAAAACTTAATAATTGAGGCATTATCTTTAAATTCAGGAACAATACAAGGATGCTTGTTTTCATTATTATGATTCAATATTTTTGTAATGGTTTTAGCAAATTCAATAAGACAAGAAGAAGAAATAAGAAAAAATAGAAGTATTAAAATGGAAGACATGAAATGATGATTATTTATAGTTCATATTATATTCCACCTCAAAAATCTAAGATAACCAAACCAGTTAAGGCTTTTTAATGTTGGAATTAACAGAAATAACATTCAAATTGGCTTTACAAATATGAAATATTATTAGTTTACATAATTGCAAGTCCGGAAGTGAAGTGGGCCTCGGGGTTAGTAGATTCAGGAACTCAGTGGTGTCATCAACAATGCAGGTATTTGCTGTCTCCATGCCCTACTGGGCTCTGTCACCAAGTTTATTGGATGGCTAGTCCTCTCCTCTCCCTTGCCTAGCCAATATTAAAGGATGACTGTCTTTAATAGCTACATGCTTCCTTGCTCATGTCCAGTGGATGACAGAGAACTGAGTTTTTGTGACTTTCACAGAAGTGAGGAACTCCTTTCCAAAACCCCAAAAAGCCTTTTCTAAAATCTCATTGGCCCCAAATTAACTCACATTATTATTCCCAAACCTGGCATAGTTTTAAGGGAGGGAAATTTATTCTGATAGACTTAGATTAATTTGTGTTTACCGTTAGACTCAAGAATGGTCAGTCTTCTACCCAAAGCCCATAGTAGCACAGAAAAAAATGTGGATCTCCAAATGCAAATCTGTTACTATTAGAAATAGAGTTTAATAGATGCTAAGGAAGCAACTGACATTGTTCACTACAATATCAAGTAGAAACCTATTTTAAACTATAAGAAAGTTCATTAGGGTGGGCAGATATAAGATATACACACAGAAATAAAGAATTTCACTTATTATGATCAGTTATAAAATAGAATAAAAAAATCATCCTGACTTCAAAAATAAACACAAATAAATATCAAATGCCTAGAAGTAAGCTTAACAAGAAATTGTGACCCAGTGGAGAAAACAAGGTACCTTGAAAACATAAAGAAGACTAGCATAAATAGAGAGTTGGGCTATATTTCGGATTGTGATAATTTAATATTGTAATTTTATCCATAAAGTTAATGTCTTTTCGCTAATTCTAGTTGGCAGGAGATGAAACTTTAAAAATGATTCTAAATTTCCTCTAGCTAATAAACGTTTGAAAATAATAATGAGAGGAGATCTACTTTATAGAAAGACATTTAAAAATATAACAGCAGAGGAGTGATTAAAATCGCAATTTTACTTCTGGGAACTTTTTATATTAATATATGAGAGACATAATTCAAATCAAATAATGTTGAACAATTTGTCAAAATATTTGGGAAAAAAATATTAGAGTCCTACCTTATATTATACATCAAAATATAGTCTAAAAATTAAAGATTTAAATGTAAAATATAAAACCATAAACACACTAGAATAAAATATATGACAGGTTAATATTCCTGTAATTTGAGGAGAGAATAGGTCTTTGTTAGCATAAATACAAAAGTTAGAAACCATAGAGAAAAAGGTTTACAGAATTAGTTACATAAAAATGTTCTAAACTTCTATATGACAGCCAAATACCATTATCATAGGTTAAAAAATAAACAATTAGCTGGAAACTGGTGTTCTATGTTTAATGGATAAAAAATGTTTATCTTGATACCATAAAGAGCTAAACCAAATTAATAAGTAAACAAGTGAACATTACAGATGAAAAATGGGCAGAATACATAAATATAAAACTTAGAAGAAAAACAAATAGCTAAAACATGCATAATGCTCAACTTCACTGTTAACTAAAGAAATATATAATAAAACAATGTTATCTTTTATGGGAAAAGATTGGAAAGATTTACATTACCCAATATTAAAGAGAATGGGAGAAACAGGCATTTTAAAACACTTTAAATATGCATACTCTTTGATGAGTAATTCAACTTCAGGAAGTTATGCTAAGAGACAGAGATTAGTATATACCTAAGGATGCTCATTGCAATGTTGTTTTAGTTGCAGTGAATAGGAAACAACCAGTTGTCTATCTAAAGGAGTTTGTTTAAATTATGATACATTTACAAGGGTCATGTCATTAAAAAGATATATTATACATTGACATAGAAAGGTGTCATTAAAAAGATATATTATATAGTAATTAAAAAGATATACATTGACATAGAAAGGTGAACAGAACATTTTAAGTGGAAAAAAACTTGAATCTAGTAAATGTAGCATAACCCCACTTTTAGGGGGGAAAAAAGAACAAATATCTATACATAGATCTACTGAAAAAATTCTGCAGGGATATATTCTAACCAGTTAACAGTGGTGATCTCTGAGGGCAGGGATTATGAGAAATTTTAAATTTTAATTTAAATACTTAAGATTTTTTTCATAGTTTAATATGGTTTTAGACTCAAGGGGATGACTTTATTTCTTCCTCAAATGGAAAAGAAAGAGAGTAGAGGAGATAGATGAAATGGTAATTTGAAGTGAACAACTTTGAAGGAATGTTTTACAGCAGAAGGGAGACCTGAGCTTGTTTTAGCTCCTGGGAAAAAGCCAGTATTGGAAAGAGAGGGGAATGTTGATTGGCCAACGTCCCAGAGGGGCTGGAGCAGAATATCAACATGGAGCTAACTTTAGGAAGAAGAAGGGAAGGAATGGAAGACAGCATAAATAGAACTAAGGCAAGTTTTTGAGAAGTAGAGACACAAAGGGAATTATAGCCAATAATCCCTGTTTGTTATCCCAGTGGATTGGGAGAAAAGCTAACCAGCTGAGTAGGATGGATAGGACTGTGAGCTGGAAGGCATACAAGAGGCCTATGGCTGCTGCCATATAGAGTGAAATAGGGGTTGGGATCCGAATCATCACGTATGCTTGTGAGATACCTGGGCTCCATCCCAGATCTAGGGCATCAGATTCTCCGAGGGCGGGTGATTCTAATGCATACTAAAATCTAGAACCTTTGAAATCAAAGCGTAACTAAGGATACAGAGCCACAGCTGATGCTGTCTCACAACCATGTGCAATAGGGTCAATAACTATATGATATACATTTTTATATGATTTTCTTCAGCAGCCTGGGAAGAGAATATCTGAGAAAAATAGATGGCCAAGCATACCCAGGGTTGGGCTTTGGCAATGTGGGTGTGGAAGAAAGTCACAAAGGTCAGCGGAACGTGAGATGCTGGTAAGTGCATCATTAGCCTGGGCAGTCCCCAAGCAAGAGCAGGGTGGAGAGGGAGGGAGAGGGACCGGAACTTAGGAGGAGGATGTCAAGCAAATCTGGGAAAGTCCGCAAGTGGGTGAAATGTGAGGACTGGAAGTCAGTGAGATGAGTCTCCATATTAAAGATTCTGAAAGAGGAGCAGCCCTGGGTGGTGACGTAGTCCCAACGGTGGCCCTGCAAAGGGACTTCTGAACTAGAGTGGAGTTAAAGGCGGCCACAGCACATGAGGCCAGAGGGAGAGGTGGTCACCCTTTGGAACACAAGCTTCTGTCCTGGGATGCCATGAGTGCAAGCAAAGATGGTCACTCAAGGCAAAACCAGATAGACAGAGAAGTGACTGCTGGTGAGCAGAAAATACCAGGAGGGACTGAGTCAGCGGGAATTAAAAGAGCTGCTTAGGCCAGGAAATTCAACATGGCGGTGCATCCAGCAGAGCACAGTGTTAGAGCTATTGACAGCAAATTGAGGCAAATGTAGAATGACCTCTCAGATGTGCTTGTGGTGATAGCTGGAATTTTGGTTCGGTACCTTGCTCACTATCTTACTATATCGTGTACTTTTTGGAAGTCTTTGTCATTTAGATTATGAATTCCTTAATAGTAGACATCTATCTTTCTCATTTTTAAATTCCCACTACTGAATGCTGTGCCTGACATATGGTAAATACGCAATGAAAGATTTTTCTGGATGAAAGAATGAAAGAAATGAAGCAGCCCCACGCTTCCAATGAGAACTTTGGAGAAAAGGTATCTGTACACAGGCCTCCTCCTGGGTAGAAGAAGAGAGGGATGCTATTTGTTGCTTACCTTCTTGGGATGCTTTTGAACATTTTGTTTGGTGGCTGTCTGGGGAATATGAGTGAACTATGATTGATGAGGAGCAATTTGTGGTGCTGGAGGTGGGAAGCATGACTGTCACTTAAAGAATAAAAGAAATAATGAAGATGTCATCTTCCTCTACCTAAGCATGAAATGTTCAGTGTCTCAAGCTTAGTCTCTGCTCTCTTCAAGCTCTCTCCCAGGGAACCTCCTCTTTACCCCTGGCTCCAGTTATCACCTCTGTGAGCACACAGACATTCCCTTTGTCTCTGGACCCATGTCATCTCTCAGAAGCCTCTGAGGCTCAACTTTGCATGAGCAGAATTAGTGATCTTCCATTACAATCTTCCAGGGTTTCTCTCCCAGGCTTGGTACCACCTTCCCCAGAAAGCCAGAAAGCCAGGAACCCAAGAATCAGCCTTGATGACTCCCCTTTGCCCATCTCCCATATCTAATCCACCAAGTCCTTCCAATTTGAAGATATAAAAGACCTCTTGAATTCTTCCATGTCTGCATTGTCAAAGCTACCACCCAGTCCTGGGATTCTGTAATATCCCAGAACGAATCTACCTATATCTACGCCAGGCCCCTGCCAATCTCCTCTCCACCACATGGCTAGGATGATCTTCTCAAAACTCAAATCTGATGGTGTCATATTCCTGTTTAAAGCACCTAGATGACTCATGGTGCTTTCAGCCTGAAACACTACTTACGAGGAAGCTCTGTATGGTCAGATCTCCTGCCCACGGCTCTGGGCTCATTTTGCATGTTGTTTTTCTCACTCTCTCTGGGGCTCACCCACAGTGGGTTTCTCTCATTCTTTGACAGTCACCGTGCTGTCCTGCGCCCCTCCCCACCCCCTAACCTTCACCAAGGCCTTTGTATGTGCACATCCGTCCCCTTCTCAGCTCAGATATGATGTCCTTGGAGAAGCCATTAGCTAGCTCTCTGACAAGGTGAAATCCCTTTGTATATTTGTGCATATAAATATGGCCCCCGTCTTCATAGCATACATCTCAGTTGTGATTTTATTTTTGTGCATGTGGGATTATTTCACTTATGTCTGTGTCCCTCACTAGACTGTAGGCTCTGTGAAGGGCAAGAACGCCGTGTGCTTTTGCTAAGTGCAGTGCTTGGCGCATAATGAGTGTGCAATAAATAGTTGTTAGATGAGCGAATGAAGAGAGCAGAGAACACTCTTGTGTGTTGTTGTTATTAATAGCTGTAGTCACTGTAATAAAGTCCTGTTTCTCTGGTCCATCCACTGGGACTTGGAAGTAATGTAATCACAGGTAACTCTTTCAGGCAATGGTCTCCATGATAATTTAACCAAGAGTTAAGGCCAAAATGCTGGGGTTTTGTCCTAGTTCTGCAATCCTGCGGCCTTGGGCAAGTTATAACTTCTTTAAGTCTAAATTCTAAATTTCACCTGCAGATTAGGTGTCTGCAGATTAGGTGTCACCTTCTGCCCTTGCCCAGCTGTTTTCTCCACATCCTCTCCTCCCTTCCTTCCCACCTGCCTCCTCAGCTGGAAATGACTGAGGGCCTCCTGCAAAGGAAGGGGAGGGCCTGAAACAGATCTGGCTTCTCCGTGGGAGGACTGAGAGGAAGCACACCACGTGGGGTGGGTACCGTGGGTGCCTTGGTATTCAGAACCTAATGCTGTATTCTATTTCTTCAGACAAACCAGTTTTGAAACACAAGGCTTGAAAATCTGGCAGGACAAGAAGCTAGTCCCAAACACAGTGTGTGGCATGCAAGCATGTTAATTCATCAAATTTAAACACAACCTAGGTCGCTAGCCTAGGTCGCTAGGTGCCTGGGTTAGGTGTATTGATCCCCCTCTTTGTTTAACTGGGACGATGTGTACCCAGGTTGATCTCTTTCTAGCTCAGTTATGGTCATGCAGTATAGAATTTCAAGCTGCTATTGTTTATTTTCTATGTGTTTTGCCTAAATATTTTATGGTTAATGATGGGGATTAACTTGTTTTTCAAACTGGAACCCTTCTTCAGAAGAAACTAAAGAAGTTGACTCCTCTGTCTAACCAACTTTTGGATCCCAAACTATTCTCAGCAGACAAAGTCCAGTTTCAGTAGCCAGGAGGTGGCCCCATCCTGTCCTACAGACTTGCAGTGTGCAGCTTGCAGTTGGCCTCTCCGTGTGTTAATTTCTCCATCTCTAGAATGGTCATCGTGGTTCCTACCAATCTCGAAGTGGTGTCATGAAGTCACTGAACTGATACTGGAAGAAAACAAGAGTGATTCATCTTGTAAGACAATAAACCTATATTTTCTTCAAATTCTCCAGTGTGCATAAAAACCTTCTCCCCAAAACAATGTTTACACTGGATGCATCTATACCTGATATGACAATACCAAACTACACCCCAACCACCCACTTCCGAATAGGGAAAACAAAAAAATCAGAAGCCTGCAATTGTGTAACATGTAAATCTCTTTTGGACGAAGGCCCATCACTGTGGTTTGGCAACACAACCAGCACATCTCTTTTCTCATCTCTTGGGGGAAAAAAAAAAAAAACAGAGAAAAAATACCTTGAGAATAAAGGTAATGATTAATCTATCAGGCACAACAAAAAGGATCGTTTGGGGGATTTCAGGTTCTAACTCGCGAATTCCAACAAATAGCAGGGAACAGAGAACGACAGTTCCACCAGGAGAGGATTAAGTCACAGCCTCTAATTGGCACAGCAT
This sequence comes from Microcebus murinus, assembly GCF_040939455.1. Taxonomy (NCBI): domain Eukaryota; kingdom Metazoa; phylum Chordata; class Mammalia; order Primates; family Cheirogaleidae; genus Microcebus; species Microcebus murinus. The sequence continues at coordinate 94,712,777 of NC_134109.1, forward strand.
TTGTACAGTCAGAGAACCTCACCAGACATCTCCAGGAATCCGTGAGCAGTTGTCAAAACTTCCATTTTCTCGCGCGTGTGAAGGTGGGGACCAGAACAGGCAGGTGTTTGTGGGGACAGCCGTCATCCGACAAGCCTCACGATGCAGCCTGAGGAAGGAGAGAAGGGGAAAAGCTTGAAGCAGAGACTGGCCTTGAAGAAGACCTTAGCGAAAGAAACACTGGCCGAGTTCTTGGGCACGTACATCATGGTTGTAAGTATTTCCTAATTCCCTCAATTCTGATCCAATAATGCCTCCCTCGTTGCCAAACTGGCGGCGTCGGGTTTTGTTTTGGTTTGTTTTAACTTAGCTATCAGATTCATCTCTTCCAGGAAGCAAAAAGTTACTAGAGGCTGTTTGGCTACTCGGTGGCCATAATATTAGGTGTTCATTTACTCATTGCATTTATCCGCAAAAGTGGACGGGGATGGAAGAGGGGGAGTGAAGTGCTTTCTTCATTTCAGATGTCCGCTCAGACTCTCAAATGGCTTTATGATTTAAAAATTAGTCATTGTTTCCACTGATGAATTGATCGTACCCTGCTAGCTTCCCCCAAGCACTGGGGAAACTCTGTTATCTGAAATAAGCACGAACAGTCAATAAATACAGATGGTAAGAAACCGCTCGTTAGGATAAGTGTTTGGCAAAGCTGGTGTTGTCAGATCACTTGACTTTTAACAAATTAGAAATTGCATTAGGTAGAAGTAAGGTACTATGCAACAGTCCAGCGTTGGTTTTGTATCATTTTTTTCCCCCTCTTTAATGCAAGGTAATCTCTAAAGATCTTTCATTAGACAGTTACAAGAACCTTCTTGATATAAATGAGGGACTGATTCTAAGAACCTCTCAAGGATTTGTCCAGTTATTTATTCAGCTATTAACAAGAGACTAGGAAGTTTACTTAAGTGGCACAGGCTCTAGGCTTTATCCTGCTGCATGTTCTAGCATTCTCTACATCCTGCGGCCAGACCATTTGTGAATAGCTACAGGTATTTTATTTGTGAATAGAAAATTACTGTCATGTGGAGACTGATTTCAACTTTTTTTTATATATTTTAAAAAAAATACCTGTTCAAAGATTCCCTACCTCAGGTGTAAATAAATTTATTTTTCTTAAGGTTATAGAGAATTGCCCATAAACTTTATACATTAAAAGTTCTTTGCATAGGATAAATATCTAATAGTTTAGAAGAATAAGTTTAGCATTTGTCGGCTAAGCTAAGATTGAGAAACAAATGTGAACTCAAAAAATTGAACTAGTGTAACACAAAGAAAGAGTCAAAAATTTTCTGGTCTCTGAGAGATTCTTCGTACCCAGTTCATTCAGGTATTTTCAGGGAGTCATGGACAGGCCTGAGACCCTTATGTTACTTGACAGTCTGGCCCCAAAGAGGAGAGAGCACTTGTCACCACAGACTGATTTCAGCCTCACGGTGACATGTGGCACAGAAAAGTGAAGCCGATTCAGTTACAATTCTCAGTGCTCCGCAGAAAACAAAGAGAAGGAAGTGGATTGAACATCCTTCTTTGGCAACTGAACATTTTAAGACCCTCTTTATTTCTTAATGAGAACCTGTTTCATAATCCCGTACTTTCTGAACTGAGAAGGTAAAAGTTGCTTTCTGGCATTCACTATTCCGCTTGTGCAACTAGTAGGGTGTCTTCCCCAGTATTCAAGGTTGGGGATAAAGAAATCCTATCTTCATATTGTATGTTAAATATTTAAACTTTGTATCTTTGGGGTAGAGCTAATCATTTCCTGAAAGAATTAATTTCTATTTACACTGTACATTTATTTTCTAAAGTGAACTATGATGAAATCTGTAATTGTGATTATAATCTTCAGTCTTGTTGAGGCTTATGGGGATGTGTAAGCAAGAAGTTTTTGCATGAACACAGTATTTTTTTTTGACCAATAAATTTACATGATTTTGCTCAAAGGTTATAGAAAGTAATTGCTTCTGCTTTATTGGAAAATGTGCATTTTGCCTTGCTTTTTTCTTGTAGAAAGCTTTACATATTGATACGACATGGGGAAAGGGAACATTTAAAACATGGTGAAGGATATATGCAGGACTCACCGGTTGTTTAAATTTTTAAGGTTGGTTTTACCCTTGACCTTGGGAGTCTGGTGCCATTCCCTGCCCCACTAAAAGCTGCTCTTAGAGGAAGCATCTCAAACTCGTTCACACTATGGTATAAAGGACTGATAAGGTCTACTGCTAGCATTAAGGGAGGAAAGAGTCCATGAAAAATTCTTTGTAAACTACATGAAAACCAACAATAATTAAGTCCTAACCCAAAGAACTAGCTGTAATTTGAGAAATACAGTCCTTTGCAATGCATCTTCCCTACCACAGAGAAAAGGTTGCAAAGCATTGAGCTGCAAAGATAGGGAACATGTGTTAAGTACCTAACATATGTTAGGTTATTTGTGTACATTTGTTTAATCCTTATGGTAACTGCATTAGGAAGGCTTTATTTTCACCCATAAATAGCCAGAGAAAATGAGGCCTCAAAGAGATGAAGTAACTAGCCCAAACCAGAAAAGCATCGAACTGAGGTTGTTTCTAATTCTAGAGCCTATGCTTTTTATACCACTTCCCATGCATTGCTGGAATCCCCCTGGGAATGTCCTTGGGAAATGCGGAATCAGACCCCCTCTGCTTCAACATGTCCATAGACTGGAGCCGTGAGTTTGCTGTTATTTGCTCGTGGGCACACGAGTGTAACCGGTGGGCGTACTGAGGAACCAGACTGTTAGCTCTACCCTGGAGCCAGGGTCTTTGCTTTCTCTGAAGCACAAAAGACTGCTCAATGCAGGTGGACAGGTGTGAGGCAAGCTTAGCAAACAGGAGACTGTGGAGCCCCCTTCACCTGTGATTGGGGCCTGGGGACGTCCAGCTGCAGAAGGTGCACCAGCACAGAGACCGCCCCCAGCACAACTCCGGCTGTCCACCTTCTTCCTGCAGCGTCACCTGACTGCATTGTTAGCCTCAAGGGCAATGATTTTAACATCCTGGGTGAGTCCCAGTTTAAATGAGATAACAATTCATAGTATTTTTGTGAGAATTAAATACACATGACATGTGCAGTTCCTGACGTAGGAAATGCTCATTAAATGCTAGCTCCCTTTGCCCCTTGGAGCCTGTTCCCTCTTCTGCTTGAGAGCCTGTCTAGCATTTGAAAAGAGCTGCTCTGTCTCCTCCTGGGTGCCCTGCAGGTGAGTGCTGCACAAACACAAACAGGACCCCACAAAGGGGTCTTGCATTGAAATCTCTACCTTGTGCTGAACTTCCCAGAGTCTCTATTTATTTCAGCCCATTGCTTACAGGGACTATGTTTGCTCCTACTGTTCTATATGTTCTCCTCTCTCTTCAGACCTTTCAGGATGCTATGACACCTAGCTCATCTTACTCACGATGCTCAGGGGAATCGCCCAGCAAGCAGCCACATCCCCCCTCCCCCCCAAGTGGAATGACGCCCTCCCGGGGCAGGACTTCTGAGTAGGTAGCATCTCCTCTATGTCGTAGGGAAGACCCTAAATTCTTTCTCACCCTGCTAGGCTTCCATATTAGAGATCTTCCTTTTGGCACCTCTGAGAGTGAAAAAAAAAATGCAACTACTTCTGCAAAAAGTAGCACCCTTGATGTGTGCCCTGAAGGGGAACAGAAAGGAGCTCTCCTGGAACCCAGAATACAGAGGTTGTGGAGTGGGCCGAGCAGGAGGGGAAAGGAAGGATGGGGCAGGTCAGCTGCAGGTGAGACACCAGGTGGTGTTTCCTACTTCCTGTGGGGATCACAGGGTTCTTCATTCCATTGAAGACGGATCCTCAGTCAGATATGGGGGAACCCTCAGTCAGATATGTCAGCTATAGAAATCTCAGGGCTTTAAGATGGTTATTACAAAGTGTGTTCAGAACTTGGGGCATGACTATTCCATCTTAGAGAGCTTTTGAAACAAAAGAATATATGGTCAGCATTTGGAGTGAAATCAGAAAGTTCTTAAAATAAGCCAGATTAAAGGAGACATTTGCTTTGCTTTGTGGGGCATAATCCAGGACAACTTTGCTCTATCATGTTATTTAGAATCCCAGATACTGATAAAGGAGCTCTGGGGTACGGATGGGCATACGCCACTGGTCCCTGTCATTGGTGGAGAAGTTGGGGCACAGGCTGACACAGTCCTGTGTCCTCGGAGCCCAGTTGCCTTGTGCTGGGCACACACAACGCCTTTGGGTTTCTACTGTGCTCTTGCTCCAAGGAGCACAGAATGTTTGCTCATCCAGATTCTTATTTTTGTTCATATGTTTCCTGGAAGAGAGAAAGAAAGGAAGGCAATTCCACTTTGCCAGGTGGGGAAGCAGGTGTAATGTAATTAAGAGCCCCACCCACGGTCATCAGCCCTTGAATACAAGAGCTGGGCTTGATGTCTTGATTCCAATCATTCCCAACATACTATCATTTGATAAGAATTAGCTCCTTTCATGTGAAAGCCCAAGAGAATGTGACTAATTTTATAGCCTAAAATACATTCAACATTAGAGGTGTCAAAAGATGATTATATAGAACAGAAATAATCGTGGTAGGGACATTTTATAGAAGATCTGCTAGCAGATTTTTTTGAACCTCTTCACCAAAAGAGGTAAATACATTTAATCCTCTTGTAACATCAGGCTTCTGAGATGCTTTAGCCGTGTATTCATGGCTGCAATAAACACACTGACCATGCGCCACATTTTTCTTCTAGTACTTCTATTTTCTAGATTCTCAAGACTACCCTTTTGGCTCAGTGAAAAGGACCTGTAAAGGAGTGGGTTTCAAGAGATCCCATAACTCCTCTCTCTTGTTTTCTGGCTCAGCAGTCCCCTGCCCTTTCTGTTTTCTCCCTGCTTGGTTCTCCTAGATTACTGCCTTGCAAAGCCATCTGCCTCTCCAAGCCTAGGGTGCTCAGGACTGAGAGTCACACAGAGATAGAGCTCTCAGTTTTCCAGCAGTTGATGGGTCAGAAGCCTTTGCTGTCGGCAGTGCCCTGGCTGATTCTGGCCACAAATGGTTTGTCTGTTGGAGCTGGGGAGGGATCTACCGTCCTCACACAGTGACTTTGGAATAAAGCGGTCTCTGTCGTCTGACCCTCACATCTTTCAGATGAGGGAACAGAGACTCACCGTCTCACAGAATTGTATCCGATGCTCTTTCCGTCACAGCAGAACATCAGAGAGAACTTCAACACTCAATCCTACCTGCCTCTTGCTATGATTTATGTCCAATACTTAGTCCTTCATGGACTTGTGCTCCTGTACTGGAGTGTTCTGACCCGTTAGGAAAGTCCAAGGCTCTAAATCTGAACATGCATAAGAGCTAAACACTGAGGGTTCTACGTGGCTTCTTGCCTGATACCCTCATCTGGGTGCAAAGAAGTCTTACTGAAAAGCTTAAAGACCTGAGGCTCCCTCCCATCAAACATATCACAGGGACAAGAGAGGGCAAAGGGGTTGCATTGATTGAGCCTACTCTCCATCCTAGATGCTCTCTAACCCTTAAAAAACATCCCATCAGGTAAGAGTATTGTTCTCATTGTACAGGTGAGGAAATAAAGGCTCAGTACGGTTAAGTGACTTACTCACAAGCAAGTGTGTGGCAGAGCTGGAATTAGAATCAAATCTCTTTGGTTTCTCTTCCCCATGCTAAAGTTAACATTCTCAAGTTATGCTTTTGAACTTTTCCTACAGTCTCCTGTAACAATACATGTTATTGTTTTGTATGTTTTGAAAATTTACACACATGGCTTCATAGCTTGCATACCTTCTACAACTTGGGATTTTCGCTCACAGATACATTCGGAGGTTTACCTGCTTGGGAACATGTACATTTTAACTGCTGTATAGAATGGCTGGTTTCTACATCCATCTCCCTCTTGAACTGTTATGTTGATTGCTGTTGTTCACAATTACCAACACTGCTGCAGTGAACACTTTCGCACATGCCTCCTAGCACATGTGCTCAAGAGTTTCTCTTCAGAATATACCTAGAAGTTGGCCTGGTGGTCCTAGGGTATGGGCATCTTCAACTTTATGTGTATTGTAAATTGCTCTCTGAAGTGGTTTTGAATTCGTACTATCAGTAGCAACATAGCTTTGTACTATCAGTAGCAACAGAGTTTCCATTCTCCACATACTCAACCTTGATATTATCCAACTTTTATATTTTTGCTCATTTTACAGATAGAAAATAGAATTGCACTAGTAATTTTAGTCAATTCCAGTGTGGTGCTCATCTTTTCATGTGTATGAAACTTTAGCTTACTTATTCTATGACTTGCTTGCTCATAGCCTCTGTACATTTCTCTTTGGGATATTTTGCTTTTTCACAACAGTTGTAGGATATTGGTATTTGTTTTCAATCCAGACACCAAGGATATTTTTTGTTTTCTTATTAAGGTTTAATATTTTGCTTTTCATATTTGTGTCTTTAAATCATTAGAATTTATTTTGGTGTGTCATGTGAAGTAGGTGAATGTTATCTATGTCTGGAAGGATAGATAATTGTCCCAGTATCATTTTTGACCAGCCTATCTTATCTCTTCTGATTGCAATGACATCCATATCACACACCAGTTCACATATATATGTGGTTCCATGTCTAGACTTTCAGTTCCATTGGTCTATTTGTAGGAACTTGCACCAATGACATGTATTTTTATTATAATCACTTTCTAAATATCTTTTATTTTCTTATATTTGGTTATTTTTAACCTTTTATTTTTCCATATGAATTATAAGATTAGTTTATCAAGTTCCATACACTGTAGATATTTTGACTGGAATTACATTGAGTTTATATATTATTCTGGATAAAATTGACTTTTTATAATATTGAATTTTCTCATCCATGAATGTGAAATAGCTCTTCTTTTATAGGTATGTCTTGTAGGTCTTACTAAGGTTTTATATTAATAATTTACTTTGTATTAGCCATATATATCTTTTGTTAGATATTTTTCTAGGGACCTTATAGTTTTTGTTACTAATGTGAGTGGTACCTTTTAAAGTTTTTAAAAATTAATTTAATTAACTTTGAAATTAACAAATAAAAATTGTATATATTTATGGTGTACAACATGATCTTTTGAAATATGTATATATTGTGGAATGGCTAAATTGAGCTAATTAACATATGCATTACCTGACATACCTTTTTTTTGATGAGAACAATTAAAATCTAGCCTCTTAGCTATTTTCAAATATACAATACATTGTTATCAACTATAGTCACCATAATGTACAATAGAGCTCTTGAACTTTTTTCTCTTGTCTAACCGAAATTTTGTATCCTTTGACCAACATGTCCCCAATCTTGTCCCCACCCCCATGCCAGCCTACTCTCTGCTTCTATGAGTTTGATGTTTTAAGATTCCACATATAGGTGAGATCATGCAAAATTTGTCTTTCTGTGCCTGGCTTGTTTCATTAAACACAATGTCCTCCAGATTCATCCGTGTTGTAACAAATGACAAGATTTCTTTTTTTGTAAGGCTGCACAGTATCCCACTGTGTGTGTGTTTGTGTGTGTGTGTGTGTACACACATCACATTTTCTTTATCTGCTCCTTTTATCCCCAAGTGGGATGTGTGGCCATGAATGATGAAGGGCCTCTATGCTTCCTCCAAATGAGCCTGGTTCTACTCACATCCTTAGACCTGGAGTCAGTACCAGCTGAAAGAGAATTCTCCTGTGGGCCTCCCCTCATCAGCAATGAATGTGAAAGGCCAGACTCGCCTGGGAAATTCCACAGTTCCAAAGGACTTGGGGAGAAAAACCTGCTCTGGGTCACTGATCTGAGGGCTGCACACTCCTGCGGTCAAACTTGATTCTGCCAAACAGGACTCTGCTTTTGATCCATGAGTTTTAATTTCGACCCAGACAACTCACTGTTTCAGCTACTTTCAAAGGGAAATATTTTTTTTTCCTACTTTCCAGGGTTTGCTTAGTTTTCCTTTAGTGACAAAGCCCGTTGCAACATATTCTCATTACTTGACAAGAAAGGACAACACAGGAATGAGAGAGAAGCTGGCTCTCCTTTACTCATCCGCCCTGTGATGAAGACATGACATAGAGTGAAGGGCTGGGAGGAGGAGAGGCCTCATAAAACTTGAGATAACGACTAATGAAACCGTTCAAATTGCTGACATAGTCCAGCCGTGAAGGCTACTCTATACACCTAGTATGCACCTAAGTTCATGTCCGGGGTAGAATTGCTGAGTTCACTGAAACTGCTAAGCAAAACAAATGCACTGGGAGACAAAATACCAGCAAAATGTCCCTCCCCCTTTTCTCTATATTGGTTGGATGATCATGCTAAGACATGACCATCACAGTCCACAGAGAACTTGAGAGCTTAGTCCCTCTCCACCTAGGATCAGCCCACATGCCTTAGAGTCTCCCTGGAAGTTCAGGCTTTCTTATGGGAAAACCTCCCAGGAAAAACCTATGCGTCTATCAGCAGGTGATTGGTTAAAGAAATGGGGGTGCATCCATGCAATGGACTCCTTAGAGCCATTAAAAATAATGTTTACATGTAGATATGGAAAGAGTGCTAAGCTATTCAAATGAAAAAGCAGCCGGAAAATGGTATGCACAAAATACCATGCTCTCTTTACACACACACACAAACACATTTTTGACAGAACATACCAGAAAGTATTGCTATTAGTTACCTGTGGATAATAATATTTGAAATTTAGGGAAAGAAGGAAACAAAATTTCTTATATTTTATAATTTGCCAAATTACCATTTTGTAATTTAAAAAATTGTACGTGTTCATATGTATTTTCTTCATCCCTTTGTCCCCCCATGAAAGAGCTCACCCAGCGGGGTGTGTCTCTTCAAGTATTTTAGGGAGTTGCTCAAAATGTGTTCTAGAAACACTAATTTCATAAGTGAATAAGAATTAAGCAAAAAAAAAAAAGATGCTATCTTTCCTGTATATGCTTGAGAGACACTGGCTAAGCAGTTTTCTCAGCTGAAAGAATTATTAGAGCCTTTAATGTTCACTGTACCCCTCTAAGAGGAGAATAGAATATACAGTTTCCCCCACATCTTCTTAACCACAAACCCCCTTTTCTAAGGAGCATCTCATAGGACTGATGACCTGTGGAACATACTTTAAGAATCTCAGGCCCTGGAATGCACCTAAGAACCACACCAGTCCCCAGAACCACTCCATCTCCGGGGGTCTTCCAGGTTGAGGGTGACCCGAGGCATACTTGACATTGTTGGCACTGTGGACGGGGGACAACATTTCTCAGCAACCACCCCCCCCCCATTCAAGCACAGCCTTCTGAGACCCACAGCTCCCCCAACACAAGCAAGCACACCTTAATAAGTAAATGCCTAGTTTTTTTTATCCCGGCCCTTGGGATCACGCCCAAGTTCCTGTCCAGGTCAGCATTTGGGATGAGCTGAGGGATGTGAATGCCTGGTGGCATCAGAAAAGGAGAGCATTGTTCTTTTCAGCCTGGGAGAGATAATAGAGTTCAATCACCTCTCGTTTCTGAGCCCTGAGTTGGTTCTTGGTACTTTTTTTCTCCTTGGAGAGCACAGAGGTTGGCCATCTGCCCATTCACCTGCTTCTCAAATTGCAGATTCCTCTTTTTTTATGAGCCTTCCCTAATATCATCTCTTTTCAAGTACAGCTGGTCCTTGAGGGATGATTGATCGCATTCTGATAGTCTCTCAGGCTGCGTGCCACCAGATAATTTATTTTTAACCAGAATGTCCAGGTTTTAGTCTTGGCTCTTTGTGACTATTTTTGTTATGAGTGAGAAAGTTTTATTTTCCAGCTGGAAAACTAACTGACTGCAAAGCTGTGCATAAATATGCATTCTGTCCTAATAAAGGGAACAAGTAGACCCACAGAAGCAGCCACGGCTGTCACAGGAGGGGCACAGGGTTGGGAATCAGGGGACCTGGCTCCACATTTGGATACTGCAATTTATTAGCAATATGATTTTTAGTGTTTAACTAGGGATTAAGTATTGGAAGGAATAACAGAGGTAATGCAGGCAAGAACGCCCAGCCCACAGTGCACATGCTGCGACTGTTTCCTCTTTTCCCTGTCCACCGATCAAAATTATGTGCAGTAAAACCTTAGCCTCGTCACTTACTACTTGTGCAAATGTAAGAAATTCTCTTACCCTCTCTAGATTTTGCTTTCCTTATTTGTAAAATAAAAGTAAGAGAACCTAACTCATAGGGTTGTTGTGAGGACTAATGGGCTAATGAGTGTAAAGTGCTTAGCTCATAAAAAGCACTTAATGAATATCTGCTATTATTGCTGACTATCATTATTTGTTCGAATGGCTGTAGTCACATAAACTGAATATGCCAACATAAACGGGTGGAGTAGGATGTATGTGGGACTTTTGTAACAAATACCCACAACACAAGGCTGGAGGGCCAAGGTTTGCAGAGAAAGCTGTGCTGATGGGCTGCTGTTTGTTCTCCTTCTCCAGATATAAGAAGCAAAATACTTACAAGAGCAGGGAGGTCTCTGGTAAGCACCAAAGTGAGTGGATCTCAAGATTGAGGATTGTGGGTTTTGGTTGCTCTGTGACCACCACCTTAAAATTTTCCCCATGCATAGTCGTTGAATTGAAGGTAGCCACAGATCCTTCCTCCAGGAGTTGGGAGGTTCTGCTGCATCTGAGCCCAGGTGTGTTATCACCAGCTATCTGTAGGGCCAGGAAATCACTGGCACCAAAAGCTTCATGGGTTCCTCTTCCTAGACCTTAAGGTAGGAGTCAATAGTCCCAAAGGGTTATTAAGACCACATAGGCAACATATATGAGTGAAGTGGACATGGTGTGGTAGGAGTAAGTGGATACTGCATGCCCTATCTCAAGGGGGCATCTGCCACCCAGACCCTCTCCATCATGGCTAGACATATATGGGGCAAGGCTTTACCAGATTTTCCAGTTTTTTAAGAGTGGTCAGAAATCTGGAGTTTGATGTGTAATTTCTCTATGCTTAAATACTAGCAAGAATTAAAAAAATGTTTTGTAACCACCATGTTGGCCAAAGAAAGGTACATCTTTGGGTCAATTCTACTCATAGCTGCCTCCAGCCATGGACTCCAGTTTGTGACTCTACTCTAAAGACACCCTGAACTACATTCTATAAAGACAAAACATCCTCAACCAGGAAAGGGCAAATGAAGAGATTGTGAGAGTCTAAGCCTTCTGCTTGGGATCATCTGTTTACAGGAGGCTTTGCTATTGGAAATTGAAATCTCATATGTGCTATATCATGGTCCTTTCCTTTCCCATCCTACCACCTGCCAAAAGTGGTTGAGGCAATAGCATGTAAACCATTTTTATTTAAGAGAAACCTTGGTCTCATAGCACCTTAAGTTCCTGATGCCAATTCGTTATACTCTCATGTGCATATGTTAATATAATCTCAGATTTAATAATATTATGTCAGGTGATTGAATTATTTGGGGTACTGATCAAATAATTCAACAATTTGAGGAGACAAATGTCCAAATAGCCACCATCTACTTAGTAAAGCTGGATTACAAAATCATACCCTCATGTGTACTTTCTCCGGTCATAAATGTCGAAGCCATTCATTAACAAGCTTATAACATTAAATGACAGTACCATACTTCATTCGTACTGTCCTTGTGATTCTTACCACTTGGGTTTGTACTACAGTTATCTATCCCATCTCTCAGACTGGTCTGCAAGCTCCCAGAGGACCTGTGCCTGGCGTTTTGTGTCCCCACTACCACCGGGCACCATGGTTGACAATTGGAATTTTCAAATGTACGTACATATGGATGAATGAATGAAAGAAGGAAGGAATAGTTGAGTAAATGCCAAACCCCAACTAAAGGTGCTTATAAATTTGGGAATCTTAGTTTTGCATAATTTGATCTTTTGAAAGACAGACTTCTGAAGCACAAATCTGTATAAACTACTTGTTTGACTAAGGTCCAGTTGAGGGCATTTTAGTGGAAGTGAAGGGACATGAACATTGGACACAAATAAACATTAACTTTGGGTTCAAAAAGATCCTTTCACTAGCTGTATGTCCTCAGGCAAATTAATTTCTTTGTCCCAAGTTTTCTTTAGATAGAAACAAGAGAGTTTTCCTCCACCTTGAGGTTATTATAGGGACTAAATGAGAATACATATATATACATATATATGATATACATACATTTCATACACACGTACATACATATGTATATATTTGTATATAAAACAAATCATTTGATTTAAAATATGTGTTGCCACAGATATGCTCTTTTAATACTGACTTCTCTTTTATAAACATTTGCATCATTTAATGACAAATTGTCTACTTGCGGGTATTTTTAATTTAAATGTATCCCTTCTTACATCTGAAAAGACCTACAGTAATGTAGGAGGTAAAACAATCATCTATATCTCATGTTCTTGGTGGCACTGCTGCTGCCCACATGGCATGTAGCAAATGTGCCCCGAACTGGTACAACTGGATTAAAGGATGATATTCGCTTCCTAGATAAGCCTTTAAGAGAACAAAATAAAACAATACTGACTGCATGAGATTTAAAGGTTTTGAGGAAGTTTAGAACGTCCACCCAGGTTACTTGGTTGGCTCTGGTTCAGTGAAAGTTAGTTAAGGGGCAGGCAGAGGTGGGGAATTGTTTGGCTTCTTGGGGTTTGGTGTTGAGAATAGCTGTGAATGCTGAGTAAGTTCCCCAATGCTGGCCAGGGCCCCGGAAATCTACGTGGTGGTGGGTGTGGCCCATCAGTGTGGAAAGACCCGCTCTAGGCCCACTCTTGCTGCCAGCATTGGGCCTATGCAGTCAGCGTGAGAGGAAGTGGGTGGTGATGACCACAAAGTTGAAAGATACTCTGAGGACAGGAGAGAGCAAGAAAGGACAAGAGAAGAAAGGGCTGAATCTGCCATTCAGTCTAGTTTTCCACTGGTGAGCACCTGGTCATGCAATGGAAGTTGTCCATGAGGGGCATAGAAATCAAGCAAAAGAAACGGAAAATACAGGGTTTGCACAAATTGGAAATGCTGGAGGTAATCACCAAACTATCTCACTGCTCTCTGAGAAAGGAAGGAAAATTGGAGCTGAAAAGGATTTTTCTCTGGGTTACCGGGAAGCTTTGATGAAAATGCACAAATGTTGGGTATTTTCTAAATCAGAGTGACCACATTTGTTGTCACCAGAAAAGCCACTTGTCCAGGAACTACAAGGAGGCTCCCAAGTTAGTTTCAGCCTCAGTCCTTTCTCCTCAAAGTGACCTACCTGGCTTACAATGAGGCCCTTTATAGTGAATAGATTGACAACAGAGGGCAGCTACCTGGGGTCTCCAAGTCGTCACTTTCCCAGACAGCCCTTTGTTTTCAACATGCAAATGGAAAAACTGACACCCCCATCCCACATCCTGTGGAAGACCCAGTGTCCACCTTGAATATTTCCATGAATTCTTGGGAGCATTGGTTGCTTCTGATGACCTATTGCTTCATCCAATGTGTAATGGTTAAAAGCCCCTGATTAAGACAGACCCGTGATCAATGGTTCTGTCTCCTTATAGTCATGTAAAATTGGGCAAGTTACTTGACCTTTCTCAGCTCAATTTCCTCCTCCAAATAATACTTAACCTCCCAGGATGATTGTAAGTTAGTGATGGGATAGTGATAAAGGAATGCAGGTAAAGCACTTAGCATGAACCTGGCACAAAGAATGAACCAAATAGATGGCAGCTAGTATTTGCATTCCTTTATTCACACTACCCTCAACAGAGGAGTCAAGATGCTAAACACTTTGTATTTATTCCAAAGCCTGTGACAATGTTTCCCAAGGAGAACTTTTTAGTTTCAAAAGTTTTTAAGAACTCAATAGGGTGGTAACTGTCCTTTTAGTATCCATTGATTCTGAAAATCCTGAATCACAAAAGGTAGATACAAGACATGCTGTTTTTTTCCATTTTTGGACAACGTTTGAAGCTCACAAAAAATAAATCCCAGACTTCTTGCAATCATTACATTTCTTTGATGATCCCTGGCCCCAGGTTGCATGCCTTCACAAACATTTTCCTAAGGAATTCCTAAACTTCATTTACTACTGTTTTTTTTTTTTTTAAGGACTCAGGTCTTATATAATCACTAAACAAATATTTATTAAGTGTTCTTCATGCACTATGCATTCTGCTAGAAACATCTCGCTTTACCCTTTGAAAGGAGGTAATAAATATAGAAAAGATTTGAAAAGGGCCAAGTGCAATAAAATCTGCAGGCTGGTTATTCCCTCTCCCCATCCCCAGCATTTCAGTTCATCATGGTCACTTCACCATGTTAGGTTTCACATTGTGTCCAGCAAACAGCTTGTCATAGAGTCATGGCTCAGTCGGAAACTGCCTAACAGTCCCAACTGGTATTTTTTATAAATTACACCTCCCACTTTCCACATCCTACCCCAAAACTAAGTTTTTTTAGAGTGAGATTCCTATTTATTTATTATTTCTGTATGTCTTTTAAAGTAAGATTATTCAGGATAGTTTTATTTCCTGGTTTTCTTTTTTTAAATTGATACACAGTAGATATATATATATATTTTGGGGGTACATGTGATATTTTAATGCATTCACATAATGTGTAAAGTTAAAAAATCAGGGTAATTGGGATATACATCACTTTAAATATTTGTCTTGTCTTTATGCTAGGAATATTTGAATTATTCTCCTCTAGCTGTTTTGAAATATATAATAGATTATTTTTAACTATAGTCAACCCACTGATATTTTGAACATTAGGTCTTATTTCTTCATTCTAACTATCTGTACCAATTAATCAACATCTCTTCGTCCCCTTCCACCCTTCCCAGCCTCTAGTAACCTCCAATCTACTCTCTTTCTTCATGATCTCCACTTTTTTTTTTAGCTCCCCATGTGAGTGAGAACATGCAATATTTGTCTTTCTGTGCTTGGCTAATTTCACTTAACATGACCTCCAGTTTTATCCATGCAGCCACACGAGACAGGATTTTGTTCCTTTTATAGCTGAATAATATTCCATTGTGTTTATATGCCATTTTTTTTCAACCATTTACCCATTGATAGGCACTTCAGTTTATTCCTTATTTTGGCTATTGTGAATAGTGCTGCAATTAACATGGGAGTGCAGATATTTATTCAATATATTGATTTCCTTACCTTTGGATTTAAACCCAATAGCAGAATTGCTGGGTCATCCGGTAGTTCTACTTTTAGTTCTTTGAGGAACTTCTATACTGTTTTCCATGGTGGCTATACTAATTTACATTTCCACCAACAGTGTAAAAGTGTTCCTCTTTTTCCATATCCTGACCAGCATCCATTATTCCCTGTCTTTTTAATAAAAGTCATTTTAATTGGGGTGAGATGATATCTCATTGTGTTTTGATTTGCATTTCTCTGATAATTAATGATGATGAACACTTTTTCATATACCTGTTGGCCATTTTTATGTTTTTTCTATTCAGATCTTTTCCCTATTATAATAGGATTATTATTATTATTATATTGCTATTGAGTTATTTGAGCTCCTTAAATATTCTAGTTATTAATCTCTTGTCAGATGGATAACCCAAACTAAGTTTTTTCTCTTTTTCTGCTTTCTCTTAAAAGCAGGGAGAGGAAATAGGTTTTTCCCCTTGCTTATGTTTAGATATTTTAATACCTTTGATCAAATACTATTTGAGCATGAATATATGGAAGAATGGGCTGCCCTAGTAGGCAGCATAGTCTTAGTAGGGTGCCACAAGACCTGGTGGTAGGTATGTAATGAAGTGACAATGTATAGACATGGTAGAGGAGGCAAAAGAGGCTGTTGAGAGCTTACGTTGTCAGAGAAAGCCCCATGGAAAAGGTTGAGTTTCAGCTCAGCATTAAGAATAGATTGGGTTTAGCTGGGGAAGGAGCAGGAAAAGGACATTTCTTCTAAAAGGTATAGTATGAGCAAATGCACAGAGGTAGGAATGAGTGTCATCAGCTCAAAGGACTCAAAGTGACTAGGATGTCAGCCTGGCTGATGCAAAAGATTTATGCTAAGGAATACTGGGCAGAACTGTGGCTGGGAATCATAAGACAGAGCAATGGAGAGCCCTGGGTACCAGCCTGAGGACTTTGTGCTGGCATGTCCTGAGCAGCAGGGAGGTGGCATGGATGTGGTGCATCATCTGGTATGCTCACCAGCTGGGGAGAGATCAGATGCAGGGACATTGGTTGGAGGCTACAGACGAAGGCTCATAAAGATGTGGGAATGACTGACTATGGACGACCAAGGGAGAGAAGGGGAAAGAACACCAGATGGTTCCAGAATCTTTGGTCTGGGTGATTGGGAATGACTTGGGGAGCACCTCACACACCAATCAATCTTTTGTAGAAATTTTGCCTTTCCAATGTCTTTCTTCCTTTTCCATTGAAATTCTCTCACTCCTGCCATGCATGGAACTTGATAATAAAAACAGCATTTACCCTTCTCTTCTCTTGAGTTGCTTTCCTACCAAAAGCACTAAAAACCTGCCAACTGTGAAATGACCCATCTTTGGAGAACAATCACAAATAGGTGTAATAACTTGAAAATTTTATCAGCTTCTCCCTTACCCCCAAAATTTGATCCCATGACTAGTAATGAAACAGCAGCTATTTCTATTATCTGTAATAGATGTATTTTTATTGCCTGGCAGTGAGTTAGCAGTTAAGTTCATGGGTTGCATTGTCTTAACTTATTCACCCTAAACTAGAGTTTTCCTTCTGAGTTTATGCTAAAAACAATAACTTCCTGCACTTAGTACTGCCCTTTGCTGTTTAATTAGTGCCTTCATTAATGCTATCTCATTTGATCTTTTATTGAAAGCCCCTATGACACAGCCTGGAAGGTATTATTATTCCCCTTTAACATATGAGCAAGCTGAGACTGAGAAATAACATGTTAGTTTACACAGCCACCAAGTGTCATATGTGGAAATAATGTCTAGGATCTATTTTTTAATTACCACCAATATACTAGAAGCTGTTGCAGAAACAAAGAAGTTCAATGCATTCTCTTGCAAATCTTGTTATAACGTTGAGAAAATCAGGTGTAAATATGTGTGAGCAGTAAATATCCTATGGCTAAGTGCCCCACCAGGTGACAATAGAAGCCATGAGCAGAAGGTGCAGGGTTCATTGACATGTCATAATGTGATGCAAAAATGCGAGAGTATTGTGCCCTTCCTGGGCTCCATGTTTTAAGAGGGATACCGACAACCTAGCTTATCTAGGTGAGATTCACTGGGACAAAGATGAAGGGACAAGTATCCGGAAGAAGATAGAACTCAGGAAGGACATCGTGCTCCCTCCACTTATTAGAGTGTCTGATAAGTGAAACAGCCTATTCTCCATGGTCCCAAGGGCGGGAGTGGAGCTAATGGACAGAAGTTACAGGAAGGAAGCCTCCAACTTCATATGAGGAAGGACTCCCCAAGCACATGAACAATAACAAATTTGTAGAACAAGCTGTCTAATGTGGTCACGAGCTTCCTATCCCTAAAGGTGATCCAACATGGGTCAGGTGAACACCTATTTAGGACCTTGTAGGGAGAGTGCCTATATCAGATTCCTTCTGTGTGCTATGGAGTTCAGAACCAGCATGATGCTGTATGCACCTTATATGATGCTCACTTTTGGAACCCAGCCACCCTGCTGTGAAGAAGCCAAGCCACACGGAGGAGCCATTTGTAGGTCCCAGCTAAGGTGTCAGCTGATAGCCAACATCAACCCCTAGACACATGAATGTGTGAGCCTCCAGATAATTCCAGTGCTCTAACTTTCGAGCCACCCCATTTGCTACCAAATGGAGCAGAGATGAGATGCCCCACAAAATCCTGCCCAAATAGCAGATTCATGATCAAAATAAATGTTATCATTTTAAGCCACTCAGTTGTGGATAGCTAATTATGCATCTCTGGATAACTGGAATACAATGTTTGTATGATACTCTGAATCGCCATTGATCTTCAAGTCCACAAATAGGTGCTGCGTCAAGTAGAAGGTGGTGTCATTTTGTTATTTGCAGAAAGGCAGTTGGGCTGGTTGAATGGATGAGAGAAGAGAAGCCTTGGTGGAGTTATGGGGAGAATATGAATGAGATGATTGAGGAGCTCGGAGGACACAGTGAAAGACACAGTGAAGACTAGATCCATGGCTTTTTCATGCCCTGCATCTTCTACATGATTATGTGACTTTTCCAACTCTTATGGAGAAAGCAGCTAGATTTGAGCAAGTGCCAGATTCTGTCAAGAAGGTGGAAGAGACCTTGGAGGTCTGTAGAAGACCTGCAGAGGAGGAATGGGTGGTAGACTTGGGAAGCAGAACACCCAAGGGGACAGAATGAGGTAGAAGAGACCAGCATATTATCAACTATTGCTATGGAAATGAACCGGAGAGATTGGTTTCTAGATAGGGAAATCAAGATCAGGCATCTGGAAAATAACTAAGAACTGATTGTATAGTATGGACAATACAACTGAATTTCAGAGAAGAGAGTTAGTTAAAAGGATGTGAATGGGCAATGGATCTTAAAATGCTTTCTGAATGGGGAGACCAGAAAAATCAAGACAGGATGGATATGGTGATGGGCTCTTTCTGTGTCTAAGCAGGGGCAAAGTCTGGAAGTTCTTAACCACTTTGGTAAGGCGCTCACCGGCTGTGAAACCTTGCCCACAGCCGGCACTCACGGTCCGCATGATAGTTTGTCCTGTGCATTGACGACGAATCTGTTTTTCTCTCGTGTGATGAGGAAAGCTTTAAAGCACTGAAAGTTCCTTTTACTTTACAGGCAGCTTTACTTGTAATGTAAATCAGAATAGGTAACATAGACATTTATGTTTTCATTAGGTTATTTTTAAATGTTCACAATTTTATTTTGATAAATGCAAAATTAGAAAAGTCATATCACTACTGTTGGCTAAAGTCACTGTGCGCGTTCATCTGTGGCCGTCGACTACAGTCGACGCTGGTCCCGAAGTGGTTAAAAGTTAGAGCAGGGAACCATGTTGGAAATTTTATTGACAATAATATAAAGAACAGTTCTCTTAGTTTTGAAGGAAAAAATATATACACTGAGCATGCACAAGGAAACCAGAATGCCCACGGTCTGCCTTCCCGGCGCTGTGAACACGGGCGGCAGGAGATAGGCAAGAGAAGATGCTAGTAGGCAGATACCCATCTGCCTCATTGCTTTTCAAGCTACAATAAATATATTTTAAAATTAAGATGCAATGCTGCAAATCTGGGCTGCAATCTTCTGAGTGGCAATTCTGATGAGGATAACTGAAGTCCCCACATTGCTCATCTCATCTCCTAATTTCTTTCCCACAGCACACAGCATCGATTACCTTCCTTAGAAAAGCAATTTCAGCATCTAGGGTGGAAGAGTTGAGGATTAATCATAGAGAAATTTGACAGGGCAGAGGCCTCCCCAGGTCCACTTGAGCCATTTAAAGCTTTTATGTCCCCTCTAGACTAGCACAAGTGCATGTGCATCATAACCATAAAAGAGGGGAGACACTTATTTGGAAAGCAATAACAGCCCAGGCCTGGCCTCTCTCTGGGTGTGTCTCTTTGTAGCCTTGGTCGTCTAAATCAGGTCATCTCTGCTGTCAGCATTGTTTTATTCCTCTTTTCAGGAGATACTCCTAAAATGTCAGTTAGCTTGGAAGTTGTGCCCAGAGCATTTGATTGGCTTTACATTAAAAAGAGAGACACCAATGTGGTTTTAATTCCAACAGTTATTATAATAGATAGGGATTCCAGGAAAAATAATGTCAAATGTAGGGGACATTGGTGGGCTATGAAATGGACTCAGGGGATTATTTTTTGAAAAGAGAAAGGGAACATGTTCTGTTGTGACTTTATTTAACGCTCTGCATTAGGGTATGGAGCGAAGACAATGAGTAAAGTCACAGGCCGCCCTGTGCATGCGATGTGCAGACCAAGAGCTTCCCTAGGGAGGCCGAGCTCGCCTTCTTGCCACCCCCCACTTACTACCCAGCAGTTAGAACGAAGACAATCGATACATCTTAGAGGTATGTCCTGGAAGGGACATTAAAAGATCATCTATGTAATTCCTCTGCCTTCAGAGAGGAGTAAACTGAAACCATTCTCTGTGTATCAAATATCTCTTGTTCATAAATTGTATTTCTCTAAAGGACCTCAGCAGATGAGCCGTGGGGGAGCTATTTAGAATCAACTCATCACAAACAGGAAATCGTTTGTGTGCAAACTTTCATAGTTCAGGTTCATGCTCTTCCCTTTTCACCCCTTTGTGAAGAGACACAGTAGCAGGTTATCATCTTCCTGATAAGAAGCCATTGCATTGGTAATCTCTTTTTGCTAAAATACATTTGTTTCTGAAACATTTCCACCTATATGTCCTGTTTCCCTGCCCTTAAGTGATACCGATAGCTTGACGTGATGCTGAGTCCTGCATCAAGTCAGTTGCTCTTCTTGGGTTATGAACCCCAAACTGGACTCTCTATTCTAGGAAAAGTTTTCCCTATTCAACATACAAAGAGCAATCATCTTAACGCTTCCTGTAGTCCAGAACTTATACCTCTAGGGACACACTGGCTTCCCAAACCACAGCAGGATGACAGCTGGTGGCATGCCACTGTTCCGTCTTTCCCAAGAACTGTCCTTCACTGAGCATTTCTTTAATGGACTGTGATTAAATGGTTTTAACTGGTTGTTCAATGAATATGTAGGACCTATTTTCTAAAATTAGGAAATACATGACACTCTTTCTAAAATCAGACACTCTTTCTAAAAAAAGGGGGAGGTATAAAATAAAAAATTCTCTTCCAACACCTGTCCCAGACATTCACTTTCCCCCATGGAATCCAACCCCATTTCCTGATTCTTGTCTGTTCGGTAAAGAGGCCATGTATATAAAAAGGAACACATATAATGGTATTTTCAATACAATTGGCAGTATGTTTTAACACTGTTATGCATCATTTTTATAAATTTTAATAATATACCTTGGGGACCTTTCCACTTTGGTACACACAGACCTCCTTCATTCTATGTTGTGGCTACTTAGCAGTCTACTGAATGGATGCACCATGATTTATTTATTCTAAACCGTTCTGAATACTGACTCCATTTCCCAAAATATCCTCTACCAGCCGAAGGTTGTGGAAGACCCACTGCCACAGTTCATCTCCACTGTGCAACTGTCTGCGGCGTGCTTACTATGAGCACAGCACTGTGCGTGGTGCCCCAGGGAAGACAAGAAGCAGCAGGGAAGACAAGGAGCAATGAGTCTGGCAGCCTCTGCTCTCTAGGAAACTACAGCCACATCAGGGAGGAAGGACAGACATAGAGATGAGGAAGGCCTGATTGCCAAATCTATCCCCCCGACAGTTTTCCTTTGGCTTTCTTGCATATCAGACACTCTTTCTAAGACATGGTCCAAATGGCCTTGCTACTAATTGGATGTGTGCACGATCGTTTGTGTGCCTGATCTGGCTTATGCTGGGAGCCACTAGAGCAAGCATCTCAACCTCAAATGCCTACAGGGGCCAGGAAGGTGACCTAAATGAGTGAAGTGAAGCGAGCCAATGGGGAAGGCATGAGCTCTGTTAGGGAGCAGCCAACTGCTACTCTGCTCCGGATTATTTCCCTGTGGCTTGCTGGGTCTTCTGATTCATCAAAAGGAACCAATGCATAAAAGGTACCCGAGACCTTTCTGTATTATTTCTTATGCAAATATGACTCTATAATTATCTTAAAATAAAGAAGTTTAATTTTTTTTTAAAAGGCCAGAAGCCTGGATCATTGCATGAAATTACCTGATGTATAAATGTAGGCAAAATCTGAACATTGTGCAGGCCCAGTAAGTAGA
This sequence comes from Microcebus murinus, assembly GCF_040939455.1. NCBI lineage: Eukaryota > Metazoa > Chordata > Mammalia > Primates > Cheirogaleidae > Microcebus > Microcebus murinus. The sequence continues at coordinate 94,734,748 of NC_134109.1, forward strand.
GCTGATTTGTAAGCCAGAGCCACCATGCTTCTATCTGTGCATACATAGCTGGATCATTATAAGTTGATTTGTATAAAACCCAAGGCAGCCCAAACCATGCATTCGCTTTAAAAAAAATATTTCTAGTTACTGTGAGTTTCCATTGTTGAGTTTTCTTCTCATTCCAGGTCCTCGGATGTGGCTCTGTTGCCCAAGCTATCCTCAGTCGAGGTGCTTCGGGAGGAGTCGTCACTATGAATGTTGGATTTGCAATGGCAGTCGTAATGGCCATTTATACGACGGCAGGTGTCTCTGGTAAGTAGTAGAAATAATATTAGCTACTATTAACACTCCCATGTGCTAGCACAGTGCTGGGTGCTTTACATACCTTTATTTACTTAGATCTCAACAATCCTGCAGGAATATGTTTTGGATCCTATTATTATAGATGATAAAATTAAAAGGGCCAGCGAATGGTAAGTGACTTGTGTAAAAGCAACATTTAGCAAGAGACAGAGATGGGGGTTAGAACTCACAACTGATTCATTCCTAGGTTTGGCCACAGCGTCATGTTTTTCATCAGCTGTTGGGATCTTTTACTTGCCTGATCCCACATTTGGAAGCCATTTCCCAATCGCCCGTAGATAGCCTGTGAATAGCCAGTGAAGGTCACTCCAACATAGGCAAGTCCATGGACCTCTATCCACAGCCGTCAGGGAGAGTCTGAGCCTCTTGCAAACTGGATGGTGCTTTCATGGAAGTGCAGCTCTGGTCTGGAAGGTCCCAGTCTAATCCTGCCCCAAGAAGTGGGCTGATTAGAAGCCGTGCACAAGGTTCTCAAAAGCAAAATGAGATGATGATATTTAATGTAGTCTGAGGACTTAGGGAGGGGCGGTGGAAATGATCCAGGTGCTCAGAATCTCTGAACAGCCTGGTGCATGCATTCTGTTGGTGAAAAGGGAAGAACAAGAACTGAGCTGCCATTGCATGCTGTGCGCTGTGCTGGGTGCCGGCCACCCTTTCTCTCCCTGTCCTTTACAACAGCATGTGAGGCAGGTATTACTGCCTCCCTTCTCCAGAGAAATCCCTCTTGCAGGGGGGATTTAGTAAATTGCTAGAAATCCTGCAGCTGGTAAAGACACGGAGCAAGGATTTGACCCAGGTTTGCATGACAGTAAGGTTCGTGTCCCCATTCTCATACAGTATTTCCAATGCTGTATTATGGGAAGGACACTGTAGACAGGGCCTTGGGCTGAGGATCCTGCAGGAAAGCTGGCTGCCTGCTGGCAAACACTGCCCCTGGAGCACTAAAGAATGATTCCCAGGAACTCCTTGGGCTGGGCACCTGCAATGGCCATTTTTTGGCTGGCACCCTTTTCATATAGTAGCCAGACTTGCACCTTGGGGGTGGTCTGGGCTATAGATTCCTGTATATGTGACTGTTGGCATGAGCAGTTTCTTCTATCTCCATTCAAACTCTTGTTAGTCTTTCACTGTGATCCCAGCACCATATTGCCTATCTCACTGCAAACCCTGAGTAGGGCACAAGAACAACCAGGGACTTCCCTGAATGTGCCAGGGGTTAACTAGAGTGCAGGTCTTGAAACCAGACACCAAGCTCACTCTTGGCTTAAAACAAGCATGCAGGATGCTTCGCTGCTGCCCCCACAAGCTCCCACTATATTCACATCAGTATGGTTTCTACAAACCATGCCGTGTAGATGTGGGCGTATTTTCAGCTATTTTTTAGGTACAGAAATTCTCTTGCAGTATTTGGCCTGCATAACACTCTGAACTGAACGTCATCAATCAGTTACTTGGGATTAACTGGCCTGTGACCCCACCGATGTCATCAGCAACCTTCACCACCACTGCAGTGTATATCTGTTGGTGTCCTTTGATATACTTGGGGATTTCAGCTGTCACTGTAGGGGGAAAAGGGGCAGGGACCAGCAGGAAGGAGAAGAGGGAGTAAGGGATGTGTGGGGTCTTTTCCTGTGGCCCCTAAACTGGGGTTAAACCCCTGAGGTTAGGGAGCCGAGGGCCAGAACTGATGAGCCTATTTTCACTAGAGGCTGTACTTCCGGGTAAGGGTTAGAACCTGACCACATTGTTTACGAGAGACCTCAAGACCCCAAAATACAAATAGAATGCTCTCTGAGACTGGCTGGTAAACGGTGGCATTGGGTTGGAATGGGAGCCCTTATTGCTCCATCTCCCTTTAGCACCTAGCACGGTTCAGGCTCCCTGAGGACTGGTGGCTTTGGGAACATTTGGGGAACATGCAGAGACAACACGCTGGGCCACTGTCATGTCTACGCAGACAGTAGCATCAGCATTGGCTCTAGCAGCTGCAGGAATAGGAGAAGATTGTGTGTGGGAGGTGACGGTCTCTTGGTGGCTGCAGCTATCACACTGGTTTGTGGGCACACTTGAGACCCTACTTGAGGATCCCCAAAATAACTAATGTATAAGGGCATAAATAAATGTGACCCCATTTTGTGGTCCCAGACTGGTGAAGTCCGTGGACACTTGGCCTTTAAACACAAAACACCACCTCATTGTGAGGAAGTCACAGCATCCCGCTCCCCGGGGGATGTAACAATCAAATCCAGTCTACAACACCCTAATTAGGCAGTGTCCTCCACAAAGTGTTTAGGCTGCCTAATGGTAGTTGCTTTTGCTGTAGTGTTTTGTAAGTAAAATAAATGTGTTGTGAAAGCAAAATGACTTTGCTTAATGACAAATGACCTATAAGGTTGTCTATCACAGAATAATCTTGATACTGTTTAGAATATTTATCCTTATGAAAAGGGAGTCAGATATAGAAAGAAACTGGCTGTGCTGAAGTGGCTCATTTTTAATGGGGTTTTATCTATCTATAAAGCAATAACCCCAGACATAATAGATTGATGTAACCATCAACTTCAATATTTCGTAAAAGTCAATATGCTTAAACAATATATGTGTAAGACTTAAATCTGTGTCTAGCAATTCCCCAGCCCATGCCCAGAGGCTATAAAAACAATTTTAGGACTGAAAAGAGGTGTTTCTTTAAGGGGAAAGGATCCCTGGTCTCTGGGCTGGGCCTCTCCCTGAAGTATCTAGATTATTCTGTGATAAACATGACCTTATATTTTATTTGTCATTAAGTTTTTATGGGTTGTGGGAAGGAGGAGATTTGCATAGAACAGAACCTTGAAAGAGTTCACTCTGCTCACCTGAGACTTTCATCTTGTGCCTCGTGGGCTCCGCCTGCACCCCCGGGCTCTTCGTATGAATAATCTGATCATCCCAACGGGCTTGGCAGAGCCAAGCTTCGAGTGCAGGACTCTCTGACTCTAGTACTCATGTTCTTTCCACCACACTGCTCTGCCTTTGTCCTTGTGGTAAGCCAGGGGTGACCACTCATGTCTGCAGGTAGAAATTTCTAGTAGCTGCTTGGTCTCCAGCCAAAGGGGTCAGGGTGCCACTTGTCCACTTCCCTTTCGAGCCTTTCTGCCACCTCTAGGACCCTTTTCCTTGTTGCTTTGCAGACACACCTTCTCTGACCCCCGAACAACTTCCCCTCTCTGCAGATCTCTGCAGTCTGAGCAGTCTAGATACAGCCTGGAACCCCTACTAGATCCCTTGCACGCTATGAGGTCCAAGGTAAATAATAGTTCCAGTTCGAGGTGCTTGTGAGGAGCTAATAAGCATACATCTACCTCAGGGAAACATTTGGAAGCATTTTGGAAGAGGAGCTTGTTAAACAAAACAATCTCTTGTTGGTGGCCTCATGTCAGGGAGGTGTTTTGACTGGAGGTGGCCTCAGTCTGACCTTGTGGTTAGCTGAGAACCAAAGAGGCTGATTTCTAGCTGTAGTGTGGGCTGGGATGAGGGAAGTGTTTCTGCCTTTCTGTGTGTGGGAGAAAGTCATTGTTCATGCAGAGGAACTAAGGAGATTCCACTCAGATACTGTGACCACCTCAAAATAAACTACACCCCTAACCTCAGGGAGAGGCCCAGCCCAGAGACCAGGGACCTTTTCTCCTTAAAGAAACATCTCTTTTCAATCCTAAGATTGTTTCTAGAGCCTCTGGGCATGGACTGAGGAATTGATAGACATAGAATTAAATCTTTCACATATATTGTATAAGCAAATTGACTTTTACAAAAATATTGAAGATAACAGTTACACCAATCTATTATATTCATGGTTATTGCTTTATATAGAGATAAAACTCCATTAAAAATGAGCCACTTAAGCACAGGCAGTTTCTTTCTATATCTGACTCCTTTTTCATAAAGATAAATATTCTGAACAGTATGTAAGGGTGCCATGAAGATTATTTGTCCTCCCTTCCTCTATGCCAAACTCTCTCTGTCTCTCTCTCTCTCACACACTCTCTCTCTCTTTCTCTCTCTCCCTTTCTTTCTCTTTCTCTGTCTCTCTCCCTTTCTTTCTCTTTCTCTCTCTCTCTCCCTATCTTTCTCTCTCTCTCTCTCCCTTTCTCTCTCTCTTTCTCACACACACACACACACACACACACCCCTCTTTTCTCCTCACACAATTCTCTACCTAGAAGACTGAGTTCTGCCTGAGGTCTCCAGATAAGGTTTTCCTTATGATTCTCCTTCCTAGCCCACCCTCTGACACCTCTCCTCATCTTCTCTTCCCTGCAGGTGGCCACATCAACCCAGCTGTGTCTTTTGCAATGTGTGTCTTTGGACGGATGAAGTGGTTCCAATTGCCATTTTATGTGGGAGCCCAGTTCTTGGGAGCCTTTGCGGGGGCTGCAACACTCTTCGGCATTTACTATGGTGAGTAGAGCCCCTGAGTGTGAGGTTAGGGAGAGCTCTGGGCATAGTGTGAAAGCCAGAACCACTTGTGAGGAAGAGGTGAGATAAAGTGAGAACAGGAAGTCTTCTACAACACTTGGCAGAAAGTTTTAAATTTAAGAAAATGAGGCCAACATGATCAGTAGAGCAAATGCATGAAATGTGAATGAAAATGGTCATACCTTAAATGGGGGACAGAACTGAAAGTGGCCTGTCTTTAGGCCTAACCAGCACAACAGTGTGAAAATGCACAAAATAAGCAACAGGCCAGTGGATTCCTGCTGCTTTCTCGAATTGGGCTGGGGAAGGAGGTGGTGTTGACCGGTGGAAAAGGATATGACCAGTAAGTGTATAGAGCAGAAATCTGGGAAGGTACCTTTGAAGGAAGAGGCATGGCAGAGACATGGGTTAGGTGGGGAAAATGAGATGATTTAAATTATTCCAAAAGCCCTTCAACCTAAAAAATGGTATTCCATGAAATCAACTGTTACAGCAGTTTCTTCGTCTAACCCAAGGTAATCCCCGATACCTTATGATTCTCAAATGGAAGACTGTAGGAACTAGAATTTATGAACCACCCAAGGGAAATAGGTTGTGGAAAAAAAGCCTCTCCTTACAGAGAGTTTTCCTAAGAATTAGAATCTAAAAGGACTAAAGTGGAATTCAAGACTGGACCAGAGATTCCGAGACCCAGCTTCTGTGGCAAGAGCAGCCGAGGGTTGGTGCTAACTGTGCTGATGGCTGCCATCCCCCTGGCTCTAAGGGTGTCTTCACTAGACTGTGATACCCTCAAATTCTGGAGTGGCATTAGGGTTGCTGAGAACCTGCTGGGAATTATGAATTCTGCCTGGAACAGGTCTAAACCCTATTTCAGCTTTAGGTTGATCTCGAAAAGTCCAAGAATTCCTCCCAAAAGAAGGTTGGTTCCTTAGAACTCCACTGGCTAAAGGATTTGGTCCGAGTTTGGTGGGCCATTGAGGGCAGGCAGTGAAGGGCTTTCTACTTTTGACCTGCCATCCTGGGATTCCCCTGGGCAGCTCTAACATTACTATACTATGAAGTGGAGAGAGACAAACCACATGGATATGCCAAGCTCAACTTCAGTGTTGAACCTCAGTTGCTTAGCACACAGCTTGGAATAGGCCTCCCTCGACCCTTCCCAGAGAATGCTAATGTGTCAGAGCTCTGTCTTTCATAGATGGACTTATGTCCTTTGCTGGCGGAAAATTGCTCATCGTGGGAGAAAATGCAACAGCACACATTTTTGCAACATACCCAGCTCCATATCTATCTATGGTGAATGCATTTGCAGACCAAGTAAGTGCAAAGACTTAACTTTGTATAATAAGGTGAATGCATTGGAGCATTAGAGGCCTATCAGAAAGGAGAGGTTGTATTTCCAAAGGCAGAAGTCGTTGAGCATAACCCAAGCGTTCTTGACAATTTTTTGCTTTTGCAGAAGTTGATACCACTAGAAGAGTTTTCTGCTTCCTCTTTAGTACACATGCTTGTTTCACATCAGTTAAGGCCCAGAAAAGAGTGGACGACTGGACATTTCAACCCATGTAGAGGAAAATGGGATCCACCTCACTACTGTTGTCTCTTTTGAGCACTTGGTCTAAGTGTGGAGGCCACAGGAGAAGGCATTTCTATCTCATGGCAAGAACGGGGAAGGGTAGTTAGTATTTGAGTCTGGGGTGCTACAGATCCTCTGTGTCTTACCATGTGCACAGGTTTCTCCAAATCCTCAAGGTAGCTAAATGTGTCTCTGCCTTATTGACATTTGCACAAGCTTCTGACACCCAGGCCTATGTGGTGTAGCCAAAAGCACACCTGTTCTTGTCAGTTTTAGGCAGGATCAGCATTGTCAACCCAAAAGACCTCTTTCTCCCTACTGTGTCCCGAGAAGGCTTCTGGTCATCTTGGTTAGGGGAGTGTAAGGAAAAAAGGAAGGAAAGGAAGGAAGGAAGGAAGGAAGGAAGGAAGGAAGGAAGGAAGGAAGGAAGGAAGGGAGGGAGGGAGGGAGGGAGGGAGGGAGGGAGGGAGGGAGGGAGGGAGGGAGGGAGGGAGGGAGGGAGGGAGGGAGGGAGGGAGGGAGATCTTTCCCAGTGTATCTAAGTTCTTTTCTTGTGGTCAGGACTTACACAGTGGGGCAGATCAGAGTGGGCATATGTGTAAAATGGATCTTCCAGTTTATCAACCATGCCCACCTTCATTAAGTGGATGGATGAAAAACTATGCCCTCATGTCCTTAGCCTTTTTACTTTCCACTTTGGTCAATAAATCAAATAGCTAACAAGTATTTATTGAGAACTCCCTATGTGCTGAGCCTTATGCCTGGAGCTTGAGGAACTAACAAATAAATGTGAGCTACAGAGATCTAAATTTTGGAGTCTGGGAACCTGAATTAAAATAACTATTCTGCCCTCAACTCCCTGCGTGGTTTCAATAAATTACTGACCTTTTGGGGTGTCAAATATTTCACTTGTAAAATGGAGATAATATTAACTCTCATCAGCTTACTTATAATGATGAAAAGAATCATATGATGAGAAGACATTGTAAACAGTATCTGCCTAGAAATTTAGAATCTAGTTGAGGAGCACAATGATTACGTAAGAACACGGGAACAATGAGAAACAAATATAATTAGAAAGAAAATCTGACTATAGGGGTCCCCTTAGTAATTGAATAAGAGATCCTGGAAGAGTTAGGACAATAGGAAAAGTTTCAGCGGGAAGGATACAGAGAGGAGTGGCTGCCAGAAAAAGGAATGTTATCACAAGCTGGAACAGTAAAGCATAGTATTTAAATGAAGTAGTTGAGGATCTTACTATACTCTGTGCTGGGAGTGTTAGACTAATTTCCAAAGTGTTGCACTTACAGGGGGTATGCTACTGAAGCATAAAACCAAAAAAGGCAATGATGTCACACAAGCAATGAGTGGAGAATGGGATATTTGGGGAGGGGGAATGGATGTGATGGGACATGACAGTAGTTTTCAAACATTTGAAGGTCTGTCAAGTGGAAAAGAGACAAGGATTGATGTGTATGTATACCCCCCACCCCCATGGAGATTTGGCGGAAGCACAATGCCTGGCACATAATAGGGGCTCAAAAATATTTATTGGATGAATGAATGAATCCATAAATGAATGAAATTATGGTGAAATAAAGTCACATTCAATAAAAGGAAGACTTTTCTAGAAATGGAGGCTTTAAATCACCTACAAGCTTTGAGACTGGATTAGCCAGTTGGAAGCAGAAGGAGTTTTACAACTAGGAAGCACTGGAGTCATCTGAAGGAAGAGGGCAGGAGGGTAGTTGTTTCATAACCTTGGAACAACAACACAGAAACCGCTATGAGGAGGGACGGATGGAGGTGGGGGGAGAAAGCATGCCTGACCCTCTGGGCATGAGTCTACCAAGAGCAGTAGGTAGACAGGGTGATTCTTTCTAGCTTCAAAGAGCCAGGAGTCTACTCTCACAGGCAGGTCAGGAAAGACAGGAGAGTAGGACCCCTTAAGCCTTCAGTGCCCGTGCAGACCCAGAGCAGCCTGCTGTGTATTTGCTGAGTCAATAAAGGCACCAGCGGGTGCCTCAGAACGGACTGTGGGGATGAGTAAGCATCACAGGGTTTCTTGAAAACTATTCCATTCAGTCCAGGCCAAGTTTATCTTATAATGAAGAAATTAGAAACAGAGTAGAGAACTGTTGAAGGGTCTTTGGAGATTTCTCATGTGAATTCAGGGTTCATGTCCATTAGAAGCAAGGAAGAAACAGTGCTGACTTTCTCCAACCTGGACTTGAACTTAAAAGGACTTTGTCTTTGTTCCTTGTGATTTGGGCCCAAAGCCACCCCCTGTACTCCTGGGCTGTTCTGAGAATCTGAGGAACAAGGTGAAGCTCCTGACGCATAGATTTTCACTGCAGAGACGGCCCCTCTCCAGGGTCCTGGAGCGATGCTTCCCTCCTTCCTGCAGAGGCACTGCCCTTCCCCTCCTGAGAGCTGGCAGGACCCAGAGTAACCCTGACACGGGCCACCCAAGGACAGGAGAGTGGCACAGCCTCCCTGAGCATCCTGGGAGATCTGGCCCAGCCCTGCCTCTTACCAGGAGTTTGCCCTTGTGCTAGTTACTAGGCACCGTCCGAAGCCTCAGTTTAGTCTTCTGATGAATGGCATCAGACACAGCAGACTAATGAACCACAGCCATAAAATGCCTGGTACATACTGGGCAGTCAACAAATGGTCATTTTTCTGCCTTTGTCCAGTCCTCTCTCCTTTTCCCCCTACATTTGTTCTTCTAATGGGATCTTGTAGAATTTCACATAGTCTCCCAATTCCTATGGCCAAGTGTCGCAAGGAAATTGTCTGGTATCCAATCAAATGAGGTCCAGCCTCCGGAAGGGTTACCCAAGTCTTGACTGACGTAGATCCACACACCATTGTTACGCTTTCCTCATTACGTCTGAGTGAGTTGCAAGCTTCTCTATAGACCCTGTTGTTGAAGGCAGTTATTATTTACAGCCAGGTAGAGAAAACCAATATCACAAAACCCTGGTGCTCCAGCCATGAGGAATCCCTGAAGGCCCTCTGTATTCCTTAGGCTTGGGGGAGTTCAGAAAATTGCCCTTTATCATTCAGTCAACATCCAACAAGACTCTTGGCTATCGTGACCATATCTTAGGGTCACCTTATGTCAAGATTACTAAATTGTTTAGCTCTAGATATTGTTCAAGCATATTTCACAGTTTAGTTAATCATCAATCATTCATTTACTCGATAAATATTTACCGGGCACCTACGGAGCCAGGTGCAAGCTCCATGCTGTTCCTCTTTTAAGGAGTTCAGGGTCTGATGTGCAATCTGACGAGTAAACAGATCATCCTGTTGCAGGGTGACAAGGGCAGTGACACAAGTCAAGTCAGGATGTCACGTAAGCCCAGAGGCAGGAGCTTCTACTCTGTCCGGGAGACTTGGGAAAAGGGTGCCCCTGGGAGAACATGTCTCTTTGCATACAAATTATTTTATTATTATTATTATTATTATGGAAAGCAGATGAAACAGTGAAAAGCTTAAGCTTTAAAATTCATTGCCTGATTCCCAGCCTGATTCTTAGGAGCCGCGTGTTGTTGGGCAAACGTCTTAACCTCTTTCTACCTAAGTTTCCTCATCCAAAAACTGAAAATAATAATTAGGTTTTACCTCACCTGGTTGTTATGAAGTTTTAATGAGATAAAGCATATGAAGTACCTACAGCATAATAAATGTTCAATAAATAGAAGCTATCATTTAGCTGTTAAAGTGAAGTGATAGTTTAGAAAGGTTAGAAAATAGAAAGTGGGGAAAACACCAGGTAAACCCCACCAATTCGGAATACCTGTTATCATTTTGGTAGATTCTCTTACAATTTTTCTTTTATGTGAGGTTTTCAATACAGTCAACCCTGTATCCACAGGTTCCACATCCATGGGTTCAACAAACCATGGATCAAAAATCTTTTTTAAAACATTTGCATCTGTATGGAACAGGTACAGACTTTGTTCTTGCCAGTATTCTCTAAATAATACGGTATAACAACTATTGACATAACATTTGCTCTGTACTGGGTATTATAAGTAATCTAAGATGATTTCAAGTATACAGGAGAATGTCCATAGGTTATTAATATATACAAATACTGTGCCATTTTATATCAGGGACTTGAGCATCTGTGGATTTTGGTAACTGCGGTAGGTCATGGAGCCAGTCCTTTGTGGATACTGAGGGAGAACTGTGTAAAACATAATGTACATACAATTTTGTTTTTTTCACTTAATATAATAACCATTTTTAATGTTACTACATAGCTTTTATACTTATAGTTTTAATGGCTATATAGTAGGCCGTATAATGGACTTTTCACAGTACAGCTAGCTTTTTCCTTATTGATGTGTACTTAGGTAGCTTCCACTTTTTCAGGACTATAAATAATGCTAAAGTGAACATTCTTGTTTTATGATTTTTCTAGGTTTTAGATTATTTCTGTGGTATAATTCTCAAATACCCAACAGCATCAAATTATATGAATAATGTTTCATATAATACATATTGCTAAATTACTGCTGAATTTCCTTTCAAAAGTGTGGTACTTGTTTAGATCTACTGGGAAAACCTGGAAGAACTGGTATCCTTTTCCTAATATTTGGTATTGTTTGTATGTCTTTTATTACAAATCAGTTTTTCCCACTTGTTTTCTAATTCTGTTCTTTCATGAATTTTCTGTTCGTTTCCTTTGCCTATTCAGCTATTGACATCTCACATCATTTTTCTCACCAATTTGAACATGCCCTTCATTCATTTCAACAGCCTTTCTATTTAGCTGAGTAGTAGCTTAGCAGGATGGTGTCGCTGTTCAGCGTACAGTCTCTGGAGCTGTACTCTCTGGATCCAAGCTAGGTGTGTGACCTTGGACAGGTAACTACTCTGTAAATGAGAATTGTGTTAACATTAGCATCTACCTGTAGGATTGCTGCAGAAAGAAGAGAGCTGGCCTACCAGCTCTCTGGCATACCTGGTATCACTAGGTTTATTTTTAACAAGCAGGGGTGGGTTTTGAGGTGGGCCAGTGGGCAGAACACAGGCTAAAGCCCTCGCACGTTTCCTGTCTCTCCAGGTAGTGGCCACCATGTTCCTCCTCATAGTCGTCTTTGCCATTTTAGACTCCAGAAATATGGGAATCCCCCAATGCCTACAGCCTATTGTCATTGGCCTCCTGATCATTGTCATTGCTTCCTCTTTGGGACTGAACAGCGGCTGTGCCATGAACCCAGCTCGAGACCTGAGTCCCAGACTTTTCACAGCCCTGGCGGGATGGGGGTTTGATGTCTTCAAGTAAGTAGCAACGTTGGGGCGTAGAGAGACAGATTCACAAGGTGCCTCATCGAGGAGGGTGTGCTTTGACTTGGAGACCCAGGGTTGTCAATCAGACAAGAGCACGAAGGTTGAGTACATACCCTGGTCGTAAGTGTGGGACATTTCACTGGTGTTTGGTGGCATGATGTGTGTACGTGTTTGTGTGTGTGTGCGTGAGAGAGAGATAGAGAGAGAGAGCCAGCCTCTGGGTAAATTCAACAGAAATAGGCCTGTCCCATATAATAACAATATTCCTCCAATTGGGATATTAATATGACTTTATGTGAACATTTTAGCTGTGTCACTTGTCTACAGATTCACTTTGTGACCAAGTTGGGAATTTACATCTTCTGACACTACTACCGGGCTCTTTCTCATGAGCCATCTATGTAGGCTTCGTTCATCCGGCAGAGCTGTATTGAGAATTGCCTGTGCTGTGTTTGAGGTGCCTCTGCGTTAGGCAAGAACCTTTCAAAACCAGCAAAGAACATTCACCTTGGGCAATATAATAAGTGCTCTGGCAACCCCCTAAAAGTGCCGTGAGAATGCAGCTATGGGAGTGACTGGCTCTGCCAGGGAAGTTGGAAAAGGCATGGCGGAAGAAGTGAAAGCCGCGTTGGTTTTTGAGATAGGAGTAAGAAATTCCTGGCGGGCCAGACATCAACTAGATAGAGCCTGTGCCCAGGAAATGGAAAGACCCCACGCTTTCTACTTCAGAATGTGCCGAAGAAAAATGCCCAGTGTTGGCACCAGTCTCCCAGGACAAACTCTGCCCACTAACTCCTTCCTGCCTTCTCCCCCTATTATAGCCACAGAGGCCTGCCCCCATCCACTCGTGGCAGCTGTGGGGAAGGAACTCATTTTGGTGCATCAGGAAGCAGGACTTTACCACGGAGAAAGGGAAGTGGAAGAATGCATGTGAGCAAATTCTAGTCTATTGTGTGCTGCGAGAACAAAGGACTTGAGTGTTCCCAGATGCTGAGCTATTCATGTCATGACTTCATTTAAATGAGAGTTTAGGTTGCCTGTCACCAGTGTGGAAGACGAGCGGTTACAATGACTGACACCACTCAGATCACCACTGCAGAAAGCCTTGATGTGAGAGTCAGGAGGACCTTGGCCGCTTTCTCCTGCTGCACTCAAGGGGCCCAGGACAGGCCTGGCTCCCAGGGGGGCTCAATAAGAAGCACTGAATAGACGAATGAACAGGTGCCACGTGCCAGGCACACCCTGGGAGTTGAAGGATACAAAGGGATTCAAGCAACATTCCCTGTCCTCAAAAAATAGACAACGCGATACGTTTTCTAGAACAGTGGTTCCCAACCAGAGGTGGGCAATTGTGCCCCAGGGACATTTGGCGATGTCCAGTGATGTCCAACCGAAAACGATGGCAACATTTTTGGTCGTCGCAACGGGAGGTGGGGAGGGGGGATGCTAGTGGCATCTAGTGGACAGAGGTGAGGGAACCTGCTGAACAGCACACGGGACAGACACCCGCAAGAAGGGACCATTTAGCCCAAGATGGTAATCGTGTTGTGGTTGAGAAACTGTGTTCTAGAACGATCACAACTAGAACAGGAAAAGGTCCTTAACTAGAAAGGATCTCTTGTACCTTCCAATGGAGCATCAAAAACAATATTTTGTCCTAAAGATCTCCTTATTCCCAGGGCCCAGAGTTAGCCCAGGGGTTTCCCTTAATCCCGCCTTCCAGAGCCTTGAGATCACACTCCTCCCTACTCCCCTTGAGTCCTCCTGGGTGATTCATCCAAAGCTCCAAGAGCCATGGTGCTTCCAAAACAGACAGAGCTCTTGTCTGGTCTTTCTTTGCTTAGAGTATGTGTTAGGAGCATGGGAGGACACGGGGATCACTCAATGTACCTTGTCCAGGGTCTTCTCCTTTCGTGCATCCATTGATTCATTCATGCAGCTACCTGATCTCTTCCTCAAGGGCCTGTGCTAAAGAGGATAAGACTCAGTTGCCGTCCTTCACCATTTTATTTATATTCTACACAAAAGGTTATAGCGGAGACTCTTATACACGGCTGAAGCTGTCAAGTGCCATTAAAGAGATTAGACCAATTAACTCCAGGAGTTGAAAGAAGTTTTATAGCTCCAAATTTAGAAATTATGGGGGATGGAACTGGGAGCATTTTGTAGTTTTTGGATATGCTTAAATGGGTGACAGAGGGGACATCTCAGGCAGAGAGGACCCTGTATTCAAAGGCACAATGTTATTACAAAATAGCACGTGATCTAGTCTAGCTGGGAAAGTGCGTGAAGAAGGTTGGAAAGAGCAGTTGTCAGATCAGAGAGGATCTGGACTCCCAGAATGAGAATTTGGGGGTTTTCTGCTCCCTGGTCTGTAGATTTTAGGGAACAGCCAAGGATTGGGTCAGAGGTTTGGCAGGTTTGGAATGTCGATTGAGCAAAATTAATCTGGCATCACCATATAAGATGGATTGAAAAAGGAGACAGTGGGGGAGTAGAAACCCCTTAGGAAAGAGCTCAGTTGGCTGATAATTCTCAACCAGAAGAGTTCTCCAAAAAACCTTGGAGGGATAACAGGCCTTCAAATGGTCACATCTCTCCGAGTTCTACATACAAAGTAAATCCCTCAGTAGATATCCTAGCTTGGCCCTGCCCCTGAGGTCTCAGATAAAACCAAGGCTGTTTATCTGCAGGCCTCACTTCCCCCCGTGTGGCAGGCAGTGGAGGAGGGCAGGGAGAATGGGGTACCAGAGGCTCTGACAACGGCACGAGTCACCCCGGCTGACTCTTGCTTTCCCCTCAAATATTAGGATGTCCCCCATCAAAGTTCTCTCAATTAATTCATATTAGGGTGTTAATGACTTAATGGGTGAAGGATCTCTGGAGTATTATTAACTTTTAAATCAGTTTACCCAAAGTAATGAATCCCTGGAGATGGTCCTTTAGACAATCAACCCAGACATGCTGCTGGCATCCTCCAAATCATAGTGTGCAAATGACCACGACCCTGTGTGCATGTAGGACTGGGCCGGGCAGGTGACCACACCTCAGCCCCTCCATTTATGACTTGTGACCCTGGCACAATGTGTTCAGCTTGACAGAAGGAAGCAGGTCCAGCCAGTGAAAGAAGACATGTGTCCTGGCAGGTATCTTGAACCTTCATCTGCTAAATGACAAGGAGAGGTTTTCCATAAAAGGACATGATGGACCAAGTAAGGTAGATTATACTCGCTTCATGCGCTGACCCCCAGAGCAGACGCCCAGTTCTTTAAAGCCAGATGGGAGAAGCAGCCCCCCTCCGAGTGCCTCTCATAGAAGAGTCCATCGGGATTTGGGGCCTGGGAAAGGGCTCCGCGACAGCGGCGAGTGCAGCATCCTCACTCTCGTGCAGTAAGAGTGACATCTGGTGGCTGCTGTACTGAGTCTCGGTGCTCTTCTATCAAGCCTGCACTGGTGATCCAAGATCCAGGAAACTACTTCGATGCTCCAGGTGGAAAGAACCACGCAGATGGAGGAATGGAAGCTCAGAGAGCCCAGTGACTTGCCCTAAGACCTAGAGAGTCCTACAATTGGAGGATTCTAGGACAGGGTTCTTGGTTTCTACTTATTTCCTTTATTATCCTTTCTAATCAAAATCTGATATAAACAAAAGGCCACATGGAACATATGTGTAGTTATTAAGCATGATGAAAAGAACAGCTATGGATCCTTCTAGAATCCAACTGGAACACTATGAAATCCTCACATGCACGTGTGTGCTGCCTGTATCCCAGAGCTCTCCACCCCCCACCCCCCCACACACACACATCATCCTGAAGTTTTGTGTTTATCATTCCCCTCCTTTTTAAAAGCAGTTTTATCTCAAATGTATATATCCTTAAACAATATACTGTATAGTTTTTTGTTTGCTCCTGAGCATTCATGGTCCTTTCTAGGGAGTTATTTAAATGAATTTCCTCTCTCCAAAGAAATGACAAGTCACAAGGACTTTTTGTCAGGACTTTGTTGTCGTGTACTGACATCAAGGATTTCTGGGAGAGAGAGAGAGAGTGTGTGTGTCATGGCACAAAAGCCTTATTAGAGAGTGGAGCTATAACCTCAAAATATAAGAGCTGATTTAAATCATATTTAGTAGGAAATCCACATATTCACCTTAGACTTTTTAAATTCATTCATTGTTTGGCAAACATTTCCCGATAATTTATTTTGACTGCCCTCCTAGGCTGGCGATGCCCACAAATCTCTCCACATAATGAGCATCTCCTTTCTCTTCATAATCCCCAAACCTCAATATTTCAGGATGAGGGAAAGGCAGATCCTGAATAATTGACTTGAGCTTTCCCTAGGGACCCTCAACCTTGTCCATGGGCTCAGGCACTGCATTTTCCAAAAGGAACATACATGGGACATAATCTCCCAAAAGTGTTAGCAGGACAATGGAACAGATCATCTGAAATCAGGTGTAGTGAAAAATCTAGGATGATGGTTGCCTTGCTAAAGAGAGTGCCCTTACACTTAGCTCTTGCTGAGTTAAAATGGAGCTATGAGCATGAGAAAGACTAGTTGGTTATTCAGCAACTGGACAGTAATACCAGCAGGAAGGCTCGGAAATGTCTCACTAATTTCTTGTTTGATTTCAGAGCTGGAAACAACTTTTGGTGGATTCCTGTCGTGGGGCCTTTGGTTGGTGCTGTCATTGGAGGCCTCATCTATATTCTTCTCATTGAAATCCACCATCCAGACCCTGACCCAGACTGCAAGGCAGAGCAATCTGAGGACAAACCAGAGAAATATGAACTTAGTGTTATAATGTAGTAGTGTGCTCAGTTCTGGATGTGTACTTGGTCTGGTATTAATAGTTTCTTCAGAAAAGACGGCATCCAAGTTTCTGTGTTTTTGTAAGAATGAGGTGGAATCCACTCAATTTTCCCTGCTAGCCATGTGGGACACCTAATTGGAGAAACATCTGAATGAAGGTTTGGAAATGCTGACCTCTTCCCTACCAGTTTCCCACCAGAATAGCACTGACTGGCCCCTGAAACTGCCTTCCCTATTGCCCTGTTTATTTCATCCTTGATGAGAATTCTTCTTACAACGTGAGCACTAATAACTTGGAACCTTGACTGTGACCTTATTTGGATGCTCTCAGCTGCATTATCTACATGAAAGTGTCACCCAAACCCTCTTCTTCAGTGTCTACAAAGATTACCTTCTAAGTATCAACCGAAATCTAAATTGAAAGACAAAACCATGGTTTCAGTCAACAAATCCATGAATTAGGCAGCTAATGGGTTAAGTCTCTAGTTATGTTGTGCTACTGCATTTGCATAAATACTGATATTTTCCAAACCTAGGGATGTAGGAAGCAGTAGAATGTAGCTGGAAAGCAAAGGGGAGGACACTGTGGCATTCAGAAACCTCAGGAGACAAGATAAATTTGGGAAACCAAATGGAATTTTTTAATGGAAACCATTTACTAGATTAATCTCTTGCTCTTCTGTATTTTAGAGGGCACCAATTAATTTCCTGGTCTTTAGTATATAATAACCTAAAATACAATTGTAACCCTCGGTCATGAAAAATGCATCACTGTGTCTTTTCAGCTCAAATTCATTTTCCTGATTGCCCACTTGAGAGCAGACATTTGACAAGTTATGCCAATGGCTGCACTCATCCGTCATTCTACACACGCCCTAGATACCCAAACGGAAAGCCACTGGATCCTGGTCTAGCAGAATGTTTAGGGTGGAAGGTCTCTGGAAAGATAATATTAACTCTTTGGGCTTTATAATTCACAAAGCACTTTCACGAATATTACCTAATTTCATCCTCATAATGATTGTCTGGGGGTAAATACCATGCTGCCCATTTTACAGACAAAGAAACAAAATCTCAGGGAAGTCGAGTCATCCAAGATCATGGGGAAAATTGAGCATTGTCCAGTGCCTCCCTCCACCTCTCAGAAGATCAATAACTGCCTGAGAATCTTTGCCAACCGTCCCTGGCTGGCCAGAAGAAGTGGAATTGGCATCTTCCAGAACATATATACCTTCCGGACATAATGCTCCAGGATCTTAAGATATGAAGACCCTCATTGTCTGGGTTTATTCCCACTGTTACTGAAGCACTAAGGAAGAAAAGAGGTAATAAACTGATCATAGCTTTCATTTGCTGAAAAATATTATCAGAAGATTGCCCTTCCTAAGTCACCCTTGGTCTTGCTAAGTCTTGATGTCCTTTCCCTGCCAATCCCAAACATTACATTCAGAGAATCTCTTCTTCCTTAGTCTCTTCCCCGTAAAGTTCTCTAATTGATGTTACTTTTGACAAAAGAGTCTCTGTGAGTCACAAGCACCAGGGGACTTGCTTCATATTGAACCGTCAGCCGAACTGTCAAGCCCAACATTCCCAAAAGCATCCAGTTTCCCAGCTGCTTTGTATTGGCAACAGAACAACAAAACACAACTGTGAAATGTTTCTGATGGCCTATATTCTACAATCTGTGGACATATGGGATTATTTTCTTGCTCTGAAGCTACCTAGATATTTCCTATTTGAAATAAAATTATTGGGTCATCGTTGGTTTGTTTGCTTATTTGTTTGTTTTTATAAGCATTAAGATTAACTTTGGGGTGCAGTGGCTCACACCTGTAAATCCTATCACTCTAGGAGGTGGGAGGATCGCTTAAGGCCAGGAGTTTGAGACCAGCCTGGGCAATATAGCAAGAGCTTCCACCCCCATCACCTCCCAGCCCCTCCATCTCTGTCTCTACAAAAATATTAAAAAATTAGCCGTGCATGGTGGCACATGCCTGTAGTCCCAGCTACTTGAGAGCCTGAGTTGGGAGGATCACTTGAGCCCAGGAGTTCAAGGCTACTGAGCAATGATCAGGCTACCGCACTCCAGCCTGGGTAACATAGCCAGACCCCATATCTACAGAAAAAAAAGAGGTTATTTAAAAAAAAAAAAAAAAAAAGATTACTAAGTGCACTTAGTTCAGAGGTTGTCTATCCTATCTACAAATTTGAATCTCCTGGGGGAGCCTTTAAAAAATATGAATGCCCAGTTGATCCTTTGTAAATATCTCACATGATTCCAATATGCAATAAGAGTTGAGAGCACTGACTTGGTTAATTTACATGGGTCTAAGGTGTTTCGAGAACCATGTATAGTAGTGGCTGGGGATTCATGGTAGGGTTCCCAGAGTCTGGGAGCCCCATGGATTTGAGCAATGGTTCTCAATGGGGCCAATTTTGCTCCCTCCTCCCCACTATTTCTCAAGGGAATGCTTGGAGAAGCATTCTGCAATGCTTGGAGACATTTATGGTTGTCACAACTAGGAAGAGGATGCCAATGGCATCTAGTGGCCAGAGACCAGCAATGCTGCCAAACATCCTACAATGCAATGACAACTCTGTGTAACAAAGAATTATTTGGCCCAAATCATCAATAGTGCCAAGGTTGAGAGTCCCTGGAGTTGAGGAAAGGTGAGGAGAGGAGTAAGAGAAGACATTGAAACCCTGCACCCTAACTCAGTTCCAGCCAGGAACAGATACAGACAAACCAGGAACAGCCCCTGGGGTGGACTCTAGTTCTTAGAGCAAGAGGCAACCCAAATCTTGAGTTTTCTGAATGGCTTACACTCCTTAAACACTACTTGATGATTAATGACTAGGATTATGAAGAGGAAATGTACAATTATGAAAATCAACCTCAGGAAGATTTTTTTTTACATGGAAAAAAATCCTCTTGCTCCAGGTGCTCACACTCAAATTCCCTCCCCTCCGCCAGTTTATAAGTAAGTGGGTTTTCCTTTGTCAGGTTCTCACCCAAGAGAATGTTTATGAGGTTGAATTACCTATAACAGAAATCAATTAGATAGAGCCAGCTAACTTATTTTTAAAATAGCTCCTTTAGGAGCAAGAATTGTAACCATCCCCTCTTTCCTCCACCTTGTCAATCGAAAAACTTGATAGGAACATTTATCTTAATGCCAAAAATAGAATTTCTCTATGACTCCCCAAACAGTTGATATCTCAAAGCATGTCAAAGCTTGTAGGGCTTTTCTAACCAGTAACAACCAGAGTCAATATTCAGCTGTTGAATAGGATAAGTGGAGTAAAAATGTCATATTTAAAACTTTGATCCTTAAGATATAAATTATTGGTTCCTTTAAATAGTTTACATGCACACATGTCTTACGTTAAAGTATTTCAGCGTTCAATAATATCACCATGGGAAAATTACAACTTCCAGTTATTGAGAAGGGTTTATAAGTTTTTTTTTTGAGACAGAGTCTCACTGTGTTGCCCCGGCTAGAGTGCCATGGGGTCAGCCTAGCTCACAGCAGCCTCAAACTCCTGGGCTCAAGCGATCCTTCTGCCTCAGCCTCCCGAGTAGCTGGGACTATAGGCATGTGTCACCATGCCCGGTTAATTTTTTCTATATATATTTTTAGTTGGCCAATTAATTTCTTTCTATTTTTAGTAGAGATGGGGTCTCACTCTTGCTCAGGCTGGTTTTCAAACTCCTGACCTTGAGCAATCCTTCCGCCTCGGCCTCCCAGAATGCTAGGATTACAGGCATGAGCCACTGGGCCTGGCCTTTAAGTTTTATTTAGCCACAGAACCTGTTGTTCAAATAAAACATTATGTGGTACCCACAAGTGAACTGGAGCTACTATAAATAAAGAGTGGGGAGAAGGATCAGGAGCTTCATCCTGCTTGCCATGTCATTTTATACACCCCCAATGCAGCCCCTCAGGGGTCTCTGCAGAGAAACTGTGTGTGTGTGAGTCACGATTGGGGTGGGGTCTTCACAACACAGTGTCACAGTTTGAAAATCATTGCTAAAGACTTGGGTCAAGTCGATGATCATTTTTATGGGAGTTTCAAGCATAGAACCCACCGAAGGCCATATCGGTTCTAGAAAGTCTTTAGACATGTCAGGTAATTTTCTAAAGACTTCTTAAATGAATGAGATAGGGAAAACAGAATTACTCCACCCACCAAACATCACCCACAAAGAGATGGCGTGCACCAATTTTATGGTTAATTTAGATGTTGCACATCAGAGAATGTAAGTTCTCTGAGATGGCATGTTTACTAATAACAGCCTGTGGAGAGAAGCAACCATAACCCTGGTCATAACCACTGTCTTGACTCTCTGAGTCTGCAAAAAATAAATAAATAGATCAATGACAGATAAATAACCAAGCAAACACGCCCCAACCTCGCTCTGGTTGCTGGAAATGCAGTATCACTTACGCAAGAGAAGCTGTCTCTGGATTAACGAAAGGAGGGCCCCAGATAAACTGAACATGAATAATTCAGTGAATAAACACACTGCACTAGCCGAGAGAATCCGTGGAACTATGTGCAGATGGATGGAGACATTTGCTGAGGAACTCTCTGTCCTTCCAGGGCGACCTTATGTTTTGGGGGGGCTTTAGGGACTTCTGCTTTTGTGGACCTCTTTGCCCACCCCCCACACACACACACACAAAGTTAATCAATTTAAATAAATTATATTTTGTAATTCTACTGGTGACAGCCTCGACTATATTCTTTTTTTTTTCGGGATATGCTTTTAGGAGGGGTTAAACCATTTTGGCGGGCTCCTGAAAGTGTCCTCCGCCCAAGGAAGGGAGGAGGGGGCGCCGCCTCCGCTCCGTCCCGACTCGAGCGCGCCCCCTGCTGGCCCCGAGCCGCCCCGTGGCCCTCAAGCCGGGCCTGTGGGGGGCCTCAGGGAACACTGCCAGACCCTCCGGCGTCCTGGAGGCTGTGAGGGGAGCCCCAGAGGCCAGGCCCTCCACCCTCCTCCTCGGGCACGCAGCAGGAAGGGGCTTCCCGGCCTCCTGCAGAGGAAGCAGGGAGGTCCTGCGGCCTGGGCACCCCAAAGCTCCAGAGATCCTGTCATGTGTTAAATAAAACACGCGATTCTTGTGTAGTGTCTCGGTGCACAAAGCACGTTCCTGTCCAGTACCTCGTACACAACTCTCAGAACAGCCCAGCATAAGTTATTATCCCCATTTAGAGATGGGGAAACCGAGGCTGCTCAAAGCGTTAAACTATTTGCACTAAGTCCCGGAGCGGAGAGTGGAAGAGGTGGGATTCGAACCACATGCCAGAGTAGCGGTGACCAACTGTCCCAGTTTGCTTAAGATGCAGGGGGTTTTATTTCTCGGATGCAAGATTCAGTGCTGACACCAGGAGGAGTTTGGTCACCCTTGGGCTGGCTGTCCAGCCGCAGATGAAATGTTCCTTGATTAATTTGACTAGAAAAAAAAAAGTCTTCACTTTTAATTTCAATTATAAACGCCAATAAATGTTTTAAGAGTGGCACAGTGGTTAAAAGCACAGGCCGTTAATGAAAATTCTGTCAGCCCTACCTTCAAAATATATTCCCCATCTGACCTCTTCTCACACACAGCGGTGGTTTAAGCCACTTGTCCCCTCTCTCCTGGGTCTAAGAGGCGCCTCCTAACTGGTCTTCCCGCCTTTCTTCTTTAACTCCCATAGCCAGTACTCAGCACAGCAGCCTGTGTGATCTTCAGGTAAAAGCCCGAATGGCCTTCAAAACATCATACCCTCTGACCTTCCTGGCCTGGTCTCTACTCCTCACCCCCGGTGTCTGTCCTCTTGGCCCCAGCCACTCAGGCCTCCATGCTGAGCCTTAAGGCCACCAAGAACGCCCCTGCCACAGGGCCTTTGCACTTGATGTCTCTCTTGCTTGAAATTCCTTTACCCGACCTCCTTCAGGTGGTCCCTGTTCAAACGTCACCATGTTAGTTAGGTTTTTCTCACCACCCGTCATTCCCTATCCTCTTTCCTGCTTTATTTTCTCCCCAACACTTATCACCCTTTCTAAAATACACATAGTTCATATTAAATTTGTTAAGTGTTGTCTGTTTCCTTCCAATGAAATAGAAGGTGCGTGGTGACAAGACTTTTTCGCTCTTTAATTCACAACTGCTTCCCCAGTGCCTGGAAAGTGGTAGTCGCTCAATAAATGTTTGCTGAGTGAATGGAAGTATAGAGTCACACTTTCTGGGGTTCAAATCCTAGCTCCTCTACTTCTAATACAGTAGCCAATTTATTTAGCTTCAGTTTTTCATATATTAAGTAGAAATAACAACAATAAGATCATCAGTGTAAAGTTCTTAGAACAGTTCCAACCTCATGGTATGTATCTGGTAAATATGAACTATTGCCGCTGCAGCAGCTGCTGTTATTATTGCTGATGTCATTATAACATGTGGTAACTTGCAAACATGGAATAAGGTCATCAGAATTTGGCTACAAGCTCTTCCTTTGCTCTCTATAATTTAATAATTCTCAGTTGCACATATCATTCGGGAACCATCTTCTTAGTACCTAAAGTTTCAGTTTTATTTTTCAATCTTTAGTAGAAATCAGTAGGATTACCTTAATTTTATTTACTATGAAAGATTTAAAAAGTATACAATAGTGAGAAAATGGTATAAGGATACTCCATGTGCTCTCCACCCACCTTCAACAGTTGCTAACATGTGGTCGGTATCATTTCATTTATACCCCTTCTCTGCTTCTGACTACTCCCCCTGGGATTTTTTGGAAGCAAATCCCAGACATGATGTCATCTTATCCATGAATATTTAATATGTATATCTAAAAGATAAGGTTTTTTTTAAAAAAAAAAAACAAACATAACCACAATACCATTATCACACATAAAAATAAGTACCAATGACTTCTTAATCTCACAAAATATCCAGCCACGGCACACATTTCCGGCAAGACTGCCTTTTTTTTTTTTTTTTTGAGACAGAGTCTCGCTTGTTGCCCAGGCTAGAGTGAGTGCCGTGGCGTCAGCCTAGCTCACAGCAACCTCAAACTCCTGGGCTCAAGTGATCCTCCTGCCTCAGCCTCCCGAGTAGCTGGGACTACAGGCATGTGCCACCATGCCCGGCTAATTTTATATATATATTAGTTGGCCAATTAATTTCTTTCTATTTATAGTAGAAACGGGGTCTCGCTCTTGCTCAGGCTGGTTTCGAACTCCTGACCTCAAGCAATCCGCCCGCCTCAGCCTCCCAGAGTGCTAGGATGACAGGCGTGAGCCACCGCGCCCGGCTAAGACTGCCTTTTAACTCTGGTGCATAACAATGTGGATTTTGTGAAGGTTGATAATAGGTTATTTACTCTGATGTTACTGGCTCAGAAGAACACCAGGGTTTTGCAGCATTAGTTTACCTCAGTTTTGTACCTTCACATCATAGTCCTCTGTAAGATTTTTGCAAGACATTTTCATTTTTAAACAAAAAGCAATATTTATGTGCTATTACCAAAAGTAGCTATCTGCCAGGAGTGAAATTATGTTTAAGCAAGGAGGAAGTCCTGAATTTATTTGAAATATCATTAATTAGTATCATTACATTAAGAAATACACATAGGCCAGGCACAGTGGCTTATGCCTGGAATTTTAGCACTTTGGAAGGCCAAGCCAGAAAGATAGCTTGAGGCCAGATTGAGCTTGAGATCAGATTGAGCAAAACAACAAGACCCCCATCTCTACTAAAAAACAGAAAAATGGCCAGGCGTGATGGTACACACCTATAGTCCCAGCTACTTGGGAGGCTGAGGCAGGAGGATCACTTGAGCCCAGTAGTTTGAGGTTGCAGTGAGCTATGATGATGCCACTGCACTCTAGCCCAGCAAGAGAGTGAGACTTTGTCTCAAAAAAAAAAAAAAAAAAAAAGAAATAAAGAAAGGCACACAATATGAAATGCTTATACTTTAAAAGCTAAAACATACTGTGAAAAGAAATCCAAATATTTAACATCCATGCTGCCCTGTGCAAGACACTGTGGCTGATTTAGGTAGGTGAAAAACTAGAAATTCCTAAGCTACTATAAGCCTAGTGGCAGTATTTATTTGATATCTATTTAATTATTTATTTATCGTTACCCAAAGACTTCAGACCTTTGGAAACAAAAGCTAATAAAAAAGTGGCAAAGGCCGGGCGCGGTGGCTCACGCCTGTAATCCTAGCTCTTGGGAGGCTGAGGCGGGCGGATTGCTCGAGGTCAGGAGTTCAAAACCAGCCTGAGCAAGAGCGAGACCCCGTCTCTACTATAAATAGAAAGAAATTAATTGGCCAACTGATATATATATAAAAAATTAGCCGGGCATGGTGGCGCATGCCTGTAGTCCCAGCTACTCGGGGGGCTGAGGCAGAAGGATCACTCAAGCCCAGGAGTTTGAGGTTGCTGTGAGCTAGGCTGACGCCACGGCACTCACTCTAGCCTGGACAACAAAGTGAGACTCTGTCTCAAAAAAAAAAAAAAAAAAAAAAAAAGTGGCACAATACTTCCAGGTCCCAATTGTGGTATAAAGGAAAGATTTCCCTCTATCAAGAGGGAATTTTGATGGCCCTTTGTTTGCTCATCTCTGGTAATATTCTAAGAATAAGATTCTAGTCTAATAGATGATAAAGTTATAGCCAAAAATCACTCTGTGAGTCATGGAGAAGAGAGAACCATGCATTGCTTATGCCGTAGCCTGTTCTCAGTCTGGAGCGAAGGGCAGAGAATTGATATTTTGTTGCTGAACTAATGACCTTTGGAACAAGACCATGAGGGCCACTGAGTGCTCACATGTTGGAGACTGTGTAGCCAATGCTCAGAATGTCAGGCTCTGCAGACAGCCAGATTAAATTCCAACAAACCAATGAATATCTATGTGATCCTCTAAACCTCGGTCTCCTCATCTATAAAATGGGAATGATGCTAGCATTTGTGTTCTATAGGTTGTCAAAATATTAAGAACATGCCTATGAAACACTTAACATAATGCCTCTTAATAAGTATCAGCTAATTCTACTAGTATCATTTCACATTTACAAATTTAGCTATGTATCCTGCTTTGCTAACATACAAGAATAAGAAGCCCAAGAAAACTTTCCAGGATTATAAATTTGCTCACACTTAAATAATCTAATTCATATGACTGGCTTAGCTTTGACAATTCTCTTGAAATAGTCAGGTGCAAAGAACCTACACAGGGCTATTATTAGTTTCTGAATTACAGAGTTTAGCTTTGATAAAGAAATTAACCAGATTATTTAGTTGCCTAATGGAAGTGCCAAATTAATCTGAAAATCTATCATAAATAAATTAAAATGATTTACAGAGTTAATGAAACTCCAATAGAAAATTCAGCAGGCTTTTTTATTGTAGAAATTAACAAGCTGATTTTAAAATTTTTATGGAAATGCAATGTAGAAGAACCAAAACAAACTCAAAAAGTTGGAAAACTTATGCTATCTAATTTTAAGGCTTTCCATAAAGCCATAGTTATCAGGACAGTATGCTGTTAGTGTAAGAAGGAGCAAATAGATTAATGGAACATAATAGAGAATCCAGAATTTGACCCACACTTATGCAGTAAATTGATTTTCAATAAAGAAACTAATGCAATTCCACAGAGGAACAACAAACAAAAACAAGCGTTTTCAACAAATGGCACTAAACAACTAGAAAAAAGGTAAATCTTGACTCTTCATAGATACATAATAAACAAACACTAATTCAATATGGATCACAGACTTAAACATAAAAGTTAAAACCAAGCCGGGCGCGGTGGCTCACGCCTGTAATCCTAGCACTCTGGGAGGCTGAGGCGGGCGGATTGCTCGAGGTCAGGAGTTCGAAACCAGCCTGAGCAAGAGCGAGACCCCGTCTCTACTATAAATAGAAAGAAATTCATTGGTCAACTAATATATATATAAAATTAGCCGGGCATGGTGGCGCATGCCTGTAGTCCCAGCTACTTGGGAGGCTGAGGCAGCAGGATTGCTTGAGCCAGGAGTTTGAGGTTGCTGTGAGCTAGGCTGACGCCACGGCACTCACTCTAGCCTGGGCAACAAGCGAGACTCTGTCTCAAAAAAAAAAAAAAAAAGTTAAAACCACAAAGCTTCTAGACAGAAATGTAAAAAAATATTGGCAAGCTTCAGATTGGTAAATGTTTCTTGTATAAGAATACGAAACCATAAAAAATAGATCAATTGTACCTCAACAAAATTTAGAACTTCTACCCATTAAAAGACATCATTAAGAAAATGAATGGGCAAGCCACAGACTGGAAAAAAATAATTGCGATACCTATATATAACAAGGGACTTGTACCTAGAATATATAAACTGCTTCAACTTAATAAATAAAAGACAAACAAACCGATTTTTAAAATGGACTAGGGACTTAAACAGACACTTCATTAATGAATGCATTAATGTATGACTAGCCAATAAGCACATTAAGGAAGTTCAAATTAAAATCACAATGATATGTCCCAGGCACTACAATACCATGTTTCCCCCAAAATAAGACAGGGTCTTATATTTATTTTTCCTCAAGAAGACACCCTAGGGCTTATTTTCAGGGGATGTGTTATTTTTTTAAGTACGATATAACAATCTACATTTATTCAAATATAATTAAGTCATCTTCTTCTGGAACATCATCATAACTCTCCAAACCCCAAATTCCATCCTGAATTCTTGCGACTGTATTTCCCTTAGAACCATTGGCCCCAATCTCTCATGCCGAGCAATAGAGCTCTCATGGGGCAGATGAGAAGGGCTGCTCGTCTTCTTTTCTGCTCCACGTCGAAATGCATGGGTTGTGCAGATCTACTGCGTGGCCACACTCATCACTAGGTCTTATTTTCAGGGTAGGGCTTATATCGTGCAAATGCTTAGAAATCCTGCTTAAGGCTTATTTTATGGGTAGGTCTTATTTTCGGGGAAACACAGTAGTTATCTCCAAAATGGACTGACAGCATCAAATGGCAAGCTGTGGAGCAACTGAAACTCTCAGACATTGCTAATGAAGTATAAAATGGTATGACTATTTTATAAAAATGTTTCTTATAAAATGAAACTTATACCTGCTCTATGATCTTTCAATTTCACTCCCAAATATTTACTCATAAAAGCCAAAAAAATTTTCCACAAAAATTGTTATACAAAAATATTTGTAGCATTTTTACTCATAATAGCTCCAGTCCAGAAAGGATTCAAATGTCCATCAACAGGAAAATGAACAAACTATTTGTGGTGTAGTATTACAATATTATTCAGAAGCAAAAAATAGCATGAAATTCATATATGCCATAAAATGAATAAATCTTAAAAACATGCTGAACAAAAGAGGTCAGATATAAATGAGTACATAATGTGTAATTCCATGCACATTATACACTCATTCTAGACAGTTTAAGAACAGAAAAAGTGCTCCATACTGATAGAAATCAGAGCAGTGGTTGCTTCAGTGATAGGAGTGGGTATTATTTATTAAAAGGCTTGAGAAAACTTTCTGGAGAAGTGGAAATTTTGTATATTTTTAATTGGGTTAGATGTTACATGGGCTTACATACATGTCAAAACTCACCAAACTTTACATTTAAAAATGTGTGCTGTTCACTGTGTATAAGTTATACAAGAGAACTTCAAAACTATTTACAGCTGATTTCTCATCAGAAACCACGAAGGCCAGATGGCAGTGGGATACCATATTTAAAGTAATAAGAGAAAAAGATGTTCATGAGGATGTGGAGAAATTGGATCCTGCACATATTGCTGTTGGGAATATAAAATGGTGCAGCCGATTTGGAAAACAGTCCCTCAGTAATTAAACACACACTTAGCACATTACCTAGCAATTCCAGCTCTAGGTTTTTACCCAAGAGAATCAAAAGCATATGTCTATGCAAAAACTTGTACATGAATATTCAGCATCATAGAATAATAGACAAAATATAGTATTATTCATAATTGTAAAAAAAAAAGTAGAAGCAGTCCAAATATTCATCAACTGATGAATGGATAAATAAAATGTGGCATCTCCATACAGTGAAATATTATTCGGCCATAAAAAGGAATGAAGTACTGGTGCAGGCTACAACATGGATAAACTTTGAAAACATTATGCTAAGTGAAAAAAACCAGGCACAAAAGGCTACCTGTGTATGATTCCACTTACATGAAATGTCCAGAATAGGCAAATCTACAGGGACAGAAAGTAGATTAATGGTTACCAAGGGCTAGAGGGAAGGCAAAACAGAGACTGACAGCTACCTGGTTACAGAGTTTCTTTTGGGGGTGATGAAAGCATTCGGGAATTAGACAGGGATGATGATTACACACCTCTCTGAGTAATCCAAAAACCACTAACACGTACACTTTAAAAGGATGCGTTTTATAGTATATGAATCCTCTCTCAATCAAGAAAATAGAATGGCATGACCATTTGAAGGACAATCTGGAAGTACTTAGTGATAGTAAATATGTGTACCCCTATGACTCAGCGGTCTCACCCCTGCCCATGTAGTTCTGATAATCAGACCCATACGGGCGTGTGCGTGGGGATGTGTATAGTGCTGCTCTTGGCAGTAGGATGTTAGAGGCACTCTAGAGTCCATTACTAGGGGACTAGATAAGCGAATTGCGGAGGACGCACACTCTCCAACACCACGCGACAGCCAGCCACAGTGAGCCAGATGGACATTCTGTACCGTAAATAGATCATGGAAATGGTGTCGCGCTAAAAAAAAAAATAGGAAGTGAGAAACAGAACAAGACCTATAGCAAGTACAATTTATGCAAATTAGAAATACATAAATACAATATATCCTTCAATGATGCATGCCAAAGTAAGAATAGAACATCTTAGAATGGCTCCCAGTAGTGGGAGGGGGCAGGCAATACAGACTCAGGAAGAAGGGGTAAGAGAATAAAATAAAACAGGAGCAGGCCAAGCACATGCAACGGTTAGTTAATAAGGGGCCATGACTGAGGAATATAATAACCCAGCTCTCTGCTCTTGAAATCCAAAGAGAGAAAGAAAAGGAGGAGAACATGAAGGAAAGGCAGGCAGGGAAGAGGGAAGAAAGAAGCTAGCTCAGATACACTCCAAAATATTAACAATCAATTAACCACAATTAACAAATATTAACAAACAATTAACAACAATAGACAATCTCTATTGTCTCCAGGAGGTGCGACTGTAATGGGTTTATTTCCCCATCTCTTTTTTAAAAAAACGTTTGTAATAATTTTTAGATTTAAAAGGTTAAGAAATGCCAAAAGTCTTAGATGACTTTTGAGTGACATTTAAGGACACTTTGATGCTATCAACAGCCAGAGAATTGTAACCAGAACCATTCCCTTAGGTCATTAAAGTGGATCAAAAATGGCTGCCCTGCTAAATGTAGCCCATCACTGTCTCCCTCCATTCCTGTCACAGCTGTTCTCGCCTTAAACTGACATTTTGAGTGCTCAGAGAGTCACAAGTGACCTGGATTCCACTCAGTGTAGTTGAACATTGTCATCCTGCTGAAAGAAGGGCATCTAATAGGTTTCTGACCAATGAATGAGGTCATCTCTCAAAGACTCAGAAATCAGTAAGAGAAGGGCTCTCCAGAGTTTAAGGACTAGCCAAACAACTGAATGGGGCCCAGCGCGGTGGCTCACGCCTGTAATCCTAGCACTCTGGGAGGCCGAGGCAGGAGGATGGTTTGAGCTCAGGAGTTCGAGACCAGCCTGAGCAAGAGCGAGACCCCATCTTTACTAAAAAAAAAAAAAAGAAAATAGAAAGAAATTAGTTGGACAACTAAAAAAATATAAATCACTCTCTGGTTTCTCTCATGTCAGCCCTAGGGCTGGTTCTGAGCCTTGGTACCCAGTCCTTGCTACTGTGATTGTATTTCCTTTCCCTTCCTGGTGCCCTGGTTCCCCCATGACCAGGGTGCTCTCCTGTTTCTCCAGGCCCTGCTATCTAACCCTAGACCCCATGACTTCTTAGTGTTGACAGGACTTTTACTGCTCCTGGCAGAGCTAAAGGACCTCTAGGTCTGGCCCAACCCAGTCCTGGTGATGATAGACCTATGCAGAATATGGCACGTGGGACTTACAATCCTGGAGGAATGTCAAGCATGGCCACAATGGGTTTGTCTGACAATGGGTTTGTCTGACACCAGTTGGAACCCCAAATGAGCTGAGCCATGCGAGGGCCACAAAGGGTGTGAGCTGGGCACAGAGGTGGAAAACACATTTTAATTAATGTTTTGAGCAAGAAGAAGAACAACAAAAAAAAGATAGGCCCACAGTTTGGGGCAGATGGTTAATGTGAACAGATGGCAGGCAGCAAGCAGCACTATTTTTATTTTTGCTATATTCTTCGACACAGTGCCATAAGACTAGGGATAGTCATGTGCTCTTCAAATTTTCAGAGAAGTGGAGAGAAAGAGGTCAATTTCAGAGACTACAAATTGGGTAACAAGTTACTATTACCATAATAAAACACTAACAATGATGGAACTCGACATGCATTGGGTGTTTATCCCATGTGGGGCAGGGTGCTGAGTGCTTTCCACATATTATCCTGTTTTGATCATCACATCCAACCCATGAAGGAAGTATCAGTTTCCTCATTTTATAGATGAGGAAACTGAGGCTCAGAAAAGTTGAGAAATTTGAGTGATTTTCACAATGAAAATAGTCAGGATTTCAGCCCAGGTGTGTTTGACTATCAAACTTGTGCTCTTCAAATTCTAAAATAAATTACTCATGATTGTGTAGGAAATAAAGAGGTATTCATTGAGAGCCTACATGAGTCCGATTAACAGCCAGTCATGTTAGACTAAATTTAAACCACCGTATTGGATAGTTTTACCCTGAGAGTTCAATAAAAGGCTAGAGACAAACTATGCCTTGACATTAGCAATGCAAATTCTCCACGTTGTCATGTTGAACCCAAAGAAGAAAGGCAGTTTGGTAAATAAATTAGCCAGACTTGTAGCTGGAATGACCATTTCCTAAAAGTGCTGTTTAATCAATAAAACAAAACCCACTCAACAGGAGGCCTTTAGCGCCCTGCCAAAGGACTCCGAATTTGCTAGGACCTGTTCCATATGTATGGCGCATTTGTCAAATTTTAGAAGATATAAGGCTAATTATTATATTCGATGACAAAACTCAAATCTTTTTTTTCAAATCTCATCAAGCTGGAATGATAAGCCACAACAGCTAAGATAAAAGTTAACAAGAACAATAACATAAAATCTTTTATTTAGGCCCATAACACCATTTAGGAAGAAATTGAGGGGAAAACAACCAAACAGCAGTCCTGTGACAAATGCCAGAGATTTATAGCTGGGTGCTCATTCAATCTGACGATATGATTGCTAAATGTGAATTAAATCCAGGACTGTGTTAATAGCGTAAGGATAAACAGATGGATTCCTTCCATCCTCAACATTAGATAGACCCATTTTGGTTCTGGGAATATTTTTTGAGAGGATTGTTTTGGTTATCTATTGCTGTATAGCAAATCACCCAAATTTATTGGCTTAAAAAATAATTTACGGTATTATTGTTTCTTATAATTCTCTATGTTGACTGGGCTCAACTGGGTGATTCCTCCATTTGTCTCCCTTTAAATCTCTGTTGCATTTTCAGTCAGTTGGCACCTGGGGTTGAAGTGGTCTGGAAGCCATGGGCTGGAACATCCAAGATGGCTTCCTCGCACACATATCTGATGCCTCGGTTCTTCTCCATGTGAAATCTCATACCCTGGGTGGTCAAACTTCTTACATGGCAGCTAGCTCCCAAGAGCACAGACATAGAAGTTTTCAGGGCTTCTTAAGGCTTAAGATCAGAACTGCCACAGAGTCACTTCTGTTACTTTCTACATAGGACAAAGGACTGCCAAAATTCAGGATAGAAGGACTAAACAAGGACATGAATGCCAGGAGATGCCATGCATTGCAAGCCATCTCTGTAATTCATCAAAGAAGACAACCAGGTTTATAACAAATCTTATTCAAAATCATGTATAACATGAAAGACTTAAATACATTTGGGGTTTTTACCCTAAGCATTATGTTTTATAGGTTCACAAGAACTATTTTCAAATTCTTAGAAGAGAGTATACAGAAAAAGTAAAGCTATAACCTGTATAGCTCAAGAGAATAAAATTAGGACTAGGGCAGGTTTCAACTCAAATGCTGAGTACTGAATTGTCAGGGGTATAGAGAGAAGTTTCTGTTTGGGTAGTAAGTCACAACAGATAGTCTCTAAGGCCCCTTTCTACTCTTAAAATTTAAGCTTCTAATTACGTGCCGCCTCCTGTTAATTATTTCTTGGTATATTAGTCCCATTTCCTCAGCCAGATTTTAAATTGGAGAAACTGAATGAAGGAATAAAAAACTTTCTAGACTAGCTTCTAGTCTTAGCCCTACCAGTGGTCAGCTGCTGTGTGGCTTTGGGTAAGTTACTTAGTGTCCCTGGGCCTCAATTCCTTCATCTGGAAAATAAGGAAATTAGATTCCAGTCTCCCTCCCAGTGCAAAGTGAGGATAATAAATGGCAACTTTCATGGGGCTTCTTTAAGGACCAAATGGAAATGAAAGTAGATAAAGTGCTTAAAACGGTGCCTGGCCTATTGTCAGTGCCCTCATTATTTCCACGATCACTGTCACATCTCTGATTCTACAACGTCCATGTGTATGATAGGATCTCGCGTGACTTTAGACCTCTGCTTCTTTTGCTCTCCATAGCAACGATCAGAAAGTGACTCCCCATCATCACTAGTCTAGGTCTGCTCACCAGGTCACCAGGAGCCCACCGGGACCTTGTACCTGGCAAGCCCTTGATAAATAATTCACTTAAATTCGAAATGGCAGCAAAGGTGTTCTCTTGCTCCATGCCCAGCAGAGGGAGCAAAAGCAAAGGAACAAATCCCTCTCAGCTCAGGTACCACACCTAGAGCAAGAAGAAGCTGGGGCTTGTAGAGGTCTCCTTATTCACCTGCCCCTCACCCTGCATTTGTAGATTGAGAAACTGAGACTGAGGGAGCAAAAAGGGGTTTCCTGAGATTGCCAACCCATAGGTGGTGAGGCCCTCAGAAAGACAGACCTGTGTTCTCAGTCCCAATTCTTGCACCTTTGACCCAAGGTCCTTTGATGCTGTTACGTTGTTTTCTTTTTCTTCAAGGAAATGAGCTGTAGGTTACTGCAGCCTCAGCATTCGTTCTCTTTTGTCTCAGTTGTCCCATAGTACAAGGTTTGAATCCGGGCTCTGTTCCTTACTACCTGTGTGTCCCTGGGCAAATCCCACAGCCTTTCCAAGATTCAGAAACATTTCTAAAGTGATTGTAATAATTACATTTACCTCAAAAGCTTGTTAGGAGGAGCAAGTAAAAGAACGTAATGTAAAATGCCTTGTAAGGCATCCTGAATGCATGCGATGCCATAATACATGTAATACCTACCCTTCTTGTCAAAAGAAACTTTTTATTTAAATGAATCAAAGCTGGATAACACAGGTCCCAAATCCACATGCTTCCAGGAGCCAGCCTTTTAAATAAAGCTGTCTGGAGATGCAACAACGGGGACTTCTAGGGATTGTGGCAAATCACAGAGCTCATGGCCATGAGAGAGAAGCAATTTTTACCAGGAGAAAATTCAAGCCCAGTGTTGCCAGATCTTCCAAGAGAAGTTGGAAATCAGGGTTTTTAAGTGCAAATTTCTTCTTTTTAAGAATACCATACAGACCAAATAAAACCCAGGCCAGCAGCTTGTTATGCCTGCTTTTAAAGCTAATTTTAGAGCTCCATATGCAGAGACACACACCATACTAGAAATGAGAAACTCAGCCCAATAAATTCAGGAGAAGAGATTATGTCTCATTTGGAGAGAATGTGCCAATAATATAAACCCACAGGCTTGTTTTTCTAAGGACCTTATTCAGCAAATACATTGAACCTCTGGGGATTATTTTGCAATCTCTAGAATACCCTCCAACTTTCCTTGATGCCTTTAGATTTTCTGCCCATTCCTCGCCTGAAGCCATTTAAGTTGCCATAGTCTTCCGGCTTGACTATAAATTATACATTCCACATTTATATGTTTTTTTCTTTACAAGGTAAAAAAAAAATACCATTTTACAATTTTATATATAACATTCATTTTTATTTAACAGTTACCTTCATTAGATGTTCAGTGAAAAGAGGTCCACTATAAGCAACAGAAAGGTAGGGGAAGGGGCTGAGTGTCAAGAGCTTTTTATACCAAACTTCCCAATGCATATTAAGAATAAAAATCTTTTTTCTTTTTTGTTTTTTTTTTTTAGCCAAAAGATAAAAATGAACGGTAGGCACATAAGAATAGGAAAGAGAAAATGCAGTGTTAAATTAAAACAAAACAAAACAAAAAAATGGTGGGGGATGATTAGGGAACAATGAGCAGAATAGTTAGTTCAATCCAACCTTCTTAAAGGTCTTCCTGCCCAGGAAGGTGTGAGCCCCCGATTCGTGCTTGGGCTCTGTGGAGCATCTCCACCACTATTTCGCTTCCTTTGGGGGAAGAACAACTGCTTAAGAAACAGGCTTGTTTTTCATTGTTTCACCACCTTGCAAAAATGCTCTTTCACAAACTCAGCCCAGTGGTTTAATTTATAGGTCGGTGTGTTTAAAGCTACCGTTTTGTTTTTGCAGGAGGCGCTAGCCCTTTGGAGATGGGGGAAGGTACTGCCCAGAGTACAACCTTCTGTTTATAAGTGAGGTTTCCAATTAGCATAGTGAAGATATGATTATGTTCACTGGTTGACTTAGTTCTGTTTATGATGTTTCAGTAACGCCAAGAAGCCTGTTTACAATCAGCCTGTGAACATTAAGGAATGTGGCTGATGGAGTGACATGGCCAGGTCAGTGAAGGTGGCACCATGTTAATGAAGGGGGGAGACAGTGGGGCCCTGGAGGTTGGGGGGAGGCACTGAGTGAGGGGGAGCATGAGAGTGGGGGGGGGGCGCTGCCTGTGGTCCAGGTGCTCAGGCCTAAGGAGCAGGAGAAACCACGGTGCCTGGAGGAGAGAGACAGGGACCAATGTCAGGGTGTCCTGCAGTGCCCTGTCTCCCCAAGTCCTTTTGATATGGAAAAGCCAGTGTGACTGGAGAAGAGATTAAAAAGAATTCTATGTGCCAAAAAAGTGAGGTTAATTTTCATGAGAAACAGCAAAGAGTAGTGGGAATAACACCAGAGGCTGGACTCTGTTGTTTGCTGACTTTGTGGCCTTGAGCAAGCTCCATGACCTCTTTGGGTTTCAATTTTACAATTTATAAAATTAAAGATATAGAAGATAAAAATCCAAGGACTCTAGCCAAGCATTTTCCTTCAACTTTTTATTTTGAAAAATTTCAAGTCTATAGAAGAGATAAAGTAATTGAACTAACAATATACCTTTTGCCTAAATTCACCAATTGTTAACATTTTACCTTATTTGCTTTATCGTCTGTCTCTGTTGCTATCTATCTACCTATAGAAGAAATACAGGAGGAAAAAATATATATACATTATTGTTTTTTGTTAAATCACTTAAAGTGAGTTGTACACCATGCATCTCCTAAGAATAAGGATGTTCTTATCAAATATCATAATCACATCTAAGAATATGACGATAATTCCATATGATCTAATATTTGCTTCATATTCATATTTCTACAATTATACTAAACTCTTGCTCTTGATTTTGTTTTTAGGCTTTTAAAGCCATTTAGCCTTTAGTATTTTAAAATATCAAACAGTGTTTCAGTTTTTTAAAAAAAATGTCTTTACATGGACATTTTGAAGAGTTCAGTTATTTTGTGGAATGTTCCACACATTCCGAATGAGACTGATTGTTTCCTCATGGTGTTATTTAACTTATTCTTCGATCCCTATGTTTTCTGTCTTTTGAAAGTAAGGTCTGACAACTTGATCAGATTCAAATTAAACATCTCTGGCAAGAACACTGCATAGACAATTTTGTGTAGAGGCACACCTTGTTTTATTGTGCTTTGTTTTATTGCACTTTGCAGATATTGCATTTTTTACAAATTGAAGGTTTGTGGTTATCTTGCATTGAGTAAATCTGTCCATGCCATTTTCCCAATATTGTTCACTTGCTTCTGTGACTCTGTGTTACATTTTGGCAATTCTCACAATATTTCAAATTGTTTCATTATTATGTCTGTTTGATGATCTTTGATGTCACTATTGTAATTGTTTGGGGCACCGTGAACAAACTCCCATTAAGACAGGCAAGCTTAATAAATGTTGTGTGTATTCTGATTGCCCCACCACCTGGCCTTTCCCCATCTCCTTCTCCTCAGCCTCCTATTCCCTGTGTCATAACAATATTGAAATTAGGCTAATTCATAACCTTACAATGGCCTCTAAGTGTTCAAGTGAAAGGAAGAGTCTCCACCTCTGTCTCTTTAAGTCAAAAGCTAGAAATGATCACACTTAGTGAGGAAGGTATGTTGAAAGCTGAGACAGGTCAAAAGCTGGGCCTCTCATGCCAAACAGCCAAGTCGTGAACGCAAAGGAAAACTTTTTGAAGAAAATTGGAAGTGCTACTCTAGTGAACACATGAATGATAAGAAAGCAAGACAACCTTGCTGATATGGAGAAAGCTTGAGTGGTCCGGATAGAAGATTGAATCGGCCACAACATTCCTTTAAGCCAAAGCCTAATCCAGAGAAAATAATTTTCTTCAATTCTATGAAAGCTAAGAGAGGTGAGGATGCTGTAGAAGAAAAGTTGGAAGTTACCAGAGGTTGGTTCACGAGCTTTAAGGAGAAAAGTCATCTCCACGTAACAGAAAAGTGCAAGGTAAAGCAGCAAGTGCCGATATAAAAGCTGCAGCAAGTTATCCAGAAGATCTAGCTAAGATTATTAATAAAGATGGCTACACTGAACAACAGATTTTCAGTGTAGATCAAGATCTTATCTTGAAAGAAGATGTTATCTAGAACTTTCATAGCTAGAGAGGAAAAGTCAATGCCCGGCTTCAAATCTTCAAAGGACAAGCCAACTCCCTTGTTAGGAGCTAACACAGCTGGTGACTTTAAGTTGAAGCCAATGCTCATTTATCATTCTGAAAATCCCAAGGCCCTTAAGAATCATGCTAGATCTAGTCTGCCTGTGCTCTATAAATGGAACAACAAAGCCTGGGTAATAGCACATCTGTTTACAGCATGGTTTACTGAATATTTTAAGCCCACTATTGAGACCTGCTGCCCAGGAAAAACAGAGTCCTTTCAAAATATTACTGCTCATTGGCACCCAAGGAGAGAGACATACAAGGAGATTAATGTTATTTTCATACCTGCTAACACAACATCCATTCTACAGCCCAGGGATCAAGGGGTAATTGTAACTTTCAAGTCTTACTATTTAAGAAATACATTTCATAAGGTTATATGCAATATAGAGTGATATAGCTGCAATAGATAGTGATTCCTCCTATGGATCTGGGCAAAGTAAATTGAAAACCTTCTGGAAAAGATTTGCCATTCTACTTGCCATTAAGAACATTAGTGATTTTGGGGAGGAGGTCAAAATATCAACATTAACAGGAGTTTGGAAGAATTTAATTCCAACCTTCATGGATGACTTTGAGGGCTTCAAGCCTTCAGCGGAGGGAGTAACTACAGATGTGGTGGAAATAGCAAGAGAACTGAAATTAGAAGTGGAGCCTGAAGATATGACTGAATTTTGCTGCCATCTCATGTTAAAACTGAAATGGATGAGTAGTTTCTTCTGATGGAGGAGCAAAGGAGGTAGTTTCTCGAGATGGAATCTACTCCTACTGAAGATGCTGTGAAAAATGATTTATAATATTATATAAACCTAGTTGATAAGGCAACAGGGTTGGAGAGGACTGACTTTAATTTTGAAAGAAGGTCTACTGTGGACAAAATGCTATCAAATAGCACTGCATGCTACAGAGAAATCTTTCATGAGAGGAAGAGTTGATTGAAGCAGCAAACTTCATTGTTGTCTTATTTTAGGAAATTGTCACTGTCACCCACAACCTTCAGCAAATATCACCCTGATCAGTCAGGGCCATCAACATCAAAGCAAGACCCTCCATCAGCAAAAAGATTATGACTCACTGAAGGCTCAGATGATCATTAGCATTTCTCAGCAAGATTTTTAAAGTAAGGTATGTACATTGTTTTGTTTTTTTCCCAGACATAATGCTATTGAACACTTGGACTACAATATAGTATAAACATAACTTATATATGCAGGGGGAAACCAAAAAATTTGTGTGACTCACTTTATTGTGTTATTTGCTTTATCGTGGTGGTCTAGAATAGAACCTATGATATCTCCAAGGTGTGTCTATACTTCATGTTGTATCACACCGGGATAACTATGCGATGTCAGGGTGTACCCGTATAACTGATGCTAAGTGTACTCCCTGGAGTAAGGTGGTGATGGCCAGATGTCTCCAGAGTAAAGGTAAGTTTTTCTCTCCTTTGTCATCAGTAATCTGTGGGGTAGGACTTTGACCCCATAGTAAAAACTGTTCTCCAAACTTAATATCCAATGTTTTAATATCCATGGAAGATCCTTACCTGAATCAATCATTATGTTGGGGTTGCAGGATTGCCTCATTCTACCCTTCCTTCTGTGTTTATTACCTAGCATTCTTCTGCAAAGATGAACTTTCCTTTTATTCTTTTTCTTCTCTTTCTATTTTTTGCTCTCTCTCTCTCTCTCTCCATCTGCTCCATCTGTCTCTGTTTTGCTCTCCCCCCATCTCTTCTCTTCTTTTCCTCTCCCTCTACATCATAGTACTATGGTCTCGTGACTTTCTTTTTTATTTAATGTGTTACAATCAGTTGCTTTCTTAATTTTTTTGAATGTTCAAATTCTCCCAAATTTGGCTAAAGGGAGCCCCTTCAAAATGGATCCTGTATCTTTTTTTATAGGAATGTGTTAGTTTTTTTAGTTTCTCCTTGCTTTCTGGCACCATAAAGTATTTATGATTCGCTTTATATGTCTTTCTTCCCCAGACCTGGAATGAGCCACTATCTAAGGAGTCCTGTTCCTTTTTAATGGAGAACGTTGTTTACATCAAGATCTGGGCAGTAAGTGTGCTCATTTCAACCAGGTGTTATCATTCATTAGCCTTGCGAGTGGGCAGACCTAGGTATATATATACTCCAGACTTCATATATTCAAATTTAATATAAAATATTTTTTAAAACTTCTTTTATTTTCTCTTATAGTAAAGTCTTGATTCCCAATAATATTACTGTATCTACTTATTTGCTCTATCCTTACAATATTCATATAATAGTTTCAAAATTATAACACTAGCATTACTAATAACCAATAAGAGTACTACATAAAGTTTTAGGTGCCTTTGGAAGCCTTTTGTTCTTAGACTATATCCTACTAAAAGATAGTCAAGAGTCCTAATCATCAAAATTTGCTTGAATCAATTCTTTTCTCTGTGTAGTTATTTTATCAATACAAAATATAGCATCATTTGTTTTTTATTGTATTCCAATTATAGAGTTTACTTATTTCCATCCCATTTAATTTAATTTAATTTCCAAATATATAAGACAATCATATGCTTCTACCCCCATTTCTTCCAGCCCTACCTCCCCCTTGTAGGTTTTATGATTCTCCCTGTTCTTTTTGCAAAGACACACACACACAACACACACACACACACACACACACACACACACACACACACGTTTTCCTTTCTTTCTGGGCAAAGGATATTCTACTATACAACTTCTTTGTATCTTGCTTCTTTTAATCAACAGTGTATCCTAAAAGTTACTCCAAATCCATTCATAGAGGTGCTCCTCATTCTTTTTTCATGTATCACCAGATATTTCCAAAACATATTTACACATAACAAGACTTCAGGAAACAAGAACCAGTAAGTACCTAACACTATAAATAGGAGATTTTTAAGTTGGAAATAGACTCAAGGATGAAGGGGGCCAAGTCCTCCGGCTGTGTAATTGCATGAGCTGGGGCTCAGAAGGGTGACATGACCCAGCCAGTGCAGTGGATGCTGAATTGTGCTGCCCAGGTCCCCCCCTGGGCACTAAAGGACTAATCCCAGCTGCCACCTATGCTGCTGGCACTCCCTGTGGTCACTGGTGCTGGGAGGAGCACCCTCTGCAAAGATCCCGCCCCTCCCCCAGCCTGCATCCAAAGCCAGCTGCTATGGGGGCGTGTAAAGTCCAGTCACCTTGTCCCAAGTCACCTTGTCTCTCAAGGGCCACCCCAGCTCCAGAACCCCCCCTCCGCCCCCCTGGGGTTGGCTGAGCCCTGTGGTGACAGTGTCACAGCCCAATAGAGCCTCCTTTCCCCCATCCCTCTCCATACTATAACAAGGGGTGCAAATGGATAAATAACCTTGACGATTGGCCCAGGGATGGACACATGACCCAATTCAAGCCAATTTAGTCACTCCTCCTGTGACTCAACATTAGAACAAATGGGAAAAGGTCTTTTCCTCTCTGGTAGCAAAGCTCTGAGGACAAGAGCCTGGACACTGCTGGTAGCCACATCCCCTGTGGAGTAGAGAAAGTTTTTAGGAAAAAGTAAAGCCAGCACATAGTGATCAAGAAAGAGATCTGACGGGGTCTGAACTCCTACGCATCATGGTCTCTGAGTCCAGCTCCACCCTTGCCTCTTCCACAGTATGAACTGAAAAATAATCACCCCTGGAGCAAGCTAAGTTACCTCCCCAAAAGATGGAGACGATGGTAAGTGGCAATGGTTGTGACGCAAAAGGAACATAGAATCAGAAAATAACACATTACAACAATAAGTCAAAAACTGCACAAACAGGCAAGGAGGGGGTATCAGATTAAGACGGTGGACAATTTCTACTATGTTCCACAGTTCATTTGTGAGTTGTTAAAAATGCATCCTGTGGCTGGAGAACACTTCCTCCTCCCCACCTGACCCTCTGCCCTTCACCCACCAGCAACACCTGCGATTCCAGAAAAGGCCATGGTTTCTCCTCCGGAAGGGAATGTGCTGGTTTCCCTTAGCTAAGCTTCCAACCCTACGAATCTCTGCAAATACAATGTGGAGCATGGGGGCAGGGTAGACTTTATTTGTTAAATACTGATCTAGAAGGCTGTGAAAAGCTAGACGTTTCTATGATCTATGTCACACAGAATAGTGGCATTTGAGTTAGCAGAATGGCCTTAAATTTGCTGTCTCCGTTATTTGTCAGTTTCATCAAACAGTCACCGCATCTCCAATTGCCCGCCTCAAGACTGGGAAGTGGAAGTTTGTATTTTACAAACTACTCTTGACACTGCTTTCTCTTTCTTTTTTCTAGAAGGGGGAGAAAGGTGTTTGCCTAGCACTAATACCAGAGGAAGAATGCCTCTGCTTCAGTGGGGTTAATATGTAAAATCATTCCTCATTTCAGGTTCTAGAGTCTTGTGCTCATGCGATGGACTCTACATGTGACTTGTGACAGCCAACCTTCTAACCTTGTCACTTACACACACACACACACACACACACACACACACACACACACACACACACACACACACAGAGTCTTACAAAGGTGCTGTTCAAAAAATTTCCCACCAAATCTTCCTCATACTCAGGCCTATGCAGTTTTTACACATGTCCAGGAAGAAGCCGTCCTGCCTGGGTTCTTCCTGAACAAAGAGGTGCAACTCCAGCTGCTGGGGTCTGCAGTAAGGCCATTTCCCCAGCGACGAGACCTTCAAAATCCTCCAGGATTGGCAATGAAATGTTGACTCTAGTGACTGCCAGGGGATCATAAAGAAACAGAAAACACCACTTTAACGCCACGCACTAGATAATAATGTTAACTTTCCAAGTTTAAATTTTCTGAGCTTCCATTTCTGCATCCATAACATGCAGAAAAAATAATACCTACCTCACATGGTGTTTTGCTCAGGGAATGTTGGTTAAGTGAATCACTGAGCTGATTAACTCGCTGAACAGATGAGTCAGAGCTCTTGGTTGCAAGCAATAGAAACTCAATATGACTGATGGAAGCAGAAAGAAAATCTACAGGCAGGGTACCAG
Organism: Microcebus murinus; assembly: GCF_040939455.1. Taxonomy (NCBI): domain Eukaryota; kingdom Metazoa; phylum Chordata; class Mammalia; order Primates; family Cheirogaleidae; genus Microcebus; species Microcebus murinus. Next base: position 94,777,355 of record NC_134109.1, read on the forward strand.
GGGGCTCAGAGAACTGGCCAGAAAGCAGAAAAGGCAGCCCCAGAATGGGGGTGGAACCCAGGTAGGAAGCACAGCCAAGGTCTTGCCATAGGAGCAGTCAGGAGGCAGCTGCCCCCACCCCAACACCCTAAAACTGCCCACAGCATGCACCCCACTGCTGCTGCGCCCTCCACTCACCTAATGCAACTCTCCTGCAAAAGAAAATAGAAATTGGTCACATTCCATTTTTCTGGGTCTCCTAGCTTTAGCACCTAATGTTTGAAAAATGTGTGACTGTAGCAATGCGAAGAAATCAGTGCAATTTAGAAATGGCCGTTTCCTCCACAACCTGGGGAACTCGTTTATTAGTTTCAAGTTTAATTTATACTTACTTCTGCCAAGGACTTAGGGCCTTTTACAGGTTAAAACTCAGTCAAAAAAAAAAAAAAAAAAAAAAAAGAAAAGATGCATGGGTGGATAGGTAGATAGAAAACCCAGTTTTTTAAAAAAAAACAGCTGAAGGAAAATATATCTCAGGCATTTGACTGAAGCAGATGTGTGCATTTAGACAATGAATTTAACCTTAAGCTATCTGGCACCCAAGACTTGGAGGAAAATGTGATGTATTACATAATATATAATTTTAATTTTCTTTTTCACACCAGAATTTTATCTACAGAGACAAAATGTTTTCTGGCAATTATCTCATCCAAAAAAGTTTTCCATTTGGGTTTGATGTGAAAGGTGTTGCATGAGATAGTAGACAGCATCATCAGTTATGGTTTCACAAACACAGAGAGGATAAACCTCATGTGAAATATTTTCTGAAGGCAAACTGCATCTCAGAAATGTTTCTGCCAGGCATGCTGCAGACGGAGCCCAGGTGCTTTGGCTTCTGAACTGCAGTTCTCTCCCAGGTACGACCCGGAGAATCTGGATGCTCACCCAGCAGATGCCGTAGCGGGCCTCCCCTCTCCAATACCAGGATGTGAGCGCGAGGTTTTGGCAAGGCTGGGCCTCCACGGATGTGGGAACAAATCTAACACGTTCCTGCAGCGCTGCAGGTCCTCCTAGTCAGGTGCAGTGATGGGGTAGGCCTTCCATTCCAGACGGGAGGGGGCAGACTGGCATTTTGTTCTGGAATGTTTAAAGCCCTACGTGTGCTCTTGGCCAGACAGCGGCACGGGCCTCAGCAGCAGGAGCAGTATCTACTCGTGGAAGAAATTCCGAGGCTGCTCAATCCTCAGGACACAAATGGAGCCTCCGTGACCTGGGAGGCAGCCTTCCAGCCAGGTACGTGCATCCTTGTCTGCAACTGCTTTGCCAAGGCGGGAATGACATTAGAAGCAAAGAGGAAAATTCCAAGTTGTCACTTTATACAGAAGAGGGTTGGGGAGGCAATCAGCGCATCAAAACAGCATTGAATCTGAATGCATATAAAAACAGCTGAAATGGTGAAAACCCTCTACTTTGTTCCAAAAGATTTGAGACAGGTTTTTTTTTTTTTAGCCCCCACTTTAGTATGAAATCAACATGAAGATAAAAATAAAATTAGGTCGGTCAGATGAAGTGGTGGCATGGAAGTGGGCTTTCGAGAAAGGGAGGCCACGTCACCCTGTCTACACTGGCTGCGCTCTGCAAGAAAAGAAACCGGATGCCCAGCGCAGAGGGACGTGGTCTCACACTCCAGTCTCCACCGCCTGAGCTGCTTCCTTAGGACTCGGCTCATCACCTGGGGCCTTGGGAATGCGTCCCTGTCGCCCCTCTGGGGCCCCAGAGTGCCGCTCAGTTCAGGACAGTGAAAAGCTGTGCCTCTCCTTGAAGAAGCGTCAGCCAGGCAGGCAGAGAGATGCTAACGAGGTGTAGGTGTATACGCTGCCCCCCGTTTGCTTTTTTTTTTATTTATGAGCACAAGGCAGAGGCATGGGTGTGTGTGTGCAGAGGGTAGAGAAAAAGGACGAGGGGGTTCTTCTCACCGTGGAATCAGATTGTTGCTAAGACTGGGCCTGAAAGGTAATTATTTTGCTCACATCAGAGGACCTAGGTGGGTAGGAAGAGGTCGCCCTTCTTCTCCCATCCCCCACCCCTACTCTTTCCTTTCCCTTTAACACTGGCTTGTGGCTTGTTCCTTCTGTGACAACACTCCTGGGCTGGATCCCATCCCCACCTCCTAGGGCCCCAGGCTGCTTTCATCCAGCCTGGAGGAAGAGAGGGGCTGGGGACATTGTGGGGAGGCAGGGCTTGAGAGAGGTCTTGGCAAAGCTGTGAACTAGGGGGTTGAGATGGGAATTAGATTTCCTCCCCATACTTCAGGGAAACTCAGCCCCTAGGACTGAAGTGCAGGATGCAGCCTGGGGCCAGGAAGAAACACCTGGAATCTTTGTCTTCAATTTGCATGTGATAACAATGCCTCCCCTCCCCCCAACCACCGCCAGGCTAACATCTGGAGAGCAGAGCACTCTTACACGAGGCAGCACCTTATTTGCCTCTTGTATCAACCTGGTGACATATAATTATTAACTTAATTTGACAGTCCAGGAAAGCTAGCCCTAGGGAAGTGAAATGATTTTCCCCTAAGAAGTAGCAAAATGCACCAAGCAGGGGGGCGAGTCTTTGCTGCCACAGCCCATGAACTTTAGCAATTATTTCAGATGCTGGAGAATTAACAAAATAAGAAGAAAAGAAAAGAAAAGAAAATGTAAGAAAAAAGAAGAGATTTACCTGTGTAAAAGCAATCCCAATTAAATCCCCTGATGCGAACTCCTAATCCTTGTGCCTAATAACTGTGGAACTCAGTGTGATAATGGACTTGATGAACCGTGCCTGATTAATAAATTTCTTACAAGTTTTATTTGATTATTATAATCTAATAAAATCTACACACTTATGATATTTTCACAAATCATGTCCTTCATGGTGTCTGCTTACAATTATTCTTATAATCTCTTGGAGACTGCACTATTCAATTATTTTATAAGGTTTCATAGGCTCATAGTACTTCGCAAGATGAAGTGTAAAGCAAATATAAAGGCATGATTTTTGCTTCAAATTGACCCTGCATTCCAAATCAGGACAATAGTATCATATGAGACAAATTGGTATCTTTATAATTTGGTTCTATGATTCAGTTCCCAAAAGAGAGGCTCTCACCACATTCCAAAAAAACGGACGGGGGCGGGAGGAACAGGACTTAATTTAGGTACACTGCCACCAGGTGGAGGCAGAGTGCCACGGACTGTGAAGTCCAAAAGATAGGTGGAGGATTTGTTGAAATTACAGATTGTGGCTCTGGGTTCAAACCCCACAGATTTGTAATCACAAATTTTTCTATTTCCTATGTATTAGAAACATTTACTGAAATAGTAAAATACAAGCATGCTGCGTGTAAACATTTTAAATAGCTCTGTAGAGGGGTTTTGCAAATGAAAAGTATAGGTACATTCTTCCCTTCCATTGCTTAAGGTTCCTTTTCTCAGTAACACCTTCAAAGGAAAATTATTGGCTCCTTCCTTATTGCTGCTAAAATATCTTGTGAAACCCCCAAGATATTAATATCTAGATGGTGTTTGGCAAAAACTTCCAAAGCTCCGTTTCCAGCGAGGACCTCTCTCCTGGTCTCTCCTCTCCAGTATGTGGAATAGTGGTGAAGGGAGTTTGAAGGATAGTGGCGAGGGAAGGCTACCGAAGGTGACCAACTGTCCCAGATTGCCCAACACTGTCCCAGTGTTAGCACTGAAAGTCCCACACCCCAGGAAGCACCTTAGTCCCAAGCAAACCAAAGAAAAATATTGCTTCCCATTTAAGACTCTCTGCTCCAAGACCTTCATTTCTTCCCATTAAGAAAAAAAAGAGGCAAATCCTCCTCCTTTTGATGATCCCCACAAATCTCATGTATAATAACCTTCCGTTAGCATGAATCTTTGCTGCCAGGTTCAGGTTGTGCTTTCTATTTTACTTGGAGGCAGGATGCACAGTAGATATATACGTGCACAAATGCTGGTGAAGTGGCAATGGGAGTGGGTGGCCAACCGTGCGAGGTACCTAGCCAGGGCCTTTAGGAAGTCTCTTGGTTTATCCTGCCAACCTCTTTGGAGTCTGAGGCTGTCCCTTGAGCCTCTGATGGGGCTGCCTGGTGACAGAGGAGTGGGGGAACAATCAGCCTCTGCTGACGCAGCATGTCACCATGAGCAGAGGCTTTTGGAGGGATAGATCTAGCTCAGCTCTGTTCAGAGCCGACCCCTTGCATCTCCCCAGGAACGTAGCAGGCAGAGTGCTTGACAGTGAAATACAATAACACCTATAATCTTATAACTCGAAAAGAAAAGTATCTTCAAGGAAATGACCCCGAAAAAGGACAACTCCGTGGGGACTAGATGAAAATGTTAATGTTATTGTGTGAATTGCTTTCCTGAGCAGTTTGTATCCATTATATTCATTTCCTGTATTTTTTCATGCACTTGATTCAACCATAATTTAGCTTTTCTTCGGGACAGGTATATTTTCTCGAGTTCTCGGTGTCAAGCACACAGCACTAACAAGCCCTGCCCTGTACAGCACACCTGTCACTCGTCAGCACCTGTGATAATGTCCTCAGAAACAGAGCTCTGGTTAAAATGACCTCCAAACCCTTCAAAGAGTAAAACAGAGACGCCGACTATGGGGACCATGTCACACTGGGATGACGAGGCGAGCTCCCTTGGTGCTGAATGGTGTGTGGGGGGTGGGTGTTCTGAGCACCGAGGCCCAAAATAGGAACAGACAATGAACAAAGGCGACACAGTGGCACAAACACTATCAGAACAACACATTTATTTATTGAATCCGAGGCTGGGGAACTGGAGACAACTGAGAAATACGGTTGAGTTCCTAACTTGACAATGAATAAGCAGGCTCTAATTTACAATGTACGGGTGTTAGGCTGCCATATGTTATGTAAATAGCCGTAGGTCCCTTTAAGAAAAGGAATCCAGGGAAGACAAGGCCCTTTTGTGCTGTTGACTGACTCTCCTCACTTTCACCTAAATTGATTTGCAGAGAATTAAAAAAAAAAAAAAACAAAAAAAAAAAGCCACGTGGATAGAGTTTCCAGATAAAATAAAGGATACCCAGTTAAATTTAAATTTCAGGTAAACAACAAAAAGGATTTCAACACAAGTAGGTCCCAAATGTTGCATGGGACATACTTGTACTAAACATATTATGCACTGTTTATCAGGAGTTCAAATTTAACTGGGCATCCTGTCTTCATTTGCTAAATCTGGTAACCCTGCTCCCAGAATGAAAAGGAAAGAGAGGGGAAGAGGACCATTGTCATTAAGGCAAAGGAACAGGCACTGGGCCAACACCAGCAGCATCCAAGAGGCGAGGAGAAACTCAAACAGTGAGAGAGCCCAGAGCATGGGGAAGAAATGCCTGGCTCAACAGCAGGAAGCTCCCAAGAACCCCTCCAAAAAGCTTCAAAATGTTTCAGCTCACCTTGTTTCTGTTGCAGTAAATGACCAGGCGCTGAAAATTATTTTATTGGCCTTGTTGGGGCCATATAACGTTCCTTCGTAAGTGGTGGAAGTCTGGCCTTTGGAATTTAATGGGCGTTGTAGGCAAAATCCTTCTGATTAAAGGCTCAGTCAAATGAAATCAAAGCAGGGTGAGTGGTGGGGTGGGATGGGGGTAGTGAGGTGGAGTTATGAACCCAGCAGGATGCAAAGAACAGGAGAGGACTTTTAGAAGGTGGAGAACAGGTGGGTGGAGGGGAGGAAACCGATCTGCGTGGAGAGGCCACACGGCTTTGCAAGGACTTGAGCGTAGAGAGGCCACCAGGCACCCAGAGGAGAGGGCAGTGGAGTCTGTTTGAAGATCCCAATGTTGACTGTTGACGAGTAGAAACCTACAGCCCCCACCCACATCACCAGTGGCCAGCAAGTGCACCCTTGGCAAGAGGCCTGGAGAGTTGTTCTCTGCAGAAACTGGAAGGTAGAGGCTTTGGTCTTGGAAACTCCAAGAATAGCAGAGGACAGAAGCAAGTCAGTAGGAATGACTGAAAGTCCGCAAATGGAACCATGAGCTCAGGCACCTCCTTCCGTCCTGAAGACACACTGAAGTCCCCACCCTGGCCCAGGCAGGGAGAGGAAGTTTCCTCCCCTGAGAAAGGGAATGGCCTCAGAGGAGGTCCCGCATGCCGTCCTCCCCATCAATAGACAAACGTAACGCACAGAGCTTCCCATCAGTTTATTTATGCCATAATCTTAAAATAAACGGGCAACCAAAGATCATCAGCTGTTACAGGGAACTTCTCATCCTCCCCCCAAAAGCCCTGCCCACCAAAGAGACCAAAAGGAAGAGCTAGATGAGTAGGTGATAATGTCAGACACAGGAAGGAAAAAAACTTGAAAACTTCAAATTAATAGCCTCAGATATATGAGATGATATTACATATTCTTCCTCTCCAATAAAGAACATGATTAAAATGAAACAACTGGAGAACAAAATAATCTGGGAGATTTCAAGCATGATGCCAAAATAAAAATTCAATAGAAGACTTAGAATACAAAGGAGAGAGTGTCTCCCATAAAATAGAACGGAAAGACAAATTTATGGAAAATATGACAGCAAATACAAAAGACAGAGAGAATCAATTCTGGAAGACCAATATGCACATAATAGACATTTCAGAAAACAGAATGGAGAAAACAGAGGGAAAATGACATTGAAAAATTTATAGAACTGAATAATAATAACTAACTTTGGGTATTTAGTATTTTTTTTTTTTTTTTTTTTTTTGAGACAGAGTCTCACTTTGTTGCCCAGGCTAGAGTGAGTGATGTGGCGTCAGCCTGGCTCACAGCAACCTCAATCTCCGGGACTCAGTGATCCTACTGCCTCAGCCTCCCGAGTAGCTGGGACTACAGGCATGCGCCACCATGCCCGGCTAATTTTTGGGTTTTTTTTTTGTATATATATATTTTTAGTTGGTCAATTAATTTATTTCTATTTTTGGTAGAGACGGGTTCTCGCTCAGGCTGGTTTCGAACTCCTGACCTTGAGCAATCCACCCGACTCAGCCTCCCAAAGTGCTAGGAATACAGGCGTGAGCCACCATGCCCGGCCTAGTATGTGTTTTATAACTAATTTGATCTTCCCAATAATGCTGGGAGGAAGCTCCTAATATTATACCCACTTTACAGATGAGGCACAGAGAGGTTAAGTAACTTGCCCAATGCCTTGTGGCCAGCAGGGCGAGGACCAGGATTCAAACCCAGAGCCCAGCTTCAGAGTCAAGCTCTTGGACTCAGTATGCCTTAGTCTGGGTTTCCTACTAACCAGAACCAAAGGCAAGATTTTCTTGCTAACCTTTCATTGTGGAATGCAATCCCAGGATAGTAGGAATGAGGGGAAAGAGGGAGTAAGGCAGGAAAGGAGGGGCAACAAATATAAGAGACAAAGATACTACAATAAAGAGGGTTAGTGACTTAACTAGTGCCATAGCTGATAAGTGAAAGAGTCGAGTTTTGAATCTGGGCCATCTGACCCTGGTGTCAGGATACTTCACTATCAAAAGCCCACTGACTTATTGTTGAGTGATCAACAAACAAAATAAAAACGCGTTCGAAGATATGAGAATTTGGAACATTGGGAATGAAAAGGTGATTCTAAAAGCTCCAGGGAAACAAACCAACAGAATGAGAATCCGAATGGTTGCCAGTCTTCTCAACAGCAATACTACAACAAGCCAGGAAACACGGGAGCCACACCTTTGAAACTATAAAGAAAATAATTTTTCAACCTAGAATTTTACTTGCAGTCAAACTGTGAATCAAGTACGAAAACAGAATAGACATTCGCAGACACCGTTTCAACTCAGAAAATGGAGCTTCCTTTCTTAGAAAGTGACTGCAGGATATGCATATTGGTTACAAAGAGGTAACCAAGAAAGAGGAAGACTCGGCATCCCGGAAATGTAAATCCAACCCAGAAAAGCTGTTGCGAGAAAAATCCCAAGTTAGTAACTGGGTGGCAGGACTGGAGAGCCACCAGGCCACGGCGATGCAGGGAGAGAGTCCTTCGAGAAGGAGTGTCCAGGAAGAAGTGGACCCGGTAGAAAAAGGGATATGAAAGATGACATGATGGAGCACCTAGAAAGAAGATACAATCAGGCAATTATTAACTCAAGACATGGCAAGAGCCTATGCAAGAAGGGACATGTAACACAATATTCTAACAGGTTCTGCAGTGCACAATATTTACATTGTCCCAATGATGTAAACACTAATTATTGATACACTTTTAAGTGTGGCAAAATTTTGGGAAGAGGATGAGGAAAAGGAGGTGGGGATATTAAATCTTCATCCCTCATAACATTTGTAAATGTAAGCATTGCAATATATGCATATTGTTTAAACACGCACAGGTAACTGTCAGAGAAAGCAGGTAATTGTTCAAAGCACTTCCCTTGGCAAAGGCCCGGCAGCTGGTGTGAGGCTGCCCAGGGAACTACTGTTTTGTATTACAAGCTTTTTAACACTATTTGAATTCTTAATTATGTATATAATTACTTAGGGTTTTTTTTTAACAGAAAACTATTCTGTTTTTTTTAAAAAAGCAAGCCGGTGAGAGGAGTTCATGCAATTAAAAACCCAGCCTCATGAATCTCCCAAGCTCTTTTCACAGTTTGTCTTCCTGGCACGGCACTTGACCAACTCCTCAGGAATTCCCATCTCTGACTCCTCACCTATGTCTTCTGTCTGTGCACTGTCTTCGGCTTTGAATTTCTGGTAATCTCTTACTCCCCGTTCTGGCATCCGCCTTCCATACAATGTCCCCGATGTCCCAATTTGCTTTCTGTCACTAACCTTGATATCTCAAACTTTCTCTTCCTCCCTGCCCTTTCCCCCAACTTATAACAGAAGTGGTTCAGAAATGGGGCTTTAAACAAACAATTAGAATAAATATAATCTGTCATAACCACTAATTTATCTCGGTGACTTTGGCCAAATCACCTCACTTCTCCTAATTTCCTTATCTGTAAAATGATAGCTTGAATCTAGATGATCCTTAACCTCCTTCCATTGCTAATGTTCTGTGATTTATATTCTTTCTGATCTTAAGGCTGATTTATATTCTGATCTCTGAGTTGACCAGAGGTGTACAGAAACAGTCGAAAAGGAAGTGACGCCATCTAGTCCACAATTAAAGAAAATAATTTACGAAGATTCATATTGGGTTCTGTTCCCTTTAAAAAGAAATTTGAAACTCTCACCTGAAACCTAAAGAATCAATGACCCGGATCTGAATCAAGCTAATTGAAAGCTTAAATGGAGAGCAGAGGGCTCCAAAATCATTGAATCAGTCAGCCTTGATCAAGCTACTTCTATGAACCCTTTTATAAGAGAGATATTCAAATCCAGATTATAATAATGGCTCCAGTGACCTCTTACCACAGAAGAGGGAATTTTAAATGTCCTTAACTCTTAGGAGAGAGAGATAAAAGGTAGCAGGAAGCAGACAAAGGCAGAATATTCCCTTGACAAAGACAGGCCCAATGACAAAAGAATAAAATGAGGGTAGGAAGATGCACAGCCTTCCCTAGTTGGGGAAAATGGATCGCACCATTGCAGGCAAAAGTCTTTTTTTTTTCCTCCCAAGGAAGAGAGAACCAAATTGCATGAACTAACCCACTTGCCAAGTGTGTCTTAGGACCAAAAGGGAAATAATGGTGATCATTTATAATTACTTAACAGGTAAAATGGAAATGGCAGGTTTAACATGCCTTCTAGAGTTAGGGAAAAAAAAATCTTATTAGATCTGTGAGATCCCAGAGTCCTGTCACTGAGTAGATCAGACTCGATGGAACTTTCCAACTATGTCCCAGAAAGACACACTGGGATCCGGGGAGGTCAGTCCTTTGAAGTGTTAATAACTTATTAGTCTTTCAAAAACGCAGGAAATTAATTCAATACAGTCTGTCTCAAGTAGTACATACACATGTTCACAAACGCATACACACATTCTGAGAAGCAGAGGTAAATAGTCCTAAAGGAGAAAGAGAAATCACCAAGGATTCATAGTCCTTTGCTAAAACTGAATTGATTTTTTAAAATTAGTAAATAGAAGACCAGGCTCGGTGGCTCATGCCTGTAATCCTAGCACTCTGGGAGGCCGAGGCGGGCGGATTGCTTGAGGTCAGGAGTTCGAAACCAGCCTGAGCAAGAGCGAGACCCTGTCTCTACTATAAATAGAAAGAAATTAATTGGCCAACTAATATATATATAAAAAATTAGCCGGGCATGGTGGCGCATGCCTGTAGTCCCAGCTACTCGGGAGGCTGAGGCAGGAGGATCGCTTGAGCCCAGGAGTTTGAGGTTGCTGTGAGTTAGGCTGACGCCACGGCACTCACTCTAGCCTGGGGAACAAAGCAAGACTCTGTCTCAAAAAATAAAATAAATAAATAAATAAATAGATAACTCCATCCCCACTCACAACTCATTCTTGTGTTACAGCCTTGGTTCCCCCACTGGGTGCATGGAGACAAAATAATAAAGGTATTTCTTATTGATGAAAAGTTTTCAACCATGTATGTATTCTGCACACATTGATTGAACTTAAATAGGGGATGTTTACTTAACCCTCCCCCAGTGCCTGGCATGCTTTTCAGTGCCCTACATATTTTGGTTCATTTTATCCACATAACACCCCTATCTGGAATCAGACCTTGATCATCTGAGGGGGCCTAGAAACATTCAGGGGAAGTAGGCAGGCGCTTAAGGTCATGTAATAGGAGAAGTTATTAAGAGTATAGGCTGGGCACGATGGCTCACACTTGTAATCCTAGCACTCTGGGAAGCCGAGGTGGGAGGATCGTTTGAGCTCAGGAGTTCGAGACCAGCCTGAGCAAGAGCAAGACCCCTTCTCTCCTGAAAACAGAAAGAAATTAGCTGGACAACTAAAAATATGCAGAAAAAATTAGCCGGGCACAGTGGTGCATGCCTGTAGTTCCAGCTACTTGGGAGCCTTGGGGCAGGAGGATCCCTTGAGCCCAGGAGTTTGAGGTTGCTGTGAGCTAGGCTGATGCCACAGCACTCTAGCCTGGGCAACACAGTGAGACTCTGTCTCAAAAAAAAAGAATATAGACTACTTAGTGTTAGTCATGATTTTCAAAATATCTAAACACTAAACACAGGACTGACCCACCAGTAAACAGGTACCAGCCCTGCTACCTGTAGGTCGACTCAGCACGTCTGCTCACCCTGGAGTTAACATCGGTTCCCCTCCCCCATCCAGGAAAGAGAGCCCAGCACCGTGGGACTTTTATATTTCAGGCTCTCGGAAGAGGATTCATCTCCCCAGCTCCAGTGGATGTTTGGGGGTTCGGTAGGTTACCCAGGACCCTGGGTGTGATGCCTTGTCAGAGAAACCTGATGACAAAGACCCCATTCAAAAGACCTATTATAGACTTAGCTATTAGATTTTCTACATTGATTAATAAGAGAAGCAGAATCAAGGGATTCCTTCATCTTCGTCGACCTACATGCCCGTCTGCCTGTCAAAGAGGTTGTGAGCGTCCCCCCGAAGCTGGGCTTGGTTTGTGTCTGACGTGCGTGGTTGAGCTGGGGGCCAGAGCCAGAGAAGTTCCTCGTGGGCCCCAACGTGTCTCTGAGGTCTCAAATCTTATCTTTAAAAGTCAGGCTAATTTTTAATTCTTTCCCACGACAGATCAGTTCCTTGTTCTAATACCAAAATTCCCTCCTGAAACATTGACTAAACCTGATACTCCAGGGAGAGGCTGCATGGTTATCTAAAAGCTGAGCGAACCCCAACTGAGACCCACGTCTGGTACCCGAGGTGTGCTTGTCCCCAAAGGAGAGGCAGGGCCGGGGAGAGGGCACCATGTGAGGGGTGAGGCTGTGTCCCACATGCCCACGGTGTGTGGGAAGCTGAGGACGTGCAGCACCCATCAGATGAGAAGATGAATGAATGAATGAACAAAGGGACAGAGGGCTGGTGACTCCTTGTGCAACACCAATCTCTAGGAGAACTATCCGCGTCTGCCACCATCTGTAGAGCGTTGAGTTTTCACTGGCACCCACGCCACAAGCCAAACACACGCACTCAAGACAGACTTTCGGGACAGACCCCAAAGACATAAAAGGACAAACCCGGCAGGCATAATTAATCACCTGGGAAAACGGGACCTGACCCCAAGAGACAAAGCGGCTGCCAAGAGGGGGATTCTAAGTGGAAGACTATTAGACATGGTGTTAAACGTCCCCACCGTCTGTGGCAGGAGGATTAATCACGTTGCCAACAGCGATGTGCAGGCGAGGGAAGGTCAAGGAGAATAGAGCAGGACAGTCAGGAAACACAGAGCGTCTCTCCGACAGGAAGGGGACCTCATACCACCCGGGCCAGGACCCTCGAGACCTGGAAAGAGGAACACTGGGCGCCCCGAAGGCAGTCTAGTGACCCAGTTCACAGCAAAATGATGGGAAGGCTTGAACAGAGGGTAGGAGAGGTCTCTTCTCCCAGAGTGCTGGGCTGGGCCGTTGGTTGCCTGGGAAAGTGGTAGGAAAGAATGTGTAGCCATTCAAATGCGAGCATTTGACAGCTAAGTAATTGCATGCCATTTTTCTACCCTGATAGGGAACGATATTTGCATTTTTGTGTGCTTCAAACATGAAGAATGTAGCAACTATGTACTCCATGTGTTTTCAAAGTAACGAAAGAAATAGTCTATAAAAGTATGAAAGGTATTTGTGATCTGCCTCGATTCCAGGGCAAGAGCCTGGATGTATGTGGATTTTAGAAACTAAAACTTTGGGTCAATTTATATAAAAATGTCAAGAGGAGGCAAGTCCATCCCTACAGGCAGAATGTAGATTAGTGGTTGCCTAGGGCTGATGGGAAGATTGGGAGAAATGGGGAGTGACTGCAAATGGGTGCGGAGTTTCTTTAATGGATGATGAAAATTTCTAAAATGGATTGAGGTGATGGTTGTGTAACTCTAAATACCCTAGAACCATTGAATTATACACATTAAATGGTGAGTTATGTGATATGTGAATTATATCTCAATAAGCCATTAAAACAAAACAAAACAACCTGGATCAGTGTCCTACCTCTGTCATGTACTAGTTAAATGTCCTCTAGAGAGTTACTTGCGTTGACATCAGTTTCCCCATCGTGAAATGGGGATGATATATGATGGCACTGCCCATCTCATACAGGTGATGTGACTTCTCTATGAGATCACATACGTGAAGGGCCTAGCACAGTGTCCTGTACATGGTAGAAATGCGGCCAATGTCAGCTGTCTGTCCATTCGTCCCAACATAACAAAGGACTGAATAAATTTGAACAGTGAGGGTTAGATTGGGTTCCCAATAAAGGGCCTTCAGACCTCCAAAGAGCCTAGAAAATAATCCTCAGGATTTCTCTGGCTACTTCCTGCCAGAAAACCTACCTGAAGTCACATAGTTGCCAGAGATAGGGCTGCCCAAGACTATTAAAAACATCAGGTTTCTTTGCTTTGCACTGGAATCAGATTAACACGGCATGGTTATTTGCTGATCAGAAGTTCAGTTCATTGGTTGTGTCAGTCTTTGGTTAATTAATTCATTACTATTTGGTAAATTCTGTTTATTTGGGGAGACAAAAAATCTGGTGAAACACAGAGCCCCTGGAGTAAACTAAGGAAAGGGTTTTTGGTGGCGAAAGGGTTGAAAACCACTGAACCAGGTGCCCCTGAGCTCCTTCCAGCTCCATTGTTTGGGCTGCGTTTTAGAGGATGGGTGACTGCCAGGGACGGGGAAGGAAGGCATTTGGGGCTGCTGAAATAGCAACACAAGTGACAGCTTGGAGCACGAGAGGCCTGGAGTGTTTGGGGAAGAGCAAAAAGTTCCATGACTCCCTTCTGGCTCCTTCTCAACTGCTGAGACCTCATTTTCTGGCTGCAGGATCTGTGGCATTTTGAAAGTCACTCCAGGGTAATCCAGCTCATATTCCCATCACTAAGGATGCCTTTTATCTGGTTTCATTGCCAGAGTCAAAGCCACGGCGCTAGGTATTATTATTCCAGCACAAATGGAGGCTTGATGGGGGCTTGTTTCGCCTCCTAAATCAACGCTCACAGAGCACTCCCGGGCTGCCGCGGCATCTGCCGGGCTCAGCAGCAGAGCTAATTGCTGGGCAGAAGGAAGTGCCACCTGGGACTTTGGTTCCAGGTGGGTCTGATCCTGCTCAGGGCGCTCAATGCCCCTTGTCAGCAGTGCACACAGCATGTTGGACACTGGCACCTTCCTGGACGTGGGAGCTGCCCCTCTGTCTGTGTGCCAACTGTCAGAGAAAGGCTCCTGTCTACAGACGTTCAGAGTAAGAGAAGGGCTCGCCTGGGAGTGTCGGAGAGGGCCTGGCAGCTGTCTTCTGATGGGCTTCCCAGGACGGTGGCTATTCAGTTAACGACTTGACTGTGGTCTGACCTTTCGTCTGAGAGTAGACACAAGGGGAGCAGCTGAGCAAGGGCAGGTGACGGATGCACAGATCCGTTCTCCTCCTGAAGCTGGGAGGGAAGCCCACTGGGTATGGAATATTGTTTTGTGGTCCTGGGGCAGGACAGAGAGCAATTAGGCAGGTGCAAGGTGGCAATTGTTAGGACTGCCTGGGGCAGCCATCTCCACAGAGGAATCTGACTTAATAACAGGCTGGAAACCCTTAAAAGATGATGGTCAGTGGTGTCCCACACCAGCCCTGGTCAAGATGCAGTTCAGACGGACATCGCCCACTTTTGACTCAGGGCCTCTTCTGCGTCTTAGTTTCTGTGGTGACCATGCTTTTGTGATTGACATTGGCTGTCTTTAAATGCATTAAAATATTTAATCAAATCAGTCAAATCTCAGAGGCTCGGGGGCCAAGTTGTCCTACTTGCATTTTGCTTATATCTGCTGGGATCCAGTTGGATCCTCATGGAATAATCTCATCTCCCCATTCTTTGAGGATGTCTCTGAGTAGTAATAATATTGCCCCCAATAGGCCCAGCACTATGTTGAGTATTTAATTCATTTAATCCCCACCAAGCCTCCTGAGGAGGGTTCTGTTATTATCCCCATTTGCAAAGGAAGAAACTGAGGCATGGAGGTTGAGCAACTTGCCAAAGAGCATGGAGCTGGTGAGTGGAGGAGGCAGTGTCTGAACCCAGGCAGTCTAGTTCCAAGGCCGACACCCCAAATCTATGCGTCACAAGTGCTAAAAACAGTCACTCTTTGAAAGAGCTTCACCAAGGAAAAGAAAATTAACTTGGATTCCAGGGATAACAGATGGAGTTTTTGGAGACTCAAGACTTGTGAGTCGAGGGAAAATGTTGAATCTAGTCTTTAGGAATAAGTAGAACATGCAGCTGCTGACCTGGATGGCAGAGGGACGGGTAGCTAAGGCCCTCGTCCTGGCAGTGCCCTTCCCCTCCACACTGGTCTGGTTCCATGCTGTTATGGTCACTATTTTGACAGCTGTATAATCCAGTCAGTAGGCTTGTGTCTAGTACTTTCCATGGAACAGACATGAGGGGACATCAAAGGACACAAGTGTTGCCCCCAAGGACCTCCCAAATATGGTAAGAGATCACCATTGGTTTTCACCTATATTATCTAGTTAATCCCCAGAACTACGCCACGAAGGAAGCAAGACGAGCATCGATATACCCATTTTATAACAGGGAATACTGAGGCACCGAGTTGCTGATCGCTCTGCCCCATGTCTCCAGTAATCACACTCACTAGAATTCCAAAATGAAGCACTATCTCGAGGGTTCTGACTTCTTGCCTCCATACATATGAGGTACACCTAACACGACCAATCTGTTAGAAAGTTTTCACTAGTCATCAATGAAGTGGGGAAAAAATAATGATAACGGAAAGCTTTTCATTAAACTAAATTTCTTCTATTCGAAGAATTGTCTTCTATTCTGAAATTATGTCCTTCCTACTTTTTGGCATTAAAATTCCCTTTTGTAAAATAATGATAGTTTTTTTTTTCTTTTCCTCTTTAATGCACTTAATGGCAAAACAAAATTTTGGTTATTTTGTCGGTTCCCAAACCTGTTTTCTGGCCTTTGAACCACTGTCCTAAGATGCACATGATCCCCGAGAGAGACAGAAAGGCCATCTCATCTTCCAGGGACAGGGGCAGGCCTCCCTCACCGCCTGAGTGCCTGAGACTCTTGGAGGAGCCTGGGACTGAGAAAAACAGGGAGCAGGGCTATGCCACGATCCATTTTCTTTGATTTACACAAGACACATGGCTCTCCATAGCCATGGCAACTAGCCCACAGTGACAAGGCTGATTAATTCCACAAGTGCATTATTCACGTGTCACCAAATATTGACTCTCATCAACCCCCTTCCCCCAGCCATCTGCCCTGGTGTGTCAAATCAAAATAAATCAACAAACAAAAAGTGGCAGGCAGATGCCACCCCAGGGATGCAGCAACCCAATTGCACAGTCCCCAGTCTAGACTGAGTTCTGAGTGGCTGCTCCTTTTCTTTGCCTCCCTTTTTCCCCAGGTGACCGGGAGTGCACACATGCACACACACATACACACACACACACACAGGTTTTAGATGGTGATGCGAGGGGGAAAAGGGCTGAGGGCAGCTGGGATGAAAAAGACATAAAAGATCCTAGGAAGTAATAATTATAAGAGACCTGGTGCCGATAATGCCAAGGTTGTGGGTTCAATCCCCGTATGAGCCATTGTTCTTCTTTGGCCAGGCACGGTGGCTCACGTCTGTAATCCTAGCACTCTGGGAGGCTAAGGCGAATGGATAGCTCAAGGTCAGGAGTTCAAAACCAGCCTGAGCAAGAGTGAGACCCTGTCTCTACTAAAAATAGAAAGAAATTAATTGGCCAACTAAAAAAATATATATAGAAAAAATTAGCCAGGTATGGTGGCGCATGCCTGTAGTCCCAGCTACTCAGGAGGCTGAGGCAGGAGGATTGCTTGAGCCCAGGAGTTTGAGGTTGCTGTGAGCTAGCCTGATGCCACAGCACTCTAGCCTGGGCAACAGAGTGAGACTCTGTCTCAAAAAAAAAAAAAAAAAAAGAGAGACCATTGACCAAGCTCTTATGATGTACCAGACATATAAATGTTTCACAATAATGTTTCGCTCTCACCACAACTCTGAGATACAGGAACTGGTATTATTCCCACTTTACAGATGAGAAATTAAAACTCATCTACATTAATCAACTTGCCCAGGGTCGAACATGTAGCAATTCATGGCGTGAATTCAGTCAGTGCTTTTAATCCCTGCGTAAGCCAACTCACCTGTGTCACTCAACCTCCCTGAGCCTCCTCCGCTTCTGCGTCACAGTAATGACACAGCCAGGTGACAGGGGTGACGTGAGAACCGAATGAGCGAACACAGATGCTGTCTTTAGAATAATCCCCAGCACGGAAGAAGTGCTCAGTATGTGTTGGCTATCATTATTAATATTGTTATTATTTTTTTTATATACAACATTGCCTTCCTTAGCTGAATAAAGGAAGTGTGGAGGACACAGATTTTACAAGCCAAGAGAATGTATTCGGGTGTATGAGCGTTACCGGGGATCTAGTGCCCGGAGAACCTCGTTCCTATTACCTAGCAGAGGACAGTCATTTTCTCTGTACCTGACCACATAAGGTTATATATTTTATGCCCGGCAGATTTCTGAGCCTCTTGTTCTCCTCTTCATTTCCTGCTGTCTCCTCTCTTCTGACAGCTCACCAGAGAGCCCTCTCACCCCATCTTCCACAGCCTTCGCTCCGCTGGGCCTAAAGCTGTTAGACTGCCCATCCCCTGGACGGTCGCTAGAATGAACCGCCTGTCGCTGGCTTGGTGGTTATCTGTGCCACACCCGCAGGAAGCTGCCGAGGAGGTTCAGAGGGAGGTCAGCGCGTTGCTCGTTTTTAAAAGCAATTTCCAGCACTGCTCATTTCTAAAAGCAATTTCCAGCACTTTTCCCCTCCGCGGCTTCCCACCAAACCGTGGGAAAACACAACAACTAATTGACTGTAACACCCCCGACAGCTGCCACCCATCTCCACGCGGGGCTACCGGTGCACACTAGTAACTTGAAATTTGCTCTTAAATTTTGCGACTTGGGCGACATAACCAACAAACACCGTAAACCTGAGTTATTTCAGTGATTTCTCTTTTCAGGCATCTGAAACTGATGGCCGAAGCCCAGTCACCAGCGTGAGCCTATCATAAATCTGCTTCTTTCCCATATGACCTTCTGCATTTTCAAAAGCAGCCCCAGGCTGGGGGACAGCTGCTTGCTGGTTCCCTCAAGAGCAAGTTGCAAATGGCGTGTCGCTGGCTTGTGCTCTCTGCTTCTTTTAAGGGACGCGTTTGAATGTGCCAAATGGCAGGCAAGGATCGCGCCATGGGTAAGAGGATGCAGAAATGGAAGTGTCTACACCAAGGCACAACTGATGTCAAGTAAAAAGTGTAGGTTAAAAAAAAAAAGAAGCAGTGGTATATGTATACCATGGAGTACTATTCAGCTCTAAGAAACAATTGTGATATAGCACATCTTTTATTTTCCTGGTTAGAGCTGGAACCCATACTACTAAGTGAAGTTTCTCAAGAATGGAAAAACAAGCACCACATATACTCACCAGCAAACTGGTATTAACTGAGCAGCACCTAAGTGGGCACATAGGTACTACAGTAATAAGGTATTGGGCAGGTGGGAGGGGGGCGGGGGGCGGGTATATACATACATAATGAGTGACATGTGCACCATCTGGGGGATGGTCATGCTGGAGACTCAGACTTGTGGGGGGAGGAGGGGAAAAGGGGATTTATTGAAACCTTAAAATCTGTACCCCCATAATATGCCAAAAAAAAAAAAAAAAAATCAGCAGCTCCAGAGCCCCTTGTGCTGGATTGTTCTAGAGTCAACTTGTTTCCACTAGGCACTGCCTTTCCCAGAACACTGTTAGAGGATGTTCTAGATCTGAGTTACCAAGTGTGAACTGAGTGGGATTTGGGAGGCGGAAGTGGAAGAGCAGGCTCACTCACCCTCCGGTGGTTGCTGTTGGTTTAGAGGCCAGACCCATGCAGAGGTGCCGATGGTTCCAGAGGGCCTTCCCTCATCCCTGCTGCACATCCAGCGCTCCTTCCCAGCTGCTGAGCCTACTGGCCAGTAGCGACCCCCAGCCCCCCGCAGAGCCCTCCCTGTGAGCCCCGAAGCAGCAGCTTTCCACAGCCTTCCCTGCCCCACCCTTTCCAGCCTTTCACTTTCCCTCAAAGCTCTGACTCACTCCCTGCCCCACGGCTGACCTTCCTACACCCCTTGACCTCCTCTTTGCAAACTTTACTCGCCCAGCACCTCCCACCATTGTGCACAGTCTAATTCCTAGAATCTGTTCCTTTTTCCGTGATGCTCATAAGCGTTCTGCCTTCCTGGCTGGACCCCGCCTGATGCAGTCCTGGGCCCCTCAGCCAGATCAAGGACAAAAACGGGTCAGAAGTACAAAGAGGTCAGATTGTACAAAGATGTACAAAGAGATGGATACCCCAATTACCCTGATTTGATCATCACACACTGCATGCCTGCATCAAAACATCACATGTACCCATACTTATGTACAACTATTATGTATCCATAATAATTAAAAATAAAAAAAAATTTTAATGGATTTCCAAATTAAGGGGGCGGGGTCAGAGCGGGAAGCAAGGAGAGAATTGTCAAGAGGTTTCCTTGCAGGGACCTAGGGTGTGAGGCGGTCCCCCCTCCTCCCCTACCGCGTGTCTCGTGAGGGCCACGGTCCATCAGAGAGCCCGGCTGCGTGCTCCCTGCGGCCGAGACGTGGCGGGCTGCTGCCTCGTCACGCCCCAGACCGCTGCAGCAGAGAAGCAAGGTGGCTGCCCTGGGGTCCCCTCACTCCCAGAGTTTGGGGTCGGTGGGCACAGGGTGCCCAAGGAGGCCAGCCAGGACGACTCTGGGCCCTGACCAACAGCGCAGCTGGGAGGGACAGAGCCAGCTCAGCAGCAAGAAGCAGGAGGTGAGCTCAGGCCTCTAAGCACTCCAGGAGGAAGCAGCCACCAGCCACCACTTGGGGTGGACATGCCTGCACCCGGGCACCAGGGCGAGGGCTGTGCAGAAGAGCCGTAGGGCTCTCAGGGAGCCGAGGAAAGCTACACCTGGTGAAGCGGCGTTCAGTATCTCCCAGCCCAGAAAACAAATCTGACACTGGTGAGCATTTCATTTACCACGCCTTCCTCCCTCCTCTCTGATCCTGAAATGAGAGGTGGGGGGAGGAAATGGTGGCAAAGATTTGCTGTGAAATTAAGCTCAGGGTGTTGATTAATCTCCTGGAGTGGACAGGCTGGGACTGAGACTGTGTTTGGTGATAAAGTGACCAGGCTCGCTGAGAGTGAGCTGGCAAGCTGTGGGCCTGCTGGAGTTTTTGAGCTAGGGCTGGGGAGCGTATTCCCATTTCATAGACTTGAAAGTGGGGAAGGAAAAGGGAGCTGGGGTTGCTCACGCCCAGAAGCCAGGTGTTGGGTGTGACGGTCACAGATGTCATGGCAGGGAGGGACCAGGCCTGTGGGCCTCACCCTGCACTTGTAGAGCCCCAGGTTTCTCTAATGGAGCCTCAGGGGACAGAAGAGGACACAGAGAAGTCTGAGAGTATGGGATTTGGAGGGCTGTCCCCTCTTGAAACACACCTGTTCACCGCTTTTCCCATTAGCGTTCCGAATAAGCTTCCATATGAAGGGGGAATAGAATTCCATTGCTTTTCAAAGATCTTGGGATCTACTTTCTGTATATTCCCATGTCACCAATGGAGGGAGGCAGGCCATAGAGGGGACCAGCCCGCAGGTGTTGGGGCCAGGACTAGAACCACAGCCCTGAAGTGTAGCCGGCGGGGTGGGGGTGGGGGGGCTCCCCCCAACCCCGACCTCCAACCCAGGGTTCTCACATCCTCTGTCTTTGACATCTGCCACTTTGTTTTAGATTTCTCCAGGGCTGTCTCACTTTAGATCTGTCAACTCAAATACAAATCTCAGGGCAGGAGAAATGCAGCAAAGGACTGGAACTTAGCTTGGCAAGTGCAGGGGCCGGAAGAAGGAAGGCCTTGGTGATGAAAGGGGAGGCTGATGGCTTGGGAGCAAGTTCGGCTTCTGGGCCTCTCTTGACCTCAGTGGGGCCCTGTCACCATAGTGCCTATGAAAAAGCAGATTCCCAGTCCCCATGCTATCCTGGGGTACCACCCAGAATCTGGATTTTTAACAAGCATCTCGGTGATTTAAAAGTCCAGGTGAGTTTGGATCCACAGAATGGCTAAACACATCAGGCCAAGAATTCTCCACGCTCTGACCACGGCTGCAAAGGAAGGAGGAGGCTGACAAGGCAGCCTGCAGGCTGGGCGGGGACTCCGGCTCTAGCGGGGCTCGAGGGGGTGATTTTTAGGCTGAGGCAGGCACCATTACGGAAGAGCAGCTGAGGAACCCCAGGGGTACTCTGTGCAGGGACTAATTCTAGAAGCCAGCCCAGCAGAGGCAGGGCACGAGCTGCATGGAGCATGCACCCAGAGTGATGCCACAGGCAAGAGCTGGCCAGAGGGGGCCCTGGGGTCTGCAGCCTGGGAGCCAGAGAGGTCAGGGTTCAGGTGAGAGAGGCCATTCTGGGGAGGTCCTGTCTGGCCACGCTGGAGGGACAGAGTCCTTAAAGAATGAGGGAGAGGCTGTGCCAGCTGGCTGGGGAATCTCTGGGAAGCTCTGGCCGCAGACCTTCACGACGAGGTTTCGTATTTTCAGAAGCAGTCCCCGAGCATCTGAAGACTGCCAGGCTGCTCTTGCTCTTCTACGCCGGTGGTTCTCAACCAGGGGTAATTTTGGCTCCCAGGGGACATTTGACAACGCCTGGAGACATTTTGGTTGCCACCATGGAGGGGTGAGATATGCTTCTGGCATCCAATGGGTAGAGCCTGGGGAAGCTGCTAAACGCCCTACAACACACAGGACATCCCCTATGACAAAGAACTGCCCGGCCCCAAATGTCAGCAGTGCCGAGGCTGAGAAACCCTGGCGTGTGGTGAAATGATTAACGGAGCTCATCATCCTCTGAGGAAACTTACATCCGAGATGCCGTGATATGCAGCGTGATCTAACACTGTCCACGCACCAGCACACGCGGGGGCTCTCACACCCAGAAGGGCAGCCAGGCCTGGGGTGCGGATGCCTCGTGCAAGCGTGCCGGCCACTACGCGTCATGGCGAGTGTTATTATTAAAAGAACAGATGAATAGCAAGCTGGTGTGTGTGGCAGGCCAATGATAGGTAGTGGACCTGATGGTGTCTCACCCCCCACCCCCGCTGCCACCCCATCCTGCCACCCCTCTCTGTTCCGCAGTGTCACAGGGCATGGAAGAAGTATCTTTGCATCTTTAACCTCAGCCACTAGAACTCTGCTCCGCTCACTCGGTACCCAGAAGGCAATTCTGAAGTCTCCTTCAAACCACCAAGTGCCCCGAGGCAAGGGTCGGGGGGAGGGACCATTGCTTCTTGTTTTGTGTTCTTTTATGAGCCAGCCAGCCAGGTGTGGCCACAAGAGGAGACACTGGGAAGATTCAGGAAGAAACCAGGTTGATTATGCTCACAGGTCCTAGAGACAGGAGGCATGCACGGCACACCACCAGGGCCACATGGAAAATCACCAGGTAGGGGAGAGGGGACCGCTCAAGCCACAGCTTTCACTGGGGTTTTCCAGGGAAAGGCAAGGCGGAGCAGGGTGAGCCCTTCTGGATTGTCTAGATGGAATAATCTTGGCAGACTCTGAACTGTGAGAGTGGTGGCTATTTGCCAGGTACCCAGTTCTGGATGATGTAGGCAGAGGGTTACTGCCTCCTGGGCCCCTGCACTGGCTAGTTTGCATATCAAAGGCATGGTCCTTCGTGGCTGGGCCCTTTGCATTTTCTGAGAATTGGTTAGTCCTGGCACAGAAAATAGAAAATATAAACAGTACACGTCTCGTCTCAGAAGAGCCGATTCACTTTCTTTCTGGGCCACTCAGTTTGCAGCTAGGGGGACTGTAACCCGCCCTGACCCTGGCATGCTTCCTGCCTCTCAACTGCAGGTGCGGGCATCTGTGTTCCCAAGAGACTGCTCCCAGTTTGTCTAGACTGCAGCACCCCACTTTCTCCCAGTTCATTCTTATTCATTCAGTTCACTGAAGCACTCAAGAGCATCCCCCCAACATATCAGGGATATGGGCCCTCCGAATCTCTCAGAGTGGACAGCCAAGTCCCTTTAAGCGCATGGCAGGGGGCCGAGGAGTGAAAGTGCAAAACTCCTGTTCTCCCTAAGTAGGGCTGTGCCACATTCTTTCCACGCTGGAAACAAATCTATTTGTTATTTTGAGCAGTGACTGAGATGACACTGATGACGTACAGCAAAGCAGGAATTATCTTTAGGAGCAGAAAGACACACTGTGGGTCTGATAAGATAAAAGTGGCAGCAGATAAAAACATTTATAAAGGGAGGTGATGGCTATCTGCCAAACAGGAGAAAGGAAACTCGCCCACTAAAGAGAAAGGAGAAACGGGCAGAAGTCAAGCCAGATTCTGGGACGGGTTTCATGTCAGCATGCCTTCCTGCAGGAAGATGCAGCAGCAGGAGGGAAAATGGAAAGGGAAGTTGGGCATTGGAATTTGGGGTCCCTGTGTGACCTTGGACAACGCACTTGACCCCTCAGCAGGGGTTTCCTGAGTGAATGTGAAAAGGGAGGTAGATTGGCCAGTTTACTTCTCAGAGTCAAGGTGAAGTTCGAATGAGTCCATGCAGGTTAAAACGCCATGTGAGTTGGGAAGCATCCTACACTTAAGGCATAGGTTCTCAAATTGTGGTACACAAAAGTGTGGCTTTGAGGAGCTGGTAAAAATATAGATTCTGGGCCCCAACTCCAGAGTTGCTAAATCAGTACATTTGAGCTGGGGCCCAGGAACCTGAATTTGGGACAAGTACTTCAGATTATTCTGAAGCAGGAAGTCTCAGCAGTCCTATGTGGTACATATTGTCATCGTTCCCATTTTACATAAGAGGAAACCGAGACACAGTCAGGTCAGGTAAATTGTCCAAGGTCACCCAGCGAGTGAGTGGCAGAGGCAGCGTTCAAGAGATTTCAGACTCAAAAAATGAAGAGTGAGGTTGCTGGGATCTGGGTGGGGACTTCTCCCCCTGCCCTTTCCTCTGAAGCAGTGAGCAGAGGTGCAGCCCAGTTCCAGAAGCAGCCAGCAGCAAACTCAGAAGAGCTGTACCCCTGCATCCCTTGAGCTTCATGCAAATGAGTGTGCACGGGACCTGTCTAAACAGACACATGAGTGACAGAGACAGGGGAAGAGGGAGGAAGGGAAGAGCCACATTAAACATTACAAATTATATCAAACTCATGCTTCTCTGTATCGCTGTGAAGATTCACTGGGATAAAAAATAATGCTCTAAAATATGTGAATGCCAAGATGATGAAAATGCCATTGTGTGTGGTCAATGTACAAGGACCGCTGGAGGTATCCCTGGAATCTTGATTAACCCCCTTAGATTACACATGGGAAAATCAGGTCTTAATGAGGCAAGTGCCAATGCCGGTGAGCATAGCCCAACCCCAGACCTCGAAGCTCACCCCCCCATCCCCCCAGCCCCCCCACCCCATCTTGTGTTTCTGTCCTGCCACACCCTGCCCTCTGGAAGCTTTAAAGGGAAGGAAATCGCAAGGTAGCATTCCCTCCAAATGCCTTCTTTTCCTCCTACTGAGCCTGGTTGGAACCAAGAACGTAAGAGAGGTGAGCAGTTCTAGTCAGCGGCTGATTCAGCAAAGGGGGAAGGAGTCCCAAACGTTAATCAGGGTGTCCACAGATCCCAACTCTGTGGCTCACTCACAGAATTGGAAATAGAGAGGTCAAGTGGCTGCAGGGAGGAGACCCCAAGGGAGGGCCCCCAGGGTGAGCTGGGAGGGGTGGGTACATTTGCCTCCGTGACTCAGGAAAATCAAGGCCTCTGAGGCCTGGGCTGCAGGGGCTGGAGTGGAGGTGGCATTGCAGGGCAGGGGATGTACTTGAGCTCAAAACCCTCGCAGGACCTGGGCCGAGCACCCCAGGGCTGCCCCGGTCTGGCTGCACCCTGCCTGAACAATTTTATTTTCTACCACCGCCCTGCTGACAGCACACGCCCTCTCACCTGGGTCTGACCAGGATGGGGGGGTGGAAGGTGAGGCTATGGGGGCCGACTCTGAGACTGCAGGGAAGGGCCACAGGCCTCTGGGGCCAGGCGTGGGCAAGGACGCTCCAGGACGTGGGCACCATTTCCATCCCCTCCATTAGCCCTGTCCCCTCCACACAGCCTCACACCCCAGCTGGGATGGTAACATCGACAGGAGAGGGTGCAGCTGCCCAGCCCTGAGCTCTGGGCCCCCCAACCCTCCAGTGACCAAGTCAAGGCCTGCTCTGGAGCTGCCCACTGGCCTGGGTTTGACAAGAGCAGCAGGGACAAGATGGAAGGATCTGAATTTTCGGTTTTCTCTTCACAAAGAGGTTATAACCAGGCTTCCGAGGAAGCCCTGAGAATTATCACCAAAATGTGGAATCCTGGGATTGAAAAAAATGTCATTATCTTGAGTGGTAACAGATACAAGAGAAATGAGCTTATTTTCTACCCAGACTGGTAACACTGCAGGGACCCTGGGACTGAGGTCATCATACCCGCCCAGTGGGTTTGGCTTTAACTTTGTTTGAAACCAGCCTGCAAAAAAAAGGTGGAAGGGAAGATGCTCAAGGTGTTACCCTTGACAATACCCCACGGAGTAGCCTGCTGAGCAACAGGCTTATCAGATCGTCTTCATTTTCTGAACAGAACTGGGCTGTGTTGGAGACACCAAAAAGAATGATCGCCCTGGCAACCCCAGCAAGTCCCCGAAGAGCCTCTCAAAGTTCCCTTTTTTCTATTTATCTTGGTAATGAATTCTCTGTGCCTTTGGCCTGCCAGTTCAGTTATCTTTCCACACCCCTGACAAAAGCATAGCTGTGGGGAAAGATAATATTTTCATAATCAAATGAGTATCAGTGAGATCCAGGCGGCAGCTTCTGTCATTTTTTTAATGACTTAGTTCTTTAGCAGCTTCTCTTAGGAGAAAGCCCTTGGGTACGATAGGAATATGAAGGAATATTCTGGAATGATTCAACTCATCGTTTGTTGTTTTTTTTAACTTTAATAGTTGGCTACAAGAACCCTTAAACTTTCCAGCTTTTTCTACGCAGACAACATAAAGTGGAAATTTGAACGATTATTTGGAAGATTTGATCAGTTTCAAGTTCCGGGTTGAATCTTCAGGCATAAATACTTAGGGTTTTGGAAGAGCTAAGTTAGAATCTTTGCTCTGTTGCAGTCTCCAAGCCTATAAAATAGAGATGATCGTAGTACCTTCCCCATAAAGACATTATGAGAATTACGTAAAATAATTACCATAGCATATTTAACACAGAGCCGGCTCAATAAATGTTAGGTTCTCTTTCCCATGGAAACCGAGTGATGATCTCAAATTTCCATTTTATTTTGCCTCCGTAGACATGGCTTCTAAACTTTCCAAACATCACAAGAGCAGCTATCATAGTGACCAGCCTCTCTGAGTAAAATGAAGTTAACAGGACCTGGGTATTTATCACTTGGAAGGAGAAGTTGGCTAAAAGATGACTGCCTTAGTTTGCTAGAGTTGCTGCAACAGATTACCACGAACTTGGGGGCTAAAGAAAAGCAGGAATTCATTGTCTCATTGCAGTGGAGGCTAAAAGTCCAAAATGAAAGTGCCAGCAGGGCTGGTTCCTTCTGTGAGGCTCTGAGGGAGAATATGTCCCATGCCTCTCCTAGCTTCTGGTGACCGTGGCAACCCTTGGCATTCCTCGTGTCTGCGTGAATCCAATCTCTGCCTCTGTCTTCACGTAGCCTTCCACCCTGTGCCTGCGTGTCTTCAAATATCCCTCTCCTTTCTCTTACAAGGAAACCCGTCACTGGATTTAGGACCCACCCTAAATCTGGATGATCTCATTTTGAGATCCTTAATTTAATTATATCTATTAACACAGAGACCCTATTTCCAAAATAGTTCACATTCACAGGCATCAGGGGTTAGGAGTTAGACAAATCTTTCCAGAGAACACTATCCAATCCGGTAGAATTACTTTGAGTTCTTCAAATAAAATATTTTCCACTGCTTTGTTCTGGGAATGAAATGACTTCTGAGCAAGTATTGTTCGTTTTCCATTTATCTTTGGCACTCGGAATCATTTTAAGTCTCAATAATTCATCCTGATAATTTTGAAAACTTGATTTCAAATTTCTCAATTCTGGTGAATGATGCTGTCACGGGCAGAATAATGACCTGCCAAAAGTGTCGTTTTCCTAATTCCTGGAATCTGTGAACGTGTTACCTTACATAATAAAGGGGAACTGAGGCTGCAGAGAGAATCGAGTTTGCTAATCAGCTGCTTTTCTGATAGGAAGACTATCCTGGATTGCCCATTTGGGCCCAGTGTAATGTCAAGAGTCCTTAAAAGTGAAAGAGAGAGGTAGAAGAGGAGGGCAGAGTGACACAAGGTGAGGAGGACTTGTCCCAGGCTCTGAAGATTTGAAGAAGGGGCCACAGGACAAGGAATGCTGGCAATGTCTAGAATCTGGAAGAGACAAGGAGATAGACTTTCATGCAGAGCCTCTAGAAAGGAGCACAGCCCTGCCAACATCTTGACTTCAGCCTAGTGTGACCTATGTTGGATTTCTAACCTTCAGAACTGTACAGTAATAAATTTGTGTTAAGGCTAGTCTACGTTCATGGTGATTTGTTATGGCAGCAGTAAGAAACTAACACAGATGCACTCTGAGTGAACACGGTGGCCTTTCCTACTTAAACTCCACTGAAAAGTTGGTAAAGAGTGGGCAGAAGGAGGCATGAGCTCACAAGAACAAGGTACAGAGGGGGAAAAGAACAACAGGTCCTTTGAGGTTAGAAAGCAAATGGACAGAGAGCATGTGACGCAGCTGTCCTGAGAAAGCTGAATCCTAAACCATTATTGTGAAGACAAGATGCAGCCCCACCTGTCTGCTGAATTTGCACTAAAAAAAAAAAAGAAGAAGAAGAAGAAGAAGAAGCTGTAGCCCAATCTATCCTGCAAAACCTCCAAGGGCCCAGAAATGAGTAGCACCAGATAGATTTAGAAGTCAGAGTGAACAAGAGGCTAGAAACAAGATTGCTTACGTCTTTTCAAGGAGCGGTTAGAACCCCAGATCCTGTCTCCCTCACCAACCAGCCAGGCAGCTGCTCCTCCCCAACTCCAGCAAGACTGGCAGTTTTGTGTCCCCCGAGGGTATAACACATAATCCCCACGTCAAGGAATACCAGGCATGGTTGAAAGCAGGGATGGAGCTGAAACGAAGGGATTAGATAGACATTTACATAGTGGGTGTTGGATTCCAGCTCTCCTCCTCCCCTCAGCTCCCAGACCTGGAGTCTAGTTTATCTTCTTCATACAGAAACACCTTATCTGAAAACTGAAATCCAACCAACTTTTGAATGTCCCACTCTGAAACATGTGCAGGCAGCCAAGAATCATCAAGCATTTGAGGAAAGTCTCCAATATGAGACAGGCAAAAAAAAAAAAAAATTTAAAAGCAAGTTGGAGGAAAGAGACTATGCAGGGAGAAGTAAACTTCAACAACAACAAAAGATACCACAATGCCCTCAGAGACAGAAGATGCTGCATTTGTGAAACAAGAACAAGATGTTCTACAAAAGGAATTTTAAAGAACAAAAGAAGAAGTCTTAAAAACTAAAAATATGATACCCCAAATTATAAGCCCAATAGAAAGGTTGGAAAATAAAATGGAAGAAATAAGAAAGTGAAGTAAAAAAAAAAAAGACAAAGAAATGGAAAATATGGGAGAAAAATATGAAAACTAAAGAATTGGTCTATAAGTCCAAGATGGAGAAACAGGAAAAGAAAGAAAGAAAGAAAGAAAGAAAGAAAGAAAGAAAGAAAGAAAGAAAGAAAGAAAGAAAGAAAGAAAGAGGGAGAGAATCATCAAATAAGGATTTTCAGAGAATTTCATAGACATGAAGGATTTGAATTGAATGCACCCACTGAGTACAAGCAAAATGGGTTAAAGAAAAGACCCAGGGTAAGGCATAGCATCTGAAATTCCAGGGGACACAGAGATTTTACACACTTCCAGTGGGAGGAAATGCTTATACAAAGGATTCAAAATCAGAATGTCACCGTAGTTCTCCATGGAAACACTGACAGCTAGAAGATAATCAAGTAACGCCTTCAAAATTCTGAGGGAAGAAGATTTCCCACCCAGAATTTTATGTCTGGGTGATTCTTAGTGTGTGCAATGAGCGTTGGGGGTGGGGCAGAGATCTGACTCACTTGGGGAGAAGGTGATGTGAAAATGGAGCAGACGGAGATGTGGAGATTCTGGCCTTGAAGATTGGAGTGATGCAGCCACAAGCCAAGGAATGTGGGAAGCTACCAGAGGCTGAGAGAGGCAGGAACACATTCTGCCATGGAGCTTCCGGAGGGAGCACAGCCCTGCCGACACCTCAACACCTTTCAGCTGAGTGATCCTGATTTCAAACTCCTGGCCTCCAGAACTGTGAGAAAATAAATGTGTTGTTTTTAAGCTACCCCGTTTGTGGTGACTTGTTACCGCAGCCATGGGAAACTAACACAAACACACACTCCAATTTCCCACGCCCACCAGACATCTACCGTTCTGTGGCTGAGCTATGACCTGAGTACAAGGACCTATATTTATAAAATACACAGTGTTGTTTTGTAAAGTGCATTATGTGCTTTTATGCATATTATTCGTGTTATGCTACAGATCTTACTGCATTTATTTCTTTCTGTACTCGACTCTCTGTTACAGTCTTTCTGTGCTGTCACGTGGGTGCACACCTGGCCTGGAGCTTCATCAAGAGGCAGATGATTGCTGAGGTGCTGATGCAATCTTTTCAGGACCAGACAAAAAGAACAGGCATTACGGTCGGGCCAGAAGTACAACGAGAGGGCAAACTGTCAGCTCTGTAAGTGTGTAAGTGAGTGACAAGTATGATTCTTGAGTTCTCCTGCCCATCCTTTTCTCCCAGGTCCCTGTCTGCCCTGGCCTTCCCTCTCCCCAAGAGATCCCTGGGAATCAAAAGGCCTAACGATTCCAGCTGTCTTGCCTGACAAATTGGAATGGAAGTCAGCAACTGTTTTCCCTCCAGCGTCCTCTGGGAAATCCCTCCAGTGACATGCTCCCAGCCGTCCCTTGCTTTCAAAGCTGTAATGTCCAAATGCCAAGTGGCACATGCCATGTATAGGACATTAGTGTCAGGAAGCAGTGCAAGGGCTGAGAGGGGCAGAGACAGCCCCTGGAGGGAAAGGAGCCAGGTCTGCTTAGCTAGAAGAAATGGGGATGGGATGGGCTCAGCTGGCTCTAGGCGTATACAGGCGGCTGTTGACTGTGTTTCCACTGAGGCATGGGACAGGCACGGTGGACCTGCGTTGATAAGAAGCTCGAGCATTAGAAAGGACTTTTTCACAAGTGAGGCTAGAGACCATAATCATGTGGCCTTAAAGATGGAATCTTTTAGTCCATTCATGCTGCTGCAACAAAATATCTGAGATTGGGTCATTTATAAACAATAGAAGTTTATTTCTTGCAGTCGGGGAGCCTGGAAGTCCAAGATCAAACTGCTGGTAGGTTCCATGTCTGTGAGGGCCCCGTCTCTACCTCCAAGATACAGCCTTGCTATCATTTTCTCTGGAGAAGACAAACACTGTGTCCTCACATGGCAAAAGAGATGAAAAAAACACAAGGGTCCTAGCTAGTCCCCTCCAGCCCTTTTATCAGGTGCTAATCCCATCACTGAGAGCAGAGCCCTCCTGGTCTAATTCCCTCCTAAAAGCCTGAACTCTTAATACTGTTGTATTGAGGATTATGTTTCCCAGCCTGAGTTTTAAGGGGGACAAGAAAAATGGAATAATACTCAGCAATGTAAAGAAATAATACTGACACAAGTCACAACATAGTTGAACCTCAAAATCATTATGTTGTGTAAGAGAATCAGATACAAAAGGTTATATACTGTGTGATGCCATGATAAGGAATTTCTACCAAGAGCAGGACCAGAGGTACAGAAAGTAGACAGAGTTTGCCCAAAGCTGGGGGGAAGGAAAGGGTGTAACCATAGACAGGCACGACAGGGAACTTTTGGGAGTAATGGAAGTGGTGATGGCTGCACAGCTGCATGAATTAACTAAAAACCATCCAACTGTACACCCACAACAGGTGAGTTCCCTGGTTTATAAATTACACCTTGGTGAAACTGAATGGAATATGAATGTGGCAAAATGGAGACTTCCCACCCCACGCCCCTGCAGATCTATACAAATGTTGGTTTTTGTTGAATACACACCCACTCATTGAACCATCTTGGCAGAAAATCCCTAAGAACAAGGACCCAGAAGGGGGTGGAGCTGGGAACTTTTCCCAACATCAGGGGTAGCCTGGGTTAAGACAACCTTGCCAAGCAGGTGGCTTTGTCTCTCTGCTGCTATCTGTCCTTTCCTCTGGGTCAGCACTTCTGGCCAGCACATTTCACCCTTTCTGTACCCCTTGTCCTCAGGTGGGTGGGAGTTGGGCAGGCGTGTGTTTGAATGGGAGAGCTATTCACATTCTGAGAGATAGTTTCTTCTTCTGGGGTGCAGATAATAAAACCAACCTCATTGTGCCGATGGGCAAATAAATGAGATCGAATGTTTGTGAAGCACCCACAGTGCCTGGAATATAGGAGCAGCCACTAACCAAGGTGAGCTGTCAGCTTCTCCTGCTCTCCTCCCCCAACCCCGCTGCCAGGAAACGGGGTGCTGTTAGCTACTGACACCTTATGGGAATGCGTTACATCGAATTCCTTCTCTGCAATTGAAACCACTCTTTTCAGAGTAGAAGAAAGGGTTTTGCCCCACTGAAGGGAAAGGCGGGTGAGGGCCAGTCTCCCTCCAGCTCTTCTGCAAGCTCCTGAGACTCCTTCCCTGGTCCCCTTAACTTGGTTGCCCATGATGACTTTGGAAAGAAGCCAATTTTGGACAGATGAAAACTTTCGTTCTCCCATCTGGAAGTGCTGTGCTCTCTCTGTCGCGGGGTCCCGATCAGGGTAGCTCTGTTTTCAGATTAGACCAGCAGACACACCCAGGAGGCCAATGACACAGCCACAGTCACGTGAATGCCACGTGCTTGTATGTTATTATTGCCAAGAACAAGGATGTTATACTCATTGTAGTAAATAAAAAATGCACCCAAGTTTTAAAATATTTAGCTGAGTAAAATCCTTCCTGAACATGTGTAATGCTTCTTGTGGGTTTGCCTACCTCTCGCCCAGGGCGTTTTGCTCAAAAAGCCAGGACACACAGCTGTGAGCTTCCCGAGAGACCTGCTGGCCTTAAGGCTTAAGGCTCAGCGCATTAAGAACATCCTCCGTGTTTCTTTCCCACCCTTGACGTGTTCAGGAACTGTGGGGACTCTTTCTACGGCGGGGATAAAATTCCAACCGTATGTGGGATTTGCCTTTGTCTAATGAAATTAGGAAAAGGCGGTAATAGAGGCCTCATTTTCTTTCCCACAGAGTGGTGGACTAAATTCTTCTAATCCAGTGTTTCTCAAACGTTTTGTTTTTTCACCCTGCCCCACACTAAGAAGGAGTACTTTTATATCACTTCCTGCAATGGACACTGTTGGCAGCCTCGTTCGCGCTGGTGCACCCACACCCCAGCTGCCTCCTTCTCTGCAGAATTGCCCTTGGCTGAACTGGAGCTGCCTTTCTAGAAGGTTCTGCACCCCTCTTCCTCAGAGCAGCCACAGCCCATGACTGGTTGTGGACATGGGTGTTCATAGGATGGCCCCCTCAATCGGGCAGCACCAACTCTGTGGGACAATGCAAGCTTTAGGGCTCCTCCAATATCAGACTGAAAACACACCCTTGCTCAGCCTCCCACCACCCCATCTGGCTCCCCTCACTCCCCTTTTTTTCTAAGAGCCCTTCCTCCACACATCCTGTACGCCCAAATCTCATGTCTTAGGCTGTGCTTCTGAGAACCTGACTTAAAGCACCACCCAACACACACACACACACACACACACACACACACACACACACACACACACGACACACCCTGGAATACAATTTCAAGTAAACAACACTTACACTATACTTCATATGATGCACTCTGTTATTTTCTACACTATTCTACTGGTTTTTTATAATTGCTTATTTATGACCCTTTATTTGATTTCATAACCTATACAGGGTCACAGCTCTGCAGTGTGAAAGACATTGCACTATGTAAGTATAATAATTAGAGATTAAAAAAAAAAAACTGCACTAACCCTTCCAAGTTAACATTCTGGAGGCTGCTGTTCAGCAACTGAGGGGGTCAGAAGCCGGTAGAGTGAAGGGAATCTGTCTCAGCGTTGAGCACTGAGAGTTTGGACACTCAGGACATGTTTTCCCCTAGGGCTGAGCGTGCAAAGGGGCCTCAAGCGTCCACTGCCTGCAGACTGCTGGGAAGGGCACCGACCTCCCTCCACTCTCTCCTTCCCCTCAGATGCACTTTCCTTCCTCCACGCTTCAATAAGAAATGTGGGTTCCAAGGAGATAAGGCAGTTTTCGACCTTGTGTAAGGGCACAGCGATGTACGTAAGAGGAGTTTATTCCAGCATTATCCCTGATGCCAAAACCGAAACATCGCAAATGGCCATCAGTAAATGAACTGCGGTGCAACTAGACGAAGGAGTTCCACGTGCCCTTTAAGAATAATGAAGTAGGTTATCTAAGTGCAGAAAATTTTCCATGATACACTAAGTGCAAAAATCAATTGACCCTGCAGTTCTCCAGCGTAATTTCATTTTTATTTTTTAAAAGTTAGTACATACATAGTAAAAAAAAATATGGAAAAATATACTCAGAATTATTTGCAGTACTCATCTGCAGAGAGATGATTATGGGAGACTTTTCTTTTACTTTCCAAGTCGTACATTTCCATAGCGTTTGAACTTTTTACTGCAAGCGTGAATTACTTTTGAAATGAGAAAAGGCAATAATCGTTCGTTTTTAAAAGGCAAAACACAAAGAGAAGCTATTTATAAGGCGGCAGCATATGCTCCTTTGAAGGTACAATAGCAGTCCCTCGGCAGGTGAAGTGCGCTTTCAAGAGACGGGAAGCGTTTCTGAGAGTTCATGCTCTCAGGCAACATCTCTCTTCCAACGTATAGAAATATTAGATAAAGAACAAATGGAGGAAACGGATAAACTGCAGTGAGGCTCAGAAACTACATAAACATCCCTGTGCACCAGAAACAATGAGAAACCCCAGCAGCAGTGGGACTGAGGCCAGGGCCTCGGGGTCAGGTTCTGGAAGGAGGTGCAGGTGCCAGCTCCGGCAGGGACAGAGGGGTGAAAGGGGTGGAGGATGGGGGAGTGCAGAGGTCGGGGGGCTCCCAAACTTTCTGGAAGGCTGGAAAACGCTGTCTTGAGCATTGCTTGGTTGGTTGTTTTAAATCAGGAGGCTCTTACCCTGGCTGCATCTTAAAATCACTTGGGGGCTTTTATTTATTTTATTTATTTATTTATTTAGAGAAAGAGTCTCACTCTGTTTCTCAGGTTAGAGTGCCATGGCATCAGCCTAGTTCACAGCAACCTCAAACTCCTGGGCTCAAGCGATCTTCCTGCCTCAGCCTCCCGAGTAGCTGGGATTTTACGATCATGCGCCACCATGCCCGGCTAATTTTTTCTATACATTTTTAGTTGTCCGGCTAATTTCTTTCTATTTGTAGCAGAGACAGGGTCTTGCTCTTGCTCAGAGCTGGTCTGGAACTCCTGACCTCAAGCAATCCTCCCGCCTCGGCCTCCCAGAGTGCTAGGATTACAGGTGTGAGCCACCACACACCTGGCTCCTTGCGGGCTTTAAAAAAAGTATCACTGCCCAGAAATTGGGATTCCAACATACATCTAGGATTGAGACCATGTTGGTACTTGGGGCTGAGGGGTCCAGGGATGCAGACACAGACTCCACCTCGGTTCTTGGCCAAGCAGGCAGCCAGCCTGGAGGTGAGATTCGGGATCTCTCCCTTGCATCCCCAGTGTGGGTATTTCTGGCCATCAGTACGACCTGGAGGCCCCAGGAAGGACGGGGGTCAAGGAGGGAGCCAAACGCTTGTAGTCAGAGTGAACTAAAGAGACAGAGATATAGACAGGCAGAAATACTCACCCATAGGTAAATGGATCAATACATGATATTGTCATATAACAGAATATTATAACAATGAAGATTTGTAACCCAGCATTAACATGGCTCTGACATGGATATCCCTCAAAAACATAATGATGGGTCATAAAATACAATCTGCAGCGTGGTTTGTATGGGAAGATACCAGTTATTTAAACCTTAAACTGTAGGAAACAAGAAGTGAATATCGTTTCGTGGCTACACATATATGTACTAAAATGATAAAAAAAAAAGAATGTCCATGAGGCTCTAAAACACGGACTTCAGGGCAGCAGTTACCTCTGGAGAGGGAGGAGGAAGAGGAGCGGGTTGCAGACAGGTGCTTGGGCAGCCACAAACAGGGACAAACCGCAGGTACACTCAGCAACTGGGGCGGATCCCAGGGGCGTCACGATGCGTGGAAGAAGCCAGTGTTAAAAGGTCACATACTTTATTATTCCATTTACGACATATGTGAAAAGACAAAACCATGGTGAGGGTGACAGATTGGTGGCTGTCTGGAGGAGGACGTGATCATAAAGGGATAGTGTGCCCGAGCTTTGGGGGGTGATGGGACTCTTCTGTACCCCGATTGTGGTGACGGTGACGCCAATCTGCACATGTGTTAAAATTCACAGGACTGAATTTCACAACGATATAAAGTGGAATGGTGGTTTCTGGTTTAATGGGTATGGAGTTTCAGTTCGGGAAGATGAAAAAGGTTCTAAAAATGGATGGTGGTGTTGGTTGTACAATAATGTGAATGTACTCAGTGCCATGAACTGGACACTTAAAAATGGTTAAGATGGTAAATTCTTTGTTATGTGTATCTTACCACAATAATTATATTGTGGCATTATATCACATTATAATGTGGTTATATGACATTTTAAAAATTCATAGGGCTGTACAAGAAAAAAAAAGTGGGGGAGAAAAGCCAATTTTATTACATAGCAATTTTTCTAAAAAAACTAAAAGAAAAATCTGAAGCAAATACTGTAAACTATCAGTATATATTAAAGCTAAATAATAGTTATATTCATGTTTCTTAATTTTTTAAAACTTTTCTGAATGTTTAAAATATTCTAATAAGTTTTTTGTACTTTAAGGTAGAATCAAAATTTTAGGGCTGCAGGAAGTTTTTGAGATCATTGACTTCAAAATTCCTTACTTGAATGGAGTGGAGTCTTCACAGCTAAACATCCTAACTCCCAATCCAGTGTTTTAACCACACCAAATATTTCTAACTCAAGTTTCCAATTGGTGATAAAATCAAGCTTCTTCAACTAAAGAAAGCTTATGAGGTGCAGAGAACCACAAAGTGTGCTCAACTTGCCCTAGTTTGTAGGAAACTATTTCTACATAATCAGAACATCCAACCGAGTATTCTCGAGAACAGAATTCAAATTCAATCAGCACCTCTGTTCAGAAGGATTGTTAAAATAATTTTAAAAGAAGAAACTCACAAGAATAATGTGTCAATTTTACTGAGATATTCTAATTGATCTCCTAAGACATTTTAATTTGTTTCATGTCATCTTTGCATCTGCCTTTGTTCTCGCCCCCACTCTCTTCCTATCTAAATACGACCTCATGCTGAATAGCTCCTGTGACCTCCTCTCACCCCCCTCATCTAATCTTGAGTGAGAGTTGCTTTAATTGGAACACACTTTCTTTAGAAAGTAGTACTCTGAAAAATTCGAAGGTGAAAAAAAAAATCTTCTGCCATCGCATCTGCAGGGTTCTTGGTTGGAAGCAACAGAATGGACTGGGAAAGCCAGGAAAACCACACCTGGAGTGGGCAGGATGAGAGGATGGGAGGAAGCCCAGCTGAGGGCCCAGCGGGAGGACTCTGAGATACACCTTGGGTACCATTGCAGCCAGCGGGATCCTCACTTTGTTGGAGCCATCAGAAAGAATTTCTCAGCTGATGGAATGTCTTCTGCAGGTCATTCCATTGCGATTGAGGGTTCTGGGTGTGGACCTCCAGAAGGATGAGCCCAGGTCCCCAGCCCATTCTCTCTGGCATTCTCTGCCAGGACCTTCTTTAAAGGCAATGGCAGCCCCACCTTCCAACACACACACAGTGTGTGTTCTCTCCCCACCAAGTAGGGAGAGAATTCAGCACTGGGTAGCAAAACAAGGGCGGACTGTCTGCCCTAATGGATTTCCAACAGGCTTCCAACATCCACACGTGCCCACTTCCCTTCCTTCAATTCCCCTCGCCTCGTGTTCCCAACTCTCCTTCATGCAACCAAAGTGTACTCACCCCTGCCCAGGGGAACACCCCAATTCCGGCACCTCTGAAGCTCCTGCTTCTGCTCTTAGCTCTCTGCGGTCACTTCTGCACCGAGCAACCAGAATGACCATTTTAGCACCTGAGACAGATCTGGCCACTCCTCTGCCCAAAGTCACTCAGAGAAAAAGCTAAATCTTCACAGCAGTCACAAAGGCCCTACGTTATTGTCCACCTGTCTGACTTCATCTCCTATCACTCCCCTTCTCCCTCTCTCTTGCTGCTCAGAGACAGACTCAGAGAAGGGGCAGGAAGCCAGAGAGGCGAGGCAGTAGAGAATGCAGCCCAAAGGCCAAGCAGGTGATCGTGTCAAAAATTGCCAATGGGGCAGCAAAGATGAGCCACTGGATAGCAGGGCCTCTCCATGGGGCTACGGTGACCTGGTACTACCCACTCAATCTCTGTCACCTACATAATCGGTGGAATCCCAGGTCTTCCTCTCCCTGGCAGTGGCCTACTTTCCCAGTGGCATCTCCCATGGCTCTCTGCTCCCACCTTCACGTGTCTTGTCTCCCACTACAGTCCTCACTGACCCCCAAGTACACCGTGCCTCTGAGCCTCTGCACAGGGTTTTCCCACGGTCTAGGATGCCCTTCCCCTTCTGGTGCCTTTATCAGCCTGACAAACTCCTACACTCACTTCAAGACCCTGGTGTTAAATGTCACCTCCCATGGAAGCCTTTCCTATGCCCCAGCACACTGCGTTCCCACAGCACCCAGGTAATATCTGTGTTAGAGCCCCGACTGTGTTATTTTGTAGTTATCTGTTTTCATGTTTGTCTTCTTCACTAGACTGTTCCCTTGCAGAGGCCAAGGTCTGTGTCTCATTAATAGTAATTAACTAACTAATTAATTAACTGGGTTACTTTAATTAACCTCAAGGATAGGGCCTGATGATTTGCCCCAATGCAGAGATGTTTGCATGTTTAATAAATGCTACATAAATAACTTAAGTAATTAATAAAGACCAGAAGGCTGGAAAATATCTCCTGGTGCCACTTATTGGATCCTGCTACTGTC
Source organism: Microcebus murinus (assembly GCF_040939455.1). Classification (NCBI taxonomy): domain Eukaryota; kingdom Metazoa; phylum Chordata; class Mammalia; order Primates; family Cheirogaleidae; genus Microcebus; species Microcebus murinus. The sequence continues at coordinate 94,815,974 of NC_134109.1, forward strand.
AGGCAAGAATCTACTGAAATCTGATCAACGTTTTCCTTGAACCTGAGAAGCCCCTGGGCAGACATTCTAATACTTCATCTCCTACATTTGAGGAAATGTTTTTAAGCCTAATGGAAATTCCTCTTACCGCATTTTACCAACTCTCTTGAGTCCTTCAATCAGCAGGAAGAGAAAAGCTCCGAACATCACTCAAAAAACTTTACCCAAAAGTAGGTGGGGATGACCACCCCAGGCAGCCTGTGAAGCCTTCTTCATTAGTTTACTAGGGTTGCCATAACAAAGTAACACACGCTAGATGGCTTAAACAACTAAAATGTCTTCTTCCATGGTCTGGAAGCTAGAGGTCCCAGATCAAGGCACTGGTAGGGTTGGTTTCCTCCGAGGCCTCTCTCCTTGGCTGGCAAGTGGCCGTGCTCTGGCCACCTCTTCACAGGGTTGTCCCTCTGTGCACATGCACCCCTGGTGTGTTATATTCTCCTCTTCTTATAAGGACTCCAGTCAGAGTGCATTAAGGGCCACTCTAATGACCTCACGTCAGCTTAGTTACCTCTTTGGAGGCCCCATCTCCAAATATAGTCACATTCTGTCACCTACATTCTGTCACCCACCTATGTATAGGGGGTTAGGGGGTTCCACATATGAATGTGTGGGGACACAATTCAGTCCATGACACCTTCCAAGCCAGCATTCTGCTTCGGACAACAAAACTGAAGGGAACCGTGGAGAGCCAAGCTGTACCTCCCTAGTTCATTCTTTTATCCATTCTCATTCCACCACTATTTAACAAGGGCCATTTATATGATTACATGGTCTATGTAAAACCAACAAAGTGATCTTTCCAAAATGCATTTCTGATCACCTCTATCTTCAGATAGAAACTCCAGAATGTTTCCCCATAGCCATAAGAGAATTTCAACATCTAAGCATGTTATACAAAAATACTCCAAGATCTGGAATCTGCTTACCTACCAAGGGACAATTCCCTCACATGCCTTCTGCTCCAGCTAAAATAACGGTGTATAAACAAATCAGAAGTTATGCTGAATTATTCCTAGCTGTTTGATCCCAGACAAAAATGTATTTTATTCAACAAATATTTAATTATCATCTCCTTTCTGGAGCTGTGCTAGTCCCTGGGGCAGATACCAAGATCCTATTATCAAAGATCTCCTAATTTGGAGGGAATGTCAGACAAGTGAACAAAAATTACATTGCAATTAATGGACAATATAGTCTAGGTATACACAAAATGAGGCAGCAGCTCAGGGGAGGGTCTCCTTACATTTAGAGAGCATAAGTTTCTCCATAAAACAATACACCAACCTCCAAAACTAAACTAAGGGGAAGGCCAATGTATAACATAACCTAGATGCTGTGTTAATATATTGCTGAAATAAATCAGAAATGTGGATCCAGTTAATAAGAATGACATAAGTGACATCTTACATAACTAATGAATTTGAAATTGGTTACACACCCACCAAAGTATGCAGAGCCCTCAGATGGAAATTTAAATCCCTTCTTGCTGGCACAAGTCTATCTCTGGAGTGTTTTTAAAATGCACATGTGAAAGCCACATGGGACAACCACTGTACAAGTCACTCCACCAAGCTTGGGGTAGTCTAGCTCATAAATCACCTGAAATTTGCATCCATAGTCTGATGATATACTAAAATAGAAGAATGCAACTTCCAGGAAGGGTTATTTATTTTATTTATATTTGAAATCTTCTAGCATGTATCTCAAGCAGTTACCTGGTCCAGAAAGTTGCAAAAGAAAACCAAAGAGAGAACAAGAACAGGTATCATTGAGGTGCCAGAGTTGTAGAGACTGAAACCTTCTCCCTAAGACTACTTAGAAATGCTGGGTATAATGTATGCCACTTTGAATGCATAGCCAAGTTCACAGCCAAGAGAGGGAAATTCCCAAGGGATGACAATGAAAAGAGGACATACAAAAAAGTAGTAAGTGACGAGCAGCTTTCATATCTGATGAAGGGACATTGATATCAGTTCCTAGGAGCTCGGGCTTTAATGCCCATGTGGGAACAGGAAAGGAGTCCTTGAGTCCACACAAGGCGGGGAGTGGGAAGAAGCCCCTGCATACAGCCTGAACCTTCAAAGGGTGGCACCTTCAGGGAAAGGTGGACTAACAATAATCTGCCCACTGGCTCACAGAGCGAGAACGTGTGTCTTTACTCACATTCTAGATAAGGAAAAATATCAATCCTAAAGGACAGATAAATTGAGGCATCTATTAATGTATTGCCTCTCAGGTTCAAATTCACCTTTCAGTGCCTGGTCTGTGATAATTGATTGAAGACCTTAAGCATTTCTCCTTTATGGTAGCATCATACTATGTTTTCGCAGCAGAGGGTGCTGGAGGGACATTGCGAGAAAGGGGCTTCTCTTCTTGGTTCCTGTGTGCTGGGTTTGGCTGCTTCTGGCTCCTGCTGTATGGCAGTGTGAGTGGGGAGGGGCATCCAATGGTGTTATGCACCGTTCCTCACCGACCTCACCATCCTGGCCAGTCCTATGGCCCACCTGACACAGATAACAAGTGCTCCAGACTTCACATCCACAATGGTGTCTTGAATCTCTCTGTGACCCACATAACAGCCCTGCTGTGGTTGCACCATGGAGAGCTGTTTCCTGCTTGCCCAGCAGCTGTGGACCAGCTCAAGTCTGGGCAACCCAGTAAGCCTCTCCGCCTTCTTGCAAGCTGCAAACACATCCTTGCCAATGAACCCTGAACCCCAGCCTCAGGGAGCCCCCGCTTCCCAATTTGTCCTTCCTTGGATACTTTCTTTCTCAGCCCTAGGGTCCAAATTTAGCATTCTCTTTCCATCTTTTTACTCTCTTGTCATAGCTTAATAATTCTTTATATTAAACTAACTTATTTAAATTACTATGTGGTTTCAGTCTCCTGGTTAGACTCAGACTAACATGCTAAGAAATCAAAATCCCTGGCCTATGCTTTATTAAGGTTCAAATTTACATTACCTAGCGTAAGTAAACACAAAAACATGGTGAAAGGATATTTCCTCAACCAGTTTACATGGTGTTTTCACAGAAAAAAAAAATGCTGAATGTATAGACTCACAATTCAAAATTTTTTAATTCACTAGGAAATGAATTCCTTCATGAGGAAGTGTTGTCAAATACAATAAGCATGAGGCTTAGAACTGCGGTAACTTCTGACAATAAAACAATCCAAAAGAAAAGATTATAAGTTTGCTTAAAAGACACTATGTAAATTAGTAGAAGGGAAAAGACTTGGAAAGAACAGGTAGACTTTAAAAATAGTCAAATAAAACTTTTACAAACAAACAAACAAAATCCCTCAAAGAATGAGTTAAATAGCGGACTAAACATAGCCATGGTGGAAATAGTGGATGAGAGAAACAGAATAATCTACACAGAAATCAGCACAGAAAGTTGAAGGGGTGGCAATATCTATAAGACACATGGAGAAAAGAATGAGAAGCTTTGAAGTGCAGATGGTAAGAGTTCCAGAAATACAAAACAGAGTGAGTTAGGAAGGCAATATTTAGAAAGATAATGGGTGATATATTTCCAGAATTGATAGAGATTTTTCTGAAAATGACTCCACAGATGGTAATAACACAAACTCCCAAACAAGACAAAAGCCTTGAAACCTTGGTATAATAGTCTAGATCAGAAAAAAAGAGAGAGAGAAAACCTTAAAAGCAACAAAAGACAGATTTTCCACAAATAATGGTTAAACTAAGAGCAGAAATCTCAATAGCAGCTACAGAACTAAGAAAATGTTAAATGGTATCTTTGTAGTACACAGGAAAAAAACCAACCAGTGTAGAATTTTATACCCAGCTAAATTATCATTCAAGAGTGAGGGTAAAAGAAAGACAATTTGGAATGAACAAAGGTAAGGAGATTTATTCAAAGACCCTTGATAGAGGAATTACTGCAAAATGTACATCAGAAAGCAAACTATTGAATACAGGAAGAAGGATTGGGGTATAAGTAGCAAGGATGAGCAATAGGAAATCTATGCCCATTATCAATATATTCCTCTTGGCTCCTAATCCAGTCTTCTGTGCCCTCCTTTGGGACATGGAGCTGGACCCCAGCTGGCACAATGTCAGTCCTTGGCAGTAGAGGGCACTAGGAGGACCAGTAAGAGGAAGACTCTTCTCTTCCTGGTTCCATTGCTTGGCTCTCTGGCTCCTGTGGCAGCCAGTGGGCAGCTTGCTTGTGAGGGGTCAGTTCCACCAATGGTGGCATGTAAGAGACACACTGGTGCACATCCTCCAGCACGTTCTACTCGCACCCCAGCAGATGGCTACCCAGTTCTACTGGCATCCCAGTGGGCAGGTCCAAGGATAGTCCTGCACTGGCAGGTGGTCTAGTAGATGGTCTGCTAGTGGTCTTGCCAGCATCCTAGCAGGAAGTTTGCCTGTTACCAGCTCCCATCTGTGGCACTTCAACAAAATTTTCTACCATGCAGTAGGCCTTAACCACACCCTTAAGGGGAGTCAAATCTCAGCTTAGGAGAAGGTGAGGAACCTTTTCCAGATTCGTCCCTTTGGTACTCTCCCTCGGTCCTAAGGGTAATAGCTGCTCATACATTTGCTAGTCCTATATTCTTTAATGTTACCTTTACCCCTCTTAGTAGTTAATTCCCTGTTACTATTATTATAGTTAAGGATTCTTTAAATTAAAAAAATAACACAAACTATAGAAAGTATTGGTTAGAATAAAAACTTTCTAAAGTTCTTATATTAGTGACTAATTTTAGTGACTAAAAAATAGTGACTAATTTTAAATTTTTTAGCACATATATTATGTATTATGTATTTTAAGTTGTAAAGGGTAGTCAACTTTTGCTCCCAGGCAGGATATAGTAGTTAGCCCAATGTTCCCACTTCAACAACCAGAAAACCCAGATAAATTACAAAATCATTATTTTTAAGATGTTCACAAGTAATGGAAGCAATAATGACAAGATTATCTTGATTTTCAGAAGGAAAGACTGCTTTAAAAAGCCCTTTTGAAGTGAGCTGATCGTTGCCGGCCACTTTTTTCCCTGGGAGCACTTGCCAATTCTGTGCGTGGAGAATTGGGCTTGGCCCATGCAAAGGAAATCTACTTGGATTGTGGTGATCACATGGCACTAGATGACAAAGCTCCAAACATGTGGCTGGTTTTCACCATGGGACATTCCCTGAGTGCTGGGAAACACACAGAAAGCTGGGGATCTAGGAAAGGGCTTCCAGAAGCAGAGAGCAGTCTCTGCTGGCCTCCCAGTCCCTATGAGACTCTGAGAAGGGGCCCTGCTTCAAACACATGACCAGTCTCTCCCAGAGTATATTTGCCAGATTTTGAGGAGTGCTGAAGCCCAGCCTCCTGTAGGCTTTCAGGACACAAGGGACAGCGGCTTGGAAGTATGGACCAAGTCTTACCAAAACCCCAACCCAGGTCTGACCAGCTCACAGCATAACTGGATTCAGGTGATTAGCCTCTTGTCTTATTTGCCTAACAGGAAAGAAGAGCTCCTTATGTCAAAATATAATATTCTGGGAACTAATTTAATGTTTTAAAAATGTGTAGAGTGGTGTACAATGAAATATCACTAGTCCAATAACAATACAGGCAAACCCATAGGTGATCCGAATATTGGTGTTAGGAATATATAAGGACTTTAACATAGCTGTAATTAATAAGTTAGAGTCCCTAGATAGAGGCATGGGACTATAGGAAGCAATTAGAGAAACAGAAAGAGTAAATATGTGTATAAATAGAAAATTATATTGCTGATGTAAAACACAGTCTTGTGGGGTTATGCATAAGTAGAAGTGAAATATATGACGACAATATCACAAAGGGCAAGAGGCAGGTAAATGCAGTTAAATCAGTGAAAGTTTCCTGCATTGCTTGGGAAATGGTGAAACTATTAACATAAGCTAGACTGGAATAAGTCAAGGATGTCTATTGTGTTTTCTAAAAGAATAATGCAAGGATGTATAACTAAAATGTTAATATAGGAGGAAAATATAATAAAAAATATGCTTGTTATTCCAAAAGAAATCAAGGAGGAATAAGGATACAAAGAACACACAGGGAACAAATAAAACATAGCAAGAATGTGAACGCAAATACGTAGATATCTCAGTAATTACTTTAAATGTAAATGGAATAAACAATTAAAAGACAAATATTGTCAGATTGATTTATTTCCTGATTGGATGGGGTTTACATGTATGTGTTCATTCTGTGAATATATATACAGCTCTTCATTTATGATTATATACTTTTCAGAATATATCGTACATTTCAATAACTATTTACAAAAATATCAATAATTATTCATTATTTTGGGGTCAACAAACTAGAAATGTTTAGAAATAAATCATAATGAACCACTACCTATCAAAACTTTGGGAATATAGATAAACCAGTACCTAACAGAGAAGAAATCCACGACTTTAAATAACTACATTGATTTAAAAAAAATCAATGAGCTAAGAAATTAGCCAAAGAAAAACAATAAATTCAAGAAGTATAGAAGGAAGACAATCATAAGGTTCAGGGAAAACATGCCTGAGAAATGGCGAATACCAATGGCTTTTCTGGTGTGAATTTGTCCTTGCCTTCCTAGATAGCCCATCTGTGATAGTAGGACACAGGAGCATAGAATCTGCTTTTTGCCCTGAGGGCTTGTGTTGGTCTGGGCAAACTTGGACTTCAGTTTTAGTAGATTTATGAAGAAATAATGGCCCTTGGCCGGGCACGGTGGCTCACGCCTGTAATCCTAGCTCTCTGGGAGGCCGAGGCAGGCGGATTGCTCAAGGTCAGGAGTTCAAAACCAGCCTGAGCAAGAGCGAGACCCCGTCTCTACTATAAATAGAAAGAAATTAATTGGCCAACTGATATATATATAAAAAATTAGCCGGGCATGGTGGCACATGCCTGTAGTCCCAGCTACTCGGGAGGCTGAGGCAGGAAGATCGCTCGAGCCCAGGAGTTTGAGGTTGCTGTGAGCTAGGCTGATGCCACGGCACTCACTCTAGCCTGGACAACAAAGTGAGACTCTGTCTAAAAAAAAAAAAAAAAAGAAATAATGGCCCAGAGCTCACCCTAAGACTAGGAATTTAATAGGAAACCCTCTTCTATAGCAAGCAGGTCCCTGAAGACCACACCTTCAGGGTCAGGTAGATCAGAAGTAGACCAGCCCCTAACCCAACCCCAAGGCACTGAAGCAAGGGTTGGCCCAGAGCTGAATACAGCTGGTGTATTTAACTTGCCTCTCTACACCCTCCTGTTCCTTAAATTCTGGGCTGATAGTTCTTTATAACATTGTCAGTTCTATAACACTTTTACTAAATATTAAAATATAATTTAGAAAAAGTATACACACACACATATATTTTAGGTATAATTAGGTATATTTTATCAGGAGGGTGGGCTTGATTTACTTAGCCCAACATTACAGATGCAGTCAAAGTATAAAAATTATCTGGGGGTTACACACACCAGCTTCAGGTTAATGGTTACCTCTGGTGTGGAAGAGAGGAAAGAGACATGAAGATGGATTTTTCAGCCTTATTTGTAATGTTTCATATCTTTAAAAGATCCGAAGCAAATTTGCAAAAAGTTAACATTTATTAAATCCTGGGAGTAAGTGACAGCAGACATTCGTGGGTTTTTTCCCAGTATTCATTCTTTCTTTTTTTTATTAACAAAGCCCCAATTTTGATGAAATTGGTAATATCCTTTTCCCAACATCTCTTGTCGCCTGGAAGGGCCATATCACATAGTTCTGGCCAGAGAGAGGTAGACGACATTCCCGGGACATGCTTTCTGATGCAATGAAACAACAGCAACGAGGTTTTATGTATGGAGGAGGCCCCCTTCCTGTCTTCTTCCTGCCTGACAATGGCACACTCTTCTTCATGTAACGAGGATGGAAGCTGCCTAAGGAGATGCTAATGGCAGAAAAGCAGCAAGGAGAAGCAGCCTGGTCCGGGGGCATCTCTAAGACGCTGTATCTTCTGTGCACTGCCTACCTCCAAACTTCTTGTGATGGAAAAAAAGTTAACTTTTTTAAGCCACTATTTTTTATTTTTCTGTTACAGCTCCTAAACCCAGTTCTAGGTAGTGCATTGGTGCATAGGTTTTATGATATTATTTCTTTATGTTGAAATGTCTCATAATTTAAAAGTATTTTAAAATTTAAAGAGGTAACAGAAAATGTAAGAGAGTAGAAACCAGTCAGTCAAATGAATGCAGCCTCTCTGCTCTGGTTAGGCTGGCTGAGGGGAAGTAGCAGCTGTATTGGTTGCTGTTCCTTCTGTTTCTGTTAAGTTTCTTGTGCAGAATCTGATTCCTGTTCCAATTTTGAAAACAAAGTCAAAGCAGAGTAGTGCTCGGTTCTGCTGTATCAGATCATTTCTTTTATGGTTCTGAGCACCAACAAGGAGGAAGATTCTCGTCTGCTTCATAGTATAATTCCAGTCTGTACAGCTAAGCAGATTTGACCAATGCTGTGATGTCACTTATAATATCATTGTTTGGTGGCATGTGGCCCTCAATCATATTGTGTCATAAGGTGAATCAAATTAGTGTAGTTTGTTAGCAAGGTACAGAAATAACTAGGTAGGTTAGGCAGACAGAGAATATATGGAAATTACGTATATCATGGAGTACTGCTTGGCCATAAAAGGGAATGAAATAATGTCATTTGCAGCAACCTGGATGGAACTGGAGACCATTATCCTAAGTGAAGTACGTCAGGAAATGGAAAGCCAAACACCCCATATTCTCACTAATGATGGGTACACATGGGCACAAAGAGATGTAAAGGTCATTGGAAACCAATAAGGGGTAGGGGGAGGGAAAGTGGGATAAAAACTTACCTATTGGGTACAATGAACATTATTGTGGTGACCAGCATACCAAAAGCCCCAACTTAAGCGTTAAGGTATCCATGTATCAAAAACATTTGTACCCTCTTAATATTTTGAAATAAAATAGAGAGAGAATGTATAGCAGCAGCCCCTAACCTTTTTGGCATCAGGGACCAGTTTCATGGAAGACAATTTTTCCAAGGGACGGTGGCGGGGGTGTTGGTGGCAGAACTCAGGTGGTGATTTGTGGCCCAGTTCCTAAGGGGCCACAGAACACACGGGGCCAAGGTCTGGGGCTTGGAGACTGCAGATATATGGGAAGGAAGCTAACATGACTAAAGAGAAGACTGAAGAAACTAAGTGGGGAAGAGATAGAAATAGACACCTTCACAGGTTTTGGTGGTAGGAATAACTCGAAGTCTTTGGCAGAGCATGGATTGACTAGAAGACTCTAAACATTTATCTCATCCTTGTAACCAACCCCGCAGTCCAAATTCAAAGTCCCAAATGCACATGTAGGGGTGCATGCATGTGTATGTGTTTGTGTGTGAGAGAAAGGGAGTGAAAAAGACAGACAGAGAGAGGGACTTAATGGTTACACATAGGACTTACTTGTTCTTTTCTGTTACCAGGTTTGCCCTTGAAGAACATGACAAACCAGAGCCTTTAGGTTCTCAAGCAGAAGAGCCTGCACTGATTTATCATCTCTCTCTATACCTTTCTGAGAGCTATTGTTGCTCTGAAAGTCATTTGGGCCACCGTAAGGCAGGAGCTTCAATGCTGGGGACTAAAACAACAACAGCTATCTACTGCCAAGGTATGTTACAGAAAGAAATGAGTTTTCACAATTGCAAAGATGCGGAAACAACCCAAGTGCCCACCAATCCACGAGTGGATTAATAAAATGTGGTATATGTATACCATGGAGTTCTACTCAGCCACAAAAAAACAATGTTGATCTATCGCCTCTTGTATTATCCTGCATGGAGCTGGAGCCCATTCTACTAAGTGAAGTATCACAACGATGGAAAAACAAGTCCATATGTACTAACCATCAAATTGGTACTAACTGACTTAACTGCACTGAAGTGCACATAGAGTAGTAACATTCACTGGATGTCGGGCAGGTGGCGGGGGGGGGGGGGAGTCGGGGATGGGGATACTCACACCTAATGGGTGCGGTGCGCACCGTCTGGGGAATGGGCACGCCTGAAGCTCTGACTCGGGTGGGGCAAGGGCTATCTATATACGTAACCTAAACATTTACACCCCTGTAATATGCTGGAATTAAAAAATTAAAAATTAAAAAAGAAATGAGTTTATTTATTCTAGAGATTCCTTTAAACACTATTTTTTTCTACAGTATTGAATTATACAAATATTTCTAGTAGAGACTACTATTTTTACTGACATATTTGAAAGAGTATTTCTAAATGCCCTGTCAAATGAATGTGCAGGTATTATTTTCAACTGAAAAGTATCCTGTTCAAAACATGGGCTTGTCAGACAGTAAAAACAGAAGAGCACAACCTCTAACTTATATTTCAGAAGGCTTTGTAACCATGGCCATGTGAGTAACCTATATCCCTCATGAAAAAGAATAACTAATGATACAAAAACTTAAAGATCATCCCAAAGCAGCTAAAATACTACCTCATGACATCACTTTTCAAACAAGTGAAATATTTTTTAAAAACAAATATGTAGATAATGACCTACTATATACAATAAATTAGACTTAACTTTTGGGGAAAAAAAGGCTTTGGAAATTACTTTCTGAAAGTGTTAAATTTTTTTTTTCATTATTTTGAAATTCATTAACTGGTACATTTTTTATCTTACAGCTTAGGTTGACATGTCATTTGTTTTTAATCTGTCTTGTTTGTGCACTCCTGAAAACTCTGAAGAAGAAACCAGAACACATTTAAATCTCAAGTTTGAAAAAATCATTCTGGTCTGTGGTTCAGATTAACGCGTGACCGCACACACTTTTATGTCCTCTCCCTGCAGAGGCTACATGAAGATGAAACTAAAGGAATGAAAAAGGACAAAGTCAACAACAATGAAGAGAATCCAAAGGGACCACCGCTGGTGAGAGATTTCAACACAGTAAAGCAAGATGAGTAGTCGATAGAGACTTTCGCTTCTGGGAGTAGGGTGGATGGAATGAATCAATATTCTGCAGGGTCCTCCTGCCAAAAACCAAATCCCGCACAAATTACAACAATCATGACTTTAAATGCCTTGCAAGAAAGTGAGGGAAATCTCTAAAAGTCAAAAGTTGAAAAAAAAAAAAAAAAGGAATGAAGGAGGAGAGGGAGGGAGGAAGGGGGACGGAGAAGTAGACAAAGGAAAAAGGCACCCGCAGTGACCACTATAAAGTGATTGCATCCCTCATGTGGTATATGGGTTTCTGAAACCATCAATTTTTCAAAATCAAAAAACCAGGGCATACAGGCAAGCTAGGATTGGGGAAAACACTCCAAACCTGTAGAGTCTCATAAAGGATTTACTGAACTGTAATAATCAATGTAAATAAAGACATGCATAAATGCTACTGTCATTTAAATAAATGCTATTGCAACCATCAGACCGAACATTTACGTTTGTTTGCTGTGGTCAAATGCTGTAGCTTCTGAGTTATGGAGAAGAGGGAGCAGTCAGGACAACATCATTCTTAGACTGAGATCTGGTGACCTCAGAGGTGGCTCGTTGTGGCTCGTTGTCTATTTTTCTTTGCTCTGGCTTAAAATAGATTCTTACCTTTGTTGTCCCCCAGTTTCCTCCTTTCATAAGGAAGCTATACCTGTAGCTCCAAATATGTCCAGACACAGCAGGCCATCCTGCAGCTCTGGGCACTGGAGTCCTCAGCTCCAATCCCTTGCAAACGCTTTCCAATCCCAATTAGCACAGCTGTGATCATCTTTTTTTTTTTCTTTTCAGTGTTGTCTGGCGGAATGCAACGTGGACTCTTTTTTTTCTTGGCTATCATGTGTTCACTTGTTTCTTTTAAAATTATACTTCCAAGCTTCTCCTCGATACTTTAAAGCTTTCCTTTGTTCACTACTTGGATTCATATAACCAGAATGTTTACTTGTGTTCGGAATGATGTTTTAAATATTTATATTTAAAAAAATACACACGCTTAGGAGAAGAGAGCAATACATACTAGTAGGTTATATGGGTAAACTGGAAAAGGAGAGAAAAGTTGAGTGGGGTATGTGTGTATGTGTGGGTCATGTGGCCTTCCTGAGACACTATGTTTAGCAAGGTGGCTTTTTTTTAAACCTAGTGTTTAACCCAAGCACAAAGCATAGTCAAAAAGTGAAAACTGTGGATATACTAATGCAATTTCTAGTTTGGGTAATTTTGTCCCTTTGCTTATTTATCTTGTATATATAAATTTGTCCATTACAAACAAAACAGAAGAGACTGCAATGATACAAAGGCAAGATTGCCCCATAGGCAAATGTTGATAACAGCTGTACAGCCTGGAGATTAATGCTTGGGCCCATGGCAAAGGAAGAGAGCTAAATCTAAGAGCCATCCATTAAGCCAGGACTCTTAAAGGAGGCTGAAGTATTCTTGGTAGCACCTTTAGTTCCTGGAGGAAACTAATGTAAAGCTTCCCCGGATAAAAGTAACCAAATCTGACTCTCAGGGTTGCCACAAGCCAATCTCCTTCAGCAACATAGAAGCATATATCTTAAACAAAATATTAACAAATCAAATCCAGTGATTTAAGAAAAAGGATCACACATCATGATCAAGTAGGCATTATTCTAGCAATTCAAAGATGACTTAATATTTGCAGATCAACTCAAGTAATTCACCACACTGACACCAAAAAAGAGGGCTAGAATGTATGATCGTCCCCATAAATACAGAAAAAGCATTTGATAATAACTTAGCAAACCTAAAATAGAGGTAAACTTCTTTAATCCGATAAAAAGTGGCTTAGCATTGTGTGTGGGGGGAAAGGGCATGTCTTAAATTATGGCTGGGATGTGGCAAAGTCATAACATGTAACCAAAATGTTTGTACCCCCATAATTTCCTGAAATAAAAAAAAGTGTCTATATACAAATCCACAGAAAACACCTTGCTTCATGGTGAAATAGTGAAAACATTCCCCTTGAGATGGGAAATGAGACAAAGATGCCTTCTATCTTCACTTTCTTTGATTTTTTGTGTCGGTTCCAACCAATGCAATAAGGCAAGAAAGGAAATCACCAGGATTGGGAAGAAAGAAATAATATTGTTTTATGCACAGATGGTATTGTTATATACTTAAAAATCTAAAAATATTCAAAGGTAAATTTCAGAATTAACTAAATTTAGCAAAGGCATTCGATACAAGGCTATATATATAAGACACTGTTTATTTTATGTCAGCACAAATAGAATATGAAAAATTTTAAATGACCCCATTATAGTAGCATAAAATATCAAATTATCAGGTAAATGCAAATTAGAAACACAATATTGCACCACTGCATACCCACCAGAATGGCTATAACAAAAATCAGATGATTTCAAATGATGGCAAAGATGTGGGGCAAACATGGCTCACACACTGCTAGCAGGAATGCAAATTAGTACAACCACTTTGGAAAACTGTTTAACACCACCTAGTAAAGCTGAACATATGCCTGCCCTATGACCTAGTACTTCCCCTTCTAGGTACATATCCAACAGAAATGTGTACATAAGTTCACCAAAAATATAATGCTTATTTTGGTACTATTTCTGATGTACAAATATTGGAAAGACCTTAGATGTCCATCAACATAAGACTGGATAATTAAAGTGTGGTATTTTCATACAATGAAATGCTATACAGCAACGAGAAGGAATGAAATATTAGTACGTCAACAATAGGGATAAATCTCACACACATCGTGTTGAACAAAAGAAGCCAGGGATAAAAGAGGACATACTGTGGAATTGTGTCTATCTAAAATTCAAAAGCAGGCTAAACTTATCCATAGTGTTGGAAGCCAGGATAATGGTTACATTCAGTAGAAAGTAGTAAAGCAGGAGGGAACACAGGGGACTTCTAGGTGGAGATAAAGTTTTATTTCTAGATCTAAGTGCCGATTACAGAGGTGTGTTCTCTTAATGGGAACTTATCAAAAGTTTCTTTAAACAGGGAAGACAATGTGGAACCTAAACCGGGAGGTAAAGGGGGAGGATACAGGTAGAAGGAAGGGAAGGAGCATCTTGGAAAGCAGGGAGTCAACAGATACTACTCATGGAACATGAAACGTAGGCTGCCTTTTTTTCCTCCTTTTGTGGAAGGGAGGCCTGAGTATTTTGAGGTTGCAAAGATGATGAGCAGAGAAACCAAGACTAGTAATAAAAATCACAGAATGAGGCTGTGCAGCAGAAGAGGGCAAGGCAATGAACTAAATCTTCATTCATCATAGCAGGAAATTGATGGGCAATGCCTAGACTAGATAAAGAAACTTAACTATCTTGAGACAACAACTATCTGTTATTTATTGTTCTGTGGGTTGGCTGGGTAATTCCTGCTCTGTTGTTGATTTTGCCTAGGCTCAGCCACGGGCTGCATTCAGCTGGACAGGTGGCTGGTCTAGACGGTCCAAGGGGGCCACACTGGCACACCTGGCCATTGGTGCTGGCTGACAGCCGGGACACTTCACCTCTCCCCCACATGGCCTCTTATTCTTCTGTAGGCTATACCAGCTTCCTTCAATGACAGTCTCAGGACAGCACTCTAAAAGGTCAAAAGCAGAAGTTGCAAGGCCCCTTAAGACCTAGCCTCCAATTTTGCAAAATGTCACTTCAGCCTTATGCTGCTGAATAAGGAAGGTCACAAGTCAAAAGCAGAAGCTGCAAGGCCTCCTAAGGCCTAGCCTCAATTTTGTAAAATGTCACTTATGCTACTGAACAAGGAAGGTCACAAGGTCAGCCCAGATTCAAGGGGTGGGAAAATAGATCTCTGCCTCTTGAGGGGGGCAGCAAAGTCATGTTGCAAAGGGGTGAACATAGCAGGCTAGGAGGAATTTGTGGCTACATTTGCAATCTACTACAGTCCGCTCTCTGCTCATAATTATTTACATTTCTTTCAAAGAAACAGAACCAGAAAATTAAAATTGGTTGTCTCTGGGAAGTAGAACAGGGCATATATTAGTCAGGATTGTCCAGAGAAACAGAACCAACAGGATATATACATTATGTATTATATATTTACATATAAATCTTTGTGTGTTTGTGTATGTATGTGTGTGTGTGTGTGTATATATATATATATATATATATAGAGAGAGAGAGAGAGAGAGAGAGAGAGAGAGAGAAAGAGATGTATTATTATAAGGAGTTGACTCACCAAATAATGGAGGCTGAGGAGCCCAACAATCTGCCATTTGCAAGCTTGAGACCCAGGAAAGCCGCTGGTGTCGTCGTTCCAGTCTGAATCTGAAAGCCTGAGAACCAGGACCAGTGGTGCAAGTTCTAGTCCAAGTCCGAAGGCCTGAGAACCCGTAGCGCTGATGTCTGAAGTCAGAAGAAGACTGATGGCCCAGCTCAAGCAGAGAGAGGTTTCCCTCCCTCTGCCTTTTTGCTCTATTTAAGCCCTCAGCAGATGGGCCACCTGCTTTACATATCCACCGATTCAATTGCTAATCTCACCTGGAAACGCCCTCACTGACCCAGGAATGACCTCTAACCAAAAATCTGGGCATCCCTTGGCTCTGTCCACTTGACACATAACATTCACCATCACAATGGGGATGGAAGAGTGGGGATGGGTTTTTTGTTTTTTAAATTCTAAACCCTTCCATATTACTCTTTTAAAACACATGCATGGATGGACACGCTTGAAGCTCTTACTCGAGGGGGGAGGGGAGCATGGACAATATATGTAACCTTAACATTTATACCCCATAATACGCTAAAATAAATAAATAAAATAAATAAATAAATAAAACGCATGCATGTTTTATAAAAATGACCATTTCAGATGTCACATAAGAGTCTTGCATATAAACCCTCGCTCTGGACAGAATAACTGGGAAAGCGGTTTCCCCTACCCCTGCTTAAGACATGCCAAACAATATTTACTGAATATGGACTTTAAGAAGCGTAAGAGCATTAAACTACTCAGAACCCACATCCTTCAGTCAAGTCCTGCCTACTCCACAAGACTAAGGATTCCCATAATATGATGAAATAAAAGGAAGAAGAAAAAATAAAAACTTTGCCAGTGATGTTAAAAAGATTGAAATTTAATAAAAACTGTAGCACAATTATTAAAAAAACCCTAAATTTACTGATAATGCCTCCAAATGAGGCATGTTATAAAAGTAAAATCAGAATGATTTGAGTGTTCTCTAGTAGTAAATAAAGTAGACTTTTCAAATAAAAAATAATGTGATAAGATAGGCAAAAAATGCTTCTTAAACTATAAATGTTTTTTTTTTTTTTAACTCTCTCCACATTATCCCTCACCCCTGGTTCTGTGTAGCGCCCGGGAATGTATTAAACCACATGGAGGCCACCAAAGAGCCAGAAAATAGGTTCCCGCCAGCAAGGAATTACCGATCTAGGTGCAGAGACAAGATGACACCGCAAACCAATTACAGCACATTACTCCAGACTGGAAGGGCCCACGCAGGCGGGGACAATCACTCTTCATCGCAGACCCATCAGGGCCCCACACGTAATAAGACCTTGATAAATACGTGTTAATGGGCAGATGGATCAATTACCTGGCAGCCCATAATTCAGAGCCCAGACACAGTACCGGCAGGCTGGGAGGGAAGAAGGGCTGGTTGTACTTAGCTCAGGCACGGAGGCCGGGCTGTATTTCCAGTCGGGTGCTGAGGATGTCGCAGTGTCACGGAGGGGAAGATGAATATTCCAGCCCCGGGGAGGCCCGACAAGGAAGATGCGTGGAAGTGAGGAGTTCACAGCAGCTTGGGTGGAGGAGGGGGGCGGGAGAGGAGGGCTGCGGTGCCCCCATAGTGCTGCCCACACCCCGTGGCAGCCGGACTGGTGGAGGGTGTTAGGGACCGACCTTCCACAGCCCCACCGGACAGAAAAGCAGAGACATCGAGGATGTAATTACACAAGAGGAGGTTTATTTTCTGGCTAGCCAGGGCCCAAGCCCTAGAGTGGCACTAACGCAGTGGCCACTCTTGCAGGCAAGGACCCCGACTGGGGTTGCAGCGTGCCTTTTATCCCTATGGTGCATACGCTATGCAGTGGCTGATCACGCGTGGATCATGCATTGACCTTTAACATGATTGGTTGGCCGGTAGCCCCACTATACAGGGGTTCGAACAATGCAAAGTTGGCGCAAACAAGCAAGCAAGCAACGGTTTCCATGACAAGCAAGCAACAGTTTCCAGAAGCCGGATGTTGGTTCCGGCTTCACTGGGGGTGTGGGCCTTGCAAGTATGCAATGTCTCGACCCCTCACAGAGGGGTGTGGTGGGGAGGGAGGGAAGGAGAGGGCAAACCACACCCAGCAGGCTGCAGGGAGCCTGGCGCACGCGCTGTCACCCCACCAGGTGGAGGAACCCCGCCTTTTCCTGGGACTTGTATTCGGCACCCGGCTTATACCAGGATCAGCCGGGAAAGGAAAAGTGAGTTGGGCATTTCCTGCTCACCAGGACATCAGAGCCTTTTACAGTGGGAGAGACAACCAGTGACATGGACAACCAGTGACATGGGCTTGGAGCAAGCGTGAGAAGCCAGCGCTCTGAGCCCAGGCACACTCAAGGCCCCATCCCTGTTCCAGCACTCATAGGTGGAGATGCTCAGGCAAGTTTACCTTTCCAAGCCTCAGTTTTGTCACATGAGACTAGCCCCTGCCTCACAGGCTGTGAGGATGAAATGAAGTCACGTGGGTGAAGCGTTCAGAGCGTGTGCAGCTCCTCCCCAGGACTCCATGAACCTTAGCGTTGTTAGAAGGAGACAGAGCAGAAACCGGGCAAGACTGGGTGGAGGTGCTGAAAGCAAGCGGCATTTGGATGTGCAGACATGGGCAGACCACGGCATCCCGGCTCCCAGCCCCGAGAGCAAAGCTCGGGTGCAGGAGAACAGTGTGTGCAGGGAGCGCGGGATTTCCATCTGACTCTGGGAGGGCACCTGGGAGCTATGTCTGGAACGGGACATAGCAGGGGGCATCCTGGGGTATGCACGGCAAGACATGCAGACCTTGTTCTGGAGCCAGTGGGGAGCAGGGAAGGGGCCCCGTCAAGGCAGGGCCCGTGGAGCTCTCTGGCGGGTCTGGGGCAGAGGCTGGTGAGGACAGACTCGATGTGGGTGGCCTGTGTGGGCCCCAGCCTGACACCCAGAAAGGGTGGGAAGGAGGCAGCCATCACAATAGATGAACCCTGGCAGGAGCTGGAGGAGACCTAGGGTTGGGATGTCATTCTCGGGACTTTATCTCTCTCACAAATGACTAATCCAAGGGGAGACGGTGGAGTGACAAGAGAGGAGATAAAGGGATATGTTAATGATTGGAGAGGCGGCATCGTTCAGGGAAACATTGATACGTCTCATCTAACCATTCACCAAGAAACGAGTCAGCCAGGGAGTCCCACGAGAGAAGCACAACTCCGCAGCCTGACAAATGAGCTGGAGTCCACACGTGTTCTGGGCTTGGGCAAAAGGAAAAGTGGATTGCTCTCTAGTCCCCTTCAAGCCTATTTAGGGCCCCATTGCCATATTAGCACCACCCCTTCCCTCAAGTGACTGGGCCCCATGGCCACATCCAAACACACCATGTCTCCACATGCAGGTGTGGTATAGACGTTTCAATCCCTGCAAAGCTACTCCCCAGCTGCGGGGCTTTGGGCAGGTGACTAAACTTGGTCACTTCAGACCTCTGCAGTAAATGGAAACAAAGGCGAATCCTTCAGCAGTGCACTTACTTGCTGTCTGGGAGCCATAATCTCTTCCTCCAGCGCAGAGTGAAAGTTGGTGAAAATTCAACAAGGCACTGGACAGAGAGTCCCTGTACGCCCCTGACCTCGAGGCCTACTGGCGTATGTTCAGAGAGCTCATGCATTTATTTCCCTTTCAGGTGAGTTCTAAATACACAGATACTGTTTGCTCATAATGCAAAGAGACCTCACAATCTACGAGGACAGCTAAACTTATAACAAGCCAAGTACTGGGATAAAAGTTATTCCAGAGCCTTGCAGGTGTTCTCAGACCAAATTGTTTCCTTCCTGAAGAAAATGATGTGCAGTATTGACACTGGCAAAGCAACTCCAAAACGAACTCTGATTCAGTACCTCCTTCTGCTGGTTTTAACATAAAACAGATTCATAAAATTTTATTTCCTTTTTGAATCTGGCAATGTTCCAATAGGAGTGCTATTATTGCCATTTGATATGTTTCCACTGAAATTTTAGCCACTTACATTGTATATGTGCAGCTATAAAAGTAGACCCTCTCATGCTTTCTCTTTGGGAAGACAAGGTTCATGACAACCTTTCTTCTCATGAAATCTAACTCTGATTAGGGTTTGGGGCTATAGTTTAAGTTTCTATCTTCCTATCAAAGAGGCATGCCTAGTAGGTAATGAATGCATCCGTCGGAAGGCTATGGAAGTCACATCTGTTCCACGTGAAACACTAGAGAGAGTTCAAGTGTGTCAGGGAAACCATTTAAATAGACCTTCTTTTCTGGTCCATCTCCAAAGGGCTTTGCCTGCAACATTTCTTAGCCCTGGTAAAGTTCCTCATAGCAACTGAAAATAATAAAACCATATTTTAAAACATCCTTGAGTAAATCAAGCTGGATTTCTTCTACCTAGTCTGAACATACACAGTTTCGTATGGTGGCATTAAAAATGACATTAAGAGCAGCCTTGCAGGTACTCTCAAAATGTTTAGGTCCCCCGCTTATCATAATTGCCCCATGAGCTGGGATTAAATGAGAAAAAATAACAAGTTCTCCTTTGCCCCAAACTAACGACTCATAAACTCAAGCAGAAAAGGATTGTATAGGAAGCATGTCACAAAGTCTGAAGAATCAACAGAAATACCTCTAAGGAAAAAAAACCCAAGAGCATGGAAAAACTGGAAAACTAACATAAAACTAAAAGACAATTTGATGTGATGAGATTGCGATAATTCAGGGAAAAGAAAGTGTCTTCTATTGCAAACAAGCAAGAAAGCTAATAACAACAACAAAAAAAGAAAGTTAATAAAAAACAAAACCTAATATCTACAAAGAAATACAAAAATATATTTTATATGTACATATATATTTAAAAGTTATACCATCCTTTAGAAACAGTCAAAAAAACCAAGAAGTTTTGAAATTTTCAAAATGTAAATTAAAAGGTTAACAGTAAGTCTAAAGTTAAAATATGAGTTTTTTGTGTTTTTTTTTTATTTCGGCATATTATGGGGGTATAGATTTTAAGGTTTCAATAAATGCCCATTTCCCCCCCCCACACACAAGTCTGAGTCTCCAGCATGACCATCCCCCAGATGGTGCACATGTCACTCATTATATATGTATATACCCGCCCCCCTACCCCCTCCCACATGCCCAATACCCTATTACTGTAGTACCTATGTGACCACTTAGGTGCTGTTCAGTTAATACCAATTTGCTGGTGAGTATATGTGGTGCTTGTTTTTCCATTCTTGGGAAACTTCACTTAATAGTATGGGTTCCAGCTCTAACCAGGAAAATATAAGATCTGCTATGTCACCATTGTTTCTTAGAGCTGAATAGTACCATGGTATACATATACCACATTTTATTAATCCATTCTTGGATTGATGGGCACTTGGGCTGTTTCCACAGCCTTGCTATTATGAATTGTGCTGCTATAAACATTCAAGTGCAGGTGTCTTTTTTGTAGAGTGTCATTGGATCTTTTGGGTAGATGCCCAGCAATGGGATTGCTGGATCAAATGGTAGATTCACTTGTATCACTTTAAGATATCTCCATATTGCTTTCCACAGAGGTTGAACTAGTTTGCAGTCCCACCAGCATTGTAGGAGTGTTCCTCTCTCTCTGCAACCACGCCAGCATTTATTGTTTGGAGACTTTTTGATAAAGGCCATTCTCACTGGAGTTAAGTGATATCTCATTGTGGTTTTGATTTGCATTTCCCTGATGATAAAATATGAGTTTTTTATAAGCCAAAGCACAAATAGATAAGAAATATGACAGAAAAGATGAAATACATAAATAGAGCATCTATCAATCTAGGAGGCCTATTAATCACTGAATATAGTATAGAAGGGGAAGAAAATGGAGAGTAGGGACTTATTTAAAATAATAGAAAACATTTCCCCAAAGTGAAAATTGAATGTCATTAGAGAATGACTTTTTCCCAGTCAAAAATTTCACAGCTAGACACATGATATCAAGAATAAGGAAATATGAAAGAGCTTCCATAGTGTTGAGTCGGCAGCAGAGTAACTACCTACAAATGACAAGAGGAGTTTCATACTTTGTGAGACTCTGTGCACTTACATGTTGATAAATTTGTATGCCTTTTCTCTCATTAAGAAAAAAAAAAGACAAGAAACATGCTGACATCAGACTTCTCATAAGCAGTACTGGATGTCAGTAGAAACTAGTGGTAACAAGATTTTTGAAGAAAAATTTGTATACCCAGGCAAGCTATTAATCAAATGTGATTGACCTAAATAAAGATATTTTTGGACAAACGAGCCTTCAAAAAATGACTTCTGACTTTCATAACAAGTTCCTTAAGGATAATACTCCATCAAAAATGAAGGAGATCAATCCAGAAAGAGAAAAACATGGGATCCAGGAAACAGTGTCCAAACTAGGAAATACATTTAGAAAAATCCCAGAAGGACAGCTATACAGAAGACAGCAACAGGTCCAAACTCAGGAAGGAGAACTTAAGACCAGGAGAAAGACAGGGACTCTGTAATCATTGATATATTTGAAAGGCTTTGTAAACTTGAGGCTATGATAAAGGCACGTTCTCCATTTTGCTGAAAGAAAGAAGGGAGGGAAGGAGGGAGTAAGAAAGAGAGATAAAAGATGGGACATGTTAGAAAGACGAAACCCTAGACGAGAAAGTGGTAATCCAAATACAAAGCGAAGTAAAATGTAACATGATTTTAAACACCTGATAGATTGAAAGAAAAGAAAAACCATTTGACCTTGGTGTTGTTATGCCTCCTCTTTTCTGAGTAGCCCATAATAGTCCTGACATTGGGCGCTTAAAGAGGGACTTGGAATCCTAGCATATCGTCCCTCCCTGCAGTGGGCAATAATTAGTTGATCATAAGCAAATGCCTTTTAGTGGGTATTAGCTTTTTAAATCAACCATAGGGAAGCCTTTATTGTAACAGTAGAACTAAATGCAAATCTCATTAATGTTGACTGCATAAAAGCATAGGTATAGCTGAAAAAAGGGGCCCTAGATTAATTCAATGGGTGGCTTATGATCCCCATAAAAATGAAATTGCTGAGGAGGAATCCAGAGCGATCACATCCATATGAAATGACAAAATGCTAAATTTGGTGAATTTGTAAAATTTGTTATTTACCACATTGCATATTAGAGGCTTGGGCTACTTGTTACAGAAGGCGAGGGATGAAAGAGTGACACCTTATCTTTCAGAGAGGGGAGGAAAATATTGACTGAAGCTAAAAGGGCAAGAATTGGAGGTTTAAGCACATTATTTCAAGTTAAACATATCAGCAATGAAGAATATTTTTTAAAAAATAATATAACTATGAAACATTAGGAAGAGAAGCGGTAGGAGAATGCTGGGCCATGTAACCGAAATCCTCATCTATTATAGCAAGAAGTCAATAGAATGTTCTAAAACTGATGAAATTAGGAAACAGGAATGTGAGTTTATTATTTTGAATTATGAAATAAATCATGGAAGAATGAAAAATGGAAACCTCTTAATAAAGGTTTCATTAGGAGTATGGTACTAGGGCTTGGGAGAGCTAGGGCAGGGAGTAATGTTTTCATTATAAGCTTGTTTATGCTGCTTGACTTTTTACTAAGTGCATCACCTGTGTCAATAATGGTGTTGGGGTGTGTGTGTGTGTGTGTGTGTGTGTGTGTGTGTGTTTTCATTACAGAAAGAACCATATCTCATCCATCATTGTTTCCCTAGGTCTATCCTAATAATAGCAATAAAATAATAGTAAAATTGTCTGTTTATTAAGCCCCTACCATGCCCCAGACACTGCCACGTGCTGCATGCACATCACTGTTACTCTTTCCACAATTCTGCAAGGTCAATATTTTCTCCATTTTTCTGATGAGGAAATGAATACAAAGGAGTTTCAAAACAGAAGTTGTCCCAGGACATACAGCTAGTTAATGGCAGGATTTGAACCTAGATTTGACTGTCTCTAAGACTTTGGGCTTTTTTTTTTTTTTTTTTTTTACCTAAACTATCATTTCAATAAATGATCGTGAATGAATGATTATGAATAAATGAATGAATACAAAATTTAAAATGAATGTCAGTTATGTTGTTCCATGTCTCAGAAAATACCATATTATCTTGCCATCTAGATCCAAAATGCTATAGGCTCTTAAACTCACTAAAATAACTTGAAGGGGATATTGGGATATTGTGAAGTCATAAGTAAGGCCGGGTGGGAGCCAGAGGGGAAATTTAGATTCTCAAAAGTGAGTGGGGAGATTTTGTCCAGTAATAGAACAAATTGCAATAATCCATGCTGAAGGAACACTAGGTAGTAAATATATATTGAATCAACCTCAACATTTTCAGCTTCCTAGTTGAATATACTATTTCATGCAGATTTAAATGGCACAGGCATTAGGGCTTAATGCAAAATTAGTTTGCCTAAGTGGCTGTGTCTTTGAGCCCAAAGAAGGTCACAGAAATGCAAGAGCCTGTCCTGCCTCAGCAACAGGGCGTGAGTGGCAGGCCTTTCTGATCACTTATCCTACCAATAAAAATGGGGGTGCACACATCCCACCTATATATGCATTTATAAATCATATTCTGATCTACTTGATTAAGATATGCATTTCAGCACACATACAAAAACAGAAAATTTGAAAGGCTGGAATAAATTCAGCATAGAAACAGAAGTTCTATTTTTTCTTCTTACCCTCTCATGGGTAGTGTTGTGCAACCCCAGCTGTACCCCACTTGGGGGAACACTGGTTTGTAGGGTAACATCACACACTCAGCAAGTAGCCATGGAAGACAAGTTGTGTATAAAAGAAAAAAATATTACCATTGGAGCCAACATTTATCACACTCTTACATTTTGCTAGGCACTGCTGTAAGCAATTCATTTAATCCTCACAACAACTTATTTTTTTACTATTAACCTCTCAATTCACAAAAGAAAAAATTGAGGCACTGTGATTAAATAACTCACCTGAGGTCACATAGCTAGTAAGTGTTGGGTCCAGAATGCCTTTTTTAAAAAAAATAAACATTTTATTTTGGAACAATGTTTAAATTGTAGAAAAGTTGCAAAAATAGTAGAGTTCCTGTATACCCATTATACAGCTTCCCCCATGATTAATATCTTACATAACCATGGTACATTTGGCAATGTAAGAAACTAACACTGGTACCTCACTATTAGCCAAACTCCAGACTTTATGTGGGTTTCACCAGTTTTTCTAATGTCCTCTTTCCGTTCCAGGACCCAACACCTATGGTGTCATATTGCATTTAATTCTCTTGTTTCCTTAGTGTCCTCTGGTCTGTGACAGTTTCTTGGCGTTTCCTTGTTTTTCATGACCTTAATATTTATGGAAATTATGATTCAGGTATTTTGTAGGAATGTTCCTCAATTTGGGTTTGTCTGATGTTTTGCTCATGTGAGTTTTTGGGGAAAAAAAAACAATGGAAGTGAAGCGTCCTTTCATCATGTCATATCAGGGTACATGGTATCAACATGACAACGTCATTGATGCTGCCCCTTATCACTTGATTAAGGTGGTGTTTGCCAAGTCTCGCCTCTATAAAATTGCTACTTTTCCCATTCTGCGTTCTTTGGAAAAAATCACTGAGCCTATCCCACCCTGGAAACAGGGGAGGGGATTAGCTTTAGCTTCTGGAGTGAGGGGTATCTACTGGAATTTTTCTGTAAGGAAAATTTTTCTCTTCCCCCCAGTTTATTAAATCATCTATGTATAGCAATATGGAGTCATATGCTTATTTTTACTTGGCGTTACAATCCAATACCATGTTATTTATTATTGCCCAAATTATTCTACCTTTGGCCATTGGGTGCTTCTTCAGGTTGGCTCCTGTGTCCCTTGGACACGCCACCATCAGCATGGTTGGGCTTTTAGGTTTCATTTTGTTTTAGCACTTTCTTATTTTCTGGCACTGCAAGACACTCCAGGCTCATCTTTTATATTTTCTGTCCTAGACTTTAGAATAAGCCATTTCTCTAAGAAGCCCTGGTTCCCTTTATTGGAGAACATATTAGAAACCAAGATCTGGATGCTGGGAGTGCTCATTGCTACTGCAGTGATATTGTTTCTAGGGCTTCTTAGTGAACAGAGCAAGGAAATACATGTGTGTACACGTACCCGTGCACACACCACACACATCTCTGTGATTGCTCTTATGTTTGTATATATTAAGCCAAGCCTGAGTTTGTATTGATGGCCTTCAACTCTCATCTGGGCCACAGGGTATACTGTAGCCTTTCTTGCCTGCTTATCTGTAACTTCCCTGTCTGACAATGAGAAACCTGGCTCCCCCACCTGCCATCCATTTTCTTATTTGTTCAACCCCAGTATACAGATAAAGAGTTTTTCAGAACTGTTAACCCATAAGGAATAAATTTTCCAAGCAAAGTACAATGTTTTTGCCTTTAGCCTTACAGTTTCTAGTTAAAATATCTTTTTTTCCAAAGTTACTTAGGTCAGCTCCTTTCTTCCCCACCCCCTTTCATTGCTGTTATATCAGACATTGTGCATCATCAGCAAGAATTCTACCAGAGAAACACAGCCACAGACCCAGAGGGATAAGGAGACGCACATATATTTCCTTGGCTTATGTGACCTTCTTATTCCTGTGTCTTCTCATCGTCTTCTTTCTATGTATTTCTGTGTCCAAATTTTCTACTTTAAAAAAAAAAAGATTATAGCCATATTGGATCAGGCCCCATTCTAATGACTTCATCTTAACTTGATTATCTGCAAAACTCCTATTTCCAAATAAGGTCAAATTCACAGGTGCTGGGGATGAGGACTTTAACATCTTTTGGGAGTATACAGTTCACCTCCTGACACTAGCCAGGCCTAAAACCCACAGGGAATGAAGTCAGGAAGCCTTGGCCAGAAATCCTCAGGCAGCAGCTGGAGCTGCTGTCCCCAGGTAGAACGTCTTCAGAGAAGCCTCAGTTCTGCTCTAAATGCCTTTCAGCTGATCAAATCAGGACCGCCCAGATTATCGAGGATAACCTCCCTTGCTTAAACCCAACTGATTCTGAACTTTAATCACAGCTACTGAATCCCCCCACAGCAACATCTAGATCGGTGTTTAACTGAGAGACTGGGGACCATGACCTAGCCAAGCTGACACATAAAGCTGACCGGCTCATGTTGCAGTACATTTAGACTCGTTTGCCTTGGTCTGCATTCGATAGGATGCCTTCAGAGCTCAGAGAATACCCAAAGCCACTCGAGAAGCTACTATAACTATGAGCATCAACTGTGAAATCTTAGGCATCTACAAGACTTACTAATGCCAGACTTGTTCCACATGCTTTAGCTCATTCAACCCTCCTAGAAGCCTTTGGCGTTAGGTTGCCAGCCTTACTTGATGAGGACCAAGAGGAAAAGATACCTGCAGTGGCAGAAGCAGGACTGAAACCGAGGCAGGTCTGTTTGGCTCCAAATATCTAGGGTCTAAAACCTTAACCACGAAGTTGCAGTGCCTCTCTACTCCCTAAATGGGTCTTTTCAAACATACACAAGAAAACCTCCAGGGACGTATTTAAGCATTTTAAGGTCATGTGATTTGCATTTATCAAAAAATAATCTCATTTATTCAATTCAGTGCACCAGGCATTTCTACAAGAGGACAAAATTTGCACATAACATACAATTTACTATCTTAACCATTTCTAAATGTACAGTTCTCCCTTTGCCTCTTGAGATTAAACAGGTATGGGTTTTCTACAAAGGCCAGATGTTCCTCCAAAGTCAGTTAGTTTATTATTAAGGCTGTGATGACACCTCTCCTGGCGAATAGCAAAGGAGGGAAAATTCATCGAGTGGCATTCACAGGCAGAGGGCAACGGGCTTTGCAAGGCACGTGCTGCGGGAGGACCAGCTTCGCGTGGGAATGTCAGGATGGCAGCTCTTGGCCAGGTGGCAGAGATCAAGTATCCGAAGGGCCCTAACACACTCTACAAGGTTCTGCCGAGATGTGATATGAGTACTGTATAATTTTCTCTTCATACCTTCCTGATCCATTAATTATTGTCAAGTTTGCAAGTAAGGATTTTGATCATCCACCAAAGAATAGCAGAAACAACCTTTGGCTTGGTGTGGATCACCAGAACAGCAGTTAAGGAAAAGCATTCCCCACCACCCTACTTCCTGCAGGCAACAAAGGATTCACAGTCTTAAAGCTTGGTCATTAATCAGCCTAGTGTCCCCAGCAATGTCCAAACCCCAAGTGGGGGTGCATTTTATGCTTCTCTATACTTTATAGATGTTTGAACAGAAAGGAACTATTTTTTAAGAAAGAGCTACAAGGTGGTTTCCTTAAAATAGCTAACAAAGACGGGGGCAGAGTCTTATAGCGGTAGAAGGAGCCTCCAGCTGCTCACCTGTACCTCTCACCTGCTAACCTGTAGCTCTCGCCTGCTCCCTGCAACTCTCACCCGCTTCACCAGCAGTTCTCACCTGCAACTCTCACC
Organism: Microcebus murinus; assembly: GCF_040939455.1. Taxonomy (NCBI): domain Eukaryota; kingdom Metazoa; phylum Chordata; class Mammalia; order Primates; family Cheirogaleidae; genus Microcebus; species Microcebus murinus. Next base: position 94,843,742 of record NC_134109.1, read on the forward strand.
TGCTCACCTCTGGCTCTCACCTGCTCACCTGCAACTCTCACCTGCTCACCTGCACCTGTGCTCCACAAGTCACAGGCTAATATCAAGAGCAGGTGAAAATTTCAAGATGAAACAATAAATTTCTCAATACTGGAAATCTGTCTATCCTACTCCAATTCGCCCACCCCATCTACCCCCTACGGATGAGAGCTAATGCTTTTCCCTCCATGGTATGCACAGTGAACTGCTCACAGACCACTGGGAATAACAGTGACCCAGTTCTATCCCAGACACCCTTGGGCATCTGCAGGAAATCCTCTCCTGCTTTCCAGCCGGAATCTCAGAGCTGTCTGAGAAGGGCAGAATGAAATTATTCCCCTCTCTGTGGAAGGAGCTAGCCTGGAGTCAAGGGTGTTACAATGTGAGGCTAATTACTGTAGCCTTTTAATATGCTCTTCTCTGAGGCCCTCCCGGGAAGGATAAAATAAAACGCTGCATAATAACAGGTGAAATGAATGGTGGACTGGGAACCTTCAGTAGCTCTGTGACCTTGGACAAAGTAGTTGACCCAGACTTGCAATCTTCTTAACACAAAGGGAGAAAGAGAAAGGCCCCCTTCTTTTCCTTGCCAGAGTGGAGGATCAGGGAGGAGCCAGGTGTCTCAGAGAGGACTCACCCAGGAAGTAGGCTGGGCAGGCGGTGAGCCCTGTTGGAGGCACCATGCGTGGCTTCTCAGCCTTGGGTTCTCTATTACTAATACCTCACATTTCCCCACAATTTCCATTCACTTGAGTCTCAGTTTTATTTGCTTTACTGCTGTTTTGTTTTAATTGTGAAGTATATCATACACACAGAAGAGTATAAAAAGCTTATGTAGGATTCAGAAACTCACAAAATGAACATCAGTGTATGTATTCACCATGGAGGAACAGAAATAAAGTCTTCCCATCCCTTAGAATCCCCACACACCTCATCTCTGTCACTCTTTCCTCCTTCCCCCAGAGCTAACTGCTGGCCTGATTTCCATGTTAACAGTCCCTTCACATTTTCTTATCACCTCTGAGTGTAACCCTAAAAATACATTGATTAATTTTGGTTTTGATATTTACATCAATACAGTCATACTGTTATGAATTCATGTGTGACTTTCTTCTTGGGCTCAAGTTTATGTTTTTAAGATTTCTTCATGTTATTGAGGGAAGCTGTGTATAATTCATTCATCTTCACTGCTTATCTCATTCCTTCATATATGGAATCAAATGGACCATAATTCATGTATTCATCTGCCGTTGATGAGCATTGTGTTGTTTCCAGTTTGGAGCTATATCAGGAGCAATGCAGCTATGAATTCTCCTGCATTTGTCTCCTGGCCACACATGTATAAGAGTGTCTTTGGGTAGGGGTGGAATTGCTGGGTCATAAAATATGTGAATGGTCAGCTTTACCAGGTAATACTAAATAATGCTGTTTTTCAAAGTGGTTGTACTAATGCATACTCCCACAAGCAGTTAATAATAGGAGTTCTGGTGGCTCCTCACCCTCCAAACACCATAAACTGTCCACTCTGTTGTTGTTTTTGCCAGGTTGCTGTCATAAAGTGGTTTCTCGTTGCAGTTTTAATTTGTAATTCCCTGGTTAATAATGAGATGGGGCATCCTTTCATATGACTAAGTCATAAGTGTGCTCCTCTTCTATAAAATGCTTGCTCATGTCTTTTGCTAACTATTCTATGGTATCCTTTGTTTTGTCAAATGACACCATAGAACAATGATTGCTTCACAAGAATGATTATATGTTCTGGAAGTCCTTTGTGGTTCTATATTGCAAATATCTTCCCACCGTTTATATCATCTGCCTGCTCACGATTCCTTTTCCTATCTCAGATATTCCCTCCTGGACCATTTCCTCCTGCCTGAACCACATGGTGTAGAATTTCCTCTAATGGGAAACTTCTGGTGATTAGTGATCCATTTTTGTTTGTTTTATTTGAAATATCTTCATTTTGCTTTTATTTTAAAAAATCATTTAGATGGATTTAAATTTTTGTTAACAATTATTATCTCTCGGCACACTGAAGAGAGTATTCCACTGCCTCCTGGCTTCCACTATGATGGGCAAGAAGTCATCGGTGACTCTAATTGCCATCCTTTTGTGGAGGGTCCATCTTTTCTCTCTGGCTGCTGTTAAGATCATCTCTTTTTCTTTACTTTGTACTTAATAGAATTGTCTCTAAGTATGAGGTATCTAGGTGTGTTTTATTCTTTTATCCATTCCCCCCTCAGATTTGTTGAAAATTAATGTCTTTTGAAGAGTTTTGGAAAATTTCAGTCACTATCACTTAGAATAAAATCTTCTCCTCATGCCTGGCTAAAACTTCTAATTTGTCTTCTCTCTTTTTCCCCCACATTTTCTAACTTCTCAGATTTATAAACATGATAATTCCATTGCATCCACCTTCATTATTTCTAACTATATTTATTTTTCAGGTTAGTCCATCCATTGAAGTTTTAATTTCAATTATCATCTTTTTAATTTTTAGAAGTTATCTTGTTTGGTTCGTTTCCAAGTCTCCTTGCTCCCTGCTCAAACTTTCAAGCTTCTTGTTTAAGTTTTTAAACATATTTTGCAAACTTATTTTACTTTTGGTATTCAATATAGCCAGTCTCTGAAGCTCTTGCTGATCTATTTCTACTACCTAAAGTTTTTTCCCTCCTGGTTCTCTCAATCATAACATTTGTTTCCTTGTGTGTTTTGTGATTATCACCTATAAGTTGCTCATTTTCTTTGGACATCTATCTGTGGGAATTCTGAGAGGCAGCAGGATTCTTCCAGAATATATTTTTATTTATTCAATTGATCATGTGAGGTTGTACCAAATTGAGAACACTTTAAATTTTCAGAGTTATTATAGCTATTTCAGACCACACATATGGCATGAATTTACAAATGCAACTGAGAGTATTTTGTGCCAGGCCAAAGTGATTGTCTGGATTGAGACAGACTTTTCTTGCGTCTCTTTCTGCATTTACCAAAAACATGTGTATTCCTTTGGGATTCTAGCTTTATTTGAGAATCCCCTATGAGGTACTCTACTTTGTCAAGACCTGGACTTAAACTCTTGTCTCCTGTGCTCATATAATCTCCAAGGATGAAGCCTGAGGCTCTGGCGTTTGGCAGAAATTGCCAGGGTGCAAGCAAGTTTGCATATTCAATTACCTCCCAGGGTTCTTGGTTTCAGTTTGTTTGGAGCTCAGAGAATTTCTTACTTCGACGTCAGCTCACAGATGCATTTTAAAAGATTTTTAAAATATACTTTATCCAGCATTTCAGTTGTTTTGGAAGGGAAACTGTTCCAGCTATCTAATTTACTGTATTGCTGGAAACAGAAATGATGGCGCTGGTTTATTTTTAGCCAGAGCTCATTTCCGGATCACTCTGCACCTGTGAACCTGAACCAATTTGCATGAATGTGACTTCTTTTCCTAGCTAAAAAAGAATTTCCAAAGAGGAAAACCAATGAACTTCAATTTCCAAAGTGAAAAACAAATAGCATGCCAGTCTACCTGCCCCACTGACTCCCAGAATGATGACCCTAACCTGCATTCGAAACCATCGAGTCAAATGTACTGGTAAGAACAGCTGATGTTCATCAGGGTAAGGCTTATTAGCATTTGCCAAACACTGAGTGTATTATACATATTACCTCAAGCTTCACAGCAACCATCTGAAGTAGTCATTATTATGAGCTCCATTTTACAGATGAGCACACTGAAGAGCAAAATGTTTAAGCAATTTGTCCAAAGAACGTGGTAGAAGTGGGAGGCAGCTAGGATCCAGAGCGCACATTCTTGGCCTTGCTGTTCTGCTCTCTGTTAGAGGAAAAGCAACTGGTGAAAATCCAGCTGCCTGAGAAATACAGCCCATGTTGGATTGTCCAGAGAAAATTATTCCTCTAGCATCATGGTTCTTAACCTGAGCAGCCTGTCAGAAGCACCTGGGGAGTATATTCAAAATACATCCTGCACTTTCCACGTCGAGATGCTAATTTCATTGGTGTGAGGTTGGGCTCTGACCTCTTTACTTTGTCCAGTCTCCCAGGTATTCTGATGAACCACCTTGGTTAAAATCGCCCCTCTGTGAGTTATCCAGGGCTACCGCCCTGGAGAGCTGACTCTCTGCCTTCGTTTATGTTGGATCACTTTATCAGGGTTCAACTTCCCAGAAAAATGAATGTGGGGCAAGAAAGAGAGTTGTCGTCCAATTTGTCACATCTGAATGTCCTCAAGCAATTCGCCTTTCCCTAAAACTGAGCCTCAGTTTCTTCCTGTTGAAAATGAGAATGGTTTAGTGCTAATATTCAAGACTTGAGAGTTTCTGAGTGGTTGTTGAATAAACCCAGTGTCTTTTGAAAATTAGCACTCTGTATGTGCAGGCCAGCCTGGGAGGAGGGCAGCTCTGCCTTAAATTAGCTATGAGGATCGTTATGGCTTTCATACATCCATCACTCCACATGCGTGAATATTGGGGAGTGAGAGTCACCATAGCATGCTGCCACCTTAGTGATCCTGAATGGTTTCCAATACAGAAGACCCTCGCTGAAAGCTCCGAGCTCTCTCCTTCCTGGTTCAAGTGCTTTCAAAAAAGCAACAAGTGCAGTTTGACTGGGGAAGAGTCACTAAGGCACAAAGTCCTAAAAAAAAGGAGAGGCCCAGATTGAGAATGCCGCCCACCGCCACACACACACACACACACACACACACACACACACACACACACACACACACACACACACACACACACACGCCCTTCTTCCAAGGGTGCTGAAGCCATCTGGACAGAAAGAAGCTGCCTCTAAGGAATTTGGCTTCGTCGCGCCTGCGTATAAGAAATTCCATCACACAAGTTCCTCCGCGACAGAGCACCTGACTGCTCTGGACCCATGTGGTGACAACTCTCCTTCTCTGGCGGGTTCTGGCTCCAGGTTCTCATCACGGGCTTGGGCCTTCTATTCAGAGCCCCTGGCCGGGGCCCTCCCAGCCGGGCCGGACCTCTCTGGAGGGGACACCCCCCCACGGCCCCCCACGGGGTTGCACCTACCGCCTCGCCGTGCTCGCCGCCACGGGCCCGCAGGGCGGTGTGGGGCTGCTCGTTACCCCGCGTACCCCCGGGCTCTGCGGGGCCAGGGACGGAACTTTCCCCGCAAGCCGTCAGGTGCCGGAAGAACATGCTGGGTTTTCTTCCTGAGGCCCCCTGAGCGGCCGTGGGCCCCGCCTCATAACGCAGTCCCGTGCACGTGGGGGCTCCTCCCGGGCGACTGTCCCACCCGCCCCCCGCCTGTGTCCGGGTCACCAGCTAAGTCTGGCTCCGTCTCCGGGGCTGCCGGTGCGACAGGGCATACGTTCCCGAGGAGAGGCGCGGGGTCCTTATTCTGGTTCCCTCACAGCAGAGGTTTGTCAACCTCAGAGCTGGCTTGGAACGGCCGCTGGGAACTCTCTGGGGGAAGAGTGCAGGGCACAGGCGGCGGCGAGAGGACCTGGCTGGAGGTCAAATGGGGTAGTGCGCTCAGCGTGTCACCTGGCACCTAGCAGGGGTCCCGCACACCGGTGCCGGCGGGGCGACGGGTCTTCCACACGCTGTGGGGAGAACTTTACATATATTCCCCCTGAAAGCCTACTGAAGTTCCTGCAGGGTAAAAAGGTATCCTATTATCACCGTTGTATAGATGAAGGAGCAGGAACTTAGGTTAAGGGACTTTTCCAGTGCCACGCAGCCACTGGCAGAACCTGGTTTCAAATAGCAATGAGTTTTGACTCCAAAACCCAGATTCTCTCCATGGTTCCAGGCTGTCTCATTTCCCCTGGGAAAAAACACCAAGTTTCCCAATGCGTTTATGTCTTAAAATAACTAATAAAATAATATTTTTTTAAAAAATGTTAACAAGCGCTATGAGGAAAAAAGTTGAAATGCCAGTCATTACAATCAATGCGGGCATTGCAATTGAGCATAAAACTATGCCCTGGTTGCTTGAAAGCCCAAAGAGGGGGGAAAAAAATAAATAAAATATAAAATAAAAATAAAATAAAAATTTGTCTTCCCAGCCCTCCTTGTCTGGTGGCTTTTCTTTCTACCACCTCTATCCCTCAGCAGAAGGGTGCTAGCGCTTGGCACTTGATCCCCAGGGTAGCACCCCATGCCCTGGCCCCTCTTTCTTCCCCCAGCCTGCCAAAGATCATTTCTGCCTGCGTTCTTCTGGGCATGCATAGCAATCAGAGAATAAGCCATGTGCGACAAAGGGCTGAGCAGGCGGCACAGGCGGTTGCAGACCAGGGCAGAGTGTGGGGTTTGCACAGGAAGAGCAGTAAGCTCGACTCCAGTGGAGGAGGCGTCGCCCGTAGTTGGCAGGGCTGTAAGAGAGAATTCAGAACTGGGGCGTCTTCTGGGACCCTACTTGTTGCATCACGAGGTCCGTTGTCTACCATGGGTAAGGTTGCTCGTTCTCTTTGCAAGTCAGTCCAGGTCAAGCAAGCTTTACCAAGCAATCCTGGAAGAGCAGGACTGTTTCCCCGGACACCAGTGTCCCCTTCCTCCTGAGCTGGTGTAGGTAGGGCAAAGGCAGCTAATTAAATCCTCAACCCCAAGGCGGAGTAGGTCAACCTGTGGCTCCCACTTGCTGGGAGCTGTGCAGATATTTCAGGAGTCTAAGAATCCATGTGAGCACCAAACATTTCCTGTAGACTGAATATGTCTGCCATTATTATGAGCCACCATTTCACAAATGTGTGTGGACACTGTTAGGCCAGAGAGTTCCAGCTAGAAGAGAGTGTTGAACACAGCAGGCCCCATGACAGATATTCCACACTTGATTGCACACCTGCAACATACCCTTCTTTCTGCACAGCTCCAGATCCATATATCCTGATGACTACACACATCGCTGCACACAACTCACCTGCTCCCAGCAAGGAGGTGACCAAAGACATATGTTCTGCAGGTGCTGTGTGCAGTGGCCAAGTCATGTGGCCCCTTGTAAGGCTGGTTTTCTGCATCAAGCCCATGATCCTCTGATGATACACATTCCTCCAATGTTCCCTCTGACACCCTTTCTAAGGGTCATTCCTCATCATTCTATGAACTTGAGCCAAGTGGTGAATGTATATAATACACACCCCCAAAACACCTGGTAAACATGGCGGAATATAAACAGAACTTTCTTAAGCTAGCAATAGCTAAAGTGATATCTATTTTGTTTTTCAAAAAAAATAAGAGAGGGAATGAGGTATGATTACCCAATTTTCAGATACGTTAGCAGAGAGGGGAAAATATACCTGAGAGAGAGAGAGATCATGCCCTTACTTCTACACCTGGTCCTGAGGCTGCAGCTACCATTTATAAATCCCTTCTTTACCTTTTCCAGGTTCCCTTTGCTTTTTGCCCAATGGGGTAACTCTAACTTTTGCTATCAGAAAATCTTTTGGCTGCAAATAATATAAAATCCAATAGTGACTTGAACCAACTGCAAATACTGGAAAAGCTAACAGTGGCTTAAATAAACAAGGATTTATTTTTTTCAAACAGTAAGACATAGAAAGCAATTTCTGGCATTGGTATAGCAGGATTGGCAGGTCTCTGGGTCACATCTTCATTCTGCTCTCTCCCTTTGCTTCATGATCACGAGTTGGCCACCATGGGCATCACGGCCACATTCAAGGCAGGGAACCTGGACAGGAATATTGACACCAGCCTGCTTTATCTGGACTTTTTATCAGCAAAGACAAAGCTCTCCTAGGAGCTCCCAGCAGGCTTCCCCTATGTCTTCCCAGCCAACACTGGATCACGCCACCACTTCTGGCTGTGAAATCAAATGTGTAGCAAAGAGAAAGGGGAATGTCCTATTAGCTTAAACCAAACGTGATTCTTTAGCTGGGTCATGGCAGATAACCTTCCACCAAATAAAATGAGCAGAAAAGAGTAGGGGAATGGCTGGGGAGATAGAGCACCTGCCTACAGGGTCACAATTTTCTACTAACTTTTAGAGTCTCCTGCGCCCTATTTTACAGTAGCACCTTTCCTTGATAATCAACATCAAGCTCCTCTGCTACTACCTTGTATCTCCACCATTTAATCAAATTGCCAGTGGCAGACCTAGCCCCAAAGGATTTTTATCATGTCTCTTAGTGGAAGTGTCTCTCCACTGTGTGGTGAAACTTGCAGACCAGCAGAGTCTGGCCACAGCGGTGAGATTGCATCAGCAGGTGTAAGCACAAGAGCATCCCCACCTCCACCCAGACATGTCTGGATCTTTCCTCCTGGCTGTGGGAGGAGATGGCGCCATATAAAAGAACTTAAAATTACTAATGAATCTGTGGTTGCTTTTTCTCATTATGTCTTTTCTCAACCAATTGTTACCAGATCAAGGGTTATATGAGTGTCTGTGAAATAGTTCTGACTTTCAAAAGGGCTCCTCATGCTTGAAGGAACTTGAATTCCCACTGGTCCAGTGGGAGGATCTCTAGGAGTTAGGAGACTTTCGTGCTAAGCCTGGCTCTGCGGCTAGCTAACCAGCTATGTGACCTGGGAGAAACCATCTCCCCTTGGTGGACCTTCGTTTTGTGCTCTGTAAATTTGGCAGCTTGGACCAGAAAGTTGTGAAGATCCCTTCCAGTTTTACATTTTTCTACTAATTTATTAGGATCTTACAACTCTAAAATCCTATGATCCTATTACTTTCAGGGTTGAACCTTCTTGTTTTTCTTAGTTTGCCTCCACTTCAGACACCAAAAAATGGACATCTTCTCATTTCCCCTAAAGGGACTGGGCTTTTTCTCTGGATTAATTATCCTGAATGTTGCAGTAGTATGTAAGAAGACTCCCCGTGGTCAATGGTCATACTGTATTAATCACAACTTCCATCTTCAAAAATAAGAAAAAAGGGAAGAAGGAAGGAAGGAACTCCATTCAAAAAGTCTTAAATTCCCCAAAAGTAAAATAAAGCCAATTGAAACTGTCTGGATATTATTGGGGCCTTTCACCTTCTAGACTAATTGGCAATGCATCAAGAGTATCACAAGTTTCTAACAGAATTCATTAATGCCAAAGTTCATTCATTTACACGTGGTACAAAAACGGTGGTGTACTATGGCAAAATAAACCTTCATTTAAAAAATAAATGTTAAGACTGTTTGAAGATTTTTTAAAAATTAATTGTTTAGTTTTTCATGCCTCTCTTTCTTGCCCATAAATGACTTCCGGATGGGCTTACAGAGAACTCTGAGCTGGGAACCAGTTATCAAAACTGCTGGTTGCACTAAATTTATAATCTTAACCAAGTCCCTTTGTATTGTTTAGCTTTAAAAGAGAGATGATAATAATTAACACTCAGAGTTTTGGGAAATAACATGATAAAATATGCCAAGGTTTTTATAAACTATAAAATTAAAATTAAAATCTCACGGTCTAAAATGGAAATGATGAAAAAAGAATCATTTGTAAGATATATGATTTGTGATTAATAATTTTGTTTGAAGTTCAAAAGATCCTGCATATCTGAGAACTTTTTTTTTTTTTTTTTTTTTTTTTTGAGACAGAGTCTCACTTTGTTGTCCAGGCTAGAGTGAGTGCCGTGGCGTCAGCCTAGCTCACAGCAACCTCAATCTCCTGGGCTCAAGCAATCCTCCTGCCTCAGCCTCCCGAGTAGCTGGGACTACAGGCATGCGCCACCATGCCCGGCTACTTTTTTATATATATATATATCAGTTGGCCAATTAATTTCTTTCTATTTATAGTAGAGACGGGGTCTCGCTCTTGCTCAGGCTGGTTTTGAACTCCTGACCTTGAGCAATCCGCCCGCCTCGGCCTCCCAAGAGCTAGGATTACAGGCGTGAGCCACAGCGCCCGGCCCATATCTGAGAACTTTTAAGAGATGTTTGCCAAAATCCAAAGCAACTGACTGTGTATAGATACACACATGCATAAATACTCTCCTGTAGTAGGATTTTAGAAATTTGTTTTCATTTCTTTGGAAAAATATTGTTTTGCAGGTATATACATACGCCAAAACTTAATCAAATTGTACACTTAAAATATGTGGAGTTTATTATATATCAATTATGCCTTAATAAAGCTGGAAAAATATTAACTCTAAAATGTCACGTAATATTTAGAAGTAAATCCTGGTTAGCCCACTCGTCTGGCTTCCTTCTCCTGGATTTTCCTTTGTTAAAGTGGCTGAATGTCTATACAAATGGTGGTATTTTAGAACGATGGGGTTTAGGATAGGCTACCCCAAAATATGGCACCTTGGCATATTGAATGTTTTAAGCTGAAGGAATTTGAGAAACAGCCTGTGTAGGAAGGACACTTTGCCCTTCTCTTGAAGCAGGTCATAGACTGTCATGTGAGAGGTCCCCTTCTTATACCCAGAAGAAAAGAGCATCTTTATCTTCGAACACAAAGAGACCTAAGCTAAGCTAGGTTTCTCCTAGTTCATTACACTTAGCTCAGACCTCTTTATCCTGTCATGTTTTGCCACAACTTTCTACTCCTCAAATTGACCATAAAAACACTGGGGCTTAGCTACTTCCTTGGGTATTCCTTTCTTTATGAAGTCTCCTATGTCATGTACAACTTATGTTAAATGAATTGGTACACTTTTCTCCTATTAATCTGTCTTTTGTTACAGGAGCCCTAGCCAATGAACCTAAGATGGGTAGAAGGAAAAGATATTCTTCCTCCCCTATCAAGAGACAAAGGATAATAAAGAATCTCAGAAAGGAAAGAGAAGGGAAATAATTAGTGAGCACTTGCTATATGTCAGACATTGCACATAATCCTTTGATTTTTCCAAAATGCTGATGAGCTGGGTATCATTGTCTACTTTTTACTGAGAAGGAAACTAAGAGACAAAATAATGTCATAAAGTAGTATTCTTGACTTGTATGCTCGGTGGGGGTCACCTGGGGAGCTTCAATGACACTGGGTCCCACCCCAGAGATTGTGGCCTGGACTTTGGCATTTTTAAAAGATCCTCCAGGGATTCTATTGTGGGGGCAGTTTGGGAACCACTCTCCAAGACTACTTGGTGGAGATGTTCATTGCACCAGTTCTTTCCTACTCTCTGGGCAGACATTCAGCTGGGATACATCCGTGTGGCCATACAAGTTGTATGGATTTTGAACTAGCTTCATATCAGTTGGTAAACAGCTGCTGCCTCAAGCCCCTGTCCCCACCCCATCCCCCATAACTCCACTTCCTTGTCCTGGCTCCCTAGCCCCTCCCCCAAGATATCTCAGCCCAGCAACTAAAGAGTTGGAAGCCTCTGATTGGCTCTGCCTGTGCTAGAAAGGTTGTTATCTACCTTGAAGGTCACCTCTGGCAGTTTTAATGCTCATTCTCTTTTTATAATACTTCAGTGCACACGGACAGAGTCAGAAATAAAATTTTGGGCAAACAGCTTTGTGAGCGTAAGTTTACAAAGCTGAAGACCCCCACCCCCCACCTGTCTTTCATGCTGATACTAACTGGTAATGCCAACAGCAAACTGGGAACTTGGCTCCTCTTTTGCAAGAGACTGCTCAGAACTTTGAGGTCAAAACATGTTTTGCCGCTAAAAATATTCCAACAGCATAGTCAGGTGGACTCTGTGAGTTGTCTGAAAAACAAGAAACACTAAGAAAACAAAAGGAAAAAAAAAGAAAGACAGAAAAAAGATTCAGGAAATGATCTCACCTTTCCCAGCCAACTCCATCTTCCTGTGATACAAAGAAAGAGCGGGTCCAGCCAGTCAGAAGTTTGAGCAAGACATTCCCGTCCTCTCTGGGGCAAAGAGCAGGGCTTGCAGCCTTCCATCATTAGCCAGAGTAAACCAAACCGCATTACATAGGATGATGAAGCAACGTGCAAGGACAAGCTAGAAGCACGTGGCCTCTGCAAATCTGGTCAGAGATAGCAACGACAGAAAACGGAAACAATACGTTCCACTATTAGCTCATTCCCTTTCATAATTATTTGCAGAAAATATGAGCAGGGATAAAGATCTTGATCACCTCCTCTCTCTCTTTCTGCATCCCTAGCTTTATTGTCTTCAGAAAGTGGGACTTTCTTCATTCGTCGGCTGAGCAGATACCATTTGCCAGGAACTCTGCTAGGAGCTAGGGTGGAATTCAAGCCTGAGTGAGACATGATGTTGGTTCTCAGGAGCCCACAGATCAGGAGCAGACATGCAAACAAATAATTATACTGCACGCCGGGGTGAGCTGTAACAGACTCTGTGCAAGGTGCATGGGAACTCGGAGCAAGGAATAATTAGTCTGGCTGCTGGGTTAGGAAAGACGTCATGGAAAGGCAGTATCTGAAATCACACCACAGATGGATGGGTCCACATGAGCCCTGTGGTTTAATCCAACTCTGTCTTCAGATTCTATAAAAGAAGAGAGAGTACAATGGAGACACACACTGAGAGCAGCCCTGGACAGAACGCGCATATTCCTTAAAGGCTCAGACCAAGAGTCAGAACCTCTCTTTATACATCACTGAGCACCCAAGAAAGTGGTCCGTTAATATCTGCTGGGTCTTGAAAGGTATCAGACCAAGGTATGACTTAGACATGATATAGCAAAATTAAAGAATCAACCTTCAGTGAGAAAATGGTGGGTCCTCTTACTATGAATTATGCATTTCCCAGAAATGTCTTGTTCCCAGAAATTTCCCTGGAAAAACTCCAAAATACACTAATGAACTATTCCAAATGGCACAGGTTTTGATCATTTTGGGCCTTGGAATTCCAGTAAGGAAAACTGGGCATTCCAGTAAGGAAAAGTCCCATTGAAGATTTGGTTGGGTTTCATTTTTTCACTACCTTTCCCACTGTTTCTTTTTATGGGTTTTGCTGGGAGTGATGAAAGAAAGAAAGAAAGAAAGAAAGAAAGAAAGAAAGAAAGAAAGAAAGAAAGAAAGAAAGAAAGAAAGAAAGGAAGGAAGGAAGGAAGGAAGGAAGGAAGGAAGGAAGGAAGGAAGGAAGGAAGGAAGGAAGGAGGGAAGGAAGATCTTTAACTTCTGAAGGAAGGAAGGAAGGAAGGAAGGAAGGAAGGAAGGAAGGAAGGAAGGAAGGAAGGAAGGAGAAGGAAGGAAGGAAGGAAGGAAGGAAGGAAGGAAGGAAGGAAGGAAGGAAGGAAGGAAGGAAGGAAGGAGAAGGAAGGAAGGAAGGAAGGAAGGAAGGAAGGAAGGAAGGAAGGAAGGAAGGAAGGAAGGAATGAAGGAAGGAAGGAAGGAAGGAAGGAAGGAAGGAAACCTCTAAATGGAATATTCCTAAAATGGAAATTATTCCTAAATGGAAACTTTGAAAAAACCCTGACAACCCTCTGGGAGTCTAAGTGGCGTTGCTGAATACTCTTCCCTAAAGAGCAGCCCCTTTTCGAGTCCTGGTGTGTGGGAGCTAAGCTGAGCAGAGAGCAAGGCAAAACCCAAGAGCAGACTTTGGTAGAGGGGAAAAGAATGAATTCATCAGTTCTCGCTCCTCTCATTTCTGCCCAGCCATCCCTGCAGGGAGGGGCTTCTCCCGGAAGCTCAGCAGGCGTTTCTGTCTAACGGCCTTCTCACTGACATCCATGCAACCCAGGACGCAGCCCCCATGCAGGGGAGGAAGCAAAATACAGAGGTCAAGGATGAGGCTGTCAAAGGAACTTTCACCCTAGACATAGACAGATTGTCCTGATTTATGATGGTTTGATTACGAGTTTTCGACTTTAGGATGGTACAAAAGTGAGACACATTCAGTAGAAATCATATTTCAAGTACCCAAACAACCGCGTTGGTTTTCGCTTTTAGTACAGTATTCAATAAACCGCATGAGATATTCAGCACTTTGTTATAGAATAAGCTTCGTGTTAGGTCATTTTGCCCAACTATAGACTGATGTAAGTGTTCTGAGCATGTTTGAGGTAGGCCAGGCCAAACTACGATATTCGGTAGGTTGGGGGTATTAAAAGCGTTTTTGACTTAATGATACTTTCAACTTGTAATGGGTTGATCCAGATGTAACCCCATTGTAAGTTGAAGAGCATCTGTGCATTGAGTTTATTTAAAAAAAAAAAAAATCCCAAGCAAAGCATGAGGGCAGTGCTGAGTCTCTTAATTGGAATCTGGCACCGGGTGTGCAAGGACCACAGTGAATTCTGTGCCTGAACATGGACAGTGTCAGGGAATCCTGCCAGGTCTGGGGCAAGGAGAGCCACTGGAGAACGAGGTGTTTGGGACATTCCTCTCTGCCCAGTTCCTGGGAACCGCTCTCCTCCTCCGGGGATGTGCTGCCATGGGTTCAAGGCGGCCCTCAGTGTGTCAGGGCATGAAGGCATTTGCTAAGTTACACTGAGGACAGTGAGTCTAAGGGAAGAGGAATTGCTGACTGAAGAGCTTCACACCATAAAAGCGGGCAACAAGAGGTCTGGACACCTGGCCTCACAGAGCTGTCAACCTATCACCAAGAGTAAGCAACTCACTCAACCTCTTGCCTCAGTTTCCTCACCTGTGACGTCACAGGTGGGTGAGACCATCTCTGCATTTCCTCCTCAGCTTCCCCAGGACCTAGGTGAACTGTCCTCCAGGGGCCTTCCTGGGTCCCCCTGAGGCTCTCACAGGAAGCCAGGGTGACCAGCATGCCACCCCAGGAAACCAGCCCGCAGAAGGAAATGAAGGCCCCGGCTGGGAGAAGAGTGGTCCTGTGGGAACGTCTCTGTTGTGAGTTAGTGAGTTGCAGTCGTCTCTACAACCTTTCTCTGTCTTCCAGAGCCCTGCCGGGTCGGGGTCCCTGAAAGGCTGAGGGACTGTCGCTGGACTAATATGCACCCCCAGGCCCTCCTGTGGGCTCCCCTGGCAGTCCCCATTCAGGTCACTTTCTTCTCTTCGTTACCTGCTACATGCTCGTCTGCCACTTACCGAGCCCCCCCTGACCCGGGAGCTTACGGTCTATTTGGGGAACTTGTGCCCTCCCAAAATTTATAAGTTGAAGTCTAACCCCTAGTATCTCAGAATATGACTTTTTCTGGAAATAGGGTGATTACAGATGTAAACAGTTAATATGAGGTCAATAGGGTGGGCCCCAATCCAATGTGACCCGAGTCCTTATAGAAAGGGGTGATTTGTGTACAGACACACACCGGGGAGAACTCCGTGGAAAGAGACACGCAGAGAAGACAGCCGAGCTGAGGGGCCTGGGGCAGATCCTTCCCTCACAGCCCTCACAAGGAACGACCCTGCCAGCACCTTCGTCCTGACTTCCAGCCCCCAGAGCGGTGAGACAGTAAGCCTCTACTGGTGAAGCCGCCACTCTGTGTGCTTTGCTTCCGCAGCCCTGGGACACCAGCAAAGAGGTGTCCCTGAAACCAACCATCAAGACGCAAGGCAAGGCCGAGGCCTAACTCAGGATTTGGCCGGTAGAGAAACAACCCGTTTTAGGCTCAGCTGACCACTGCTGCAGAGTGAAAGGAAGAGTAGCCAAAGATGCCAGCTCCTTGGGGGCCTTTGTGCAGGGTGACGCCAAATAAAAGGGGCCAGATGCCTGAAGCACAGACAATGGGACACGTCCTGTTGAGGACCCAATGTCCTCTGCAGCTGAGAAGTGGCATCCCACAGGGGGAGGCAGAAAGCCTCATGCCTCGTCAGAGCCCGGGAGGAGATGAGCAGCTGTCACAGGACAGCCGCCCCCTGACACAGGAAGGAGAGGGAGAAACGCCCTGTCGGGACTCCTCCAGGGTGCCAGGGCACAGCTGTTCCCCGCAGCAGCACTTGTGAGAGGAAGACGATGCAGCGGCAGGTCAGGGGCTCAGCCTCCAGGCTGCACAGGGAGGCCGGCGGGACTGGCTGGCGGCTGAGGGCTTGCAGGATGCAGCTTCCTAGGAGTGAACGTAGACCCAATGTGGGCTGTCAAAGAATGAGCTGCCTGCTTTTGTGAGATTATCTTTTTCAGAATTATTGGCATAGGGCAGGTGCAACATGCAAAATCTAGAAAATCAAAATAAATACAAAGCTCACAGACATAATGCTGAGCAAAAGAAGCCAGACACAAAAAGAGCATGAACTTCTTTTTTTTTCCCCTGAGACAGGGTCTTGCTCTGTGGCCCAGGCTGGAGTGCTGAGGCATGATCACAGCTCACTGCAACCTCCAACTCCCAGGCCTAAGGCAATCCTTCTGTCTCCTGAGTAGCTGGGACTCCAGACATGTGCCACCATGCTTGGCTATTTTTTTTTTTTAGAGATGGGGTCTTGCTATGTTGCCCAGGCTGCTCTCAAACTCCTGGCCTCAACGGATCCTCCCACCTTGGCCTCCCAAAGTGCTAGAATTACAGGCATGAGCCACCACACCCAGCCAGAAGAGCATATACTTTATGAGTCCATGAAGTATGGACTCATATGTGTCTATGAGGTTCTAGAACAGGCACACTCAACTAAGAAGAAAAAAATAAAAACAGAGCTTGCCACTTGCAGGGAGCGTAGAGACTTGAAACAGTCACAGGGAACTTTCTGGGGAAATGGAGATGCTCTATATTGTGATGGGGGTGGGAGGTACACGGGTATATTCATTTGTCAAAATTGTACAGTTAAGATGTGAGCATTTTGGTGTGTAAATTTGACCTTAAAATGTATAAAGACAATAACCATCACCCAAAATCACATGAACCCAAGATAATCTACGAATACTTTTTTCATTATCATATAGCCTTTTTTTTCTTATTAAGTTTATAAAGTTGAGATCATACTGAATATACAATTTAGTTTGCTATTTTATTTTTTAAGTTTACATAAAAAAAATTTCCCATGTCATTAAACATCTTAGTCCCCATCATTTTTAGGGAGCCGCCTGGCTTCCCACCGTTTGGGTGTACTCTAATTCACATGCCATTTCCACAGTACTAGGCACTTAGGTTGCTTTGGCAAAATAACAAATAACACTGTGATTAACATCTGTGCCCATACGTCTTTGTCTGCATTTCTGATTATTTCTCTAGAAGATTCCTGGAAGAGGACTTGCTGGGTAAAGAGTATGAATATTTTAAGGCTTTCCTGAACGTACTCCTGTTGGCCGTGTGGGCGTTGTGCTTTCCTCCCCGCTCTCGCCGACCTTGAGTAGAGTCCCAGTATTAATCTTGAATGATGCAAGAGGGGAAATGGTATTTTATGGCTGTGATTTGCATTTCTGTGCTTTCTGGTAAAACTGGGCATTTACCCATATGTCATAAGCCATTTTTATTTATTTCCTTATCTGCAAACTGTCTGTTCATGCTCCCTACCTACTATCCTATGTTGATGTTTTAGTGTTTTTATCCAAGTAGAAACTCTTAAAGACTGAGTCCATTAACTCCTCTTCTATCACATTTGTGATACATATTCCCAGTTGGCTTTTGGTTTCTCAGGTTGGGGCACACCGTTCCCCAGCTGAGCTGCCCATTGCAAAGCCAGCGAGAGCTTGAGGTGCTCCCAGTCTCAGCTGAGATGTGCCGTGGGTGGACAGCACATCCAGATTCCAATGAGTTAGTATGCAAAAAAGAGTATTAAATAATGTTTATTATTGATTGCATGTTGAAATGCTGACATTTTGGCTACATTGAGTTAAATAGAATATACCATTAAAATTTAATTTCACCTGTTTTGTTTTACTTTTATAATGTGGCTACCCAAACATTTAAATTGCTGTGTGTGGCTCCCATTCTATTTCTACTGGGCAGCTCTGGAATAAAGTCGGAGAACAGCCTTCAAGGACAGACCCTGACGTTTACCAGCGGAAGACCTTGACAGTGGCATTTCTATACTCCGCAGACCTTGTGCTGGGTGCTTTCATCTGCGTCTCTTCATGAGATAACTCACAATCGTCCTGCGAGTCAGCGCTCGTGGTCCCCACTGCGGAGAAGAGGGAACTGAGGCTGAGACCTTCAATAACATGAACAAAATCACATTGCTAGCACCTGGCAGAACCAAGTCTCGTCCTGCTTCTGGCCCATGACACACAGGAAAGTCACTTAGGCTCCCTGAGCCTCAGTTTCCTCATATTTAAGGGCTGTGTACGGATCAAATATATACTGAGGAAATAGATAATGAGAATATATATTATATATAACATATCCTTTTATATATATTATGTCCTTAATGTAAGGATCAAATGAAGGTATATAAAAAGAAGACATCTATCGAAATGTTATTATTATCTTAATTAAATAGTGAGTTATTACATCCTTCATGTATAATTGTGAGCTACTAATTGTTTTTAAGAAAGGTAACACCATGGTGATATTGACGTTCAAAGAATAAGCTGCCACCTACGTAGGAGATGGTTTCTAAATTAGAGATACAACACAAAGAGACTTGGTGGTGCTCAGGAGTGGTTCTTGCTTGAGTTGATGGAGAGCTGGACCTAGGTAATGGAAATGAACAGAGAGAGAGGCTGTAGAAGCTGTTTTAAGGGTAGAATTAACATAAATCGATGACTAGTTATATAGAGGGAACTAGTTTGAAGCCTGAGCTGTCAAACTTGGGTGGCAGGAAGTTAGAAGTGCCATTTTTGAAGGAGGCAAGGAAATTGCAAAAAGGACAAGATTTTTCAAAGGGTAACAAATTATATTGTTGTGAGCAGCTAAAAAGATAAAAGTCTCACTGTTGTCTTTCAGAATGTGAGTGGAAGCCCCGGACATAGGCAAACATGCCCAACAAATAAAAAGTACCTTCTCACCACATTTGCTGCTCAAAACCAGTGCTCAAAATAGCCAGAAAACACTATCCTAAAAGTAATCATACTCCATTATAGTTGACTCTTAAACAATATGGCTTCACACTGTGCAGGCCCACTTAAATGTGCATTTTCTTCTGCCTCTGCCACCCCTGACACGCTAAGACCAACCCTCTTCTTCCTCCTCCCCCTCAGCCTCCTCAACAAGAAGACGATGAGGATGAAGACCTTTATGATGATCCACTTCCACTTAATGAATAGAAAACATATTTTCTCTTCCTTGTGATATTTTAAATGACATTTTCTCTTCTCCAGCTTATTTTCTTGTAAGAAAGAATATAGTATATAATACAGATAACATACAAAATACATGTTACTGGATTGTTTTATGCTATCAGTAAGGTATCCAGTTCACAGTAGGCTATTCGTAGTTAAGTTTTGGGGAAGTCAAAAGGCATATGCAGATTTTCAACTGTGCAGGGGGTCAACATTCCTAAGCCTCACGTTGTTTAAGCGTCAACTGTAATTGATATCTTACCTTTTTCCAGAAAGAGTTGAGATTGACTCACAAAAATGTGTAAGATCTATCAAATCAATAGTAGGCAAAAAAAAGATGAGGCAGAGGAAAAATGAGAATGAGGACATAAACAGAGCCAGGAATATACAAAAATGCATATACAAAATGCATGCCAAGTATTTCTATCCCCTTGCTAAGAGTTGGTGCTAAACTTTTTATCACCTAAGAGTGAAAAGGTAAGAAAGAACTTGGTAAATCAGAGAAAGACGATGGGAGGGAATTGGGGTGGGTGTGGAAGGAGCTAGAGAATACAGAGTAAAGAGGTAGAGTCTCGTGAGAGACTTTGACTAAAGTTGAATCACCTTCAAGGGAAGGTGCTGGTATTGTGGACTCAGCATGTGGGAAACAAAACTTCACCTCTATATAGTGATGTATTAAGTTGGCTAAAGAAAAGTACAAGATTGACAGTACCTGACATTTATAGAGTCTGGAGGACAGATTGCACCTTGAAACATGTGCTTCTGGCTGGGCACCATGGCTCACGGCTGTAATCCTAGCACTTTGGGAGGATGAGGCAGGAGAATTGCTTGAGCCCCGGAATTCAAAACCAAACTGAGCAACATAGCAAGACCCTATCTCTACAAAAAATTTTAAAAATAGCCAAGTGTGGTGGCCCATGCCTATAGTCCTAGCTACTTGGGAGATAGGCAGGAAGATCCCTTGAGCCCAGGAATTTGAGGTTGGAGTGAACAATGATGATGCCACTACACTCTACCTCAGGCAACAAAGCAAGACTCTGTTGAAAGAAAGGAAAGAAAGAAAGAGAGAGAGAGAGAGAGAGAGAGAGAGAGAGAGAGAGAGAGAGAGAGAGATGAAAGAAAGAAAGAAAGAAAGAAAGAAAGAAAGAAAGAAAGAAAGAAAGAAAGAAAGAAAGAAAGAAAGAAAGAAAGAAAGAAAGCTGCAATTCTGCAAATGACACTAAGCTCTCTAGGCACCAAGGTGCCAAGACTACCAGAGTGGGAAGCAAGAAGATCACCGTGGCCTACACATGTGGGCACCAGATGGGCTGACAGCTATTGGTTCAAACACAGATTGTACCATGAGACTAAGCTCCCTGTCTTCCAGGGAAAAACATCACTTGGATTTTCAGGTTCAAGTAATGGCACAGTGGATAATTTAGACCAACCTCCCAACAAAGATAATTTAATGCGAGACAGCAATCATCTTTAATGTGGAGCACAAAACAATTGTCTATACTAAAAATCAATAATGGGATCTACAAATGCTGCTAGACCTAGTAAGTGAGTTTAGCAAGGTTGTAGGATACAAGATCGATATACAAAACCAACTGTATCCCTATACATTAACCATAAGCAGAAATTGCAATTAAAAAAAAAAACAGTACCATTTTCAGCAGCATCAAAAAATGAAATACTTAGAGATAAATCTGAAAAATGGTGTGAAAGATCTATACACTAAAAGATATAAAATATTGCTAAGAGAAATTTTAAAAAATCTAAATGCATGGAGAGCTAATTTATGTTCATGAGTCAGAGGCTTAATATTGTTAAGACATCAGTTCTCTCCAAATTGATCTAGATTCAGAGCAATCCCAACCAAAATCCCAGATGGCTCTTTTGAAGAAATTAACAGGCTGGTTCTAAAGAACCTAGAATAACTAAAAGAAATCTGAAAAAGAAGAACAAAGTTAAAGGACTAACACTATCTGATTTCAAAGGAAACTTTGGGGAATGATGGATAAGTCCATTATCTTCATCATTTCAGGGATATACGCATATGTCAAAACTCAACACGTTGTACACTTTAAATATGTGCAGCTTCTTGAATAATTACACCTCAAAAAAGCTGTTTAAAAAATATTTTTGGAGATACTGAAAGAAAAAAAAAAAAAACGATGAAAACACTGCCTTGGCCCCAGACCTTCCCTAAATGTGCAGGCTCGGTTTTTAAATAATCGTGGACAACTCAGGGTGAATTCATGTGCTAAAGCTAGGCCTTGGCTCTCTACGGACCTTTCTAAAATCTTCCAAAGCAAAGAGATTTCTTTCCCAACCACCAGAACAGAGCACCCCTGGGCAGAGATGGGAAGAAATGCAGTAACCTCTGCCTCTTATAACTAAGACCTGTGGGTTTATTTCAAACAGAATGTCAGGTAGGTTATGTACATTTGCTAGGCATACCTCCTTCTTGCCATTTTCAATCCTCCATTTGTTTAGCACATGTTAGCTAAGTGCCGAGTACCTGTGAGGCCTTATAATAGGGGACATGGGCACAAAAAAGACAGGCACGATCAGGTTGCATTATGACTTTTGTGGGTCCTAGGCACTTTTGACTTTTTGGGTCCCTTTCTCCATGAAAAAAAAAATTAATTTATATTTTATGGTTGTGTTGGTATAAAGACAAATATAATCCAGGGTGGATTTATTATTATTATATATTATTAGGTTATTTTTTTCAACTAATTCAAAGAACAGGTGAAATTGACACTTTGTTGTGGACCCCTAAAATGTCGTGGCCCTAGGCACTGGGGAAGTTGGCCCCAGGCATAGTCCCTGCCCCACAGAGTCTGCTGTCTGGTAAAGGACACAATCTTTGAACAGATACACTAATAACTAATAATTTACAGATGTTCTAGGCAAAGGGCCAAGAAAACAGAAGAGGGAAGGAACTTAACTAAAAGGCCAGTGGTTGCAGCCTAATAATAAAAGGGGTACTCAGTGAAACCAGAGATGTAAACTAAAATTGAATCATGTAGGAGATTGGCCTTTTATTTTAGGACTAGTAAGAAGCCATTGAAGGGCATCAGATGACACAATTATCAGAGTGAAAGGGCAATCCACAGAATACGAGAAACTATTTTGCAAATCATGTATCTGATAAGGACCTGATATCTAGAATATGTATTTAAAAACTCCTACAACTCAGCAAGAACAAAAATCCCTCTGATTTAAAAATTGGCAATAAACTTGAATCGACATTTCCCTAAAAATATACAAATATCCAATAAGCAAATGAAAAGATGCTCAACATCACTAATAATCAGGGAAATACAAATCAAAACCATGATGAGATACTACTTTGCACGCACGAGGATGGCTACTATCAAAACAACAGAAAATAACCAATGTTAGTAAGGGTGCAGAGAAATTAGAATAAGTGTGCACAATTGATGGGAATGTAAAATGCTGCGATTGCTTTGGAAAGCAGTGTGGTCATTCCTCAGATGATTCAAAATAGAATTACCATGTAATTCAGCAATCCAATTTCTCAAAGAGTTATTTATACATTCATGTTCATAGCAGCATTATTCATAATAGCCAAAAGAGGGAAGCAACCCAAGTGTCCACCTACAGATGAATGGATAAACAAAAGGTAATTTATGCATGCAATGGAATGTTATAGAGCCTTAAAAAGGAACAAAATTCTGACACATGCTACAACATGGATGAACCTTGAAAACATTATGGTAAGTAAAATAAGACAGTCACAAAAGGACAATTACTACATGATTCCATTTATATGAGGTATTTTAGAGTAGTCAAACCCATAGAGACAGAAAGAGAAGGGTGGTTGCCAGGGACTTGAGGGAAAGGAGAATGGGGAGTTGTTATTTAGTGGGTAAAGAGTTTCACTTGTGCAAGATGAAAAGTTCTGGAGTTTGGTTGCATAACAACTTAAATATACTCAACACTACTAAATTGTATACTTAAAAATGGTTAAGATGGTAAATGTTATGTTATGTGAAATGAATAAATAAAGCCATTAAGGTTGAGCAGTGGGGACAGTATAATACAATTAATATATTTTTTAAAGATTTTTCTGACTTTTGCGGAAAGAATGAATGAGAGCATGCAAGAGTGAATCCAGTGACGTCTCTTGGCAGAAGTTCAGGTGGGAGATAAGGGTGACTTGTCTAGAAATAAAGTGACTTAAAAAGGCAAAGCACATAGAAACAGGTGGATTGGAGCAATATATAGGAGTTAGAACCCATAGAACTTGGTAATTGATGAAGTGTGGAAGTTGAGGAAAAGAAACATATCAATGGTAGCTCACTGATTTTGACATGAACAACTAACTGGCTGACGGTGCCATCTACTGAGCCAGGAAACTCTAGAGAAAGAACCTTTTGCAGGAGGAAATGGAATTCCATTTTGAACATACTGAGTTTGAGGTGCCAAGTGTAAAAGTTGGGTTGGCAGCTGAAAATATAGATCTAGACCTAACAAGAGTCTATCAAGCTGGAGATGCATCAAAATACAGAAGTTTTAAAGTAACAGGTATAAAGCTGGGTGGGGGATTGAGAAGAGGGAGGACCTAGAACTGAACCCTGAGAAATTCCTAGAGAGTTGAAGTCAAGGATAGAAAAGCACTACTGTCCCATTTTACAGATGAGATAATGGGTTTTTTACTGTTCAGTCATTTGAGTTCCTCATATACTCTGAACATTAATTCCTTGTCAGATGAATAGTTTGCAATTTTTTTCTTCCATTCTACAGATTGTCCTTTTGCTCTGTTGATTATTTCCTTTGCTGTGGAGAAGCTTTCTTGGTTAACATAATTTCATTTATCTATCTTTGCTTTTGTTTCCTGTACTTTTGAAATCTTACCCATGAAAGATTGGTTATTACAGTTTTGTAGTATATTTTGAAGTCAGTTAGTGATGGCTCCAGCTTTGTTTTATTTTTGCTCAGGAGTACTTTAGCTGTTGGAGGTCTTTTGTGGTTTCATATGAATTTTAGAATTTTTTTTCCTATGACTGTAAAGAATGTCATTGGTATTGATAGGGATTGCATTGAATCTGTAGATTGCTTTGGGTAGTATGGTCATTTTACAATATTTATTCTTCCAATCTATGAACATGGGATGTCATTCCATCTTTCTGTCTTCTTTCAATTTCTTTCATCAGTGTTTTGTAGTTTTCATTGTAGAGATCTTTCACCTCCTTGGTTAAATTTATCCCTAGATAGTCTATTTTTTGTAGCTATTGTAAATGGGATTGCTTTCTTTATTTCAGCTAATTTGTTATTGGTGTACAGAAGTGCTACTGATTTTTGTAGGTTGATTTTATATCCCACAATGTTACTGAATTCATTTATTAGCTCTGAGAGTTTTTTGGTGAAGTTTTTAGGTTTTTCTATATGTAAGACCATGTCATCTAAGGATCCAAATAGATATTTCTCCAAAGAAGACATACAAATGGCCAAGAAGTATATGACAAAATGCTAAACATTACTAATCATCAGAGATATACAAATCAAAGCCACAGCGAGCTATCAGCCCACCCCAGTTAGAATGGCTATTATCAAAAAGACAACAAATAACAAATTCTGGCAAAGATGGAAATTCTGGCAGGGGAAAGGGAGCTCTTGTACACTGCTGGTGGGAATGTAAATTAGTACAGCCATTAAGGAAAACAGGATGGAGCCTCCTCAAAAAATTAAAACTAGAAATGCCATGTGACCCAGCAATCTTGTTGCTGAGTATTTTATCCAAAGGAAAGGAAATCAGTATAGCAAAGAGATGTCTGCAGATTGTCACTGGCAGAGAGGTTTGACTGCACAATGAATAGACAAGGTGCGCTTGGGTCATCCCGAGATCTTCCCATCTCCACCCTCCACCTCCTATGGGTGAAAGGATTGTCTTCCATGAAGCCAGTCCCTGTTGCCAAAAAAGATTGGGGGCTGCTGTCGCTAGCACTGTAGCGTGACTGCAGTTTAACAATAATCTATCGCATATTTTCAAATAGCTACAAGAGAGAATTCCAATGTTCCCATCACAAAGAAAGGATAAATGTTTGGCGTGATAGATACGCTCATTGCCCTGATTTGATCGCTACACATAGTATACATGTATTGAAATATCACTCTGTACCAAATAAATACATAGAATTATTACATGCCAATTAAACTTAATTTTTTTTAAAAAAATTAATGAATTCATTAATTTTGTTTCTAAACTTGAGGAAATGGGGGCTCTGGGAGATTAAGCAACCTGCCCAGGATCCCATGAGTCAGGGAGGGGCAGGGCCAGGATTTAGACCTGAAATCTACCCTCAACCACTATCCTCCTGCCAAAAAAAAATTTTTAAAAATAAAAGCAGGAGAGGCGGCAGGGAACTGGGGCATGAGCCTGGTCCTGGCCCCCGGCCAACAGCTGCCTCCTAGGGCAGGTTCCCTCCTTTGACTGTGACGCAGTTTCTCCATCTGCAGAAAGGAAAACGCGTGGTGTCCTTTTCTAGCGCACGGGGTTGTGACAAGGACCAGGTGAATCACAGACACAGACATCTGTCAAGTGTGAAAGACTGTCCGGTGGGGCTGCGGCACCTCTGAATGAGGACACGCTCCTCCCCCGTGGCTGGCCAACACGTTCTTAAAAGCCAAGGTCATAATCTTCCCATCAAGCTACACAAACAACCCAGTGAATGGATTCCACCTCAGGCCCACTTCCTCCTGTTTACCTTTCTCTGGGAACATCAGACCAGCCTAGTTCCCAGTCCCTGCCAGACCTGTCCCTCCCCCAGCTGGGCCACCAGATCCCTGCCGGAAGGCCAGCCCCCCTCTCTGCTGGGCTGGCCCTGACCCAGTGCCCGGTGCGGGGAAATTGAATCCTTATCCTGTTCTCCTGCTTTGGAACTAGAAACTGCCTTGTTTTCGGCAGAACCCCACCTCGCTGCCAGGACTGGAATGTGGCCAGAGGCAGGAGCCTGCAGCCTGATGCTGCTGCCCAGCCTGGACTTCTGAGGAACGTCCAGTGCTGGCCCCTGCCACCTGCCCGCTGCCCTTTGTGCAGCCGGAGGTGGACCACTTGCTTAGATCAACCCCTTTTCTGAGAATCACAAGCCTAGTGCTACCCCCAGGGTTCTCCACCCTCCAGCAGCCTCAGCTGGACTCCCCACCCCCTACCCAATGCCCCCATCCAGCGCCTGCCCCCTCCACCTCCTTACTTCCCTACCCCCTCCGTCCCCAAATGCACATGTCCCCCAAGATTTCACGCTGATGTCAGTTCTCTTCTCTGACACACCGTCCTTTGCCAATCTCATCCACGTCTGGGGTTTTAAGTAGCAGCTCCAGAAGGAAGAGGCCCAGGGATGCTGAGGTCATTTTCAAGTTAAAATCACCAGGACTCAGGACCAATGGGCAGGGGAGGGAGGAAGGAAGGGCGGGAGGGGAGGAGAAATCTGAGCTTGGAGAAGGCTGCTGGCCTCTCCCCACAGCTGCCCAGGGAAGGGCCCAATCGTCTCCGAATCCTCCCAGCCCCGGGCACACTGCCAGGCACAGATGGGTACAGAGTCTTTGCTGGATGAATGAATGAATGAATGAATGAGTGGATGAACAAACGAGTTGCTACTTCCCTCTCTGGGTCCTAGTGCATTTTCTAAAGCTATTCTCCCTCCTGTGTGGGCCACACACAAGACCCCAAGAGGAAGTGACTAATTAAAGTCAACCAAGTCCAGAGAGGAAACAGAAGATTTCCTGTAAGATCTGCCCAGGAAAACATTGCAAGGTGTTTCCTCCGAGTACTCATTGAGTCCCTTCAGGAGGTCAAGAGAGGGGAGAATGGGCACCCAGACTTTGAAACAGCACCCCAGCTCCTGCTATCTCCCTGAGAGACCTTCCCCCCTCCCCCCCAGCTTTTGTTCCCACCTACTGACACCATTGCCTACGTTTATTGACAGTCACAGCGTTGAGCAAGACTTGACCTTTATTATCTTAATTTAAGCCTCCCAAAGACGACCTTTCCAGACAGCTATTATTATTTTCTCCATTTTACAGATAAGGAAATCGAGGCGTGAGGTTAAGTAACTTAACCCGGATCCCACAGCTAATAAAAGTGACAGAAGTGGGGTTTTTCTTTTTCTTCTTACTGAAATGATATTATTTCATCTTCAGAATATCAGAACGTGCCCACATGCTCAGCTCTGCAGGAATGTGTTCTTTTCAAATCTAGCAATGAACTGTAGAATGGTAGAAGCAGAGGAGGCCCTGAGATGAATCGGTCCCGCCCAGGTTCGGGGAGGAAGGCTGAGCATGCACACTGCAAACCCTCTCCTCCCTGTTTGTTCTGCTCCTAAAATAAAACAGAACGAAAGATAGGAAAGTCACCAAATTAGAGAATTCAGTGTCTCCCTCCTAACTCCCTATGATGTTATAATTGAGGAAGCTAAGTTCCCCGGAGGGAGGATGTGATTTTGAAAGTAGAAGATGGCAGAGGTGCTGTGGTTCCTCCCACCCAGTGGGGGGCCTCTCCCATGAGCCTTCCTCCCGGGATGCCTGAGCCTGCAGACTGCAAATCCAGGAGCGGGCAGCCTTCCTGGGATCGGATCGCTGCAAAGTCAGGCAACCCTGTCCTTCAACAAGCCCCGCCTCCCATCTTCATCCCTAATTGGCGTCTTCCACTGCTCTTCCTGGTGACTTCACTTTTCACTCTTGGCTAAAAATGGGCCTCTGGTGATTTATTCTGTCCTGGGTGTTGACAAGCTCAAGAAGTTGTGTGGGGCCTGCTGCCAGGCACTCGGGTGACAAAGCATGACTCACCACTCCGAGGTCAGTGGAGGGACAGGAGGCGGGGGAACCAGCTGACAGTAGCCGCTGCTCTGCCACCAGGCCTTCTGCCCTCTGCCACGAGGCAGCTACGCCCCAGGGAATGAAAGAGACACCCCGGAACCCTGCGATGGAGGCAGGACAGGCAGCCCACAGGTCTGTCACATCTCAAGGCTGATTCTGTTTTGTTTGCCACCCCCAGTGCCAAATGCTAAGCTGCCTTCCAGAGAGAGAGCTCTAAAAGGGAACGGAGAAGCCAGCCTCCCCTGCATCCCCCAATCACATATTCACACACACACACACACACACACACACACACACACACACACACAGAGCCTTAGAGATCGTTTAGCTCAATCTTCTTATTTTATGAAAAATAACTTATTTTTTTTTATTTCAGCATATTACAGGAGTACAAATGTTTACATTACAAATATTGCCTTTGCCCCACCTGAGTCAGAGCTTCAAGCGTGTCCATACCCCAGAGGGTGCGCACTGCACTCATAGGTGTGAATATACCTTCCTCTCCTCCCCTACCTGCCCAATACCTGATGAATGTTATTACTATATGTTCATATCAGTGTTGATCAGTTAATACATGGAAAAGAATTGAGGCCCAGAGAGGTCAAGCCACTTGACCAAGGGCACAAAGTGAGTTAGAGGTGGAGTTAGGGCTAGGACCTGGGTCTCTGTCTCCCAGTCCTGTGCTCAGTCTACTCACCAGGGTGTCACGAGGATTAAACTTGTGCTCCTGAATGAGTGGGGCTGACCCTTTCCTGCATAAAGGAATGCCCTTAGGAGAGATAAGTTTAAATGACCTTTAAGGAGAGATAAGTTTGCTGGATTTTCGGCTTTGCCTTGTTCCTCTCTCAGATGGGCTCTGTGTTTGGCACTCCTCTCAGTTTGCAGGGACCCCCAGAGTCCTTGAGGATCAGGGTTAAGAATACCCTCCTCCAGAAACAGCACGTCACTTCCACAAACTGCGGAAGAGCCACAGACTACTTCCTGGCTCAGACAAGAGCAAGCTGCCCTTACGAGAGTTCCCGCATTCCATCTGGCTGCTCAGTGACCCCATTTCTCTTTTTCTTACTATTGACTTTCTGAGTAAACAGTGTGTTAGCTCAGAGGAGACTCAAACTGATGGAACTGGTAAATGAAAAAAGGCTGCAAAGTTCCTCTAGTGCGAACCTCCTCCACTCAACCAGGAATCCCTCCACAGCACCCCTAGATGGACACGGCCCTCCACTTACACACAGGAAGGACGAACAACTCTACCTCCCTTGCCGACGGCCCCTTCTGCGGCTGGACGGACCGAGCAATAGAGCTGGTGCCGGGCAGGCATCAGCCACTCTGTGATGCCAATTCCACCCTTTAGTCTGTCAACGGAAAAAAAGCCAAACTCTGTAAAATAATTTTAAAGAGATTTATTCTGAGTCAAATTTGAGGACCATGACCCAGAACCACTGCCAAAAGGCCTTGAGCTAGTGGACTCGCTGTGGCTGGGTTACAGTTTGGTTTTATACATTTCAGGGAGACAGGGGTTACAGGTAAAGTCATAAATCAATACGTGGGAGGCATACATTGGTTTGGCCCAAAAGGGTGAGACATCTCAAAGGTGTGTGTGTGTGTGGGGGGGCTTACAGGTTATAGGTAGATTTAAAGATTATTTGGCTTGTAATTGGTTACAGACATGAAGCTTTGTCTAAAGGCTTGGAATGTTTTAACATAAGGAAATGTTCTTAAGAGATAAGCCACCAGACATAGATTTGTTGTGTTAATTGAGGAACTGCAGGTTTGTCTTGCCTACCCTTAGGCCTGTTAATGGGTTACAAAGGATGTTTCCAAGAAGGGAGGGGGGCATAGGCATGTCTGACCTCCCTTCTCCTGGCAGACAATTTAATTTTAGGATATTCCTTTGGTCACAAGGGGGTCCATTTAGTCAGCCGGTGGGGAGGTGAGCCTTAAAATTTTGTTTTAGTTTACAAGTCTGATGTAAAGAAAGTGTTTTCCCTTCTGTAGACCACAGCTTATGTCTCCGCTCATGACTTATGGGGACAAGCCAAAACAGACAGAACCATCCTTGACCCTCCAAAGACTGAGTGTCCCGAGGGTGAGCTAGACGAGGCTCCTGCTAAATTTTGTTTTCCCATCCAATCACCATGAGTTTAAAAAAAAAAAAAGGTTTGCCCACGTCCCCTAAAAAAGTTGAGTAAGGAAAAACATTCAATGCCAAACATGTTCATTTGCTTCTTGCTAGCAATTCTGGCCAAAGGTCTGATGGGGAGGCTCTGGCCCATCCAAGGTGCTCTGCAATTAGCTGCTTTCACCCTCTTCCCCTTACCATTCAAGTAGGCCAGGATATTCACAAAAAATTTCTCATTTGCCATTTCATTCCTTTTGGAAACCACATGTGAGTTTCACCCAATTAAAAAAGTCACTTGAAGCTCTTACTCAAGGGGGGAGGAGGACATGGGCAATATATGTAACCTTAACACTTGTACCCCCATAATATGCTAAAATATAAAAAAAATAAATAAATTCTAAAAAAAAAAAAGTCAATGCCAGGTAGCAATACTGGCGAGGGAGGAAGAGTTGTCCGTCCTTCCCTGTGTGCAAGTGGAGGGGAGCGTCAATGTAGGGGTGTCCTGGTAGAGTGGAGGAGGTTCAGACTAAGTAAGATCAATACCAGGCAGCATTCTAGGGACTACTATAGTGAATGAAACAGACAAAGACAAGAGCTCATGAGCTTATGTTCTAGCAGAGAAGACAACGTTGAACCAATAGTTAAACAGTATAAATATAACACCAGGAACTCCATTCCTATGGGGGAAAACAGAGCAAGGTGAGGGACAAAGGTGATAGAGCTGCTGTTGGTGAGAGAGAGCCAGGAGGGGGCTGGGGGGAGAGAGTGGAGCAGAGTGAGGGACCCCCTCCTTGGAAATGTCTGGGGAGTGTTCTAAGATGAAAGAACTTCAAGGAAGACCTGATTGATGTGCAAATGGGATAAATTAGATTTTTAGGTGACTTTGCATGGATAGATATCATTTTCAAGCCAAATTTTGCCAAGAGCTGAGAAAATTTAACATGGCATTACCTGCATTTGGAAGTCTTGAGCATTCCTAATTTGATTTCCAGAAGTTGGGACTATCAGTGTATGAACGAAGTGGTCAGACAGTCTTACCTTTGTGAAAAGCTCCCTGATGTTATCCTTTTTAATGATCAAAACAACCCACAAGGTAGATGTTACTATCCACAGCAATGTTACAGATAAGGAAACTGAGGCAGCGATGAGTGAAGTGCCTAGAGTGTGGCAGACCCCAAATCAATAGAACTTCTTGTCGTGACTCTGGTCAGTTCCTCGTATGCAGAAGGACCCAGTTTCTTCGCCAAAACACATAGTGTACACTTGGGCTTATAAATTTAACAGCAAATCAGAACAATATCCATTGTTGGAGATCGATATTTCTATGGTAGGGCACCATTTAGCACTCCTTTAAGAGGATCTGCTAAACAGAGCAGAGTTGACTGACAACTCACTTAGCGCCCCTTGGACCCACCTCTCTGTTGGTGTTGGAGCCACAGCTCCCCTGGTTGGCTCCTGGCCAGTAGCTGAGCATGGTGGTGGGGGTACAAGTGCTTGGCCCATTCCTCCTGGACACAGGCTGCTCCAACAAGCAGCCTTTGGGTTCAAGGATTCCTGCTGACCTGGCCAAGATGCCCTGAGCAATGCACTGCAGTCTGGGGTGCTCTACCCAGCTCTTCCCTCCCTCCATCCTTTCATAGGTGGCTGACCTGCACTGTGGCCTGAAGACTCTCTCTCTGCCATCTCCTGCTGCCTCCCCTCTTGTCCCCCGACAAATCTCTCATATAACCAATCCTGTCTTGGCATCTGCATTTCAGAGAACCCCACCTGGCATAATTTCTAATCTACTTTTGTTTTACTTTCTTATAAAAGGACTAGCTTATTTGTTCATTGTATCTTTGGCTTTCTGGACTCGAAACCCCAAAAGAAAAAAAAAATGCTTTTTCTCAGTTATTAGTCTCAGACTTTTGGCCTCATTCATTGTCCATTTTAACAAAAACAAAAAGGACATTTCTGGGATTTTGCTGGTGTTAATGGAGGTGGGGATTTGGCCTGAGTTCTGGTTTTATCTTAGCAGTTTCCAATCTGCTTTCACAGGTCCTTGTCTAAAGCAAAACACCTCAGCTGCTTTGTTACCTGACTGTGAATTCCAAGCTTAGAGCCAGTAGCTGTCAGTATATATTCAGAAGTATCTAAGTGGTTATAGTAAGTTGTTGGGAAGGAACACTGAAGCCACTGGAGAGATCTGTTCCAGCACTGTCCAATGGAAATACAATGTGAGCCATACCGGTAAATACAGGCACACCACATTTTATTGTGCTTAGCAGATACCACGCATTTTACAAATTGAAGGTTTGTGCTAATCCTGTATCGATCAAGTCTATTGGCACCGTTTTGCCAACAGCTCATGTCTGTGTGTCACATTTTGGTAATTCTCAGAATATTTCAGACTTTTTCATTATTATTATATCTGTTATGTTGATCTGTGATCGGCCATCTTTGATGTTACTATGGTTTAGCCACCATCAACAACTCCCATAGATGCCGTGAACTTAATAATTGTTGTGTGGGTCCTGACTGTTCTTCCACCAACGCGCCATTCCCCCATCTCTCTCACTCTCTTCCTCCCCATTCCCTGAGACACAACAGTATTGAAATTGGACCAAGAACCCTGCCATAGCCTCTAAGAGTGTAAGCAAAAGGAAGAGTTACACATCTCTCACTTTAAATCAAAAGCTACAAGCGATTAAGCTTAGTGAGGAAGGTGTGTCCAAGGTAGAGGGAGGCCGAAAGGTAGGCCTCTTGCCTCAGACAGTTAGCCAAGTTGTGAATGCAAAAAAAAGTTCTTGAAGGAAATTGTAAGTGCTACTCCAGTGAACAAGTAAATGATGCAAAGGTTAAACAACCTTATTGCTGATAAGGAGAATGCTTTAATGATGTGGATGGAAGATCAAACCAGCCACAGCATTCCCTTAAACCAAAGACTAGTCCAGAGCAAGACCTCCAAGATCAAGGCAAAACTTTTCAGCAGCAAAAAGATTACGACTCACTGAAGGCTAAGATGATGGTTGGCATCGTTTAACAATAAAGTATTTTTTTTAATTAAGGCATGTATATTGTTTTTTTAAGACATAATGCTATTATTGCACACTTAATAGACTACATTATAATATAAACATAACTTTTATATGCACTGGGAAACCAAAAATTCATGTGACTCACTTTATTGCAATATTTGCTTTATTGCAATGGTCTAGAATTGAACCCACTGTATCTCTGAGCTTTGCCTGAGTAGCCACATTTGCAAAAGTAAAAATAAACCAATACATTTAATTTTAATAATTAATTTTAATAATATTTTATTGAGCCCAGTGCATCCAAAATGTTATCATTTCAACATATAACATATTTAAGCATTCTTGGTAACATATCATACTTTTTTCACTCTGAGTCTTCAAATAAGCTACATTTCTTTCAAGTGCTCAATGGCCACATGTCGCTACAGGCCACCATATTGAACCGTGAAGATCTAGGTACTCCTGAGTTTGAGAAATAATATTTGGATACGGAGCCCCTGACAAGTTGCTGTTCCCCTGAACTGGTTGTGGATCCCCACCTAACTCTACCCCCTTGCAGAACTTTTCAAATCATTTCCCGAGGAGATTTTTATTCAGGACTTTTTCCTTGTTTGCTAGAAAATATAAAATATTCATTTTGAAATAAAATATTCTTAGGATTGAGTTTTTAGGCACATGTCTTACCTTAGCTCTCAGAGTTATTTCAAATAAATCTTTGTAGCTAGAGAACCAAGTGTACGAAAATATGAGGCTATTTTCTTTTCCAAAATACAACTGGCTCTAGAGCCTCTAGCAGCTCCCCATCGTGTGACTCTGATTTCTTCTGTCCCCTTCCCCAAAGTAGCAATCTCCTACCCTCTGCTAGCCACTGACACTCCCAGCAGAGACCACCAATCATGTCCCTAACTACCGTAAGAAAGCGCCACGATACTGCAATTCTTTTAACTGGGATTATACATTTAAAACCTACTTCACATGAGGCAAGTATCCTGTAAGTATTTGCCTGTGCATTTGTTCACTTAATTTTCAGCCTTATATTATTGTCTCCATTTTAGAGTTTAAAGAAATTGAGTTTCCGAAAGCTAAGTAACTTGCCCAATGCCACATTGCGAATCACTTTAAAAGTTGGCATTGGGAGACTGATATTCTGAACCAATTTACAAGGTTGATGGCATTGTAAATTGGTTCAATCTTTTCTGAGATTAACTTGGCACTGTTTAACAGCAATAAAATGGTCCGTGCCCTTTTATACAACGATATTGGAATTTTTTTTCTAAGGGAATAGATAAAATATGCATGCACACAGTCACACATCAACTTGTGCAAAGATGTTTATGACAGAATAATATCCATAATAGCAGAAAAAAATTAAACACCCCAAACTCTTCCACTCATTTAACAAACATTTATTGAGTACTTTCTATGTGCTAAGCATAGTTCAAACATCAAGGATTCAGCACTAGAGAAAAAAAAATAAAAGAACAAAGATGATCCTTGCTTTCGTGGAGAGGTTTCATGCACAAATATCTTAGGAGTGCAAAAGAAGAATGAATAATGACAGCCACTTTACACAGTTTTAAATTGTCTAGTTGCCACATTAAAAAAGTAAAAAGAAACAAGAGAAGTTGCTTTTAACAGCGTATTTTATTTAACCCAATATATCCAAAATATTATTTCAACACGTAATCAAACATAGGAAATCAATTAATAAGATATTTCACATTCTTTTTTTCATTCTAAGTCTTTGAAATCCAATGTGTATCTTACACTTACAGCACATCTAAATTTGAACACCAAATTTTCATCAGAAATAATAGGTCTGTGTTTAGAGATTATAAAATTTACTATTAAAAAAAGAGATTCACATAACCACAGTGTTCTAAACATACTTAAAAGTTTCCCAATAATTTAATTCAAAGCCAAAAATAATTCTATTTTAATATTTGCATCCACATTGGCCAAATTAGTTCATCTTTTTTAGAAGAATTGATTTGGCTTTGGAGCAAAAGTGTATCAGTTTCAAGGCAACTTTTGTTGAAGTTAGGTAAATTCACTGACTCTTGGATCAGCTCAGTCTCATTGGCGTGAATTCAAAGCGATATTATATAAATTGGAAAAACAACCCTACATTTATCCGTATCAACTAAGAATCCTTTAAGTTTTTCTTGTAGTTTTTGCAGCCAATTTGCACAATACTCCAAGACCCCCACGGACACCAAAAGCCACAGATATTCAAGTCCCTTATATAAATGGCACAGTATTTGCACATTACTACACATACCCTCCCATACACAGTTGACCCTTGAACAATACAAGTTTGAACTGCACAGATCCACTTAATGTGCAGATTTTTTTCAACCAAATGCATATTAAACATACAGTATTAGAAGGATGCACACCCTGTCTATGCCGAGGACCAACTTTTCAGATATGCAGGTTCTTCAAGGTCTACTCTGGGACATGAGCACGTGCAGATTTTGCTATAAGTGAGAGGTTCTAGAACCAATCTCTCCTATATACCGATGAACAATTAAACTTTAAATCATCTCTAGATTACTTATAATACCTAATACAACATACATGCTATCTAAATAGTTGTCATGCTATATTTTTTAATTTGTATTATTTTTTTATTGTTGTATTGTTTTTTTGTTGCGTTTTTTTTTTCCTGAATATTTTCCATTCATAGTTGATTGAATCCATGAATGTGGAGCCCACAATATGGAAGGCCCACTGGACTGTCAATAACAATCATAATCTTCTGTAATCGATTCATGTTAGAAAAAAAGGTGTAAATTGTTATCATTGATTTGGATTATGAAAAGTTTTCGTTTTAATATAAATTCCTGTGCCTGGCTAGTTAGGTCACAAATAAATGTTTCCTTTACTTGGGACTTCAAATTTAGCTTGTTCATATGCAGTGTCATATTGGTGATAAAAAAAATAAATGAATCACACTGCCATATTGTGTCTTTGATTATTAGCTATTTGGCAAGTATTCCTTTCATTTCCAGAAAATTTTGAATTGGACCTAACAATACAGCAAATCTTTGTAACGCTCTTCCACAACTCGTAATCAACTAGTTTGGCAAAGAACACAGGATCATTAAATTTCACTGTCTTCTGTTTCTTTCAGCAGTTCCATAGACTGGTGATGATTCATACTATTTGCACCATGTTGAACAATTCTAACAATTGTATTTATAACACAATACATAGAGTCTTCTTTAGAAAACTGAGTACAAACAGTTTCAGTAGTATGTATTACACAGTGGAATTGAGGGAAACATCAGTCTTTTATTTCAAAATTCCAATAAATCTGAATTTTTCAACTGAAGTAGCCAGATCACAGTGAATCATAATAGAAACTAATTTTTTTTCATATTTAGCTGCAATTCTTCGATAGATATAAAAGATCCAAAAATATTCATGCTTTGAGTTCAACTTTTTAGGGCACAAATAGACATTTATTTATAATTTTGGAAGCTGTTGGAGAAAATAAAAGTCTCTAGGTGCTAATTGGCAGTGTCTTAAGTCACACAGCTCATATCATGCTAAAAAAAGTGCTTGCAATTTTTAAAATCTGAACCAATTTATCTTTGATATTATTAGAAAGATCTTATATTCTATTAACAATCATTTGTTGGTTTAACTGAAGATCTTTCACTTTTCCTAAAATAGCATTTTTAGACTTTTCCTTTATAATTTTCTAACAAATTTTCATAACTGAAATAATTTATTCTACTCTTTGTCCATATAAAAATGACTTTCCTTTATGTGCAAGAATCCAAGTCATTTTATAGCTAGCCAAAGTCACATGCTCAAATAATGTTAAAGGTTGTTTAAAATTTTTTCTTGGTCATTTAATTCTTATTTCAGGTGTTTAAGTTTCATTGATTCTTTTTTGACTGTTCGGAGGAAAGTTCTTGTCAAATTAATGCATTTTTGAAAATTTCTATTAATATTGTCTACTTTATTGTCTTTAAAATGTTTTGCACAATAAATCGCTTTTTCATTTTGTTCTACTATGGCAAATGGCAACTGCCCTGTATCCTAAAATTTTCTTCATTCTCTTTTTTCTTACTCTTCTTTCATAGTACTAGCTTCTGCATCTCCATGCCACTCTGTAGTAGCAGTATGCCTTCATTTTAAATTTAAATGTTTGTCCATTCTTATTTTTTAACTAGAAAAACAATTTAATTATATTACAATTAAAATAAATGTAATAATGTAAAAAATTTTAATAAATGTAATTACTAATTATTACTCATGTTGTTTGCATAAAATATTCCAATAAACACAATACAAGTTACATTATATACAATGGAAAAAAAACATTCAAACTGCATAATTGCCTGACACAGGCAAAATCCTGTGAAGTGTTTGTGTAGACTACAATAAGATCTCAGGCAACACAGTGAAATGTCCTACCAAAATATTAATAATAAAGTTGAGTTTAACAGAAAAAAAATGTTTGGAAACCGCGGAGTGCACGTGCATTCTCCTGGTTGAGTTTGTGGACTGAACTAGCGATGGACGCTTTGGATCGAGTTGTAAAGCCCAAAACTAAAAGAGCCAAGAGATTCCTTGAGAAGAGAGAACCAAAACTCAGTGAAAATATTAAAAATGCCATGCTGATTAAAGGAGGAAATGCAAATGCAACAGTGACACAAGTACTTAGAGATGTGTATGCCCTGAAGAAACCGTATGGCGTTCTGTATAAAAAGAAAAATATTACAAGACCATTTGAGGATCAGACATCACTGGAATTCTTTTCAAAAAAGTCAGATTGTTCTTGTTCCTGTTTGGTTCCCATAATAAGAAGCGGCCAAATAATCTAGTAATAGGTCGTATGTATGACTATCAAGTGCTGGATATGATTGAATTAGGTATTGAAAAGTTTGTCTCTCTAAAAGACATTAAGAACAGTAAATGTCCAGAGGGAACGAAACCCATGTTAATATTTGCTGGTGATGATTTTGATGTAACAGAAGACTATAGAAGACTAAAAAGTCTTCTTATTGATTTTTTCAGAGGACCCACAGTACCGAATATCCGCCTGGCTGGATTAGAGTATGTTCTGCACTTCACTGCACTGAGTGGGAAGATTTACTTTCGAAGCTATAAGTTGCTGTTGAAGAAGTCTGGTTGCAGAACACCGCGGATTGAATTGGAAGAGATGGGACCCTCACTGGATCTAGTTATGAGGAGGACACACCTGGCATCAGATGACCTTTATAAATTAGCTATGAAAATGCCAAAAGCTCTCAAGCCAAAGAAGAAGAAAAATATCTCCCATGATACTTTTGGTACAACTTATGGAAGGACACATATGCAGAAGCAAGACCTGAGCAAACTACCAGGAAAATGAAGGGATTGAAGAAGCGACCTACAGAAAGGATAACAGAAAACCAGGAAAAAAAAGCAAAGAGAATTAAAAAAAAATGATGGAGCTTAGCCAACAACAACAACAAAAAAAATGTTTGATACTGCTTGAGATTTTCCCTTAAATTAGATCAATTTAAATTACATTAATAATTCAGTTCCTCAGTCACTCCGGCCACATTTCAAATGCTCAGTAGCTACAATGGTCTCTTACCAGACAGTGAGCTCTAGTGGAAGGCAGAGAGAAGGTCCAGATTTGGGGGTCAGGGGGCAGCTTTGCATTTTCTTGGGGTTCTTTGAATCTGAGAAATTGAATAAACAGTCTGAGTGAGGCTCCCCCTCCTTCACTTCAACCAAGGTGGCTCCACTTTTATGTTTTATTTATCGGATCTTCATATAAGATTTAGTTGGAAGAAAGCATCTCACTGTGTTTCTCTAAGAGTTCGAAACCGTAGGTCCTCTCTGAGTAGGAGAACCTCAGTGTGGTTAGAGATGCAGGGTCTCAAACCACTGCAGGTGACTCACACGTGCATTAAAGTTTAAGAAACATTAAGCCATGTGGTTTTTCAGCACCGTGATCTCCTTTCCCTATGAATCTTCACACACACACACACACACACACACACAGTGTGTTTTAAAGAAGAATTAGCTACCCATCATACCATCGTCAAACTCTGGCATTTTGGAAGCAATCACAAATCAGGGAACGCAGCCCTTACCATCTCCTATTGGCCCATGTGACCCATGTGGCACTCCTGGATCCTGACTCGGAGCCCCAGCACTTCCCTCCTGCTCCAGTTGCTGCGCCTGAGGCAGCCCCTAGGAGCGCTGTCATTATAGTAGACTCTTCATTGACCTAGCAGAGCGGTTGAGGTTAATGGTTAAAGGAATAAAGCCCGAAGCCAAATCGAGGGGATTCAAATCCCAGCTCTACCACTCTAGTTCTGTGACCTTGGGAAAGTTTCTCAATCTCTCATTAGTGCCTCAACTGTCTCATCTGTAAAATGGGAATAATAATAGAATGCCCATAAAGGGCCGTTACAATGATTAAATGAGTTAATATGGGTAAACAATTTGGAATAATGCTTGGCACATAGTAAATACTATATAAGCCATATAAACACCAATCATTCTCTGCATATTTTCCCCAATTTTTAATATAAGGATAATGAAACTACTCACAGAATTTTCCTTAAATAATCTCCTACCTCTGGGCAAGAGCAAGTTTTATTTGCATTAAGTGGCCCATAAGGAGGTGTTCAAAATATGTCTGGGGAATGAATGAGTGCGTGAATAAACTGGTAACAGATTGGAATAGGATGTTATTATGTCCACGTGAGCTCAGAATTCCAGTACTGTGCTCCGAGTACCAGAATCCTGAGTCCTTCCTGGGAACCAGCTTTGTTTTATCTGTTCCCTCCTCCTGGCTGTTAACCCTAGAGCTTTCCAAGAGTCACTTGAGTGTAACCTCAATAAATGCTTTTCATAATTGAAGAGATTTCAAACCTACAGTCAGCAAAGCTCCCAGCACGAGCAAAACCAAAGCTAGAGTTTTGTGTTTATATAAGGTGAGGGGATTGGAATACAGAGTGAGGCAAAAATACAAAATAAAAAATGTAACAACAACAACAACAAAAAAAGGCTGGAGATATTTTGCTGGAGAATTGATGTCACCTTAGTAAAGGAGCATTCGTTATTCCTTCTCATTATTCTTTCCTAAGTGGTTCCAGTGAAGTTCAGCTTCCACTTTCTTTTAATGGGTCCATGACGGCCAAAATGAGGGGACTCCCTCTTGGGTGCAGCGTCCCCAGGGCTCTGAGAGCACACAGCTCACTCAGCCTCACAATGTCAGATGTGACATGGGGCAAGGTGGGAAGGAATAACAGGGAGATACTCCTGCCCACGGGCACACCTATTCTGAACTACCCTCTGATAAAAGAGAAAGGAGAAAGAACAACAGAAAGAAGTTGGAGGTCCCTGGCCCTTCCCTCCAAATTTGGCCGGGCATGGTGGCTCACTCCTGTAATCCTAGCACTTTGGGAGGTCGAGGCAGGAGGATTGCTTGAGCTCAGGAGTTTGAGACCAGCCTGAGCAAGAGCGAGACCCCATCTCTACTAAAAATTGAAAAAGGAAAAAAAAAAAGAAGAAGAAGAAGAAAGAACAACAGAAAAAAGTTGGAGGTCCCTAGCCCCCCCCTCCAAATTTCCTGGGAAAATTGCAAAGCAGATTGTCTCTGGCAAATGAGATAAGAACATGGGACAGAAGGCTTGTTGCTGAGAACAAAGGAGAGATTGAACAGAAGAATGGGGCTGGGCTGAGATTTGTTCGTTCTGTTTGCTGGAGCATCTAGCAGATAGAAGGTGGCTGTGTTTGGGGTCCCTCTGGGGAGAGTGGATAGGCTTCCTGGAGCTAAGAGCTGGGAACAGGTGCCAGCTAGAGTGGAGTGGCCACAGGCAAAGAGCTGGCTCGTACCATGAGGAGTCTTGAGGCTCCCACAAGGACGAGGCAGAGGATATACCAGCCGGGAGCTGGGAAGATTGCCAAGCCCTCTTTTATTATGGTGGCAGACTAGGAAGCAATTCAAGGGCAGGGACACATCTGTCTATCTTCAGCCTCTGGTACAAATGCATAGGAGGCGCTCTGGATGCTTTTGCATAGACGAATTAATGTAGGAAATACTCAAGTAAGGTGTTAAGTGCTTGAAGTACTTGAGCCCCTGGATGGAGCCTGGGGGTCTCAGGGGCCAAAGCTGAGCACTGGAGAGGGTGGGCTGGCCCTTGGCAGTGGGGTAGAAAGGAGGGAAACCTAGAAGCTGTGCCCTTTGCAAAGAGTTAGTGTCAGGAACATGGCAGAGGAGAGTGGAGAAAGTTAGGAGTCTGTGTTATTCAGGGTTCTCCAAAGAGACAGAACCAACAGGATGGATAGATAGATAGATAGATAGATGGATAGATAGATAGATGGATAGATAGATATAGATAGATAGATAGATAGATAGATAGATAGATAGATAGATAGATAGTGTTTATTAGGGGAACTAGCTCAGGCAATTATGGATTTATTAGGGGAACTAGCTCATGCAATTATAATTATGATTATGCAGAACTGAGATAGTGCAACTCTCCATCCAAGGCAGAAGGCCCAAGAACTGGGGAATCCTGGGCAAGTCCCAGAGTCCCAAAGCCAGAGAACCAGAGAATCTGGAGTTCTGATGTACACAGGCAGGAGAGGATGTTCCCAATCCAGAACAGACAGAGAGCAAATTTGCCTTTCCTCTGCTCTTTGTTCCATCCAGGCCTTCAGCCGATCAATGGTGCCATTGAGACCCAGAAAACAATAACCCAAAATGAAGACCTCAGAACCTAAAGTTTTTCTCTGCAGCTCTCTTGTCCTCCTGTCTCCCAGTCCCATTCTCCTCCAAGGCTAACCATGGAAACTAGAATCCCTCTTCTCCAAGGTGGGTCATAGAAACCCTTTTTCCCCAAAGCCAGCCATAAAACCTAAGACTATTACTCTACACAGAAAGGTGGAAGGTAAGTTAAAGTAATATTTTTAGGTCATAAAGAATTATCTGAC
The DNA here is from genome assembly GCF_040939455.1 of Microcebus murinus. Classification (NCBI taxonomy): domain Eukaryota; kingdom Metazoa; phylum Chordata; class Mammalia; order Primates; family Cheirogaleidae; genus Microcebus; species Microcebus murinus. The sequence continues at coordinate 94,885,626 of NC_134109.1, forward strand.
CTACCATGTTTGACTCTGGGTCGTGAGACCCCCATTCCAGAGAGGGTCCTTCCCTGCATCCAGAAGGAGGGAATTCATGCTCAGAGAGGCCAAGAAGAATCGAGACAGACAGGCCTTGCTGGGTTTCCCCACTCAGTTTATTAGCATTAGGTCATACCCTTTTTGTCCAATCTTTTTAACATTTCTACATGGCTGTCCATACTTTGTTGAACTGGAAGCATAAAAACGGACAATTCCTCCTGTATCTTTGGGTCTTCATTCTGTAAGGCTCCAGCATATGTTTTAAATCAATTTGTATGCCTTTTCTCCTATGGTCTGCCTCTCATCAGTGATTTTCAGCAAACCTTCAGAGGGCGAAAGGGAAGCTTCTGTTGGCCCCAACAGTGCCCACCATGTTGGGTAAGGAAGACCATTACACAGTCCAATGATTCAAGTGTCAATCTCTTCTGGAAACACCTTCACACACATATCCAAAAATAATGCTTTACCAGCTATCAATCAGGGTATCCCTTGGCCCAGTCAAGTTGGCACCTAAAATTAACCATCACAGAAGCCTCCAGCTGCAGATACTCAAAGGCCACTGTGTGAGGAGCGAGGCTTTCCCGCAGTGTGCAGGGCAAGTAGAGAGCAGGAGAGGAGCTGCAAGAGGTATGGGCTGGGTCGAGAGGGCCTGCAGAGCTGCCGGGAATTCAATGCTGCCTCGAGGATGGCCATTGCCTCCTGCAAGACAATAGAGTAAGCAGGACCCCTCATGCCCATGGGCACCCTCTCTCTCTCTAGGGCTGTATTCTTAAGATTTCTGCATCTGCATTATGATTTCCTCTATTGCCCAGGTTCGATCCAGACTTCCTACGCTCACTAAATTCCAATTTTCTGCCATAAGTTCTCACTCTTTGAAGTTTCACACTGTCTACTGCTACCGACTGAATACCCATTGCTTATTGCTTCCTTGCCCAACTCCCTGAGCTATACCTACAAAATGAAGCCAGAAGAGAGTTGGCAAACACTTCACTCCACCCCCAACCCTCAACTCTGCAAGATGGAGATGCTGCTTCATGCTGTGGCTGAGAAGTTCTCTAGCTGATAGAAGAAAACAATGATGATGTAAAATATTCGTAAGAAAAGAACCAGAATGACTGCTGTTTTCTGTATTATACTCCCCATGATAAACCCTATGCTCAAAATTGGTGAACATGGCCAAGAAAAGTCCAGAATTCTCAAAGAATTTGTGGGTGCATTTGCTATAGGTGACCTCCACAGTGGAGTTCTGGGGAGAACACTTAACACTGACAAGGATACATTGTTACTGAAAGCTCACCACTTGTCCCTGAGGCCACATCAGAAGAAGGAAGACAATCAAGTTGAGGAAAAGGAAAGAGAAGTTTATTAATTTGCTGGCAAATGAGGAGGCTGGGAGACTTTCATCTTAAAGTACCATTGTCCTATCTATAAGCAGAAACACAGAGCTTTTGGGGGTGGGGTAAAGAACTCGTAAAACTTTACCTTTTCTCAGGCCATTCCCTCTGTTACAACGTTCCCTATTTGATCCAATGACAGTCAAGCTCTGTGTCATAGGTTCTTTAAATCAAGTCATGGCCTTGTCTCTTTGAGGGTCTAAACAAAAGTAATATGAGGGACACCAGTGTGGGGCAGAAGAGTTTGGCTGGGTCATTTCCAAACAATATCAAGTTTGCTACACGATATAACATAAAGCATCAGGTGGTAAATGAGAAGTAGCTGAGATCATTTTCTTTCCCAAATTTTTTTTCCAATTTAATTCTGTGTAAAAATAGCATAACTCCAGTTTAAGGATAGCTTTCTGATGTGGATGAGTTGGGATTTCTGGAGGAATGAGAATTTTCTCATCAAAGGAGGGGAGCAGCTAAAGCCCTAGCAGAGAAGCTTCCAGACCTTGGCGGCCAGCAACCTCACACTGTCCAGCCCGGACACTGCCCCAACCACCCCAGGACACCCACAGCTAGACACTGCGGACTTCCTGGAAATGCTAGGGCCCAATTTGGCTTGACGGGTCCCTTTGTTTGGGTACAGGGAGGAATGTGTTTTCGTTTTTTTCCTTTTAAATTCTTCCTATCAATTTTTTCTTGATAAAGTAATTCATGCTTATTGCAATAACTGAAGAAAATGTTGCTATACATCCTTCCTTAAACATATATGGAAAGTGGGTTTGTTTGTTTCTGACCTACACGTATTATCGCTTTACATCTTACTTATTCCATTTAACAATATATCATGTTGTGTTGGTTTATTTGTTTGATTTGTGTTTGGGGCACTGCACGCACGATTGCAGTAAGCATCTTTATAGATATATCGTTCCACAATGGACCTTTTATTTCTGAAGAAAACGTACAAACATGGAATTGCTTGGAAATGGGGTTGTGTTCTTTTTAAAATAGATATTACCAAATTACTTTCCAAAATTAGAAATCTACCCGCCCAAAAGCAAAATATGAAAATGTGAATGTTCCCACATCTTCTCCAGTGCTCTGTTTTTATTAAGATGTTTGCTGTTTTCCAAAGAATATGCACCCAGGGAAAGTAAGAAAACGGGTTACCTCATCACCTCAGCCCTCAACGCATCCAATTTACAGGCTGCTTTTACACACGAATATAACCAAAGGTCCATTAACCTTCTAGAAGTTTGAAAAGCCCTTCAAGTACACATTTTGTGGCGATCCCTGTGAGGTACCCCCCCAGCCCCTGTCCCCCAGCTTCTGAAAGTGACGTGGAGGCCATCCCTTAGGGGCCAGCCCTCAGGGGCCAGCCCTCCACCATCAGCATTGGGGAACTGCCTCAGCTGAGTGAAAAGTCCCTTCCCCAAGGTCATGTCACATTCCTGACTGATACAAGGGTATACATACCGGGCTGTTTTGCCTCACCCCAGGACAGTGCTACAGGGTCATCCCATCGTTAGAGCTGCCCCCGAGGTCACTGTTGCAGCTTTCCTTGCAACTACACCATAGCTGGACTCCCTCTGCTTGATCCGGCCCCCTCCCCAGGGACAGTCCCTAATAAATCTCCCATATGCCACACCCTGTCTCAGAGTCTGTTTCCCACACAGTAGCCATTCAGAGTTAGTTTTCTAACTTACAGAATTGATGACATAAAGGTTTGTTGATTTGGGTGGGCTGATTTTCCCATTTGACACCCCCACAAATGAAGAGACCACACATTTATATATCTATATTTACTAGGGGATAATTATACCTTCCCAAGAATTGTGTTGCTCGTCATTACTGTAAAAGAAGCTTGAAGGAGGTAGATAATTCACCAGAACTCTGTTTAATTTTTGCCAATCATCAGGTGAAAAATTAGTTCTTGCGGTGTTCTAGTTCTTTTCATTGGCATTCCCCCAATTACTATGGGATGAGTGTTCTCGAGTGTCTATTTATCGCCTGTTCATATACTTCTGCTGATTTTTCTTTTTGTTTCACCTGTCTTTGTCTTATTTATTGGTAATAAGTTTTTGGATATGTACTGCTTTTCTGGCTTTTTTAATGGCGACTTTCATCACTTTGAACACATTATATGTTGGTTTTTGGAGAATTACTTTAGTTTCAGTTTCGAAAATCCATATGCACCGAAGCATATGAGGAAGAAAATAATAATCACTCAAAATTTCTCTACTCAGAGACAATCACTTTGAAATTTTTTTATTTTTCCTTGTAATTCTTCCACGCCCAACTTTCACAATTCACAAGATACTATATCAGACTTTATATATGGTTTCGAATTCTTGTTATTTTCATATAATATTCCATTCCTAAGTATCTCCCTGGGTCATTAAAAAGCCTTAATAAATATCATGGTTGCCTTATAGTTTATCAGATGGATAAACTGTAATTTGATTACAGGTATTACTCCCTTCAGAAGTGTCTGACATGTGGGTCATTTCCAATTTCTCACTATCACGAATAATATTATGATGAGGTTCAGATGCATAGGTATGTTTGCGTGTCTAGTCACTTCCTTACATTCATCCTCAAGAGTGGAAGTAAATTCTAATCTCGCCAGCCCCCTCACCAGCCAGCCACGTAGTCTGTCTCCCACAGCCCCCGAGAGCAAGACCGAGGCACCGCTCCCACCACCCGCCCAGAGCTGCCTGTGCTCACCGCACACGGCGACCCTGGCCCCTGCAGGAGCGAAGCCAGCTCGTCACACCCGTGTCCTCCGCAGACTCCGGCCGGCCTAGCAACCCCCAGCTTTGCTGTCCCCCTCAGGCTTCCATCTATTGCTTTTTCCTGCAGATCCTTTTCCACTCGTGGCTCTGAGCTCCCCGCGCCCGCCTGTGCTTGAAAGAGGGGTCCAGGCCACTCCCGGGACACTCGTGTGAATTCGCAGCCCCGGTCAGAGCGCGTGGGGCCCTGCCCGCTCCACACCCGGGGGGAGTGGTGTTTTTACAGGGACTGCAGAGTGCGAAGGGTCAGTGCGAGTTGAAACGGCAAGCCTGTTGAGTTAAAACCCTTGCTTAAGTGGAAAGGAATAACAGTAATGATGAGAGCTACTGTTTTCTAAGGCACCTCACCATTTACCTGCGCTGTCATACCCATCGTCCCCGGGTTACTCAGCATCACCTGCTGAGGCAGGCAGGGGTTACTGACTCCACTTACAGACAAGGAAGGTAAAGCTGGGAGAAGTTAAGGGGTTGCAGGAGAACCCCAAGTTTCAGGGTGTTGGTGTTTGAGGCCTCTTCTGATTCCAGCAGTGGGGAGCCCAGGCCTACCCCCCAGGTCCCCGTCCACGGTTCCAGGCCACCCTGCCCAGCACAGCCAGCCAGCAGAGACGGGCAGGCCCACCTTGAAGAGGCAGCACGAGCCTCCAAACCGCAGCATACCAGGGCCTGCTGTAAAACACGACGCCCCAGAGAGCAAGGTGGACGTCGGCATCCGGATCAGAGACTCTATCAAGTAAGGCATGGCTGCGCCTCTCAACAAACCGTAAAGACTAAGCTGCAGAAGCTATAAACCTCCATCCTCACGGAAAGCAGTAAAACCACACTCCAAATCCCCTCGACTGGGCGTAAATGTACTGCCGGGATTGATTATACAACAAAGCAAATTCAACCACATATCGTCCCCATCGCATTTCCCTCCCTTCTCCCTAGTACCCTGAGAGCCAGGTTTTGCCGCATGCAGGAAGAAAGCTCTTTTTAATTCCAACAAGTGGGAGGAACCTGGTCTGGAAGGCGGCTCCTGCCAAGAGCGGACCTGGGCGTGGACCTGAGGCTGTGCTCGAAGGATTTCCTCTCCATCCTACCCAAGCCAGAATGTGGGGCCCACTTCTCACTGTCGCGTCCCTCCCTTTCCAGCTCCAAAGCCCTGCTCCTCTTCTAAAGAACTGGCTTCTAGGAGGAGAAAGGTGGGCAATTCTTAGGTATTTACACAGAGTACTCGTCAAAGGACAGGGCCCTAGAGACGTTAAGGAGACGTGAATAATACAGAACTTCTGCAAACACTGGCTCATCTGATGCGAGATTTCCCCGGGGGAGGAAGTGGAAAAGCCAGGTCTAGGATTAGGATTCCTATGGGCATCGATACTGCGGTTGGTACTGGCATTAGTATTTGTGTCTCTAGGATATCTCTATTCACATTAATATTTGTGTTCGCAGTAGTATCTGTATCCATATTGGTATTGGTTTCAGTAGCAGCACTTTACAGGACAAAGGGTGGGTGCCACAAACGGCTAGAAAGCCCAGCACTGCCCCATCTTCCCTCTATTCTCGATGAAGACTAGAGATCATCTTTGGCAACAAGTATGTTCAGAGCGACTGTTGAGTTCTGTTAAACCCGGGGCAGGAACAGCATGACAGCGCCCCCCCCCCCCCCCCGGGCTCAGAGAGAGGAGGACGACTGCAAGTCAAGCCTTAAGCACAGCCCCCAACCCTGCGCCAGGACAGGGCTGCGGCAAGGCAGTGGGAAAATGCTGGAAATGAGGACAGGAGGGCAGAGTCAGACTCTGAATGACATTATGGGATGGAATAAGGGTTTTTCCTACAAAATGGGTCGCATTTCGGTTCTAAGGGCTCTCTCTCTTAAGTCCTAGGATCCAGGGCTGGGAACCTTTCTCTTGCCCCAACACACCACCCCACACATGTGCATGCACACATAACCACACACTCATACACATACAACAACACACAAATGCACACACAACCACACACATACACATACAACCACACACATGCATACACAACCACACACATACACATACAACCACACACATGCACACACAACCACACACATACAAACACACACATACAATCACAAACGCATGCACATACAACCACACACACACACACACTGTGCACAAAGCCTCAGACAGCCACCCATACACCACTCTGTTGGGCCGAGAGCACTTGCAGAGCAGAGAGTCAAGCTTGTCAACTTAGCCAGAGTGGGCTTCAGGCTTGTTCCGTGGATGTCAGCCCCAGGCTGGCTGGTGATGGTTATGTCATTCCCAGAGATTCTACACAAGCTCAGCACTTCCTAACAGGAAAACAAAGCCCCTGGGCTTCCCAAAGCATCAACAGGCACCATTTACGGCACCATTTAGCCTGTGGTCGGCCCGGGGTGCAGAGGTCTTTTGTGGGTAACAGGGTCCAAGGTGCTTAGTCGCCGTCAGTAGCAAATGTCCTTCCAAAAAGGGCCAGTACCTCATGTCCAATCTTTCTTTCATCTCACATCACGCATGAGAGGACTCAGTGTGAGACTTCACATCTCTGGAACTTTCCATGGCAGGAGGCCAATGCAAAGCCGTGGGTTTCCTTTTTTCATGTTATTTCATGACATAAAAGAAAGCACCCACCCAGGGAGCTAGAGTCTGAAAAATATGCACGTTCCCCTACCTCGGCATCCCTTTGATCTGTAAGGACAGCAGAGGGAGGCATCCTGGACTTCATCCTTTCCAGCTCATTGCCTCCTTCCTGCTCGGAGGGCACAGATTCTTACACATACTTGGAAACCAGGAAAACATCTGCACCAGAGAAATACACAACTTCCTGAAGCACACTGACAGTCAAGCTCTGGCATTAGAGTCAAACCTTTAACATCACCAGCACAGCTCCTTGTGCTTATATTTCATACCATTGGAAAGAATCCTACAATTTTCCATATGAATGATACTTAAGAGCTCATGTGACTTCATGATTTTATAGATGAGAACATTTAGGAATTCATTTCCCCAAGTATAATCCTCCAACTGGTTGGATCAGAATCGCCTCTGGGCTGATCCTTTAGATTTTCCCACCCTGGATTGGCTGGAGCTGCATTTGCAAGGAAAAGCCTAGGAATCTGCATTTTCAATAGACTCTAAACAGGTTCGAATTCATGTACCTGACAATGTTCTAGAATTACAGCTGGTTCGTAGGGGTCTGAGATCATAAGGGTAATCATAGCCTCTACAATACTGAGGAGAGACCAATCCGGAAGCCCCAGAGCTTCCTCTCCTCTCCACTAGGAAATGGGCTCAGCAGGTCTGAGCCAACCAAGGGGGAACTCACTGTTCCAGGTCGCAGAGCCCCAGAGGTTCCTCCTCTTCAGCCAGGGAGCTGCACTGACCCACAGATGTTCCCTGCCCTCCAGTCCCTGTCCTGGGGCAATAGATGTCACACTGCCGGAGCTCTTTCCATGGTACGTGCAGTCTTGCAATGTCCGGCGCAAACATGCCTGTCCTTTTATGTATTCGGCAAACATCTATCAAAGGAGCTCTGTGCCAGGCATTGTGCAGGTACCGGCAACATGACAATAAAAAAAATGAGCATGGCATCCAAAAGGGGGTGTCTTGCACAAGAAGCTAACAATTGCTCCTCCGTCCCATGCCTTAGAGATTGGGTTGGAAAAGCATTCAGAATTGGGTACTTCCCAGATAGGAGGTGGAAAAGGAAAGAGCTCTTCTCCAGGGGGGGCCTGAAGGGGACACCAGGGGACATATCTTGAAAAGCACCCTAAAAATGTGTGTCATAACTTTCTGTGTGGCCTCAGCCTCGGACAGGAAGTTGCACAGGGAATGGCTGCCGGTTTGGAAGCACACACTTGCCCACTTCCTGCTGTTGCGCCAGTCGCAGAGCAGCCATTATGACACACAGACAACCTCTGGCTGGACACCTCCCCTGCAGTCCGAGTCAGCTGCAGCCAGACCTGCACACCTGCATCAAGCCCACAGCCTTAGGCAACCTCTAAAACACACACACACACACACACACACACACACACACACACACACACCCCTAGGTGACCCAGAGTCCACTGCTTATGCTGTGCTGACCATGGGCTCCTGCACAGTGCTTTGTCACTCCCCCTTTCTCAGTCTCATGCCCACCCTCAGGCCCCAGCTGGGTGACTTAGGTTTCTGCCTGAAGTGCCTGCTCCGGCAGTGCCCCTCTCTAGGTCTGGAGCCCTAATAACCCTGAGCCGCTAAGTGGGGCCTGCTCCCTGGTGACTCTGGCACCAGCTGCCTGCCTGGTTCCCGTTGTTGTCTTGGCTAATGATGAGAGCAAGAGCTCTGGAGTCAGACAGGCCTGAGCTGCAATCTCAAGTCCACCACTTCCTAGTCATGTTACCTTGGACAATTTCCTTGATCTCTCTAAACCTCACTTTCCACTCTGTAACATAAGAAAAATGAGACCTACCTTGCAGGATGCATTGTAAATTCGAGATGGCCTTCATGATACCAAGCATCACGTCTACGTCTACACAGCAGGTGCTTAATAAACAGTGGCTATTGCTATCACTCTGTATGCACTTAGTCAAACAACCTAAGTGCCCCAAAGGACCCATGCACTCAGCCAAATACGTGCTGAACACCTACTCTGTTCCAGACCCCCTTCTAGGCACTGGAAATATGCCCTGAACAAGACAGAATTCCTGTGCTCATGAAACTCAGATCTATAATAAAGGAGAGAAAGCGCCTGTATTCGTTTGCTAGGACTGCCACAACAACGTGCCATAAACTGAGTGGCTCAGACAACAGAACTTTCTTGTCTCACAGTTCTGGAGGCCAGCAATCTAAGATCAAGGTGTCAGCAGGATTGGTCCCCTCTGAGGGCTGTGAAGGATAATCTGTTCCCAGCTCTTCCCTAACTTCGGGCTGCAAGCTGGAAATATTCGCATTCTCTGCCTTGTGGCTGCATCACCCCAGTCTCTGCCTTCACCCTCGCTTGCTGCTTTCCCCACGTGCTTGTCAGTTTCTCTTTTTATCAGGACAGCAGTCCTATGGGCTTCCAGCCCACTCTGATGATCTCATTTTAACTTGCTGACCTCCACCAAGATCGCATTTCCCAACACAGCCACATTCTGAGATACTAGTGGCTCCATTTCAACATATCTCTTTAGGAGGGGATGTGATTCAATCCATCATCGTGCTCCTTTCTGTCCGCTCGCTCTGCCTCATTTGATTGGTGAGCTGAGTTGAGTCCACACAGGCCTCCTTCTAATCCAGCTTAATCTCCTAGAATTCAAGGTATCCAGCCTGCCCTGTTCCTTTAAAGGCTCTCTCCAAGAACCATCTCTGTCTCTCTTCTCTCTGCTCTCAGGGAGGTAGAAGAAGACTCCAACATGCACGGACCTTTCCCTGTCTCAAAGGAGGGACCACGTGAAGCCCCGACAGGGGCTCGGGTCAGAGCCCAGCCCTCTTCCAGGGTCTCTGCCTCCAACCTTCTGCTCCACAACCACAGTCCCTGACGCATGTGCCCTAGACAGAGGGTTTCAGTCCTTGCACCTATATTCCCTCTCTCACGCAGTCATCTCATATAAATGGAGAAAGCATCTCCTTGCGAAATTGACTATCTCCTGCAGCTTAAGTTGGAAGAATGTTTACTTATTTGGGCCCCAGGGAATCATAAACATCTTGCAGCGTGTGTTAACAGTTACTGCACAACACCATTCATTTTTAGTATCTAAAATTACAGAGTGTTCCCACCAGGCCTCTCCTCCAGTGGCTAACAGACGGATGGGCTCCATTTGCCTTGTCTCGGGCCTCAGAGGAGCGACGTCACTGGCTCCGGTTTGTCCCCTTCAGGAAAACAACGTCTCTTACTGGGAAAAAGCAGAGGGACCAGCCACCAGGAATAAGTCTTGTTGCAAACTGCCCATAAATTCCCAAAGGAAGGAAAAGTCAATTACTAAAAGTGATCGGTGGTTGCCAGGGTTTGGGGAGAGGAAGGGATGACAGAGGAGATTGGGGGCAGTGAATCTTCTCTGTATGATGCTGTTACGGGGGAGATAGGTTAGTAAACATTTTTCAAAACCCACAGAATGTCCAACACCAAGAGTGAACCACAATGGAAGCTGTGGACTGTGAGTGAGTGATAAGAGTATGTCAACATGCATCCATCAATTCTAACAAATGTACCACTTGGGGTGTGGATTTCAGGAGTGAGGGAAGCTGTGTGTATGTGGATGGAAGGGGCATAGGAAAGCCTCTGTACCTTCCTCTCAGTGTTGCTGTAAACCTAAACTGCTCTAAAAAAAAAAATAGCCTATTACAAAATCCATTGCTACAAAAGAACAGCGACCATTAGATTGGGTTTTAAACAATGGTTCCTAAATGCAGGTGAGTATAAGCCCGAGTGACCCTGAGCTGCATGTAAAATACAGACACCTGGAGCTCACCCCCCAGGCCCCCTGTCCTACTGCCTCTGTTTGCTTGTGCTGCTCTAAAGAAATGCCACAGACTGGGTAATTTATAAACAATAGAAATTTGCTTCTCACAGTTCCAAAGGCTGGGAAGTCCAAGATCAAGGTGCCGGCAGGTTTGGCGTCTACTAAAGGCCCCATCTCCACTTCCAAGATGATGCCTGTGGCTGCACCCTCCAGAGGGGACAAGCGCTATGTCCTCACGTGGCAGAAGACAGAAGGGCAAGAGAGCGCTGCCTTCAACCTCCAACCCTTTCATAGGGGCACTGACCCCATTCACGAGGGCAGGTGCCTCACCACTTAATCACCTTCCGACGGCCGCACGTCTTAGTACCGTGGCATTGGAGATGAAGTTCGGACAGCACACCGTTATTCAAACTGCAGCGCCTACTAAAAACCAGAATCTTAGCAGTAAAAGCAGGGAAGCTGTGTTTTTAAACAATGCTGGGGAAGCAATGAAGCAAGCAGGTCCAGAAAGACCTTTAAGAGTCTAAAGACAAACCCTCCCATAGCCCGTGTGCCTGTGAAGTCCTCTCCTCCCCAGCTCCAATCCCCTCCTCTCCAGACCTCTCTCCAGCTCACCTGGCCCCTCCTGGTGCCCTTCCTTGAGGTCTACCTTCCCCCTTACATCATCACTGCACTGCCAGCCCCCGTCTTCCTCCTCACGCCCAGCTGCCGTGAACATCTGCAGGCATGTAGTACCTGTGTTCCTGCACACGGCCCAGATCCTGGTTCACACATCCTTGTTGCCTGAATGGAATCGTCCTAGGCCCATCCTAAGCTTCTGTGACCACCCCAGTAGGCAAGCCCGTGCTCTCTCCCATTCTCTTTCTCGGTGTTCACCCTGAACTCTCAGCACTGATCTAGAGCTATTGCCCGGAGCTTTCTTACACTGCTGTGAGCTGGGACTAGCCCTCTGTTTGTATTCCTCCCAGCCCTAAACGTCCAGGCCCATGCTTGGCAACCAGTAGACCCCTGTGGACATTTGGGGATGGGTTGGTTGGTGGAAGCATAAAGTGGTACAGAGGAAAGAACTCAGGAATGCAGAAGACCTGAATTCAAGTTCCAGCTTCACACTTAGTGCATTTGCTGCATAATCCAGATCTCAGCCTTTGCCAACTGTGGTTCTCGGCCTCCTTGTTTGTAACTAGGGTTTTTCTGCTCTTCCCAGGATGCAGGTAAATTAGACAGAGTGAAGGAACAATCTTAGAGCTGTGACAGTCCCTAAGTCTGCAGGCGCAGATGTGCCCTGAGTTACCACGGAGCCAGACCACAGTGATACAGTCCCATGGAGCAGTGCGACCACCCCAGACCCCAGAGCCAAGGGGAAGGAAGGGGAGGGAAGGAAAGAGGCACAATGTACCATATGAGCCACACAGCAGCCACAGGGTCCAAAATCAAAGCCCATTCACCCTCGGGTATTGCCTCCACCAAATCCATGACCCATCAACCCTTCTGTCCCGCAGAACGTTGGCTGGGGAAGCCAAGTCATGCTCCAGTAGCCAGACCTGAGTCCAGTGCACAACTGCGTGAGTCAGTACACCGCAAGACAAGAGGCAGCCTGCTGCCAGCCCTCGTAGACCAGGGGGTGTCGAGGTCTCTCATGAGTCCGGGCCCGCATCGTGCACAGTAGGAGTGCGTCAACTGCTTCCAGGAGAAGAGGTTGCTGGCAGAGCTGGCCCCGTAGAAGCCACTGGCTGGAAGACACATGGAGATTGGCCAGCCCTACCCGAACTGCTGAGAGGGTGACATTCCTCTCTTGGGAGCAAGACTGTCTGAAGGAAGCTCCCCTGTGGTGCCCCTACCAAGAACTTTCTGGGACCCCCAGGAAGACACCCCTGTTCCTCCTCCCCAGGGTCAAACAGGTGAACAAACACACTTGGGGCTTTGCAAAGCACGCGCAGCCCCTCTGTAGACATGTGCAGTATTAATTGCTCCACTGTTGTCCATATTATTTTTCTACCCATGCTAACATTTGGGTAGACCATGGGAGAAAAGCTGACACCAGGGTTGGCAGAGTGGGTGGCAGCCGATTTGTTGTGACTTCGTTCAATTGTCCACCAGACACCAAGTGTCTTATGCTGTGCCAGCGTCTGTGCCTAGAAGTCTCATGGTCCCCTAACTTATCCAGGAGATTTGTGGATTTCACAACTCGGAGACCCTTTGTTACAACCTTAATACACCAGCTTTGGAAGAGAAGGCATAGGAGGTCTCTGTTAGTCATTTACACTAAGGTGTAAATTCTTCACTAAGTGTGAAGCTACACTAAGGTGTAAATGACTATCTGCTGATTTTCAGAGGGAGCTTTTATTTGCGGAAGGAAAAGAAAACTCCTCCTAACCTTTCAAGGTGTAGCTCAAATGTGTCCTTGACAGAGGTTAGCTTTCCCCTGGAATGAAAACAGCACCTTAAATTTTCATGGCTTGCCGGGCGTGGTAGCTCATGCTTGTAATCCTAGCACTCTGGGAGGCCGAGGCGGGCGGATTGCTCAAGGTCAGGAGTTCAAAACCAGCCTGAGCGAGACCCTGTCTCTACTATAAAAATAGAAAGAAATTAATTGGCCAACTAATATATACATATATAAAATTAGCCGGGCATGGTGGCGCGTGCCTGTAGTCCCAGCTACTCGGGAGGCTGAGGCAGGAGGATTGCTTGAGCCCAGGAGTTTGAGGTTGCTGTGAGCTAGGCTGATGCCACGGCACTCACTCTAGCCTGGGCAACAAAGCGAGACTGTCTCAAAAAAAAAAAAAAAAAAAAAATTTTCATGGCTTGTTTTTATTGTCAAAGCGGTATTTCTTATATTCCCTTCACAACATCCTTGTAGTTCAACATGGACAGCAAGTAGCATTTCCCCATTTGACAATCTAAGAAAAAAAAAAAAAACCTTGAAAGTGTCATGTTTAAGAGAATCCGACACTTTTTATTTTTAGCTGAAAACTATAGGAGAATTTTAAGTTTATAAATAGTTGTGGCATTGTTAAGGGAACTTGATCTGCTATAATTATATGTTCATTGGATACAAGAATAATTTAAATGCTTAAGAGGGTTTTGCTTATTAATATTGTAAGTTTACCCTGCTAGGCATGTAAAGTGTTCAAAAAGCAAACATATTAATTTATAAATGTGGTTGAAGATGTTTAAGGGAATGTAATGATCTAAGTTTGTAAATGGGACTAATTTTACTCTGCACCCATGAGTTAATTGAAAGTCAATGAACAAATGAGAGTGTTTATTCTTTTTTTTTTTACAAGAATTATGAGATGCATAAACAAAAAGATTTGAATGTTGACTTTAAGTGCATAAAGAAAACCAGCCTTTTACATTTAAACTTGGGGTCTAAGTAGACACCTCTCACACATCCAAGGTGGAGCTATCATCTCCCCACCCTTCCATCTCAGTGCTCGCCACCTCCCTGCTTCCAGCTGCACAGGACAAAAAACACCTGAGTCACACCAACCCAAGAGAAAGCCCCAGTGACCTTCAAAAGACATGCAAAATCCAACCAGGTCTTAGGCTGGCCCTGCTGCCTCCCTGGCCCAAGCCATCATCCTCTCTCTCCTGGATTATTGTGCTTACCTCCTAACTGTCTCCCTGCTGTCACCCTCAGCCTCCTCCAATCTATGCTCAAAGCAGCCAGGGACATCCTGTGAACACAGAGTCAGATCACCTTGCTCCTCCATTCACGACCCTCGGAATGAACGTCAGGGTGCATGGTTAACTGCAAGCTAAGGAAAGAAGCCTCAGAGGAAGTGAACCCTGGCAACACCTTGATCCCACACTTTAAGCCTCTATAATAGTGAGAAAATAAATTTCTGTTGTTTAAGCTACTTAGTCTGTGGCAGACGTCCTCAAACTACGGCCCGCAGACCACATGCCGGCCACCTAGCATATTTAGCCGCCCCTCCGGGTGTTTTTGCAGCCGCTGCCTGTCCTGCTTAGCAGCTGACTTGTCCCGGGCCCACATTGCACACTCTCCAACGGTCTGAGGGACAGTGAACTGGCCCCCTGTTTAAAAATTTTGAGGACCCCTGGTCTGTGGTATAGTAGCCCCAGCAAACTGATGCAGGTTGTAATTAGCTAAGCTGGAGATGAGAAGATTATTCTTACAGAGGAAGAAAATAATTTCCCTCCAGCTTCTCTGAGTCCTTAGTTGGGATGGATCCCTGTAACATAAGACAGATCCACAAGAGAAAAACAAATAGAAGTTTATTAACTTGTGTGCTTTATATATACATGGGAGATACCCAGGGAAAAGGGAGTATATGTCCAAGAGGTGACTTTTATTAATAGTTTAGACTTAAATATCATCTTCAAATGAAACAAAGGAAGAAGGGTGTGAGGGAACCCAATTATGGAGAGATGTCAGGACAAGAACAGTAAACAAGAGCAAGGTTTGTTCTGAAGATTTAAGGGAAGAGTCTCTAGTGGTTTGGAGTCATCCTTCTTTTCCTCTACAGACAGGGGACACTCTTACAAATGTAGATTTCCTTTAGAGATGTAAATTTCCCTTATAGAAAGGTAACTTTTACTCTTTGTTTTTAGAGCTTCTCCTGTGTCTACAGTTTCTCAAAATAATCACCTCAAAATCATCCTTATGTTAAACAGGCATATTTTGGGGTGGAATATTCTGGTCTCCTACAGTCATATTTTGGAGTAGCATATTTTTGTTCTCCTACATCCTGAATTATCCAAGTGGGCCCAGTGTAATCACAAAAGCCCAGATAAGAGGAAGGGGGGGTGCAAAAGAGAGAAAACCAAAACATGACAGTGTGAGAAGGACTTGGCCTGACAGCGTTGGCTTTGAAGATGGAGGAAGAGGCCACAAGCCAAGGAATGTAGCCTATAGAAGCTGGAAAAAGGCAAGGAAAGGAATTCTCTTCTAGAGCCTCCAAGAGAAACACCGCCCTGCCAACACCTTGATTTTGGCCCAATGAGACCAGTTGGGGACATCTCACCTCCAGAACTGTGAGACAATAACTTTGTGTTGTTCTAAGCCCCTCTGTTTCTGTGATCACTTGTTACAGCAGCAACAGGAAACTAATACACTCTCATGCAGGTCTTTTTGTCTAATCCACTTCTCAATGCAGCTCCTCTTGGCTTTCCTATTGAAAATTCAGCCCCTCCCCGCTCCCATTTCCTGCTTTATTTTTCTCTTTAGTATTTATTACTATCTAACATACAACACATTTGGACTTATTTGCCATGTTTATTGTCTATATTCTTTGCTTAAAACATAAACACACAGAGTAAGAGTCTTTGCTTCTTTTGAATAGTCTATCACATAGTAGGTGTTCAATAAATATTCAACATACTGGTTAATAATTTATCTTAAATAGAGTAAGTATTAATTTAAGACTATGTAGTTATAAACAATCCTGTCTCCCCAAAACAAAACTTTAACAATTTGTGGAGGTTGTCTCTTTGTAGTTGCTTAATACAATTTTAGAACCAAAGGAAGTCTGTTCCATCCATAATGCAAGTCAAGCAGGATGAGACATCAGAAATGAGGAGTCATAAAAACAGCTGCATTAGTCGGGGTTCTCCAGTGAAACTGAACCAACAGGAGATATAGGTATATATACAGACATGCACCACTTAATGATGGAGATAATGTTCTGAGAACTGGGTCAGGCAATTTTGTTGTCATGTGAACGTCATAGAGTGTACTTACACAAACCTAGATATTATAGCCTGCTACACACCTAGGCCATATGATACAGCCTGTTGCTCCTAGACTACAAACCTATACAGCATATTACTGTACCAAATACTACAGTCAACTGTAACACAATGGTAAGTATTTGCGTTTCTAGACTTATCTAAACATGGAAAGAGTATGGTGTTATCATCTTTTGGGACCACCATCATGTATGGGGTCCATGACTGACCTAACTGCCGTTATGTGGCGCATGACTGTATACATAGATAAAATAAGGAATTGGCTCCCATAATTACAGAAGCTGAGAAGTCCCAAGATCTGCAATTGGCAAGCTAGAGACCCAGGAGAGCTGATGTGTAGTTCCAGTCCAAGTCTGAGGGCCTGAGAACCAGGAAGAAGGTGATGTAAGTTCCAGTCTAAAATCCCGTGGACTTGAGGCCCAAGAAGAGCCCAAGTTTTCGTCTGAGTCCAAAGGCCAGAAAAGATAGATGTCCCAGCTCAAGTAGTCAGGCAGGAGGGGTTTCCTCTTGCTCAGCCTTTTTTTTTTCTATTCAGATCTTCAGTTGACTGGATGAGGCCCAGCACATTAGAAAGGGTAATCTGCTTTACTCAGTCTACCAATTCAAATGTTACTCTTTTCCAAAACACCCTCACAGAAATACCTACAAATGTGCCCTGACCAAATATCTGGGCACTCCCTGGCCCAGGCAAGTTGACACATAAAATTAATCATCACAACAATCAACTTTACATTAATAGCTTTGGACAGAGAGGTTTAGGACGTCTAATGAGTGGAACGTAGGAGTGGCTCTGCTCTGACCCAAGCCTGAGCCTTGGATCCTCCCCGAAAACTTGGGCTCTTCTTGGGCCTCAAGTCCACGGGATTTTAGACTGGAACTTACACCACCTTCTTCCTGGTTCTCAGGCCCTCAGACTTGGACTGAAACTACACATCAGGTCTCCTGGGTATGCAGTTTGCCAATTGCACCCTCCCCCACCCCTATCTCCTATGCTTGGAGAATAGGAAATCTTTGGAAATATTGGTCAGTTCCCTAGAACAGGTGCGTGCATTTTTCTAGCGATAGAATGCATTGGTTTCCCCAACTTCTCAAAAGAATCAGTGAATATTTATGGATCCTTGTCCCAGAATCAGCCATTTGCCTATAAATACTGCATCAGTTCTCACCTGGATTCCAGACTCTACACACACAAAACATTTTTGGGTAAATTTTTAAATACATTCTTTATGAAATAAGTGTCTAATGATCACGTTTAGTCATTTCATTTTTAGAATAAATTTTCTGGCTGATTCAACCTTGGCCCAAACTTTTTAGAACATCAGCTTTGCACTTGCAACAAACTATTCAAAAGTATTCATAGAATGAGACCTTCCCTTAGAGCTCTGATAATGTAGTCCCAGTCTTGCTGCTGGGGAATTTGAACATCTTCCTGAGTTATTTCTCTGATTTTATGTGTGTAATCATGGCAACATTTTCTTCTTTTCTTTCTTCCTCAGACATTTATTGAGCAACTACTGTATGCTTGCTAGTCTCAGTGATGAACGAGACAGTACTCCTGCCCTCAAGTGACTCAGTCCAATGAAAGGGAGACATGGAAATGAATGATAATAAAATGTGATGAGTGCTGTCACCGAGATACACAAGGTACAGAACAGTGTGATAGGATAGCTATGAAGGTGGGCTCAGAAACTAGACCACTCAGATTCAAGTGCTACCTCCACCACTATTGAGCCACATAGCCTCACAGATTTAAGCACCTGTGTCTCATTTCCACAACCATCACGAAGATAAGGAAAATGCAGACTTTATAAGGCTCTCCCGAGGATAAAATGAGACAATGCATGGAAGGTATTTGGACAGCTCTTGGCACAGGGAGAGAGGACAGTGGATATTCAGAGCTCTCAGTTACTACTCAATGGAAGTGCAAAGACATGACTAAAAGGGACTAATTCCACGAAAGGGGGTCTGGGAAGGCTTCTCAAGGGAGCAACAAAAGATAAGTCCTTGGGTAACTACACACGAGTGCGATGCGCACCATCTGGGAGATGGACACGCTTGAAGCTCTGACTCGAGGGGGGAGGGAGGGCTAGGGCAACATATGTAACCTTAACATTCTTACCCCCATAATACGCTGAAATGAAAAAATAATAATAATAAGTCCTTTCCCAGGAAGGAAGGAAGGAAGGGACGGGCAGTCCAGGTAGAGGAAGCAGATAGCCAAAGTATCCTCAGGGTGATGGGAAGCCACTGAAAGTTCTGAAGCAGTGAAGTGACACAAATAGATATATGCTTTACAAGAATTTGGGGGGGGGGCATACAGAGAATGGAGTCTGCAGGCAGGGAGATGAGTTATAATCACCCAGGCGAGAAGTGAGAGAGGCCTGGGTGAAGGCAGAGGGAGGGAGAGGAAGCAATGGCCTCTGGGGTAGAATCAGTAGCACTGGTGACATACTGGTGACAAAGCAAGGGGAAGACCACAGTGGAAAGAAAACACTTGTCCTTAGGACCTGCAGGGCTCCTTCCTGGAGGCTGTTCGGGATCTCGCTGTTCAGCCACCAGCAGCCATCAGCCCCTTCCTTAGCTGATAAAGATGTAGGATTACACCCGAAGTAAAGGGACTTCCAGAGCTGATAGTCAGAAGCATGAGGGCTCTGAAATGGAGTCCTGGAGCAAGAGAGAAATCAAAACCTGCTCCGAACTCAGGATAAGCTACAGGAAAGCAGAGACAGCATCTCCAGGTGCCAAGACTCAAAGCCCCTGGGTCTCTCTCTGGACACTTGGTCAGGGTTGGTAAGCACTTGTCAGGCATGAATGAGACTCAGTGCCTGGCCCAGAGGAAGAGAGTAACTAATACACTGTAAGGAAAAAAAGACAGACATCTTCCATTCCTACCCCTTGGCACTTACTCTTAGTTCCTCCACAAACTGGACTGCAAGACACAAACAGGAGACTTGGAGCCAGGGGCTTTATTCACCCCCATTCCTTCCTAGCCTGTTTTATTCCCCTCCCTCTAAAAACTATGAAAGAATTCCCCTGGTTGCTTACAAAGACCTATCGCTCAATCACATCATACACTGTGGAGTTGGTTTGTTTTGGAGTTTTTGCTTTTGTTTTTGTTTTGTGAGCCTGTGTAACAACAAGACACAACACATTAAACATTAAACCTTCAGATCTATATTTGCCTGTTGTTGTTGTACTGACTGCTGCTGTTTGTAAGTGCCAAATACACAAATATCCAAACATCTGAACACTGTTCCTCCAAGTATAACTACTCTTCAGAATTTAAATAAGGCTCCCATCTAGAATTTTCTTTTATTTTTCAGATGCCAAGTCTGAGAATTCTGAGACCAAGTGCAATAAAGGTATTGAGTTTTCTGCAAAGACTGTGGCTGTCTAGCCACCCACTGTAAAGAATCAGGATATAGCCAACGTGACTGCTCCTCCCTGTCTCAGCTGGTCTCTTCCAACCAGGGGAGAGGGGACCCTGGCTGCCCTGGGGAATCAACCGCTCCACCATTGCATGATGCAAATCTCAGTAACTGTTTCTTACTCAGATTTACCCTGGGCAGGCC
Source organism: Microcebus murinus (assembly GCF_040939455.1). Classification (NCBI taxonomy): domain Eukaryota; kingdom Metazoa; phylum Chordata; class Mammalia; order Primates; family Cheirogaleidae; genus Microcebus; species Microcebus murinus. The sequence continues at coordinate 94,905,526 of NC_134109.1, forward strand.
CTGCCTTCTGGAGTCACTCCTGGGGCTGCTCCTTTGTATGACTGTTTTAAAAAACAAACAAAAAAAGCCCTAGAGATTTACACAGTTCAAAGGGCAAACAGGAACACCTGAGTGTCCAAGCCCACGCAAAGGTCGGGTGTCCACTCAGTCTACCTCACCATTGTTTCTCACTACCATTTGGTCATACTATTTTTTTTTTTTTTTTTTTTTTTGAGATATAGTCTCACTCTGTTGCCCGGTCTAGAGTGTTGTGGCGTCAGCCTACCTCACAGCAACCTCAATCTCCTGGGCTCAAGCGATCCTTCTGCCTCAGCCTCCCGAGTAGTTGAGACTACAGGCATGCACCACCTGTAATTATATATATATATATATATATATATATATATATATTTTTTTTTTTTTTTTAGTTGGTCAATTAATTTCTTTCTATTTATAGTAGAAACTGGGTCTCGCTCTTGCTCAGGCTGGTCTCGAACTCCTGAGCTCAAATGATCCTCCCGCCTCAGCCTCCCAGAGTGCTAGGATTACAGGCGTGAGCCACCGCGCCTGGCCAATTTGGTCATACTATTGAGCGTGATCCTTGGAACTTGGAGGAGGAGGCTGCACTACCACACAGCTGAGCTCAGCCAGTGAGGCTGCAAGGTCAGGCCCCCAGGTCACAGTGCCAGAGCTCAGAAATTCCCACCCCACGCATGCCCTTGTTCCAAGTTGGCAACCAAAGAACCTGTCGCCCTACCCATCATGTCAGAGATTCTCGCTGCTCTCCCACTTTCACCTTCTGCCTTCGTATCCTCAAGAAATCACACTCCTTTTCAATCCCTGAAATGCAGGGGGTCTCATCACAAAGGGTCTCTTTCCTCAAACAGTAGAATCACCAGCCCAGAGTCTTAAGAAGGGGTAGTGACAATAGACTCTAGGGGTCTGTCTTACTCAGCTCAGGCTGCAATAGCAAAATATCCTAGACTGGAATGGCTTAAACAACAGACATTTATTCCTCATGGCTCTGGAGCCTGGGAAGTCTGAGATCAAGGTTCTAGCAGATTCAATTCTCGATGAGGGATCCTCTCCTGGCTTGCAGATAACTAACTTCTCACTGTATCCTCACATGGGAGAGAGAGAGAGCTTGGCCTCTCTTCCCCTTCTTATAAGAACACTAAGCCCATCATGGGAGCTCCACCCTCATGATCCCATCTAAACCTAGTTATTTTCCAAAAGTCCCACCTCCTAATACCATCACATTATGGGTTAGGGATTGAACATATGAATTTAGAGAGACACAAACATTCAGTTTGTAACAGAGTCTGAAATCTGGTTGTCTCTTTCCCCTTGGGGAAGGAGCTTCTTCTAAGCCAAAAGGAGACTGGTCTTTCTCCAAAGTGGACATGGTTGACTTGCAAGGACTTCCCTTCATTGAACAAATAAATGGGAAATAAATATACAAAACAAGTTAAATCTTCAGTGGGGTGAATTGCTGCACGTCTTGATAGCTATAGAGTGATAAGGCCCGTGGGCCTTGCTTTTCCCTTTTCTACAAAAGTGACTCTCTTCATTCAATGTGGAGTAATGTTATAGAAGATTCGAGGAAGAGGAAAATGTGTACAAATGCTAGTCATATTGTCACAGAAGTTGAATCTCAGTGTTGAAAGGGATTTTGATATCACTATCCAACCCCACTCAATGCTTTAATCCCTTCTGTATCTCTGCCAATAATTATTTAGCTTATTTTTTTATAATTTTTATTTCAAAATATTGGGGGATATAAGTGTTTTTGTGACATGCAGAAGTCAGGACTTTTAGTATACCCATCACCAGAATAGTATACATTATACCCAATAGGTACATTTTTACCCCTCACCCCCCTCCCACCCTTCCTACTTCTTAGTTTCCAATGTCCATTATACCATGTTATGACCATGTGCACCCATTGTTTAGCTCCCACATATTAGTGAACACATGTGGTGTTTGGTTTTCGATTCCTGAGATATTTCACTTAACGATAATGTTCTCCATTTCCATTCAAGTAGCTGCAAATGATATTATTTCATTCTTTCTTATGGTTGAGTAGTACTCTGTGGTGTAGGTTTAGTACTCCATGGTACATAGGTATACCACATTTTCTCAACCTACTCACAAATTGATGGGCACTTAAATTGATTCCACATCTTTGAAATTGTGAATTGTGCTGCAATAATCATTCAGGTAAAGGTGTCTTTTTTATAAAATTACTTCGTTTGGTTTGTGTAGATACCCAGCAGTGGGATTGTTGGATCGAATGTTAAGTCTACTTTTAGTTCTTTGAGGAATCTCCATCTGGTTTTCCATACAGGTTGTACTAATTTACAGTCAAACCAACAGGCTATAAGCATTCCTTTTTCACTGCATCCATGTCCAATATCTATTGTTTTTTTATTTCTTAATAATGACCATTTTGATAGGGTTATTTCATTGTGGTTTTAATTTGCATTTCCCTGTTGATTAGTGATGTTGAGCATTTTTTTCATATGTTTGTTGGCTACTGGTATATTTTCTTTTGAAAAAACTCTGTTCATGCCTTTTGCCCACTTTTTAATGGGATTATTTGTTTTTGTCTTGTTGATTTATTTGAGTTCTTTATAGATTCTGGATATTAGTCCTTTGTTGGATGTACAGTTTGTGAATATTTTTTCCCATTCTGTAGATTGTCTATTTACTCTGTTGATTATTTTCCTTGCTGTGAAGAAGTTTTTTTAAATTTAATTGAGTCCCATTTATTTATTTTTGTTGTTGCTGTATTTGCCTTCAGGGTCTTAGTCGTAAATTCTTTGCCTAGGCTGACGTCTAGAAGAATTTTTCCTATATTTTCTTCCTGAATTTTTATGGTTTCAGGCCTTACATTTAATTTTTTAATTGATTTTGAATTAATTTTTGTATGTGGCAAGAGATAAGGATCCTGTTTCATTCTTCTGCATGTGGTTATCCAATTTGCCCACACCATTTGTTGAATAGGGCGTCCTTTCCCCAGTGTATGTTTTCTTTTGTCTGCTCTGTTGAAGATCAATTGGTCATAGCTATATGGTTTTATTTCTGAGTTCTCTATTCTGTTCCATTGTTCTATGTCTCTACTGTATACCAGTACCATACTGTTTTGGTTAGTATAGCCCTGTAGTATAATTTGAAGTCAGGTAATGTGATGCCTGCAGATTTGTTCTTTTTGCTTAAGATTGCTTTGTTTATTTGGGCTCTTTTTTGGTTTCACGCTAAGATTAGGATTATCTTTTCCAGATCTCTGAAAAATGACATTGGTATTTTGATGGTAATTGCATTGAATCTGTAAATCAGTTTGGGCAGTATAGATATTTTAACAATGTTGATTCTTACAATCCATGAGTATGGGATTTTTTCCATTTGATTGTATCACCTATAATTTCTTTCATCAGTGTTTTGTAGTTCTTGTAGAGTTCTTTCACCTCCTTGGTTAAGCATATTTCAAGGTATTTTATTTTCTTTGCAGCTATTGTAAATGGTATTGTGTTCTCTATTTGACTCTCAGTATAAAGAAATGCTACTAATTTGTGTACATTGATTTTGTAATCTGAGACTTTGCTGGAGTTATTTATCAATTCTAGAAGCCTTTTGGTGGAGTCTCTAAGATTTTCTAGATACAAGATCATATCATTGGCAAACAGGGCTAGTTTCACCTCCTCTTTCCCAGTTTGGAAGCCCTTTATTTCTAGCTATTGCCTGACTCATCTGGCTAGAACTTCCAGTATTATGTTGAATAGAAGTGATGACAGTAGGCACCATTGTTTTGTTCCAGTTCTTAGTGAAAATGCTTTTAACTTTTCCCCATTCAGTATGATGTTGACTGTGGGTTTGTCATATATGACTTTTATCATTTTGAGGTATGTTCCTTATGTGCCTACTTTGTTGAGGGTTTTTATCATGGAAGGGTGATGTATTTTATTGAATGCTTTTTCTGTGTCTATTCAGATGATGAAGTGGTCTTTGTTTTTACTTCCGTTGATGTGGTTAATGACATTTATTTATTTGTGTATATTGAACCACCTTGCATCTCTGGAATGAAACCCACTTGATCATGCTAGATTATCTTTTAGATGTGCTATTGAATTTGGTTTGCTAGTATTTTCTTGATGATTTTTGCATCTATGTTCATAAGGGATATTGAGATGTAGTTTTCTTTTTTTGTTGTGTTCTTTTCCTGGCTTTGGTATCAAGGTGATATTGGCTTCATAGAATGAGTTTCCTACTTCTTGGTGTTATGGAACAGTTCAGTAGAATGAGTGCCAGTTCTTCTTTGTAGGTCTGGTAGAATTTGGCTGTGAGTCCATATGGGCTGGGGCTTTTTGTTGTTGTTGTTGTTAGGAGATTTTATTACTATTTTAATCTTGCTGCTCTTTATTGGTCTGTTTGTGATTTCTATTTCTTCCTGATTCACACTTAGGAGGTTCTGTGTTTCCAAGAATTTATCCAATTCCTCTAGGTTTCCTAGTTTGTGTGCATACAGGTTTTCACAGTAGTCACAGATAATATTTTGTATTTCTGTGATATCAGTTGTAATGCATCCTTTTTTATTTCTGATTGAGCTTATTTGAGCTCTTTCTGTTCTATTTCAGGTTAATCTAGCTAGTGGTCTATTGATTTTGTTTATCTTTTCAAAGAACCAACTCTTTGTTTCATTGATCCTTTGCATTGGTTTTTGGTTTCCACTTCATTTTGTTCTGCTCTGAGCTTTGTTATTTCTTTCCTTCTGCTAGCTTTGGGTTTGGTTTGTTTTTTTCCTAGTTTCTTACGGTATCACCTTAGGTTGTTAACTTGTGATCTTTCTGTCTTTTTGATGTATTTAAGGCTGTGAACTTCCTCTTTAGCACTGCTTTCTTTCAATTCAAAATTTTTTAATTCCTGTCTTTATTTCATCAATAACCCAAGGATTGTTCAGCAACAGGTATAATTTCCATGTACTTGTGTAGTTGTGAGAGTTCCTCTCGGAATTGATTTCTAGTTTTATTTCACTGTGGTCTGAGAAAACACATGGTATGATTTTGATTTTTCTAAATTTGCTGAGACCTATTTTGTGACCTAACATATACTCTATCTTAGAAAATATCCCATGTGTGGATGAGAAAAATGTATATTATGAAGTTTGGGGGTATGTGAATGTCTATTAGATCCATTTGTTCCTGAGTCCCGATTAAATCCAGTGTTTCTTTGTCAATTTTCTGCCTTAATGGTCTGTCCAGTTCTGTCACTGGAGTGTGACAGTTGAATTCCCTGGCTATTATAGTGTTGCTGTTTATTTCCTTAGATCTAGTAGAATTTGTTTATGAATCTGAGAATTCCTATTTTAGGTGCATATCTATTTAGAATTATTGTATTTTTCTTGTTGAATTTATCCTTTTATCATTATATAAATGATCATCTTTGTCTTTTTTTACCATTGTTGATTTAAAATCTATTTTATCTGATATGAAAATAGCTATTCCTGCTTGCTTTTGGTTTCACATTTGCATGGAATAATTTTTCCACCTCTTTACCTTGAGTCTATAAGAATCTTTGTGAGTTAAGTGGGTTTCTTAGAGACAGTATACTTGGGATCTTTTGTTTTTGTTTTTGCTTTGTATCCATTCATCCAACCTACATCTTTCAAGGGAGGCGTTAAGACTGTGTACATTCAATGTTAGTATTGATATGGGAGATACTGTCCTTATCATCATTTTTATTGTTACCTAGCTGCTTTGTTCTTTCTCTTGTGTTACTATATTATAAGAGCTGTGAGTTTTAACTTTTGGGTGTTTTTACACTGGTGGGTGTCGATTTTTCTGCTCTACATATTTAACACTTTTAAGTATTTCTTATAGGACAGGCCTAGTGGTGACAATTTCTCTTAGTGTTTGCTTGTCTGAGAAAGACTTTATTTCTCCTTCATTTATGAAATTTAGTTTTGTAGGATACAAAATTCTTGGCTGGCAGGTATTCTGTTTAAGGATGCTAAAGATAGGACTTTATTCCTTTCTGGCTTGTAGGTTTCTGTTGAGAAGTCTGCTGTTAGTGTGATGGGTTTTCGTTTTTAAGCTACTTAATGTTTTCACCACGTGTTAACCTTAGCCAGTCTGATGATTATATGCCTTGTCAATGTTTTTTTTCAGTGAATCTCCCAGGTGTTCATTGAGCTTCTTCTATCTTGATGTCTAAATTTCTACCAAGTGCTAGAAAGTTTTCCTCAATTATTCCCTCAAATAAGTTTTTCAGGCCTTTTGATTTTTCTTATTCACCCTGAGGGATGCCTATGATTCTTACATTGGGCCATTTTACATAATCCCATATTTCTCATAGACTTTTTAAATTCCTCTTAATTCCTTGTTCTTTATTTTTGATTGACTGGGTTAATTCAAAAGAGTTGTCTTCAAGTTCTGAAATTCTTTCTTCTGTTTGGTCTAGTCTATTCTTAAAACTTTCCACTGTGTTTTGTATTTCCATAAATGAATTTTCCATTTCCAGAAGTTCTATTCTGTTTTATAAAAAATATATCTATCTCTTTTGTAAATTTTTAATTCATTTCCTGAATTATTTTTCTGGTTTCTTTGAGTTGATGTTTCATTTTCTCTTGGATCTCACTGAGCTTCTTTACAATCCATGTTTGGAATTCATTATCTGTCATTTCAGTATTTTCATTTTCCTTGAAATCCATTGTTGGAGAGCTGGTGTGATCCTTTGGGGGAGGGGGTCCTTTCATTCTGATTTTTCATACTTCTGATGTTCTTGTGCTGATTCCTTCTCATCTGGAGCATTAGCATATTTTTAGATCCCCAGTAACAGAAACTCAGGCACTACTTTCTAAGTTCTCACTTATTTATTTGCTTACTTGCTTCTGAAAACACACACACACACACACATATACATTTTTGGAGGGTGGTAAGTATAGTATAGAAAAAATAGCCCGGGCTTTGTGTTGAATGGACCTAAAATCCCAGCTCTGCTGCTTTCTCTATGGAATTAAGGAAATGTTTTAACATATTTGGGCTTTAATATTGTCAGCTGCTAAAAAGAGGGAAGGACAACAATATCTACTTCCTGGATTCTTTTGTGGATTTATTAGATAATGAAGTTCCCAAAATCGGTGTCAATTAATGTGAATTTCTTTCCCCCTTCCTCATCATCCTTTCCTTCTAGCCTTTTATTTATTTCCTACAATGTAGATATCTTGAATGACAATTTGGGTTAATACTGGAATACTGTAGCCAATATACTGTTGACAAAAATATCACAAAAAGCCATAAAGAAGTCATTATGTTGAAAAGACCCTTGCCTGGCAACTAGACTCATAAATTCATGATGATAATGATAATTAATGTCCTCACTTGATTTCAAATTCTTCAAGGGCATGGATCTTGTCTTATATCACCCATAGAATCTACCATAGGTCCTTTTGTGTAGTAGAAACTCAATAAATGTTTCACAATTGAATTATGCTTTCTGTTACAAATTTAATTTCAAAAATGTATAAAGATCATGACAAAAATACAAATAATATTTGAATGTCTGTTGCTTTTGGATTATCAGCTCCTACAAGGGAGTACAGAGGCTTGTTCCTGGGTGTAAGCAGTCAAAAAGAAAGTTTATGTTCTCCAAGATTGCTATAATCCTGAGGGCTATTGCATGAACAATTGGGCTGGAAGAACTGATCAAACTTCTGCAAAATTCAGTTCTTTGCTTTACATGTATGATTGAATACATTTCTCCCTTTAGGATATTAGAGTATTTGAAAAGATTATTTTTAGTTATCCTTATATTCCTAGTGTCTGTCACAGTGACTGGCAACATTTCATAGATGGATAGACAAATGTGGATCTGTGGAGTCTGGAGCTTCTCCTCTATCTTGAGTATATTTTCTGAAAAATACAATGAAAGTAGAATTTAAGATTGAACTTAAAGATGTAATGCATGCATTATTTACTTTAAAATAATTTAAATATTCACATTATAATTTAAAATGTAATACTGTATTCTGTCTGGTTCATTGGGTCATTATATAAGGTAATGTCAAAACATAAATTACTCCAAAATTATGGAGATAAGTCACTCTCTGTGAAAGAATTTGGTACAGATCAACATATAATGATGAGCTTAACCATTGCAGAAATAACCCTTCTCAAGGGATAGTTTGTAAATGCATTGCTATTGCAAACTTAGGAATTATCTAAATCCAATCAAGGTGATAAAAACGTGATTTTCGAGAGCTAATTGGAAAGAAAAAAATGTTTCAAGAAGAGGGTGGTTGGCAAGCAGTCTTCTTGTGCAGCTCTCAGCACTCTGTAATTATTTTCTTAATATCTCTGCAAATGCCCAACTCCCATTAAACTACAAACTACAAGAGAGCAGAGACCTTTCTTTTTTCCCTATGACACCCCAGATCCTAGCATAGAGCCTGGCACACCATGTATGTTGAGGTTTCTAGAAGAGCCCAGATGAGTTCTTCTCATCTTCTCCAGGTTCCAAACCACTTGAGAATTAAAACATCAGCTTTCTGAATAATAAAAAACTGAAAAGCAAAAATTCTTACTATTCTCTTCTTCAATGAAATCCTGAAAGCAGGGAGTCTTTGGTCTCTAGGACATACCCTCACTCAGTCAGCTTGGTTGTATAGAGAGGGCACTGAGGCTGGAAGTATAGAATAAATACTGTTGCCTACAGCCAATCAAGGCCTCTTACCTCCAAGAATTGCAAAGGGTCTGAGATTTTAGTCTAATTGCAAGCTAACAAGGAGCTTATAACTTTTTCATGGATGCTGGAAGAAGATACGAGACTCCTGGGTCAGAGACAAATGACTTTATTACTCACAGCAAATACAATAGCCAAAGTCCCAACAGGATGTTCACACCAGTTTCCCATATTCTCCCCCTGGTCTCATGAGGACAACACAGGTAGTCCTAGCTGGACCCTGCTCATACAGAGAGTTATGTTACAGGAGAGGAAAACTGCACTTGAGTGATTTACGTTTTTTAGCAAGTGTAGACAAACCTGCTCTTTGTCCAGGCAGAGACATTACCTCCTCTCTCAAGGTTGCTGCTACAAATGCAACCCTTGGAATGGCCTGAGTAAAAAGCACTTACAGTCTTGTATTCTTGACACACACCAAAGAACATGTAGAGAGACTCAAGGGCCATAGCCGATTGCCTCTTCAAACACCAAACAGATCAGCACCCCCTTCCCATAGAAGAGGAAGAGGAAGTTGAAGAGAATGGGGAAGTATTATTCCAACACCTCCCTCCTGGGAAATAAAGCAGCAGTCCCCCTTATGGAGGCACTTCCCAACTTTTTGCTTACTTAACCTATTGGGTATAACAAACAGGTCAACTGGGGTGCGGCTTCTCTTCCTTGGGAAGAGAACAGCAGTTCATTAGGGTAACCCTGCTCGCACATTTATTAAGAGATGCTCAAATCCAGTATTATGCCTTTGTATTATCCACCGGGGACAAATTGTGGGAAGTTCCAATGTTGCCTGATGTGGTGGTTAGTTTTGTGTGCCAACTTGGCTAGGCAATGGTGCCCAGCTATTTAATAATTTTAAAAAAAGGTAATGTAGGTGTTGCTGTGAAGGTATTTTGTAGTTATGGTTAACATCTATAATCGGTTGACTTTAAGTAAAGGAGATTATCCTGGATAATGTGGGTGGGCATCATCCAATAGGTGGAAAGGTCTTAAGAGCAAACCAGAGGTGTCCCTTTGGTAGAAGAAATCTCCCTTCAGACTGCAATATCTACTCCTGCCTGGGTTTCTAGCCACCAGCCTGCCCTACAGATTTCAGATTTACCAACCTCCATGGTGGCCTGAGCAAATTCCCTAAAATACAGCCTACTGTTCTGTTTCTCTAGAGAACCCTGGTGCATAAAACTGCATATCAGAAATAGGTCAGAACAAGATATTAATTCAATAAGCCTACAGCTCTGCTGCGTCCTTGCTCACCACACAGCCTTGCAGTGGCTTGTTCAGGGTCTCGAGTCTCTTGATACCTGGTAGAAAACAGACATCAGTAGTCCAGCCACTGTGAGATAGCAAATTGGCATCTTTGTTATGCTGTCCATATTTTCTAAACCAAAATATGAGAGTGCATGGCCAGATGCGAGTGTACTTACAGGGAAAAGCGGAGAGAATATTGAAACCAGTCTGTTCCAAAATGTCTGGAACAGACGATCACTGTATTTATATATCATGAGGGTTTGCTTCACCCTAATTAGTTCCCCTGGCCAGATAAACTCTAAATACACCCCACAAAGCTCAACTCCTGGACAAGCTCAAGGATCTCCCAGTTATTTCACAAATCTCCACAGAGTACCTCAGAAAGGCCAGGCACCATCTTGGCACTTTGAAGAAAAGGACGAAGACACCATTCTGCTCACTGAAGGAGCACCACCTGATGGGACAGATGGCTAAGTAAAGGCATGGTCACAGAGCAGGGACACTGGTGTCCTGACAGAGCCCAATCCCAGGACCCCCCCCAAGGTTCCATACACACCCCCAAGCCCCATAAAAGAACCCCCTCTCTGTGCCATTTCATCCCTTTTTCAATTCAACAAAGGCTCTCTGCAGTGTTCAAAGTACCTAAACTCACTTCTCTGCAGACCAGAGTCACTTCAGCTGCCCTTGTCCATGGCTCTCAGTTGATCCAAAGAGAAATCCCAGGGACGAGGCCCACCCCACTGACAGCCATCCATGGGCAGCCTGGCAGGCAGGCGTCGTAGCCACCAACAGTTGTCCCAAGCCCTGAGTCCAGGGCTCCCTTCCTCACATGCTGCTTTTGAGGAAGACTGGAACTAACAAATATTGACTCCTGCATTCCTCCCGCCTAGACTCACCTCCTCCACTGGGCTACGAGCTCTGGAATGCAGGAAGCTGCTTTCCCAGAGTCTGGGGCCATGCCTAGTCCAGCCAAAGTGACCAGTGTCCTTGTGTTGAGGGGAAGGAGGAAGAAGGCAGAGAAAGAGTGAAAGAGAGTTTAAGGAGGAGAAACCCGGTGGCAAAGTCAAAAGAGCCCTTGCCCCCTGAAGGAGGAGTCCTAGATTTGAATACTATCGGCTCTTAACTTTTAGTGTGGCTTTGGGCAAGTGACAAACTTTTCTGACCCTCAGTTTCTCCATCTGTAACGATGGGGTCATAATAGCATCTACCTCATAGGGATGAAATGTCATGACGGCTGTAAAGCACTAAGCAGAGTGTCTGGCAGACAATAAACAGTCTATTATGTTAATTTTATTGTTGTTATAATCATTATATCTCCGCTGGTGACCTGCAATTCCTCACCTATAAAATGAGCAGTTAAACCAGGTGACCCCCAACAGTTCTGTGATTCTGTCAGACAGAACTTAACTCTCTTCCTTTGTGTCAGTCCAATCATGAATGACATAGGACACCAGGGCAGTGGAGATGCTGGAGCCCAACTTGAGCTCCGCTGCAGGTGCTCAGGCAGTTCCTGCACCCAGTTCTGGGCGACCCCATTGCCAAATGCAGCTGAAAGGCTTGCATCCCTAAGTTGACTTGTATCTTGCTGCCTGTTGCAACACTAAGCTAATATTAAATCTTACATTCAGCACACGTTGAATTGCTATTGATTGTCACATGGCGTCTCAGATTAGCTTTATTGCATTATATATTCAGCCGCATACAGCTTGCTAAAACCAGCATCCAGAGTCACCTCTCCAGTCCCTGAAAGCTTTAGGATGTTTTCAGGATTGTGGATTTCTTACACAATTAAACAAAATTTTCATTGAACAACTGGCGATTTACGTTGAAGAACCAACAGCGAACAACTAAGGAAAAGAACCGCAAAAACACTGTCTAGAAGGAGTATAAATCACTGCGGATCGATTTCAATGACTCCCAATGCATGAATCATTTCAGCAATAAAACTGTTTGGGAAAGGACCCAAGGCTGTGTCTCTTAATCTTACACTCCCACAATCTGTTATTAAATATGTGCAGGGCAACAATGGGTTATGGATTCACTTGAAAAACTACTTAATTCCTCAAAACTATCAGGACTCAAGTGGAATTTACAAGTGAAATCGGACAGAAGATTTGTTGTTGCTCACTAGAGTTAGTCAGTAGAGCTGAGACATATGGGTGATTTTTCTCTCATTAGCGAATCTTTCAACACTTGAAAAGTAGTAACTTCTTAAGAATTGCACTTATCTGGTACAAACAGGGCAGAGCACCTATAATTTTTCTTCCTTCAATATTCCACATGCTTTGCCTTCTCCAATGAAAGAAATCTTCCACCTTTTCTAATAAAGTTTGCTTCAATTTTTCTCCACCTCTTCCCCTAAACAAGAAAATCACAAGTTTAGCTAAAAATTAGATGGCAATATGTTTCATAGTTTGGTACTTGGCTGTCCACATATCGATTCATGACTGTTAATGCTGACTCCTAAGTAGACCATGAGATCCGTTCCCCTGGCCAGATAAACTCTAAATACACCCCAGAAAGCTCAACTTCTGGACAAGCTCAAGGATCTCCCAGTTATTTCACAAATCTCTACAGAGTACCTCCGAAAGGCCAGGCACCATCTTGGCACCATCAGGCACCATCTTGGCATCGTGATGTTTCTTGGTAGAAACATCAGCAGAAGGTTTTCTTGTGTTCCCACATATACAGAATGGTGGCCGGCAGACAATTAACCAGGGCAATTGTCCCCCCTAGGGGATATTTGGCAAAGTCTGGACACATTTTGATTGTCATGACTGGGCTGAGGTGGGTATCACTGACATCAAGTGGGTAGAGGGCAGGATGCTGTTAAATATCTTACAATGCTTGGGACAGCCCCTACAGCATGAAACTACCCCACCCGAATTGTCAATATTGCCAAAGTGGAGAAATCCCCATTTAGAATCATCCTAGGCACATAATAAATGCTCCATGGTGTTTGTTGATAGAATATAACTGGCTTGTGTTCATGTTAAGACAAAGGAGAGCTCAAAGTGGAGTGGGACGGTCAGGCGATTCACGGAGGAGACGAGACCAGCAGACACTTGCAGAACTTGGGCGGGCAGGGAGGAGAGCGGGAGACATTCCAGAAAGGGAAGAGCCACAGGAGCACGGCCCTTGTGAGAGGTCCAGGAAGACGAGCCCGCTGGTAGAACCCCAAAGAAACACTCCAGACCGGGGAGATCTTAGTAGAACAGAACTCAACATCAAATTTGAATGAATGACGTGGCTTTGTTCTGAAAACCATTGACATGATGTGTTTTGGGGAAGGAGAATAGGAAAAAAATTATCTTTAGCACCATTTACATTTATATAAATAAACAGCATTAGTGATTTATATCAGCACCACTTTACAGACGAAGGAGCTGAGACATGGAGACATTACCCTAAAGATTGGAATACTTTTTTGCTTTGTAATTTGGTAGATTTGTTTACTTACGTCTTTTGACATGAGTTGGGTGTTATTCCAGACAACACCATTGATGTGCAGTATCACGACAAGGTGTGTACGGCTCTGGCTGAGAAACACTGTTCTGGATCTGTAGGAGAGCTCAGGGAACCTTCTGATGGTGCTTCTCCTGCTAAGGATCTCATGCCTGTCATGGGCTCAGGCTGGCTCCACCACTCAGTAGCTCATGACCCTGGGCAAAGGGCTGGACTCATGAATATTAAATGAGTTCATAAATGTAAAGCAGATAAAACAGGACTAGGCACATAGAATATGCTCAGTCATGTTGGTGGTTTTTATGACCTTCATTCTTCTTAATCCTGATTCCTTAACCCTGGCCTACATACGAGCTGCTACTGGATTCACCACCCAAATAAGCAGCATCAGTTCATCCGGTGGTGGCAAAATGGAGGAGGAATTAGTGTAGGGGCCAAGGGAAAAAATTTCCCTTTGCTCTGTGAAGGTTCACTGAAAAATCAACTCACAAAAGGCAGATTAATTGGAGAAAAAGCATACAGAATGTATTTGATAGTAGTTTTATATGACATAGGAGCCTTCATAATGAAGACCCAAAGATACAGGGGGAATTGCCCATTTTAATGCTTAGGTTCAACAAAGTATGGACAGCCATGTAGAAATATGATTGGACAAAAAGGGTGTGACCTAATGCTAATAGATTGAGTGTGGAAACCCAGCAAGGCCTGTGTGTCTGGCTTCTTCTTGACCTTTCTGAGCATGAATGCCTTCCTTTTGGGTGAGAGGACCCTCTCTGGAATGGGGGTCTCACAACCTACAGTCAAACAAGGTAGGTCAGATCATTTCTTTATTAGTTTTTATGCAGAAAGGCAGAAGGAAAGTTGGAGTATATTTTTAGTTTTATGGCTGGCTTTGGGGAAAAAGGCTTCTCATTTCCATGGTTAGCCTTGGAGGAGAATGAGCCTGAGAGACAGGATGGTGGGAGAAGTTCATGAAAAACTTTTCCTTCTGAGCTTTCTGAGGCCTTCATTTTGGGGTACTGTTTCCTGAGTCTCAACTTTAGCAAGCCCCTTTCAGGCCTAACTCAACTCTTTTCAAGAGGATATTTTCACAGATCTCTCAAAACTAAGGGATTTCAATGTCACTGTTTGTGCTGAAAACATTTTCTGCTGTAGCCTCCTTGTTAAACCTGTCAGTTAGAGCAGGAAGCAGTAAAGCAAGAACATGCAGCCTGCTGCTCTGAGCAGCCGGCTGAGCAATGATTCCCATCAGAGGAGTGTGTGTGTGTGTGTGTGTGTGTGTGTGTGTGTGTGCATGTGCATGTGCTGCAGGGAGCAGGAGAAAAGTGGACATGCACACCAGGACAACCCAGAGTTTACAAGAACACAGCATGAGGCTGCAGGGGGCTGGGACCCTTATACTTCCCAGCAATCAGTATCTTTCATGCAACTTCTGTTTCAATTTTTTTAAAAATGGAGTGGGTGGTTCCTCCATCAAAGTTATCTCCTTTACTTTTAATAGCTCACAAAGTGGGAAAGGCTCCAGAGGAGAGCCGCTGAGCTGGGGCTGGAGGCTCTGCCATTGAAAAGGACTGGGCAGATTGAACCTAGAGCAGAGACGCTAGGAGGGCCCATGGTGGCTGCCATCAGAGATCTACCAGTGTGGATGGGAATTAAATATGTTATGTGTGGGAGCAGGTTTCAGTACAACATATTGAATGTCTTTCTGCTGCTTAGAATAGTCTAAAAATGCAATTCACTGGCGATGAGTAGTGAGCTCCCATCATTAGAGTTATGCAAGCAGAGGCTGAGTGACCACTTGGGAGGGATGTAGTAGATTTCAAACTTTGAAGTGATTCCCAAGCATATAGTTCCCAAATTTAAAACTCACATTACCTGTGTGGGCGTGAAGGGTAGATCCTGCTTCTTTTCTTTACCTTCCCCAGGTTCGACTATACCAGTGATAGAAAAAGCTTCCGTCCCCACGGCCAGATCTTGTTGACCATTACTGTCTGACTGGAACACTCATTAGGAGGGTTTCTGAGGCTATGTAATGTGACAGATTAGTAATGTCTGCTAAGGACAAAGGAAAGGAACAAAAGAGGCCCATTTTTCATTTTTATTGTATATACAACAGCTATATATAATTAGAATAATATTTTTTAAATATTTTAATCTAATTTCCCTTCTAAATGAGCAAAATTTTTCTCCCTTCATTATGGTTAAGGCATGAGATTTATAGCCTCAGGGAAGGGGCAGTTGGATCTCTCTAGAACAAAGAGCTTATGAGGTAAGGAAGAAGGAAGATGTAACACAGAACAATTTCCAGCAGGCAGAAGGGATAGTAGAAGCCCTTCCTCAGAGGAAGTGGGAAGTTCTAGATGAACCTGGGAAGAAGTAGCTTCCTGAGACACCCCACCCCACCCGCCATAGCCCCCAACCTCTGAGCCTGAGGTCAGGGCAAAGAGTAGAGACAGAGAAATCTTTGGTGGGATGAAGCAAAAGCTGAACACAAAGGCAGATCCATCACACTTCCTGTTTGGAATTCTAGAGAGAGACCACCTCACGCTGCCTCTGTGCCAATATAAGGCAGCCACAGCAGGTCAAAATGACAGGGAGCCATGTTTAGGAAGAGAGAGGGCCAGAATAGTTTCCCTGAAGGTCTCTGTTCACACATGATGTGGAAGTGTCCAGAAGTTCTCATGTGCACCTGGTGAGAGTTGAAAGCAAGAGGTCTGCCTTGAGGGGCCATTGCCAAGTGACGTCAGGTGACACGGCTGATTGTCACAGGATCTATAGGCCAGGGAGGGCTGAGATGGCATGGCATCAACAAGGGCGACCACCAAGCCCTGAAGGTACGAAAAGAGCAACGCTGAGTTATCCCACCATGGATGCGTCAATAGCAGATGCCCAAGGACAGAGGCCATGGCTGGAGAGATCCAGCTGCAGGTCAGAGGCAGCTGACAGACAAGCACAGCACTCTGACCAGGGAGAGCCCTGAAGCAGTGAGGACAGGGAAGCTTCCCTTGCTTGAAGGCACTGGGACATGGGAGAAGAAGAAGAAGAGATCCTCAGAAAGCTCCCACAGGGGGCCTGAACTTCAAATTGACTTGCCAATTGCTATTAATACAAAGGCCATGTTAACCCAGAAAACACTGAGTTACTTTTAACTAGTAAGTCACGGCATATGGCATGGCAAAGATGGAACTGCCCTTTCCAAATCTCAGTGTGGCCATTTCAGCATCTGTGCCATCTCCCTGACATACATACACATCATAAGTATTCATGCAGTTGGTTATGAGAAACTGCCAAGGTGTAGCTAGAACAGAAAGGTCTGGAAGACTTCTAGAGAGCAGAAGGAAAGAAAGGAGACAATTGGGTGGGCAGAAATGATGGTAGCGTGGTAGGAAAGAAAGAGCAAGAAATCCACCTGAAGACCAACAACAGTAACTGACACTACTGAACGTTTCTCATAGAACAGGCACTTTGCATCTTCTCCAGTGTGGCCCTGAGACCTGCAAGTATCCCTCAGAGCTTTTTAAAAATCTGGAATATCAGGCCGCACCCTAGACCTACTAATAAGATCCTGCATTTTAACATGATCCCAGGTGCTTTGTGTGCATGTTAGAGTTTGAGAGGCATGGCATTACGTGATTTAACACAACATTTCTATGAGTTCAAGATTACTCTCCCATTTTGCAGATGAAGAAGCTGAGACCTAGTCAAGTTCACATATCTAATAAGTGCTAGATCCTAGATGCCAACCCAAGCATTGTGGGTGTCCAGAGCCTACCCTCTTCACTGTACCAAAAGCTTAGGCCACTTCACTGGTTTGTTTCTGGTCAAATGTGTGTTTACAAATTGTGTTGATGCATGCCTAGAATGTTTTGGAATGATCTGTGGAGATACAGCAGTGACAAGATTTCCTTTTTCATTATGTTTTCCAAAGTAAAACACCAGATATTCAAGATTCAATCCATGCCTGGGATTCTGCGTGATCAAGCGCCCCCAGCATTTTAAACTTTTAGGTAATTCATAGCTATCATGTCTAAATTGTTCTACTTGTTCTAAATTTTCCCTGCATGTGTACCTTTCAAGATAAATTCTTTTAGCTGATAAACTCCCATTTTTAAATGCAAATGTGTTTTGAAATGTATCTGTTCAATCATTTCTCCCTCAAAATCATACTATAGCTGAATTACTCAAAAGGAATCCGTAGTGAAGCACAGAACATTTTTAAGCATAAGCCTGTGGTGCTTTTCATCTAAAAAGGTGACTAACAGCTTGCATAAGCTTATAACCAGACTTAAAGCTTAAAATCCCTGTGGAGTTTGCAAAGGGCATTGCAAAAGCCAGCCAAACCTAGGAAACATAAATGTCTTTGCACGCTGACTTATCTACCAGTCACAAACTCAGTCTGATTTTAAATTGCTGTTACTCATTTCAACTCTACAACCTCTATTTTCATGACAGTGAGTTGAAAAGCACTCTTTCCCCTATTAAGAAAAATAAGAAATAGCTCCTATCTAACAAATGTTAATTAGGTAATGCAATATGGTGGAAAGAGTTGAAGTGAGATGCAAACCATGCACCCATATCTGGCATGATGTGGGTAATTATTAAACCTACATTTGAAAAAAATGAATGACATCTAGTCCCAGGTCTGGAATTAACCAGCTCTGTGGTCTTGGAGAAGGCACTCTCCTAAGTTCATTTTCCTTGGACGCAATGATTTCCTATGATTCCTTCTCACTCCACAGGCTCAAATTTAAAATCAGATCTTAATTATGTGCTAAGTAAAGTATAGCATACTTAATTTGAAGGATAGCATACTGATAAAGATAATTAGGAAGATGACAAGGCAGCATGGAAATTACTCATTACATAACACTGAACACAAAATGTTGTTTGTACTCTCTAAAACTATGTAGGACTCTGTGTGCATTGGAACGAAAGCTGGAAGGAAAGAGGAGACAAAGAAAACAGAGTGATATCACAGGTGGGTGATGTTTCCTTATATTTTGATTTCCATTAATTTTGTTTGATGTTTAAAAATCATACTTTTAGGGAATCATTTCTTCATGTTTTATGGAAGAACTGTTTGCCGGGTAGTTTGCTGTCATGGGTTTTCTCAGCTTCCAAAAGGGTGTTAGCCAGGTTGATCTCACTGCTATTTATGTGCTGGGTCACCTTCCAGAACTCAATACTGTTTCCAGCGTCGTCACACGCCTGCGTCCCAGGACAGGCACGCCCCGTCCTCTCCGCCCAAACCCATAGCCATGGCCCCTTGCTTTCCCTCCACTGCTGACAGGGAGAGAACCGTTATTGAACAGAAAGGTCAAATTGGAGCACCTCAGCGGGAAGGGACCTCCGAGTTTGCTCCGTCCTTCCTCTGAGGTAATCCATTTCTGCCTGGTTCGTGAGGAAGCCCCTCACGGCCCCACTTCCGTCCATAGGTAAGGGCTTCAGCAGCCATTTTGGACAATATGGCTCTGCTCCCCAACAAGGCAGCCTCTGATTGGACCAGTGCTGAGCACCTGACCCAAGATGACCAATCAGAGCCTCTTTCCTAGACATTTGAAATTGGACCTAAGAAAAAGTCCATCTCTCAGCAGATATAAAATCCAAAACACATCAGCGTGGCGGCAGCTCCAGTGCTGTGGGATAGGGCGCATGTCGCCCAGGGGGGACTGTAAAAGCAGAGAAAGTTCATATGGGGAGTGTGATGTCAGGAGAGATGCATTCGGATGCCTTTTTTTTTTTTACCTGTTGTTCAATGTCTTCCTACGGACTGCTGCAGCCTGTCCTTGGGTTCTGTGAAACACCCTGAATCCTTATAACAAAGTCCTCTTTAGGCTTAAGCTAAGGCAAGTTGGTTTTTGTTACTTGTAATCAAAAGCGTCCTAATACAGTTAGCTCCCTCAGGTAACTAAGTGGGCCCCTCCAACATACCAAAAGAGGCCTGGTCACCCACCCCGCATTTCACCCTGCTGGGCCCACCTGGTAGCGCCCACACGCCTTCCTGCCTCTTGTCTCTGGGCTTTGCTGGCTGCTCTGCCTGAAATGCCGGCCAGAGCACTGAGCTCCCTCCCCAGCCTCCCAGACAGGTGAAAAACCTGGCTGCAGGCTCTGCTTACTTCTCTCTTTCCTGTCAACCTTGCATATGATTAAAGCGCTCAGACAGAGGGACCCCTGGGGTCCTGGGACCTGCTCTTTGTAGTCCCTGCTAGCCAGAACAGGCTTTGAGCTTTCAGAGAACAGGCCCTCCCGGGGAAGCTGAGGGAGCCAGTCTCCTTGCCAAGGGCCTGAGACTATGTTGTTCTCGTGAGGTTTGGCTGCGTTCTTCATTTATAATGTAAGGATTTCTGGAGCATCCAGGTTAGAGGCAGCCCCGCCCAGCATCCCCGTGCCTACTGAGGAATCAGCAGCTGATGAAAAAGTACACGTGAGGACTTTTTGCATTTTAGGGCAGAATGAACGAAAGAAGAGAGCCCTTCTGGATATACCTGGGGAGAGGAATACCTTGCCCCTCAAAAAAGATTTTCTGAAAAGCAGCAACTGTGCACATTTTAAATGTCAACCCAGTTGAAAGGAATGACAAATAAAGATGGTACATTATATAATGCATATAGAGTGCCTCACAAAAGCCATCCGACATAGGTGGTATTATTATCCCTGACTTACAGATAAGGAAAATGAGGTACAGAGGTTAAGCAAGTCCCTGAGCTTACACAGGGACAAAGTGGGACTCTAGGTGCTCAGATAATCTGCCTGGCTCCAGTGACTGTCCTCTAATCTAGTGGCTCTCAAAAAGTGTGCTCCCTGGACCAGCAGCAGCAGCAGCAGCACTTAAGAGGCACTTGTCAACAAATGCAAATTCTTGGGCCCCAGCCCAGACCTACTAAATCAGCCGCTCTGTTGTCAGAGCCCAGTAATCTGGGTTTTAACAAGCCCACCATGTGACTCTGATGCATGCTCTAAACCTCATTACTCAATGTGAGTCTCAATCCAGTGGCCTCGGCATCATCACCAGGGAGCTGATTAGAAATGCAGACTCCCAGGCCCTACCCCAGACCTAGTGAATTGGCATCCGCATTTTAACACCTCCAGGTGATTTGTATGCACATGAAAGTTTAAGGATTAAAAGGGACTGCTCTTCACTGTGAGGGGCAAACAATTGGCATTTAATATAGTATATAATTTTAATTCTGTTTGAAGTCCAAGAAAGGAAGGGAGGAGAGTGGGAAGGTCTAGTGTGAATGAAATCAACAAAATACAGATTAACAGGAGAAAAAGCATACAATTTTTATTAATGTTCTTAATTCTACATGCATACGGGCTTCACAGAAAGGAAGTGAAAAACCCGAAGAAGAAGTTAGGCTCAGGGACTTACATATCATTTTAACAAAAGGTGATAAATTGTGGACAAGTGACTAGACAAAGAAAAGAAGGTTGATAAATTGTGAGAAATAGGGGTGATAAATTGTAGGAAAGTGACTAGGAAATACATGAGGAAAACTAATGAAAGATAAGGGCTATTTTAGCAAGGTCTGTTTATGCAGACTCATCTTGGTGCCAGCTCTCCATCTCCAATTGTGAGGGCTGCTGTCCTTCCCCTGGCACAAGAGAGGCAGGGACAGTTAGGTTCTGCTTTTAGGCAGATAACAAAAGGGCAGAGAACTTTTCCTGTATCCGTCGATGCTCAATTGCCTTCAGCTCAAAATAATTCCTATGCCAAAGTGGCATGTTTTAGGGTGACATATTCTGGGCCCCTTCACAAACAAGAGGCAAACAACCAGTGTGGCTCCTAAGGACAAAAAGGCCCAAC
The DNA here is from genome assembly GCF_040939455.1 of Microcebus murinus. Taxonomy (NCBI): domain Eukaryota; kingdom Metazoa; phylum Chordata; class Mammalia; order Primates; family Cheirogaleidae; genus Microcebus; species Microcebus murinus. The sequence continues at coordinate 94,926,752 of NC_134109.1, forward strand.
TTTGCAGCTTTCAGTTCCGCCACCGCAGCAGTGGAATTGGTGGTGGTTAGAGTAGAAGTCAACATGCCCTACTGGCCCATAATGATCACCTTTTTAAAATTTATTTATTTGAGACAGAGTCTCACTTTGTTGCCCAGGCTAGAGTGAGTGCTGTGGTGTCACTCTAGCTCACAGCAACCTCAAACTCCTGGGCTCAAGGGATCCTCCTGCCTCAGCCTCCCAAGTAGCTGGGACTACAGGCATGTGCCACCACGCCCGGCTAATTTTTAGTATATATATTTTTAGGTGGTCGATTAATTTCTTTCTATTTTTGGTAGAGACGGGGTCTCACTCAGGATGGTTTCAAACTCCTGACCTCGAGCGATCCGCCCGCCTCGGCCTCACAGAGTGCTAGGATTACAGGCGTGAGCCACCACGCCTGGCCATGATCACCTTTTTTTATTTTCCAGATATTGCTATGCAATATATGTTTTTATAAATTATCACTAAGTCACCATAGCCCCTTGGATGACTATCCATATCATGGAATACAATGTAACCACTAAGACGATGCTGAAGAGGTTTGCTTATTAACATGAAAAGTTTTTTGCCTGTGCATTAAATGAAGATAAATGCAAGTTATGATCCAACTTCTTAGGTGTAGCTCCAACCAATTATAGATAGGCATGCAGGCAGGTAACAGATAGATAAATGCTATCAATATGCAAATATATATAAAGACAAGCAAAAGAGCCAATAAAATATTAACACTAGTTATATTTGGGAGGTGGAGGTTACAGCTATGTTTTAGTTTCGTCTTTTTGCTTATATAGATTTCTAAATTTTCTTCAGTGAACCTACCCTACTTTATAATGAAAAAATCTTTTTAAAAAACTTATATAATATTTTAATTCACTTTACTCCTGGATATATGGTTTTTCTTGAAGAGTGGAGTGTTTAATTCCTAATGCACCTAACCTTTTTTATTTTAACCATTTGGAGAGAACATATCCCTAAGTCCCTGCCCCTGAAATGATCTCTACTGGTCATAATTAATGCTGATGACACAGGTTTGTGATTCTAGACTCCACCATTGTGCCGTGGTATCCTCGGGTAATATTAAAGGGCTAGCACACCTCACCCCTCCCTAAATGACCCCAGTTTGCTGTGTTTTTAGTTCTTGGATCTTGGATCTGCTTTTAAGCTTCAGGCATTCCTTGTTATTTGTCAAAGTGTCCGCTGTTACTCACTCTCTCCTCCCTTCTAATCTGTGGCTTCCAATATACTGAATCCTTGGAAATCAGATGAACTGTATGGTCATCACTGAATGCAAAGTAAAAGTAAGTATTTTCTGGGCCAGGGCTCAAGGAAGCTTTCCCATGAAGAAGGCACACGAGCTTCCTTGCCACCTCGACTGCACACAACCTTTTATGGTTTGTCTCCTGATACTGAGTATATTCCAAATTGGTGACGTTACTGGACAGCTGAGTTCTGCGTGAGTGAAGTGGTGGTATTGCTCACAATAAATAGTTACTGGATTAAGAGCTTGCATGACTCTGATGCCCTGGCCATCTCCCTCCAAGAGAAGACGGCTGCAGGTGGCAAGAACAGAGCCAACTGGGGGTCCTTCCTGTCTATTCCCCATCAAAGCGAGGTTATTTAGGTTCACCACCTGGTTCCTAGATTTGCCAGATGGCAAGCCTGAGTAACTGCTCAGAAGGAGAGTAACTACCATTCCATTCCCCTAGCACAGCAGATACTGTTAATTTAACATGTGATGCACATAATAGTACATAACATGGGTAATGAGGCATCCTAGAGCTATCATAAAGGCAGCCATCTGGGTTCATGCTGGACAGCCCCGTGCACCGTGGCCATGGGAACAGCCCAGCTCAGTTGTTTGGGGGCAGGAATGAGGATGGGGGTAGGAGGGAGAGTTGGGTAGCAGAGGCAAAAAGCAGAGTATGTAGCCACATGTGTTGCTGTCCTCGGAATTGGAGTAGTTTGGGTCACTGGAAAGTTAGTTGCTTCTATCTCTGGGACATTGCAGGCCCAACCTCACCTTGTCCTCAGGGTTTTCTTTGTTATTTTCGATTTTGATGAAAAAGTAATGACATTTTTATACCAATGCAGAAAAGAATAGAAAAGTGACTATAGGTTGCTTTGAACCCTTTGACAACTCTAGTCCTGATGGCATTAAGACCACTGGGACTTAGAGATGCTGTGTCTGAGGCTGTGGGAGGAGAGGAGGTGAAGGAATTGCCTGAGCAGAAGCCTGAAATAAGTGCAGATGTTAACCGCCTGGTTGGGGAACATACAGCAGTGATCTGGGAGTACAGCAACGCATGCTGCAACCTCAGAGCCTAAGGGGTCTCATGCATGAAAAGCCGCAGGTGGCCTGACATGAAAACTTCTCATGGCTGTACAGGTAGATTGCCATATGTCAGCCCGGGACAAGGGTCTCAGGGCTTCCATAGTGTTTGCACCCTGGGCCAAGTTCCTTCTCTCCCTTTCTCTCAACAATGTAAAACCAGTCTCCCAGTAGGAAGCATGTAGTTTCCTTGTTTCTTGATCAAATGGGTCGCAGCTACTGACATTAAAGATTGATATCCATGTGCATAGCTTGAGCGTGGGATAAATCAGTTTACCTTGATCAAAAGGGTTGTACCTACTGAAGAATTGTGTGTTTTTCACTTCTAGAAAGGAGAAGGAAATTAGCTAAGACACCTTGTGATTTAGGGGGGAGCCCCAGAACCTTTGATCATTGTATCCCGTGATTTTTTTCACATGAGATCATTGTATTTTGCAACATGGCAAAGAGAATAAAAAGCAAGTGCTGGGGTTCAGTCACTGCCACCTTAGCACCGGAGTGCTGGTGGTCCCCTGACCTTCCCGCTTTCTTAACTATTATTTCTGTGTCTGTGTCTTTGTTTCTTTTATCTCTTGGGTCCCCTAGTCTGCCAGGGGACCCTATCTTTATCGGGGATGTCACAAACCCCCAATATAGTCCAACTCTGACAGTGACAAAAAGGGCTTTCCTTTAGGAAAATGGTATGTGTATCTGCGTGGGGTAGGGTCCAAGGAGGATTCATACACTTGGCCTCTCCTCTGGAACAGGCTTACAACAGAAAGTGGAAGTCAACATGCCCGGTTGGCTCCTAATGATCACTTTTTTTTTTTCATTTTCCAGATATTGCTGTGCAATATATGTTTTTGTTTTTTTTTTTAGTCAGAGTCTCACTCTGTTGCTGGGACCAGAGTGCCGTGGCGTCAGCCTAGCTCACAGCAACCTCAAACTCCTGGGCTCAACGGATCCTACTGGCTAAGCCTCCCGAGTAGCTGGGACTACAGGCATGCACAGGCATGTGCCACCATGCCCAGCTAATTTTTTTTGTATATACATTTTTAGTTGGTTGATTAATTTATTTCTATTTTTAGTAGAGATGGGGTCTCACTGTTGCTCAGGCTTGTTTGGAACTACTAACCTTGAGCGATCCACCCACCTCGGACTCCCAGAGTGCTAGGATTACAGGCGTGAGCCACCTCGCCCAGCGTGATATGTTTTTATAAATAATCACTAAACCATCATAACCCCTTGGATGACTATCTGTATCATGGAATACAATGTAACTACTAAAATGATGCTCAAGAGGTTTACTGATTAACATGAAAAGTGTCTTGCCTGTGCATTAAGTGGCCCCACTAGAGCTGTAAGGTGTGAGGCTGACAGACATAGGACCTTGGCACCACACAGAGAAAGGCCCAGAAGGAGAAGCAGGTGAATCCGGCCATGCCTGGAGTCCAGCATTATAAGCCATACAGGGGCAGGAAGCATTTCTTGTCATCATTCACATCCCTTTATGTTGCCCATCATTCCCCATGGTACCCTCACGGCACTGCCCAAATCAAGCAGTCAGTTTCATGTTCATGGTCGTCACTCTATCTATTCAGCAGATATTTATTAATGCTAGTTGCTGGGCACTGGGAAGACAGTGACAAACAAAACAGAAATAGTCCCTTACCTCCTGGAACTTAAAAGTTGCAGAGTGAGGGCTCAACTGCCAGACTGGAATACTTGCAAGGAAGGAAAATGTGGGATTCTTTTCACTGCGCCTCTCTCATTTACCCTGCACTTTTCATAGATTATGGGTGAGGCTGGAAGCTTTTATGCCCATTTTACAGATGAGTCAAATTCATATCCCTTTGAAACAACATTCCCATTTATAAAAATATATCCTAAGGAAAACTCTCAATGTGGTTAAGATTTTAGACAACAAGATGTTCATTGGCGAGTTATTTATAATAGCCAAAGAATGAAATCAGTCTTAAGTATTGTATGAATGGTTAATTACGGTATATCTATAAAGTGAATATTGTAATAGCAATTTTAAAAGTTTGTGAAGGATGTTTACTTACATGCACAAATATTTACAATATAATATTGAGTAATAAAGGATGAAAATTTGAGTGCAGACAATAAACCATGAAAATACATCAAACAAATGAAAGAAATAATGTTTAAATATTAACGACAATTATAGTGTTGGGGGCGGTCCTGCTTCTGTACATTTTTCCATATTGTCCACACTTGTGTCCCTCTCCCCTTTGTCTTGCTTCATCCTTGAAGCTCACCTTATAGGAGGGAAAGACTTCATTTTTCACATGGTTAGGTCCTTCAGAAATTGTGAAAAATAAGCAAAATACATCTAATAAACATCTATTGCCCTGATATTTTTCTGTCCACTCGGTTTGGTCAAAGTAGAATTGGATGGATACATTTCAGAATACAGACAAAGGGGAAATGTTGTAAAAATAAGTTTCCATGTTGTAAAAATAAGGTTCAAGGCGGTAAAGTCTATTCCAGGAGGCTGGAGGGGATGGAAGGTGGCCGCAGAGACACAGGGCTGCCAGCAGGGGCGCTGCACCCCACGTAGGGAGCTCCTGCTTCTGGCAAGATCTGGCCAGCCCTGGGCGGCCGCCTAGGTTTCCTCCCAAATCTAGGAATAGAGGAGATGCTGGTCTATTTCCAAAATCAATTTTCCTCGCTGGCCCTTTTTTTTCTTCCCAACCGTCCTGTGACTGTAGATTAAGACCCTCTTCGCTCTGGGTCTCTACTCCTGCTCCTGCTTGTTAGAAGCTGAGCCCTTTTCATGACTAAACTCGTGAGACTGTCAGTTGGGGTGGGGAGTGCTCTTGTGACCCACTTCAAGGAGCTGCCACCCACCCTTGCTGCTTTCTAAGGAATGTCCCCCACCAAGAGCTGCTTCTTGTCCCCCTCAAGGCCACACCCACAACTCACTGCCTCTGGGAGGGCCGGGGAGCGAAAGTGAAGAGTGAGGAAATTCTGCACCTGCGTTTTATATTGACTATACAGAAAGAATCCAAAGACACCGAGGAGAATTCAACATACCTTCCATCGTTATCATGCTTTTCTATTGCCAGGTACATGGTTGGCTCATCTGCAATGCAGAGAGAGCCGGGAACGCAAGGTGGCCCTTGACAGATGAGGATACTGAGGCACAGCGTCCCTGGGGCAAAGCAAGAGTGAGGGAGAGAGAGAGAGAGAGCAGGTCTCCAGCGTGGTGGCCGTTCTCTTTACACTCAGCCCCACTGCTTGCAGCCCATGTTTTGCCTTCTCTGATCAAAACGCTCTTTGCCTCTCCTCGTCTCAGCCATGCTCTCCCCGCTGACCCCCGCGCTTTCATCCTATTTTCATCACAGTGACACCATCTAGGTCTCAGTTCTAAAATAGTACATTCCACTTCTTTGTTGCTCATTAAATCATAGAGCGCGGCAGCGTCCCCCGTCTCACAGTCTGGTGCTTTCTAGCTCCCGGGCAGCCCATCTCACCCCAAAATAATTCCCTCCCTCCGGGGAGGAGCCGGAAACGAGTCCTTCTCAGATGCCAACATGTCAGCTTCTAGTGGTGTCTCTGCATGTTTCTCATATGGTGTGGCGTGGAGCACAGCAAGACCCGGACCACGGACAGCTTAGTGTCAGACAGTCCGCAGCAAGCGACAGTCCCAGGGCTCTCGTTAGGAGAGGCCGAGAGTTGACAAGATTCGTGGGTGGGTGCCATGAAAGGTGAGCCATGGATGAGGGCTTGGGGACATTGATGATGCACAGGGGACAGACCTGAAGGAAGCAAATCGGTCCCTGGTTTGTCTGGCACAGGGTAGCTTTTAAAGGCCCAGGTATGACTGCCTCCTTTGGCTCCATAACGTCTCAAAGGCACCACCTGTCACCTGGCCAGCGGGTGGCTGACTCAGCAGCCTGGGAGTTCGCAGGGGGCCAGCCTGTCTTGGATACAGCCCTGCGGAGCGGAGCCAAAGCCTCCCACACAACAGTGCTAGGTTAAAGCCAACAGATGTCTCTACACCCTGCGTTGTAGAGAAATTCGGATGAGAGAAGAATAATTGACAGTGTCCCTGAACAAAACAGACACCTTGTCACAACATATTTAGTGGCAAATATATAGGAAACAAAAGCTGAATTCTCCATCCAGGCTGCAGTACCTAATACACCCCTGCTGAGAAGAAAGCCCTTAATAAAATCCTTTAGGTTTTATCTGGAGTAGGTGTTACATGGAGCAATTAGGAAGACGGAAGCCCAACCCTCCAGCTCGTGGTGCAATGCAAACAAACCTGACGTGAACAAACAGGCCCAGCACACTAACCCCAAAAAAATATTTATTGAGCACACTTACTGTGAGCCAGGCACCAAGTTAGATTTTGACATTACACCAGAGCTGGTCTTTAAAGCTTCCAAAGCAAGTTCACACATACACTCAACTCTGATCCTCATAAAGCCAAGTGACATAAAGTGTTATCTCATCCCCTCTTTGCAGATGAGCAAACTGATGCTCACAGAGGCTAGATGAATGATCCAAGGTTATATGACTAGAATTTAGTATAGCATCAGTCCATGACCACATAAACTTTTCTGCATTGGGAAAGAACCTCAGTAAATAGAAAGCATAGAATCAGAGAACATCTTGAGATGGGAGTCTTCTAACCTGTCTTTAATAGTTCTAGATATCACCCAAGATAGTTCTAATTTCACTTGTGTTTAATAGTTGTAGGTATCACCCAAGAGCTACTTGTCTTTATGCTCTTAAACACCTGTAGACTCTTTCCTACTTGTGCCAACAGTCTGATCCTCAACCTCTATGCGGTCAGCCCCAGATGCCTCTGCATTCCGCCTACTACACTTTTTGGTAGGAAGGGTCATGTATCAGTCAGGATGAGTTCAGCTTCGAGCAACAGAAAACCCAACTGACACAGACTTAAGCAATAAGGACATTTAATTATCTCACATAACAAGAGATACAAAAGTAGGCAATTCCAAAGTTGACACCTTAGCTCAAAATTGTCATGGAAGAACCAAGATCTTTCTTTCTTCCCTCTCTACCATCCTCAGGCTTGTGAGCGCATGGCTAGGAAATAGCTGCTCCAAGTCGAGTTTCGTATCCTCACTGGACTGTGGCCCAAGGCAGATCCCAGTCACACGCCCGCCCCATCGGCAAGGGTGGCAGGGAAAACAAGAATGTAGGAGTTCTGACTTTTAGAAGGGGAATAGTGAAGGGTAGTTATTGGATAGCTAATTAACAGTCTCTGCCACAGGTAACTTTCTGCTTCCTGATTAGGGTCAGAACTGAAACTAATTCCTCCCGAGTAGAAATATGGATTTCTTGACACTATCCACGTGTTGCTGTATTCGTTTTCTATGGCTGCATGATAAATAACCACAGACTTAGCAGCTTAAGACAATATCCATTTGTTTTCTCACGGTTCTATAGGTCAGAAGTCCGGGAAGGCTTGAGCAGGTGCTGTGCTTAGGTACTTACAAGGCCAAGGTCAAGGTGTTAGTGGTGCTACCCCTCATCCAGAGGCTCTGGAGGGGAATCCACTCCCAAGCATATTAGGTTGTTGGCAAAATGCAGCTCCTCGCAATGGTAGGACTGAGGTCTCCACGCCTTGCTGGCTGTCAGCCAGGGGCCCATCTCACCATCCAAGGCCACTCTCAGTCCTGGCACATGGCCCCCTCCATCTTCAAAGCCAGCAGTGGTGCATTGAATCCTCTTCCCACTTTGAATCTCTCTGACACCCCCTCTACCAGCCACCCCCTTTCCAGCAGCTTAATCTTGTGTGCTTAGATTTGGCCCACTCAGATAATCTGCCTTTTGCCATGATCACGGGCACGACGCCAGAGGGGGAAGATCACAGAGGCCATCTTAAAATTCTGCCTCCCATAGTTGTCACCAAAAAAAATAAAATCAGAATTTTTTTTTTTCCCCCGGAGTTCAGGATGGAGTCAACCTTCCCTGAATCATGACAAACGCAGGAGGACTCCCCATCAAAACGGGGCTCTGCATGCAAAAATGCAAAGGAGAGAACTGCTATTGGGTGGGCAACCAAGAGAGTCTGATTTGATTAACATTTTCTTCTGTGAAACTGAGATATTAACCCTAATTAAGTTAAACAGTAGAACATCATCCCGCTGGTGGACCTTATTTTTTTTTAAGAGAACGTGGTGTGTAAGAACCACTGATCTGGACAAGGATCCCCGCTTCATTTACCTTTCCCTGTCTCCCCTTCCTCTCTCCCCTCCCAGCACCCCCACCCATTCCCTGAGCCTGCACCATGCACCCCTCCATATACACGCAAAGACTGAGGACTCACAGGGAGTTTGGTAGGGTTTTCTCCTAAAAGTAATGTGGCTACATTTTTCATGTTGATTTTTCACTGTTTGGTTTCCATCTATTCGGCAAAACAGAAGCACAGGGGTTTGTGGGAGGAGGAGGCTCATCTCTCAGAACGTCCACAGAGCAGGTCCTGGTGCTGCCCATGGTGATCATAATGAGCCTTTTGGGGACTTTCCTTGTGTTTCCAGCGAGAAATCACATGTTCCCTCCCCTAGACAGAGAGGCCTCCGGACCAGCTCTTCCAAGGCATTGTTTTCTGTTCCCCTGCCTCACGCCAGACTCAGACCTCCTGTGGTCTTTATTTCCACCCATCTATTTGGATGGAATTTTTTTTTCCCCCTCCACCAAAAAAGTCTAAAATCCCAGGTCAGATGTCTCCAAGGAGCTTATATATGTTTGTACAAACACATGGAAAACCTTAAGAACTGCAAATTATCAACCAGGAACAGCTCAATGCCTGTGGAGGCTTGTGTTTATCTTTTATTTGAAGAGCTTTCAAGCCCATTCTCTTGAAGTACCTCGCCTTACCGGGAGCCCTGCTCATTTGTTCTTGTTGCCTCCTCCATTCAGGAGATCCATCAATCAGTGCCAGAAACAAGGCAGCTTCTGTGTAGAATCAAAAGCCACCACATCACAGCTGAAGGCAAGAGAATGCAGCGGGCATTGTTGTTTGTACACAGGCCTTCATCTCTTTGAGAAGAGTCTCTGTTTGAAATGAATGAGGCAGACAAGAGTGTGGCTTCAAAAGCAACTCTCCTCCTCTGGGCTTTGCTTATTGAAAGTCCTGTGCAACACTGTTACTAGAAAGTAAAAGGAATAAAAGGCAAACCTGAGGCAGGCTACAGGTCCCCACGCAAGGGACTCACGCCTGGCCTCAGCCAGGATGTACCATGGGACATTTGCCTCTGCTTTGTCAATATGAGTTTCCAAGGTAAATGTGAAAGTGGCTATTTTCTCCCAGTGACTATGCCTTGACGTTGCATAAACTTCCCTCACCTAGAGCCTATCCCAGAAGTATGACTGGCTGCTCTCTTTGCTGGTGCCAATTAAGGGCATCCCTACTGTTGCCATGGTTATAGCTTCTGGACCAGAAGACTGGCTGATCCTTGGCCCAGTTCTTCCACCCAGCTCTCGTCTCCTCCGCTGCAAGAGACCTCTTATTCCCTGATGCATTTTGTGTTTGGCTGGAAGATTGGAGAGCACGTAGTTTTCCATGGTATTTTATGACCCTTCTGTAGGCTCTCAATGACCCTAATGTTGATTAGGACCTAAAGTCTTAGGCTAATGGAAAAGTTAGAACAAAGTTTAAGAGTCATATAGATGATCATCTCAATAATTGCTTGAAAATCGACACCTTCATCTTTGGTCTGCAGAGGGTCTCCCATGAGTGCTAGAGAATTCAGAGCCAAATATCTGGCAGACAACTAAGAAAGTATTAATATAAAGGATGGTACAACATGTATTTGATGTATAATTTCATCTATGGATGCACCACATTTTTCCTACCCTCATTTGTCTGCCTAAATTTTCTTTTTAATAAGACTTACATTGTTTGTATCTTTAAAAAGCACTTTAATGTCTTTTGAAGCAAGACTAAATATAAATAAAATATAAGTATATTCATCAGAAATCCATCAGACTCTTGCTATTAGGATGGAGAAACAAAAGTATGAAAGCTTTTGTGGGGGACAGGGGATGGGTATATACATACATAACGAGTGTGATGTGCACCAACTGGGGGATGGACACGCTTGAAGCTCTGACTCGAGGTGGGAGGGGAGGTAAGGGCAATATATGTAACCTTAACATTTGTATCCCCATAATATGCTGAAATAAATAAATAAATCATAAAAATAAATAAAAGCTTTTGTGTTCAGGAAGGGAAGTTTGCATAATGCAAAGTACCTCGAACATATTCTGAATAAAATCGAATAGAATAATTTTATTGTATATTTTCTGTTGAAGAAAAAAAATATACACATGATTGGATTCAAGAAAACTGGGATTTCTGGAGCAAGGGAGAACTAAGGACATGGTGCTCCTAACTCAGGGAGCCCCCTGAATAATTAGAGGTCTGCTAGATAAAGTAGCTCATGCAGAAATTTGGGCATTTCCTTCAAAAGCCTGGGATAAGCCACGTGGACACTCATACCGCCAGGGAGGTGCTCAATGGGTTCTAGGAATCCCAGTGTATTCCACACGGCAAAAGCTTTACAAATATATGCCAAATAAATCGAAAAAAATAAGTAAAAACACATATGCTTGTATGCTAAATAAGTACCCAGATAATCTTCAAATTAACCCAGATAGAAATGATTTAGCCGCACTGAGAAAAGTGGATGCTATAAAGGGCTTTGGAGTTATTTTAATCCTTGCAAGGAAGGTAGATGTTTTTATCTCCAGATAAAAACATTCAGATGTGGTTAAGGAGGGTTAAGTCATTTGTGCAAGGCCACCTAACTAGCGAGGGAAAGACCCAGGATTTCAGCCCAGGGCGGTCTGATTCTAAAAGCAGACTATTCCCTCAGCCTACTCTGATATTTCCCAAGCTGATGTTAAGAACACAAATCTGAGACCCCACCCTGGATCCACTGAATCAGAATCTCCCAGGGGGGAGGGGACTTGGAAACATTGCATTTAACAAGGGACCAGAGGATGACTGTTACCAGAAAACCACTCTATTGCATCAGGTAGGGAATGGACCCATATCTTCCTCTGAGTGGTCAAATAGAAACCATCAGAGATCTGAAGCTCATACAACTAAAAATAAATCACGTCATTCTGAAGTTTATCGGACTGTAATATCACAGACCTCGGTTTGGTAATATAGCACTGTCTGATTTAAGGTTGTGCGGATCCTAAAAAATCAAGAACATTTTGAAAAAAAATTAAAAATGCGTTCTAATTTAAACTTCAGGCTTTAAAAAAAAAAAAAAAAAAGCTTTGCAGAAGTGACTGAGAATTCATTCCCAGCAGTTTCCACGGATGCAGAGGTTCCAGCTGTGCAGCAGCAGGAAGACTGCCGGTTCCAGTTGTGCAGCGGAAGGACTGCCAGGGAAGGAAGCCCGGGCTGAGAATCAGTCCCCACATCTGGCTCCCCGGAGATCGCCTTTCGTTGGATCAGGAAGTAGAAAATCTATCATTTGCTTGATGGGTTCTTCTTAAGTTTTGGTTTTTGCACAACGAAGCCTCCAGCTTCAACACCCATTATGAGAGCAAACAACTTATCTGTACAATCTAAACACTCAATTAACTACATGGAAAGCAAGGCGGTGATTCCTAACACGACTGAATTTAAATCAAGCTGTGACTCTCCACAGTGCAGCCGGAAACGGAGATAGACAACTTGAACTGAAACCTGAGAACATCTAAGGGGCTTCGGACCGCTGCTTCTCAGCAGTTTTTATTGTAAGTTATTCCTATTATCTCAAAGAGAAACTTAAGATATGGCTGGAGAGTACAGAGCTCCTTGCCCCCATTTGGGGCATAGATCATTGTTTAACTGACGTGCTTTATATACTATTGCCAAGAGACTTTTTTTGAATGATGTTTTCAGACATGATGTCTATAACTGCAAATATTGACAGTTATATTTTACAAATAATGAGTTTAATGTGCTTTAATATGCTTCTAGTCCTCGGTGTTCATGATCTCATCTAATCTTTGCAACAACTCTATGAGGTTGGTATGCTTATTAACACAATTTTACAGATGAGGACACCAATAAGTAGCTTCTTCACAGGATAATTAAGGAACTTGTAGAAAGTCCACAGCTAGTGGCTGACACCACATTCCAAAGAACTTCTATATATTTAGGCCGTTCATTTCCCAAATGACAAATTCTCATATAAGATTACAATATAAGACCCAACAATATGTTTATTGCTTTAAAATAGGTATCTGTTGTTTAAAAAAAGAAAAAGATGCAGAAATGCTAAAATTTAAAAATTTTATCGCGGGAGCTCATACAACAAAAAGAAAACAATTGGTAAAGTTGATATCATATAAAAGAGATTTTAAAGCCAAAAAAGGGGTGGCAGGGTGAAAAAAAGCCCCTGCTTATAGTGAAAAATGTGAAATCAACTGTGAAGACATAGATTACCAAAGTTAGAAATGCAAACAGAAATATAATAAATAAAAAGCAAATAATTGTAATGGAAGGTTTTATTTTAAGGCCAAGGAAAAAAGTAGACAATCTTAAAAATTAAAGACAAATTAAATAGACAAAAATTTAGAAGACATTACAAATGTCACAAGAGTAGACATGAATTTGAAAAATACAGAGGTTATGAATACTACGCAGTTGATATGTTAGAACCAATAGACATATATTGAACTCAATACCAACATAGATTAAGTTGCAATATTACAATATTTTCAATATATAAGGCATTGGTACATATACTAACTCTCAAATAAGGTCTCAAAAAATGAATCAAGAAAAAATACATATATTTTTTCTCACTACATGCAATAAAACTAAATGTTAATAATGTAAGTAAAAACAATGAAAGGAGCCTGGGCAAAATAGTGATCTAATCCACAGCTTTGGAAGAAGACCGTTCAGGGTTTGGATTATAACCCCATCCCTACTGCTGTGTGAGCTGGACAATTTATTGAACCTCTCTGAACCTTGGATTCCTCATCTAAAAATGTGTTCTACCTTGTCAAGTTGTTGTAAAGATTATCTATAAAGTAGGTAAAACAAACTGAGACTTAAAAGACAATTAAAACCATAACTCATACATGATCTCATTTTTTTTTTTTTTTTTTTTTTTTTTGAGACAGAGTCTCACTTTGTTGCCCAGGCTAGAGTGAGTGCCGTGGCGTCAGCCTAGCTCACAGCAACCTCAATCTCCTGGGCTCGAGTGATCCTTCTGCCTCAGCCTCCCGAGTAGCTGGGACTACAGGCATGTGCCACTATGCCCGGCTAATTTTTTTTTTTTTTATATATATATATCAGTTGGCCAATTAATTTCTTTCTGTTTATAGTAGAGACGGGGTCTCGCTCTTGCTCAGGCTGGTTTTGAACTCCTGACCTTGAGCAATCCGCCCGCCTCGGCCTCCCAAGAGCTAGGATTACAGGCGTGAGCCACAGCGCCCGGCCGATCTCATTTTTTAATGTACTCATATTTTATGTAACTAGAAAAAAAGTCTAGAATTTTTGTTGATTGAGAGCAAAAGTCTAGAAAATCTAAATACTAACAGTGGTTACCTCTGTGCACTGAGATTTCTGGTAATTTTTGTTATTTTGCTTTCTTTATCTGTAATTTTTCTACTATGAATATATAGTAAGTAAGCACATACTAAAATAATAATAAATATGGACTTTTTAAGAACAGAGTACAAAAAGAAAATAAATATTGATATTTGTGTGCCCTATAGACGTAGCCATCTCAGTTGTTTGTCATTTTAAATTCTAAAATACTCCCAATCTATCTTTTTATATATATAACACATTATTGGGATAACTGACAATTTGAATATGGACTATGGGATTAGATAATCATATTGTATCAATATGAAATGTCCTGATTTTAACTGTTAAATTTCTTGACTTTTATAAGAGAAAATGTCTATCTCAGAAAATATCAATACATTGAAGTATTTAGGTATGTATGTATATATTCAACTTATTCTCAAATGATTCAGAAACAAATTCACATGTGTGTAAAGATAGTGAATGATTAAAGCAATTAGGGAAAAATATAAACAAATAGTGAATCTGCATAAAGGGTGTACAGGAGTTCTTCAAACTAGTCTTTTAACATTTCTATAAGTTTAAAATTATATACAAATGAAAATTTACAACAACAACAAACAAATAAATGGGTATCAACTTCTAACAACAACAAAAACTCTCCTAAGCAACAGGGTCAAGTAGGAAACTAAAAACATGGTAATGACTTTTGGGATATTATAATATTGAAAACTCAACATATCAAAACTGAGGGTGATATGGATGAATCAGGGCACAGAGATAAATTTGTAGATCTATGTGCTTCTATTTTAGAAATATAAAATAAGTAAAATAAGCATTTGACTTACCTTATGTAAACAAGACAGTCAATATAAAAGAAAAGAGGAAAAAAAATAAAGAATAAGGACAGAAAGAAACTAGAAAAGAGAAAATCAGTGGAAAAATAAATTTAAATGCTTATTCTCTGAAAAGATTATAAGATAGATAAAACCCTTGGAAATATAATAAATAAGAGAAAAGTTATAAATCAACAAAATTAAAACCAAGACTGGTGATTTAAGCATTGATATAAAGGATTTTAAAATATAAATGACTGTGAAGCACAATCTATGATCATCAATTTGAAGTGTTTAGCCAAATGGACAACACAAAATACAAAATTGGCAAGAAAAGATGCAGGAAGCATGAAAATAATAATGAAGGAGAAGGAAACTGGGAAAGTTATTAAAGAAATACCTCATCTACCAAAAGAAATATGACCTAAGTACGTTTACTGAACAATATTTCTACATATTCAAGAAACAGATTTTCTCATATTATACAATCAGTTCCTAATCAGGGGAAAACAAGACCTAATAATACTCAATTCATTCTAAGAGATAAGTATCCCCATCTGCAAAGCTGTGAAAAATACCACACACACACACACGCACGCGCACACACACACACGCACGCGCACACACACACACACGCACACACACACTTGGGATGGCCAATGTGCACAAGTGCCATTTCCAATACGGCTGCTTTGAAAAGATTAGAACTAGGCTCAGGGACATAGGTTTTTCTTTCTTTCTTTCTTTCTTTTTTTTTTTACACTTATTTAAAAATTAAGTTAAAATCAATCGATAATTCCAACATTTAGACAATTTGATGTTTGCAAATACATTGGTTTTTTTTTTTCATTTGTCACATGAATGTATCACATAATTCTATTTGTTTATATGTCAAATACTTTTACATTGTATCCTGACTATGGTGAATTTTACACTGTATAGACTCCTGTTTTTAATTGTAGCAGGCCATATCCAAGGTTAGATTCAGAATAGAAGTTCTTCTTCCCCTTCTGTGTGTGGTAGCTTAGATTTCGGTTCCGTCAATGTGTCCACTCTGATGGTCTGTGTCTGGTGGTTCCCCGGCCTGTCTTACACCAAGCATCTGCTGGCTGCGTGAGTGTCTCCGTGGTGGCTCGAGCCTCAGTGCTCATGCACACCATCAGCAAATCCCCCTTCTTGGCTCTCTTTCCTCCGGGGATGGTGCAATGCCCTCTTCTCACCTGAGAAGTGTCTACAGACCGAACTGCACAGAGGATAATCACAGCTGGTTCAGAGACGCCTCTTTCCAATGAGTGTCTTCATACTCCAGCAACAACATCTAAGAAATTCTTATCAAAATGTAACGTTGGACAGAGAATATCTATGTATGAGAAGAGAGTACATTTGCAAAACCAGACAAAGCACATAGTAGGTTTTTCAAAAACGGTTCTTGGGTTGTTGAATAGTGAATAAATGAATATATGGAGATGTGAGTGAAGACAATAACGTAGTCAATTAGCAACATCTACTAAGGGCATGAAAAGCAGGAATGACATGTGGATACGGTCTATTGCTAACTTTCACTGATCACTTATTCCATGCTGGGCCCAGTGAGCATAGGCAGAAAAATCATTTTTAACTAAGGTTATAGAATATAGCTATAGCCAGGCATGGTGGCTCATGCATGTAATCCCAGCACTGTGGGAGGCTAAGGCAGGAGGATCGCTTGAGTCTAGGAGTTCAAGACCAGCCTGAGCAACATAGTGAGACCTAGTCCCTACAAAATGTAAGAAAATTTTGCCAAGTGTGGTGGCATGCATGGTGACCAAAAAATGTAAATTTTAGTAATGCCCCAGAGGATTACAGCCAATCACAGAATACCTTTTATAAAAGAATTGCTCTTTTTTTTTTTTTTTTTTGGTGAGACTTAAAGAAAAAATGAAGACACTAAGGATATTTCTGAAGGGAAAAACCTGTAAATCTGTCTACAAGAAAATTTAAAACTCTTTTCAGCCAAAGACACCACAGGCAATGTGAAAAGACAAAATGCAAACTGGGAGAAGAAATCTTCAATGTATATAACCACAAAGAATTAAAATCAGTAATAAAACACCAGTGAACTAATGGAAATATGGACAGAAGACATGAACAAGCAATTTACAGCAGAGGAATTCTAATGACCAATGATCCACATAAAAAGATGTTCAACCTCACCAGTAATCAGAAAGATGAAAATTAAAACAATGAGATACCATTTTACATCCATCAAATTGGTGAAAAATGAAATAATTTGACACTTATCAAATTTTAGTGATGATGTGGAGAAACTGAAGGAGCATTAACACTTTCCTTGGAACATGTTCCTTGGGCTAACCATTTTGGAGAATAAATTGTCAACATCTAGTAACACCAAAAGGACACATATCACACAACCCTGCAATTACACTTCTAGGAATAAATTCTAGAAGCTTTCAGTTGGGGCTAATGTAATGTCCATTGCAACCCTATCGTAACAGTAAAACAAAAAAATAACACAAGTATCTATCAACAAATGTACAAATTGTGATATATTCGTACATTGGGACCATTTATAGCCTTCTTATCAACAGAGAGAAATCTCAAAAATATAATGCTGAGTCTAAAAACAAGTTGCAGATTGACACATAGAGTATAAAAATTTGAAAACCTACAAAATGATAGTACAGTCAGCCCTCCATATCCAAGGGTTTTGTGTCTGTGGATTCAACCAATTGTGGATAGAAAAATATTTGGGGGAAAAAGTTCCATAAAGTTCCCAAAAGCATAATTTGAATTTGACTCATGACGAGTACTACACTGAATCGATATGAATGAAGTATACAGGAGGATGTGCATGGGTTATATGCAAATAACATGCCATTTTTATATAAAGGAATGAGCATCCACAGATTTTTATATTCGTGGGGGGTCCTGGAATGGATCCCCCACTGATACAGAGGGATGGTTGTATTTATTTCATAGCTGCATACATATGTTGCAAACATGGGTGAGAATTATAGATGCCAAACTCAGGATGGAGTTGCCTCTGAGAAAGGAAAGATGAGATTAGGTTTGGGAAGAGATACACAGGTATACAGGTACAGTCTTCTACTTCTCAACAAAATAGGAAGCATATATGGCAAGATATAATATTAGGGTTTGATGGAGCTAGGAAGCAGGTGGTATTCATAAGCATACTTATGTGTGTGTTTGGAATTATTAAAATTGTTTAAAATGAGGATCCCAACTTCTAAAATACATAAAAAACTCTCAACAACTATAAAAGATATATAAATATCATAAACATTTTTAATTTTATATTAAAATATTTTTAATTCATTAAAAATATACAATAAAAATGGAGGTGGTGGTAAATCCAACTTTAACCCACTAGTAAAAATAATCAGATTAAAATATGTATATACCAACAAAAATTTAAGTTAAATAAAAGCTGAGCATGGTGGCACATGCCTATGGTCCCAGCTTACTCAGGAGGCTCAAGTGGGAGAGTGGCTTGAGCCCAAGACTTGGAGTCCAGCCTGAGCAGCATAGTGAGATCTCATCTTAACAAAAAAGTTTAAAATTTAAATTTAAAAAGTACATATCATTTTGGCTTGCCAATTTAGCATAAAACTGTGAAAATGTTAATAGATAATGTTACCAGGAATGAAAGATGGGGCAGAAGGGGAGAACACACCTGTTCCCTGTTGATGGGAACTTGAAATGTTATAAATTTACTTAATTTAGCAGTATATATGAAAAAGCAAAATACACAAATAGATATAGAGAGATGTAGATAATAGATATAAAACCTTTGCCTCAGCAAAGGTTTTAAACTTCAAGAAATTTATACAAGTTCTTCTACTTTAAGAAATTTATACAAAGTACTTGGAAATGTGGACTAAGATTTACACATATGCTTATAGCACCACTATTCATAACAATGATATCCTAGATACAACTAACGTAATAAAAAAACAATAGAAAAGAAAGTCAGTTATGGTACATCTATAGAACATAATACTCTATATCTATTTCAAATAATTTTGGTGGCTTTTTTTTTTTTGAGACAGGTTCTCACTCTGTTGCCCAGGCTAGAGTGCAAGGGTATCATCATAGTTCACTGCAACCTCAAATTCCTGGGCTCAAGTGATCCTCCTGCCTCAAACCCCTGAGAAGCTGGGACTACAGGCACGCATCACCACGTCCAGCAAATTTTTCAATTTTTTGCAGGGAAGGGGTCTCGCTCTTGCCCAGGCTGGTCATGAACTCCTGGTCTCAAGCAGTCCTTCCACCTTGGCTTCCCAAAGTGCTAAGATTACAGGCATGAGCCACTGAGCCCATCCCTCAAATAATATTTTAAAAGAATATTTAATGCCACTGAAATATGGCACTGTATTGTTAATACATAGCTTATTAAAGAATTTGTACAGGGTGCTTACAGTTGTATTTTGAAAAATAAATATTACATAGGAAAAATGATTTGGAGTTACCCACATCAAAATGTCAATATTGGTTATCTCTGGATGTGAAATTATGGATCTACTTAGGTTTTTCTTTCTGTTCTTCTTTATTTTCCTATTTTTCAACAATAAATATTTATTGATTTTTATAGTAGAAAAAGTTATTAAAAATAAAACAGACAACAAAATAAGCTTCAGTTGATTAAAGATTTAAATGTGAAGTCTAATTATGGAAGAATTTGCAGATAATTGAAAAAAGTGTTTATCAGCTCTCTGGGGGAATTTTTTTTTTTTTTTTTTTTTTTTTGAGACAGAGTCTCGCTTTGTTGCCCAGGCTAGAGTGAGTGCCGTGGCGTCAGCCTAGCTCACAGCAACCTCAAACTCCTGGGCTCGAGTGATCCTTCTGCCTCAGCCTCCCGGGTAGCTGGGACTACAGGCATGCGCCACCATGCCCGGCTAATTTTTTATATATATATCAGTTGGCCAATTAATTTCTTTCTATTTATAGTAGAGACGGGGTCTTACTCTTGCTCAGGCTGGTTTCGAACTCCTGACGTTGAGCAATCCGCCCGCCTCGGCCTCCCAAGAGCTAGGATTACAGGCGTGAGCCACAGCGCCCGGCCTCTCTGGGGGAATTTTAACTCTCTCAGCTTTGAAGCAATTGAAATGATTGCACTATAAAAATTTGCATTACTAAAGAGTTTTTTAAAGAGGGAAAATATTTCTAACAAATATTACAAAGAACTAAGATCTATCATAAACAGCTAATTCAAATTTGTAAAATAAATATTAAGATTCCAAAAGATACATGAGTAGAAGACAGGACAATTCCCATAAGGGAAATACAATTAGTAGACGAACATAGTAGGGAAATGTTAATTCTCACTAGAAATCAAAGAAATGTAAATGAAAGCAGTCTGCAGATGACAATTTACATAGTCTAAAGGAAAAGCAAGCAAAAAAATGTTGAATGCTAATATCCATGGATGGTGAAGCTGCCCAGAAATTGACTCATATATTTATTTATAACCATATCATTCCTACCCTTTTATCAGAAATGTTACGACGAAGAATTTATTCTTAAGAAATACTCTGGGGCCAGGCACAGTGGCTCACACCTGTAATTCTAACACTTTGGGAGGCCAAAGTGGGAGGACCACTTGAGGCCAGGAGTTCAGTTACAGTGAGCTGGGACTGCACCACTACACTCCAGCCTAAGTGACAGGGCAAGACCCTGTCTCAAAGAAAAAGAAAAACTGGCAAAAGTGGAAAGGTCCTTCTTCATCCTCAACTTCTAAACGTTGGAACACACAGGGCTCAGTGCCTTGACACCTTCTTTTTTCCATCCACATGCATGTTTGGAGGATCTTCCCTACATAGAGAGACCTCTCTCCTCACAGGTCTCCAGGGAGAAAGCAGACCAGAGAGAGAGTTCTCTGGGAGTAGGGTAGGGGGACCTTGAAGGTGTTTCAAGGGCTTTGAACTCAATCAGAGGACAATGAAAGAAAGAGAGACCAGCAAAGACGATCAGAGATACCCAAAGGTGAGCCTCATGATGATATCAACCACTTATGAAATAACTAAATATTTCAGGCTTTATCTACTGGGGAGTACCGAGGAGGTCCCCAGGAATTCCCTAATTGCAGTAGCCCTCAGCTCACCTACAGGCCACCAGATCTCAGCTGTCCCCGACTCCCAGCTCCAAAGCCTGAGGAAATTACTGTAAGACAGCCCACTCATGTTATGGCTGAAGGGTATGCCTGTTCAAAGAGCCCTGCCCTGATGGACGATAGACTTGTTTCTCCACTGGTGGTCACCCAAGTCTCTGGGACAATGAGGTGTACCCTGGTCTGATGCCAGAAAGCAAAACTTCTTGGGCCCCCAACAAGATCTCTTTGCTCCACAAACATACACATCCTCTAGTCCCAGTCTGAGGCCTCTGCTTCACGTGGGCCCTTTCATTGCCAAAGGATGTTTGGACATGGACCACCTCACCCTTTTGTGAGGTAGCAAACCCAAGTTCATTACCCCCACTGCATAAAGGTTATGATTTAGCTGAGGCAGAGCTGGGCTCAAACCCACATCCCTCTCCACGGCCCCAGGTTTGGCCAAGAGTGGATCTTGCTGCACACATCAACAGCTCCCCATTTCCTTCCTTGTTCGTGCACTACCCATGAAAAATGGGCAAGAGGAGGCACTTTTCTATCAGGAGCTAAACAAGCAGTTTTGCTTTAGAGATGGTAATAGAATAGTCCCGGAGGCAAGGAGCCCCGTGTAAATCTGCCTGCGTTCTCCTCCCGGCTCTGAGATCCCAATTCCACACGGGTTGACCTCTCAGATCCAATCATGCTGTTTCTTAATGCATGAAAAGGATGTTTTGCTCTCTGAGTGTCCTCCACACAGCCCGGTAGTCAAATTAGGTGATAGGAGTGAAATTGTGGAGTGAAAAATGGCTCTCTCCAGGGTATCGCTCCAGCCATCATCCATTTAAAAGAAGCAACACCTAGATACAGCAACGCAGTTGTCCTCCTTCCTCTCCCTGAACTTTGCGCCTTCCCCAACCTGGCTCTTTCAAAGCAAACCCTTGCTCGAGTGCCTGCCCCTCCCTCGCAGAATACAGGCTGCTGAAGCAAAGGGGGAGAGCCCAGGAGCTTAAGCGGAATCATCTGGAAGTTTCCAGAATTGAAATTGGGGCTGAGAGGGTCAATCCATGCAGGCACCCTGGCTCTAGACATCCAGGAATTGCCCTGCGAGATTAAGGAAATCCCCCCTCCACCTGACCCAAATGTAAAAGCAAACTTGCCCGAGGCAGGGCTGTGTGGACAGTTTTCTCTGGTGCTGGGCACACGCTGCCCCCAGGAGTACAGACTCTCTGGCCCTCGGATATGGTCCCAGGAGTCTCTGGAGTCAGGTGGACTATCTGACCCCAGGGGGACCCCTCCAGCCTTGGCACCCAGTCCCCAGCAGCGCCTAGAGAGCCCTTCCCCTCCACCAACCTGTTTTCTCTGGCCATTGACTGTGTAACCCAAGGAAATGAGCCACTTGTTTAAATTTAAATTCAAGGCTAGCTGGGCTAAAATAGGTAATAAGAATTACTCAAAAAAAAAAAAAAAAGAAAGCAAAATATTGGGAATGAGGAAGCGTTCTTTTTTAAATAGAAAGGAATATAGAAAAAGTTAGGTAGTTTATTTGAAATCGAGAACAGAAAACATAGACCCTATCTATAATTGTTTTTAAAAAACACTGTAAATAATTTTCCTATTCTTTACCATTTCAGTTAAATGAGCAGGAAAAGAGAAAGGGAAGGAATGTGTAAGACAGAAGAAGAAATAAAACGCATGCCCCCAAAACCGCAGTAATAAATAAAAAACACTAATATTAACAGTTGATATGCATTGAGCTGAGTGCTATGGTAAGTGCAAGTCATGGTTTTTCTCATTTAATCTTCCTCCACACACTATGAGATAAATAATTATACCATCCCTATTTTAGGGTGAGGAAATTGAGGTACAAAGATGCTAACTAATCTACCTGCTTAGTGAGACTGAGAGAAGCCCAGTTTGGAAATCCAGTTCTCAGAGATCAGAAAGTCTCCACTCAAGAGGCAAAGATGCAGAAAGAGACAGTTTTCCTCCAGAAGGAACCTTATCCTGTTATCTTAGAATTCTGTAGCTGAATACTTCCCTTATCATTTTGTAACAATACGAATTCTAGGGGAAATTTTGTGTTGCAGTGGGAAAGGGTACATTGTCTACATACAGCACAGCCTTCCTGGGCTATATCTGATTCTATAATAACCTGACTCGGTTGCCCTTGAAGCATTTTACAACTCTGCACACTGTAGATAACTAATAGCAATGCAAAATGCAAATCCTGTCTTATCCTGCAGAAGTTCCATCCACGTCACTCCTGCACTGTGGAAGAAGCTAGTTTTGCTTCTATTTGCATATTCATTTCAACATTCCTATAGCCACATAAATTCATGGGGGTTTTGCCTTCTCCTTTGAACTGGTTATAACACCCTGATCAATTTCCTCATTAATGACTTAAAGAAAATATTTGTCATGTGTTCATTTTTATATCTGACTGAGAGTCCTGGTTTTACCTTCTTAGATAACTATCTATTAACAGAATTATTAAAGTATATGAAAACATCTCACTTGTTGCTTTCTGGAGGTCCCTAGGCACGATCTGACTCAAATGGTTTCCAGAGTAATTGCATGAGCAGTGATGGCATCTAAGTTGAGTCTTTGATAGCACAGCCTCATCCTGATAGCTTCCTGCCCAACACTGCTCTGTTCATGACAAAGCTTCACAGGCAAAGGCTCTGTCTCATTTTGGCTAATCTCAACTGTTGATTGGAAGAAATAATCTGTATATAAATTACATAATTGTATCCCACTCTAATACCTCCATTACTTCTGTCTTCTACGTCTCATGGGCTATTTCCGAGCTATCGCCATTAAGTAGCTGAGCAAGGGCTTGAGAACATTTGTTTTAAAAATAACAATAATAAAAAAGACTGCATGCACATGGTTCAATTCTCAGGACCCTCAGATCTTTAGGGATGGAATAAATAAGTAGCTGATATTATTGCTTACAAAGGTGTCTTGAACTTGATGGAGCTGATATTGAGAAATAAAGTTTATGTTTTTATCTTTTACTTCCATTTTCCCACAAACATTTTGAAGTCCCCGCCTATATATCCACTGAGAAATTCCATCATGATACTGGGTTTATCCTGGATCAAACCATCAAGCATAGCCACCAAATACGTGGTACCACTATGATGACCTGCCATTATTTTTTGTCCTTATTTATCACTGTAATGTTTAAGTATTTTTTGTAAGGGAATACACATATAAATTACCACTTTAACCATTTTTAAGTATACAGCTCAGTGGCATTGGATATCCACACTGTTGTATAATCTAATCACCACCATCCATCTCTGAAAATTTTGTATCATCCCAAATTGAAACTCTGTACACATTGAACCACAGCTCCCACTACTCCCTCTTCTTAGTCCCTGGCAATCACTACCCTGCTTTCTGTCCCCATGAACTTGACTATTCTGGGTATCTCATATAAGCAGAATCATAGGACATTATGTGTCCTTTTGTGACTGGCTTGTTTCACTTGGCATGGCGTTTTCAAGGTTCATCTGTGTCGTACCATGTATCAGAATTTTGTTCCTTTTAGAGGCTGAATGATGTTCCATTGTGTGTACGTATGTGCCACATTATTTTGTCTGTGCATTCATTCTCTGATGAACACTTTGGTTGGTCTCGCCCCTTGGCTGTTGTGAATGATGCTGCTATGGACGTGAGCATACAAGATAATAATAATAAACACATGATCGGCCGGGCGCAGTGGCTCATGCCTGTAATCCTAGCTCTCTGGGAGGCCGAGGCGGGTGGATTGCTCGAGGTCAGGAGTTCGAAACCAGCCTGACCAAGAGCGAGACCTCGTCTCTACTATAAATAGAAAGAAATTAATTGGCCAACTAATATATATATATTATATTTATATATATATAAATATTTATATATATATATATAAAATTAGCCGGGCATGGTGGTGCATGCCTGTAGTCCCAGCTACTCGGGAGGCTGAGGCAGGAGGATCGCTTGAGCCCAGGAGTGTGAGGTTGCTGTGAGCGAGGCTGACGCCACGGTACTCACTCTAGCCTAGGCAACAAAGCGAGACTTTGTCTCAAAAAAATAAAAATAAAAATAAAAAATAAACACATGATCTATGTCTTTGTATGCAGTGCAAGAGCATTACACAATTTCATTTATTTTTAACCTTAGATGTAAGAAGATCTTACAGTTAATCCCTACTATACTTAGCAAAACTATTTTTTGTTATATGGACTTTGAAGTCAGGCAAACATAGTTCAAATACCACTTAACTACAGTGTGGATTTGGGCAATTCAATAACCTCCCTGAGCCTCAGTTTCCCCTCGTACAAAGGAAATAATCATGCCAGCATCATAGCATCTTTCCTTCAGCTTAAATAAGATCACATAGAAAGTCTGGCATTGTGACACACTTTGGAAGTTGGCCCTCAAATTGTTAACTCCTGACTTCTAGGCCCGCCTAGGAATCTGTGACTAACCACATCAGCAAGACACTGTCTTCAGAAAAATGATGAATCCTTGACAGCTCTTCAGAATTTGAAACAGATCATGGGGAGTCAAGAGAATAATAGAAATTAGTTCCTGCTGCAGAGGGGCTTGGGCCATTTCAATCTGATGGATGCCCAGCCCTGCCTGGTACCCAGGGTGAGGACAGTGCCCTGGGTATCCCATAGTCAGAAGCACCTGGACCCAGAGAGAGAGCCAGCGTGGTGATGGCCCCCTTCGCAAACTGTGCTCTTGCTTCGCTGCAATCAGCCAGTTCAGCTGTGGCTTGGTTGGTCTCCCTGAGTAGCCCAGCATGGTCACTCCTCACCAAGCCCAGCCAGCACCCCAAGCAGCTGGAGGAAGCAGGCCCAGCGTAGGCACGCAGTGGATCCCAGTCTGCGCCTGCCTTCTTCCCACCAAAGAGAAAATCCTTGGCAAACTAGAAGGAGCCAGCATTGTCCACTATGTGGGTGTTCAAAGCCAACTTACATCTTCATTTCCTTTTGCTTCCAAGCATCATACCAAGTGAGAAAAAAGCTTTTCCATTCTACTGGAACTACTAAAATCATAAAATGCATTATTGGTTCCACAGTATCTACTCATAACAAAAAGGCTGCTGTGGTTCGGGTGGTGGTGTTTTGTTTTGTTTTCCCAGTCAGTCCATAAACTGGCCCCTGAAATCCTGATAGGGAGAGTCAATGGGCCAACGCAGGCCAGGAAACATAAAAATAAGGATAGAAAAGAGATCTCCCCTCTTTGCTCTCTAGCTGCGTAAGTCTTCACTGTAGACACTGGGACTCAGAGTGTTAGAGCTTCCAGAGGCCTGGAGTCCTTATATCCAATCGAAATTGATTAGGCACATGACTCTGAATGAAGAATCTTGGAGCCTCAGTTTTCCCACCTGCGAAGTGGGGGAAATAATTTGTCCCTCATTTGTTACAAAAATCAAATGAGGCCTGACTATGCAGAGAGTTGTTAGAAGGACTTTCTGTGTGATAATAATTTAATCTTCATAATCCCAATTGTCAGATGAGAAAACTGAGGCAGAGATAGGTTACAGAATTTGCCCAAGGTCACCCAACTAGTCAGATGCAAAGCTGATGCAAAGGTACCCCTGGTCACACCAGGTGTGATAATCTTGGATGAATAGACACCTGCTTGAAATGCTGGAAATGCTTAATTCTTTGAAATAGTCTAAAATATCCTCTGCAATCTTGTCTTCGCCCTTCATTTGCTTATGGGTCCTTTCTTTTTTTCTGAAATAGATAAGGAAAAGGTTAAACTCCAGTCCAACCCCTTTCCAAATGAGGACATGCTCCAAGCCAACTCAGATTGATGAGGTCTGCCTACTTGTTTTTCCGTATTCCTACATGGGACAAGAATGTCCTCACAGATCCATCAATGACCCAGTGAAAACTTGGTCATTCTCCCAGGGGCAGCCTGGCCCCAGGCAGGAGGAAGAGAGGATAGAGTCATTTTCTTATGACATGATCCCACAAACTTCAGACATTCCCCCGTGGCAATGGAATCGTTTGAGGTGTCAGAAAGCCTGGTTTCAGTGCCAGGGAAGGTCAGGTATGTAGGGACTAAGGGCTGTGGTCACTAAGAGAACTGACCTTGGACTCCAGATGCCTGGATTTCCCCTCTCAGCCTCTTACTGGTGAGATGGTTTTGTGCCAGTTCTCGATCTCTTACATTTCAACTGCAAAATTAGGAAAATGACAGTGCCCGTCCAAATGGCATTGTTTTGATTACTGTTTTCTTAGAACGCCAACAAGAGCCTGCCTTTCTCGGGGAAGGGACCCCCAGGCCCTGAAGATGAAAAGAAGAAAACCTGATTCTGAATATAAAAACTATTTTGCTCAGCAGCGAACTTCACCTTGGTCCCTTGGCTTCTCTTCCTTGGGATTTGTTCTCTTTATCCCTGTAAAATATCTATTTCTTTTCCTCTAATTAACTTTCTTATCACCGTGACACTAAAGGAAAAGGTTGTACTCAGGTCACCAAGAGCCGGTCTCCTGAAATCTCTATTTCTTCAAGAAGCTCTTCAAATTAAAAGAGAGCAGGAACTGGGCAATTTTTAAAAATCTAATTATAAAACCATTATTACTTTAGGCCAAGGATTGCAGACCGGAGAGTACAGTGTCACCCGAATTAGAAAAGTCTTCAAGGAAGGAATTGCAAAGGAAGAAGCCACTGGGCTCTGCTAACACGGACAATGGGGGTGTCTCTGCTGAGGGCTCCCCGCTAAGAGGCTCAGGTTCCCCCCCCTTTAGTGCACGGGAAATGAAGAGTCCTCAATAACTGCTGGACTTCCTTGGGCATGAAAATGACCAAAGATCCCATTAATAGATCTATTGACTGTTCAGATGCATTGATGGAGTCAGCCACATACAGTCAGGCCTTGAAGCCCTGGGAGCCATTCTGTCCCCTCCAAGGCAGAGGCTTATTATTTTTTGACAGAGCATCTTTATAAGTTTTATTAAAATTTCAGCACTCTCCCAAATATGTGGACAGTCAGTTACTTATTAATAGTATAGCACTGATATATTACATAGCACTATATACAAATTATATAGTCCTGATATGTTACAAACAGTATGCATGCACAAACATAAAATTTTCAAAGGCGATATAAAGAAAAATCCAAAAGGTTTATTGTTTTCTTCTTACACCCCAATGGGTGTCTCAAGTACCACTTTCAAATAAGGCTTCTCAAACTGTGT
This sequence comes from Microcebus murinus, assembly GCF_040939455.1. Lineage (NCBI taxonomy): Eukaryota > Metazoa > Chordata > Mammalia > Primates > Cheirogaleidae > Microcebus > Microcebus murinus. Next base: position 94,954,785 of record NC_134109.1, read on the forward strand.
GTGACCAAGAAGCTTGTTTAAAATGAAGGTTCTCCAGGCCCTAACCCTAGTGTTGATTCCATCAGTCTCGGGTGGGTCCATAACTTGCCCTTTTTCTGAGCTCTCTATCTGACTCTGACGCTGATACTCAGATGGATTTTGGAAGCACTGGTCCAGGACCTTTTGTTTTCCTGCTCTTTCATTTTTTGCTAAAATTATGTCAGTATGGTCTTGCCATTGTCTACTTCCTAATGACCCTCATAATCCCCTACCTGAATTTAAACAGTAACAATAATAATAGCTACCATTTAATATTTCCTACTATGTAGGTAGGATTGCTGAGGACTTCGCATGCATTGCCTCATTTAATCAGATTAGGTAGGTAGCATTAGTCCCATTATACAGATGAAGAAAACTAAAGCTCAGAACATTAATGTCTGATCCAAGGTCACTCCGCTAATAAGTGATAGACCAGGGATTTGAACCTAGATCTGTCGGATTCCAAAGCCTGGACCCTTGACCACCAAGTGTGCTGCCTAGAAAATGAGTCCCTATAACTTATTGAACCTCTACTATGAAGCCGGCACTTGGCTGGACACCTCACACACAAATCTCTAATACTCATGACATCCCGTGTTTGTAGAGGTGTTAATTTCAGTTTACAAATGCCGATGCTCAAGAATTATCTTGGCCGTGTGCGGTGGTTCACGCCTGTAATCCTCGCCCTCTGGGAGGATTGCTTGAGGTCGGGAGTTTGAGACCAGCCTGAACAAGAGCGAAACCCCATCTCTACTAAAAATAGAAAAATTAGCTGGGCATGGTGGTGTGAGCCTGGAATCCCAGCTACTCGGGAGACTGAAGCAGAAGGATTGCTTGAGCCCAGGAGTTCGAGGTTGCCGTAAGCTAGGCTGACGCCACAGCACTCTAGCCCGGGCAACAGAGTGAGAGTCGGGAAGAAAGGAAAGGAAGGAAGGAAGGAAGGAAGGAAAGAAAGAAAGAAAGAGAGAGAGAGAGAGAGAGAGAGAGAGAGAGAGAGAGAGAGAGAGAAGGAGAGAAAGAGAGAGAGAGAGAAAGAAAGAAAGAAAGAAAGAAAGAAAGAAAGAAAGAAAGAAAGAAAGAAAGAAAGAAAGAAAGAAAGAAAGAGAGGAAGGAAGGAAGGAAGGAAGGAAGGAAGGAAGGAAGGAAGGAAGGAAGGAAGGAAGGAAGGAAGGAAGGAAGAGAGAGAGAGAGAAGGAGAGAAAGAGAGAGAGAAAGAAAGAAAGAAAGAAAGAAAGAAAGAAAGAAAGAAAGAAAGAAAGAAAGAAAGAAAGAAAGAGAGAAAGAGAGAAAGAGAGAAAGAGAGAAAGAGAGAGAGAAAGAGAGAGGAAGGAAGGAAGGAAGGAAGGAAGGAAGGAAGGAAGGAAGGAAGGAAGGAAGGAAGGAAGGAAGGAAGGAAGGAAGGAAGGAAGGAAGGAAGATCTTTAACTTCTGAAACCAGTCTGAATTACTGATTCCAAGCCCTACTTCCAGGCCTTCTGGATTCCTTCCCCTTCCCCTGTCCCACCCCCAGTAATGTCGTAGTTCTGCATTAGACAAAAAAAGGCAGGCATGGGTCTGTAGGAGGGGTGTGACATAGTCCCCTGTCATCGGTCCACATAGGTGGCCACTGGGAGGCCCATCCTCCCACTGACATGGCCTGCTGGCCCCACACCAGGCCGAGGGCCTCTCTTGCCCATCTGCCAGCAAACACACAGCCATTTTCTCTCTGGGTTTTCACCTTCCAGCAGAGTTTCTTGGAAGCAGAGGACCGTCCCCTCTGCCCTCAGATCCTTGGACAAATCTCCCCATCGCTCACTGCCTGCAAAGCCCAAGAGACTGTCTTTCCAGTGGTGGGAAGGGCAGGGGTGTTCCTTCTCCCTTTAAAACATTTTTTAACCTTTTGCTTTGCTTTCTAATTCAAGAATTCACTTGCCCTGCGGTCCTATGTTTTTGGAAGACAAAAGATGTGCAGAGGTCTCTGGACTTTGCCCCTCTTAGGTGGAAGGGAGAGCAAGGGAGACAGGTTGGGAGAAAAATAAGAAGTTGATGTCTCAAAATATCATCTCAGCATATGCTATCCTAGTTTTCTAGGTGAGGATATGCAACTCATCAAGGTTATATGACACTGTGCACAGCTAGCGGACAGGAGGCCCAGGATGCCTGGGGCTTCGGAAATGTCGCACTTTAAGCAGTCCTCCCTTCTTCCCTCCCAGGGGCCTCCCTAGCCAGCCTCAAGGAAACACAGCAGAGCTTGTGTGTTAAACTCACCCCGGGAAGGTGGAACCCGCTGATGGAGCAGCAGGAAGAGCTGGGGTAGAGGTGAAAGCAGACACCACCCCTGCAAGGGGACAGACATCCACTCCTCCTTGTCATTTTTCAGGAGAGCCTCGCAGAACTTGAGTTGGCATGAGATGGTGGCAGAGGAATTTTTGGTGGTGCAAGTAAAGCCCGCTGTGGCCATGCTGGGCCAAACTGCCACCACCTCTCACTGGGCCACTGCAATAGCCTCCCAGCAGAGCTCTCCGCCTCACCCAGGCTCACTTGCAAACCAGAGTGATCTTGCAAAACTGTAATATAAATCATGTCACTCTTCTGCTCAGAACAGCTCCCCAGGTCTCACAGTGTAAAAACTAAAGTCCTTATGATGGTGTGTCCTGTGCACTGGCCTGCCTGGTATTTCTGGAACATACCAGGCAGGTTCCTGCCTCAGGGCCTTTGCACAGACTGCCTGAAACTCTCCTCCCCAAGGTGTCTGCAAGGGCAACTACTTGACCTCCCTCAAACCTTTGCTCAAAGTCTAACTTCCCAACACAATTCCCTCTGACCACTCTGTTTAAAGTTACTACCTTCTTCCCCACCCCCTTGGCCCTGCTAGACCATTTCGTTTCCCATAGCTCTCATTGCATTCTACCGACCTACATAAATCGCTTCTTTATTGTGTCTATTGTTTGTCATCTGCCTCCTCCCACCTCCACTGGTACACAATCTCCACAACGACTGGAATTTTGGGGTCCTTCACTGGTATATCCCACATGCCTGAAGCAATGCATGGCACGTGGGCATGCAAAAAAAAAATACATGATGAATGAATAAAGTTTAAATAAAACTAGAGATCCAATAACTATTATAAGATTCACACATGGTAGTGTTTCCCCCACCTGGTTCAGCTGCGTGGTCTTACTTCTCAGTCCTCTCCTCAGTCCGAGGGTTAATGAACACAGAGGAAGAATAGGCGTGTTCCCTCCAGGATCATCTCCCGGTGGGGCCTTCTTTGCTTCTCTGCAGGCTCATTTTTACACTGAGGTTAAGGGTTTTCTGCCCGGTTCAGCTGCAGAAATGTTGCCCCACCACGTGTTGTGACCACGGCAATGTCACGGAACTCAACAGAAAACGGAACGTCTGGGGGCTTTCAGCACGGCAGGGCCCTTTTCTTCTTCTAGGGGGTTAGCCTGCGATTGGAAATGTCACTTCCGTGCACTTGCATCCCCTGTGTGGGGCTGTCACAGGGACACTTAGGCAACCACGTGGAGGCTGCTACCCCTGACCTTTGACAGGATTTCCAAACACAGCACATTAACTTTGAATTGTTTAATCTGGAACTGTGACGTTAGCCCCAGAAGCTATAAATATATGGCGAGATATTTCGTTTTCAGAAGGTACTTTTGTAAATCAAAACCTACTTTTACAGAATTTACTTTTGTAAAAAGCACTTTTGTAACTCAATCTTTCTTGTTGTCGTTGTTGTTAATTAGATAGATTAGATTTGGGGTTGGGGGCAGCAAGGAAAGTGTCTGAACCTTAGATAACATGTTGAAAGGTTAATTATTAATGGGCAGCCTTCCCCAACAAAGTATCAATAGGCATTCTGGTCTCTTTAGCTTCAGAAATTAGCAAGAAGACCTCGGACCCCAGGGGAGACAGGAGAAATGGAAAGTGCCCCGTGTGTCCCCATTTTCTTGGTTTTATGCATCTTTATCCAATCAAGTGCCCATGGACAAAGCCTGGGACCAGGTAAGAGCCCGTCTTTTCTCCAGAGACGGGCATGGATTTTTCTTTTTAAAATGTGTGTCACAAAGAATCCAAGGGTTTCTGAGTGTGTGGGACAGAGCTTGCTTCAGAGCATACCAGGTGGTTCTATTAGTGGCATCGCAGGTTCACAGGGACATGCCACAGTTTGTAAACAGGACTGAAATTTTAGAAAACCACCCTGGGAGTAGAAGTCTCCTAAGAGCGCTTGCAGTTAGCAGCGAAGTTTCTCGTATCTCTGATATGGAAACAGTCATGCTAAGACTTCTTCAATGGAGAACGGTCGACAAGGGTTTCAGATCTTGCTGAGAGTTGGTTTGGCATCTAATTTGCAGTTGGGGAGCTCGGCTTGCAACGAAATGCTCTGTCTCGTTGGGGTTGTCTAATTGCCTGGCTCTCTCGGAGGAGAGAGAAATGTATGAGAGTTTTAAGATCAGTCAAGTCTAAAGTAGAAACCTCATTGCACGTTTTCTAAACCTTATTTTTCTGCCAAAGTTTTAGTTTGAGACTGCAGAATCCCACAGCAGTCCGTTTGTTTTGTTTGTCAATTTGCAGACTAGATTGATGGCCAGTGGCAGATCCAAATGCTGGGTCAGGTAGGTGGTGTCCAGGTTCCTGGTGGAATAATGCCTTTGACCAATAAATAACGGATATGAAGTTAACCGAACAATTTGGCCAAGCTAGATCAGCGTTTGGGACTTTGCTTTTGTGCTGGTTACTGGTCAGGAGCTAGTAACGCTAAAGTAGAGACTTAGACTTTTCTTTCATCAAAGTCAATGCCTGGAGGGATTGCCAAAACTTTGAGAATCAGAAATTTACTAATAGGTATGTACCTAAAAATTCCAGAAACCTTTTCTCTTCCTTAAGAAAAATGGCTGTTCCTTTGTATTTGATTATTATTTTATATCCTAGGTCAGTTAATAACTTATTAGTAATATTAATTACTACCATCCACTAAGCATTTTATGTGCCAAGCACTATACTAATTATTTTCCATGTATCATCTCATTTATAAAGCCATGTCTAAAAAGGGCCCTTACATAATAATTGAGAGCCATATAGGCAAAATTGCTGAAGATCTTTATTCCCTGGGTTCACGGTGATTTTGCTAAAGGGGCTTTGCTGCCCTTTGGCCTAGAATATATTATTTTGTGTTTTGGGGGGACTTTTGGCAATGTATTCTGGAGACAGTTTTGGTCATCACAACCAGGGAGAAAGTGCTTCCCTTCTGGCATCTGCTGGTTAGAGGCCAGGGGTGCTGCTAAGTATCCTAGAATGCACAGGACAGCCTCAATCATTGGATTATCTGGCCCAAAATGTCAATAGTGCAGAGGCTGAGAAACCATGGTGGATGCCAACCTTCAGCCGTCACTAGTCAAGGACTAGGAAGAACTCCCTCAAGGACCCTTCCTCCTTAACCTCACCCCTCCCAGACTACTTCTTTCGCGTATTTATTATTAATGACATTCTACTAATGGAGTCACTAATGCCTAATGCACCGTGCACGGCACTCCACGAACATTTGGTCTCATCTTTACCATATGGTCGACTAAGCCAGCAGTTAATAAGCGACTTGCTGGAGGTCTCACGGCCAGTCAGGGCAGAGCAGCGAGAGGTACCTGGAGCCTCAGTCTCTCCACTGAGGCCACAGCCCTCTCTACTGTGCCCACACCCAGTGATGTGACAGCCAGAGTCCCCTGCAAAATCGTTTTGCTCCGTTCCTATCACAGGCAGGCAGACTCAGAGAGCTGTTTCCGACCTCCAACACTAAGGGGGACAGGATACTGTGAGCCTCTTGAAGCCCCCGTGACACGGAGCTCCCGTCACCCTTACTCCCAGCCCACACTGCCCGAGGCCCAGGTCCCCCCACCGGTGTTGCCAGCAGAGCCAGCACCGCTCCAAATGGTGGCTGCCACTCCTAGACCCTGGCAGGCCCCACCTTTCAGGTAACGGCCCCACTCTGCCGACCGGGCCCTCTGCTCCCTTCCATCCCAGCCACAGCCGCCAACTCCCAGGAGCGGCTGAAGCCCAGGCATCCAGCCCCGCATCAATGGAATAAGCGTGCACGAGCATCCGGCATGTGTAAGGCAGTGAGACTCAAACATTCTGGACTCCGGACACCTCTCCTCTCTTAAAGAATATTGAGGGCCCCAAAGAGCCTTTTTGTATGCAAGATACAGCTGTCAATATTTACCACATTGGAAATGAAAACTGAGAAATCTTAAGAATATTTCCTGGTGCTTTCAAAAATAACAATAATAAGCCCATTGCACGTGAACATATGTGACATCATTTTATGGAAAATGGCTTATATTTTCCAAATAATAATTTTAAAGTGAGGCAGAAGAGTGACATCGTTTTACGAAGAAATTTTGCAAATCTCTTTAATGCCTGGCTTAGCAGAAGACAGCTGGAATCCCTTATCGGCTTCTGGGTTTAATCTGTTGTGATACGTTGCTTTGTTTGAAGTGCATGAAGAAAATCTGGTCTCGCATGTAAGAAAAGGCAGGACATCCCTGGCGACTCCCGTGGAGCCTCCCCCTGCAGGCTGGGAACCTCTGCATCTGTGCAATAGGCCCAACAGTGGGCTGCACCGCCTGTCCCTGTCCCTGCCCTGCGGGAACGTGCTGTCACATCAGGGCGGGACCAGGGGTAGGGAGGTGGCACCTGGCTGCCCTGGAAGCCAGCAGTAAGGGAACCATTGTCAGTAGGTGATTTAAATACAATAATAGAACCAAAAGTTGGTCTGCCTTTCTTCCTTTTTTTTATTTTAGCTTATTATGGGGGTATAAGTGTTAAGGTTACATATATTGCCCGTGCTCCCCTCCCCCCTCGAGTAAGAGCTTCAAGCGTGTCCATCCCCCAAATGTTGCACATCTCACTTGTTGGGTCTGCCTTCCTTTATCACAATTCTGTCAGTGATAAAAACAAAGTTCCCCCCAGGAAAAAAAAAAATGATCTCTTGGTATAAGTTCTAAAAACCATCTTCAGTTACTATTGAGTTTTATGTAATATATATGGGAACTTCGAATTGTCATAGTTTTGTTACTTACCCTTTAATAAATATTCTGTTCATTCTGTTCTACATCGACGTTGATTTCTAGAACTCCCAGTTATGCACTTGGCCCTGACACTCTCGGGCTCAGTGACCTGTGCTTGTTGCAAAAGCGAGCGTCAGTGGTTCGGAATCCTCCCACGTCTCACGTCTCCAAAGCCCACGGTCCTTACTGCCTGTTTCTGCATTTAGACAACAGATTCCAAATAAAAAGTGACAATGGTGAGGTGGGGCAAGGGAAAAATAAGAAATAAAATAAATAAAATGTTAAAGGCAATAATATAGTCATTGTAAAGACCAAAAACAAAACAAAACAAAAAAACAGAACTCAAATGACTTCAATTCTGTCATCCTTCATGACCCTCTTAGCGTTTTTATTTCTGTTTAAAATGTAAAGTAATAATAACAGATTGTGAACTGTGAGGTGTGACATTTTGCTTGGAAAATAAACATTTAGGTTCAAACCGAAAATATTTTCATTGCATTTCAATATCTTAAAGTTGAAAACTGCAACAAACTGGAAAGAACTCCAGCTGTCAGGAATGTGTAGTCCAGCTATTGCTAAGTCCCTCATTAAACAAGCATTATTTTGAATACCGACTATTAAAAGCTCCAGAAACTTTTGAGGGTGATAGTGATGAGGTTCAGAAATAAAAGGCTTATTGCTGTCCCTTGAGGCACACATAGTTTAGCACCAGGGACCTCAGCCTAGCTCTGAGATGGGTTTCAGAGAGTCCCTAAGTGCCCCTGAGATGGCGCCCCAGGCCGTGGTATGTGCATTTTGAGTCGGGGACAGAGGTCATAACTTTTGGCAAATTACTAAAGGGATCTGTGACCTCCAGAAAAGTTCAATAACAGCTGGTCTTGGAGCTTTCAAAAATAAGAATAAGGAGATTTTATATGCAACAAGGTAGGAGGGAAAAAACAGGACTTAAATCACCTACTTTTAAAAAGTAGTTAAATGTGTAAGAAAAATAAAATAAAATGCCCTGCTCAGCTGCATGCGATCAGTCCTGGATTTGTCATCCCAAGACGGCTGCTGGGAAAGAGATCTTCCACTGTCCCTTCAGACCTGCCACCTCCACCCACCATCCCAGGCTCCCAGCGACTGCCTCAGCACCACCTGCAGACACTGGCAGGCCTCCAGGATTGCAGGGACTCTCACTGGTGACTACCATTGGAGGTGGCATCCAGAGATGACACTCATTCACGGATGAATGTCCTGGAGGCAGCAGAGGGCCAGCCCCCAGCATGTTGGGGAAACCCTCCCTTTCCTCGTCAAGAGCCACTCCTATCCTGCGGGGTGGCTGGTGGGAGGTCACCCTGGAGAGGAGAGGTCCCCCCTGAGGTGCGAGTGTAGCCAGCAACCTGCCTGCCACCCTGCTCACCTTTCACAACCCCCCCACACCCGGCCCTGAACCCACATTCGTCCATTCTGGGCCTGGTAAACAGTCCGTTTTATAGAAACTGGAAGGCACAGGGGCTGTAGGCTGACCTGAAAACATGGATCCCCCAGTGGGTGCCCAGCCAAAAGCCACCCGCGATTCCCACTGTGCCTTCGCCCTGGCCTACTTTCACACCAGCTGCCACAGCACAGCAGGGAGAGAGCAAGAGAGGGAGGCTGGTCCCCAAGACAGGGTTGAGAGGTCCCAATGACATCCTCCAAGGGGACATGACCGCCTAACCTCAGACTGGGTGCCCCTGACAGCCATGGGGTCCACGTAGAGCAGAGGGCACAGCACAATGTTCACGCCTAGAAGGTAGCTGCGCGCTGGGCCCAATGAGGTGCCCATCTTGGAGTGGGGCCCTCCTGGCCGGGAACTGGGGTCCAGCCCACCAGGGGCCAGCTCCAGCCCCCTGCCAACCGGGCTGGACTGCGGCCCCACTGTGAGACCCAGCATGAGGGACAGAGCCTCGCCATCCTGCAGGTGCTGGGGAGCCAGGGTTGGGAGGGCAACTGGGACTCGAACCCTGTTTGGGGCAGGGCTCCAAGCAGACACCTGAGGACTGGGGCACCAGAGGGGCTTCTCAGGGGAGGGTGCAATTCCCAGACGTGGCCACAAGGTAGCGCAGTGACATCTCGGGTGCTTCGGGGTTGGTTCCAGGAGAGGGTTTCAAGCTTGGGAGAGTGGTTTCTGGGTGACTCTGGAAAACTCAGGGCTGTTGGCTAACCTCCCTGTCCTTTCTATTCATGGCTCTATTTCCAGAAACAATCCCCGGTAGGGCTTGGCTGGGTGGTTGGGGGTCTGGGAGGGCATGGGGAGAAGTGAAGAGGGTCACACGCATGGGGCCTTGTCCGTTGACAGCCTTTTTCCCTCTGTCTGTACAAGTTCACATTCCCAGCCTGGTGAAGGAAATCTGTGGCCCTTAAAAATAGCTCTTAGGAAGATATACAGGTGGTGACACTGAGAAAAAAAGCCATTCTGACATTGAGAAAAAAAGCAGTATACCTAATAGTGTGTGTCCTGTGATTACAACTGTCTGAAAATAGGTGTGTTTTTATTTAAATACTGGAAGAAAATGTACAGCAATATTTATACTTCAGTTGAGCATATATCTAACTTTTTGTCTCTTCTAAACTTTATATAATGTTATCTTATGTATAGGGTATATATACATCAACGCTTTGAATAATTAACAAACAACTTTGCTGCAAAATGATAAAACAAAGGAGTTTGACTAGCTCAGTGGTTCTAGAACTTTAGTGTGCATCACCTAGAGGGTTTGTTGAAATAAAATTTCTGGGCCCTGCCTACAGGGTTTCCGAGTCAGTGGGCCTGGTGTGAACCTGGAAATTTGCATTTCTGACCAGATGCCAAGTAATTCTGCTGCTCTGAGACCACAGAGAACCACTAGAAAACCCAAAATAGTTAATGGAAGAACCAAGACTTGAACATACTGCAACATCTATTGCTTCTGAATATTGACCTCTCTCCCAGTGGCTACAACCCCAATAATATAAAAAACCCCAAGATAGTCAAGAAAATTTACTCTTCCAAAATAAAATATTGGCATGCCAAAAAAAAAAAAAAAGCAGTTCTTGAAATGAAGAAAAATTCCCAAGCTGAGCCTTACTCTTTAATTGGTAGAAAAATAATCATTGCAATAACTAATTAACCATCCACATCGAGCCACTCCTTGCCAGGCCTGAAAATATGATCAAGAAAATTCTTTTCCTATGAGCTGGGCATGACCAAAGCTGGGCAGAGCCTGTGGGTTCTCAGTTGACTAGGAGTGGCCTTTCTATGACTGCAAAAAAGTTTCCAGTGACAAATGTTCCAGCTTCCTTGTCCCAAGAGAAACCAAAGTGGTGAAAAAAAAAATACTGCTTTATCCTGAAACATAACAAGATCATCAGCAGCAAATGACAGCATTTATTAACTACTTGCTATGTACCAGGCCCCCTGATTAGTGTGAAAATATATCCCTGAGGATACAGAAATGAAAAAACATCCTTCCATTCTCCAAGGAGCTTTCCACCTGACAGGGTCTCCAGTCCCCTGCTCTGTGTGTGTGTGTGTGTGGGGGGGTGTTGGAGATTGGGAAAGAAGCATAATTCCAACACAATGTGGTAAGTGTGTAAATAACACCATGTACAAAACATTACAAGAGCCCCAAGGCAGGGGAGGTTAACTGAGAAGCCTTTGTCTTGAAAAGAAATAGAAGGACATTGCAAGCAGGAGGAAAAACATGAATCAGCCTTGACTTGAAGCCTTGAAAAAGGATAGAGAAATTGGGAATCCGTGACACTCTGATCTGGCCCAGGGTGGGACACATGGAAAGAAGTAGCCAGAGGCGAGGGCCTCAAAAGCCAGCCTCAGAAGTTTGGCCCTCCCCCCCAGGAGACCGTACTGCCACAGTTGAAGTTTGTGTTTGCAAAGTGAGTGGGGACGCAGGCTGGGCTGATGGCCTTATCTCTCAGCCTGGCAGAAACCACAGGCACTCCCTGCCGGAGAGCAATGTTATCAGCAGGGAAAGGCAGGGGTGGGGCTCGGCAGTCACTGGCCCTGTACCCACAAACACTCAGCTCTTCCTCCCAGGCAGCCATGGGCTTGGGCAAGTCTCTGAAGTTTCCAATCCATTGCTCTACTTAATACCAAATCATAGGAGGGATTCACACCCAGAAACTGAAGCAGGAACACATCATAGAACCTTAATAGCAAGTGTCCATCTTAAAAACACCTTTTTCTTTACACAAACCTAACTGTTATAGAAAAAAAAAAAAAAGAACACTTTATTCTAAGTCTGAAAATAGAACCATTTGGAAATACCATATCATGCTAGCTTCTAAACCTATAGCAATGTCAACTTTGAAAATTCATTCCCACCTGCATTATATCAGTGGATTCTCACAATGACCTGGTGAAGAATACCAGGCAGGTATCATTCCCATTTTACAAAATTAAAATTCACCAATAAAAGGAAAACATCTGACATCCAATGCAAGTGAGCTTTACTTGGCTTTACTGCAGTGGGGGCGCACTCCAGGGAAACCCCGGGCCACCCAGGAAGAGGAGTCGAGATGGGCTTCTAGAAGACCTTGGCTTGTGCCAGGCGACTCTGAGGAAGGGTTGGAAAGCAAGAACATTCCGGATTGGATTCCATCAAAAGGGAAGGCAACTCAATGATTGGATATCGTAATAATTTAATAATTAATTATTGTTACCTAATGATTACTTCGTTGAACCAATAATGATCTCGCTAATGGGCAGATGAAAGCGAGGCTGAGCTGGCATGGGTACAGGAGCACGTGTCACTCCAGTCAGTCAGAAGAGGGAAACGTTCAGGCATGTTTTTTGGCTTTAGAGTGGCCTCGTCGTCTCTACCTTGTTGCAAACCCAGACGTGGAGGGCCCGTGGTGCATGTGTTTATATTCTATGGGCATTGCCTATGTTCGGTTGGGGACATAGTGGTCTGGCTGCCAGCAGGGCTGGGTTTTAGTTGCTGTGTTGTGTTTTCCTGTTCTCTCACACAAAGGAACTTGGGCGAATGTTGTTGAGGTCTCTTAATAACTGTGCACTAGCTGCACGGCCCTGGGTGACAACCTTTACCTCGTGGGTCTCTCGTCTCTCGTGAGTAATAGGTGGGGTTCCTTCCACGCTGCCATGCTGGCTATCAGCAGGGCTAATGCGTGTGGTCGTCACAGTGCCAGGAGACCTGCCGTGCTTACCTTCCCTGGTATCAGCTACTTAAATGCCATCAGGAAAGAGAAATATGGTAGCAAAATTCTATCCATTTTAAACATGAGACCTTGTACCCTAACTGAACCCCAGTTAACTGAATTGCCTTGAGTGATTTGAAGCTTCCCAGATAACAAACCCAAGCAATAAATGATCATTACACCATTTCTTTCACAATACTGCTTTATATGGGGCCATATATATATATATATATATCAGTTTTTGATCAAGTGCTGACAATGAAAATGCATATTTGATGCTTTTTGGAAGGAAACTCCTACATCACTTTAAGTAGAACAAAGATGTGTGGAATAATGTCAACTATTTTTTTATTTTATTTCAGAGTATTACAGGGGTATAAAGGTTTTGGTTACATAAATTGCTTTCGTATAGTTCGAGCCAAGTTGTAAGCGTGCCCATCACCCAGATAGTGTGCATTGTACACATTAGCTGTGAATTTACTCATCCCCTCCTCCCCCTCCCACCTACTTGATTTCCCATGAGTGCTATTTCCGTATGTGCGCGTAACTGTTGTTCGATTAGTTCCAATTTAATGGTGAGTACATGTGGTGTTTGGTTTTCCACTCTTGTGACATTCCACTTAGAAGAATGGTCTCCAGTTCTATCCAGGTTAACACAAGAGGTATTAGTTCACCATTTTTTTAATGGCCGAGTAGTACTCCATGGTATATATACACCACATTTTATTAATCCACTCGTGTATCTCTGGGCACTTGGGTTGTTTCCACGTCTTTGCAATTGTGAATTGTGCTGCAGGTGTCTTTTTAAAATAAAATTTTCTTTTTTCCTTTGGGTAAATACCTAGTTGTGGGATTGCTGGATGAAATGGTAGGTCTACTTTTAGTTCTTTGAGGTATCTCTATACTATTGTCATAGAGACTGTGCTAGTTTGCAGTCCCACCACCAGTGTATCAGTGTGCCTATCTCTCTTCATCCACAGCAGCGTTTGTTGTTTGGGGATTTTTTGATAAAAGCCATTCTCTCTGGAGTTAGGTGATATCTCGTTGTGGTTTGGATTTGCATTGTCCTGATGATTAGAGACACTGAACATTTTTCCATGTTTCTTGGCCATTAGTCTGTCTTCTCTTGAAAAGTTCCTGTTCATGTCTTTTGCCCACTTTTTTAATAGGGTTGTTTTTTCTTGCTGATTTGCTTCAATTGTTTGCAGATTATGGTTATCAAATGTGTCAAGTGCTTTGCCTATTTATTTCACTTAACCCATGCAACCACCCTGTGAGATAGGTATTACTATCCCCATTTTACAGATGGCGAAACTGCGGGCTCAGAGTGATAAAGTAACTTGCCTTAGACCTCTCTAGCAAGTTAGAGAAATCTCCTCTCTGGTCAGCTTAAATGTGGACTTGCCTGAAGGGCAAAGGGATAGGAGAAGCCCCCCTAAGGTCCCCGTGATTCTCACTGATGCATATTCCTAGTGATGGGGGGGGACCCCTTCAGAGCCCACGTGGGTACCTTAGCCTTCAGAGATATCCTCTTTTGGGTGGCAGTGCCAGGGGAGCTGAGGACACATTCAGAGCCTTTCTGGGCCTGGCCACATCTAACTAGAAGCTTATACTCACTTTATACAACTATAATGACAGGCGGAGGCTGGGTGTCATGGCTCACGCCTGTAATCCTAGCTCTCTGGGAGGCCGAGGTGGGAGGATTGCTCGAGGTCAGGAGTTCGAAACCAGCCTGAGCGAAACCCTGTTTCCACTATAAATAGAAAGAAATTAATTGGCCAACTAAAAATATATAGAAAAATTAGCCAGGCATGGTGGCGCATGCCTGTAGTCCCAGCTACTTGGGAGACTGAGGCAGGAGGATCGCTTGAGCCCAGGAGTTTGAGGTTGCTGTGAGCTAGGCTGACCCACGGCACTCTAGCCCAGGCAACAGAGTAAGACTCTGTCTCAAAAAAAAAAAAAAAAAGTGACAGGAGGGAGCGGCCTCAGTAACCCAAGAGGAAAGCCACCCCGTGGGCAAAGTCCTGGTCCCCGCACATCTCAGCCTCCTTCACAGCCCCTAGTGACCCAAAGGCAAGCTCAGAAACACAGGTGTGAGCACAAACCCAGGCAGCCCGAAGAGAGGAGCAGCCCTATGATGTCAAGCCTGAAAATTCTGGGCCAATTTTAAGGTACCAAAGACATTTCAAAAGGGCTAAAGCTCTTTTCTTCACCCAAGAATCCTCTAGGTTTAGGGGCTGTTTTTATAAACCAAGCTGGGCCCTCCACAGCTTCTCTGAGGCTTGGTAGCATCAGGACAACATCTGAGAAATCTCCTTCCTGCCTGTGACACGAGTCTTGGAGTCATTCCGCCGTGTTACTGTTCATGCCCTGGCCGCCGCCTTCATGCCCCACAGAGGGGTCCCCTTCCTGAGATAGACGTTCGGGAAGGGTGGTGTCAAAGCAGGAAGGACTGCAAAGAGGGGCTCACGACGGGAAGGGGGGGCCCAGCCCAGCCACTCATACCTGGGAGGTAACCAGGTGGCCGATGTACGTCGGGAAGGCCACACTCAGAGGCCAGCGTCTGGGTGTCAATTTACTCGGAGACGAGCCACGCAGCAGCTCTGCACCCGGCCTCGTGCTGGACTCCAACGCACTGGTTCAACATTCGCTCACCGTGTCTGCTGCCAGGGCGGCCATGACAAAGGACCTCAGGCCGGGCGGCTTAAACAACAGAAATTTATTTTCTCAGAGTCTGGAAACTAGAAATCTGAGATCGAGGTGCCAGCAGGATTAGTTCCTTCTGCAGCCTCTGTCCTTGGCTTTTGGATGAATGGCTGCCTTCTCCTCTCCGTCTACACACGCTCTTCCCTCTGCGTGTGTCCGGGTCCTAATCGCCTCTTCTTAATAGGACATGTTGGATTAGGGCCCATCCCAGTGACCGCATGTGACCTGAACCACTTCTCGAAAGACCCTGTCTCCAAACACAGTCACATTCTGGGGTGCTGAGATCTAGAACTTCCACATGTGGATTTGAGGGGAACACGATTCAGCCCGTAACACCCAGCAGATGCTTTTCAAGGCTCTGCTCTGACTGAGGTCCTGGGCCGGGCACTGGGGACACTGTGGACATCGCAAACCTATCTTTGTTCTGTTCGAGCTTCAGCAACTCCCCGGGGAGCAGCTTCAGAGTTAGAAAAGATGCTTATAAGTACACATGAGACTGGATGGGGAGGGGGACAGAGTGGGGGAGGGAGGGAGAGTGGGGGAGGGGCACCCGCCCCTTTCAATAGAGTGATTGAGATTTTCTGGCAGCTCCAACAACAACTGGCAGGAGACCCAGAAGGAGCCATTTATCTGGCTCATGTGTGAGTAAGTGCTAAAACTCCCCCTCTGGCAAGAGCCCTAAGGAATGATCATCTCTGCTTGGCCTGCTCAGCTCAGCCGTGAGCCCCAAACCTGCTCCCTGGGCTTTGAGAGGTGTTTTTCTGCACAGGGGCTGACTTCAGCCAGGCCAGGGCCAAGGCCAGTTGCCTGCCACCTTCTGGAGGTGTGCCTGCCTCCCTCCCTCAACCCCCCGCCAGGCCCAGAAGGAAGGGCAGGGTGACAGCCTGTACCCAGGGACAGAGAAAGGGACTGGGGAGACAGGCTCCTGGGCCCTGGGCTCCTGGCACAGGCAGGGGCTCTCGGCTCATCAGAAATATACCATGGGCTCCCAAGGGAGACGCTGGGTGAGAAAAGAAAACTGGGTTTGGAGTCTGAAGACCTGGGCGTGAGTCCCAGCTATGTCACTCACCAGCAGATGGCCTTGGGCAGATCACTCAAGGGCTCCAGACCTCAGTCAGTCATTAGTAATGAGACATTACTAGAGTCCCCCCCACCCCAGGCTGTTCTGGGGATGACATGAGATTCTGTAAGTGGAAACGCTTTGCAACCAGTCATGGATGGTCATAAAACAAACATTTGTGAGCATCTACTTAGTAAGCAGTCCTGAAATACTCACTTGATTGCTGCACTACTCCCAACGCTTTCTCCTACTTTTTATCACAAAGTGTTCGACTGTAGAAAGAAGTTTAAAGGATGACACAATGAATCTCCGTATTTCCTCCAGAGAGATCCAACAGGTGTTTACATGCATCTCTCTATATATAAGTGTGTATTTACCTGCGTGGGGGACTTGTAGAACCATCAGAGAGGAGAGGGACTGGGAGAGTGACACACACACACACACACGCACACACGTATGTATCTCCTGTGAAAATTATGGACATCATGACACTTGTGCTCTAAACATGCATACTCCAGCACTCATCTCTCAATAAGGACATTCTCTTTCATAGCTCCAGGATCATTGCCACCCTAACAAAATTCAAAATAATTTTATATCATCCAATATCCAGCCTTTACTCAAATTTCCCCAGCTGTCCCGAGAATCTTGTCTATGTTGTTTCTAGACCGGGACCCAATCAAGATCCTCCTGTCACCACTGCTTGTTGAACTTCTGGTGACTACCCCATGTCTCTGAGGCTACAGGAGTATCGGTCTTTTGTTGCCAATGCTCATACTCACCCGTGCTGCCCACTGTCCCGTGGCCCCTGTGTCCCTGTCTGCTGTGGCACTTGGCTCCCTGCCCCCTGGTTATCTGCCTGCACACGTGTCTCCCACTAGTCCGTGAGCACCTCAGGGGCAGAGTCTTGGTCACTGTCCCATCCCCAGGACCTGCACTGGCCTGGCATGAAGGAGACATTTGGCAAGTGACTTTCGAGTGTTTGAATCCTCATCAAAAGACTAAGCAACACACACTTTTAAAAAGTGAGTGATTTCATCTAGCAAATCCCACGTTCCTGATA
Organism: Microcebus murinus; assembly: GCF_040939455.1. NCBI lineage: Eukaryota > Metazoa > Chordata > Mammalia > Primates > Cheirogaleidae > Microcebus > Microcebus murinus. The sequence goes on from NC_134109.1 coordinate 94,971,853, forward strand.
CAGAACATGGAAAACATCCTAGAGGCACAGGAGACCCAGCCCAGGGCTCCCCCATCTCCCCATCTAGGACCATGGGGACCCTGAAGTCACCTGGCTCCTGGTGAGAGTCTGTGCTCTACCCCTTTGCGAGAGCTATAGAGTGACAGGGACAGATGGTCTCCAAACCACAGTCTCCCCTGGAAAACACCCGCAGGGGTGCACAAGGAGTTGACTCTGTTCCCACTGTGAATCTCACAGAAGTGACACTAAGTCCTTAGGGTTTCTATGGAACTGGGAGACCACTTCCAGACCAGCGAGAGTGGGAAGAGGGCATGTGTATCACGTTTGCGTTGCTTTCTTGCATATATAAATTCACGCAGTGCTCACAGCCTTAATAGAAGCTTTAAGCTCCTCCCAGCCTGGAGGATGCTTTCTGGAATGCAGAGCTTCTAACCCCCACGTGCATGTGAATCAGCTGCGGAGCTGGATAAAGTGAATGTGTTTTTTTACAGCAGATTGGGGATGGGCTCCAAGATTCTGCATTTCTAACAAGTATCCAGGTGACACTAATGCCACCGGTCCCCAAACTACACTTTGAGAAGCAAAGTTCTAAAGGCAAGACACAAAATAGCTCCTCATTTACTCAGTGAATTAGTAATTAGCACCTACTGCTAGACATAAGGCAGTATTCTAGCACCCAGGAACAAGGAAACGGGAAGAAACACAAAGGATAAGACACAGTCCCTTGACTCGACTCCAGCTGGGTATGCCTTGTTACTATGTCTAGCATTTTGCTTAAATCGGCTTAATTCTTACAACAACCTATCATCTGTAAAGTGTATATTGCTATTCTCATTTTACAGGTGAGGAAATTAGGGCTGATGCAGACTCATTGTCCTGTCCCGGCTAGTAAAACGATGCAGCCAGGTCTGAATTGAGGTCTGTGTTGTCCGCAGGCAAGTCTGTCACACTTGACCTATTGCTAGTCACATCCTCCCACATCCTCGGACAGGAGGCAGCCCTGGGGAAGGGTGGGGCTGGCGGCAGGCAGGAGGCTCCAGGCAACCAAGAGAAAGAGGAAGCAGGACCTAGAAGGTTGCCCAAGGCTTCCTTCCCCAGGATCTTCTGGCTGTGCACATAATATATTTTCCCAACAAGGTTCAAGCCCTTTGCAACAAGTCCCCAACATTAGCAAACTCCGTGTCACCAAATGGCTATGTGACTTTGAATAAATCACTCCCCCCACCTGGACTCAGGATTGACAGCTCTCCAAGTCCCTTTGTCTCTTATGAAAGGTTTCTAAGCTCTGGTCCAGTCTTCCTGTCTAGCCAGAGAGAAATTCTATCACGTCCCCACTCTGGGGCCCCAGCCCCTCTCCTTAGCCCAGGACCTGGGGTTTCTGGGGCTCACCCTGCAGCCTTCCACCTCTCCTTCCTGACCTCACACACACCTCCGGAGCAAACTCGCAGCAGACCTGCGCTGGGGCTGGGGAGGCAGGTAAGACGCATTCCCTCCCTGGGAGGAGGCCTGAAAGACACACAGGTGTCCTGCAGCACCTTCCTCAGAACTGGTGCAGCCGGCTGGCCTAGGGGGGCCGCTTCACCTGCCTGGCCTGGCCCAGAGCTTTCCCTGGAATACGCAGCTTAATCCCCCAGCGACCCTCTGAGGAGATCGCTAGTGTGGTCCCCATTTTAAAAATGAGAAAATATTGCTGCCAATCAAGGGGAAAGAAAATGGGAGAAAATAAAGTAAAATAAAAATGAGGAAACAGGTTTACTGCCCAGTGTCACTCCAGATTAAATGAGATAATGTATGCAAAAAACACCTAGCAGAGCATCAGGCAAGTAGTAACTAAGTGGTACCTAAAGCGCCTTTTCCAAATGGCAGAAGAGGGGCCGGGAGCCACTGATCTGAGCTCTCAGACTCCACAAACTGACCAGTGGGACAAAGGCCTCTTGTCCCCGCTGAGGACGAAGACCAGGCTTTGGACTGGCCACACTCGCAGTGAGAAAACCTTCGAGAAGAGAAGCAGAAGGGACCTGGGCAGAGGGCCTGGCAGGCCCAAAAGCGCTCAGCACACAGGGTGCCGGCCCTGGCAGAGCAGGGGTCCCCGGGGAGGGCAGCGATCGGTCACGCTGGGGAGGCGGCCGGGCCCTTTGTCCTCCCTAGATGGCTGCTCAGAGCCGGTCCACGCGCACCCCGGGCTCCGCTGCCCCATGCTCCAGCCGTCACCCGCCTCATCTGGGTAATGGAGTGCTATGAAGCATGTTGGGGGCCATCAATTAGTGCTTAACTCATGTCCACTGAGTTGTATTTCCAAGGGTGCTCCGCTGAGATCCACAGCAGAGGTAAATCTCTCGCCTTCTCATTCCACGGCTTGGAATTAAAACGCCACCCAACGTTCCCTCCCAAAGAAATTGAGATTGATGGGTCAGTGTCAATAGCAACACATGTTGGCCGTTATTTGAAGGTCTCCTCACTCCTTGGGACTGATTGCTATTTACTTTGAAAGATAAATGTGGCTTTATCATCCATGCAGATTGCTGGGAGGAAGGGATCTTAAAATGTGCTTGTTTCTTCCCTTGGAGACTTTCTTATTCCATTTCATTCTGTCCTGTCTGGTGGTGTAAACCCCACCCTACCCCCACCCATCAGATATTCCAATGTCCTCAGAGGCTCCTAAACAAAGACCCGGGAGCCAGGGTGACAACATGGAGAGACCCTTAGACCTTAGCAAAAAAATTGCCCCTGTCTAGTGGGCTGACACCACTAGTATATGCTCTGGGCCAGAGCTGAGACTCCTGAGGAACTTGTTTGAGGAGCAATAGGTGGTCCCCTCTTGAATACTTCTGGTCTTTTGTGTTGCTGGGTATGGGGTGGAAACTGAGGCAGGAGCTAAATCGCTTGGGTCACAAATTTGAGAGTGCACCAGAATCCCCTGAAGGGTTTTTAGAGCATAGATTGCTGGCCCCGCTCCGGAGTTCCTGATCCAGCAGGCCTAGGGTAGGGCCCAGGGAGTCGCAGCTCTACTGACGTCCCAGGTGATGCTAATTCTGATGCTGGGCCCGGGTCCCGCCTGAAGAACAGCCTCAGACCAAGAATGGGAAGTATTAGGGGCCGGTCATAGGAGAGATGACACGGCTGGCAGTCTTTGGCACTCTGGGAAAAGAATAGCACTGAATAAAAGGGAACGTTATTAAGTTTCACTGGACAATGGAATTTAAATCCTTTTTTACGAAATCTTCAGTTAAAGGTTAATTTCCATCAGTAAACTATAAATTTGGATCTATGTATTTTGGAGCTGCATCGAAGTGCTAAGTGGGCCTGGGACCGCCCAAGCTATCCAATGGTGGTCTGCTATACCTGGGTTACTAGCAAGGTCAAGGTACTGAATAGGTCACGATTCTGCCACTGGGATGTTTTGATAACTTCATGGAGTTGAAGTTGTAAGAAGATTCCCAGTGTTGATAACGGAACCCACTGTGCTAGTTCACACCTAAGTGATTTTTCCCTGCAGCAGTCAGGGGCTGCAGGTGACACTGGGCCCAGGGCAATAAATAATGGGGCACAGTCTAAAGACTCTGGACCTTCCATGACAAACACCAGAAGGTCTTTGGAGGCAGATGACAACTTTTTTTTTTTTTTTTTTTTTTTTTTTTTTTGCACTAGTGGCCTCCTCACATTGCAAGCCATGATGAGGCTGCATTTCCCCCAGGAAATGTGCTGGAGAGAACGGTTGTGCATGGAAGCCAGGCTGCCCCCAAACCTCCCATTCAGAGTCCAGTGGACGGGGCAAACTGTCAATTGAGATTCATCACTTGGAGGCAGGTGTCCCCAGAGCAATCAAAGGCTTTGACTCTCACAGGTTTGGGTGGCTGTTATTGAGACCCAGGCCCAGGGTGACAGGCAGTGCTGTAGGGACGGAGGAAAGTCAACATATTTAGGGATTGGGTCACAAGGACAGAAATCCAACTCAAATTAACTTGAGGGGGATGTGCTTACTCATAAAGGGGTGTCCAAAATATAAGCTTCAGGGACAGCTGGGTCTATGATGCTAAGAAAGTCACCATGTCTCTCCCTGCTCCCTCCCTCCATGATGGCACTTGAGAGTCCCAGCCTCCCTTGGTCCTTGGAACTCAAAATTCCAGAGAAACCATACCTTACCACATACCTCTAGCAAAGGTTCCAGAAGAGACTCTGGCCAGGTGCCCACCCCCGAAGAGTTGAATGCAGGCAGGGGGACGGGCCTCTGGTTGGCCTGGCTTGGGAAGCACGCCCACCCCTTGGGTAGGATGGGCTTTACCCCAGCCAGGCTGAGCAGGAGCCCTGTGGGAGGGGTGCTCGCTCGGAGGAGGGGGTGGCAGTGAGGCCATGGGGGGCTGCGTGAAGGCATGAAGATGAGGGCTAACAGGGCGACTTCCCTGGCCCTGCGCACATGGCCCTGGCTCTGCACGAGGGCTCCTGCTCAAAGAGGTGCCCTTGTGGGTCATCCACCTGTGCAGAGCTGGCCTCGTGAGAACGGGGCACATCCTGGATGGCTTAACAAACTCTGCCGTGTGTAGGGCAAGGGGAGTTTCAACTCCTTCTATAACACATAGGACACCCAGTGCAACTCACAAGTAGTGTTCCTCCCAGAGGAAGCAGATGGGCGAAATAAATCAAATCGGCATTTTTATTGTCTTCCTTGGATGTCTAGGGGCCTATTTTCAAGGCGGTGTGTGTTAAATACTCATTTCAGCAATGCTTTAGTCTATTCCACAGTGATTCTCAAATTGTGGTCCCCAGACCAGCGATGCCAGCATCACCTGGGAACTTGTTTGAAATGCAGAGATTCTCCATCCTACTCTGATTCTGACCTGCTGAATGAGAAACTCTGGGTTCCTGGGATAAAACGCCCAGCAATCTGCGTTTTTAACAAGCCCGCAGGGTGATTCTGATGCACGCACCAAAGTTTGAGAACCGCTGATCTACACATGTGTTTGATCTAATTCACCAAGTTCAAAGGGACCACCAACTACAAAAGCTTAAGGCCTATGTTCCAGGTTTATTGAGAAAATCTGAATTTAGAGAAGTATAAAGGGGAAACAGTTTTAGATCTCCCCCATCCCTGCCTTCAGCCGTTGACTACCCAGTCCTATGTTTCTACCCTTTTTTAGCATCCTGGGAAGGTTGCTTTAACTTTTGGTCAGTTCCATTATTAAAAGTGTTTTTATTTTATTCTATCCTAGAGCCTCACTGTCACATCGGATCTGGTATCTTGCCTTCTAGTTCACGAGCTAGGTTCAGGGAGGGGTGGGGTTTGGAGGGAGGAGGGACAGGATAGCTCTACTCCCTCACTCCTCTTCCCACTTGGGCGCCGGGAGGCGGGGTGAAGTGGGAGAGCAGGGGGACGCCTGCTTCTGGGATTGCCACCCCCTGTTTGAGGGCCTAACCCCTCAGTTTGGGAGCTGGTCATGAGGGTGCAGGTGGGGGACACAAAGCTCCTCACCCCTTGTGGATTGTCTGGTCTCACTCTGGTCCACTCTGGTCCCATCTGAGTCTGGTGGCTTTGGCCTGTGAAGATGGTGTCTGTGGTTTCCTGAGGGCCCTGTCCGTGTGACCCCAGCCCATTTGTCATCAAGAAGGACAGCTGGGGCATCTCCAGGGGCCCGTGCCCCTCCCACTCTGTCCTCTCTTACAGAGCCTCAGAAGCTAGTTGGGGGGTCTTCTTCCCTGCCCTCTGAGGGCCCAACGGGTTTGGGGGATCCCACCCCCTCAGGCACACACCCCACAGTACCTTCTCCCCCTCAACTGAGCCTCCTGTCTCCGGATGCCTGAAGCAGGCACGGCCCCCATTCACACAGAGCCCCGAACTCTTGTGGATCCGGATCAAACTCTCCCCAAAACTCCACCGCCGTATCCCCAGCACCAGGTGGGACCAAGAGCTGCAACATCTCAGCATCCAGCCTGGAACCATATGCCCCTCCCCCTGCATTCTTGATAAGTGATCCTGACAGATCCCCCGAACTTGACCTCAAGAGGAGACAACAAACAGTGGGAGGGACAGAACTGAATTATTCTCCCAGTAATTCCTACTCTCCCTTCCCCCACCTGTCTATGTACGTGGGCAGGGGAGAGTGGTGTTGGCAAGAGGGCCTGCTTCTGTGGCAGCCCTGGAGCTGGGGCCACCTGGCCCTAATGGCTGGCCACTCTTATTCGAGAATGTGGGTTCCTTAGCACCTGGTGTTTTCAGCGGGAGTTTCTGGAACCAGTCAGTCCTGTTCGCTGCCCTCTCACACTTGCTGTTTGCAATATGTTTCACATACGTTACTCAGTTGACCCCACAATGATCCTGTGAGGCATTTAACCCACAAGGAAATAGATAGGCTCAGAGAGATTAAGTGGCAAGCCCAAGGTCACACGGCCTAGTGGTAATAGTGGGATGGGAACCCAGCCCAGTGACTCCGGAGCACCTGTCCTCTCCCTGCTGTTTTGCTGCAGATGCCTTAGCCGCTCTTGTCTTCCAGCTCTGGCTAGGTGAACTTGAAGAGAGCAGCCAGAGAAATAGCTTGTGCCCAAGGCCACCGAGCAGCTGACAGGCATGGGATTTCCTTAGAGAATACACCACGTGGTTCACGTCAGTCACGCCTAGAGGACGCCACAAGGACGCCACCCTTGTCTTCCCAGGCCAAGGGCACAAGCTCCCAGGGAACCCCGAGTTTGCCAGTCCCTTCCCGAAGTGGGCAGAGGGGTGAGGATACAAGTCGGTACTTCCCAAGCAGAAAGCTGGGGTTTGGGGCTGCCGGGACTGTCCAGACCTTGTTGTCAAACTCCACGGAGCACCCAGCCCAGGTCAGATGGGGTCAGGGAGCCATCTGTGCCTCCTGGATGCCTCTGTTTGAATGACTCAGTTCTGCATGTGGTGGGTGGTCACGGTTACACTCTGACATAGTGGCCAGGGTGCATGGCAATTTTCTACTCAACAGATGGGACTGGACATCCTGCCACTCACAAGAGGCTTCTTTCTTCAAGTTTAAGACTTCTGATGAGCACGAGAACTTCCCATGCCCTTGTCCTGCGCAAAACGTCCCCCCCGGGGCCGGGGCCCAGTGAGATGCGTCACCCACGTGGGCTGGGATCACATTTCCCCCTGCTGAAGATCAAAGCCCTCACCCTTCACAAAGCCAATTGTTAGATTCTCAAGAATTTCTCTAGCTGATTTTTAAACAAGGCCATTATTCTTTAAATTAAATTATAAAACTGGCCAGGCACAGTGGCTTACATCTGTAATCCCAGCATTTTGGGAGGCTGAGGTGGAAGGATTGCTTGAGACTAGTAGCTTGAGACCAGCCTGGGCAACATAGGAGACTCCCTCTCTACAGAAAAATTTTTTTAAATTAGCTGGGCATGGTAGCATGCACCTGTAGTCCCAGCTACTTGGGAGGCTGAGGCAGGAGGATCCCTTGAGCCCAGGAGTTTGAGGTTACAGTGAGCTAGATCATGCCACTGCACTCCAGCCTGGGCAATAGAGCAAGACACCATCTCCAAAGAAATAATTAAATTTTAAAAAATAGAATGAATTATAAAACTCATAATCCAATCAATTACATTTAAAATGACGGTAATAAATACTCAAAATTCCACAGTCCCTAATTATTTTACTACATTTTACTGCTATCTCTGTCCCTAAGGTTGTTTACATTTGCTCTCCTGTACACTACATAATGATCTGCCAAAGTGAATCTCTTCTCAACTCTGTGTTCAGTAACGTCACACTGGGAGCTTAATAGCAGCTGTGATGGTTGTGTTTACACATGGAAATTGGCAAACACTACAAATCAGGGTTTGATTTATTGTTTTGTTGACTGTGTAAAGCAAGGGTCAGCAAACTTTTTCTAAAATGAGCCAGGCAGCGAATACTTTTCCCTTTGTAGGCCGTAAGGTCTCTGTTGCAACTGCTCGACTCTGCTGTCGTAGCACAAAAGCAGCCACAGACAATAGACAAACAAATGGCCATGGCTGTGTTCCAGTAAAACTTTGTTGACGAAAACAGGTGGTGGGCAGGATTTGTCAGGAAAATTGCTGGCCACGGTCTAGATTCAAGAAAGTCATAGAAAAAAAAAAAACAACAATATTACTAATGAAGATAAAACTGTGTTGTGTCTGTAGTTGCTCCGATCATGAATAGCACAAAATAATATTGAGAAAATATTCTCCCCGTATTCAAAAACAGCGATCTCATTCAGCAAAGAAGTAGCTCATGTCATTGTTTTCTTTTCTTTTCTGTTTTTTGTTTGTTTGTTTGTTTGTTTTTTGAGATGGGGTCTCACTGTGTCGCCCAGGCTGGCGTGCAGGTGGTATGATCGTAGCTCACTGCAACCTTGAACTCCTAGGCTCAAGCGATCCTCCCACCTGAGCCTGCCAAAGCCTGCTGGGATTGCAGGCGTGAGCCAGCACACCTGTGTCCTCAAGTCATTGTTGAATGATTCAAGTTCCTATATATGTCTTCGTTGTGTCACTTTTGTCTTACTCAGCGTAAATAAACATATCCACCAACATCCGTAGCAGAACTACACTGGTTTGTCATTTTCCACCACAGGTTGGCTAGTGAGACAAGAGTTCAGCAAAAATCAACGAAAGCATTCTGGGAAAATAAGTTGGCTATTTGGAGTTCACGATAAAGAATATTGTGTATGTTACTATGATTTATAAACTGCATAATACTCATCCTTGATAGCAATAAAATGCATAATAAATATATGTATGTATGTATGTGGATATATATGCATACATTTTTTTTTCCAGAGAGCCATTTGTTAAATATCTACCATCACACCACTGCCAGAGGAGCAGCTATATCAAAAGCACCCTAACAGCTCAAAGCAGCACACATTAAAGACCAGAGCTCAGGGAAGGGAAGGGAAGGGAGTCAGGGATGATGGGCAATCAGGAAAACCCTCCAGGTGGCCTTGGAAGGTACCATGGAGGACACAGGTCCATAAATAATGGGTGGAGAGTGGCTGCCTTTCGGGCAGGTACCCAGCACGAATGCAGGAGCAGAGGCTGGAACTCCCGGGCTTGTTCAGAGATACCAAGACAAGAGAGGGGAAGCAGAGGGAGGTGAAAACTGGGGCCAGACGTAGTTCATGGCATGGAAACGTGCTATGAGGTTGAGCCCCGCAAGAAAAGCATGTTCCAAAATGTGTGCATTTGTGTTAAGGAGAAAACCACATTTGAAGAAAATACACTTCCGTGTAAATAGCTCTGGGTGATGGGATTATAGCTGGTTTTGTTTCCAGGCTTCTTGACAGTTTTCTGTACCTTCCTACTGTTCTGAAGGGGTGTGTGTTGCTTTGATAATCATGGGGGGGAATAAGCTTCTCCAGGGCGGAAAGCAGGGCGGAATAAGCAGGGCGGAAACCACTGAGCCAAAGCTGAAGCCAAGGCCAAGGACAGAGCACATCTAGCCTGACTGGGTCCCGAGGCCCCTGGAGGGAGGATCCGAGGAGGGGTGGGGTAGAGACTAGGGGTGACCCCCACTTCTGGGAGGATTGCAGGAGAGCATGGGTAGCCACTGCAGAGGACCCTTCCACCTGTGGGCCTGAAGTAGCCGTGTCCGTGCAGGAGATCTGTCCCCTGCCCCATAGCCTACCCCTTAGGTGGATGTCTGCTCTCCCTGTTCTCCCTTGAGACTAGTTTTCGAAGCTTTCCTCCTCCACATTCACAAAAGCAAAACAAATCGGGAAAGACAGAGAGGTTCTTTTAGGGCTTTTTAGGTCTAAACAGTGGATCATTTTGTGATCGGTCATCTTCGTTGTTATTTATCTTTAGGTCCCCCAAATCAGCCAGGTAATCCCATTTGCTAATCAACGGGCTAGTAACAATGGCTTGGTTATTTCCTCCATAATAACAATGGCTTGGATATTTCCTCCATAATAACAATGGCTTGGTTATTTCCTCCATATAAACTTGGCCAAACTGGATATAACATAAGGATTTCCATCTCGCATGTAAACACCTATTCGCCACTGTGATTCATTTGATTCCTCTTTCTCTCCATCCTGGGTCCATGTCTCCATCCTGCCACTGATGCTGGCTCTTCGGGCACTTTCTGAATGGCTTTCTGGTATAGGCCATGTGGTTGATTTCAAATAATATGCTCCTAGAGTGCGCGGGGACATTCTGGTTTATGCTTTTCCTGGTCAGGAGTATATGCAGCTAGAGGATTAAGAAATACATTTTCATGAGCTAGGTAATAAAAATTAAATGGCAGAAGTCCTTGCTGTCCCCAGTAGTTGGAGAGTTTTAAAAATAAATACGTGAGCACCTGTTTCCATTTTTTACTACTGCAGAGGCAGGGAAATTGCTGGAGAGAAAAAAAATGCGCGCCCATATATTCTGTGCTGTGCCTCTTGGAAGAAGAATAAAATTCTAAATGGGGTCACCAGGAAGTGCTTACTAAATGTGAAGTTCACAAACTGACCTTTGAAGTTCGGAATTGGACTTCCCTCCGAGCAAGGTTGGTGGCGTGTGCTATTGTTAGACCCACAGCTGAGCCTCCCCACCACGTCCCTCCACTTCCCCTCCACCTCGTGCAGTTAAAGCAGAGCCCAGGAAGATTTTTTTCTTAATGGGGTTGTTCTTTATATTGGTGGACATGTTGTTGTTATAATTAACAGCAAAGACATTATCCTCATCCCTGGATTTTCCCTCCAAGTCAAAATGTCTATAGCCTGGCATGGTGGCTCATGTCTATAATCTCTTAGCATTTTGAGAGGCTGAAGCAGGAGGATCACTTGAGGCCAGGAGTTCAAGACCAGCCTGAGACACACAGTGAGACCCTGTCTCTATAAAAAACAGAAAAATTATCTGGGCTTGGTGGTGCGCACCTGTAGTCCCAGCTACTCGGGAGGCTGAGGCAGGAGATCTCTTGAGGCCAGGATTTGGAGGTTGCAAGGAGCTATGATGACGCCCCTGCACTCCAGCCTGGAAAAACAAACAATCAAACAAACAAGAAAAAAAAAAAATCTAAGACAACATCATCCAAGGAATTAGCCTCATTTGAGTCTCCCCTAGCTCTCAGCCTACTGTCTCGGGGCTTTCAGCTTTGAGGCCAGCTTTCCACAAGAGCCGAATCACAGTCTGTGGTCCCTTTCCCCGTGAGAAAACTCAGAGATCAAAAAGAACTGCCTGTTTTCCAGCTCTCCCCAGCAGAATCTGGTCACCCTTCTATCCCCCAGATAACACATCGGGTAGCAGTCCCTGTCCCTGTGCCACTCCTGTCCCTTGTCCTGGATCCCAGTTTCCCAGTGGAGAAGAAAAAAAGAGGTTACAGCGCCTTCCACAAAGGGTCCCCTGCCACTGTCTCTCTGGTCTTTAGGAGATGGTTAAGTTGTGCATTAGGTCAACCCCAAAACCTGCCATCAATCACACCACAGATGTCCTTATGTCCATGGCTTTATTATTTTTCTCATGAATATTTAAGAGGAAAAGCAATAGGTCACAGGATGCTGAGAAGGCTATAACTTTCCGCTTGACTGTGGGTGCAATACTGACAGGGGCAGACGGTGGCCACGCTTCATATTTTTAGGTGAGGTATGTACTTTCTAGTTCTGCTGGGACGCAAACAGCTTTCAAATTACTGAAAGCCAACAGTTCGGTGGACATTCTTCGGTGGACATTCTTCGGTGGACATTCTTCGGTGGACATTCTTCGGTGGGGCTGGCGGCTCTCGGCAAAGGAAGACTGCTGGGAAGTCTAGCCAAGGCCCAGTGACAAACCTTCCACTTCTCCCAGCAAGCGGGAAGTGACACAAAAAGTGTCTTCTTAGAGGCCTTACTGTGGAGTGTTGTCATTAAGGGAGCAAATATTCACTGGTGAGGTTCTGTGTTAGTCCTTTGCTAAGCTTGAGTGGAACAATATTTTGGAGAACTGGCTTCGTTATTTTATTTATTTATCTATTTAATTTTTTTTTTAGTTCCCTGTCAAAGAATTCACAACAAATACCTACATCAAATCTAAAGCTAAAAGCACATGACCAGGCCTAGGCCAGGTTTTCAGGAAAGCAGCAGCGTCTGGAGGAAGTCGCACCCACTTCTGAAAACAGGGAAAATAAACAAGATGAGAGAGTCCAGCAGCAAACAGGTGCTCTGTGTTCTCTGGAGTCACATTAAGTAGCTTTTTACATTCCCGAGGAAGCAAACACTCCCCCCAGTCGGGGCTGGCTCGCACTGAGGTAGCAGACCAGCCCTGTGCTCTCTGCACTGTGTTCTGGTCGCTTCCCCAGCTGTCGCAGGAAGGAATCCACGCCCCTCCCCAAGGACCCTGAACTAGAACAGATGCCAGCCGCACTCGCCCTGGGGAAGGGCGGAGGCTCTTGGGGCTTCGCAGCCCCTGTGCAAGCAGCCCGGCTTCCTCCCTGGCACGCGGCCCTGGGTAGGGCCATCGGGCTCCTCTGATATCAGAGCGACAGCCAGATGGCAGGTGTGGCTGGCTCACACCTCACGAGAACCGGCCTCTCCCTTTTTCCTAAGAAGGGAAAACAACGCATCCTGGAGGCTCCGGGTGAGCCTCAGGGGCGAGGCTGGGTGGGTCCCCGTCCTGGTCCCCAGCCTTCGAGGGGTGTCTGCGCACCCCTGCAGGCCCCTGCCCTGGGAGTCCTTCCAGCCCCTCAGGAGCACCACCGAGCCCCCTCCAGAGCACCCCAAACCCTGCCAACAGCCCAGCTCTGCCTTTAAGGGTGTGAGAAACAAAGTTCTGAAATAGAGTGCTGGCTTTTTCCTGGAGTTCTAACTCCGTGTGCGAAGCAGTGAGGTGGCGGCTCTGGGGAACTCAGGAAGCGGAGAACAGCTCACGGGAAAGGAGGGGCCGGGGCTGAGCTCAGGGTGACTTGGGGTGTGAGTGTGGAAAAAGGAACAGGGCAGGCCGGGTGGGAGGCAGCAGGGGAGAGCAGTCACGGCGGGGTCTTGGGCCAGGGACGGCCCCCTGGAGGGGGGTTGACAGTTCGGAGTCTGGCAACAGGCAGAGGATAGGAGCTGGGGAAGGAGGGCAGCTTTGGAGAGGCAGGAGTGAGAGTGGCGGGGCGGGAGGCCCAGCGCTCAGGGCCAGGCCTCTCTGGCCCTCGGTTTTCCCATCTGCAGGAGCACAGCGGGCCAGACCGGTGCTTCTCTGAAAGAGACACGCCAAAGCTTTTGAGCAAAGAAGTGAGCAGAGCATGACTTAAGGGGGCCGTGCTCAGGTCAGTCCACAGGCTGGCTGCAGGGGAAGAAAGGCAGGAAGGCCAGTTCACAGACATGCAGGAGCCCAGAAGTCGGTGACGAGGGCGAGTCGCAGGTGCAGAGCTCGAGGTCGTCACTGCTACAAGGGAGAGGTCGAGGCAAGACACGAGGACACCTCCAAGGAGCCACTAACAGCACTTGGAGACTGGCTGGAATAGTAACAATACTAAAAGCCAGTGTCCCTGCTGCAGTAATTGTCATCGTCACCCCCACTTTACAGATCAGGGAATGGAAACCTAAGAGGCGAAGTGTAATAACCTGCCCATGGTCACAGAGCGGGCAGCCCCCAGAGCCGGGATTTGAACACGAACCGTCTCAGTGCAAAGCCTGTGTTCTTAACCCCCACGCAAGGCCGCCTCCGCCCTGTGTGCAGAACGAACAAGCAACACTCTCACCGCGTGGCCTTCTTGGGCTGCCCCCTTCTCTCCATGGTACACATTCCCTTCGAATTTCAGCCCCTCCTCAAAGCTTGCACACCCTGCTCTGTCCACCAATCCACGCCTGCCTCCTCCTGCCCTGCCCGCAGCCCAGGCCTGCTCCCAAAGTCCCGTCTCCGGCACGCCTGGCAGGCTGCACCACTTCCTCCAAGCCACGTGCCGAACACTGTATCCCTCCGTTCCCACGTTGGACCGGCCTTCGTCTTTGCTTCTATCATCTCTTTTCCCACTGCTTGCATGCGCCATGCTGTATTATATGGTTTTCGCCTGCTTGTTCCCATTTCCACTTTCCCTGTAGGATTGGGAATATTTTGAAGGTAGAAAGAGGCTGGGCCTTAGTCCTGTCTGTGCACAGGGTATGGCAGATAGTGGGTACTAGAGAAATGATGATGAACGAATTGCTGTGATTAACTGATTGGATTGAATGAATGAACATCTGGGTCCAAAAGAGGGGTCCTTGAGGCTCCAAACCCATCCTGTGCCACTAACCAGGATCCCATTTAGTGTTTATCATAAAGGCTTTCTGTGCCTTCTTGAAGAGTTGGTTTCACGGGTCCACTGTCTGCCTTGCCCTTAACCCATCCTATTGGCTTAGACACTCACCCTTACACACACACACACACACACACACACACACACACACACACACGATTCTTCTCTGACTGGACTCTGCACCAAAGACAAAGAAATAAGAACCAAAGAACCCTGCTCTGTTCCACTTAGACAAATTCCTTCTCAGCACAAGAGGACTGCCCGCTGGCTGGGCAGGGGATGGGCTAGCTGAACCCAAGGCAGCACCTTAGCAGTCCGCTGGCTCAGAGGACCCTCCACGTCCTCTGCCCCTCCCTGGCAACCGTTAAGGACCCCCCCACCCCCCGCTGAGCTCCAACCTCTGCAGGCCTGGGCAGAGGGAGCAGGACCCTTTCCAAGACCAGCGAGGTCCTCGGCTGGCCCTGCCTGCAGAGACAGGTCAGCAGAGCTATTCCCGGTGCTCATTAGCCCTGGCACAGCTGTGTGTCCCTGCATTGCTAGGTGGCCCCCAGAGCACTGCAGACTCGTCCCTGCTTTTGAAGTCTTATAGGAGAAGCCAGGAAGTTAATTCCAATCTCTTCCCTCCCAGTGGGGACTGCCACCCTGGCTGTCAGAGAAGGCGGCAGCCTAGGGCCAGCTGCCCTCGAAAGGTGCGACTGCACCCCTTGGCCTGGCTGCTTTGTTATCCTCTGGGGACCACTGAAGTGGGAGGGGACATGGTGTGGTTTTCACTCCAGGGTCCTGACAGCTACTAATGTGGAGCAAAGAATGCTGGCGGGGCCTGCGGCCTGGGTTCCAGGTTCAATGAGCTCTGCGACCTCAGGGAAAGGGACTTGGCCTCTCTGAACATCTGCATGAGTCTGTGACCGAGACCAAACCAAGTTTGGGAATGGGCTGAGCTCTTTCCCTCCCTCCCATGCTCTCCACCCTCTCTTGCTCTGCTGCCTCCGGAATTCGACAGCCCAGGCTGGCTCCGACTTCCTGCCCCCTGCTCTCCTTCAAGCTACCACACCCCACTCTCGTGCCCCCAAGTCCTCTATCCCGCTTGAGCCCCTGAACCAACCTGGGTCAGCCCTGCCCCTCCTGTCACCAGGAAAGAGAGAGAAAAAGAACCATCAGTCTCCTCCTGTCTGTCCTGAGACTGAGCACGTGTTCATCTCCTCCTTTCCCATCTCCCCAGCCCCTCCTGTCCCCTCCCTCGGGGACCCGGGCGCTGGGCACTGACCACCCTGTCAATTTCCCGTCACTCCCGCAGGGCCCCGCAACTGTTCTGCTCATCTGAGGAGGAAACAAAAAAAAAATCCAGGGAAGGTACTCGCATCTTTAAATATTGGATTTCCCAGTACATCTAGCTTGACTCTCAAGGATGAGGTCAAGACAAATAAAATCATTTAAAATTGCCTGATATTAAACATTTCTGACCTAAAAAGTAAAAAGCCTTTTAAGTGATAGTTACATTGATACAAGAGGCACAATGACAGGTTTCAAAGATGAAAGTAATGGATCAGAAAATAGAACAGTAGAGAAAACACAGATGAAAGGCAAATAACCCTATTTGAAAATCCAAAGCTTTCAGTTTTTTTTTTTTTTGAAGAAAAAAATTGCCAAAAGCACTGTTCTGTGTTAAAAAAAAAAAAAAAAAAAGAATCATGATGAAAGGAGCACACGCTTGCTAGCTTCCTATGCCCCTATAGGCTTGTCCCTTTCTGTCTTTAAGTGCTGTGGGGGTTTTGTGACTTTATTAGCTCAGGTTTCCTAGGCTGGTGCTCCCAGAGCCTGGCCTATGTCCTCCTAGCAGCAGTGCCAGTAATGCAGGTGCCATGGACACCTGTGGGGAGGCAGTGTCACCTGGGTGATTAAAGGATGCTCCAAAGAGCCTAACTCCCCATCCACATGGGCAACCCAAAGACCAGCTTGCTTCCCCACACAACTAGAGCTCAACAGAGCTTTTCATGAAAACAACACATCATAACAAATACTTAACTAGTACAAATAAAGCATTTGACTCAGAGCAAGATTTAAAGACACCTGAGCATATTAAACATCAGAACCACGCTGCACTTCAGTTGATATTTATCACAGTCCTTGAGTTCTCTCAAACCTGGGTAGAATGCGCCTTCAACTTTCCTGGCATCGGTCCTTCCCAGGCTTCTTGCTTTTCTAGAACTTTCAGTGGCTCTACCATGCAACAAGACACATAGGGCTTTCCGTCTACTTTACCTTTAAAGTCCAAATAAAAGACTATTACTATGCCTGGTTTGCCATAGAGGAAAAAATCTCTATCACTGCACGCTTTCACTGCCCTGGCGTGGAGGGTTTCTGTGTTTTCCTCCTACCAGAGGAAGAAGATTCTCTGTCACGTGTACCCTACTTTTCCAGTGTCACACCTCATTTTCCAATCAAAAACAGTCATTTACCCCACTCGCCTGCCTCCTTCATCTCTGCTCTTTGCACTTTTGGAGCTGGGTATGTTTATAGACGGAAGGGTATTTACTCACAATGGGAACCTTGTATGCACCACAGTTTTCATATCTGGCTTCTGACACAGACTGTGTTCTTAAATAGTCCTGATGCAGACCGAAGATCTTTAAAAGTCATATTTACAGAGAATTCCATGAGATTCCACATGAACCATGGAAAAGGTTTTAAATGGGACATGAAAGTGACCAATTTTAAAAAAAAAGATTGTAGGAAATTACTGACATTTAGGACTCGGCTGGACAGAAAAGACAAAGATCAAATGTTTAACTCAGGGCAGAGGTGGGGCGTGGATTACAGATCGGAACCAGAATGGATGGAGTTCAAAGCGGACGCAGTAAGTTGCAGGGAGCAGGTGAAGCGCTTGGGTCAGGCATTCCTGGGCATAGAAGTCAGCTTGGCAGGCTCGGACAAGTCCTGGGGACAAGGAGCTGGGAAGACAGCCAGAGAGGGCAGTCCTCACCCATCACCCACTAAGAGCACCAAAGCTGTCTGTCCTCGGTCTTCTCTGCTCTCTGCAGTGTGTTGTCAAGCGAGGAATCAGTGCACATTAAACTGGAGAGAGTCACAGCTCCAATGTCCGTCGTTTCTAATTAACACAAGGCCAGAGGAGTCAGATCTTCCATTGGAGATCTGAAAATCCTCTGAAGTTTACCAAGCCCCATCTCCTGATGATTCAGTGCCAGTTCTAAAACAGGAAGACTTACTTCCAAAACCAACAGATGTTTGGGCTGTCATCATTATGCCTGTACTAAACTCATTTGTGATTCCACTGTCAAATCCTGTCTGTGTAATTTATTAGGAATCATTTATATAAGACTATTTGGAAAATCTTGCTAGTTGTGAGCTATCTATCTATCTATCCGTCTCAGTGATGTGTCTTTTACAGCAATGCCATGAGAAATTCTGCACCCTTCCACCTCATCAGCCTAAGAAGGTTCTGGAAATTCCCCACACTCTAAGGTGGCCTTTATCAGGTACATTAGTTTCATGAAAGGTAGATTAATGTTTTCTCTCTTGTGTACAATCCATTCTAGAAGTAGTTATAGGACCTTGGGAAAGCCACTTAGCTCTCTGGGCCTCAGTTTTCTCAGTTATAAAATTAAAGTGATCAATAGATGGCATGTCCTCTGTGGCTCATTTGTTCTAAGAATCTAGAGTTATTTTAAATATTTTTTTGGCTATCTTGACCAAACTAGCATCACAGGTGCGAAACAGGTTGCAAAGACTGAATTTCTCCTCTGCTTTATATCCATTAGGTCAGAGCCAACCACTGTATGTCTTGGTTTGGGTTACTTTTCCCTGAACACATGATGGTTTTGTCTGCATTGAAGGTCATCTTCTATTTTTCTGCCCATTCATGTGGCCCCATAAGACCTTCCATCATCTCAGTCAGCTGAGTATTTTACCTCCTAGAAAAAGAACACGAGTTCTTTTTCTCTATCATATGAAACTCTCATATGGTAGTCATTGCAATTATTAACTTTCACATACCTTATCCAGAAAATCATCCCAACTGCTGTGTATACCTTTATTCTAATTAAGAACTACTCCAGTTTTCAAAGCACTTTTTCAGATATCCACTGTCTTGCCCGACACCTCGCAATAACCCCATTTTTAATAAAGTAGTGTGTTTTATAACATCCCTACTCATGTATAATAGTTACAACAACATTTTTTTTTTCCTAGTGAACTTTGGCATAACATTTTGTCAACTTCTTTCTGATAGCTAAGTTTTCTTTTTCATTCACTGTATTTGTATCCTAATGTTTGCTGATCCCAGGAAATCAATCTGGTAGACCAATGAGGCACGAATCCGACTCATAGACAAAGATTTCAACTAAGAGCCGAAATGGACTTAAGTGATCACCTGTTCCGCCCACCCCTGACCATAGGATCTTGTTCACAGGGACCAAAAGAAGCCCCTGTCTCTCAGGGGCTTCTGGGCTTGAGGAGCAGAGCTTTGATTACAGGCTCCGTGTGTCTGTGCGCTCTGAGTCACTCCCGAGCTCTTCATGTCTGATCTGCCTCCTTGGTGGCTTGTCTTTGTCCCCTCACAGGAGCATTTTTTTTCCCCCTTTCTTCAAAGATGCCCTTTCCCCAAGATGGCAACACTCACTTTATTAATAAATCAGCTGCAGAGTTTGTGATCTGGACCAGGTCTTCTGAGAAGCAGCTCTCCTGGGCTTAGGCCAGGCTGTGAAAGAGCCTTCTGGTCTTCTTGCCTGGCTGTTTGCTCTGCAGCTTTTTCCTCCCTAATGAAGGCCTCTATCTTATCACAAAGGCCCACTCTAAGAGTAACTGAGTCATTGATGTGCTGTGTTGTGTTTTCCTTTGGTGCCTTCCAATCTGCCCAGACCTGCCCAGTGAGCAACCTGGGGTTTGCTCACTCTTGCACAGGGTTTCCCCCTCCAGGTCTCCTTCACAGGAAGTCCCAACTGCCGTGCAGAAAAACCACAGCTAAAGCTCGGTTGGCAAGACTGGGTGTCCATGGGGTGCTCCCACCAAGAGTCAGGGACGGCGCAGCGGTCGAGAACTTGGGCTCCGGGGTCAGCCAGAACTCCTTCTGATACAAAGACTGCTCTGAACGAGAACTGTACCTTCCTAAACTTCAGTTTCTGAGTCTGTAAAATAAGAATAGCAGGACCTACCTCCTAGAAAGGAAGAGAAGATTAATTGTAATCATGCATGTAAAATGCTCGGTACATAACAAGAGCCCAGTGAGCGTGTTACTACTGATTATTCTGCTCAGTGCTCGGGGACAGGCAACGCCGCTGATGTTACCCCAGATTACAGATGACGGCGCTGGGATCGAGAGGTCACGTGGCTCTACACTCTACACTGCACGCACATGAGCCGCAGAAAAGCCGGGACCGGAGCCCAGGGTTCTGCCACCTCCCAGATTCTTGCCCCTTCCACTGCCCCGGCAATGCCTCTCACAGCCAAGACCCGTGTCCTCAATGACAGTGGTTCCCAAAGTGGGTCCCCAAACCAGCAGAACCAACATCACCTGGACCTTCTTAGACAAGCTGGGGATCCCACCCCTGAACTAAGGAATCAGAAACTCGGAGGGTGGGGCCCAGCCAGCAATCTGGGTTTTAGCCAGACCTTCAGGGGATTCCGTTGCACACTCAAGTTTGAGAACCGCCACTCTGCGGGATAATAATCCGCCTTTTGATCTAACTCCACCACCCACTCTGGAGTTGGGAGGTCCAGAAATCTCGCTGTGATCCCTCAGATGAGTTAACCCTTCCAGCCCTGCAACATGGTCCGGGGATTTGTGGTTAATACATACTGACACCGTTTAACTGTGGCAGGGCTCCATCCCTGTCGGGTTAGGGGACCCGCAGCCTCAAAGTCACATGTGGCCCTCCAGATCCCCACGTGAGGCCCCTCAACCGAATCCAAACTTCACGGGCCAGATCCCTTTATTAAAAGCACTTGTTCTATAAAATTGGATTCAATCAAAAGGGGGCATTCAAGGATCCAGAAGGCCACATGTGGCCCCAAGGCCACAGGTTCCCCACCCCTGCGTCATTAGGATCATGTAGGGAACCTTTAAAATAACACAGAGGCCCACCCAGAACAGTTAATGTTCAGGTCACAGACAGTCGGGACCGACAGCCACAGAGCTACAGAACTGCCACTCCGACTCCACGGAGCTCTGTTGGGTGGGTAAGATTTCTACCGCAGTGAGCTCTGTGTGCCGCACAATCTGGTTCCGGCAAATCGGTTTTTCCCCTTCCTGTGAACCTGGTGCTGTCCTGGTCAGACTCCACGTCACGCCCACGGTGTGCACAGCTGCTAGGGTTGCGCGGAGGTGCTCACTCCACACGCCCCGGCGTCACTGCCCTGGCTTGTCCTGCTTGTCTGAAAAGGTAATGACAAGGTATGGGAAACATCAAACACCGACTCACCATAGTTCTTGCTTTTGTTCTAACAGCTCAGAAGGGCTTGAGGGAAAATAGTTTTATGAGCCTGTCGGAGTATTCAGAATCCTAAGCCCGCCCCTGGTCCGCCAGGGTCACAGCCATACGCAGAGCACTGACTACCAAGGAGGGGGCAGCCTTTCTCTCCCTCCCCACAGACAGAAGGGTGTGGCTGGCCCCAAACCATGCTAATGGTTTCTGCTCCATCCGCTTTCCCCTGAAGCCCACCAGCTTCCAAGAGGGCCACCCCAATTTGTCCCCCCGGCTCAGGCAGGGAGGCAGAGAAGCTTGGGGCTGCCTTATTCACCCAGTCACCAGGCACATGGCCAGATGAGAGAATTGGGGACCTCCAGGCCTGCCCCCGGGAGGCCCGGCCACCAGGGTTTACAGCCCAGAGTGCAGGGAGACATCAGCCTTTGAGGGACACCAAGGAGTGAAGTGACCCTGCCCACTAGTAAAAACATGGCCCAGGGTGGATTCTGGTTATGGACAAATACGGTTCCTGGGGAAGAAGCAAGAAAGGGATGGAGAGAAAGTTAGGTGCTCCGTCCCGTAGCTCTTCCCCAAGAGAATAGCAGAGTTGGCAGATATTGCATATCCTTGCCAACCACTGGGTGACTTCCTGTCATCCTCGTCATCTCCACGAAATACGTTATTTGAGTTTTAAGGCTGTATAAATGGGAGATTTATTCAGAGAATAGCATGTGTCACATGTAGAAACCCAAAGACCAGCTTTTAATGTACTTATTTTTTTATTAGGTAGTATAGTCACATGGTCTGTTATTCACAAGGTACGAAAGAGTACGTAATACTAAGTCTGAGTAACTTTTTAAAATAAAATGTACTTTTACAAAATGCGTTTCTCCTACTTAGAAAAGTAATGCATACTTAATACAGAATTCGAGAAAACGAAAATACAGAAAGAATCGCATTTAACTCCATCATCCTAATCCAAGGCTTGAGATCTTCCCAAACACCTTCCAAATGTGAGTGGATAAAGGTGGGAGACTTGTACTTTTGTCTGCCTGCTTTTCACCTTCTTAATACCTAACGGCTCTCTCCTTTTTCTAGCAGTGGGTGAGAAAAGTTCTTCTATAAAGAAAGGTGGAAAGAATTGAAGCATGGTAGCATTTTGGTGGGGGAAATTACAAAGCTTCTGAAATTGATGGGGGCCTCAGGATGTATGCAGTGATCTAAGGTCTGGGCCAAAGATGGGAAGTAGCTTTCAGGCCAAGTCAGAACCACATTCATCAGGAATGGCTGCTTTATGGAGAAGGACTCTGAGAGGACACCAGGTGACAGACACTGTGACCCATTAGCCATGGCTGTCATGGTTGTGGGAGTAGGGACAGGCAGTGTGGGTGCCGCACACTTCATAGTGGTCTGGGGAAGGCTGAATAGAGAATGGAGATTTGCCTAAAAGAACCTTCTGGAGTCAGTGCTCCAAAAATGTGAATCGATTGAATGGATGAATTGAACCGAACAGATGTGCATGACTGTTCAGTCTTCACCGTGTAGAGAGGCTTAGAGAAGACAGGCACCTTGAGGTCCTCCCCCTCCTTCTCCTTCACCTGCTCACAGCTGTCCTCAGGTGTCAGGGCCTCCCCAGCACCTGCCCTTTCCTTCCTCTGGATGCCTTTTGGGCTCCCCACTGCAGGACAGAGGGCCCAGCTTTTTGGAGCCCTAAAGGTATCAGGCCACCATCCTCAGCCCCTCAGACACTGGGCCCTCACTCTGCTCTTTGTACTCAAGATGAAGAAGATCTAGCCCCTTCCCTCGAGGGGCTCACAGTCTGTGGAGGGGGGAAAACGCATATGTAAATAATTACAATTAAATTATATACTATGGAACTATAAATGTTATAAATTTAAAGTACAATTATGATCAAATCATTATAATTATTTAAAATTAGAAATAGTAAGAGCAACCAGGTGCCAGGTAATGGGCTAAGAACTTTATTTACACGCTGTATTCCATGTTGTCTTTATAATAGCCTTGTGAGGTTTGCTAATGTTGTCAGGTTTGAAGATCTCCTTCTGTGTTCTCGGTTCTTGGTGTGATCTTGGCCAAAGAATAACCAGACACAGTAAAGTAAGGCAAGCAGAGATGAAATTTATTGAGGGGGAGCAAGATAGGATTATAGAGAAAGATACGTAAGCCACCAATGACGACAGGACCCCTTGTCACAGCAAAAGAGACCTTGGTTATGGTCTGGGCCTTGTTTTATAGTGTCTGGATTGGGACTTCCCCATGGTTCAGATGTTATCATGGAACCACTTTGATGGGCAGTTCAGAGATATGATCTGAGTCTTACGACACATGCATATCTCCTATGAGCCCATTGGAAGGGTGAACCACAACGTAGATGTAAGCTAATGACATTTTAACATAGCTTACCATGGATGTAAGCTAATGACAATTAGTCTAGGTTGTCTTAAGTCACCTTCCAGACTCTATCGTGCCTATGCCGCTTGGCTCATGGGCTAGAGGGTCCTTGCATCCTTTTGCAGTCGGTGCACTAAGTTCTGATTGGCAGATTCACAGGGCGTTCCCTCCTCCCCCAGGTGTGGCAGTCACTAGGGACAGGATTAAGGTGGGGCAGCACCAAGACAGGGACCTGGGGCCTGCCCTTGTCCTTCTTCCCAGCCGGGGCAATTACTCGAGGCAGCACCAAGGCAAGGCACCCACTCTCATCCCTAGGAGACCCAGAATCCCTTGCTATCTACCTAACAATATTATCCCCATTTTACAAAAAAAATAAATCGAGGCTTAGAGCATGTACGTGACTCACCAAGCTGGCCAACAGCGAAGCCGCGATTCAACCCCAGGGATGTCTGACTACAGCTGTTCATAAGAGGGCAAGGGAGTCATTTCAGCTTGGCTTTGACTAAGAAAAGGGCCTGGTGTGGGCAACTTTGAAACCAGCAGCACCAACACCCCACCCTCTAACGTTGGCAGAGGGGAGCTGGACAGCTGAGGAGGCAGATATGACGGCCACTGCAGTCCCAGCTGCTCCCGCCCCACGCCTCAACCTGGGATGGCCGCGCCCTGGCCCTGGCCCTGGCCCACGAGCACTCAGAGCAGAGAAGGCCGCTGGGGCCTGTGGTTCCCGCACTTCCTGTGCTCGTGCTGCTGGGGCCGGTTGTATGTGGCCAGAGGGAGGCGGGGAAACCTGATGAGAAATCAGAGATCTGCCAGGGAATCAGAGATGAGCCACAGGAAATGCTTTTGTCTAAAAATATGCCATTTCTGAAAGGAAAACAGTCATTAGAGGGTGTGAGAAGCCCCCATGGCGAGGGAAGCAAAACAGTACGACTCACTGGGAGGCCAGTGGAACAACAGAGCAGCCCATTACCCACCCACTTCCTGTGCAAATAACGAGGCTTGGGAGGATGAAAGGCGAGCAGACAAAGTGACAACCCACAGACAGATCCCCAGGGGAACCGTCTGGGGACAGCAGCCGAAGATGCAGCAGGGAGGTAGGAGGAGAAGAAAACTGTTCCAGTTAATATTTTTCTGGCATCAGCCGGTTCAGCTATAGATTTGGCTAGAATTTCCTGCTACTTACTACATGCCAGGCAGTTAGGGGCTTTGCAGACAGCATCTCCTGCAATCCTTTAAACGACACTTTGAAGGAGGAAAGTGGGTCTTAGAGATTAAGTGACTTATCGAAGGTCACACAGCTGGGAAGGGGCCTAGCTCCATCCCAGGTTCCCTGACCCCAAATCTCTCACTCGTTCCAGCGTACCAAGCCGCCTCTCGTAAGGTGAAGAGTCCTGGCCGTCCCCAGCCTGGACGAGCCAGGTCCGGTGGCCCCAGTGTCGCTGGCAGGCTACAGCTGTTTTGCATTCTTTATCTTGTCTTGTGTTGAAGCAAACCTGGTTAACTCACCACCTTTTCAATTGATGACTCATTGCCAGCTAAAACACTTTGTAGCCACATCAGACACGTCTCTCCGCCCACGAACGATGTACTGTGGGAAGGTAACGTCTAAGCTTCTTGAATCAAAGTCCTTCCACATCAAACATGAAGCAACCGACCCTCCTCTGCTGAAATAAATTCTGGGGACTGGGAAAGGGAGCGTGGGACGTTAGGTGGAGAGAGAGGGGACGGTTCCATCAAGTGCATCCTGACCAGTGGGGAGCGCATCCTCCATGCAGGAGCAGAGGGAGTTTTACCTGCGTCTCTCCCCTGCACCCACCACCCTTGATGTCAGTCTTTAGGTGAGAAACAAAGTCTCCCTTATGCCGGGCCCACATCCAGTTTGGCATTCAGGAACACAAAGAGATCTCCTCCGCAGAGGCACGCAGGACCACCGTGAGGGCGATGGCTCTCTCTGTCTTTCTCGGGGCCCTCAACTCTCCTCTTGTTATTGGCGCAAGACCCTGGGCTCTGCGCGGTAGAAATTAACAAGAGGCCGAATAGCAGCGTTATTGGGGCTCAGGCTTGAGCAAAGCGAGACAGCACAAAGGAAAAGAGGCCTCAAGGAGAGTTTTAAAGAGGCTGAGGTAGGAAAAGAGAGGCCGGTGAGCACGCAGCGGTGGAAATTCTCTTGCACCCGCGCAGTTCTTTCACAGGGGTCCTCATTCACGCGTGGCATGCCTCATTAGCGTGTTAAATCTCCACCCCTGGGTGTGATTTTTAAAATGAGATTATAATGAGGGAAAAGTCAGGGTAAGGTCAGTGTGGGCGTCTTTTCTGGCTTGCGGAGGTTGGATCCGACAGTCTGGTTCTTGGGCAGCCAGGTGCCTTACCGGCCTGTGTCAATATCTTGCTCCTGGGGCCCCGAAAAGCATCACTCTCGAGGTTATGCCGCCCCACGTTGTCACCCTTAGTCAAAAGTGAGGCCAAGTCCTGTCCCTATAGTGTCTCACTCTCAGCACACAGGCTCCTCCACTCCGGCCCCCCACCCCCCGCCTCCCCGGGCTTGTCCAAGTCACCCCTGTGCTGAAGCAGACAGCACTAGCCAGTGAGTCTCCTGAACGCTGTTCCCAGGTCCCCACGGATTCAGCGCCTCCGTCCAGCAGGCAAAAGAGAGGAAGAGCCCGTCTCCAGTGACTACCTCTCCACCTAGTTTCTGAGCAAGCTGATGAGTTCTCAAATGCCACCTCCAGTGGCCCCTTCTCAGCCGTCGCCCCCCAGGCCAGACTTTCCGCAGTGGAAATTTCTCCCTCCCCACCCCCTGCAGTCCTCAGCAAGTCCAGTAGACCCGACTCCTGTCTGTCCCTAAAATGTGTCCCCTCCTTGCCCCCCCCCATTGTCACCGCCTCTCCAGACGCCAGCCTGTGTTCTCGCCCTAGGCCTGAAGGCGGCTGCCCTGTTCCGTCCCTCCTCCTCACTGCGATCCTAGTGATCTCTCCCAGAAGCCAATTTAATCATGTTTCTTCCCTGCTTAAAATCTGTCAATAGCTCTTGTCAATGCCTCCGAAGAAAATGCAAGCTCAGCCCGGCCACCAAGGCCCTCCATCACCTGCCCCTGCCTGCTCCCTGACCGTCTCCAATGACCCATGCCTTCCTGGATACACCCTCTTTCCCCATCCCTGCCTGACAAACTCCTGTTCTTCCTTCAAGACCCAACTTGGGTATTATCTTCTCTGCAGACCTTTTCTCACCCTCCTGTTCTCACACTGGAGGTGACTGTCCCCTCTGGTTCCCCACAACCACTCCCCCACTCGCCCCTGCTCGGGCACTCCCAGATCTACACTGCAGCCTCTGGCTCACACATCTCCACCAGCAAGCCACCAAACCGTGAAGAGGGGGCTTCCTGAGCCAGGCCTTGAGCAATGAACGGGCTTGCAACAAAGGGAGGCATGGAGAGACCCTATTTGGCATTTGGTCCCCATGGATGGGCCCAGGGCTGGGCAGGCTCAACGGTGCCAGACGTTACATGAACAACAGGCACCACTCTGAGCACTTGACATGTGTCAGGAGCTATGTGATGCTCTTTGCCTAGATTTCGTCATTTAAAAGGATCAAATGAGTTAATCTATGGAAAGCGGGTGGCACGGGGCCTGCCGCAGTGTAAGCTCTTAACGAATGTTAGCAATGAGAATGACATGTCATTTATGGGACGGTTCTTACACCAGGCAGCATGCCAACCACGTCCCATGCATTGTCTCACTCTTCACAACCACGTCGAGAAGAGGATATGCCTATCTGTCCCCATTTTACAGAAAAAACTACTGAGTCTCAGCTAAGTTAAGTGATCTGCTCAAGGTCTTCAGCTCAGCAGTAGAGGACTTGGGCTTCCAGCCCAGACCTATCTGATCTGGCACCCAGGTTCTCAGGGTCTCTGGGACAGCAGAGTCCCCCAGAGTCCAGCTGAGAAAAAAAGCAGGCCAGGTTCTTCAAGCAGAGCCTAATGCGATATCCAGGAGACACACACCGTACTAGTAGGCCTCCTTCCCTGTCCCATTTAGTCTAATATCACATTGCACATACCATCCTCCGAGGGACCGAATGCACAGGAAGCGTGTAGTCTGCTTCTCCTCATTTCTCCTGCATGCCAAGTAGTTCTGCCTTCCTTCTGGGAGGGTGTGAGAGCTGGAGTCAGTCCCCTCCCGCATGCAGCTGGGTTAAAATGAAGCCGAAACAGTTTCAGTGACTCACACAGAGCTAAGCTGGTCACACAGCTCATGCCTGGGGTCATTCCCCTGAGCGTGGGCCTCAGCCTGCTGGCTGCATCCCAGCCGGTCGAGGCGTGGAGCCAAGGTGTGCGGTCGGACGCTCGGCAGCCCCGGCTCCTCCAGGTGCTGGCTCTGGGACACCTGGGGCAAGCCAGTTAGCCTCTCCGTGTCTCTTGTTTTCTCACCTCGGAAACAAGCCTGAGAGCGCGTTTCTCGCAGGGCTACGGTGAGAATCAAATGGACAGCGTGTGTCTCAATGCTTGGGGGCTGTAAAATGCTCTACGATTGCCGCCTGTGTCGCGGTGAGCTCAGAGGGAAGTGGGTTCCACCTCCAGCTCGCAGGCTTTCTGTTTCTGTCGGATTGCACCGTGCCCGGGCTCTCCCTGCCCCGTGACTCAGGCTCAACCTAGCTCAGTCCCAGAGGCTCGGCGCTGGGGGGTCTTGCACCCGGCAACATCGGGCTGGGCTCCCATCCCGTAGGTGTTTGCTGAGCTGAGTGGGATCTCTCTCCAAGCTCCTTCAGGCGGCCACAGTCTCCTTTTAAAGACATTTTCCTCCTTCAACCGTCGTCCACAGGCATTGGAGGATGAAGCCAGCAGGTTGCCTGGCTGTAGACTTTCTTCCAGGGAAGAAAGTGGCTCTGCCATCGCCTACCTTTTAAAACAAAATCTGTCTTGATTTTCTCTGCCAAGATGTATCTTTGGATGGGGTGGAGTGCTTCTGAGGCTGCGTGAGCTGTTGCAGCCGAAGAGAGAGGGAGAGAGGAAGCAGAGCTGAGACGGCTGCAGTTCCCGGGCTGGAGCCCAGCTCTGCAGAGCGGCTGCCCCAGGGGATGGGACTCCTGGAAACAGACCCCAAAAGGGCTGAGAGAGAGGAAATGTGGGTGGAGCTCAGAGACATTCTACCAGCCAAAGCGACTTTGAAGTGCAATAATTTGGGGGGAAATAGTCGCTGTGTCATCTTAAGGGGTGCAAAACTCAACACAGAGGAAAATAAAAGGACGAGGACATCGTTGCTAGTGCATCCCCCTTTGCACTTGTAGACATGTCACCGTTCACCCTCACTGTCCTCCATTGGAAGTTCCCACGAAGTCTTAGAGACGGATGATGTGAACGTTAGAAAATGCCTGTGTTTTCTGCTGGCTGTAATTTAGGTCATCGCCTGGCTGAGAAGTGACTGCATTTCGTTTATAGGATAAGATCTTTGATCTTCAGTGGGGCCAGGCTCAAGTGACTGATTTTTAGCATGTCACTTCTAGACCTATCGGGACTGGCCTCATTCTTAGGGAAAATTTAAGCTATGTGGCAGTCTGCAGTGGCCCACAAGTCCCTCTGTGGTCCAGCCAGAGGGACCTGCAACCCATACCCACCTCATACCCACCTGCCCCAGGCACTGGCTTTCAGCTTCTGCCCCCTAAAAGGCCCACCTGCTCCTCACGGCTCAGTGCACCCAAGCCTGGCTCATGCTAAAGCCGTCTCTGATAACCCCATCCCCACCCGTCTGGCCTCCAACCTAGAAATGATGACTGAACTAGAATAATAAGTCATCATAATAGCTCCCATTTCTTGAGCTGAGAGCCAGGCACTTTATAAGCTCACTCTCACGTAATCCTCTAACAACCCTATAATGTAGGTATCACTGTGCTTTATCCCCATTTCGCAGATGAGAAAATTAGGATTTAGGGAGATTATGCAAATTGCCCAAGGTCCTATAGTTGGTAAATGTCAGAGCCAAGAGTTGAACTCTTGCTGCCTCTCCCAACGGCAACTTGCACTGCTAGAATTACTTTGCAATTGTTTTGTAACATCTACAGGACTATAGTTCAGTGGACAATAGCTATTCTTACCTCCTACAGCACTGAGCCATCAAGAATGAATGAATGAATGAATGAGAAAATGCCCATCAGACTAAAGAGTTAAGACAACTTTTATAAACATGAAAAAAGATAATCATGTCAACAAACCTGCATTAAGCACCAACCATGTGGTCCACATCCTGATGGGCTCTGGACCCCAGAATTGAAGCCTGGGTCCGCTGGACTATCAGATGGTCGATGAATTTCCACTTTCCAACCTAGAAGCCCCAGCCTTCTACCCAGCACTGATTTTTAGTCTCCTAGCAGCTTCTCTGCTCATTATTGCTTGGCAAACAATGTGATTTATGCATGAGACACACGCATTAAGATGCAATGTAGTTATTCCAACTGTCATAACTACTAAATTGAATTGAATGGCAATCTACTGATAGCTGAACCTCTGCAGGAAAAAAATAATCAGCCTGAAAATAATCAATTCAATAGTACTATAGCGACATTGTCGGAAACAACTGTACACGCAGTAGAAAAGGTGATGTCGTGACTGTCATTTATTAATGCACAGAGTTCTGATGTTCTGCACTGAGATGCAGACCCTGAAATGTGAAGCTAATTTTTCCAAACATAATTTCTAATAAATACCTTTGATTGTTCCTTTGTCTCTATCCTTTACTAAAGACAGGCAATTAGCAGCGTTTGCAATATTACAAGCAAATGAAATTGGGTCTCTGCCTAGCCCGCCTACAAAGGCCTTCTACAGCAATAAAAATAATCAATTGGATTCTTCATTTACTGCTGGGTCCATGTGATTTCCTTAATAATGTCAATGCAGATTGTAATTTGCAGGAAAAAAATAAATACTGCTTGCATGAGGCGTAAAATTTCAGGCCACAGAAATGTCATCTTTTCTTACAGAATTGCTTTATTACAAGGGTATGAGGCTTGGACAATCAGAATAGACCTCAGGTCTGGGGCCCAATTCATCTTTTATAGACTGACCTATATTTTTGTCTCCCAAATGTGCCTCGTGCATTTCTCCTTCTCTACCGTTGCTCTCCGGTCGTTAGTGAGGGAAAGAACGATAATTAGGATCAGAAAACCAGCATTAAACCTCCAGCGTGGCGGATCACTAGCCAGTCATTTAACCTCCCTAAGCCTCAGTTTGTTTCTCTGTAAAATGAGGCAGAAAAATGGGAAAGTGTCTACAATCTAAGTAACCCAAGCTCCGAGGACAATCTTGGCCCACAGTAGGCGAACAGCACATATTACTCGAACAAATGAAAGAATGTCTTGCATAGTATCCAGTGTGTGGTCAGCACAAATTAATTGTTGCTTAAAAATTAAGAATCTGTCTTTCACCTGTAACACTCACCTTCTTCCTTTTGGCCCAGCAAAATCTTACCCCTTCTCCAAAGCTAATTTGTGCACAAAGTGTTTTTAGAACAAGAGCAATGGCTGACTGGGGGCAGCGGGGCACGAGGGCTTGGGGATCCGAGCAGAACGTGACGTGCCATTGTGTTCTGTGTTCTGTTCGTACAGACTAAATTCTCCAGCCAGTGCATGCGCTATCTTTGTCCTCTTTTCACTTTATTAAATTTTAATTCTGTTTATTTTTAATAAGGTAATACATTCACATATATAAAATTATAAAAGGTACAAAGTGGCATATGATAAAAAGTCTCCCTCCCGGCCCTGTCCCCAGCCACCCAGTTTCCAGCCTAGAGGGGACTAACGAAGCCGGTTCTTCTGCCCCTTTTAGAGGTTGGTTGTCTGTGCATTGCAGATGCTCTCCTTTGAAAACGACCCTAGTAAAATGAGCTGGGGGAAAGCTTCCACTGAGCTCACCACCCTTTGCAGCTGATGCTCCATCCTTCTCCACGTCCGGTCAAGCATTCACGCAGTTGCCCACTCCTATGGAGTGGCCAAAAGAGCTTCCTCGGGCTTTGGCATTGGGCAGACCTGAGTCTTCAATAAGTTACCTAACCTCTCTGGGCCTCATTGCTTCAGCCCTAAAATGGGCAATTAATACCTCCCTCTCAGGTTGTTGTAAAGGTAAGAAACTGTCCATGAAAAGCACTCGAGTCACTCGCTACAGTGCTGGGCACCAGCCCCCTCCACTGCTCGGGCTGTACACACTGAGCGGGGTGTTCCTGGGGACAGCCAGAGACCACAAGACCCTGGATGTCCCCTCCAATGCCCTGAGAAGTATTAACACAACCTACATTTTGGAGCCAACATTTCGCTGTTAACATCTACAGCAAGCAGAAAACTTTGTGGAGCTAATGATCAAGACCCCGTCCCTCACCCTGGGCTTGGGGACTTTTGAAAGTGTCCAGGGTTAGACATCAGGAAACCTGTTTTTGAGGCCTGGCTCTGCCTCCTTGAGCAGTTCACTTCTCATTCCAAGGCTTGCACAGATTGGGTGGATGATTTCGGGGACCCAGACCCTGGCCAGCCGCATAACCTCAGTCAGGGACATGTTAGGGGAGCCCTTCCCTCACTGAGCAGGTGGCTGGGTGGGTCTCTAGGCGGTGAATGTGATTTCCAGCCTAAACTATGGTTTTTCCACTATGAATATATAGAGCAAACTAAATTCTTCAAAGCTAACAAACTTAAATTCTTCAAAATGGGAGTAAATATTTAAATTATCTCTCATTCATTTTACCATTATTATTATATGCAAATCGTATTGACCGTGCAGAGCTGAGATATAACACTTCTTCTGTCGAATACCAGGTTACTGAAGTTATAGGGATTAAGAAATAGTAACGACAGTTACAAATGCAGACCAGCAGAGTGACAGCTGAGGAGAGCTAGTCTAAGAGTCCTTCCAAAACCCAGGGGCTCAGATCTGATGTTTGGCGACTAAGCAATTGACACATTGGCCCTGCAATTTACAAAGTGACCCCTATGATTCTGAAGGTAGAAGGGGATTTTGCACCTGACAGAGGTTTTCCAGGAGCAGCAGCACTACACACGCGCACACACACACACACACACACACACACACAAACACACACGCGACACAGGTGGGGGTCGGAGGGGAGCCTGCAGTCAGGGCAAAGGAAGAACCTCTGTTCCTTCTCTGTGTCTCTCACTGCCATGTCACCGTTCAGCATTCAGACTCCACTCCCAAAAATAAACCACAGATACAAAGTAGAAAGATAGTTCTCCATCTATTTTTTAAGTAAATCTGGGGAGTTAAAGATCACAGCTGACTCCGATAATGCCATGTTCATTGAGTAAAAATATCTCTTAGCAAGTTGTCCTAAATCAATTTTTTTAATGACACCTCTTTTTTCCTACTTAGTACTGGTAATTTAATAGCTCTACGAAAAGTGCTATTGAAGCAAGAAAACCGAGTATTTTCTCATTTATTTTCTGGGAGATTTATCTGCTAATCAAATATCTTAATTCCCTCCATACTTAAAGGGGCCATTTTAAAGTGTCATTTGCAAGCCATTCCAGATTACTCCTTGAGTTTTATTGTCTGTTGTTTAATTTATGTGCAACGCCGGCTCTCTTCTTGAGGACTGAGCTGTTTCAGAAAATCTGGATGGAAACTTTGAGTGAATCTACCCAGTGGTGTTCAGGATTTCCCAGAAGGCAGTTCACTAAAACCCAAAAGGTCTGACCTTAGGCCCTGTCTTTCTGGTCTGTCATCTAACAGGTGTGGGTTGAGTTCAGCGTGCAGGCCTGCCTCTCGTATCTGCTTCTTCCAAGACCGTCCGTGGCATGTCAAGTCTTCTTCACCACGTCGTTTGTTTCACCTCATTGTTCCATTCCAGCTCCATTAGTTGAGAATCCACTGTGTGCTGGGCACCTTTCTTGGCACCAGGGTACAGAGCTAGGCTTCGGTCCCTGCCCTCACAAGGGTTGCAGATACGAGCATCTGGGGAGTGAGCAAAATGCTCGGGGACAACTCATTTTCTTTATGTAACAAATGCTTAGCTAGCCCTTACTATGGGCCAGGCATGGTGCCAGTAAGGGCTTTGCCAGTATTAACTCATTCAATCCTCACGACAACCCACCATGATGGATCCTATTCATATCCCTTTGTCCTGACAGGGAAACTGTGGCACGGAGCAGGGAAATAACTTGTGCAATGTCATACTGAGAGTCAGTGTCATGCCAGGTTCTGAGCCCAGGCACTCTGGCTCCAGGGCCCATGCCCCTACCATTGGGCCACACTGCCCCTCAAGACACTTTCTCCCCACATCCAAAGACACTTATCTAAAACCACCTGCAAATGGATGATGCAGACTGAGGATATTGCGGAACACGCTGAGCTGGTGGCATTTATGCTGAAACCCAAGTGATGGGCAGGAGTTAACTAGGCTAACTGGGGAGGAAGTGGGTTGCAAGCCGTGGTGCTGGGTGGAGGAGGGGTGACATGTGTTCCAGGAACTGAGCCAGGCCACCGCAGCAGGAAGGGAGGAAGAGGAAGAAAATAGGGCCCATCGTGATTCATGCCCCGCGCCCCCACAGGACTAAGTTGGTTCGGTGGCTGGGTTTCCCAAGAGTAAGAGGAACCTTCTATCTAACAGCTTTGCATTATCCACGGGCCACTCGGGCAGGCGGCGAGTAGGATGGACTGGAAGCGGCAGTGTGGATGCAGGGGACAGAGCTGACGGACTCTGTCTAGCATGGGCTGGCGGCAGACAGATGCAGATTCAAGAGAGATTTCGGAGGTGGCATCAACAGGGAATGCTGAGTGTTGGATTGTGCTGGGTGAGGATAGGAAGATGTCAGTGATGGCTCTGAAGATTCTAGGTCCTCACAGGGTCAGAGGGCACTGGAAGTGAGGCAGGCTGGTTGGCTGGAGGTGAGGGAGAGGGTCCCCCACGGAACAGCGACATGGAGCATTCGCCATCCTCTTGCTCACGGGCTCCTTCAGGGCTTCAGGGCTCCAGGCCTTCATCCATGCTGACCCAGGGTAAGGGCCCTTCCCTCCTCCCCCCGAAGACCTCCAACAGTGAGATTCAGCTCGGAGGTCTCTCCCTCCAACTCACCACGTGCTGACACCGGACCAGGTACTTGTGTGGCTATCCTCTTACTCAGACTTCACAATATCCCTGCAAAGAAGATATTGCCACGCCTATTTTACAGATCACTGAGGATCAGAGAAGCTCCAACATTGGTACAGTCCTTCAGGTTGTAGGTAGGAGAGCCCATAGACATCCCAACGCTGCCTTCCTGGCTGCACTGCGGTCAAGGTGGCCTTGGCCTTGGGGCCCCTTCTTCTCCAAGGCATCGGCATCACTTGACTTGTAGATTAGGACTGAGAACTTGAGGAACAGCATGAAGTTCTGAAGCAAATGGTGTGGCCATATAAGGATGTCAGCAAGGGGTACAGGTAAGGACGGCTGGAACCAAAGCAGGTGTGCGCCACAGAGCATGCCTCTTTGTCCATCTCTGGAATCCATCTCTGAAGTACCTCCAAGCATCAGGCACCCATGGTTTCCCTGTTCTTCTAGTAGGTTCTAGTCAACCCATAGCATAAGTAGGCATGAACTTTGTGCCTCTATTTCCACTGAATCTATTTTGCTTCCTCTCCTACTATTCTTTGACGCTGACCCCCTACTCTAACCATGCCACTCTCTCCTGCCACTGTCCCTTTGCTAAGGGATTTTCTGGTTTGTGTGGTTTCGGTGCAAAATCAGGGCAGTCTCATGCAAAGCAGGACAGCTGGTCACCCCGGTTAGGCACGTGGATTGCCTCTGCTAGTTGCAAGTCCAGCAAGTGTCCAAGCTGCCTTGTACCCACTGATTCTCTCCTCTGGCCCTTCCACTACAGTAGGTGTGACTCCCTGAGATGAGGTCCTGTGCCTGGTTCTTTGCTGTATGCTCGACTTCCAGGCGTCGTGCCTGGCCCAGACCAGGCGTGCAGTCAACGTTTGTGGAGTGAATGCATGATGTGAGCAGAAGCTCGGAGGGAGTGTGTGAGAAGGTGGCTCCTGATGACCCAGCAGGCAGAGAGGAGAAGCAAGGCGGGCAGAGGGCACCCTTCCAAAGTGGCACATGAGCGAAACTCACGGCCCGAGAAAAACTGACACCCCTGGCCCTTTTAAGTGAAAGAACTCCCTTTGCTTTGTGTTTGTTTGTTTCACTTGCCGGTTGGAAGCTTGGGGGATAATTTAGTGGTATCTCTTCATCGATGCATTTAACCTGAAAGAATCTAACTACAGGTGCTTGGCAAACAGCCAAATAGTACAGTGAGCAACACAAGAGAGAGGGGAGTAATTTAAAAGGTGGGATGGTCCCTCTAGAAATGCCACTTGGTGGCATGTGCCCACAGTGGGTGTGAAGTGGAAGACATTGGCGTGTACTTTCCTCCTGTGTGTGTGTGTTCCTCATTGTGTGAGCACCTTGCTGCGCTGAGTATGGTTCTAGCACACAAAGACACTTATTTTTCATGCAACCTGGCCTCTGAACTTACCACAATGTCTTCATCTGGTAATTAACTGGGAAAAACGTGGGCTGGGCCACATACTCCTTGAGTCCTTATGAGATCGTCCAATCCTTTTTCCTGCAGATCTGACTGCACATACATGCTAACTTAACATACAGCCCCCGGGAGAGAGAGATCCTGGGTCTTACAGTCAAACCCCCTGCTTGTGAGTCCCAGCTGTATGACTTAGTAACTAAGCCATCTTAAGTGGGTGAATGACTGAACCCCCTAGAACTTCAATTCTGCTCTTGGGCAAATGAGGGTAATATCTGTCCCTCATAGGCTGATTGTGAGGATTCGATGAAGAGAAGGCATGCACAACTCTTTCGCAAAATGCCTGGTACACAATAAGTGCTCAATAAACCAAAGCTATTATTTTTAGTAGTGGTAATAGCATTGCTTTTATTTGGCACTTAAAACCGTGTAGCCAATCTGGGCCTTCCACCAGGTTGCTGAAGCAAAAGGCAGCCCCTTGTTAAATAGCTTCCAGACGGCTTGTCATTTAGAACTGACTGCAGTTTTGTTCCTCAGTTAGTCATATTATTTCCCACCTGATGGTCTTACCCTGGAGCAGGATGGCCCAAAACAAGCTGACGAATGATAGCAATTCCAGAGCACATACCATCATTCAGAAGCAGCTTTCTCAAGAGCTGGGACTGAGATAAATGGGCAATTAGCAAGTTTAACAGGATTTTCTTCCCTCTCCACTCCCCCAGTACCTCTTCCACATGAAGCTGATCACGACAGTTATTTCAGGGAGATGCAGCTGAGGTGCTTGTGGGGCTTGAGGTCATTTTGTGTCCACCGTGGATAAAATCCTGTGGCCAGGAGCATTGTGGGAGTGTGGCAGGGAGGCTGCCAGTCCACACAAGCAAGACACGTGGCTGGGGCAGGTCGCTCCCCGACTCTGGGCCTGTTTCCTCAAGAGGAAAGTAAGGACGTTAGGCTACTCGGTCCCTAAGCTCCTTCTATCTCAGGAATCGGATGGTTCTCAGAGACCAGTGTCCACGCTGGAGCTTGCCACTGAATTACCCGGAGGCACATGCCTCAGTTTCCTTCTCGATGCCTTTCACCCAGCAGCTATTTGTTAAGTCCCTATTAGGAACCAGACGCTGGGGGTTTGGAAGAGTCCCTCTCGCGCCCGTCCTATCTCAGCAACCTGCAGGAACACCCTCACCTTCCGTTGGACTCCCTGGAAGGAAAACGCTTCGCCCCCCGATTCCTCCCTTCCCACCTGTGCCCGGAGCCATCGGGACAGCCTGTC
The DNA here is from genome assembly GCF_040939455.1 of Microcebus murinus. NCBI lineage: Eukaryota > Metazoa > Chordata > Mammalia > Primates > Cheirogaleidae > Microcebus > Microcebus murinus. The sequence continues at coordinate 95,008,616 of NC_134109.1, forward strand.
TGACCTGCTCCCTCCTCTGAAATGTGTCACAGAAGTGGAGCCCAGCCTTGGGGCCTTCAGCACAAAGGGACCAGGTCTTGGGAGAGAGAGAAGTTTGGGACAGAAGAAATCCTGGGACTTTTTTTTTTTTTTGGCCATGATCCAGTCTGATAGCAAAATGATTCTCCAGGTGAGCACGTGTCTCGCCTTTAATAACTCCTTTGGCAACACCCAAGGACCCCCTCTGTGAGGGCCGTACCCCACTGTCTTCTGACAACCTGGGGATGAGTCCCCTGTTACTTCTCGTCCAGGATTGAAAAACAGGATTTAGGACTCCTGGTTTTACCGTTTGAGAAAGGAACTTAATCTTGGCTTCTGGTTTCATCCTGTACACAACGCACGTGGCCTGGATGGCCACTTGATACACCTATTTGGGGGCCAAGTGAGAGTGTGCATCTGGAAATGTGGCGTAAACTGCTAAATAATAAAGCTCAGCCTTCTTCTACTTCATGACAATCCAGAGCTGACCTCACAACTAAGCTAAAGGAATGGTCACCTCCATAGCAGAATTTGAACACCACCAGAAAGTTTCACTGCTCCGAAATTATCTTCCCCGTGGCCTGCAATTCGACTATTAGTGATTCATTTCTTTGAGGCTTGCTAGCTTCTCAGTGTCCAAGAGCGCCCCATTAAATAGCTTTGCCAGTTGTGACGTGCTAATGCCAGGAACAAAACTTATATTCACTGGACTCTTGACATGTTCTGGGCCATTTGCAATACTTAATTCTTTCTTTAATCCCAAACCAATCTGTTCAATGCATTTTAAAAACTGGGAAACTAAGTCTTGAGGAGTTTAGGAAACTTGCCAAAGGGTCACATGAGTAATGGGGTCAGGACTTAAACATGGGTGGGGTTGGGAAGGTGGCAGGCCCAGGGTATAAGGCCAGGGGGGACAGGAGAGATGTACTAGTGCCAGCAACACTCGGACCACTTACTGACGTCCAGCCTATGCCCCAAATGGCTGGGGCACCTCCACGAAGACACCACCCAGAGCTTCTGCCAGGAAAGAAAGAAAGAAAGAATGTCGATGCCTGTTCCTTTTCTGAAACAGCATCTTCCCTCCAGCTAATCTGAAAATATCCTTTACAGGGCTCTCAAATGCCCCTTTGTAGCTGAGCGGGTGAACAGGCAGCGTGGCTATTCGGCCCTGCTGCTCCTCTGAGAGCCAGCACCGTTTGTTCGTTGGATAATTACCCCGTTGTCTTCTCACCTCCAGAGAAAACGCAAGGCGCCCTCCTTCCAAATCTGGCCCATCGTGCTTGCAACACTTATTTTTAGAAGCTGTTTTTCCCTGATAGTTTCGCAACCTCTAATCTGCCACTCTCCAGATGAATACAAATTAAAACACGACAATGAAATAGGGAGAAATATTTTCCCCCACCGTCGTCTCCGGCTCTCCCAACCCAGGGCCAGGAGTGGGTGGAGACCCTGATTTCTCTCCCAGGCAACAGGGAAAGGGAGGAGGCAGGGAGGAGAGGTGCTACCTGGCTGCTCCCAGCTCTGATGAACGGCTGCCAACCGGTTATTAGGGAGGAGAGCAGCGCTTGCAAAAATTTCAGGTCTCCGAGAGCCCAGAGCCCGGGGAAGTGCAGAGGATTATAATTACACCCAGGTGGAGGCCTGACCGCAGCTCACCAGCTAAGGAAAGAGTGAGCCCATTAAATAGCAGGGAAGGAACGGAGTTCACAGGGGATTAGATTTCTAGATGGTAGCCTCAAAGTCATTCTCAAATTTATCTCCCAAAATCTGGAGGTGAAAGAACAAAAGCACCCTTGAAAACCAGGTAGAAAGAGCCCTGCCCAAATTCTTAGCTCTTGACAGCCAGGGCCACCGGAGGACAGATGTCCTGTATACACAGACTCGCCCCAGAGCCGAAGAAAGCCCCAAAGCTAGAAGCTTAGAAGCTGGCATTTCATGAGATGACAGTACCTGCCACACACAAGGGAGAAATAATAGCCTCAGTCCAGCAAGGCAGCTTCAGAAGGTGGTCGGAGCAGGGGTGTTTTGGCCAGACGGTTGTAGGTTTTAGTCTTGACTGTACTGTTAATAGATGTGTCATCTTTGGTAAGCCACACACTTCTCTGAACCCCGGTTCCCTGGCCTGTAAAGTGGGGATAGCTATAACATTGCCTTGGCTGTGGGGTTTAGGAGACCAGGTGAAAATCGAGTGCCTAGCAGACCGCTTGGAACAATGAGAGGGGCTAAGGCTAGTTTAAAACCATCCCTCTCCACCAGAAAGCAAATTCCTGGCGGATTCCTAAGTGACATCTCTGGGAAATACTGGTGCCAGGCGCTGGGCAGGGCACGGTTTTGTAACCAAGCGTCAGGCAGCCACAAATCCATAGTCCTGCTTTATTTAGCATGTGGCGTGGCTTTTGGGACAAGAATCAGAGATCAAGGGCTTTGGTGGGAACCTGCCATGGTCTGGGTGGGGACACCCAGCACTCTTCCTTCCCTCCTTTCGTAGAGGGCTGGGGCACCACAGGACTGTCCATCCCAGTGACAGCTCCGTGGTGCCAGAAACACAGCCTGCCACGTGATTCTAGATGCTACTTCCCGGGGCACCTGCACTTACTTCCACACGTGCGTGACCTGGCGCCAGGAGCCCACGCTCCATGGCCACATTTCTGACCCAGTCAGATACAGTGACAGCAGGCAACAGAGCACCCACTGTGCAGCCTTCCCCAGCCCCAGAGGGGGACCGTGCCTGCCAAGCACAGAGGGACCACCCAGATCCTGGCAGCAGGAAGAGGATCCCCGGCCCTTCCCCCCAAAACTCAGACACCCACACCTGGGTGGCCAGGTTGGCCACTCGTGAAGGGCGGGCAGGACAGTCAAGTGTATGAATCCTGAACTGTGCTCTCTGCTTAAACAGCCACGGAGATTTCCCAGGCATTATTACCGTGATATAGCTGTAATATGTTACTATCACTGCAATTAATTAGTGGTTATTACTGTAATATTACTATAATATATATAATGTAAACAGATTATAAAGCTGCAATAGCTAATCTTTATTCTTGCTATATGGCAGGGCTGTGCTAAGTATTATCCCATTCTAAACCTTCTACAAATGCAGTAGGTATAAACCATCATTCGAACCCATTTTACAGATGAGGACAATCCAGAGAGGCTGAATGACTTGCCCAAGGCCACAGATCCCTGGTTCCCACTCAAGGCAGCCCGGCCTCAGTCCTGTTCTCTCAGCTGCTGTGCCACCCAGCTCTGGAAATGTGGCCATGCAAACCCACAAGCCAATTTTGCTGGTGGAAGAGCTCTAAAAACAAAACCCAGGGCTCTGGCCCAGAAATGTCACTCCCTCTCATCTTCGCTTGGTGTCTGGAATTCCTCTATGGTCCTTTGTTTTAAAGCTTCATCCCCTCCTTAAGCAGAAATATCCCTTGGACCAGATTAAAATCCACAACCAGATGCCTGAGTAGGACTCCATTCACAAGGCCTTTTCCTCTATATGGCAGGAGAGAGGGACCCTGGGCAAATCTGCAATATCCCATCAAAGTTTCTATTCTCTCTCACACTCCTCTCATTGCTGCACGCTCTTCCCTTCCCCCAGTGACCCAGAACTTCCCTGCTGTCATAAAGAAAACTGATTTCATAAGTAAACTTATACTAAGGATACTTCCCATCCCCCCACCCCTCTGATCGTTCATGTTTTCATTAGACAAAAAATGCCCGTACACTCATCAGAGATGTTTTAGCAAAATAAACTTCACATGATTAGAAAATTCACATGACTAGCAAGGCAAGGAGGTTCTCTCCCTCGGCCACTTCCTGTCCTTGACACCCCACTGCAGCCTGACTACTGTCCACCTGCTTGGACTAGCCATCATATCACTGCTCAATTTTAGCACCACTGCAATTATGTCACGAAATTGGGGCACCATAGGGAACTCAGGAAAACAGGCAAACAATAAAGACACCATATGTACCTATCCCCTAGCCCATGTTTGAGTCTGGCCTGATATGTATACATTAAGTCTTCAGGTTCTCAATTAAAAAAAAAAATATATATATATATATATATGGCCACATATAAATGGCTCACTATAAAAAAAAAAATCTGGAAAACTCCTGATGCATTGACTTCATCTCCCAGGGACATTTTCTTTGCAAGAGGCATGCGGAGATGGTCATGTTTAACCGAAAGGAATGAATGACTTGTGCTGGAACTTTCTTTACTGGAACAACTCCGGTTTGAAGAGGTTTTCAGAGGTGAGAGAAGGAGTTCTGGAGGAGGTCATCTTCCTGCCTAGCACAGAGGGTGTATCAGTCCTCTATTGCTGTGTAACCAATTACCCCCTGACTTAGCAGATTAAAACAGTACACGTTTACTATCTCCCAGTTATTAAGGGTCAGAAATCTGGGAGGCGCTTAGCCTGGTTGTTCCGGCTCAGGGTCTGTCGTGCAGTTGGCAAGTCTGCAGGGGCTGAAGACACCGGAAGACTCGACTGAGGCTGGAGGATCCACTCGGGAGCTCACTCTCGGGGTTGCTGGCCGGCCTCGGGTCCTTGCAAGCCGCTGGGGAAGACGCTTCAGCTCTTTGCCGTGGGGGCCTCTCCCTGGAGCTGCTCACAACACGGCAGCCGGTGTGCCCCATGCACAGCAAGAGATCAGAAAGAAAGAGACAGAATCCAGGATGGAAGGCCCAGGAAGTGATCACAGTCTAATCCCAGCAGGGACATACCCATCACTTCTGCTCTATGTTATTGGTCACGCAGACCAAAGCTGGTACAGTGTGAGAAGGGACCACACAAGGGACCACAGTACAAATGCTGGGCGGTGGGGACCCTTGGGGCCATCTTGGAGGGCGGCTGCTCCAGGAGGGCACAGAGCTTGGTGAGGGCTGCAGTTGGAGGTGTCCGGATTGTGCCATATGCCCCTGGGCGGGTCGTCTAACCTCACCTATGCTCAGTTTGCACTTTCATAGCAGGATCGTCAGGGATCCACAGGGTCTGTGAAAGCACACTGAACAAAGCGAAGTGTGCTGCAGATGGAAGGCAACGTTGTTTTGATGGTTATGACGAGCAGCAGCAGCACACAGTTCTGGGGACTCCTGCTCTGTGGAGCTAACAGGCCCAACCGATCTGCATAAATCAGTGCCCGGTGTGTATTTCAGATTGCCAATACCCAGCGTCAGATAATGAAGTGTTGCAAAATACAGCTCGGGCAGGATCTCTTTAATGACCTGTTAGAGCTGATTTATAATTAGTCTTTCACCTGAATGCAAACAAGGAGTCTGAAATTCTTGCTAATTCTTGCTTAGAAATGATCTGTTCTCTTTATTTAAATGTCCTCCCTTCATCTGATTTACTTAGCAACCCTGGTGTTTCTATTTTGGTAGATGGATTCAAAAGTAAGCATCAGTCCAGTCCCTCCCTGGGATATCACAGGTTCCAAACCACCCAGCCCTGGTGCCACTGATCCCAACCAAGACTCTCCCAACTTTCCTCCCCTCCCCTGCCCCCTCGCCCTCCCCTCTGTGCTCTCAGCACAAACCTGCCTAGGGTGCATAGGACAAAGAGAACTTTCTCACTCGGGAACCCCCTATCTAAAATCCCCACAGTTTGGGCCAGACAATAAGAGAACTGGACTAGGAGTCAGGAGCCTGGGCCACCAATCCTGGCTCATCACCCTCATCTGCCATGTGTCCTGGGCAGGTCACTTCACTGCTCTGAGCAATTTAGTTCTGGTTATCAAAGATGCCATGATTCTGCTAGTCATTCACGAAGCACCTCTAGGCCATCCCTGACTGCCTGCAGCTCCCCAGCAAAACAAAGTCTATGCAAGCTTCTGAGAGACTCCTCATAGACCTGTTTATCTCACTGTGGGCGTTTCCCTCTGAGCCCTGGCAGGACGTAACTGTGCGTTCCATGCGCGACTGTATGGAACCACGATGGCTTTGTGCCTGAGCTTCTCGACCCCTGGAGCTAACCCTTCTGGAACACTCACTGTGTGAGAGGTGCTGTTCTACCACATGAAAACCTCACAGCAGCCCTGAGCTGGTAACTATTATCATCTCCATTTTACAGATGAGGAAACTGAGGCTCAGAGAGGCTAAGCAACTTATTCAAAGTCACCCAACTCGTGTGAGACAGAGCCTGGATTCAAACACGGGGCGTCTGCCACCAGAGCAGGCTGTCTTGGGACTGGGATTTCTTTCCCCATAAAGAATACAAACTTCTTGATCATGAACCCTCTTTCCCTTACACGCAGCAAGCATCTATGAGTGTTTGCTGAGTGATCACAGGCTTCTGTCCTGGGCACGTTAACTGTGTGTGGTAAAGCATCGGGCCCTGTCCCTACCTTTCCAGAGCATGTGATCTAATGTATCACAGCAGGTGAATCCAAAACGTCCTACACTCCAGGGATTTACAGGGAATGTTTTCTCAACTCTCATTTTGCAAATGAGAAAGAGAAGCCTAGGGGGATGAAGTTGCTCTGATCGGGTCCCATCAGAAGTTCAGGCTAGGGCAGTGGCTCTCAGTGGCTCTCAGCTGGAGTGACTTTGCCCCATCACCCCAGGACATTTGGCAATTTGGGGGGGGGGGGGCATTTTTGGTTGTCACGGCTGGGGAAGAGAACATGGCTGGCACCTAATGAGTAGAGGCCAGGGCTGCTGCTAAACCTCCTCCAATGCACCAGACAGCCCCCCAGTACAGAATTATCTGGCCCAAAATGTCAACAGTTCTGAGGTTGAGACACCCATTCTATGGGACTTACCAGTTCCTGTAAGCCTCTTGGTTCCTGTATCTGTACACGTGGTCACCTACGATTGGACGCCTTGTCTTATCCATCTTTGGTTCCAGTGCTCAGCAAAGCACCTGGCATGCTGTAAACTCTCTCTGAACAGGAGAGGGAAGGCGGGAGAGAGGGAGAAGAGAAGGAAGAAAGAGAAGGACAGAAAAAGACATCAGGCCTTCCCGCCGAGCAAAGAAAGACCAACTCTATACATCATGACCTTCTGCTCGTAAAACAGAAGACTACTGACTGTTTGAAATCAATTCTTGCATATCTTTGCAGGGAGAAGACTAACTCTGAATGCCTTAATTATGTATTAGCACAATTCAGGCTGAAGCTAACAAAGTGAATTAAGCAAAGGACCCAAGCCCTGCTACACGAGTCTTCCCCCTTATGGTCAGTCCCGATTGACAGACGTGATGGTGTCCGTGAGGGACAAATGCACTGCCTTTTAAAAAAATAACCGGTTCCTTGGAGGCGTCCATTGGGAAAATGGCAGTGGTTGCAGCTGCCACCTCGGAGGATGTAACAGACAGCCTTCATTCCAAGGCGGCCAAGGCACGGAGGAGGGCTGGCCCCCAGTGGTCAGTGGGCTGTAAATCCAGATATCCAGATGCAGTTCATGCTCCGACCCCCGACCGAATGACAAATGGCTCCCCTGTCAGAGCAAGCTGGCAGGTGACGCGCCACTCCTCCCTCCCCCGCCACCCCGCCGTGGGACAATCTGTCAGCAGCCACTAGTTCTCGGGAATGGACGGGGAAGGAAGAAGCCAGGCTGAGCCCACTGGGCAAGGAGAAGGGACCTCTGAGCCCGGAGACCTTCTTGGGACGTGCAGCTCCTACCCTTGGTGGCAAATCAGAGCAGCGCTTGCCTGTGTTCTCATCAAGCCACAGGGAGCGCCTAGAAAATGCCTTGAAACTGTCAGGTGAAAGCATCGTCACATTTTTTCTCCCTCTTGGAATTCTCAGCACCCGAGGCACAGAGAGCCCTTCCCTCCTCATCATCAGTGCACGGCGTCTTCCAAACCCTGAGGATGCCTGGGCACCGTCCCTTTCCCAGCCCCCAGGGCAGGGTGATGCCCTCCCCGCACAGTGCCCAAGCGCGCACCTGCCTCCCTTGCAGGACCTCGCCCCCCTGGCGGGCAGTGGCTCAGCCCTGCCCATCTGCCCGCCTTTGTTCTGCCACCACCCGCAGCACCGCCACCACCTGCTGGGTCCTCCCTTGTGCTCGGCCACCACGGGTGACTTGCCATGTAGCCGATGGAGCTGAGGTTTCAAGATGCCCTGCATGCACAAGCCCCTTCCAAAGCCCCCCAATACCTAATCATGCATGCATGATGTTGGGTTCCTGTTCTTAAAGAGGACCTCCCAGTTGTATCTAAGACTCAGGCCCCATAGAACCTGGCTCCTTCCTGCCAACACTATGATCTCCACAGAGCCCCGCGTGCTTTGCACATACTAGGTGTTTAATAAGGGCTGGGGGATTGGAAAGAATGGATCCTGACTGTGATTACAATTAATTAGGAATCAGTCTGTAACAGGGGAAGGGAAGATCTGTGTTTCCCTCAGACAGACATTATTAATTCTTCTTCTACCATCAAACCAAAAAGAACCAATAGTGTCCTCTATCTGTAATCCACAATCCCCCGGAGGACTTGTTAAAACCTCGGTCCCCAATCCCCTGGCTGTGGACCGGGACTGTTCTGTGGCCTGTTAGGCACCAGGCCATGCAGCGGGAGGTGAGTGCCAGGCCAGTGAGGGAAACTTCATCTGTATTTACAGCCGCTGCCCATCACTCGCATCCCCGCATAAGCTCCGCCTCCTGTCAGATCACACCCTACTGTAATCTAGGGATCTGGGTTGCTCGCTCTTTATGAGAATCTGCTGCCTGGTGATCTGAGTGGAGCTGAGGCGGTGATGGTAGCTCTGGGGAGCAGCCGCAATACAGAGTATCATTAGCAGAGAGCTTTGACTGCACAATAAATGTGATGTGCATTGAATCATTCCCGAAACCCCCCCACCCACTGCCCATGGAAAAATTGCCTTCCGTGAAACCAGTCCCTGGTGCCAACAAGGCTGGGGACTGCTGTGTTAAAACACAGCCAGCTGTATCTGGTTCAGCAGGTCTGGGGCAAGACTGGGAATCTGCATTTCTGGCAAATTCCCAGGGGACGTTGCTGCTGCTGGTCTGAGGACCCCACTGTGAGCCCATACCTTGTCAACGGGGCCATATGGCCCCCAGGAGGGTGAAATGACTTCTTGGAGGGAGGGGGTGAAAAAAATGTACTCTTTTTATTATAAACCAGATACACATACAGCACACAAACAGATCTCCAGTATATCCCTGGTATTAAATTTTCATGGGTAGAAAAGTAGGAAAAAAATGTCTAGAAAGACTCCTTAGGGGGCAATAGTGAAAACATATTGAGAAACATTGACCTGGCCCAGTTCTCTACCTGGGCTCAGCCCCCAGCAGCCTGAGCCAGAAGCCCTCACCTCCCGCACCTGGAGGTCAGGCCATGTCTGATACTGTGGAAGGAGCACTGGACTTGGAGTGAAAAACCTGGGTTCGAATCCTAGCTTAGCCCCAGCAACTGTGGGCTCTTCCCACCCACACCCACTTTAGCTTCTGTACTGAGATAGAGAAAGTGATGTCAACCAAAACTGCTCTGAAAGGGCGTGCTGCAGGTGGCTGGGAGAGATACTTTAGCGAGCTGTGTTGGGGTGGGGGTGAGCGAGACCCAAAAGGGCATGGTTGAGTAGCAAGAGCAGCACACTAATCACCTCCCGAGGAGTGTGGGCATATCGACTGCCTTGCCTTGCCGAGCTCTGGGAGTGTGACAGCACAGATTTCAGGCAGAGCAGGATTGCTTGGCACAAGAGAGGGCAGGCTAGGGCGGGAAGGGTGGAGAGACAGTGCCTGGTGGTGACAGCAAGAATGCCACATAGCATGCACATCAATCCTGATTTGGGCAAGACTTCTCAGTGGCAGCTATTAATATATAAACTCTTTCTGCATCGCCCCTCTAGATTCTGCACGATGTTTCTTGTCTTTAAATAATGCTCTTAGGGACAGCAGATTATTGGGGGTAGAGCCAAGAGAGGCTGAGTCTATTTTAACATTGTGCTGGCTCAAAAGCAGAGACTCACATGCAGGGACCACCAGACTCCTTGTTTATGCTTTTTCTCTCTGTTCCTATGTGTCCAGTCTCCCAGGCCCCGACCCTGGGAGTCTCCACTGACTCCCACTTCTCCCGCAGCCCGCTATGTCCAGTCGGCCACCAAACCCTGTCCGAGGTTTGATCTGAGCGGGCGAGCTCTTCTGCTCCGGTCTCTCCAAGCACCTGGGAGCTTCTGCTTCTTATCTAGGCTGCAGCTTTGACTGTCCAGCCCAGGAGCCACCAGAGACCCCAAAGCTGTCTTCCTGATGGACAGATTGGATTGTCATGACCGAATAGCCCTGGCCCAGGCAAAGATGGGTGACAGAAATAGTCCAGGTCGACTCATTCCTGGGGAGGAGGTTCAGTGGTAAACAGGGGGTAGCCAGGGTGTTCCAGGCAGCCCTTCTCCACGCAGGTGGGTGTCAGGGTCATGGGTCAGGGAGGTCTGATTTGGTACAAGAGACCCAGAGGTAGGGCCCAGCTAGAGCAGGGAGGGGAGGGTACAGCAGAGATGGGACAAGGTCACTGGACCTCAGGGGCAAGCACAGGGGGTAGGCTCTGGTTCCAACTGAAACTTAAGGATGCCCACATACCTCAAAAGTCCCTGAGATGGTGGGGTGTGGGAGGCAGTAAAAAGGAGTGTGGTTTTGGGTTTCAGTCCTGCCTCATGCAAACCGTGGGGCACTGCTGTTATCCCCCTGAGGCTCAGTTTCCTCGCCCATAAAACAGGGATAATAGTGTCTGCTTCAGAGGTTGTGAGACCATTGAGTGACGCGTCAGCACTGGACAGACTGTAGCAGTGAGGATGTTGGGATCGGGTGACTGTTCCCAGCCCCTGCCCCATCGTGCGTGCTGGCGTCTGAGCATGCCCCCGTTGCTCTCAGGTTGTGTCACCAGCGAACGCAATGCTCCATTGCCCCCTAACCGGCACAGAACGGAACAGGACTGCCGCCTCCCTTTTCCAGAACACATGCTCCTGACCATGCAGTCTGCAATCACCTGAGGGTTGGGAGAAGACACTGCACAGTGTTTACCCCTGGTGAGAGTTATGGTCAATAAACCGCCGAGTCTTTCAGTATGTGCTGCTCCTAAGCCACTGCTCCCCGGCCTTGAGCAGTCGGGTTTAGGGTCCCAGTGTAGCCCTTTAAATTTTATCTTTTCAGATGCAGCTTCTCCCTCTCTCTTTCCCTCTTCCTCTTCCTCTCCCTCTCTCCCCTTCTGACCCTTTGTGAAATGTTTGGATTTCTGTTTCCGGTATCACTCCTTGCCTCTTGACATCAGAAATTTGATGCACTCATACCCTATATTATTATCCAAACCAATGGCCAAATTGCTAAGACAAAGCCCAGGATTGGACCCTAAGTCGAAACACAGGACCCCTCCTTTCACAGACACACCTCCACTCACTGGCACCCTTTGGGTACCTAGCTCATCACCTTTGGGTGGTGAGTCACCCAGTCACTCAGCAGCCTCGCCATTCCTGCAGCCAGTCCGCACTGCTGCCGTCCTTCCGGGTGGACGTTGTGGAGAAACCTTATCAGATGTGCTGCCCACGTCCTCCTGCTCTGTCCCGTCCTTCAGCCCCCATCGGGTCAGCCTCTGAGTCCTGCGGATGCCACCCCGCACATCCCCTGTGTGCCTGTCCTTGCCTTCTCTGCAGCTGCTCGCCTCACAGGGACGTCCTCAGCCCCCAGACCACAGCGGGGGCTGCCTCATTGGTCTTCTCGCCTTCATACTGTTTCCAGAAAAGATTTAAGGCAGCCCAGCTTAAGTCTTAATGTCCTTAAGTCTTAAATGTCCCAAATGTCTTCGCCTTTCCCGGCGTCAGCAGTACCTAGGAGTCAGTCTTACTTTTTTTTTTTTTTAAATGCCATAAGTTTCTTTGTTTTTCCTTTCTTGTTTTCCAATTCTACATGCCAGTGTTTCTTTGGTGATGACAGATCCTCTCTCTCAAAATGACAAAGAATTTAGAAACATTTTCAATTTATTTTTAACATCTGCAACAATGAACAAGGAAATCACGGTTGGTGACAAGGGTTGGGGAGGGAGGAAGAGGGACCCTTAATCAGCATCAGCTTTTCCAGGAACTTCCATCCCCCTCCCCCCCCCCACTGGCTGAACTGGAATGTGACATCTGATTGGCTCTAATCACAACAAGGAAGGGGACATTAAACTGCCATGAATATATTTATCCGTTGTTACAATACCATTTTTAAAACTCTCTGCAGAAGCCAATTTCCTTATGAGAAAATTACCCTACCAAGGGTAATGTGGTTTTTTTTTAGAATAAGCAAACCCAAAACTCCTTTCTTAGCCTAACTCAGTTCACCTGCCTCTGACACCGTGGTTCCCGGTGCAGACACTGGTGCCATCGTGGGGCTTCCGGCTGTCCACCCTTCAGGAAGTTTCTGCAGCCTGAAGTAGGTGGGGACGGGGGTGGGAGTGAAATCCCAGCAAAGCCAGACTCTCGGTCAGGCTAGAATTTAATGGGGTCCCTGGGATGTGTGGGCCGAGAGCGAGGCAACAGCTGACGATGCTCGGGGCAGGACCGAAGGGCTGCGTGAGTGGCCAAAGGGCAGAGGCAGTGAGGGAGCGGCTGGCATGGGCCTTAGTGACAGTACGGCTCCTGGAATGTGGCGAGAAGGGGCTGACACGCCACGCTGTCATCCCGTTTTTTCTCTTTCTCTGCTGGTCCCCGATGCCCCTCCCCAATTCAGAAACCCTCAGCCCTTCCTTTCCCTCATCAAAGCCCCGCAGCACTGCGGCCCCTCTGGTGGCACTTCTCCCCCGGCCCTGCTCTTCACATAGCCCACACCTCCCCCACAGAGTGGACGCACCTGGACAACAGGACTGTGACTCGCTCACCTGTGTACCCCGCACGGTACCCGGCAGGTGGCGAGTCCTAAGTAAATACTCCTTCAAAGGAAAGAAAAGTTTGTGTTCCATCACTCCTCAACTCCCACACTTGCATTGGTTTGTAAATTTTGTGTCAATTTCCATGTAATTCCTCTGCTCCCACTTTTTTTTTTTTTTTTGCAAAAGCGTTATCTTGATCTGAGATCACAAATGTCAAAGTGGTTTATTCTAAGTTGCCAATGTGTGAGAATTGGGCTATAATGTTCCCGAGTCAGAAATAAGTTTACTGAAACCAAGGCTTCCGATGCTGAAGACAAGGTATAAGATGAGCAGGGCATATTCTCTCTTTCTCGTATGCATTTCACGAGCAACTTTTGGGGCTCCCATGTGCCAGGCAGCCTATGAGGCCTTGGGGGACATGAAGATGAAAAAGACACGGTCACCACCACCTCCGAGGAACTCTCAGCCCATAGACCTTTCCTAATTGTTCCACAGGCATAGAATGAGCCTGTGAAGTGCTGCAACACTTCATGTGGCCTTTAAAAAAAAAACAACACTTCTATCCTATGTGCCAGGCACAGTATATAAACATTATAAATAATTTGCATAGACACTTTATAAATATTAACTCATTTCATCTTCATAGCAACTCTCTGGGGTAAGGACAATTAATTACCCACTATTACAGATGGATAGTCTTTTTTGATCCTCACAGTTGAACGAGGACAGTATTGTGAGTCCCACATCAAAAACAAGGGAATTGAGGCTCAGGAAAGTGAACTAACTTGCCCAGAGTCACGCAGCCTGTTCAGTGGTGAAACTAGGATTTTCTTTTTTTCCTGAGATAAGAGAACTTAGCGGGTCCCTTAAACCCTGGTCAGAATCTGTCACAGGATCTGCCCTTTGTCAATTCGGAGGCTGGCAGAGGAGAGCAGAGGCCAGGGCAGGACATGAGTTGGGAGAGGTGAGGGTTTGGGAGGAGGGAGATGTGGTTTGTGGTAGGACTTTGGGGGCAGCACAGGCCCTTGGGTAACAGGGCCCCTGGGGGTGCCAGGCACGGCTGGCAGGACCCCAGGAGGTGAGGGTTAGGTGTGTTCGGTGCAGAGCCTCACACCTGGTACTGGCGCACACGTCACTTACCGGCCTGTTCAGACAGGCACCACCCGTGAGTATCTCTGCACCAGCAGGCCAGCCTTGTGATTCACCTGTTTGTTCCAGGACAGGGGAGGAGCAGGGCCTCACTACCCAGGCCCTGGGTGCCCACCGAGGGCAGAGGGCATGTGAGGCCATCCACCCCTGTCTACGTGAGCCTGAGCAGTAGGCCCCAGAGGCAAAGTCCAGAGCAGGCATCTGAGGACAAGCCACACGAGCAGAGAGCACAGGGCCACAAACCAAGGGGAGGTTTCAGGGAGGCCTCCCCAGCCTGTGAGTCCCCGGGCATAAAGTCCCACACACCCCGGACCCCAGAGATGGACCTTCACGTCCACGCAGAGACGCACGCTGCACCAAGCCTGCTTCCTCAGAGGGGCATTTTCATAAGAAAACCAAGGCGCTTCACTACCAAGCCCACGATCCGTTTTAAGATCCGACAGGACATAATTTCTCAGTGGAGGGAAGAAAAGAAATTCTCAGAAAAATCCTGTTTACCACAGAACGCCACATGCCAGCGTGAAACCTTATTCCCACGGACCGGGGCCAGAGTGGGGGCCTCGGGGCACCCTGCCTGGAGCCAGCACGCCCCCTCCAGACTCCATCGGAACTCCGCGTGGTGGTCAGCCCAGCCTCTTTCGGGGTTGCAACCTCTCAGAGCCAGAGGAAAATAAATCTGCCCTTGTCAGACGCCCCAGGGCAGAAGCAATGGCAGCCGCCCATTCTTTTTTATACCTTGTGGCCACCTTTGGACCTTTCAGAAAAGAGATGGCTTCTGAGTGTCAAGCAGATGATTAGACCAAGCTGCAAACACAATCCCACATTCCCATTTTAACCAGTCTGAACCTCCACATCAGCCCCCTTCACTGCTTTCAATAACTCATTTTCTAGCTTTTTTTGGATTGTTAAGAACAAATTTGGACATCTTTTCTTCGTTTGCTCTTCCCGGCCATCTCGAATGTATCAGAAGAAAGGAAATTTCTAGCATCATTGTCAGAAACAAGACTGAAGTCACACGCTACCACCAAACACCAGTGTTCTTTTCACCAGACAGCGGCCCACGGAGGGTAACAGGTCTCTAGTCGCTGCCCATTGCGTGGAAATCCAAATGGCTCCGTTATCTTACCTTGAGGAGGGCTGGGCAAGTTGTGCCGTGTTTTGTAAGACCAGTCGAGCATCTGGCAGCCAAGAATGATCTGCTGGTTCTTATGTGGCCCTGGGGACACCAAGAACAGCCAGACACAGAACAGAACTCACATAGCCGAATATGTTCAATCATATCAAGCTACAAAAGCCAGAGCCACACGGAAGCTCAGGTAACCACTGAGACAAAGAGAATGAAAATTCCCCGATACTGGTCATCAGGGGTCCCCAATTCTCTGGAGCATCTGAGACTTGATGTGACAGCACTGGAAGAGGCCAACAGTCCGTGAACAGGTCAGGGCCTACAAGGACAGAATGCCACTCTATAGCCATCCAGGTGGGGCTACAGGTGGGGCTGGCGGGAGCAGACGTGGGCCCACAGACTGGCCTGAGCCTCTGCTACGTGCTCACTAGCCGTGTGGCCTCAGGCAAATAAAACAATCCCTGTGCCTCAGTTTCCTCTTCTTTAAGAGGTGGGATAATAAAAGACTAGTGTATTTCATAGGATTATTGTGAGGATTAAATGATTTAATATACAAGGAAGTGTTGTGAACAGGGCTCAACACTTAATAAGTGCTCAACAGTTGCTGTGGTCGCTGGTGTTACTGAACTGTCAGCCTGGCTGGGAGGCATGCCTAGGAGGTGAGACAAATGTTTCACACGTATGAAGATGCCCTGTTCAGATGATACGAATCAACTGCTGTCAGAATGTTCCTCCCTTTCCTGTACCAAGATCTGTTTTCTTCATGCTCACCCAGTCCCACACCAGTCCTTCTCTTCTTTGGGCCAAATATCCCTTCAATGAGCCCTCAAATGACATGGTTTCCACACCCCTCCCTCTTAGGTCACCCTCCTTAGAATAAGCTCAAGTTGCTAAACATCCATCTCTAAAGCCAGTTCCCACCCAGCCCAACAGCCCAAGGCCAGCAGCATCACCCCCGCCTTGAGTTGAGTGTCCTGCTTCCATTACGAGGACCTCTGAGCGCATTCATGGGGCTGAGGCTGCTGCTCAGCCCTGGGGCCCAGCCCCTCCAGCTCCCCCCTCACAGGAGTTGGCTGGTACCTCCCTTGGCCAGTGATCCTGGGCCTTCGATTCAGTAATTACACTGCTTGTGTCTCCTCCTTACTCAGCCAACTTGAAGGACTTCCTTAGAGGGGGAAGTCACCTCCACCCAGTCTGTCCCCACTGACCCTGTCCCCGTGGCATGTGCCCTGCTTAAGCTGTGCTTGAACCCCCTATGGCACCTCTGTCCACCCTGCTTTGGTCTCAGACACCTCTGTAGGGCTCCTTCCCCCAGCCCTGTGCCTTACAACTGGGCTCTCCTTAGCCGGAGAGCGAGAGGCCATGCAGGAAGGAGACTGTGGCACTTCCCATTGCATCTTTAAAACCACAGCTACGCCGGAGCCCAGAAATAGAAGCCACACCCGCCTTCTTTGGCATGGGCACATGGGCATGGGCTCAGTTCTCCTGCCACAGCGGGAAGGGCCCGCTCCCACGGAAGGCACTTGACCAGCTGTTCTGGGGACAGCCACAGCTCTGCGGATGGGTCCTCAAGCAGGGCAGGTGCTGACGCGAAGGCACAGCAAAGGTGGCACGGGCTACCCTGCTCATTGCCTCTCCTTCCCTTGTCACTGCTGCTCGCAGTTCCAAATCCAGACCTCCAGCTTCTGAAAACGAAAATGTTTTCTTTCTCCAGACAATACTGAGAGGCTCCCCCGGTCAAGCCCCAGTGTCCTTCCTGGAGACACAGGCTCCAGCTGAGCTCTGCTCCAAGCCGGCTCTGTCCCCAAGCCCCCAAGCCCTGCTGGCTTCCCCCACCCACCGTCCCTGCCTCGGGAAGACGCTACAGGTGTGCAGGGCGACCAGGAAAGCACCAGCACCTTTACCAGTTGTGATCTGCTTAGGAAATGAAATTGGTTTCCACGATGGCTAAATTGCTTGCAATTCTTTCTTTTTTCTCTGTCCTCTCAAGAGTCTTCCTAACCAAGAGAGAAAAGTATTTGTTTTCTTTTTGCACTCTCTTAAGAAAGAAAGAAAAAGAAAGAAAGAAAGAAAGAAAGAAAGAAAGAAAGAAAGAAAGAAAGAAAGAAAGAAAGAAAGAAAGGAAGGAAGGAAGGAAGGAAGGAAGGAAGGAAAGCCAATATAAGTCAAACCGACTTGATTTAGCTCATTATTAAACATATACATAGGATCATCTCTGTTCTTGGAATGTGATCTGTCACCTGCATGCAGACCGTGTGACATATCTATGTTTCTTTTTCTTTTTTTTTTTTTTTTTTTTGAGACAGAGTCTCACTTTGTTGCCAGGCTAGAGTGAGTGCCGTGGTGTCAGCCTAGCTCACAGCAACCTCAAACTCCTGGGCTCAAGCAATCCTCCTGCCTCAGCCTCCCGAGTGGCTGGGACTACAGGCATGCGTCACCATGCCTGGCTCATTTTTTCTATATATATATTAGTTGGCCAATTAATTTCTTTCTATTTCGGGGGTCTCACTCTTGCTCAGGCTGGTTTCGAACTCCCAACCTCGAGCAATCCGCTTGCCTTGGCCTCCCAGAGTGCTAGGGTTACAGGCGTGAGCCACCGCGCCCGGCCTCTATGTTTCAATTACTTCTCTGAATCAGGGCTTCCCTTCCCAACAAAAAGTATCGGTATTTGCCTTACTTTGGACAACCAAAAGGGCTCACTAGAGTGGTCCCTTCTAAAATAAAGGGAGAGTGGCCCCTACGACAAATTTCAGTTTCTACAATTCTAGAATGTAGAAAGGGCAACCGGCCAGTAACTTTAACACCCAGACTCTACCAGGCACCGTGGAGGGGCCAAGGAAAACCTTCCCCTTCGCCCTCTGAGGGTTCACTGGAAAATCAACTCACAAAAGGCAGAGAGAAAATAAGAGGAAACACACAAATTTATTTTAACATGCACCACACAGGGGAGTGGCAGGAGAATGATTATCCAATAACTGCAGGAGTACAGATGTTTATATACCCTTCTTCACAGGGGAAGGAGAGGGGGGGAAATGTAGCAATTTGAGGGATAGTTAATGATTTTTAGGAGGAAATGAATGGACTTGAGGAACATACAATGGCCTGGGACAAAGTCTATTGGGCCCACAGAGCAGACAAAGGCTGGTAAATGATTCCCTTTGAAATACTGAAGGGGACCAAAATAGAAGACAGTGTTTGTGACAAAATGTCCAGGTGTATTGACAGACTTCAGTCTTTCTTCCTGTGACATGAGTTCAGTTAATAAAAACTCAGGGAAGGCCAGGCATGGTGGCTCATGCCTGTAATCCTAGCACTCTGGGAGGCTGAGGCGGGAAGATTGATCAAGGTCAGGAGTTTGAGACCAGCCTGAGCAAGAAGAGCAAGACTCCGTCTCTACTAAAAATAGAAAGAAATTAATTGGCCAACTAAAAATACATAGAAAAAATTAGCCAGGCATGGTGGCGCATGCCTGTAGTCCCAGCTACTTGGGAGGCTGAGGCAGGAGGATGGCTGAAGCCCAGGAGTTTGAGGTTGCTGTGAGCTAGGCTGACGCCACAGCACTCTAGCCTGGGCAACAGAGTAAGATTCTGTCTGAAAAAAAAAAAAAAAAAAAAACTCAGGGAAGGGACTAGAGTTGATTGGTTTCTTCTTTGCTCAGTCCAGACTGTAGGCAGATGAGGGAACTTGACTCCCCCCCTCCCCAGATGATGAGCCACATTCTGCATTCTAATTCCCGCACCTGTCCTCATCTTCCCCAATGCCCATCAGCTCCTACTACATGCTCTGAAAATCCCAGGTTTTCTGAATCCATGCACAATGGTTGGAAACAGATTAAATAAACACATGCTAACCTTATAGGTGTTCAGCAAATATATTTTTCTATTTTTCCCTACAAAATTCATTCACAGTCCTTGTTCTTTTATGCCCTTCTAAAGTATAATAACCACCCTATTGCTTACCAATTCTTCCTTAAGCCAGGACTCTCCATGCCATGTCTTGTGCATGAATGCAACCCTGTTTCCAGGACTCCTGAATTTATGCTGCCTTGTGATCAAGAATCACTTCTGTCACTGTCACCAGTGACATGTCTGTGTTTGGAAACTGACAGTGTTATACAAAACTACCCCATTATACAATAAGAATGCTATCCATGAAGATCTATCATTATATTTACCAGTCAAAATTTTAGCTGTTACCATTGGTATTACCAATTAAATAAATTTAGAAGAAAGTTTTTAGAAATAGCAGGAGCTATTTATATGCTATTTTATTTCCATAAGACATCAATTGGTTCCATAGTTAATAATATGTACAAGTGCAGAATCGTATTGATTTCTCCATTCATTTGACACATATTTGTTTGGGGACTTTCGGAGTGCCAACACTGTGCCAGGTGCTGGGCACATGGTCACAGACACAACTAGCAAGAACACAGGTCCCTGATAGAGGAAACAGATATTTTATTTTATCAATTGTAAGGCACACATTTGTTCATATTTAATATCTTTGCAATTGGAATGCATCTTACACATGCTATTGGCTAGGCCATGGTTGTGACATTGATCAAAAGTGCTCACGTTGCCATCCTTTCAACTGAGTTATGTGCCTTGTTGAGTGGTACTGCATGGGTTGAGCTTAACTGCCAGTTAGACTGTTTTTGAAAAGACTAACCCATGATTTGCACTCAAAAAGGCACCGGAGACAGAGGCAAGGCATAAATTTGATATTCATCATCGGAGTGACTGTCATCCTATATTTTCTTACAAAGTAAAAGACAAGTGTTTTATGGAAAGATGAGCACAATATATGAGGCTGTGCTTTACCGATGCATGTGCAAAAGGATTGTCCATCATGCTCTAAGCAAAGCAACTGACAGTAGGAGAAAGTGCCAAACCCTTAAAGTGGATGAAAGAAATCTCCAGACAGTGAGAGGCTCCTGCGGCCAATTCATGGACCATCATTAAGACATCATGTTGCAGTTTAATTTGTAGCTTTCTTTTTTCGTTTGTAGTGGTTTACATAAAACAATGGTCTATCATACTGTGCATGGCCTATTAGATTTAGTGAAATACTGTAATCAACAAGCAAGCAAAACATAAAATCATTACAGGTCCTGAAAGTATTATGAGACAGTAAACAAGATGTTGGAATAAAGAAAAACAGAAGAACCTAGCTTAGATAGAGAGGTCAAGAAAGGTCTCACCCAAGAGCCCAGGAGAAGCAGCCCTGTGAAGAGCCTGTAGAACATTCCAGGTAAAGGGAACCACTGGTGCAAAGCCCCCGAGGTGGGAAAGAGCCCATGTGTTCTGGGAGGATTTTATCGCTGCCCACTGCCCTGGCCTGCTTTGGAAGCACAGGCAGCACGTGGCCTCAAGCCAGTCTGGCACACAGCAATCCGACACATGGCAAACATTACAATACAAACAACTTCACATTTTTAAAAGTACTTGTTATATCTCATCCTGAAACATAGGAGGTGTCAAATATATCCTAATTGGTCTGGTAAAGGCACTGCCCATTGGCATTGTCACCTGTGAAAAGATTCCGTAGCAAATAACCACAGGGGAAAAGTTAATACCCAACTCAGATATGGCAAATCCCACTTTTCTGCCTCTTTAGCTCGAGTGTTTTCTTCTCTGAAGTTGCTCTGTGCCCTTATCTTGGCATCCTTCGCAACCAGACCTTTTGCCAAAACGCCATGAATTCCTTGCATGAACACTTTGGGTCAAGAGACTTAAAAGAATTTAGAAAGAAATTAACCTCGAGTTTGCCAATATACCTATAAATAAACTAGTGAATTTCTCTTAGGAAACTGACCCGCTGTAACACATCAGTTTACCTACATTCAAACTGGGACTCACTTTTATTCACAAGATTTTAGGATCCTCTTTTAGAAGACAATAAAAACCACCATCCCCAGGAGGCACTACCGTTTCTGAAGTGGATTGATACACACTCTCTAGCGTCCTCCTCCCAGCCGGTCTGTGATGCAGGTGCTAAGCTCCATTAAAGGACAAGGAGACCAAAGCTCGGGTAGGACAAAGGACTTGCCTAAGGTCACGTGGCTGGTCAGAGCAAAGACTAAAGCCCAATGTCAGGGCTCTTTTCATTTCTTTAAGTAGGTCTTATGACCTCAAAAGTAAAGGCCAATGTGAGGGGTCAGATTGGAGTTGCCCAGTAATATGTAAGACTAAGACATCTAATTAAATTTGCATTTCAAACGATGAATAATTTTTTTAGTGTATGTGAATCCCAAATATTTCATGGGATATACTTATATTTTAAAAAAAAGTTTTCATTGTTTATCTGAAATTCAAATCTGACTGGATGTCCTGTACTTTGATTGGCTGAACCTGGAAACCCTGTCACTTAAATGGATGTGAGCTATTCTTTCTTCCCACCACTCCCCACCTTTGGACTGTCTATGTAGTTACCATTTCTCTCTTTCTCTTCTAGTCAAATTTCCTCTAAGTCAGGATTTTTTTTTGAGACAGAGTCTTGCTTTGTCACCCAGGCTAGAGTGCCATGGCATCAGCCTTGCTCACAGCAACCTCAAACTCCTTGGCTCAAGTGGTACTCCTGCCTCAGCTTCCTGAGTAGCTGGGACTACAGGTGTGCACCACCACACCTGGCTAATTTTTCTATTGTTAGTAGAGACAGGGGTCTCATTCTTCCTCAGGCTGGTCTCCAACTCCTTAGCTCAAGTGATCCTCCTGCCTCAACCTCCCAGAGTGCTAGGATTATAGGCATGAGCCACTGTACCTGGCCTAAACAAGGAATTTTTAACCTAGAGGCTGTTGACCCTCTGTGTGTCTATGACAGAATTCAGGAAAGTTCATGAACTTGGGTGGGAAAAATTAGCTCTTCACTGACCTCTAACTTGAATTTAACATTTCTTTCAATTACAAATGTGAGCAGAAAAACACAGTAGATCACATTACAATTGTTACAGATCTCTCAAAATATCATTTACTCTCCAAACTACTACCTCAACATCACAGTAATAGCTACCCTGGCCATTGGATCTTTTTAAATGAAGGATGCGGTTTTGATTCCCCAGGAAGCAGGTGCTGAGACAGAGTTTAGGGTGCAGGAGGTTTATCAGGGAGTGCCTTGGGGATTGCACCTGTGGGAGGAAGAGGAAGGAAGCAGGAGTGGGCAGAGGGAGAAATTCAGCCCATTGCAGGCTCAGTAGCCTTGGCCTACCCTACAGCAAGCTCCAGACCTGAAGTGACCTGCAAGTTGTCCCCCACTGGGCCAAGATGGCCGGATCTTTAACTCCCCACCTGGATCTGCAAGGTGGCTCTCTGCAGCTGAAGCAGACAGTAAGGACTGACAGCTGTGGCTGCCAGCTGCCCACACTCCCAACACCCAGGGCAGCAAATCTTTCCTTGAATGGGATCTGGGCAGGACATCGCCATGCCCGCCTAAATGAAGGAATTCATTGATGCCAAGCTTGTACCCTAAGCTATGCCACGCACTGCATGCACCATTCTTACTAGCATGGTTTACATAAAAGCCTAAGGTCACTTAACCTAGTGATTCCACTTTCAGGAATTCATTCAGAAAGTGTTAATGTGGGATGCAGAGAAAGGTCCATGAATGGGATTACATCACAGTATTGTTTACATTTGAAAAAAAAGTGGATGTGACTTAAATTACAACAGTAGAGGCTGGACCAAATAATTCTGGTACAACCGCACACTGGAATTCTTTGTGGCCAATTATTGATGTCATGGGGAATGTTCAAGACAAAACACCGAGCTATAAAATCAGGACTCTAAATGAAATATCTATGTATATATTTATGTACACAGACAAACTCATATATCCACATGCAGACACATATTGCATTTTCAAAACTAGAAAGAAACCATAATACAACAGTTATCTCTGATTAGGGGATTACAGGTAATTTTGGTTATTTTTCCTCATATTTTAGTGCTTTTGTCCATCTCTAAGTTTTCTACAATAAACATTTTATTCCTTTTTGAATTTAATAAAAAGTTTGGTTTAGGTTTTTTGGGTTGTTTTATTTTGCTTTTTAAGAGAGGAAACACCATCCAAGGCAGAGGCAGAGACAGATGTGAAAAATGAGGACAGGGCCTTTGAACCCAGAGTGGTGTCAGGGAGGAGAAGAGTGGCCTGGATCGGCTGAGTCTGCCAGACTGCTCCAAAAAGCCACGGGGATCAAAGCCCACGGGTAACTTCTCCAGACCAAGTAGCCTTTTAAGAAGGCGGATGGAGTCTCACACCTGTCCCGCCTCATCTTAAAGTGGCCTGGTCGTAGTGCCAGAGCTTCCGCGGAAGTACAGTGCCCTGGAATCAGCTGCTCTGGGCACGACAAGGGAGGGAGCATGGCAGGGGGAGGTGACAAAAGGTGAGCTCCTGGCCTCTGTCCTCAAGGAACTCACGGTCAATGTGGGGAAGCGGGACAGCCATAAAATGATGGCCTATCACAGTGACGGTCACTGCACAAACATCCTCTGGACCCCAGAACAGAAGCACCACCTTTCAGGTCCGTTACATTAGGCCAAACCCAAAACACCAACCAACACATAAATAAATAAAGTACCGAGAAAAGGAGACACAGAGGAATGCAGAAAAGCAAAAAAAATCTCCTCCAAACTGATAAATGTTTCATCTCAAAGGACGTGCGACCTTTCCCAGGCATCCTGCCACTGCAGAAGTCAATTATTCACGGCCCGTGGCCCCCAGATTCCGCTCAGCACAGCCTGGAATCAGGGAGTGAGTTCATTTAATGGAAGCTTAGCAGATTCAGAATTCTCTAAAATTCCACATCCCTTTCTGCCAAGAAGCTGTTTTGAAAGATGACACTCCCTTGATGTGAATTTGCAGCCGGCCCCATTAACGAGGCTTCAGTCGGAAAACATTTTTAGATCAACCCTGTTCCAGACATTTGCTCCCAAGGACAAACTAGAAGAAACTCTGCAGCAGCTCAAACCTTCCTGAGCTCTTTGATGATCAGAAATGAGGGGGAAATATTAGAACGAATCTTATTAATCCAAATATTCTCAACAACCTTCAAAGCAAACCACTCCTCTGTGTTCTAGGAAGCATAGTTCCTGCAGAGCCGGCCCCTCTGGCCCTAATTCCTATTAGCCAAGCCAGCCCCTTAAAAACAAACGGACCCCAGAACAATGGGGGGAAACTTTAAAAGTCAATGGAGGAAAAGAAAAAGGAAGAGGAAGTAGGTAAATGAAAGAAGGAGAGTGAGGGTTGGAAAACCCACTGGAATTAGCAGGTGCCTCATTTTGTTAAAAAAAAAAAAAAAAAGCCTAAGGTCCCCTAGTGACACAGCTCTTTGAAAGAAGCCCCCTTGGTTCACTCCTGTGCAACTGAGAAGTCAGGAGACACGCCGAGGCAGCTGGCATCTGCATCCTGGCCCCACTCACAAGAGGCTGAGCACCCCAGAACTCTTGGTACCACATGCGACTGCATTTCTCTCGGGTGTGGTAGGAGGGGGGTGTTTCCGTTTCCAAACCTCAGAGCCATTTGCTCTCAGATAAACAAACATCTCCTCAGCCTTTGCCAACTTCGCCCAGCCAGAAAGTCATAATGCAGAATTAGCAGCATTTCAATCACTTGGGTGACGAGCTGGTGACAGGCTGAACTAGGATTAGTGAAGCAATCGGATGTCGTTACAGGAAATAGGCAACGAGGAGGGAATGGGAACAGTGGTACGGTCATCATCGTCGTCATCATAAAGCCCCCTGTTGACACAGAGTTTGTGGTTGCCAGTCTAACAAAATGAACAACAGCACCTGTTTGTAGTCCGAATCCCAGCTCCTCTACTTTCGAGTGGGGTGACTTGGAGCAAGTTTCTAGACCTTTCTGAGCCTTGGTTTTCTATCTATGGAGGGTGGATAACAAGCTCTACTGCATAAGATTGTTGAGAGGTTTGCATCAAACAATGTCTGTTTGACTCAAAGGCATTTGCAAAGCATTAGAAGTACCAGCAGCAGGAGAAGTAATGGTAGTATTGGCATTATAATAGTATTTTCTATTATTTCAGCTGATATTATATACTATTTCATTTTACTCTTACTTCATACAGGAGACATTTTTAACCCTATTTGGGTGAAGGTAGAAAAGAGACCCAGAAAAGTCAAATATGTCCTTCCCAGTAAGTGTAAGAAGTTAATGGGGCAACAAGGGGTACACGTTAGTTTCCTGTTGCTTCTGTAACAAATCACTGCACATTTAATGACTTAAACTGACATTATCTTACAGTTCTGGAAGTCAAAAGTCCTAAAATCGAGGTGTCAAAAGGGGTGTTTTCCTTCTGGAGACTCAAGAAGAGGAACCATTTTCCTTCTTCTTCTCCTTCCAGAGGCCACTGGTTGTCCTTGGCTTGTGACCTCTTCCTCCAGCTTCAAATCCAGCAGCAAAACTTCTTCCAGTTTCTCTGACTCTCACCTTCCAATTTCTCCTGCCTCTCTGTTACAAAGATGTCTGTGGTTACACTGGGCCCATCCAGATAAATCAGGATAATCCCATTTCAATATCCTTAACTCAATCACTCCTGCGAAGTTCCTTTTGCATGTGAGGTAATATATTCACAGGTGCCAGGGGTCAGGATATGGACATCTCTGGGAGTGGTCATTATTCAGCCTACTACAGACTGGATCTTGTTCTGCAGAATGGAACTATTTGGAGTTGGGGATGGATTTTTGTTTGTTTTTCTTTTGCTTTAAATTCTTTATTTACTTATTTATTTTTTTTATTTTTTATTTTTTGAGATAGGGTCTTGCTCTGTCACCCAGGCCAGAGTGCAATGGTACAATCATAGCTCACTGTAACCCCAAACTCCTGGGTTCTAATGATCCACCCAACTTGCTAGGACTATGGACATGCACCTCCATGCTCAGATAATTTTTTAATTTTTTTTATGGAGATAGGGTCTCGCTCTGTCATCCAGGTTGGAGTGTAGTGGTACCATCATAGCTCACTGCAGCTTTGAACTCCTGGGTTTAAAGGATCCTCCTGCCTCAGCTTCCCAAAGTGCTAGAAATACAGGCATGAGCCACTGCGCCCAGCCTGTTGCATTTATTTATTCTGCAAATACTCTAGAGCAGCTACTATGGGCAGGGCACATTTGTAACCTATTACCTGCTCCTGTCTGGATATAACCACATCAGAATCAAGCTTTGCTAGTGTGAAATAAAAGGGTCTTTACGCATACATCCTAAAATATCACTGAAACCCAGACTCCGAAAAACAAAAGGGGCCTCAAGAGACCATTAGTCCATCCTCTTATTCTACGAAGGGGCAGACGCAGACCCAGAGGAGTGCTATATCATCCCCGTTGTCAAAGAGTGAGTTTGTGAGAGGTTATAGGGCCTGAATTAGGACGGGAAAAAGAAAAGCTAACAAAGCGAGAGGCATTCTGAAAACAAAATCAGTGAGCTCGAATAGCGCGGCAATGGGGTGGGGAGATGTAGGGGCCAAGAGTGCCTGATGTTTATGGCGTAGGGGGTGTCATTCACTGACCTAGGGACAGCTAGCAGAGGGAGGCCACTTTCTGGGAGAAATAATGTATTTAATGTGTTGTAGAACTTGGATCTCTTTTTAATACCACTGTGAAACTTTCCGTGACTCCTTCTCTCCTCACTTACGGAGAATCATGTCTGGCCACACGTGTCAGTGTGGCCACACGTGTCAGCTCTTTCTTTTCGCTGACACTGAGCCAGGCCGTGAGAGTGAAATTTTGTCCCAACAGCCACCAGCTTGCACTTGAGCCCCCACGCAATGAGATTTGCTGCACACCTTGGTTTGAGCTTTAAAGAGGTGGCCCCGCTTGTCCCCTGGCTTGCCTTGTTTCTAGGGAGATGTCCATTAAGCTCTTATCTTTGTTCCTTGGTGAGCAATGTGGCTTTTTACTCTGGCTTCTTGTAAGGCTTTCTTGTAATCACTGGTTTTAAGCAATTTTATTTTGCTGTGCCTTGGTGCAGTTTTCTTCCTGTTTCTTGTGTTTCGGGATCATTGATCATCTTGGATCTATGTATTTAGGGTTTTCATCAAATTAAGACATTTTTCTGCCATTATTTCTTCAAGTATTTTTTTCTGCTCCCTCCCTCCTCTCCTTTGGAATCTTGGATTACACATACATGAGGCCTCTTCAAATTGCCCCACAGCTCCCTGGTGCTCTGTTAATTTTTCAGTCTTTTTTTCCCTGTGTGTTTCATTTTTGGAGAGCGTGTGTTACTATTCCCTCAAGTTCACTAATCTTTTCTTCCGCCATAGCGCATCTCACCCAATGTATTGCTCATCTCAGACGTTGTTTGTTCAATCTCTAGAAGTTCAATTTAGATGTTTTATATCGTCCATATTTCTTCTTAACATGTTTACACTTTCCTCTACCTTCCTGAACAAGTAGAATATAATTACAAGAACTGTTTTAATATTCTTGTCAACTAATTCTACCATCTATATCATTTCTAGATTGGTTTCCATTGATCTTTCCCCTCATAATTGTCAAGTGTGTGACCAGATGGCAGGTCCGTGTTCCCTGGCTCTTTGTTCCCAGTACTGAAGAATGGTTACTGGTACTGAGTTGACCAAGCAAATGAGCAGACCAAGCAGATGCAAGCCAGCAAAGTGTGAAAGTTTATTAAAGCATAGAACATTCTGGAGAAGGAATGGGTCAACCCCCGTGAGTGGAGGAGACCCTGAGTTTAATAAGATTTCTCTCTTTTATGCTGATTCCCTAATTTTATGTTAAGCAAGGGGTGAAATATTCATGGTTTTTCTTGGAAAAAGTTGGAGAATTCCCAGAATCGTGAATCCTCCCCTTTTCTACCTCGTAAGGCAATTCTCACACGTTGCTATGGTATTTGTAAACTGTCATGGCGCCAGGTGTGATTTTTACTATGTTAATGAGGGTAGGTCACTTGAGGATACTGTCACCTTACTTGTACGTATGCTCCAAAGACCCTCATTTGTGGCTTTGGTTGTATCTCCACTTTGTGGCCTTTCTACCTCTTTCTGGTTGGTCAGTCCTTGGGGACCCCTTGACACATCATCTGGTTTTTTTCTTGGAAGCCCCCCTTCTGGTCAATTTGTTCCTCTTAGTAGACAAAGCATCTCCTAACGTCATCTATTTCTCAATGGAACCTCCACCTAGATAAAGCAGATAAAGCTCCCCTTCCTCCCTGTCCTAACCTAACATTATAGGTTGTATTTCCCTGCTTCTTTGCATACCTGGTAATTTTTGATCAGATACCAGCTATTGTAATTTTACCTTGTGGGTGCTGGGTATTACTGCATTATTTTTAACATTCTTTAGCTTTGTTCTGGGGTGCAGTTAAATTGCTTAGAAACACTTTGATCCCTTTGAGGCTTGCTTTAAAACTTTGTTAGGTGAGCCCAGAAACAGCTTTTTAGTCTAGAGCTAATTTGCCCCACTATTGGGGTGACAACCTTTTGAGAATCCTAGCCGATGCCTTATGTTTGCAAGGCTTTCTCACTCTGGTTGGTGGGCACACAAACTCTTCCCAGCCCCCTGTGAGCGCCAGGGGATTGTCACACCTGCTCCTTTCTGGTGGTTGTTTCCCCGGCCCCAGGTAGTTTTCTTGCGTGCCTGCACTGATCTCTACTCAGCTGAAGACTCAGGAGGACCCTCTGCAGGTCTCGGGAGCTCTCTCCTCTCCAGCGCTCTTCTTTGTCAGCCCTGGCTGCCTGAACACCAGCTCTGTCTCTACAGGGAGGGGCCTGTACGCTGGAAACTCTTTCCAGGTTGCAAACTGGATCAATTGTAGAGCACTTCCCATTTATTTCCCCTTTCTCAAGATTGCTGCCCTGTGCTGCTTGTTGCCCAGTGTTTGAAAACCATGACTCATATATCTTGTCCAGTTGTTTACAGTGAGAAGGTGAGTCTGAACGCTGCTGCTCCATCTTGGCTGAAAGCAGAAGTCCTCTCCTATACTATCCTTTTGAATACTGGAAAGTGGAATGGATCACTTAAAAGAATTAAACCCACCTCGATCCTGTTAAATTACTGGGAAATAGTTTTATTAGGGTAGAAAGCCTAATAGGTGCTCAGGGTGCAGGTGGAGAAAAACTTCTCATGCAGAGATTAGGATGCATAAAAGTAAAAAACTTTATTTTATCCTTTTAGAAGGAGAGAGCGAATTACAGAATAAGAGGAAAGAGAGAGAGAGAGCAGGGAGAGGGCGAAGCATTCCAAAGAAAGAGAGAAGGGGGCGCCAGCCCTGGCACCAAATGGCTTGCTGATTGTAAGGAGAATGAAGAGGAAAAAAAAAATAGTGATGGCTGTCGGTTGATAACAAAAGCAGTGGCAGGATGTCAAAGTCCAAGAGTTGGTTTTCCCACCTTTCCTTGGAGATGGGACTCTGCCCTTGAGATCCGGTTGAGGCTGTATCTCCTTCTCCTGCTGTTTACTCAGGAGCTCTGTAAAAGCAGATTTTCAAACAGCAATTCTAAAGAGAAAGAATTATGCGTCTTTTCCATCTGTTCAGCTCTTTTCAAAAGTTGCACAAAATAGAACTCCCATGGGGTGCCTATTAGAGGGAGCACCCACAGGATTGATCTTTAGCTGTTACTAGGAATTTACAGGATTAGATATTTTCCTGTTATTTCAGCAAAGCCGCCCCTTTCAAGTTTACTTTTTTTTTGGAAACGGAGTCTTGCTCTGTTACCCTGGCTAGAGTACAGTGGTGTCAGCCTAGCTCACAGCAACCTCAAACTCCTGGGCTCCAGTGATCCTCCTGCGTCAGCCTCCCGAGAAGCAGGGATTACAGGCGTGCGCCATCATGCTTGGGGCTAATTTTTTCTATTTTTTTTAGAGATGGGGTCTCGCTCTGGTTCAGGCTGGTCTCAAACTCCTGGCCTCAAACAATCCTCCCGCTTAGGCCAGTTTTACCCTTTTAAGGCTTGCTTTAAAACTTTGTTAGGTAGAACAAGATCAGCCTTTGGTCTACAGCCAATCTGCCCCTAGATTACTAACAACTCTGCCTATGTTGTTAATAATTACAATATTAATAATAATTACAATTAATTATTAATTACAATATGGCGACATATTAATAATTAATTACATATTAATAATTTATTGATATTAATAAATACAATAATAATTATAATATGGTGACAATATATCCATGTCCCACACTATTCATTACTAAGTCTCCCTTCAACACCCGTATTTGAGTAGAAGTGTTTACTGCCGCACCTCATTCCCTTATTGATTCACAATGCAAAGTTCCCCAAGGTTTCAATGAGCACCTAAAATTTCTTGGGTGCCAGTTTTGCACAGCATCGGGGCTCCTGCCTCTTACCCACGGTGACTTGCACTCTCCTCTCCACTGCATGGCGTAGCATGCTGAGCTCAACAGTATTCCGTGAGACTGACACTGACGTCCTAGTGCATATCCCCTGCCCGGGGAAGGGCTACAGCCCTAAGCCACCTATGTGACAAAATCAAATCCAAAATTCAGCACTAAAAATACCTCGCTTTTCTGGAGAGAACCTCTTTAGAGGTCTCCCAAGAATTTGAAAGAGGATTTCTAGACTGCAATTTCCAGCGTGGAGAGCTGCAGCCCGAGGGCACTGCAGGGATGTTGGAAGCCCGGCCCAGGGTTCCAGGAAACACCCTTTGTGTGTGAGCCCCTTTCCCACACAAATGCAAGGAGGAGGCCCGTGACCCTGGAAACTGAACCCAGGGGAACAGAAACCCTGCTGAGACTATTCTTGCACTGACCTTAGACGCACAGACACCCGCACAAGCTAGATTTGCTGTCGCCGTCAAATAACATAATAACATGTAAGCATTTCAAAGAGATTCCACTGACATGCTCACTTGCCATCAGACAACAAGGCTATAAGTAAGGCTGGCATCTCAGTGCCCAAGCGACAAATGAGGAAATGAGCCTTGCGGAGGTTAAGTGATGTGAGCAAGGCCAGACAGCTAGTTGGTGGCAGAGCAGGGCCCTGAACCCAAGTGCTTTTGATTCCGTCCAGCTTCCTCTTTCCCTGTAGCGGAAAAGGGAACCACCACCAGCTCCCTGTGTTGACCCTAGACCAGGGTTTCCAGACAGCAGCACTGTTGACATTTTGGGTTGGATAAGTCTTTGTGGTGGGGACTGTCCTGCATCTTGAAGGGGGTTTATAGCATCCCTGGCCTCTGCCCACAAGATGCCAATAGCACTCCCCTTATCCCCAGTTTTGACAACCAAAAATATCTCTAGGTGTTGCCATGCTGCAAAATGTCCCCAGGGGGAGGGAGAAGGTAGAGAAGGACACAAACTCACGCATGCCTCTGTTGAAAATCACTGCCCTAAATGATGCCTGAGAATGTTGCAGCAGTGATGAATTTGTTCTGTGAAAGGAAAAACAAAATCGAAAGAGGAACTTGTGCTATGCCAGTGAGTCTAGGCCCATGGAACTCAGCAATGAGAGACAGAGAATTGTGCAGCCCCAGGGAGTTACCTAAAAGTACTCTTCTTGGCCGCCCTCTAAACTTAAACTTATAGTTTAAGTGCTCTCCTCTCACTCCAACCCCTTAGCCTCAGCCAATTTGGCAAAACCCAAACCACTTTCCAAGGAGACATTTCTGGAAGGCAACTCGGAGTTAGCTAATGTCACGAGGGGCATAGTATTCAATAATTATCAATAGGATGTAGGCTCTGTACATGCAACAACATGGATGAAGCTCACATGGTATTAGATGAGAAGAGCCAGGCACAAAAGAGCACCTACTGCATGCATCCACTTACACGAGGTTCAAGAATAGAACAGATAAATCTAATCTCTGGTGATGGAACTCAGAATAGGTATGTCTTTGGGTGGTATTGCCTGAAGACAGATTTGAGAGAAAGGAAACATTCTGTCTTGAGATTTGTGCACCTTTCTTCACATAAATAAATAAGCCTCCCTACCTGAAAAACAGTGCTGATTCTGGAACCAAACCACCCGGATTTGAGTCCCAGATTGAGAAACTCCCCGCAGCACATACAGGAAGTGCACCGTAAGTTTTCACAGCATTATAACGGAAGGACCCACCCTTCCAAGCAGCAAGGGGAGAGGCTGAGAGAGGTGCTTCTGAACCCCTTCTGCTGCCCTGGCCTCACCCCCACTGCATCCAACACAGAGCACAGAAGTGGCAGCTACAAGCCAGCTGGACTAGCCCCTCCTGTAGGCATCCCCCCCCGACCCCCCACCCCCCACCGTCCCCAACCCCCACCTCCCCCAACCCCCACCACCTAGGCGGGCGCAGCTGCCATCCTCTCTCTTCGGCAATTCCCTCCGGTTCTCTCTGGAGGCTTGCTTAGGAGCTGCCCCTCTTTGCAGAGCTCTTCATCAATAGACTGAATATTTACAGAATACAGCAGTTTTGATTAAACAGTTCATTTCGCTGGAAACTGGGCTATTGTACTGTGTCTCCTCCTGGGTTACTTCCGGCATCAGCAGCCCTTGCTCTTAGTGCACGTTTCTTTGCATTTTAAGGCCGAGCAGAAGAAGAACTGCAGTGAAACAGATCAGAGGAGAAGCAGATGGGAGTTCTCTCTGCTTTCCCCCCATTGTTTCCCGGTGGATTTACCAGGATATCTTTGCTGTTATTTGCTCCTTGCTATCTTTTATTCTTCTCTTTGGAAACTAGCTGAGTCAGAAGGAAAAACAAAACAACAACAACAAAAAAAACGCAGGTGTGTGGAGAAAGAGCATTAGACAGTGTAAGGAGACCTGGATTCTACATCCAGAATCCAGTTGTGTGATTGTTCAGCAGATGTTTTAACTTTTCGGCACCTAGGTATGGGGGCTTTTCTTTTTTTGAATTCTGTTAAATAAAGTGATTGGTCCAGATTTGTGATTTTTAGGATGTACGTCAGCCATGGAAGGCTTCTACCGAACAGAATCTCAGGCAGAAAAAGGTTAAAACCTGAAAGCAACATTGTTTGGGTTGAAATGGCGGTGGGCAGTCAGGAACCCACCGTCTCCTCTGCTGTCTCCTCCCATCCCCCACAGCAACCCCCTAAGTACTGCCACAGGACCCTTGGGCTTGGGGTCCTAGGAGCACAAGTTCTAAACCGTCATTAAATTTGTCTATTAAAAAAAGTCATTTCCCATCCAGTAAAATACTGCTCTAAAGTGTCCCATTTCTATTCATTCCACGCATTATAAACAGATCCTCTGCACTTTAAGAGAACCCATGTGTAAAATCCCACCTGACATATATCTGCATGGAAAAGACTGGAAGGAAATACACAAAACAGTCAAGTAACCAAAAAAAAAAAAAAAAAAAAAACAGTCAAGAGAGGTCACCTCTGGGGGATGGGAATTCAGCGACGGTAATGACTGCAGCAGGATGTTCTGCAGTTTTCATTTTCCCGCCACCCCCTGTAACAAACATTTCAAAGTGCCCAGGCCTGGGCCTGACCCTAAGGCCTTGCCCCCGTCAGAGCGGCCAGGACCAGCCTCCGAGACACCAGCACGCAGACATGGGTGCACGGGCGGCGCTGCAGGTCACAGGCCCCGTGGAAAGCCGTCCACACACAGGATTTCCTCAAGTGTGTCCCATGGACTCATGTCCCAGAAATGCTTGGCCAAAAAAAGGGTGGGCAGGGGTGGGTGGCTTGCTCCAAAGTAATCGGGTTTGGAACCACTGTACACCACCCGCCCCTTCTAGAGATTAAATGCACAGTAGCTTCTTAGGGTGTCGCTCAGGCCAGCAGGAAGCCTGATTAATGTTGCTCCATACAACATTTCCCAAGTTTATTTTTTCTTTAACTCTTTTTTTGCCCATAACTTTTATTAGTATCTCACGAAACTGTTTGGGATCAGAAAAGGCTTCACGAGGGCAATTTTTAAAGACAGAATGATAAGGCTTGACATAAACCAGGAATTGCAGAAGAGGAAAGGGAAGTGGGAAGGACACAGTTTGGGGTCTAGAGGCCTTTGAGAAAAGGGCAAAGACCACCCACGATTCCAAACAATGTCCAGAACTTTCTACTTGTGTTAGTGCCTTTCCTTCCAGCACCTTCCTGGAGAGCAGACAGGGCAGGGATTGCCAGCAGCTCGTGCCCATGGGAAGGGAAGGCGGCTGCGGGCATTGGAAGTGAAGCAGTTCGGCCTCTGCCTCCCTCTCTCCCGGTGCTGGCTCACTGTGACAACCTTTCCCTAGGAAGGGCAGAAAAATGAAATTATCCTGTTGAATCAATTCAGCAAGTAACCCACCTTCGTGCGGGCCCCGCGCTAGGAGCCGGGACCACGTGGATGCTTTAAGACGTGTACGGAGTCTAGGGGTGAAGTCAGCAAGTGAGCGAAGAACCCACCTGCTGTCTACACGGGGCCCTGGGGAGCAAGACAAGGGCCCCTCCCCCGACCGGCTGTCAGGAGGACTTTCCGCATGTTCTAGTCCCTGGAGGTTGAGGGCTGAGGTGCAGGAAGGGAGACAGGTTGCAAGCAGAGGGAAGTGCAAAGGTACAGAGGCCGCCAGGACCTCTGCTCTGCTGGGACAGTGTGCTGGCGGCTGGGGTGGGGCGTGAGCTGGGGGCAGTGGACGCCGGTCCTGGCGGGAAGCTGTCGCCGCTGGCTCATGCTACTGTGAGCTACAGTTGCTGATGCAGGAGGGCCGGAAGAGGGAGTGGGAGATGACTCACAGGGCGAGCAGTGCCTGGAAGAGAGAGGGATGTGTGAGCAGAATGAGGAAGTTAGCGAACGCTGGCGGAGGTGGGAGGTGGGAGGTGGGAAGACAGGCTCAGTCCCCCACGAGTCAAGCAGGTTATGTAAGCAGTCCAGGCATGCGTGACGCTCATCACGGTCATGATCGGAATGATGACAAAGACGACCATGAACTCTCTCCTCTCGCTCGTTCCCTGCTGCTTGTGGGAGTTGTGGTGGGGCTGGGCGAGGCTGCAAAGAATGATGATCAGAAGAGAGAGGTGCGTGCCTTTTTCAGAAGGCACCTGGGGCAGGTAGAGTTGGTGCAAGCCTCCCCACCCATCTCTGACACCCACCCCCATGCATTCCTCTGCAGAAGACAGGCTGGGCCCCACCACGCTCAGCACCGCAGCGGCCCGTATCTAGGACGCCCTCTCACAGACGCTCCTCCCTGCCGAGACTGGCCTAAGCCTGACCCTGCGGTCCTACCCCAGCTGCTGCCTCAGTTTCCCCTGGCCCCAGCTTCCAAGGAGCCTGAAGAGGCAGAGACCCGGGGCCACTGCACACAGAACACTCAGGCTCCCTCCTCTTAGATGCTAAATTCTAGTAACACATTCCCTGGGGTGTTTTCAAATCCAGACGCACCAGAGTTTGGTTCCAGCCTCACTGTGGGCAGGCCCCAGGCTCACCCCCAGCCTCAGGCCGGCTCTGGCTGGGGCTACTGCCCGGTCCCCACAGCGAGCAGCACGGAACAGGCCCAGGCTCTGAGGCCCCAGCGCTGTGGCTGTGAGCTCTGCTGGCTGCAGCCCCAGGCCCCTGCTTGCCTGCTCTTCTGTCAATATGCTCCCGCACCTCCCTGCCCCTGCTGGCTCTCAGAGTGCCACTTCTTTCTGCCAAGACCTCAGGCATTGCCATGGCCCGGCCCCATCCTCACTGATCTCGAGGTTCTTTGTCCCCTTGCAGAGCTCACTCCCTTGCCACTCACACTGGGGACAGCCAGGTAGGAGCTGCCTGTTTTAAAGACAGCCCAATTTCCTCCGGAGTTCAGTTTCTTCCAAAGAGCCTGGCACGTCTTAGCTGCCAGTGTGAACTGTGAGTTCCCAGAGATGCCCATGGCACTTTCCAACATTCATCACTTCTGACACATCTAAAATATGCTCCCTCCTAGCGCTCGCTCGTGATGGACTGGCTGCTGGGGAAGCGGCAGTCTCTGCAGGCCTCTGGGAAGCCCTTGGGGGTGGGGGAGGGGGGCAACAAAGCTTCCTGACCAAGGCCACCTGCTTCCTCCCGCTCCCTTCACCCCTTCCAAGCTGAGCCACTGCGGTCTCCAAGCTCCCAGCCGCTTCCTTCCACAGAATTCTTCGCACCTTGGCTCCCATGACTTCCAAGCACTCCGCCATCTGCCGGGTCCAGCTCTGCCAGAGAGGAAGCTGCCTACACGGGGAGTTCCCTGCAGGGCCACCTTTCCTCTCTCAAGTCACTGTTACTCTCACAGGTCGGTCTTGGAAGGAGACTGAGCCCCTGACCTCAGCTGAAGTCAAGGGCCCCCAAGGTAGCTCAAGGCAAGACGGTGGGGCATCTAGCTAGGCGGGCAGGCGAGCCAACGAGACAGATGAGGCGAGCAGACCCTTTGGCCCCACGGCCAGGCAGTGGGAGCCCAGCTCCTAGAGCCCTCTGGGGCGTGCGAAGGGGGTCGGGGCAAGTGGGCAGCATCCAGACAAGTGGATATCATGCAACTGCCAGAGGCAAACAGGCTGGGATTCTTTCCTTATTTAAAATTATTTTCAAAAAAGTAAATAATCGCATGCTCATAAAGTTAAAAGAATATAAAGTAGAATAGATTTGCAAAATCTGACCTTCTCTCTCCAAGGGCCTCATCCATTCTCTCTCCCCCTCACCTTACATAACCACCTATATCAATTCCATCGTATCTTTCCAACACATCTTTATGCAAATAAAAGCAAAGATGCATTTATTTACTTATGCCCCTACCCTTCCACAAAAGGTATCACACTCTAGATACCATCGTGTGCCTTACTTTTGTCACTGAGCACTACATTCCAGAGATCTTTTCAAACCAATACAGAACAAAGTGTTTTCCATCAAGGTGCAAAATATTCCACTGAGGGACATGTCCCAGTTTAGTCGTCTGGTCTCTGGATAGACACGTGGGATGTTTCCGGTATTTTACAATTCCAGAA
This sequence comes from Microcebus murinus, assembly GCF_040939455.1. Lineage (NCBI taxonomy): Eukaryota > Metazoa > Chordata > Mammalia > Primates > Cheirogaleidae > Microcebus > Microcebus murinus. The sequence continues at coordinate 95,045,545 of NC_134109.1, forward strand.
AATCTTGCAGTGAATGACCTTGTGTTCATTTCATTTCATACGTGTGCAGATAAAACCACAGAGTAAATTCCCAGGCAGAATTTATGCTGGGGGAAGAGTATCAGTCAATTTTTTAAATGTTTACCCATCTGATAGGTGAGACCTTTGTCTCAATATAATTTTAATTTGTGTGTTTCATCTCAGAATGAGGTTGAAGATCTTTCCATATGTTAAAACGTCATTTGTAATCCTTTTCCTGTGAAATGTCTCTTCCTGTCCTTGGCCCATTTTTCCAGAGGTTGCTGGTCTTGTTCCATTTGATTTCTAGACGTTCTTTATGTGTCGGCAGATGAGCCCTTTGTGTGAAGAGTTGCAATTGTTTCTTTCTCACCTTATTATTCATCTTCTGGTTTTGCTTATGGCATTTTTATTTTAGTTTTTTATTTACTTAGCCATGCAGAAGTTTTTTGTTTGCTTTAATGTAGTCTAATTTAACAATCTTTTACAGCTTCTGAATTCTGAGTCACAGAGGGAAGTCTTTGCTCAAAAGGTTGTAAAGGAATTTGCCCATAATTTCTTCTAGTCATTTTATAGTTTTCATTGTTTTATTGAAAATTTGATCCGTTTGGAGTTTTTCCTGGTATAGGAGGGCCATCCAGAAAGGATGCAGCCATTGTTAATGTAACAAGAACGGTTACATGGCTGTATAGCCCTTGTATAGTATGAGGTATGGATCCAACTTATATCTTTCTATCTTTTCCCAGGTCTCCCAATACTATCAATACTATACATCTTTTTTTTTTATTTCAGCATATTATGGGGGTACAAATGTTTAGGTTATATATGTTGCCCTTGCCCTACCCCTCGAGTCAGAGCTTCAAGTGTGTCCATCCCCCAGATGGTGCACATCGCACTCATTATGTATGTATATACCCATCCCCTCCTCCCACCTCCCACCTGCCCGACGCCAGATAAATGTTAATCCCACATGTACACTTAGGTGTTGATCAGTGAAACCAATTTGCTGGTGAGTACATGTGGTGCTTATCCTTCTGTTCTTGGGATACTTCACTTAGTAGAATGGGTTCCAGTTCCATCTGGGAAAATACAAGAGGTGCTGTATCACCGTTGTTTCTTATAGCTGAATAGTACTCCATGGTATACATATACCACATTTTATTAATCCACTCATGTCAATACTATATATCTTTTAAAGTCCACCTTTACCCGACCTCACCAATCTCCAATTTAAGATGCCACTTGATCAAACACTGAATTCAAATATACATAGGTGGGTGTCCCGGATTTCTGTTCTGCTTCTTTGCTCTGTCATCCCTGCACCAGGATACACAGTTTGAATTACTGGATGTTTGTATGTCTTAATATCAAGTAGGACAACTCTTCCCCCCTAGTTCTTGTTTCCTTCTATTTCTTTTTTTTTTTCCCCTCCCCAGAGCTTCCCTGGCCATTACCGACAAGCTGAGCTCTGCCACTGGGCTCTCTTCTCGCTCACGGCCATGTTTAGTTCCCCTCTATTCTACAAGGAGGCCAACTATGCCAGAGAAAGCCAGAGAAAGACGCAAGCGCAGCTCACTTCCCACATAAGTGGGAGGCCCAGGAGCAAGGCCTTCAGGGAGAGCCTCCGTGGGCCATGTCCCTGTGCCTCTTTGACCTTTGGAGCAAAGCCAAGTGGAAGACCAATGTCTTCCTAAAGGCTTGGACTTCAGGAAGTCCAAGCCTTGGCATTGATCTTCTGGTCCATCCAACCTGTTAAATGAAGGTGATCCCAGGTTACCTTGACATGAAGACTTACTTGTCTGATATTCTATCCCCTCACGATCTGTTACTGAGGGGGCCATGGAAGGACCCTTCAAGGAGGGAGAGTTGCTGTTATAACAGCAACTTCAATCACTCCTTCTCCTACCACCAATACCACCATGGCCGCCTCCATTCATTGAGCACCTGCTATATCCCAGGCGTGGTGGGAGGCACTTTACACGTTTATCCCATGAGGAAAGCATCTGTAAACTTGCCCAAAATTACAGCTCATTAGTGGCAGAGCCAAGCTTTGGATCCCAGCCTGGTTCTGAAACTCATATTTTAACCGCTGGGCAAGTTATTCTCAGAATGATCTGCCGCCCTGGGGTAATACAAATTCCCAGTCCTCCCCAGACCTACTGAACCAGCTGCTCTGGGAATGGTGCCTGGGTGGCTGCATCTCGGGCACATGACTGCGTGAGAGCCACCGCTCTCAGATGCGGAGGATCAGGGCAAGTAGCAGGGCGCCGGGAGGGCGCGCATTCCCTTAGCAGAGCTGTAGGGGCGGAGTGCTGGCTGGCGTGTTTTGCAGCCACACCTTTATTTCCCCTATAGCCTGGTTTGGCTCCTCTAGGTGCCTGATTCAGACAGAGCACCCCAGAGCTGGAGCACCCCAGAGCTGGAGCACCCCAGCCGGAAGAGGCAGGGACTCCACAGGGCAGGCTCCAGAGCTGCCACATGATGCCAATAGATTTCCATTGCCCAGGAAATGGCCCAACAAGAGAGGTGAGGCTGAAATCCTCACTCCAAAGAGGATTTTCCAGGCACAAAGTCACAGTGCCACGCCATGCGGCTAAGGCAATCTGCTACCTAAAAGAGGTGCACAGAATTCACAAAGAGGTGCTAAGTAGGATGGCAAAGGTCTTGGTGGATAAGTACCAACAAGTACCGGGAAGGAATTATGTTGGGTCAACACATGAAAGGCAAGTTTCGAAAGGAAAGAGAAACAGTGCATGGCATGCCAAGCTTGCAACTAATTATTTCATCCAGTGTTCACAACAACCCTATGAGACAAGTCTTCCTACTTCTAACTTAGGAGAAGGAAACTGAGACATGCACAGGGTAGGTGATCTTCCCCAGGCTGCACAGTTAATAAGGGCTAAAGGGCAAACGCAGAGACGCCCGGCCCCAAAGCAGCACCTTTTCCACCGCCCCACCCTGTCTCTGCCACAGCCACCCTCCCACCCTCCACCCCCGTGCAGCCTGGAAGCTGTTGGGGTGCACGTCCATCCGTAGTCTGAAGGGGGGAGACAGCAGTCAGCTGGGCCTGCAGACACAGATGGTGGGAGGAGGACACAGGTCCAAAAGAACATCATAGGGGAAGTGGAGCACACGCCCAGAAAAGGTCTGTAGTCACAGAACTTAGATGGGTGGAGAAATAGGATTCTGCTCCTGGCTTGATTGTTTAGGCAGCTGTGGGCCTTGGGCCAGTCGCTGAACCCCTCCTTACTTCTTCTTGCGTAGGACAGGAGCAGCCGTGCTGCAGACACCAGGGGCTGGCAAGTCTCAAAGGGGATGACAGGCACCAAGGGTCTCGGGGAAGCTGAAGGGCATGGGGTGCAGGCTGCAGCTGTTACCCCCAGCTCTGTGAGTGCAGAGGTGACCATACTGGCCACACGCGGGCTCATCCTTCTCCCACATTTCAGAGTCCTTCTCTCCCATCAGGACCAGCCTAAAATCATCTGGGGAGCTGGTGGCGCTGCCTACCCAAGGGGTTCTTCAGGCTGCCTTTATACCAGCCACCTACGGCTGGGCGGGTGCTCCCCCATTCAGCCATCGCAGCACGTACCAGACTGCGTGACAATTGTCCCCTCACTTGCCGCTACCCTGAGACCATGCGCTCCCTGAAAGCACAGTCTGTCTTTTGTGTCGTTGTGTCATGATGTTAAGCACAGTCCCGCCGCAAAGGAGCTGCTGGATAAATGTTTAGTGGAAGGAACAAAGGGACGGCGGGGATCCCCGTGGGCCTTCAGTCCAACACACACCCAAGCGCCACCCTCTCAGCCACAGGCCCCACCCAGGGAAGTCCTGGGGAGTCCTGGGGCCCGGATCAGGACATTTCCTCATCAGGTGACCCCACACTCCTGCCCCAGAGAGCACATCCCACGTGCCTCAGCCCACACCCCCCACCCATGGTTTACTTTTACCTTAAAGAGTAACCTTGGGGCCGGGCGCTGTGGCTCACGCCTGTAATCCTAGCACTCTGGGAGGCCGAGGCGGGCGGATTGCTCGAGGTTGGGAGTTCGAAACCATCCTGAGCGAGACCCCGTCTCTACTAAAAATAGAAAGAAATTAATTGACCAACTAAAAATCTATATACAAAAAATTAGCCGGGCATGGTGGCACATGCCTGTAGTCCCAGCTACTTGGGAGGCTGAGGCAGGAGGATTGCTTGAGCCCAGGAGTTTGAGGTTGCTGTGAGCTAGGCTGACGCCACGGCACTCACTCTAGCCTGGGCAACAAAAAGTGAGACTCTGTCTCAAAAAAAAAAATAAATAAAAAAAAAAAAAAAAAAAAAGAGTAACCTTGGGACTGTCCGGCCAAGTTATTGCTTAATCCTCTCCTGGCGCTACAAGTTTGTCTTTGCCCAGATTCCAACCACGGAGAGGGGAACAGTCTTGCAGAACAGAGCCAGGAGTTCCCAGGTCTCTGCTGCTCTGACTCTCACTTTTCTTTTTGACTGATTTGCTCTGGCCTCAAAAACACTTCTTGGGGGCGTCCTCTACTTACTAAAAGTCAGAGATGGGACAGTCTTAGGACTCACACATCTCAGAACCAAAGAGATCCTGGGAGCTGCTCTAGTACTCTTGGTTTTGCAGAGGTGAAAACCGAGACCCAACAGGTTCAAGTGGAAAATCCAGGACGGGAGCCCTGGCCCAGCTGACTCAGGAGCCGAGGATGTCTCGCTGCACCGCCATGGAGGCCTCAGAGTGGGCGGTCCCAAGCCCTCATTGTCCAAATGAGGAAACTGAGGCCTGGAAAGTGAAATGACTTTCTCAAGGTCAACCAGGATGAGTTCATGAAAAACTAGGACTTCACAGAGATCTTCTGACACACAATCACACAGAGTCCCACCAGTAGCTAAGTACGAGTGGCATTGTTCTGAGTGCCTAAGGCCATATTGTCCATGAAGGCAGATGCCACCCGAAAAAAGAACTTGTTGGGTTGCTTGCCTCACGTGAAATGCCTTCCCTTCAGGTCTCTCTGCTTTCTTCTAAGTCACCAGACGTGCAGTTCAACACAGTCACACTGTATACCAATAGAGTGCAATTATTAAAAGCCTGATTTCGGAGACCCAAGGGTCAGCGTGCTTCCTGCACAGTGCCGAAGGCCTGGCCAAGAAGTTCTAAGGGTCTATCTCAGCAGGGCGACTTTAACTTCCAGGGCTTCAAAGGAGCCACCTTCAGTGCTTAGTAGTATTGTATTGCAAAGAGCACAGACTTAGGGATTGGGCTGCACGGGTTCAAATCCTGCCTCTGCCCTGCCCTCACCCACCCAGGCTCTGAACCTCTGCACTGACCTCCCAGCACTGCGGGGAGGAAGCGGGATGTCTGCAAATTGTTCAGCCCAATGACTGGCACGGGGTAAATGGGTTGAAATCGTTAGCTATGGGGCGGCCACGGAGCGGGAGGTTAGGAGTAGATCTGAGTCAGACTGGCTGAGCTTGGGGCCCAGCTCAGCTGCTTCCTGTGTAGCTTTGGTCAGGGCACTTAGCCTCCCTGGGCCCCTGTTTCCCTTTGGGATAGCATCTACCTCCTAGGGCATCACGAGGACTGGTTAAAAGGAGATGTGCCGGTGGGTGCGGCGTGCACCACCTGGAGACCAAACATGCTAGAAGCTCTGGCATAGCGGGGTGGGGGAGAGGGGCAGGGGCAAGATATGTAACCCTGACAATATTTGTACCCCCATAATATGAAATAATAAAAAATAAAAAACTTTTAAAATTTTTTTAAAAAGAATAATAAAAAAAACTAAGGAAATCTGGATAAACTATGAACTTTAGTTAATAATGTATCTATTGATTATTTATTAATTGTAACAATGTATCATACAAATACAAGATGTTAATAATAAAAGAAACTTTGTGGAACAATAAAAAAAAAAAGGAGGTGTGCCAAGTGCCTGGCAAAAGGTGATAGCCACACGCACGCCCCCTTTATCCAGCCTACCAACTCCCTCCATGCCCCGGCACCCCATCCTCACCTTTAATGAGACTGTTCAGTGTCTGCATGGGCTTCTCTGGGTTGGGCACATGTGTGGCTGACCCCTCTTGGGGGACTGACTTGGCTTCAACTCCCATGTCAGGAAAACGACCACTATTTAACCAAGTAACCCACACCAGGCAATTCATCCTAGTGGAACTAATTCTCTAAAAGGAAAAGCTCTCTCTGTGAAGTTCATTGCAGGTTTGTTTTTAAAGGTGAAAACTTGGAAACATACTGTTTGTCCCATGATAGGGGAAATGGATACGTACATTACCCAACATTCCCTCAGTGGAATATTACTCAGCCTTTAAAAATGACAAGCAGGACCATGGAAAGACGTTTATTATGTAATGTGAAATGAAAAAAGCAAAAAAAAAAAAAAAACAGTTATAGCTGCACAGTTACATGAGAAATATATTTGCTTCAGGATGCAGAATAGAAACACACAAAAAAATAAAAAGTCAATCCATTAGGATGATGAAATGGTGAGTACATTTTCTTAAACATTGTTTTCCACTGTTATTTGGCTTTTGTGCAAATACATTTTTAAAAGAATAAGGAAGGAACCTGATGCTTGCTGCAGAAACAATTTAACTGAAGGCAAGCTCCATCTATGGAAAAATGCCTGGCACAGAACGGGAATGCAGAAAGCGCTGATGAAGGGGAGACTGAGTAAATACATGTATAATGAGTGAACAGAGAACATCACCTCAATGGGACATTGCAGCCCTGAGCCAGCACAAACTGAGACCAAGTGTGCATACAAGGCTCAGCAGACTGTCTGGCACACGGCAAACCCTTGGCACATGCTGACCAGCCGTGTCACCATCAGCAGTGGACGGAGGCAGAGCTGGTCTCGGAGTCTCCACTGCAAGGTATAGCGTCAGGGGGAGAGGCAGGGCTGGGTGCAGAAGCCCTGGGTTCCAATCTCCTTGCTGCCCCTAACTGGCTGTGTGAGCTTAAGCAAGTGAGTTCGTCTCTCTGGGCCTCAGCTTCTTCATCTTTGCAGAGCAGAATAATTTATTGAGATACTATGATGAGTTTATTTTCTCGCCGACACCATTCCTAAGTTTAGAGGTGTTTTCAGGACTGAGAGCAGAAGCCACATGCATCTAAGTTATTTTTCTATTTTTGTGAGAGACTAAGCTCATCCCAGTGCTATCCTAGGTATTAGCAGGGGAGATAAGAAAGACAGAAGATGATTAACTCCTTGACCCGAGGGACTAGGGTAGCAAGAATCCAGCCAGTGCCTCCACGTTCCTCCTAGAGGAGGAGGGGTTTGGTGCCACCAACCTCACAGGATGTCCCCCACCTTGAGCACAAGCCCAAAGTCTGGCTCCGACACTGGGCATCTCAGCAGCTGGGCCTGATGTACCCAGTGACCGGTGTGAACGCTGTGTATACAAGGTTAGGGTGAATGAGCTCCAACCAGAACCGCGCAGGACTCTACCCGCACAGGAGGGTGGGGACGCAAAGCTCCATTTAATTTGTTACAAAAAAAAATTTTTTTAAATGTGCTCCTTGTCACTCAACTTAATTTTTGCAGATCAAGATCGTACTCAGCGGTGAGCTTGTTTTTTTAACTGGTGCTCTCTCTCTCTCTAAAAAGTTACATCAAATTAAAAATCTGATATTTAGCCTTTTCTGATTTCCACAGTGTAAATATTCCCACAAGGCCCATTTCAAACGACCATCCTTAATTTACCAAACTTGGATGGGTAGGCAGAGACGCACACGATTGGCTCCTCTGAGCCAGTGCCCCAGACCCAGCACCCCACTGAGGTTCACACCGTACATGGGGTTTTGCCTAGAAAGTTCTCAAAGGTCCTTCCCAGCATGCAAAACCCAGGGTGCTAGGTTGAGGCTGATGAATAACAGTCAAAACCATTCACTCTATGGAGTGTAATCTGCTGATTTCATTGAAACATGGCCCCGTGGAACTGTTTGACCCTCCTACTCCCAAAGAACACCCCACACGAGGCAGCCCCTTTGTCAGTGAATAAATATAAATGTTCTAGATTGGATTCATTCCCTCCTTTGATTAAGTGGTCTGGGACTAAGAGCAGGCCATGTTTTGTCCTTAAGGGTCACTGAGAGGAAACCCACAAATCTTTCCTTCAAGTTGTTTAAAACAACATATTTTATCCTATAACTTATAACAAGCTTATAGGGCAGGTGCCACTGCGCGTCGCATTTCACAGGTGAGACACAGAGCCAGGCAAGCTGGCTCCGGGGCCCAGGTGTCTAATGGCACGGAGCCATGCACGGGGTGTGGCCCTCTCGGGTCTCTCCCATCCGTGGGTCCGGGTTGGAGAGGAGCCAGCGATCTTCTCTTCTCTCCTTATCTGGGAGCAAGATACCCAAGTCACCCTCTGGCAGCTGACCGCGGAGGAGGAAGTGGCCCTCACTTTCCTCTTACAGGCACAAGCGCTACCAATAGCAAAGCAGTACCTGTCTCCGCCTGCCAACGCTCCCAGAACACTTGTCTCCAGCAGTAACGTCATGAGGCGGGGGGCTCTGGGCTGAGGTAGGACTCACGCACTCCGAGACCCCTTGGCTGTGATACCACAATTAGGACTAAGGTCCTCCACCCCCACCCTCCTTCTGTTCCCTGTTGGCAATGGTGTAGGTCGTGTCTGAGATGGGGGACAAGGGATGAGGTCAAATGAAGCTCAACATCAGAAGCTAGAGCATCATTATAATAGAATAGTAACATTTTGAAACAAGAGCAAGCACAACTGAATTAATTTGACAATCGAAATAGCACTTGGCAACCCAACTTTAAGCCAAGACACCTCCCCCCACCCCCATTCCAAGAGTGGTTGAAGAATCTGTGATTGTCCAGCTCCTGGGTAGCTGGGATGGCATCACAGGACTCTTAGTTTTTATTACCCTGGTCACCCCGGTTGTCTGAGGATATTTCCCACAGGTAAGAAAACACCCCAGGCAGTTGACTTAAGACCCATTCCCTCTTTGCTAACCAGGGGCTTGGAAGCATCAGCCTTTACAAAACATGGGATGTGAGCCCTCTGGGCTTTACACAGCGATGGAGAGAGAGAGTCCCAACCCATCGCAGTAGAACGATGGTAGCTTGTGAACCAGATGCATGGTTTGGGGCATGTCAGTTGGCCTCTCTGGGTCCCAGTTTCTTCATCTGTAAAATAACGAAGCAGACTAGATTGTTGTTGCCAAGCAGAGGTCCCTGGTCCTTGGGGAATAATGGTTGGGGTGGGAGAAGGACATCACCCAGCTACTTTCAAACAAACTGTATATCTGTGAAAAATGATGTTGGCATCTTAATAGGGATTGCATTGAATCTGTAGGGAGATGGTATCGTATGAGTACTCAACCGAATGTCGAGTTTCTTTGCTTTTCTCTGGAATTCCACCTACTTGGTGTGGTAACGCTGATTCTCTCCAGGGGACTGGAAGTGTAGATTGGTGGTGTAATCTGTATTCTTGCTTGATAAGAAAAGGAAAATGAATTGCTCCACAATAAATACAGGTTATTTGAAATGCACAGAAAGAGAACAGAAAGCTAGAACTAAAACGCTTGGGTGGCAGACAGTGCATGGTCTCCAAATGGTGCATGTTTGTAGTCCCAGCTATTAGGGAAGCTGAGGCAGAAGGATCGCTTGAGCCCAGGAGTTTGAGGTTGCTGTGAGCTAGGCTGACACCACTGCACTCTAGCCAGGGCAACAGAGAGAGACTGTGTCTCAAAAAAAATAAATAAAATAAAATAAAATTTTCAAACTGTTTTCCAAAGTGGCTGTGAGTAGTTTTCATTCCCACCAGCAAAGTTTTCATTCCCACCAGTACTATTATCTATGAAGAGTTCTAGTTGTTCCATATCCTCCCCAATACTTGCTTTGTCAGTCTTTTCAATGTTAGCCACTCTAAAAGAAGAGAGGTGATATCTCATTGTGGTTTAAAATTTGCATTTCCCTCATGACTAGTGATGTTAAGCATCTTTTCTTGTGCCATTTGTATATCTTCTTTTAAGAGTATCTGCTCAAATCTCTTGCTGATAACATAATTGGGTTGTCTTTTTTATTCTTAAGTTATGTGTTCTTTATATATTCTATAAGTCCGTTGTCAGATACATGCCTTTCGATTATTTTCTCCTAATTTGGCTTGGCTTTTCATTGACTAGTCAGAGCTTTCGTAGAGCAGAAATATTTAATTATCAGATTTTTTTCTTTCATCATCTGTGTTTCTTGGTGTCCAAAAAAAAAATCTACACCCTCCCCAATGCCACAAAGATTTTCTCCTTTTCTTCTAGAAGTTGTATAGTTTTTTTTTATTTTAAATTTCAGTCTGTAATCCATTTCAAGATAAATTTAATCCTTCTGATGAAGTTTTTTTAAATAGCTGTCATATAGCACATACTACATGCCTGTGACTGTTATCTGACATATATTAACTCATCAAACACTCACAACAATTCTGTAAGGTAGTGCTATGATTCGAATGTCCCCTCCAAAACTCATGTTGAAATGTAATTGCTACTGTTAAGAGGTGGGACCTTTAAAAGGTGATTAGGCCATGAGGGCTCTGCCCTCATGAATAGATATTAATGCCATTGTTGCAAGAGTGGGGTTCCTTGTAAAAGGACAATTTGGGCCCCCTCTTGCCCTTTCTTGCCCTTCCACCTCCCACCATAGGATGACACAGCACAAAGGCCCTCACAAAATGTGAGCCCCTTGATCCCAGACTCACCAGCCTCCAGAACTGTAAGGAAATAAATTTCTGTTCTTTATAAATTAGCCAACCTACAGTATTCTGTGATAACAGCACAAAACAGAACAAGACAGGTAGGTACTATTATCAACTCCATTTTGCAGATGATGTGATGAGAAAATTGAGTCACATAGAGGTTAAGTAACCTGCCCAAGGTCACACAAGTAGTAAGTGTTGGAAATGGGCTCCAAATCTGGGTGCTTAACTGCTACGCTTTCCAGCCCCTGGCTTCACCAAGTACAGTTTCAATGTGAGCAAAACCAGACCCAGGTCCTGCTTTCATGGCACTTACCACCTGATAGGAGAGATGTTAAATAGACAATTCTGTAATGAATATGAAATTACAGTTGTGAAAGGACCTAAGAGAACAAATAATAGGGAGATGTGACCAAGTCAGGAAACTTGGAGAAACTTTCCCTAGGAGAGGGAAGGTGGAGTTTAGAATTGGAGAAAGAGTGATATCAACCTGAAAAATATGGGAAGACGTCAGAGCATCTCAGGCCCAAGCGACCATGCAGGCAAAGACCAGGGCAGGAGGGCGTGTGGCACATTGGATGTGGGATGATCATTGAGAGGAAGAACAATTTCTATCATCTTTTCTCTCTCCACTTGTTCACTCAGTTGCCATTGAACTAGAGGGATCAACTCTTCCTAGTTTTCCTAGAACTTTCATTCTTGAGCCTTGGGAGTTCTATGTCCCAGGAATCCCCTCAGTCTCAGGCGGACCACCACAGTTTGTGACCCTGCCTTGACCCTATCCAGGGTGGACTGTGCCCATGACCTTTGAACCACTTCAGGGAAGGGAGCCCCATGTCCCCAGGGGATTCCAGTACCAACAGAAAGCTTTTCTGAATGGCAGACTCTTTCATAACCAGATTTCTTGAAAGAAAAAAAAAATCACTCTGAATCTAGCCAGGTTTGCAGAGAGTACAGTTCAAGACAAAAGTTTAGAAGGGAAAAAAAGACTTTCTGGGGAAAAAAAAAAAAACAACCCCAGATTCTAGTTACTTTCTTCCCTGGAATTCACAAAAGAAGAAATTGTAGCCGCGGGCTACAGGACGGCTAGCAAAATCAGGCCAAAATGGACTAAGAAAACAATAAATCAGACTTGTGATTCATTTTCTTATTTGACAACAAAATGACAAAGAGGAAAACAACAAATAACAGGTGAAACAGGAATGCAAAGGCGATGGGAAGATGGCAGCCTCCAAGAGGTAATTAGTTATTTCAGCAGCTCTAGAACCCAAAGCTATTCTTTTTTTTTTAATGCCTTGATCTTTTTTTATTATTATTATTTTTATTTTGGCATATTGTGGGGGTACAAGTGTTAAGGTTATGTATATTGCCCATGCCCCCCTCTCCCCCTTGAGTAAGAGCTTCAAGCGTCTCCACCCCCCAAACATTGCACATCTTACTCGTTGTGGTTGTATATGCCCATCCCAAAGCTATTCTTAAAGAACAGCTAGAAAATAAATCCACTGAAGACAAATTTAGGAATTTCTGCTGAGTCCAGAAATCATATCTTAATGACCTGAAATGTAACCACAGCTTTACAGACCATCTTGTTCACTCCTTAGGAGGGATTAATGCTTTGGGTAATTGGAGTTCAATACCATGTTTCCTCAAAAATAAGACCTACCCATAAAATAAGCCCTAGCAGGATTTCTAAGCATTTGCGCAATAGAAGCCCTACCCCGAAAATAAGACCTAGTGATGGGCGTGGCTACGCAGCGTATCTGCACAACCCATGCATTTCATCCTGGAGCGGTAAAGAAGACGAGCAGCCCTTCTCATCTGCCCCACGAGAGCTTCATTGCTCGACATGAGAGATTGGGGCCGATGGCTCTAAAGGAAATAGAGTTGCAAGAAATTCAGGATGGAATTCGGAGTTTGAAGAGTTATGATGATGTTCCAGAAGAATACGACTTAACTCTATTTGAATAACTGTAGATTGTTATACCGTACTTAAATAAAAATAACATATCCCCTGAAAATAAGCCCTGGGGTGTCTTGTTCAGGAAAAATAAATATAAGACCCTGTCTTATTTTCGGGGAAACACGGTACTATAGACAAGTGATGCTCAGGTGTCACAGGATGGGGGACATTGCAAAGATTAGTAACTATATTGTTACTAATGTTATAGTAACTAATAGTTACTATAACTATATTGTTACTAATCTTTGAAATTGAGGCAGAGACATATTTGCGAGATAATAAGTAAATGGGAGGGTGGGATGTACAGTTCAGGGCAAAATTCAAGGTGGCAGGAGTGGGAGAAGCATTGCTCACCATGACCCTGGGCAGAATCTGTTCATCACCCAACACAGTTTAGCAATAGCTAGGAGATGAATCTGTAAAGACCCAGCAGTGGCTAACACAAACTTTCCCATCCTGCCACATAGTCCAAGAAATCCTGAAGTCAACGCTGCCCTTCTGCACATCACTGGCCTGACCACAGCAGCCAGGGACGGACCTGTGGCCCGACATTTATCTCATAGGATTGTTCCCTCCTGAGCAGAGGACATGGCCTGGAGGGTTTTCAGGGCAATTACAAAGTGATGGTCTTCCAGAGGATCCCTGCCAGGCCTGGGAGTATTTTCAGCAATGCATGTTTACAAAGCAAAAGCACACAAACACACACACACACACACACACACACACGCACACATGCCCACATTAGCAGATTAAATAACAAATGTGAAGATGTTGCACAAACAACTCTGAGGGGCGTAATGACACCTGAGGCTGCTGTCTCGCGTCCCTGTGTCCCCAGCACCAGCCCATACGTGGAAAGTGCTCCGCAAATGTTGAACTGAGCAGGAGCACCCAGCCCAGGCCTCAAGGGCAGAAGGCAGGTCCCGACTCCCACCAGGTGTTCTGCTGCACAGTCCTTGGTTCTGTCCTGTGGCAGGTGGCCCAGCCTCGTCACCTGCAGTCACTCACCTGATGTTGATGCCCTTCTCCAAAAATAAGTGAAGTGATAGGAACCCTCAAACCTGCGGACTGACTTAGGAATAGAGAAATCGCTTGCTACAAGGAATCTAATGATAGAAGTGGAATGGCTGGACCCAGCTTCTCCCTTTTGACTGATCCTGAGGATGGTTTCGCTGCTGCAGGAACTTGCTGTCACGCAGGTGGCAATGCCAAGCCTCAGCACATCGCCTCCTGGGCCGGGGTACAGGCACTGATTCCCTCGTAGGGTTCGACTGCTTCCCTTAGTTAACACTCCCCCTTTCGAAACCACAGTGTCACACACACACACACACACACACACACCCCGTTCTTATCCTTAGTGGGTCTTTATCTTCTAAAGGCACAAGAAAAATGCCAATTTCAGAAAATAGGCTACTCCCATCTCAAACAATACGGAACCCATTTCTTGACTCATAACTGAATCATTGCTTTTCCCCACAGCTAATCACAGAGTTGTTGGAAAGTTGAGACGAGTCAATACAAATAGGACTGTTAGAAAAGGGCCTGGCACAGGGAAAGCACTCAATATTTATCAGCTTCAAAAAATGCTGAAAATCAATTCAGATATATATGCATATAAAATGACAGATAAACAGGATCCTACCTAAGGAACTAATGACTCTGCTTGTAGGAATCTACAAGTAGAAAATACTTGAAGAAAATATATGAAGAAAATATTCATAGATTCAGACAAACATTTATGTGTAAAGGTGATCATCAGAGCATTGTTTGTAATAGAAAACAAAAACCTGGAAACAATCTAAATTTCCAACAATAATGTAATAAATTATGCCACTTTTCAAAAACATGTTTTTGAAGGATCTTTGATGCTGCAAGAAAACTATCATGACAGGTGAAGAGGGATATAAAACCATTCATGTAATATCATCTCAGTTACAGACACTCCAGATGAATATCTATAGAACAAGTATCTCCATAAGAAAAGATAGGAAATATTCCAAATGTTACTTATGTGTTTTTCCTAAATAATAAGATTTTTTATTCATTTCGGCATTTTCCAAATTGCATGTATACAACAATACTGTAATAATTCTACAAAAAGAAAAATAAAATATAAAACAGTTGAGTCTATTGCAATACCACAATTTGGGGGGGAAAAGAAAGAGGAAGAGGTCCGGACTAGGCCAGTGGCCAGGGTAGAAAAGATAATTCTGAGGCTGGGAGGTGAGTAAGCTCTAACTTGAGCAACAGCATGGATGACTGACGGGGCTATGAACCAGCACGGGAAATGCAAGGAGGAAGGAAGAAGGATTGGGAGGAAGGAGAATGAATTCGGTTTGGCCATGCTGAGTTTGCAGTGCCCAAAGGGTACCCAGGCGAGAAGCCCAGCAAGAGCGGGCGATACACAGGGCTGACGCCTGGGAAAGAGATTGCAGCAAAGGTGTGGATGAGGCCGCAGCTGGGAGTTCTTGAGGTCACAGGCTCAGCTGAGGTTGTCCACGTGTTCTGAGCGTGGCAGGAAGGGGCAATCAGACTGCTCCCAGGAAGGCTCAGATGCTCGGGTCCTGGTGCTCTACTCCCACCTGAAGGACCTGAAGTGGCCCCTGCCTCCCTCGGTCCCAGGGACTGCTGCTCGATGACAGTGACTTAAATGCTGTTTGATGCTGTGGCTGATGTTTCCACTGAGGATTGCAAAGCTCTCAGAGTTAACACGTAAAACTCACTGCTGTATATTCTGTAAGAATGGTGTTCCAGACAACAGCCCCTGCCTCACCCAGAGACTTTTAAAAATTTATTTATTTATCTATTTATTTTTAGAGATGGGGGTCTTGCTCTGTTGCCCAGGCTGGAGTGCAGTGGCATGATCACAGCTGACAGCAGCCTCACACTCCTGGGCTCAAGCGATCCTCCTGCCTCAGCCTCCCAAGTAGCTGGGACTACAGACACATGTCACCACACCTGGCTGATTTTTCTTGGTTTTTTTTTTTTGTAGAGACAGAGTTTCAGTTATGTTGCTCAGGCTGGTCTTGAATTCCTGGCCTCAAGCAATCCTCCTGCCTTGGTCTCCCAAAGTGCTAGGATTACAGGCATGAGCCACTGCGCCCTGGCCAGTGACTTCTTTTTATAGCAATGGATAGGGAAACTATCTTGTGCTTCAAGACTAGGAAAGTGTGAGCACCTGGACACCACGAATCCTAAAACTGCTCCTGTTTTCCTCTTGGATGTGGCTCATAGGACACTCAGAACAAGATCTGTGGCCCATCTTCAGCAGCCCTATAGCTGATGATATATAGACATAAATGTATAGATGCATATATATATATAAAGAGATGTAAGTAGGATCATACCTAAGGAACTAATGATTCTACTTTATAGGAATCTCTAGCTTCACATAGTATGCATTTTAGGGTGTTAATACTAACATTTCTATCTCTGCTGTTTTACTGCCCTTATTTTCTCTGTCTCAATTTCTTCAACTATACATTTTTGTGAACTACTTAAAGTCAAAAATTTTCTTCCAGGCGGGGCGTAGTGGCTCACGCCTGTAATTCTAGCACTCTGGGAGGCCGAGGCTGGTGGATCACTCAACGTCAGGAGTTCAAAACCAGCCTGAGCAAGAGCAAGACCCCCATCTCTACTAAAAATAGAAAGAAATTAATTGGCCAACTAAAATATATAGAAAAAATTAGCCGGGCATGGTGGCGCATGCCTGTAGTCCCAGCTACTCGGGAGGCTGAGGCAGCAGGATTGCTTAGGCCCAGGAGTTTGAGGTTGCTGCGAGCTAGGCTGACGCCACAGCACTGGCAACAGAGTGAGACTCTGAGTCAAAAAAAAATAATAATAATTTTCTTCCATCTCATGTCCACCCATTGATTCTAACTCCTGAAGTTGTACAAAATATTTCTAGTCCCTCTTCTCCACAACAGCTCTTCAACTCCCATGTCCTCCACTAAATCTTATTTTTATAGGTACCAGAGCCCCACTTTCTTCCACAATGTCTCATACACATGTGTTCCCAGGAATCTTTCATCCTTCTAGACTCAACTGATGCCTCATCTTCCATTGGTCCCTCCCCAGAGTCCCTCCCCAGGGCGTTCCTCCCCTGCAGCGGCCAGCAATAGTCTCAATAGCTGAGAGACAGAGGCCATGCCCTGTTTGCCACCAACTGGTACCTAGCCAGGGCCTGGGGCATAATCCGTGCTTAATGAGTGAGTGTTGAGGAAGCGAGTGAATGAATGAGTGCGTGCATATCTGTATACAGTGCATACAACTCCCTGCCTCGTGCACACGTTACAGAAAGCCAAACCCTGGGGAAGAGAGGGAAGGGAGAGCCCAGCTCAGCAGCCTGGGGGCCTTTCCATCTGACAGCTCTTTCCCGTGGCCGCTCCTGAACAGCCCTGGAGCTGATCTCACTGCTAAACCCACAGTAAATATACATAAGCCAGAACTGGTCCTGAGAGGGCAGCTGGGGTAAATTTTCACAGAAAGAAAGGATTTCACAGATCAAAAATGCAAGATGCTCAATGCCCCAGTTGGTACCTATTTTAACAACACACCCTTTCATAGGTGTTAATTACATGCTAAGCATCACCCTGAGCTCTTTACGAATATCTTATTTAACCCTCGGAACCACCTTATGAGATGGGTTCTATTTTTATCTGCATCTTATTTTCATACGGCCCTCTTAGCTATTTTGAAATGAAGAAAGGTGTAGCTATTCTGGCACTGAACAAAAGGAAATTAGCTTCGTTAGGTCCAAGGTGTAAATGGCCTACAGGTGGAATGTTAGCCTTTGATCTGAGATCTGGACCCCTGTGGGGTACCAAGTCCCTCACTAAGCATTCACCGAGCGCCTCCCAGGTGCCCAGTTCTCCCGCCCTGAGCTCACAGCCTGTGCGGGAAGCACACACACCTGAACGAGTGAACTGCCGGCTGCAGGCGAGCATCGCTGAGAGCAAGAGGGAGCGATTACCTCTGGCTACGTGACAAGGCTTCCGGGAGGGTGTGATGCGTCAGTTCCGCTATGATGGATGGAACAGCAGAGCGGGAAGAGAGGGCGCAGGGACCAGGGGAGCGAAGGGGCGTCTGGGAAACTATTGGCAATGGGGGAAGGGAGCGAGGGATGTGGGATCATCATTGCGGTGGTGGCCTGGGCTGCACTACCAAGCTTAAAGTCACTAACAGGGAAAGTCGTTTCTGTTCTAGAAAGATTCTTAGAGCAGCTGTGTGCAGGAGGATGGAGAGCCCAAACAGAGAGATCACTTAGGAGGCTGATGCAATAAAGCAAGCAAGACACAGTGAGCACAGGAAGCAGGGCATGGGACACTAGAGGTGTTCAGGAACCCCGAAGCTTTGGACTGCTGGGGAGGCTGGCATACAAGTGCAAGGTGACACCCCAGCTTAGATGGCCAGGAGAGCAGTGTGTCCAGTGACGCGGGGAGCCTGGGCTGGGAGCAGGCTCACGGGAGGGCGAGCTCGGGCAGTCTACAAGCCAAACGAGGCAGCAAGATTGTCTTCATTATCTCGGAAAAGTTATTCAGATTCTCACTCACATCTCCTTTAATAAAATATGACGCATTTCATTCTGTCACCGTGGTGAAAAATCATTGCCCTTTGCTGGGAATTAATGACCTTCTGAATTAATAACCTTTGGGCAGGAAAATTGGTTTCATGAATACCTTCCCTTTGCACTTCGTAGGTTCATCATCTCCCGGTCCTGCTGTCGCCTGAAACCAAAAGCCCAAGACTTATCATTTGAGAAGCCTGAATGATTTTATGACAGAAAGAATGATCAGGGTCCTTAATTGGGCTGAATTGAGTTCACTGACCAAAAATGCCCATGTGGTCTTGTGTCTGCCCCTGAGCCAGAAGGGCGACGAGAGCTTCCTGCCCCAGCTCTTGGCCTGACCCCTAATCTTGGCAGGAGAGGTGTCACCCACGGTGACATGCCCACCCATGGAAGCACGGCGCCTCCCGGGCTTCCCTCAGCCTCTGAGCAGAGGTGTCGCTCTCCGGTCCTGGCCCTGACAGCTGTCACGCTGCCTTCGGAGTCGGATGATGACCCCCTCCCACTCCAGAGTCAGGCCTGGGGGAGCCCCACCCCCAAAAGACAGGCTATAAGGCCCTTCGGTAAAACAGCAGAAGAGGAAATCTTGAAAACGATTTTTCTTTTTCTCTCCCACCCCCATGGTCTTCGAAAGACTCTGAATGGACATTCATCTGTCCTCTTCTGCTGAGAAACTCTGAGCAGCTGCCTGTCACCGAAAGCAGAAATCCCAGACTCCTCAGCACCCCAGGGCCCTCCCTGCTCCCGCCTGCCCTGCCCTATCTCCTGCCTCCATGGCCGCAGGTTTCACGCCCCTGAGCCTCCACTCGTGTTGTTCCCTCAGTTCAGAAAGCCTTACTCTGCCCACGCCAACACACACGCACACACACAAACACACACACACACACACACACACACACACACACACACACACACACACTCAGGGCTCCATCGTCCTTCAAGATGAGGATTGGCAGGCATTGCATTCCTTGAAAAGCCCCCCTCCAGTGCCACCCCCTCCCTCCATCAAGCAGAATCTATCGCTCCCTGTGACCCTCCCACACCAAGCCCACCCTCAACCCGGACCTCGTCCATGGAAGGCATATGTCATACAATGCATCTGCAAGTAAGAACAAGTTGAGCCACGTGGCATGACTAATGAAGATGATTTCTCCCTGTCTCCCTAGAGAGGAATGTAGGGGTGGGAACTGGAGACAGTGAGACCTGGGTTCAAACCCTGACTCTATCACTCATTGATAGAGTGATTTGGGATGAGGTATTTGCCCTCTCTGAGCCTGGAAAATTGCCTTGCTTATATTCCTCATGTCTTAGAGTTACTCTGGCATCTGACTGGCTGGTCGCAGAGATAACGGGACGAAAGGGTGGAAGATCTGGCCCCTTGGACCTGTATGTTGGGTCACCCTAGGTCACCCTCCCTCATCTGGCCATTCCACTGGAAATGCCCTTTGGGGTTCCCCAAAGTGGTGGCTCATTCTGATCTCCAGCACCTCACAGTAACCTCTTTGGCTTGTGCTCTCAGGAGCAGCCTTTTGGGGGACCCAGAGCTGGCAGAGGTGGAACAGGCGCCAAGCTAAACACCGTCCTCAATCCTATATTCCAGAGCCATCTGGAAGAAGATCTCAAGCTGTTGAAACAAAGAAAACGCTGCAGGAGACGAAGACCAGATTCCTGCTCTTAGGAGATAAGACCAACGAGGGCTGTCAGATTCAGCTCAACCGCCCGGACACATTACAGGAGTGTGGCTTCAACTCCTCCCAGCCTTTGGTGATGATAATCCACGGGTGGTCGGTAAGCAATGCTGACATGCCTTTTTTCTCTCTGCTTTCACGTTTTTTTTTTCTTCCTAGTGCATTCAATCTTAATAAATAGATGGAGAGCTGGTGATAACAACTTCATGCATGTTTGTAAAGCACATTCTAATTTTGCAAGTGCTTCCCCACCGTTTATCCCATTGATTATCTCGATTCGATGAGTAAACAGGGTGGGAAAATATTATCTCCATGTTTCTGATAAAATGTGGCTCAAAGAGGTCACATCGCTCATTAGGGATTACGGTCCATGCTGGAGGAGGCATCCTACCCTGCATCTGCATGTTTCACAGGGGGAGGTGCAAAGCCAGAGAGATGGACCCCCCAGTGAAAGGTTATACCAGTAAGCTTTAAGTTCAGCTGCAAATAACTGAGACCCAAATTAGCAGTGGTTCAGATAGAAGTGTTTTTTTTCATTTCACACAATAGTCCAAAACTGGCTAGTTAGATTTGGTCAGTGAACTCCTCAAGGCCCCAGCTCTTTGCAGCCCACTGCTCTGCCAGCTTAGAGTGTGATCCTTATCTTCATAGTCCAAGATGGCAGCAAGAGCACTTGCCATCACATCTTTATTCCAGGTAGCACAATGTAGTAAAGGATATAAACAAAAGGGTCAAAAAGCAAGGTTATTTTTTTAATAAAACAGCTTTATGGAGCTATAATTTACGTAGCATACAATTTATCCATTTAAAGTGTATAAATCAATAGCATTTGGTATAAAAGAGTGTTTTCTTAGGCCTCCCAGAGCATCTCTGAAATGCTTCCAATTACATCCACTGACCATACCTAGATGGAAAAGTGGATGAGAAGTATAGCCTCTTAAAAGAAAACATATCCTTGGGTTTACAGAGGAGTGAGGAAAGAAAAAAATAAGAGACAAAATAAAGAAATTAAAAAAAAAAAAGAAAAGAAAACGCAGGCTGGGCACAGTGGCTCCTGCCTATAATCCTACCACTTCAGGAGGCCGAGGCAGGAAGATCGCTTGAGGCCAGGAATTTGAGACCAGTCTGAGCACAAGCAAGACCCTGTCTCTACAAAAAGCAGAAAAATTAGCTGGACATGGCGGCACGTGTCTGTAGTTCCAGCTACTCAGGAGGCTGAAGCAGAAGGATCTTTTGAGCCCAGGAGTTTGAGGTTGCAGTGAGCTATGATGACACCACTGCACTCTAGCCAGGGCAACAGAGTGAGACACTGTCTCAAAAAAAAAAAAAAAAAAAAGAAAGAAAAGAAAAGGTATCCTTTTAGTGATGCTAAAAGTTCTATTATATGGAAGAAGGAAAGAAAGGAGACTGTGGGCAATGAGTGATGTCAAACCACCTGACTTCGGGAGGAAATCCTGCCTCCCTGGTTCCCTACCTCCCCATGATTTGAAGTTTAGTTCACGATTGGAACCCTCCTAAGATTTTGGTGTCTATTTCATGACTTAGAAACCTTCCCCTGCTATCTAGTTGGAAAGTACCCTTGCAATCCCCATCTATCCTACCGTGGGGAGCAAAATGGGCCCATCCATCCACCTGCCTCCCCTGCACCTCTCCCTGCCTCCCGTGTCTGATTCCGGCCACACCCAACTCCTGTAGCTCCTTCCAACAACAAAAAAAAGAGGCTTTCTCTCCTCTTGGCCTTGGCTCAGGCTGCACCCTCTGCCTAGAGCGTTCTTTCTCCTCCCCTTCTCCTGATTAAGTCCCACTGTCCCGCACAGGTCCTCCTGCAGCCCCCTCTACCTCCATCCCAGCACTGCCCCGAGGGGCATTAGGTGTCCCCAGGAGCTCCCACGCCACCCTGGGCACTCTCCAGAGCTGCTCTGCTGCTCAGCTTTATAACCGCCCAAGTCTCTCTGCTCCGCTAGGCTGGAAGGTCCTTACTGGACGGGATTCTGACCTACACCTGTCTAATTGACCACCGTGGGACAGTATCACATTAGGTGCTCCAAAATGTTAACTGAATTAATGATCAAATGAATGATTCTTGTTTGCAAATGCAACATGAAGATCACAGGGTCCTCTTACCAGGATCTCTCTACCAAAACACATTCTTCATTATCAAAATTCTGTCCAGCCGAGAACATGTCTACTGCTAGTAGTAACAACAACAACTGCAGTGACTAACATCTACTCTCCTCACTATGTTCCAGGCACTGTTCTAAGTGCTTTATATATCTGTTAACTTATTTCATCTTCACAACAATCCTAGAAGGAAAACATTATTATCTCCATTTTCCAGATGAGGAAACTGAGGCACGGGGTAGTTAAATAATTTGCCTGAGTCACTCAGCTAGTAACTGAGAAAGCCTGGATTTGAACTCAAGAGGGTACATGCACACAGAAGGCACCTGGTGAGCACTTATTACTATAAATGAATGCATCTTACCCTGGAATGACATGCCAGGCCCTCAGTAGAGCTCCCAGCTTCACCTCCTGTAGTCTAGCCTTCAACCCTCTCCCCAGACACACCACGCTGCCCTTTCATCCTTCTGTGCCTTTGCACTTGCTGCTCCTTCTGCCCAGAATGGCCTGGACCTCACCACTGCCACATGCACCTGCCCACCCTTCTTACCGAACATCTACTGAGTCTTAAAGACACAGCACAGATATCTTTGCTCCGTGAACCTATTAGGAGAGCCCTGCAAATTGGTTCTCAAATCAGACACATACACAGAACAATCCTCCATGAACATTCCTTCAGCTCCTACGAACCTAATGTTCAGGTTCACAGAGCTAGTCCTGCCAAAGCCGGCAGGACGCTGCAGGTGGGGTGGGATCCAGAGGTGTGGTAGAGCAGCTTTGCAGAGGAGGTGGCATGCAGCTGGCCCTCAAAGGACAGGTCAGCTTTCAGGACCTGATTCACACAGACTTCAGCACTGTTCTCAGGTGGGGAACATTTAGCAAAGGCTGGAGACATTATGGGTTTTCAAAACCTGGGGTGTCGGGTACCACTGCCGGCATCCAGTTGGTGGAGCCAGGGATGCCGGCAAACATTACACAATGCACAAGACAGCTCCCCGAGGCAAAGAATTATGTGGCCCAAAACGTCAACAGTGCTGAGGCTGAGCAACCCCACGGTAAGCCCTTTGTCTTGGGGAGAAGGGTCCGGCATTATGCAAGAGTTGGAGAAGGAAGAGGGGGAGCAGTGAAAAAGGAAACTAGTGGAGCCCCCTGCCATGCCCTTCTCAGGTGGACGGCAAGCTGGAAAACTGGATCTGGCAGTTGGTGGCCGCGCTGAAGTCTCGGCCAGCCCAGCCAGTGAACGTGGGGGTGGCGGACTGGCTCACCCTGGCCTACCAACCCTACACCATCGCCGTGCGCAACACCCGCCTCACGGGCCAGGAGGTCGCGGCTCTTCTTCGGTGGCTGGAGGTAAGACCTGCTCATCCCTCTCTGCCCACACCTCTGCCCTCCTCTCCTGTCCTCTAAGCGTGACCAACTAAGCTGATCTCCCACAGCAACCCAGACAGGAGAGCTGCCAATGCTAAGCTCGCAGGAGCAGGAAGGCACAGATCTGAGACCAGACCCCAGGGCTCTCTCAGACGCCTCCCTTGAACCCCTATTTTGTCTTCTCCCCCCACCCCCACTCCTCAGCCCCTTGGACATGCCAAGGGATCCAAACACACCCTGCAAACCATCAGCCCCCAACACAGATCACTTCTGTAGGACCTTCGTATCCGGGGAAAGACAGGTAGGGCAGGAGGTGGCAGCCTCCAGACAGGGTCCCAGGTACCTACCTGAGCCCAAAAAACAGAGCTAGGCCCTCTGACAGGGACAGAGTCAGCCAGGTGAGAAACCAGTTTCGGTCTGGAATGCGAATACAGCATCTCATTTGCAAACAGGCTCAGAGTACAGGGTGGATATAAGAACACACCGCACCCCCAGAAGGCTTCATCCAGGCCCCTCTTCTCCCCTCCCCAACGCTCTCCCCCCACCCCACACCTCTCCCCCACCCCCTCACTGCTGTCTTGTAGGAATCCGTTCAATTCTCTCCAAGCAATGTTCACCTAATTGGGTACAGCCTGGGCGCCCACGTCTCGGGATTCGCTGGCAGTTACCTCGGCCGAAAGCACAAGATTGGGAGAATTACAGGTACCCATACCTGAAACTAACAAGCTAATCTCCACAACTGCACGGGGGCGTTGAGCAAGGAGCTGGGTTTCTAACAGTCTCATCATGAAAACACCCCAACTTTTTTTGGTGATGCGTTGGAGTTCACAGGAGGACTTGTAACCTTCTCTCAAACAGGACCGACCTCTTGGACTTCTGTTCCGAGAAATTACAGCCTCAACTTCTACTGTTTTCACTTGAACAAATGCCTCTGGTAGCTGTACCACATAAGACTTAAAAGGGGACTTTCTGTGCATTTTTGTAGCAAGGGAGAGTCTTATTTTTTTTTTTTTTTTTTTTGGAGACAGAGTCTCACTTTGTTGTCCAGGCTAGAGTGAGTGCCATGGCGTCAGCCTAGCTCACAGCAACCTCAAACTCCTGGGCTTGAGTGATCCTTCTGCCTCAGCCTCCCGAGTAGCTGGGACTACAGGCATGCGCCACCATGCCCGGCTATTTTTTATATATATATCAGTTGGCCAATTAATTTCTTTCTATTTATAGTAGAGACGGGGTCTCGCTCTTGCTCAGGCTGGTTTTGAACTCCTGACCTTGAGCAATCCGCCCGCCTCGGCCTCCCAAGAGCTAGGATTACAGGCGTGAGCCACAGCGCCCGGCCGAGAGTCTTATTTTTTAATCATAGTTTACAAAGCCTAATGCGGGCAACGTAGGGAGAGAGAAAAATCATGGCTTTAATTTGCTGTAACACATCAGCCGCGGGCCGGGCGCGGTGGCTCACGCCTGTAATCCTAACACTCTGGGAGGCTGAGGCAGGCGGATTGCTCCAGGTCAGGAGTTCGAAACCAGCGTGAGCAAGAGTGAGACCCCGTCTCTACTATAAATAGAAAGAAATTAATTGGCCAACTAATATATGTATAGAAAAAATTAGCCGGGCATGGTGGCACACGCCTGTAGTCCCAGCTACTCGGGAGGCTGAGGCAGGAGGATTGCTTGAGCCCAGGAGTTTGAGGTTGCTGTGAGCTAGGCTGACGCCACGGCACTCACTCTAGCCTGGGCAACAAATCGAGACTCTGTCTCAAAATGACAAACAAACATCAGCCACGTTGGCGTCTCAGTTTCCACGTTTGTAAAAGACATGGGCTTTACTCTGTGACCCATTTGAAGGCTTGAAGGAGGGAGCTCTGCACCAAAGACCTCACCACAAACCCCATGCTCACTCAGAAACGGCCCGGGACACCCAGCAAGAGCTGGACACATGCGAAAAAAGGCCTTTCCTCCCACGTGCCCCTGCCCCCAACCCCCTGACACACACACTGCCCCGGAATCAGGATCTGAAAAGCACACAGCTGGCCAGATGTTCCCCAGTTGAAGTGTCTGGGGCCCAGTGGTATAATATACAGTACAGGCAAGGCCCTTCTCAGCCTCGTGTCCCCACCGTTCCCCGGCTTCCCCTCCTGCCCACACCTTCCCATAGTTCCAGGCCAGAAAGACACTAGACTTTTCTCCACTTTATGGACACACCTCCGCCTCTTGTGCTTCGGGGTCTTGGCTCGGACCGTTCTGTTGCCCACCACTCATTCGCCCCGTCCTAGCCTCCCCACCAAGCTCCTCCTCGTCCTTCACCACCTCGCAGGAGGCTGAAACTCTACTGGGGGGCTAAAACAAAGTCCATTTGAGATGAATAACAGAGCTGTGAGTTTACATTTTATCAAGTAAGAACATTTTTAAAACAATCTACTATCACCATTCCTTTATAAAAGGATTTAATATGAAAAAGAATAGGGATAATGGCAGACATTCGAACTGAATACCTCTGTCTTGATGAGAACTCATTTGCTCTGTCCCCCACTGCTTCAACAGCCCTCAGTACCCTGGGGGTGAGCAGACCTCCCGCTAGAGGCAGCAGGGCCAGAAAGCTGAGCGGTGAGACCTGGCTTGTGCTGGGGTCACACGGGGCTTTAGGAGCTGGGCCCAGCCACCTTAGAGGCAGCGGGAGGGCTCACTGCCCTGTTGTCACCTTATCGTCAGCCTGATGGAAAAAAGGAATATAAATCACACCAGGACATCTTTCCTTTGTAGCAGGGTAGGAAGCCAGGGCTGAGGTGGGACACCTGAGTGTCCCCGGACAAGGCTAAGGGAGAAAGACAAGGGACAACCTCTGAGTGCATAAATACTCCCCAACTACAGTCAGCCAGGAGCTGCCACTTGGTCTCATCTGTCACAGGCAGACCAGAGCTTTGAGCAGCCCTATTTGCTCACGACGTTTTCACCCAGAACAGTGGTGTCCCAAGGCTGTGCTGGGCATTCCAATGCAATGACATTTGCGTAGGAGAACAGTCAGCTCATTAAGGGAAATTACTGACAACACGCAAGCAAATTTTTTCTTTGATGGGTAGAACTACTTACAATGAGCTCCCGGGCTTTTTTGTATGTAAACAGGCGCTTTTGAAAGTAGCTTCAGAGGTACTTAAAATTAATTCGCTTAAATAAATCAAGCATTCCCTCATAATCTTATTTCTACCACTGGATAGTTTCTGCAGACCTCCTCCCCTCCCCCCCCCACATAATGCCTAACCTGTGTCTAATTTTTAGCACGATGAATAACTTTGGTTTTAATGAGAGAAGGTTATGGCAAGATTTTCGGGAGAAACATCATGCCCTAGGTTTTTCTTCTTCCTGCTAGCTCCTTAATGTGTAATAATATCAAAAAGCTAAAAAGCACCCTCCCCCTCGCTTTCCCACCAGGGCTGGACGCGGCGGGGCCGCTGTTTGAGGGAAGTCCCCCCAGCGACCGTCTTTCTCCCGATGACGCCAACTTCGTGGATGCCATTCACACCTTCACCCGGGAGCACATGGGCCTGAGCGTGGGCATCAAACGGCCCGTCGCGCACTACGACTTCTACCCCAACGGGGGCTCCTTCCAGCCCGGCTGCCACTTCCTCGAGCTGTACAAGCACATCGCCGAGCACGGCTTGCACGGTGAGAGGGAGGGCCCGCCCGGCCTGTGGGACTCAGGGCAGAGTCCCGCAAGGGCAGGGCCCAGGGTGTCTGCCAGGGGGAGGGTGGTGGCCCCCAGCAGGTGGCTCCCGCGACAGGCCAAGCCCTGAGGCCGCCAACAGGAGTCCCAACCCTCACAGGGGCCCGCGTGCCCAGGCACAGCCTCTCCAGGACACGAGCCCTTCTGAGACTTTAGTCCCGGCCCCCATGGTTACTCCTCCTCCGGAAGTTCCCTCACTCGAGGGGCTTCCGCTGAGTCACGTGATAGGTCGACAGGTCGCGCCTCTTGACCTTTAACCTCAGGCTTCGAGTTCTTCCCCGGGTGAGGTTCAATCCGCTGCTCCTGCATGTTCTTGCAGCGGGAAATTCAGCTTCATTTGCGTCCCTGCGACATCCTGTAGCTCGGGGCAGAAACTGAATGCGGCATCCTCTGGGTGGTGGTCCCACTTCTTTCTCCAGTCCCGGAACCGAAACGCGAACGTGCACACGCGTAGCGCGGCACAGGATTAAATAAGAACAAAAACGTCAGCAGAAACCGCACATTCCACGAGCATGCCAGATGCCTCGTGACTGCAAAACATCATCCTGATTAAAACCTGCCAATCACGCTGAGCCAACGGGAGACCCGCACCCCCCCACACACACCCTGCACGCCACCGTCTCGCCCTGGTGGCGCAGGCGCCTTGCTGGGACTGAGCACACGCGGCTCTCGTGATTCCGTCACCTCCCACCTCGCCAGTATCGGCGTGACCTTCACGCTCCGCAGCTTCCCCGCTTGGCCGGACTCCCAGGCGCCCGCCCGCCCACGCCTGAGGGCGCCTTCTGGGGACTCGCCCTCGTCGTGGCTGGCATCTCCGCGGGGGTCAGCGCCCTCCGGTCGCCAGCAGTCCCCAGCTGACCGCCAGGCTGGTGCGTGGGCGCCGGGTGCCTGGAGAACGCGTCCCCCACGGGCCACCGCCCTTTGCTCTTCTGTGCTACACATCGAAACGATGGAACAAAAGCACATGTATTCAGCTTGTCCAGCGTTTGGGATGGTTTTCTCAGTTTTCTTCACCCCTTTGTGTGAAAGTGTTCCCATTCTGGGGTAGTTCTCCCAGCCACACCTGAACAGGTGACTGCTTTCCCCCACTCCCCGCCTCCTGGCTGGGTGAGCTTGAGCGAGCTCGTGGATGTCTTTGAAGCTCACTTTCTCACTAATACCAGCTGCCTCAGGAGCTGCCGGGAAGATTCGGGGAGTGGATGAGTGGGAGGCACTCAGCATACACCCCGTCCTAGTAGGTGCTCAGTAAATGCAGCCACAAGTGACCAAGGACCACCGTAGCTGATCTTGGCAGTTCAGCCTCCAGACACCTGGGAATATCACTTTTGGCAAAGTTACCTGTGCTCTACCTTTACATAAGGTGCTGTACACATCTGGTGGTGGTTCCTCAACATTCCTTGAGAATAATTGACTACAGATTTGGTTAATATTTGGAGAGTTGAAAAAAAATTCGGTCAAAGTCCACGGTAGATCAACATAAGCACACTTTTTTGAGTTAGGGTTAGGCCTGTTCAGACCCAGGTACTGGGGCATGCCCTTCTAAATCCAACCCCCCAGCTGGCTTTACAGGCCTGTCACCTATGGGAGGCGCTGGCTGCTTTGGGACAAAAGGTAGGCATTATGGAGAGTCCTCAGCCTTCACCAGGCCATTAGCGTGCCACAGGAGTGCCTCATGTCTCTGGTGTTATTAAGGAAGGAGGCGTCCCACACAAGCCCGTTCCAGCCAGCTCACCCTCCAGGCAACAGCACTCAGGCATTCCTAACCATTCGAGACAGAAATAGCTCTAAAATGAATTATACTACCTTGCTTTCTTAAATAATTCGGTCTGTTTTTAGTGACTTAAAACACCTACTGTAACACACTGTCATAGAGGAGTGTCCCCAGGAGCCTGGAGGGGCCTGGGATTTTGCCCCGACACTAAATAACCCAGAGGGGTCTACTTTCTTTAGCTTCCGGGCAGCTGTAACATCCCGCTGTTGCCAGCAGCTCGACCTCAGCGATCCCACCCTGCCTCCCCGTGTGCTTCTGCTAATCTGCTGCAGGCAGAGAACTGAGATGATCCTTTGAGTGGAGGCTGCTTCGGGTTAAGGGGTGATAACATGTCTTGCGCTGTGTTCCAGCCACCATCACCAAGACCATAAAATGCTCCCACGAGCGATCGGTGCACCTGTTCATCGACTCCCTGCTGCACGACGGCATGCAGAGCACCGCCTACCTGTGCAGCGACATGGACAGCTTCAGCCAGGGCCGGTGCCTGAGCTGCAGGAAGGGCCGCTGCAACACGCTGGGCTACCACGTCCACCAGCAGCCGCAGAGCAAGAGCAAGAAGCTCTTCCTCGTGACGCGAGCCCAGTCCCCCTTCAAAGGTGAGTGCCCAGGGGCCTGGAGTCCTCAGAAGGACAGGGTGCAGTGACTCATCTGAAAGGCTGAGAAGTTTCCCCTGGCTCTGCTGTTAGTGTTTCTGGAACTGCACAGGCTCCAGACAGCGATGTTGACACAGCCTTTCTCCTTTCCCAAGAACCTGGCCACCTTGCTACCAAGAGCTAGGAGGAGAAACCGTGGTGATTTCTCAAACAATTCTTGGGGGGGCCTCTCTCTTTCCATTTTCATGCTTCCCTAGAATGTTCCATCCAGAAGGTCCCAAGCAGTTGCCTGTAGCTGGACCACCCTGATCTGCAAACCCGGGCCAGAACCCACTCCTCTCATCTCTGCTCACGGAGATGAACACCCATAAAAAACTAGGTTCCAGACGGCATTTCGTTTCCCCTAAGGCGCGAATCAGCTGGTCTTACAGGATATTTATTGTCACACTGAGGTCCTCCCAAGCCAAGATTCGGGTTCCAATGTTTCCCAGCCAGATTTTTAACCTCAGGGCAGAAAGTGAGCCCCTGCCGCTCTCTGGGTTGAATGGAAGGTTGGAGAAAGGGCTGTGGCCACGTCTTGGGCTGAGGCCAGCAGAGAAATACTCCGGCTGAAACCTAAATCCTCCTGGAGGGAACAAGCCGACATCTGTTGCCATTAACATTTCTGCCTAATCCTTAAAACAGCTCGGGAGTGATTTAGCATCTTACTGTTTCACCCCACTCCCTCTCCGGCGCTGGGAGAAGAAATCTGGTGTTGTGCTGTTTGATTATTACCATGCAGATATTTGTATCTGGAGAACGCGAACAGGCCATCACCACCACTTTGCATTTGCAGAGCATTTTATAGAAAACATCAGATGCAGCCATCCACTCCTTGTGGTGCTCATGACAGCCAGGCGAGGTTGGCAAAGCTGGTAAGCATCCCATTTTAAAGAGGACGAAAGCAAAACTCGAGCGGAATGTCCACAGCCATGCGGCCTGTAAGGAGGCCTGGAACGGGGCCACCTGACTCCCAGTCACGAGTTCAAACTCCCAGGAGGCTTATTTTTTTAGGAACAGGATTCCTCTGTTTCCCTGAACTTTTGCTCTCCAGCCAGATTTCCCCTTCGTGAGCCAAGCAGGTCCAGGAAAGACAGAAATCCGTCGTGGGCAGCAGATAGCGTCTGGAATGAATAGTCGGCGTAAGGGTGGGACCTTTCAGGCCAGAGGCTCCCCTCCACTGTCTGTCCCCTAGGGTTGGAGGAGGTGGCAGCAGGGAAGCTTCCGGAACAGGTGGGGAAGTTCAGAAGGCCTCCTGCTTCAGGGAGCTCCCCCCACTGCAGGCTGCCAATTAGAGACTCATTTGCGTGAACCAGCTCCTCTGTTACATGGCAAAGCTACCTGGAGTGATTAAGCCTCTTAGATAATCACATTTCCCTGGATCTATTTTAATTGTGGAATGTTAACACGTGAGGAAGTGTTCAGCCTTCCATTTTAAAGATGGGGAAACCAAGGCCTAGCCAGGGAGAATCATTTGCCCAGGGACACACGTGAATTCTCAGCAGAGCCGGCATTTACACCCAGGGCCTCCACACAATGAGTAGAGTGATTTTCTTTTTCCTCAGTGGCCTGCCCCTGGTGTGTTTGGGGAGCTTGAAGAGGGAGGAAGGAGAAGAGGAGGAGGAAGGGGCGTTGCTTTCTCCTTAAGACCAGGCTGGGCAGAAAAGAGGTCAGTTTTCATCCTCCGGGGCTGAACCGGGGACTCCACCGGAAGTGAGGGGCTTGGTCCAGTCTGAGGACGTCTCCGGGGAGCCTGGGGATGGGAGAGGAAGGCAAGCATCAAGAGAAGGAAGGAAGAGCAGGAGGCACAAGCCAGGTTGAGTTTCTCCCACTTGCCAACGACCCCAGGTGCCCGACCTGAGGTGTGAACTCAGGACGGTCCCTTTCCCATTAAGGGAGACCAAAGAGTCACATCAGGGTGACATTATCTCACCCACCGGCTACCCAAACCAATGAGCCCATGCATTCTTCAAGCAAGTCCCACCCTCAGTGGGCTCAGCGGAGAGTAACAAGCAGTGAGTCCCTTGGAGACAACATTTGTGTCTCTCTTTCACCAACTGCTTATCTTGCTCCAGGGACAAGCGGATGAGGTAGGTCCCTAGCGGGCCAGTGATGTGGGGGCTACAAGGCAGGACTGCCTGACACTCGTCATGATCCGTGCTGAGCTGTGGCCTGCACTGCACCCTCCCCTTTCCGGCCTCTCCCCAATTCTCCCCAGTTCTGCTTCAGTCCTTCCAGCGAGCAAAGTCCTACTCTGCTCAACCTAGTCCCAGTTGCCAATGGGGAGTGGCATCTCTGTGGTCCCATCGAGCTGCCCTGGGCGTGGCTGGAAACCATATATACCCCTGTGAGACTCAGGTGGAAGCCACTGCTCCCAGGATGCTTCGATCTGGATAATGCTATGTTGTCCAGTATGGTAGCCACAAACCATATGTGGCTATTTAAATCCAAATCCAAATTACTTTAAATTAAATAAAACCAAAACTTCCATTTCTCAGTCCCACTAGCCACGTCTCAAGTGCCTCAGAGAGCACAGAAATAAAACATTTCCATCCCTGCAGCGATGGTGCTAGATTAGAAGCCTCTAATCGAGGCTGCGGGTAACTTGCACCCTTCTCCACGCCCATCATTATCTCTGACTGGAGCCCCCAAAGCCTATTTCACCGGCCACCTCCAGCGTCTTGATGAATATGTATAAACTCTTAAAACAGCAGACTTGCCCAAGCCTGGTCTACAGAGAAACCGCAATCCGCATTTTTCAAGGACATCTAATTGTACCTTATATTTTAGTGCAGGGTCTTGTTGGGCAAGATAAACATTGCCTCCCGATTGTAGTTTCACAAAGGATGACTAACTTGGTCCCCTGTTCCTCTGGCTCCCAAGATATTTTGACAAAACCATCAAAGGATCTATTTCTACAACCAGCGCCAGAACTCGGGTAAACACTGCGAGAGTACAGCAGCCGCAGCGGAGAATCCGGAAATGGCCACAGAGGGAAACGAGGCAATTTATCGCCCACTTCCACTCGGGCTCCCTGGAGAGAAACCTCGGACCAGTTTGGAAGCCTGTTTTTAAGGGAGGGAAAGGGAAACTAGCCCGTCTTGAGTAAATCCTGTTTAGCTAGTGCCTCATCTAATCTAACCCTCAGAGCAATCACATGAGGTAGCCAACCCCATGGAGGGGAGGGAAGTGGCACTTAAGGGGACAGCTGCCCCCCAGGCCCCTTGCTGGGCGTGTTGCACAAACTGTCTCATTTGTCATTAGATCCTCACAGCAACACAGAGACAAAGGGGAGTGGTGATGATACTTAATTTTCCAGTAAATAAATTGGGATCCAGAGAGGTTGCATCCTCTTCCCAAAGCCACACAATGGGCAAGTGTCAAATGCAGTATTAAATCCTGTGGCTGCACGTGGGCCTCCTCGGGGTAGGACCAAGGCCCGTCGCTGAGTGACCTTCACTCCTTAGTCATCCCAGAGTGTGTCCTCCTCCCACTCTCCCTCTTTCGGGCTCTCCCCTGCTCTCCTGTTCGCTCCTGGCCTGCACTCAGTCTCGTCCAGCCCAGGGAACTGGCTTCTGGGGCTTGCTCCAGCTGACAAGAGCGTTTTTTCCTGCTGGGGGAAGCGATGACTAGCCAAACTGGGACTGGGGGAGTCCGTCTGTCTTTGGCTCTTCTCGGCTACTTCTTTGGAAGGTTGTCACTGATTTCCAGGGAGGAGTTCCAGAAGCAACAGTGGGTGTCGTAAAGAGAGCACAGGCTTGGGATTGGGGTAAGGAGCGTCAAGAATCTTTGCTTTGCTGCCAAACGCTACAGGCCCTTGACCTAATGACCTAAAAACCTACGTGGCGGGGGGGGGGGGGGGGGCTCTGTTTTTCCAGCCACAGAGTCAGGGACATGAACACACAGGGGGATGAACCACTAAAAATGGGACCTTCAGATAGGTCTCAAAACATTGTCCTGGCTGGGCGCGGTGGCTCACGCCTGTAATCCTAGCTCTCTGAGAGGTCGAGGCGGGCAGATCGCTCAAGGTCATGAGTTCAAAACCAGCCTGAGCAAGAGCGAGACCCCGTCTCTCCTATAAATAGAAAGAAATTAATTGGCCAACTAATATATATAGAAAAAATTAGCCGGGCATGGTGGCGCATGCCTGTAGTCCCAGCTACTCGGGAGGCTGAGGCAGCAGGACCTCTTGAGCCCAGGAGTTTGAGGTTGCTGTGAGCTAGGCTGATGCCACGGCACTCACTCTAGCCTGGGCAACAAAGCGAGACTCTGTCTCAAAAACAAAAAACAAAAAACATTGTCCTGCTCAGCGTGGCATGGAGGAAGGGAGCAGGTAACACTGGATCAGCACCTTCTGGAAGGCGGGCACTTTGACACTGCCATCTCGTCGTGTCCTCACAACAACCCTGTGAGGCAGCTTTTAATTCCCATTTCACAGATGAAATAGACCCCAGAGAGGCTGTGAGCGCTCAAGACCAGGGTAGCAGGTGGCAGAGGAGACTCAGTCTTTCAGTGGAGGACTCTTGTCACACCCCCGGCACAAAGAGCTGGCGACAGGATGCCCGTCAGCACAACGCTCCTTATCTCACACACACACACACACACACACACGCACACGCACACGCACACGCTCCCCGTCTCCAGGGCTGGCAGTCAGCAACAGACTCCCCACAGAAGGGGCGCGGCTCCCGTCTCATGACCTCAAGCATCACGTACATGGGGCTGTCCTGTTAAACCACATGTGGTCACCGAAAGGCATCATACATACGTACGCTTACAAAATCATTTGCTCCTTTTCTCCTCCACTTGAGGCTGCTCTGAGTTAATTCAGGCAGCCCCCGTGTGGGCTGGTGGCCTCGTGCAAGAGCGCCCCGGAGGACAACACCAGCCTTGGGCACCTCGGTTCCGGGATCTTCCGCTTCCCCCTCCGATTAGAGGCATTTCCGGTCTCCGAACAAGCTCTCAGTGCTTCAGGAAAACAGGCCATCCCCACTAGAGAAAATCTATAGCCTAAGGGGGGTTTTAAAAAAAAAAGCCCTCTGACATTTGCAGAGAGAGCCATACTATCTCCCAAGGCCAATATCTAATGATTCAGAGTCATTGTTTCTGTGAGACAAAAAAAGAAAGGGAAAAGAATATTCTCTTTCCCTAAATTCCACAACTTGATGTTCATAAGTAGCTGCCTTATGAAAAGAAATGTAAGTTTTTCTTTTTTTAAAAGGCACCAGCAGGATCCACGCAGGATCATAATGCTGGAGTTTTCATCGGCGAGGAGAATCTCCTCACGGTTCTGCTCTAGATGGAGCTTGCCTGCTCGCAGCCAGGGTCAGTGGACTATTTCATGCCTTTCATCTTTAAGACCTGAAATAATTTCTCCTGCCAGAACTCGAGAATGTGTTGTACTGGCCTCTTCGCAGTTGCAGGATCAAAGCATTTTCCCCAAATCATTTTTTAACATCCTTATTAAATATGTCATAAGGTAAAGTGAGCAAAATCACTCACACTCTTTTCCGTAAGCTTTGTAATAGCGTCGTGGTGGAAGGGGGTGAGGAGTGGAATGGTAGGCAAGTTGTTTCGTTTTTAAAGAAAAATGCTGACAAAAATCCAAATAAGAACGCATAATTATGAAATTATTTGAAAGGCCCTTATTTGTTTTTTTGTTTTGTTTTGGTTTTTGAGACAGGCTCTCTGTTGGCCAGGCCAAAGTGCAGTGGCATCATCATAGCTCACTGCAGCCTCCAACTCCTGGGCTCAAGCCATGCTCCTGCCTCAGCCTCCCAAGTAGCTGGGACTGCTAGCGTGCACCACCACACCTGGCTAATTTTCAAAAATTTTTTGTAGAGATGGGGTCTTGCTTATTGCCCAGGCTGGTCTTGAATTCCTGAGCTCAAGCAATCTTCCCACCTCAGCCTCCCAAAGTGCTAGGATTACAGGCATGAGTCACCATACTTGGTCCGCCCTTTCACATTTAAAAAAATTAATTTCATTTCATGATTTCTCCCCAGAAGTGACTTTCCTAGTGCAGTCATACAGGATTGCTGTGCAGACATGGAGGTTTTCAGGAATGCTACTGTAAACACCAGGGCACTTCAGCCACCAGTGGAGGCTCCCTGCAAGCCGCTGCTTGGTGACTTCAGGAAGCAGCTCACTCGGGTTCAGCCCACACACTTAGACAGGTTCTGACCTCCTGCATGCATCCCACTCCAGGGACACACTTGGGGGCGGGGGAAGACAGGTAATTCTCATTCATAGGATATGCAAGCTACATGGGACTTTGCATCACCTAAAGCCGACTCCTGGGTTTTGCACAAACAAGCACCCTCCCCCAGAGTCCTGGAACCGAAGCATCTCAGATGTGGAAATCGATTTCCTCCTACTTACAATTTAAGAAAAAAGGAAGACAAAAATACATCTTCAAGACAGGGACCTGAAACATTTATCCCATTCAGGGGACAGGAGGGAGGCCTCTGTGGCAGTGATAGCCCAGGATGGATGTCAGTGGGTCACAGCTGGCAGCCACTTTGTCTTGGTGGCTTCGTTCGAGGCAAGTTTTGACCACAGCTTGTCTTCAGGGGCTGTTTGCCTTTTGCTTTCAAAGGGCAGACTCAGCTT
Source organism: Microcebus murinus (assembly GCF_040939455.1). Taxonomy (NCBI): domain Eukaryota; kingdom Metazoa; phylum Chordata; class Mammalia; order Primates; family Cheirogaleidae; genus Microcebus; species Microcebus murinus. The sequence continues at coordinate 95,081,695 of NC_134109.1, forward strand.
GCAGAGAGTTAAAACACCAGGAGACAGGGAAAGGGTCTTTTGGAATTAGACACCAGAGTTTTAAATTCTGCTCCACTTATAACTATCTGAGTAACTACAGGTCCCCAAACCTCTGCTTGTTTATCTGTAGTTCACCAGGGTAACTAACACTGTGTCAGTCTAGGTCTCAGCAGAAAACAGGACTCTAGTCGCCTGCATGGAGTGAAGAGAGCGGGTGGGACTCCTTACAGCAGGGTGGGCGGTAGTAAGGAAACCAACAAGGGCTGTTGCTGCACCCGGACTCCAACAGCCAGGCAGGAGCCAGGGATGGGACTAGCCCAGGGAGAACAGAGGGGTACAGGAGAGGCTGCTAAATATGGGGGCGTGGTTGCTACACAGCCAGGCTACAAAGCAGGAGGAAGCCAAGGAAAGATCCCCCAGCCTTGCTCTCCTTTGCCCTGATCTCCTGCCAGTGCCTCTCCAGTGGCCAAAGCCAACCAGGAACCAGTCGGCAGCCCAAGGTGTCCCATCCTGGAGCTCAGAGCTGGGCAGGGAGGGCAGAGTAGGTGAGGGTAAGAGGGACAGCAGATGGAAATGACCCAGCAAGTTATGATTAAGGTTGTCTAGCTATGAGGACAAAAACGCTGTATGTAAAACACTTAGTACGTAGCAAGATGCATAATAGAGCCTCAACAAACCGAAGCTATTTTATCGCTCTTAGGGGCTTTAATGCAGTGCGTGTTCCTAGTTGTTCTTCACGCAGAGCCCATGCTAAAGTACTGCTTGGCTGCCTGGCGTGTGCTGTGTGCCCTGAGGGAGCTACAAGCAGCAATGTGACCCCAAGACTGCCTTCAGGGAGATAAGACATGGACATTGATGCCCGTGAGACAAGGCAGAGGTGACAAAGGTCCTGTGAGTGACTCTGCCTCCCAGCTTCAATCTCCTCCAAAGTCAGGACTTCTTGTTTTCGTTTTGAACACTTTGAAAAGCTCTTTCTTTTTCCAGTAAGATTCTGATTAGAACACATGCTTATCGTGTAGAAAATGTGGAACGTGCAGAACATAAAGAAGAGAATAAAAAATACCTCTCTGCCCTTCCCAGAGATGAGCGCTGCTAATATTTTTGCGAATTCCCCTACTTCTGTGCATTCTCTTTTACAGGGTCGGTCTCATACTAAATAGACAAGTTCATATCCTGGTTTTTTGTTTTTGTTTTCTTTTCACATCTTTCATAAGCGTTGCAATCGTTCCCAAAATATCGTTTAATGGCTTTATAAGAGTAAATCACATGGTTGGGACTATGAACTGAGAAATCAGCAGAATAACTTCTAATTACGGCTTCACCAGTTATTAGCCACGTGACAACAGACACGTTATTTAACTTTTTCTGAGCCTTGGTTTCATTTACAAAATGATGTGGGAAGGAAGATAAAGTAGGCATCTTATAAAGCTGTTGTAAAGGGAAGTGAGACAATTATGTGAGACAATTAGCTCAATGTCTGGGACATGGTAAAGAACTAAATGGTAATTGGCATAATTGATATTGTTGGTCCACAGTCATTCTTCTATTACTGAATATTTCAGGTGTTGCTGGTTTATTTTTAAAGAAATAATTGTTATCGCATTTTTTAACTTAAATCTCTTCCCACATTTCAACTTTTTACTTAGGGGATATAAAGCTCTCAGTCCTAGGAATAAAGGTGTAAAATTTCAGGTTCTGGATCCGGGCTGCCTGGGCTGCCACGCTAGCCATGCTACTTTCTCGCTGTGTGATCCCAGAAAAGTCACTTAACCTCTCTGTGCCTCAGTTCCCTCTATTCTAAAATGAGATAATAATAGTGTCACTCGTTGCGAGGGTTAAATGAGGTCATAGATGCAAAGCACCTGGCAACAACCAAAACAAATATTAACCAGTGTTAACTATTATCATGCATACCAGCAATTACACACTTTTACCGGTTCATCTTTTAACACCGGGGTGAGTACATGATAGACTTCCACTTAATCCATATGATATTAAAGTGAATTGAAAATTGATAGTTATGAGTGTTCCTTGCATTCTCTGGAAGGTGCCCTGTGTCTTTGTAGGGTTAACTCAAAGTTAATCCAGTCCTCCCACCCTGCTGTCTATGGCCTGTGTCTTCGGAATGGCCTTTCCTTTGTTGCCTCAGTGCAACTTATAGCACTGCTCACTTCTTGCAGAGCTTCCTTGACAAACCCCCAAAAAGCGTGAGACCTCTCCAGAGGCTTCTGGTATAATAAGCTACAGTCTCTCTTTCCAGTGGTGCCACCCAAGGGTTTAGGGACCCTTGCCTGGGACTTGTGTCCATAGCTCTTATTTCTCACCCACAGCCTTTTTTGCTGTCTTGAGGGCATCAAACTACTTTTTTTCCAGGCTCGAGGACTTGAGCACCTATATTTAATGTGCAGGCACTGTAGTGGCTGCCAGCTACGACCCAAGCTGGCTCTTACTAAAGCAGAAAACTCTTGGCCTATGAATTGACTGTTAGTATTTGGTTCTTGCTGTGAACATAAATACACATTTGGTGCTTCAGAGACAGCCCCTTTAGTAATCCCAAGAGATATCATCCCCAGACACGTGAGCAAATGCACTGCAAAATCTAAATGGGAAGCTGGGCGTGGCGACACATGTCTGCAGTCCCAGCTATGTGGGAGGCTGGGGTGGGAGAATCGCTTGAGCCCAGGAGTTCAAGGCCAGCCTGGGCTACATAGCAAGACCTTGTCTCTTAAAAAAAAAAAAAAGGAAGATTTGTTTATGCCAAAGGATAGGATTGTGTAAATAATCTAGAAACCCAGCAATATAGGCACTCCAGGACACTGAAACTGGTGTGTTAGCAATACACCATTGGCAATGCCTTCTGCTAGGTTTGCTGTATAGCTACCAACCTCCAGTGGAAATGGCACCACTTGGGAGTTAACGGGTTGATTGATGGAGACGATGAATATCCACGTGCTGGGTACAAGGGACAAATGGTCAAGTGGCTAGGTTATCATGATCTAAGTACTCCAAAAGGAATTCTCCCACGACAAATCTTGAAACTCGGGTCTTGAATCCTCCAAAGTGATTTCCATCTTGCTAGATGTATCCTCCAGATATATCACCCCCAAGCAAAGGTTTATTAAAGCACCTACTATATGCAAGGCGTTATATTAGGATTAGTGGGTTAATCTTTGTCTAGAACAGATAATGCAAACATATAGCAAGCATACTATGAATCCCCTATTCTTTGCCCAAAGCAGATAGCGATCCTCCTAAGAACCTGGACATAGTCTCAGAATCCATCTCAACATAGGGTTGGTTCTCTAGGCAGTCGCTATCAATCAAATGGAATTGACATGTCATGCTAGACCCGTCTGTGATCGTGGAGCTAGATCACCATCAACACCTAGAGAACATGAAGACAGCAAGACAAAGAAGTCTAAGCAGCAACCAGCCATTTGGGAATGAGTAATAGGGTGATTTTGAAAACAGCCCCACAGCTGGCTGGTGTGACAGTGCAGGCGAGGCCAACACCATCTAGGTTGAGGGAGGCTAAGACCACAGACTCTGCTCTGAGGCCGTGAGCAAATCACTTCACCTATCTGAGCCCCAGTTTTTCTTATTTATAGAATGGGGATGACAATACCTACATCACAGGGTTTAGGAGTAAATGAGATGATGCAATGTTAAGTATTTAACAATGCCTATCTAATAGTAAGCTATTTGCTTTTATTAATTAAATATAGACTGTGGGTAAAAAAGAGTAAAATAAATTACCCTTTCCCAACCAACCCAGTAGAAGGACATTCTAGACATTTGATAAGACAGAAAACATTTAGGCCCAAACTCTAGAACTAGAGTTCTCTTGCTTCCATTAGGAAATGTGCTTATTTACCCTCCCAGAGCTTGTTGCCAAGAACTGGCCCCGAGTATAGAGATGGTGTCATCAGGGCATGTATTTCTTAGCTGGAACTCTGCCACAGCCTGAAATGGACCCGATCAGACAGAGACAAAAGCATAAAATGCCAATGTGTTCTCTCTTGCCTTTTTCAGGTGCCTAAGAGGAATTTATCCTTTGATTTACAAAGGAGACCCTCACCAAATACAAGAAATATTTCAATAGAACTTGCATCCAGAATTCAGCGAGAATGCCAGATATATAGTACTCCTATCCTGCCTTCTTTTATTGGCTGATACTTATCATCATTATATCACAGACACAGTATAAGTCTTGTGTGGACATTTGGAAAATACTGAGAAGGAGAAAGAAGATAAAAAGCATTTATAGCCGGGCACGGTGGCTCACGCCTATAATCCTAGCTCTCTGGGAGGCCGAGGCGGGCGGATCCTTTGAGTTCAGGAGTTCGAAACCAACCTGAGCAAGAGTGAGACCCCCGTCTCTACTATAAATAGAAACAAATTAATTGGCCAACTAATATATATACAAAAAAATTAGCCAGGCAGGGTGGCGCATGCCTGTAGTCCCAGCTACTCGGGAGGCTGAGGCAGCAGGATCGCTTGAGCCCAGGAGTTTGAGGTTGCTGTGAGCTAGGCTGACGCCACGGCACTCACTCTAGCCTGGGCAACAAAGTGAGACTCTGTCTCAAAAAAAAAAAAAAAAAAAAGCATTTATAATCCCACTACTTGAGGGGGCGGGGGGTGGGGGGGGAGGAATGTTACCCTTTTGGTATCTATCCATCTAAATTTTTCCCTCTGCATTTTTAAATTTTTAAAATATGAGATTTTTATTTGTTTGTTTTCTTTGAGCTAGAATCTCACTCTGTTGCCTGGGCTAGAGTGCCATGGCATCAGCCCAGCCTAGCTCACAGCAACCTCAAACTCCTGGGCTCAAGCAATCCTCCTGCCTTGGGCTCCTGAGTAGCTGGGACTGTAGGCATGCGCCATCGTGCCCAGCTAATTTTTCTATATATTTTTTAGTAGTCCAGCTAATTTTCTTTCTATTTTTAATAGAGACGGGGTCTCACTCCTGCTCAGGCTGGTCTCAAACTCCTGACCTCAAACGATCCACCCGCCTTGGCCTCCCAGAGTGCTAGGATTACAGGCGTCAGCCACCGCGCGTGGCCCCAAAATATGAGATTTTTTAATTAAAAATTCTTACTTAAATTCACTCTCACTCTCTCTCTCTAGTTTATCATTACCAGTTCAAGATCCGGTTCGTCAACCACATTGAGAAGCCAATAGAACCAACTTTTACCATGTCGCTACTGGGAACAAAAGAGGAAATGCAGAAAATTCCCATCACACTGTGAGTATGAGCTGTATGAGCTCCCGTCTGTGGTGACCGTTGCTTATTTTTCTCACAGGGTCTGGACGGATCCTGTACTTTGCAAGGGTCAGGCCAGACTTGGCCACTTCATTCAGGCTTGAGGATCTGAGTACTTATTACATGCAGGGCGCTGGGGTAGGCACGAGATGCCATGTGAGCTGAGGTAGCCCTTACGTAAGGGGGAACCTCTTGGCCTACAGATCAACTTTACCGTCAGGTTCTTGTGAACAGAAACAAGCATTTGCTGCTTCAGAGACAACCCTTTAAGTACACCCAGCTCATCCCATTCTGGCTGCCCCAAGCATCCTGTCAGATGTCATCCACCCAAGGCCAGCCCCTCACGTCCCTCCTCAGCCTCAGGTGTTCCTACTGCTCTCTGCTCCCACTGCCGGTGCGTGGGGCAGGCTGATGCCCTGAGGGCTGAGCAGACAGGAAAGCCACACTCTGAGGTATCCTTATCAGCTTTGCACACTAATCTCCAAGACATTCAAATAGCTCCACGTTGGCAGAGCAGCCAGGATGCCCTTGCTGCTGCTGAGAACACCCGCCCCTGGGCAGGGATTGCAGACAGTGTAGAGGCAACACTGGATCTTGGAGTCAGCAGGGGGGCAGAGGGCTCCCTTGAGTGGCTTGTCACGGCTCTTGCTGCAGTGTGTTGTGAATCGTGTAGGAATCCACCCACCCCGCCAGGGAAGATCCGAGCAAGGCTGAGTGGTGAAGAGCAGAGCAGGTGTCTGCAAGAAGGCTCTGAGCGCCTTTCCAGAGAGTTCCGAAAACCATAACCCGGAAATCAAAGTGGTATCTCATTCACCTGGGCGCAGATTTCCAGTCTCAATCAGCCCGCACGGCCGGCCTCCCCAGCTGTCCTTCACCCTGTTGCCCACCTGCTCACACCCCCGCAGCGGCCTCACGATGCCTCACTTGGAGGCCCTCAGTGTGGCCTCTCCCTGGGAAGTGACACGAGCCCCTCAGCCACTGCAGGGACAGTCCTGAGCTTCCTGAAGATTGCCCCCTTCTCTGCTGACTGCACCGATTCAGTCCTTCGGCAAGTGTTCGTTGGTCTTCCACCCAACACATCTAAGGCTATGGAGGGCCCTATCCTTAGGGTGCTCACAGCCTAGCAGGGTGGGTGGATTCCTACACGAGTCTTCACAACGCACTGCAGCAAGAGCTATGGCAAGCCCCTCATGGGAGCCCTCTGCCCCCTGCCTCCCCCAAGATGCGGTGCTGCCCCCACACTGTCTACAATCCCTCCCCAGGGGAGTGTTCTCAGCAGCAAGGGCATCTGGCTGCTCTGCCAATGTTGGGATATTTGAATGTCTTGGAGATTAGTGAGTAAAGCTGATAATGACACCTCGGAGCCCACATTTAAATCTTGCTCTAAATTGGTGCAGAATTTTTACATGTGGTTTTTCTATTACTGTTATGCTTTGTTGTTTTAACAGAAGTTTCTGTTTATATGGGGGGGGGAACGTTACTGGGAAGAGAGAGTGTGGTATGGGGGTGTTGGGTTCATCAAAACTACAGAGAGCTGAAGTTCCAGAGGCCTTTGCCAAAGCCCCACTGTGTCCTAGAGGGCCTCTTCCTAGAAGCGAAGCCACAGAAAGTTAACTAGACTCACTGTAGAGGGATTTCTCAGAGGCTTAAATATGCTAACACAGAAAATAGGGTGGTTTTCCCTCTTTTATTGCCTGGAAAACTCTCTTTATCCTGGCACACTTATTGTTATCTCTATTAATAGTGTGTCGAACACCGGTTTGGGAAATGCAGCAAAAACACCAACCCAAGCCACTAAGGCAAACCTAACGCGTCTCCAATGTGCCTAAGCCTCACCGTGCTGTTACAACTAGACTGACTGTGTCTGATTTTCTTTGTATCTTCAAGGGGTGGAGGAATTACTAGTAATAAAACCTATTCCTTTCTTGTCACCTTGGACTCGGACATCGGTGAGCTGATCATGATCAAGTTCAAGTGGGAAAACAGTGCAGTGTGGACCAATGTCTGGAACACGGTCCAGACCATCATCCCATGGGGTGCAGAGCCCTGCTGTCACTCGGGCCTCCTCCTGAAGACCATCAGAGTCAAAGCAGGAGAAACTCAGCAAAGGTGACTGCCGGCTCAACCTCCCACTCACGTCTATTTAATATTAAGCACCTACGTGCGTCAGACAGTTTCAGTTTCATACTTGCACTCATCATAGGAAGTGGGCGTTATTACACCCTAAAGATGGGTGCCACTGGTAGATGTGACATTTCTTTTTCGTTGTATACCCAGAGAAATGCTTTTAGTAGATCATAGTCTCAAAAACCTCAATTTGCCTCTCCCTGTGGTGGTGTCTTTCAAATCTTAGATGCCGAGGAATCACTGGGAAGCTTAATACATTTGCAGAATTCCTGGACCCACCTGCAGAGCTTTTGATTCCCTGTGGTCTTGGGCAGGACCCCCAGGATGCACGCTTTTTAACAAGAGCCCTGGCCGGGCGGGCGTGGTGGCTCACGCCTGTAATCCTAGCACTCTGGGAGGCTGAGGCGGGCAGATTGCTCGAAGTCAGGAGTTCGAAACCAGCGTGAGCAAGAGCGAGACCCCGTCTGAACTATAAATAGAAAGAAATTAATTGGCCAACTAATAAATATTTAGAGAAAAAATTAGCCGGGCATGGTGGCACATGCCTCTAGTCCCAGCTACTCGGGAGGCTGAGGCAGCAGGATTGTTTGAGCCCAGGAGATTGAGGTTGCTGTGAGCTAGGCTGATGCCATGGCACTCACTCTAGCCTGGGCAACAAATTGAGACTCTGTCTCAAAAAAAAAAAAGCCCTAAGACATTCTCATGTGGACCAATGGAATGGACTACCCTTAAGAAATGCTGTGATTGAATATCTCCCGTGTCCCCAAAGCCCTGGGGCAAGAAGGGGTTGGGGTGGGGGTAGGGAGTAAAGAAAGTTAGGAGGTTCCTCTTCTCCTGCACTCTTCCCTGCAGAGCGAAGGGCTGCCCAATGCATTGGCCATAGCAACCCTGCTGCTCTGCTGCTCTGTAGTTCTCGGTGGCTGGAGAATTCTGTGCTTCCCCCAGCCCTCTCCTGGCTCCCGCTTCTGTATTCAGGAAACTTGTCTCTCCTCTCCCACCTTCGTTTGTTGGGAAGGCCAGGTCTCTCTCTGGTTTGTCCTTAGTAGAAGATGGTAAACAGCAAGCATCTAACCTTGGAACTGCCCTCCTCCCTCGTGGGTTCCTGCACCAGGAGCCTTTCCCTCGGTAGATTTATGCCCCCGAGTGCTTTATACAACCACACCCCGGATTTTATCTCCCTGGGGTGCAAACTCCACGCAATTACTAAGAGCAGATTCTGCAGTCTGCCAACACATCTCTCCACATGACCGATCTGAGAAAATCAAGCTGCACTCTCTCCTCTCTTGCCCTTAGCTATTCTCGCACGACTCTGACCTTCTAGGGCAGTGCCACTTCTGAGCACCGTCCCTGCCCACATTAGCCAGAGAGTGAGTGCTCAGTTTTGGTAGCTGCTCACCATGACAATGCCATGTGACTCAGCCCAAAAGCTTGTATGAAACACATCACCACTTTCTCCACGGGTGCACACCCATGTGGTACTGACAGAAGAACAAGGACAGGGAGGGGACTGGCCCTGCCAGAGTTCCCATGCGTGGTGGGCCTTGAACTAGATGCTGCGAGCCATTAATCTCACGTAATCCCCCCAGTGACCCTGCGATGGGTAGTACTGGCTATGCAGATCAAGAAACTGAGGCTAACAGGAGTTACGCAGCTTGAGGACATTGCTAACAATTGTCTCAGCCCAGATCTGACTTGAGTTTATCTGACTTTTTACCACCTTTGTTGCCTGTGTACTGTTTCCAACAGTTCCTCCCTCCATTAGTTTTGATTCCATTAACTTGACTTTCCTTAGTCTAATCTAGCAGAGTCACAGCGCTGGGTGTTACTACATAGACCCATCAAACCCTTCCTCAGGGCTATAGGAGGTACATGCTGAAAAAAAAAATTGTGGGGATCAGGGCTCCATAGGATCTATAGTTTTTAAAAGTTAAATGATAAATAAAGAGGAAACTATTGGGAATATCTCCATGCCTATCAATAGGAAAATGCTAAATGCATACAATGGAATGTCATGCATAGGTGAAAAAGAATGAAATAGACTTATATGTACTGATATGAACAGGTCACCAAGTACATTATTTGGTGACAAGGAAACATTGCAGGAAAATACATACAGTATAATCTCACTTCTATTAAAGAATCTTTATATTTGTGTGTGAACAGCGACATGTATGTAAAAGGAACTGGTCTGGAAATACATATACCCAACCATAGCGTAGTGAAGCCAGTGACAGGTGATGGTAAAGAGGGTCTTTAACATTTGGCTCCATGTATCTCTTTACCATTTGAATTTTGCTAGAATGCATTCATAAATTACTCAAAGCACTTTTTCAGTTTAAAAAGTCTGATTTAATAAAGACTTGACCTTGGATGCAATTCAAAGACAAAAGAAGTCATAAATTAGAATTCTCTGTGACTTCAGATGTTCATATATATATATATATATAAATGTGTATACAAATATATATATTTTAATAGATGTGGTTGTAGGTAGTATAATACAAAACGGCATCTCAGGCCAAACCCAGCTCAAAGCAGCCTAGCAGTTGTTTCAGAGAGAGAGAGAGAAAGAGGGAGGATGGGAGGGACCCCAAACACACAGTGGTGTCCCCTTTAGTGGACAGCGTCAGCACCAATAAGAGGAAGGGGCAGGGCTTACAGGCTGAGCCAGTGGCCTCATGCCAAGAACCTTTAAGAACAGCACTCACAAACTGGAGCACGTCCAGGGGACAGCAGGCTGGGAAGTGAAGCCTGCCTTGGGAGGAACAGTTGGGGAACTACGTCTGCCCTGGAGTCAGGGCAAGGTAGTCAAAGAAACAACAGCCACCTCTAATCTCAGAGGAGTTCTAAGGGAGAAGAAAGGAGGGCTGCCCCTGGGACCTTCAGTGCTCACAGAATTGGAATCGCCCCAGTACAGAGCCCCAGGAAGTCTTACGCTGATTGCTTTCACCGGCTTGGCTTTTGCCTTTCTCTGAAGTTATAAAAAATATCTGCAAACATAAGAATCTATTTCTTAAAAAGATGGCACATACATTACATAAATTGAATAATATTTGATAGAAGATGAAACAATTCAATAAGCTCCATCTAAAACTTAATGCTGTGTTTATGTTTTCTACTCGTAGAATGACATTTTGCTTAGAAAACACAGATGATCTACAACTTCACCCAACCCAGGAAAAAATCTTTGTGAAATGTGAACTAAGCTCTAAAAAATCGAAGCGAAAGACCAGATGAGCTTCAGTGAAGACCCAGTGTAAAGAATAAATGAATCTGATTCCTTATCTGGAATGGTTACCTTATTCGGAAAAATTGCATAAAGAATCTCACATACAGTTTAAATAAAGTTTAGATTTGGGGGAGTAATGTGTCACTGTTATAAACTGAGCTTTTAAAAACTATATTACATAACTATTTTCAAGTATTAGTACAATAAAGAATTCCAAATTTCATCCCTTGTTAAATGTTAATATATGCAAATAAGTACAAATGTAAAAGCCTTTTAGATCTGTTGTTCTCATTTACAATGTCTTTTACAATTAATTCAAATTTCCCTTATATCCTTGCAATTTTATGCTGATCAGTTTCGAACTATGATGGAAAGATACTTCTGTATTACATAACTAGTGCTTCAATAAAGCAAAATTGTGATTATTCACTAGTGGTAGGTACTAAAGTACATACTCTTTAAGATAATATAGCTCCTAAAAGAAGAAAACTTTGAATTAAATAGTTACATCATATTTAATACAAATCACACAATTATTTCACTGAACTGAACACGTAGAAGTAGAATTCTACTAAAACTTTTAGTGATGGACAATGAAAGCTGGAGAGTTGGCCATTTTAATAAATTACTAATTAAAGAAATAGACTTCTCCTCTTTTACTAATGCTTGCAACAAAAGCTAATGGGAAACTTAGAATATCTCAAAGGATTTGCTATGGACTGAATGTTTGTGTCCCCCCAAAACTCATATGCTGAAGCCTAAGTCCTCGATGTGATGGTATTTGAAGGTAGGGCCTTTGGGAAGTAATGAAGTCATGAGGATGGAGACCTCGGGAATGGTATTAACACCCGTGTGAGGGGATAAAGGTCTGGAGCTCTCTGCCATGTGAAGATACAACGAGAAGGCAGCTAACTGCAAACCAGGAAGCAGACCCTCCCCAGACACCAGATCTACCTGCATCTTGATCTTAGACTTCCCAGACTCCAGAGCTGTGAGACATAAATGTTTAAGCCACTCAGTCCGTGGTAATTTGCATAGCAGCCTGAACTGAGTTAGATACCAAGTTTCAAACTGTTCAATAAATTAAATGATCACGTTTTGACCAGCAAATTCCATCACAAAACACATGATGGAAACAGAAACTAAATATACAGTCAGATATGTATTTCACAAAATCAGACAAAAGGAACGAGTTATGCACATTAAACAACCTAACTTAAAATGCACATAGGCTCAGCTACATAAAGCCCATAATTCACATTCTCTTCACCAGAGCAGAGTAAACCAGGGCTCTTGGAAACAAAAATCCTGAAGAGATGTTTGCCTCTGACTAATCAATTCAAAATTATTAGTATCTTGCGCGATTCACTTTTCCCATTGAAAGCCCCCCAAAAACTAAAGAGTAGGGGATGGGGAGATAGGAAGAACAGCTTTCAGAATGAAGCACTCAGTCCTGAGTGCTAGGCTTGTCTGCATAAATATTTGACCCCACTTTTAGGTAAAGAGTGTGTATATGTGCATCTAGAATTGGTAGATATTATTATGAAATGAATAATATTTTCCATTATGTCGAAAATACTAAGGTTTATAATAAAATCATGTTTGCATTGGATTGGCATGTTTTATCATTAACTATCCAAAAGGAATTTAAAATATTACTTCCAAAACACAACATGAAAACACTCTTTGCTATATGTCCTATACAGTCTGTGCATATGTATTCCAGGAGACATGTTTAAGAATATTCACATGAACCTTGAAGTCATCACAACCAGAAACAGCCCAATGTCCACTGTTGCAATGCACAAATGAGCTGTGTCATAGTCTTACTAATAATGCAACATTACACAGCAGTGAAAAAGATGAACCAAAGCTACACACACAAGAAGACCAATATGAGGCAGCAAGGCACCTAGGGTGCAAAATATAAGGAGGCAGTCATGGGTTTTACATTTTCACAAAGACACAAATAGTAAATACAGTACAATACAAGCAAAACTAAATTATATTTTAGTGATGGATAAACAGGTGGTAAAATTCTAAGCAAAAGCAATGAAATCACTACCACAAAAGTAAGGCTTTGGTGACTCTAGGAAGTAGGAAGGGTACACCAGCATTCCAGGTGCCACCAATAGTCTACTTCTAAGTAGTGGTTATGAAAGTGAATATCTGTGTAACCATTCTACAAACTGTGCGTATGTTTTCATGCACACTTGGTATGAATGTCACATTTCACAATATTAAAAAAACAACAACAAAGGGTGAGTTAAACAAACATGTTTCCACCCTAGTGTGATATCTTTCAAAATTACTATAGTGTCCCAAGAAATATAATTAGAAATTATTTCATCTTTACGAAGAAAACTTGAAGTGACACAGCACATCATAACATTTTGGGCAGAGAATTCAATAAGCCACCAGCATGACAAGCGGTTCACTGGAACATTTGCAACTCCTCTTGGCGTGTCCAACTCTGGTTGCTAATTCTGTTGTCAGTGGATTATTTTCACTTGGGGAGATGTGTTCATCCACATCACATTTTCTTAAGTACTTTCGAGCAGGGAAGTTGAATTGGGAAACTGAATAATGCAGCCACATCTGTTCATTGCACATGCAAAATACTGGCTGGTGAGCTGATTATACACACCTCTCTCCAAAGAATCTGCATTTATGAGCCCACTCAGGAAAGATAACACTAGCATCTTGCCTTTCAGGCAAAAGCTTGTCTGTGCTTCTACTCGTAAGAGAGCACAAGGGAAGAAGGGAAGCGTCAATCACACTGCAGCTGGGCTATTTGAGGTGGGTGAGTCGGGGAGAAGGAAACAAACACTCCATTCAACGCAGAAATGTATGCGCCCTGCTGCGTTGCAAAGCACACTGTCCTCGATGTTCACCTTGAGTCATGTGGGCTGCAAGTACTGCAAAAGCTTTAACTGTTTACACCTCTGTGGGGTAGCAAAGCTGCCCCGAATGGTGCTTGCTGTCCCACAGAGGCCGGATTAGAGGAAAGTCACGTAAACAGGCAAGAGGAAGACTACAGAAAGTCTTCACAAGTCACCACCTACCTGCTAACCTTTTCTTCCAAGACAGGCTTCTGCCTGAATCCCGCTCATCTGTACTTGATTAATGGCCCCCAACACACCTCATTCCTTCCCATCACTGCCTTTTCTTACACCTCCCTCTTTTCCTCTCTCTTCCAGAATCTTCTCCTCTCTGCCTGAGTCCTACTGATCTGTCTATCCAGGCCCAGTTGTTTTCACCAGTTGTTTCCTAGCCCAGCCCCAGGGGTCATTCTCTCTTCTGCGAGCCTAGCTGTCTCAAAGGCGATGCTCCCTGCTACCCGCGTGGCCGTGAGTTCTCAGTGCCTGCCGATTCTCCTCCTTCCTCTCAGCCTCGTCCCTGCTCCTTGCCCTACTCAGCCACTCGAGGTGGGCCTTCTGCAGCCCAGGCCTCCTCTGCTGCTCACTTGGTTCTCTGTCTTCTCGGCAGTCTCCCCCACTCCTACGGCTTTATGACCAACCGCATGGACCAACCAGTCCCACATTCGAACTCCAGCGGGGCCCCCTCTCCAGGACCGTGCTCCCTGTATCTATGTGCCCACCCGGCATTCCCCGCTGGGCCATCTCGCAAACTCAGGGATGTCCGAAACGAGACCCATGATGCCCCTTGTCCCCTGAAACCTGTCCCCATGCTCCCTGTCCTCTATCTCAGTGAATGTTATCACTACCCACCCAGTTGCCGATGCTGGGCTCCGTGGGGTCATCCATAATGTTGCCTCTCCTTCGCCCCCTCACAACAGAGCCATCGCCAAATCCTACGAATTCTACTCTTATTTCTTAAATGTGTCTCCCTCCTCTGCTGCCGGAAGCCCAGCCCAAGCCACCACTATCTCTTACCTGGACGCTTACAACGAATTTCCAACTCACCCCCAGACCCACTCTTCCCTCTCTATCCATTCCCATCACGGCAGCCAGAGTGATCCTTTAAAAAAACATTAGATAGGGCCAGGCATGGTGGCTCACACTTGTAATCCTAGCACTCTGGGAGGCCAAGGTGGGCGGATTGCTCGAGGTCAGGAGTTTGAAACCAGCCTGAGCAAGAGTGAGACCCCCGTCTCTACTATAAATAGAAAGAAATTAATTGGCCAACTAATATATATAGAAAAAATTACCCGGGCATGGTGGCGCATGCCTGTAGTCCCAGCTACTCGGGAGGCTGAGGCAGGAGGATTGCTTGAGCCCAGGAGTTTGAGGTTGCTGTGAGCTAGGCTGACGCCACGGCACTCACTCTAGCCTGGGCAACAAAGCGAGACTCTGTCTCAAAAAAAAATTTAAAAAAACATTAGATCATGTCATTTTCTTAGTTAAAACCCTCCCAGTGATCTGCCATGCTCTTTGGAAAAAGCCCAGAATGATGACGCTGGCCTTCAAGGCCCTCGGTCAAGCCCCTACTTTTCTCCCAAGTCTGGTCTCTCGCTCCTCTGTCTCACTAGGTCGTGGTCATCTCCACCCAGCCTGTACTTCGCAGCTGCCTGCTGAGCTTCAGCAACCAGCCAAGGCTCAGTCCCACCACTGGAGAGTCTGACTCACCAGGTCTGGGGCAGGGCCTGGGCATTGAGACTGTTATAACTTTCCAGGTGATTCTAACACGCACTGAGGCTGAGAACCCCAGGTGTTGACACATTGGCTATCTCAGTGCCTTCAGAAGCACAAAGGTGTCTCCTGCCGGTTCTGTTGCTTACACCCTTGTCTGGTAGTCCCAGCGTAGACGTTACTGCATCAGCGATCGTCTAACGATGATTCCCCCCTACCCAAGCCTCAGCCAGCTCCCCTGCTATCTAGAGTCTAAACATCCTTTAATTCTTCTGGTGAAATGATTTGTGGCCATGCCACACGGAGCCGTAACAGAGCCTGAGGCAAAAGGAAAAATCAGTAATGCTGATCCTGTCTTCGTATAAAATGTTTATATTTTATTCATCATGGATTTTTGCATTCATTTTGATTTTTTAAAATAGGGATTGAAGTATTCTTCGAGAACTGAGTTTTTGGAGCCCCCTTAAATTGTGTGCCCAAGGCAGGTGCCTCACTAGTTTCACCCCAGTCCTAGCCCCAATTTGTGGGACCCAATTTATTTCATCCCTGTCTCCCCCACTGGCCTTGGAGCTTGGTGAAGTCAGGGAGGGTCTCTAGCTGTTCACCGCTTCATCCTCAGTGCCCAGCCCAACACCTGGCACAGAGTTGGCACCCCTCCCACCCCCAAACACATGTGGAGTTGATAAGTGATGTCTTTTCTTCTTTTCTCTTGATTTAATCAGAAGCTCCAGCTACTCCACATTCCCTGACAATATGAATCACCTGGGCACCAGTGGAACTCTATCCTCCCAGCCCCTTCCCCTGGTGATTCTAATTCAATGAGTTGAGGCTAGATCCCGGAGATTCTTATTTTTAACAAGGACCCTGGGTGATTCATCCAAATTTGGAGCAGCACTGATGTGGACCCTCCCCTTCCTCTGAGGAGCACATCACACGTGGGCTGAGCACCTCCAGCGGAGGGCCCCACCTTGCCATGCCCTCCTCCCCTCGCCTGCTTTCCTGAAAGCCATAGAGAGTAAATGAGATGCTTTAAGTGTCTGAAGACAGTCTGTACGAGACTGCGAGCTCCTCCTCGAAGGCAGAAGCTGTAAGGTGTTCTTGGGATTTGTTTGCGTGGCTGCTTTAAATTTCTCGTTTCACAAAAGCATAAAAGCAACATGTGCAACAGTACGAAGATGTATAAAGAGAAAGCTGATCACCTCCCTGCATCCACCTCCTTCCCCGCCCCAGCGACCTGAAGCAGAGAACAGTGACAGACTGGCAACCTTATTCCTTCAAACACCCTCAAGCGTCGATACGCACTCAACGCTTCTGTTTGTTTGTTGTTTTCAACAAAGTAGTACCATAGAACCATAGTAATATATAGATTACTCTGCAACTTGCTGCTTTTTTTTTTTTAAGTTAATGACATATCGTTAGTATCCCTATAAATCAGGAGATACGGATCTTTTTTTCTAATTTCTATATGCATGTAAATAAGAATTTTTTTTTTTTGAGACAGAGTCTCACTCTCTTGCCGGGGCTAGAGTGCCGTGGCATCAGCCTAGCTCACAGCAACCTCAAACTCCTGGGCTCAAGCAATCCTACTGCCTCAGCCTACTGAGTAGCTGGGACTACAGGCATGAGCCACCATGCCTGGGTAATTTTTTTCTATATATTTTTAGTTGGTCAGTTAATTTCTTTCTATTTTTAGTAGAGACGGAGTCTCACTCTTGCTCAGGCTGGTTTCGAACTCCTGACCTCGAGCAATCCTCCCGCCTCAGCCTCCCAGAGAGCTAGGATTACAGGTGTGAGTCGAGAATATTTTTATGTAAATAAAATTATACATACTGGAAAGGTTAGTGCAATCTTCTTCCTACCTTTTTACTTGGGCCGATGCCCTCTTCACAACCCATGCTAACAACTAGGAGTGTAACTCTGAAGTGTTTCTATAGCCAGATACACTAACATATACACACATTCTAAAATGGAAGGGAGTTGTTACTGTTCTACAAACTTGTAAGTATATTATACATTCTTTTTAGAAAATTGATTTCCTTACTCATCAACACCTCCTAAAATCTTTCTAGGTCAATTGATACAGCACTCATCATTTTGATGGCTGCATAATATTCCCTGTTATAGAGGTACCTTAATTTACTCAATTAGTCTTATATTGATGTGCCTTCCATTTGCTCCAGCTTTTTGCTTCCTTTTAACATCCTTACATGTATATCCTTATATATATCCATTTATGGAAAATATTTCCAGTAGGAGAATTTCTAGGTCAAATGATATATCTTTTTTAATTGAATAGATGTTGTCATATTGCTCTCCTAAAACACCACAACAATTTGCAGTTCCACTAGCAATGTATAAGTACCTATTCTCTACTCCCTACTTCCTTCCAAGGCAAAAATATGTATTGCTCATTTGAGGTTTTGCTAGTCTGATGGGTGCAAGTGAGTACTTCATTTTTACTTTACATTTCCCTACCCGCTACTGAGTTTGAGTATCTTTCCATATGTTTGTTAGATTTGCTTCACTGTAAATTAATCATTCCAATCCCATTTTCTTTTAGAATTCTTTTCCTTGTCACATTGTAAATGCTACATATTTTATTAAATATATTAGCCCTTTATCTTTTAGCTTCTTTGCAGATATTTTTCAAAATCTATTCCTCTATTGTTTTTAATTATAGTATTTTTTGCTGTACAGTGGTTTAATTTTTTTTTTTTGAGGTCAAAAAAGTCTATTCTGATGCTCACTAAAGTTGGAGAAAAAATAAAAATAAATTTTTAAGTCTAACATTATTACATGGATTTGTTGTCATGGTTAAAGTCTCTCTCACCATTAAATGGCAAGCTTTATAACATACAGATTTTCTTCTGGGATTTTTGTTTGTTTTTTTTTCCCTGAGAGGCTTTAATCCACATGAAATCTATTTTTGTATATGGAGTGAGAATAACCAGCAACTTTCTTTTATATGGATAAAAGCGAAGCCAACATTATTTGTTAAATAAATTAATTTTTTCATGCTGATTGAGAGCTCACTTTTATCATACATCTAAAGTGCATACTGGGAACTTTTTCCTAATTCTCTTTTTTTCTTTGCTACATTGATCTAATTCTATTCTAATAACATTTAATTGATTTCAAAGTCGTTATTGCTTACAGAGGCTTTATTTACAGTGTATTCTCAAGCACCTGGTCTTTCATATGGAATTTATGGTAATTTTATCCAATCACCCTGAAATATCTGTAAATATTCTAATTGGGAGTCACATAATATATAGAAATTAGTATGAAGAGAAATTATCTCTTTTTTATATGAGGTCTTCTCAACCAGGAACATTGTGTGTTTCCCATTTGTTCAGATCTTGTTTCATATCCTCCAATAGGATTTTGTAGTCTTTTAAAATTTTCATTTATTCCAAAGTTTTTTAATTTATTGGCATTATTGTCACTCCATTTCTATCCCACGGGGCTTATTACTAGTATAGAGAACAGACTTGGTTTTTGTTTATTCTATATTTGTCCACCTTATCAAATTGTTATTAATTCTATTGAGGTTTTTTTTAACAGAATCTCACATGGTACAACCACTTCATCACCAAAGACCACAATCTATACTGATTATTTCATTTTTTCCACCGTACTGGGTTTGCCAGAAGCCCCAAGAAAACATTAACTAGTAATACCAATAGTAAACATTACTGTCTCATTTTTGACATTAATTAAAAATTTTAATGATATGCCTTTTATTATACTTTTTTTGTTTTGTTTTTAGTTTTAGCAATTAAACTTTATTGTATTCAAATGATTTTTAAATTTTTATTAGAAATGGCTGCTGAAATTTAGGAAATGAATTAGTATGGTTTTGATTTTAATTTATTCATAAATTATATTGATAGATTTCCTGATATTGACCCACATTTGCATTCTTGGAATAAACCTTCCTTGATTACAATGTGTTTTTTAAATAATGTTGTTGGACTTGACTTGCTAAGATTTTATTTAGAATGTTGCCTTTATTTTCATAAGTGAAATTGAGCCACACCTTTTTTTGGTCGATCATTTTCATGCTTTAATAGTCTACAGATTTTATCCATAGCCTTGGCCTTGAATAGTTTTAATATTGTGATCTTTTAATTTTTTTAATTAGGGAAAAACTCAGCTGTGAAACCATCTGGTCCTTGTGCTTTTTCATGTAATATTCTTAGATTTTCAGCTTTTACTTGCCTATTTCATATAATATTTATTACAATTATTTTTATGAAATATCTTTAAGCAAAAGAGGTACAAAGTTAAATATGATCATAATAATGAGTAAATGGAGGCATAATATTAAAGCACAGGAAAAATCCAAAACTAAACTCTAAAATTCTAATCATTCTTCCTGGGGTAGTTGAAGCAAATACACATATTTATCAGGGAAAATAAAGTAAAAAACAGAAATGCTCAGTAGTATTCTGTCCAATACATTTAGAAAGATTCCACAAAAGGGAAAAAAACTATAAAGCTAAATAGTGCAGTTAACTGTCAAGAGAAACTGAGTTGGATAAGAATGTTCCTCCCAATTCCTTGATATACTCTTCTGAAAAGAGTATATTTAAATGCTATCCTTCTAGGAAGTACATTTGGAGTCATTCTAAGTTCATTCAATTTCTAGGTGATTGGTCGGTTCATTCCCTGTGTGGCTATAAATAGGCTATTCTGATCACTATTTTTTTTCTTTTTCTTTTTTTTTAAACCAGAGCCTCGCTCTGTTGCCTGGGCTACAGTGCTGTGGCATCAGCCTACCTCACAGCAACCTCAAACTCCTGGGCTCAAGCAATCCTACTGCCTCAGCCTCCCGAGTAGCTGGGACTACAGGCATGCACCACCATGCTCAGCTAATTTTTTCTATATACTTTTAGTTGACCAATTAATTTCTTTCTATTTTTAGTAGAGACAGGGTCTCGCTCTTGCTCAGACTGGTTTTGAACTCGTGACCTTGAGCAATGCTCCCACCTTGGCCTCCCAGAGTGCTAGGATTACAGGTGTGAGCCATCGTGCCCGGTCTATTCTGATCACTTTTAAATGACTTATTTCTAATTTTAGTGAATATGGCTACAAAAATCTCTCATGTCTAAATTTGCTAAGGTTTCCCTTGTGATCAAGCATGTAGTCAATTTTCATAATGTTCTGTTGGATATATGAAACAGTATGTTTTTTACTTGAGAAACTTAAGATTATATATGTATTAAAGTATGTTGATTGTATTATTCTTCTGTATACTTATTTTTGTGTATTAGATCTGATTCTTCAAAAATATCTTTAGATCTCTATTTTTATCAAGTTGTGTTTGCATTTACATGGTTTGGTACATGTAAGTTTACTAATTTTAATTCTTCATAAAATGTGCCTTATACTATTGCATAATATTCCTCTTACTGTGCCTCATGCATTAAATTCCTCCGTGTCTGACAATTAATTTTGCTATTTCTAGTTTCTTTTTCATTATATTTTCTTGGTATCTTTATCCCTTTATTTTCAACTTTTCTTTATACTTTAAGTTTCTTTAAAATTTTATTTGGGGTATTTTTTTTCTAGATTGAGTTAAAAATATAAATGAATCAGCTTTATTCTAAGTATCTTTTAATAGGAAAATCTAGTCCATTTACATTTAGTAAAATGATTGAACTCCTTTCTCCTCTCTTATCTGTTTATTAGCTTATTTGACTAATTATTTCCTCCTTTTACTTGTCTTTGTTTTTGCAGAATTATCAGATTAATAGTTCCCCTCTCTAACTTGTTAATATGACTTGTTTTATAGATTTTCATTCTATTTCCAGCCATTTTCCCTTTCCTGTTGCTCATAATCAGATAAATATTTCTTTTCCATTATATGAAAAGCAGGCACATCTCCCACTGAATACTCTATTCCTCTACTGTTTCTACTCCTCACTCCAAACTTTAGAATACTTTCCCACCTGTTGCGCACCACTCTTCCAGATGAGAACTTTGGGACATTTCCCTCTTTCCCACCCACCTGCAATGGCCAGACTTGCTGAGATTCACTTACTATTTTTAGCACCAGACTGTTTTCAGAAGAGTTGTCAAGGCAGACGGGGATGAGATCAACTCAGGAGAGAAGAACAGACTTTTACAGAGTGGAGGATGCAGTAACACGAGGGATGAGCTTCTCTGACCTTGGAGTGTCCAGGGGCTGGTAATATATCCTGATTTAGATGATACCCTCCTTTTACTATTCTTCTAAGATTTTATGCTCTTCTCATCCTTCCCAACCCTTCTAGAGACTTTGACTCAGTTTATTTGATCATGAAGTAAAAGGAACTGGCAACATATTCTTGAACACTTCTTTAAGAATGAACGGAAGATACCAGAGCGCCAAGCTGCAGGACAGCCTAGGCCAATTTCCAAACAGTCCTTTATTCTCAGTGCGTGGCAGTGTTCCATATTGTAGCTTCCAGTGTTGTAGGCAAGCAGTCCAACGCCAGGACGATTCCTTCTTCTTTAGGATTAACATCTTCTTCTCTGTGGAAACTTGGAAGATTTTTCTCTATTCTTGAAACTCAGAGATTATTGATATTCGTAGGAGTGTGTGTCTTTTGATCATCAGTCTTGGAGTTCTTTGAGATGCAAGTCTCTCTTCATGTCAGAAACTTTTCTTATATTTTCAGTTGCCTCTTCTATCACGTCCCTCGCCCCACTTCTGGATTTCTACCATCTTCTGATTCCCACCTCTATAATTTTGCTCTGTGCTTTGAGGTGTATCTTTCTCTGACACTAATCCATCTAGCGACAGTGACCACTGTCTCCTTCAATTCATCTCTTGAAACTTTTCATTCAAACTCATCCTTTTTTTTTTTTTTTTTTTTTTGGTCTCAGAAAATCAGGTGTTTAGTGCTGCACTTATATCTCCTTTTCTTTTTCTTTGGTTCAAGTTATCTATGCCAGAAGCTATTTCTATACTGAGGGTTCTGCTTGTAATTCTTCTCCCTGGCTACTGGGCCCCCTTAGGAATCTTCTTTTCCTTTGTTTGTCCACTGGGGCTCTGTTCCAGGTACTGGGGTGTCTTAAGTGGTAGTATTGCCAACATGAGAAGGAGCAGTAGTGTCAGCCTCCCCAGCCTCAAGCTTAGCAGCAGGTGGGTGGCGAGTCCTCTGGGAAGGCGTTAGGAAGAAGCCTCTCTGCCTCTGGCCTAGTCTCCTCACCTCTCTCGGACACTGGGGTGAAGGCAACGCAACCCATCCGGTGAGCTCCTCAAGAACCGGAAGACCCATACACTCGCAAGGACCTTCCGCCTGGTCCCCTGCTTAGCGCTGTCTGATGCAGTCCTCAGGCAGGGCGACAGTCTTGCCCCAGCTCTCTCTGACGGGATTCTGAGATGACCTGAAGCGTCACCCGCATCCCAGACCTCATCTGCCTCCTGGAAGCCCCAGCAGCTGCTTTGCTTGGGCGCAGCAGATGGGTTAAACTGCAAGTAGAAAGGAGGCAGGATGTGTTCAAGCTGTTGTCTTTCCAGAACCCCCTGTTCCTCGTGTCTCAGAACTTCTTGACGTCTTTATTTTTGCATTCTAAAGTGCTCGATAAATACCACTGAATAAATGCCACCACCCCTACCTCAAATCTTCTCTGGGGACAGGTTCAATCAATTATGATGGTTTGGGAAGCCACCTCAAACTGACTTAGAGAAGGAGGTTGATTTGTTTGGCTTCTGGTTTCTTTTAAAATCTCACAAAAAGGAATTTCCAGGTAGGTTGGACTTCAGGAATGGTTTATCCAGCTTCTCAGCGATGTCATTAAGATGCAGGGTTTTTTTTTTTTTTTTCCCTTGCTTTGCTCTGCCATCCTTGATGCTGGCTTCATCCTCAGGCTATTAGTGAGTTGGCTGCTGCAATTCCAGGAAGCACACTTAGACACAACAACATCCAGAGAAAGAAAAGTAGAAATCACCCAGTAGACATCCCCTCAGCTCTTCCTGGCCAAAATTGGGTTACACGACAGTTCCTGAACTTGACAGAGGTAACAAGATTAACCATAGACCATCATCCATCCCTAACCATGTGGCTGTTTGAGAAGCTACTTAGAAATCAGGGAATACCTGCTCACAAGCTCAACCTTCCTAGTTCGATAAGCAGTTTTTTGCACAAAAACAAGAATAGCTGGCATTTGAGTGCTCACCAGATGCAAGGTGCCTTACACACATTCTCATTTAATCCTCATCACAGCCCTCTGAGGTGGCTAATATTACCATCCTTGTTTCACAGATGAGGTACCTAGAACTTAATTTTTTCAAGGTCACATGGCTGATGGCCCATTATTTCCCTCTTTATAGATTCCATGTATCTATAATGCAGCATGGCACGGCAGTCAGCTACAGGGTATGTCCTTTACAAATTAACTTCTTTGGACCCCATGTGAAGACTATAATTAGGTGCTCTACTTTAAGACACTGTCTTTTCATGTTAAGGGAGCCTGGTAACCAGCTAAAAGTGCAAATCACGCATAGCAGACCACTGGCTGTGCCCACCCTGGGCTATTCCTTGGAGATTCACCTTTGTTTTATTATACAACAAGCTCAAGAATCCTTTTCTAAAACAAGCATCAAGATCTTACTTTGGAGCAGCTGAGCCCTACATATTAAACAACCTTGGCTTGCACATTTATTTTGTATATACCCTAAGGAACTAACATTTATCTAGGAAATCAAACAAGTATTTTCTACTCCTGTCCACACATGAAACTCTTTGCACCAGGGGCTCTGCAGAGTGTGTGTGTGTGTGTGTGTGTGTGTGTCAGTGGTTTCCCACTAAAAAAGCAATGAATACTCAATAAAACATTTGAAGCAGAAGGTACCTGAAGTTCTCCTCAACTCTCCTTCCCTCCTCCCACCCTAAGATAATCACTGTTAACTGTGTGGTGGCTCTTTTTTGCAATGCATTTATTTTTTATTATGGGAATATTCAAAGATACATAAAAGTAGACAATAGTAAAATAAAACCCATGTGCCCGTCACCTAACTTCAACAATCAACATTGGCAATGCACTGTAACATAGTTAACATCATAATATATTTAGTGATTTTTAAGATTATTTATTATAAAAGGAATCCAGTTTATAAAAAATTCAAGCAGGCCGGGCGCGGTGGCTCACGCCTGTAATCCTAGCTCTCTGGGAGGCCGAGGCGGGCGGATTGCTCGAGGTCGGGAGTTCGAAACCAGCCTGAGCAAGAGCGAGACCCCGTCTCTACTATAAATAGAAAGAAACTAATTGGCCAACTAATATATATAGAAAAAATTAGCTGGGCATGGTGGCTCATGCCTGTAGTCCCAGCTACTTGGGAGGCTGAGACAGAAGGATCGCTTGAGCCCAGGAGTTTGAGGTTGCTGTGAGCTAGGCTGACGCCACGGCACTCACTCTAGCCTAGGCAACAAAGCGAGACTCTGTCTCAAAAAAAAAAAAAAAAAAAAATTCAAGCAGTGTGGAGGTTATAAAGTAAAAAATAAAATTCCTTTTCCTCTCCTAAGACCCTTAATTCCAGTGCTCAGAAATAACAGCTTTTAATGTATCGATCTAGACATTTTCTATGAATAAATTATACATTTTTATAAATGTAAAAAAAATCACACAAGAAATCAGACCATGCATATGTATTAATACTTGCTTTTCCACTTAGTATATCTTGGACTTCTTTAGAAATACCTGGAGGTGGCCTGCATTCTTCAACAGAGTGTTCCACTAGAAAGCAAACTTAACTCAGGAATTTGGGGAGGGTGACAGGTAGTTGGCTTGGAAGATATATAGATTCTGTCTGTAAAGGCAGAGGTTTATAAAGCAGGTTGTTTACACCCTGGAAAATGATCCACTGGCATGTTGGAAGAAATAGTATAACTTCTACTTCCATTAATTTTTATCTCACCTCTTAAAATTTTTGTATATTTAAAAATATACATGTTAATAATGCATTCATTTAATTTATAAATATTTCCATATAAAAAGTGTGTACTCAAAATTTTTAAGTAGGGGATACAAGATCCAAAAAGTTGGAGATCACTATGCCAAGCAGTTTTGATGAGCGCTACTGAGAGCAGAGCTGCTTGTAAGGAGGGGGTAGGCTAATGACCTATCCTCAGAGTCTCTGCCATCCACTAGCTGTAGGTGTCAAGAGTCATGAGAGGCCGGCCCCAGTGGCTCACACCTGTAATCCTAGCACTCTGGGAGGCCGAGGCGGGCGGATCGCTCAAGGTCAGGAGTTCAAAACCAGCCTGAGCAAGAGCAAGACCCCATCTCTACTATAAATAGAAAGAAATTAATTGGCCAACTAATATATATAGAAAAAATTAGCTGGGCATCGTGGCACATGCCTATAGTCCCAGCTACTCGGGAGGCTGAGGCAGAAGGATTGCCTGAGCCCAGGAGTTTGAGGTTGCTGTGAGCTAGGCTGATGCCATGGCACTCACTCTAGCCTGGGAGACAAAGTGAGACTGTCTCAAAAAAAAAAAAAAAGAGTCATGAGAGACATGGGACTCCAAACCCAGTGAGAATCCCTTAGGTATGGAGAACCTGTCCCTGGCCGGGAACACTAGAAAGTACCAGTCATCTAAGCAGTACTACCCAGTGTGTCCTGCAAACTCAAGACTCTTTAGGGGAAAAAACAGCTGAAGAGTTAACTAGTTTGGGAGGACTGCATACCTGTAACAGGCTTTTACAGATCACAATCAGTGTTAGCATATAGATTGCTTTAAGAAGTATCTCATTAAGAAAAAAAAAATCAATCAATAAAAATAAAACAAAATAAAAACCTGTTTGCCTTTAACTTAGCATTTTCATTCCATCCTGGTATCCCCTTCCAACTTTTTTTCTAAATATTTGTTTAAAAATTTATTTGTTTTTAAAAAAACCCCACAAAACTAGAATTCTGTGGCAAAAAAGAGAAATGTTCATCTGGAGGTTTGCTGTAAGAAAATACCATGTTCAAAATGTTTAACTTCCACCTTTCATTATGAAATAGTCAAATAAAAAAATACCATAGATGGTTTAGCTAAAGAGAACACTCATCCACAAACCCAAAGAAGCTAGGTAGGGCCTCCCATTTTACTTGTAATTTGAACTTTCTGAATATATTTCTTCTACCTAGAGTCATCAATTGTTATTTACATGCCCCAATGCTAGGCAGTGTCTCTTCCATTTGTGCAAAACATGGTGGGTTTGTTTTATATTCTATAAACACAGTGTATATTAGATTTTGCAAGACAATTTCTCTACGGGGATGAGGTTGTGCTGGCAGGGGTTGTAGAATTAAAGATGTTAAAAGTTAGAAATATAGCTATCAGTAATACATTGTAATGAGACTTTTAGGCTTATCTTATAAAATCAGCTTCATTGCCTGTTTACAAAACACACACGCTTTATTAACAAATATTTATTGAACACCTACTATAGCCAAGTTCAAGGAAATGGAGATTATTAATAAAATACAGTCCCGCAGAAGAACAAAAAGGGAATGGGCAATCCAGGCAAAAGGAAAAGCACACCCAGCCATGAAAGTATGACAGAGCATGAAACAGTCAACTGCCCTACAATCACATCGTTTCTAAAAGCTTGTGACAGTTAAGTTTGGGCTAGTTAGGGCAAACTTTTACCAAAACTCCAAAACTCAACTCCAGCTTATCCTCTCTGGGAAGTCATGTTGGCCTCTTCCCACTATCCACCATGCTCAACGTGCACTTCTCCTCTGAGCTTCCAGGGCATCCTGTGTTTCTGGAGTTTCCAACACAAATCCCTCTGTATTATAACTGTTGGTTTCTTTCTTTCCACTAGACCATGAGCTTCCTGAGAGCATGGATCACAGGCCCTGCGGGGCTGTGAGAACAAACTGCAGTTAAGTTGATAAGTGGAATGGGAGTTGATGTAGCTCCTGAGTGTAGATGATTCTTTCAAGAGTTTGGCTTAGATGAGGCAGGATTACACCGCCATGTGGTATGTGCTAAGAATTCCAGGGAACAGCAGATCAGAAGGACACCCCAATCCGCCTGGCAGGAGGCTAGACATCCTGATCCCAAGTTTATGGCAGTCATGATACAGAGGTCCAGGTCTGAAAAGCCAGAGGCCTTTCCCAACTCCCAGACTGCTGGGCAACATCCTAAGGAGAATAACCAAGCGTGGCACCTGCCAAAGTAGAAGCCAGCTTTTCAGCAAATGAATATAATGCTAAGCAAAAATTAAAAATCACTTTAAAAAATAAAGGAATCTGAATGACAAAGTTTACCTATAATAAACTCAAGAGCAAAAAAAATTAATATATATTTCCCAAAAGAAATACTAGTTTATCAGTGCCTAGTATACAACCAATCAATATTATTAAAAATCCTATTTAGGCCGGGCGCAGTGGCTCACGCCTGTAATCCTAGCACTCGGGGAGGCTGAGGTGGGCAGAGGGCTTGAGGAAAGCTTGAGGGCAGGAGTTCCAGACCAGCTTGAAGAAAGGGGAGAATAATCTAGTTTACTACACTTAGCTATTTAACATTTATTCTAATGTGGGACACAAAGGTTTAACATGGATAACCTAACCACCCTCCCTAACATAGTTAGCAGAAAACAAATATTTTCCTTAAATAGCTAGCAATCCCCACAACAACTGGAGAGCAAACAGGGAGCTAATGGCCTGCTTGCTAAAACTGATAGCTTTAAGATTTCACCCTAGCAGTTAAAATCAATTAATTATTCATTGTAACTGGAGCAGAATATAATTAATTATATTAGCTTGACTGGTTCAAGTTTAATTCCACTAAAAAAATCATTATAAAAAAACCATTACAAATATAGGTCATTATCGTGAATTACTGCTAAAATAAAAACAGTAATGAATAAAACTTCTATATGAAATCAACTCACATTTAAAACACTTCCGTGGAAAATTCCAACTATAAACACAGGTAGAGAAAATAATGTATCTCCAAGTACCCATCAGCTAGCTTCAATAATTATCAACTCACAGGCAATTTTGTTTCAACTATATCCTTACACACTAGCCGACTCCAAGCCTTCACATATTTTTAAGCAAATATTAGGCATATTTCATCTTCACATATTTCAATTTGCATCTCTAAAAGATATGGGCTCCTTTTCAAATATAACCACAATACCATTACCATACAAAAAAATTACTGTAAAAATTCTTAATATCACCAAATATCCAGTCAATCTAGATATTTCTCCTGTGGTCTCTTAAGTTTGTTCAACTCAGGATCCAAATAAGTCCATGAATTGTCTTGGTAGATCTATCTCTTAAGTCTCTTTTATCACCTCCCCTCTTTTTTTTCTTTTCTTCTTGCATTTTAGTTGTTGAAGAAATAGAGTCCAGAGTCTGGATTTTACTGATTTAATCCTTCGTGGTATCATTTGTTCCTCTGTCCCCTGTATTTTCTAGGGTAGTGGTAGTTATTTAATAGATCTGCAGGCTTGATCACAATCAGATTTGCTTTTTTTTTTTCCTTTTTTTTTTAAATTTAATTTAATTTTATTTTTTATTTCGGCATATGGTGGGGGTACAGATTTTAAGGTTTCAATAAATGCCAGGACTGTTTTGGAAGTGGTATGTGTACTTCTAATAGGAGGCACGAAATCTGATTGCTGTTTGTGTGGTCAGCAGTCACTGGTGATTATTGTCTAGATCTGTCAATCATTGGGGAATAAAATGGTGATACCCTAATTCCATCATTTCTGTGTATCTTATTAGCTGCAAAGTCTTTAAAAGCATATCCCAAAGGTAATTACAATTTTGTTCACTATCATTAACTCATAGAGTTATAAACGTAATAGGGTGGGTTTCAATCTCTTGCAGATATTATGCTTACTGATGTTAAATTATCTCAGCTTTGAACAGTGGGAACTTCCTCAAGGTGCCTCCTGAACCTTTTTGACAGACCTCTGGTACAACACAATTTTTTCTATTAATAGGTTTTTCTTGTACATTTTTTCCCCTACACCTGGAACCAGTCATTTATCCAAGGAAATCTGGTTTATTTGAAGAGAATCACATTGAAAGATCACAATGGGGGCACTAAATTTGACTTTTATTTAAATTATACTCAAAGCTAATAAAGTCAATTAAGCAGGAGTCTTCTACTATTGTTTCTAATAAATTTATGTGGCTGTATACCTACCTGTGAATTTTTAAGCATAAGACTCAGATTTTTAAAAAATTATTCTTGTATATTAATGGTGAGGGTTTAACTCGGTACATCCATGTAGAATATCACAATTTTTATTAATGACCCTTAAAAAATATTTTAACCCAATATTCCCAATTTTAAGAATTTTATTATTAGGCTTAGGATTTTCCTCATAGGATTGTTTAAAATAATGAACAACCTGGAACCTAAATGACCAAATGATAGGAATTGGTTAACTTAAAGAATATATAATATACCCATAGAAATATTTACATTCATTAAAATGATGTAGTATAATATCAATGTATTGCTAAATAAGAAAGGTAGGTTACAAAAGTGTGCGTTTTATGCTTTTAGTCATAATGTGCATAGAAAAAAGTCTTGAAGGCTATTTCTCCAAATCAGACCACTCTCTGTTTCCACTGCTGGTTTAGGACTCAACTTCCCTACGTCTGCCAAGTCAGATAGTACTCCCCAATC
The DNA here is from genome assembly GCF_040939455.1 of Microcebus murinus. Classification (NCBI taxonomy): domain Eukaryota; kingdom Metazoa; phylum Chordata; class Mammalia; order Primates; family Cheirogaleidae; genus Microcebus; species Microcebus murinus. The sequence goes on from NC_134109.1 coordinate 95,111,548, forward strand.
TGCTTCCCAGTTTCCAAAATTTTGTTCTTCTCTTCAATCCACCTTGTACTTTTTGGATTATCCCCAATCACTATCACTTTAGTGGGGATTTCAGGAAAGAACAGAAGTTAATAAATATTTTGCTGAACCCTCCATTTTAACCTAGCACCCTATTGCTTTTTATAGGAGAGAACAGATGCTCCAAAGAGCTTATCAATTATACAATACATGAATTTCTACTGAAAATACTGTATATATGTATACATACACTATATATACATAAAGTACACATATATAAGATATATATAAGATACACAAACAATATAGCAATATAAAACACAAGGGCTCAATTTATATCCTAATAATATAAAGAGATATAATACAGAGATACAGAAACAATAACAGTAAAACTAAACTGGCAATAAATGAGAAAAGAGAATCAAATGGAAGTTGTTTTCAATCAGTAATATAAAATTAGGGATACTAAAACTAAGTTACCCTCTGTGGGGCAAACTTATCATCTTTTTAGTTTCCTAGAAGTAAAAATCATTTTGGGGAAACTAAAATTTCTTACAACTTTAGTGACTTCTCTAAAGATGAACTCTCTGGCAACTGCTTTAAAACTACATCCAGCTTGCTCCCTAGTTTGGGGAGACCCTGAGCCTTTAAATATAGATAATATTTCCTTCCTCTTGTACCCCTGAAGATGGGCTGTCCAGGTTTGTAACACGTTTACTTCACTGATGCTCTGATACCTTCAATTAGAAATCCTTAATGAGAAATTAGAGGCCTTCTCAAGCACAAGTATCCACAATTTCACAGCTGCCAAGGACACCAATCCCATCTTTGTTGAAATAATAATCATTAGGTTAGACCACAGAACATAGATAAAGGTTTTAAGGATACAGCAGTTTGCTCAGCTTGGACAAATCAGTTTTAACTAGTCTGTGACTCTGATAAAAATGAAGTACCCAAAGCACAAAGTATTAAAGACATCTCAGAAAATAAGACTGATTAGATAAAGCTGTCTTTTCCTTAAATAAATCCTTCCCCAATCTACATGATATTGCCTGATACTATGTGGAACACTAAGTCCAGAAATGCTTAATATATTTATTTTAATTCTCATTTTATGAGTTGGTATCTGAATTTAGGAAACTGAAAAATACAAAAAAGAAGGAAAAAGATACAAAGGAAGAGGGAAGAGAGAGGGAGAGGGAGATTGGGTCTAAACAACATTTTAGCATTTAATTAAAAGAATAATAAATTTATAATTACCTGAATTCATTAATATTAATGGTTTCATGGCTAAACTATGTAACTAAACATAATATACATTTTGATGGGCCTGAATTAACAAAGTAAATTGCATATTTACTCATCTAACAAATATTACTTATTTATAGCTAAACTTGACTAAAAGAGAATTTGAGGCAGATTACTCCATGTGGACACTATTCTGAGTTTACAATTCCTTTTCTAGATAATACTGAAATGTCAATTCTCTCCTTATTTGCTGAATTTGACAAAACAGGAAAATGTTGGCTCAAAATTTTAAAATATACTTATCATTAAACTAGACTTTTAAAATAAATGAGGTACTTAGCATTCAAAACTTTGAATACATATAAATAAGGCTGTAAGTTTCCATAATGGCTCATCTCTTCCACCAAGACAAGCACTGAATATTGATTAGAAACAATGTAAAGCAGTTGAGATTAGCTGAGTGTTTTAAAAATGTTCATTGTGTGCAGATGGAGTATCTAATTGGAAATCTTCTACGGGGACTCCAAACTAGGAATAAAAATTATCTATATTTGTGTGAGAAGAGACAATCCTCTTTCTGCTTAACAGTCTCTTTCCATTAGTAAGAAAAAGTTGCCTTGTGGGAAGCTTCTTTTGATAGTTCTCATAGTTCAAAGAGTATAGAACCTTCAAGTTGATTTCATCAAGTCTATTTATTAATGCATTTCAAGTTTCAAAAAACCTTACATCTTTGCACAATACTTTATTTTTTGCAATTTTTAGTAAAAATTTCCAAAGTGAACAAAAAAGATACTGTATAAAACACAGTGGACATTAAACTGACAGTAGTATTAGATCTCATTTGTCTTGATCCTTTTGTTTTACCACATCTTGATTCGCAGTGGAAAGAGTTCAGTGCACATATCTCTTTTCAGAAAACATTTAACTTAGACTCAAAATAAAATAGGGCAGTGTGTGTACCTGCCAAAACCCTACCACAGGATAACATTACAAGCAAAAAATTTACATGTTCCAAAGTCTACCACACTCAAGAAGTTACTAAGAACTCTTGCAGAATAAAAGTTACCATTTTAGAAATGCAAACCCACTTCCAACCTTTGCACAGTCCAAAAACAAAGGCATTTAAATGATTTAAAAGCAATTACATATATATCTACCTACTTGTTTGTTTAGAATTATTTATAGTCTATCTGGGGTTTCATGTACAAAATTTGTCTCTAAATCATGTACAAAAAGCTGTATTTTGAAAAAAGTCACCACATACTGTACAAGTTTACAAGGAAGAGATCCCATTATTTTCTCTAGCATTTTTGGCCTTGCTGGCTTGCGTCACATTATGAGAATGATTGTGTAAACCTTATACTCTTAAGAAAAAAGGAAAAAAAAGCCAAAACACAGAAATCTTTTCAACTTTCCCTAAATTTGAGAAGTCAGGAAAATCATAGCTGTTTACTTCTAATTTAAGCAATGTAACTGTAAAATAGAAGCAATAAATATGTCACAAGCTTAAAATTTTTTTTGTAATGCCCCTTCCATTTCTGCATAGCAATAGCCTGTTAATACATTAAATGCTTTTGCTTTCTCTTTCTTTAAAATGCCAATTATTTACATCTGTTTTAAAAATAAATCTGGAATGGGACATTGTGCTGTTTCACCTTCATTACTGTTTAAACATTTTAGGGAAAAAAATGTCAGAAGGTCTATCTATAATTTTAACTACTAGTTGAGCAAATTACTCATCTTTAGTGGTTACCAATGATCAGTGATGATATGCTGAAAAAACTTGACGAAGACACACAGCTTTTCTTTTCATATCGGACAAAAGACATAATTAGCATACTTTAAATATATGGAAAATACAAATAAGTAGGCTACAAATAAACAAAATCATTTCATTGACATAATTTCTACCATAGCATGAATAAAATTTTACCTATCAATTCAAAAATGGAATTGAATTAGAAAGTTTAAAATACATATGAGCAGAAATCAGACATTTACATAAAGAACTCTGGAGTAGTATGCTGCTTATGTCCAGTTTGCACAACACTTAACTGTGTTCTTCAGCAGAGTCACTCGTGCTCATAGCAGCCATTTGATAAAAAAAAAAAAATGAATATCGGAATCAACTCTGCCATTAAAAAAAGGTGAATTGATTTTCATTTCAAAACTGCCTGTGTAAAGCATTACAGAATTCCGGACCACTGAATACCACCATTCTCTGTTATCCTGAGTATGTCAATTAAACAGTAATTTTTCATTAAGAGCAGAAAAATTTTATAATACAAAGAAACATCCATATTGCAATTTCTGTTTACAATTGCACACAGAAGTACAGTGTACGTAAGAAATACATGTCTGCATATAACAAGGTATGTACATTGGCAAGTGATGTCTCCAATGTTGAGGTGGTCGAGCCTCCTAGCCTTGATTGGCAGTTGAAAAAAATATATATATTTCAATTTGTGATAAAAGTTTATCGAGAGCCAACTTTGCCTGCAAGTGAAGAAAATGCAGCAACGAAGAACAGGGAACACGGGGCACATAATAATATTCTAAGACTTTGTGCCATTAGGTTAAAAATATCTGTCCATAAGAAAATTGGGGTCCTTTTCCACCTCCCACCCCCAAATTGGAATTTTCAGGCTTTAAAATTTAAGTAATTCCACCTGGTCTGAGGACATAATCTCTTGCCATGTTTTTCTTCAATTGTTACTTGTGAGGGTTTAGTTTGGAGATGACGACTTAATAGGTTTCTCTTTGGAGTGAAGTTTTCCCATTGTAGGCACTAGGAAGAACCAAGGCAAAAGCTGCAGTTAACGTCTCATGTGTCCCATCTGATAACTCTCTCGGGGCCTCTGACGCTGGGGCTGCTGAATGGGCTGCGGAGGTCTCCTCCTTTTTAAAGTGCCTGTGAGTCGCAAAAAAAGCAAAATTGATTTACTGTGAGCTTTTTAATCTTTAAAAACAAAGCTGCTGTTTCAATAAGAAAGGTTCTAGTTCAGTACTGTCCAATATAATATGAGCTACCTATATAATTTTAAATGTTCTGGTAATAATAAAAAAAGTAAAAATAAAAGTAAAAAGAGACAGGGAATCACTTTAACAATATTTATATTTTATTTAACCTCATATAGCCAAATCATTTCATTTCCTATCATTTTAAAACACAATCGACACAAAAATTATTAATGAAATGTTTCATTTTTTATACTAAATTTTCAGAGTCTGGTATGTGTTTTATATTAATACTAAATAGCACATCTTAATTGAGACTAGCCACATTTTGGTGCTCAACAGCCACAAGTCTTAGACAGATTAATCTAGATTAATACTATAGATTCTAAGGACAGAATCCATGAGGAAATTACTTAATGTCTTTGAGCAAATGACTTAAGCTTTCTGAAACTCAAGATACCTAGACTGTAAAACAGGGATGATAATTAATTCATATAGTCTCTTGTGAAGATTATAAAATTCATGTGACAGTGTTTAGCACTTTTTGTGAGGGTTCAATAAATGACAGCTAGTTTTTTAAAAAAGTTTTTAAAGGTACTATTTACTTAAAATGAAACCAATACACAGATAATTGTTTCATTGAAGAGAACCATAATTGGTAACAGTATCTAAAAAGTGTCCTGTGTCACATGGAAATCCCTTAAATACTAACATAAGTTCCAGAGTGCTAGCTAACATTGTGAATTTAAGAAAACCAATGATATCAAAATCAAATTTCCTCTGATTTGCACTAAGATATGGTCCTAGCATGACTACTTGGCTATCTTGACCAAAGACAGGTAAATGCAGGTGAATAACTGAGAGAAATAAGAAACCTAGTTTTGAACTACTTTGTAGGGTAATGAATTTGGCCTGAGGCAAGAGTAGAGGAGGGAATGCCTTCAGTTAGCTCTGGCTCCCCTACCATTGACTTGGGACAATGTCTGCCCCAACATCTGTAGAGAACAGGCGTCCTAAAGGCAGCATAAAAGCCACAAACACCTTGAAAAGAGGGAGGAATAAACAGAGGAAGACTAAATAATCTGAAGCAGTTACTTCTACCCACCTTTTCTCCTCTAAATGCCCAGAGCTAATCTAAGAGGGTCTCCTCCTGATGCTGTGTCTCCATGAGAGGTAAAGTGTGGAGACCAGAACGGAGGAGTTGTTTTCTGGGATGAAGAATACTTGATTGTGCTTATTTGATGACTGATGCCTCTACTGTAAGACTATTCCACAGACTGGGTTCTGTATTTCCCCACTAGCATCACCTCTTGGGAAGAAAATGAGCTTGTGTGTGAGAAAATATTTCGAGAACACAAGCATTAAAAACAGTAAGAAAGACAAGTGCAGTGTGTCCATAGTCCCAGCTACTTAGGAGGCTACAGGGGGAGGATGGCTTGAGCCCAGGAGTTCCAAGGCCAGCCTGGGCAAAATAGCAAGACCTAGCTAGCTCTTTTTTTTTTTTTTTCTTTTCAGCATATTATGGGGGTAAAGACCTAGCTCTTAAAAAAAAAATAAATAAAAGTAACAGAAGCACAATTATTAGAATAGAAAGACCAATAATTTAAAAGTAGCTTAACTATCATTAAAAACAAGGTAACATATTAGAATATGAAACAAAAACAAGAACCAAGCAAAAAAATCACAATTTCTAGTTCTGAATATTTTTAGACACTCAAGATAAATTAGCATTAAATTGGCAGTCATTGGCTAGATTGGACTGATTTAAAAAGCCACAAATATCAACTAAATCATTCATCCAGTAATCCCATTTTCAAGGAAGAAAGTATTATAAAATTAGTTACTAAACACTCACTTATAATTCAATTTTACCTGATAAACAATTTTGAATTATAAACATATACTTTGCTCAAATGTTCTTACCTGGAAGTGGTTTAGGAGGAGGCAACTTTGGATTACTACTTGGAGTGTGAACACTGCATATCTTAATAAATCCAGCCATTAACATGATCAGGGCAATTCCCATAAGTAATACTGCCCACCAATGAGCCTAGAAATAAACAGATTTTTTCCACTGAAAAAGCTATAAAATATTCTAGAATATATTACATTTTAATTTTTAAAGAACATTTGTTGGTTGGGAGTTGTGCATATATATGATATATATATATCATATATATGCACATACATATTAATTTCTTTAAATATAAAAAAAGTTTAAAGGAGAAAAATACCCATAATTTCACTTCCTAGAGGAAACCACTCAATCTTACTTCCTTTCAGTCTCTTTTCTATATGTAACTATGTTTGTCATATACACAAACACATGCAAAACTGGGAACATCTTGCATATAGTTATACTGCATTTGCCTGTGTTGTTAAATATTTTCTAGTTTAAACATTTTTTTGTTTTTTGCCTCTTACTTTTATAGAGTATGTTTTGTTTGCTTTTATACTCTCCAAAGCTTAGAAGGTATACAACTTGCTTTAAACTCTACTAGTAAATAGATTTTTAAAATACTCTTTAACCTATACTGTTTTCTAATCATCAAAGTTAAGACCAAAATTCTCTTTTCCTCTTCCCCTTCCTATTTCATTTGGAACTTGAAGCACAGACTACTGTTAGGAAATTATTACTATTTTTTAAGCCTTATACTTCCAGGACAATAGAAATTTTTATATATCTTAGTTTTCTTTTTTGTTTGTTTCTTGAGTCAGAGTCTCACTCTGTTGCCCAGGCAAGAGTGCCAGGGTGTCAGCCTAGCTCACAGCAACCTCAAACTCCTGGCTCAAGCAACCCTTCTGCCTCAGCCTCCCTAGTAGCTGGGACTACAGGCATGCGCCACCAAGCTCAGCTAATTTTTTCTATGTATTTTTAGTTGGCCAATTAATTTCTTTATATTTATAGAAGAGACGAAGTCTCACTCTTACTCAGGCTGGTTTCAAACTGCCGACCTTGAGCGATCTTCTTGCCTCGGCCTCCCAGAATGCTAGTATTACAGGCATGAGCCACCACGCCCAGCTATCTATCTTAATTCTCATTATACATATACACACATACACATATATTTCTTTTCATTTAGTTATAGGTTAACTATCTTTTTTAATATGAAAAATGCAGGGATATACACAGTATAGTAGCAAGCAAAGTTTACCCACTGTATGAAGAAACCAAAAACTTTACTTATAACCCATATGAAATAAATCAACTTAGCAAAAAAAAAAAAAAAAAAACTTCAAAAATTTTTGATAAAATCTTACAGAAAAATTACTGTTTCCATTCTTAAGAAATTCTAAGTCTGTTTTACAATTTCAAATATTCACTTTGTTTTAAGAGATCATATACTAATAAACATATAAAATATTTACAACTGTGAATCTTCACATTGGCTTAACACAGATTGTTATAATATATTATAGAGTTACTGCTAATTATTTCCAGCAAAACTCTAAATTAAGATTTTCTATGACTGGGTCTTAGAACAGTCTATTACTTCTATATTATTTACTTTATCCAGCAGTGATGATGTAATTGAAGTAATACTAATGTTAATTTTAGCATTAATGAAAGTAACGCTAAAATTAAAATGCATGTTGTGGCAAAATACCCCAAGCTAGTTTTTCTGTGTGTGCATAAAGCCTTTCCTACATTTTAAAAAATTTATTTATTTTGAAAGAATCTCAAACTTACAAAAAAGTTGCGAGTAGAAAAAACTTTTAAAAACCTGACAGCACCCAAGAGTAACTTGCTAGCCACCATGTTACCCCTGAACATATCAGCATATAATTCCTACAACACAAGGCTGTTTTCCTAGATAACTATATAACACAATCATCAAAATCAAGGAATTGGTGCCTATATTACTAACATTTAATCCCCAGACCCCATTCAACTTTTGCCATTTGTCCCAATACCATCCAGTTCAGAATCATGTGCTGTGTTTAGCTGCCACATTTCTTTAGCTGCCTTCAATCTAGAAAGGCTCTAGTCTTTCCTTGGCTTTTATGACCTTGACACTTCTAAAGACTTATATGAGCAGTGGTTTATATGAGAATGTCCCTCAATATGGTTTCTCTGATGTTCCTTTATGATTAGATTCGGGGCATATATCTTTGGTAAGAATATCACAGATGCTGTGTTCTTCTCATGGCATCCTACCAGGTTACAAATGATTTTGATTTCATGACTTGATCACTTGATTAAGGTTCTATTGCCAAACTTTACCACAAAGATTCTCTTTTGTAGTCAATGAGTATTTTGTAGGGACATAATTTGGAACTATGTAAATATTCTGTTCTTCATCAAACTTTGAATGTATTCATTTCCTTATTCCCTTGTGGTTTCCTATTTTATACAAAATGGTTATAATCCATTACTATCATTATTGTGTCTTTTGGACATATCCCCATCATTCTTTGAGCACTTTCTTACTTTATGGCACAATAAGAAGTTCCAGTTTATCTTGTTCTTTCCCTACCCCAGCCTAGGAATCAGCCGTTTCTCCAAAGAGCCCCGGTTCCTTTAAGTCCTGATACTCTTATGTAGACTCTCTCCTTACCCTACTTGTACTCTGACATCCTAGGCCAGTCACTGCTTTGCCGGGGTTCACTTCTCACCCTGCTTGAGCTCTGAAACCTCATAGTGATCTTCCCCACCCCTGTGCCACTACAGCTGCCCCCACCTGGCCTGGATGCCTGCCTTGCTTGGTCTCAACTAATGGCTTTAGGAATGAATTGTTCAAGAATAAAGATGGAATAAAAAAGACACACACACACACACACACACACACACTCATATATATTCAATTTTAAAAGCAAATAGAATGATTTACACTTAGGTAAAGGTTTCTCAAAAGTCTTAATAATTCTCCTAAGATTAGATCTCTTATAGGAGAGTCCCATCGCCACCATCTTTCTCTTCATTTTCATTTTCATTCTTCATTCTGTGACAAGCGTCTCATGTTTTTCACTCATTATCACTCATTATTGCAAGGACCACACACTCAAATGCCTACAAGGCAGGTAATACGGTGTAATGTAGTTCAACCTTACTGTTTAAAGATCTGATTTTTCAAGAGAAGCTATAAATCTGAATTTTTATGTGAAATCTATTTTTAAATGCTAGAAAACTCCCTCAAAATTTCTAAAAACAATATGTAGACCATATAAAACATGCTGACAGGGCTGAATCTGGCTTGGAAACCACGACCTTACAATCTACTTTCCATCAAATGCCAACAGAGCCCCCTCAGTTACTCTAACAACTACTGTAGATGTCCCAAATACCCTCTGGGGAGGCAGTATCACCACCACTGTGATCCAGTCCATGAGTACAAAGGGTCAAGGGTTTTCCTACTACTTTCAGGTTGACAAGCTAGTTCTGTTACAAAGGTTATACTTAGACTCCTAATGTTCACTACATTCTTGAACACATTTCCTTCCCTCTAGTCTTTCCTGCTCAAAATCATCTTTCATATGGCCATCAGGATTACAACTACCTAAAATATGGAATTGACCATGTCACTCCTTTATGTCAAATCCTTCCTCAAAAGCTTCCCACCAAAGATCTCCAAGATAGACCATTATGTGGGAGAGAGAAAAAAGCAAAAACAAAAGCAAAACTTAAACACACAATAAAGTGAAACAAAGTATATGTGATATGATTCCACCTTTTTTAAAAAGCATATAATCTTAGTGGTACAGGTACTTTCTGAAGAATATATAAGAAGCCAGGGTAAAAAAAAAAGGGGCCTACTTTTGAATATATTACTTTGTCAATTAAAAAAAGAATAATCAAATTTTTCCCCAAAAGGGGGAGAAAAAGATTTTCTGCTTTGGAAAATTCATACTTCTGTGACTTTTTCTATGTGCTCCATCTCCATAAAACATCTCTCTCTGTACCCTCTACTTCTACTAGTCCCAAGGCCTTCCCCAATAGGTTATCCTATATTCTGTAAAAAACAATATATAGACTGAAAATATGTTTCCATGTGCCTGTCTTCTAACAAACTGTGAGCTCCTTGAACTTATACCCCACCACCTCAATACCTAGCCCACAACAAAATACCTATTGGACTAGTTATTACAGGCAAGTCATTATTCTAAATACTGACCTTGAAACACTTCTAACAGCTCATTAATTATTTCTAGATTGCTTAACACATACAAATAATGTGACAATGTTCTTAAAACAACAACAGGACATAAAAACCATGTTGATATGTCTAATAATAGCTTTTTAGTTCCTATACAGTCTTAAATAAAGAGTGATGCTGGCTGGGTGTGGTGGCTCACGCCTGTAATCCTAGCACTCTGAGAGGCCCAGGTGGACAGATTGCTCAAGATCAGGAGTTCAAAACCAGGCTGAGCAAAAGCGAGACTCCGTCTCTACTAAAAGAAAAAAAAAGAAATTAATTGGCCAAATAAAAATATATATAGAAAAAAAAAAAATTAGCCAGGCATGGTGGCGCATGCCTGTAGTCCCAGCTACTCGGGAGGTTGAGACAGTAGGATTGCTTGAGCCCAGGAGTTTGAGGTTGCTGTGAGCTAGGCTGATACCATGGCACTCTAACCTAGACAACAGAGCCAGACTCTGTCTCAAAAATAAAAAAAAAAAAAAAAAGTGATACAAGTACATAGTATGACAGTAGGAGAGACAGATTGGAGAGAGAAAGCCCAGATATAATAGTGGTTAAAACTGTGTAGAAAACAAAGGTCAAAAGGACCTAGTCCCAGTTCAGATTAACATATATATAATAAAATATAGCATTTGAGCCCTTGAAAACTTCCAGTTCCTTCTAGCACATTGTTCCTGGTCTTCTTCCAAATTTTTCCAGATAACTGGTATTCTCAGAAGCCCAAAGCTTGACATGTTTTAGTGGCAATGTTGACAGTAGCTCTTCAGAATTTAGCACCTGGGGAAATGGAACATGGCAGTGGATAGAAGATAGCAAGAAAAACTAAACAAAACAATGGTGTATTTAAGAGTGATAGTAAGTATGGATGCCTTTGATAGACGGTTTTTTTTTTTCCAATGCTCCCTTTAAAGGAAAATAAACAGTGAGTTAAATCCTAAATTGCATTTTTTCTTTTTTATATATACTATAAATCTTTATAGTATATTTTTATAGTATATATTTTATATATACTATAAATCTGGGAAAAGAATATCAACCAGGTTAGTAAATGCAAAATATGTGTTTCGTCTCAAAAGAAAAGGTCACAAATTGTTGACCTGTTGGTCTGAAAGAAAGGAAAGCTGTCATTTCATTCAATGAACATTTAATGAGTTTATACTGTGTACCGGGCTCTTATCTGTCATAGTTAAGGTGTTAAGCAAAACTTAAGGGACAAAGAAAAGATACCCAAAAGTTTAAAAAATAGCCTATAATTTAACCAGCATTATATCAACACCGAAAAAATAAAAAACCAGAAAGATGTTGCTCAATACAGGCATTTGAATACAGTCAATGACAAAGTAAAAAATCAAAATTTACTAGGCTCATTTATTATGTATTAATTATAATAGTGTTTAACTTAATAATCTAAATAAATAAAAAGGACCTATAAGATAACAAAACAATAAAACAGGCAATATCCAAAAAAAGCACATGAATGGGAAAGGGGGGAAGACACACAATGAAGTCTCTTTCAGACATAAAATAATCCACTGTTTTTAAAAATCTCCAGAAAAAGTCAACCATATAATCCTTTCAGTGAGTACTCAAGTATTTTACAACCTCACTGTCAGCAAATGCACTCTGGACTTCTTGTGGGTCACAAGACCACGTGGGACCCACAGTTCCTTGCCATGATATGGATTATGTCATCCCTTCATGGGCAGAAAGCTTCCTTTCCATCTTTTCTTCAGAAGATATTAATTTGGACTTTGACTAAATATTCTTCTCCTATCCTTCAAACTACCATACCACTACCACCACCACCAATCTGTCAAGCAAAAAAACAACTGGCTACTAAACTTTCAGTTACTTTAAGTTTAACCTAGGCAAGCTGGATAAAATATCACTGAAGGGAATCTAAAAACATCACAGTTTCAAAGTTAAAATAATATGCACTTTCATTCTTTTTTATATAAATTATTACATTTCAGAAATCTGCTTCATTCATCTAACATATATGTATACTGCGTTCTTACCATATGCTAAGTGCTATGACAACATTACATCTTTGTTGTTAAAGTTTCATAAGTGATACCTATGTGGCCTATTCTACTAGGCTATGAAGCACTCTACAAGTCCACAACCATCTTCCATTTTCAACATATCAGGATGATAAAGTAGAACATTTCTCTTACAAGTCTTTGAAAAAGGAGTCATTACACTGCAGAAACTGGGGGAGGTGGGGTGGAGACAGGGGGAGAAGGTTCCCAAACTTTAGCATGCACCATCATCTACTGACTCAGTGGGTCTGGAGTGGGACCTGAGAATTTGCATTTCTATCAAGTTCCCAGGTGACGCTGATGCTGCTGGTGGGGGGACTATCCTTTGAGACTACTACTACACTGCTCTAGATTAGCAGTTGGTAAATATTTCCTATAAAAGCCCAGATAAATATTTTAGGTTTTGTGAGGCCATGCAGTCACCGTTGCAACTACTCAAAGTGCAAAAGCAGCCACAGACAACGTGTAAACAAATGGATGTGACCATGTTCCATTAAAATGCTATTTATGGGGCCGGGCGCGGTGGCTCACGCCTGTAATCCTAGCACTCTGGGAGGCCGAGGCGGGCAGATTGCTCAAGGTCAGGAGTTCAAAACCAGCCTGAGCAAGAGCGAGACCCCGTCTCTACTAAAAATAGAAAGAAATTAATTGGCCAACTAATATATATATAAAAAAAAAAAAATTAGCCGGGCATGGTGGCACATGCCTGTAGTCCCAGCTGCTCGGGAGGCTGAGGCAGGAGGATCGCTTGAGCCCAGGAGATTGAGGTTGCTGTGAGCTAGGCTGATGCCACGGCACTCATTCTAGCCTGGGCAACAAAGTGAGACTCTGTCTAAAAAAAAAAAAAAATGCTATTTATGGACATTGAAATTTGAATTTCATATAATTTTTTAAAGAATGTTATTTTGATAATTAAAAATTTTTTCAACTATTTAAAAATGTAAATGGTTGAAAAAACATTAAAACTTGTGAGTAATATGAAAATAGGCAGGGTGTTAGATTTGGCCCATGGGCCACAATTTGCCAACCCCTGTTCTAGATGAGTAGTTCTCAACCCTGGCTCTTCATCAGAACTAGCTGGAGTTTTAAAAGACCAGGATATTTAAGTCCAATGCCAAGAGATTCTGATTTAACTGGGCTAAACCCTAGGGTGATTCTTCTGTACAACTAGGATGGAGACCTACTGCTATTAATCAATGTTTTCCCAAATGACTTCTAAGGGTATTCGGGGCTTCGTAAGCTTTACATGAATAAAGGTTTCTGGGATTTGGTAAATTTGAAAAAATAAATTTAAAAGGTTTATGTATTGTAGGACTTCTCACAAATCTCTAACAGGGGACGACTACAGTACAGTGTTTTCTAGATTCATTTGACCACCAAACCCCTAGAGGATTTCATGGAACTAGTGTTCTATTAAGCACTGGGGAGTCAGTACTCTAAATCTTTCATTCATAAAGAATACCAGATACTTAATACTTAGATTCATAAAATTAGAACAAAATATGACAGCAGAAATTAATTCAAGCATTAGAAATGTTGATTCTTGATAAAAAAAAAATAAAAATACAAACTCCAAATAAATCTGAACAAATTAAAAAGAAAAAACCCCACAAAATAGCAGGCAATAATTTAAAAGGAGAGAGGGAAATGCAAGTATAAATTTGAAAAAGATAAAGGTAAAAGATGATTTTCTACAATGTTAAACACAACACAAAAGACACAGAAAATCAGAACACATAAACCATGGAAGAAAGTAGAAAAGAATTACTAATGCCCTTAACCCCCAATTAAAGAAAAGAAGATAAGGATACAAGGTCTCAACAGATTCAATGGTGAATGCTCTCATCTAAGAAATAGATGACTCCTTGATAAATCTAAATGTTTATCATTATCTCCTGGCCAGATATGTAGTAGGCACTCCACAAATATAGTGAATATATTCTGAAAAATCAAAGCATGGCTATCAAAAACAACTCTTCACAGAAAAGAAAGTATAATTTCCATGGCACCAGCAGCAGTCAAAAACCCATGCCCTGAAGTACTGCACTGTCAAGGTTCTTCCTACTCTACTCTGCATGAGGAGAAAAGTTGCCGGTGTATCATAGAAAAGAGACAGAGCACCAGACACCATTGGAAAGAAGTCAGTTAAACTAACTCCTCATCTCTTTCATTGCTTCTTATCCCAGAGCATCCTAATAATCTGTATTATGAACTGGAAGGACACTTCCCTAACATGATGAAAGGCCAAATCACAAACTATTGGTGTGAAAAAATAAACTGTTATTTTTTATGCAAGTAAACTCTGAACATAATCAAATGAGACAAGGAACTTATAGGGAACTAGGTGTCTGTTATCTTACTGCTTGGCCTGGTTAATGCCCCAAAATGCAGCAATGGCCTACTGGTACTCCTCAGGCATACAAGCCATGCTATTCCAAAGAGTGCCATATGAATATCAACACTGATATAAAATAAAAGCATGTGCTATTCCTAAGGCAAATTTCTATCAACCTAAAAGTGCCTGATTAATCAGTTCCACAGCACAAGAGAAGAATTCATATTGCTAATTCATTGTAAGAAGTGTTCATCTTCAAATCTAAAACATGAAAAAGTTCTAAAAATATACTTACAGGATCATGTCTCTTAAATATTTTTAAAGTGAAAATAAATGAGCTTTTGAAATTTTAAATACAAGCAGTCCCCAGGTTAGGAATGAAATACATTCCTGAGAACATCCTTAGGTCAGATTTGTGTGTAACTCGGACCCCTGATGAACAGTGCATATACAGCAATAATAATAATAATAACAATACTATAATGGCTCATATGTGGTAATAATACAATGTAATACAGTAATAATACTACCCCTGTACTATAATAAGTTACAGAAAATATTGTGCTCTTTCATTTAATTCGAACAAACAGAACATAAAAACAAGCTAATATAAAAAGCTTAGACAGAACATAGATGAAATATCAAAAAAGAATATTTAAGGTCCACACTCACTTAACATTGCATCAAGTCAAAGCTAACAGGAATGTTAATCTTATTTTGACCTTCTAATAAAGTCAATAATAACCTTTCCATTTCAATAATTAATCTATTATGCTGTTCAGTGTAATAATAATGGTGCTTTCACCGGACCACTGTCTATTACACATTCCATTATTCTCACTTTATCCTTTATAACTGTTCCAACAGGCCAGTAGCCTAATGCTTTCCCAAAGAATGATGGCATCCAGTCTTTCTCCAAACCATTATTTCTACTTTAGTTTCCATTGTAATCACCTTTCTCTTCATCATAGGCTCACCTGGACTTACAATGGACATTCACTTTGGAGACATGGTCATAAGGGTAAACAAAATTGAATAAAAAAGTTAAGATGAAAGTGGTGCTGTCCGTAAGCAACCATATAAACAATGAGACAAACCGCTAGCCAAATGATGCTGTGCCAATGAACCACTTATGCCATGCGGGTTTATTTACATGTATGGAAGAAACTAGTTCCTGAATTATTAATTTAATTATAAATTATCCTTATGGGGAGCCTTGGGAGCCCATTTGTAAGTCAAGTTGTCTGTAACCCAGGAACTGCCTGTAAGTCAATGAGTCAAAACTGGAGATAATGGAGAAAAGTGAAAAAATATTATGTTCAGATGATATGATTTAGTGCCTAGAAAACCTAAAACATCTAGCACAACATACATTCATGAGTACATAACTCTGGATCCCCATTAACAGATTTCTTTTTCTGTATACATTTTCCACTATAGTAGAAAAGTACATCAAATTTCAACTTATTATTAGAGAGAATCAGGGAAAAAAAGAAAAAAGAACAGGATCTGAGTTGAAAACAGGGAAGTAAAGGACAAAGAAAGGTAAGTAAGTTGCCTGAAGTCACAAAATTGATAAATGCCAGAAAGATGATATGAATCCTTCCATGATTCTCAAGCCTATGCTGTTTCTACTATGCCATAGTGCCAGATGGGACCTTTGGCTTAACAGGTATTCACTAAACGCCTATTATGTAACAAACACAGGAATATGAAAATGAGTAACATGTTTTAAGGAGATCTAAGTTAAGTCAACTGCCCAATTATTTGGTTTCAAACCTAGGTCTCCTTTCCTAAATCCAATTTCAATGCTCCTCCCACTACATAGTCATTACATATCTGAAAATCACATATTCTAACACATAACATATTATCCTTCCTACGGACAACAAACATTTTAATGCTGGAGGCAACTACAAAATTTTTACTGCATAATGTTATTAGAAGAGTGCCAAAAGGGCTGACATACAACACAGACAACACCTTTTGTACTTTTAAAGCAACCTTAGTCCTGAACACACCCATACAAACACAAAGAATACTTTGGGAAAGGGGTTTGGAGGAGATCTGAGTTCTAAGTCAATTTCCAAAGCAAACTATATTCAGTTCAAGTATAACACATTCTCAAATATTAATACATCACTTTCAAAGATTAATACATCACTTGCAAGTTTCCTACAGATATTTTAATGTAATCACTTAGAAAGTATGAACATGTAAGTGAGTTGAGATAGTTATTCTCAGCAATATTTTAAGAAAAGTTCAGGTAATTCAATGTTTGTGCAACTTGGAGAAATGTGGGCTTAAAACTAACACAGTTAGGCCGGGCGCGGTGGCTCACACCTGTAATCCTAGCACTCTGGGAGGCTGAGGCGGGCAGATTGCTCAAGGTCAGGAGTTTGAAACCAGCCTGAGCAAGAGCGAGACCCCGTCTCTACTATAAATAGAAAGAAATTAATTGGCCTATATATATATATGTTATATATAATATTATATAATTATAATAATTATATAATATATTATATATTATATATATATTATATATATAATATATTATATATTATATATATTTATATATATTATATATATATAAAATTAGCCGGGCATGGTGGCACATGCCTGTAGCCCCAGCTACTCGGGAGGCTGAGGCAGCAGGATTGCTTGAGCCCAGGAGATTGAGGTTGCTGTGAGCTAGGCTGAAGCCACGGCACTCACTCTAGCCTGGGCAACAAAGCAAGACTCTGCCTCAAAAAAAAAAAAAAAAAATAATATAGTTAAGTAGATTAATACTAGATCAATATTCACAGTCATTAACAGATCCACAAATGGCTCTGTATCTGATCTTAACTCTGTTCAACATTTCCTATCACAGACAAGACAAAGACCCAGAAATCATATTGCAAGATCAGAAAAAAACTTTACAAAATCACTGTCTTTTTCATTTCTCCTGTTTAGCAAAGTAGAACCTGCAACTGGCTATCTGTCATACTGAGACCAGAGAGAAGTATAAAAAGTAAGCAAGGTTTTCCAACACAACTTGAGGAAAAAGTCCCATGACTATGTCCCTAATTATATGGACCAAAAGAGCAAGCCACCCATCCAGGACATGGACCAACGAAGAGAGTAAAACAGAATGACTCCCATCCCCTACTAACCAACCTATGAACAATACACATGTGGAGATTTTAATCACTTCAGAAGGCTATTAACCAAAAATATTTGCACTTTAAAAATCTTCAGATAAAGTAATTCCAGTATAAACAGGAAAGAAGTGATTTTACTCATAACATTGGTGACTTCTGGCCAAGTAAAATTAAGATCAAACCATTTTAAGTTAAAATTTCTTTATAAATAAAAACCATACTTACCACAATCCATTCAGCAATGTTTTCATAGAGCTCTGGACTAAAAATTGCTTTTTTAAGCCTCGCTAGAGGACCATCAGCATCTACTAATCTGCACCGCATGAAAACATCACAGTATCCTCTAAAATCATTGCAAGGGGATCCAGGTTGCAGGGTGATGGTTCGACCACTGAAGTGCTTGCTCCATTGCACAGACCCTGTACTGGCACAAGTCGATGGCTCCACTGGAAAAGAAGTGCCAATATAAGTTGAAGATCAGATTTCCTAATGGGCCAATTGGGGAAAGACAAAGGGGGGAAAAAAACTGTCTAAAATCATTACCATGACATGCTATACAGACCTGCATTACTTAGGCTGGATAATGCCATTAGTAATTCACTTTAAATGTTATAATATAAACAAACAAACAGCAAGTCTTGATTTAGTGCCTACAATGGCTTTAAAACCTTCTAACAGTGTTAATATAAATTACTGCCATAAAGCTGGCAATGTTGTGTCTAGTTTTATCATTTTAAAAATACTATAGGGCCATAATGCTAGAGACACAAGAGGATAGATTTACCTGGAAACTATCTGTCCAAACTGTATGTCAAAATTTAACACTTAAAATTTAGAGAAAATAATGGTTTTTGAAGCAGATTTTATACTCTCATATTTTAAATGCCTTACTTTTCTTCATACAGCAGACATGGCATAATTCCTTATCATCTTTGCCATCAGAACTGGCACAGGTACACTCCTCCAAGCCATATTTCTCACAGATAGAACCTGCACATTGCTGGAAGAAAAATAAAAGACAAATTATTTAATCCCTGTACAGTCTAACCTATTGTCCATAGTAATAAACAGGCAGGTATAAGCTTCCAATGTCAGAATAATTAAGTGGAAATACATGAAAAACAAACACAGACAACTATCAGAACCGGAATCATAAAAACACATTTGAAAAAGAGTAAATGCAAGTAAGATAGTAAATCTTATACAGCAATGACAACTTAAAAAAACACTAAAACAAAAGCAGAGAGATTAGATGAGCATAAATTTATGTTGGTTATTGTGGCTCTTCTGTAAGAACAGAAAACTTAAATGTTTTTCATGTGGAAGAAAGTGCTGTTCAGCCATGAAAGTTTTAAAGGCTTCACATTCAGAGCAAATGACCAGAAAAGTTCTTTTATTTAGGCTATGGAAATATTAATTCATAAAACTTAAAAGCAGTATAGACAAAGTCACATGCCTAACCACACAACTATGTTTTCTCTAGGGAATATCAATGAAATGTAGTTGGAAAGATGAAAGACAAGTCAGTAGCTAATTGAATGCTACCTAATACATTCATGGCTTTGTGGGGAATAGACAGTAATATTACTTAAACAGAGACCAAGATTAATTACTTTAACTATGTAGCTTCTAGTGTCAGTAATGATCCTGAAAAATAGATTTCCTAAAATTAAATAAAAAAACATAAAAAATCAAATGCTTACCCCATTAATGCACACTTGTGTATGTCTATTACAGTCTGTAAAGTTTGGTTTAGGATCAGATGCTGGACAGAGAGCTGTGCCGCCATTACATATTCCTTCTCTTGCACAGTCTGAATCATCCCGACACTTTTCAAACTTTGACTTGAATGCACACTGTGCTGTACAACAAGGACCTTGACTTGGACTAGAAGAAACAATAAGTAATTTTAAAAAGTAAATCACTAGGTATTTTCTATATACTATTAGATGCTAAAGCAGATCCTAATTATTAGATATGGTCCTAATTTATAAATTGTGAGTCTCATCTTTGGAATAAGAGGTGAGTCAACAAGATGACAAACTAGAAGCCCCTAGCACTCTTCCCTTCCACAAAGACAGCCAAAACAATAAATAAATAACCATATTTTGATGAAAATAACTAAAGGAGCGCACTGGAGCACATCAAAGGAGTTAGCGGAAACCCTTGTGAGCACGGACATTCAGGACAGCCACATAGAGAATAGAAGGAAACACCAGGACTCTAACCACCCCATCCCCCAGTCAGGATCAGCTGGGAACCATCAGGAACTTGCCCTTATGGTGAAAAGGTAGGAAACAGGATCCCAGCAGCCCCCACCAACACCTACAGTCCTCACTACTGGGGTCCTCTGTAGTCCTCACGTGCACTGAGCTCAGCTGAGGGAGGCTGCCTAGAGGCCACACAACTATGCTCCCCCCAAAGAAAGAGCCAACACTGTGCCCCACACTCTGTGGCTCACATGACTATTGTGCTATGCAATCCTTGAACTGGAACTAATGCTAAAGTGTGCCTTGTCCTCAAGGCGAGTAGCCACAGCACCCCTTCAGTACTCAGGCTAAACTGCCACCCCACGGCTTGACATCCCAAAAGCTAAGTTGAGAGCAAAAGTCATAACCTTTCCTGTGGGGCCAAGCAATTCAACCTACCCTTCCCCTTACTCTCTCTAGGATCTGAAAATGTGCCCTCCCTCCTAAGGAGGGTGTTTTGGCAGAACAGCTCCATTTACCTCTTTCAGCCACAGCTGTGCCCTGCCCCTAGGGGCCTGACCTGAAACTGCACACTGCCTTCTGAGGATACAGTGCTTTGGCAGAACCCTGCATCTGGGAGCAATAGTACCTTGGCAGAGCTGAGCAGCTGTGCATTTCAAGGCTGAGCTGATGTACTAACCCACATCCTAGAGCAATGGCTGAGCTAAGACACCATGCCCTACAACTCTAGCACTCCACTTCCCTGAAGCTAGACTAGCCTCTTGGATTCTGAGCGGCTGAAACACCAAAACACTCCTCATCTGGGAGAATAAAGCTATTGATGTCCCCCAGGGCCCAAATGACAGCTGTGCTCAGCCTTTCCAGGGTACTTGTTACTGCTACACTTGCCCTCATAGAGTCTAGGATATTGCCGAACCCCATCATCCCAAGGTCTAGACTTACCACTACATGCTTCCTCATCCCAAGGAACCCAACTTGCCATTGAGCCCTATTGGCTAAGGCTCCTGAATTACAGCCACACACTGTCCCAGCTCAAATCTTTGGAGCACCTCTTCTTCCTTGGAGCCAGGCCAGGGCTGTGCCCTAGCTCCCACAGCTACAACCTGGTCCCTTGGGCCCAAGGTGCTGGAGGATGCTACAGAGCCACAGATCCTGACCCTATGGGCAACCTACACATAACCCTGCCCCAGAGAGCAAGACCAGGTGATGTAACAGAATTACAAGGCACTGAGCCTAAGACTCTAGCCCCACAGTTACTCCAAGCACCTGTACCTGGAACCCAGCACTGTGGCAGGTGCTTTAGGCTGTATCAGACCTGATACCAAGAGGAATCCCCTTGGCTAAGTCTCACCATTGTGGGGAAAATGAAAATAGGAGGGCCCCAAAAGCCCTTACCACCAAGGCCATTAACAACCTACACCACTGCTGACACTACCACAACTTCCAGAGTGTAAGCCACTGAGGTGCCCACAGTTATTGTTGACATTGAACACAGCTGAAGAAGCTGCACAGAAACTATACCACTGCACCTACCTGGAAACAGTAACCACTTCCTTCCCAACCAGCACACTAAGACCAAACTGCAGGTGAAAGTCTTCCTCTATGAAAGCCACTCTAGAAAGTTTGGAAGAGGCGACTGTTCTACAAGATGCACAAACATCAGTGCAAAGACACAAGAAACACGAAAAGGCAAGTTAATATGACCACCAAAGGAACACAGTAACTCCATATTAAAAGATACCAATGAAAAAGGAAATCAGTGAATTGCCAAAAAATGAATTCAAAATAATGATCTTAAGGAAACTTGATGTGATACAAGACAATACAGACAGACAATTTAACAAAATCAGAAAAACAATTCATGATATGAATGAGAAATTTTAAAAAGAATCAAACAGAAATCCTATAGCTTAAGAATTCAGTAAATGAAATAAAAAAATACAATTAGAGAGCTTTAATAGCAGACTTGATCAAGCAGAAGAAAGAATCTCTGAACTTGAAGATAGGTCATTTGAAAATACTGAGTTAAGGGGAAAAAAAGAATGAAAAAGAGTGGAGAAAGGCTACAAGACTTACGGGATACCATTAAATGAACAAATTTTCATATTATATAAGTTCCAGAAGAAAAAGAGATGAAAACAGGCAAAGAAAACCTATTTAATGAAATAACTGAAACTTCCCAAGTCTGTGGAGAGATATAAACATTCAGATCCAGGAAGCTCAAAGATACCCAAATATATTCAACCCAAAAAGGTCTTCCTGAGGTACATTACAGTCAAACTGTCAAAAGTTAAGGACAAATAGAATTCTAAAGGCAGCCAGAGAAAAGTATCAAGTCATATATAAGAGGAGAGCCATTAGACTAACAAATTTCTTAGCAGAAACCTTATATGCCAGGACAGAATGGGATATTATATTCAAAATACTGAAACAAATAAAAAAATTGCCAACCAAGAATACTATACCTAGCAAAACTATTCTTTAGAAATGAGGAAGAAATAAAGTATTTCCCACACAAGCAAAAACGGAGGGAATTTGTCACCACTAGACTGGCCCTACAAGAAATGTGCAAAGGGGTCCAGCATTTGGAAGCAAAAAGATAATAATCATCATCATGAAAACACACAGAAGTATAAAGCAAATTGGTAGGGCAAATATACAAATGAGAAAATGAAAGGAGTCAAATGTTACTACTACAGTAACTACCAAATCACAATGATAAACAATAAGCTAAAGGAACAAAGCATATACAAAACAATAAGAAAACAATTAACAAAATGACAAAAGTAAGGCCTCGCCTATCAATAACCATATATGTAAGCCAATTAAACTCCCCACTATATCCCCAAGATATAGAATGACTGAATGGATTGAAAAGATATATGATCATTCCACTCAGCAGACAACTGGGGGAAAAAAAAAAAAAGATATGATGAAACTATATGCTGCCTACAAGAAACTCACTTCACCTGTAAAGACACATGTAGACTAAAGTAAATGGATGGAGAAAGATATTCCACACAAACAGAAACCAAAAGCAAGCAGGAATAGCTACACTTACATAAGATAAAATAGACTTTCAGTAAAAAACTGAAGAGACTAAAGAAGGTCATTTTATAATGATAAAGGGATCTATTCAGCAAGAATATATAATAATTCTAAGTCTATATGTACCCAGAGTTATCATGCAAATATTACTAGATCTAAAGGAAGAGACAAACAACTTTCAACAAATTTAAAAGAATTAAAATCATACCAAATATCTTCTCTGACTACATTGGAATAAAACTAGAAATCAAAAGCCAGGGAAATTTTCAAAACTGTACGAATATACAGAAATGAAACAATACACCTCTGTACAACCAATGGATCAATGAAGAATTTAAGAAGGACATTTTAAAACTACTTGTAATATATGAAAATAGAAACACAACATACCCAAACCTATGGGATACAGAAAAGGCAGTATTAAGAGGGAAGTTTCCAGCAATAAATGTCTACATCAAAAAAAAGCACACGATAACAACCTAACAATGCCTCTAAATGAACTAGAAAAGCAAGAACAAATCAAACCCCAAAATTAGTAGAAGGGAAAAAATAAAAAAAGATCAGAGCAAAAATAAATGAAATTCAGACTAAAAAAATTACAAAGGATCAATGAAACAAAAAGTTGTTTTTTTTAAAAGATAAAATTTACAAACTACCAGCTAACTAAAGAAGAAAAAAATACCCAAATAAAATCAGAAACAAAAAAGAAGGCCTGGCGTGGTGGCTCACACCTGTAATCCTAGCACTCTGGGAATCCGAAGCAGGTGGATCATTTGAGCTCAGGAGTTCAAGACCAGTCTGAGTAAGAGTGAAACCCCGTCTCTACTAAAAATAGAAATTAGCTGGACAACCAAAAATATACAGAAAAAATTAGCCGGGCATGGTGGCACATGCCTATAGTCCCAGCTACTTGGGAGGCTGAGGCAGTAGGATCACTTGAGCCCAGAAGTTTGAGGTTGCTGTGAGCTAGACTGACACCGTGGCACTCTAGCCCAGGCAACAGAGCAAGACTCTGTCTCAAAAAAAAAAAAAAAAGAAAAGGAGACATTATAACTCATACCAGAACTACAGTGGATCATTAAATACTACTATGAACAACTATATGTCAACAAATTAGAAAACCTAACAGACATGGATAAATTCCTGGACACAAACAACTTATCAAGATTAAACCAAGAATAAATAGAAAACCTGAACAGACCAATTACAAATAATGAGATTAAAACAGTAATTAAAAGTGTCCAAACAAAGAAAATCTGAGAACCTGATGGCTTCACTGCTGAATTTCAACAAACATTTAAAGAAGAACTAATATCAATTCATCTCTTCCAGGAAATTGAAGAGGAGGGAATTCTTCCAAACTCATTCTACAAGGCCAGCATTATCCTGATACCAAAACCAGACAAGGACATAACAATAAAAGAAAACCACACTAGCAAATCAAATCCAGTAGCACATTAAAAAGATCATTCACCATGATCAAGTGGGATTTGTCCCAGGGATACAAGTTTAACACACTCAAACTAATAAATGTAATACATCACATTAACAGAATGAAGTACAAAATTCATAAGATCATCTCAATAGACACACACAAAAAAAGCCTTTCATAAAATTCAACATCACTTCATGATAAAAACCTTCAGAAACCTAGGTATAGAAGGAACGTACCTCAACACAATAAAGACCATATATGACAAACCCACAGCTAACATTATATTGAACAGGAAAAAGCTGGAAGCCTTTCCTATAAGAACTAGAACAAAACAAGAATGCCCTTTCTCACTACTCTGAGTACTAATTGAAGTACTAGCCAGAGCAATTAGGCAAGAGAATGAAATAAAGGGCATCCAAATTGGAAAGACAGAAGTCAAAGTGTCCCTGTTTGCAGACAACATGATCTTATATATAGAAAACCCTAAAAGCTCCACCAAAAACCTCTTAGAACTGATAAATGAATTCAATAAAGCTGCAAAACTAACATACAAAAAGCAGTGGCATTTATATGCACAACAACAAACTAGCAGAAAAAAATTTAAAAAGTAATCCATTTACAATAGCTACAAAAAAGATTAACGAAAAACCTAAGAATAAGTTTAATCAGGGGGTGAAAGAGCTCTACAATGAAAACAATTAAACATTGATGAAAGAAACTGAAGAGGTCACAAAAAATTAAAAGACATCCCATGTTCATGTATTGGAAGAATTAATATTTTGAAAATGACCATACTACCAAAAGCAATCTACAGATTCAAGGCAATCTCTAACAAAATAACAATGACATTCTTCACAGAAATAGAAGAAAAAAAAAAAATTCTAAAATTCAAATGAAACCACAGAACACGCTCCCTGAAAAGCCAAAGCAATCCTGAGAAAAAGAACAAAGCTGGAGGCATCACACTACCTGACTTTAAAATGTACTACATAAAACCACAGTAACAAAAACAGGATGGTATTGTTATAAAACAGACACATAAAACAATGAAACAGAAAAGAGAACCCACAAACAAATCTACATATTTACAGCCAACTGGTTTTTTTAAAAGGCACCAAGAACACTCACTGGAGAAAGGACTATCTCTTTAATAAATGCTGCTGGGACTAGATATCCATATGCAGAAAAATGAAACTAGATCCCTATCTCTTACCATATACAAAAATCAAATCAAAATGTGACTTAAATGTAAGGCCTCAAACTATGAAACCATTAGAAGAAAACATTGGGGAAATACATCAGGACATTGATTTGGGCAAAGATGTTTTAGATAAGACCTCAAAAGCACACACACAAACAGCAAAAATAAGGAAATGGAATTAAGCTTCCCCATAGCAAAGGCGACAATCAACAGTGTGAAGAAACAACCTGTAGAATGGGAGAAAATATCTGCAAACTATTTATCTGATGAGGAACTAATATCCAGAATACACAAGGAACTCAAAGAACTCAACAAATAATTTCATTAAAAAGTGGGCAAAGTGGGGTAGGAATAAAAAAAAAAGTGGGGCAAACGATCTGATTAGGCATTTCTCAAAAGACATACAAATGGCCAAGGGATACATGAAAAAATGCTCAATATCATTAATTATCAGAGAAAGGCAAATCAAAGCCACAATCAAATATCACCTTACCCAGTTAAAATGGCTATTATCAAAAAGACACACTAAAAAAATAATAGATGCTGGCCAAGGATGCAGAGAAAGAAGAATACTAGTACACTGCTGTTGAGAATGCAATTAGTACAGCCACTATGGAAAACAATATGGAGGTTCCATATAAAACAAAAAGAAATACCATATGATCTAGCAATCCTACTAGTAGGTATATACCCCCCCAAAAAAAGGAAATCAGTATCTCAAAGGATAACTGCACCCCCTTGTTTACTGTAGCACTATTCACAATAGCCAAGATACGGAATCAACTTAAGTGTAAATCAATAGCTGAATGAAGAAAGAAAACGTGGTATGTATACACAACAGAATGCCAATTGGCCATTAAAAAAAAAGAATGAAATCCTGTCATTTGAAGCAACAAGGATGGAACTGGAGGTCATTATGTTAAGTAACATAAGCCAAGTGCAGAAAGACAAAGATCACATGTTCTCACTCACGTGTGAAAGCTAAAAAAAATTGATCTCATGGAGGTAGAGATTAGAATGATGGTTATCAGAGGCTGAGAAGGGTAGTAAAGAAGGGATGAAGACAGGTTGTTCGATGGGTACAAAAATACAGTTAGAAAAAAGGAATAAGTTCCAGTGTTCAACAGTATAGTAGGGTGACTACAGTTAACAATAATTTATTACATATTTCAAACTAGCTATAAGAGAAGTTTGAAATGTCCCCAATATAAAAAAATGATAAACATTTGGGGTGATAGATATTCTATTAATAAATTACCCTAATTTGATCATTACACATATATGCATGCATCAAAATATAATGTGTACTCTGTAAATATATACAATTATGTATCAATAAAAAATTTGAATAAGAAGCTACTAAACTTAAACATTCTAATAAATGCAGAAAAGTTATTAACTGTCTTGTTTATACAGTCAAGGTATACTATATTTCTCATTCTCACTCTATTTGCCTTCAGTGAAATAGAGTAAGAGAAGTTATATTGGAAAATTAATTTAATGTTGGGCAATCAGTGTTTTCTCAGTTACATCTGCATAAGTCAATTTATCAGTTTTAATCACATTTACATGCTAAAATCAAACTAGGATATACAGACTAGCCATTTAAAAAGTATTGTATAGGCTGGGCACAGTGGCTCATGCCTGTAATCCTAGTATTCTCGGAGGCAGGGGGATAATTTGAGCTCAGGAGTTTGAGACCGGCCTGAGCAAAAGCAAGACCCCATCTCTACTAAAAATAGAAAAAATTAGCTGGGCATGGTGGTGTGCACCTGTAGTCCCAGATACTTGGGAGGCTGAGGCAGGAGGATCACTTGAATACAGGAGTTTGAGGTTGCTATAATAGATTGACAGATAAATAAATACTATTGTATAAACAATATTCTATTACTTATATCTATCACTGCTGAAGTAATTTGACAAGTGAAATAATTATGTGGTACCAAGTTATAAAAGTGCATGGACTCCATATTACCTAAATATTTAAAGTTAAGATTCTAAAAATATGAAAGATGGTCACATTTTTAAAGTTAGTAACTAAATAATATTTTTTTGAGAATCCTTTGTATGTATGTTAACACCCATTACACAAAATACAATTATAAATAGTTCAATCTGCCAACAAGAGGGCACTAACCAATACTATTTCAGCAAAATAAAACAGCAATAAAGAAAAACTTTTAAAACCATATGCATTTCTTAATTTCAGTTTTATATTTGTTATAACTGCTTTCAGGTGACTTTAGAGGAACATTAACATTATTGGAATTAGCAAGGTACCTGCACTCTTTTCCAGGTTTCAGTTTACATTTTTTCCCCTCTGGCTGGTTTGCATCAAAGCAACACTCATCTTTACACTGGTCACTATAGCCACAATCGCACTGTTCACCTTGTTCTACCATTCCGTTTCCACATATAGGTTGGCCAGATTCTGAGGAAAGTAAACAAGATAAGGTAAGCATGATATGCATACATTAATTTATTTAAAATTCACAAACTCTTTAGAGATTCAAAACAAAGGGATAAAAAAAATCTTTAATGAATAGAAGAAACAGAACAAACTAGGAATCTGGAAATCATGTGACCTAATTCTAACAGGGGCTCTGCTACTAACTAGCAATGTGACCTTGCACAAGTCACTTCCCTTTGGGGCCCTTGACTTGTAGAGTGAGGAGATTTAACCTGATGGTCTATTCTGGAAGTGGTAACTTGCTATCTAGGCCATACCACACTGAGCCTAACTGTACCATGACTGCACTATTTATATAATACAAATACAAATTAAGTTAGTACATCATCAATCAGGAAAAAAATTAATTTTTTACAATTACAAATACACATAAAAATAATAAAAGCAGCAGCACAATGAACTCCCACATACCAATCACTTAGCTTTAAGAACTATGGACTATGGAAAACATGCTGTTCTTGCTTCATTTACCCCCACAACTAATTTTTTTCTTAAATATTTTAAAACACCACCACCTACTATTGCTCCTGTAAATAATTTAGAGTTTACCTATAAGAGATAAGAAATTTTATCTTTTTTAAACCTAACCATAATAATCGAACACAGAATTATCACATTGAACAAAATTAACAATATGATTAACAGCATCTAAGCCAATCCATATTCAATTTTCCTCAACTGTCTCTCTATAATTGGTTGGTCTGAATCAAGTTCCAAACAAGGTTCCCCTGATTGCAACCCCTCCTGCCATGGTTGCTTTCTTTTTTAAATTTTATTTCAGCATATTACAGGGGTACAAATGTTTAGGTTAAATATTGCCTTTGCTTCGCCTGAGTCAGAGCTTCAAGTGTGTCCAACCCACAGATGGTGTACACTGTAGCCATTAGGTGTATACTCATCCCCTCTGTCCCATCCCACTTGCTCAACACCCAATGAATGTTACTACTATATGCACACATAAGTGTTCATCAGTTAATACCAATTTGATGGTGAGTACATGTGGTGCTTATCTTCCCATTCTTGTGATACTTTACTTAGTAGAATGAGCTTCAGCTCTATCCGGGATAATACAAGAGGTACTATGTCACCATCGTTTTTTGTGGCTGTTAGAACTGTACAGTGTGTGTGTGTGTGTGTGTGTGTGTGTGTGTGTGTGTGTGTGTGTGTGTGTATGTTTATACATTTTACATGTTTACACACATTTTATTAATCCACTCCTGTATTGATGGGCCCTTGGGTTGTTTCCATATCTTTGCAATTATGAATTATGCTGCTATAAACATTCTAGTGCAGATGTCTTTTTTATAGAATGTCTTTTATTCTTTTGGGTAGATGCCCAGTAATGAGATTGCTGTATCAAATGGTAGCTCTACTTATAGCTCTTTGAGGTATCTCCATATTACTTTCCACAAGGTTGTACTAGTTTGCAGTCCCACCACCCACCAGCAGTGCATGAATGTTCCTATCTCTCCACAGCCACGCCAACATTTATTGTCTTGGGACTGTTTGATAAAGGCCAATCTCACTGGAGATAAGCTTTTGGTTATCGTGTCTTTTAAGTTCTTTTAATGTATAACAGATTCTTCCTTCTCTTTTTATTTTTACACCATTTATCTGTTAAAGAAGTTGGGTGAAATTTTGTTCTATGGAATGCCCCACATTGTAATGCAGTTAATAAGTAATTGTTTAAAAATATACATTAATTTTGCTCTTTAGCTAGACCAAGCTTCTAAAGGGAAGAAACATGTATTATTTGAATCTTTTGTATTCCCATACAGCCTAACCATATCAGGCCAAATTCTGGTTGATTATGGTTAGACAGTCTGGTCTAAGCACAGTGAATAATTTTAGAAAATTTCTTCACCTGTCTTCCACAGTTCTTTGATTTTTATCAATGGAATTTAAAATAAGAATGCTACTCCTTGTAAGATCATAAAATCAAACAACTTTACCACCTGCTTTCATTTTCTAGAAAAGAAAACTAACTTCCATGGAGTCTGTGACTTGCTAGAGAACATATACTCCAGTATGGGCAAAACACAGACTTAAACCCAGGGTCTCCTAGGTCTACAATCTGATGCTTTTTCATTTCTACTCAATGTGGAAAATGGTCATAGTACAGGCTTTAAATTGAGAAATGAGTAAGTAGAAGGGAACACACCCCAACACAGGAACCCCACATAAGGAATATTTGAATCAAAAATGTTCTAGAAAGACTGGCTTTATATTCAGAAAGTTCATTCTTATCCTTAACCACATCAACCTTTAAAGGAAATCTTAAAGTTATTGAAGCTTCATCCCTGTTTCACTTTAAACAATCTCTTTTATTCTCTAAAACTAGAAGCTTGCATGCATACATATATACTATGTAAATAATGATTTTTTAAAAGTCTGGTAATAATTTTATAATTCATGTGACATGTAATTTAGGAGAAAAGAGAAAATGATAAAGTCAGAAAAACCTGAGGCAATATTTACATGTTCATTTTTATCTAATACACAATTATTACTTCAAATTAGCTATGCGCTAACATGCTAACAGCTTAAACACAGTAAAGGTACTGCTTAAATGTAAAAATTATAATAAACATTTTGTTATAATTTAAGAAACAAATTTCTTTCCCATAATATATACAGAGCAATATGCTTGTTTTTAAAAGTTAACTTCAATCAGAAAGTTTACTGTGAAAACCCACTTTACAAATGAAGAACCTACCTAGCACTTCTACATTAACAAGTGTTAGCAAAAAAAAAAAAAAACAAACAACAAGTGTTAGGAAAACTGCTGGTGATGTTGATAATACCAAAAATGATAACATCAATCCAATTTCAATCTTCCTTTTTAAAAGAAAAAGGCTTTAAAAGAAAAAGCCAATCAATGAAAGAAAAAATTGATCAATTGGACCTCATCAAAATTTAAAACTTTTTCTCTGAGAAAGAACTATAAAAGGATGAAAAGAAACAAGCTACAGACTGGGAGAAAATATTTGAAAACCAATTATCTGACAAATGACTAGTATCTAGACTATATAAAAAAAACTCAAAACTCAAAAGAAAAATCTCCTTAGAAATGGCCAAAAAAACAAACAGACATTTCATCAAAGAAAATATATAGCTGGCAAATAAATAAGCACATGAAAAGATGTTCAACATCATTAGTCATCAGAGAAACGCAAATTAAAATTATGAGATATTACTACATACCTATCAGAAAGGCTAATATAAAAAATCATGAAAACATTAAATTAAATGCTGCTGAAGATGCAGAAAAATCTGATTGTTCACATACTGGTAAGAATGTAAAATTATACAGCCACCCTGGAAAACAGCTTGGCAATTTTGTACAAAATAATTTTGTACAAAATAAAACAAGCAATTGTTATAAGGTCCATCAACTGGATTTTGGGGCAGTTATCCCAAAGAAATAAAAAAATGTGTTCACACAAAAAAACCTGTAGATGAAGGTTTATAGCTGCTTTATTCATAACAGCTAAACACTGTAAACAGCCCAGATGTCCTTCAATAGGTGACTGGTTAAACAAATGATTGTATATACATACCATGGAATACTACTTAGAAATAAAACAAAACAAACTATTGATAAAGGCAACAATTTAGATGACTCTCCAGAGATTTATGCCAAGTAGGGAAAAAAAGGCAATCCCAAAAGGTTATATACTATATAGTTTCATATATATAGCATTTCTGAAGTGACAAAATTTTAGAAATGGAGAACAGGTTGGTAGGGTGGGGGGAGGAACAACAGGAAGGAAGGGTAACACTAAGGGATCCTTGTGCTAATGAAACTTCTGAATCTTGACCGTGGTGGTGGATGCATAAACCTACCCATGTAATAAAATTGTATAGTACTAAATACACACACAAAGAAATGAGAACAAGAAAAACTGAGGAATAAGATCTAAGGATTGTATGAATGTCAACAACCTGATTGTGATATTGTACTATAGTTTTGCAAGATATTGCCATTGAGGGGAACTGGGTGAAAAGTACAGAGAATCTATTAAAATTACTTCTTACAACTATGTGAATCTATTAAAATACTTCTTACAACTATGTGAATCTATAATTATCTCAATAAAATTTTTAATTGAAGACAAAAAGCTACTTTATCTGGAAATTTTCCTCCATTCTTTCCCCTTTGCTGTCACGTGTTTAACCCCTCTTTGAATGCTCTTCACGTGCAAAGATGAATAGGCCTCAGTGTTTTTCCTCAAGTAACTTAATAATCTTGAGAAACAAGGACACACCAAAAAAAACATAATACAAGGTAGAATATTTAGAATATGTTAGATGCCACATGGCTGAATATGTTAAATGCCACAAGAGAGGTATAACAGATGAACGGAAAACAAAATGTGATCTATGTATAGAATTGTATATTATTCAGACATTTTAAAAAATGGAGTTCTGATACATGCTACAACATGGATGAACCTTGAGAATATTATGCTAAGTGAAATAAGCCAAACACAAAAGAACAAACATTGTATAATCCCATTTGCATGAGGTGCCTAGAATAGGCTAATTCACAAAGACAGAAAGTAGATTATTATGATATGCTAAATGGCAGGTGAAAAAAGAGGGGAGGGAGGAGAGGGGAGGTGACCAGGGGCTGAGGAAAGGGGAGCGAAGTTATTGCTTAATGTTATAGAATTTCTGTTTTGGATGATGAAAAGCAGTTTGGAAATGTATAGTGGTAATGGTTGCACACATTGTGAATGTAATTAATACCACAAAATTGTATACTTCAAATTGGTTGAAATAGCAAATATTACTTTATATATATTTTAATACAATAAGAGAAAAATAATTTCATAGAAGCTTTATTCACATTAGCCCAAACCCAAAAGCCCAGGTATTTATTAATAGAAGAGTAGATGAGCAAACTGGGATACATTCATACAACTTAATACTACTCAACAATAAAAAGAGGCAGGGTACAGTGGCTCACACTTGTAATCCTAGCACTCTGGGAGGCCAAGGCGGGCAGATTGCTCAAGGTCAGGAGTTTGAAACCAGCCTAAGCAAGGACGAGACCCCATCTCTACTATAAATAGAAAGAAATTAATTGGCCAACTTATATAAAAAAAAAAATTAGCCGGGCATGGTGGTGCATGCCTGTAGTTCCAGCTACTCGTGAGGCTGAGGCAGTAGGATTGCTCGAGCCCAGGAGATTGAGGTTGCTGCGAGCTAGGCTGACGCCATGGCACTCACTCTAGCCTGGACAACAAAGTGAGACTCTGTCTCAAAAAAAAAAAAAAAAACAATAAAAAAGAGTAAAACACTAATAATGAACCTCAAAATATTATACTGAGTTAAAGTAGCCTTCCACGAAAGGGTACAAACCGTATCATTCCATTCATATGGAGGCAAAACCAATCTATGGTGAAATAAATCAGATAATGGTTGCCTATGGAGGTGTATTAGGAAGAGAGATTGATTGGGAAGGGGAATAGAAGAACTTTCTGAAGTGGCAGAAATGTTCTGTATCTTGGTAGGTACTTAGTTTGCACAGGTAAATGCATTTGTGAAAACTCATCAAATGGGCTGGGCACAGTGGCTCACGCCTGTAATCCTAGGACTTTCAGAGACCAAGTGGGAGGATTACTGAGGTCAGGAGTTCGAGACCAACCTGACCAACACTGCAAGATTTCATCTCTACAAAACATTTTAAAAAATTAACCAGCATGCCTGGAGTCCCAGCTACTCAGGAGGCTGAGGCAGGAGGATCGTTTCAGCCTAGGAAGAGTTGGAGGCTGCAATGAGCTATGGTGACACCATTGCACTCTAGCCTGGGCAACAGAGTGAGATCCTATCTCAACAAACAAAACAAAACAAAACAGAATAACTCATCAAACGTACACTTAAAATTTGTGCATTTTACTTATGTAGAAAACAGAAAAAGAACTCGAAACAATACTGAACCCTAGTTAATGATAGGCAGGCTAAAGTGTTTGGGAGTGAAGTATACTGATGGCCACCACTTACTTTAATACATTAACTGCCATGTGAGTTGTATTTAACTCACACCAGTTTTGAGCCTGGGGCCTCGTGAAGCACGTGTAATTCATACGTCCCTACCTTGGGAGCTGTGTGAACTATTTTTCAAGTAGCATATAACTCACAAGCAGAAAACAATAAAAAATAACCAATTTTTCATTAAATTAGAAAGGATCATTTTGTTTTCAATGTTTTTATTTTATTTTTATAATAAAACACTGTGGCCCCAAGTAAAAAAATTTTTTTCCTAGTGTGACAGTTAATGTATTAAATTGCAATAAAAATATAGACTGAAAGATGGACGGATCAATAAATATGTGATAAAGCAAATACAGCAAAGTTTTAACAATTATACAATATAGGTGATGGGTATATGGGTGCTTACTGTATAATTCTTTCAACTTTTCTAAATGTTTGAAAATGTTTATAACAAAATGTTGGGAAAAGATACATACCAACAAAACAGTTGTTTCTCTTCTTCTCAAGAACTTGGCTTATATTTCTAATACTACAGAGTGAAAATTTATTGTTGTTAAGTTTGTCCCCAGATGTTGCTCTTGCATACATGATGTAATTGCCATTTTCTTTTTGTCCTAAATTCTTAGATTCTCCTGGTGTGCACTCTGTTCCAGAATCATGCTGTCAAACAGAATATAGAGTTATATAAACAGGAAGTAAAATAAGGTTTTCAGGTCATGTGATTAAATGTAATGTTCTCATCAAAAAGAACAATGGAAGCTTATGGACTCTCCTTTACAAAGGATCTTATAATTGTTTTACACTGTGAGTAGGAAAACAATTTGCTCTTCTAGGAGCCACTGTCTTAGAAAGGAAGGAAAATCAGTGGAGGTCTAGCCACAACAATTTATAGCTTTCTAATAGGAAATAGAATTGAGGACAAACTGTCATAAAAATCTATTAAAAATAAGCTCACCTACTTTTAAAACTAGTAAAGTAATATAACCTACTTTAAAATTACTAAATATTCTTTAAAATATATGCTAAATTACAGGTTATAACTAATTCAGGGAGACAGAGGTGGGGAAAAACAAGAAAGGAAACAAAATAGACTGGTGTGGAGCTAAGCACACATACAACAGGAATTGAAGACAGCTAACTTATTAACCAGTATGCAAGAAAGAAAAGTAAAAATGCTGACTAGGGATAGAAACAAAATAATCTATTTTAAAATGGAAATGAAGAAACTCCAAGAGGAAAAATAAAAATATTGCTTTGCAGAATAAACAAGTGGCAGAATTCTGTGTATGTGTAAATTCACAGAAGTGGTATTTGGTTTTGGTAAATTCTATTGAAGTATCAGATATGTACAGAAAAGTTCCAAAGCATAGCTTCCTGAATTTTCTCAAAGTAAACACATTTATGTGACCAGTGCTGAGATCAAGCAAACTAACCCAGCAGCCCCTGCCCTCCTTGGGGATATGCATTAAAACAAATTAACAAAGAAACAAACCTCATACAGTGCTCCTCAAAAAGTTCAGAATATATCAGAAGGGGTGAAAAACATTGGGTTCTAGAGTAATAGTTCTATTTATTTTCAATCTTATTTTGAATACCCAACAAGCCTATTCTCCAGAAAGAAAAGGATTGCCTAATGACATGCTGTTTTTTTCCCAGAGCACATCTTTCATTTTCTACTCCCCATTCTGAGATGACTGTTAAAAATATGACTGCTACTATCACACCTTTATTCTCTCTGATACCTCTTGGCTTTCTCCTAAACTTAAATTCAGCACTTAACAACTCTATACTATTCTCCAATATTATCTTGCTTTATGTTTTTATTCCATAGAATTCAATTTGGTTTCTGATAAGACAGGGCACTAGAATTATTTTCAACATTAGAATTTTAGAAAAGGAAAGAAAAAATTCCAATACTGCATAACTCATGATGTCACTACAGAATATTTTACTGCTTTTCAATTCAATAAATATTAGTGAGCATCCACTGTTATACAAAGAGGCATTAAAATATAATATGAAAATATAAACATGAGACAATTATTATCCCTAGCCTTTAAGGAACTTACATTCTGTTTAAAAATGATAGTAAATTGTGATATATCTGCCTGGTCTGACTTGCTGCCCCATAAATCCATTATAGACACTGCTCATTAATTATTGCTTTATTAGCCCCAGGGATATTACAGACCATCATTAACAGCATGGAAGGGGTAAGAGGTTGTAAACAACCATGCCAGTTATTTGCCATCCTCAGATAAGGGAATAAAACAAGCAAATAAGCAAAACATAAAATAGAATGTGAACACTATCTTGCCTAGACGCCAAAAAATGCTATGAGAATTCAAATCACAAGAAAGATTTCATAAGGAAACTATAATCCTAGATAAGAAAACAGAAAAATGTTCTAATTATAAAAACAATACATGATCTTACAGAAAATTTAGAAAATAAAAAACAGATAAAGAAAAATTCAATCATAATCTACCCAAATAATAAATATTATTAACATTTGGTCTATTTTCTATATAGCTAGCTGTATCATAATCTAATATAAAATTTGTACTATATCATGTATAGTTATATGTATGTTTCTTTCAGCTTAACAGTCTAAGTTGTACACTGCAAAGCTTCAGTTTTAAATGACTTCAGAGCATTCCATAATATTTTCATATTGCATGGCCATTAAAAATGTTTTTCTATTATAAATAAAACTGCAATGGTTATATTTTCCTGTTTTAATTTTCAAACACAATAACTCTTTAATAGATTCTCCATTTATTTCTTTCAGTTGGATTTCGAGAGGTAGAATTACTGAGTTAAAAAGTAGAACACTTTAAGGGTCCTGATACATATTGCCAAATTTCCTGAAAAGGGGCCATATTAACATCATATAACAACATGGATCAAGATTTCAACAGCAAAAGATGGCAAGGAATAAACTTCCTGGCAGAAGAAAGTTTTAAAGGTCTGTGAATTACTTGATAGGTGAGGGGAGACAACACTGGAAATATACTTGGACTCAAATTGTGGAAAACTCTAAATCAGGGGTCCTCAAACTTTTTAAACAGGGGGCCAGTTCACTGTCCCTCAGACCATTGGAGAGTGCACACTTGTGGGC
This sequence comes from Microcebus murinus, assembly GCF_040939455.1. Taxonomy (NCBI): domain Eukaryota; kingdom Metazoa; phylum Chordata; class Mammalia; order Primates; family Cheirogaleidae; genus Microcebus; species Microcebus murinus. Next base: position 95,148,893 of record NC_134109.1, read on the forward strand.
CTGGGACGGGACGAGTTGGCTGCTAAGCAGGACAGGCAGTGGTGGCAAAAACACCTGGAGGGCCGGATAAATGTGGTAGGCGGCCCGCATGTGGCCTGCGGGCTGTAGTTTGAGGATGCCTGCTCTAAATACTAAGATAAGGAAAGTTTATCAATAGTATCAGCAATATAGTGGAAATAACATTGTAAACAGAAATGGCATGATTAGAACTATATTTACACAAAGATTAATCTGGTAAGAGCGGGTACATATTAGAATTTCCAAATTAAGAGACAGGAACTTGTCTCATGATTACAACTTCCCACAGGAAAGCTTACAAAGCAGTTTATAATAGACGTACAACAAATACTTGAGATAGAATAAATATGAGGGATAATATCAACCACTCGGGGGAAAGTAACATTGACATAGTATAGATATATAACAGGAGGGAAAAATAGAGACTTCAGATAAAGATGTTAAGGGAGACAGGTTTAGGTGTTTATGGTTCTGGCTGATCTTATGATCAAATTACTCAATAAATATTTATCACACATTGCTATAGTTTGGATGTTTGTTCCCCCAAACCTCAAGTTGAAATTTGACCCCAATGCTGGAGTGGGGTTTAATAGGAGGTGTCTGGGTCATGGGAGCAGATTCCTCATGAATGGATTAATGCCCTTCTTGGGGACGAGGGGGGGGAGTGAGTGAGTTCTCACTCTATTAGTTGGAGCAAGAAAGCTGGCTGTTAATAAGAACCTCGCATCTCCCACCTTTTGCTTCCTATCTCACCATGTGATCTTTGCACATGCCTGCTCTCATGAGTGGAAGCAGCCTGAGGCCCTCAAAAAAAGCTGAATGGCTATTGGTACCATGCTTCTTACACAGCCTGCAGAACTGTCAGCCAAATATATCTCTTTTCTTTATGAACTGCCCAGCTTCAGGTATTCCTTTATAGTAACACAAAACAGATAAAGCATCTATTATGTATACAGATGGCAGAATTAGTAATATGTACAGAAGATGGGGTGTACTTGAGCATGGCAGAGTCTTTAAAAATACTGTGGTATAATAGGAAAAGACAGCAAGGGAGGCAAAGAATGTAAACCAATTTACCCATTAAATAATAAGCAGTAAATAGTACAACATTAATGTACTAAAAACACCTCACTGACAGCTGGGTAGGAAATAGATTAGAAGAGAAGTGAAAAGAGAATAGTCTAGATTCCCTACTCCAATGTGATCCAAAGACCACCAGCAGCAGTAGTGTATTAGAAATACAGAAACTCAGACCCCACCAAAAACCTACTAAAACAAACTCTGCATTTTAAGATCCTCAGGTGATTTATATGCATGTTAAAATGAGAAGCCCTGGATTAGAAGACAGAAGAGTAGTTGGAAGGAGACTACAATTCCCCCATAAGGCCTAGAACCAAGGAAACTGGGTGGGGGGAGGAGAGAAGATTTATCTGTCTTTGAAAATGCAAATTAACCATGAACAACAATTCTCTGCTCATCTCTAAAATTTCAAGTACTCTTTAAGAACAGATCACAAAAGCAGTCAAGAGGTAGAGAGATTAAGTACATTTTAAATACTTTATCCAGGAGTGTTGGTAACTTGTCAATTTCTCATCATGACTTAGAAGAGGAAAGACTTGCATGCAACTTAGCGAGATGGCATATACTTGACAAACTTGGGGAAATTGGACAAGTGCATTCGCAGATTTTAAGCTACTAGTATATTATTTACATTTAAAACCATAAAGCTTTGCATTTTTACAAGTGATAAGGTAAAAGTAACATGAATGTACATACCATTTCAAGTGAAGTTTTCCAAAGTGTTATTTTTAATAAGCTCTGCCAAAATCACTAAGAATCTTTCAGTATTTCATATTTCTGTGTTGATCTTTAGGTCTCTTAAAAATCAATATAATGGGCCAGGCACAGTGGCTCATGCCTGTAATCCTAGCACTCTGGGAGGTTGAGGCAGGAGGAACCCTTGAGGCTAGGAGTTTAAGACCAGCCTGAGTGAGACCCCATCTTTACAAAAAATAGAAAAATTAGCCGGGTGTGGTGGCACGCACCTGTAGTCCCAGCTACTTGGGAGGCTGAGGCAGGAGGATCCCTTGAGCCCAGGAGTTTGAGGTTGCAGTGAGCTACGATGATGCCACTGCACTCTAGCAGGGTGACAGAACAAGACTCTGTCTCAATCAATCAAATAAACTAGGCATTGAATAACATCAAAGATTTCTGTTAATTTTGTTAGGTGTAATAACCACATTATAGTTATATAAGAAAATGTCTATTTTCCAGAAATGTATACCAAAATATGTAAGGATAAATGAATTTGCTTTAAATAGCTTAGCAAAGAAAAAGAAAGGAATATAGAAAAGAGATATGGCAAAATCCTGATAATTATTGACTCTGAATCAAAGGTTGGCAAAGTGTAGCCCATGGCCTCTTTTTATATGGCATAAGCTACAAATAGTTTTTCCATATTTAAAAAATTGAAAAAACAATAAAAAAGAATATTCAACAGAGACCAAATACTGTTCCCAGAGCCTAAAATGTTTACTAACAGGCCCTTTACAGAAAAAGCTTCCTGATCCTTGATCTGGACAATGGAGCATAGGAGAGTTTATTGTCCTATCTTTTTCTACCTTTTTGTATGTTGGAAAAGATTTTTTAAATATCAATCTCATTCCACAGAGAAAGACAAATCAAGTAAACTTCAATAATGCTTTAACAGAAACAAAGCGGAAAAAAAAATTTTACAATTTGCTGAACATTCAAAATGTACTTTAAACAATGAATAATGATTCTCATTCAAAAGATATTTCAGTGCATTATGTACCAGGCACTGTTCCAGGGCCAGGAAATACAGATATTATTTTGTCTGAATAAGCCAGACAAAATTCTTTGCCTTCATAGAATTCTGGCATTGTTATGCTTACTTTTCTTATTTTAATCACAAATATTCTATCTTCCTCCCTTTCAGTATGGTCAAGTACAATACTATGTTCTGACATAAAAACTACATATTCATATGTATAATTGTTTTCACTGTAAACAGAAAAGAATTAGGCTAATAACTTTTAAAATAATTTCTGATAATTAGGCAATACTTACTGGAGATCCAAAGTTATGACCAACTTCATGAGCAAAAGTAATATGAGAGACTTTGGGAGGTACATGAGACCCATAGTTCTGAACAGTAATAATTCCAGTGTTTAACGACTTCTTCTTACCATCTGAATAGAGTTTACTTTTCTCACATATTCCTCCAGAGCTTCCTAATTCAAAACAAAACAAAAGAATAAATTAGGATTTACTTCCTTCCTCCCCTGAAAAACAGCCAACATATGCTTTAAATGAAAACATTTTGTATTTTGAATCTACAATACACTTGGTATCCAAATGTATCAATTATTCAAAAATTTCTCTGGTCCAAGATTAGGAAATCATTTCAAATACAAAATAAAAATTTTAATGGTACTCATAAAAAATTCCCAGGATTGAGTACACAGTCTTTGCAAAATGTTCTTTATAGTCAAAATGACCCCAAATTTTTGCTCCCATTCACTTAGGAAAACAATATTTATATTTCTTTAAATTTGAATATATTGATACACTGAGTCAAAGCCTATACATTTTCATCTTTTAAAAAGAAAATTTATGATTTAATAAGTTAAATGAATACTGAACAAAATATTCTCAAGTAGATTCTGACAAAGTCACTTCTACAAATAATAGCAGTGATGCATATGAATACATGATTCACTATCCTGATACAATACATATTTGTAAAAAAGAAAATAATTATGTCACATGAGTAAAAAAAGAAAAAAAAAGAGGGAGATGGAGAAAAGAAGGAAGAAGAGAAGGTGGGAAGGAAGAAAGAGACAAAAAGCAAATGTGGCAAAATCTCTTAGTAATTCACTATACTATTCCTGAAATTTTTTAGCCAGTTTGAAATTTTTTTCAAAGTAAGTTTAAAAATTGAATTATGATTTTCCAATGTGCTTGAAAACACTTTCAAATTTTAAAATAAAAACTGCATTTCTACTTATATAAAACATATTCAATAATTTTGTAATTTATCTGTTCATTAGTAGGAATTTGCGAGTTTAATACCAAAACATCAATACTTTCACATCTAAAAGCAGTTATAAGAAATCAGAAAAAAGAACAACTGGAAAATCAGAAACTACCTGTTCAATCCATGTATTTATGTACATTGCACTGAGAACACTATACTTTCTTTTAATTAATTTTATTACATAAAAACTTTTTTTTTTTTGGAGAATAGTACAGAATTTATTTTAGTCACCAGATGAAAAATGAGTATTAGTGGTAATGACTGTTTAGACTAATGAAAAATTGTGAAGTCTGTATATTTATTTATTTTTTTTATTTTTGGTATTAACAGATCAACACCTAAGTGGACATATAGGAATAACATTTATCGGGTGTCGGGCAGGTGAGAGGGGGGAGGAAGGGATGAGTATATACAAACACAAAGAGTAAGATGTGCAACATTTGGGAGATGGACACGCTTGAAGCTCTGACTCAAAGGGGAGGGGCATGGGCAATATACGTAACCTTAACACTTATACCCCCTTAATACGCTAAAATTAAAAAAAAATAAATAAAATAAATAAAAAAGTTTATTACATAAAAACTTTTAATGAGAAGTTCTTTAGTTTACATTTACATTTAAAAGGTGTCTCTGACAGATGTGGTAGCTCATGTCTGTAATTCCAGCAGTTTGGGAGACCGAGGTTAGAGGATCACTGAAGCACAGGAGTTTGAGATCAGCCTGGGCAACATAGCAAGATCATTTCTACAAAAAGAATTTTTTTTTAAATTAGCCAGGCATGGTTGCATGAGCCTGTAGTCCCAGCTACTTGGGAGGATAAGGCAAGAGGGCTGCTTGAGCCCAGGAATTCAAGGTTACAGTGAGCTATGATCAAGCAAGCCATAGCCCTCCAGCCTAGTAACAGAGCAAAACCCTGTCTCTTAAAAAAATATATGTGTGTGTGTGTGTGTGTGTGTGTGTGTGTGTGTGTATGTCCCTATTGATTGTTTTAAAAAATACAATCAACCAATTAGGGTATTCTGACAACTGATCACATTATTTCAATTAGCTTTCTATGCACAAAGTTACAACCAAGTTTCTAAACCATTTAAAAAGTTTTAATATTTTTTAACATAATCCCTAATAAAGTATATCACTCAAAACAGAAGGCAATTCAAAATAGATCTGCACAAAAGGCATGATATTAGAACTGTTCTCTTATTCCTATTAAATATAAGAAAATATATGGTAATAAAGCATAAATTTTAATTACTGGTACTATATATCATTTACAAAGCTGAAAATTATTAATTTGAGCAATAATTCTGGATCAGACAGTAGTACCACTCCCAGAAGGGTTATCAGGAAATATGAGAGGGCATTCCTTTGGCTTTCAAGTCTGGGAAGCCGTACTCACATGTACTAAGTACATCACTGGGTAGAGACCAGAGATGTTAAATATCCAAGGATCCAGACCTGCACAAACAGCAAGTGTGTTACTGCAATATTCTAATGATATAATTCTATCAGCCTTTGAAATTAGTCTTTTAGACTATGGGTTAAGAATTCAATAGGTTGTGAGTTATCCTGAGAAGTGTGTGTTGGGCTCTGTACATTCTCAAATTCTAATAATATCAGACTAAAATTTCTAAACTAAAAAAAAAAAAAAAAAAAAAAGAGAGACTAATTTCTACTGAATGCAAGGTGTCAAAAAATGTTCTTCACAATTGGTCAGAGGAATACTGAGTGGGTAAGGATTAACTATGAAGATGATGCCAAAGTTATTTGTTTAATGACCTGGATTTATTAAGACTATGTTCATTATGCTAACTGATAACAGTAAGATGAATAATATAGGAGCAGAATATACAGTAAGTCCTCACTTAACGTTGATAGGCAAAATGATGTACAGTAAGCCTTCAAATTACATCATTTCATTCAAGGCTGTTTCCTTAAAACGTTAATGAGAAAATAAAAATTGGTCTCATTATAGGTCATTTCACTAAAGGTGCAGTTTCCAAGAATCTATCGACAATGTTAGGTGAGGACTTACTGTACCTTACTTAATAAGCCAGCGAAATGGCCTTTCAAAAAGTGTGTCACTAGAGGGGTTCAGCAAATGCAGCAGAGCAAAGGGATTATCTAATTTAAGAATTTACTTTGTTAAGGAGCCAATGTTTCAGTCTAAATCAAATAAGAGGCTACAAGCTTAACACAGAACTGTTCTTAAAGAAAATATTAATCTTTCCGGTTTCATATTTAAGACTGACTTTATTTGGGGGACCAGACTCAATTTTTTGGCTCCATTTTAGGCCAAAAACTTTAGATATAACATATAACTTTAGATAGGAACCTCCAAGTCAGCCCAGTTCACTGGCTATTTTTACTTTTATAAAGTTGGGTAGGAGGTGTGTTTTCCTTATTAGAAAACCCAAGGCAGCACACAACTACAAGATAGTATTAAATAAAAACAAATAAAAAATAGTGTAAAAAAGACTTAAAGACAAGAAGCTTACTATTCAAATGTTTCAACCCTCATTGTTTTCCCAGCTCAACTAAGTCAGTAAAGTGGACTATAGCTAACAATCAGAGCAACTACTCTGAGAATTAACAAACAGAAGAGAACACAACAAAATCCTTTTCGCTACCACATATTGGAGTAGTGAGATATCTACAGAAATACAAATGAAATTAAGCCAAATAATACAATAGAACCAGGATGAACAAAGATTAGGCTCAACAGGCTAGGCAGGGTCCCTCACACCTATAATTCCAGTACTTTGGGAGGCTGAGATGGGAGGATCACTTGAGGCCAAGAGTTTGAGACCAGCCTAGGCAACAAAGCAAAACCCTGTCTCTACAGAAAAAATTTAAAACTCAGCCAGGCATCGTGGAATGAGCCTGTAGTTCTAGCTACTCAGGAAGCTAAGGCAGAAGGATTGCTTGAACCTATAAACCGGAGGCTAAAGTGAGTTATGATCATGCAACTCCACTACAGCCTACACGACAGAGTGAGACCCTGCCTCTTAAAAGATAATTAGTTAATTGACAATTTAAGCCTGAGCAAGAGTGAGACCCTGCCTCTACAAAAAAATAGAAAAATCAGTAAGATGTGATAATGTACACTTGTAGTCCCAGCTACTCAGGAGGCTGAGGCAGGAGGATTGCTTGAGCCCAGCTATGATGATGCCACTGTACTCTAGCCCAGGTGACAGAGTGAGACTATGTTTCAAATAATAATAATAAGGATAAATTTAAAATTTTTTTAAATATATAGCTTAGTATCATTTTATAACTCCTCTCTCTTAAAAAGAAAATAGATTCCAGCAACATATAACCTCTACTAAGAAGCAGGAAACATTTCAACTTATTAGAAACTTCTTAGAAAAGGCTAGGGTGATATAGTACATATATATGTGTGTGTGTGTATGTGTATGTGTGTGTGTGTGTGTGTGTGTGTATATATATATATATATATATATATATATATATATATATATATATATAACCTAGTATAAAATAACTCTCAAATGCACTGCCTCTAGAGTCAAAAGGTCCGGATTCCATATTCTGATTCACATGTAGCTGTGTGACACTAGGTTGTTCACAAAGTTTCTGAACCCGTTTCCTCACCTATAGAATGAAGATAGTAATAATACCTATACCTCATAGTGGTATTAAAATAATCAAGAAGACTAACTATAAACATTCCTTATAAAAAATAAAAATAAGATATAAGTCAAATACAAAACTCAGTTCAGCCAGTAAAGGCAAAGAGAAGTGGAGAAGGAAGTTGTGAGTGTTATTTCAAGACAGGTACCCTATGCTAGAAAACCTTGAGCCAAAGGAAAAAAAAATCTCTTCTCTTTCCTACCCTGGCCTCTATTCTTCTGTCTCTGCCTAGCTCATGGCCAGGAGTTCTTCGCAAAAGGTTTTTTAAGGGCTGGATTTGAAGATTTAACATAGAGTAAAGGAAGAGGGCATCTGATGCCTGAAATAAGAGAGGTAATATGGAAAGAAAAAACAGAGCAGAGCAGAGGAAATGGGAACAGAAGGTTAACAACAGCAGTCTTATTTTTCCATTTTGGTTGCTAAACACTGTATCTTTGCTCATAAAGTACACAGGAAGCATTCTACTTCACCCTTATAAAGAACCTAATGACAAGCCGGGCACGGTGGCTGACGCCTGTAATCCTAGCTCTCTGAGAGGCTGAGGCGGGCGGATTGCTTGAGGTCAGGAGTTCGAAACAAGCCTGAGCAAGAGCGAGACCCTGTCTCTATTATAAATACAAAGAAATTAATTGGCCAACTAATATATATAGAAAAAATTAGCCGGGCATGGTGGCGCATGCCTGTAGTCCCAGCTACTTGGGGAGGCTGAGGCAGGAGGATTGCTTGAGCCCAGGAGTTTGAGGTTGCTGTGAGCTAGGCTGACACCATGGCACTCACTCTAGCCTGGGCAACAAAGCGAGACTCTGTCTCAAAATAAAAAAAGAACCTAATGACAAAAATATAGGTAACACATCACACCATTTTCAATCCAGAACTCTGTCTACTGCTACCTCAGCAAAATAACCAACATTACCAATGGTGGTCCCAATATCTTAAACAGTAAGTGTCCATAAAACCCATAACCCCAGTCTAATTATTAGGAAAAACATCAGACAGATTCCAAATACAGGAGCATACTACAATATACCTGACCAGAACTCCTCAAAACTCCCAAGGGAGGAGGTGGGGACATGGGAATTCTCTAATTTGTTCAATTTTTCTGTCAATCTAAAACTGTTCTCAAAAATAAAGCTTATTTTTTTAAAAATTAAGTTGATGAATCTATAGACACGAGGATATCTGAAGATTAGGAAAAATTTGATTAAGTTGATGAATCTATAGACATGAGGATATCTGAAGACTTAGGAAACATTTGATCAAGTTCCCACAGAACCATTATATTCTTAATGAACAACAGTCTATAGTTAAAAATACAAAATGTTCAGAATGTACCTCAGAATGTAAAAAAAAAAGAAAAAAAAAAAAAAAGAAAAATACAAAATGGCAGGAAGTTTTTGGTTTGAGATCATACACTCACTTGCCCAGAAGGCATTTTGTGAGCAAGCTTTAGAGACAAAAATATTAATGTTATGGTTCTTAAACTTTAGTGTGCATAAGAATCACCTGAAGGGCTTGTTCAAACAAAGATTGGTGGGCCTCACACCAACAGTTTTTTATTCAGACTTGGATAGGGCCTATGAATTTATATTTTGACAAAGTCCCAAGTGATGCTGATGCTGCCAGTCCATGGACCACACTTTGAGAACCACTTATTTGTGTGAGACTTAAGAACAACTATATTAATAGATAATATACAAAGCAAAATCAAACGAATCCGTGTGTCTTTAGAGTAGTTATTAATGAACAGGGAAATGGAATCATAAACTTTTGTGATAAAATCATCCAACTATTCCAGGGGAACTATCATAGGAAAAAGTGAGCTGTACAACCTGCTGACAAGGCAAATAACAGCACAGATTATCATAAAAGACAAATATCCAAAAATATTGCACTATAATGTTCAGCCCATGACATAAACTTGTACCATGATGATATCATGAAATTGAGTACAGTTTAAAACATGGAAGAAAAAACAAAAGAAGCCTTGGAAATTACAAAAAGGAGATTCATTACTGGCTTAAAAGAGAGCAAGAAATATAAAAGAAAATATAAAAATATAGTATTACTTAAGATCTTAAAATATTCATAACAAATCAAAGAATAAACTTATAAGAATAGGAATAGAAAAGCTTGTCTTACTCTGGATAAAAGTCAATTTTTAAAAAAAGAAAAAAATGAAGTATCAGGAGAAGGAGGAATTGCTCAAACTCTACTCGGCAAGTCTGAGGTCCTTTCCATTCATCTTTCAATCAATAAATTTGTATTTCTCTAAACTATACTAATGATCTTACCATACTATAAATCACAGATGCTTCCCCCCTCCCCCCATCCCCATCAATGTAATGGGAAGGGCATTATCCTATTCCAGTGTTCTCAATAACAGTAGTTTTTATTTCTAAGGCTGAGACTCGGCACAGCGTGGGCCCAGGTGACGTCAGTGGAGCTGTGGGTACTGGGGGCTTCCTGCCGACATCTCCTTCCATGTAACACTTTCCTTTTGTTAAAATAAAGGCTAGAAATAAAATAATAATAAAAGTAAGCTTTCTTTTCTCTCACCTGCTGCTCCTAACCAGGGTTTTTCTGCTCTTTATCTCACTACAGAACAGAAAGCAAGAGTACAATTTTTCCCTTTTGACTCTAGGTCCCCTATTATTAACTTTTATGGAAAGATTATGTTTCCTTTTTGTTTCAAAAGTACCACTTTTTTCCATAAAATTACTTATTTCAGCTACTAAATGGATATGGAAATGTCAGGATTTTTCTCTGTACTCTTTTCAAAATAAAAAGCTGCTTCCTCTATTTTGCCATTTACATTACATCTTGCCTAACTCAAGTAGTGTAAATTAAGATATTGTACAGATATCACTTTCTCCTATATTTTGAAAATTCAATCTTTCCTGAAACTTGCTTTTTGTTTCAAGTAGTAAGTTAACACATAGTTAGGTAAACTACCTGAAGGTGCTCCAACCCAAGCCAGACCAAGTACGCCATCATCAAAATCTCGGTCTGTGAAGACATAGGCCAAACAGTAGTCATCATGATTCTGCTCAGAATTCAATTCCAGAAACTTCTCCACACCAATATTTGGGAAACGGAAAGGATTTGTAGGGTCCTTCTCATCAGCAGTTGTATTGATCTAAAATCCAAAACAATAATTTAAATAAGCAATTAATGTCAGCAGAGCCTTAGTGTCTCTGCTTACTTCCTTCTGCATATACCTGGACAATATGCTTATGGTCTGATGGAAACCAGGCCTGAATTAAGGCTTCTACAGTTGTTCCCACTGCCCCCATTCCTGAGCTGATCATAGAAGTCAAAAAAAAAAAAAAAAGGCAGGGTAGGGGAATTAAAATTGAAGATGTCAAATTTCTGAGCAAGTATTTACCAGATTCCTGAATACTAAATGTTTGGGAAAAAAGAACAAGTTTTGCCTTCAAAACCTCTAATAAAGGAAATACAGTTTCTCAAATTCAATCATCTGAACAAGTCTCCTTCAGTGCTAATCTCCTACATATGGTGACAAGTATAAAGATATAAAACTCTATTTTTAACTAATTATTAGAACATAAGATAGATTTGAACTCAAGACTATCAGTTCTGCAGACAAATCATTTTTTTGGTTCTCCTTGCCTAAAGAGTCACATGAGTTAAATCCAATTAACAGCAAGTTCATTTTTTTTTCCCTGAATGTGGGCAAGAATTTTATTTGCTTTCTAATTTCAACTTCTCTTACTATTTTACACTGAGTTCCTCCAAACTGTTTTGTTTGATACTTAGCTACTATGCTCCTGGTGAAGGTTCCTCCTTCACAATCTGAAGAATAATCTATTATAATACCAAACTTCTGTGAAACAAAAGCTTTCATTTATTAGCCCCTACCTCCTTGAAGAGATCCCTGCCTGTCCTCTGAAGTCCCAGGACAATCTGGCTTTCCTCAGGTAAGTCAAGGAATTACAAACAAGACTTGACAAAGGTTAAAAAAGGAAAGTATGAAAGTAAATGTTTTTACTAGAAGGCAAACTTTTAGTCTATTTGAAAATGTTGGTAGTAAAGGGATGATATAATGGTTGATACGACAAGAACTACAGTTCTTTTTATAATCCATACCCTCAAGTAAAACCAAGAGGCTCAAAAGCAGGATGGCAAAAACACTATAAGGACAATTGTCTAAGAACAGATTTCAGAACATCTGGTTTCTCCATTAGCAATTAACCAAAACAATCATTTATGGTCATTTAACACAAAAAAATTCAAAAGTAAGCAAACTATATATTATAGATAGCCCATGCTTAATAACATGCTGTAGATGGCTTTCCTCCATTAAATATAGAAATGAAATTCCCTGATAATTCTGTAATATTGGCTACAAATAAAAATTACATCTAAATTTTAGTTACCTGTATTAAAAATGAGGTGATTAATATTTAAATAGTTGCTGAAAATATAAATTTTAAATTATTTAATGGTTCATGAACAATCTTCAACAGATAAAATTAAAAACATTTTATTGCTCTGCCTACTAAACAGCAATATTTATACCACTTATCACTCTTACTTGCTCACATATAGGTTTACATTGTTCTCAGGATATATGAAAGCAACTGATTATGAACAGCTCTTATACTGTAAACTTACAATATAAAACAATCCAATTTGAGATTTCATCATACTACTTTTAAAAGTAAGGACCACCTATAGCTATGTTACTAAATATATGTATTTACTAAAATTTTCTAGCACATACTTTTTTTTATACAGTCAGCCATATTTTTTTAGTATATGTGATGCCGAAGTGAGCACAGCCAACCATATTTTAAGAAAACCAGGAAAGCACAAATATAAAGGAACCCTATGGCAAATACTTTTTTGTGAAATGATTTTTTTAAACTTAAGTGTTTATCTAGTTTATAAATTCTTAAAAGCTATACACATATATTTATAAAATTCAGAGAATATTTTAAACAGCCCAATTTTGTTAGTAACTAATATAATATTTATTTATAATTTATAACGTTAAAATTAATCATCAGTGATCCTGTGGCTCTGGATTAGCATTTCTCAAAATCTGTTCCGCAGTATTTTGGAACATCAGTTGATGTTAATTTTAAAAAGGTTCCATGGTCAAAGTAGTTTAGAAAAATATGGGTTTCTTTCCTGCACGACTTCTCAAAATTTGATATATTTTAGTGTGATCTGTGAATTTTCAAGGAGATTATAGTACTCAATGTTTTTCCAAGTTCCAATTTTATTTAATATTTAAACACTGCGTCTATCCTCCTTCTCTCCTGATACACCAAATGGAATACATACCAAAAAATACTGCACAAGGCAAATCTTAGGAAACTGGGGAATAATGTCAGGGGGAGAGGAGAGGGGGGAGGGAAGTCAAGTAGTATATCTGTACTTATTGAGGGGTTAGGATTTTCTTGATGGTATATTAATCAGATTAGATACAGGTAGTATTTTACCTCTATCGTAGTCCAGATTAAGGCCTTTAATTCTTAAATCATAAACCCAAGAATCTGTGTGTGTGTATGTGTGTGTGTGTGTGTAAATGCCAAGAGTAAAGATAAACTGTTATCAGTAGATACAACTTAAACTATTAAATGCATATAAAGATGAAGTAAAAAGGAAGCATTTTTCTTTCTGTAAACATGATTCCAATTGTTTCATTTTTAAATGTTTGTAACTATTGAAGTTTCTTACTCTTATGCGTTTCACCATAAAACTGATGTTCCGAATTCCAGAGAAGTCTGTGGTCTGGTAAATTGTATCAATTGCTTTAACATGACTGGATATCTGTCAATTTAAAAAAAGAACAGTATTTTAGAGGCAATGTTGAAATATGAAAAAGATTATTAATTTCCATTTCCAAAATCAAAAATTAATTACTCATGCTCCACCACATTCAAATTTTAAAATGCCTATATCATATACTAGATACATTACACAACAGATAGCTGGGCTGAGAGGGGAGATTCTGTATCTTTACCAGATTCTTCTCTGGCAAACATACACTCTTGTTTCAGTCACATAAAAAGTTTGTTTCCTCAACCCATCCTGCAATGTCACACATCTATTTTTCTCTATTGATCCTTTGAACATTCCTGATAATATCAGGACGCTCAGTCATTCCCTGACTTTAATCCTTCTATTGCTGTACTTGTACACATTCCGTAAGCTTTGTTGACCACTTTCTATATAATAGACACTGTTTTAGGTACAGGGAATATAGTGGTGAATAAAATAGATAAAGTCCTACATATTTACAGAAGTTTACTCTAGCAAGGAAAGAGAGGAGGGAGATAACATAATATAAAAAAGATATGTTCAGATTTTGTTAAATTCTAGGAGGAGTAAGCATGGCGATAGAACACAAAAGCATTTGTTTACCTAGCCAACTCCCAACTAAACTCTCTGGCTGCTAAACCACTCTGTATACAACCTTCCCAACTTCATTTACAAAAAGCACTCTTGCTACCACTTTTATGTGAAAACATGTATGTACTCTTTCAAAACTATTTTTGAGGAAACTGTATAATATAAAATAAGATGGTCAAATAAAAAGCATTAACAATAATAACTTCAAAGGCAGCTCAGGCTGCCAAACATTGCTAATGAAAGTCATAGGGTCCACTATAAAGTCATGCTTTCTAATCTGAACTAAGCCTAGCATTCTTTTATCCAACGCTCACTATTTCTACTCCCTTTTCAACAGTGGTGGCTCAAACATTTCTCCATAGATCATACTTCATATTTTACTGAGAGTTCATCTTGACTTTCCCCTCTCTTTAACTTCAAATTTCCCCATCTTTATCCACCTCTATCTTCCTTAAAGGGTAACTCTTCCTCTTAAAAGGTAACTTTTCTTTATTCCTGACTCAAACTTTTAGAGGATCTTCAAGAACATTACTTTTATTCAAAAGACACTGGGGATATTCAAGAACATCAGTATTTTTTCTCTTATATCTTACATTGTTTCTCTACTGAATTGTTTTCCTCTCCCTATCAATTTGTTCATATAATCCCTATACTCCCTTTACCCCCAAATATTCCATATTATTTCTAAAGCGCCGTATTTTTTTTCTATTTTTCCCTTTTCTTGAAACTTTCACTGCCTCTGCCAAACTTACTGCTTGCAATGTTTTCAGCCTCACATTCTATTGAAACCTTACTCAAAGTTCATCAATAATCTAGCAACTAAAAATTAACTATCTTTTGTAATCATTTTCTTTGATATCTCTGTAATGATACAATTAATTATGTACTCTGCCTTAAAACTTGTTTATTCCTTGGCTAATCCTACATAATTTCCTACCTCCCTAACTATTAAATTTTTCCTTACTAGCATCTCTTCCTCCTCCTATTCACTATATATAGATATATTCCAGTTTTTTCTCTTTTGATTTCATTCTCTTCCTACATTTTCACTCTCTCTTTTGTACCCTTCAAATTCATATAGAAAGCTCAAGGCTAATCTTCCCTAAGCTCCAGTTCCACATTTTCAAAATCCTATGGGAATGATCACCTGGCTTTCACACATGTCTAAAAATAAGCTCAACCCCACCACCAACATGAATTCTATCATTTATACTAGTGCTACCTCCATCATCCCAGTCACAAATCCTTTGGGTCAAAAACGCATTCATCGCATTCTCACGGGGTGCCTTCAACATAAAGGACATTTTGAAGGGCACCTTCAAAACTTCATACTTTAATGAGAGCTGAGAAAACACAAGTGCAAATAATAATGTAACTCAGAAAATTTAACTCTCTTTTCAAAGCTAAGCTTCAGGGTCATCATGTCTTTCAGGAAATCATTTTCTTATAACTCTCTTTTGAGTGACACTGAAATACCCTAACTGGTCTTTCAGTTATCTGTTTACTTACCTTACATATTTTGTCACATCCCAACTGAAAATACTTTTTCCCTCACAATGAGTTATACACTAACTTTAATTTTTAAAGGAAAGGTATAATAAAGGTATAATAAAACAATAAGAGAACATGAGAACTCCTAAAATAGTGCATAATTATAAATACCTGGGCAATCACAGCTTCTCGTGTTCCATAATATTTAAAAAACAAATGATCAGTCTGAATATAAAGCTGACAAGTATTTTTTTCAGCTGAAGTTGTACGTTTTTTCCTCAGAAGTTCTGGACCATTAGCAGCATGTTGTTCTTGAGGTGTCTATACATCAAAGAGTCATTTCTGATAATTAGTATGCTCCACTACTAAAATTTTATATAGTTAAGAACACATATTATAAACAAGTTGATATTCTGCTTTATTATGTAACACCATAGGTATTTCTGCTACCATGAAACATTCATAAACATTACTTTTAGTCTCATAATATTTTCCACATAGATGATTTACTATTTATTCAAGCATCTCCTTCACTTTTAAACATTTTCAAAACATAACTCTTAATATGTATTCATTTAAATCTAAAGCAAGTTTTTAATGTTTATAATACTTTGCTATCTTCTTCTACCTCATATCTAATATCCAACCTATCCTGTCAAATTTATCTTCTAAATACTTAGGGAATCTGCCCATTATCTCTAGTCCACCACTGTTGCCCAAGCTACCATTACTTCTTTACCTAGAGTACTTTAATATGCTTGATTTAATCAATCCATGTCCACTACTGGCCTTGGATCTAATCTCCATACTGCAATCTTTTCAAAATGCAACTTTGAATATGTTACCCATCTCCATAATATATTTCAATGACTTCCTATAGTCAAAGGATAAAGCCCTAAATTCTTTATATGCTCCACTAAAAACCAGCAATGCACAGCCTCTAGTTACCTGTCCAAGTATTACTAATATATTACTTCACAAAGAGACCCTACTATTCAAGTTCTCTGTGGTATGGCTACATAAGCTTTCTTTACAGGTTTCCAACACACAGTCTGTCTCCTGCCATAGTCTTTGCAAATGCTGATGCTGCCTCTTCTGATCTTATTAATGTCTTCCTTCAGACTTAGAAAAGGTCAATTCATTCATTATACCACTTCACAGAACCATGTACCAATGTCTCTAATATAGTGCAACTTTACATGTATTTGTGTGATTATTTTTTTAATTTCAGTCCCCACTCCACCACCATTACATCACCCACTAGAACATAACCTCTGGAAAGAAGAAACTACCGCTGTATTTCTTTGTCACTGTACTGCTATCACCTAACACAGACTTGGCAACAAGCAGGAGATGCTCAATAAGTATTTCTTTAAAGAATTACTAATGGTACTAAATTTAAGCACTCAAACACTTGTCAACATCGAAAAGCGCCATCTTAAGTAAATTTTGATGGCACAGTAATATAGAACCCAAATTGAATTGGGGGAGCATAGAGACAGGGTCTTTGAATTTTTTTTTTTTTTCTTTTTTGAAACAGGGTCTTTCTCTGTTGGCCAGGCTAGACTGAAGTGCTATCATCATAGCTCAATGCAACCTCAAACTCCTGGGCTCAAGCAATCTCCTGCTTCAGCCTCCCAAGTAGGTGGGACTACAAGCATGCACCCCTAGGCCCACCCAGCTAATTTTTCTATTTTTTGGCGGAGACAGGGTCTTGCTCTTAGTTATTGAGAACTGAACTGAAATCTCCCATTATATAAGGGCTGCCTAACACATTTATCTGGCCCTCCGGGTGTTTTTGCCACCATTGCCTGTCCTGCTTAGCAGCCGACTCGTCCCAGGCCCACAGTGCGCACTCTCCAACAGTCTGAGGGACAGTGAACTGGCCTCCTGTTTAAAAAGTTGGAGGACTCCTGCTATACACATACACAACATACAAATAAATACAATCACACAAGTCTTTATTATCAATGTTACGTAGGACAGTCAATATTCACTTAGAATTATCCACTGTGTTGTTCTTTATCCAATCCTTCATCTACAAGTTATCATTTGAGTCCACAATCTTTTCACCAGGAAAAAAACTTTTAGTGTGGTCTTCTGGCTATACTCTCAATTTGAAATGCCTCTATTTTACTTTTATCTATTTTCACTGAGTATAGCATTCCAGGATGGCAGTTACTCTGTTTCAGAACATGCTACTGTCTTTTGGTTTCAACTGTTTCCAGTGAGAAATGAGCTGCCATTTTTATGTTGCTTCTTTTAAGGTGATTAAACCTTTTTTCCACTGTTTGCTTTTAAGATTACATCTTTGGTTTTCACAATTTCTAAATCTACTAATAATAGAGATGTTGTTTTCAATGTGAAGTATTTATCCTGCCCAAATTATAGGACTTAATGAATTTGTCTGATGTCTCTGTTATATTAAATATTTGGAAAATTCTCAGACATTACCTAGCCTTACTTGACTCTCCAGTTTTCTCCTTCTGGGAGAAAGAAGACATTACCTAGCCTTACTTGACTCTCCAGTTTTCTCCTTCTGGGAGATCTACACATATGGTAGATCTTTATAAAGTATCATCTATGTCTATTATGCTCTTTTCTGTATTTTCCATCCTTTTGTTTCTTAGTGGTTTGCTCTATTTTCTTGTACGGTACCATCTGATCTAAATCCCTCAAATTCTTAATTTCTGTTGCTGTATTTTTTAATTCTAAAATTTCCATCAGGTTCTTTTGTTCATTTTCAATTTTCTGCTGAAATTTAAAATTTTGTCTTTATGACTTGAACATATTAAAGTCTGCGCCTGATAATTTCATTATCTAGATATTTTTAAATGGTTTTGTCTGTTAATTCCCTTGTTCTTCCCATGTTGTTTTGTTTGTTCATATGCTGGTTACTTTGAACTGAGAGCCAGAAAATATATATGGAAAACCACAGATATAAGCAAAGGCTTGAGGTGATGATATCTTTAAGAGGTTTACCTTTACTTCTGGTAAGCAGTTTGGCCTGGTGTACTCCTAATCCTGGATCGCCTTAATCCCATCAGACACTAAGAAAATGTGATATGAAACTTCAATCCCTAGTAGAGGAGGCTCAACACTTTCTGATTCACCTTAACTCCTAGGGAGTAGCCCTTCAAGGTCCCAACCTAAAGCTCTTCTGAATAGACCCTAAATAACATTTTCATCCTTAGCTTCATGAGTCTGGACAGTTCTACTCATCTTCTCAGTCTCTCATCTACCTCCTCAGGAACTGGAAGACATACCTGGAGAAAAGGTGTACCCAAATGCCAGGCTCACCTTTCTTCATGTACACTGTCTCTAAGTTCTTGGTCTAATTCTTCCCAGCCTTGTTATCTTTCCAATGCCTTCAAATAGATACATATATACACAACTACATGTATGTAAATATACATATATATAAACATATATATTTTTAAAATATATATACTTTGAGGCCAGGTTAGTTTTTATTAGTTGTTCAAATCAGGAAAAGGAATATTTCTTTATTTCTTAACAATTCTTTATTAATTTTATGCATTGCATTTCTCAAAGTTTGTAACTTGTCTTCACTTTAAGGTGTCTTTTACTCCTAATTTTCATATAGTAAAATATATTAATCTTTTACATTCAAAGTGTTCTCTACTTCAAAATCGTAAATATTTTTAATATCTTCTTTTGTGAAGTATCTTTTCAAATGCTTTGCTCATTGTTTAATTGGGATTTGTGTACTTTTTAAAAATTGAGTTATGAGTTCTTTACATATTCTGGAGTACTTCTGTTGGATGTTTTGTGAACATTTTCTCACAGTCTGTGGCTTGTTTTTATAATCTTAACTGTGTCTTCTGAGGCAAAGTTTTTGATTTTTTTTTTTTGGAGACAGAGTCTTGCTTTGTTGCCCAAGCTAGAGTGAGTGCCGTGGCGTTAGCCTAGCTCACAGCAACCTCAAACTCCTGAAGTTAATAAGCAATCCTACTGCCTCAGCCTCCCAAGTAGCTGTGACTACAGGCATGCGCCACCATGCTCGGCTAATTTTTTCTATATATATATATTAGTTGGCCAATTAATTTCTTTCTATTTATAGTAGAGACGGGGTCTTGCTCTTGCTCAGGCTGGTTTCGAACCCCTGACCTCGAGCAATCTGCTTGCCTCGGCCTCCCAGATTGCTAGGATTACAGGCGTGAGCCGCCGCGCCCGGCCTAAAGTTTTTGATTTTGATCAAGTCTCATTTATATTACATATATTTTTTTGGTAGAGTATTTTTGTGCCCTAAGAAATTATCTATCCCTAAGTCACAAAAATTTCTATGTTTTTTCCTACAAGTTTTACTTTAGCTTTAGCATATAGGTCTATTTTCCATTTTTAAAATTGTGTGACGTGTGGGTGCATCTCAATTTTTTTTTGTTCATATGGATATCCAATAGTTCCAATAACATTTGTTGAAAAGACTGTTCTTAGTCCTCCTTTAAATTACCTTGGGACCTTTACAAAAATCAACTGACCATGTGGACTCTATTCTGTTCCACTGACCTATATGTTTACCCTTAGGGCAAGATGACAATGTAGTTTTATAGTAAGTTGTAAAATCAGATAGTATAAATCCTCCAGCATTGTTCTCTTTTAAAAAAATGTTTTGTCTATTCTAAGTCCTTTACATTTCAGTGTAACTTTTAGAATCAGTTTGGGGGATGGACATGCTTGAAGCTCTTACTGGGGGAGGGGGGGCATGGGCAATATATGTAACCTTAACACTTGTACCCCCATACGCTAAAATAAAAAAATAAATAACATGAAAAAAAAAAAACTTTTAGAATCAGTTTGCCAGTTACTAAATAAATCATCACTGGGATTTTTGATAGAGATTACACTGAATATACAGAACAATTTGGGGAGAACTGATATATTAACATTGAGTCTTCCAACCATGAACACAGTATACTTCTCATATTTCTCCATTTGTTTAGATCCTTAATTTTTCTTGGCAATGGTTGGTAGTTTCTTCATGTACACATCTTGCACATACTCTGTTAAATTTATTCCAAGTATCTTGTATTTTTAAATGCTATTTTTAGATGATTTGTAAAATTTCATTTTCTAAATGTCATTGCCAATATATAGGATACAATTAATTTTTGCATACTGACTTTACTCTATGCCTTTGAGAAGTCTGCTTATTATTTCCAGCAACTTTTCTAAGATTCTTTACGATTTTCCTGGCATACTCTTGTATCACCTAAAATAAAGGCAGTTTACTCCTCTACAGTCTATATATCTTTCATTTATTTTTCTTGTCTTATTATGCTGCGTAAAAAGTGAGAACAGCATCCTTTTTTTATTTCTGGTTTTAGGGGAAAGAGATTTAGTTTCTTAAGTATGGTGTCCGCTGTCAGTTTTTTATAGAAGTCTGGGGCTGTTTCCTTCTATTTTTAGTTTGCCAAGTATTAGGTGTTGAAACTTGATATATGCTTTTTTACTAGTCTGCTGAGATAATCAGAGGGGTTTCCTCCTTTATTATGTTAATATGATGGATTATATTGACTGATTTTCTAATGTTAACCAATCTTACATTTCTGGTATAAACTTCATTTGACCATTATGTATTATATTCTTCATCTATTGCTGGATTTCATTTGCTGGTATTTTGTTTAAGAAATTTTACATATATATTCATGAAGGATATTGGCCTGCAGTTTAGTTTTCTTGCAATGTCTTTGTCTGGTATGAATGTCACGGTGACACTGGCATCATAAAATGTGTTAAGAAGTTTTCCCTTCTCCTTTACTTTCTTAAGGACTTTATGTAAGATTGATATTACTTCTTTCTTAAATATTTAGAATTCAACTGTGAAATTAGATTTGGTATTACTTCCTTCTTAAATATTTGGAATTCAACAGTGAAATTAGATTTGCGCTTCAAGTTTTCCTTGATAGAAAATTATTAAGTTATCAAGGTAATCTCGTTCATACATACCCACATATATTATTGATTGTGCTGTTTTTCTTAATTTGTGTCTTTAAAGGAATTTGCCTATTAAATTGATATTATTAAATTTATTGATTCAAGACATTCAAAATATACACTTAATATCTACAGTAACATCCTCTTTCATCTCTGGCAGCGTTAATTTGTGTTTTCTATTATTTCTTGATCAGACTAGCTAGAAGTTTATCAATCATATTAATCTCTTCAATTGATTTTCTCTGCTGTTTTCCACCTCACTCATATCAACTCTTACCTATTGCTTTATTACTTCTATTTACTTAGGATTTAATTTGTACTTCTTTGTCTAGCTCTTAAAAATGAATGCTTATATGACTGATTTCTAGATCTTTCTTCTTTTCTAACATGATCATTTAAAGTTTTGAATTCTCTTTTAGGCACTGCTTTACCTGAATCTCACAAATTTTTTTATTTTGTGGTTTTGTTATCATTCAGTTCAAAATGGCTTCACAAATTGCATTATTTGGAAATGTGCAATTTAATTTTCAAATATTTGCTGATTTTCCAGAATTTTTGTTATGGATTTCAAATTTAATTCCCTTGAGACTTAAGATACTATTCTGTATAATTTCAGCCCTTTTAAATTTATCAAGACTTCCTTTATGACCTAGTATCTGTTTAGCAAATATTCTAAACGCACTTGAAAAGAATGTTTATTCTACCATGGTTGAGTGGAGAGTTCCATAAATGTCAGTTAGGTCAGGTTGTTTGACAGTAGTGTTCTAGTGCTGCTTTATATCCTTACTAAGTTTCTGTCTACGTGCTCTATCAATCTATCAACTTGTCTACTCAAAAACGAGTATGATCTCCAGCTATAATTTGTGGAGTTTTCCATTTCTCCCTTCAGTTCTGTCAGTTTTTCCTTCATGTAGTTCACAGCTCTAACAGTAACTACACTATTAACTAACATTAAGAACTGTTATTTCTTCTTGATAAAGTGACACTTTTATCATTATGAAAGGTCTCTCTTTGTCTCTAGTGATATTCTATGAACTGAAATATATTGTCTGATATTATTATGGTCACTTTAAAATTCTTACGATTAATGCTTGTATGATGTATGTATGCTTTGCCATCCTTTTAAACTCTGTGTCTTTACACTTTAATTGTATTTCTTTTAAACAGATTTGGTCTGGCTTTTTTAATGACTCTAACCATCTTGGCTTCTAATTTATGTTATCTAGTCCATTTATACTTAATGTAATCACTGATATGGTCAGATTTAAACTTACTCTCTTGTTATTTATTTTCTATTTGTCCCATCTAGTCTTTGTTCTTTTTTTTCTCTTTCCCTACCTTCTTTTGAATTAACCAAGCATTTTTAATTATATTTGATATCTTTTATTGACTTGTTATCTGTATCTCCTTTATTTTTTTCATTGGTTGCCCCAAGGCAGAGGACATTGCTATAAACTTTTTCTCATAAGGCCTAATGATAAATATTTAGACTTTTGGATCACATGGTCTCTGCCACAACTACTCAACTCTGCCACTACAGTGCAAAAGCAGCCATAGACAATGAGTTAATGAATGGGTATGGTTGTGTTCTAATAATACTTTATTTACAAAAACAAACAGCTGGCCCTGGGGCCATAATTTACTGACTTCAGCTTTAAGGTCTGCAACATCCATCTTTTTCACAGAACATTCTACCTGCCAAAACTGTGCTACTTCATGTAGTGTAAGAAACACAATAACATACTTCCATTCTTCCTTGTTTTTTATGTTGTCATAAATTTTGATACTTTGTATATTACGAAAACCATTGTACATTATCATTTTGATTTAAGTAATGATCTCCTGGAAAAAAATTTTAAATGAGAAAAAAGTCCTTCATATTTACCTACATATTTACTATTGTATGCTCTTCACTCATTGTATAGATCTGAGTTTCCATCTGGTATCCTTTTTCTACCTGAAGAACTTCCTTTAACATAGAAGTGTGGATCTCCTAGAGACAGATTCTCTCTGATCTTGTTTGTCTGAAATGATCTTTATTTGCTCTCAATTTTGAAAATTATTTTCACAGAACATAGAATCCTAGTTTGCCAGGTTTTCTTTCAACCCTTTGAAGATGTCATTCTATTTCTATGTCTTCTGGTTTGCACTATGTGATGAGAAGTCAGCAGTTATACTTATCTTTGTTTCCCTCTATGTAAATGTATCTTCTTTTCTCTGGCTGCTTTTATGGTTTTCTCATTTCCAGCTGTTTCCAATAATTTAATTATAATAAACCCTGGTATGGTTTTCTTTGTGTTTATCCTGCTTGAGTTTCACTGAGCTTCTTGGACCATGGATTGAAATTTTTCTTCATATCTGAAAAATTTGGAGGCATTAATTTTTAAATACTTTTTTCTGTATCTCCTCTTCCTGGACTCTAATTATTTTCTCTCTGTGCTTAGATATGGATAATGTCTATTGTTTTATTTTCCTTTATTCAAATTTACTCATGTTGAGTTCTGCAATAATTTTCTCTTAAGCCTACCCACTAAATTTTTCACTTCAGATAATGTATTTTTCAATCTAGAAGTTACATTTGGTTCTTTATTAGAATTTCTACTATCTCCTTTTTATATTCATGCCTTTAATTCTTTGAACATATTAATAATAATTGTTTTAAAGTCCTTGTCTGTTAATGCCTATAAATACTGGTTCTGTTTCTACCTGGGTGGTCTTTCTTCTCATCATAGATCACATTTTTACATTTCTTGTCATATAATAATGTTCTTTGAATGCTAAACGTTGTGAAGTTACATTGTTGAGTATCTGGATTTAGTGTTCTCCTTTAACAAATATTATTGATCTTTTTACTGATAGGCAGGTAATTTATTTGAAAATCATCTTGACTTTTTTGAGGCTTGTTTCCTTGCTTAGTTAAGGTAAGTCTGAAGTAGCCATTACCACAAGTCTACATTAGCCCTATTTATACCATGGTTTGGGATCTCTACCAAGTATAATATCTAATAATTGTTCATTTCATAGAGTCCCCAGTAGTTTTTCTTTATCTCCTAGTTTTCTCATAGAATCTTACCCTGTGCAGGCATAACTTAGGATTCAGCTAAGATTCAAGGCAACCCCTATGCAGATATATCCAAGGCTTTTTCTCAGCATAACTATCTCCTCTCAGGTATTCTGCCCATAAGTACAGACACCTCAATTTTCCTGAACTTTTAATCTCTGACTCTTCAACTCAGCAAGATTGCTGTGTACTTCTTGCTCTTCTTGAGATACCCTTCCCTGTTCTAAACCTTAAATTTTGATTCGAGTAAAAAGGCAAGGCAATCACAGAGATATTTATTTCACTGCTCTCAGAGATCTCAATCCTGCACTGCCTGTTGCCTAATTTTGAAAATAAATTGTTTCATGTATTTTGTTCCATTTTCCAGTTGCTTACTGCAGGAGACCTAGTTGAATATCAGATACTCCATCATAGCTGGAAAGGGAGATCTATGAGTTTTAAAGTTTCATTTTAGACATTTAATACTTTATCAGGGCTGGGCGTGGTGGCTCACGCCTATTATCCTAGCACTCCAGGAGGCCAAGGTGGGAGGATGGCTCAAGGTCAGGAGTTCGAAACCAGCCTGAGCAAGAGTGAGACCCCATCTCTATTAAAAATAGAAAGAAATTAATTGGCCAACTAAAAATATATAGAAAAAAAAAATAGCCAGCCATGGTGGCACATGCCTGTAGTCCCAGCTACTCAGGAGGCTGAGGCAGAAGAATCACTTGAGCCTAGGAGTTTAAGGTTGCTGTGAGCTAGGCTAACGCCACGACACTCTAGCCCGGGCAACACAGTGAGACTCTGTCTCAAAAAAAAAAAAAAAAAAAAAAAAAACTTTATCAGGAGTTTTCTTTTGCTGCAAATACAGTGTGAGATGGAGATCCAACTTCATCTTTTTCCAAATAGATTAACATTTTTCCTGGCTCCACTTATTCAGTGTTCCCTCCTTTTACTTACTAACTTGGGATTACAACTCTACCACATAAAGTTTCATATTATATGGGTCTGTTCCTGAGCACTCAATTTTATTCCCCTAGTCAATTTTTCCCTCCCACTAATATCACATTCTCAATTACTATAATAAATCTTAACACCCTCTAGGGTAAATCCCTTTTTCCTGCTTACCACCTTTAGATGGTAATATAATATTTTATGTCCATTGAGTGTTATGATTAAGCCTGCTGTAATCTGTATTGGACTTGCTTTGAATCTGCATACCAATAAGGGGAGAACTGACATTTATATGATATTAAATATTATTTTCCATTAACATAGTATATCTCTCCATTTATTTAAAATCTATCTTCCTTAATATTTTTCATAAAATTTTGATTTTCCTTATATCAGTTTTATAATTCTTTTGTTACATTTATTCTGTAATACATGATATTCTTTGATATTATTGATGTCCTCTCATTATATTTCCAGTAGTCTACTGCTAACATAAATAAATGCAACCTACTTTCATATATTAATGTTACATCAAGCTACTCTGCTAAATTCTCCTATCAAATCCAGCAATCTGTAGTCTCATTTCCTCCATCCACATCGCTGATATATTAGCACAAGTCACTATGATTTCTCAACTGAACATATGCAACAACTCCAGTCCTGAACTCTACCCCTCAAATAAAAGATTCTTTTTTTTTTTTTTTTTGGAGACAGAGTCTCACTTTGTTGCCCAGGCTAGAGTGAGTGCCATGGCGTCAGCCTAGCTCACAGCAACCTCAAACTCCTGGGCTCAAGCGATCCTGCTGCCTCAGCCTCCCGAGTAGCTGGGACTACAGGCATGCACCACCATGCCCGGCTAATTTTTTCCATATATATATATATATATATATATATATTAGTTAGCCAATTAATTTCTTTCTATTTATAGTAGAGATGGGGTCTCGCTCTTGCTCAGGTTGGTTTCGAACTCCTGAGCTCAAACGATCCGCCCGCCCCGGCCTCCCAGAGAGCTGAGATTACAGGCGTGAGCCACCACGCCGGCCCAAATAAAAGATTCTTTACTAATCTTTCTGTTTCTCTGGCTTTTGAATGTATTGTTTCTCCTGCTTGGAACATTCTTTCCATCTTCTCATGGCTAACCTAATTCCTGCTTTTTTTTCAGAGACAGGTCTCACTTTGTCATCCAAGCTGCAGTGCAGTACAATAATCACAGCTTGCTGTAACCTCAAACTCCTGGGGCTCAAGTGACCCTCCTGCCTCAGATTCCCAAGGAGCTAGGGCTATGGGTGTGCACCACCACACCCAGCTAACTTTTAAATATTTTTTTAGCTACAGGGTCTCATTATGTTGCTCAAACTGGTCTCGAACTCCTGGCCTCAAGGTGATCCTCCTGCCTTGGCCACCCAAAGTGCTGGGATTATAGACATGAGTCACTGTGCCTGGCCACCTGTTTATTCTTTAAGTTTCTGATTATTGCCCTCAAATACTTCCAAGGCTAGGTCAACTACTCCTATTGTGTGCAGAGTATCACTGTGCTTCTAAACTTTTATTACCCTAAATTATTTCTGTGTCTCCAATTAAACCATATGCTTTCTGAGAACAAACTTTTATCTTAATAATCTTCACATATTTCCAGAACTTACCAGATTCTGACATGTGGCAGAAGACCAATATATACTTTTTCAATGTCAGAATAATTAATATTAAAAAGACCAATCGGAAATAGAACTGTTTATGCCATTTTGCAGATCAAGAAACAGATCTAAGTACAAATCTTCATGGTTCAAGAAACATTACTCCACCCTACTACTTTTACAAATGGTGTCCAAAATATACGATAAATGTTTTATCATAAAAGAGAAACTGTTTTCTCATTTTCAATTTATGTTTTGAGTAATTATGACCTGTCACCTATGACTAAAGAAAAAGGAGGCCACAGGAAAAAAAAGAACAAAAGAGCAATCAGCCAAACGGCAAAAAACCACCCACAAAAACCTTATAATTAAATTGTCTATAAGCACTGAGATTTTTATTAGGGTGATGAACCAGACTGGTTTGTCTAGGGACACAGAACTTTCAGTGTTAAAACTGGGGATTCACCAGGCAAATCAGGGCAAGTTGGTAACTCTAATTTTAATTCTAATACAAATATTTACATTTATATGAAACACAAATTCAGATTCAATTATTTTTACTGTATAATAAAAAATGTAATAAGGCAAGGCCAGGCACAGTGGCTCAAACCTGTAAGCCCAGCACTTTGGGAGGCCAAAGCAAGAGACTCACTTGAAGCCAGAAGTTCAAGATTAGCCTGGGCACCATAGCAAGATCCTATCTCTACAAAAAAAATTACAAATTAGCCAGGCATGGTGGTGCACACCTGTAGTCCTAGCTACTTAGGAAGCTGAAGCAGGAGGAGTGCTTGATCCCAGTAGTTTGAGGCTGCAGTGAAGCTATGATTGTGCCACTGCAATCCAGCCTGGGCAAGTGTGTGACACTCTATCTCCAAAAAAAAAAAATAAAAGTAAAGCAGAGTATATTTTGGACGTGTAATGTAATGTTCTTTGAGTTATGCATATCTGTATTCAAATTTCAGTACCACTTCTTTATTATTGGCAAATTATCTGGCCTCTTTGACTATTAAAAAACATAAATTATTTTCTTACAGTGATACAAATCTCTCAGAAATTCTAGAACATACATTTTTTTAAAGGCAGAAACATATGCCCAGGTTCATTTCCATTTCTTAAATGTAAGCTAGTGTTTAAATTCTTACCTGTGTTACTTCCTCTACACCAGTCATCTGGTACTTCCTCATCCTTTCAAATACTGAATGATCTGCACAGCCCCCCTGTGGACCATATTTATGGGGATAGTCTAAAACACAAAGAAGAAATATCATTAGTGTCACATGTTAAGATATAACTAGTTATCTTACAAATGAAAAATTAACTGTCATAATTAATGAAAGCCATAAATTCTTATTGAGCACCTATGGGAAAGGCATTAAACTAGGCATTTTTATTTTAAAATCTGGCAGGTTCCTAAGTTCTCCTTCAATAAAAATCACTGGTCTTTAGTTTTTTGTCATATGGATGATCTGTGAATTCTAAAAAAGGACAATAATTATTCATTATTCAGGATTTAACTTTTCTAATCTTTCCCACTTAAGATACATAGAGCATCTTAAAACTGCAATTTACCTGATCTGTAATTTATAAATTTCCCTTCAGACACATTAAATTTCCTATGCCACAAATGTACAAAGCCCCTTCAACCTGAACTACAGGTAGGCTGATATTATATATGGCTTGAATTCTTTCCACGAATACCAATTGGCCTCAAGGAAAAGTAACCTAAAAACATACTCTATGGCAGGCACGATAAAAGTAGACTGAGTTTAAATTTACTCAATGTATAATTCAAGTGACCACTCTGCTTAACAAACCAGCATCTATTTTATCATTTATTTTCCCTTAATAAAGTGATTAAATTATCCCTAGCTGAGCTGGTTCTATTTCTAGAAAACAGTTCAATTTAGTTTAGTCATTTAAAAGTTAATTCCACTCTTTCAAAGTTCTACATACTTCTCCCTTGTTAAGGTCTTCCTTAGTTTATGAACATATTTTATAATTCAATCTAGTAACCACAATTAAAAGAACTGGCAAAATAAAACACCAAGACATGGATATAAGAGGAAGCATCAAAAAATCCTTAAGTAGCTTATAAATGTAATACACAGAAATATAATTATAAACACTACAAGTAGTTTCTTAAAAAATCTAGAACCTGAAGTGGACATCAGGGAACTACAGTTGTCCCTTGGTATATTTGGGGGATTCCTTCCCCATACCAAAATACAGGCATACTCAAACCCCAAAGTGAGCTCTGCGTAACCTACATCTAGAAAACGCTGGCCTTCTGTATACGTGGGTTTCACATCCCATGAATACTGCATTTTCCATCTGAGTTTAGTTTTTTAAAATCTGCATATAAGTAGCCCTTCACACTTCAAACCTGTGTTGTTCAAAGATCAACTGTATTTCATCGGAAATTCCAGTTAAATACTAGAATATATATAAAAACCGGCAGGTGGGAGGTAAGGATTATAGACAATCTGCCTACACTAATACAACAGCTCTGATTTAAACTTTAAATTAGTTTTTATCAGAGGTCAAGGTTGTAACAGGTATAAAATTCAATCAATAAATGTAAAAGTAATGACATAATTAAAATTACCATTTCACAACCTCACATACACAAATTAATTTAGGCAAGGATCATCAATGGGTGCTAAAACCATTGGGTCAAAGTTGTGAGGGAAGGGCCGGGAGTGGTGGCTCACGCCTGCCTGTAATCCTAGCACTTTGGGAGGCCGAGGCAGGCGGATTGCTCAAGGTCAGGAGTTCAGGAGTTCGAAACCAGCCTGAGCGAGACCCCGTCTCTACCAAAAATAGAAAGAAATTAATTGACCAACTAAAAATATATATACAAAAAAAAAAAAATTAGCCGGGCATGGTGGCGCATGCCTGTACTCCCAGCTATTCGGGAGGCTGAGGCAGTAGGATCGCTGAGCCCCGGAGATTGAGGTTGCTGTGAGCCAGGCTGACACCATGGCACTCACTCTAGCCTGGGCAACAAAGTGAGACTCTGTCTCAAAAAAAAAAAAAAAAAAAAAAAAAAAAAAAAGTTGTGAGGGAACAGGATATTCAGTCTCTGAAAGTATCACCCCACAGATTACTTATTATTATATTTTGATTATATATTATATTTCCTTTATATTAGCAATATAAAGGAAAAAGGTACTTTCAGATCAAAGAGAGAGATTAATTAACACTTCAATTACCAAGTGATCACATTTAGCATTACCAAACATAAGACGACCTAAAACTATGTACCTCCTGATGTGATGCATTAAAAAATTTCCAGTATTCTTGCCAAAATAGTTTAAATCTAATCATGAGTGAATAATCAAACACACTGAGAATAAGGGGCATTCTATAAGTCACTGATCTAGACACAAGGAAAAAAATGCAGTGTCATTAAAAAAGAAAAAACAGAAAAAGTTGGGAACTGGGGCTAAGGGAGCCTGGTATAAATTAAGACACAAAAAGAGACATAATAAACACATGCAAAAAAACGTATTTTTATGACAACTGAAGAAATACTATAGATTTTAAATAATTTTTATAGTCTGTATATTAAATGATATTAATGATAACTTTTTAGGATTGAAACATTATTATAGCTATTTAGGAAAATGTACATATTCTTAGGAGATCAGAGAAGTATTTAGCAGTTAAGTTTCATGTCTGCAACCTACTTTCAAATGGTTCCCCCAAAAAGTACATTGGAAGGGGAAGGATGCAAACGTTAAAACATGGCAACCCAGGGGAAGGATACACATGTGTTCATTGTGTAATTCTACTGACTATTCTGTAGGTTTGAAATTTTCAAAAAAAAGTTACGACTAAAAGATTGCAATATCTGTGGTACTCAAATGATTTTGAAGTAGAAAACTAACATTACAGAATTGTTGGAAAGAAAAAAAATGATATATTTAGTGTTTTACTGTTTCAAAGATTGGCTTTGAGAAAGTGAAAATATAGTATCACCCAACATATATTTAGTAAGATTCTACCACAAAGGCTGGAAAGTTTTACAGTATAAAATGCCAAGATTTTCAATTCTCACCTTTTAGTAGATTTGTGATGTTAGCATCACAATGCCTTTTTCTGCTATTAATTTTAACCTGAAAATATCACAATAAGCCTCGCCTAATTCTTAACAAAACCTAGCTTGCCTGGACCATCAGTTCATGAAATTCCTCCATACCAGGAACACTCATTTCAATCAACAACAACAAAAAATGTACAGGCATACTCATAGACAAGTATATACATACATGTATACACACACACATACACAAGTTCCTTATTCAGTTAATAAACTTGATCCCTTGATATTTTGCTAATTGTTTTAACTATTATATAAAGACAAGTTAAAGCTTGATATTAGTTACTTATATATCCATTATTTTGTGATACTTTCCCCCAATACTGGGACAGTAACTAAAAATGTGGCATGATTATTTGGCCAGTTTTTTCTTCAATCATGAATAAGAAAACTGTTTATCTAATTCTTACCAACAATAATGAATATTATAATGAATCCCGCTGCTGAATCTGGCAGTAACTAGGCAAATAAGTTAAAAGTGCTTTCAGAGTACTAATTTATTAAATATTTTACCATATAAATAGATGAGAACAATTTATAAATATTTTATCATATAAATGGATGAGAACAATTCATATACTTTCAAATTTGTATTTTAATTTCTGTTGCAGGGTAATAAGCCACTAAATTATGATTTACTTACTATGTTCTACTCTTCTTATTCCTTTATGAGTTAGTTTGTACTGCCTTAATATACATTTGTTAGAATAAAGTTAATACTTAAGTTAATAAAAACCAATTTTAACTTTATCTTAGGGTAATTTAAGATTAATGAAAAAAACATACATTTAGCAACATTTGATGACATTCTTATAGAGGTGAATTAGATAGAGACACCCTAAAAGAGCTTTTAACTACAGTTCTAATTTATCCTAAAAATTCTTAAAACATCTTTATAACTCCCATACCAAAAACTGCTCTCTCACACAATGACATGAAAACGGACACATGATCACCTAGAGATAAACCCACTTCCAAATAAAAGACTATGTAACTTAGACTTTCAAAAGAAAAGCCCTGTTATTAAAACATTTACAGCCAGTTTTCAGGTGAATGTCCCCTAAATGTCTATCATGCCTGGTTTTCCCCATCCCTCACACTTTACCACACTACCAAACAAACAAACAAACAAGTATGCTGGGGTAGGTGGGTGGAAATAATCTGTTTATCAAAATATATAACCTTTCAACAGCCCCTCATACCAGAATATCAATCACCTAACCAGTTTTTTTTTTTTAGTTTTTAAATTTTCAGATTTTATTTGAAAAAACAAACAATTTTACTCTTGGCACAGTTTGGCAGTAATTGACTATAGTCAAAAGGTTCTTTGCTATTCTGGGCACAATTCTAGACTAAATTTCCCAGCCTCAAGTTAAGAGTGGCATGTAACCAAGTTCTAGCTGAAGGAGTGTAAGCAAAAGGATAGTAACCAGCCAAGATCTTCTGTGGTCTTTTCCCCTTCTGAATGGCTAGTCAAAGACAACCTGGGAACTGCACAACAGTATAGGCACAAAATAAAGGAGCCTGAATCCCTCAATCAGTTCTTGAAGAAAAGCTGCCTGATAAGGAATACTCACATTAGACTGTTAGGTAGTGAGAAATGAGCTTGTAGTGCATTTTGCCACTGAATTTGGGGGCTGTTTGGAATTGTACTTAACATTACCTAAATTCATGGTAAAAACTTTTGTCAAGGAGAATAAAAGAACTCATTTTATATCTGACCTCCATTGGCACTTGGCGAATTTTTCCTATCACAGATAATTCCAAAATAATCTTGGCCTAACATATCAGTAATTCCTTAACAGTGTTTACACAAGTATTTTTATTGTTTTGTTTTCTGAAGGTTTTCATATATAACTAGTTTTCACCCATTCAAAGATATAAGTTTTGCACCCAAAAATCAGTCATATAGTTAAGTTGAAGACTGATACTCTGAGGATTCCTAAAGATGAAAGCTTACAGACTCTACAACACCCAGATTTAATATTTTATATGCTTGGAGAAATAAGTACTATTATCATTTTTCAAACAGTTTTTCAAGAGAGAATTTATCCAATGTAAAATCTTCAGTTTTAGAGAGCAATAAGTTGTGAGGCTCATCAGCAGTTTAATTATAGTCCACCACATAATGAATACATCAAAAAACTTTTTTTTGTTTCCATGTATAATTTAGTTCCATGAGTATAAAGATATACATCAGTTGCTATGCCTGATTTGACTTAAATTTGAGAAATAATATACTTAGTAATCTGATCATGACAGAAACTAGGATTTATCTTCATTCAAAGAATACTTTGAAATATATTTTGAATCTGCTCCTACATAGGCCCAAAAGAGCTACTACAAAATATTCTTTTTCTTTTTTCTTTTTTATTTATTAAGACTAGTCAAGTGCAGTAGTGAGGAGGGGGAAAAGTAGTAGAACAAGGAGTTCAATCTGTAACTGACTGTGAACAATCACGTGGGATAACTCACTACCTTCGGACCAGCCTACAAAATATTCTTAGAAGAAAGAATTTTATAGCTTCCACACACTTGAACAATTTCATGTGCACAGCATTTAGTTGAACATCTTACTAAATTTAGGAACAGAAAAAAAAAAATCCCTATCTTAAACAACTGTAATATCATTTTCTTTAATGTAATGACATAAGGTAAGTCAAAGAATAATGTACATGTCTGATTTATATATAATTAGCAATTCCTACTATACAATATCCCAATAAAATATAAAAACTTCCCAGATATTAAAAAACACTACACATACTGACATTCTGTAGTCTTCTAATTCATTGGCACTGATGCTAAGTACTTAAACATTTGGATTAAGGTAACCAAATACTGTCATGGGTATCTCACCTACTTGATAAAATGTATGTGTTGATACATTTACACACACACACACACAGAGGCTTATAACATTGTATGTATAGCTGATATTAGAGTGTATTTTTTTCTACCACTCCTCCACACAGAAGTGCTATATAGCCAGTATTCAGAGCAATACCACACTACCTATAGGCTACTATCAACAAGAGTTGAGAAGAAGCCAGTAGAAACTTAAGAATAGAACCACCATGCACAGCAGGCTGTTACCCCCGCAGAGTGAAAAGACAGCCTAGACTCAGTAATAAAACTGTCCTAATTCTATCTCATCACCAATAGATTGCTTTGGGTCCTAATCAAGAGTATCTACATTTCACAAAACCACCTCTTCTGGTACATCATCTGGCAGGGATCAGGAGAATTCCTCTGCAGCATTCTTTATCTCTATCAGGAGACTCCAGCAAGAATCAAGGAGAACCCCAGAACTATTTCCATTCTTAGAAAGATATTCCCCTGCCCCTCATTTCTCCAATGATCTTTTCCTACCTCAGCTTCTCATTTCCATGGTTATACTTTTCAACCTGTCATTACTGGTAGCTGAAATGCCTTCATAATCTCAACTTCCAGCATCCTACTTTCTTTCTACCACTTTATCTTTTCAGCACATTCCCTCTAGACTCTAACGATCTTTCAACACCAGTAAGACCTTTCAATCTGCCAATACTACTACCTTGTTCATTGTATCACTGGATATTCCTTCTCTTCCTTATTCAATCTAAATCCCACAGTCAGTTACCACTATAATTACTCTACTGCATTCACCATCAACTCCCTAGTCCTTCATGCTAGCCCACTTGACTCTCAACCAAATCCTGTTTAAATTCAACTCTCTACCTACACTCCTGAAGTTGAATGGGGCTAGAAAAAAACTGGTAACTATGACTATGCTCACTCAAAAGTACATGATTCTCAAGTAGTTCCTTAATGCCAGAGTCCATTCTCTATTTTATTCCCCTAGTTAACACCAAGCAGTCCTTGCTTTGCCACAGTAGTATAGGCCAGCCTATAAAACTGGCCATGTAGCAAGCTAAAACTATGCAAAGCTATCTTAATAATCAATGAAAAAAAATTACAATTGTCCTGTGAACTTTAAAATCTTTTATCAAAATACTGAAACTCTCTTAGTATTGGTTATTAATGTATAGGGGAATGAAAAAAATAATAAAACTAATATTTATTCAGTCTACTGTAATTTAAAATATTAGAAATATCAAGAATTAGAGAATTTAAAAAGACTGTTTTATTTCTTTGTTAATTATATTTTATATATGATAAATTAAAGATATAAATTCCTTTTGAAAGCTTAAAATTTAGGGCAAAAAACATTTGCAAAGCAACAAAAGCAGTATTTACATATGCTTCAAATTCTGTCAGCACAAAGCTCTCCCAATAGAAAAAAAGGTGGTCAAGCATAACGTTTTCCCCATATACTTCAAAACTTCTAAAATAGCCCATTTTCCCTAGTCACCACATTAACTATAAATGGCCAATGACATTTTCCCTCTAAAATTACTGACAATATAATCCTCAATTCTAGAAAAAGCCTTTGTTCAACTAATGAATAAGCCCTCATTGAGATGCTAAATCATAGGATGCACTGTAGTTCCCCTGAAAAGGCCAAACAGCATATTCTTTCACAAAGAATGAGTCATGGGTGTAGGATATTCAGCCTTTTAAAACAAAGATCAGCTTTAGATCTATTGCCTTTCCTCTTTCAGTTCCTTTGCATGCCAACCTCTTGCTTTTGTTTTGTTGTAGGAGACACAAATATAAATAATACATATATTGTGATACCATCTTAAGTAGGAAACTGCTCTAGTTAACTCTGAATCACCCACTCCAGTGAGGGGGAATATTTATAGTTCAGATTCTCTACCCAACAGAACCACACATTAAACACCAACTTCCTACATCCTCACTACTCCTCTCCATGCAGACTGGCAGATTAGGAACTTGACTGCAAGGTCCAAGTCAAAACTGGGTGCAATCCTCCAATAACATGCTATGAATCACCAAATACAATCAAGTAATTCAACCTTTATTATATTACCTGAATTTAAAAGAGTGACTTCAAATAATAATTATGCATTATTAAATGTTAATAAGTATTAATAATTATTAATTATTAATGGACATATTAGTTAAATGTATTAATAATTATATGTGTAATTAAATTATTAATGATGAAATTATTGATGAATTAATTAAAATAATTAATGAAATCGTTAATAAATGTATTAACTAATTTAATCATTAACAGATTGCAGAAGAGTATCATGGAATGAGGTCCTTGCCCCTGAAAATTACCATTTATTTTCAAAGTTGCCAAAAATCAACAAGGAGTCACTGATAGAAAATAAAAGGAAGTTTTTGGTCTTTTTTTTTGAGGAGAGATGAAGAGTTTGGAGAGAGGGAAGGTCTCTAAATGTTCCTTCCCCTTCTAATTCCAGTGTATAGGAGTCCTTTTCTCCCCTGTACCTCTTTCACAATTACCACACCTAGTTTCTATTTGGGAGGGTGAAGGAGCATGAAGAAGAGCATAGCATGGTTGTCCATGGGAAGTGGAAGAAACAGAAGATGGTCCTCACATAAACTCACAACACTGATCTCCCAGGAAGCAGAGATGCCAGGCACGTAACTCCCCATCCATGGTTTTTAGAAAGAAAGGGTTAGTGTTGTTAGCAAAAGGAATCATAAATCAGGTCAATAAGAGAAATGTTGCTTAATTTTTCTGATCAATTACAAACAGAATTACTAGACTCTTAAGTGCATAAGGAGAGAAACTTTGCCTTATTCATCACTGCAACCACAATACCTTAAAGTATCTTATACAGATTAGGTACTTAAATAAAATCTTTAATTAACAAATTAATCAGTCATTAAACCTGTAAAACTTATAACTAAAGCTTAAAATGAAATCTTGCAACACACTGATTTAAAGTGATCATCATTTCCATTTATTTGTCTTGAGACTAAACACTAAACACAGCAGTAAATGGGTAATTTCAGGCCAAAGAACATGCCAGTTTCCTTTCTTTTCTGAAGTTTCCAAGCTATGACAGCTAGAAAGAATTAGTTGCAGCCAGCCTAATGCTACCCTTCTGCCATCACAGATTCTTTCCTCCAGCAGTCAAAAGTCTACCCCTTATCGTCAAGGTTCAAGTCAAATGCCACCTCCCCTGGCAAGTCTTCCTAAATCTCCCTAAAGCTCCCGAGTAGCTGGGACTACAGGCATGCACCACCATGCCCAGCTAACTTTTTCTATATATATTAGTTGGCCAATTAATTTCTTTCTATTTATAGTAGAGACTGGGTCTCACTCTTGCTAAGGCCGGTTTCAAACTCCAGACCTCGAGCAATCCTCCCACCTCAGCCTCCCAGAGTGCTAGGATTACAGGCATGAGCCATCGCGTCCGGCCGCTGAAGCAATTTTTAACAGTAAAAAAGAAGAAACAACCTATATGTCCATTAGTTGGTGGGTTGGTAAATAACACATTCATCAATGAAACAATGGAACGTTACTATGTAGCCATTTAAAGGAAAAATGTAGAGCTATATTTACTGACATAGAGATCTAAGGTATACTGTAAGTGAAATTTAAAATAGTAAGTAAGTGAGATCTAAAGGGCCATTCACAAAAATGTTAATGGTGGTAGACACTTCATCTTCTATTTAATTTACACAAAGGAATGTATATTTTATATAGTCATTTGGTAATCAGCACAAACAAAAATATTTCCACCTTTAAAGGAAAAGCAGTTTAGAACTGTTAACTTCTAGAAGAGATTTAGTGCTGTGGTATATACCCTCATTTCACACCTGGAGAAAATGAGATCCAGAAAAAGTAAGTTACTTGTATAAGGGGTTACAAAGCTATTCTAACACATCACCCTGATTTTAATTCTAACTGCTTTCCCACACATATTCCACGCCTCAGTTCTCTGACATATTACCTCTTGTGCTTTCTCCCTACCATGTCTGCCATAATTTACACAATTTTGAGCAAATGAATTAAACCCTAAAACAATTTTAACTAATTGATCTACAAGGTTGCTTTTAAACCCATGATTCTTAGACTCTCTAGCAGCTAAAACTAGTAAAATCAACATCTATGAATTCCTAGACTAATGTTCAAATATAAATATAACAAGATTGCTTACTGAGATTACCACATCCCCAAATGTACAAATCATGAACAGAATTTAATATTTTTATAATAAATCAGATACCACAATGCCTCTTCAAAAGCAGCTCTTTGGGGAGGCCAAAGACTTGGACCAATGTCCTCAAGCACTCTCACAAGGTCACTAGTATAAATAACAATTATTGAATTATGCTATAATAGATGTGAAAGACTGAGTTTTAGCTCCCCTTATCCCTAGAACATACACATACTCCTAAATGCTATTTTTTCTAGCTTTTCTATAATTTATTACTCATAAAAGTTAAATCTAAAATATAAATTTGCTCTTTTTGGTAGTGAATACAGCTAACCTGTAAAATTAATAATGATACCAAAAATAAAGAAGCCTTAGCTTTCTCCTAACTTTTTAAAAATCCTCTCTGTAAATGTCTCTATTGTTATTTAGTTCTTTGCCTTTCAGCAGACTTTAGACTAATCTCTCCTTAGAATGTAACAGGAAAAGGCACTGGAGTGGAAGCCAAGAGACACAGATCTTTGTCATGATACTATATTGCACAAGTTTTAGACTCTTTAGGTTTCCATTTCTGTCATCTTTATTTTTATTTGTATTTTACTTTTTTTGAGACAGGGTCTTGCTCTGTCTCCAGGCTAGCATGCTGTGGGCGTCATCATAGTTCACTGCAATCTCAAACTCCTGAGCTCAAGTGATCCTCCTGCCTCAACCTCCCAAGGTACTGGGACCACAGGCATGTGCCACCATACCTGGCTAATTTTTCTATTTTTGGTAGAAACAGGGTCTCACTCCTGCTCAAGCTGGTCTCAAACTCCTGGCCTCAATGGATCCTCCTGCCTCAGCCTCCAAAAGTGCTAGGATTACAGATGTGAGCCACCATGCCCAGACATAGTTTCCCTCATCTTTAAACAGAGCATTGAATTCTAGTGCCTTTTGCAATACTAAAATTATAGAATTTCTTATTGTAATCTCTTTGTAAACCACTTCAAACACTGTAAAACAAAATCATGAGGGGATAGTTCTCAGAATAAAAAAACAAAAATTTCAAATGGAACTTTACTTTTTAGGGTGAGTTTCAAAGTTATTTTACAACACAAGCTTTGTTATTTTTAAATAACTGTGTGTTTCTGACAGCCATTGCAGTACATTGAGCTCCACTGAAACAGCACTGGGGCAAACAAGAGCCAGATAGGCACCGGGAAACTCTGTTTCCTGCTGAAGAAAAATAACTAAACATGGGCAAAGGAGATCCTCAGAAGCCAAGAGGCAAAATGTTATCATATGCATTCTTTGTGCAAATTTGCCAGGAGAAGCACTAGCAGCAGCACCCAAATGTTTCAGTCAGCTTCTCAGAGGTTCCTAAGAATTGCTCAGGGAGGTGGAAGACCACATCTGCTAAAGAGAAAAAAAAATTTGAAGACATGGCAAAGATGGACAAGGCCAGTTATGAAAGAGAAATGAAAATCTATATTCCTCCTAAAGGAGAAACGCAAAAGAAGTTCAAGGATCCCTATGCACCCAAAAGG
Organism: Microcebus murinus; assembly: GCF_040939455.1. NCBI lineage: Eukaryota > Metazoa > Chordata > Mammalia > Primates > Cheirogaleidae > Microcebus > Microcebus murinus. The sequence continues at coordinate 95,188,751 of NC_134109.1, forward strand.
CCTCCTTTTTCTTGTCCTGTTCTGAGTATTAACCAAAAACCAAAGGAGAACATCCTGGCCCATCCACTGGCAATGTTGCAAAGACACTGGGAGAGATGTAGAATAACACTACTGCAAATGACAAGTAGCCTTATGAAAAGAAAGCTCCTAAGCTAAAGGAAAAATACAAAAAACACAAAAAGAATGTTGATACATTATAAGAAAAGGAAAGCCTGATGCAGCAATAAAAGGAGTCATCAGGGTTAAAAAAAAAAAAAGGCAAGAAAAAAATGAAGGAGAGTGAAGAGAAAGATGAAGAGGAGGAAGATTAAAAAGATGAAGATGGTGATGATGAGTAAGTTGGTCCCAGCACAGTTTTTTTCCCTTGTCTATAAACCATTTAACCTCCCTCTACACAACTTATTCCTTTTAAAGAGAAAAAATTGAAATGTAAGGTTATGAGAGATTTGTTTTTAACTGTACAATGTCTTTTATTGGATAGATGACACATTACCAATGTGTCTTTAGACAGCTCTGTCTTGCTGACACGTTCAATAGCCACTAACCTTGCCTAGTTCAGTATGGGGCTGTAAATTGGAATGGAAATTTAAAGTAGGTTCTTACTGGTACACAGCACAAATTAGTTATATATGGGGATGGTAGTTTTTTTCATCTTCAGTTGTCTCTGACGCAGCTTATAAGAAATAACTGTTGTTCTGTTAATTGAATAGCATTCTGTAATTACAAAAAAGGTTTAGCTATTTTGCTGACATTCTGAAGGCTTCTAATTTTTATTTTTTAAAAATCTTGTATTTCTGAAATGATTCATTATATTTCATTATAGCTAACATATTTTGTATTTATAGTTAAAGGTAACATATACATATCATATCCATACACAGATACACATATAACCAATCTGAAAAGCTCTTAATCTAAAATTTTCTCAACTTGAGTTCTTCCTATACAAATAAACATATAAATAAAGTTTCTGACAGTATAATATGAAATGGCTGGGCATAATTGTTCCAAATTCTGCCAAAAAGAATTAAGCTCCTCACTATCTGTTTATCTGATCTTTTAAAACTGTTTCTAATTTAGTATCATACATTTCTAATTAATACCATTTTTAAAATAACTATCATTTATCATAGCCGCCTCAACTTTTCTGCTTTTGTTCCTCTGAGTTGTTCAGAGAAATGTATATTTTCCTAGAGATTAACTGAAGAAAAAAGAAAAGTCAACAATGCCTCAAAATTTTTATATTTCCTTCAAATAATATTCTATGATGAAATAAGTTTAATATTTAAGATCAATGCTAATTAAAGTATATAAATTAAAACATATAGTAGAGAGATTAACCAAAACATTTATATACACTGTGGGAGTTCTGAAGCCATACATTTAGAACTTCAACTTTTTGAAGTTGAAAGCCATATATTCTACACTTCAACTTTTCCAATTTTCCTATTATTTGTGAATGACGATATTAATCTGATAATATCAGAGATTGACCAATGCTAGCTATTATCGATTACCTACCAATTCAATTTTTTCTTCTCTCTTTTCTTCTTTCTTTTTGTCCCTCCCTCCTACTTACAGTAACACAAAAAGGGTTAGAAGCCTTAGTAATTGTGACAAAACTCATTTATGTCAAAAACTTCGAAAACACAATATGAATCAAACCAATAAAGGTGAAAGAAAAAAACCACCACAATATAGAACTAAATGATTTTTTAAAGGTTACAGAAGCAAATTCCTCAACTTTCCACAAATGAGGCTTCTACATGAATGAAGAGGCCTCCATCTTGAAATAGTAAAATAAAGTTTAACAATCTCAATTTTTCAAAACAAGAAATAATAGGGCTTCCCACTGAAGCACAAGAGAAAGAAGAGAGTATAGCTATGGGTAGCACACATGCTGAAAATAAGGTATCTCTACTACTACAAGGCTCCAGCAAATTCAAGCTCTTGGGGGTTTCCTATACAAGAAAATCAATACCAAATTTGAAATGAAAAGGATAAACCCAAATAAATTAATACTTATTCTGTAGCTTGATATACTTCATTAAAATTTTTTTAATTCAGAGATTAAGCGCTTCTCTATAGGTATAGCATCGAAAAATTACTCAGACTATTATCTCTGGGATAGGTAGTACACAAAAGGGTGCAAAAGTACACTATTACAACTAATAATTCCAAGCAATCATGTACTCAGACATCCCTAAAACTTGTCCATGTTAATAAGATTACTACTATTATAGTTTACAGGACAGTGTTTTTCCAAGTTTCTTTAAAATAAACTGTGCAAAGGATTAAGTGATATTCTTACATTGTCACAACTGTCCACACTTTTATGTCCTAGGAGAGAGTGCTTTTTACTACCTATGTACACAATTGAACAAGTGTGAATTTTAATCTGGCAACTGTAGATACTTATCACCATCATATCTAAATGGATATCAAAACACCTTCCAAGTTATTAAATATTTTCACTGAAAACCATCTCTTTGTTCTGGTATAGCCTCAGAAGTCATTCCCCAAGGTTTTCCAAAATAGCAGTATCTTTTTCCTTGGTAGTTTTATACACTAATGCCTATAGTTGCAAAAACAGTATTAAGCGGAGGGTAGCCAAATTCTCATCACAGAATCCCTATCCATTTGCTTCTCGTAAGGATAACACATATAGGGATACCAAATTCACTTAGGAATATACACAGTGATATAAACAATCATGTAGTACTTTAGTTATAAAAATAAATTACTGGCAGTTAAGCAAATTATATGAAAATAATAATATACATTAAAAGGTATCCTCTCCCTTTCAGTTAGCTAAAAAATACAATATCCATTGTTAAACATATTAAGGAGAGAATCTGGCTTAAAATAGCAATAGATGCAAATGTATGGTTTTAGGGAGGCTTACAGATTTCAGAAAAGCCCCAGAAATCCTTGGAGTATAAAGGCAATGACAATTTACAGCTTTCTTCCATGAATGAAGAGCACAAAGTAAAGAAGATGAAGTACACAATTCCCACAAAAGTGGGGCTAATATGTGTGCCTATATCTCATAAGGTTATTGTGAGGATTAAAATAAATAATTCAACTAAAGAACTTTACATAGTGTCAGGTACACATTAAGCCATAACTACTAATACTACTACTTCTAGATCCTTTGATATTCAACATAGAGAGCTTAAAGGGCCAATTAAAAGTAAATTTATCGGCCGGGCATGGTGGCTCACGCCTGTAATTCTAGCACTCTGGGAGGCCAAGGCAGGCAGATCATTTGAACTCAGGAGTTCGACACCAGCCTGAGCAAGAGCGAGACCCAGCCTGAGCAAGAGCGAGACCTTGGCTCTACCACAAATAGAAAGAAGTTAACTGAACAGCTAAATATATATATATATATATATATATATATATATATATATATATAAAAAATTAGCCGGGCATGGTGGTACATGCCTGTAGTCCCAGCTACTTGGGAAGCTGAAGCAGAAGGATCACTTGAGCCCAGGAGTTTGAGGTTGCTGTGAGCTAGGCTGATGCCAGGGCACGCCAAGGCAACAGAGTGAGACTCTGTCTCAAAAAAAAAAAGTAAATTTATCTATCCATCCTCTAGAATGGGAGTAGGTAAACTACAGCTTGCAAGGCAAATGAGTCCTGACACTTGTTTTTGTTTGGTGTGCAAACTAAGGATGAATTTTACATTTTTAAATGATTGGAAAAAAATCCAAAAAATGACATTTTGTGTCAGATGAAAACTGTATGAAATTCAAATGTAGGTGTCCATAAAGTTTTATTGGAAAACAACCACACTCATTCATTTATCAGTTTCTACAGCTGATTTTGCATTACAACGGCAGAACACAGTGGCTACAAAAAAACTCCCATGGCCCCTAAAGCCAAAAATATTTATTATCTGTTCCTTTACAGAAGGTTTGCCAGCCATGGTTTAGAATCTAACATACAGCAACTATTTAGGGATTAAAAGTTAATTTATGGATGTTTTCATTTCTTAAGCCACAGTTCACTTGACAGATGTTTAGATAGTTTTTCAAAAATAACTGTCTAGGTTTATAAAACATTAAAAACTCTGTTTAAGGCACTTCCTTCCCAAACTCCCATTCTCATTTTAATTACTACATTTCCAATTACCAGAGAAGTTACAAACAAAATAACTCTAAACATTACTACTTTTAAGTTCTAATGCCATTATTGATATTTAATAATAAAAAGAATGAGAAAGAGCCTCCTTACCACAAACAAATGTTTACTTGAACAAATATAAAATAAGAGCCAAAAATCAATGGTAAAGTTAAATGCCAAAGAAAATAGAAAACTAAGTCACATCCAATGTCACTGATCCTCCAAGCTAACCCATCATCTTTGGGCAAAAAGAAAGGTTGACATAAATTAAGATATTTGGAACTGTAGGATGCAATATGGGAACAATACAATTATATTACAACAAAGAAATACAAGTGAACATAAGGGAGAATATGCTTAAACTATACACAAGTAGATAACAAAAGGAGGAAAACAAGAGAAATCATAACAGGCAGATCAAATACAGTAGAGGGTACTGATGGGAAGTACAAAGCAAAGGGAAAAGTATGATTTCAATATGATCAGAAGGAAAGGACAATCTTTTCCTCTCCTTCCTTCCCAAAAGGGCTTATTTGATTTTGAGATAATATTCTAAGAAAATATTCCAAGATTTCGTTTTTTATGAAGAATCTGCTGATAAATGCAGATAAATGATATTTGGAATATTAAAGGAACAAAAGAAACAAACTGTATTTGGAAAACTTACATACCCAGATAAGGGACGTAAACCAGCACAAAAGACAAAACTACTAACAAAACTACAAAGCAAGACAACACCAGGCAGATAATAATTCTGTCAGTAGAAAGAAAGGAAGGCAAAGGAATTCACATCCCTATTTATGAAGGAGGATTGTAGGTTGGAGTTTGAAGAAAACTGTGGAGTTTGAAATATCAGGAGGTGAAACTGGCAAAGGAATCAAATAGATATGAGTAAGAAAATGGGCAAGTAGCATTAACGAATTTATGATTTAGCAAGTAGCTAAATCATACTGCATCCTACCTAGAATACTCACGCTATTTTCTATAGTAATCCAGCAGCAGAGATAGCAAGCAGTTAGACACACTTAAGTACAGATATGTCAAAGTTGATGGAGTAAAAATTCGAAAGGTTAAAATTTGTCAGTATAGCACTAGGGGAGAGAATGAAATTGTTGACAATAAATTCCTGTCTGTAAAAAGGAAAATGAATATAGAAGGAAGCTGCCAAGTTAGGAAAGTAGGCAAAAATTGAGACTAGTCTGACTACAGTTAAAAAAAAAAAAATGTTCTGCCTGGTGGTCAGGGAGAAAATGTTAACAATAATATGTGAATATTCAAGCAGCACATAAATTAGAGGAATGTATTTGTGGCATTTCAATGAAACATTCCTGTGACTGGATAACTATGGATATACAGACAATTGAATTAAAAGGTAAAGTCTAAATATATCTTCTATTCTTGAAACACAGAAAAGAGTACTCCCAACAGATTATCATCATATAAAGATTATTGTAGAGAACAAAATCCAAGATAAACTTGGACTCTTGAGATCATAATTTCAAGATCCAAGATTCCAAAAAAGAAATACTCAAAGGATTTAGAAATTTTAAAAATACCTAAAATGTTCCTTAAACACTGCACAGATATCCACACTAAAATTTACATAAGACAATGAAGCTGTTCTACTTTCAGTAGGCCATACACATTAAACTGACTGATGTCAAAATATAGAATTTCAGATTTGGTTGATTCATAGTTCAAATAGAATTAGTTGTATCATATCAACAAAGTAGAACTGTCATGGATTGACAAGGAAATTGCCTCATTATATAGATCTTTTATTCATTAAATTGAGACTTTGCTTGTGAAAACTATTTCCTAGCCTGATAATAGCTTAGGAAAGAAAACAGCTTAGGCTTCATTTGTCTCCACATAGTTTTAACTATTCATATGCCTTTTTACAAAAGGCTATCTGATAAAATGTAAGTACTTACTAATATCATCTTCATGATAAATGACAGAGTGAAATGGCAGAGTTCGGTCTTTAATATATCTCTCTGCTGGCTCAACATAAAATGTACCACCACGAGTCTGGATGAATCCTTCAAATCTTCCATCAATAACAGACCCATGGCTAAAACTTCCTTCTTCACCTATTAAAGAAAGCAACAAATTCTGAAAATTTAATTTGCACATGAATGTTAAATTCATTCTCCTTTAAAAAGCCATTCTTTTTTTTATATATATGTATATATAAATTATATGCATATATATAAAATATCCTGAATACAAATTTACTGGGGAAATTAATTTTCACATAAAATATATCAAGCTGAATTTGAGATGTGAACAGCAATTAGTACTTAGATAAAACATATATCACTACTAATAACAACAATGTTAACATTATCAGTTTTGTTCATCATATTCCTAGCACCTAGCAGTATCTGGCATGCATACAGTAGTCATCAATAAGTAATTGTTAAACTAACTTAAACTTAGAAAGAGGCAAGCAGAACCACTGATAAAATATGTACTACCACAATAAAGACATAAGTATCTTTTGAAAATTTTGCTTTAATTACAATAAGAAAAAAAGCTCCTTTCCCTCCTGATATATTGTACATGAGTCTTTTGACTTCCATGATAAATTTCGGTTTTATAAATACACACTTTTTTTTTTTATTTCAGCATATTATGGGGGTATAAATACATTTTTAAATAGAAAAGTATCAAATATTTCAGAAGTAATTTGAACAAAAGTACATCCACAATTCTTTTTTAAATATTGTACAAAGAATTATAATATTGTCCTATCAATTACACTTCTTTAGTGAAAGAAAACAACAGACAAAAAGGGACCTTTGGTTCTTAACATAATCACAACGTAAAGCTGAGCACCAAAATCAAATGACATTGCGGGGGGAAGGAGAGGGAAAGGACTTTAAACCTTAAATTTGACCATTTAAAATCCTCTCATTAAAATAAAAATCAGGCTTTCCATAATGTCTGAGTTGCAGAATAATATTAATTAGCTGGCTTTGAGTTAATCATAGAATAAAGCGAAGAGCCCAAAACACTAGTATTTTAAAGGACATCATTTTTATGTGCAAACTCATTTAAAGTCTTATACTTTTCTTGACCATCACCTAGTAAAAAGGGGCAGGGTAGGGACTACTAAATTATTTGTCCAGCAAGATAAATAATCAAGAAAATTATAGGGCTCGGCACGGTGGCTCAATCCTGTAATCCTAGCACTCTGGGAGGCCAAGGCAGGAGGATTGCTTGAGCTCAGGAGTTCGACACCAGCCTGAGCAAGAGCGAGACCCATACCTATTTAAAAATAGAAAGAAATTAGCCAAACAACTAAAAATAGAAAAAAAAATTAGCCAGGCATGGTGGCGCACGCCTGTAGTCCCAGCTAGCAGTGAAGCTGAAGCAGGAGGATCACCTGAGCCCAGGAGTTTGAGGTTGCTGTGAGCTAGGCTGACACCACGCACTCTAGCCCAGGTAAGAGAGTAAGAGAAAAGAAAGGAAGGGAAGGGAGGGAAGGGAAGGGAGGGAAGGGAGGGAAGGGAGGGAAGGGAAGGAAGGGAAGGAAGGGAAGGAAGGGAAGGGAAGGAAGGGAAGGAAGGGAAGGAAGGGAAGGAAGGGAAGGAAGGGAAGGAAGGGAAGGAAGGGAAGGAAGGGAAGGAAGGGAAGGAAGGGAAGGAAGGGAAGGAAGGGAAGGAAGGGAAGGAAGGGAAGGAAGGAAGGAAGGAAGGAAGGAAGGAAGGAAGGAAGGAAGGAAGGAAGGAAGGAAGGAAGGAAGGAAGGAAGGAAGGAAGGAAGGAAATTATAGAACACTATAATCTAACATATAAAATCTACACTGATGGAAAAACACTTTCCTTTGGTTACAAAATTGTGAGAGTACAAAAAGCTCAAAATTTAATAATTCAGTTTCACCTACAAGTGAGAAATTTTAAGTGCAGAAATGTCTCATTTATCTGACATAATCAAAAATAGGAAACATTTCTTTAAGCAATTAATTCTTCATGTTATGATTTTGAGAAATCTAATATGTAGAAATGAATTTTCAAACAGTTCAACTTTGTCTTAATACCTGAGATTCTTGAGTATTTATATGTACAGAGTACATAAACACAATGACATTTTGCCCCATCCAATACCCCTAAGAAGATTTTGATTTTTTTTTAGTTTTTTTTATGACTCCTATAAATAGTTTCTCTCACACTGGGTCAGATGTAACTTCCTAATTGGGGTAAGTGTGCCAGCCATGCCCCTCAATACACCTTTTATTTTATTTTATTTTTTTAGAGAGAAGGCCTCGCTCGCTCTGTCTCCCAGGCTGGAATGCAGTGGCACAAACGGCTCATTGCAACCTCAAAGCACTGGCTGCAGCAATTTTCTCCAGCTCAACCTTCCAAGTTAGCTAGGACTATAGGAATGTGCCACCATGCCTGGCTAACTTTCAAATTTTTTTATAGAGACATGGTCTTCCTATGTTGCCCAGGCTGTTCTTAAACTCCTGGCATCAAGTGATCCTCCCACATTGGCCTTCCAAAGTACTAGGATTACAGGCATGAGCTACCATGCCCAGTCCAAATAAATACATCTTTTAAATTTGATGTAGTAAGAGAAATTTGTTAGAATTGTGAACAAAAGCAAATAGATGCTGAAGGAAGGTCTTGGGAGGATTTCCCTACAAGTGACTCTGTCACATTATTTTTGGCTATTAAGATGATCTTTACAATTTCCTTTTAGATTTTTCCTATTTTCCTATAAAACAAAGAAAAGTTACTGCTCGTTTCTTGGATGGAAAATCAGAAAATTGTAAAAGTCATTAAAATTTTTTGAAAACTCCAATAGATTGGAAGTATTGAGAGAGTCAAAATTTTAGACCTTTCAGAAGCCAGATATTCCATAATTCACTAATAAACATACATGTTACATGTAAAGGTAAGTCCAAAGATGACTTCATTTTTTCAAAGACCATTACCCCTTGTGATTAAATCAACCTCTGGATTTATGCCACTTTTCTGAAATATTTGCTTATGTTTCAAAATATACATTTCTTTGTGTAGAAAAAAATTAAAAGGGTTCTGTTAAGGTTCAACTTACCATAAATATGTCCAGTGTAAATATGAGACGTATCATAATCAAGTACTTTATTTGATGTTTCTACTTTAAATTCATCACTGAAAAGGGAAGTGTCCCTCTTCATTCGTAGGTTGAAATGTCTGTAAAATGGAATGGGAAGGGTAAAAAAAACTGAAATTAAAAGGATCCAAGTTTTAAATAATTATTTTTTATTTTAAAAAAAGTTGACCAGGTTACACAATTTGTCTATTTGGGAAATATACTGACCAAGATTTTCTTATAAAGACTCTGCTCTAAAACTCAACCTAGTAGCTGTGGTATGATTCTAAATGATATACAATTAAACACTGTCTAGGATATAAAAAAAATAAATACCTACTGGCTAATTCCTACATGGTAAAACAAGATCAAACAGAAACTGTGCTACTTGAAGATAAAAAGACGAAAAACAAGCTTCCTGGCCCAATTACTATTATTCACCACTATCTGTCTTTTCTCTCTAGCAATTCTGTAGCTTTGCCATTTTCTCCTATTTTCCACAACTCAAATAAGAAAATACACAGGAAAGTGGCATCTATATTAAACATCTCTTCTCTGAAAGGCAAGTCTGCATGCTTTCTTTTACAGACACACACATATGCACAACCTTTCAAATCCTTAATTATTCCCTACAGTTTCTAATTCTTTCAAATTTCAGTTTGGGAATCCTAAAAGAGCAAGATAGTGGCTGAAATCATAGTCATTCTAATTGTCCTCTATAAGGAAGAAGAGGAAAAGACTAAAATATTAAAGTAAAATTAACTAAAGATATGACAACAATCTGGAGTTTAGAATCAAAGCTTAAACCTAAAATTTACCAGCTCAGGATTCCTGTCCATGAAATGAGGGTAATAAAGTCTATCTATCTTATAGAATTATTTTAAATATTAGAGATAATATTTGTAAAGTCATTAACATAGTACCTGGAACAAAGGAGACATACAATAAATGGCAACAAATTAGCTATTGTTACTGAATTCCTAAAACTTTATCAAATCTTTTATAATTGCTATAGAAGTCTACACATGATGGAATTTCTACTCAATGTTTTTTATGACAGATATAACAAAAGTATTAAGTTGAACTATTTTTTATAAATACATTTTGATGAGTACTGTAACAATCTTATTCTTTAAAATACATGCTATAAATTTGAAAAACATTGAAGGGTATGGAGAAACACACAATCACTATACACATTTGTGATATAAACAAATTGGCTCAATCTCTACTGTAGAAAATCAAAATTATAAATGTACATAGCCTTTCATACAGGAATTCCACTTCTAGAAATTTATCTTAAGCATACTTGAACATAAGTGAGATTACTTCCATAATACAAGATTGTGGTATAATAAAAACTATAGGCCGGGCGCGGTGGCTCACGCCTGTAATCCTAGCTCTCTGGGAGGCCGAGGCGGGCGGATTGCTAGAGGTCAGGAGTTCAAAACCAGCCTGAGCAAGAGCGAGACCCCGTCTCTACTAGAAATAGAAAGAAATTAATTGGCCAACTGATATATATATATAAAAAATTAGCCGGGCATGGTGGCGCATGCCTGTAGTCCCAGCTACTCGGGAGGCTGAGGCAGAAGGATCGCTCGAGCCCAGGAGTTTGAGGTTGCTGTGAGCTAGGCTGACGCCATGGCACTCACTCTAGCCTGGACAACAAAGCGAGACTCTGTCTCAAAAAAAAAACAAAAACTATAAAGTTATTCCTCAGTATCCACGGGGGACTGGTTCCAGGAACCCCCAAGGATACCAAAATCCACCGATGTTCAATTCTCTTGTGTGAAATGGTGCAGAATTTGTATATAACCTATACACACTCTCCCATATACTTTAAATTAGTGGTCCCCAACATTTTTGGCACCAGGGACGGGTTTCACAGAAGACAATTTTTCCATGGACCAGGTATAGGGGTGGGGGAGTAGTTTTGAAACGATTCAAGCACATTACATTTATTGTGTAATCAAACCTCTCTGCTAAAGATAATCTGTATTTGCAGCTACTCCCCAACACTAGCATCACCGCCTCAGCATTACCTCAGATCATCAGGCATTAGATTCTCATAAGGAGAGTGCAACCTAGATCCTGGCAGGCACAATTTACAGTAGGGTTCAGCCTCTTATGAGAATCTAATGCCCCCTCTGATCTAACAGGAGGCAGAGCTTATGCAGTGATAAGAGTGATGAGGAGCAGCTGTAAATACAGATGAAGCTTCCCTCACTCACTTACTCACTGCTCACCTCCTGCTGTGCAGCCTGGGTCTGTGGCCTGGGGATTGGGGACTGCAGCTTTAAGTCATCTCTAGATTACTTATAATACCTGATACAATGTAAATGCTACGTAAATTGTTGTTATACTATATTGTTTAAGAAATAATGATAAGGGAAAAAAGTGTATACATGTTCAGTATAGATACAACCATCCTAATTTTTTTCTGAATATTTTCAATCCAAGGTTGGTTGAATCCACAGATGCAGAATCTATACATACAGAGAGGCAACTATATTTGGATTTTGTTCCCAGTTCCCAACACAGAGCTCCTAAAACCTTTGGAATTCCTGAGTGACAGATGTGACTTCACTCTTTTTTTTTTGGCATATTATGGGGGTACAGATTTTAAGGTTTCAATAAATGTCCTTTCCCCCTCTCCCCCCACAAGTCTGAGTTTCCAGCATGACCATCCCCCAGATGGTGCACATCTCACTCATTATGTATGTATATACCCGCCCCCGCCCCCGCCCCCCTGCCCAATACCCTATTACTGTAGTACCTATGTGTCCACTTAGGTGCTGCTCAGTTAATACCAGTTTGCTAAGCCGGGCGCGGTGGCTCACGCCTGTAATCCTAGCACTCTGGGAGGCTGAGGCGGGCGGATTGCTCGAGGTCAGGAGTTCAAAACCAGCCTGAGCAAGAGCGAGACCCCGTCTCTACTAGAAATAGAAAGAAATTAATTGGCCAACTAATATATATATAAAATTAGCCGGGCATGGTGGCGCATGCCTGTAGTCCCAGCTACTTGGGAGGCTGAGGCAGCAGGATTGCTTGAGCCCAGGAGTTTGAGGTTGCTGTGAGCTAGGCTGACGCCATGGCACTCACTCTAGCCTGGGCAACAAGCGAGACTCTGTCTCAAAAAAAAAAAAAAAAAAAAAAAATACCAGTTTGCTGGTGAGTATATGTGGTGCTTGTTTTTCCATTCTTGGGATACTTCACTTAGTAGTATGGGTTCCAGTAGAATAAGAGTAAAGAGTGACTTTACTCTTATTCATGAGTCTGTTTTATACATACCTGAGTTTATGCTAATGAGATGACTTAGGGTGGAGACCCTAGATAGCCTCAGGATGGGTATACATACAACTGCAAAAATCTGAATAAGCTCTATGCATTGCACCAATATTAATCTTAGTTTTGATATGGTACTATAGTTGTATAAGTTGTTGACTTTGGGAGAGACTGGGAAGGATGCCCAAGACATCCCTGTATGTTTCCTTGCAACCTTCTGAGAATCTACAATTATTTTAAAAGTAACACTGTTTTTTAAAAAATCCAGACAATATTACAACAATCAAAATGCTAAATATCCAATTAAAAATCTCTAGATATAAAGAGGCAAGAAATGTAACCCAAAATACAAGGGCTGTCCAGAAAGTTATCTAGTCATGGGTACAATGGATACATGGATAAAATGGCTATATACTTTCAAGACATCCCTCGTAAAAAGAGAAAAATCAGTCAAAAAAGAAAAAAAAATAGAAATGAGCAATAATGAAATTAGCAGATATAGACTTTATTGTCCATATAGTATAAATATGTTCAAGAATAGGAAAAACATCAGCATGAGTAGAAAACAGAAGCTGCAAAAAGAAACAAACTTCCAAAGTTAAAAAACATAATTTCTGAAATTTATTTAATTTAAAAAAATCACTGGATTGGCTTAAGAGCAAGTGAGAGACTACAGAAAAGAATATTAGTAAACTTAAAGACAAACTATCCAACTTGATGTATAGAGAAATAAAGACTTCTAAAAAAGAAAAATAAAAGAGCCTTAGTAACCCATGAGACAGTAAAAGGAAGGAGACTGAAAAAGTATTTGATAAAATGATGAACAAAACTCTTCCAAATTGATAAAACTATAAACCCACAGGACTAAGAAGCTTAACAAATAAGATATGTACAAAGGAAACACACTAGAACATACCACAGTCACTGCTGAAAACCACTGTTAAAGAGAAAATCATAAAGCCAAGAAAAAGACAATGATTATTATAGGTAGGAGAAGGACTGCTGATTTTATCATTAGAAATAATGCAAGCTAGAAGTTATTGGAATATCTTTTTTTTAATGCTGAAAGAAAAACAATGTCAACCTAAATTCTATATCCAAAAGAAAGATCATTCAAAAATAAATTGCTGGGCCGGGCGCGGTGGCTCACGCCTGTAATCCTAGCTCTCTGGGAGGCCGAGGCGGGCGGACTGCTGGAGGTCAGGAGTTCAAAACCAGCCTGAGCAAGAGCGAGACCCCGTCTCTACTAGAAATAGAAAGAAATTAATTGGCCAACTTATATATATATACAAAAAATTAGCCGGGCATGGTGGCGAATGCCTGTAGTCCCAGCTACTTGGGAGGCTGAGGCAGGAGGATTGCTTGAGCCAGGAGTTTGAGGTTGCTGTGAGCTAGGCTGACGCCACGGCACTCACTCTAGCCTGGGCAACAAAGCGAGACTCTGTCTCAAAAAAAAAAAAAATAAATAAAATAAATTGCCAATGAAGAATGAAAGAGAAGACATCATTAACAGTACTGTAGATATTTAAAAAATAATAAAGAAATTATTAACTTAATGAAAATAAATTCAACTATTTAGATAAAATAAATTCCTTAAAAGGTACAAATTATGAAAACTATCACAAAATATAGAAAATCTGAATAACCCCATTATCTACTAAAGAAACTGAACACATCATTTAAAACTGTCCCAAAAGGAAAACACTAGGCCCAGAAAGTTCTCAATGTTGTATAAAATTCTTTTAATAAAAGAGGAGGGAAGACTACTCAACTCATTTTATGAGGCGCACATTACCCTATATCCCCAAACCAAAGACATTACAAGAAAACTACAGACCAAAATCCCTTATGAACATAAAAATTCCAACCACATATTAGAAAACTGAACAAAGCAATATATAAAAAAGACAATATATCACAAGTAAGTGTAGTTTATTCCTAGAATGAAAGGTTAGTTTAACATTCTAAAATGGTCAATCTAATTCACCATATTCCAAGGGGAGAAAACCCACATAATCATCTCATTCAGTGCAGAAAAAGCACCTGAAAAATTTTAGCACCCATTCATGATAAAAATGCTTAGCAGTAGAAAAACAAATTTAAAAAGAAAAACACAAAAACAAAATTCTCAGCAAACTAAGAGACATGATAAAATTCACCTATAAAACTCCAATTAACATCACATTTAAGGGTGGAAGACTGAATACTTCTTTCCTAAGATTGGTACTAAGGCAAAGATGTTCACACTTGTCACTTCTATTCAGCACTGTACTGAACGTCTTGGTTAGTGCAATAAGCCAAGAAAAATAAATAAAAGACATCCAGTTTGGAAATGAAAAAATAAAACTGAAATTTGTTCCTAAGTATTTTTTAAAATGCTGTTGTAGATGAGATTGTTTTTAAAATTTCATCTTCCAATTGTTGTGGCTAGTACATAAAAATACTTTTTTTTCCTAGTAGTTTTAGGGTAGCTTTCTTAGAGTTTTCTACATAGAATATCTTGTTATCTATAAAAAATGGCATATAATTTCTATAAAGAATATTTTGAAAAATCATTAATCTATCATTATATGTACTATCTATCTCTAAAAGACCATCTTCATTAAACAGACTAAATATTAATTTAGCATTTATTATTATTAGAGCAAAATATTTGGACCCTGAAATATGTGATATTTGTGATAACATTAGTATTCGACACAGCATTTGTGTGATAGCATTAGGTAAAAGCTTCAGAAGAGGGTAAAAGCTTCAAAAAGATACACACACACACACAAACACACACACACACACACATATATAAAAAATAAGAACAGTCATCAGGGTTGGGGAACATATAGAAATGATAAATCGTTAAAGTGATGGATACCTCAAATATCCTGACTTGGTCATTACACACACTATGCATGTAACAAATATCACATGTACCCTATAAATATGTATAAATGTCAATTAAAAATTTAAAAATAAACAAAAAAATAAAATCACCTCATGTATACAAAACATTATTCCCAGTATTGATTTAAATTGGATTAAAACTCCATATAAAATCAGTTCTCAATTATATATGCAGAATCAAGTAGCATAAATAATTTTTAAAAATCAAATTTTAAATCATATCCCAAAATACACTGCTTTAAATATCAAAATTAATTTGCATCTAAAACACACATCAACAGAATAAATGAGAGCCTAGAAGGCAGATAAATAGTAGAAAAAAGAGAGACCGAATTAAAGATTGTCACAATCCATAAACTACAAATGAATAATCAAAGATGGACATAATTTATTCCATTAACCAAGCCACTGGATTCCAATTTCCTAATCTTAAATCCACTAAAATCTGTTTGACAGTTCATGTCCTTATACTATTTTAGTATTTCATAAAATGCAAATTCTTTGCAATATTTCTTTCGGATAACATATTATAAAATACTAACAATAAAAAGTTGTTGGCCGGGCGCGGTGGCTCACGCCTGTAATCCTAGCTCTCTGGGAGGCCGAGGTGGGCGGATTGCTCGAGGTCAGGAGTTCGAAACCAGCCTGAGCAAGAGCGAGACCCCGTCTCTACTATAAATAGAAAGAAATTAATTGGCCAACTAATATATATAGAAAAAATTAGCCGGGCATGGTGGTGCATGCCTGTAGTCCCAGCTACTTGGGAGGCTGAGGCAGAAGGATTGCTTGAGCCAGGAGTCTGAGGTTGCTGTGAGCAAGGCTGACGCCACGGCACTCACTCTAGCCTGGGCAACAAAGTGAGACTCTGTCTCAAAAAAAAAAAAAAAGTTGTTAACTAACAAACCACATACTACCTTCTTAGTTTTGCAATAAGCCCTCAATATAAAATCACCCGAAAATATAACGTGATTCTTGAATTTTTAAACTTTGGCTCAAAGGTCAGAAAAAGTGTAGTGAATGTTGCCTTACAAAAATCATTATATTTCAGGAAGCAGTTTGGTGGTCTTTCACAAAGTTAAACATAAAATTGTCATATGATCCAACAATTCCACTTCTAGGTATATGCACAAAGAAGTTGAAAGCAGGGATTTAAACAGATACTTACACACTCATCGTAACACTATTCACAGAAGCCAAAAGATGGAAAGAACCCAAATGTTCACCAATAGATGAATGGATTTTTAAAAACGTATGTATGTCCGCGCGTGCGCCGTGAGGCCTGTCTGAGTGACCTTCAGCGCGGTTGGGTCCAAGTTTGAAATATGGCAACTTTGAAAGATATTACCAGGCAACTGAAGTCCATCAAGAACATCCAGAAAATTACCAAGTCTATGAAAATGGTAGCAGCAGCAAAATATGCCCGAGTTGAGAGGGATCTGAAACCAGCTCGAGTGTACGGAACAGGATCTTTGGCTCTTTACGAAAAAGCTGATATTAAGGTGCCTGAAGACAAGAAGAAGCACCTCATCATTGGTGTGTCCTCAGATAGAGGGCTTTGTGGTGCCATCCATTCCTCAGTTGCCAAGCAGATGAAAACTGAGGTGGCTTCGCTCACAGCAACCGGGAAAGAAGTTATGATTGTTGGAATTGGTGAAAAAATCAGGGGCATACTTTATAGGACTCATTCTGACCAGTTTCTGGTGGCGTTCAAAGAAGTGGGCAGAAAGCCCCCTACTTTTGGAGATGCGTCAGTCGTTGCCCTTGAGTTACTAAATTCTGGATATGAGTTTGATGAAGGCTCTATCATCTTTAATCGTTTCAGATCTGTCATCTCCTATAAGACAGAAGAAAAACCCATCTTCTCTCTTAATACCATTGCAAGTGCTGAGACTATGAGTATCTACGATGATATTGATTCTGATGTGCTGCAAAATTACCAAGAATACAATCTGGCTAACATCATCTACTACTCTTTGAAGGAGTCTACCACCAGTGAGCAGAGTGCTAGGATGACAGCCATGGACAACACCAGCAAGAACGCTCCTGATATGATTGATAAGTTGACTTTGACATTCAACCGCACCCGCCAAGCTGTCATCACGAAAGAGTTGATTGAAATTATCTCTGGTGCTGCAGCTCTGGATTAATGAAAATCAAGTTCCATCCTCAGATAAGAGGTAAAGAAGGAAAATTCAGCCAGCTGATTTGTTTTTAACTTACTGCTATTTTGTCAGAAGAAGTTGTTGCTCCACTGCTGAAGACAGCAAGATATTTGTAAATTATCTTACAATAAACAACTTAAAATAAGAAAATCATTGTCTTATAAGAATAGTTAAACATTTTCAAAATGAGATGATGCTAAAATATTTTAAAATATGAACATGCTACTATTAAAAATTTTTAGTAGAAAAAATAAATAAATAAATAAATAAATAAGTAAGTAAATAAATAAAAACGTATGTATGAGTGGTATATATAAACAATAGAATATCACGCATCTCTAAAAAGTAATGAAATTCTTATATTTGCTACAACACAGATGAACCTTGAAAATATTCTGATAAGTGAAATAAGTCACATATAAATCAGTGAAAAAGAAAGACATTATGGTAAGTGAAATAAGTCAGTCACAAATATTCTACAATTCCACTTATCTGACGTACCTAGAATAGGCAAATTCATCAAGAGAGAGTGGTTAGTTGCCAGGGTGTGGAGGGGGAGAAAAATGGGGAGTCACTATTTAATGAGTATGTAGTTTCTGTTTGGGATGATGGACAGTGATGATGTTTGCACAAAATTATGAATGTACTTAATGCCACTGAATTGTACACATAAAAATGGTCTGAATGGTAATTTTAGTGTTATTTTACATCAATAAAAATAAATTTTTAAAATCACTGCATTCCAAAAGCTGGGGTATAATTCGTACAGCCACCTTTTCTTATGCATATGATTTTTTTCCCTTCTGAAGAATCTTAATGACAATCAATGGCCATCTTTCTTAATGGTAAAATGCCCAAGAGAATAACATTCTTAAATACATACAGTACGGTGGTTTACAGTTTTCAGAGCACCTCTACATATATTACTGCATCTTACCCTCACGGTAACAGTGCAAAGAAGGCATAATAAATATTTTAATCAATGGGTATGACTGAAAGTCACAAGACTAGAATTAGGACTAGAATTCTAATATTTGGTTGCTGCATATTGCTCTTTCCAACATATTACAAATGCCTCCCAAGCATGTGATAAAAAAAGACAAGCTAACACATGCTGAGCGTTGTAGTAGTGTCAATGTAATACTATGTCTCTACCAAGTCACCTTTAAAATCTGAATAAATGCAAGTAAAAAACAGAAATGAAAATATAACTTCATTTGACTTTCACTGAAAATTGTGCTTTATAATACTACCATAACAAATTCTCTTTGATTATTAATACTTGAACCACTTTTCAAGACTATGGCTAAACTCTGTCCTCTTTTTACTATGTGTCTTTTAGCAGGTTTAGATCTTTCTATTATTATTATAATATATTACACTGTCATCAAAGATAAACTTTAGATTTCCTTTGAAGAGGTAAAGTGTCCTGCATAAAAAACATTTCTATTGGGAATGTTTTCATGCCCTTAGATTTAACTATTACATTGATTTTATGAATCAACAGTATTATGTCTGTCATCTTGATTATAGTAGTTTTGTTATAATTCTTTTTTGGCTTTCACATTATGGTAAAGTTATAAAGAATGGAATGAAGTTATAGTGGCACTAAATCAGTTTAACACATGATAGCAATTTGAAAAAACACACCAAACAGATGCTGATTTTCCAGTCTCAGTGCTCTGAATATGCAGTTCCATCATGTGGTAATAATAATTTGTTTTCCTTTCTCAGGCTTTGGACAATCACTCTATATCCAAATCAGACAAATGATAGAGATATTAGAAAGACCTTTGGTACAGAGCAATGAAATAAATTATTTTAGGATATGGTCCATAAGTTTTCTGGAAGATTACGTACCTTCTACATCTCTATATGGAGCACCAACTTTCTATAGGCTAGAACAGTGAGAATATAGAGTAGTCCCCTTATCATGTTGTTTCAGTTACCCATGGTCAAATGAGGTCCAAAACTAGCTGAGTATACAATAAGATTTTGAGAGAGAGACCATATTTACGTAACTTTTACCACAGTATATTATTATAATTGTTCTATTTTTTCTTTTTAATTGTTCTATTTTAATATTTGTTATTGTTGTTACTCATACTGTACCTAATTTATAAATTAAACTTTATCATAGGTAGGCATGTATATAAACAGTATAAACAATATATATAGAGTTTGATACTATCTATGGTTTCAGGCATTTGCTGGGGGTCTTACAGCCTCCATTAAAAAGGAGGGACTGCTGCTCCATTAAAAAGAAGTTGACTTTTCTTATGGGATTGCTATTTTAGCTAAAGATACTATAGCTCTCAGAAGAAAACAGCAATACTGGGTGCATCCTGCGAACTAAAGCCATAATAGGACTAAAAGCCCCAACTAACGAAATACCTTGGCAATACAGAGAGAAAACATGAGGTCAAAAACCTTGCTTCAAGGTACTATCAGAGTAATCTAGACTCCCAGAGACCAGGACTGTCTTTATAAACAGAGTTCTAGCATACCTAAAAGGGAACAGGACTTTGGTACATGTGGGTTAGTAATTAGTAGGAATAATTATACTTAACTAGGGCATCACTGATGTCTCCAGATGTTCATTTCCTCTTAACGTTTATCTTCTTAATAAAAATGCTTAAGAGTCTCGATTCAAATTATTTTTTAAGACAAGTTGCTAATGTTAACATGAATTATTATTGAGTCAATTTTCTAGTTTATTTCCATTGATACATTCTGAAATAGAAAAGTCCTTTTTTCAAATTATCTTACAGAAGCCCAATATTAAAAAAAAAAGGGATAAAATAGAACAGGTCTATAGAGGCAGAAAGGACAGAGTCAGCCAATGTACACTCCTCACTGAGCAGTACTTGAAGGCAACTTCCACTGAAATTTTATGGCTCTACAGTTTGAAAAACACAGTTCCAGGTTACCCTGGGGTAGATAAATTTCTTCAAATAAGCAAAAACACACAAAAATCTACAAGAGTCCCTAAGGAGGCTAAAAGTGAAACTAAAACTTAAGCTAAACTGAGTAACTTTATCCTGTACAAGAACAACAAGTGAATCTCATACGAAGGAGAGCCAAGGGAAAGAACTTGTCATGATGGCATGATTATAGAACACATGAACATGTATTATACATGCGTACAGAATAAGTAAATTTAGGCTAAATGCAATGGCTCATGCCTGTAATCCCAGCACTTCTGGAGGCCAAAGTAGGAGAACTGCTTGAGGCCAAGAATTTGAGACCAGCCTGGGCAACAAAGCAAGGCCCCACTGCTACAAAAAAATTGAAAATAAAAAATTAGCCAGGCATGGTGTCACACCCTTGTAGTTCCAGCTACTAGGAAGGTTAAAGCAAGAGAATCACTTGAGTTCAGGAGTTCAAGGCTGCAGTGAGCTATGGTCACACCACTGCACTCCAACATGCACAACAGAGTGGAACCCTATCTCTAAAGAAACAAATAAGTAAGTAAATAAATTTATCTACTGGAGAAAAAATAAGATTTCTGTAAATGGCTTCCAATCTCATGCAAGTACATAGTTAAATAATTGGCAAGCAAACTTATATATAAAACACTGAAAAAATAACAAGGTTTAAGAATAGAGGGAAACTTCAATTTTTCAGATTCCCGATGTGGATCAAATGTATAAAATCATAACATCACCTAAATTTACTAATTTAACAAATCAGAGAAGGATGACTTTACCAAGATCACTCAAAATCAGAGTCTGAATCTGAACCAAGGTCTTCAATTCCCCAACCACCAACCTTTCCACCACACCAACTACAGTTCCCTGCTTAGGATATGTAACAGAGCTCCAAGATAGCAAAATGCAGAACAGCTTCCTGGTAAAAGATAAAAATAAAAGACTGACTTATAAAGTATAATCAATGGAATTCTATCTAAAAGAAGGATTTGTCAATGAAAAAGAATCTGAAAGAAGGAGATCAAAGAAGTAAAAACTAGCAGTGCACACTCATGCCTCAGAAATGTCATTCGTATTAAGTTGGACAAAGTGAACTCTAAGGTCTCTCAAGATAAAGAAAGTGAAAGATCCACTCAGTTTGACAGGTGAGAGTAAGCTATTTGAGAAACTAAAACATAAAAAGATTTTGGGAGTCACATACATGGGCAGAAAAATTTTATTATGGACAAATAAAATGTCTGTACTTCACACCTTTCCAAAGAAATTTGCCAAGCTATACTTGTAAGATAACTGGGTCCTGGCAATCAATACCAGAGAATAAGTAGAGATGGTATTTAAAGATATTGGCCCATTATGCTCTTGTAAACAAAATGCCAAAAAATATACTGGCTGTTATGAATCATTAGAGACTCAAATAAAAAATGTTACTACAATACATCCAAATATGGACTAGTAATCTGTGTAATTAGACCCAGCAAGAGCAAACAAAACTAAAGACATCCAAAGAAAGATAAATAACATGTAACATGAACTTAAAATATTGAGAATGAAGCAAGAGGTAGCAAATAACCACTCCCCTCCATGAAACATTGATTCTTTGGCTTCTAGAACATCATGCTCTCAAATTTTATTCTACTTTTCTAAACACTCTTTGGTCTCTACATCCCCTCCTCCTCCTAACCCCTAAAATGCTGGCATTTAGCAGAGCTTTCTCCTAGGCCCTCCTCATGAACTTCACGTAACATCTCCAAATCCAAACTTATGATCACTCCTCAAATTCACAGCTGTACCAATTATTCCCTACCTCACTAAATGACTCCAGTGGCAAGTCCCCAGTGAGAGGATTGCTTGAGGTCAGGAGTTCGAGACCAGCCTGAGCAAGAGCAAGACCCCGTCTCTACTAAAAACAGAATTAGCTGGGCGTGGTGGTGTGCACCTGTAGTCCAGCTACTCGGGAGACTGAGGCAGGAAGATCATTTGAGCCCAGAAATTTGAAGTTGTAGTGCGCTACACCACCACTGTACTCTACCCAGGGCAACAGAGTAAGACTCTGTCTCAAAAAGGAAAAAAGAAAGAGGTTTGTTCTTTCATATGCTTGGGTATAAAATAAACACCATAAAAAATTACTTTAATACTTAAACACACACATACACATATTGTGCTAGTATCCAGAAATATAAGTCATAATTATCTAAGCAAAACTAATCAGAACCCTTTTAAAGTATATTCTTCTTTGTCTAAGTTAAGTGGATGATATTTAATGTATTCTGTAATTAATCAAAGTACAATTATCTAATCCTAGGGGACTAAGTCCTACTATGTGAATGTAAGAAACAAACTCTACTTGATACTTTTAAAAGCACAAAAAAACAGATAACCAGTCTCGCCACAGTGCATAAGACAGTACATACTTTATGGGCTGGGCTATAGCTAACTGTAGCCCAAAGTCAACCCAAAACTATATTCATAATAAATATAAATAAAAATAAAAATATAAAAATTTAAATTTAAAAAAATAAAATATAAATTATTACAAGTTATTAACCAAATAATCAGTAATTTGTACATAAATATGAATCCTATTAGGAGGGGTTACAGTATACCAAAACTAGTATTTGTCAAATGGTGGAAGAAGAGGAGAGAGACCTAGCAGGAAACCTGTAATTATACTACTCCAGTCATTTTGTAGGCCTATTCCATGGAAAGAGAGAAATAAGACCATCAGATTATTACATTTTTAATTAAGGTTATGTTAGAAGGTAATTATAATGACCATGTTTTAGGGCAAATTCTGAGACAGTGTGAATATACAAGTATAATAATTGAGAAAATATCTGAAACTGGATGAATTCTAGAAAATATACTAATTTATATAGTTAATTAAACAGACTTGTGTTAAAAGCAAACTAGATAACTAGTAGAAGACCACATAGTATGAGATCACCTGGTTCTAGGTCCTTTGCTTAGACCTTCAGGCAGAAGTTCTCCCTCATTTGAGTATCTACAGCATTTTACCTATAATGTATCATATCGCATTTGCCTCTTATACAATATGTACATCTGACCACTCCTATTAGATCTATATTTCATTTGTTTCTAACACCCACAGCTTATACTAGGTAACTTTTAACCAGCAATAAAAAAAATATTTTTAGATGACTAAATGACAGCATGCTCACCCATGCATACTCTCTCCCCCACTCACTTACACACATACAAAGGAGCTATGGATTTGGCTTTGCCACATCCTCAATATGAATTGTGTGAAAGATCTAACAAAAATTTAATGATATAATAGGAATCAAACCAAAAGCAGCTAGAAGCTCATCTTTTCCTTTTGGCAGCCGAACCATATTTGGTATATAATATTAAGTATATTTTGAGATGCTCATTAAAAACTTAGGAAGGCTAATGATTGCTTAGTATTTTACAGTACATACTAACAAATAATGAGTAATTTTTGAATATCTGAAGAGTCATAAAAATTTACATGTATTGCTGCCATTAAAATTTTTATCTAGAAAAATAAACAGACCCGGAAATGAATCGTTTTCTCTCCTTCAAAGTAAGAGATTTTATAACTTGAAAATAATTTTTTCAATGATAATCATTTACTTTTGTAATATGGAAAATATGTTATTAATTTAAGTAATACATGTATTTCCATGTGCAAAAACTTGGTTTCATAGCACTTCTGGTTTTCTGATTTTTCAAGCATTAATATCTTTTTTTAAGTACCTGCACCATATGTACAATACAATGAATCATACTAAGTAGTAGTCAGGGTGCCTGCCTGTGAGGAACATAAAACAAAGTTACAGAAAAGTAAATAAGTATACACATGAAAAGAAAGAGAGAACAAATCAAAAGTCAATAGTACAGAGAAGTAATTTTAAAGTTCAGAGGAAGCACCAAAGTGTCTAAGAGACAGAAGCTGAATTGTGCATTAAAAGATAATCAGGGCAGGGCACAGTAGCTCATGGCTGTAATCCCAGCACTATGGGAGGCCTAGACAAGAAGACTGCTTAAGGCAAGGAGTTTGAGACCAGTGAGACCCCATCTTTACAAAAAATTTTAAAAGTTAACCAGGCATGGTGGTGCATACCTATAGTTGTAAGCTACTCAGGAGGCTGAGGCAGGAGGATAACTTGAGCCCACAAGTTCAAGGTTGCAGTGAACTGTGAACATGCCACTGCACTCCACTCTAGCTTGGGTGACAGAGTGAAACCCTATCTCTAAAAATAAAAATTTAAAAATTAATTTTTTTAACAAAAACATGATTAGGATTTAAGATAAACAACACAGAGAACAAATCATACATGGTATATGCAGCAAACACTAAGAAGATCATTCTGAGCGAAATAGAGACTGGATGCTGGAAAGTAGAATAAAGTAGCTTTAGAATAATAGACTAAGATTATAGAGAAATTTCGATTAAGAAATCTGGCAAACAATCGTTAATTGAAGAAATCAGAGCAAACGCTGGCATGAAAAAGGAAGCATTTAGAATAGAGTCATCCCATAGCAGTACATAGGATAGCTTTAATGACAAATAGAGTAGAAGCTGGGAAACCTATTAGAAAGTGAATATAAGTTTCAATCAAGGCGAAATCAGTAGAAAAAGTTAGAAAGGAATAGATTTACTAATTATAGGCAAGACAGAGAGCCTGACGACAATCTCAAAGATCGTGTATCTAAGTATCCCCAACAGATAGAAAGAAAAAAAATATGAGGTTTTTGAGTCAGCCATGTCTGGGTGAAATCTGTGCTGTGTGAGTTATTTACTTCTCTGAGTCTTAGTCTCCTCAGTTACAAAAAGATGTTTACCTCTGTCTGGGTTTTAACAAGATTAAATAAGAAAATGCATATAAAGCCTCCAGAATACAACAGGCACTCAATTAAGTTTGACTTTTTACTTTTCTCCCTTGGCTCCCCCTTTCATTATCCCTTAACAATTCTATTTGAGAATTGAACAGTACAGCAAGTAATACAGCTGTCATTTTATAACTGGTAAAACTGAATTAATGAGAAATTAAGTGACTTATTCAATGATATACAGCAATTATCTTCACTGCTGGCACTAGTTGATATATTGACCATAAAACATATAAAAAGTAGTAGAAATTGTGAATATAGAAACTTCTATAAAGATATATCTTTTAATAATATAAAATCTGATTCATACATTTAAATTTTACTGTTTGCCTCACAATATAAAAAGGCAATCCATTTTAAAACACATTCTTTAATTTTTTTTCTTTTTATTTCTTTGTACACAAATCAATAACATAAAACACTTAAAAAAATTTTTTTTAATTTCAGCATTACAGGGATACAAATGTTTAGGTTGCATATATTGCCGTTGCCCCACCAGATTCAGAGTTCCAAGCATGTCCATCCTCCAGACAGTATGCACTACAACACATTTTTAAATATATATATGAAATTCCACTGGAAGCTGAATTTCCAAATGGAGACCTTTCCATTAAAGAAGGAAAATTAAGGGTATACATTTCTTCCTTTAAATTAGACTGAATACAGGGGAACTTCAGACACAGCAATAAACTTACCTTCCATGGGCATGGAAATCTAGACGTAAAAACTGGTCCTCATGTGAGACTGCTCTTTTGGCACGCTGGTGTTTTTGGTGTAATGAATCCACATTGTAAGTTAATCCTTCATAATGTCTAATGTATTTATTTAAAGGATTCCCATACTGACCTATAAAAGTAGAAAACAGTTTGAATTAGTATTATCTTGAAGGTTCTAACATGATTCCATGATTATTCAAATAACTATGAATATTTATGAAACAACTATCCACCTAATACCAGTACTAATATGAATACCCTCGTTAATATTATCTTAATATATATTTCTTAAATCTTATGGTAATGGTAATTTCAATCATATGCAAAAGTTTAGATGTTAGCTGTGGGTTTGTTTTAGATGTCCTTTATCAGGCTGAGGAAATTTCCTTCTGTTCATACTTTGCTTATTAAAACTATCAGGAAGAGGCCGGGCACGGTAGCTCATGCTTATAATCCTAGCACTCTGGGAGGCAGAGGCAGGAGGATTGCTCAAGGTCAGGAGTTCAAAACCAGCCTGAGCAAGGCAAGACCCCATCTCTACTACAAATAGAAAGAAATTAATTGGACAACTAATATATATAGGAAAAAATTAGCCAGGCATGGTGGTGCACGCCTGTAGTCCCAGCTACTCGGGAGGCTGAGGCTGTAGGATTGCTTGAGCCCAGGAGTCTGAAGTTGCTGTGAGCTAGGCTGACACTACGGCACTCACTCTAGCCTGGGCAACAAAGTGAGACTGTCTCAAATAAATAAATAAAACAAAACTATCAGGAAGAGATGCTGATCTTGAGACTCTGTCTCAAATAAATAAATAAACAAAACTATCAGGAAGAGATGCTGATCTGTCACCTGCTCTTACTATATCTATTAAGATGATCACACAGGTTTTTTCTTTTTAGTTAAATAATATAATGAATTAAACTGATTGATTTTTGAATGTTAAAACAACCTTGCATTCCTGAGATAAACCCCACTTGGTCATATTGTTGGATTCAATTTGCTGTAATTTTGTTTATAATTTTTATTATGTTCATGAGAGATATTGGTTTAGAGTCTTCTTTTCTTGTATTACCTCTGTCAAGTTTCAGTGGCAGGGCAAAAAAATGTATTGAGAAGTATTACCTTTTCTTCTATTTTCTGGACCAATCTATGCAGAATTAGTATTATTTGGTTTTTGTTTTGTTTTGTTTTTGAGACAGAGTCTCACTTTGTTGCCCAGGCTAGAGTGAGTGCCGTTGTATCAGCCTAGCTCACAGCAACCTCAAACTCCTGGGCTCAAACAATCCTACTGCCTCAGCCTCCCAAGTAGCTGGGACTAAAGGCATGCACCACCATGCCCGGCTAATTTTTGTATATATATTTTTAGTTGGTCAATTAATTTCTTTCTATTTTTGGTAGAGACAGGGTCCACTCATGCTGGTTTCGAACTCCTGACCTCCAGCGATCTGCCCGCCTCAGCATCCCAGAGTGCTAGGATTACAGGCGTGAGCCACCACACCCGGCCAGTATTCTTTCTTTCTTCAGTGTTTGGCAGAATTCACCAGTGAAGCCATCTTGACCTGGAGTTTTCTTTCTTTTTTTTATTTTTTTGAGACAGAGTCTCGCTTTGTTGCCCAGGCTAGAGTGAGTGCAATGGCGTCAAGCAATCCTGCTGCCTCTGCCTCCCGAGTAGCTGGGACTACAGGCATGCACCACCATGCCCAGCTAATTTTTTCTATATATATTAGTTGGCCCATTAATTTCTTTCTATTTATAGTAGAGACAGGGTCTCCCTCTTGCTCAGGCTGGTTTTGAACTCCTGACCTTGAGCAATCCGCCCGCCTCGGCCTCCCAGGGTGCTAGGATTACAGGCGTGAGCCACCGTGCCCGGCCCCTGGAGTTTTCTTTATGGAAAGGTTTTTAAATGCAATTTCAATTTCATAAATAGATAAAGAGCATTCAGGTTTTCTATTTTTTCTTGAGTGAACTTTGGTAGGAATTTGTCCATTTCACCCAAGTCGTCGAATTTATGGAAATAAAGTTGTTCATAATATTCCCTTATGTTTTTTATATTTTTTGAATCTGTAGTGATGTCATCTCTCTCATTACTGATATAGCCAATCTATATCTTATGTTCCTGATCAATATAAAAATTTATCAATTTTACTGATCTTCTCAAAGAGCTACTTCTTCTAATTTTTTTCTTCCTTATTTTTCTGTTTCTATTTTGTTGATTTTTACTTTGATCTTTATTCTTTCCTTCTGCTTACTTTGGATATAACTTGCTCTTCTGTTTCTAGTTCCATAAGGTGAGGCCATCAATTTAAGACCCTCCTCCTTCCCTTATGTAGGTGTGGTTTAGGGCTATAAAATGTCCCCTAAGAACTGCTTTAGCAGAACTCCACAAATCTTATTGTTTTCATTTTCACTCTGTTCAATATATTAATACTTTCTAATTTCCCAATTCATTTCTTCTTTGATCCATGTGTTATTTAGAAGTCTGCTACTGTCCAAATACTGAAATGTTTTCAGTTATATTTCTGTTATTGACTTCTAATTTAATACTTCTATAGCCAAAGAACATACTCTGTATAACAACAGTACTTTTAAATACATTGAGACATCTTGTATGACCCAGAATATGGTCTATCTTTGCAAACGTTTCAGGTGTACTTGAAAAGAATGTGTATTCTATTGTTGTGCGTAAGTATTCTAGAAATGTCAATCTCTACTCTTATTGGTGGAGTGTTTTATAAATGTCAATCAGGTCAAGTTGGTCAAGAGTGTTGTTCCAGTCTTTTATATCCTTATTTCCTACCTGTTCTGTTACTGAGAGAGGGGTATTGAAATCTGTCTATGATTGTAGCTTTGTCTATTTCTCCTTGCAGTTCTCTGCTTCATGTATTTTTGGAGCTCTGTTATTATATACATATGATTATTATGTCTCTTGGATTAATTACATGTCTTTAACATTATCAAATGGCTTTCATTATATTTTATAATATTCTATATTATAATCTTTTATTTATTTATTTATTTAGAGACCATGTCTTGCTCTGTCACACCCAGGCTAGCGTGCAGTGGAGTCATCATAACTCACTGCAACCTCAAATTCCTGGGCTCAAGCGATCCTCCTGCCTCAAGCCTTCTAAGTAGCTGGGACTACAGGTGTATGCCACCATGCCTAGCTAATTTTTCTATTTTTAGTAGAGATGGCGTCTCACTCTTGCTCAGACTCATCTCAAACTCCTAGCCTCTCACTTTATGCTGCTCTCTTCTTCCTAATATTCTGTGAACCTACAGCTACTTTGGTCTACCTTGACTCTCAGCTCCATCTCCTCAACTCAGGAGTTCAGTGGTGTCCACAGAGATTCCCTCTTATAGCACCACAGCCAGGAAATTTTTTCAAGGCAGAAAGCTGGTACAATCATAGGGCTAGTCTCCTTGCTCCCCCTCTCTCAGGGTCCTTCACTGCCTGATGACCAACACCTTAAAAACCACTATTACTCTGTTTTTTTCCAGGTTTTCTTTTCAGGCAAAAAGGTAAATTTAGTCCTTGTTTCTTTTCAGGCAAAAAGGTAAATTTAGTCCTTGTTTTCTTTTCAGGCAAAAAGGTAAATTTAGTCCTTGTTTCTCCATCTTCACCAGAAGTAAAAAAGTGATTCCATAACAAATTAAGTAAAATTTCTTCCTAAAGAAAACTGCCCTCTTTCATAAAACAAGTTTTTTTAAAAACAAAAAAAGAAAAACTATAATGGTTTGCCTATTGTATTGCCTACAGTCTAAATGTTCCACCACTAAACTTTCTGTTTGCAGTTAGTGGCTTTTCATTCATGTGGTTAAGAGCACAAACTCTGATGTCAAATTATCTAGGTTTAAGTTCTAGGGATTGGCCGCACAACAATGTGAAAATATTTAACACTACACTGAACTATACACTTAGAAAATAGCAAATTTTACATTAAGTATTTTTTACTAGAATAAAAATTATCTGGGGTTGAATACCATTACCTTCATTTATTAATTGTTTCCCAGATTAAATGGAAAACTACTCAGCTTCAGTTTCCTATCTGTAAAATGTAGAGGCACAGAGTAGCTCTTTCTTAAAAAGACTATTACACAGGCCAGGTACAGTGGCTCATGCCTATAATTCTAGCACTCTGGGAGGCCAAGACAGGAGGATCACTTAAGTTCAGGAGTTCCAGACCAGCCTGAGCAAGAATGAGACATCTGCCCTGCCATCTCTATAAAAATAGAAAAAATTAGCCTGGAGTACCAGCTACTCCAGAGTCTGAGGCAGGAGGATTGCTTGAGTCCAGCAGTTTGAGGTTGCAGTGAGCTATGATATCACTGCACTCTAGGCAGGGTGACAGAGCAAGAATCTGTCTCACAACAAGAAAAAAAAAAGAGACCTACTACACAGATTAAATGATGTAAACCATGTGCAACAATTAAGAAAGTGCCTACCATTAAGTAAAGATTCAATAAATTTTCCATCATCATCTCTTCCCCCTCCTCCTCCTCCTTTCTCCCACACTTGCCTTTGAGACCAATATACACACATTAAGGCCATAAATTCAGGAATAAAAACAAAACTGGGTTTGAATGCTGATATTTCCTATCAATGACCACATAAGCTTCATAATCATTTAACTTTTTGAAATCTCAGGGGTTATCATTAAAATGGAGGCAATAATGTCTACCTTAGGCCGGGTGTGGTGGCTCATGCCTGTAATCCTAGCATTCTGGGAGGCCGAGGCAGGCCCATCGCTCGAGGTCAGGAGTTCAAAACCAGCCTGTGCAAGAGCGAGACCCTGTCTCTACTAAAAATAGAAAGAAATTAATTGGCCAACTAAAAAATAGAGAAAAAATTAGCCGGGCATGGTGGCGCATGCCTGTAGTCCCAGCTACTCAAGAGGCTGAAGCAGGAGGATTGCTTGAGCCCAGGAGTTTGAGGTTGCTGTGAGCTAGGCTGATGCCATGGCACTCTACCCCGGGCAACAGAGTAAGACTCTGTTTCAAAAAAAAAACAAAAAACACAATGTCTACCTTAAATGCATGTAAAATGTTTAGCATAAAGGATAAAATAAAAGGACCATTTAAATAATTATTGAGCTACTTCACCCTCCTCTTGAGAGAGGTGCACTCCTCTCAAGAGAGGTGACAGAAATAGAGTCCAAAACTATGTTTACAACTAGTAAAGAAACTATAGTGAAGCCAATGTGTAGAAGATAATAAAGCTGGCTAGTATAGAACTTTTAAAAATCAAGACTAAATAATGAAATCAAATATTATGCCATTGCATGCAAATTGATCAAGGGGTTGATAGTAAGAAACTATATTATACCAATGCATTTTCCAAATCCTTTAAAAATATTTTTAAATTTATATTTGGGTTTTAAAAAATACCCACCAAGAGAACATATCAAGAGAAGAAATCAAGAATGGGGAAACTATAGTATGAGAACTTTTGAGTAATTCTTTTCATTTTGAAAATCAAATGTACGATTTCCATTAGGTTACTGAACTGGATTTCTTTTAAGTAGTCTGAGTAGCCACAGCACAAGCTTAGCTTTGCAGAGCTGCGCTTCCACTCCTT
Source organism: Microcebus murinus (assembly GCF_040939455.1). Lineage (NCBI taxonomy): Eukaryota > Metazoa > Chordata > Mammalia > Primates > Cheirogaleidae > Microcebus > Microcebus murinus. The sequence goes on from NC_134109.1 coordinate 95,220,405, forward strand.
TTTTCAGTACCAAAAGAGTCAAGTTTTTAAGTCACAGTGCAGATAAAGTATTTTGTCACTTATGATAACTTAAAACAATAACTGTTGTTGTTCTGGTGTAGCACTCATGACAAAAACTTGACTATTTACATAGATGGAACACTATCAGGAAAGTTATTAAACAAAGTCATCTTTTCTCTGTCCCACACAAGAAGGAATTTTATAAAGCAACATAATGTTCACTTTCACTGGCAAAGGACCTAATGATTTTCTGAATCTTTATAACTGAGACAGAACATGATTCATAAGGTTTAATTGGGAAACTTAAAAACAATATCCAGGAGCCAGGCGCGGTGGCTCACGCCTGTAATCCTAGCACTTTGGGAGGCCAAGGCGGGCGGATTGCTCAAGGTCAGGAGTTCGAAACCAGCCTGAGCGAGACCCCGTCTCTACCACAAATAGAAAGAAATTAATTGACCAACTAAAAATATATATACAAAAAAAAAAAAAAATTAGCCAGGCATGGTGGCACATGCCTATAGTCCCAGCTACTCGGGAGGCTGAGGCAGGAGGATCGCTGAGCCCAGGAGATTGAGGTTGCTGTGAGCCAGGCTGACACCACGGCACTCACTCTAGCCTGGGCAACAAAGTGAGACACTGTCTCAAAAAAAAAAAAAAAAAAAAAAAACAATATCCAGGGATACATAGTTACCAAGTCCACCTCATTATCATCTTCTACATAAGGCCTAGGAATGTTTCTGTGTTTATTATACCTAAAAATCAGTAGTTATATGATCTCAGTAATGTGAAAAAAAATGACATTAAGATATTATACTGAAATAGTATTCATAATGTCTCTCCTCCTCTACTTAATGAAATGAAGGCAGAAATGGGGGTGAGGGATCAGCCTATCCTATCCCACAAAAAAAGAAAAGAACAGAATCAATCCTCAAGAACTGAAATCAAACAAGAAAAAGATAACCAGTGCGTGCTGGAGCTGGCTGATACAGGCTCATGAGTGCCAATTACCTTCCCATCTTCACGATCCGTGACATTATGTTGGTTGCCTGAATCATAGTATTTACACCACTGATAATGGAAAAGACTACAAATCAGAGGGTTTCTTTCTTTTTTTTTTTTTTAAGAGAGTCAGTATACTAATACAACAGTGAGTATAACATAATGATGTAATCTTTTAAACAGGCAGCCAGGGAAATAAACAGAATATTTTAATGAAAATATAGAAAAGCAAAGCTCATTGGATTTCTGATGCTTGCTGATCCTAACCCTCAGAAGTCATTATCATTTTTCTAATTCTTACAGTGATGAGAAGAAAAAATAAATAAAAGAAATCATACAATTCATTTTTAAAATCTTAAAAGAGAACAGAACCCTGAAATTCTCAAAAAGATTGTACATGATCATGGTCCATGACTGCAGAAAAATGAGTAAAACAAAATAATCAGCCTTCAAACTATGAGTTGAGGGGAAAAAATACACCAGTCTCAGAGATAAAAGAAAAAGAAAGAAGCCACCCAAATTATATAGTAGCAAAAAGAACATCTGGTCAAAGAAGAGGCATATAACCACAAACATAACATTGTACAAGCATATTATAGCAAAAAACATGAAAGTAACAAAAAAAGGAAAACAGAAAAAGAATCCAATTGAGAAGAAAACAAGCATCTGGAAAAATCCTGGGAAAACTGCAATAAGTCTAAAATGATATTAAGAAATTCTTACTGGCTAGGCATGGTGGCTCACACCTATAATCCTAGCACTTTGGGCGACTGAGGCAGGAAGATTGCTTGAGCCCAAGAGTTCGAGGCTGCAGTAAGCTATGATGGCACCAGTGTACTCCAGCCTGGGTGACAGAGTGAGACTATCTCAAAAAAAATAAATAAATAAAATTCTTGTTAATTTTCTTCAGTACAAGAACACTGTGGTTATAGAGAAGGAGAATGTCCTGAATTTTGAGAGATACATTTTAAAGTATTTAGGGGTAAAAATGACATGTTTATAACTTACACTGAAGATGACTGGGAGTGAGAGTAGAAAAGAAAAAGGGTGCAAAGGGTGTTACAGTGTCCACTCGGGCTATGACTGAGTAAAAGAGGCTGAATTTAACCTACCGACATAAACATTTAGAAAACTGGACAAAAGAAAAACAAATAAGCAGAGATCTACTACAAGTGGCCCAAGTTACTGTCCACAAGCAGCTCCAGGCCAAACTGCAGGGAGGAGAAATCCAGAGCCTGATGGTCACTGAATTAAGACAAACATCTGGGTTCAGGGAAGCTTTGCATTTGGAATCGTGGGACAGAGTACCAAAAAGGAAGAAACTGAACAGAGAGAGCTACAGAACCTGAAGTGGGGTCCCATTAAGTGTTTGGTTGAGTACTGATCTAAGCATGTGAGAGAATAAACTATCCCACCACAGAAAAACAAGTTACCAGAAAGAAGTAAGCAGAACAAGCTTCAAAGCTCATATAAGGACCGGAAAGTGTTCATATTTCTGCCATCTAGAGAAGAGAGACCTTGTGCTGGGTACAGCCCTCAGAAAAATAACACCTTTATCAATAGGGTAAAATTAGCCATTTAAAGGCTGTTTTGGATATACCCTAACAAAGTTTAAAGGCAATCTTCCAAATTTGAATAATAAATTGGATTTAACTGACTCCAAGTAGCTTAACTGTACACTAAAAGTCTGAAAGTGTTTAAAGGAAAGATAAAATCAAATACTCAAAAATGTTAAAACTCAAAATATTCCTATATCTAATCAAGATTACCATGCATGTAAAGAAGGAAAATGTAAGTACATTTTTCTCCCATAACTAAAAGAAAAATTAGTCATTAGAAACAGAAATTATAGAGATTATGGAATCAGCCAACAACGAGGTAAAAACAGCTATTATAAATATGTTCCTTAGGTTAAGGAAACACACAGGAACACAAACATGATAAGGGGAAAAGTGAAAGCTATAACTATAAATCTACAGATCCAAGATGCTCAACGAGTCCAAAGGAGAACAAACAAAATATTTATTATATAAATATATATGTGTACATATATACACAAAAACACCTCAAATAAAGGCATATCACAGGCTAAAAACTAGGAAGCAAAAAAAAAATCTTAAAATCAGCTTTGGGTCCAAAAGCATCAAAGGAACCAGGAAAAAAGACACATTACATACAAAGGAACAAAGATAAAAATGAAAGCACACTCTGTAAGTAGAAGATAATGCAGCAACATGTTCAAAGTACTACAATTAAAAAAAAAACAAAAACATTCTCAACCTAAGATTCTATACCCAGTGAAAATATCTTTCACAAATGAAGGTGGAGAGGGTGAAATGAAACCTTTTTTGAAGATCAGAGATTACAATTCATCACTAGGATACTTCTATTACTAGAAATGTTAAGGGAAGTTTTTCAAGCAGAAGGAACGATGCCAGATGGAAATCTATATTGACATAAAGAATAGTGATAGAAATGATGATTATGTAAGAAAATAAAAAGGATTCCTTTTCTCATTTTTAATCTCTTTAAAAAACACAATGTACTGTGAAATTTATGACACATATCAATTAAAATGTATGACAATAACAGCACAATGGAGAAGAGAAGAGAATTGGAAGTGTACTTATACTCTATACGAAGTGGAATAATATTATTAATATTTGACAGTATACTATAAATTATAGATGTATATTTTATACCCTAGGAACAACCTCTAAAAAAAACTAACAAACAGGCATATCACATAAGCCAAAAGCAGAAATAAAATGAAATCATTTTTTGAAAGTAAATTAATCCCAAAGAATGCAAGGAAAAGGGTGGAGAGGAAGATATGAACAGATGGAAGAGAAAATAAATAGTAAGATGATAGTTTAAAATCCAGCCATATCAATAATTACATTAAAAGTAAATGATCTAGGCCAGCCATGGTAGCTCATGCCTGTAATCCTAGCACTCTGGGAGGCCGAGAGGGGTGGATTGCTCAAGGTCAGCAGTTTGAAACCAACCTGAGCAAGAGAAAGAGGGAGACCCGACCCTGTCTCCACTAAAAATAGAAAGAAATTAATTGGCCAACTAAAAATATATAGAAAAATTAAGGCCGGGCGCGGTGGCTCACGCCTGTAATCCTAGCTCTTGGGAGGCCAAGGCGGGCGGATTGCTCAAGGTCAGGAGTTCAAAACCAGCCTGAGCAAGAGCGAGACCCCGTCTCTACTATAAATAGAAAGAAATTAATTGGCCAACTGATATATATATATAAATTAGCCGGGCATGGTGGCGCATGCCTGTAGTCCCAGCTACTCGGGAGGCTGAGGCAGAAGGATCACTCGAGCCCAGGAGTTTGAGGTTGCTGTGAGCTAGGCTGACGCCACGGCACTCACTCTAGCCTGGGCAACAAAGCGAGACTCTGTCTCAAAAAAAAAAAAAAAAAGAAAAATTAGCTGGGCATGGTAGCACATGCCTGTAGTCCCAGCTACTTCAGAGGCTGAGGCAGAAGGATCGCTTGAGCCCAGGAGTTTAAGGTTGCTGTGAGTTAGGCTGACGCCACGGCACTCTAGCCCAGGCAACAGAGTGAGACCCTGTCTCAAAAAAAAAAAAAAAAAGTAAATGATCTAGGCCATGTACTAGATTACGCCTTCGTAATCCCAGCACTTCGGGAGGCCAAAGCAGGAGGATCACTTGAGGCTAGGAGTTCCAGACCAGCCTGGGCAACATAGAGAGACCCCATCTCTACAAAAACTAAAAAAATAAAAAATTAGCCAGGCATGATGGCACACACCTACAGTTCCAGCTACCAGGGCTGGGGCAGGAGAATCACTTGAGCATGGGAGTTTAGGATTGTAAATGCACTATGATCAGGCCTTATAATAAGCAAGAGACCTCATGTCTAAAGGAAAGAAAGAAAGACAAAGAGAGAAAGAAAAAGAGGAAGAGAAGAAAGGAAGAGAAAACAAGGAAAATGATAAGAATTAAAAGGCAAACTGTCTTTTTGTTATTTAAAAAAAGGAAATAGGCCCACTCCATGGCTCACACCAGTAATCCTAGCACTCTGGGAGGCCAAGGCAGGAGGATTGTTTGAGCTCAGGAGTTAGAGACGAGCCTGAGCAAGAACAAGAACCCATCGCTATTAAAAAGAAAAAAGTATAAAGAAATTAATTGTCCAACTAATATATATAGAAAAAATTAGCCCGGCATGGTGGCGCATGCCTGTAGTCCCAGCCACTTTGGAGGCTGAGGCAGGAGGATTGCTTGAGCCCAGGAGTTTGAGGTTGCTGTGAGCTAGGCTGACGCCAAGGCACTCTACCCTGGACAAAAGAGTGAGACTCTGTCACAAAAAAAAAAAAAGTAAATATATGCTAGCAGACCCTTTAAACACAAAAATAAAGACAAGTCGGCCGGGCGTGGTGGCTCACGCTTGTAATCCTAGCACTTTGGAAGGCCCAGGCGGGGAGGCGGGCGGATTGCTCAAGGTCAGGAGTTCGAAACCAGCCTGAGCGAGACCCCATCTCTACCACAAATAGAAAGAAATTAATTGGCCAACTAAAAATATATATACAAAAAAAAAAAAATTAGCCAGGCATGGTGGCACATGCCTGTAGTCCCAGCTACTCGGGAGGCTGAGGCAGTAGGATCGCTGAGCCCCGGAGATTGAGGTTGCTGTGAGCCAGGCTGACGCCACGGCACTCACTCTAGCCTGGGCAACAAAGTGAGACTCTGTCTCAAAAAAAATAAAAAATAAAAATAGGCCGGGCGCGGTGGCTCACGCCTGTAATCCTAGCTCTCTGGGAGGCCGAGGCGGGCGGATTGCTCAAGGTCAGGAGTTCAAAACCAGCCTGAGCAAGAGCGAGACCTCGTCTCTACTATAAATAGAAAGAAACTAATTGGCCAACTGATATATATATATAAAATTAGCCGGGCATGGTGGCGCATGCCTGTAGTCCCAGCTACTCGGGAGGCTGAGACAGAAGGATCGCTCGAGCCCAGGAGTTTGAGGTTGCTGTGAGCTAGGCTGACGCCACGGCACTCACACTAGCCTAGGCAACAAAGCGAGACTCTGTCTCAAAAAAAAAATAAAAATAAAAAAAAATAAAAATAAAAATAAAGACAAGTTAAAGTAAAAATGATAGAAAAAGATATATCACCCAAATATTAGCCCAAAGAAAGCTGTAGTGTCTATAGTAATATCAGAAAAAGTAAACTTAAAAAATACTATGAGAGTTAAGGGACATTTCATAATTTAACAAAAGAGCACAATCCTAAATGCGTGTCTACATAAAAGAGAAAGGCAAAGTTGATAAAATTGAAAGAAGTAGACACAAATCTATAATTAGAGTTGAAAATCATAACACTTCTTTCTGAACAAGCAGATAAAAAAATCAGCAGGGACACAGAAAACTTGGACATAAAGAACTTGACCCGACTGACAGAATATAGATTCTTTTCAAAGGCACATGGAACTTTCAACAAGACATACCTTAATCCTAGCCACAAGGCATGTTTCCATAAATTCTAAAAGTCTAAAATCTTAGAGTATGTTTTCTGACATAGAATTAAATCAGTAACAGATATCCAAGAAAATCCCCAAATATTTGTAACTTATGCTTCTAAACAGCACATGGGTCAAAAAAGAAATTAAAAGGAAAATACATTATGATTATGTGTAGTAGTTATATGAGTAAATATATTTCTCAGAATTTATACACTTGATCTTAGCCTTTTAAATGGCCAAGTGATCAAAATTCACAGATTTGTATACTCAAAACTATTGAATATTATTACATATAAACTAACCTCAATAAAGCTGACTAGATCTTTTAAAAAATAAAAACATTGAATCAAAATGGTAGATATTCGTATCCCAGTTATGGCACCAAAAGAAATTTGAAAAAAAGAAAAAAAGCCGGGCGCGGGTGGCTCACGCCTGTAATCCTAGCTCTCTGGGAGGCCGAGGCGGGTGGATCGTTTGAGTTCAGGAGTTCGAAACCAAGCTGAGCAAGAGCAAGACCCCGTCTCTACTATAAATAGAAAGAAATTAATTGGCCAACTAATATACATAGAAAAAATTAGCCGGGCATGGTGGCGCATGCCTGTAGTCCCAGCTACTTGAGAGGCTGAGGCAAAAGGATCACTTGAGCCCAGGAGTTTGAGGTTGCTGTGAGCTAGGCTGACACCATGGCACTCACTCTAGCCTGGGCAACAAAGCGAGACTCTGTCTCAAAAAAAAAAAAAACTAACTAAAAATTAAATTAAAAAAAAAAAGTGGTAGATATATGGGTATTTGGCCCTTCTAATTTTTCTCTAAGTCACAAAATTTCCTATAATTGAAAAAAGTCCAGAATCAAAAACAAAGATAAAAAGACAATTTAAAATATTCCAAGTTATCTTCTCAATCATCTCATTTAAATAAATGGAATCAACAATCTACTCACTTGCAATTAACTATTAAGCATCCTCTATAATGATTCAATATTCCTAAGTAACTATATTTTGCTAATAGGACATCCTATTTCCCACAGGATGAGAAAAATAAAAGATTAAATGACAAGCAGTGATTACAGACCAAAAGAACACTAGGGGAAACCAACATCAAGGGACAGTATCAGTTGAGAACGTAGCAACTGACTAGACCATTTTCAAGAACTTCTTAGAAGACTGGAAGGTCAGCTCAACTCTCAAGCTAAAAAGCTAAAAGAAAATCTGGAAACCTACTACTCATCATGTGTTTAAATAAGAAGTCCATTCATTATTACCATTGAGACTCGAAATTCATGTTTATGGATGTTTCAGTCATTAGCCAATTAAATCCTTTTCTGTGTGTAGCATTTTGCATTTTCCTGAACACACAGAACCTTGCTATTTAAACTGTTTCAAGGACTAGCACCATAGGTACCTCTGGGGAAACTTAGCAATGCAGAATGTTGGACTCCCTCCCAGATCTACTGATCCCTCAAGTGACTCAGGCTTCCCTTGCCTCACCTGATCCCGAGTGATATGTATGCACATTCAACTTTGAGAAGCACTGCAACTTTTCTTCATACAGAAATTTCCTGACTTCTGTCAGCAGCTATAAAGGCTGAGTACCAAAAATCCAAATTTCGAAATGCTCTAAAATCTTAAATATTTTGAGCACCAAGACACTGAAAAGAAATGCTCACTGGAGCATTTCAGATTTTAGATTTTCAGATTAGGATTACTTAACTGATAAGTATACTGCAAAATTTCAGATTTTCCAAAATCTGAAACTCTTCTGGTACCAAGCATTTCAGATAAGGGATACTCAACCTGTATCCATTTTTTTCTGCATGCTTGCTTTAATCTAAGCATTTAACAGTACACTAATAAGGCTACATATCACAGGTGGTGTCATTTAAGCAAACAAAATACCTCAACTGACAGCTCAGGTAATGTACTGAGCAGAAAAGTTCCCAAATAATGTAGAACAGGGGTTGGCAAACTATAATCCAAAGGCCAGTTTCAGCCAGCCACCTGTTTTTGCAACATTGCCATGCTCATTCATTTACATATTTTCTACTGCTGATTTCATACAACAGCGAAGTTGAGTAAGCCGAACATTACAAAATATTATAGAGTAGGTATCAAGTTTTTGGGAAGACACTTAAGCACTTAGTTTCATTAGTGTTCACTAGTTATAACCCACCTTATTTTTTCCTCTACAATAGGAATATTAACCTAAGATCCATGGACCTCTGTGACAGTTTTAGGTGTCAATTTGATTGAATTAAGGAATACCTAGAGAGTGGGTGAAGCATTATTTCTGGATATGTTTCTAAGGGTGTTTACAGAGGAAATTGGTATGTGAGTAAGTAGACTAAGTAAGGAAGATCTGCTGGAGACCAGGATATAATAAAAACACAAATTCATTCATTCTCTCTCTCTCTCTCTCTCTTTCTCTCTCTCTCTCCCCCTCCCTCTCCCCCTCCCTCTCCCTCCCCTCTTTCTCTCTCCCCCTCTTTCCTCCCCTCCCTCCCTTTCTTCCCCCTTTTCCGCCTCACCTCCATGCCTGGAGCTGGGACATCCTTCTCCTACCTTTGGACATCACAACTCCAGGCTCATTCCAGCAGCCCCCACCTCACGGTTCTCAGGATGACTGGCCTGGTTCTCAGACCTTAAGATTTGGATCAAACCATGCTAAAAGCATGTCAGTATCTCCAGTTTGCAGACAGCCTATTGTGGGACATCTTACATTCTTCATTATCCCACAAGCCAATTCCCCTAATAAATCACCTCTCATATATCTATATACACATATACATATATATACACACACAAACACATATGTAGTTATGTACGTATATCCTATTATTTCTGTCTCTCTGAAGAACCCTAATACAGTCAATCCTCAGTGTCCATAGGTTCTGTATCTATGGATTGAACCAACTACAGATTCCAAATATTTGGGCGAGGGGGAAATTCCACAAAGTTCTAAAAGACAAAATTTGAATTTGCCTCACACTGAGTACTACGTTGAATCCACCCAAATGAAGTATGTGTAGGCACTGCATTAGGTATTATAAGTAATCTAGAAATGATGTAAAGCACACAACAGGATATTTGTAAATTATATGCAAGTACTAGGATCCAAACCCCACAGACACTGAAGAAGGACTGCACAGCCTCTACAGAGGATTCATGAACTCCTTGATTTTGAATACAAAATCCTAAAAATATTTATCTTTCTTTGAAAACTTACTATACTAACTAGGCCTACCGAACCATGATGAACAACAATGAGTGACGGCATCTTTACTTTGTTCGTGACTTTAATAAGAGTATCTTGGCTGGACGTGGTGATTCACATCTATAATCCTAGCACTCTGGGAAGCTGAGGCAGGGGGATAGCTTGAGCTCAGGAGTTCAAGACCAGCCAGAGCAAGAGTGAGACCACGTCTCTACTAAAAATACAAAAAAATTAGCCGGGCATGGTGGTACACACCTGTAGTCCCAGCTACTCAGGAGGCTGAAGCAGGAGGATTGCTTGAGCCCAGGAGTTTGAGGTTGCTGTGAGTTAGGCTGACGCCACGGCACTCACTCAAGCAACAGAGTAAGCCTCTGTCTCAAAGAAAGAAAAAAAAAAAAAAACAACGTTAATTTTCATTGTATAATATATTCAAAATATGATGCTAAGGCTGTTTCTTTCCATTCCTATTTTAGAAATCTAGTATTTTAAAATTCACATGAAAATCTGGCTAAAACACATTTAAAAATAATTTTTAAAAAAGCTTCACATTTCACATCTTTAAAGGGAAAAATTATCCTATTGCTGCTATAAGAAGGGGATAAAGAAGAAAATTAAAAATCCTAAATTATATATGCGTATTTTATTTTTAAAAGTATTCCAATTTTCTTAAATGTACCCTGATAGCTTACTATATAGAGAAAAATACCCTAACTAGATAAACTTCTAGTCAGTTTATCCTGATTAGATAAATGATAATGTTTATGAATTAGATATAAGATAACTAAAATTTGTCAAGCTCTTACTATCTGCCAGGCTCTGTACTGCTCTACATTTTTTTTCATTTAATCCACCCAACAGACCTATAAAGTAAAAACTATTAGCCCATTTTAAAGAGAATTGAGGTTTGAGAGATATAAAACAAACCCAAGGTCACACAGCAAATGAGAGGCAGTGCCAAGGCGGCAATTTTGGTTTCAGTGATTTCACAATAATCTACAATTCTATTACCCTTGGCATAAACAAGGTGTCTCATCATGTTTCTGATGAGACTGTAAAAAGCTACAAAGAAAAAAAAAATCAAATTATGGTAATTTTTGCACATGGTAAAGACCTTTCAAAAACTAAACTGACATCACCTCTAGGACACGGAAAAACATGTAATGAAATACTAAAGAAGAATGTACTTTTTATAGACCAAAAATATATATGTTTACCCTTGATTTCCACGGCTAGTGATTGAAATTGGCATAGTTTACTCCACAGGAGCCCTGGCTAATCTCCAATCCTTACACTATTTACCTCAGTCAGACACCACAAAATTGCCTGTTCCCACATGCAGAGACTGGACCTACTCAACTGAGGTTTGTTCCAATACTTTAGCAACCAATGAATAGCTCAAAAAGTAAAGACACAACACAGCTTTATCAACCAATCTCACCGAAAGATGTTAAATATTCACCCATATCTCTCTGAACAGAGCTTGGCCTCCGATCCCTTCATGTTTGAATCTGGTTTCTTCTTGTCACAGATCTTCCTGATTTCCTAGTTCCAAGCTACCTAAGGGTCTACTCCAATTCCTAATCACTAGTCCTAATCCTTGTTACTTGCTAGATTCTCGTAGTTCAAGTTCTATCAATCTATAAATATATATGCCTTGGTACTAGTATCATTGCTTCTATTAATGTAATATCAAGCTTAAACCAAGAGAAATCATGAATCAAAGAAACACCAGACTCAAATAGGAATACAAGATTTTGTGTTCCTTGGAAATTAACATGTAAATCCTACACAGGAAACTGACCTAAAATCTATAGATTCTTCCATAAATACTAAAGCATTCTCCAATGTGATCTTATTCAATGCCCACTTCCCATGCAATATTCTGTTACTTGAAGTACCATACTATTACTTGACAATAATACGGTTACTCTCTCAACTTTTATCTTCCTCAAGACTACCTACCGTGTTTCCCCGAAAATAAGACCTACCCATAAAATAAGCCCTAGCAGGATTTCTAAGCATTTGTGCAATATAAGCCCTACCCTGAAAATAAGACCTAGTGATGGGTGTGGCTACACAGTATATCTGCACAACCCATGCATTTCGTCTTGGAGCGATAAACAAGACTAGCAGCCCTTCCCACCTGCCCCATGAGAGCTCTATTGCTCAACAAGAGAGATTGGGGCCAATGGTTCTAAAGGAAATAGAGTCATGAGAAATTCTGGATGGAATTCAGGGTTTGGAGAGTTATGATGATGTTCCAGAGACGATGACTTAACTATATTTGAATAAATGTAGATTGTTGTACCGTATTTAAAAGAAATAACACAGCCCCTGAAAATAAGCCCTAGGGTGTCTTCTTGAGGAAAAATAAATATAAGACCCTGTCTTATTTTGGGGGAAACACGGTAAGTATCCCCAAAAGCCAGCAGTATACACCATAATTACCCCCAAAATATGTGAAAAACACCAACACTGCCCTGCCTTTCCAGTGCCACTTTTGTGTCATAAACTTAAACTTAAAACAACAGGAGGAAAACTGTCTAATATCTGAAAGAGGCACACTACTGCCAAAACTTCAGCAAGCAAACATGTCTGCTCAGTTCAGAATTCAAGTCTCCACTGATGCTTCTGATTAGAGTGCCTAGTTCAGAAGACTGCTTTATATGCCTATGTCCTAGTTGAAAATGAAAGGCTGAAAATTTCAATTAGGGAGATGGAATTCATAAAGGCTAAAAATGTGCCAAACATAGCAAAGTTCAAAAGATCCTAGACATGGTCAAGCTGAGTTCAAGAAGGGAGAAAAGAAAAAAAACAGGGTCCTAGATAGTCAAAAACCACGACAAATGACTGGCCTTCAGCCTCTTCTTTACACAGCAGCCAGAATAATGCTGTTGATATGTCACTCCTCTACTCAAAACCTTCCAAAGACTTCCCAAATCACAGTTTAGAAGACTGAACATGATCCTTATAAAGGGGCTGCATTCTCCCAACCCACTCCCATATCTCTCTTATCTTCTACCACTTTCCCTTATTCTACTATATTGTCCCTCTTCCTGGAACATCTTCCCCAAAGCAAAATTGACTGCCACACTTCATTCAAATATCTACTCAGTTTCTTCAAATGTTTTCCCTGATCACTCTACCTAAAAGCTCGAGTCCCAGTCATTCTCATTCTAATACCCTGGTTTATTTTTCTTCAGTTTCTGACATCTATCCCTCCACCACTAGAATACAAATGCTCCATGAGGACAAGAGCTTTGTTTTGTTCACTGATGTATCCTTAGAACCTAGAACAGAGTCAGATGTCAAATAGGTGCTCAATAAATATTAATATTGGGCCGGGCACGGTGACTCACGCCTGTAATCCTAGCACTCTGGGAGGCTGAGGCGGGTGGATTGCTCAAGGTCAGGAGTTCGAAACCAGCCTGAGCAAGAGCAAGACCCCGTCTCTACTATAAATAGAAAGAAATTAATTGGCCAACTAATATACATAGAAAAAAATAAGCCGGGCATGGTGGCACATGCCTGTAGTCCCAGCTACTCGGGAGGCTGGGACAGAAGGATTGCTTGAGCCCAGGAGTTTGAGGTTGCTGTGAGCTAGGCTGATGCCACGGCACTCACTCTAGCCTGGGCAACAAAGCAAGACTCTGTCTCAAAAAAATAAATATATACATATATTAATATAAATAATTAATGAATCCACTAAATGTTCTAGGGAAATTTCTATTCTCATTTGTATTTATAAAGAAAGCATGGGTCTCACTTGGACAAACTGAAAAAAAGAAGGAAAAAAAGAAAGCAGCCTATACCTTGCTGATAAGAAAGCCATAAACAAATCAACAGAAAACATGTGATCCTATCATATTCATTCCAAGTATCAGAATTTCCAGTAGGCTTAGCATTTGCAAAGTATAATTTAAAAAAAAAAATTATTACAGATCTATTCACCAGATTAAGGGGAAAAAGATTTTTCTGCTGATGCCATAAGAGCAGTTCAGATATTTGTGCAATTACCCATGCAGTTTTCATCACCATTTTTCACAACTTTCTGGACAGACTTATAACTCTCAAATTATTGTTGCATCTAAGTTTTTAGTGATCAACGCATTTTACTTTATGCTTCAACAGTTTAGTAAACATTATCTTTATTTATAAGTAGAACTAAATCTCATGGATTAGAAACCCAGCTTTGAATGATCTTTGACAAGTATATGCCTGCTTCTCCATCTGTAAAATGGGAGAGATAGCAATACCTGTGGCTAACAGCATGGTTATATGGATTAAATAAGTTAATATATAAAGTGCTTAGTATAGTGTATACAATATACTACGTAAGAATTCAATAAATTATGGCTCACTAATTAATAAATATATTGCTCATTTAACCCTCAAAACAACCCTTTAGGACAAGTATAATTAATCTTAAGATGAGGCAGAAAGATTAAGTGACCCACCCAAAGACTACAAAACTTTCTTCTAGCTCTAACACTCTATAATTCTAAATTTATCCCAAAATGAAAATTAATTTTTAAAACTTTATTCTTAATAACATAGTAATGTTTATAAGTTTTATTGGGTATAATCAGATAACCATGAAGATAGTCCACATTTCCCCTTTTAGGATAATTTTTACAGTGATCAACTGATAAATGCTTCAAAAATAACATTTTTTTAAAAACTAGAATATGTAGGGATTGAAAAACACAACTTAGTTTTTGTAAAGAAAATTCTAATGCATTCAATCTACCTAATTTTTTAATTCACAGGGCATATAAAAATATTCAATGGGCCGGGCTTGGTGGCTCACGCCTGTAATCCTAGCTCTTGGGAGGCCGAGGCGGGCGGATTGCTCAAGGTCAGGAGTTCAAAACCAGCCTGAGCAAGAGCAAGACCCCGTCTCTACTATAAATAGAAAGAAATTAATTGGCCAACTGATATATATATAAAATTAGCCGGGCATGGTGGCGCATGCCTGTAGTCCCAGCTACTCGGGAGGCTGAGGCAGAAGGATCGCTCGAGCCCAGGAGTTTGAGGTTGCTGTGAGCTAGGCTGACGCCACGGCACTCACTCTAGCCTGGACAACAAAGCGAGACTCTGTCTCAAAAAAAAAAAAAAAAAAAAAAAATATTCAATGAGCAAAATGAATACACTAACAAAAATGGAAGTTCTATTCCATTTTAAAGTCAATTAAAGTAAGAACAGGATCACAATGACTGCTACATTTAGAAGAGATGAGAAAGGGACAGGAGAAGCAGGGAGAACAGCAGGTCTGACAGTAATCAAAAAGATGGATGTTGGGTAGTAGCGGTGGAACTAGTAATAAGTAGTCAAAAATCTGCATCTACTTTGAAGGAGGAGCTGACAAGATTTGCTGCATAAGATTTCTTGCGTGTATGGTGTGAAAGCAAGAGACGAATCAAGAATGATTCAAAGTTTCTGGCCTGAGCAACTGAAAAATGAAGCTACCATTTACTGAGACAGGAAAGACTACAGGTGAAAAGGTTAGAGGCAAGGGAAATCAGAGGTTTGGTCTGGGACATCTTAAGCCCATTAGACATCTAACTGGAGATGTCAAGCAGGTAGCCTGGATACAAGAGTCTAGAATTCAATAGAGAGGTCTGAGCTAGAGATGCAAGTATGGGGTCATCGCAATATTAGGAGTTATTAAAGCAACTAATAGGTAAGTACAAGCACACAAACTATTTCCTCCAAAGGTCTGCTGACATTTAAATTAACATGTGATTTGTACCCCATAAAATAGACAATTTTCTTCCTCTAACTTAAATCCTTTATATACACCAGATAGATCTTTACAAAAGGAAACACAGTCTATAAGTCCTAAGTAAAAAACAAAACAACAATAACAAAAAGACACTGGTATTTTGGGTTCGGCCCTAAAAACAGATCTGGAGCTTTTATGATTATTTGATATACTATCCATGTAGGGTAAAATGAACAGGGAATGACTCATAGTACTCAAAGCCAATCCTAATTCCTTTATACCTTCTGATAAAGAATTGAATACAGCTGTCCCTCTTTATCTATGGGAGACTGGTTCAAGGACCTCCCACAAATACCAAAATCCATGGATGCTCAAGTCTCTGATATAAAATAGCATAGTATTTGCATACAACCTATGCATATCCTCCTGTATACTTAAAATTATCTCTAGATTACTTATAATATCTGATAAAATGTAAATAGTTTTTACAGTGTATTGCTTAGAGAATGACAAGAAAAAAGTCTGTCCATGTTCCGTATAGACAGAATTTAATTTTTTGAAGATTTTAGATCCATGGTTGGCTGAATCCATGGATACAAAACCTACAGATACAGAAGACTGTATTCACAAAAGGTGTTCTCATGTAAATACCTTAACAATAAAATAGATGTTACCTGACAATGATGAAAATAAAATACATTTAACCTAGAGTACAATATGATGTTATAATAGTAATCTGACATCAATGGAAAATGACAACTTCCACTAAGGAAAGTTTCTAGATAATTGAATATCTTGCTAAATATATTTCCATTTGACCATTATTTATTTTCCCCCTACTTTAACATCTTCTTCTTAAGCCAGGCTCATTCTTATTAATATCTTTATCAAAAGAAACCACAAGGATTAGATAAACTCAAGGCTATGTTACTGTTCCATTGTTTCTACATAAAATAGCTCTACCCTGCAACTTATTCTGTCAATGTCATCTCTTTTCTCTTCTGTTACTTTATTTTGCCTACACAGAACATCATACCAATAATGTGGCATTTTCTTTTCTTTTTTTTTTAGAGACAGGATCTTGCTCTGTCATCCAGGCTAGAGTTGCATGATCACAGTTCACTGAAGCCTAGAACTCCTGGGCTCAAACAATCCTCATCCTCCTGCCTCAGCCTCCCAAAGTGTTAGGATTACAGGCATGAGCCACTACACCTGGCCATTTTACTTTCCTGTTTCAGTTGTAGTTGCCAGAAATCTGGCCTTCACAAAGCATATACTACATTCACATGGTGCCTAATATTTACAAGCCCTAAGGAAAATTTGAACATCTCCACACTCAAGAAAAAAATCTTAGTTACGTAGGACAACTTTTTACTCTTATAATACGTATGCATACTGAAGTATTTAGGAGTACAACTTACTTCCAAATGATTCAGAGAAAAAGAAAAATATATTTTAAAAAGAGAGAAATGCTTGGTGCAGTGGCTTACACCTGTGTAACCCTAACACTTTGGGAGGCCAAGGTGAGAGGATTGTTGAGTCCAGCAGTTTGAGACCAGCCTAAGCAACACAGCAAGCCCCTGTCTCTACACAAAATTTAAAAATTAGTTGGGTATGGTGCAGTAGTCCCAGCTACTTGGGAGGGTGAGGATCACTTGAGAAGCTGGAGGTTGCCATGAGCTATGATGACGCCACAGCATTCTAGCCTGGGCAATAGAGTAAGGCCCTATCTCAAAAAGAAAAAAGAGAGAGAGACAGAGAGAGAGAAAGATAAATCAAACGTGGCAAAGATAACCATTAATAAATTTAGGTGAATGGCATATACATGTTAATTGTACTATGTATACGTTCAACCTTTAAGAAAAGTATAAAAATGTTTAAAATAAAAAGTTGAGGAAAAACAGTATCAAGCAACTGCATAAATATAAAATTGGCAGAAAAATAACTAGATTGTATCTATGAAATGGAAAAAACAAATTAAAAAAAAAAACCTAGTAAAAAAAAAACTAAATACCGAAAAATTACCCACATGTAATAGTAGTAGAAAAATGACCAACAGGTTCTAAGCAGTAGAAAAAACATAACTTGGTCTCCTTGCCATGGGAGAGCTTAGGATGCCTCTCTCTTTTCACAGTTTAAGAACAGTATTTTCATTTCCTGTAACTTTTCTGAAAGTCACCACGATACCAGTATTCATTACAGGTAATCTGCCTTTAAAAAAATTTTTTTTCCTGATTGCAAAAGTGTATTGTAGAAACTCATAACCTGTAACTCACCACCCAGAAATTTGGTGTCTGGCCTCAAACTTTAAAAAATTCACGCATGTGTTAAGTTTATCCATGACAAAACTAAAATGGTTTTGTGCATAATGTTCTTTCTGTAAGGTGCTTTATTCCCCTTAATTATAAACAACTTTTCACATGGGGGGGGTGAACCTGTAAAGAACTTGACTAAAAGGGCAAATGGCTCAAATACTATAAGTACAAAGACCCTAAATTATGCTTTGATGGTCAAATGAGACAATCCACAGGCAAAGGCAAGATCTAAGAACAATAAATAATTCTTCTATGCAATACTTTTTTTTTTTTTTTTTTGAGACAGAGTCTCGCTTTCCTGCCCAGGCTAGAGTGTGTGCCCTGGCGTCAGCCTAGTTCACAGCAACCTCCAACTCCTGGGCTCAAGCAATCCTGCTGCCTCAGCCTCCCGAGTAGCTGGGACTACAGGCATGTGCCACCACGCCCGGCTAATTTTTATATATATATATGTTAGTTGGCCAATTAATTTCTTTCTATTTATAGTAGAGACGGGGTCTTGCTCTTGCTCAGGCTGGTTTCGAACTCCTGACCTCGAGCAATCCGCCCGCCTCGGCCTCCCAAAGTGCTAGGATTACAGGCTTGAGCCACCGCGCCCGGCCTATGCAATACTTTTTAAAGCATGAGGTATGCTTCTTAAAGACAGTACAGTGTTTAAGAGCAGGGATTCTGTAGTCTCACAGTAACTTAAAAAGAAAAAAAAAAAAAAGGGAGATTCTGGTGCCAGACTGACTGTATTCAAATCCTGGCTTTTCCCAGTTGAGAAATATTTGACTTTTATTTTTAGGTGGGATATAGTTTTTTTATTTCAAAATATTATTTAAGGGGGTTTATTACACAAATATCTTGTATAATGCTTAAGTCAGGGCTTTTGGTGTGCCAAATATTTGACTTTTCTGACTGTGGATAAGTAACCTTCCCTGATCCTGTTCCCTCATTTGTAAAATGAGAATAATAGAACCTATCTTATAGAGATATTGCAAAGATTAAGTTAATACATAATACACAAAATGATCTAAGAACAATGCCAGGCACATAATAAGTACTCCAATAAATGCTAGCCATTATGATTACTTTCCATATTCCACCAGTAGGTAGCATCTTACTTTCCAGGAACCCTTCTAAGCAAAAGCTTCCTTCCCAATACTTGAATCCAAAACTTACAACTTTCTGTTCCAATCTAAATTAAAAATAATAGGGCAAAAAACACAAAATGAAATTTTCATTAACACCAGGGGGAAAAACAAGAAGAGCATATTTTAATATGGTGGGTCAACATCACCATCTTTGTGTGAGACAGCGATATCATAAAACAAAACTTTTTTTCTAACTATATCATAAAAAGTTGATTCTACAATCTCAATAGGAGAAGAAATCCACAAAAATGTTTTGATATCACAGATCTTCCTATTTACAGAAAAACTCAATTACAATAAATGAGAGGATATGGACAAATAAGCTAAGGCTGGCGCATTTCCATTCCTAAAGAAAAAAATTACTTGTAATCAAGTTGTTTTCAACAGACTTTTCACTTGTATAATTTCAAAATTGGTACCAAGAGCATTTTTCCCAACATAAAAGTATATTTCCTTCCTACTTGAGTCATAAACTGCATCTTAGGCATCCTACTGTGCTGACCAATGCTGCTTATATTTGATATATATTCACTCTAATCTTGAAGCACTAAACACCACAAACAAAACTGTACTCCTGTATGGCAAAGATATGCTTCCATGAACTATAATGTACTAGAATTTCAGCAATATACTTATATGCCTTTAATAAATTCTTGGAAAAGCTACTTCCACAGTGTGACTGCATATCTAAGGCAGTATCCATTTCTTCACTAGAAACTAGTCAAATCATCTTCTAGAAGCAAACATCTATATCTAACAGTTACAAGTGAAAGTTCAAGATAGGAGGGTATATCTACAATTAAAAGCATATTTCAATACACCCACTTTTCGAAATAGGCTAGTCTCTAAGAAGTAAAAATAGTAACACTAACTGGCTCAGAAATTAAAGTAGCTCTTTTATAGCTTATACGCAAAGGGCAGAAAACATGAAGGATTAAAATCTACTGAATGTATTAAAACTACCATTAACTTATACAATTTAAAAACCCCAAAATATAACTTTATTTAACATAGATTTCTATCCTGATTTGAAGTCTTTTATATAATTTCTAATAAGTACAGACACAAATCCAGTGCAGAAATATGGCTTTCAACCTACCTACATTACTCACACACACAAAGGCTCCAGCAACCACCCCACTGTTGCCATACATTTACCTCATACCCTGCATTTCACCTCAAATCCACTCTCATTACCTCACCCTTTTTTCATATCATACCCAAAACATCTGCTTCTGACTCGTGGTTGAGAACCACTGCCCTAGAGCTTGCTCTAAACCCAAAGAAAAAGGGGGCTCCTCCCTACTAAATGGTCTACTGTTCCTAAAAATCCGGGAATCCCTAGGAAATTCCTGCTACTGAATGGGTAAAATTGACTTTTCCAGGTTACCAGGATAATTATAACATTAAATCCTGATTGCTGAATCAATTAATAAGTGAATGACAACCTATCTCCAAAGCTAGTAACGAAACTGTCCTCTCCATTATGCTGGATTAGAATACCTAACCCTTATCATTATATACTTGAGGGTTCTGATAATATACTGTACTAATGGGGGAGTGTCACTTTCTAATTGTACAACAGGAATATTCCAATCTTAACAAAAATCATTATGATATTCAGTTTTATATAATGAGGCTATTTCCATAATATAGCTAATAGCCAGTACTACAAACGCTGCTTCACTAGAATACAATTTCTGCTGAATGAAAATGGTTGTAACATGTATCCAGAAGTCCAGTCCATTCACCAAGCAATGTATTTAACAATTCTGTGGTCTTAATAATATATATTATAATTCCTGGCCAAGCCCAGTGACTCACACCTATAATCCCTACACTTCGAAAGTCCGAGGCAGGAAGACTGCTTGTCAGGAGAGTTCAAGACCAGCCTGGGCAACATAGTGAGATCCCATCTCCACACACACAAAAAAAAGATTAGCTAGGCATGGTGGCACGTGCCTATAGTCCTAGATACTCCAGAAGCTGAGGCAGGAGAATCACTTGAGCCCAGGATCTTGAGGTTGCAGTGAGCTGTGATCATGCCACTGCACTCCAGCCTGGGCAATAGAACAAGATCCTTTGTCTAAAAAAAATAAAATAATAATAATACATACTATAAAACCTAACATGAGGCCGGGCGCTGTGGCTCACGCCTGTAATCCTAGCTCTTGGGAGGCCGAGGCGGGCGGATTGCTCAAGGTCAGGAGTTCAAAACCAGCCTGAGCAAGAGCGAGACCCCGTCTCTACTAGAAATAGAAAGAAATTAATTGGCCAACTGATATATATATATAAAAAATTAGCCGGGCATGGTGGCGCATGCCTGTAGTCCCAGCTACTCGGGAGGCTGAGGCAGGAGGATCGCTTGAGCCCAGGAGTTTGAGGTTGCTGTGAGCTAGGCTGACGCCACGGCACTCACTCTAGCCTGGACAACAAAGTGAGACTCTGTCTCAAAAAAAAAAATAAATAAATAAAAAAATAAAAAAAAAAACCTAACATGAACTAAGTACTGTGCTAGGTCCTAAAACAGACAGACTAAAGTCAATTCCCTCCAAAAATTCCCACTCTAGTAAAGATACTGATTAGTAAACTCACTATAAAGAAGTTTAAAATAAAAGACAGCAATATTTATAATATAGAAAAAATACAGTACAACTAGGAATGACAAGATTTCATTTTTCACTACTTATAAATATCTCAGTATCTGCTTTGCATGTACATTGTAACTACACATTAATTTTTAAAAGGACACAAAACTGAGTAAATACTATGATATAAATTCATAATAATAGTCATTTTAAAAGACTAAATGATTAATATTAAAAAGTGATAAAATTGTGTTGGTGGAGGAATTATGGATTTTCTTCAATTCTATTTTCTAATGTTTGGTAATGATGTTCCAATATTTTAATTACTAAAAATAGATTTTATCCATCTGTATTTTTTTTTTTTTTTTTTGAGACAGAGTCTCGCTTTGTTGCCCAGGCTTAGAGTGAGTGCCGTGGCGTCAGCCTAGCTCACAGCAACCTCAAACTCCTGGGCTCAAGGGATCCTCCTGCCTCAGCCTCCCAAGTAGCTGGGACTACAGGCATGTGCCACCATGCCCGGCTAATTTTTTGTATATATTAGTTGGCCAATTAATTTCTTTCTATTTATAGTAGAGACGGGGTCTCACTCTTGCTCAGGCTGGTTTCGAACTCCTGACCTCGAGCAATCCGCCCGCCTCGGCCTCCCAGAGAGCTAGGATTACAGGCGTGAGCCACCGCGCCCGGCCTATCCATCTGTATTTTTAACTAATGGATTCCAAATTAAAGTAGGCCTAGAAACACATAATTTTGATAATATTTGTATAGCACTTTAAAGTCTCTGTAGCACTTTTGCAAACTATCCCATTTAATTCCTAGGAAAAAGGGTAATAAATTAATATCCCATCAATTCATACATATAGGATTCTCTCTGTACTCTTTTGAAAGCTAAATCCAAAGTTCAAAGTTCAAATATGTGTGTGTGTATGTTTCATTGATGATGGTGCTGCCATCATCAATGCAAGCAAGAATAAATGGAAGGAAAATTCTGCTCCACAAATCATATATGCACATTTGCCTAAAATGCAAATATCACATTATTTTCCCCTATTTGTATTTGAATTAGGAAGTTCACAATTCACATATAATCCTGAACTGAGGAGCCAAATTACAACTTAAAAAAAAAAACTTGTTAGTATATCTTTAAACCTAATATCTCCCTCCAAATTCACTAAACTTCTATAACCCAACTATCTAGTCCATTGCTTTGCAAATAACTAGCCACAGATCACTGAAGGTCTGTGCAAAGTTTTAACCAGTCCTCAAGTATTAGCATGCAAGTACAATAAAATATCAGACTCTGACACCCATCCCAATCTGTAACCTTCTATCTAGGTTCAAAATCTTGGACATTTTTCAAATTCAAAGACTGAGGTCTTCAAAGTTTCATGAAACCATACTCTCTCCAATGGAATAGCCCCTAAGATCTCAATTCAACAGAGTGAGCCCTCAATAAATTTTGTTAGCTTGCTTCTCTTAGACGAAGTAGCATTAAGAAAGAAAAAAATTAAAATAAATTTTGTTAGCTTCATCTTAAACATTTGCCAAGTTGTACCAGTTTTTCTTCCTTGTCATTTCTTGTTCTATCCTTATTTTATAACCACTATTCTAATCCAAGATTCAATCACCCAATTCATCAAGCAGCTAATTTATTCCTTATTGTATCATATCCCAATTTTTCAACATGGACTCCAACCAACACTACATAATATTCTATCGCATAGTTATCATGGCCTATAATGTTCAGTAAGGAGTCCTGGTTATCATGGTCCAGTTAGGATTTCTCCTTATCTTCTGCCATGGACTACAGATTCCAAACCAAATATTCCTAAAAACATCTTACTAGACTATATGCCGTTCTCCTCTACCTCAAAAAGCCTTCCCCAGTTTATTGATTTCCCTCCAGCTTAACAAATCTCAGTTCGGCTGCAATTACAATACACACTTGGAACTACATTTTATATCTTGGCATTTCATCTACTCTGACAAACTCAGTATTTTCTACTTTTCTTCTTACTCAACACTGTGGCTTCAAGACTTCTTCCAGTCATAGATAAAATAAACCATAGTGACTGAACAGCAATTTTCTCACTGTACACATCTAATACTGTTTAGCTGAAATTCTACAGTTGGATTGTACATATCGTAACCAACTTATGATAATTCAACTTATGATCTTTGGACTTTACAATGAGTTTATCATGATATAACCCATCATAAGCGGACTATCCCTAGTAGTAATAAGTCAAAGCCTTCACACCACTGGATGGCAACATTACTGCCCTTGCAGGAATCCAACTGGTAGGATTTACTACAGTTTTTCCACTTATCCTTAATATTGTTTCCTTTTTCCTAGTATAAAAATTGACAGCTTGGGTGAGGCACTATGGCTCACTCCTGTAATCTTAGCACTCTGCAAGGCCAAGGCAGGAGAGTTGCTTCAGGCCAGGAGTTTGAGACCAGCCTGAGGAAGAACAAGACCCCATCTCCACAAAAAACAGAAAAATTAGCCAGGTATGGTGGCACATGCCTGTAGTCCCAGGTACTTGAGAGGCTGAGGCAAGGAGGATCACTTGAGTCCAGGAGTCTGAGGTTGCAGAGAGTTACAATGACACTACTGCACTCTACCCAGGTCAACAGAGCAAGACTCTGCCTCATTTAAAAAAAAAAAAAAAAAATGTGATGGCTGGACTAGTTAGAATTACCACTGCTAGATTTTTATTCAGAATGAGATTTTTTTAGAGTTGCTTGGAAGAATCATTAACAATCATTAAATAAATCAATTCCTCCTTTAAAAAAATTAAAAAAAAAAAAAATGGGGCTCTTTACCCCAGCTTGTCACATACAGTTGCCAAAGTGAAAAGAAAACCAAATGCAAATCAATTCCTATAATTTAGAGTACCTGTGATTTTGGGCTTGGAGCTCAGATATGAATACACTACATGTTTCTCTGTTCACAGTCTTTCCTATTTATGATTTATCTCCCCCAATTACTGGTCACATAGGCCTCTCATTGAAACTTTGTAATAGCAGTGATGGCCAATGCCTGCCCTTGCTCTGCTCAAGCCTCTTCACATACACAAACTACACTTTTGGTACTCCAAATAGACTATATTTTAAGCTAGGCCCTCTCAAAAATATACTCCCAACTTTAGCAAAATTTTTCCAACCATTATAAAACTTTATACAAATCAGGCCAGGCGTGGTGGTTCACGCCTGTAATTCTAGCACTCTGGGAGGCCAAGACAGGAGGATCCCTAAAGTTCAGAAGTTCAAAACCAGCCTGAGTTAGACCAGCAGTTATTTGTTAAAAGAAAAAAAAAGAAAAAAAAAAAACCAGCCTGAGCAAGAGCGAGACCCTATCTCTACTATAAATAGAAAGAAATTAATTGGACAACTAAAAAAAATAGAGAGAGAGAAAAAATTAGCCGGGCATGGTGGTGCATGCCTGTAGTTCCAACTACTAGAGAGGCTGAGGCAGAAGGGTTGCTTGAGCCCAGGAGTTTGAGGTTGCTGTGAGCTAAGCTGACACCACGGCACTCTAGCCTGGGCAACAGAGTGAGATGAGACTCTGTCTCAAAACAACAACAACAACAAAAAAAAAACTTTATACAAATCAAAATATCACCAAAACTGTAATACTGTTACTGTAACATAGCTACTTACTGCAAACTAAAAACAAACAGTATCAAGAGTCTGCCATCTACTTTTCCCCAACTTTCCTTTAAATAGAATACCTTTTCTTAATTTACAATTTCCATTCCTGTAGAGAATATTACAACTGGATATTTTAGAGTATGTTTAAAATTGATAATCTACCATACTAGTATGATACTAGAATACTCATGATTCAGATCTAGGATATGCTTTATCTACAACCAAATGAGTATGCATTTTATTTGCTGTGTCTTTCTGGTTATTCATCAGTTTCCTCTCTCCATTGTACTCTGCCTCACTTTACCAAACAAAACATATTAATACATCATCTCAATTGTTCAGAGAGTAAGAACCAGGCAACCTCAACATTAAACTCTACAAAGCCAAAATATGTATGTTAAAAGGAGGGGGCAGAAAAGAAAGAAAAAACTACCTAAAGCCCATGTACTTTATTCCAAAGAAGACTCAGAACTTATTTACTACATTTTACAGTCAAGTGTGTCGTGTATGATCACTTAGTTTCTGCACAGAAAATAAATTAGAAATAACTAATTAGAAGGTAACATCCTTGAAGTTTGCAAGAAAACAAAAAAACCTAACCAAAAAGTTGGAAATATTATTAAAACTAGATTCAAGAATAAAAATAACAATCACCTTAGAATAAATTTTAAATGATAAAATCCCATACCATTTCACTTGTTTTGGAAAAAATTAAAAACAGAAACTATTATGTAATAAGGCCTACAACAATAACAGTTGCTCTCTATACTAAACCCCAATAACTTAAGACTAAATTTAGTCCATTTTAAGGATACAGTAAATGTGTAATACATTTTAGAAAAACTTCCGTCAAAAACAGCCAAAATTTTAAGTTTGTTCCCAAAGATTTTTTTTTTTTTTTTTTTTTTTTTTGAGACAGAGTCTCACTTTGTTGCCCAGGCTAGAGTGAGTGCCGTGGCGTCAGCCTAGCTCACAGCAACCTCAAACTCCTGGGGTCGAGTGATCCTTCTGCCTCAGCCTCCCGGGTAGCTGGGACTACAGGCATGCGCCACCATGCCCGGCTAATTTTTTATATATATATCAGTTGGCCAATTAATTTCTTTGTATTTATAGTAGAGACGGGGTCTCACTCTTGCTCAGGCTGGTTTTGAACTCCTGACCTTGAGCAATCCGCCCGCCTCGGCCTCCCAAGAGCTAGGATTACAGGCGTGAGCCACAGCGCCCGGCCTGTTCCCAAAGATTTGTTGTATGGGAATCTTCTCATATCTAAATCATTGATCTCCCAACAATGTTAGAAAAATGTATCTTATTTTTGGATTTATTGTTCAATTTCATTTTCTTTTTTCTTTTTTTTTTTTTTTTTTTTTGAGACAGAGTCTCACTCTGTTGCCCAGGCTAGAGTGAGTGCCATGGCATCAGTCTAGCTCACAGCAACCTCAAACTCCTGGGCTCAAGCAATCCTACTGCCTCAGCCTCCCAAGTAGCTGGGACTTCAGGCATGTGCCACTATGCCTGGCTAATTTTTTCTATATATATTAGTTGGCCAATTAATTTCTTTCTATTTACAGTAGAGACGGGGTCTCGCTCTTGCTCAGGCTGGTTTCAAACTCCTGACCTCAAGCAATCCACCCACCTCGACCTCCCAGAGTGCTAGGATTACAGGCGTGAGCCACTGCGCCCGGCCTCAATTTCATTTTCTTAATTTCAAAAGTAGAGTTTATGTTTGTACCCCATTCTTAAAAGAGGAAAAGTCTAAGTTGATTTTTATTTATATCACCCTTAAGTAATTTTTTCAGTGATTCTCATCCCAGTAGAAAAGGAAATGGCTTCTTATTTGTTCATTGATATGAAAAGATGTGGAGAGATTATAACCATTCTTCTATTTGAAAGATCTTCAAATTGTTGTTATTTAGAAAACAAAACAAAACAAAAAAAGGCCAGCCGTGGTGGCTCACACCTATAATCCTAGCACTCTGGGAGGTCGAGGCGGGCAGATTGCTCGAGGTTGGGAGTTCGAAACCAGCCTGAGCAAGACCCTGTCTCTACTAAAAATAGAAAGAAATTAATTGACCAACTAAAAATATATATACAAAAAAAGATCCAGGCATGGTGGTGGATGCCTGTAGTCCCTGCCACTTTGGAGGCTGAGGCAGGAGGATTTCTTGAGCCCAGGAGTTTGAGGTTGCTGTGAGTTTGAGTTGCTGTGAGGATGACGCCATGGCACTCACTCTAGCCAGGGCAACAAAGTGAGATTCTGTCTCAAAAAAAAAAAAGATTTTGAAAAACATCTAATAACTTCATACTGGATGAAAAGCATATGCCATTGTTTTTAACAAATTTTTAAAACTAGAAAAAAACAAAGCATTACAAAAAATATATTAGAAGTTGAATAAGCAGACACAGTAAAAATAAACATTTCCTAAAAGTTGAAGCCATCTACACAAGATGAAGCTGAGGTAGACATGTGAACATACCCACAGGACCCAGGCAGGTAATAAAACTGAGTGAAGCAGGCCAGGTGTATTAGCAGCAGGAATGATGGGGACTGCAGTGACTGGTAAGCACATGCCCAGTTTTAAAAGGGCAGCTACTGCCCTAATGCTCAGCTCCAGACAACAAGAATGCAGCTCACTAGTGCCTGGATTTCCAAGTCTTCCCCCAAAAAAGTCCAGAAATCCATGAATTTCACTGAGAAATTTCCCTATTTCTCAATGTTGATCATGAGCTGAAATTTAAAGACACTGCAAATAAAACATAAAACATAAATAAAACATGTCTCTAAGGCAGTTTAGTCCAGAGGCCACCTTTGAGCTAATGTATAAAAACTGCTTTCAAAAACATATGAGGGGGCAATGGATAAAAACCTCAGGTCAAACTGGCTTGGGTTTGAATGTTTAATTTACCACTCAACAGTGGATTTTGCTAGAAAAATGATCTCTTCAAGCCTCAGTTTCTTCAACTGTAAAATAACACTCCTTTCTCATAAATGCTGAACAGTGAAACTCCTATCACAATATCAGATATACAAACGGCATCATACAAATGTCCATTATGAAAATGTTATGGTCTTTATAAAAACTTTAAAGAAATCAGACAATATACACCCTTAAAGATCTTAAACAAGTTACTAAAAGCACATTAGAATACAAAGAAGTGCCTGCCATGCCCATTCCCCTTAACCCCTGCTGATAGAGGTCCTGTACATACACACAGAAGATACTGCTAATGTGGGAGAGGGACTCTCAAACTCAAGTTAAAAAGATGAAGAGTCAGAGCTCCTTAAAGATAAACAGTGTGTCCCCTTCATTAATTTCATAAACTCTTATTTGCTGGTGGAAGTCAGAGAATTAGTTTAAGCTTAAGCTTTAACACTTTTAATGCTTTTGGTCAAACTTCCAGAAAACTTTTTTCTAAAGAGTGTACGGCACAAAACAAAGCACTTACACCAAATTTTTAAATACAAAAACATCTCATGCTCCAAAGTTCATTTTATGTATGATTTCATCAAACCAAAACATTAAGAGATTATTTACTGCTCCAGCTGAAATACCTTTTGGCTTCTAAAACACAGCAATTAATTTAAAAAAAGAAAGAAAAGACATTAACTCTCCAACATATCTGTATAAAATACATACATAAGATACATAAAATGTGTTGGGCTATATCTTACAAGAAAAGTTCCAATAAATTTCTGATGTACTTTACAAATAATATAGAAAAGCCTGTTTATGTACGTATTTGAGTACATGTTGATAAACTTTGTGAACTCTTCAAATGTTATGGTATAGACCTATTAAATACAAATACGAGGGATGGAACTGTGCTAGAAATGGACAGCATTAGGAAAGTTTACATTTTATGATTCTAAATACTTTAATTCTCCCTTCTGACTTCCCACCCCAATCATTTGTAGAGCAAGAAAAGATCCACACACAACAATGATCGACAAGTTAGGAAGGGGGAAGCAACTAAATGGGTTTATTAAGTACCTAAAAAAGATTGATACCCTAAAATTAAATCTGTATTTCCACTATTTCTAATATACACATATTCATTTCTCTCATATGTTAAAATAAATATTCAATATGACTGTACTGTGTACACTACAAAACATCATATCTTACAAACCTGACCATAAATAGCTCAAATGAAAACAGCATATATTACAATAAAATTACAAATATCTCCGTGTACCTAAAAACTGCAATATTGATGCTAATTTTAAAATGAAATATTTCTTTGTGCTTTTTTGAAAAAGTTCTGCTTAACAGAAACATAAAATTAGCCTTTTAACTAACGTTTAATGCAACAAAAGACTCAAGTTCGGAACTCAGAAAACTTCAGTGTAAGAGTCTTAACCTGCGAAGATTATGTTGTTCGATTACTTTTTCTTCAAGCATCAGCCTACACTAGTTTCTTAGTGTTTTCATTTTTTTAGAAAGGACATTTTATATACTATTACTTAGTAGTTTAAAGTGCCTCATGGTTGTCTTACTTTTTATTACCTCACAGGGAACAGTGTCTTTAACTTCTGAATATAATCACAAAAAGTGAAAACAGCCAGAAAAGCCATTTGTTGGAAGCCACATTTAAAACACGAATGCAAATGGTAGGTAAAAATGCCCTTACAGAGGGTCTCCAGCACATGATCCTTTTTAAAAGTCAACGTCTACTACCAGCTCTTAAACTAATATGTTTATCTAACAAATGAACACAACAAACTACAACAGAAGTCTGCCTACACAGTACCATCCTCGAACTAAGTACAATACAGAAATATGCTTGGCCCTGCAGTCATAAGTCAAAGTGACAAAGGACAGAAACAATAAACTATGTAAAACATTCAAATATTTGCTAAATTATCAAACTAGGCTACAGACTCATCATAAGCATTCTTGAAAATTTTTCAATTCGATGCTTTTAAGCATACTTTGAGGTTTTTAAGTACACTTTGAGGCAGGTCAAAAAGCTTACCTAAATTAAAGCACTTTACACAAGAACAAAATGATGTAGCTGGTCCTGAGATACACTGGAAATAAAAATCATCGTCTTCAAAACACGAGTCAAGAAATTATATGCTTTCAGCAAATTTAACTTTAATATGGACGGAGGAGGGGGCACTGTTTTGACAATCCACTAAGTACACAGTACGTCTACTCCACCTGAGAGTTTAAGAAAACTCCTCAAGTTGGGTCACCCTGGGACCAAACTTTTCCTCCGCGAAGTCCAACCCTGCCTACGGATCAAAGAACATCCAGAAACGGCTGGCTCACCCTTTCCAACCAAACCCTTTCCCACGGGCCACAGAATGTTTTCAATGAACACAAACACACCATCCCGCGATCGCTCTCCAAACACAGGGCACATGGAGAGCCGAAGCCACTCATCCCAGCCAGACAAGCGGGAGACGACGGTGACCACTCCGCCGGCGGCCCCTCCGCAGAACTGGGTCGGTCAAGATCGCCGAGCCCGGTAAAGAACAATGCACACGAGCCCAGCCGCAAACATCACAACTTCCCACGGATCTGCGCGGCGGAGCGGACTCCGGAATCCGCGACGGGGCACGGGCTGGGGGCTGGGGAAGGAATGGTGAGGAGGGTGAGCGCCGAACGAGGACAGCGAGACAGCCAGCCCCGCCGAGGCTGCCTGCGCCGGCGCGCGCCGAGCGGACCGGAGGGATGCGGCCACCGGCCTGGGCTCCACGCCTCTCGCCTAGCGACCCGGATCTACCGACTTCTCTTCTCAGGGAGCCGAATCCTGCCTCCCGTGCCGCCAGGGCGGTGGGGGGCGAGGAAGGCCTCGCCGGGGGCTCGCAGCCTCCTCGGCCCGCCACGTACGGGAACGCGGCCGGTGCGCTGGGGACAATAGGGAGCCGGGAGCGGGAAGCGCGGCGCGCCCGAGTGGCGCCGCTGGCCGGCCGGGCTGACTGACGCGCCGCCGGCGCGGCGCGACTGGGTTCCGCTCGGCCCGGCCGCCGCTCAGCCGTGGTCGCTGCGCCCCCGGCGCTCGCGGTCGTGCCTCACCTCCCAGCCCCGCCGCCCAGGAGAGGAGCAGAATTAACACTCTCAGCAACACCATCTTCCGCTGCCGCCGCCTCCTCACGGGTTAACAGCAGCACATCGATCCGGAGGGAGAAGCTAAAGGGGCTTGGTCCAGAGCCTCCTCGGGAAGCCAGGACCTCCCCCGGCAGAAGAAACGACGAAGCACCTCCCTCTCGCTCCACTTCAGGGGCCGGCAACGCTCCTAGCGCCTCCAAAACAGGGACCTCCCGCCCCCTCGTTCGCTTCCTTCCTCCCTTCCCCGCGTTCCTTCTCTAGCTCCTTCCCTCTTCTCTACTCCCCTCCCCCGAACCCCGGGCCTCCGCCTCCTTCCTCACCACGTGAGGTGCGGACGCCCAACCAGCTCGCGGAGCCGCGCCCCTACCTCACGCCCCTCCTCGTCCCCCAGGCGCTTCAGGGGCGCGCGCATGCGCACGGAGGCCGATTCCCCGGCTGCTAGGCCCGCCGCCGCTTCCTGTCCGCCGGCGGAGAGCTGGGATTGGGCTTGGGAGGCGGGGTCTCCTGCGGTCCCGCCCCCGGACGGGAGCGCGCCTACGCGGTGAGAGTGCCCCGCTACGTCTCAGCGCGGTTGAGGACTGTCCCACTTCTCAACTTCACAAGTAACGGAGGTTTGTGTCTCTTCTTTCTCTGCTTCGCGTGATGCACCACAGCTACCAAGTAAACAAAAACAAAGTCCCAACAGCAGTGATTATAGCAGCGACAGCCACCAGTGACCGGAACATTAACGTAAAGACCTTCAAGCAGCAAGAAGAAAAGACACCATGCATAAGGTGTAGTCTTCTGAGCTCCTCACAAATTTATGTCACAGGCTAGGCCTTAGCCTTTGTAAAAGCATGCAGCCTAACCAGAGGGTCCTAAATCTCCAGCGCAAAAAAATGTCCTCTTTACCTCTCTCTGTCCCATCTCTGAAGCAAACCTTCTCATATCTTCTCCCCAACTTCTTTAAAGCTCATTTTTGGTATCTCAGTAACTCATTTTGATTTTTAAACTTATATTTCATGAACTAAGACTTTTTCATGGCATTTAATTAGGTATTCTTCGTCTATTTGGCATCCTGCTTGAATAAGCTTAATTAGGGAACATAAATAGTAATACTATTGATACTAATAATAAATTAGGATTCTTATACTTTTACCTTGTATATTTTATACAATTTATTACCATTACTATTAGTCAACGGTGTGCTTCTTTAATTCTTAGTTTGAGAAATGAATGATTATAGTTTTGTTCCAATGTTAGTAAGCTCAAAAATGCAGTCAAGTTTCAAAACCATCATTAATTTGTCCATTTATTTATTTTTTTTTTTTAAACAGAGTCTCACTTCGTTGCCCAGGCTAGAGTGAGTGCAGTGGTGTCAGCCTAGCTCACAGCAACCTCAAACTCCTGGGCTCAAGCAATCCTGCTGTCTCAGCCTCCGGAGTAGCTGGGACTACAGGCATGCACCACCATGCCCAGCTAATTTTTTCTATATATATATTAGTTGGCCAATTAATTTCTTTCTATTTATGGTAGAGACGGGGTCTTGCTCTTGCTCAGGCTGGTTTCAAACTCCTGACCTGGAGCAATCCACCCGCCTTGGCCTCCCAGAGTGCTAGAATTACAGGCGTGAGCCACTGCGCCCAGCCTAATTTGTCCATTTATAATGAGGTGTATGGAATCATCAGAGGATGGCAGAATCTGATGAATTATTTTTGTGCTTTCTTAAAAGATCCAATCTTAGAATAGAGTTACCTACAGACATTGCATATCACCTGTGCTTTTTACTATTCTCTTGTGGTGGTGCTGTCAACAAATGATGTTTTCATTTTCTGTATATTAGACCATCTTGTAGATGTTTGTGTTGTACATTATTTTTTTTATGTTTTCAGAGACTGAATCTTGCTGTTGCCCAAGCTGGAATACAGTGGCTGATCATAACTCAGTGCAGCCTCTTGAGCTCCTGGACTCAAGCTATCCTCCTGCCTCAGTCTCCAGAATAGCTGGAACTACAAGCAGGCATCACCATGCCCAGCTAATTTTTTTTGAGATGGGGGTCTCACTGTGTTGCACAGGCTGGGCTTGAACTCCTGGCCTCAAGCAGTCCTCCTAAATAGGCATCCCATAGTGCTGGGATTATAGGCATGAGCCACCCCACCCAGCCTATTTTTTATAATTAATGCCAGTAATTAGAGACAATTGGCACTTTCCCTTAAAATTCAACTGGAAAAAAATCCAAAACTGTATGTTACTACAAAGGTGATCACTGAAAATTACATTTAAAATTGTCTTTCTTTTATTTGTAATGTGTGAATGGCATTACATACCAGCATTGTAATGAATGGTATTTTGTTTGAAGTCTTAACTTATTCGTTATTAATATTTTGCAAATGTTTAGAAAGCTGATGAAATGCAGAAGTATAAGGTCTGCATCTGTACCATTACAAACTGCTTGAGTTTGACTGTCAGCTGTAACATTTATAAGCTGTGTGATTTTTTTTTTATTTTTTCTCATTTTTCCTTTTTAAGAACTCTTCCTGTGTCAAGCTGTGTGATTTTGACCAAGTTATTTCACCTTTCTAACCTCAATATTTCTTTTGTAAAACGTGAATGAAAAAAATATTTGCCTCATGACATTGTTTTGATGAATAAATTTAAATGCGTTAACATTTGTAAAGCGATTATATCAGTGCCTGGCAGATAATATCTGCTATATAAGTGTTAAGTAAAAATATATAAATATCATAGTCTTTCCATGAACACTCAAAAATCCATTTGAAAGCACTAATTATTTTAATAGCATTACGTCCTCAGCAATGATACACAGTTTTGACACTACCAGCATAATAAAAGTTATCTTCAAGTATTAATAGAAAAATTCAGCTAGAAAGCAAATGGTCATATACTATATGGTATATTAGATCAGCAATACTAGAGGAAAATGTTTGTTGCACAGACTTAAGGCCAATCCTGGGAAACATTTCAACAGTTACATTTTTAATTTTCAACTTCTACTAAACTGCCTGCTAGATGTCCCACTGTCATGCCAAACTCAATATATTTAACTTATCTCTGATTATGGCACCACTACTCTCCCAGGAACTTGGAATCATCTTAGATTCTTCTTCCCTTTTCACCAAATCATACTGAATCTTCCCTAAAAATGTCTTTCTTATGCCTTTAATCCTTCCCTTCCCACTGCTGTTACTCTGATTCACACAATTATTTTCTCTTACTTAGATTGCTGCAGGACTGCTAATTCATCTCCCTTAACTTCAGTCTCTCTTACTTCTGGTCCTGCTTTCAAACCTCACCTTAATCCACTGCAATTTACTTCCACCTAGCTTCCTAAGAAGCTACATTTGCTAGGGCCATCAAAGATCTATTACTTAAACTCCATCTAAGGCTAAAAAAGAGAAGAAAAAAGATCTGTTAGTTATCAATGTCACTGGATACCTTCACTCCCTATATTACTGGACCTGTCTAACAATTAACACTGTCTCTTCAAAAACTTCCAATATTTTCTGAGACCTTGCTCACTCTCATTTTCTTCCTTTTTTTTTTTTTTTGAGACAGAGTCTCGCTTTGTTGCCTAGGCTAGAGTGAGTGCCGTGGCATCAGCCTAGCTCACAGCAACCTCAAACTCCTGGGCTCAAGCGATCCTTCTGCCTCAGCCTCCCGAGTAGCTGGAACTACAGGCATGCGCCACCATGCTCGGCTGTTTTTTTCTATATATATTAGTTGGTCAATTAATTTATTTCTATTTTTGGTAGAGACGGAGTCTCGCTCAGGCTGGTTTCGAACTCCTGACCTTGAGCAATTCGCCCGCCTCAGCCTCCCAAAGTGCTAGGATTACAGGCGTGAGCCACCACACCTGGCACATTTATTCTTTTTTTTTTTTGAGACAGAGTCTCGCTTTGTTGCCCAGGCTAGAGTGAGTGCCGTGGCGTCAGCCTAGCTCACAGCAACCTCAAACTCCTGGGCTTAAGCAATCCTACTGCCTCAGCCTCCCGAGTTGCTGGGACTACAGGCACGAGCCACCATGCCCGGCTAATTTTTTTTATATATATATATTAGATGGCCAATTAATTTCTTTCTATTTTTATAGTAGAGATGGGGTCTCGCTCAGGCTGGTTTTGAACTCCTGACCTTGAGCAATCCGCCCGCCTCGGCCTCCCAGAGTGCTAGGATTACAAGCGTGAGCCACCGCGCCCGGCCTCATTTATTCTTATATTCTACAAAATTCAGCTTAGAGAATTCCTTCAATAATTCATTTTTTTTTTTTTTTTTTTTTTTTTTGAGACAGAGTCTCGCTTTGTTGCCCAGGCTAGAGTGAGTGCCGTGGCATCAGCCTAGCTCACAGCAACCTCAAACTCCTGGGCTCAAGCGATCCTCCTGCCTCAGCCTCCCAAGTAGCTGGGACTACAGGCATGTGCCACCATGCCCGGCTAATTTTTTTTTTTTTTCTATATTAGTTGGCCAATTAATTTCTTTCTATTTATAGTAGAGACGGGGTCTCGCTCTTGCTCAGGCTGGTCTCGAACTCCTGACCTCGAGCAATCCGCCCACCTCGGCCTCCCAGAGAGCTAGGATTACAGGCTTGAGCCACCGCGCCCGGCCTAATAATTCATTTTAAGATACATTTTTTTGTGGATTTTACTTGCTGTGTAAAAGAGGAGACAGAAGAAAAACACAAAATCCACTTCTGGGGAAAGGAGAACAGTGAAAAACAATGAAATATGATATTCATAACTTAAGGTATTTATAAAGTAGGTAATAATTGTCAAATTCCTTTAAAATGTAAAGGAATAGATGCTTCTTCCCTTCTGTAAAATCTTATCTATTTATTAATATTTATTTATTTATTACAGATGAGATCTCACTCTGTCACCCAGGCTGGAGTGCAGTGGCATGAACATAGCTCACTGCAACCTCAAACTTCTGGGCTCAAGGGATCTTCCCACATTAGCCTTTTGAATAGCTGGGACTACAGGTGCCTGGCTCCATTTACATACTTCTAATGTAGCTTTATCAAACTGTATTGTATTTATTTAATATCATCCCTAATTCTTTTTTTTTTTTTTTGATAGAGTCTCACTTTGTTGCCCAGGCTAGAGTGAGTGCTGTGGCATCAGCCTAGCTCACAGCACCCTCAATCTCCTGGGCTCAAGCGATCCTACTGCCTCAGCCTCCCGAGTAGCTGGGACTTACAGGCATGCACCACCATGCCCAGCTAAAATTTTTTTTGTATATATATTTTTAGTTGGTCAATTAATTTCTTTCTGTTTTTAGTAGAGATGGGGTCTCGCTCAGGCTGGTTTCAAACTCCTGACCTCGAGCAATCCGCCCGCCTCGGCCTCCCAGAGTGCTAGGATTACAGGCATAAGCCACCACGCCCGGCCTCATCCTTAATTCTTGAGACAGGTATGAATCACATAATATAGCGGTTTTAAAACAGAGCCTCCCAAAGTTTAGCAAATATATATCTAACACATGTTCATTAAATCTCAATACTAAAATAGGCTCCACTCCACAAATTTATTCAAAAACTAGGAATGGGCAAGGCACAGTGGCTCACGCCTGTAAAATGTAGCACTTTGGGAGGCGAAAGTGGGAATGCTCGAGCCAGGAAGTTTGAGACCAATCTGGGCGAGACCATCTCTAGCAAAAAATTTTAAAATTAGCCAGGCATGGTGGTGCACACCTGTAGTCCCAGCTACTGGAAAGCTGAGGCAGGGGGATCACGTAAGCCCAGGAGTTTGAGGTCGCTGTGAGCTATGATGATGCCACTGCACTCTAGCCTGGGAAACAGACTTTGAGACTTTGTCTCAAAACAAAACCAAAAAAACAAAACAAAACTAGTAATGGCCTCTCACTGTCTAAAACCCTGCTATCTTATTCAAACAGTCAAGATGCTTTATAATATAAGTTCATTTGTCTAACCTATTCCCTCTTCTCCTTTAGGTGAACCTTCTACTGCATCCAAACTAGTCTACACTTGGTAACCTCAAAAGCATCTTAAACTTTTCTCCATCCTTTTTGTCCCATTTCTTTTCTTGCTGATACAGTGTTACATAGCCTTTAAAGCACAGGTACAACCTGGTAGCTCATAAACCAAATTAGACTCACAGATATGTTTGGTTTGGTTTGACTTGTAGTTAAGTCTTTTTTTATTAATTATTCATCAATATTCAATAATTGGGAGCTTTCATGGTAAAACCAATATTCTAGATTTGTCTGTGAAAAGTTAAAAGGGTCAGGAAGACCTAGATCCTTATATAACATCAGTTGGCATAAACTGAGTACAGGCTGCCCTCTTTGGACTGGGTTTGTCTAATCTTACCCTAGCCTAAGTTTTCCCTGTCATGATTTGAGTTTGTGACCCCTGTTTCAAGAACTAGACCAAGTTCCAAACAGACCTTAAAGTTTTTTCCTAGACCCCTCTGGCCCCAGTAATTCCATTCACATTTTCATCTAAAACACCTATTAATATTATTTATATCTTTCATCTGCAATTAATAATGTATTACTTTATGGACACTCTCTTTATCCTGATATTAATGAGCCTTGAAAGGTGTTGAGGTAAAGGAGAGGACACCTCAAAAACCTTACAGGGTTGCAGTGATAATTATTGTTCATTCATTCAACAAATATTTATTCTGCTTCTACTATGGGGATTTCCAGATTACCAAAGCAATATTCGTGACATGGTGCCAGCCACCTTGATAAGCACTTAA
Organism: Microcebus murinus; assembly: GCF_040939455.1. Lineage (NCBI taxonomy): Eukaryota > Metazoa > Chordata > Mammalia > Primates > Cheirogaleidae > Microcebus > Microcebus murinus. The sequence continues at coordinate 95,258,289 of NC_134109.1, forward strand.
TATACATTTATTCTTTGCAACAATGCAGTAAAAAGTAGATATGTCCCATTTTACAGATGAGGAAACTGAGGCACGCTATGCTTCTAACCCAAATTTGTTTTACTCCAAATCTTATGGTGTAGTCCTTTGAATTTCTACCCTTATTATCATTAAGATGGTCCAAAATTTGCTTCTTAACCTTGAAGGTCCAGAAGCCTAATTTTTCTCAGTGCAACCTGAGTTAATCAACTGAAAAGAACTAATTCATGGGAGCTAAACTCTCAAGGAATTTATGTTTTAAAATGTCACCTTATAATTTTACAAGTTAGATACTCATGTTAGCAAGTCAGCATACTCTTTTATCATCAGTACTTGAGAAGTTAAATTGTAATTGGAAGTGGCTTAGTCAATAAGGCATCACTGCAGAAAAAATTAATAGAATGGTTTTACTGACTGGTTCATCCCACTGTTCAACTTACTATGCCTCAATAGAACCTACAGAGGGAACAGACAGACCATCCACTTGTTCAGACAACCTCCACAGTAGATGGTGATCAAAGCACACTGTGACAAACCCTTATGTTTTGGGATCTTCTCTAGACTCCGTGCAGACCATCATCTCCCTTTCTGTTATTATATGCTTTCATAAGGAATAATATAATTGATTAGACTGTAAATTTTTTATATTTATTCAGACTTTCATTCAATTTCCAGGCTTTACTTTTACTTCTTTTAAACATTATATGAATCCTGTCTTCTAAGGGAACTATTATAAATAACTAAGCTGAAACATTTTACACTGATTTGGTTATTTCTCATCTTTCTTCATAGTACCTTTATGCACTTCCTACAGGTGTCATATTTTTATTTCACTTGTAGATGCTTATGTTTTGTCTTCCTAACCAGATCGTAACCACTTTGAGGGCAGTTACAATAATAATATATTTGAAGAACTCTTTATAATTTATAAATCCCTGTAATCCTAGCACTCGGGGAGGCTGAGGCAGGAGGATTGCTTGAGGTCAGGAGTTCCAGACCAGCCCAAGCAAGAGCAAGACCCTGTATTACTAAAAATGGAAAAAAATTAGCTAGGTAACTAAAAATAGCAAAAAGAAAAAAAAAGTTAACCAAATGTGGTGGTGCATGCCTATAGTCCCAGGTACTTGGGAGGCTGAGACAGGAGGATTGCTCGAGCCTAGGAATTTGAGGTTGCCATAAGCTAAACTTATGCCATGGCACTGTAGCCTGGACAACAGAGCCAGACTCTGTCTCAAAAAAAAAAAAAAAAAAATTTCAAATCCCTTATTATAAATTCCCATTTCATTCACAAAACCACATAGTAAAATCATTCAGGCTAATATTTTCCCCCTGACTTTTTTTTTACACAATATGAAAACTGAAATTAAGATAATAAATTGACCTACCTAAGCTTGTAAAATTAGTCAATGTCAAAACCAGGATCTTGGGGGGGAGGGTCTCTATTCATCACAATTTTGCTACATTAGGCTGCCTCCATGTGACCATGCTCAGTATTCTCTTCTGTGCCCCAGAGCACTACATCGTAAGTATTCAATAAATAATTATGGACGTTCATTATTGTAATTATAAGTCAAATTAGTCATAATTCTTACTATATGCTTATTAACAATTACCTACTATACTTCTCAACAATGCAAGTGGTTGTTATCTGATATTGTTCTAGATCAGTGTTTCTCAATGTATAGCCAGTGGAATATCTGCATTAGAGTCACTTAGGATGCTTGTCAAAAATACAGATTCCTGGACTTTTCTCCAATTCCATTAAATCAGAATTCCTGGGGATAGAGCCCAGAAATAGGCATTTTAACAGGCTTCGCACATGAAAGTTAATGTCACTGAAGTTTGACAACCACTATTTTAAACAAGCATAATGAAGAATACAGTAAAAACAAAAGACCAGATTCCCTTGGAAAGTCTGTGTCAACATATAAAAATAATAGAAAAGAGGATATATTTTCTTGATTATAAGATACCCTCAATTATAAAATACACCATTGATTTAATGGTAGCTTTTGAAGAAAAGAGTGGTTTTCTAAAATGAGTATATTTAGCTTTTGTATTAAGAAGACAAAATTACTTATTTACATTAAACATTTAAATTGTAAAAATAGACTTATTGATTATGAGAAAAATTAAACTACTTGAATGTTTTAAGGCTGAGTGATTTAGAGATTGATACTAACATGAAAAAATATGGGAAAGACAAGAACAACAAAAAATTGAGATCAGAATGCTAAATATAGCCTTTTTTTTTTTTTCTTTTTTGAGATAGAATCTCACTCTGTTGCCCTGGCTAGAGTGCCATGGCGTCAGCTCACAGAAACCTCAGACTCCTGTGCTCAAGCAATCTTTCTGCCTCAGCCTCCCAACTAGCTGGGACTACAGGCATGCGGCACCATGCCTGGATAATTTTTTCTCTATATTTTTAGCTGACGAATTAATTTCTTTCTATTTTTAGTAGAGACGGGGTCTTGCTCTTGCTCAGGCTGGTTTTGAACTCTTGACTTTCAGCGATCAGCCTGCCTCGGCCTCCCATTAAATATAGTCTTAGACATTGCTTTGAAGGTAGGATCATCTCTTGATCAATTGATCTATCTACATCCCCCACCCCAAGGGAGAGTGTATAGGGAAAAAATGGCCAAAAGACTAACTTTGGAGCATTATAGAGTTCTGGAAGAGTAATGAAAAATAACATTGGCTATAGAATGTGAATTTAGAAGCCTTCTACTCTCTGTTTCTAGGGTTATTTCTTTGCCATGCAAGTGGTTAGGGGTCACTTTCCCTAATGCTAGAATAGTAACTCTAAAACTTTACCATGGATCAGAATCACCTGGAGGTCTTGTTAAAACACATAATTCAGGCCAGGTGTGGTGGCTTGCGCCTATAATCCTAGCACTTTGGGAGGCTGAGGCGGGAGGATTGCTTGAGCTCAGGAGTTCGAGACCAGCCTGAGCAAGAGCGAGACCTGGTTTCTACTATAAATAGAAACAAATTAGCCAAAGAACTAAAAATAGAAAAATATTGCCAGGCTTGGTGGTGTGTGCCTGTAGTCCCAGCTACTCAGGAGGCTGAGGCAGGAGGATCGCTTGGGCCCAGGAGTTTGAGATTGCTGTGAGCTAGGCTGATGCTACCGTACTCTAGCCAGGGCAACAGAGTGAAACTCTTATCTCAAAGAAAAAAAAAAAAAAAAACCACATAATTCAGCCGGGTGTGATGGCTCATGCCTATAATTCCAGCACTTTGGGAGGCTGAGGTGGGAGGATTGCTTGAGGCCAGGAGTTCGAGAGCACCCAGGGCAACAGAGTGAGACCCCCCCCACCCCCCCGCCCCGGCTCCCTCCCACGCCTCATCTCTTAACAAGTAAAACTAGCCAAGCCTGGGTGGCGGGCGTGCACCTGTAGTCCCAGTTACTTGAGAGGCTGAGGCAGGAGGACCATGTGAGTCCAGGAGTTTGAGGTTACAATGAGCTAGGGGATTTCATTTTTAACAAGTTCCCAGATGATGTCAATACTGCTAATCTAAAAACTACACTTTGAGAACAACTGCACCAGAGTTGACAGATATCTGGCAAACTAGTAGGTTAGCAGGACAAAAGTATTCTTTTTTTCTTTTTTTTTTTTTGAGACAGAGTCTGGCTCTGTTGCCCAGGCTAGAGTGCCATGGTGTCAGCCTAGCTCACAGCACCCTCAAACTCCTGGGCTCAAGCAATTCTTCTGCCTCAGCCTCCCAAGTGACTGGGACTACAGGCATGCGCCACCATGCCCTGCTAATTTTTTCTATATATATTTTCAGTTGGCCAGATAATTTCTTTCTATATTTAGTAGAGATGGGGTCTTGCTCTTGCTCAGGCTGGTTGTGAACTCCTGACCTCGTGCAATCCTCCCGTCTCAGACTCCCAGAGTGGGAGGATTACAATCGTGAGCTACCAGCCCCCAGTCAGGGCAGAAGTATTCTTGAAGAGAGAAATCCTAAGGACAGAGGGAGGCAGGCGTGATGTAAGTGATCTAGCAACAAAACTTTCATATTGGCATAAGACTGGGGAATAGGGATCCTGAGTTGAAAGTGACATATATTCCTTGAAATCATTTCTAGTGCAAACGACTGGGGCCCATATTTAGATCCCACTTTTAAAAAGGACTACATAAATAAAATTGAGAGAACTATTTCACTAATACTGTAGCATATTTGGACTCGAATAAAAGGGAAGAGAAAGTTATTTCCCTCCATTCACCATCATGTATCTTTAGGATCACCAGGACAGATGAGCATCTGGTAAAGCAGCATGGAGTAGAAGCAGCACCTGGTGGAATATCATAGGATTGGATTTGTTTCTAAACAGGTGTGGGACTCCCTGTGGGGGCTCTCGGAAATAATTGAATCGAGGATGTATTTTGCAGGAGGCTGGAATTTCGGCAAGCAATTGAAGGCCAGAGCCAGGGCAATTTGAGTTACATGGAAACCTTTGATTTTAACTCAGAATTTTTTCACATATCTTGAATAGAAAGCTGAAAGAGGAGGAGTAAAGGTATATATGCCCCATGCCTGTGCAGTCTTCTGCTCAGAGCTAATTCTGATACAGCTGACAGTAAAGAACCATCAATTTATTTTTAGTGGCACCATCAATATAATAAAAGCAGGATGTTTGAATTATAGCTCATATAGGTTTATATGAGGATAAGGATAAGCTGAGGAAGAGAGCATAGGCTGGGGAATAATTAGAATGCTGCTACACTCTAGTGGTGAGGAGATAAGGTCTCAGGGGTGGCCACAGAAGGAATGAAGAAAGGAAAGGGGTACATACTATCAACAGGACTTGATGGATGAGGTAGTAATCAGTAAACTAGGGTAAAAATCAAAGATGGCACCACGTTTTCTGTCATAGTAGCTAAAAAAGTTGTGATTCAACTAAGAAAAACAGAATTTTAAAAGAATAATCATTTTGACAGTTGAAGATGTATTTTTTGCATTTATTAAGCCTGAGGTAGTAATCAACCTGTGATTTTAATTAGGAGAGTACTGTATAGTTTTTTGTTTGTTTGCTTTTTATTTTTTGGGATCAAGTCTAGCTCAGTCACACAGGCTGGAGTGCAGTGGCATCATCATAGCTCAAAGCAACCTCAAACTCCTGGGCTCACTTGATCCTCCTGTCTCAGCCTCCCAAGTAGCTGGGACTACAGGTGCACACAATCACACCAGGCTAATTTTTTATATTTTTAGTAGAGACCAGGCCTCGCTCTTGCTCAGGCTGGTCTTGAACTCCTGAGCTCAAGTGATACTCCCACCTCAGCTTCCCAGAGTGCTAGATTACAGGCATGAGCCACCGCGCCAACCTGTATAGTTTAATTCTTCCTTATTTAACACTGAAAGATTTTCCATCTGAATTTTTATAACATTTATTGTTTGTGCCACTCATTTAATGTTAATTATAAAGTGATTTATATTACCAATGTTGATTCATGTGACTATCATATTTCCCAAAACAGATTTTGCACTCCCAAAGAGTAAGACCAATGTTTTACACTTGTATTTCCCATATCTCACTCTCTAGAACTATCAATAATTATATGCTAAGTATACTTTTCTGAAGCAAATGGCTCAAATAGCTTCAGAATAGTATAAAGGACACATTACCAATTATAATTGATATGGGGGCCATGCATGGTACCATGCACAGGTAGTCCCAGCTACTTGGGAGACTAAGGTGGGAGGGTTGCTTAAGAAAAAAAAAAAGAAAAAAGACTTCATCCCTGCAAGGTCTGAGAAAAAGAAATTATAATCAATATTCTAAAAGATGTAAGGTCAGGATGTCTTTAAAGGAATAAGAACCAGGCAGAACTCTTGAAAATTAAATATATGTAATAGAACAAAAACAGTATAAAGTCAGAGAAGAGATAATTATCAAAGAAATAAAAATAAGAAATTTCATAGAACTGAAGGATATAAGTTTCCACACTAAATGTGATCACCAAGTACCCAGCCCAGTGAATAAAGCAAGACCCACACAAAGATATATCAAACACTGAAATGTCAGAACATCAAGAATAAAAAGAAGGACAAATAAACTTCAAAGAGAAGAAACAGGTTATATACAAAGGTTCGGGAGTCATGATAATATCAGACTTCTCTATAATCACCTGGAAGCTAGAATACAATTGACCAATGACTTCAAAATGGAGAAAAAGTATTTTTTTTTTTTTTTTTGAGACAGAGTCTCACTTTGTTGCCCAGGCTAGAGTGAGTACCGTGGCGTCAGCCTGGCTCACAGCAACCTCAATCTCCTGGGCTCAGCGATCCTACTGCCTCAGCCTCCCGAGTAGCTGGGACTACAGGCATGCGCCACCATGCCCGGCTAATTTTTTGTATATATATTTTTAGTTGGTCAGTTAATTTATTTCTATTTTTAGTAGAGATGGGGTCTCGCTCAGGCTGGTTTCAAACTCCTGACCTTGAGCAATCCGCCCGCCTTGGCCTCCCAAAGTGCTATAGGATTATAGGCGTGAGCCACCACACCTGGCCTAGAAAAAGTATTTTTAATTCTGAATTTTATACCCAGCAAAATGATAAAATATAAAAGTAGAACAAAGGTCTTTTTCAGACATACAAAAGTCTACAAAAATTTACTTCCATGTACTCTTTCTGAGGAAGCTAATTAAGATTATGTTCCACCAAAGCAAAGATAGAGGAAAACAGGAGCTCCGAGAAACAAAGGAATCAACATAGAAGAGAGAAGGAAGAAATTCCTAAGAAAATAGTGAAGAGAAATCCCAGGATGACCGCTGTGCAGCAGATCTATAAAACAAGAAGTGCAGATCAGAGTAAGAGGAGTGTTCCAGGAGGGATGTATATAAGATTAAAATGGGCCTGAGAGATAACTTGATATGACTGATCATACTGGTAAGTCTGTGACTAAGTTGGTGGTAAGTAAAGAATTAAACAGAATAATCAGGCAATTGTTAATACTAGAAAAGGTTAGAAGTTTAACAGGAAAAGTATTCACAGTGAAATATCAGACTTAGTAGTGAATATTTACATAACTCTAATGCTTTAAACTTTCAGTACTTTATTTAGTCAAAAATTGTGAAATAACTGGGAGGTTGGAGCAATGGGAGGAAGAATGATATGAGAGAAGATAAGTAGATTCTAATTTTCCATGGGAATACATCAATAAACAATGTCTATAATTTTTAAGTGAAGAAAGTGTAATTATATTTCTCAGAAGTATGGGGACAAGAAGCTAAAGAACAGCTATGAGTCTGGGCACATCACACCTATAGGCCCAGCTATTCAGGAGGCTGAGGCAGGAGGATTGCTTAACCCCTAGAGTTACAGGCTGTAGTATACGGTGATGGAGACTGTGAATAGCCACCACACTCCAGCTTAGGCAACATAGCGAGACGTCATTTCTTAAACAAAACAAAACAAAACAAAAAAATAGCTATGAGTTGAAAGGAACTGAACAGGACTCAAGGGTATGGAAGAATAGAGCAAGGAACTGCTTTGTTTTTCTATAAACTACTTAACTTTTAAGAATATTACATCTGTAACTTTGAAAAGTAATTTTTAAAACTTGAGTAGTAATCATTTAACTTAAAAATGGCTATCTTACTTCACAGTTTAGCTAAAGATACATATAAACAAAATAAGAATGAGACATTTATCAGTTTGTCTGCTGGTATTCTCCCTAGATGCCACTCTCCACCTCCCTTAGAAAAATATGTATATTTTCATATACTTAAATAACTACCTTTATTTTCATGGCTGTTCATCTTGGCTTATGTAATTGTTGACAACACATGAAAAGAAAATTGCTTCTGTTTCCTTTTGTTACAAATAAATTATTAAATGATACATGATTTGAAATATATACCGGTAAAAACTACCAGAGCAAGTACAGGTTTATCCAAGTAGAGTTTTTGAAAAATGGTGAAGGGCTATTATTTGAGAAGTGTGCTCCATGACTTCTGGCTCTACTGTGGTTCACTGGCCTATAAATGATTTATTCATTCAATTTATTAATGTAACACAACTCCTTTTTACATTTGAGGCACCATGCTAAATTCTGAATTTCCTGAAATCTATAGTATTCTGTTTTATGTTCAAAGCCTAAAATACTATAAAGTGCTTAATCCAGGAGCATATATTTTTTTTAATTTTATTTTTATTTATTTATTTTTGCAATAGAGTCTTGCTCTGTTGCCCAGGCTAGAGTGCTGTGGCTTCAGCTTAGCTCACAGCAACCTCAAATTCCTGGGCTCAGGCTGTCCTCCTGCCTCAACCTCCCAAGTAGCTGGGACTATAGGCCTGTGCCACAACACCCAACTGATTTTTTCTATTTTTAGTTGTCTGGCTAATTTCTTTCTATTTTTAGCAGAGACGGGTCTCACTCTTGCTAAGGTTGGCCTCAACCACCTGACCTCAAGCAATCCTCCCACCTAGGCCTCCCAAAGTGCTAGGGTTATAGGCCCAGCTTTTAGCAACGTATATCTTAATCTATTAACATCTGCAATTATTTTTTAGGGAAAAAGTTAGAATTTAACAACAGGAATTGCTTATGGATTGACATGGAGATGAAAAGCATACAAAACTCCTAAAGTCAACGTTCTGAAGAAGCTCTCCATTATCTTTTCTAATTACCCTGTTTTCCTAGAGTTGGATAAATATCATAGTATTATGTCAAAGGTAAAAAGGGTGAAGGGGACTGATATGCATTCTCAGGAGAATGAACTTCTCAAGCAAGTATATACATTCAAGAGTACATGGCAGGGCACTGTGGCTCATGCCCACAGTTCCAGCTACTCCTGAGGCCGAGGAGGATCACTTGAGCCCAGGAGTTTGAAGTTGCAGTGAGCTAGGCTGATACCACAGCACTCTAGCTCAGGCAACAGAGCAAGACTCTGTCTCAAAAATAAATAAAAAGTTCAGCAATAAGAAAACAAATCACCAGACAGTAAGCCACATGAAAATATGCGCTCTGTGATCCACCATGGCGTTTCCACTGCCAAACAGTATCATCAACGTATTTGGTACTAAAATGTATTAAATGAATAGATGAAATACTACTTTGTAATTTTGTCTGCCTTCTCTAACCAACAGAAATACAAAAACATCACATTCTATTATGTATCAAGTATTTGTCTGACTGTTAAGGAAGATCTGTCTTGTTAATTTTTGTGTCCCTAGGGTCTACAAAATTGAAAGGCAAAAATGGGGGGTGGGGGGAGCCTTTTCCTGGAACAGGTCAGAGAAGGACCCACATACATTTTATTTGTTACCAACAAAACTTCCCGAAGTCAATCTTCTTTGAAAACTGCATGGCCCTAAGAGGAGTCAATTCTAATTAGGAAAAAAATCACTCTTTCAGGAGCAAGTACTTGCCACTGCAAGCAAAGTGAAGCCAAGTTAGCAAAACCGCAAAGACCTGGCCAATTCCAACACAAGATAATTTATTATTATTGGCCCAAATTACACACTTTATTTTGCTGCGCAGGCCAATGTCCACAACCGCACTGACGCCTCCCGTAGGGAGAACGTTTCACCAGTAGCTGGTGAGAAGCACAGTAACTCGGAATAGATGCCAGCCTTTAAAATCTGCATCTCGTGAGAGATGCCTTCCATTTTCCATATCACAAGCTGGTGAAACAAGTCTCCTGAGCCCTTCAGGGACAAGCTCTTTTCCAAATGCCACAACCACCTCCAGTTCACCATGCCCAAGGCTGGGCCACACACAACCCAGCTCTATAAGCGTCTAAGCGGCCGGCCGCCCGGCTGCCTTTAAAGAAGCCGCGCACCGCCAGGCTGCCCCGGACTTCAACTTCCGGCCACAGAGTGAGAGGATGTTTTCCTACTGGAGCTGAGCCGCGGGGGCGCGCCCGGCGGTGGGCCACGCCCTCCTGGCCACGCCCGGCCTTCCGGGCGCCCACTCCGGTAAGCGCGCGGGAGGGGCGGGGCCACGTGGGCGGCTGCTGCCTGGTTCGCCTTCGCGGCACAGCGCGCAGTCACGCGGAGACACGCCCCTAGCGGGAGAAGGGGTGCGCGGCGGCGCGCGCGCGCGCTCTCAGAACCCTCCCTGGTGACGTGCCTGGCCGAGACCGCGCTAGGGCGCTGTTGCTGCCAGCGCCGCTGTCATGGCGTCGGAGGCGCTGGCTGAGGAGCACCCGCCGCGGTCTCTATAGAGCGAAGGGCGGGAGGCCCGGTATGGAGAGCGGCCCCGAGAGCCTGCAGCCGCTAGAAAACAGGGTGGCGGCCGGGCCAGCGCCAGGGACAGCTTCTCTGCAGGAAGGGCAACCAGAGACCAGGCTTGCAGCTGGGGATGGTTCTGGGGTATGGGCGGCGGAGAGCGGCGGCGGGAATGGGCAGGGGGCGGCGGCTGCCAGGAGGAGCCTCCCGGACTCGGCTTCTGCCGCGGGCTCTCCTCAGGTTCCTGGACCCTGCAGCTCCTTCCCGGGCTTGGACTTGAAGGAGAGCGCTTTGGAGAATCTTGCTGCCGCCAAGCCGCCTCTGAGAGGGCAGCACAAGGTGACCGCCTCCCCGGAGACAGCCGAGGCCGGAGTCGGTCATGGGTTGGGTCCGGCGGGAGACGCGGGAGCTCGCCCGGATCCTGCCGGCACCTGCCAGGCGGAGTTGGCGGCCGCCGGCTCCGAAGAGCCCAGCAGCGCTGGCGGCTTCAGCAGCAGTTGCAGCGACCCGAGCCCTCCTGGGGAATCGCCGAGCCTGGACTCCCTGGAGTCGTTCTCTAACCTGCACTCTTTCCCCAGTAGCTCCGAGTTTAATAGTGAGGAGGGAGCGGAGAACAGGGTCCCAGAGGAGGAGGACAGCGCGGCGGCGGTGCCCGGGGCTGTCCCTCTGTGCCGGGAGGAGGAGGCGGAGACCGCTCAGGTGCTGGCGGCCTCCAAGGAACGCTTTCCGGGACAGTCTGTGTATCACATCAAGTGGATCCAGTGGAAGGAAGAGAACACACCCATCATCACCCAGAATGAGAACGGACCCTGCCCTTTGCTGGCCATCCTCAATGTTTTGCTCCTGGCCTGGAAGGTACAATCTGCAGCTTTTTACTTCCTAACAGCTTTTGGGGAGGGGGAGAAAAACGGGGTGAGGGAGCTGCTGCGTGTCAGGTGGTAACTCTTTCTTTCCTCATTCATCAGTTACCTTCTTAAATGAAATTCATTCCAGAACTTCCATGTTGAAGGAATATGTATCTATATGTATCAGAAAGAATTGCCCCGACCTCAAGTCTCCCTTGTAGTGTTTAAGTACGAGTTAAACATTCAGTTGTGGTTGATACACTTACAAACAAAAAGGACTCAGAGCATCTTAAACCTTATGATTATTTTAAACTATATTTTCTTATGTTATTCCTTCTTACTGACTTTACCACATATGCAAAAGAGTGAGGGATTGGAGAAAGTGATATTCAGAAGTTACCATCAATCCATGATATCATGGATTTAAGTTTTGATGATTATGTTTAGTCTATTTTCCAACTAATATGCTTGCCCCATTTGGGCGAAGATACTTAAGGGAATGGTGATAGGGAAGATGTGGCTCTTTAGACAAATTCCATTTAAGGAAAAGCATTGGTCTGAGACCCAGTTACCATAACTTATTGGTTTTCAAAGATTGTTTTCATTTTATGCATGATTTTTACTTGCTTTATTTCTTTGGCTCTACTTAAATGGTTTGGCATTATTACCAGTAACCATGTATCAGAATGTGTTAAGAAAGCTAAAACTGTAACAACTAAAATAAGAAAAGATATATCTAAGGTGAAGGAGGAAAAAAAGGATGGGCTTTAAAAAATAAGTGTATTGAGCACTCAGAGTGAGTTATCTGTAAATGAAGTATCTTATTTAAGCTTGCAGTTTTAGGGTGCTGAGAAGGTGCATCTCATAGCACCCGTTTTATTTTCAAATTGATAATTATATCTATAGATAAAATGTTCCCTAGAAAAAATAACCTCAATTATTCTGACCAGTTAGGAAAAAAAATCAGTATCATGAATAGTATTTATTACTTGCCATCATCTTCTTTTACTAGCAAAGGCTGATACAAAAGAAACAAGATTAGAAACCTTGCCATTATCTGGTGCATAATGACACTCAGCTGTTTTGAGTGAAGACAGCGCCTGCTTTTGAAGGGCTGTCAAGCTATCTGGGGTTGCAGCATTGACTTACTTGAAACTGTTAAAGAATGATAAATGCTAGGTTATAGGAAACAAATGGAAATGCATAAAATATCCAAAAAGGGAAATTTTCCTTTGGTCTGGCATAGGAATTTGTGGGTTTTGAACCAAACTTTTAAGGAATAGAATTTAGAATTATAGGGAAATGGAATTCCTGGGGGAAGGAAGAGTATAAACAAAAGGAATGAAAACAGAATGGATAGTGTGTGTGTGTATTTATTAGATGACAGAAGACATAAGTTAATGTTGGAGAATAATGGAAAATAAGGTTGAAAAGGGTGAAGAACAGCCACTTGACAGAGGCCCTTGACTAGGGAGTTAGACTTGGTCCTATGAACCAGTCTGTTTTATAGGAAGGAATAACTATTAGTTTCCTTTAGGATTTTTCTCTTTTCCTAGTTTTATATGGTACTGCAGAAGTTCAGAGGAAAGAGCAAGTACTGTGGTCTGGAGTATTTGGGGTTAGAAGAACATTGAACTGACTCATTCAAAAGTCAAGTTCAGTTCAAGTTCAGACATTCAAGTGAATGATCACATATTTGGGTTCCCACTGTTTGTGGGGTACTGAAATACAAAGTTGTATGTATACAAGTCTGATTCAAGTCTGCCCTCAGGTAGCTACTGTCTAGTGGGGTGGCAGACATATAAACAATAAAAGGGTAATTAGGGATGAGCTGACTTCATAGAAGAGATAACCTGTGAACCGAGTCTGAAGGAAGAGTGAGAGAAGGCCGCCTTCTGGGCAAAGGGAAAAGTATATTCAAAGGTGCTGTAGCCGTTAAAGGTTTGCTCCATTTGGAACCACCAAACTTGGTTGAAGTGCGGTGCAGGAGGGGAAGGAAATGGTAATAGCAGGAAATAAAATTGATAGGTTGGGTCAGAGTAAATGAGCAGGCATGCTGATGAATTTGGAGATTATTTTGTAAACCTGTGGTTCCCAGCCTTTTTTCTCCCTCTAGCCTATTGCTGCACACAGATATCAGTCATAAGTAATCATTAATGATTATTAGGGAGATAGATAAGAGAACCAAAGTAGAGTAGTAGTGAGTTGCAACATTGTGAGCAAAGTGAGCTAGGGTTTCTAGAGGTCAAAACTATTTTAATAATAATGCTAAGATGTTATTTGCCTTTTTCACTCTCATTCTCTTTCAAGTGTCAGTGGAGTTTTCCAGGCTGCCTGATATGTGATGATATTGTTCTGACAGTTAATAGAATGTGTGCCTGTGTATTCTTGTGTTTTAAATTTTCTCAATTTTAATTTCCAATATGGTAGATATTGATAGATATAACCCACATGGACAAAAGCTCTTTGGGGTCCTCAGTAATTTTTAAGATCGTAAATGACTCTGAAAACAAAAAGTTTGAGAAATGCTGTGGTAGAGAAAAATAGTAAATAGAGTGTGAAGGTAGTTGTCAGATTTCAGAGGACACATTGCTAGAGGTGTTTAGACTTTATATATAGCTGATAATAGAGCTGTTATAAATTGCTGGATAAAGGAATGACATGAAGAGAGTAGTTTTTTAGTTTGACATTAGGCTGGAGGTAAGACTGTAGTGAGATTATCAGGAAAAATTGATGAGGATAGCTCTTTTGAATAGGGAGTTTTTTTCCTCCTTTCTTTGATGAGGATAATGTAGCAATCCTGATAATTAATTCATCATCACCTGGCTATAAGAAATGAAGGAAATGACGCAGTTTTTTCAAAGCTAGGTAATAGAGATTGGTTGTATCTTTCAAAAGATAGGGAAGATATGAAGGGAATCATTTTAGGTGGGATAGTTATTGCCAAACTTTGGTTGTATCAAGTTGGAAATGTCTGCTAGTGGGCCATAAAAATATAAATGTTCACTGCTAGAAGCATGGACGAGTCTCAGGAAAGAGGCCAAAATTATACAGAAAAATTGAATTGGAGAATTATTGTATAGATGTAAGTATAGTAATTATGGGAATAAATGAGATCTCCATAGAAAGTAATAAGCACTCATTCTCAACTTTTTCCATCCCAACATATGTGAGCAGTGACAAATTGCCAGCAAAAACATCCTCCCTATCCTGCCTCTATTTCTCCACTCCCTTTCTTCCCCTACCCCATTATCCAGTAAACATAGAGAAAAGAGAGGTAGAAAGATTAAAGAGTAGAGGGAGAATGTTAAGGGTAAGAGAATGAAAAGCCAACGTAGGCAGAATTTGAGATGTGGAAGGAGAACTAGAAATAGGACAATGTCATGATAGTAGTCAGTGAAAGAGAATGTAATAAAAATGTGGCTCATTACTGTTGTCAAATGCAGCAGCATTGAGGATCTGATAGAATAGGAAAGATTTTGCCAAAAAGGAGAGGTATAGGGGGCAAGGTCATTGAAAAGTCAGGATAATATGGACTCCTCAGAATAGATGATAAAATTCTCTTCAAAGAAGGAACAACAATCTCATTTTCTGAAGTAATGGAAGAAATGGGGCACGGAAAATACAATCATGTTAAGATAGAGAGGTAGATGGAAATTGAGGCCTCATATTTTCCATTTTGGCAGTATAACTTGAATTCATGAGTAATAACTATTGAACTTATCAGCAATTAAAGTTGTTAAGCATTGAAGGGGTGGATTTTGTAAGAAAACTATGTTGCATTTTAAAGAAGTTCTAATCTCAGTGGAGATTATTCTTAGGAATGTGAGGCAAAATAAAGACTGCCAGTTAGTAGCAATGGATAAGTTGAGGTATTTAAAAACTGTTAGTATATCAGTTTTATAAATTTTGCTTTGTTTTTTGGTTATTCCCCAGTAGTTCTCTTATTCTTGGAAATAGGTGCAGGAAGAATGGCTAGGGTTATCAGCACTTGGGCTTTTCAAGGGTTGACTTATGGTAGGTTAATGGAATTAAAGAGTTGACAGTGAAACATTTGATCATCTCTTTTGGAGAGGGGATGAAAACATGAGAAAATCAGTAGACTGAACAAATTGGGAAGATTTGAGCAATTCAAAGAAAGTGAGTGCAGTGGTTTTGAATGAGAAGTGATAGTTAAAATTATCAAATGGGGTAAGTAGTGAGTTGAAAATGTTTAGGACTGAGAGAGTAGATGATCATTCATAATCTATTAAATAATTGAGCTGTAATCCAAAAAATCAAGAAAGAAGGAAATCTATTCATTGAGTCATGCTCAAATTTGTAATTCTGTTTAATTGACACCAGGTAAATCTACCTAAATTTATGTCATAAAGAATATATTTTCATTTTGCTTCTTTATTTCAGAGTATATTTGATTTTTAATAGTTTTAAAAAATACAGTTTAGCTGTAAAAAATAATGTTATCTTTATAGGTATATTTGAGGGCTATGATCCATTTAATTAGATATGTTTATAAAGATCAAATCAGAAGGTATATAAAATATTAATTTTAGTTTCTGATGATAGTGGCCTTATAAATGTTAAAGCTGAGTGATGAGTACTTGCCACTTTATGTATGATTTAAATTTTGCATTATAAAACTTTTTTTTTTGTAAGAGATAGGATCTCACTCTATCACCCAAGCTGGAGTGCACTAGCCCCATTGTAGCTCACTGTAACCTCGAACTCCTAAGCTCAAGCATTCCTCCCACCTCTGCCTCCTGATTAGCAGCTGGGAGTATAGGTGCACGCCACCATGTCCAGCTTCAAACATTTTAAAAATAATTTTTGCCTGAATATTTTTTGAGACAGAGTCTCTGTCGCCCAGGCTAGAGTGCAGTTGCTTCATCATAGTTTGCTGCAACCTCAAACTCTTGGGCTTGAGCAAGCCTCCTGCTTCAGCCTTCCAAGTAGCTAGGACAACAGGCTCGCACCACCTTGCCAGGCTAATTTTTCTGTTTTTTTGTAAATAAGGGGTCTCAGTCTTGCTCAGGCTGGTCTTGAACTTCTGACCTCAAGCAATCCTCCCTCCTCAGCCTCCCAAAGTGCTAGGATTATGGGCGTGAGCCACTGTGCCTGGCCTTGCCTTAATATTTTTATGTTTATAAATGTATTACTTTAATAATAGAGGGAGTTCCTACTTTGCCATACTTTTCTTTTGGAAAAAATATTGTAGGTTCTGAGTCCAACACATGCAAAAAACTTATGTATAACCTATATACATTGTGATAGAGGATGTGTAGTATTATAATATTTAATCATTATGTTGGTATTAGCATTTTAGTAGAAGAATGAATGCACTGTTCTAATTTAACATGCTGGGTTGCATCTCTTCTGCTCCCTAACCCTTCCTGATAGGGAATTCTTTCCCCCATTTTCTCTCTTTGCTTAGTAGGAACTGAGACCATCTCGTGTTCCAAGTCAAGGGAGGAATGGTAGGGTATTGAAGCAAGATTTTTTTTTATTAAGCTGGTTTTTCCAAATATCAAACCTAGAAACTGTAAAATAAGGGTTGATACATTTGAGTCTGTAAAATATAAAAAAGCTTAAGATTAAAGCAACAAAGACAAAAAGATACCCCCTCACACACACACCAAAAAAACTGCCACCATAAACTAAATCAAAATCTACACTATAAACTGAAGGAAATATTTGCCAGATTATATGCCTAAGGGCTAATTTATTTTTTTTTTAAATAATGTCTTTTATTTTCAGTTTGCTGTCCCATAAGAGTCTAAGCTTTTTTTTTTTTTTTTTTTTTTTTACGAGACAGAGTCTTGCTCTGTCACCTGGGCTACCGTGCAGTGGTGTCAGCCTAGCTCACAGCAACCTCAAACTCCTGGGCTCACGCAATCCTCCTGCCTCAGCCTCCCAAGTAGCTGGAACTACAACAGGCCTGCATAACCACACCCAGCTAATTTTTCTATTTTTTGTAGAGATGTGGTCTCCCTCTGGCTCAAGTTGATCTCAATCTCCTGGCCTTAAGCAATCCTGTCTCGTACTGCCAGAGTGCTAGAATTACAGGCATGAGCCACCATGGCTGGCCCTAAGGGCTAATTTCTTAATTTACACAGAGTCCTCATAAATTAGAAAGAAAAAGATGAGCAACACAATGGCAAAATGAGTAAAAGGCCATTCAGAGAAAATTCAAAGTTCAAGCGGACATATCTTCTGTCTCATTATCACCTGTAAAGTGAGGTAACATGAAAGTGAACTACTTCCCCAGGGATGAGGTTTTGCTCTGCTTCTCCCTCTGTCCTTGATGACGTTTCTTTTCTCATATCCTTTTCACAGACACTTCTTGCTTCTGACTAGGGTTTGCTTTTTCCCCTGACTTGTAGGAACATTGTAATCATGCAAATTTTCTTTTTTCCTAAATTAAGCATAAAGCTCTTTTGAGGTTTTCCATGTGTGTTTACTTATAAAAGAAAAACAGATGGTGAGCCAAAGGTTCCATCTTAGCCTCTGCCCACCCTGTTTTTAAATATAGATCCTGTAAGAAGATATGAAAACTTCACACAATGGTGGATTTTTGTTTACACAAAAGATTTAAGTAACATTTCTGAGGCTTTCATTCCCAATCTCTCCCAAGAATTAGAATTGATGTAGTATCTTTGGATTTGTGAGATGAAGTAGATAGGGCTGATGATAGTATGAATATTGCCAGTGAATAGTTACCCTCTTATCAGTGATAGATGTGTTTATTTTCTCTTCTCCCCTGGCTATGAGTAGTCCTTACATGAAAAACCTTCCCACTCCCCATTCAACTTTATTGAGTTCCAGGTGAAGGACCTTTGGACATAGGTAGTACCAGTAATCTTAGGTTTTTGAATAATAATACTAAATATTCAATTATTTTGTGTCCAGATACTGTGCTAACTATTTTATGTGCATTATATGTATTTTCTCTCTCAATTTTCTCAACCACATCATGAAATCCTTGTTTAGATATTGTTCCCATTTTACATATGTACCAAATCAAGATGCATAAGGTTGAAGTAACTTGCCCAAGGTGAAATTATCACCCACTCCAGAATCTGAGCGCTCTCTCAGGGTATTTGATTGGGAAGATAAAGTTCCAGATACAAATAAAGCACAGTGGACAATAGGTCTGGCACAAAACAGGGTGGGAGAGCCAGTGATTAAGTCAGAGAAGCAGAAATAGACTTCACGATTCCTTAGATTGAATCTTGGGGATCTATCTGGTGCCATTTGTTCTTTGCAAGGACTCCTTCCACTTTTAGTCCCCTGTACTTTGTCCCATGTCTTCTGACGTATCTGACACTTCTAATTTCAGAGTCTTTCTTGGGTTCTGTGATGAATAAGCTTGCCTTTCCCATCATAGTTTATTAACTATATTCTTGGCTTTTTTCAATAATTAGTAACTTTTCTCTCTACTGCCACTACCCTAGTTCAGGCCTTCTTCATCTCTCACCTGGACTACCTCAGTAGCCTTCTAACTGGTCTGTTGTCTTACCCTATTCCTCTTTATCTTTCAAGCAATTAATGTAAAAGTTTCACTGTCAGCTTTTCTTTAGGGAGAATTTTCAGCATGGTAAGTTTGCTGAGTTTCTTAAATATAAGTAATGAATTTTGAACTGAAGATGCTGCCTTTTACTGGTAAATCTTGTGTTAGTAAATCTCACTCTAACAACATTCTTCATGCTCCAAAACACTTTGATGTGCATATAAAATAGGACATTCTTGAAAATTTAATGTGTGTGACTATATCTGCAGTTTCTGACAGTTTTAAATAGGCCTTGGTGTTACTCTGGGGTCTAAATTATAAAAATTAGTGGTAGCTGGGCATGGTGCCTCATGCATATTATCCCAGCACTTTGAGAGGCCAAGACAGGAGGATTGCTTGAAGCCAGGAGTTTAATACCAGTGTGAGCCACATAGCAAGACCTAGCTCTACAAAAAATTTTAAAAAATGAGCCAAGTGTGGTGGCACATGCCTATAGTCCCAGCTACTTTGGAGGCTGAAGTGGGAGGATCACTTGAGCCCCAAAATTCCAGACTGCAGTGAGCAAGACCCTGTGTTAAAAAAAAAAAAAAATTTGATGGTGATAGTGAAAGTGTTTCAAATTGGTCTTTCTAAGTTGGAAGTTGTCTCATACCAGTATTTTCCTGGTTTGAAATACTAATGGCAAGTAGAAAGCCAGTTAGATTTACTAAAAATGTCTGCATTTTAGTATTTTTAAGTATAATACTTATTCTTAGTAGTAAATGAATAATAAATACAAATGAGAAATTAAAATAGTAGACTGGGCACAGTGGCTCACACCTGTAATCCTAGCACTCTGGAATGCCAAGGCAGGAGGATTGCTTGGGGTCAGGAGTTCGAGACCAGCCTGAGCAAAAGTGAGACCCTGTCTTTACAAAAAATAGAAAAAAATTAGCCTGTGGTGGCGCATACCTATAGCCCCAGCTACTCCATGAGCTGAGGCAGGAGGATCACTTGAGCCCAGGAGTCTGAGGTTGCTGTGAGCTGTGATCACAACACTGTAGTACTTACCTAGGCAACAGAGCAAGACAGTCTCAAAAACAACAAAAAAATTAATAAAATATGATGTATAATAGCTTGTGAAACATAAATTTTTATTTATTTATTTTTTCATGGCTATAGTTTATTATTAGTAAGGGTAAAAGAATCCAATTTTTATTTACTGTAGCCAGAATTATAGGCATGTTGGAAGGATTCTTAAGTTTTTGAGTTATTATTTTGAAAAAGAAGAGGAAGGCTACATTTCTTCTCTTTGATTCTCATTAATAATACTTATGGCATTTTCCAAAGAATAATTTCTTTACAATTTTAACTCAAAAAAATCACGAATGCCATATAATCATGCTGCATATATTGAATGCTCTCTCGTGTGCGAGCCCGTGCGTCCTCGCGCGCTCTCTCTCTATATATATACACACACACACACACAACACTGCATATTCAAAATTAGTGAAATTTGAACTATTGTTTAGTTAGCCCGTTTTAGCATAAGTATAGTAATGCAAAAATAGACTACAGTCATGTATGTATTAAAATGTTATCTTTTGAGTTCCAACTCAGCTTCCTGTTTGAGTGTGAAACTAAACGTCACAGTTCCAAAGCAGACATCATTTTCTTCTAGAAATTTATGTTCACTTGACAAATTTACTATTTTAATTGATTGTGTAGATCCTAATATTTAGAGTCTTCTGAGCCTTAGAGTCAACTTTGATCATTCTTTCCCTATTGTCCTCCACTTCTTGCTGATCACAAAGTTCTATCAATTTTTATCGATTCATTGACAGTTTCTCCCTCTGTCGTGCAGGATGTAATACAGTGGCCTGATTATAGCTCACTGAATCCTCAAACTCCTAGGCTCAAGAAGTCCTCCACTTCAGCCTCCTGCATAGCTAGGACTACAGCTACCACCACACCTGGCTAATTTTTTTTTCTTTTTACTTTTTGTAGAGACTGGGTCTTACTATGTTGTCCAGGCTAGTCTTGAACTCCTGGACTCAAGCAGTCCTCCCACCTTGATTTCCCAAAGCGCTGGGATTACAGGCATGAGCCACCTCCCCCAGCCTGTCAATTCTTGCTTCGAAGTATGTTTCAGATGATATTTTACATAAAATTTAATTGAATGAATGTGTTTTGTGTTTTTTAAAAAGTCTATAAACATTGGTATCCTGAAAAGGGTAATCGACTTTGGTGTGAGTTCTCAATTTACATCAGACCTCTGCTACTTACTTTGGATAAATTAACTTTTAAAAATTTTTGCTTGGCTAGGCATGGCTCACACCTATAATCCTAGCACTCTGGGAGACTGAGACAGGTGGATTGCTTGTGGCCTGGAGTTTGAGGCCAGCCTGGGCAATATTGCAAGACCTCATCTCTCTAAAAAACAAAGCAAAACAAAATTTAAAAAACCTTATAATTTTTTTTCCTGACTTCCCTTTCCTAAAGAGCAGAGAGACTAGCAAATACTCATCTTGATATTTCTTCAAGTATCTCACCAACTTTAAAGAGGTGTTGGAATTCAAGCTGTGTGTCTATTATGTACTTATTAATTGATATTCTAATAAAGCATTTAACATTATTCAGTCATTTTACCATTTGCCATCACCTATATAAGCTGTTGCTTTTTTCTTCTTTCCTTTCTTATTCTTAAGACTTGTCAAGTACAGTAGTTAGAAGAGAGAAAAGGGTAGAACAAAGAGTTCAATCTGTAACTGACTGGGAACAATCGAGATAACTCACTACCTTCAGACCAGTCTTATTTCTTAGTTATTGCTAAGTCCTCTGCATTTACCTTCCCCCTTGGAATATCAAAATCTTAGCATTATCACTTTTAGGATGTTTTACATTTCTGTTACAAGATTTTATTAATACTTTAAACAGAAAGTATTATTGCTTTTATTTTGGGCCTTACTTAAGTTTCTCCTCAAATATACTCTTTTTTTTGGTTTTATTTAGAAGTGAGGTCTCACTATATTGCCCAGGCTGGCCTTGAACTCCTGGGCTCTAGCAATTCTGCTTCAGCCTCCTTGAGTAGCTGAGACTACAGGTGCATGCCACGATACCTGGCTCAACTTCATCATTTAATGATTAAGAATTATAGAATAATTAGGTGAAATTAATGAGGTTTTTACCTTATAGTGGAATATTTAGAGTTGGAGTAGCTATTTTCTTTTATTAATTTAAATATTCTTATTATGCTTATATTAATAATTTCCTCAGGAAATCTAGTTAATACAATAAAATCTTATTTGTAGAATAGGACATTATTTATTTTCCTAGATAATAAAAACTTATTTTATTTGACTTCCGTTAATTTGGAGCTATATGTTAATGTATGCTGAGAAGCTTTGCCCAAATTTTAGGAAGACTGTTTACTAAAGAGAGTACCTTCCAAGTATCCTTATGTATATTGCAGTACTTATTTATTTATGAACAATATGTTATAGACTATTACTAAAAAAGGTCATACTTGATTTACTTTTTTCATTGTAAAAGTTAAAATTTAGAGATTCAGACAGACTGCCACAATTGTTAATTCTGTATTTTTAGCTAGCTATCCCATAACCTGTTTCTTCTTTAATAAAATCTAAAAAGACAAAGGAGTACAAATCTTAAGTCATTAACAAAACCCTTAGCACTTGATTTGGAGGCTATGGTGGTAGCCAAAAGCAAAAAGGAAAGCAGACTTTCAGGAAGATCTTCATTTTGTGGTTATAAAAATAATTGAGATCTATCGAAGGCTCCAAAGAATTAGTGTGAGGTAGGCATTTCTTCACTTTTTTTTTTTTTTTGAGACAGAGTCTCGCTTTGTTGCCCAGGCTAGAGTGAGTGCCGTGGCGTCAGCCTAGCTCACAGCAACCTCAAACTCCTGGGCTCAAGCAATCCTGCTGCCTCAGCCTCTCGAGTAGCTGGGACTACAGGCATGCGCCACCATGCCCAGCTAATTTTTTATATATATATTAGTTGGCCAATTAATTTCTTTCTATTTATAGTAGAGACGGGGTCTCGCTCTTGATCAGTGCTGGTTTCAAACTCCTGACCTGGAGCAATCCACCCGCCTAGGCCTCCCAGAGTGCTAGGATTATAGGCGTGAGCCACCGCACCCAGCCATCACTTTTTTTTTTCCCAAGAGACAGGGTCTTGCTTTGTTGACCAGGCTGCTGGAATGCAGTAGCACAGTCATAGTTCACTGGAGAACTCAATACAGCCTCAAACTCCTGGGTTTAGGCAATCCTCCTGTCTCAGCCTCCAGAGTAGTTAGGACTACAGGCATGTACTACCATACCAGGTTAATTTTTTTATTTTTTGTTGCCCAGGCTGGTCTGGAACTCCTGGCCTTAAGCAGTCCTCCAGCCTCAGCTTCCCAAAGTACTGTGATTACCAGGTGTGAGCCACCATATCCACCCTGCTGCGATTCCTCATTATTACACTCTTTTGTCCCTGGTTTTAATAAATATCCAAAGTATTTTACTGTGTAGGAGTCAGGAAATAAATATACCACTGAGTATGCTTGTGAATAAGTGAGTTAAAATGTTTGTGTACTTGTTGTCCCACTTCTAAAATCAGTATAGAGGTTGCCATTTCCCATTTCAAATGTTTGAAGTAAGACATGGCAGGCAGTTGCTATTTGAAAATTTCAAGATTAAACCCTGAAATCATCTGTTTGTAGCTATCTGGGATTGTACAATGTATACCCCAAATTCATATACTTGTTAGAGCCTTGGTTTCTTATTTTGACAGCTTTATAGTAGGATGACCACAGTAACTAAAGGAGAGGGTAAGCTATTTAGTGAAATTTTGTAGTGAATACATTTCTTTGTGAATCTGTTGAATTATAGAATGTATAGGTCTTAATTTAAAAATCATTTGGGGGTGTAAATGAAACTTTCAGGTTGGTCTGAAACTGAAAGGTCAGTTTTTAGACTATAAACTTGCCTGATTTAAATATCAGACCTTCAAAAGTGGTATTGAAGCACCTTGATAGAATATTATATAATAATAGTTAAAATCATCTAACGCAGAGATCAGCAAACTTTTTCCATAAAGGACCAGATAGTAAATATTTTAGGCTTTTGCATGCCATGCCATCTCTATTGCAGAGATTCAACTCTGTCATTGTAGTACAAAAGCAGCCAAAGATAAACAAATCAAAGTGACTGTGTTCCAAAAAACTTTATTTCGAAAAACAGGCAGTAGATCATAATTTACTAATGAATTTTGATTTA
The DNA here is from genome assembly GCF_040939455.1 of Microcebus murinus. NCBI lineage: Eukaryota > Metazoa > Chordata > Mammalia > Primates > Cheirogaleidae > Microcebus > Microcebus murinus. The sequence goes on from NC_134109.1 coordinate 95,282,096, forward strand.
AAAATACTGTATATAGGATCTCTCTGTCCTTTCTGTTCAATTTTTCTGTAAACATACAGAAAAAAAAGTCTATTAAATTTTAAAAATGTCACAGAGAATAAAAATAATTTAGAATGAAGTAATGATCAAAATCTCTAAGACATCTCTTGGATTTTACTGAGTGATAAGTCTACTGGACGACTAAATCATAAGCATCAACTATAATGTATGCTTACAGAAGGTCTCAAACTATTCTGTTTTACAGGGATCTTTTTAGAAGTTACTCATTGAGGCTGGGCATGGTGGCTGACGTCGGTAATCCTAGCACTCTGGGAGGTCGAGGTCAGGAGTTCAAAACCAGCCTGAGCAAGAGCAAGACCCCATCTCTACTATAAATAGAAAGAAATTAATTGGCCAACTAATATATATAGAAAAAATTAGCTTGGCATGGTGGTGCATGCCTGTAGTCCCAGCTACTTGGGAGGCTGAGGCAGCAGGATTGCTTGAGCCCAGGAATTTGAGGTTGCTGTGAGCTAGGCTGACGCCATGGCACTCACTCTAGCCTGGACAACAAAGTGAGACTCTGTCTTCAAAAAAAAAATTACTCATTGATTAAAACAAAAAAATTTTGACATGCCATTATCACATTTGATAACACAAACACCTAGAGCATCTTCTTCAAAAGGGGATATTGTTGAAGAAATTGATGATTTAAGTGATTTCCTTGGTTAAACAGAAAATAATTCCTGAAGAATTTTCAATTCTTCTTCTATTATTGATATACTAATTATTTTCTTTGAATTTCCTACAATATTTATTTTTCTTCAATTCTATAAATATACCACAGAGTATGCTTGTGAATGTCAATTAAAATATATACAGTTATTGGCAGTAATATCTGTGTGACTCATCTGACAATTCATTTGAAAAATCAATTTAGACTAATGTGTTGTTGCAGTTGAATAAGTTTTAATGAATTTTCTGGGGTTTTCAGCTTAAATATGACTATAATGCATTTATTTACTTTTAACCTTTTTATTGTGAAATATAACATATACAGAAAAGTACATGAAACAGATGTTCAGGCAGGGTATGGTGGCAAGCACCTGCAGTCCCAGCTACTCAGGAAGCTGAGGCAGTAAGATTGTCCGAGCCAAGGAGTTTGAGGTTTCAGTGAGGTCTCATGACATCACTGCACTCTAGTCCAGGCAACAAAGCGAGACTCTGTTGCAAAATAAAAAATATAAAAAACACAGATGTTCAGTTTAACAAGTTGTTGTAAAGCAAACATCAGTGGAACTACCATAGCAGGTCAAGATACAGAGTATTGCTAGCACCCCAGAAACCCTTTATATATGACCCTCTCCAATTATAACTCCTTCCCTTTACCCTTAGAAGTAGTCATAATCCTGATTTTTACAGTATTCATTTCTTTTTAGTTTTATCACCTAAGTTTATAGCTCTAAACAATATAGTTTAATTTTGTCTGTTTTTAAACTGTGCATTATAAATAGAATCATGCAGTATAAATTCTTCAGTGTGTGCTAATACTTTCATACTGCATTCATTTTAGCCATTCAACAATAAAAGTGGCCAAAGTGGACTGAAGTAATGGGATATTGAGCTGTGTTCAAACTTGTCTTCAATAAAATTGCTCCATGGGTGACCTGTCACATGATTGGTGCCTTTTCTTGCCCTTTAAACACATTTCTACCATGCAACACACTGTTGCAGGTACATGATGACAATTATGGCAGGTGATGAAAGGTACAACATTTGGCATGGAAAACAGATTTCTCAATGTCTCTTTAAGACCTTACATCACCCAGTAAAATCACATAAATTTTATGGTGATAGGATTGGTTTTCTGTATTTATAAAGATTAATTATAAAGATTCCAATAAATGTAAATGTTAACGTGTGTATATAAATATATACATATATTAGATATATACACATAAATACTTGTGTTCCCACCTGTAAGAAACACTTTAATCACCTAAAACATTTGATTTTATAGAAATAATACTTTGTTTTTCAGGTGAAACTTCCACCGATGATGGAGATCATAACTGCTGAGCAGCTGATGGAATATTTAGGTTAGTGTTGAAAAGTGGATAATTGTATATCTCTTTCAAAATAAAACAAAGTTTTCAAAGCTAATGTATTACCCAGTCTCACCTTTCTGAAGTGCTATTAAGTAATCTATTTTTAAATTATAGAATCTGTTAATTAATAATTTTTTATCAGTATGTTCTTGAATGTTATAGTCTTACCAATAATAAAATTCTGTAATATAAATAAGGGAACTGGGTGACATCTAGAAAACAAGATACATATTCCAATAAATTGTAGAATGGGAGATGGCTCAGAATCTCTGATATTGCATGTAGAAGGATTTCAAAAATACTGGGTAGACTCAAAGACAAAAGAGGTGATTTAGAGCATTGCTACCCAAAGTATGATTCATGGACCTATGCTAATCTGTGAAATGTTGCCAGTCTGTAGTGAGATAGGAGCATGTACTAGGATGTAAAGCATTTACGTTAGTAAGCACAGTTTAGTTCATCTGAAACTTTTTTCATAGCAAGGTTTTCTTGATGAAGGAAGCATTGTATTGAATTGCATTTTTGCACAAGCTTCTTATTTCAAAACAGACCAGTAATACGATTTTTAGACTGGCTACATTGAGTTGAATTTAGAGAGCAGACAGTTGTACATCACGCTGTGGTCTTTTACAATTTTACAATTTATATATTTATACTATTACCAAATCAGAAATCTTAACCTATAGTCTTTTTTTTTTTTTTTTTTTTTTTTTTTTTTTGAGACAGGGTCTCACGCTATCACCCAGGCTAAAGTGCAGTGACATCATCATAGATCACTGCAAACTCAAACTCCTGGGCTCAAATGACTGGCTCAGCCTCCCAAGTAGCTAGGACTACAGGCATGCACCACCATGCCCACCCAGATAGTTTTTCTATTTTTTGGCAGAGACAGGGTCTCACTCTTACTCAGCCTGATCTCAAACTCCTGGCCTCAAGCAATCTTCCTGCCTTGGCCTCCCAAAGTGTTAGATTATGGACGTGAGCCACCATGCCCATCCTTTAATCTATATTCTTATCATTTTTTTAGTAATTAACTTTTTATTACCCCCCAAAAATCTTGTCAACTGATTAGTTTGTCTCTGTCCTTGCAGAAAACTAGCTAGCTGTTTGTAAGGAAATATAGACTTAATTGAAATAATTGGGATTACAGCTTTTGGAAGATCCCTTTATTTATGTAATTCATATTATTTTAATCCCCATTCACTGGATAGGGACCTCATAGTTAAGGATAGGTTACTCTGAATACCTAGGTATCTGTAAATAAACTTTCTTTTTTATCCCTCTTTTAGTCTAGCTTAGTCTAGCTTAAACTCGTGATTCCTAAATTATATTTTATGGGGAAAGCTGAAATACGCTTGGTGCTTTTGAGGAATAGCCAGTATAACTACCAAGGAGTGTACTAAAGGGAGGTAATAGGAGATGAGATTAGAGAGTTAAGTCATATGGTACTCTGTAGGTTGTTACATAGACTGCGACTTGCTGTGAGTGAGCTGGGAAGCCATTAGAGGGTTTTGAACAGAGGACTGGCATGATTTGACTTTCACAAGAATTCTCTAGTTGTTATGTTAAAAATAGACCTTAGGCCAGTAAGGACAGAAACAGGGAGACCAGTTAGGAAGTGATTACAACTAGCAAAAGATAATGGTGGCTTCAAACAAGGTAAGAGACATGGAGGTTATAAGAAGTGGTCAGATTCTGGATATAAAGTTGACAGGATTTGCTGATCAATTGGATGTGAAATGAAAGTAGAGTCAAGGGTTACCCCATGGTTTGGGGCATATACAACTGGAAGGATGGAGGTACCATCAACTGAAATAGGAAAAAATGGAAGGAGCAGGCTTATGGAAGAGTATCATAATTTTGATTTTGAGATGTTTATTGACATTGAAGTAGAAATATCAGGAAAGCAATTGGATATATAAATCTAGAGTTCAGAGGAGAGGTCTAGATATGCTCTGTACAGTAGAAATTTCTGCGATGATAAAAATGTTCTATATCTGTGCTGCCCAGTTTAGTAGCCACATATGGCCCTCGGGCTCTTAAAATGTAGCTAATGTGACCAAGGGACTGAATTTTTAATTTTATGTAATTTAAATTAATTTAAATTTCTTTAGCCACATGTTGCTACTAGCAACTATATTTGACAGTGCAGATCTAGTTTGTAAATACATATTTTCAGACAATATATAAATGGTAGTTAGACGGGATAAGATCATGAAGGGAATGAATATTAGATAGAAAAGGGACAAGGTCAGTGAACTTAGTCCTGGACATGCCAGTGATTAGAAGTTGGTGAAGGAGGAAGAATGGGTGTGCTCAGCCAGATAGAGGAAAAATAGGAGACCATGATTTCCTAGAATCCAAATGAAGGAGTGATTCAAGGAAGAGGGGGAGAGATTAGCCGAATCAAATGCTGCTAATAGGTCAAGGAAGATGAAAACTGAAAATTGGCCATTGATTTAGCCATAAGGAAGTCATTGGTAACCTTGACAAGTGCATGGGATAAAAATCTGACTGGAGACAAACAAAAATTGGAAACTCTCATACATAGCCAGTCGGAATGTAAAATAATGCAGCCATTTTGGGAAACAGTTTGGTATTTCCTTAAAAAGTTAAACAAAATTACCATATGACCCTGAAATTTCACTCCTAGGTATTTACCCAAGAGAAGTAAAAACATATGTCCACACAAAAACTTGTATAAGAATATTTATAGCAGTATTATTCATAATACTCAAAAAATGGAAAGAACCCAAATAGCTGTCAACTGGTGAGTGGATAAACAATTGTAGTATATCTGTACAGTAGAATATTATTCAGCCATAAAAGGAATGAAGTACTGATGATATATGCTATTACAAGGGTGAACCTTAAAAATGGTATGCTGAGGAAAAGAAGCCAACTCACAAAAGACCACATATATGATTACGTTTATACGAAATGCCCAGAAAAGGCAAATTTATAGGGACACAAAGTAGATTAGTGGTTTCTTAGGGCTGGGGAGAAGATGGAGGGAAATGGGGATTGACTGCTAAGGGGTACAGGTTTTCCTTTAGGGAGGACAAAAATGTTCTATAATTAGATCGTGATGATAGCTTCATAGTCCTATGAATATACTAAAAAAAAAATTGTAAGGTAGAAAGGGTGTTACTGAAAAAAATTGAATTGTAAAAATAAAATGGGTGAATTATATTGTATGTGAATTATATCTCAATAAAGCTATTTAAAAGAAGAGAAGAAAATTAGAGGAAAGGAATTGAAAAAAGTGCTTTAGACAAATAGAAAAACTAGTCTTAGGTACTACAGATGGTTCATCTGTAGCAATAGGACAAAAGACAGAAGGTATTAATAAATGCAAGTAGGTAGGTAGATGTAGTTGTATCTTGTAGAAAGTCTCTTGAGTATTTCTATTTTCTTAGTGAAATAGGAAAACAAGGTCATCAACTGAGAGTGAGGATGAGGGAGGAGTTGTTGAAGATAAAAGGGAAGGTATAAAATTGTAACCTAGAAGAATGAGAGAGTGAATGGATTGAGGAAATGCAGTATGATTTTTGAGCATTACCTTTGAGCTTAGACCAGCCAGTATGGTGGTATGATTTCTTTGATCACATTCAGCTGCATAAGTCCAGGCCTGAATTATGGGAAAGCAGGATTTAACCAGAGCTGAGGTTTTGCCTAGTGAGTTATGTTGAAGAAAGAATCTAGGTAGGGTATTGAAGGTGTATATGAATTGTAAATATAATGGTGGGCCATAGATTTTAAGCTGCATAAAGGGGGAAATATGGATATAAATGTGTTGAAGAAACATGTGACGGGGTTAATGGATTATAGGTCCTGATCCCTGATAGAGCTGAAGAATTTTTAGAGCCTAGTAATAACAAGGCCATATTATCATGGGGAATGAGTTTCTTTTTTTGTTTGTTTGTTTGTTTTTTTTTTTGAGACAGAGCCTCGCTTTGTTGTCCAGGCTAGAGTGAGTGCCATGGCGTCAGCCTAGCTCACAGCAACCTCAAACTCCTGGGCTCCAGTGATCCTTCTGCCTCAGCCTCCCGAGTAGCTGGGACTACAGGCATGCGCCACTATGCCCGGCTAATTTTTTTATATACATATCAGTTGGCCAATTAATTTCTTTCTATTTATAGTAGAGACGGGGTCTCGCTCTTGCTCAGGCTGGTTTTGAACTCCTGACCTTGAGCAATCCGCCCGCCTCGGCCTCCCAAGAGCTAGGATTACAGGCTTGAGCCACAGCGCCCGGCCTGTTTGTTTGTTTTGAGATAGGGTCTCACTCTGTCACCCAGACTGGAATGCAGTGGTGCCATCATAATTCACTATAACTTTCAACTCCTGGGCTCAAGCAATCCTTCCTTCCAGTCTCCAGAGTAGCTGGGACTACAGGCACGTGCCACCAAGCCTGGCTAATTTTTTCTATCTTTTTGTAGAGACAGGGTCTTGCTACAGGCTGGTCTTAAACTCTTGGCTTCAAGCAGTCCTGCCTTGGCCTCACAAAGTGTTGGGTAATAAACATGAGCCACTGCGCCCCACTGGGAATTAGTTTCTGAAATAAGTTTCTGAAATGATTTTTCTGAATGAGAATATGTGATTTTTGTTGGATAAGAGGTCAAGAAGCAGAGAGGGCAGGGTATTGGAAGGGTCATCTCTCTGAATATTAAAATTACCAAAATTTGTGGTGGGATTTTTGTTGGAGAGAGAGAGTGAATTAAGAATAAGGGGAATTGGCCTGGAAGTCAGTAGATTACTACAACAAGGTAGATGGATAATGGGTAGTAGTATCTGATGGCATGAGTCTTTTTTTTTTTTTTTTTTTTTGAGACAGAGTCTCACTTTGTTGCCCAGGCTAGAGTGAGTGCCGTGGCGTCAGCCTGGCTCACAGCAACCTCAAACTCCTGGGCTTGGCAATCCTACTGCCTCAGCCTCCCGAGTAGCTGGGACTACAGGCATGCGCCACCATGCCCGGCTAATTTTTTTTTATATACATATTTTTAGTTGGTCAATTAATTTCTTTCTATTTTTTTTGTAGAGACGGGGTCTCGCTCAGGCTGGTTTCGAACTCCTGACCTTGAGCAATCCACCCGCCTCGGCCTCCCAAAGTGCTAGGATTATAGGCGTGAGCCACCGCGCCCGGCTGATGGCATGAGTCTTAAAACTGAATTTTAGTGTAGTGGGGGAGAGAGAATGACAGTAAGGAACAAGTAGGTACCTGTTCTACTTGTAGGCTCCCTGGCGAAAGAAGTATGTGAGAGAAAAGAGCTCTCACTTGAGAGGGCTGCAGTGTCATCAAGGCAGAGCCAAATTTCATTTAGGTAAGAAGTAAAGAGAACATTCAGAGAAGATATTGAATGCCTAAGGAATTTTGCTAATGACAGGCCATGAGTTCCAGAGGACACTGATAGTCAAGATACGAATTTAGGAGTCATCAGTATAAAAATGGCACTTAAATCTGTGGAAGTTGATGAAATCATTGAGAGAGAATAGGCCAGGTGCAGTGGCTCACACCTGTAATCCTAGCACTTTTCGGAGGTCACAGTGGGAGGATTGCTTGAGGTCAGGAGTTTGAGACCAGCCTGAGCAAGAGCGAGACCCCATCTGTACTAAGATTAGAAAAATTAGCCCAGCATGGTGGCATGCTGATGCAGGAGGATTGCTCAAGCCCAGGAGTTTGAAGTTGCAATGAACTATAATGATGCCACTGCACTCTAGCCTGGGCAACAGAGCAAGACTTTGTCTCAAAAAAAGACTATAAAGATTGAAGAGAAGAGGGTCCCCAGGATGTTCTCTAAAGTTTCCCAACATGCAGAGATTGGGTAGAGCAGTGTTTCAATTTTCTTTTCATTTTTGTCTCTCTGAGGAGCCTTTGGAGACATTTTTGTTCAAATTGCCCATTCTAGGACATTTGTTTCTTTTTCTTCTTCTTCTTCTTTTTTTTTTTTTTTTTTTTTTTAAGATGGGTCTCTGTTGCCCAGGCTAAAGTACAGTGGCACCATAATAGCTCACCATATAACCTCAAATTTCTGGGCTCAAACAATTCTTTCACTTCAGCCTCCTGAGTAGCTAGGACTATAGGCATGCGTCACCACACCCAGCTAATTTTCCAATTTTTTATGGAGACGGAGTTTCGCTATGTTGCCAAGGCTGGTCTTGAACTCCTGGGCCCAAGTCATCCTCCCACCCTGGCCTCCTAAGGTGCTGGAATTGCAGGCATGAGCCACCATGCCTCGCCATTTCAGGACGTATTAATACTGCAGATATACTGTGTTTCTCTTTATGTTTTATGGCCCTTTGAAGGCCACAAACCATTATAGTATCAGATTTTTTTTTCTCCCTCACCCAAGAATCAGTTTTTCCCCCCCTTGGGGTCAGCATCACCCCTGCTAAAATGCTTAAAGTAGAAGACAGAGAAATAAGGGAAGAAGTGGCCAGTAAGATAGAAGAGCCAGGAGAGAGTGGGAGAGCAAAGCCAAGAGAAAGGTGGTTGCAGACTAGACGGAAACTATTTTAAGCTCAAGCTAGAGGAGGAAATACATAAGGCCTGTTGAAGAAGGACCAGTAAATGAGTTTGTTTTAACTATAGTTAGTAAGTCTATATGTTGTAGAGTTATAGGGATAGAGATTGAATTAGATGGGTTGTCACTAAAGACTCTTAGGAGCCAGGCAGTTTGAATTGACTATAGTAGGATGCTTAATCTAGTTTAATTTCTTAAGTGAGATAATAAGATGTTAAATGTATATATATTTTTGAAGGCATATTAATAAGAGAAAGATTTATTTACCATGGGCATGGGGAGAATCCCAGAGTGATTACCCTGAATGTATTTTTTTAAGATGATCTGGTTGAAACTAATTAGGAAATAGTAAAAGTACTCTAGATATGGTGTTGATTCAACAGATATTTGAGTGCCTAATATAAATAATTTAAGTAATGAGGACATGTATTTCTGAGCCCAGTTTCCTATCCAGCTCTTCCATATCCATCCACTCTCTGACCTACTTCTTTGTTCTCAGATCATGACCATAAATTACCTAAACCTGCATTGAGCAATGTAGTAGCCATTAGACAGACACACATGGCTATTGAGTACTTGAAATTGTGGCCAGTGTGAATTGAGATGTTCTATACATGTAAAATGCACACTGGATTTCAAAGATTGAGTTAAAAATATCAGTAATTTTAAAATCTTATATGTTGAAATAATTTTAATATACTAGGTTAAATAAAATATATTAATAAAACTTCACCTATTTTTGCTTTTTTTTTGAGACAGAGTCTCACTTTGTTGCCCAGGCTACAGTGAGTGCCATGATATCAGCCTAGCTCACAGCAACCTCAATCTCCTGGGTTCAAGTGATCCTACTGCCTCAGCCTCCCGAGTAGCTGGGACTACAGGCATACGCCACCATGCCCAGCTAATTTTTTGTATATATATTTTTAGTTGGTCAATTAGTTTCTTTCTATTTTTATTATTATTTTTTTTTTAGTAGAGACAGGGTCTTGCTCAGGCTGGTTTTGAACTCCTGACCTTGAGCAATCAGCCCGCCTCGGCCTCCCAGAGTGCTAGGATTACAGGCATGAACCACCTCGCCCAGCCTATTTTTGCTTTTTTAATGTGACTACTAGAATATTTAAAATTACATATGGACTCACATTTGTGCCTTACATTGTATTTTTATTGGACAGTATTTCTAAACTGCAGCCACTCATGCTTCTGTTTTCATTCTGGCTTTGCTCTTTGTCCTCTCACAAGTTGATGCCATTTATCTAACCTGCCTGCCTGCTCATTATTACCACCACACTACTTGCCTTTGTCTGTATACCTTCTGGGACAAAATGAGCTCTTTTGCCATGAGTCCTATAAATGAAGAATACAGCTGTGGTGGCAGAAAACTGACGAGCAGACACATAAGTGCAGGGGTACTAATAGTACAAAATGGTGAGATTGGTGCAAAATAAAAGCATCACAAAATCATAATGCCTCTCTGTTTTATAGATGAGGAAACCAAAGCTCAGAGAGGTTAAATAATGCACAGTCTCCATTTGAGTACCTTCTTATGTGATTTAAAGAATGCTGAAAAGCTCATATACTCAAAAGTATATCCCTCCTCCCCCTCTAATACCCCAGAGTGTTTTTGATATAGCATTTGAAATTTCCTTGACCTTTCTTTTTCTTTTTTCTTCTTCCTTTTTTTAAAATCTAGTAAATGTTTACTGACCATGTGCTGTGGGCAAGTTATTTGGAGGTGTCAACAATGTAGTCATGAAATGTGGCTACCAGAAAAACATCAGCCTGGTATTTTTCTTGGGAAGAGTAATATAAGAAATAATTATTAGCACATTTTGGCATATTAAATTTATCTAACTCTTAGCTAGCAAAGCCTGAGGAAGCAGAACATAGGATAAAGAATTTTAATAGTGGCCGGGCTCACGCCTGTAATCCTAGCACTCTGGGAGGCCTAGGCGGGCAGATTGCTCAAGGTCAGGAGTTCAAAACCAGCCTGAGCAAGAGCAGGACCCCGTCTCTACTATAAATAGAAATAAATTAATTGGCCAACTAATATATATACAGAAAAAATTAGCCAGGCATGGTGGCACATGCCTGTAGTCCCAGCTACTCGGGAAGGCTGAGGCAGCAGGATTGCTTGAGCCCAGGAGTTTGAGGTTGCTGTGAGCTAGGCTGACGCCATGGCACTCACTCTAGACTGGGCAACAGAAACGAGACTCTGTCACAAAAAAAAAAAAAAAAAAAAGAAAGAAAGAAAAAGAATTTTAATAGGAAAAGAAATTGATGGAGAAAGATCTAGACTGGGATAGCTAAAGAGGTTTGGTAAGGGACAGCATGAAATACATACCGAATAGGAGGTGGGGGAGAAGTGAGCAAGAGTGATGTGTCAAAGAGATTCTGAAGACATTGCCTCACCAAAAGTGAACTTTATTCAGAGCCAATCCTGTCAGAACAAATTGTTTAATTTTCTAAGCTATTTGGGTTTTCTCCTCTTGAGACTACTCTAGTTCTCTGGAGAAACCAGAGATGCTTTTGAGTTAATAAGCAAACACTAGTAGAAGGATTTTAAGAGAAACTATTAATTGCTTTCCTAATACCTAGCTGGGGTACCTCAAGGGAGTGGGAATTTTGATTGGCAAAGTTTAGAGGAAAAGGAGGGGAGGGAGTTCAATCTGAAAATGTTTATAACTAGAGAATGAGAGCAAGGCCAAACACAGATGTGAATTGTTGGAGAGCTTTGGCATAGAGAAAAGAACATGACAAGTTGAGATACCTAGGAAATTTTAGGAGGTCTGATAAAATAAAGTGGGAACGAGGTGTAGGCAGAAGCCAGGAAATAGATAGGAATATAAAGTAAAAAAGCTCAAGACAAACTGGAATGTATACTACAACTTCAGCTATCCAAAATCAATTTTATGATGATGAAACTAGTAGAGTGTTTTGTTTTATCCATTTTTACTTTTTATTTTTATTTTTTTTAATTTCAGAATATTACAAGGGTACAAACATTTAGGTTACGAATTTTGCCTTTGCACCAACCAAGTCAGAGCTACAAGCGTGCCCTTCCTCCAGACAGTGCGCATCAGACCCATTAGGTGTAAATATACCCCCCATGTCCCCTCCCACTTGCCCAACACCCACTAGCAGAGTATTAAAGTAAGGAAAATAGTTGTGGAGATGGTGGCATTGTCTGATTTTTAAAAAAATATTTTTCTTTTGAATGTAAGTATGCTATACATAAAGAGAAGTATTTCAGTTTAGCCCAGAGTTGATTATATTTCCTTTTTTCACCTGGGATAAGCTAAATATTGCCTACCCCCCTCTTCCATTTTTTTGGCCTAATGAAGCTATCAGGTTCAAGAAGCTATTGTTTCATGATTTCTGTTTATCTGAAATATGTCAAAAGTAGCAGGGTCTTATGGATTCTTTTTTGAAATTCTTTTCTCTCTCTTTTTACTGATACTTTCCAACCTGATTTACTGCAAAACTGATTCCTTTACCCTCCAAATTAGCCTACATACCAGTGTGCTCTTCTTAAAGTATAATTTCACTTCTCTACTTAAAAACATAGGCCATGGGCCGGGCGCTGTGGCTCACGCCTGTAATCCTAGCTCTTGGGAGGCCGAGGCGGGCGGATTGCTCAAGGTCAGGAGTTCAAAACCAGCCTGAGCAAGAGCAAGACCCCGTCTCTACTATAAATAGAAAGAAATTAATTGGCCAACTGATATATATATTAAAAAATTAGCCGGGCATGGTGGCGCATGCCTGTAGTCCCAGCTACCCGGGAGGCTGAGGCAGAAGGATCACTCGAGCCCAGGAGTTTGAGGTTGCTGTGAGCTAGGCTGACGCCACGGCACTCACTCTAGCCTGGGCAACAAAGCGAGACTCTGTCTCAAAAAAAAAAAAAAAAAAAAAAAAAAAACATAGGCCATGGAGCTGACTTTTAAATAGAAAAAAAAAAAAGAAAATAAGAATTTAAAAAATTCTTTTATTATAAATATTATTATTTTTTTTTTTGAGACAGAGTCTCGCTTTGTTGTCCAGGCTAGAGTGAGTGCCATGGCGTCAGCCTAGCTCACAGCAACCTCAAACTCCTGGGCTCCAGCGATCCTTCTGCCTCAGCCTCCCGAGTAGCTGGGACTACAGGCATGCGCCACCATGCCCGGCTAATTTTTTATATATATATCAGTTGGCCAATTAATTTCTTTCTATTTATAGTAGAGACGGGGTCTCGCTCTTGCTCAGGCTGGTTTTGAACTCCTGACCTTGAGCAATCCGCCCGCCTCGGCCTCCCAAGAGCTAGGATTACAGGCGTGAGCTACCTCGCCCGGCCTATAAATATTATTATTATTTTTTTTTTAAATATGGAACGCTTCACGAATTTGCGTGTCATCCTTGCGCAGGGGCCATGCTAATCTTCTCTGTATCGTTCCAATTTTAGTATATGTGCTGCCGAAGCGAGCACATATAAGTATTATTTTTAAAAAATAAATAAGCCAGCCTTGGTGGCTCAAGCCTGTAATTCCAGCACTTTTGGGAGGCTAAAGTGGGAGGATTGTTGAGGCCAGGAGTTTGAGACCAGCCTAGGCAACATAACGAAACCCCATCTCTAGAAAAATTTAAAAATCAGCTAGGGCTGGCGTGCGGAGGCTCACGCCTGTAATCCTAGCATTCTGGGAGGCTAAAGTGGAGGATTGCTTGAGGTTAGGAGTTCAAGACCAGCCTGAGCAAGAGCGGGACCCCATCTCTACTAAAAATAGAAACAACTGGGTGTGGTGCTGCAAGTCTGTAGTTTCAGCTACTCAGGAAGCTGAGGCAGGAGGATTACTTGAGCCCAGAAGTTTGAGGCTGATGCCAGGACACTCTAGCCCAGGAAACAGAGCGAGACTCTGTCTCAGGGGGGAAAAAAGTCAGCTGGGCATGGTGACATGAGCCTGTAGTCCCAGCTACTCTGGAGGCTGAGGTTAAAGGATCACTCAGGCCCAGGAGTTGGAGGTGGTAGTGAACTATGATAGTGCCACTGAATTCCAGGCCAGGTTATAGAGCAAGACTCTGTTTCTAAGATAAAAAAAAAAAAGTAAAGATCTCTATGATCTTTATAAGATCTTATCAAACTTATCAGCATATCATCTAGAATTTTCTTTAATCTGATTAAGTTTACTCATTCAGCTATATTTCCTACCACTTTGTAATATAAATTTTATATGTAAATCTTTTTAGAGGCTATCCATATGACATGGTCTTTCTTATATATGCTTTCTCTATCATTCTTCCCCTCAAAAAATGCTTTTTCTCCATTGCCTTTCCAAGTTCTCATTTTTCTGAATCCAGTTTAGATACTACCTCCTCTGAAGGATATTTGTAAGCCAAATAGGCTTTATCAATATCTCTTTTCAAAATCATTTGGTACATAAGGCACTTAGTACATTTATACTATTATATATTATACTTTATCATTATCGTATTCTCTGTTTCCCATATGTTCTTTGGCCAGCCCAATTACTGGTTTTTTAAGAGTAATATTCATGTCCTAATACTTTTTTTTGACATGGGGTCATACTGCATTGCTCAGGTAGGATTCAAACTCCTAGGCTCAAGCAGTCCTCTTGCCTCAGCCTCCCCAGTAGCTAGGACTACTGGAGTGTGCCACTCTCCTGGCTCTAATATTTATTTTAACCCATTGTTAAGCACATAGTAGATTCTCAATAAGTACTTTTTGATTAAAGTAGTGTTATTGACCAAGTATAGATAAGAAGATTAGAATAGCTAGACAACATATCACTTTTAGAAGATGATTTATTTTATGCCTATAACTGAAAGATGCTTCCTTAAAAACTCAAACTCAGCCACTTAAAAATATCTGATTCTTCTATTATCAACTCTCATAAAAATGTATCTGGTTCTATATTTATATGTTAGTTATCTAGTGCATATAACAAATCACCCTAAAATGTCATGACTTAAAAACAATAAACATTTGTTATCTCACAGTATATGTAGATCAGGAATCTGGGTGTGGCTTAGTTGAGTGGCCCTGGTTCAAAATCTCTCATGAGGTAGTAGTCAGGGTATCAACTGGGTCTGCAGTCTCATCTGAAGGCTCAACTTGGGCAGATCTACTTCCAAGGTCATTCACATGGTTGTTGTCAGAATTCAGTTCCTTATGGGTTGTTGGACTTGAAGTCCTCAGTTCCTTGCAATGGCTGATATCTGAAAGATTCTTTCAGTTCCTTGCCATGTGGGCCTCTCCATAAGACATCTCAGAACGTGGCAGCTAGCTGAGACTGAGCAGCTGAGAGAAGACCATGGCAAAAGCTGGCTTTTTTTGTATTCTAATTTGGGAATTGACATCTCATTACTTCTGTCATATTTTATTCATTAGATGTGAGTCAATAAATCCAATCTATACTCAAGAGAAGAGGATTATATAAAGGCATGAGAATATCAGGAGGGTAAAGATCGTTGAAGTCTATCTTTAAAGGGTGCTTGCCTTAGCTAGGCTATCTTCTTTTACCCAGAGACATTTCTAGCCTCAGGAAAAGACGGTTTGCTTATCTGAGTCTTTTCCAGTAATCATTCTACTCTTAATATCTAAACTGTAAATCTATGGTAGCATGTCCAGGACCATTTACTATTGTATTATATAATGTTCTACATCCCACCCCAACTAAAGTGGTAGTCAGGAAAGCATGTTAGTTTTTTTTATCAGAATAAATATGGAACTTAAGTGAAATATAGGATTCAAGTTTAGCACTTATTTCTCAGTTATTTGACTAAACAAAATATAACATATACTCAAAATAAGCATAGTTTTCAGTTAAATGCTGTATCAAATCTTAGCATATAGGCCAGGTGTGATGGCTTATGCCTGTAATCCCAGCACTTTGGGAGGCCAAGGTGGGAGGATTGCTTGAGGCCAGGAGTTCCAGACCAGTCTGAGCAAGAGGAAGACCCTGTCTCTACTAAAAATAGAAAAAATTAGCCAGGTGTGGTGGCTCACACCTGTAGTCCAAGCTATTTGGGAGGTTGAGGCAGGAGGATCTGTAGAGCCCAGGAGTTTGAGGTTGCAGTAAGCTTTGATGATGCCACTGTACTATAGCCAGGGTGTCTCCAAAAGAAAAAAAAATACTAATAATGTATTCATGTTCATAAGAATTCTTTTGTTACCAGAGTTGGAAAGCTTAAGAGAATGCTTGATAGAGTCTTTAGAATTTAATTTTGAATTAGAAAATAAAGTTTATATTAAAGCAATTTCATCAACATGTTAGCAATTTGAGAAGTTAGGTGAGAAGCTGGTTCCATATCTCACTGTTTATATCAAGATAAATTCCAGATAAATGACAGATTTAAAAATTTAAAAAGACAAACATAAAATTATATGAAGAAAGCATTATGTGAATATTTGTATACTCTTAAGTGGTGAAGATCCTTCTAGATATAACATCTAATCCAGAAGGTGTATTAGGCCGGGCGCTGTGGCTCACGCCTGTAATCCTAGCTCTTGGGAGGCCGAGGCGGGCGGATTGCTCAAGGTCAGGAGTTCAAAAACCAGCCTGAGCAAGAGCAAGACCCCGTCTCTACTATAAATAGAAAGAAATTAATTGGCCAACTGATATATATATATAAAAATTAGCCGGGCATGGTGGCGCATGCCTGTAGTCCCAGCTACTCGGGAGGCTGAGGCAGAAGGATCGCTCAAGCCCAGGAGATTGAGGTTGCTGTGAGCTAGGCTGACGCCACGGCACTCACTCTAGCCTGGACAACAAAGTGAGACTCTGTCTCAAAAAAAAAAAAAAAACAGAAGGTGTATTAGAAGCTGTACATTAAAATTAGATATTTCTGTATGGCAAAAAATAGACAACCTCCCCCACCATAAAGTCAGAAGCCAATATGGGAAAAAATATTTAGCACATATATAACAGGAAATGTGCTAATTCACTTCATTGAAAAAGGGCTTTTATAGTTCAATAAGAAAAGATGATAGGCCGGGTGTGGTGGCTCACGCCTGTAATCCTAGCACTCTGGGAGGTCAATGTGGGAGGATCGCTCAAGGTCAGGAGTTCAAAAGCAGCCTGAGCAAGAGCGAGACCCCATCTCTACTAAAAATAGAAAGAAATTAACTGGCCAACTAAAAATATATAGAAAAAATGAGCTGGGTATGGTGGTGCATGGCTGTAGTCTCAGCTACTTGGGAAGCTGAGGCAGGAGGATCACTTGAGCCCAGGAGTTTGAGGTTATTGGGAGCTAGGCTGATGCCATGGCACTCTAGCCCAGGCAACAGAGTGAGACTCTATCTCAAAAAAAAAAAAGGATGATAAATATATTGGCAGGTAATAAAAAGATAAAAGTATTTAGAGTTAATACATAATTTAAAAGTCAATACATAGATAAAAAGGTACTCCATATATTAAAATAGTGCTCCATATTTTTAAAAGGTGCCACATGTATTTAAAAGTTACTACATACATGAAAAGGTTATACGTATATTAAAAAGGTGATACCAAGGTTGGGTGCTGTGTGACTCACGCCTATAATCCCAGTGCTTTGGGAAGCTAAGATTGGAGGATCAGTTGAGGCCTGGAGTTCGAGACCGGCCTGGTCTACACAGTGAGACACTGTCTCTATAAGAAAAAGTTTTAAAATTAGCGAGGTATGGTGGCATGTGCCTGTAATCCCAGCTACTCAGGAGGCTGAGGCAGGAGGATCACTCGAGCCCAGGAGTTTGAGGTTGCTGTGAGCTATAATTGGGCCATTGCACTCCAGCCTGGACAACAGAATGAGACCCTGTCTCTAAGAAAATAAAAATTAAGAAAGAAAAAAGAGGTGATACCAAATAAAAATTCATATGTTAAAATGTTGGTTTCTTTAAATGTAAAAAACTTTTTGTTTACTTCTCAGAGTTGTAAACATTTAGAAAACTGATCATACCCATTGTTGGTGAGGTAGTAGGGAAATAGTTACAATGTTGACAGCAATGAAGTTTGGTACAACCTTTGGGAGCTTTATATGTAGTGACATGCAGAGATGCTCAAGTGTTCAGGCACTATGGCTCACACCTGTAATCCTAGCACTTTGGGAGGCCAAGGTGGGAGGATCCCTTGAGATCAAGAGTTCGAGACCGTCCTGAGTAAGAGTGAGACCCTGTCTACCAAAAATTAAAAAAATTTGCCGGGCATGCTAGTGCACACCTCTAATCCCGACTACTCAGGAGGTTGAGGCAGGAGGAGTGCCTGAGCCCAGGAGTTTGAGGTTGCTGTGAGCTACGATGATACCACTGCACTCTACCCATGGTGACAGAGACTTTGTCTCAAAAAAAAAAAAAAAAAAAATGCTGAAATAGACAGAAAAAAAAAGTTAAAAAAGCATTATAGTAGGCTGGGCGCGGTGGCTCATGCCTGTAATCCTAGCACTCTGGGAGGCCAAGGCAGGTGGATTGCTCGAGGTCAGGAGTTCTAAACCAGCCTGAGCAAGAGTGAGACCCCATCTCTACCATAAATAGAAAGAAACTAATTGGCCAACTAATATATATAGAAAAAATTAGCCAGGCATGGTGGCGCATGCCTGTAGTCCTAGCTACTCAGGAGGCTGAGGCAGCAGGATTGCTTGAGCCCAGGAGTTTGAGGTTGCTGTGAGCTAGGCTAATGCCACAGTACTCACTCTAGCCTGGGCAACAAAGCGAGACTCTGTCTCAAAAACAAAACAAAACAAAAACAACAACAAAAAGCATTATAGTATATACATTGAAAAAATATGTGAGTTGATAGCAATTAATGTTGATTTTTCTCTGGGTAGAATTGAGGCAGTCAACTTAATATGTTACCTACCTACTGCTACAATGTTTAAAAATTTATAATTAAAATCTATTATTTTGTAATCAGAAAAGAGTTATATTTTTAAAAGACAGTTTCACTATTTCTTTTTACAGGAGATTACATGCTTGATGCAAAGCCAAAAGAAATTTCAGAAATTCAACGTTTAAATTATGAACAGGTAATAAATTTTGTTATATTAAAATATATAATTTTTAAGTTATGAATACATATATATATGTAGGTCTCTATCAGTATTTGGCAAGTTTTTTTAAATAAAGGATTAGATAATAAATATTTTAGGCTTTGCAGGCCACATATGGTCAGTCTCTGTTCCATATTCTTTGTTTTCTTTTTTTACACCCTTTGAAAATATAAAAACAATTTTCAGTTCATAGCCAGATTATCATTCTATAGATCAATTTAGAATGCTAACCTGGTATTTTTCTTGAAAAATTCACATTCAAGTGAATTTGTCATTTATTCATCTTTCCTCGTTTTATTTATATTTTTCAATTAAGTTATGTTTAGAAGAAAGTTGAGCAGATGATGTCTAGGGTATGTCTATAGTACAAATGCTGCTATTTTATAGTTTTAATATGTTCACATTTCTTGGCATGTTCTTTAGAGACTCTGTTCTGCAATATAGAGGGGTCACTAGGCTCAAAATTATTGGAGCTGGAAGTAAGCAAGCAGAGCTTCATTGTCTTCAGTATTCTTCCTTTGCTTGACAATAGAAGGTATGAAGGAATTAGCTTCTTAGAGCAGAAAGAAGTATCAGCCCAGGAAGATTTAGAGATCATTGGAACCTTCGTATTTACTTTCAAAGCAACTTTTTTTTTTTTTTTTTTTTTTTGAGACAGAGTCTTGCTTTGTTGCCCAGGCTAGAGTGAGTGCCATGGCGTCAGCCTCGCTCACAGCAACCTCAAACTCCTGGGCTCAAGCGATCCTTCTGCCTCAAACTCCCGAGTAGCTGGGATTACAGGCATGCGCCACCATGCCCGGCTAATTTTTTTTTCTATATATATTTGTTGGCCAATTAATTTCTTTCTATTTATAGTAGAGACGGGTCTTGCTCTTGATCAGGCTGGTTTCGAACTCCTGACCTCAAGCAATCCGCCCACCTCGGCCTCCCAGAGTGCTAGGATTACAGGCGTGAGCCACCGCGCCCGGCCGCAAAGCAACTTTTTAAACATACTTTCACTAGTATCAAATTTGCAGGAAGGAAGCATAACTCATTTCAGTATTACAAATTTTTTTGAATTTAAATGTTTAGATAATCTAGTCCTAATGGAATTAAAACACCAGCATCTTGCATTGCACCATATTATAAGATAGGAAATCTATAGCTAAAGCCAAATTTGTATACTAAGTCATTTAAATTTCATTTGGGGAATTTGTTGTTTGAAGTAGAGATTTCCAGAGACTTAGCAATGGAAACCTCTTTTCAAATGAAATCTTATCCAACTTCCAATATATAAAACCAGTAAATGATGTTATATAAGTATAAAGTGATATGGATCAATTTATATCATTTATCACATATTATTTTTTATTGAAATCAGTGAGGCTATTTTGATTAATACTAAAAATTAGGGATTATGGATGATATTTGCAATTTCTTATCCTCCAAATTCATTTTACTTCTGTAGCATAGTTTTGAGAAAATCTTGATTGACAAATTATTGTAAATGATATTAGCATTTTTTTGTTTCGAGTCCATCTTGTAGTCTCAGCATACACTTCCATTAGGCTGACTCTTGAAGAGTGATTGGAAGTAAAGTATTATTTCAGAGTTGAGACAAATGATCTGACAACTGATCTAACAACTTCTATTACTTATAAACCTGTCAGGATGTCAGGCAAAAAGTAGCCTGCATTTAAAATAATCACTAAAACTGGCTCATGCCTGTAATCCTAGCACTCTGGGAGGCCGAGGCGGGCAGATTGCTCAAGGTCAGGAGTTTGAAACCAGCCTGAGCAAGAGAGAGACCTTGTCTCTACTATAAATAGAAAGAAATTAATTGGCCAACTAATATATATATAAAAAATTAGCCGGGCATGGTGGTGCATGCCTGTAGTCCCAGCTACTTGGGAGGCTGAGGCAGGAGGATTGCTTGAGCCCAGGAGTTTGAGGTTGCTGTGAGCTAGGCTGACGCCACAGCACTCACTCTAGCCTGGGCAACAAAGCAAGACTCTGTCTCAAAAAAATAAATAAATAAATAAATTAAATTAAATAATCACTAAAACTATAAGTTGTTATTATTTACATTACCATTAGTTTTGAGAATAGTATGTACCAAGCTGAGTCTAAGCTAGTATTTAATTTAATGTTCTACAAATGTAATGTTACAGTGTTCTTTTTTATATAATTCTATGTGAGTAGACATTAAAAGAAAAATCTAAATTTTACAAAGACCAATGCAGAGCTGCAGTGTTCCCAATTAAAGCCTCTTTACTAGAATTTGTAATGTAAACAAGGTATATTTTTTCCAGTTTTGCCTAATGTTGACAGATACCATGACAGTATAAGAAATCATGATACATGTGTATATGTTCATGTCAGGCTTTTTTTCCTAATTGTTAGACAGTGTGAGACATGTTAGGTTTTTAAATGACTGCAAATACTTTTTAAAATATATTTTATATTTAAATTTAAAATAAGTTTACCATGTTAAAAGTGTAACTTTGGAAAGAGTTCTAAGAAAGTTTGACCACTGCCTTAAAGGATTCAATAGTAATCCTTTCCTGTAATGTAAGCAACCATCCCTCACATTTATATTTTATAATAGTAAGTATCATAATTTGGAATAAAGTGGCAAAATACTTACCCTTTTAAACTCTTTGTTTGTAAATTTATTTAGTTAGTTTATAATTTTATTTATAAAATTATATAAATTTATATTTTGTTTATAAATTTATAATTTTGTTTATAAATTTATTTATTTATTTAGTTAGTTAGTTAGAGACAGAGTCTCACTCTGTTGCCCGGGCTAGAGTGCCATGGTGTCAGCCTAGCTCATAGCAACCTCAAACTCCTGGGCTTAAGCGATCCTTCTGCCTCAACCTTCCAAATAGCTGGGATTACAGGCATGCGCCACGATACCTGGCTAATTTTTTCTATATATTTTTAGTTGTCCAGCTAATTTCTTTCTATTTTTAGTAGAGACAGGGGTCTTACTCTTGTGCGCTTGCTCAGGCTGGTCTTGAACTCCTGACCTTGAGCTATCCTGCCTCAGCCTCCCAGAATGATAGGATTACAGGTGTGAGCCACTGTGCCCAGCCAAACTGATTGTTTTTAAGGGCTCAACTTTGCCTAGGAGGGGGGGTTTGAGAAAAATATATTGTTTTCAGAGAACATATATATTAGGAAGGGGGGAACTGACAAAAAGTCAAAGACTGTAGTTTAAGAATGTTATCCTATTATAAATGCATCATTCATGACTTTAAAACATTTAAATAATTCCTGTTTACAATCTGTACAATTTCTTAAATGGAATTTTATAAGTTATTTGGTAAAACAGAACTCTGTTTTCATGACCTAAATTTGTCTTTTTCAAATTTCAAAGAAGGCCCTTAGTTTTAATAAGAGAATTTATGTTATATTCACCCTTTTTATTATAAGCTCTTCTAGTAGACTATAGTCTGCTATTCCTATTTTATATCTTTAGTATCTAGCAGTGTTTGACTAGCAGTAGGGATTCAGTAAAAGTTTATTAGATTTTATGTATTGGTTTTTATTCTACCAAATATATCCTCTATAAGCGTGTCCATATTTAATATGTTAAAATGTTTTTAAAAAAACATTTTTTAAAATAGTCTTCATTATAGACCTATATAACCACATTTATTTAGAAAACTGATAAAGGCCGGGCGTGGGGGCTCACACCTGTAAATCCTAGCCCTCTGGGAGGCCGAGGCGGGAGGATTGCTCAAGGTCAGGAGTTCTAAACCAGCCTGAGCAAGAGCAAGACCCCATCTCTACTATAAATAGAAAGAAATTAATTGGACAACTAATATATATAGAAAAAATTAGCTGGGCATGGTGGCGCATGCCTGTAGTCCCAGCTACTTGGGAGGCTGAGGCAGCAGGATTGCTTGACCCAGGAGTTTGAGGTTGCTGTGAGCTAGGCTGATGCCACGGCACTCACTCTAGCCTGGGCAACAAAGTGAAACTCTCTCTCAAAAAAAAATAGAAAACTGATATGGACAGAATGACTCCTTAATTTGGCTAACAAGTCTTTGTGATCCAGCCTCTGCCTGTCCCTTACATTTCATCTTCTGCAACTTTCCACTTCATTTTGTCCTAGTCACGCTGTGCTCTTTGTTGTTCCATGGCACAGTAATAGATTCATTTCTACATCAGGGTTTTTGCACTAGTGTCTACGTCTGGAATGTCGTCCCCCCCCACAGAGCTTTCCAAGAGTCAGTGCTCCTTTGGTCTTTCTTCAAGTGTCATTTTCAAGGAAGCCTACCTGCCTTTCCTCCCTCCCTCCCTCATTTTTAGGTTCAGTGCATTCACTGCAAAACTGAGTTTGAAAAGTACAGAAAATTTCTGTATGCCTGCTGTCTCTTCTCACCCTACATACATAGCCTCCCTAACTATCAATATCCCGCACTGTAGTGGTACATTTGTTATATTGATAAACCTACAGTGACACTTCATCATCACCTAAAGTCTATAATTTACTCACTCTTGGTGTTGTATATTCTAGGGGTTTTGACAAATGTATAGTGACACACATCCACCATTGTAGTATCCTACAGAGTAGTGTCACTATCCTGAAAATCCTCTGTGCTCTGCCTATTCGTTCCTTCCCCCCTCCCCCCTAACCACTGACCTTTTACTATCTCTCTAGGTTTGCCTTTTCCAGAATATTATTTGGAATCATGTAGTATGTAGCCATTTCAGATTAGCTTCTTTCTTTTAGTAATATGCATTTAAGTTTCCTCTATGTATTTTCATGGCTTGATAACTCATTTCTATCTTTTTTTTCTTTTAAAAATAAAAATCTATTTTTATTAAACAATTATACCATCATTATATCTAAAACATTAATTTATTAATTTCATATTAAGTCAGTGTTCAGGTTTCCCTGATTTTTTTTCAGTGTATTTGTTAGAATCAGAATCCAAGTAACTTTATGTAGTTGTAATTAGTTGGTATTTCTTAAGTTTCTCTTTCTTTTTAAAATTGAAAACCAGTTTTTGTTAAGGCATGCTACCTTTTTCTTAACTGTAGTAAAAATATATAAAATTTATGCTCTTACATATTTTTAAGTGTACAGTTCAGCAATGCGAACTATACTCACAGTGTTGTATACCAGATCTCTAGAACTTTTTCATCTTGTAAAACTGACACACTATACCTATCGAACAACAACTCCTCATTTTCCACTACCACCAACTCCCTGTAAACCACTATTCTAGTTTCTGTTTTCATAATTTTGATTACCCTAAATATCTCATATAAGGAGAATCACACAGTATTTGTACTCTTGTACCTGGCTTATTGCACTCAGCATAATGTCCTCAAGTTTCATCCGTATTATATTGTAGCATGTGACAGGATTTCCTTCTTTTTTAATATTCCATTGAATAATATTCCATTGTATGTATATACCACATTTTCATTATCTATACATCTGTCAGTGAACATTCGGGTTGCTTCCACTTCTTGGCCATTGTGAATAATGTTGCAATGAACATGGATGTGCAAATACCTTTTCAAGAGCCTGCTTTTAATTCTTTTGGATTCAGAAATGGGAGAGGCCTTTAGAAACTTTGACTTTAGACTTCCTGGTCTAAAATAAAACAGGTCCTTCTGCCCTACCACTCTACACAACCTCATCCTGCTCAATTTTTCTTACTAATATTTGATGTAGTATTATATGTATACATGTCCATCTACCTCAATAGAATGTTAGTTGCATGAAAGCAAGAACTTTGTCTGTTTTATTGACTATTACATCTTTAGAACTCAGATTAGTGCCTAGCACATAGTAGAAATTTAATGGTAAAATTTTGTTGAAGACATGAATTGGATAAAATGGAAAATTAAAAGTAAATATGCTTGTACTTAAATATCTTTTTTGTTCTTGTTCAGATTTTTTTTGAAATATATCTTTCCCCTTTCTATTTTCAGAATATGAGTGATGCTATGGCAATTTTGCATAAACTACAGACAGGCCTGGATGTAAATGTAAGATTCACTGGTGTTCGAGTATTTGAATATACACCAGAATGCATAGTATTTGATCTTCTTGATATTCCTTTGTACCATGGGTGGTTAGTAGACCCTCAGGTAAGTAGACGAATTTAAATTATATAAACACAAATGCTAGAAAAATTTGTTAATTTGTCAAATTAATCTAAATTTATATTTTCTGATACTTACATGTTTGTGGTTTCTCCTGAAATTAGCTAAACTATGAGGTTAAGAGCACAGTCCTCCAGACTACTAAGTCTGCCCAACATTTCTGACCCCAACTGCATAGTTAGGACCCAACTACAGAGTCAGAGGGAAGAGTTCACACAAGATCACTCTCACTTTTTACAACAACTGCAGGTTCAGGGGTTTCCCAAAACTACTTTCAGGTTTAATAATTCAATAGAATGACTCACAGAACTCTCTGAAGCCTATGATACTCACCATTATAGTTTATAGCTGCGCAAAGGTAGAGATTGAAGTCAGCCAATGAAAGAGACACATGGAAGAGTCTAGGAGGGTTTCGTATGCAAATATTATACTATGTGCTCTTTTGTGATTGCCTTTTTTTACTCATGTGTCTGGAGCATCATCCAAGTTATTCCATATATCAATAGTTTATTCCTTTTTATTACTGAGTAATATTCCATGGTATGGATATACTACAGTTTTACATATTAAATAATATCTGGACTTTTTCAAGTTCCTAGCCATTATGAATAAAGCTGCTATAAACATTTATATACAGTTTTTTGCTTGCATTTCTCTGGATTAAGTGCCAGAAGTGCAATTGCTAGGTCATATGGTAATTGCTTGTGTAATTTTGTTTGTTTGTTTTTTAGAAACAGGATCTCATTCTGTTGCCCAGGCTAGATTGCAATGGCACAATCATAGCTCACTGACACCTCCAAATCCTGGGCTCAAGCACTTCTCCCACTTCAGCCTCCCGCGTAGCTAGGACTATAGGCACATGCCACCATACTTGGCTAATTTTTTAAAAAATGTTTGTAGAGATGGGGTCTTTCAATGTTGCCCAGTCTGGTCTCAAACTTCTGGCCTCAAATGATCCTCTCACCTTGGTCTCCCAAAGTGCTGGGATTACAAGCATGAGCTATTGCACCTGGCCACTTGTGTCTTTTTTTTAAGAAACTGCCAAGCTATTTACTAGAGTGTGTGTACCAGTAGTTTGCATTCCTAACAGTAATGGATGAATGAGCCAGTTTCTCTACATCACCATCAGTGTTTTATATTGTCACTTTTTTTTTTTTTTGTGACAGAGTCTCGTTTTGTTGTCCAGGCTAGAGTGAGTGCCGTGATGTCAGCCTAGCTCACAGCAACCTCAATCTCCTGGGCGCAAGTGATCCTCCTGCCTCAGCCTCCCAAGTAGCTGGGACTACAGGCATGCGCCACCATGCCTGGCTAATTTTTTCTATATATATTAGGTGGCCAATTAATTTCTTTCTATTTATAATAGAGACGGGGTCTCGCTCTTGTTCAGGCTGGTTTCGAACTCCTGACCTTGAGCAATCTGCCCGCCTCGGCCTCCCAGAGTGCTAGGATTATAGGCGTGAGCCACCGTGCCCGGCCTATATTGTCACTTTTTAATTTTAGCCATTCTGATAGTTATATAGTAATATTTCTTCATAATTTTAATTTGCATTTCTTTAATGGATAATATACTGTTGAACATCTTTTCATGTACTTGTTTGCCATTTGTATATACTCTTCAGTAAATGTCTCTTCATGTCTTTTGCCCATTTTCTAATTAGATTAATTGTAGTTGAGTTTTGAGAGTTCTTTATATGATCTATATACTAATTCTTTGTCAGATATATATTTTACCAATATTTCTTCATAGTCTGTAGCTTTTTTTTCCATAAATTTAACAGAATCTTCACAGAGCAAAAAGTTTTTAAAATTTTACTGAAGTATAGTTTATCAGTTTTTTCCTTTATGCTTCATTCTTTTGGTGTTAAGTCTAAGAACTTTGCCTGGCTCTAGATGCTGAGTATCGTCTCCTGGCTTTTTTTCTAAATGTTTTATAGTTTTATGTTATACATTTAAGTCCATGTTGCATTTTAAGTCAATTTTATATAAAGATTTAGGTTTATTTATTTTTTTTCCTGTGGATGTCTACTTGCTCAAGCACTGTTTGGTATATACCTGTTACCTGAATCAATTTTAGAACAATATCTCCCCAAAAACAAACCCCATGCCCATTAGCAATTACTCTCTATTTTCCCTCACCTTTCCAGCCTCCTTTCTGTCTCTAAAGATTTGGCTATCCTAGACTTTTCATGAAATCTTGATGAAGTCAGATTTATGTAATTTTTCTTTTGTCACTTATGCTTCTGTTGTCCTATCTAAGAAGGCTTTACCTAACCAAATATTAAAAGATTTACTCCTGTATTTTCTTCTGAGAGTTCTATAATTTAAGCACTTACATTTAGGAGTATGATCCATTTGGGGTCAATTTTTGTACAGGGTTTGAGGAAATGGCCCAACTTTATCCTTTTTCATGTCTATATACAATTGTCCTAGTACCATTTATTGAAAAGATTATTCTTTCTCCATTGAATTATCCTGGAACTCAGAGTGATCTTTGTAAAAATAAACCCACCCATTTATCCTCATGTCCTCTTTATTTCCTTAAAAGCCTCCAGTGTAATTAAAATAAGATAAAATCCTTATTAGGGCTTTTATGGTATGTTGCATGATCTTTACTCTGCCTAGCTGTCCAACTTCACCTCATGTACTTCTCTTACCTTTTTACTACCCTCCAGCAACACTAGCTGCCTTTCTGCTCCTCAGATGTGTCAAGCTCGTTCCTGCCTCAGGGTTTTTGTGCTGTGGATCACTCATTGTGTGATACTGTTTTCCTACCCTAAGACATTGTTCTCACAGATCTCTATATTTCTTGTTCCTCATTATTCAGGTCTTAGGTCAAATATCACCTTGTTAGAGAAGCCCTCCCTAACTGACTTGTTGAAATTAGTTACCTTGTCTTTCTCTAGTAATTTACTCTCCCATGACCTTATTTGATTTTCTTTACCACTTACCATTATCTGGAATTATTATTTATTTCCTTACCTTATTAACTGTCCCTGATTAACTGTCATCTCCCACTAGAATGTAGATTTTATGAGGGGTGAGTTCTTATATCTTAGTGTCTAGAACAGGTACCTAGTACATAATAGGCTCTTAATAAATATTAACTGATGGAATGCAGCATGCATACATTAACAGGGAAGGAGAGATTATAATAGCAAGTACTTGGCCGTGCATTTTCATCTCTGTTGGTAAAAGATCTCTTTTGGTAAAAAGCAGCTGGTATTCTGGGCAATGGAAGGGTGGCTTAGTATTATATAAACCAGGCAACTGTATCTCTATTGGTGTTTTTTGAGAATATCACTGAAAAGTCTATACATGCCCAGCAGTCAAACATCCAAAGTGGACCATGTTGGGTCCTGGCAGGTGACAGTACCAGGTAGTTTACAGTTTTTCAGATTAATTAAAATAAGATAAATTGCTGCCAGTAGACTATCATAATGGAAATTCTAAACAAGTATTTTGCTCAGAAGGAAAGTCGTCGCAAATGGAAGTAAGAGTGAATGGAGAGAATTGTTAAAAAGAGAATAATTAAATTCTGACTTTGATATGGTAGGGGTAGGTGTTATACTTTCTATAGCTTCTCTGTCCAATATGATAACCAAGAATGCCTATTTAAATTTATTAATTAAAAATTTAGTTCCTGAGTTGCACTAGCCACATGGTGGCTAGTGAATATCCTATTGGGTAACATAGATTTGGAATATTTGGATCATTGCAGAAAGTGCTATTGTGCTCTTCCAGAGTACTCACGAAAAGTATAGAAAGTATAGAAAAGTATAGAAAGTATAGAAAAAATTAGCCGGGCATGGTGGCGCATGCATGTAGTCCCAGCTACTTGGGCGGCTGAGGCAGCAGGATTGCTTGAGCCCAGGAGTTTGAGGTTGCTGTGAGCTAGGCTGATGCGTTGGCACTCACTCTAGCCTGGGCAACAAAGCAAGACTCTGTCTCAAAAAAAATAAAAAAATAAAATAAAAACAAATGGCTGGTGTGCCTATGGTGATATTAGGAAGAATATACTTTAAATCAAGAAGCATTACTAATGATAGAATGCTTAATTTGCCAAGAAGATATAATAATTTTAAATTTGTATGTTCCTGGATACGCTTGGAAAGAAGATACCTGATTGACTCTTCCTTAGACCCATGAGAATTGCCACAAGAAGTAAAGATCAGTTTTTGATAATGAAAACCAAGATTTTTATGCATCTAATAACATAATCTCAAAATACATGAGCAAAATTTAACAGAATTAGCAGGAGTAAATTGTCACAGTAGAAATACATCTTTATCTGAAATTGTAATAAGCATACTTTTTTTTTTTGAGACAAGACCTTGCTCTGTCACCTAGGCTAGAGTGCAGTGGTGTCATCGTAGCTCACTGCAACCTCAACCTCCAACTCCTGGGCTCAAGCAATCCTCCTGCCTCCCAAGTAGCTGGGACTACAGGCATGTGCCACCATACACAGTTAATCTTTCTGGTGTTTTTTGAGACAGAGTCTCACTTTGTTGCCCAGGCTAGAGTGAGTGCCGTGGCGTCAGCCTGGCTCACAGCAACCTCAATCACCGGGGCTCAGCGATCCTCCTGCCTCAGCCTCCCGAGTAGCTGGGACTACAGGCATGCACCACCATGCCTGGCTAATTTTTTGTATATATATTTTTAGTTGGTCAATTAATTTATTTCTATTTTTGGTAGAGACGGGGTCTCGCTCAGGCTGGTTTCAAACTCCTGACCTTGAGCAATCCACCCGCCTCGGCCTCCCAAAGTGCTAGGATTACAGGCGTGAGCCACCACGCCCAGCCTCCGGTTTTTTTTTTTAATAGAGATGGCGTCTCGCTCTTGCTCAGGCTGATCTCATACTCCTGGCCTCAAGAGATCCTCCTGCCTCAGCCTCCCAGAGTGCTAGGATTACAGGCATGAGCCACTGTGGCCAGTCATATTCTTTAAAATTAATAAATTAATTTTAGGTATAATTTCAGATTTACAGGAAAGATACAAAGATCTTAGAGAATTCCCATGAACTTTTTTTGTTCAGTTTTCCCTAATGTTACCATCTTACATGACCGTGGTATATGTATCCAAAACTAAGAAATTTAGTACTGGTACATTACTATTAACTAAATTACAGTCTGCATTCAGATTTCACAAATTTTTCTGCTAATGTTTTTTGTTGATGTTGTTCCAGAATCAAGAGTATCACATTGTATTTAATCATCGTGTCTTCCTAGTCTCCTCTAGTCCATGACATTTCCTTAGTCTTTCCTTGTTTTCATGACCCTGACTATACATTCTTTTTATGCACCCATGAAATTTGTACAAATTGATTTAATGCTGTACCATAAAACAAGTTTCAACAAATTAATTTCCAAGGATTTAAGACATAAAGAGTATAAAATATTCTCTGACCACAGTGCAATTAATCTGAAAATCAGTGGAAAAGCAATAATTAGATACTTCTTGTGTTAAGAAAATCATAATGAAACTTAGAATGTATTGAAAACCGGCACAATAACTAAATCCATATCAAAACTTGTGAGATATAGATAAAACAAAAAGGATTTTTAAGCTTCAAATTCATATATTAAAAAGAAAAAACAAAAATTAATGAGCCATCCATCTTAAGAAAGAACAAAGTATTAAAATCAAAAGCAAATATACAATAAAGAAGATCAACAAAGATAAAATTCTTTGAAAAGGATTTTAAAATGATAAACAGAAAACGAAATTTTTAAAATGGGTCATTTATGCAGCATAAATTCCTAGGAGTAAATCTGACACAAAGATGTGCACGATCACTATGAGAACAAATTTCAAGTTGAGAGAAATTAGAGACCTGTGTAAATATAGATATATACTATATCCTTAGATTTTAAGACTGAAATTATAAAGATTTCCATTCTCCCCAAAACTAAAAGTTTTAGTCTTACTACAATCCCAAACAAAATCCCAGTAGATTTGTCAGGGGGAGTTGTGAAATGTGACAAGTCAATTCTATGATTTATATAGAAATGGAAAGAGAGCCAGGAATAAAAGCCAAGATATTCTTTTTTTTTTTTTTTTTTTTTTTTTTTTTTTTTGAGACAGAGTCTCGCTTGTTGCCCAGGCTATAGTGAGTGCCGTGGCGTCAGCCTAGCTCACAGCAACCTCAGACTCCTGGGCTCAAGTAATCCTTCTGCCTCAGCCTCCCGAGTAGCTGGGACTACAGGCATGTGCCACCATGCCCGGCTAATTTTTAGATATATATATTAGTTGGCCAATTAATTTCTTTCTATTTATAGTAGAGACGGGGTCTCGCTCTTGCTCAGGCTGGTTTCGAACTCCTGACCTCGAGTAATCCGCCCGCCTCGGCCTCCCAGAGTGCTAGGATTATAGGCGTGAGCCACCGCGCCCGGCCAAAGCCAAGATATTCTTGAAGGAAAACAAATAGGAGAACTTGCTCTTCCAGCTGGGACTACAGGCATGTGCCACCTGTATCACGCCTGTAATCATAGCACTCTGGGAGGCTAAGGAAAGAGGATTGCTTGAGCTGACAATATTTTAAATATTGTCATTAAGAATTAGACCAATGACAGAATTAGGGCAATAGAAATAAGGCAATAGTATTGCCTTAAAAGACAATACTTATAGACAGAACTAGGGCACTGTAGAGCAATGGAAAAAGGCAGTCCTTACAATAAAAGGTACTGAGACAATTGGATAGCTATAGAGGAAAAAAATTGTTTACTACAACTCATACCATAAAATTGTATTCCTTGTATATTAAAGTTTAACTGTAAAAGCCAAGTGTGGTGGCACTTGCCCACAGTCCCAGCTACTCAGGACGCTAAGGGAGGAGGTCACTTGAGGCCAGGAGTTTGAGATTGCAGTGAGCTATGAGCTATGATTGTGCCTGTAAATAGCCACTGTACTCCAGCCTGGGCAACGTAGTGAGACCCTGTCTTAAAAAAAAGAAAAAGTGGCCAGGCGAGGTCACTTAAGCTTATAATCCTAGCACTCTGGGAATCCGAGGCAGGAGGATTGTTGGAGCTCTGGAGTTTGAGGCCAGCCTGAAAAAGAGTGAGACCCTATCTCTACCAAAAATAGAAAAAATTGGCTGGGCGTGGTGGCCCACACCTATAGACCCAGCTACTCAGGAGGCGGAGGCAGGAGGATCGCTTGAGCCCAGGAGTTTGAGGTGGCAGTGAGCTATGATCACGCCACAGCACTCTAACTGGGCGACAGCAAGACTCTGTCTCCAAAAAAAGCTAAGTTTAACTAAGGCTGGGTGCCGTGGTCACGCCTGTAATGGTAGCACTCTGGGAGGCTAAGGAAAGAGGATTGCTTGAGCTCAGGAGTTTGAAACCAGCTGGAGCAAGAGTGAGACCCCATCTCTACTAAAAATAGAAAAAATTAGCCAGGCATTGTAGCCCATCCCTGTAGTCTCAGCTACTTAGGAGGCTGAGGCAGTAGGATTGCTTGAGCCCAGGAGTTTGAGGTGGTTGTGAGCTAGGCTGATGCCACCGCACTCTACAGCAAGAGTCTGTCTCAAAAAAAAAAAAAAAAAAAAGCATTCCAAAGAGAAGACAAAAGCAAGACACAGAGTAGAAGATAATTGCAACTTATGTAATGAATAAAGGATTAATACCCAGAAGGTATAAAGAGCTCCTGCAAATAATTTTAAAAGATAGACAACCCAACAAAAGAAAAAGGAGCAAATTACTTGAACAAGCACTTCACAAAAATAGATATACAAATGGCCCATCAACATATGAATTAGTCATTAGGGAAATACAAATTAAAATCAAAATTAGATGCCATTATGCCCACATAATACTAACATGCAACATTCTGACAGTGTTAAATGTTGGAGAGGATATGCAGCATAGGGAATTCTCATTCCCTGCTAAGGAGAATGGAAATTGACCATCTACTTTGGAAAACAGTTTGATTTATTTAGTAAAGTTGAAGATAAGCATATCTTAAACTCAGCAATTTGACAAGGCATTTACCCTAGGAAAACTATTGATGTGGGGAATAGGATAAATGTACAAACATGTTCATAGCAGTGTTACTTGCCATAGTCCCAAACTGAAAACAAGCCAAATAGTCGTCAAAAAAATGAATGAATAACTACATTATGGTATATTCATACAATGAAATACTATACTAATGAAAATGAACATCCAATAGCTGCATACCACTACATACAACTACCTAGCATATTATATATTTGTTTATTTTGTTTACTATTTGTTTTTACTCTAGAATATAAGCTTTATGAAAGTTTAGACTATTTTGTTCACTGCTGTGTCTGCAGCTTCTCTAACTGCATCTGGTACGTAGTAGTTTGTAATAGGCAATAAATAAATTAGTTGAATGCAATATTAATATAGAGATTCTGCCTATGAAAATTTAAAATCTTTATTTTTTTCTTGCTAGTTTATAGAAGCATAATTGATTTTAATATATTGATTTTGTGTTTATTATTATAGTTGTGTTTTTAGGGATTCTTTAGAATTAAAAATTTAAATTCTTTGGAAAGCCTTCATGAAGTTGAGTTACTAAGGAAAAGTACTGTAAACAGTAAAGGTGTTGAGGAAAACAATGAACATCTGAAGAGATTGTGCCTTCAAATTGTTCCTTACAGGTCTAAGTTTTCATTTTAAGAAATCAAAACTGGAAGTCATAGATATGTTTTTTGTGTGGTTTATGTAGCCTCAAAGCCCAAGGGTCATCTCCTCAAGGAAAGGCCTCATTTGGCTCTGCATCAAAAAATTGACCAGTGGCCGGGCGTGATGTCCACGCCTGTAATACTAGCACTCTGGGAGGCCAAGGCAGGCAGATCATTTGAGCTCAGGAGTTCGAGACCAGCCTGAGCAAGAGCAAGACCAACATTTCTACTAAAAAAATAGAAAGAGATTAGCTGGACAACTAAAAATATATACAAAAAATTAGCCAAGCATGGTGACTGATGCCTGTAGTCCTAGCTACTTGGGAGGCTGAGGAAAAAGGATTGCTTAAGCCCAGGAGTTTGAGGTTACTGTGAGCTAGGCTGACGCCATGACACTCTAGCCCAGGCAACAGAGTGAGACTCTATCTAAAAAAAAAAAGAAAAATTGACCAGTGAATACATTCTTGTGTTTTAAGTTAAATGAAATGTTTAACATATGTATATACCTGTACAGCATTTTCAGCAGTTTCCCACTTTGACTTTTTATATTAACTGATCTTCTCAACCAACCATCAGTCCCAATAGCATGAGTTAAGAGGCTTTTCTATCATAGAATTTTGTAGGAACAGGGAGAATAAATTATAGTCTAGAGCAGTGGTTCTCAAACTTTGCTATGCATCACAATCACCTGGGCAGTGGAATGAAAACTTAGACAATTAGGAAGCATTTTGAGATTGGAATTCTTTTAGCTGTTTTTATAACAAGCTCCCCAGGTTTGAGAACCACTGTCCAGAGTACTACTTGTGCAGATATTTGTTGAGACATGTGGTATTCAAAGAGTAAGTATTCAAGATGATCATTTGGATGTAGGAAGAAAACATTGGCCCTCTTATTTATTTTATTGTTTAATTTGTATTTTTGTTTTATTATGTATATGATTTAATAATAGAGTAATACATGTAGTTTACAAATATAAATATATTTTTAGGGATTAGAAGGCAATCAAATAAATTATTTAGGCAGCAGAAACCTCATTTTCTTCAATAATCAAAGCAAAGTATAATGGAGGTTAAATAGAGTCCCAATTTTATTTTCCTATAGCTTAAAAGTTTAAATTTGCTTTTCTGCTATATCTCTAAAGCTAATGATTAAATAAGAATCACGAGACAAATACTGTCCCTGATTAACATATATTAACCTTTCTTCAGGAAAACAACCTTAAGAAGTATAGTTGCATGTAATAATCCCATTTCATTATTTTTTACACAATTGAAATATAACTGCAGTATTTTCCATAATGTGCTATACTAAATTGTAAACAAAATTGGGAATTGTTGATGTTGATTTTCATGCTGATTTTCATAAGTAATATTTTTATATTTAGTATTACTTAGAATAAAATTATAAATAGTGATACAAGTTTCTTATTGTTTCTAATCGTATCATGATTAGTGAGACAGTCATTTGTTTTCTAGATTGATGACATTGTAAAAGCTGTCGGTAACTGCAGCTACAACCAACTAGTGGAGAAGATCATCTCTTGTAAGCAGTCAGACAATAGTGAGCTGGTTAGTGAAGGTGGGTGAGTGCTGCTGTTATCTTACTTTTTTATTCTTGGCAACATAACTTGTCCTATAGTTTAATATCTTTCAATCGTCTTAAGACTTCTAAAAAATACAAGTGATGCTAGTAGGAATTTTAGAAAAGTAATAATTCAAAACGGTGCCAGTGAAAGGTTTTTTTCTAGAACCCTTTTCACTTGACTTGTAAAATCAGACCTGGATTCTACTAAAAATCTTTGGGATCACTCACTAGCTTTGGGTATGGCCAATTACTAAGAGGTTATTGATAATTACTTTTTAAAAAAAGGATTGTTATTTGGGAGTGCTGAATGGACTTTATAATATATCCTGAATTCTTCATTTGACTGGGATGAGTATTATGGTGCTCAAGTGTTCGATTTTAGTAGACTTGTGCCTTATGTTTCAGTACAATGCAATATTTTAAATCCCCATTCTGAATCAGAATATACCCTGAACATCGGTTTTGCTAATCCTTAGCTGACTGAAATTCCTAAATTTGTCACAAAAGTAGTTTAATATTTTTTCAGTTGTATTGCAGTCAATGATGGGAAAAGGAGATTTCAAACCAGAGTGTTATCAGGTGGCAAAGCATTTGGATATACCTTTTTTACTACCCACTTCACTTTTCATAAATACACACAAATACTGAGGCTGCTATTCTCCTTTCTTTGAAGGATAAACAAAAGAAAGAGAAATCATAAGATGCAGAGTATGAATTTTATCACTCTCAGACACAATTTTTTTTTTTTTAAAGACAGAGTCTCACGTTGTTGCCCAGGCTAGAGTTCGGTGGCATCACTCTAGCTGACTGCAACCTCAAACTCCTGGACTCAAGCCATCCTACTGCCTCAGCCTCCCGAGTAGCTAGGACTACAGGCATGCACCACCATGCCCGGCTAATTTTTTCTATATATATTAGTTGGCCAATTAATTTCTTTCTATTTATGGTAGAGATGGGGTCTCGCTCTTGCTCAGGCTGGTTTCGAACTCCTGACCTTGCACGATCCTCCTGCCTTGGCCTCCCAGAGTGCTAGGATTACAGGCGTGAGCCACTGCACCCAGCCTCAGACACAGCTCTTTTACATGAGGTATAATAAAAGCTGATTCCAATTACCACATTTAAAAAAATTAAAACTGGTGACTATAAGAATATATGAGTATATAAAAGATGTGTACATTAATCCCATATATACTTATTAATCAGAACCCAACTAATCATATTACTTAATTATTCTGAAGCTTAATACATATGCAAAAGAGACAAGTAATAAGAAAATACGTAAGTAATTTAGTTGAGGTTTATCCTAGTATTCTACTTGCAGTAAACATGTAAACATACAAAGCCATTGATCATTAGTTTGTATGACAACTCTTTTATTACAACTTAAGGCAGCAAAGTTTAAATTTTAGGAGGAAAAAAGGAGCAACAAGAGGTGTTATAAAAATATTCTCTCTCAGCCGGGCGCGGTGGCTCACGCCTGTAATCCTAGCTCTCTGGGAGGCCGAGGCAGGCGGATTGCTCGAGGTCAGGAGTTCGAAACCAGCCTGAGCAAGAGCGAGACCCTGTCTCTACTATAAATAGAAAGAAATTAATTGGCCAACTAATATATATATATAAAAAATTAGCCGGGCATGGTGGCGCATGTCTGTAGTCCCAGCTACTTGGGAGGCTGAGGCAGAAGGATTGCTTGAGCCAGGAGATTGAGGTTGCTGTGAGCTAGGCTGACGCCATGGCACTCACTCTAGCCTAGGCAACAAAGCGAGACTCTGTCTCAAAAAAAAAAAAAAAAATATTCTCTCTCAAGGCCGGGCGCGGTGGCTCATGCCTGTAATCCTAGCACTCTGGGAGGCCGAGGAGGGTGGATAGCTCAAGGTCAGGAGTTCGAAACCAGCCTGAGCAAGAGCGAGACCCCATCTCTACCATAAATAGAAAGAAATTAATTGGCCAACTAATATATATAGAAAAAATTAGCCGGGCATGGTGGCACATGACTGTAGTCCCAGCTACTCGGGAGGCTGAGTCAGGAGAATTGCTTGAGCCCAGGAGTTTGAGGTTGCTGTGAGCTAGGCTGACGCCATGGCACTCACTCTAGCCTGGGCAACACAGTGAGACTCTGTCTCAAAAAAAAAAAAATATTCTCTCTCAATTAACGAAATTCCACTCACTGGAACTTTGCATTCCTTATCCAAGCTCTCATTACTATAAATATATTCCTAAAAAGGAGCTTATAAGAATTTATTTTTTTGTGTGGAATCTTACTATCTCAGTAATGTTTAATATACTGAGAGTTATACTATTCTGTAGTAATTGAAGGAACAATAGGATTCAAAAAGTGGCAACAGATGAAATGATAGCCAAGAAATAATATTTGAGTAAGAAGCTATGGGAAACACTGTTAGCACATCTTTCCCAAGCCAAACTACAATGCAACAAGGGTAGGACTTAGTATGCTGATTAACAAAGTGAACAAAACAGTTAGTCCATCACTTTTTTTTTTTCCTTAACCTACAACTATTATTATTTTCTCTGATATTTGTTCCCCAAGATAATGAAAAACTTAGCTAATTTATGTAGTATTGATAATTTGGAAAGAGCATCATGGTAAAAGCGAGGAAAGAATCTCCTCCTAAAGTGGTATAGGATTTTAAGGTAATAGATAGGTAATGTATACCAGGCATTCATTTATTCATTCGTTCATTCATTTGTTTTGTTTGTTTTTTGAGACTGGGTCTTGCTCTCTCTCCTGGGCTAGAAGTGCAGTGGCATCATCATAGCTCCTTGCAACCTCAAACACCTGGGCTGAAGTGATCATCCTGCCTCAGCCTCCTGAGTAGCTGTGACTACAGGGGCACACTACCATGCCTGGCTAATTTTTCTGTTTTTTTGTAGAGGCAGGGTCCTGCCCTTGCTCAAGCTGGCCTCAAGTGATCCTCCTACCTTGGCCTCCCAAAGTGCTAGGATTATAGGTGTGAGCCACCGCACTCTTTTTGAGGAAAAGAAATATTGTTTAGCAGATAGTCAAATAGAATTAGGTATGCTTTCAACTTCTAGATGACATTCATTTTTCGTTTGATGCTAATACCTTATAAGTAAAAGTACAGAACTTTTACTTGTACATAGAGTACTTATTATTTTTTACCTCTTTTGAGTGTCAATAGCTTTTTGAATCTGATTATAATGATGGGTTGTGGCATGGCAGCAAAGATCAACAAGGAAAAAAATAGCACAGTGCCAGCTGCCAGACTTCACCAGGGATGGTCATTTTATTTCAGATGCTCTCTCAGGAATGTTTCTTTAACAGTTGTTCCAAGGACAAAAATCTGCTTATAAAAATAAGTATGGGGGCCGGGCGCTGTGGCTCACGCCTGTAATCCTAGCTCTTGGGAGGCCGAGGCGGGTGGATTGCTCAAGGTCAGGAGTTCAAAACCAGCCTGAGCAAGAGTGAGACCCCGTCTCTACTATAAATAGAAAGAAATTAATTGGCCAACTGATATATATATAAAAAATTAGCCGGGCATGGTGGCGCATGCCTGTAGTCCCAGCTACTCGGGAGGCTGAGGCAGAAGGATCACTCAAGCCCAGGAGTTTGAGGTTGCTGTGAGCTAGGCTGACGCCACGGCACTCACTCTAGCCTGGACAACAAAGCGAGACTCTGTCTCAAAAAAAAAAAAAAAAATAAGTATGGGGTATTTATTCATTTATTCAAATATTTAATGACCCTTTATTATGTGCCATAAACACTGAACATTATTTGAATTCACATTATTTTTTATTAAATAATATGGTTTCCTTTTCTTTCTGCAACTTCAATTTGGAAAAATCTCAAACCCATCTTAAAAAGTTGGAATAGCCCAATGAACATTTTATCTGCTCTTTACTTAAATTTACCAGTTATTAACGTATTGAATGTTTGCTTTTTTTCAGTATTCCTACACATGCTTTTTTTCCTAAGTCACATGAGAATTATTCACATGTATAATAGCACTTTACTCATAACTGCTTTATCATTTGTCTCCTAAAAATGGAGAATTCTCCTATATAATCACAATACAATTATCTGAGGCAATTTAGCATTGATACAATATTATTCTCTAATATAATGTTAATATTCAGAATTATCCAGTTTCCCAATAATGCCCCTTAATAGCTGTTAAATTTTTTCAAGGTAAGCTCCAATCAAGGATTATTTAATTGCCTTATCTCTTTAATCTCCTGTAATCTAGAATAGATTCCTAACCTTTTTTTCTCTCCTTTCCTTCCTTTTCTTCCTCCCTCCTTCTTTCTCTCCTTCCATTCCTTCCTTTTTGACATTGACTTTTTAAAATAGTCCAGACCAGTTGTTTTATAGAATAATCCTCAATTAGGATTCATCCAATTGTTTCCTTATAAGTAGATTCGGATATATATATATTTTTATTTATTTATTTATTTTTTTTGAGACAGAGTCTCACTTTGTTGCCCAGGCTACAGTGAGTGCCGTGGCATCAGCCTAGCTCACAGCAACCTCAAACTCCTAGGCTCAAGCAATCCTCCTGACTCAGCCTCCCGAGTAGCTAGGACTACAGGCATGCACCACCATGCCCAGCTAATTTTTTCTATATATATTAGTTGGCCAATTAATTTCTTTCTATTTATAGTAGAGACCAGGTCTCGCTCTTGCTCAGGCTGGTTTCGAACTCCTGACCTCGAGCAATCCGCCTGCCTCAGCCTCCCAGAGTGCTAGGATTACAGGCGTGAGCCACTGTGCTCAGCCAGGTTATATATTTTTGACAGGAATATGCCATAGGCAACATTGTATCCCCTCAGTGCATCAAATCAGGGGGCACATGAGTCTGATTGTCCTATTATTGGTGATGTTCACATTTGATAAAGGTGGTATCTGCTAGATATTTTTATTGTAAAGATGCCCTTTTCCCTTTGTAGTTAATAAATCACCTGTGATGTTGTGCTTTGAAATTGTATGACTATTCTCTTTCTTAGTTCCTTAATAATCTTTCACCCAGTAGATTTGGCATCAATTGATTCTTGCCTGAATCAATTATTACTATGGTGGCTAGTATATTTCGGTTATTTTTCTGTAAAAAAAAAAAAAAAGTTTCTCCTTCTCCCCTATTTTAAAAAATTGTATCAATATAAATTCATGAATTCTTTTTTATTCAGTGCGATAATTCATTGTCATCATTATTCTTTTTAATGCTTAAATTTTTCCAAATATGGCCAATGGGATGTCCTCAAGCTGAGTCCCATGTTCTTTTGATAGATCCTTATCGTTCTTTGAGCATTTATTTTTTGGCACAATAAGATGGTCTGGACTCTCTACTACACCCTTAGAATCACATCATATGAGCCTCTATCTTTTTTTTTTTTTTTGACCCCCCCCCAAGCCTCTATCTTTTTAAAGAAAATCTTGGCATTTGGCATATTGAGATTGTTTTACCTACCCTCTTGAGGAAAAAATACATTAATATAATATATTTGATTTTTGAGACTTGAAAGTAGATTAAGTTAAAAAAGAGGCCAGACATGGTGGCTCACACCTGTTATCCTAGCACTTTCAGAGGCCAGCGTGGCAGGATTGCTTGAGCCCACAAGTTCAAGACCAACCTAGTCAACATAGCACAACCCCATCTCTACAAAAAATAAGAAATTATTGGGTGTGGACTACTCCTGTAGTCCCAGCTGCTTGGGAGACTGAGGCAGGAGGACTGCTTAAACCTGAAGTTCAAGGCTGCAGTGAGCTATGATCAGGCCACTGTACACTAGCCTAGGTGACAGTACAAAACTCTATCTAAAATAAATAAGAAAAAAGGTTCATTTGTTGAAAGCTATCTCAGTGACAGAGTTAAGTTCTAAGCTTAAGTTTGAACATAAAGTTTGAACATGTGGTCCCAGGCAGGACCACATTTAGGCAACGATTTAGTTTATTTATTCTTTCTTTTTTCTTTTCTTTTTCTTTTGTTTTTTTTGGTTAACTCCTTGGTCAATTTGCATGGGCAACATTTTTAAGTAAATCAAGTCTCCTTCTCTCCTATTTCTATTGTCTATTCCTTTTTGCCTAATTTTAGTGTACCTCTTCCTAACTTCACCTTCTTTAAGGCAATCAGTACTTTTCACGTTCTCTAATAACTCTCCAGTAACAGAGGAAAACAATTTAATAAACTAATTTTTTATTGAATTTCCTTTTTTGTTGTTTTTTGAGACAGGGTCTCACTCAGTTGCCCAGGCTGGAGTGCAGTAGCTGATCATAGCTCACTGCAGCCTCAAACTCCCAGGCTCAATTAATTCTTCTGCCTCAGTCTCCCTACTAGCTGGGACTACAGGCACGTGCCACCACACCAAGATAATTTATTTTTTGTAAAGATGAGGTCTTGCTATGTTGCCCAGGATGGTCTCAAACTCCTGGTCTCAAGCAATCCTGCCTCCTCTCAAAGTGCTGGGATTACTAGCCTGAGCAAGAGTGAGACCTGAGACCCCCATCTCTACCAAAAGGAAAGGAAATAAAAAACCCAGCCAGGTGTTGCAGTGTACACCTATAGTCCGAGCTACCTGGGAAGCTGAGGCAGAAGGATCCCTTGAGCCCAGGAGTTTGAGGTTACAGTGTGCTTACAATGATGCCACTGCACTCTACCCAGATGACAAAGTGAGATTCTATCTTAACAACAACAAAAAGGCAACTGAACACCCCTCCTCACAATCCCCAACCCCTTAAAAAAAAATTGAAACTAAATTAGCCTTTTTTGATATTCTACTACAATCACTGTTTAAGATAATTAGGAAACGTTTATAAATCTTAAGAGGCTATGACTTATGGTTTGGGGAACAATATAATTCAGTTGGTGTTTATAATAATCATCTGCACTAAATTTTTTAACTTAATACCAATAATAATTCTCCTGGGTTCCAGTCTTTACTTTGCCATACTAGTTTTATGTCCTTGGGCAAGTCACTTATTCTCTTTGAGCCTATGTCCTGTTCTGTAAAAAGGTAGATGAGAAAAACCTTTCTAGTGTTAAATTTCTGAATTTCACACTAACATAAAAGCAATATTGTGCTGTATCTCTAATGAATTTTTGTATCTTCTTGAAAGGGATTTGTAGAGAGGATATTGTGTGTGTGAGGTGTGCAAGAGGCATTTAAAAACATCTTTCTGAGCCAGGCATGGTGGTGCATGTTCATAGTCCTAGCTACTCAGGAGGCCAAGGTGGGGGATCGCTTGAGCTCAGTTGGAGGCTGCAGTGAGCTACAGTTGAGCCACTGCACTCCAGCCTGAGTGACAGAGTGAAACTATGTCTCTTTAAAATGAAATGCTGGACACAGTGGCTCATGCCTGTGATCTCAGGACTTTGGGAAGCAGAAGTGTAAGAATTGCTTGAGGCCAGAAGTTCAAGACCAGCCTGGGCAACAGACTGAGACTCTGTCTCTACAAAAAATTAAAAGAAAAAAAAATTAGCCGGATGTGGTAGTATGCAGACTAGTCCCAGCTACTCAGGAGGCCGAGGCAGGAGGATTGCTTGAGCCCAGGAGTTTGAGATTGCAGTGAGGTATGATCATGCCACTATACTCTAGCTGGGTAACAGAGTGAGACCCTGTCTCAAAAAAAAAAAAAAAAAAAAAAACTTTCTGAAGGAAGCCTTTAATAACATGAATATTATATATAGCTGTGGTACTTCTCAGCACAAGCATAACAGCACATGCTTTTTAAATGATATATTAATATAGTAAATGCTATTATATATAAGTGCTGTTTATTAGTATATAACTAACACATTCTACTCAGTAACTTACGTACTTAGCAAAGTAACAATAATAATCAGATGGGGAAAGCCTTTATTTCTAAATTTATGAAGTTGCAAGTATGCTATAAATTTCCTTTGTAGCTCTTTTTATAATTTTTGTGCTTTTCCTTCTACCATAACCAAGTGCTTGGGATTGATGTATTGGTAACTTTTTACAGCCACTTTTCAGCTTGAAGTGCTATGGCTTGACACTAAGGGAAGGAGAGGAAATGGAATAACCCTATTATCCAGCTATTGCTGGCCCTACCAAATTTATTTTCAATTTCTTGTTGAGATATTAGCATCATCTTTCCTCCCTACATCTACATCTCTCAGATC
Organism: Microcebus murinus; assembly: GCF_040939455.1. Classification (NCBI taxonomy): domain Eukaryota; kingdom Metazoa; phylum Chordata; class Mammalia; order Primates; family Cheirogaleidae; genus Microcebus; species Microcebus murinus. Next base: position 95,325,171 of record NC_134109.1, read on the forward strand.
ACTTATAAAACTTTTTAGAGTATTCCCTCCCTACTCATGCCATTGCGTCCCTACTAAATGAAGCAAGCAAAAGGAGGGAGAGAAAGGAGAAATACAAGTTTAAAAAAATATTGATACAGTTGATTTTCATTATTCACAGTAGCTATATTCTATAAAGTTGCCATGAACAGTGAATTTGTGAATACTGAACCACTGCTCCTAGGGAAAATACAGGACTAGGTTCCAGGGAGCTTCTGGTTACATTTTCATCAACTGATCAATACATAACCTTATTTTATGCATTTCTGTTTAAAGACAGCTTATTTAATGTATATTATTGATTCATTGGCATTAAACTTATAGTCAACAGCACTAGAGTTCCAAAAATCCAAACTCCAAGTTGCTCCAGAATCTAAAATTTTTTTAGCACCACGCAATGCTCAAAGGAAATAGTCATTAGACCATTTCAGATTTTTCAGATCAGGGATACTCAACCAGTAAGTATAATGCATATATTCCTAAATCTGAAAAAAGTCAAAATCCAAATCACTTCTGGTCCTAAGCATTTCAGATAAGGATACTGAACCTGTGTAACTCTTTCCTGAATGAAGCTTATCTAGCACATGTATTTTCTCCATAAGACCTTTATTCACAGCCAACACTAGGCTAGAGTTGCCGTGGCGTCAGCCTGGCTCACAGCAACCTCAAACTCCTGGGCTCAAGCGATCCTCCTGCCTCAGCCTCCCGAGTAGCTGGGACTACAGGCATGCGCTACCATGACCAGCTAATATTTTTAATTGGCCAATTAATTTCTTTCTATTTTTAGTAGCGAGGGTCTCACTCTTGCTCAGGCTGGTTTTGAACTCCCAACCTTGAGCGATCCTCCCAGAGTGCTAGGATTACGGGCGTGAGCCACCACGCCTGGCCTACATTTAGTTTTAAAGCAAGAATTGGGCAGTTTGTGACTTGAGAATTATCTGGGATCTTTATAAAACCTTAAGCAACTGAAATTTGTTCAGGCTACTTTTAATTTCTAAACACCTAGCTATTGGTGAGATAGCTGTTGACTGAAATCTTTTTCTCCTACCCACTTTTTAAACTGCCTAACACCTGCCTTTTTATTTGCTTTAATGGGTTTTAGTTTTATTGTGTCTATGTCTTTTATTATAAGCTACCTGAAATCCCTTTTGGAATTAGGTGAAATATAAGTAAATGCATTTATTGATAAAAAAATTTTACATATATTTTTAGGATGGGAATGTCTATAGACAGATCTTCCACAGCAAAATTTAAAATGTGGAACTGTCATATAATAGTAGGAAAAGTCTTATGATGATTGGCTTTTTGCCATACTTGGAACACAATGTAAATAAAAAATAAATTTTTAATTTTGAACTTATTCTTCTATCTAATATTATGCATTGGTTCCATAGGCTTTGTAGCTGAGCAGTTTCTAAATAACACAGCCACTCAACTGACATACCATGGATTATGTGAACTAACTTCAACGGTTCAGGAAGGAGAACTTTGTGTATTCTTTCGGAATAATCATTTTAGCACCATGACCAAATACCAGGTATGACATAGAAATACCTATTTAATTGTTATTCTAAATCAAAGGAGCTTGATTTAGAGATGTCTTTTGATCTGCTTCAAAATAAAAGATTTAAGCATAATAGTCCTTAACCACCAACTTATGAAGATAATTGTTAAATACAGTACTTCTTTAGGATGGATTAGATTAACAACTGAAGTGTTACCTCAAATCAGTTTTTGTTTTTTAATTCTAATCTTTTTCACAGATTACTGCATTAAGAAGTATTTATTGTCTTTTTGAGGAAAATAAAAAAGATAAACCTTAGAGATAGAACTAGTATAACTTCTAATGATGGAAGTTTATATTTCAGTACTAAAGGAATTTAGAAGAAAGGATTGAGATTTGCCTTTCTGATAGTGTTTGCTATTATTAAAGTTATCAGTAATGACTTTATATTCTTCTTATAGTGCCATTTATGGCTGTGTCAAAAAAAATCGTACTGATTCACCCTTTTTGTTGTCTTTTGTATTCATCCTTTCTGTGTTCACACCTTAGTTTCAGGAGTTCATCAACTTATACCTAGACCTTTGCAGTAGAATACTATTCTGATCATGTCAATATTATAGAAAAAATTACAGTAGCACCTAGTGCCTAGAGGATAAAAATGCAAGATATATTCTATTCCCATATGCCAACCCTTTGCTTTAGCCAAACTGATATCTATTTATTGATAATCCTCCATCCCATACATAGTTTCTCATTTCTGCATTGTTACTGCCATTTCTTACTCCTCAATCCCTATTTGGAAAGCTTTTCTCACTACTTTTTGCCTATCCAAATTTCAGCCATTTTTAAGAAGCGTTTCAAATCTAAACTCTTAAATAAAGCTATTCCTTCTTTCCTTAGACCAGTGGTTTCAACCTAGATTATATGCTAAAACTACCTGGGGAGCTTTTTTAAAAATGGCAGTCCTGGAACCTACCACCAACTCAATTAAATTAGAGTCTCTGGAAGTGAGACCTGAACATCAGTAGTTTTAAATGCTCCCCAGGTGATTTTAATGTGTGGCTAAGGTAGAAGATCACTGCTCTAACAATTCTCTAGCTGTTATTGGCCACCTTATCCTTATTTAGCCCTTATTGATTGGTTCCTAGTTACCAGTTTTCTTTCCATACAAATGTGTTGCCTTTTTCTAAATGAAAGTAGCTTATTGGAGTCATGAATTACATCTTCATATTTCTTTCAACAGTAGCACAATCATAGCTTACTATAAGCTCTACTACCTCAGCCTCCACAGTATTTGGGACTACAGGCACATGCTCTCACGCCCAGTTAATTTAAAAAAATTTTTTTTTTTTTTTGTAGAGACGAAGTCTTGCTCTGTTGCCCAAGCTGGTCTCAAACTCATGGCTTCACACTGATCTCCCTCCTTGGCCTCCCAAAGTACTAAAATTACAGGTGTGAGCCACTGGGCCCAGACATCATGTTCAAATATTGAAGGATTCAATAGAGAGAAAAAGGTTAAAGATTCAGTAGAGGGGATAATTAATGTTAGAAGGGTCCTAAGAAAATGAGAAAAAAGGTAGAAATTTTCATAGGTAAAGGGGATTGACCTTTGATTTAAAAAAGGGACCTCTCTATTGTAAAGCAGTGAAGGAATAACTGAATATAGCTATAGGTCAATCTGTAGATCTGCTAGCAGAAAGTAGAGAAAGGTGCTGCTTGAAGGCAAGATCATTTACTGAGATGGAATAGGGGTGATAAGGTATGATTCCAGATTTCAAGAAGTATAAATAGTCCTTGCAGCACATGGGAGAGAGCTTGGACTAGAGAAATCAAGAAAAATCACCAGGCAGTATTGACCATGGCAGTGGCGGTATTGACCATGAATATGCCACTTGTGTGATTTTTCTGCAGGAGTATTTATCACAATATAGGTACTGCAGAAGGTGACTAGTTTGTCATTCTAGATTTGGGGTTAACTGGGTGCAATAAAGAGTATAAGAACAACGGAGTTTAGGGATATGATAGTATTATGGACATAATGATATTATCCAAATTTATAGAGATAAATACTGCATAGAGCAAATAAAACACCATTCTTCTCTAAAGTAATCGTATTCTTACAGAAGAGATAAACGGGAACAACTATCCTGGTGGCCAGTCACTAGGAGAAATGCCCTTGTTTACCATAGTAATTACCAAACCAAAACAGTAACACTGTTTTTCTTTTTTTTAATGAAAAATTACAAACTTACAGAACAGCAATAAGACATTTAACAGTTTTGATATTATGCTATTTTCATCTATTTTTATATTTTTGCTTATACTTCAATATACATCTCTAAACAAAATTTTATTTCAAACTACAGTATCATTAATGCATCTAACAAAATTAACTATAATTCTTTTTTAAAGACAGGTTCTTGCTATGTTTCCCAGTTTGTATTACAGTGGCATGATCATACCTCACTGTAACCTCAAACTCCTGGGCTCAAGTGATCCTCCTGCCTCAGCCTCCAAAGTGGCTGAGACTACAAGCATGCCTGGCTAATTTTTTAAATTTTTTTTGTCGAATTAGGGTCTTACTGTGTTACCCTGGCTCATCTTAAACTACTGGCCTCAAGCAATCTTCCAGCCTCAGCCTTCCAAAGTGCTGGGATTATAGGCATGAGCCACTGCTCCCGGCCAACTATAATTCTTAATGTCATCTAATACCCAGCCCGTATTTGAATTTCCCATTTGCCCCCAAAATAGTTTTATGAATGGTTTGTTCAAATCAGGACCTAATCAAAGATCATGTATTGCATTTGATAGAGGAACTCCATTTTAATATGATTCAAATCTTGCGTTTTCCAGGGATCTTAAGGGCTTTAGGGCTATTTATTTATGCTCCACTATAATCCTTGGTTCTATTTCCTGTGTTCCCATTGTACCATCTTTCCAATCCTGAGAGTCTTTACATAAGACACTGATTTACTTCTGGCAGAGTATTCAGTGAGCGTATTCTTTATAAAGATCCAGAGACACTTCTTCCTTGACCCAATACTGATTTACAATAGAATTATAACATTTTGGCTGTTGGCATAGAACTAGAAGCCCTAAAGGAATACTTTTAAAAATACTAAGGGAATGCTAAATAAAATCTAGGGAAGGAGTTCTTCCAACATGGTATCTATTTGCTTGATTAAGGAAATAGGGCAGAGGATTATGCCTTTGTTCTATTAAACATGTTTGGCATTAAAAGTGTTATTCTCTCCTACTAATTCCTGGATTGTTAGAGTGTTCATAGTTCTTTATAAACTTGAGCCCCAGGGAATCTGTGATCTAATAAGAATACAAGTAATGAAAAAAATAGAAAACTACTTTATTCAAACAAGGTATGGTTACTTTTTGTACTGCATTAGATCTTCCCAATGCTTTGTAACATTTCACTATTGAGAAATTCTGAGTTTTTAGGGCCATTTTATGTATTCATATTTAATGATCCCTTTATTTCCCATCTTCCTGTCCCTATAAACTCTTTGGAACATCTATACTGTAAACACATTTCATCTCACAGAATTCAAGATATACTTTCAACAAACAATAAATTTAACATCTGGATAGAATGCTTTTCTACTATATACAAGTGGTATTTATAACTAGGGGCTTATAATAATAAATTGCCAATCTATAATAAACTAGCAATCAGCCATAAATATCTATAACTATATTATATGATTACTTGGGCTAATTTTTATTATTTTCAGAAAGATCTTTGCTTTCTGGTGCCCATGATCATATCATATGTCATTATCATCTCAAGAACTAGACCAATAAAGAAGTCCATGATGACAGGACAAAAGTGATTATCAAAGGTCATCTCCAATTTCTTTATTGGTTGTACTAATTTCCTTAGGAATTTACTAAACCCTATTTGTGAAAATCTTTTGTAATCCAAGTCCTTTGGAACTCTAGAGATGCATGAGCTGTGGGCTTTTGTTTGACCAGAGGGGAGATATATGTGCTTTCTGGTCTATTATGACATTCTCCGCACTACATCTGTTCTGACTCCTATCTCTAGATACTGGATAGAGGCAGGGGCAAGATCTCCATTAGGTTAGACTTTTTAGTGACCCTCTACACTCACAGACGTTTTGCTATTCTATACTGTAATTATATAAAGGAATTTTTGAGGAATAATCTGCATTGTTGACAGTGAACTGGTTATGGGGTATTTTTGGATAAATGTCAAGATCTAAAAGAGGAAGAAATTGACATTGATGTTCCATGAGAAAATAGGTCAGGTATACCAAGAAAGGAACATTCTTTTAGTTAAAATTTATAAATATTAATATGTTGTGGATGATAATAGCTTTCAGTAGAAACCCTCCAGAATTTACCCATCCTGACATGTCATTTGGAGGAAAATTATTAAGATTATGGTTAACAAGCATCCAATCTAATATGTGACCTACATAAAAAAAATTGTGAAACTTAGATATTATATCATAATATAAAATGATGCATTGAAATTTGTTGGAATAAGTATAAACAGAAGGGTCAGATCTATTCAGTGGAAAATTAGCTGGAAAGAATTTTCATTTTTCTCTTAAATTATCATAGGACAAAGTAGACCCTAACTGGGTATTAAAAATTAGAATGAAGATACGTGGGTGAATAAAACATGGCTCTGGTATTCAACTTGAAATGTGTTAGAGGAGATAAATAAGTAAACAGACTACAGTTCAATATATAAAGTGCTATGATAGTGGTAAATACAGGATTGTATTTAATCACATAAAAGAGGCACCTATTATCAGAGTGAGATGGTTACATTACTGTCCATCATATGAATCCCCAAACATAATGCTGAGCATATGGTAGACATTTAAATATTTGGTGAGTTGTAACATACCTGATTTATTTTTAAAAACATAGACCTGGATTTTATTTTTTCTAAAGTTTCAGAATTTACTCAATAATTTCTCTGTCACATCACTTTTTAGGAATTTCTAAATTCCTAAACTCTTTTTAGGAATTTCTTATTCTTAATTATTAAGATTCATTGTGAATAATAAGAACATGAACAGTATGATTCCTGTAATAAACATTAACAGTGAAAACTCTGAACAAGTAACAAAGTCATATTCTTGGCAAATCTAAAGGAAAAAAATGGCTTATAAACCTTATATGATATACTAGGGACATAAATTTTATATATGATTGGAGTCAGAACTAGCACATATGAAAAATTAAAGGGCAGTGCTAAATTCTGTGGGAGTGACTATAAATGTATTATGTGTTCATTGATTGATTTAATAAATATCAGATTCCAGCTTTACAATGTATCATATATTAGGCCCAAAGATACAGAGTTGTGTTTTTTTTTGGTTTTTTGTTTGTTTTTGAGACAGTATCGCTCTGTCACCCAGGCTACACTGCCATGGCATCAGCCTTCCTCACACTAACTAGCTCAGACTAACTCCTGGGCTAAAGCTATCCTCCTGCCTCAGCTTCCAGAATAGTTGGGACTACAGGTATGTATCACCACGACCAGCTAATTTTTATTATTTTTAGTAGAGACAAGATCTTGCTTTTGCTCAGGCTGGTCTCAAACTCCTGACTTCAAAAGATCTTCCCACCTTGGCCTCCCAGAGTGCTAGGATTACAGGCATGAGCCACCATGACTGGCCTCAGAGATTTAAAAGATCAGGCAGGAAAACACAATCATAGTGCCCTGTGATTTGGTGCTACAATAGAGGTAGATACAAAGTACTATTGGTGTACAAAGCAAAAGTAACTAATGGTGCAGAGAAAAAAAATTAATATGGATTGAATTAGTCATAAACTTAATTTTTCAAAAAGGCAATGTGGTATCATTTTTTGTGACTGTGTCCTAATTGTTATATAGTTTTCTATTTTATGAAATGAGATCATACACCCCCCAAGCTGTTTATAAGTCATATATTAGTTGAACATGCCACGAACTCCTATTTCTCATTATACTATATTGTGCAAATTATAAACTATATGCAAACCCAGGTGGATTTGAGCAAAATATCTACTTGGTCTATTTATTGTGTTATGCAGATCTAAATAGTAGGAATAATTAATATATTCTAAACATAGATTATAAACTTTTCCTTAAATAGTATATTAACTAGTTTTAATCTATTTAACACTCCTTTTTCTTCTGTTATTTCATATTAAGGGTCAACTGTATTTGTTGGTAACGGATCAGGGATTTCTTACTGAAGAAAAAGTTGTTTGGGAAAGCCTACACAATGTGGATGGTGATGGAAATTTCTGTGACTCAGAATTTCATCTGCGGCCTCCTTCAGATCCTGAAACTGTATACAAAGGACAACAAGATCAGATAGATCAGGTAAGTTTGTTTTGTCTTCCTCATGTATTATTTAAAGTGCCTGTTTTTTTTTTCAAATGTGAATTCAGTTATCCAAAACTTTTGAACTAAAGATTAATTCATTAATATACTTGTGAAATTTTCCTGATACTTCTTTAATAGATAGCTGATCATTCCACATATACATTAATTATTCAGTTTGGTTCAGAAAGCCAGATCATACTGAACTGTGAAGGTTAGGGTAGGAGTTTGAATTTTATACTAATTGCAGTAGGGAAGCTATGCCAAGTATTAAACATGGAAGTGACATAATTTACTTTACCTTTGTAAAAGACTGCTCTGTGGAGAATGCATAGCACGCATGCAGGTCCAAACGGAAACCAGTAGTCCAAGCAAGAGGTGAGGATGGCTTAGCTTTCAGTGGTAGAGATGAAGAGATGAGCATGTATTGAGATACGTATTGACTAGTCAAAAAACATAGAAAAGAGGGAATGTAGAAGGTAGCATGTACTGGGTAAAGAATAGAAGGATATTCTAAGCCTTAGAGTGCAAGGTAAGGAGGGGTAGATACAGCAGGAGCTGCACTATTGAGTAGAACTTTCATCTGTAACCGAGACAGATGAGATTTTTGCCTGCTATAGGTGGACAGGCTTGGAGCCATAAGCATGTTTACTAGAAGTATGATGGTGATGTGAATTCTTCCCTGATTGAGGCAGAAATGCGGTTATGTTAAACAGTTGGCACATATTTCACTGATAACAATTTAAGTGCACAAAGACTGTTAATTTAGCCAATATTCAATGAGCAATTTTATTCCTGGCACAATAACTAGGTCCTAGGAATATAAAAATAAACCACTCAGTCCTATCCTCAAAGATGCTGCCGTCTAGGCCAGGCATGGTGGCTCACGCCTGTAATCCTAGCACTCTGGGAGGCTTAGGCGGGTGGATTGCTTGAGGTCAGGAATTCGAAACCAGCCTGAGCAAGAGAGAGACCCCATCTCCACTATAAATAGAAAGAAATTAATTGGCCAACTAATATATATAGAAAAAATTAGCCGGGCATGGTGGCGCATGCCTGTAGTTCCAGCTACTCGGGAGGCTGAGGCAGGAGATTGCTTGAGCCTAGGAGTTTGAGGTTGCTGTGAGCTAGGCTGACGCCACAGCACTCACTCTAGCCTAGGCAACAAAGCGAGACTCTCTAAAAAAAAACAAAAGATGCTGCCGTCTAGTAGGGGAGGCAGATAGTTGACCAACGAATATCATTTATATATGTTAAGTTTTTGGTTTGTTTGGAGTTTTTTTGTTTTTGTTTTGTTTTGTTTTTGGCAAGGGAGGGGGAGTTTGTTTTGTGAGACCTCACTCTGTTGCCCAGGCTAGAGTACAGTGGTGTCGTCATAGCTCACTGCAGCTTTGAACTCCTGGGCTCAAGAAATCTTCCTGCCTCAGCCTTGCAAGTAGCTGGTACCACAGGCATGTACCACAACACCTGGCTGATGCTTTTTTCTTAATGTGTTGTAGAGACGGGGGTCTTGCTATGTTGCCCAGGCTGGTCTCGAACTCCTGGCCTCAAGCAATCCTCCTGCCTCGGCCTCCCAAAGTGCTGGGATTATAGGTGTGATGCCACCATGCCCAGCTATATGTTAAGTTCATAGCAAGCTGTAAGTTTGGAAAAGAATATTAGTTCAAGCAGATGCTAATCTTCCTAGGACTTTGAAAAACAGTGGTGATAATCAATGTGCTCATTTTCCTTCAGAAGCTATACAGGAGTGTTGTTTTTTAAATGTTACTTAAGAGAAGTGTTTAAAATTTTTCTAACCATTGTATGTAAAAAATATTGGAACAAAATAAAATTAAAAAATAAAAAATATTGGAGCAGAGGCAAAGCAATAGATTCTCACAGTAGTCCAATTGTAAGGTGTTGAGATTAGGGTCTATGGAAGTGGCAGGAGAGGTGGATTCAAGACCATAGGGCTTGGTAAAGACCAGAGTTTGAAGAAGTGAGAAAATTTTGAAAGACAAATTCTTGATATCAAAGTATGACAGTCATGCCAGTCATAGTACAAGGACCTTTTTACATGTGCTCTGAGCTGTTTAAAATTCACGTATTTTGAAGGTAGAGGGAGGAGGCGTGCACACAGAGTAGTCAAGTTTCATTCATTCAGCACCAGCTCGTAATGAGGTGGATTGCAAGTTAAATAATACAATGTTTGACCACAATGCACCACTTTTTCTCATAGGAAATAATCTGAGTGTGTACATAATCTTTTAGAAGAATATTTAATAAATAATCTTGGGAAAGTTATGTTTTTAAAATAGAAGACTTTTATGACATTAAATGGAAAAGAAAACATTACAGTAGTTTCAGAGGGTTGGGGATATTTGAATTTGTATTTGAATTTGTATGTGAATGTAGGAAAATATTAGGTGGATAGATATTGGGGGGGTTGTTTGTTTTGGGGGGATTTTTTTTTTTGAGATGAGACAAAGTCTCGCTTTCTCGCCCTAGCTAGAGTGCAGTGGCGTGATCATAGTTCACAGCAACCTCAAACTCCTGGGCTCCAGCGATCCTCCTGCCTCAGCCTCTTGAGTAGCTGGGACTACAGGTGCCCACCACTGTGCCTGGCTAATTTTTTTATTTTTAGTAAGAAATGCAGTCTCACTCCTGCTCAGACTGGTCTTGAACTCTTGAGCTCAAGCAGTCCTCCCACCTCAGCCTCCCAGAGTGGTAGGATTATAAGAGTGATAGTAATTCCTTGACCAGCCTGATATTAATTGTTAACAGTAGTTATCTCTGTGTAATGATATGGTGATTTTTTTCTTTTTTTCTTTCTTTTTTTTAGTGTCCCTAGGTGAGCTTGAAGATATATTTAAACTTTCTTATTTGTGGTTTTCTGTTTTGTCTGAATTTTCTACAGGCATGTGTTTCTTTTGTAAATGGGGGGGGCTTTTTTTGTTGTTGTTGTTAGCTTTCTTGAATGCATTATATGCTGCCTCTAGAAAGAATTTCAAATGAGTTCCAAAAATATTTAGAACAATGACAACATCACTGAAATAAGTTCATAGCTCCCCAAGGAAAATACTTAGAAAGATTACTTTTCATTTTAATATTTAAGCTCTGGTATATTTTTTTTAAAAAACCATTCTCATAGCTTTATAGATATAACATCTATATTTGTACACATCATTTCTTAGGACTATCTTATGGCATTATCTCTACAACAAGAACAACAGAGCCAAGAGATCAATTGGGAACAAATTCCGGACGGAATCAGTGATCTGGAGCTAGCAAAGAAACTCCAAGAGGAAGAGGATAGGCGGGCTTCTCAGTACTATCAGGAACAGGAACAAGCAGCAGCAGCTGCTGCTGCTGCTGCTGCTGCTGCTGCTTCTGCTTCTGCTTCTACGTCTACTTCTACTTCTACTACTTCTACACAGCCCCAGGTAAAAACTAGTGTCCTGATTCTTAAACATGATGATCACTTTAGCAATAAAGAAACTTCTGCCTGAGATAACAAATTTTTAATTAGGAATTGACTCTTCAATTATGTTAGGATGTTAGCACCCTGAATTTTATGACATTGTCTCAAATTTGTGACTGTTCTGTTTCTCACTTTATTCAAATAAAATTCTTTTTCTTGAGGTTCTGATTTTGAAAATTATTCTTTAAGTTCCTAATATCTGCAAAGACAATAAACCAATTTGAATAAAGTCCTTTCTAGCAACTAGAGGACAATGTGAGGTTCTACTGGAAAGAATATAGACTTTGGAGCTAGATAGATGTGGATTTGCCTTTCCTTCTTCTTTCTCTCCTTCCTAGTTGCAGCACCTTGGACAAAGTCTTATACCTCATTTTTCCCTATCTGTAAAATAGAGATAATAGTTAATTCTTAGGTTTGTGGTGAAGAACAAATAACGTTAGCACTTAACCCAATGTCTGACATGTACTAGGTATTCAACAAAGGTTAGCACCTTTCCACTTTTCACTTTCCCCAGTTAACTGTTTTAAGCACTGAAAATATTATGGTGGGATCCTACATGTTAAGTCTCACTTCATTAACAAAAAGTATTCCCCTTCTTTTATGTTTAGCTGTACTATGCCAGAATTTTTCCTTTTGGTTTAGGGTATATGAGAAATGTTGATTTGGGTATATAAGAAAGCAAGATGCCCTTTAAGGTCTGAAAAAACTAAATATTAAATATATTATTGTTAGGATTCTTTACACAAAAGAAATAAAACCCAAATATAGAAATCCCCGTTAGGCCAGGCGTGGTGGCTCACGCCTGTAATCCTAGCACTCTGGGAGGCCAAGGCGTGCGCATCACTCAAGCTCAGGAGTTCAAAACCAGCCTGAGCAAGAGCGAGATCCCATCTCTACTAAAAATAGAAAAGAAATTAATTGGCCAACTAAAATTATATAGAAAAAATTAGCCGGGCATGGTGGTGCATGCCTATAATCCCAGCTACTGGAGAGGCTGAGGCAGAAGGATTGCTTGAGCCTAGGACTTTGAAGTTGCTGTGAGCTAAGCTGATATACGGCACTCTAGCCCCGACAACAGAGTGAGACTCTATCTCAAAAAAAAAAAAAAAAGAAATCCCCATTAAAATAAGTATAACAATTTCTATTTCTAAATTAAATATTGACTACCCCAAGTTTAATAGTTAAATCCTACCATATTATGATGAGCTTTTCACTCAAAAAGGTGTCTTGCTTCACAGAATACGCTTATTCCACACTATCAGTTCTCAGGTTTTTGCTTTTGTTTTTTCTTTTTAAAATCTGTTTATTATGGGTATTTAATGAGGTCTTGAAGAGCTATTACAGTTTACCAAAATGTGTCACTTTCTTTAACATTTTCTAAACTTTGACATAAATATTTCTTAAACTTAAGGTTTCAGTCAACATAATTTTACATATTATTTGTTGTTTGAAATTCCATTTATTTAGAATAATGAATATATAAGTTACATCCAAAATGGTAGAGGTGATTGCTCAAATATCATTTAATATATAACAAATCTATACACCAATAGTTTCTTTTTCCATCAATGATTTGTTTCACTCTTTGGGTCTTTCTTTATAGATAACTATGAGTAAGCACCTTGGAATAGTTAGAGTAATTTCTTCCTGTGTATTTTTCTTAAAGCAGAGCCAGCCAGCACAAGCCTCTCCATCAAGTGGAAGACAATCTGGGAATACTGAACGTAAACGGAAGGAACCTCGAGAAAAAGATAAAGAAAAAGAAAAGGAAAAAAATAGCTGTGTCATTTTGTAACAAGCATTGGATTCTGTTGGAACCACCTATATGTCTTGAGAAACAAAACCACAGGAGGAAAGAAAGAAAAACCGATAAATACCGTCTGTGCCTGATTTCCCAATGGATTTTGTTCATGTTTTTCAGGGGAAAGGTTGTTACTTAGTTACAATCAGACTTTTTCAAGTCACACAATACACTCTTTATGAGCTGGAGTTTCATGTTACATAAGTTGGAAATGCTGTGTGTTGTCATTCATGAAAAATACTGCACTTGTAGCCAAATAAGCAAATCACAGCAAATTTTGTGTCATAGTGACATTCATAACTCATATCAGTTAGTAAGCTATTTTATCTTCTGTTCTAACGATGAATGGAAGTAATTGATTTAATCTGATTCCTTCCTGAAATTTAAATATTAGCACAATAGTTTCTGAAATTTTTACAATGTTAAATTATGATCTAACCCAGGAGAAACCAGGGGTTTAATATAGGAATTTAAAAAGCAAAAATAAAAAAAGACAAAAAAAAAAATAGCAGGAATAAATAACCCTTAATTGTATATTGGACTAGTTCAGCCCTTGAACAGCTTTACCTTTCTTTAGGAATGTACATTTTAGATATTATCTTGAGAACTGATAATGGAGCTAGGATTTAATTTAGATAGAAAAAATAAAGATTTGTATTTCTTTTCCAATAGCAAAAAATTACATAACACTATTACTTATAACCTGTCAAAATCAGATATTAATGATTTTGTAGTGGTGTAAAATTTTGAGGAATTTTGAAATCTTTAATATAGGTAACCTGGACCACAGTTACTATTTATTGACAATGTGATGTGACTGTAATGAGGAAACCACAGTGGATGCTAGGCCTTGTAAATATGGGGATGTAGAAAAGCAGATAGTTCAGTGTCTACCTTTTTCTAGAATTACCTTGAACCTTAAATTTTAAATCATGTTTATTGCTAGAAAACTAAGTATACTTGTTAAAAAACCAACACAAAAGCACATTTCTGAAAGGAAGTTAGAAGAAATCTCTGAATCTAGTGAAAAGATAGTAAAAACCTGTTTGAGAGTAGCTAAGAATTTGAAGGAATTTATGTAAAAGCAATCAGATTTTATAATTTATGGGAACCAAATAAACCTATAACATCTTATAGTATTTATAGGATTCAGAAAGAATATTTATTTAACTTTATTATGAGGCAACACATATTTTCCTGTATTTTTAGATATAGTTTAGAAAACTATCCTTAATAGTCCTTTTTATATGCTTTATATTTAAAAGTTTGTTTTAGTCATTTTTGAAAGACTATTGCTGCTGCAAGTAGTTGTATGATTTACATTCTAAGCTTCCTTAAATTTATTTAAGAGCATCATTATCTGACCTGAGCATCCACTTAGAGAATGTTTTTTGTGGTCCGGGGTGACAAAAAAGTACATAAAAGTGTGGTCTAGATTTTTTTAAGCTATGTCATTAACTTTCTCCATGATCCAAGACCAGTTATTGGATGAGTCTCTATGTGAAAAATAAAATCTTATTTATGGAAGGAATTACTCTAAGGGAAAAATCCAGGGTCAAGCTGTATCTTTTATGTCCTTCTATATTGCATGTCTACTTATGTTATAACATTTATTATTTCTCCAAATTTCCTATGCTAGCATGGTAAATCATCAGAGAACCTGTTTGGGGCATAAAACTTTGATAGAAAATGTTTGGTGAGTATCTTGATTATAACCCAGAATATGTGTACATTGGTAAAATAATCAGATATACTGCAGAACTCTGTTGGCTCAAACAGGTTGACTTCAATCCAGGTTTACTCTTGATATCACTCTATTGGTTGAAGGAAGAAACTCAAACCTCGGGGTTGGTTTTTCCCCAGAACAGATAGTAGTGATAGTGCGTTATATTTTAATAATAAAAACAAAACAGTAAACCTTGAGAAATTTTTCAAAAGCATATTTGAGGCATATTTTTTCATAATTATATACTTACCTATTGCCCTTGAAAAATATATGTGTAGAAGTTATTCTTCTGTTATTTGTTACTATCTTCTTAATTTGTTCCAAAGATAATACTGCCATTCTGCATTCCGTCTGGAAGGGGGGAAAAAAACCCTCAAACCCAGCAGTGCTGCTATCAGATAAGTAGATGTCAATGTATACTTACAAGAAAAAACTAAAAAAAGTAATGTTTGTTAATTCAGCCTTTTTCTATGTAATATTTCCAAGTCAGACTTTCTTACATTCCTGGAATTCAGTTTGATATACCAAGAGTAATAATGATAAAATGTTCACTTTGATTACTGTGGGGAGAAAAATTACATGTTCAATTCTATTAAAAGAAACTTCTCAGAGATACCGGTTTCCTGTCCTTGAGGATTATAAAGAATTTAGAGCTATTGTGTCTTTATTTTTTTATATTTTGCTCGAGGTAAGTTATATATTCATTCATTTCATTGCTGGTTTGGGTACATAGGAATACGTTAGTGGTATATTAAAGTCTTTCCTTCACAGTATTTTGTAATACTTGAAAATTGTTACATGTACACTGCTAGCAGAAGTTAGAATTTAAACATTTTTGTTTTTAATATTTATAGGCTAGATTAGGGGCACATTTGCATCAACAAAATCACCATTAGACCTAGCAAAAGAGGCAGATAAATGAATGGATATGGTCACTGCACCTTCCTTTTACTTTCAAAGCCTATTCCTTAAGGTTAGTGGCCAGTCTTTATTAACAACATGAAAATGTTCTTCATGTCTAATCCTATCATATCAATAATGCTGTGATTTATAGTAGATTATCAACACTTAAAAGTATTCAGTGTGTGTATGTTTCTGATGCAAGTTTTCATCACTTTTATCAGATTCTCAAGGGAATCAGGAACTTTCCCTCAAATTTTAAGAACCACCATTTTAAGAATACGCACACATTTACCTACATATGCACACACTAAGCAGTGTGGGGTCGCTAACACTGGCATTGGCTGTACACTAGTCCGTGTGCTTAGGTGAAGTAATTTCTTCCATGTTTCAAGGTCAAGTTAGTTAGTAGTTGAATGAGGCATAGATTTAAATTTAGGATTAGGCTTTGGAATATATCTTTTTTAATTGTCTCACATGTCCAGTGTTTCACTACTTATCCCATATTATGTTTCAAATTCTTCCTCATACTTCTTGATCTTGGCTTAACTAAGGAAGTTAATATCAGATTAGTTGACTAAACTGAAGATTAACCATTTTGTGCTTGTACAAAACCTTGTTAGCATTTTGTTTTCAGCGAATCATAAACTCAGTTCACTAAGAAACAGAAGATCATGAGAGGAAAGAGAACTGGAAGGCAAATAAATATTTAAGGAAAGAATAATTGTAGTCAGTAAATTAATGTTGGCATATGAAGCAGATATTTGTAAAAATCCTGCTGGAGAAAAATCTAGGCAAGAATTTCCAGAACTGTCCTCACATTTATTTAAACTTTTTTTAAAAAGCAAAAACCAAATTGATTACATTTTTTTTTTTTTTTGAGACAGAGTCTCGCTTTGTTGCCTAGGCTAGAGTGAGTGCCGTGGCGTCAGCCTAGCTCACAGCAACCTCAAACTCCTGGGCTCAAGGGATCCTCCTGCCTCAGCCTCCCGAGTAGCTGGGACTACAGGCATTCGCCACCATGCCCGGCTGATTTTTATATATATATATTAGTTGGCCAATTAATTTCTTTCTATTTTTATGGTAGAGACGGGGTCTCGCTCAGGCTGGTTTTGAACTCCTGACCTTGAGCAATCCGCCCGCCTCGGCCTCCCAAAGTGCTAGGATTACAGGCGTGAGCCACCGCGCCCGGCCAAATTGATTACATTTTGATTAACTTTCCTATTTCATGTACCACTTAGTTTAAAACATGAAGGTAAACTTATAGGCATTACCGATCACACAGTCTTAGACCAGTGTTTGATAAGATGGAGGCATCAAAGATAGTCTGTAATTTACATTTAAAGAAACTGGGCATGTGGAATTCTGGATCATTTTGTGTCCCAAAACCTGTTTCTGTCTTGCCTTGGGCATACTTTCTGTGCCTCAATTTACTCTTTAAATATGTGAAGGATGCTCTTTATGTAAAAAGGGCATAGTATAAGCACAAAGTATTACTTAAATTGTCACAAATATTGCACATCTTTTGCTCTTGGATATGCAGACTTTTTTCCCCAATGACATCATGTCTCAAGTCAGGTTTTTTTTAATGCTGTCAAAATTTGTAGAATTGTCTTGTCTTTGAATATGGCATCATCTCTTTCTAAAATATACTTTAGAGTTGCTTTTGTGTTCTGTAGACTATAGGGTCAAAATCAAGAGTATTTTGGAAGTTCAAAAGCATTTAAAATCTATCGGGTCATTAAATATGAAATGTCTGGTTTCAAATCAGTTTATTATATCTCAAAAACAAGAAGCAGTACAATGAATCAAAGTATGCGCCTAAGCTATCGACACAGTTTCGCCATCTTAATGGTAGCTGGCTTATGCCAGCAGTGTAGAAACAAGTGACGATGAAATCGTGAGAGACATTTTCCACAGCTTCTTGAGGATTGAATATTTTTCCTTGCAAAAAGGGATCCAAAGCCTGAACGAAGTGGTAGTCAGTTGGTGAAGGGTCTGATGGAGAGTTTCCAAGTCCAGCCTCTGTAGTTTGAGGAGTGTTGTTTTTTGTGACATGTTGTCTTACAAGAGGACTAGCCTGTCTCTTTTGACCAATCTCAGCTGCTTAATGGCAAGCACCCTCATCATTTCATCCAATCGGTTGCAGTAGACATCCACTGTAATCGATTGACGAGGTTTCATGAAGCTGTAGTGGATAATACCAGCACTGGACCACCAAATAGACACTATTAGCTTTTTTTGATGAATATTTGGTTTTGGGCTGCGCTTTGGCACTTCATCTTTATCCAGTCATTGTGCTGAATACTTAAAATTGTCAAAAAGAATCTATTTTTCATAACAATACAGTATAGAAATGTTTCACATTTATGTCATGACAGCAAAGAAAGGCAAGCTTCAGGACCATGTCTCTTCTGACCCTCATTTAATTCATGCAGTACCTATGTGTTCAGCTTCTTTACCTTGTCAGTTTGTTTCAAATGATCCAATATTGTTGCAATAGTGACATCAAACCTTGCTACTAATTCGCACATAGGTTGAGATTGACTCACTTCCAATACAGCTTTTGGCTCATTATCCACCTTGGTCTCAGGTCACCCACATGGCTCACTTTCAAAATTAAAATCTCCAGAATGGAAATTCTCAAGCTGTCGGTGTACCATGCATTCCGTAGCCACATCCTTCCCAAACACTTGATGGTACTTCGAGCTGTCTGCACTGCATTGGTTCCATGATGGAACTCATATTCAAAAATAACTTGAATTTTTTACTTTATCCATGGTTTCACAAAAATTGCTCTAAAAAAAATGTGAAAGATAATCACAAGCCAAAACATGCATTTGAAAGACTGAGGATATACCTTCACAATAGGGGGAAAAAAATGAGAAGTATCAAAGTGTCAGAGGTATCAGATGTCAAACTTAGTACTTAAGGAAATCAGACATTTCATACTTAACAACCTAATATCCCCCCCCCCCCAATATCTTTCACAGAGCTAAATATTTAGATTCTCTTTGCCTTTTCCTTCATGGAATAAAGTACAATGGCATCTGGTTACCAATACGTGCAGTATAAAATTTTTGCATAGGTGGAATTCATTTAGATCTCTCAAGTACTATCTTAGGGTTATTTCAATTATTTGTATTTTTCAGTGTAAAATATTATTTGGTAATGTGCAGTTAAATTCCTTTTAGAAGTGACTGAAGATAGTAAAAGAGCTCATCGGAATCTTAGAGTTCTTAGGTTCTCTGATAATTTAGTGTCTTTTGTTAGTGATATCCAATACTTAAAAAACTGCTGGAAAAACATGAAGAATTGATGTTACTCTTCTCAGGTAACACTTTTAAATAAACTAAAATTTAAAATCAAAGGCTTCCTGAACAAAATAAATTACAAAATTGAGATAATGGAATGTGAAAGACAAATTGTAAGACTCTGGTAAGCTTAATTTATTTTGAAGATCTATCTAAAAATTTCATTTCATGGCTCTGAATCCTAGTGTTTCTGCTGTTAGAAATTAGAGTTTAATAAATTGTGATATGCATTTTTTACATGAAAGATTCTAGTTTCTAATTTCACTTTTCTGATCTCAAGAAAATAAAACATGAAAAACAGGGTAAAATTCTTCAACTATTATTGCACTCAGGTTCAGCTTTGTCCTATCGTCCTGAGAAAGGAGATTGAGACTTGTCTACCTAACACAGATATATTTTAGGGCATGGTACTATCCCAGAGAAGGTGTTGAGATACCATGTCAGAAATATAAAACTTAAGCTTTGAACCACGTTTAGATTTAAAGAACAAAAAGATGTATTATTATTTTACAATAAGTCTGATATTCCAAGGGTTTCTTCAAACCACTTAATAACTTGTCACCGTTAACTTTAAGAACCACTTTAATCCACACTGTCACACCCTGCTTTGAGAAGCAAGGATGCCTCATAAATTAGAGGATGCACAAAGCGGAGTTCTGTGGAAGGTGATCCTGGCTCCTTTGGCTCTCATAGTTATTTTACAGCTTTTAATAGGAAGTCAGGAAACTGAAATGCTCATTTAAATTCCCAAATCAGTGACCTGTCCAAATGGGCAGGAATTGTAGCTGAAATAACTTACAAAACAGTTCTCACTAATGCAATGTGTTTTAAGACTAAGATTAGTATTTAATCATTGAAGATCTGTCTTGTATGTCTCTCAACTTTGTTAAGAGTTTTTATTGTTTTTTACATGCAACTTGTATGAAATAACCATTTTTTGTCCAGAGTATATAGGATATCTTAGCTTTACAGATGTTTAAAGGTGAGGTTTTGAAAAGCCTCCAATGGTTTTTGTTAAAAGACTGTCTTCCTTAATAACATGACAACTTGTTACAGATCCACACATTACAAGTAGGACAATATAGTAAAAGATTGTTGTATAATTGCTACACAGTAGTCAGCAAAAGGGATAATTTTAGCTTGTAGAACTTCAGAGGTACCCTGAAGTCATTTTCTAAAGCTAGTGCATGCGAATATTTTTCCTTGAACTGTGCAGAATAATTGGATGGAGGCACATATTTTGGGGAGTAACAAAGGGAATGGTATAATGACTGCAGGAAAAATAATCTTGAAATATAGCCAGAAAGTGAAACAAGTTTTCTTCTTCCACTTTACTGTCGGACTAATTGGATCAAGAATTTGTTATGACATATCATAGATCTCTTTGTGCTAG
This sequence comes from Microcebus murinus, assembly GCF_040939455.1. NCBI lineage: Eukaryota > Metazoa > Chordata > Mammalia > Primates > Cheirogaleidae > Microcebus > Microcebus murinus. Next base: position 95,345,651 of record NC_134109.1, read on the forward strand.
GCCAAGATTGGCCAGTTGAGTTCTCAAAGAGTTTATATATAGATTGTATATGAGTGCTTATTTTTCCTCCTTTCATTTTCTATCTTAATACCCTTTTGACTTCTGAAATTATTTGTTTTGCTTTATGACCAGCTTTAATTTCAATTAAAGAATAATAGCAACTCTAGAGATTAACAGGAAAGAATATTGAAATACATTTTCTGAATAAAGACACCTAAAACCGTCTACCCAGCTTAGCCTTGAACTGAACTGTGAAATAAATTTATGTTTCAAATGCTAATTATGCTAAAACTAATTCTTTAAAAACTGTGTCTTAAGTTTCAAAAGTTACACTTTGGGGGGATATTCCTAAAAAGACATTTTGAACATAGATGAGAAAGTATAAAATATTTCTGACAGAATTATTCAGTATTATTCAACATTTAATTTCATGTTTGTTATTGTACCACAAGGGTAGTGTCATTGTTGGATTAAAATGTTGGATGTTTTTGTTAATATACTTAAAACTGTAAACAGTGAATAACACCTGTAGTATTTTTTATTATAGATTATATTTTATTTCAATAAACTTTGATATTTAGACCAGTCTTTCTGCTATGTATATTCATGTCATTAAGCTACTTCTTACAAAGTTAAGATGACGGAGGAGAATTAGCATACTGATTCACATTTATCTAGGATTAACTCTTAGAATACTTGAACCAACTTTTGATAAAGACAGATTTTCCCCTCATCCCAGGCAGTAAAAAAAGCAATTAACTCTAAACCAAATAATAGTCCATTACCTGGTCCTAATGGTAGATTTTTTTTTTTTTGAGACAGAGTCTCGCTTTTGATGCCCAGGCTAGAGTGAGTGCCATGGAGTCAGCCTAGCTCACAGCAACCTCAAACTCCTGGGCTCAAGTGATCCTCCTGCCTCAGCCTCCCGAGTAGCTGGGACTACAGGCATGCACTACCATGCCCGGCTAATTTTTTTTTACATATATTAATTGTCCAATTAATTTATTTCTATTTATAGTAGAGATGGGATCACTCTTGCTCAGGCTGGTTTCAGACTCCTAACCTTGAGCAATCCGCCGCCTCAGCCTCACAGAGTGCTAAAATTACAGGCGTGAGCCACCGCGCCCAACCTGTTTTTTTTGTTTGTTTTTTTGTTGTTGTTTTTTTTGAGACAGTCTCACTGTGTCACCCCAGGCAGAGGTAGAATGCAGTGATGTCATCATAGCTCACTGCAACCTCAAACTCCTGGGCTCAAGCGATCTTCCTGCCTCAACCTCCTCAGTAGGTGGGACTACAGGCTTGTGCCACCACATCTAGCTAATTTCTCTATTTTATGTAGAAACAGGGTCTCTCTGTCACTCAGACTGGTCTTGAACTCCTAGCCTCAAGCATTTTCCCAGATAGCCTCCCATAGTGCTAAGATGATTAGAGGTGTGAGCCACCGTGCCTGGCCCCTTCATAAGTATTTCATTCAATAAAATTCAATAAGTATTTACATATCTAATATGTTCCAAAGACCTGTCTCCTTTTGGAACCACTTCTTATATTTCTCAAATTTTCATCTACACTTCTGATATCCAATCAAAATTTTAAACCTGAGATCACTGAAATTTTCTTTTATTCTAGATGTGTCATGGTTTCAGTTCCTACATTTAGGTTTCTGATGCATTTTAAGTTAATTTTTGTATATAGTTTGAGGTAAAGGTCAAGGTTCAGTTTTTGTCTCTCCTACCTTGGACCTATAAAAAATTTATTTTTTTGCATCTGGCTATCTAATTATGTAGAAAAGGTTATTATCCTTTCCTCAGTTATATAGGTACCTTTGTCAAAAATCAATTATCCATATATGACTTTTTTTTTATTTTCTGGATTTTCTATTCCATGCCATTGGCCCATTGTTGTTTTTTGTGATTTTTTTTGTTTTTTTTTTTTCCAGAGACTGGGTCTCACTCTTTCACCCAGGCTAGAGTGCAGTGGCACAATCACAGTTCACAGCAACCTCAAACTCCTGGGCTCAAGGGATCCTCCTGTCTCAGCCTTCCAAGTTGGTGGGACTACAGGTTTACACCACTACACCAAGCTATGGATTTTTGTTTGGTTAGTTTTATTTTTATTTTGTGTTTCTTTTTGTTTGTTGGTTGGTTTTTGGGGGGTGGGGTTTGGAGAGACAGGGTCTCATTATGTTGCCCAGGCTGGTTTCTAACTGCTGGGCTCAAGTGATCCTCCCTCCTCAGCCTCCCAAAGCACTGGGATTACAGGTATGTGCCACTGCACCTGGCCCTATTATTCTATCTTTATGTCAGTAGCATAACATCTTTATTCTTGTTGCTTCATTAATAAGTCTTGAAACCAACCATATATACTTGCATTTTTATGGGTAATTTTAAAATATAATTGCATTTCAATTTTTTTTCTTTTTTTAAATTTTTTATTTTCTTTTTAAAATTTTGTCTTTTCTATATAATTTTAAAATGAACTGTCAATTTCTGTAAGAAAAATCTTCTGGGATTTTGATTAGGATTGTATTAAATCTATAGATCAATTTGGAAAGAACTGACATCTTAATATTTATTCTCTTAATCCATGAACATGTATCAATAAATAGGGCTTTACCAAAATCTAAAATTTTTGAACTCCTAAAGACACTCAGGGAAATGAAAAGGCCAACTATGGACTGAAGGAAAAATATATTTTTTTTTTTGAGACAGAGTCTCGCTTTGTTGCCCAGGCTAGAGTGAGTGCCGTGGCGTCAGCCTAGCTCACAGCAACCTCAAACTCCTGGGCTCAAGCGATCCTTCTGTCTCAGCCTCCCAAGTAGCTGGGACTACAGGCATGAGCCACCATGCCTGGCTAATTTTTTCTATATATATTAGTTGGCCAATTAGTTTCTTTCTATTTATGGTAGAGACAGGGTCTCGCTCTTGCTCAGGCTGGTTTCGAACTCCCGACCTCGAGCAATCCGCCCACCTCGGCCTCCCAGAGAGCTAGGATTACAGGCGTGAGCCACAGCGCCCGGCCGGAAAAATATTTTTGAAACATATTTGACAAAGGACAAGTCAAATTTATATTAATATATATCAGTATATAAAGAACTCTTACTACTTAATATCAAGGAAAAAATTAAAAATTGGCAAACTTTGACAACTAAGCACATGAAAAAATGTTAAATATCTTTGTTCCTTAAATACAAATTATTAATAAAACCACAATTAGATACCCACATTACACCCACTAGAATAGCTAAAATTAAAAAGACTGACAATACCAAGAGTTGATAAAGATATGAAATAATTGGAACTTTCTTTTTTTTTTTTTTTTTTTTTTTTTTTTTTTTTTATTTTTTTTTGAGACAGAGTCTCGCTTTGTTGCCCAGGCTAGAGTGAGTGCCGTGGCGTCAGCCTAGCTCACAGCAACCTCAAACTCCTGGGCTCGAGCGATCCTTCTGCCTCAGCCTCCCAAGTAGCTGGGACTACAGGCATGCGCCACCATGCCCGGCTAATTTTTTTTTTTTATATATATATATCAGTTGGCCAATTAATTTCTTTGTATTTATAGTAGAGACAGGGTCTCGCTCTTGCTCAGGCTGGTTTTGAACTCCTGACCTTGAGCAATCCGCCCGCCTCAGCCTCCCAAGAGCTAGGATTACAGGCGTGAGCCACCGCGCCCGGCTGGAACTTTCTTACACTGCTAATATGAACATAAAATAGTACAATCACCTTTGAAAACAGTTTGGCAGTCTCTTAAAAAGCTAAAATACACTCCAACCATACAACCCACTATTCCACTTTCAGATATTTACCCAAGAGAAGTGAAAACATATGTGCACACAGAGACTTGTACACAAATACTCAGAGTAGCTTCATTTGAAAGAGCTCCAGACTGAAAGTAACCCAAATGCCTATTACTGGGTGAATGCATAACACATTGTGGTTCATCCACACAACGGAATACTACTCATCAATGAAAAAGAATGAACTATTGATACATGCAACAATCCTTCTTATGGAAGAATCTCAAAATAAGCATGGTGAGTAAAAGAAGCCAGATAAAAGTGGGTCTACAATTATGATTCAACTTATATAAAATTCTAGAAAATGCAAACTAACCTATAGGACACAATGTGGATCATTGGTTTCCTGGAGATGAGGTAAGGGGTAGATGGGAAACATGGATTACAAAGGAGCATAAGGAAGCTTTTAGAAATGACATGTTCATTTATTTTGATTATTGTGATGGTTTTACCTGTATGTATATATGTGTGTACATTCGCACACACATGTCAAAATTTATCAAAGTGTTTAGCTATGTGCAGTTTATTGTATGTCAACTATACCTCAATAAAGCGGTTTTTACAATTTTTTTTTAATTACAAGGCACACCTTTATTTCTGATCGTGATGAAGTAATAAGGGCCACACTTGCCCCCCATAAATGACTAAAAAAAAAAAATGGACCAAATACATGAAAGAACTGTTTCCTAACAATAGACAATAGATAGTACAGAACTGTTACTCCTGAAAATGGAGAAACAGCAAGATGAACTCTACAACAGCTCCATCTTTCTGTCTGGAAACATTTTCCTAATGGCGGCTGCAGGGAAAGGAACACAATCAGAGCCTAGCATGCTGAGCATGAAAAGACAGAGACTGGAATTTAGAGAGGTTAAAGAACAGAGTTCCAGAGAAGAGGAAGGGATGCAGAAAAAGAGCTCCACATAAGGCCCTGTTAGTCTTTCTTCAGTATTAGGCCAAACATGCCTAAGATAAAACTCATGAGTTTGGCCGGGTGCTGTGGCACACGTCTGTAATCCTAGCACTCTGGGAGCCTGAGACGGGAGGATCATTTGAGCTCAGGAATTACAGACCAGCCTGAGCAAGAGCAAGCTCCCAACTCTGCTAAAAATAGAAAAGAAATTAGCTGGACAACTAAAAATATATAGAAAAAATTCGCCAGGCATGGTGGCGTATGCCTATAGTCCCAGCTACTCAGGAGGCTGAAGCAGGAGGATCGCTTGAGCCCAGGAGTTTGAGGTTGCTGTGAGCTAGGCTGATACCATGGCACTCTAGCCCGGGCAACAGAGTGAGACTTTGTCTCAAAAAAAAAAAAAAGAGTTTGAGCAAATATAGGCATAGCAGTTGTAAATTGAGTTGAGTAATTCCCAGAATTACGAAGGGCAAGAAGCTCAAGTTTAACCAGCCAAAGTAGAGAGTTCTAGGTGATCAATGGAGACCCCAAAGAGGCCATCTCATAATATTAATGTTATGATTGAACTATCCCTTGACTAAAAGCTAGTCTAGATCTGTCAAAACAAAGCGCATAAGACTTTAAGTTATCAAACTAATCAATAATAGTTTAAAAGCTTTACTCCTTGAAGAAGACAACAAAATCCAGACATTCAACAATACAGCCAGGCGCGATGGCTCACGCCTGTAATCCTAGCACTCTGGGAGGCCGAGGCGGGCGGATTGCTCAAGGTCAGGAGTTCAAAACCAGCCTGAGCGAGACCCCGTCTCTACCATAAAAATAGAAAGAAATTAATTGGCCAACTAATATATATATATATATATATAAAAAATCAGCCGGGCATGGTGGCGCATGCCTGTAGTCCCAGCTACTCGGGAGGCTGAGGCAGGAGGATCGCTTGAGCCCAGGAGTTTGAGGTTGCTGTGAGCTAGGCTGACGCCACGGCACTCACTCTAGCCTGGGCAAGAAACCGAGACTCTGTCTCAAAAAAAAAAAAAAAAAATACAGCATTCATAACATCCAGCATCTAATAAAAAGTTATTATCCAGCTAAAAGCTTCGAGTTAAAAAAAAAAAAACAAAGTTATTAGACATGCCAAAAAACAAGGAAATATGATCTCTGGCAAGGATAAAATTCAAATAATAGAAATAGTAAGAGATGTCAAATCAGCAGACAAGGACCTTAAATATTATATTCATGTATTTAAAGGAAAATATGAACACAATAAAGAAAGAAATTGAAAATATAAAAAGGACCCATATAGAACTTTTAGAGGTTAAAAAAAATACATGTAAAATAAAACCCATGAGATTAACAGTGGATTAAACATTGCAGAAGAAAAAATGGTGAATTTAAAAGCACAAAGATTATATCAATGAAAAAAATAAACAAGTTCAGTTACCTGTGTGGCAACATTAAGTTAAAAAATACATGAAAATGTCTAATCTCATCCCTCAACCTAGAAAAGGAAAAAAAAAAAAACCACATGTAAATAAGGTCTCAGAATACAAGTAGAAAGTGCAGGAAAAAAATGGAAGAAAAATGGTTAAAATTTTTCCAAATTTAATTTTTTTTTTATTTTTGAGACAGAGTCTTGGTCTGTTGCCCTAGGTAGTGTGCAGTGGCATCATCATAGCTCACAGCAATCTAAAACTCCTGGGCTAAAGCAATCCTCCTGCCTCAGCCCCCCAAGTAGCTGGGACTACAGGCACGCGCCACTGCACTTGGCTCATTTTTCTTTCTTTCTCTTTTTTTCTTTGAGACAGAATCTCACTCCATTGCCCGGGTTAGAGTGCTGTGGCATCAACCTAGCTCACAGCAACCTCCAACTCCTGGGCTCAGGCAATCCTTCTGCCTCAGCCTCCCCAGTAGCTGGGACTACAGGCCTGTGCCACCATGCCCGGCTAATTTTTTCTATATATTTTTAGTTGTTTGGCTAATTTCTTTCTATTTCTAGTAGAGATGGGGTCTTGCTTTTGCTCAGGCTGGTCTCAAACTCCTCAGCTCAAATGATCTGCCCACCTCAGCCTCCCAGAGTGCTAGGATTATAGGCGTGAGCCACCGTGCCCGGCTAATTTTTCTATTTTTAGTTGAGATGGGGTCTCACTCTCTCTCAGGCTGGTCTCAAACTCCTGAGCTCAAACAGTCCTCCTGCCTCAGTCTCCCAGAGTGCTAGGATTATAGGCATGAGCCGCCACACCCAGCCCCAAATTTAATTTTAAAATATAGTTAAGGACACTCTAGCCTCGGCAACACAGTGAGACTCTGTCTCAAAAAAATAATAAAATAAAATAAATAAAATAAAATAGGCTGGGCGCGGTGGCTCATGCCTGTAATCCTAGCACTCTGGAAGGTCGAGGCAGGCAGATTGCTTGAGGTCAGAAGTTCGAAACCAGCCTGAGCAAGAGCAAGACCCCTTCTTTACTATAAATAGAAAGAAATTAATTGGCCAACTAATATATATATATAGAAAAAATTAACTGGGCATGGTGGCGCATGCCTGTAGTCCCAGCTACTCGGGAGGCTGAGGCAGCAGGATCACTTGAGCCCAGGAGTTTGAGGTTGAGGTTGAGTTTGAGGTGTGAGCTAGGCTGATGCCGCCGCACTCTAGCGTGGGCAACAAAGTGAGACTCTGTCTCAAAAATAAATAAATAAAATAAAATAAAGTATAATAGTTAAGGATCCAAGAAGCTCAATAAACCACAAGTAGAAACATACACACACAAACACACACACACACACACACACATCAAAATCAAATTGCTAAAAACCAGTGATAAATAGAAAATCTTAAAGCAACAGGGGACATCCAGGGAGAGGGGCAGGTAAAATTATGTAAAAAGGAACAAAAACATGAATGATAACAGACTTCCCATTAGAAACTATGGAAGCAAAAAGACAATGGCATTTTTTAAGTCCAGAGAGGGAAAATAATCTGTCAACTAGAATTCTATGAGCTGCAAAAATATCCTTCAAAATGAGAGAATTTGTTGATCTATACTACACGAAATATTAAAGGAGTTTCCTCAAGATGAAGGAAAATAATACCAGGCTGAAATTTGGATCTATGGAGAGGAATAAAAATCACAAGAAATGGTAATTAAGTGGGTAAATACATATTATTTTTCTTCCTCATCATTTGATCCCCTTAAAAAATGAAAGTTAAGGAAAAAATTATTACAATTATTGTGGGGTTTATAACAAATGTAGAAGTAGAATGTGTAACAAGAATAATGCAAAGGGCAGAAAAGGATAGCAAATCCAAGAGTGGCTATAACACAAAATCACCAAAAATAGTTAATTAAAAATAAGCCAAGAAAAGAAAGAAAAAGAGACAATGGACAGATGGGACAAATAGGAATATATTTCAACACAATCATATCAATAATTACATTTAGGCCGGGCGTGGTAGCTCACGCCTGTAATCCTAGCACTCTGGGAGGCCAAGGCGGGCGGATTGCTCAAGGTCAGGAGTTTGAAACCAGCCTGAGCAAGAGCGAAACCCCGTCTCTACTATAAATAGAAAGAAATTAATTGGCCAACTAATATATATAGAAAAAAATTAGCCGGGCATGGTGGCGCATGCCTGTAGTCCCAGCTACTTGGGAGGCTGAGGCAGGAGGATTGCTTGAGCCCAGGAGTGTGAGGTTGCTGTGAGCTAGGCTGACGCCATGGCACTCACTGTAGCCTGGGCAACAAAGTGAGACTCTATCTCAAAAAATAATAAAAATAATAATAATTACATTTAATGTAAATGGACTAAACACTCTAATTAAAAGACAACAACTCTCAGACTGAACTGAAAGCAATAACGAACTATGTGCTGCCAGCAAGAAACCCACTGTTGACTGGGCCCAGTGGCTCACTCCTAGAATCCTAGCACTTCAGGAGGCCAAAGTAGAACTGCTTAAAGCTAGGAATTCCAAGACCAGCCTGGGAAACATATTGATACTCTGTCTCTACAAAACATAAAATTAGCCAGGTGTGGTGCACACCTGTAGTTCTACTTACTTGGAAGGCTAAAGCAGGAGGATCACTGGAGCCTAGGAGTTGAAGGTTAAAGTGAGCTATGATGATGCCACTGCACTCCAACCTAGGTGATAGAGTAAAGTTCTACCTCTAAAAAAAAGTGAAGAAAGAAAGAAACCCATTGCCCATTGTAAATATAAACATATAGAATAAAAACAAAAGTAAACAAAAATGCATAAACATGCAAATAAGAATCATAAAAAAATTGGAAAGTTTATACTGATATCTGACAAAGTGGGTTTCAGAAACAGAAATATTTCATAATTATGAATAATAAAGGGGATAAGGAGAGGCATTTCATAATTATAGAAGGGTGAATTTATTGAGAAGACATAATATTTCTAAATATGCTTACAACCAAAGAGCTACAAAATACATGAAGCAAAAAAGGAGAAACTTATAGATCCACAGTTATACTTAGAAATGTCAATACTCTTTAGTCAATAATTAATAAAACAAGTACGCAGAAAATCATTAAGGATGTAGACAATTTGAGCAATCAATTTGACCTAGCTGACATTTATAGAACTTTCCACTCAATAACAGCAGAATATACATTCTTTTCTTTTCTTTTTTTTTTTTTTTGAGACAGAGTCTCGCTTTGTTGCCCAAGCTAGAGTGAATGCTGTGGTGTCAGCCTAGCTCACAGCAACCTCACACTCCTGGGCTCAAGCAATCCTGCTGCCTCAGCTTCCCGAGTAGCTGGGACTACAGGCATGCGCCACCATGCCCGGCTAATTATATATATTAGTTGGCCAATTAATTTCTATTTATAGTAGAGACGGGGTCTCGCTCTTGCTCAGGCTGGTTTCGAACTCCTGACCTCGAGCAATCCACCTGCCTCGGCCTCCCAGAGTGCTAGGATTACAGGCGTGAGCCACCGCGCCAGCCAATATACATTCTTTTCAAGTGCATTTGGATCAACCACCAAAATAGACTATATCATGGGCTATAAAACAAGTCTCTCATTTTTTTTTTAGAGACTGGGTCTTGCTCTGTCAGCTATGTTAAAGTGCAGTGGCACAATCACAGCTCACTGCAACCTCAAACTCCTGGGCTCAAGGGATCCTCCTGTCTCAGCCTCCAGAGTAGCTGGGAATACAGGCATGTGCCACTGCACCCAGCTTTATAGACATGGGGACTCACTATTTTGCCTGGGCTGGTCCTGAACACCTAACCTCAAGCTATCCTCCCAAAGTGCTGAGATTGCAGGTATGAGCCACTGCACCTGGCCCAAAACAAATCTCAATAAATTTAAAAGTATTGAGATCAAACAAAGTATGTTATCTGACCAAAATAGAATTAAATTAGAAACCAATAACAGAAAAATATCTGGAAAATACCCAAATATTTGGAAATTAAATAATCCACTTCTAAATAACCTAGGAGTCAAAGAAGAAACCACCAGGGACACTACAAAATAGTTTAAACTAAATGAAAATGAACATCAGGGCCGGGTGTGGTGGCTCATGCCTGTAATCCTAGCACTCTGGGAGGCCGAGGCAGGAGGATCACTCAAGGTCAGGAGTTCGAAACCGTCCTTAGGAAGAGCGAGACCCTGTCTCTACTAAAAATAGAAAGAAATTAATTGGCCAACTAAAAATATATAGAAAAAATTAGCCGGAAATGGTGGCGCATGCCTGAGGTCCCAGCTATTCAGGAGGCTGAGGCAGAAGGATCACTTGAGCCCAGGAGTTTGAGGTTGCTGTGAGCTAAGCTGATGGCACAGCACTCTAGCCCAGGCAACAGAGTGAGACTCTATTTCCAAAAAAAAAAAATGAACATCAGTATATTACAATTTATGGACTACAACTAAAGTAGTGCTTAAACGGCAATTTGAATATTAGGGTAATATAATTTGGTGGAGTTTTTTCCCTTTCTTTCTTTAATGCTTTCTTGATCCAGTTTTGAGGCCCTGGCTAGAGGCCAGTGAGGCCCCCTTCTTGTGTGATGAATTAAGGCCACACCCCAACCACCTTCCTTATGGAGCTCTCACACCCAGGCCACTATATGTCCACCGTAGTCACCCTGGAACCAGGTACAGACAGCCAGGGACAGTCCCCGGCCTCTGAGAGGGCAAAATTTTCAAATTAGCCAAATCACAAGCTGTTCCTACAGCTCCAGCTTGCTATTACCCTGTCCCTGGTTGCAGTTCTCTGTGTGGTCCTACCTGGAAGACTTCTCTCCTCTGGAGCTTTAAGTTAAGTAACAAAGAGTTCTGCCTTTCGTCTATTCAAGTGTCCTTGTGTCCAGTCCCGCCATCAGAAGAATCGTTAGACATTACAAGACAACTGGCGCAGCAAGCAGGGTGGCGTGGGCATGACTGTCCGCTGCTCCTAGCTCCGTGGAAAGACTTCTCTTGGCTTTCCTCCTTGGTTCCAAACCACAGAGTGGGGTGGGCTTCAGCCTTGCTGCTTGCTGCTAAGTCAGCCAGTGGTGGCCACTGTTCTGCTTACCCAGATTTTCTTGGCATTGGAATGTTCACGAAGAACGGTATTAACTGACTAAACTCCTGGCTAGGTGGGGGCCGACCTTAGGGCGGTGGGAGTGACAGGTCACTGGCACTGTGCTCCAGGGTCCAGCATTGCCGTGTTTCCTGTCACCACCCACATTTAGCAGAGGCTATGCCAGAGGCCCTCACTTCATTAGCGTCGTATTTCTTTCTTATCATTTAGGCCAGAACCCTGGTCTGTCCATGCATTTTGGGTGACCCTGCAGGGGACTCTGTTGTGGGCTCCCTCGTGGTGGAGAAATGGCACCCAGGTTTCATCCACATTGCTCGGGCCGGGGAACCGGCTCAACCTGCCTTCTTTGCTCATGCACACTAGGCTGCTATTGACGGTGAACTTCGCGCTTCCCAGACTCTGTGGGGTGTCCTGGTTGCACCCTTGGAGACCAATGGCTCAATCCAAAGGGAACCACTGGGGCTAGGGGCCAAATATCTCATCCCTGCACTTCACCCCACCCCCACCCCTAGAATACCTGCTTTTGTCACCCGATTGCTTAAGTAGCAGCGTGCCTAGGCCTTAGTGAGTACTGCAGTACACTGACAATCAGTGTGGACTGACGCTCAGACAAGGGCTCACTGCGTTATTCCAAGGGGAGGCTCCTACAGTCTTAAGTCCAAGCCCAGATCCCTGAGAGATGGACCGGGAAGCTTTGGAAAGCTTTGGAAGGAAAATCAGCTGCGACCGAGACAGCCCAACCCCTTTCCCATAACCGCCGAGGTTTGCACTATGGGTTATGAGACAGAGACAGAGCTGGGCGTGGTGGCTCACGCCTGTAATCCTACAGGCGTGGGAGGCTGAGGCGGGCGGATTGCTCAAGGTCAGGAGTTCGAAACCAGCCTGAGCGAGACCCCGTCTCTACCAAAAATAGAAATAAATTAATTGACCAACTAAAAATATATATACAAAAAATTAGCCGGGCATGGTGGCACATGCCTGTAGTCCCAGCTACTTGGGAGGCTGAGGCAGGAGGATCGCTTGAGCCCAGGAGATGGAGGTTGCTGTGAGCTAGGCTGACGCCACAGCACTCACTCTAGCCTGGGCAACAAAGTGAGACTCTGTCTCAAAAAAAAAAAAAAAAAAAAAAAAAGACAGAGACAGAAGCTGGAACTGGCTTCCCCCTGGAAAGAAAAGGCAGATCTCTAGCAGAGAGCGGTTTCCGCCCACCAGCCTCTGGGCTGTGGGGCCGGCCGACACGCTACTGCTGCGCCACTCTGCCTCTGTTGCAACAAAAAACCTAATTCTCAGGGCTGTAGGGGACAATACCCACGGTACCCGCATGGCACAGCAAAGGGCTTACTTCAAACCCAACTTAGGCCGAGGGTCTTTAAGCCACACGACCATTGCCATGGGGAAGGTACCTAAGCCTGAGGGTACTGATCAGAGGCTCTCTAGAGGGAAAAAAAGCATAAACATAATCAGGCAAAAGAGACCCCCTGCCCCCAATAAATCCAGAGGAAGGAAGGAAGGAAGGAAGGAAGGAAGGAAGGAAGGAAGGAAGGAAGGAAGGAAGGAAGGAAGGAAGGAAGGAAGGAAGGAAGGAAGGAAGGAAGGAAGGAAGGAAGGAAGGAAGGAAATTGGATTGGGGGATGAATGAATAAATTATTAAATTATATAAAGTTATATAAATTATATAAAAATTTATATATTATATAAATTATTTAATTATATAAATTTAATAATTTATATAATTTAATAATTTATTTATTCATTCATCCCCCCAAAGGTCCATAACTTGGCCCAATAAAAAACTCAAAATTTGCTAAAAACAATTTATATTTGTATAACAAAAAGATAAGTCAAGTGGCGCGTGCCTGTAGTCCCAGCTACTCGGAAGGCTAAGGCAGGAGGATCCCTTGAGCCCAGGAGTTGCAGGCTGTAGCGTGCTGTGCCTATCGAGTGTCCACACTAAGTTGGGCATCCACATGGTCACCTCCCAGGACCGGAGGACCACAGAGTTGCCTAAGGAGCGGGTGCCAAGGAGCGGGTCAAGGTCAGACACAGGGCAAGTCGAAACTCCTGTGCTGATGTGTAGTGGGATCATGCCTGTGAGTAGCTGCTCCACTCCAGCCTGCAGAGTGAGACTCCAACTCTAAATAACATTAAAAACATTAAAAAAAAAGGAAAAAGGGCAGTGATTGGCTTTTGTGCCTCTGGAACATAAGTTCTGAATTAACATTTACTAAAATACACCAGTTGGCATAGTTTCATGGACTTAATCAATACTGGGGCTCAAATTAATAGTGTTAACCTGGGGATCTCACTAAATTTGAATATGGTACCCCAATAATCTTAGGGGAGTAAATAAATATAAAATAAAGAAAAATAGATATGCCTCACTTTAACTACAGCTTTGCTTAAGTTTCCTATAGTTCTACCATAAAAAAAAATAGGCCAATTTTAAGGGGATAGATGTCCTAAATACACTGATTTGATCTTTAAAAATGAAATGATTGTATTAAATTATCACGTGTATCCTGAAAATATGTGCATCTATTATGTGTCAATAATAAAGATAAAATTAATTTTAAAAATTTTCCAAAGTCAAGAGTACCCATTCCCCTATAATATCCCATAGTGAGCATAGATTCTCTGATGCAATGAATAATACATTAAAATTAGATTAAGTCTTTGGTACTTACAAATTGGCTTGACAAAATGGGATACTTCATGGACCCCTTGGTAATGAAATTAATACAGTCCAATGTAAGTTAAAATGGGGCCTTCAAGGAAGAAAACTTATATAAGACCTAATTAATGAATGGGGTGATCCTCACTGCTTTTCCATTTGATATCCCAGTTTTTTTTTTTGTTTTTTTTTTGAGACAGAGCCTCACTTTGTTGCCCAGGCTAGAGTGAGTGCCGTGGTGTCAGCCTAGCTCACAGCAACCTCAAACTCCTGGGTTCAGGCAATCCTCCTGCCTCAGCCTCCCGAGTAGCTGGGACTACAGGCATGCGCCACCATGCCCCGCTAATTTTTTCTACATATATATATATTAGTTGGCCAATTAATTTCTATTTATAGTAGAGACAGGGTCTCGCTCTTGCTCAGGCTGGTTTTGAACTCCTGACCTTGAGCAATCCACCTGCCTTGGCCTCCCAGAGTGCTAGGATTACAGGCGTGAGCCACTGCGCCTGGCTGACAGCCCAGTTTTAACTGTTCTTAAACCTGGAAAGAATAAACAATGCCTCACCATAGATTACTGCATCCTTAAGGCTGTGGTCCCATCCATCAAGACCCTACCAGGGTACAAATGTCCCCTCCAAAACTCAGGTTGAAAGTTAATTGCCACATTGTGATGGTAGGTACTGGGAGGTGGAACCTTTAAGAGGTGATTAGGTCATGAGGGCCCTGCCATCATGCATGGATCAGCGCCATCACCTCAGGAGTGGGTCCTGATAAAGGGGCAGGTTTGGATGCATTTCTATCACTGCCTCTTGCGCTCACTGCTGCCTTCTGCCATGGCATGACCCTGGCCAGATGCTGGTGTCATGCTCTTGAGTTTCCCGGCCACCAGAAGCACGAGTCAAAGAAACTTCTACTTAGAGATTATCCAACCTCAGGTATTTTTTTTTTTTTTTTTTTGAGACAGAGTCTTGCTTTGTTGCCCAGGCTAGAGTGAGTGCCGTGGCATCAGCCTAGCTCACAGCAACCTCAAACTCCTGGGCTCAAGTGATCCTCCTGCCTCAGCCTCCCGAGTAGCTGGGACTACAGGCATGCGCCACCATGCCCGGCTAATTTTTTCTCTATATATTAGTTGGCCAATCAATTTCTTTTCTATTTATAGTAGAGACGGGGGTCTCGCTCTTGCTCAGGCTGGTTTCGAACTCCTGACCTCGAGTGATCCGCCCGCCTCGGCCTCCCAGAGTGCTAGGATTACAGGTGTGAGCCACCGCACCCGGCCCAACCTCAGGTATTTTAATACAGCGGTAGAAAACAGGCTGAGACAGGTCCCCATACCCAATATCCAGCATTACTGAAATTAGCAACTCCATCCAATCAGAAGCTTGTAATATTTTGCTATTATGGATTTGACCAATCTCAGCCACAGTTTTCTTTCACCTTTGGAGGGACACAATACAACTTTACTAGGCTACCCATGGGGTCCCTGGATAGCTTTGCCATCACACACAATCTCTGCAGATCACGGTCTTAACCGCATTCACCTTTCCCCAGCAGCTTGGTTAGGACACTACACCGATAACACCCTCGTCCAAGGAGACTCCTTTAACGCACTCATTAAGGACATGCAGATCCAACATTTTTTAAAGTTCTTTTGGGGTTCTGAAGGTGACGTATTCCTCATTTACAAGTTTTGCTTAATCCCACTGATGCTGCTACTTTATAAATCAGCCCACCCTAAATGGGGCCCCCTCCAAAGAAAGCCTCCGGAATCTGTCCCAAATTAAAATCAGCAGACATTCCCATTAGTGCCTGCAGAGACTCCTTCACTGGACAAGTCTGAGCAACCTTCTGTCATGCCTCCTAGAGTCTCTGGGCCACCTGTGATGGCCATAAACTGCCCAGAGGCTTCTGATGTATTAATAGAAAACTACACTTCTCAGCCTCACACTGTACACCATTAAAGTAGAAATTGCTGGCCACATCCTGGGATATCCTGGAGGTAGAAGCTCTTACAGCCCCTGAGCCTGTGGCCCTCTGCATCCAGCTATCCATTATGCCTTGGGGGACCCTGAGCATGTGACCCTCATTACTGCCCATTGTGCTTTGGGTCGTGGGAACAGCACCCTACAAACTCAGCATGGCTCCTGAGGCCTCCTTGATACGGGGTGGCGCCAAACCTGGGCCCTCTGGCATATTCCATCTGCAGGAGCGGGGGGCCTCCCTTTGTCCTCAGTCTTTTGCCAGATGTCACCCCTCCCTCAGACCCCTTGGTTACCTGGGGAGTCCCTTGGGATTAACTGAGTGAACAGCAAGGGGAGTTCATGGTCTGTGTAGACGGCATTACTACATCACAAGTGATGGGGCTCAGTGGAATGTAGCTGCTTTCCATCCCTTAACTAGGATGTCCCTGATAAAGGATGGGACCCAAAAGTTGGCACAATCGGCCAAACTTCAGGCAGTCATCTTAGCACTGGTTGCCTTGGTCAGCAAATGGCCCTATTTGCACATTTTTACAAACTCTTGGGCTATTGTCTAAAAATTGTTCCCTTCTCTTCAGCAAAGAAACTCTAAGAATCTCTTGCCTCAAAGATACCTAAATATGGCCGGGCCCGGTGGCTCATGCCTGTAATCCTAGCACTCTGGGAGGGGGAGGCGGGTGGATCCCTCAACATCAGGAGTTCGAAACTAGCCTGGTTTCCTGTAATGTTAAATATATGCTATCATGTACATACCCCAGCAATTCCACTCCCAGATGTCTACCCAAGAGAAGTTGAAACACATGTCCACACAAAGACTTTTTTTCTTTTTTGAAACAGAATCTTGCTCTGTCACCCCAGCTAGACTGCAGTGGCATCATCATAGCTCACTGCGGACTTCAAACTTCTGGGCTCAAGAGATCCTCTTCCCTCAGCCTCCCAGGTAGCTGGGACTACAGGCAGGCGCCACTACACCACGCTAATTTTTTCTATTCTTAGTAGAGACAGGATCTTGCTCTTGTTTGGGCTGGTCTCGAACTCCTGGCCTCAAGTGATCCTCCTGCTTCGGCCTCCCAGAGTGCTAAGATTACAGGCATGAGCCACCGTGCCTGGTCCACACAAAGACTTGCGCATAAATATTCATAGCAAGCAGTTTTACTCATAATAGCCAAAAGTTGTCAACAACTCAAATTTCCATCAACAGGTGAATGCACACAAAAAATGGTGGTATGTCTGTACGGTGGAAATCTACATAGCAACAAAAAGAAGGAACTACTGATACACACAGCAGCACGGCTAAATGACAAAAACATCCTGTTGAACGAAAGGAGCCAGACACAAAAGAAAACAATTGTGTATGATTCTGTTTGTATGAAACTCTAGGAAGTGTAAAATCTCTAGTGACAGAAAACAGGTCTTTGGTTGCCCTGGGCTAGTGACGTGCTTCGGGATGACCAGCAAAGAGCAGAACAAAACTTTTTAGTGGTGAAAATATTCTGCATCTTGAACATGCCGATTACTTAGCTGTACACATTTGTCAACACTCATTAAACTGTACACTTAAAATGTGTGCATATTATTTGCAAATTTTACCTTAAAATAACTTTGTTTCAATATACTAGCAATGAACAATTGAAAATTAGAATTAAAAAGTCCATTTATGGCCGGGCGTGGTGGCTCACGCCTGCAATCCTAGCACTCTGGGAGGCCGAGGCGGGCAGATTGCTCAAGGTCATGAGTTCGAAACCAGCCTGACCCGGTCTCTACTATAAATAGAAAGAAATTAATTGGCCAACTAATATATATAGAAAAAATTAGCCGGGCATGGTGGTGCATGCCTGTAGTCCCAGCTAGTAGGAAGGCTGAGGCAGCAGGATTGCTTGAGCCCAGGAGTTTGAGGTTGCTGTGAGCTAGGCTGACACCTTGAGACCTACTCTAGCCTGGACAACAAAGCAAGACTCTGTCTCAAAAAATAAAATAAAATAAAAGTCCATTTATAAACAGCATCAAAACCCATATTATTTAGAGATAAATTTGCAAAATACATACAAAACTTACTCATTGAGAACTAGAACTTGGGTTACTTCATTTCTGTCATTTTGTGTTACCATTTCAGATTTTTGTGTTTAAATTTTAGAAGTAACTAAACAGATAGGATAAAACCTACTTAAAAAAAATAGCTGAACAGAGTGTGAACTGGAAAGTGTGATATTTTTGCATGATGAGCACAAATTTCAGTTGATGCAAAATGTTTTATTGAATTTTAATATCTTTAAAATAGAAATATTTTTGTTATTTTAAAATTAAAGAACTAAAGGAAATTATTATTATGAAAGATAATTCTGTCATATAGAGGAAGAGTGTTAAGAAATTATCTGCTTTGTGCTACAAAATACATTACATATGGCACTGGTCATACCGCCTATAGACTATCCTATGTAAGAAATGACTTGTAGTGAAGTTCCTGTAAATATGTACCTATGTTTGAATCTTGGTTCTACCATTTGCTATCTTTACGATCTAGGGCAAACTATTCCTTAGTTTCCGCACACATAGAATGGGAATAATATTAGATAATAGGCCAGGCGCGGTGGTTCACGCCTGTAATCCTAGCACTCTGGGAGGCCGAGGTGGGCGGATTGCTTGAGGTCAGTTCAAAACCAGCCTGAGCAAGAGTGAGACCCCGTCTCTACTAGAAATAGAAAGAAATTAATTGGCCAACTAATATATATAGAAAAAATTAGCTGGGCGTCGTGGCGCATGCCTGTAGTCCCAGCTACTCGGGAGGCTGAGGCAGGAGGATTGCTTGAGCCCAAGAGTATGAGGTTGCTGTGAGCTAGGCTGACGCCACGGCACTCACTCTAACCTGGGCAACAAAGTGAGACTCTGTCTCAAAATAAATAAATAAATAAATATTAGATAATAGTACCTACATCTAAATTATAAGCTTGTTGTGGGAATTAAATGAGTTAATGCATGAAATTACCTAGCATAATGCCTGGCCCATGGCAAGTCTTTCATAAATATATTAACTTCCATGTGACAACCACACTCGTATATTTAATATGCCTGATACAGTAAGGCTGAAATATTGGTTACATTATTGTGTGACATGATTTCTTTCCCTTTAGTGTTCCTATGATGGTTAAAAGGATCAGAAATGTCTGTATTTTGAATTCTTATCTTGAAGTTAGACCTAGTAGGAATTATAAAGGTCATAAACCTATCAATAAAGAAACTGGAACCCCAAGAGATGAAATGATATGCCTAAGCTACTAGGATAGGAATCAAAATCCAGACCTTCTAACTCTTGATCTAGTGTGTTATTCTTGGCCCCTTGCTATAACCCTCTTAAACACCTTTCAAAGGAGACTTTCTACCTAATAGAATGACAAAGTATTGCCTATCTAAATTATACACAACATTAATATTTCACAGCACAACCAGGACAGTTCTGAAAGCTCTGGGCACAAGTTCCTAAAGCTGATGGTAGAGATTCCCCACCGTCACCCTGGGTGGTTCACCTGTATAAAGAAATTAATCATCAGTCAGCCAGGAAATTATATTAGTCAGTGGACCTCATAATACTGGCAAAAACATGCAGTCTCTAAAACTAAAATGGCAGGTATTGGAACAGTGATGAGGAAAATCTACTGCTCACAAAATTGCTAGCTGCTTGTAAAAGCATTTGGTCTCACTCTTGAGCTACATCTCTATAGTGATTCTCCACCCTGGCTGCACATGTGGATCCTCTGGGGGAACTTTTGGCGGGAAAACATGCCTGGGTCGTACCCATGAATATATGGTGTGGCCCAGGCTTGAGAACTCACCTAGTTAGATCTCAGATTTTGGCCCTTCAGCAGCTCAATTCTCTATTTAACCAGCAACCTTTATAAATGAGGTTTTCTCTTTAATCAGGGAGAATAACATGACTTTGCCAGAGCAAGAGAATGATTTGTTCAGTATTTGACATGTATTTCCCCACTGAAATCCTTACAATTGCCCTGCCACGTAAGCCAAGTCAATCATGGCATTCTGGACATACAGAAAATTGCCCATAAGGGAACATATCTAGTAAATGGCACAGCTGGCCCTTGAACCACTATTCCTCACGTGCCTATGGTGTTTAGATTGGGCAATCCTGCAAGTTGTCCCAGCTGGGAGGGCCTTCTCTGTACAATCTGACCTCAGGTTAGATTGTTCTTAGAGCAGGCAGTTCAGTGGGAGTCAGGAGATACCGGTCAGGTGAAGCAGACTTTGACAGCCTACCTTTCCAGAGGCCAGGGATCGCAGATCCATGGGGAATAAAGTAAGTCATTAAAGAAGCTAATAGGTAATATGATCACTGCAGAAAAATTAGGATGTTATAGAAAAGTGGTTCCTTATTTTGTTATCAAAATTCGTTAGAAATTTTAGTCTTATGTCATCATATCCTTGAGGAATGCACCATTTCTTTCTTTCTTTAAGACAAGTTCTCACCATGTTGCCCAGGCTGGACTCGAGTGATCATAGTGATCGTTCCACCCCTCCTCAGCTTCCAAGTAGGAGTGATTTCAGGAGCACCACATCTGGCTAACAACTTATTTTTCGTAGAGATGAGGTCTTGTTATGTTGCTCAAGCTGGTCTCGAACTCCTAGCCTCAAGTGATCCTTCTGCCTCAGACTCCAAAAGTGAATTAATGAGTTTATATATTTTGATGGCTATAACTAGAAACTTATTAAGAAAAGGAAAACTGTATCTGTCCATTGCTTGAGCTTTAAATTGATGAAAATTTAACTACTGAGCAGATATCATACTCATTTCCTAATCCTGCTGGCAAATCCAGGTGGGAAACAAACCACATGCTTGGTGAGCAGGAGCTGGAGCAAAGATGTCTTCATGGCTAATGTTTAGCCTGAGACAGGCATTTCTCCCCAGAGCACGAGCCCCAGGCTTTGACCTGATGGTGTTAGCAGCCTGTCTCCACACAATCCCATTTCTTACTGATGGCTGCACCCAGGGGTGGCTTTAAGTATTCCATCTTAAAAGTGTGTTTGCCACACCAATGCAATTTCAAGACAGCAGCGAAAATAAAAAAACAGACAAAAGCCACTGTCCTGGGAGCCTACATTCAAGTAGGAAAAGACATTATAAATTTATCAGATGCTGAGAAAGGGAGTAAGAGTGTGGCAGTTCTAAATAAAATCAGGGAAGGCATCACTGACAAAAATGACATGTTAGCCAAGACCTGAAGAGAGTAAAGAAGTGAGCCACGTGGGTATCTGGGGAAGAGAATTCCAGATGAAGGAATCAGCAAGTGCAAAAGGCCAAGATGGGATGTGTTCAACAAACAGGATGAGGCCAGTGACTGAAACCAAGCGAGCAAGTAGAGCAGCAGTGAGGCACTTGGAAGACTGACGTGTTCTATAGTAGGCGGGGCGGGATCAGAAGACTTGGAGAACTGAAGGTGTCTCAGACAGACAGGAGGTGTAGTGATGTAGGCACAAAGGTGATTCGGTACAGAATATATAGGAGAAAATGAACTGTGTGAAACCTGACCCTTAACCCCGGCTGGAATGGCTAGGTCTGAAAGAGAAGGAAAGATAGAAGCTTATCTGTAGGAAGCATTTAAGGATTTCAGAAAATTTTGTTTCAGGTAAAAATAAGCAGTATTTGTTGAGTGGTGCATTTTAAGGAATGTAGGAAAGAGAAGTGATCTATAGCAGCCTTACTGACTTGAAGATAGTGACTATTTGCAAGGATTACTTTGTGGGGTTAACTCTTTATGTTAAATGTGGGGTGCTCGAGAAGTGCTAATTCAGCATTTATTGGAGGTATTTGAAGAGATTCATCTTCAGTTAAAGGAGTGGATTAGATGAGATTCTTTATAAAAAAATGCAAAAACAGTGGACAATTTTTTCCGCAAGGATTCAGTATTTAATTGTTGGGACTGGGTTAAGTGTGGAGCAGCTAAGTGAAGTGACAATCTAGCAAGGGACACAAATACAGGCAGAGGGTTTTAGAAGATATTTGTTATTACTTCATGTATTTAAGAGCTAGGGAATCTCTTCCAAGTAATCCCTAAGCTTTTCATTTTCTTTCTTTCTTTTTTTTTTTTTTTGGAGACAGAGTCTCGCTTTGTTGCCCAGGCTAGAGTGAGTGCCGTGGCGTCAGCCTAGCTCACAGCAACCTCAGACTCCTGGGCTCGAGTGATCCTTCTGCCTCAGCCTCCCGAGTAGCTGAGACTACAGGCATGCGCCACCATGCCCGGCTAATTTTTTATATATATATCAGTTAGCTTTTCATTTTCTTTTACAATTATTTTTGGCTGGTGTAGTTTCTGACTGCAGTATCTTGCCCAAAGTTAAGTTGCAGTATCTTGTTCAAAATTAAGATTGGTTTTTCTTTAACTGTTTTGAGTTGGTTATTATTTCTAAATCACTGAAACCTTCTATATTGTGGTGAAACATTTGGATTGCTCCTCGAGTACATGGGGAATAGCAAGTTTTCCTCTTTCTCTTGGCTCTGAGGAGCCCATCTTCCTTTGCAAAATCTCTAAATCTGGTTTTCATGATTGACTCTGAGCTGGCCAGATCTCTGGGACCTCGTGTCCTTGAACCTTGAGGGTTACTCTCAACCTCAATGCCAAAATTTCAGGTGGTTTTGTCAGGTTTTCTGAACTTGAGAAAGCTATAACCATGGCAACCTAAGGAAAAATAATTACCTATAGTGTCTGTAGTGTAGTGTAAGTGTAGGAAAAAAACTGAAACAAGTCAATGATCTAATTTTCAAAAAGCGAATTCCTTCTTAGATTCCCAAATGAAGGATGGGCAGGTGAGGAATTCTACCTATGGCCAGTAAGATTCTTCTGAGTATTAACCAAGCAAACGCACTTAAAATGCTTAGCATATTGCCCAACACATAAAGTGCTTAGCCAATGTCAGCAACTGTATGATAATCCCTTGTAAGAAGTACAGTCCCATTCTACAAATGAGAAAACACAATGACATAATGAGAAGTGACATAATCCAAAGTCACAAACAGGCTGGGCTGAAGCTAGAGTTAGTTCAGCCTATGTATACTGAAGCTTCTCTTGTACTATTCCACAAAGTGTTGGGGATCAGGAAATGAAGAAGTAGATCTCCTGTACTCTCCTCCATCCCACCTGCTCCCACAGTTGTAGGGCCAAGAATGACACAAAAGGCTATGGAATCCAGAAGTACACAAAATGCTAGTTCCCCAAAGGGCCAAAGACCAGAGCACCCTAGTAGCTCACAGCACTCAGAAGTCTGAGCCATCTCACGGGCATGGCCATACCCACCCAGGGACAAATACTTAGAAGAACTTCTATAAAGATTCCTCCTTACATCAAAGGGGTAGCCTCTGAGTGACCCCTTGGCCCAACTTGCACTTTTGTATGGGCATACAGACGGCTGAATTTACCAAGAATCTAGACCATTTACATTATTTGTACCTGATTTGAACAAAGGGACACAAGAAGCTTTTATGAAAGTGGTGGTGTTCAGATTTTACCTCGAAAAAGTGCCTTTAAAAAAATGCCAATAAGTCAGTTCTTGGTATGGGGAAAAAAAAAAATAAAAAAATAAAAAAAAAAAATAAAAAAAAAAATGCCAGAAGTCTCCAAAATATCAATAGAGTGTGCTGCCCAGGTACTAAGGTGAAGAGCCAAAGCTAGCTTTCTTTCCTAGGCACAAAGACCAACAAGCTGCCTTTATAGCTCTATACCTAGCTCATGACTTTGGGTTTGACTCCAGAAAGGACTGGAGGACTAACACCCCAACAGCTGGAAACAAAGACACATACACTTCCAGGTGTGGATTTTTATTTTCACAAAAAGACAACAATGTCTTCCCACATACAAGTATTTACAAAACCCAACTGATTCACCAATCTAGAACCTGGGTTTTTTCCACTTCTCAACATAGTTGGGAACATGGAAACATTAATAGCCACACAATTCCCAGAGATGGAATTTACCCATCAAACAGTGCAGATTACCTAAAAGTGCACTTACCTGCACAACTCAGTCTAAGAACCTTGTGAAACAAACCTCATGGCCAAGGTTTCATTAATCTATTTGGTTTCATACCATGCAAACCTGAACAAGTGTGCTGCTACACTAAACTGAAAATCGGTTCTCATTTTACAATTAAAAAGGTTCTCAACACTTTAGCAACTATACAGAATATGAAGGTTTATTTCAAAAAAGATTACATTTTTTAAACCAGAATACACAGATGCACTTAATGTAACAGTACCTTCTGCAAAAATAGGTTACATAATACTCAGAAATGCAAGGAACAATCTTATTATTTTCTAAAAATTAGACAGCAGACTTTTTAAGCTTAACCAGCCTTCAAAATAGAGGCTGAAATTGCTTGGTGACAAGAAGTCAGTCTAGAGCCAGACACCACAGAGCTAAGGCTGCAAATGAAACCACTACCACGCAGCTAGCTGCAAACTACTCTTTATACTCACACATTAAACAAAACAGTTCAGTCCCAATCTTTTCAAATGTGTCTCGGTGCTGCAAGAAAAAAAGTTGAATGATACACAAAACTATTAAAAGTTACAACAAAACTATTGAAACATCTTCTCCAAAATTGAGAAAAGCAATCATGTTAAATTTTAAAAAAGAAAAAAAAAAAAAAGTCTGACAGAACTCTCAAGCAAGTCAGAGGTCCTCTTCATAAGTAGTCAAGTAAAGTTTACAGGAGATTTCAATAAATTATCTTAAAACCATGGCGAAGAGCTCATTTTCAGAATCGTCGTGGAGGTCCACTCTTAAATGGCTTAAATCCAGAGCCACTTCCTCTTGGCATGGAATTGCCACTGATTTGTACAATTCTATTAATTGGGGATGCATTGCTGGAAAAAGTTTAAAAGAAAACAATGTCAGAGAACAAAGAACAAATAATCACATGAAATACCTACACAGCACTTACCATTTACCAGGCACTATTCCTAGTGCTTTATCTATTAATATATTCAATCATTTACTCTTTTCAACAGTCCTGTGAGGTGTGTGCCATTATTAATCCCACTTTACTGATGAAGAAACTGAGATGTGGAGGTTGAGTAACTTGTCCAAGGCCACACAGCTAAAAAATGGTTGAGCAGATCTGAACGTGGGCATCTCATTTCAAAGCCCCTCTTCTTCCTGTGCCCTCTGAAGCCGTGTGTGCACACGGATGGGTGACAGCAGTGATCTAAGATGTGGACACCAGGGGCAGCAGCAACAGCACCTACTTGCAGTTCGGTAGGAATGCAAACTCTCAGCCTCCACTTCAGACCACGGAAAGAGAAACACTAGGGCTGGGACCTGGCTGTGCTGCACACTAAAGCTTGAGAACCTGAATCACTGGAAGTCAGTCAACAAATATTTCTAGAATCTTTATGTATGATGCGACAGAGCAGAGACTAGTGACACAGAAAAAACAGACCCACTAAAAAAAAATCCTATAACAAAACTGGGAGATAAAAATCCATGGTGAAATGGTTTTAGGTAGGATGAAACCAGATTATGAAAATGTTTCAATGCCAGGCTGAGGAATCTGGGTTACAGCCCATGACCTAGAGAAGCTACTTGTGGTTTCGGAGCAAATAAATGGTATTAACAAAGTGAGTGTCCAAGCCGGGTGCAGTGGCTCACACGTTCAAGACCAGCCTGAGCAAGAGCGAGACCCCATCTCTACTAAAAATAGAAAGAAATTAGCCAAACAACTAAAAATAAAAAATATTAGCCGGGCATGGTGGTGCATGCCTGTAGTCCCAGCTACTTGGGAGGCTGAGGCAGGAGGATCGCTTGAGCCCAGGAGTTTGAGGTTGCTGTGAGCTAGGCTGAGGCCATGGCACTCTAGCCCAGGCAACAGAGTGAGACTCTGCCTCAAAAAAAACAAAAAAAAAAACCCAAAATGAGTGTTGCAACAGTTCACACTACAAATCGTGTGAATAATGGAGCCAGACAAGACTGATTTGGAAAGATCAGATAAAAGCCTAAATGAGGAAAAAGGGATAGTTATTAGAAACATTAAAAAAAAAATTATCTTCATTTTCACTGTAGTTAGCTGAAGGAAAAAAAAAAAAATTATGCAGAGTGAAGCTCAAGCCAAAAAAAAAAAAAAAAAAAAAAAAATTGGCCGGGCGCAGTGGCTCACGCCTGTAATCCTAGCACTCTGGGAGGCCGAGGCGGGCGGCTTGCTCAAGCTCAAGAGTTCAAAACCAGCCTGAGCAAGAGCGAGACCCCCATCTCTACTATAAATAGAAAGAAATTAATTGACCAACTAATATATATAGAAAAAAATTAGCCAGGCATGGTGGCACATGCCTGTAGTCCCAGCTACTCGGGAGGCTGAGGCGGAGGATTGCTTGAGCCCAGGAGTGTGAGGTTGCTGTGAGCTAGGCCGATGCCACGGCACTCACTCTAGCCTAGACAACAAAGTGAGACTCTGTCTCAAAAAAAAAAAAAAAATTGAACCACACTTAGGAATTCAGTTAGGTACAGCTTCATTGGTTCATGAAAAAAAAGAAGAAAGAAAGAAAGAAAGAAAAAGGAAAGAAAGAAAAAGGAAAGAAAGAAAGAAAGAAAGAAAGAAAGAAAGAAAGAAAGAAAGAAAGAAAGAAAGAAAGAAAGAAAGAAAGAAAGAAAGAAAGAAAGAAAGAAAGAAAGAAAGAAAGAAAGAAAGAAAGAAAGAAAGAAAGAAAGAAAGAAAGAAAGAAAGAAAGAAAGAAAGAAATTCATGTTAGGAAGGAGGAAATATAAAGATGAGGCCCATATTCTTCCAGACGGGTGATGGCATGGCAAATTAAGAGAAGATGGAGGCAACAAAAGGAACATGAAAGTATGAAAAGGAGAGGAATGGGTCTGCCCATGACCTTGCATTCACAGAGCCAGCAAGGCATTACACGGAGACAGCAACACAGAGCTGAAAAGAAAGAACAGTGTCTAAAGCTCAGCCACAGGCAAGATCCAACAGAGGCAATCACAGCGGCAGAAAGTAAATGATGGTGCCGTAAAAAAAGGAAACTGCTTCAAAGCAAGGAAAAGCCAACAGTGTGAAACAGTGCTTCACCACCAAGGAGCCTGAGAACTAAGAAAATAAAGGAATCTATATTTATCAGGAAAAAAGTCATTGGTGACCTTTAAAAACCAAACAGAATGAGTGATAAGGCTATGCAGGCACAAGTAAAACACTGTTTGGTGGCAGAAGTGACCAATAGCACAGGAGTGACTTGGGTCACTGAGCCAAGCCACCATCTAAGAGATGGGACTGGGGAGGAAACGAGGACATGGAAG
The DNA here is from genome assembly GCF_040939455.1 of Microcebus murinus. Lineage (NCBI taxonomy): Eukaryota > Metazoa > Chordata > Mammalia > Primates > Cheirogaleidae > Microcebus > Microcebus murinus. Next base: position 95,372,828 of record NC_134109.1, read on the forward strand.
AGATGGAGCCTGAAGACTCGCGGGCTGAAGGGCCACATCAGACGTTGGTGTAAAGAGAAAATAAAGCTCAGCGCATGAATGAGCTTTGGCTTAAAGGCCCAAAAGTTTTGCAAGAGTTATTTAAAAAGGGAGGAAACAGAACACACTTTCAGTTTCTTCCTTTCTAAGCATGTCAGGAATGCTAGCAGTGGGCAAGACAATGATTCCAACATGAGGTTAATGTTCATTATCTGCTGGATTCTGACACACATGCATACACACCCATGTGTAGACAGACTGGCCAGAATGCCAATCCATTAACTTACAACGAGGAACACAAACTCACAAATTAATATCAAGTGCCCTGCATATGATCTCTTGGAGATTCTGAGATAATACAGGGAAATGTTAAGGCAGATAATAGGGTTTTTACTAGTCACAATCCAATCTCTCAGAAACTATAATGACCTTTAAAGGAAATTATAAAAGTTTGGTTGTATGGGGGGGGGAGGTCTTGACTGATTAGCTATTTACCTTGAATGTTGTGTTATCATGCCTGCTCCTGCCCGGCCATCACCCATCCGTCTGGCTTCATGATAGCTAGGCCCTTGAGAAGGAGGCCCATGCCACTCTTTCCTTGGTCCACTTGTGTCTCGTCCATGGCGTTCAACCACATGCCGATCTTCAGGATAGTGCTAAAGAATAGCATATTAAATGAATAGTCATGAAACTATTTTAGCTTAAATGTCCATCCCCAGTCTCATGCCAAAGTATGAAAAGACTACAAAATCTATTTTTTAGTGAGAAGCTACTCATGCTTCAGGGTAGGGTATGGGGGAAATGATTCAGTACTTTAATTCCTATTTCTATACCCTCTAGCACCCAAGCACTTTTTGACCCTCAAGTATTTCAAATATTTGGATCTCTATATAAGTAGGAAGGCACAGCCAGTGGTCAAAACCTTAAGACAAACCAGGGTGGGGCATATGATCAACCCATCAGGACAACATGCACATAGCACACAGAAACAGGAGTTGTCCTCTTATTTTATATAGTACTAGTTGGTGCCATAGCTCTGACCAGGTGTATTCATGACTATGAAAAACAGAGCAGTGATAATAAAGAAGCAAAAGCCATGGAACTAAGGATCTAAGGGAAGAAGGGTCAAGAGCTATGACACTTAGCCTATAGGAAATAAAGCTGAAGGTACCTCACAGAGAGTCTTAGATATAATATAGGCAGAACAACTTACAGACTAAAATTATGAAAAAGAATTTTCAAGGAAGGATACAAGATCTTCTTAGGACATCTTTTCTAAAAGAATATCTGAATGTAGGAGGCTAGTCTATGAGACTTCCTCAAGTTTTACTCTGAACAGGCAAAATATCTGGATTATATACTCAGTCTTAAAAGTTTTGCTCAGAGTAAATAGTTTAATAAACTGATAAACAGAGGTTAACTATCAAACCTTTCTACTTATTAGGAACACTAAAACTTATATATAGCCATCAGGCCCAAATCTGCTTCATAAATGCTCTGGAGGAAATGAAGAGTGTATAGCAATATCAGCTAGAATGCCAAGAGATTAAAAAATATTCTGGTCAAAAATGTTGTTATGAAACCTACTATGTATTTGAATGCAAAACAAAGCACCACTGTATAACAGAGACACACACATTTCAGAATTCTCTTTGGTATATAATTTACAAAAGTATATACGATTTGTACTGTCAACCCACAATACCAATTTTTCATCAGTAGAATGATTTTTTTTTTTTGAGACAGAGTCTCACTTTGTTGCCCAGGCTAGAGTGAGTGCCGTGGCGTCAGCCTAGCTCACAGCAACCTCAATCTCCTGGGCTCAAGCAATCCTTCTGCCTCAGCCTCCCAAGTAGCTGGGACTACAGGCATGCGCCACCATGCCCGGCTAATTTTTTCTGTATCTATTAGTTGGCCAATTAATTTCTTTCTATTTATAGTAGAGACGGGGTCTCACTCTTGCTCAGGCTGATTTCGAACTCCTGACCTCAAGCAATCCGCCCGCCTCGGCCTCTCAGACTGCTAGGATTACAGGTGTGAGCCACCACGCCTGGCCAGTAGAATGATTTTAAATTAGGCAAAAGGTTTGTGCTCATTTGAGTTACTAAAAGTTGAGATACTTTTCTCTGTCTAGCTCATTAACTTATAAAATATTCAAGCCAGTATAGTGTCACAAGACAAAAAGTAATTAAAAAATATAAAACATTCCACTCACCTACCTTTAGAAATAAGAAGACAAAACCTAGAAGTTTTATTTCAATTCTATACTTTAAGTTACTTAATCAGGTAGGAGAGAAAGAATATTTTTTTAAAAAAAGAAAAAAGTGAAACAGAAACACAAATAGTGGCCAAAGATTTCTGATCCAGTTGGAAAGCCTCAATTTCTTAAAAAGAAGTAAAACCAAAGTCATCATTAGGAAGACTCATTTGCAAAATATAACAATTCTTAAATTTCAATAGCGACTGACTGACTTTATTGATTGATTGATTGATTGATTGATTGAGACAGAGTCTTACTCTGTTGCCCAGGCTAGAGTGCTGTGGTGTCAGCCTAGCTCACAGCAACCTCAAACTCCTGGGCTCAAGCAATCCTTCTGCCTCAGCCTCCCGAGTAGCTGGGACTACAGGCATGTACCACCACGCCCAGCTAATTTTTTCTATATATATTAGTTGGCCAATTAATTTCTTTCTATTATAGTAGAGACGGGGTCTCGCTCTTGCTCAGGCTAGTCTCGAACTCTTGAGCTCAAACAATCCTTCCGCCTCGGCTTCCCAAAGTGCTAGGATTACAAGTGTCAGCCACCTCGCCCGGCCTCAATAGGGACTTTAATAAAAATGAAATGTTTTAAGGGTAGCATCCTTCCTCTTTGAACTACTAATGTTCAAATATTGACCCTAACATGAAAAAAATTAAAATCTTTCAAAGAAAGATCGTAGTCTCCAGTTATTCCAATCTAATTTAGGCCACATCAAAAGGATACTGTATCTACACAGTATGTCCTAAGTCCTCCAAGCTAATGTCTCAAGAGTGGACAGTAGGCCGGGCGCGGTGGCTCACGCCTGTAATCCTAGCACTTTGGGAGGCCGAGGCGGGCGGATTGCTCAAGGTCAGGAGTTCAAAACCAGCCTGAGCGAGACCCCGTCTCTACCATAAAAATAGAAAGAAATTAATTGGCCAACTAATATATATAATATAAAAATCAGCCGGGCATGGTGGCTCGTGCCTGTAGTCCCAGCTACTTGGGAGGCTGAGGCAGGAGGATCGCTTGAGCCCAGGAGTTTGAGGTTGCTGTGAGCTAGGATGATGCCACGGCACTCACTCTAGCCTGGGCAAGAAAGCGAGACTCTGTCTCAAAAAAAAGAGTGGACAGTAGCTGGGCGTGGTGGCTCATGCCTGTAATCCTAGCACTCTGTGAGGCTGAGGCGGGTGGATTGCTCAAGTTCAGGAGTTCGAAACCAGCCTGAGCAAGAGTGAGACCCCGTCTCTCCTATAAATAGAAAGAAATTAATTGGCCAACTAATATATATAGAAAAAATTAGCCGGGCATGGTGGCGCATGCCTGTAGTCCCAGCTACTTGGGAGGCTGAGGCAGTAGGATTGCTTGAGCCCAGGAGTTGAGGTTGCTGTGAGCTAGGCTGACGCCACGGCACTCAGTCTAGCCTGGGCAACAAAGCGAGACTCTGTCTCAAAAAAAGAAAAGAAAAGAGTGGACAGTAAACCCTGCTCAGCATTTACCTGTGCTCCACTTGCTCGGTCTGTGATGACTCCCCTGTCTCCTTCTCTGCCTCCGTAGCCAGATGCGTTACTGCGACTCCCAGGGGGAGCGCCTCTCACGCTGTGTCCCGACACTTCTCTTCCAGATCGTTCTGGCCTTTCAACTCTGTTACACAAAACACAAAAACATACATGACCAAAACTTTATTACAATTACTTTCTTTTTTTTTTTTTTTTACCAAAACACACGACATACTACTGGGGAGGCATTAAAAAGTACACGAATACCTTGTTTCCCGCTTGTCAGCGGACATGCCTCCTTCGCTTTTCCAGGTAGTTGGTCTAGAAGGGTTGGGCCCTGCTTCCCGAGGGTGTCGAGGGTGAGTGATATCAGGCCTGTCATGAATGATCACCGTTCTCCTCTCGTCTCGCTCCCCTCGCACTTCTCGCCTGTCGGATTCTCTGAGTTCATTTCTTGGTGGCGGAGGCTCATTTCTTCGGGAGTCACTGAAATTTTTGGGATACCTTTCAAAGCCTGGATCTTCTCTTCGTGCAGTAGGTCGTGCCTTTTTCCCTTCACTTTGACCGACAAAGCGTTCCCTCCTAGTGATTAGACACAAAGAACACAGGTCCGAAGAAGTACTTACTTGATCTCAATTCTTAACTATTTTTGCATAGCCTATAATGATGATACCTTCTGTAAAAATGAACCAAGGCAAAGCCACCAAAAGAGCTACAGTTATTGATTATAATAACTCATTTCCTTTTAAACTGAGCGAAATGGCTGGCATGAAGGTTGATCTCTTAGCATTCAGGAGAGACGACATCAAGCGGCTACCTACCTGCAGGATACTTTACTGTCCATAAGAAATGAGGCACATCCAAAGCAAACAATGCTCCCGCTCAGTTTTAAAGGTAAGAAGATACAGCCAACCTAACCTTGTTTTGGTGGCCTATTTAATTAATTCTGAATACTGAATTTCCATTAACAAAAACAAAAACCAAACATATAATTTGTTCTGAATATTCAGTTATGACCTGTACTTTTTAATTAAGATTTTAACGGAGAACCAGAATTATCACTCACAAGGCTCATATATTAAAAATAACAATTTTCAACATATCTATCTACCTTTCAAAGGATGAAGACTGTACGGCTGAACTTTCAGGAAACCTGCCCCTCTCTCGATGGTCAAAGTCATTAAATCTGTTCTGTTGGCGAGAGTAGTCAGATCCATGGCTGAATCGTGCATCTGTATCTAGAGACAACTTTTTATTCTCGCTCCAGTAAGGATCATCTCGCCTTGAAGAGAAATATTTGCTCATTTATATAAATTAGTTTTACAATAAGCAAACAATACTTACTTGGAGTCATACATACCACATGTTAGAACTGTGAACACAAGAGGGCTAATAAACTCAAGACAGAGCACATTCGGTTAGGAGTACAAGCTAGCAAAGAATTAATTGTTAAATTATGTAAAGTCATAGAGTGTTAGAGGAATTTAACAGGAGAGAAAAGTAGTTGAAAATCTGCCTGTTTCAAAATTATTACATGGGAAAGAAAAATAAGATAAAATACTTGAAACCATTTTATAATAAAATTCTAACCAGCAGTCTACAATCTCTTCAGTTATCCTCAACTTTGGAAAAGGTCTGAGAGCTAAGTGCCAAGCACAAATCATTTGTTCCATTTATTTCTCCACATAATCAACTGAATTTCATAAAAAATCAAATGGATATATTTATATTTTTAAATCTATTAAGAAGCATGAACACAAACACACAAGAGAACCTAGATTTCAGTCTTCCTAAGTTTATGGCTTCCATTTTTGCACTATCTGCACTACCCTATATGAACTTTCAAAATGGTTCCGAGTTTGAGAACCATCACTGGAGCCTACTTGAATGGATTTCCAGTCATAAGGAAAATCATTTGGCACCAGAAAGAGGAAAAGGGAAAGAAGAGCAGACTGCTCCTATTGACAATGCACCAGGTCCACCCCAGTACTGTGATTCTCCCCCGCCCCGTGCCTGAAGCCCAGACTTCCTACTTCTCTAGTCTTAGCTTGAAGAGAATGAGATATCAAGTGTAACTGTGAAAGAAGAAAAGTAAGCAGCTACCTATGATCTACATCACGTGGGCGTTTCAAAGAATTCCTTTTTTCTTGTTCATAACGAAGCTGCTGCTGTTGCCTTCTGAGTTCCTCTCGCTCTCGGGCAATCCGTTCAGCTTCCTTACGACGTTCCTTCAGACAACACAGGAGGAAGAACCAACCAATGCAAAATGAAAATAGAAGTTAAGTACATGTGCAACCTTGTTTTAATCTTGCCATTAAGACACTGCATAGGCAAGCATCAGGTAAAACACACACCTGGGACAAATAAATATGACTTCAATAATCTAGGCTATGGCTATTGTTCTGCAACATTAGAAATAACAGGGACTGGATGTGAAAGGTGCCATTGAAACAAAAGCACCTAAATGGGAACTAGAAATATAGTTCTTGATATGTATGGGGACTAAGTGCCTTAAAACCCTGTGTTGCAATTCTGCAAAGAGAGGCATTATTTCCTTCCAGCCTTGAGAAATCATTCCCACTAAAATACATAAGGAAATAGTTATTATTTTCTAAGACTGGGATAGTGACAGAGCCTGGATTACAACTACTCTGGACTCAGAGTCCTATGCTCAGACTATTAGGCTGCCATGATACTGCAGAGCTAGAGTTATAACCAATTATCTACAACAAAGTCACTATTAAACGTATTTTTAACTAGTATCTAATTCATTGTTATCTTTCAGGGAGACTTAAATGATCATTAGCTAAACTCATTCTATAGAAGCTTTACGAGAAGTAAAGCAAATTTTAGGGCAAAAATCACAGTGTTTGAAAAAGGTGAGTTATTTAAGATGAAAAGATTTTCTGACTGCACCTGTTCAATACGAATGCGTTCCCTTTCCAAGCGTTCGCGTTCCATTCTCTCTCTCTCTAGTTTTTGCCTTTCAATTTCTAGACGCTCTCTCTCTCTCTGTAAGCGTTCCCGTTCTTCCCGTTCACGAATTATTCTAATGCGTTCTCGCTCTCGACGCTCTCTTTCTGCAATCTCTCTTCGTCTAACAAAAATCAGTATTTAGAAATACTTAAATTATGCTAGCACTGGGTGAAAGAGAATAGCTTTTGAATTTTTCCCTAAGGTTGGCAATTTTAAATTTCAACTCAATCTAAGTAGTTTTAATATAATTGGAAAGAGAACTCAAAATGAAACTTTAAACAGATTCCAGTAGTTATTTATTTACAAGATTGTCAACTGAGCACTGAATTTTGTATAGAGTGGTTGCCTATAGATGATTCCTGTTTAAATAAAAATCACTGTAATAATAGCCCATTAATTGACATGTTGACAGGAGATATTCTGTATATATGAATTTACAAAACTACAACTTCTATTAATTGTTTTTAATAGAAAAACTTCCAATGTCCTTATTATATATTCTACATCCTTAAACAAGGTATATACTTTATTTTGATGACTTGAGATCACAATCATGAACATCAATTATGACAAATTCTATATATAACAAAATGGTGTCCTTAAAGGCTCTTTTGGAGTGTTACTGGTCCATAATACATGGCTCCAGCTATGCTTTTCTGAGTCAGAGGGAGTTCAATTGTTTGCTGAACTGAATTACGTCACTGTATTAGACTTTTAGTAGTGTTTCTGTCATTTCCTCACTCTAAGACAGTCAGTGTACTTTTTTGGTCTATCGGCATGTTTCCCTCTAGCAACCCAATGGTTCTCAATGGGTCCACACACTACTCCTATGAAAATAGATGGGATGTTTTTAATGATCACAATGGTTACAGGGCTGATGCTACTACTTAGTGGGTAGGGACCAAGGAATCTAAATATGACTCATGAAATTGTCAGGGTAGTCCTACCCAACAAAAATTAGCCAATACTACTCACATTTCTCAGATGTCTTAATGGGCGTTCATGTCATTAAAAAACAACAAAACACCTTAAAAAAATAAGATCTGAGTCTAGAACTTAACTCTATTTTTAACAAGTGCTAGGCTTGTAGCTAGGGATTTATATACAATAAAATTTCTGATAATTCAACTCCATGTAAATAGAGGGAAAATTATACTTTTTTGAGAACTTTACCAAGAGTTGCTCACCATTTCAGAAATCATGCCATAATGTCAAAGCCACTCCTGGCATTTGACTCACCAATACAACATACCAATATCAGTTTGCATTTGTAACTGTCACATTCTCAGTGAGTCTAAATAGGAATGCAAACACGGGACTACTTCATTAAGTCTTCTAGAGCCATGCCTACACATGCACATCTGGAATATATGTTTCATTATAAATTACTTTTATTTCTCCCTTATATTACAATCGAATCATTATATCAATTTTTTGGAAATTATTTGTATAGGTAGGTATGTTATACATCAATTTCACTTCAGGAGATCATGGAGGGCAGAGCAAAAAGGATGTTGGCCTGATAGGTTTGAGAATCACTGCTCTAGCTGCTTCCCCATTCCCACTCTCCTCCCAATCTGTTGTCAACTAAATAAATGGGAAGCTAAGCACATTGGAATTTCATCTTTAAAAGGGGGAAAGGGGATTCAAGTGCTGCAAGGATTCTATCCTTTTAGTAAAGTTGTATGGCAATCATTGTACAGTATCATCTAAGTTGCTAAAGGTATCTTTGGCAGTTCCACTCACTCTTAGATGAACAGATGAAATTCCATGATTAAAGTGTCCTTTGGACAAGACAGCTTAACATTTGAAAAAAATATACTATAAAACACATTCTGAAGAATATTTTAAGTGGCATCCAAAAATTGTTATACAAAAGTAAACAGGTACTTATGATGAACTGTTAAGGTATTGCCACTAAAAATAGAAACATCTTGGTTTTTTCTATGTTTTCAGCTAATTTGTTTTAAAGAGAATATTTGCTTTGGGATAGAGTTTGAATACCAGAGGACAAATCTTCCTTCACTTGGGCACCAATCCAAACAACGAATTTTCGCTAAATTTGTTTTTAAATTTTAACACAGTATTTGAACATTGCAGCTTACTTTCAAACTACCTCATCTCAAAATGAATTTTTCCTTTAAAATCATATTTTTCTGTTGCTGTTGTTTTGGGTTTTTTGTTTGGTTTTTAATGGCAGCAATGTTGGAGTAGAGGAAAGAGCATTGGACTTGGAGTCAGAAGGCTGGGTCTGAAGTCCCGACTCTGCCACTCATTAGCCAGGTAGCATTGGAAGAGTCATTTAGCCTCTCTGGGCCTCCATTTTTTCAACTATATAATGGCCATGACTAATCTTATAGAACTGTTGAGGTGGAAATAACAGATGGAAAAATACTTTGTAAATTACAAAGTGCTATGCAAACTTAAGAAATCATTACATGCTACTGTATTTCTTTAAAGTGGCAAACAGTTTTCTGTGGGAGTACAATTTCCAGAAATTTGGCTTATAACTAATGTTAAAGATGCACCTACATTTAAAGACAGGTAAAAAATAGGCTCCTTTCATACCTTCTAAGTTCCATCGCTCGCCGGAGTCTTTCAAAACGAACTAAATGTTCTCTCAATCTTTGTTCTTTCATCTTTTCAAAAGGTAAAATCTCTTTCCTTCTATAGTCTTTGTCCCATTTTTTGTCTAAACTAGCTCTCTCCTTTTCCTTGCTTCTTCCATGAATCTACAAAAAAAAAATTTAAGAGGACTAGAAGTTAAAATTATTTGGGGTTTTATTTTTCAAGTATAGTTGGTCATTTAAAAAGTTCAAATGACTACTATCATTTCCTTTTTCATGGTTTTTTTAGCATAGAAGCAAAAATGTTTATAGAAAAACACAATTAACTTCTTTCATAAACAGATGAAATAGTACAGTATCTTGCCCAGAGACTTACTTTCTCAAATCTTCCTCTTCTTGATGGCCTACAATGATCTCCTTTAGTTTGGTCTAATATTACCATATGTCCTGGACTATTTGAACCTAAGGAAATAAAATTTAGATAAACTAATGTCTTAAAAAAATGTAATTGAAAAAGGCAATATACATGTAAAAAATGCTGAATTCTTAGCCAGATATTCACAAACCAATACATGAAATAAAAAATCTACTTATTCTATGAGAACTTAAATGCAAAGAGTTTTTTAAACAGGTCAATCTACTAACATAAATATTTTAGTGACATCAAAAGATCCTAACTCAATACTCTAAATCAGGGGTCCTTAAACTTTTTAAACAGGGGGCTAGTTCACTGTCCCTCAGACTGTTAGAGGGCTGGATTATAGATTTAAAAAAAACTATGAACAAATTCCTATGCACACTGCACATATCTTATTTCGAAGTAAAGAAACACCCACATGTGGCCCGAGGGCCATAGTTTGAGGATGCCTGCTCTAAATCAATGACTATTTTAAGTCAGCCCAGATTTAACAGTCAAAGGAGCTCAGCTGGAAGAACACAGCTGTTTCCCAAGAGTAGAAAAGGAGAAGACAGTTTGTCCCACTAAACCTCCTTTTCTACCATAGTGATACCTAATAACAAAGTTTAAATATTTATCTAGATCGTAATCTCAAGTTTCCCCTCCCATTGTAACAATTAAGTGGTACGATGCATTAGAAAGTATTAAAAAGAAAGACACATAGCATACTTATTCTTTTCTTTTCTTCACTTTTTTTAATCGATTCTGAAGTTTGGCCACTTGCTCCGTTATCATTCGTCTCATCTTTACCTTCTGTTTTCTTAGTATCCTTGCTTTCTTTTTTTTCAGATTTCTCAGATGATCTTTTCTCTTCTTTTTTGATAGAGGCTTGTGTCCTGCTCATACCACGCAAGACAAGAAAACAGAATGAGTACTCCATAATGAACCAAAAAAGTCTATCTGCTTATCAAAATAAACCAAAAACCCTTACTTGCTACTTCTATCGCTCATATTTTTTTTATCTCCAGAACTTCGTGAACTACTCTTTTCATCATTTTCTTTTTTCATTTCTTTCTTAGAAGGATCACCTTTTACCTGAAAGGTTCAAACCAGAAAAAAGCTTATAAGCTTTAAAGTTACATTTTTATGATTATAAAAAGTATCTTGATGGCAGAAAATTTGGAAAAGACAGAAATTATAAAGTAAAAAAATATATATATATATATATATATATAAACACAAAAATCATTTCTAATTCTAATTACTAGCCATCAAAGTAATCCTACTTTGCCAGTTAGGCACACTTACTTTTTCAACAGAAATCAGCTGTCCGTGTAGCTCAGTGCGATGAAGATGCGCGATGCACCTGGACACTTCTGTGCTGGAAGACATAGTCACAATGCCGTAGCATTTTGCCCCAGGACTTCGAGCACTTGTAACTACCTTTGCACTCAGAACCTGTAAAATGACATTGCACTTTAGAAGTTTTACAACTGCACACATTTCCAAATAGATGAAAGTTCAAAACTGAGATGTCAAATTAACGGATATATATTAATCCAGGATATATGTTACTCTGTTTCACATTTTTGTGACTACCATTTACCTTACCCATAACTACTTAGTAAATATTCAGGGGAACATTATGCAGTGTCAAAAAGCAATTTAACCTACTTGATACACACACACACACACACACACACACACACTTTTTCTTCCCAAATATATAGCCAAAACACAACTAGTCACACCAATAAAGTATTGGCACAATAAAAGCAAATAAATTGGATTTGGACCAAAATATCCCTATCTCCTAGAGAAAAAAATCAGTTTCTAGATATTTTTAAGATAAGTATTAAAAGTTCCCTATAATTAGCTGCTTTATATTTTAAAAAATTAGTAAAGAACCAGTCACACATAAAAAAACAGACTTAAAAATACACCCTAAAACTTGAAAGACGACACCTTCCATCTATGTGCTTTAAAAATTTATATCAATATATAGGTAATAAATAATTTCAATTCTTTAAGATGGCTAGTTAAGAGAGACAAAGCAGGGATGAATGGGAAGGAAAGTGAGAGAGAACAATCTAGTGCTGAACAAAGAAAAACAAAGACAATGCCAGGAAGAGGTTAACAGGGAATTTAGGAGGACTTAAAGTGTGAGTGGCTAGAAACTATCAGCTTTTATTTCAAGTCTAGAAATGTCTGATTTGCCCCACAGCAATTGAATTTCTAAGCCCAAGGTTTTGTTATCAAGTGAATAGTATTCTTATATAGCTGTAGTCCTAATAAATACCAACATTAAAATATTGTTTTCACATCTCTAACAACACATTGTTGAAAACAGAATGAAAAATATAATAGTCGATCATGAAACCACAATTCTGTGATCTATATCTGACACCTACAACAATCTTCTTCCCGTTCAGGTAATTCACCAAAGAAGGAGAAAATACTCCTAAAATCAACAGGACACATTTCTGTGACATTCATTAATAGTTATTTACCAATATTGGTTATTAATTCAGTAAATATTTGAAAACCTATGATGTGCACACAAAATACAGTAAATAAGGTCCCTGCCCTCAAAGAGTAGGTGAAATATATATGAAAAACTATAAGGTAAATAGAAAGTATTGAGTGCCCTACGGGACACAGACCAATTGCCATTCAGTACAATAGCTAGTAAATGAATATTCTTTGACTACTTCTCTTCCTTTGTCTCCCCTTAACTGCCACAGAAACTTTTCCTGACGAACTAACCATAGTAAAGCTTCCCTTCCTTCTCTTCACACCCTGCACTTTTCCTTCATAGCACTTATGACAAGTTCTTCAGTTTATATATATATATATATACATATATATATATATACACACTTTTTTAATTTTAATTTTTTACCAGTTTTACAGTTTTCTCCATCACTGGACTAGAATCTCTATGACAGTAGAGATTATATCTGTTTCCACCCCCCAGTTATATATCCCATTGTCTAATTCTAGTCTAACTATATTTTCAAGATGACCAAATCAGCCTTACCAGTGTGCTAGACCCCATGCCAGGTACTAAAAAAAATCATGATGATTTAAAACTCACTTCAAGCTTTGGAATACAAAGATCTCCAAGGCTCAGAGTGAGATTAAACGATCAAACCTGATTTAACCCCTAACCCTAATCTACCATTACCATACAACTCAATAATTATGTCTAAACAGTTCTAAGAGATAAAATAAATTAGAAAAATTTTACATAATAGTGTTTCAATATAATCCTCGTTTCAAATGCAGATACTATAAAATGGGTAAAAGGTAAAAAGAATGTACCTTTCCATATTTGCCAAAGAGGTTCTTCAAATCAGCAGCTTTGGTATTAGATGAAAGTCCACTAACCCAGATATTTTTAGTTGAGCTTCCACTGCTACCACTAGTACTACTTGTACTTCCTAGAACAGATTTAATATCAGACGTTTAAATTTCTTAATCATATTTTTTGCATAATTATAAGGGCCATGTTCTTTGAAAACTGAAAAATCTTTTTATTTAATTATAATAGTATGACCTTACTATATCAAAATCCTATGAATATGCTATTGTTAAAATTGAAGATAACAGATACTAGTGAGAAAACATATCTGAATATTTGCACACTTCCTATTGTATGAGTTTTAAGTCAAAGATTTATCTTGGACTTCTGCTCGTAAGAGTTTCAATAATTTACATTCTTTGCCGGGCACGGTGGCTTAAGCCTGTAATCCTAGCACTCTGGGAGGCCGAGGCGGGCAGATCGTTTGAGCTCAGGAGTTCAAGACCAGCCTGAGCAAGAGCGAGACCCCGTCTCTACTAAAACTAGAAGCAAATTAATTGGCCAACTAAAAATATATAGAAAAAATTAGCCGGGCATGGTGGCGCATGCCTGTAGTCCCAGCTACTCGGGAGACTGAGGCAGAAGGATTGCCTGAGCCCAGGAGTCTGAGGTTGCTATGAGCTGGGCTGATGCCACGGCACTCTAGCTCAGGCAACAGAGTGACACTCTATCTCAAAAAAAAAAAAAAAAAAAAAAAATTTACACTCTACCACTGTACTGAATACACTCAACCAGGAAGCAGTCATTTATGAATGAACAAACTGCTTTAACTGCCACATCCGTTGTAGGCTTTAAATTCAGAGAAACTGGAGTGGAAGAGGGAAAAAGTCAGAGCAAGGGATAAACTTTTCAAGAATTTAAATGGTTAATAACAAAGACTAAGCAACAGGTTCACCTTCATTCTCTATTAGAGAAAGGGTAAGAGAAAATGGGAATTATATATAGCGGGATAACTCTGGATTCAATAAAAAAAAATATTCTAAAACAAAACAACTACAAGATTAAAATGAGATATCTCAAAATCCTATAGAACAGTTAAATAATATGAATCATTTCTGTACTATTTCCACAAATTATGATTTCATGGAGTTGTCATATCTTAAAATACAAGCCTATTCAGTCATCTTTTAGTGTTTTGCATCAAAATGTGCCATGATAAAGGGAAATTTCATTCATTTGACTTTATTTGGAAAACAACCCTTATAGGCCAAGTAGGCCTATAAGGGTGGCTCACGCCTGTAATCCTAGCACTCTGGGAGATCAAGGTGGGTGGATCGCTCAAGGTCAGTAGTTTGAAACCAGCCTGAGCAAGAGCGAGACCCCATCTCTACTAAAAAACAGAAAGAAATTAATTGGCCAACTAAAAAGATATAGAAAAAATTAGCCGGGTATGGTGGCGCATGCCTGTAGTCCCAGCTACTTGGGAGACTGAGGTAGGAGGATCGCCTGAGCCCAGGAGTTTGAGGTTGCTGTGAGCTAGGCTGATGCCACGGCACTCTAGCCTGGGCAACAGAGTGAGACTCTGTCTCAAAAAAAAAAAAAGAGAGAGAGATAGTAAAGGAATACTTTCTATAATTTCATGTTATGTTATATAGAAAGAAAAAAATGTTCAATGCTTTAAAAAAATCACATGATATACATACAGTTGAAAAACTACCCTCAGTGAGACTTGCAAGGAGAGATGACAACACATACTTGACTCAAATATTTTAAATATTAAAATGGTTGATGTTTTCCAATTCGCAAGAAGGGCATTCATTAAGGATTTGTTTTATCTTATGACATCTTAACTCAAAGTTTATGTAACTTTTATGTCACCAATAACATCTGGGCCCAGGTACTTTTCTAATTACAGAACAACAACTTAAAATAACACAGAAAAAGGTACTATTTAAGCAAGACTAATATGCTTCTAAATTTAAAGTATAAAAGTTTTTAAATTTACTGTATCTTATCCATTAACCAAAACTGTAAGAGATGAGAGTATTGCAAATGTCAACCACTAAATCAAATCATCATAATTTCCAACTATTAAAATATACCAACAAAACACACTAAGTAAACCATAGAGGACATACAAACCTCCTTTCCATTCTCAGGAGGTATTTTAGAACTCTGCAGTATCCAAATGGTATATTTTCCCTTAAAATGCTTTTGTAGAAAATATTTTTCAAGTAGACACAGCACACGTACAAGATGAAACTATAGCTCATGGGCATGAGATAACCAGCGATTTGCCAATAACCGAAAGCAATCAAATATTGTACCTTGAAACTTATGAGAATTTAAAATAAAATCACTTTCTTACATAAGACAACATCAATCCAAAATAAGTCAAGTTAGGAAGTAAATTCTAAAGAATTAAAATACTGTACATTGGCTAGGTTAACGGAAGTGTGCCTTGATTTAAAGAATGAAGAAAGTAAAACCAAATGTTAGAGATTGATTTTCTTTTAAACACTATACTCCACAAATATACGCAAGTATTATTAATTGCACATCTCCCATTAGACAAAACAGGGAAAGGTTGTGGTGATCTACAGTGTTGTGGTAATCTACAACTTACAAATGACTGCAATTAAAGATAAAATACTTCTGAAATTATGTTAGAAAGTGAAGCATCTATTAGTGTTCAATACAGTTCCTTAGAACACACCAGAAAAGTGTTACCTAGCAAATGAGTTTTTAATATACTTATACCAGTTTACAAAGTAAATAAAAAGTAATGCTTCAATCAGAGTTTGTCATAATCTATATAATTCCATAGTTTACATAAAGGCCATCCAAAGTTTCTATTCTGTCAATAAAATGTTTAAGGACTAACCATCAAACGAAACACCACCAGGCAACTATTACTTTTTAATGAAAATATGCAAGGTTACCACTGAAAGAAATAGGAAAAAAAATCCATTACCTTTGTCATCTTTAGATGATGTCTTGCTGTCTTTAGATTCCTTTGAAGAGCTAAAGAGGCAAATCACCAGAAGAAAATTGAAATCAAAAAAACAAACAAAAAATAACCCAAAAAACCGAACAGCTTGATATTGACTATATTTCAAACTAGTGCTATTCATACATATTAAGAATTCCAAAGGCCTAGATTAGGTTATTTGAACAAATGACTCCCTTAGGATTCTTGCACTGATTTTCCCCAAGATGCCTGAAGATCTAGATTTTCTGACAATTCTATTCAGTGGATATATGGCCATCTTCTCCAGATTTCAGGACTGGGACTTGACTTCATTTTGTGTTCTTAGAACTGATAGTTGTTCATTAACCATCATCACAAGGATTTTTAAAAATAAAACACAAAAAAATCGTCAATTTGAAAAAAAAAAAAACAAAAAAACAACAAAAAAAACCAAATATATGCTGACATTTCGACAATGCAATCAGTAGGACACACTGCATATTACGAAGATCTTGATATTTTTTTTTTAAAGTAACTTATGACGGTCAAAAAATATTATAGGCAGGATCATAAGACACTAATTACTGTACATGTTCTTGAAGCCACCCCCTTAATGTAGAGTGATCTTATTGAATGCTGGAATTCAGTATCGTAAAGAACTGACATAGAAAAACAAACCTCTTTGCTTGACCAGAGGCCCCAGTAGACGAGGGCCCTTTCTTCAAAGTATCCTTTTCTTTGTCTCCAGATTCTGCTTTCTTAGAACTTTCTCTGGCTTCCTTCTCGACAGGATCACCCTTCACGCAGTCTTCCTTCTTACCATCTTTATGGTTCGCATTCATCTCATAATCCTTGCTTTCCTTCTCCGGGCTCTGTGCCATGGCGTCCTGCTCATCTTTTGGCTTACTTGCTTCAGAATCTGTAATTTTCACATTTTTACCTGTTTCTAGGAGGTCATCACCATCAAAATCCAGAGTGATGGCATCTTCAGCCTGGATTGTGACCGAGATGTTGTCATCCTCAGCTTCTTTCACAGTCGCATTAGCTTCCATCTCTTCATGAGCTGTGTGATCAGCCTCAGCTAGGTTCCCTTCTGAAGGAAGAGGTTTAGATACTTCTTGTGTACCATCACCAGAACCTGCTATATCTAAGAGGATTTAACAGGAATAAATATGGCAAAACAAGAAGTTTAAACAATTTCATATTCATAAGCTAGAATAGGACCTAGAAAATATAAAGCCAGTTATTATCACTGATGGAAGGTTAGGGGAAAAAAAAAAAAAAGAACACAAGGGATTAACTAACATAAACAATCCTTTACCCAGGATCACTTATTCTTCATGGAAAAAATGATCGCTACATACAGACACCAAACAACAATAGTGAGAAAATGGTTCCATCCTGAAGATCCCAGGTCTTCATTTCTGGTTATAAGTTAATGGCATATGGAAGATTTTTTTTCCTCCATGGGACAGTGATAAGTGTGCAGATTTGTTCTTCAATGTTCAAATTATCTTAGGGTTTCACCCTTGTGAGCTTCAGAACTCCCATGGCGGCTTCTTGAAAGGTCACAGTCCGAGGATATCCATCAGTCTTCAGAGTATCTCGGGGCCCCATCTTTTTCACTCTTCAAAGCTTGAGTAGTCCAGAATTGTGTGGGAAACTGCTACAGAAGGCTCCGAAGATGCTCCTGCTCCATGGCATTCCAGTCTTCATCCTGTCCAGTCAGTCTGCAATTACCATTTGCAAAGATGTCTTGCGTTCCCCCAAAATAGAAAGGCTTCGGGCACGTGAGACGTTCGGTCGGTAGCTCACTTCATCCAGCGTCTAGTCCTTTTATTCTGCCTTGCTTAGAGCCCTGCTCCGTGTCCTTCCCAGTCCACAGTGGGATCCTTTGACTTCTGTCCAAGAACTCTTCCATAACCTCATACCGACCGCATGTATTGCTACTGTTGTCCCTGTAATTGTATTGGATGAGACAGCTTTCCTACACCACTAAAACTGTCTGAAGACTGTATGAAAGTTTCTCTAAGCAGCAAACACAAAGTCAGCTTCCTGGTCATTCACCATTTTGAGGACCAGTTGTAAGATTCATTATGTGTTAAGCATTGGGACTCCAATAAGCACGTATGAGTTACTGCAGTGTCAGTCTCAAGGATTTAATCAACTTACCGTATGCTAGAAGTTATTTTAAAAATAAAATTAAAATTGGGTTAAATAAAAAAAAAAAGCATTGCCCACTACAGTAACTGATATGTACCATTAAGATAGAACATATCTTAAGTGTTCAAAAGAAAATTAAAATCAATTGAAAAATAAAATTAAGATACTTAGTTCACTAAATAGATAAACTAGAAAATAAATTCATTTCAAAAATAAGATTTCAAATAAGGAATACTTTATTTTAATATAATTTACTATTTTTCTAAAAGTCAGCAGTTTTTAAACTCTACTTAGCATCAAACATACCTTTCTCATTTTCTTCTTCCTCACCATCCTGAAATTCAAAGAATAATCAAATGTAAAATGAATTCACATAAAACAAGTTTTTATTAATAGTACAGAATCAATCAAGTTGAATTGGTAGATAATTGAGTAATATTAATTAGGGATACTTATCACTAACAAATAAACAGCATATTCCAATCAGAACCTGAGCCCGTTTAGAGATGTGTGGCACAAGTCTGGTATACACAATTTTGGAAAAGAAACAGGTAAATCTGTCACAATAATCAGATCAAGAACAAGCTATATTATTTAGTTTCAGTATTAAAAACTAGTTTATATAATCCAACTCTTACTCATATCAAGGAGCTGCCAATAAAAAGACTGACCTGATTATGTATTTTGTCACTCAGTTCACAGGTACTCTTAGGGCATATATTATCAAAATAATATCAGAAAGTGTAACCTGTAGACATATACTTTCAAGGGCTTGAATGCACATTAATAAACAAAACAAAACAAACAACACTCCCTTTTTGAACATCTCGGCCATGAGAAGGATGATTACTAGAGTAATCAGTTTCAAATTATTCATTCTTAGTATCTGTTAAAAATGAATTCACAGCTGTCACACATAAGTTGGTGGTCAGCCAATTTTAAAATGGTATTTGGTTAAAATAATGGTATAATGGTTAATCCAAACAAGTAGCCCACTCATTAATTTTAATTTGAAAATACTTGATAGCTTCCCTAAATCTAAAATTAAGAATGTACTAGCTTAAAAAACAGGAATGTCAGCCGGGTGCAGTGGCTCACACCTGTAATCCTAGCACTCTGGGAGACCGAGGCAGGCAGACTGCTTGAGCTCAGGAGTTCAACACCAGCCTGAGCAGGAGCGGAGACCCCGTCTCTACTAAAAATAGAAAAATTAGCCTGGCTCAGTGGCACACACCTGTAATCCCAGCTACTTGGGAGGCTGAGGCAGGAGGATCACTTGAGCCCAGGAGTTTGAGGTTGCAGTGAGCTATAATGTGGCCACTGCAGCACTCTTCTCGGGGCAACAGAGCAAGACTCTGTCTCAAAAAACAAAAGAAAAAAACAACCCACAAAACACACACACACAAAAACAACAAAAACCCAAATCCCCCAAAACCAAACCAAAACAAACAAATAAAAAACCCCAAGAATGTCACAAATGGGAAGAGCTTTATTTACTGTACAGAGCAAAAATCGCAAAAATCACTGACATAATCATACCAACCAACATTTTCCCAAATATAAGACTACAAAGAATAAGTAAATATGTATTATAGTCTCAATAACTGAAAAAAAATTTAAGAAATGTTTTAAGTTTTAATTATAACTTTTAAAATAAAAGCTGAGTAGAAGCAGATGACATTAAGTCAGGTGGTATGAAGCTTGTGAATTACCACATACAAAGCCTTAGAGCGGTGGTTCTCAAACTTGAGCATGCATCAGTATCCCCTGGAGGACTTGTTAAAACACAGATTGCTGGGCACCAACCCCAGAGTTTCTGATTCAGAAGGTCTGGCATCAGGCTTGAAAATGTGCATCTCTACCAAGTTTCCAGGTGATGCTAATGTTGCTGGACACTTTGAGAACTACTGCCTTAGAGCCACACCCTAGCAGTGAAAGACTTAAGCAAAATTTAAATGTAAATAGAACTTTAAATGGCATATTTACTTTATAACACAATCTCAGATTCATATAAGAGCACGCATTCCTTAAAATTTCAAATATTTTACCATGCGCTCACAATTGCATTTGGATAACAATCACAATTTCTAAGAAAGCATTTTAAATGATCTTCTAAGTTAACATATAAATGCCCAATTAGGGAATGACTAATTTTTTAGATCTAGAGCAACATGAAGAAAACTAAAAATACTTAAAACTAAGCCACAAGCCTGGAAGTAAAAGAGTCCAGAACAAGTAAATCACTGACTGATCGCAATGTAAATCTGTTATACTGTCCTCTAAGAAACTCTTAATAAATTGTTTTACTAGAATTTACTTTTAAACTTTATATCTCTAATCTGTAACATTTGGAAAGGAAAGAAAATGCTATAACTTCAGTGGAGTGGTAGGCAGTAGCACCAAAGGAAGTGTAAATTATGCTTGAATTATGGATAAATCTTTTTCTTCCAAACTCTTAGTGATTTCTCTTGAAAGAATAAACTGGGAGATGCCTTAACTTTTACTTAAAAGGAGAAGAAATGAACTTAAAAAAATGCAACCTGATTTCCTGTCTACCTATGATGCCAACAGCAAATCAATTCCAAGCTATTCTTAGAGATTCAACATTGACAGGTTCAAGAAAAAAGTCCAAATTGTTATTTAAAAAAGGAAAATTAAAAAAAAAAAACACTATGGCGTTAAAAAATAAAATTCTGTTATAGTTCCTGTCAATTAGAATGTTATTTCTAGTTGCTAAGGTAACTGGTAGGCTTATCTTATTTGCTGAAGAATTTTTAGGTATTCATCTTAATAATTCAAAACATTCTTCTGAAGGGTTTCATAAATTAAGTTCCTCTACATAGTGGTTATACTAGCTTTATTACATATACTTAAATGTCCCTAGGAAAAGGACCTGACCCAGCTTCCAGAAAACAAAACCGATTACAATGGGAGTCAAGCACAAAAACAAGTATGGTTAGTAGAAAAGATGAACCACATGTAAGTGTCTATTATTTTACTGTGCAGTATGTGCAGCAAACATAGTACCGCTAAGGTTAAACCGAAAGTGTAAATAAGCCCCCAAATCCTTGCAATAAAGAAACAAACCAAGATAAGAAAGATGATGGGAAATTTTTCTGTCTAAATGGTATATAGGCACAGACGTTGATATGTAACTTAGTTGAAAATAAATTTCCCCCCACTGAAAACAGATTTTTTTCAGAATGAGGAATATAGCAAGTAATTGAATGTTAAACATTTACTTATAAATGTAAAACATCCTTTTATATTAACCACTCGAGTTTATCTTGAAAAAATACATTGCATATATGAAAATGAAGCAAAGGCTCTATAAGGTAGGTACTCATGTTGTTTATCTTTGTAGTGGAATCTACAATCCTTAGTCAAAGGCTAAAAGACATGTAAAAGCCCCTTTATTATTTTCATTTCATCCTAGGAGTAGCAATGACTACTAAGAGACAAAGACAAGTCTAGGACTTATTTTTCAATTAACCCAAGTGTTTACTACATACCCAATTCTACTACCTTCCTGTAGGATATCTTATAATATATGTACATATGTGTGCTAAGTAAAAAAGACCTCCTTTGCCCTAATTTGTAAACACTGTATTCTAGCTGACTGATTTAAAATAAACCTTCGACGTAACCTTAAACCACAAACTATCTCTCTGTCAATAGGGTAAACATCATGGAAAACACAAAATGCTTGGCACACAATAAGTACTCAATAAGAATTTGTTGAATTTACTGAAAAAAATGTAGTGTAAGATTGTTATTTTTAGCTGGAAAGACTGAACTAACTGCTTGTTTTTATGTATCTGAAGGGCTTAACTTCAGCACTATGTTAAATACAATACAATTCAGAAAGTATTTAGTAGTATAGAGTTATTTATTGAAAAGAAAACCATACCAGGCACCATGAGACCTAGATATTTATCCTGCTTTTATCACTGGAACAGTTAAGATAATAGATATAAAAAGTTCTTTTTAAATGGTAAAGCACTACATAAGAGAGAACTATTAGAGAAAGCTTTGTGGATCACTTGGAAAAGTAAACTTGCCTTTAAGGGTTATATAGATTTATTTCCTTCCTTCCCTTCCCCCTTCCTCTCTCTCTCTTTCTTTTCTTTTGAGACAAGAGTCTTGCTCTTGTCACCCAGACTGCAGAGCAGTGGCATCATCATAGCTCACTGCAACCTCAAACTCCTGGGCTGAAGCAATCTTTCTGCCTCAGCCTCCTGAGATGCAGAGTAGCTGGGACTACAGGCAGTGTGCACCACCCACGCCCAGCAAATTTTCCTGTTTTTTTGTAGAGACGAGGTCTCTCTCTTGCTCAGGCTGGTCTCAAACTTCTAACCTCAAGCAACCCCACCCCCACCCCGCCGCCTTGGCCTCCCAAAGTGCTAGGATAACAGGCGTGATCCACCACATCCAGCCCAAGAGGTATACAGATTTCCTATGACAAAAAAGGAAAGGTCCTTCAAGTTAGTTAAACACTAGGGGCAAAGGCAAATTGAAAAAGGAATAGGAATGATGTTACCATCGACTAAAGAGGTCCTCAACACTAGAAGAAATTTTTAAGAATTAATGCATTAGCAAACAAGAACATTATAGAGCAACATTTCCAGAAAATTATCAAGTAACTGGTATTTTGACGCTAGAAAATAATACTACAAATAACCACTAATTGTACATGTACTACATGCCAGGATGTCTGATTAATCCTTACATAAATCTGGAAGGTAGGAATAAAAATGTTCATTTTATAGACAGAAATTGACTAAGAGAACCTGCCCAAAGTCACAATATTATAATTAATAGAAGAAGAATCTGAAACAAATTCTATCTCATATAACAAATTGCATAGAGGCTAAAGCCTAAAGATTTAAGCTTCAAGGCGAGCTTGGTGGCTCACGCCTGTAATCCTGCACTCTGGGAGGCCGAGGCATGAGGATTGCTAGAGGTCAGGAGTTAGAAACAAGCCTGAGCAAGAGCAAGATCCCGTCTCTACTATAAATAGAAAGAAATTAATTGGCCAACTAATATATAGAAAAAATTAGCCGGGCATGGTGGCGCATGCCTGTAGTCTCAGCTACTGGGAGGCTGAGGCAGGAGGATTGCTTGAGCCCAGGAGTTTGAGGTTGCTGTGAGCTAGGCAGACGCCATGGCACTCACTCTAGCCTGGGCAACACAGTGAGACTCTGTCTCAAAAAAAAAAAAAAAAAATTATAGATCCACAAGAAGTTGTAGATTAAATTTTAAAAACAATACCTAACTATTGAAAATAAATGAAACAATAAACCTAAATGTGTATCAATTGGTGATATAACCACGCAGAGTAGAACTAATCTATAACACAGTAATTCGTTCATCTGTAGAGGGGAACATCCTTATGAGAAAATATAGTTGAGAAAAAAAGCCTTATTTTCAGTACCCATACTGGTGGTGGTATTGGTGTTATCATTCTAAGACTGCTGCATGTGTACTATCTATCAGGTAAAGGAAATGATTAATTTGGTATTATTTGTAAGAACATTTTATCTTAAAAGTCAAAACAAACCACCACAAAGAAAACAAAAAACTAAAACACACTCTCTAGCACTGTACACTGAAAAGACCTAGAAACAATGAACTCGGTATCAATGAACACACCTACCACCCAGACTGTCTTGAAATACCATTTACCAATAAAAGGAAGAAATAGCTAATTATAGATCTGGAGCAGGAAGTGGAACATCTCTATATACCAGAAGGCAATAAATCAAACTACTAGGATCATGTTGAAAGAACTCAAGAGCCAACTTGAAGAGACTCTCAATAGCTCAAGATGGGAAACTCTGAGCATTAATAAGGATAATAACTGCAGTGGACTGAAATATGTTAAATATGCTCAGATCCTTAAGTTCAAAATGAATCGAAGGGAAGAAAAATGAAAAAATTAAAAATCCACTGGCTACTGTTAAAGATGCTAGTGAACCAGCTCATTATTCTGAAGATTGGTAAATAAAGGGTAAGAATCAAACATATATCCCCTTGGCTTTCCTTTGTAAACGATACCAGTGAGTAACCAAATAGTAGATGAGAGTTTTTCTTTCTTAGAAACGTTCCAGCTAATAAAGGAAGAAGAAATGATAGAATTAGAATAGCATCACTTTGCAACCACTAATGGGGTATGCACCATCATTGATTTGTACCATCACCAAAAGATACCACCAGATATTATGTGTATTCAAATGGCAGAATACAATGCTACCTATGAAGTGGTTGTGTGTGTTGTGGAGATGCCAGGGGGTAGCCCTGAACCTGACAGCAAGTCTTTAGATCCTACAACCAACTTACCAATTTACAAAAGGTACAGTAAACAGAGGAACACGTTGAACACCACAGGAACATAATCAACAAAATCTAGATTTTGGAACCTCCACAGCAGGGGCTGGCAAACTACACAAAATGCCTGTTTTTGTAAACATGTTTACTGAAATATGGCCATGCCCGTTCATTTACATATTGTCGGTGGCTGCTTCCACACTACAATGGCAGAGTTGTGACACAGACCATATGGCTCAAAAAGACTAAGATATTTATTATCTGGCCCTTTAAGAAAAACTTGGCCAACCACTACTCTATATGATACACAAGTCAACTCTTTCAATAAATAAAATAATGGGGAGGGAAAAAAAAAGATGGAGGAGAAAAACCTATGGAATAAAAGAGGCGTAAAAACAATTCAATCAATCACAATGTATAGATCTTATTGGTATCTGGATTCAAACAAGACCTGTCATTAAAAAAAACCACAACCTAGACAATTAACATTTGAATACTAATCTCTATTTAATGATATTAAAATTTTGACTTTCAGAGTGATAATGTAAAAAATTAGAGTTCTCTCTTAGAGATATATACAGAGATTTTTCAAAGAAAATATGTCTGAATTTGTTTCAAAATAATGCAGAAGGGGGACAGTGAATGGAGGTATAGAGGAAATAAGTCTGGCCATAAAGTAATAACAGCTGAAGCTAGCGGATGGTTACATGTCTGTCGTAACCCTTAATGCACACAGTAATAGATCCAGTAAGCATGTTTAGAACCATTAAATCGTGAAGGAATCGAGATACATTTATGTTTCTCCATGTTCCACCATACATTATTTGGAAAGAGGTAAAAGGTCATTTTACTTAAAGAAAACTTCTCTAAAGAAACAACCTCCCTATCTTTCATACACTATGGCCCTATGACAAGAAATAAATAACTGTTCTTTCACTATTAGGGTGGAATGAGAGCATGGCCATCTCTAGCCCATAAAAATTTATGACAATTAGAAAAAGGCACCTCTTCCTTCAGATACTTTATCTGCATCTGTTGAAAAATGTTTGTAATAAAGTCAATTATGTAAGTGGGGATCCTTAGACATGATGCCTTAACAACTCACAACCTGTATAATAGAAGTGGCCCTTCATGAAGTTTTGTTTCCTCCCCCCTAAAAAAACCTAGTTCCCAAAGAATATGAAGACCTCAACTCAACCTGTTTTCTTTTCTTTTCTTTCTTTTTTTTTTTTTTTGAGACAGAGTCTCACTTTGTTGACCAGGCTAGAGTGAGTGCCATGGCATCAGCCTAGCTCACAGCAACCTTAATCTTCTGGGCTCAAGCGATCCTACTGCCTCAGCCTCCCTAGTAGCTGGTACTACAGGCATGCCCACCATGCCCAGCTAATTTTTTGTATATATATTTTTAGTTGGTCAATTAATTTCTTTGTATTTTTAGTAGAGATGGGGTCTCACTCTTGCTCAGGCTGGTTTCGAACTCCTGCACTCAAGCTATCCGCCTGTCTGGGGCTCCCAGAGTGCTAGGATTATAGGCGTGAGCCACCGTGCCCGGCCCACTCAACCTATTTTCGAATCAGTAATCTAGAAAAGGTACTATCCCAATCTGAGAGTTAATCTTTCTCATCTATTCTTTATCACTAGGAAATGAACGTACTTGGGGACAGGATGGATGTCAGGCCTATAGATTTTTTTAATTATTTTTTATTTTAGCATATTATGAGGGTACAAGTGTTAAGGTTATGTATATTGCCCATGCCACCCCTCCCCCTAGGCCTATAGACTTTCACAATGCTAACATTTCCTTCCTAAATATTCTAAATAATAAGAAACATTTCTCCCAGAAATGCAATTTCTCCTTCACTGCAATAAACAGAGAGTCAATATAAAGCCTCACCAGGATTTCAAAGAAAAGGGAGATGCAAAAAGAAGGCAGCTGGGCAGTCTATGAGTATGAGCCCCTCTAAATACTCTTCCAGGCTATACCGGAGAGGAAGTAACAAACCTGATCAATATTTTTTTCCTCAATCTAGTAAACAAGGGAACCACTATCTCTATTTGAAAGTATACCATTTAAAGAGGACACATGAACAGGGGTTCTAGAGTAGATATGAGAAAAAGATAAAGGATAATTTTTAAAACTGTATAAGTATCTGTTTATAGCATCTGTAAGTCATGCTTTAAAATGTACATTATGTATATCCCATATATCAACAAATTTTATTACACATTAAAGGATAGTTATTTTCCACATAACAAGTAAATCTGTCATTTTTAGACTATGCCCATCCTAGGAGTGTTAAATTAACACAAGTTTAAATAAAGCTTTGAAAAAGATATTAGCACTTTCAAAAAATTTTTATTTTTTTAAGATTGGATCTTGCTACATTGCCCAAGGTTGTCTCAAACTTCTATGCTCACACGATCCTTCTGCCTCAGCCTCCCCGTAATCTGGGATTACAGGTGGTGCACTAACTAATGCGCCTGGCAGGATATCAGTACTTTTAAATGATTTATTTTTAGCAAAGTGACAGGGAAAAAAAATCAAGAAGAGTGTGGATTTTGCAAAAGACTGGTAAGTAGACTTAAGTTTTACATAAAGGATGGACTTTTTAAAAAAAATAAAATGATAGGCACCTCATGATAACTCCCAGTTACCTTTGTGGCAAAAGAAATTTTAGCTGTCAATACATCACATAAATAACTCAGTATTAAATTTTAAGCAGTTTTATGAATTAAAGAATTATGAAGTCAAAATAAGATTCCTTTTCCAAGCCCTTCCACCCACAATATCAAATTCATAGTACTAAATGTAAACTTACTTGGGCTGTTAGAAAGGTATCATCTTCACCTTCTTGAGCTTCAATTTCCTAAGTAAAAGGGTATACAATAGCTTTGCTTTACAAAATATCTGGGTAATATGAGAATGTTTTTATGCTTAGACCTGATTATCATTTGCCTCATGTTCTGGGTACTAAATTGATGCTTAATAATTGAGACTATATTTTTTATGCCAACATAAAAAATTAGTCATGTTGCTAGAGAATTAGAAAAATCTTTTTTGAGCCCCTCATTTGCAGGCCAGGTAGAAGGGAAGAGTTTTAAGCATGAATACTAACAGCACTGACTCCTTAACCAATTGATTTTCTTAAGAATTACTAATATACAAAAGCAGGACTAATGATCTCTTTCAAAGAAAAGATTTGAAAAATTATCTGCTTTAAAATTAAACTTTCATAAGTAATTTCTTCACCCTTGATATAACTGAAGAAATTGCAAATTGCAATAACCTTTTTTACTTATTAATGTAGCAAAAGGGGAAAAAAAAAAACAAACCTACCACCAAGTAATGTTGGCAAGGTCAGAGTGCAACTGGTACACTCATTCTTAGTAGGGTAGGAAAAAACAAAAACCTTAAAACTTAAATGTCCAAAACTAGAGGAGTGGCTATTAGACACACAGAAGCATTCTAATAAATTATGGTATAATACGTGAATTATGAAGTCATTATGATATGTGAAAAGAGAATATAGAATAAATAGCAACTTATGGTATAACAACTCCGTAAAATATATATATATATTGAATAAGCAAAAATTTAAAAGGACACCTTAAGTGATAAGATTCAGGATAATTTATAAGTAACTTTAAAAGTATATTTTAAAAAGAATTCTGACTTCCAAATTGAACTAGAAAACTAGAAAAAAATACTATTATTTAAAACTTAATTTATCTGTGTCATGTTTTAAAAAAACTGGCTAAAGACCTGACTTTCGATGTCCTCTTTTTCTATATCTTCTATTGCTTCTGCCTCTATTAATTCATGAGCTCTCTTGTTCTCTTCTGCAGAAAGAAACTCCTTGGAATGCACATTTTCTTCTTCATTTTCACCAAATTCTTCAGAGTCCTTTAGCTCGTCATTTCCATCTTGTTCATGTGCCTCTTGATTCTCCAATTCACAGTCCTTTTAATGGCAAGAAAATTTGGTACAACTAGAGGCAAAGTAGTGTAGGCTATCCACCAAACGTTTTTGGTAATTTACATCTCTAAATGTGTCAAATTTTATCTTATTTTGCAAAGCCAAAGCTCAATCATTTTACCTTACATATATATTAAGGGTCTTTAAATATAAGAGGTCTAATACCAAGATCATAAAACCAGGAATTTGAGTTCTCAAATCTTTCACACTGAAATGCACACTAATTGAATTGCTACTAGAGATACTCTAAGTTCCAGTTATTTAATATTCACCAAGCCGCATTCTAGAAGCTGATCAGAAGATATGGCTTCAAAGAAATGACTTGATTTCTCTATGGGCCCTAGGTTGATTTGAATTCAAAGACCCTGGGAGTCTCATGTATTAAAAAAAAGTTTATTCCTAATTAACAAAAAGGAACTCCCAACTGCTGCATCAATGTCTGTTCTTGAAAAATATGCAAATAACTAATTTAAATGTATTTGTTGTAAAATCTATCACTGTGCCATAATGTCAATTAGGCAGGGGAACACAGGCAGGAATCGAGTCTGTTTGCCCTTCAACCTCTATGGATACATGGTACTTCAGTGAAATAAAACCAGCAATCTGCTTAACTTCCTCTCTGATTAACTGTAGAGAAAGGACTGAAAACAATAAACATTCCTTCCTCTTTTCCTATTCTTATAGTAAATCTAGCAGATTTAAGAAAACGTTTCCAGGCTGGGCAGAGGCATGATTATTATTTGTAGCTGAACTGCAGTGAGGGAACAAAAATTTCTATTGAGGGAGGTGGGCACAGAGAAGGAATATGATTGCTTTAAGATGTGGGGTGTTTGGGGAGCAGGGCCCCTCTGGTTTGACCAGCTTCCTCACTGTGTAAGTGGGGAACAACGTGGGCTGAAAATGGAGTAGGTGGTCCTATGATGGCAGAAGAACAGGTGCAAAAAGATCAAGGGGCGTCACCAAAGTAACTTCACCTATTCTGAACATCAACTCTGACCAATCTCCTCACTCACACACACACAGAAGTACTTTCTGTACTATTCAGATACATAGGCAATAGGTGATATTACCCACCACCATGGCATAAATTCCAAAAGTACCAACTCTGGGAGCCAAGGAAAATATATTCACTTAATTTTTATCAAACACATCACATATGTGGATACTTCCGAAGTAAATTAAAGAAACTAAAGATATGTGTATATATATATATATATTTAAATATTTAAATAGAATTTTTAAAAAAACTCTTTTGCTCTTCTAGATATTATGACCAGGTTTATATAATAATAACACAAAGGCATCCTTTGCAGCACATATAAGAGACAGTACTACCATTCTTCTGAATAGAAAGACATATTTCCTTATAATATTTGAAATGACTCTAACATTTTTATGAACTGGAGAGCTGAAAGAAAGTTAGACATTTGAAAATTAAAAGGTTTTTTACTAAGTCCAATGTTTTCCCAGCTTATGGATAATTTTTGCTTAATCATACACTTACTAGTAAAGACAACTGAAGAAAATAAGGACAAAGGAACAAGCCTAATGGATGATATACAATAAGGATAACAGAATACCAAAACTGAAGAGCTCTTAAAGGCTCAAACGAAAGCTGATTACAGGCATGCAATCATCAATTTTAATGGATCCCTGGACAAATTCTTAAAATTATCTGATTTCAGGGTTAACTCCTCAACCTCTTTTTTTCTCTGCATGCCTGGCCTTAAAGTGCAAGGTGCAAAGTGTGGGTTGGGGGGTGGGGAGGGTAGGAGAGATGGGTGGGTGAATAGACATAAACTGACTTCATGGTGGAACACACAGACAAGCAAACAATATGGACTAAATATACACATAAAACAGAAGATGTGGGGCTGGTAAATGTATATAATTTAATACAAACTATGCTCATTAAATAATTCCTGCAAATGCAACAATACTGAAGACCTAACAATGAGAGAGAAGCAGATCACTTTTCATAAAAATGAAAACAAATTTAAAACCCCGACTACAGTTAAAAATAACTTGTTCTATATCTCTAGTATACAGAACTACAAACAGCACCAATTAAAATTACATACTTTATTTTTCTGACAGTTTTGAAGTATACTACTTTTCAGCCAAAAAAGGCCAGGCTTATTTATCTTTCAGGGCAAAACAAATATCTTAATTTGATTTTACCAAGTAGCAACACGATAGCAATTTTCTCTCTCCATTTTAAAGTCTACATTAATCTAAGTTCTGTATGTTATACATAAAAGCTAAATTCAATGAGCAGATAAAAAATAAATTACTAATATCCTTCATACGGTACCTTGTCCAGGAACTGACATATCAATTGTCTTGGCACGTTCCCCAAGCTCCTATGTCTTAAATTTCTACTTAGCTGCCTGGACAGACAGATCATTATTTTTAGCTTTCTGTCTCATTTAACTAAAGAAAAAGCTATTTATTATATTTCTCATTTATGAGTTAATGAGATTGACAATATTATATAAGTCTCTATTTGACCTATATACTTCATTGTCTATTGTTCAAGTAAAATGTATAAAATTCATCATGCAACATATTAGGCTCAAAATAAACATCTTAACCTGAGTAATTAACACTTTACCTTGACAAAATTATCATCTTCCACAGAAGCATCTCCACTCAACTCATCTGCTTCTTGTTTTTTACCTGCGGAAGAAGAAAAATGGGCTAACAACCAATATTTTATTACTTTAAGAGCAAAAAACATTCAGAGTTTATCCTGCAGTATCATTCTCCACTCCCAAATCATCTGACAAAGCTAACGCCAACTGCTTATAAACCACCTGATCATAGCTGTCCCAAACAAAAAAAAAAACCTTTATTAACAATGTCATGCTTTTTCACTGTGATGCACTATGTACATAATCCTATAGGAGCCCATCATCTTAATTGACCTGACATATATGTATACATTTTTCTTTACACTGCTTTACACCTTCATCTTTAATTCTTTCAGAAGTTGCAGTACCTTTCAATGATATTCTATTAACTGTATATATAACCAGACACCTGATAGCTAAGTTCAAGACTTGTATCTCCCCCAAAGTCCTAAGTACTCCTCTTCAACAAGCTTTCTCTGAAACAAAAACCCCCATACTTTATCTCTGCCTTACGATCCATCAGCTGATTATATGTTGCCTTGCACTGCCTCAAGTACATCTTGCCTTCTCATGTAGAGAAGAAATTCCTTAAGTACAGTGACTACTTTTATGCTAATTATGTATTTCTCCAAAAGCCTAAATATAAATAGTGCTGTTCACTTAACATAATGACTGATTTAACTGATCTAATCCAAGTAGAAATTACTTCAAAGTGAAAACTGTTTAATAGCTGCTAGATAGACTACAGAATGTATTCTCTGCCCAACCCTCTTCTTTAAAACTTTGCAAATTGGTGGTTGGAACTTTAAAAATGTTTTCCATGCTCTTTCCTAAGGCCAACTAATGAACTTTTTCCTTTTGCCTGCTACAGGCATGGGCAGTGCTACTACCTCGCCCCAGCTTCAGTGACCCAGGGTAGAGAGTTTAGATGCTGGGATAAATGTAAAAACAGTTAGGATACCTCCATTTCCCCAGTCTCCGCACTAGCCTCTGTCATCTACCCCCAATTCTAAACCCTGTCCATTATGAGTGATAAAAAGGGAAACCAGATACTAGTCTTTCCAGGTACATGAAAAATAAGATCAAGAGTAGGTATTTTTCCTTTTCCCAAGTAGTACCTAAAGGCTTGTGAGAACCAAATGAGATATGAAGCACACAGCTTAGGGTGGGTGTTAATTTCCTATTGAGAATGTTGGTGTTTGCATTTAGGAAAAACAAATTTGTGGTTTACTATGCCCTTTGTAGATTAAAGCCTTATACTGTATCTAATTTTACAATTATTGCCATCATTCTATTTACTACCAAAGTTAATTTGTACATGAGAATTTCATACAACAAGAAAGCCTACCTGATTATTTTGCCGTAAAGTCTAAAATTAATAGTTACTAAAAGGGCAATCACTAAGAAAGCCTATTCATTAGAAAATCTTTATTAATTAAAGAAAAAAAAGATGTTCCTTTCCTAAAAAAGAAAACAGTACTGTATGAAAAAGAGCTCATTAAATTCTTCTACCACATTTAAAGAGAGAAAAGTTACTTAATATATTAAAAAAAAAAATACCTTAAAGATGCTACCTTTTGGAAGAAAGAAACTTTTTTAAAATATCAAACCCATACACATCCACCACCAAATAAACTATAGAACAGAGCTTTTGGGGGAACCCCTTTAGATCAATCACAAATGCACACTCCTTACAATTACAAACTGCTTTACAATCTGCAAAGCACATTTAAAAAACATGTTCATTTGCAATTTTTAAACGCCCTATTGTACATGGGACAGGTTATCACGATTTTACAAAGAAGAAAACGAGCCTGAGAGGTAAAAGAGCTTGCATAAAACTTAAAGATGTTGTCGTCAGAACTGGAAGCTAAGACTTCTCATTTCCAGTCCTAAATTCTTTCTACTACATCTTATTATGACCTACTTAAGAGATTACTCTCGTAAGGAGTGGTTAATTAACTTAATTTAAAGATATTATCTTTGAAATGGCAGCCCTCAGCATAATGACAAACTACATATACTATGCACACACGATTAATTTCACTTGCTTTAGTTTACTTACAGGAAAATCAAATTACACTTCAGCAACAAAACACCACCGGCAGTCACTACTATGAAGTGGCTTCTACCCGGGCACTAGGATAAATTCTTTACACACATTAATGTACTTGTGTTTATTTTATCTTCATGCCTACTCTGAAATAATTACCTTCATTTTACAAAAAAGGAAGCTGAGGCTGAAAATTAATCAGATTATAAAGGTAGTAAATGGCAATGCTTCAATTTAAACCCAGACACATGTCCACTCCTTGAAACCATTAGATTTTTTTTTTTTCTGAGACAGAGTCTCACTTTGTTGCTCAGGCTAGAGTGCTGTGGTGTCGGCCTAGCTCAAACTCAACCTCCACCTCCACCCAGCCCGGAGCCTCTGTTTACACTAAGGACAATATTTTAAATTTGTAGATTGTAGCTCCTCAAAAATCTGGCCAGGTGTGGAGGCTCACTCCTGTAATCCTAGCACTCTGGGAGGCAGAGGCGGGCATCTTGCTCGAGGTCAGGAGTTTGAAACCAGCCTGAGCGAGACCCCGTCTCTACCAAAAATAGAAAGAAATTAATTGATCAACTAAAAATATATAGAGAAAAAATTAGCCGGGCATGGTGGTGCATGCCTGTAGTCCCAGCTACTCGGGAAGCTGAGGCAGGATTGCTTGAGCCCAGGAGATTGAGGTTGCTGCGAGTTAGGCTGACAACACGGCACTCACTCTAGCCTGGGCAACAAAAATAATTTTTATTTAAAAAAAATATATATTTAAAAAAATATATTTTATTTTTTCTGTCTCAAAAAAAATAAAAAATAAATAGAGGCTCCAAAAGCCTCAAAATTTACATCTACATCATCTACAAAATTTTAAAATGTGAAACAGAGTTTAAGTAACTTGCCCCATAACATACAGGCAACAAAAAGTAGAACTGGGTACACATAAAAAAAGCCTAACTTTGCTATTCCATCCTGTTTCCAACTGCCATCACACAAAAGCACTAGAGGTTGAATGTTATCAGCTTGTAAACTTACAAACTACTAGGACAAGATTTTCAAACAGTGATGAAAGCAGAGTAATAACCTGATAGATACACTGTGTTTAAGAAAACTTAGAATTTACACTAGCTTTGGGTTGCTTGCATAATCTGTAACTTTGGGTTTGTTTTACACATGTTGAAACTATATTGTAATTTATTCTTCTTTTTTAAAGAGATGGGAGTCTATGTTTCTCAGCCTGGACTCTTAGACCCAAGCAATCTTCCCATCTCAGCTTCCAGAGTACCTGGGACTACAGGCATGTGTCACCATGCCTGGCTTGTAATCTTTTTTTCTAAGAAAAGTATTATCCCTCCCTCATACAAAATAGAACTCATTTTTTTTTCTTTTTTTTTTTTTTTTTTTGGAGTTGCCAAGACAGATGAAAAAATAGAACTCATTTTTAAAAGCTATGATGTTTATCGCCCAGGCCAGAACCTAGTACAACAACTACATTCAGCGGATACTTGAGCATTATACATTTCCTGACTGATAATGGAGTAAGTCCCAGGTTGGACGCCATTAATAATAGTAAAGAAGGTGTGGATTTCTATTTGGCCCTAGTGGGACAAAGGTAAGAGGTGTCATGGCAGTTAAACTAGTCTGTGCAAACCCATCCTGTCAGTAAAGACTGTATACTCCTAACTTTCATGAGGCACAAACTACATCTACAGGTCCCTAACTCTTCTGATGTCACAGATTAAGAATAACTAAATCGGCAGGGCGTGGTGGCTCACGCCTGTAATCCTAGCACTTTGGGAGGCCGAGGCAGGCGGATTGCTCAAGGTCAGGAGTTCAAAACCAGCCTGAGCAAGACCCTGTCTCTACTAAAAATAGAAAGAAATTAATTGGACAACTAAAAATATATATACAAAAAATTAGCCGGGCATGGTGGCGCATGCCTGTAGTCCCAGCTACTTGGGAGGCTGAGGCAGGAGGATCGCTGAGCCCTGGAGATTGAGGTTGCTGTGAGCCAGGCTGACGCCACGGCACTCACTCTAGCCTGGGCAACAAAGTGAGACTCTGTCTCAAAAAAAAAAAAAAAAAAAGAATAACTAAATCACTCACAAATTCCAAGAGGAACACTACCCTCAGCACATTTTTGTACAATCAGTAACCATTTATATTTCTGTTACATTTAAGCTCATGCTATCAAAGCTCCTGCAGCAAATTACTCAATCAACTAACAGTTTCACCTCTCTGGTCCTTCAGGGACTCTAGTATGTGCCACAAAAATGCAAACTGACCAAAAGGAAAGTAGAATGACCAGGATGAAGGAAGTAACTGAAAGTTTAGTGTACACTGAAGCCTCACTTTAATGCTTTGGGAAACAAAACTAGAAAATAAATCAGGCAGTAAACATAATCTGAGTAATAAAATGAAAAAATGAAAGCAAAATTAATCTATCACATCCTAAACTATTATAGTAGTAACATATGGCTATTTTGAAATTACATAAAATACACTAAAATGTTTTTTGCATGATTTTAGGTTCTGAAGTAAAATGGCAGAGTAAAAATGTGTATACCAAAGGAAGACAGTGTTAAGAACACCTCCGATTTATGCAACATAAATCTGTATGTGCCAGGCGCAGTGGCTCACGCCTGTAATCCTAGCACTCTGGGAGGCCGAGGCGGGTGGATTGCTCGAGGTCAGGAGTTCAAAACCAGCCTGAGCAAGACCCCGTCTCTACTAAAAATAGAAAGAAATTAATTGGACAACTAAAAATATATATACAAAAAATTAGCCGGGCATGGTGGCACATGCCTGTAGTCCCAGCTACTTGGGAGGCTGAGACAGGAGGATCGCCTGAGCCCAGGAGTTTGAGGTTGCTGTGAGCTAGGCTGATGCCATGGCACTCACTTTAGCCTGGGCGACCAAGTGAGACTCTGTCTCAATAAAATAAAATAAAATAAAATAAAAATAAATAAATCTGTATGTAACATAAAGGACCACAAATTCTTATGGAAACACCTGGAGCCAGGTATGTTTTAGAATTCAGAATTTTCAGGCCGGCCCGGTGGCTCATGCCTGTAATCCTAGCACTCCAGGAGGCCGAGGCAGGTGGATTGCTTAAGGTCAGGAGTTCAAAACCAGCCTGACCAGCAGCCTGACCGAGACCCATCTCTACCAAAAATAGAAAGAAATTAATCAACCAACTAAAAAAATATATATAAAAAATTAGCCGGGCATGGTGGCGCATGCCTGTAGTCCCAGCTACTTGGGAGGCTGAGGCAGGAGGATCGTTTGAGCCCAGGAGATTGAGGTTGCTGTGAGCTAGGCTGATGCCACGGCACTCACTCTAGCCTGGGCAATAAAGTGAAACTCTGTCTCAAAAAAAAAAGAATTCAGAATTTTCAGATTTCAGAAGAGTAAGATGGTGCATATACCATTTATCAAGTTTACCCTACCTGCAGCTTCTGAACAGTATCTCACAATCAGTCAGAAATATTTGTGCAATGAAATATATACATATTTGCGTCAATATGATAAATCAAAAAGACTACAAACAGCCTCACTTTTGTCACCAAACTTAAGAAAAACTCAGTTTTCAGGACTTTTTGTATTTCAAAATTATGAATAAAGGATTTGGAATCATAAATTCGTTTACTCCTTCCAAAGGCAAATTGGTCCTTATAAGGGCTTCTAAATTTTTTCCAAGTTCAGAAATACCTCCAACACAAAAAAAGAGACACTCTTCCCCCTCCCCTCCCGGCAAAAAACACAATTAATAAGTAGATCTTAAAGTAATTTTGTCAAAATATTTTGTGGCTGAGTAACTTTCCACCTTAAACATTCACAGAAGCTACTACGGAATGTAAAAAAATGCTTAGTCATAAAATTTCTGTTGGAAAAGAGGGGAAGACAGTGGTAAGCCAAACTGAACAACATTAATGTTTCCAGCAATCTCTCCCCAACTGCATGCAGCACCTTAGAATAATCACAAATTATGCACTGCATTAACTGTTTGCATGTATTTTAGCTTCTTTTCTATTAAAGCGATATTTTACTAATGAAATGATTTTTCTAGAAGGCCTTATACATTGTCTTAAACATAACACTCATACAATAGGTCTGTTTTTTAAAAAATCTACTACAAAGAATTCACACTCACTATAACAACTCTGGAAAACATCAAAAATATGTATTTTTTAATCCTTTAAATTTATCACCTAAAGGTAACCAGAATAAACATTTCTGGCGTGCTCAAGCACACACATGCACGTAACTTTAAAAGGCAGCAAAAATCTAAGTGGGTTCTTAATGGGTTACCTTTGTATTCTGTCAATAAAAATAAAATAGCCCTACTCAACTCACAGCACTGCTGTGAGAATCAAATAAAGCAATGTGGAAGTTGTTCTGAAAACTGTAAAGTATATAAAACAATTTGGAAACTGACCAGGGGAAAGAGACTGAATGAAAATGATGCTAAGTTTCAAGCTCTGGTCCAGGGCAGTCAGTGGTTAACTCCAGCAGCGTGAGAGAATAACTTGGGGAGCTTCCAGAAAATATACGCAGATGCCCGAGCCCCCAACGGAAACCAACTCTCTGGGGGGTAAAAGCCTGCTATGCGTATTTTTTTTAAACTCTAATGACTCTAACAAAGAGTGTAGACTTTAATGCAGGTGTAGAGCCATTAAGATGACTGAGTGTATCTCAAGAAACCAGAGTGAGAAGAATATAAGAGGAAGGTTATTGTTTTCAGATTTTCCATACTATAGAAAATTTATTTTTATTGTATTTTATTTTTCGAGACAGAGTCTCACTCTGCCCAGGCTAGAGTGCTGTGGCATCAGCCTAGCTCACAGCAACCTCAAACTCCTGGGCTCAAGCAGTCCTTCTGCCTCAGCCTCCAGAGTAA
The DNA here is from genome assembly GCF_040939455.1 of Microcebus murinus. Taxonomy (NCBI): domain Eukaryota; kingdom Metazoa; phylum Chordata; class Mammalia; order Primates; family Cheirogaleidae; genus Microcebus; species Microcebus murinus. The sequence continues at coordinate 95,410,837 of NC_134109.1, forward strand.
CTGGGACTACAGACATGCAACACAATGTCTGGCTAATTTTTTCTATACATTTTTAGGAGGCCAATTAATGTCTTTCTAGTTTTTTAGTAGAGACGAGGTCTTGCTCTTGCTCAGGCTGGTTTTGAACTTTTGACTTTGAGCGATCCACCCACCTGGGCCTCCCAGAGTGCTAGGATTATAGGCATGAGCCACCGCACCCAGCCAGAAAATTTAAATTCTATCTACCTTTAACAAAATACCATGTATGGTGTGAATCTATTTTACTTGTTGAAAAGGGTAGGGGGACCCTAAATATAAACTTCCTGCGAGTACTTGCACACATACCTATACACCTTAGATTATCGAAATGTTACCTATGATAAATTCATTCAGGGTGGGGAGATTATGAGCAATGTTCATTTTGTACTTTTCTGAATTGCCTACTTTTTAAAAATGAAAACATTTCATAATCTGGGAAACAATACTGTAAAGCCATAATTAAATTACTATTCCAGTATACTAGCTAGGGCAGCCATGTAAGACTACTCAAGTGATGGAGTTTACGATGTGAACAGATAACTCCTGGAATTGCACAACACTGAGCCTCTTTTATTGCAATATATCAATAGAGAATAGTTGATCAAATTAATCAACAAATTCCACCCTTACATTCTAAGCCATGGTTCAATCTCTTCATTAAAATCTTTTCTGATGCTATCAATAATGATTTTTTGTACAATTCTGCATAATCAGCACACCTCTAATTCAGAATATCTAGAAAATGACTGACTTGTGAGAAGCACATTGTCTTAAAGTACTAGAAAATTTTACGTATCTCCCCACCAAGATCCTTGCCACACATCATGTTTGATATGATAAAACAGTTTAAAAATTACAAAAGTACTTTTGCAATAAACATAATCCACCATATACAACTATAATTACATAAGACAAATGCAGATATTAATGGCTAAGATAAAAGGGCTGATTTTATGAAATGTAAATGACATATACAAACTTTGAAGGTGAACAATATTCCAGCAAAGGTTAGGAGGCTTTCCAACACAGCAACAACTTGGGAAGGAATAAAAGGGTGATGCAATGATTCGTGTGTTCTAAAAGTATACTTTACATGTCAGTATGTAAAGAGAAGCCACTACTGCTCTCAACAGAGGCACCTTAAAAAGCAAGGTAGTGACTGCTCTCCCTCTTCCCCTCAAGCGGCCTGAGGTGATCTGTGAAAATGGTTCGCTATTCACTTGACCCAGAAAACTCCACGAAATCATGCAAGTCAAGAGGGTCAAATCGTCGTGTTCACTTCTCAAGAACACTCATGAAACTACCCAGGCCATCAAGGGTATGCATACACGAAAAACCACCAAGTATCTGAAAGATGTCACTTTGAAGAAATGATGTACCATTCGGATGTTACAATGGTGGAAGCTGACAGGTGTGCCCACACCAAACAATGGGGCTGGACACCGCGTCAGTGGCCCAAAAAGAGTGCTGAATTTTTGCTGCACATGCTTAAAAATGCAGAGAGTAACGCTGAACTTAAGGGTTTGGATGTAGATTCTCCGGTCATTCAGCACATCCAGGTGAACAAAGCACCCAAGATGCGTGGCCGAATTTACAGAGCTCATGGTTGGATTAATCCACACATGACTTCCCCCTGCCACATTGAGATGATCCTCACTGAAAAGGAACAAACTGTTCCAAAACCAGAAGACGAGGGTGCCCAGAAGAAAAAGATATCCCAGAAAAAACTGAAGAAACAAAAACTTACAGCACAGGAATGAATTGATGCAACATAAAATAAATGCAAATAACAGTAAAAAAAAAAAGAAAAGAAAAGAAAAAGGTAGTAAAGACTGTTAATCCCTGATGTATGTGCTTCTTACAAAGGGATATGCAATTAAAATAGGCACCCAAAGAGATATTTTTAAAAGCAGTTGTTAAGAAAGCCAACATTGCATTCATGATATACCAAAAGAAAAGAAAAAAGACCAAGAAAGCCAACAAATGACCCTCAGTATTCATTCAACAAATATTTTTTGAGCACTTATTGTCATGTTCCATGCTAGGCACTAGAGAGACAAAGGCAAATAAGACTATATCCTAGCCTTTACAAAGCTTCCAGTCCAGAGGGTACCCAAGAAATATCTAATGAAAATTCTGTGCCCAAAGTCCTCCTCAATGCTACAGTTCCGATTAAAATGTTCTGTAACAGCTGAACAAACTGTGGTTGAAAAAAGTGAACAGGTAAGAATTATAGTGCATTATGATACTGTATAAGAAATCTGTTTTATGTGATTGCTTACTATATTGTCCTATTTGACTGATATAAATTTTAGAAAGTTTTACAGAGCAAACATGAAATTAATTGTAAACATATAGTTTACAGTCTTTTCCACAAAAAATTAGACATCAACTGTTTGGTCAAACCTATAACCCCAAATTATACTTGTTTATATAGGAGAAAAACCAGATTTTATATAGCACTTTAAAGCCAGCATGTATCACAAATTAGTTTCAATGCTGGTAAGTACTGCATTATATATAATTCTGAATACTGAGCTAATTAACCACATAACTTTTGCTGAAGTTTATAGGTGACTTTAAAGGTTGAAAATCTAAAAGAAAATGACAGGCCATTGTCAGGAGAACCAAAAGATTTTATAATCTCTAAAGGAGTTAATGAGGAGTTAGCTCTACCTGTTCAACTACTTTCTTAACACACACCCAATTAATATGACAGTAAATGTAAATGGGTGAAGCTTTCTTCTAGGTTACTTATTTAAAAGTTCATAGCAAAGAGTGTAAAAAAGACTCAGGAGAACCGATCTATGACACAAACTGTTCCACTATGTTAACTACATGTAAACAGACTTTATATACATGTTAATTATAAATCTCAGAACCCACTATCATATTATCAACATTTACTAACAAGTTTATGCTTGTAATAACTTCATTTTAAAAACATTCTACAATAAACTTAAGAATGTAGGTTCTTAGGTTCTTTTTCCACTGTCTATACACAATCATTTTAACATAGAAATTCTTTTTTTTTTTTTTTTTTTTTGCGACAGAGTCTTAACTCTGTTGCCCGGGCTAGAATGCAGTGGGTCAGCCTAGCTCACAGCAACCTCAAACTCCTGGGCTCAAGTGATCCTATTGCATCAACCTCCCGAGTAGTGGACTACAGGCATGCCCCACCATGCCCGACTAATTTTATATATATATATTTTTTTTTTTTTTTTAAGTTGTCCAGCTAATTTCTTTCTATTTTTTTTAGTAGAGACAGGGTCTCGCTCTTGCTCAGGCTGGTCTTGAACTCCTGAGCTCAATTCACCCTCCTCGGCCTCCCAGAGTACTAGGATTACAGGCGTGAGCCACCACGCCCGGCCCTTAACAGAAAATTTTTTAAAGAATTATAGTTACCCTACATTTATTTTATAAGAGAATAATTTCAGTGTTTCACTTAATTTTTCCAGACCCATTAAGCTTCTCTCTTGCTTTCTTAACATCATTTAACTTTTACTTGTTACCTTAAAATTATCATAAGAATTATGTCTTTTCCTGACAAGTAACATATGACTATTTTGAAATTACATAAAATATAATAAAATGTGCTTTGCATGATTTTAGGGTCTAAAGTAAAATGACAAAGTAAAAAAGTATACACTAAAGAAGACAATGCTAGAAATGCCCCCTTATTTATGCAACATAAATCTGTGTAGGTCCACAAATTCTTGTTGAAACCTTTGGACCCAGATATGTTGTGGTTTGCTGATGCCTACATAACTGCCTCTAAATAATCCTCCTTTGCTCTTCTTCTTTTCTAATAAATTGTGTTGAAGAATAACTATATTGATTGAGCGCCTATGAGCTTTCCTGTTCCTTCCTTAGACATCTATGTTAGTTAAATAGAAAGCATTTTCTTCTCGATTCTGGCTATATATAATTATTAAATCTAAGAACTAAAAGAGCCTTACAGAAGAACTAGTACACAGATTCATTGAGGAAAAGTGGCATGACCAAGGTAAAATTTATTTTCAAGGTAGATACCAATAAGTAAAATATGATCTGGCAGAAAAGAACTTAATGTAGTAATTCAGCAACTAGACTGAAAAACTGATATCACATTAAAGCAGTATTTAATTCCTTATATCCTTGGTTTTAAAAATCTGTTAATTATTGATATTTTAACCAGTTTCCCTACTCAAATTTGATTTCTAAAAATTATTTAAACTTTTTAATTTAAAATAATCTTATCAATAAGCACCTTAATTGTAAATTAATTTGAACTCATTCAGAGCTGGAGATTTACATTGTATGCTTTGTAATTCATAGCATTTTCTTAACAATGATAGATGGAATTCAAGGAGACTAGAGCTATCTGCCATGCAGCTCCTGCAGTGAGGCTCAAAGTACTCAGTAGCCAGCTACAGACAAATTAAGTGTTACAACCTCTAACTAAAGACCTTAAGACACCTTAACGTCAGAGTTACAAAATAAAGTTCAAGTATCTTTATAATCCATATAAAAGGAAAAATTAACATACTGATAAAAATGTTTATTTTAAATGTACTGAAAAACTCCTTAAATCTTATATTGCTGAAATTATTCCTAAGAGTAAGATAAATGAAGTTCTTAATCAAAACTGGAAAACATACACAGAGAAATTAACGGTAGGCAAAAACTGAATAAATCAAGTAGAGTTTACTTTAAATGCTAAAATAATTGTCAATTCAAATAACTTGGAACTATGATTAATACACAGCATATGTCAAACTATCACAATATGCTATGTAAATGATATGAATCAAACCCACTACAAGAACCACAGTTAATTCCTGATATACGTATTTCTGAATTTTTATGCTTCTTCAATTAGAAATAGCCTCTGGTTTGTGAAAAGTCTTCTCAGGATAAGCTTCTTTAAACATGGGAAATATATCTGTCAAAGTGATACAAATGTATCTCTCAACAAGATAAACACACCTTCAAGATAACTTTGTTACTCTTTTTAACTCCATCTCCCTCTCTCCTAGGGACTGCTTCTTAGCCCTTCTCAATACCTTTAGCAACTAGGATGACTCCAATAGTGAGCTGGCCTGGTCTTTAGACCCACAGTGCTTACATTCACAATTAAATATTTCCTTCTTTTCAAGGTTAATCCATTCGATCACTTTATTCTAGCTGCAGTCATTTGATGGCTGGGGTAGCAACTGGATCTCTTAGAGCAGCAAAGAAAATTAGATTACAAAGAACTGCTGCAGCTGTCCATGACATACTCCGATGGAAAATTGTAAGTAGGTACCAGAATCCAGATACATCATAAGTCCACCCTCTACCACCATCCTTATAGGAGGGAGAAATTTGCAACTTTTCAAACAAAGATTTCACTCACCAGAAGCTATTAAAAATATGTAAGTCCCATTTACATTGTCAAACTGCTCATTTGAAACCACTTTTAGCTATAGACTAAATCACCATATTCTAGAAATATATTCTGGCTTAGTTTAAAAGTTACAAAATAAAAATCTTTAGCATCCCTATAACTTAAAACTTCTTTTTTTTAGCTAATTGACAATGGATTTTCCCCCTACCTTGTTAGTATGATTGGTGAGGTCTTTTTTGAATTTCACTGAAAATTAGAATGTATAATGGCATAAATGCAAATTAAGTTCAGTAAGTCAAAGTACTAAATATGAAGGTTATAGAATTTTAATATACTAGAGAAAATAGCAAGGAGCCAAGGTGAAAGATTTGGTAGGAATTCCATCAATACTCTGCCAATTGTGGGGCAAGGTAGACATGTATTAAATTGTATTTTATTCTTCAGGTCTTCACACTATGAAGGATCATTATACAACTTGACTTTGTAATTTTTTCGGATGCAATAAAGAACTGTTCTCACTTTCTGGTCAGCTTCAGCCGAATCTTAAGGGCTACAAGTCACCCAGAACCTGGCAACAGTAACTTTTTCTTCCTTGACCCAAGAAGGCAGAGTGCCAGAGGGAAATAGCAAAGAGTAGCACTATATAAACAGGGCAAGTGGCACAAGAGCAGAGGCAAGTTATATAACCAAAATATATTTTAAAATATGTTCATAACTCGTAACAACCTTTGCCTTTGGTTGGTTTCTTGTTTGGAGTATCAGTTGAAACAGTTAATTCAATATTATCTGGATCGCCTCCTTCCTCTTCAATAGCCTACATTAGAAAGAGAGGTTAATATGCTACACAATCTATCTAAACTTATTTTATAAAAACGAAATGAAAAAAAAATTTAGCAAACCTCAAGCCTCAAGACATTAGAATGGCCAGTCATTTCATAAACCGACTTCAAAAAAGAGCAATTAAACTACACGAAAGAGTGCGGAGAAACTTGGGGGGGGGGAAATCTTTAGGTATCAAAATCACATGGAATTTAAAATTCTACCCAGTCGAGATAATTAAATATCGCATATTTATCATACTGAACAAAAATCTAAATGCTCTATTGCAGAAAAGTTGCTAAAGTAAATAACTAAAAAGAGTTTTCCTAATTTCTGTAATGCAAACTTACTGCTGCTACTCTACTACAATTCCAACACTCACTCAAACCTGAAAGCTAATCAGGGATGAAAAAGCAGATTAATGTGCTGATGCAAAAACTAAGAGCAAGGTGGAAAACAAAACCTCTCTCGCCCACCCATCAACTCCCATTACCAATTCCCCCCAAGATGGGGAGGAAACGGTTGGGCACAATTAAACGGTAACTTCACAGAAGTCACCCAAGTAACCATTCCCACCGAGGCCGAGAAATGCACGCGCTCACCATGGCTAAAGACTGGGGACCGAGCGCCTCCCAGGTCTCCGCGATCGCCCTTGGGAGGCCGCGCCCGCCGTCCGCACCCCTCGCAGCCTGGCGGAGACGTCCCGGGGAAGGAGGGGGCACGCCGGGCTGCGGAGGCCGGTCCTGGGCGGCTCGCGGGCTCCTCGCAGGCCCTACGCGGCCCGCGGGGGCGGGGGCGCCGCGGGAGGGTCCTCGCCCTCCACGCGCGGGCGACGCCGCCGCCGGGGTCCTCCCGACCACGCCGCCCCGCGGGGCCGGGCGGCTGCAGGCGGCCCGGGGCTGCGGAGGGAGCGGGGCGCCGAGGCGCGGCCTAAGCTCCGCTTCCTGGACCTCGCCGGGCCTCACCTGCTTGAGTCGGGAGACGAGCACCGTCTTGACTCCGGTGACGTCTAAGTTCCGCCGCTTCAGCTCGGACTTGAGATCGATGACCCGCAGATCGGTGATCTTTTTGCCTTCCGCCTGGCCCGAGGCGGCCGAGGCTGCCACGGCACCGGCGGCGGCAGCCATCTTAGAGGAGCAGCGCGCCGCCGAGGCAGCGAGTGGGCTGCAGGGCGGCGGCAGCAGCGCCAACTTCCACCCAGGCCCCGGCGGCCGGCGGCGCCGCGCAGCGCTGCGCACAATGAGCCGCTGGCCCCGCCCCCGGTCCGCCACCCTAGCGCAACCTGCAGCCGCAGCCAGCACCCGGATGACGGGCGCGCGTGCGCACTCGCGCGGGGGACGGCCGCTACGTGCTCCGCCGGCCCGGCCGCGGCCACCTGGGCGGTGCGGGCCCTGGGGTGGGCTGGGCGGTCGGGCGCGTCCAACCGCACCAACGTCCGCGGCGCCGCCGTTCCCCCAGCCGCTTTATTGGCCATTTCCTTGCAGCGTCTCGAGTCTTGGGCAACAACGGGGTGCTCGGCGCTGCGCGGTGTAGGTGGTTCGCGCGTTACTCAACACAAACCGAGGGGGCGCGCGCGTGCGTGCGTGCGTGCGTGCGCTGAGACTCTCCCTGGGAAACACTTGATCAGTTCGGCTGAATAATCAAAAAAATGCGGCCGGTGTGCACTGCTGAACTAGGTTCCCTGAGTTCCAGTCAGAAGGCCTCAAAGAGGTCCTACGGCTGTGAATCCAGAGAATATAAAGCGCTGGCCTTTGCGACTTGCCCCACTGGCTGTCTCGGGAAAAGGTCCTGCCTTTGGCCCATGGAAGCTTAGTTTATTCTAGGGCTGCTCCTCCCCTTTGAAAAACAAGAAAACGTCCCCTTCCTACTGACCTCCATATGCCATCCTCCCTGGTGAACCTGATGGCTCAACATGAAATTGGTCACCGAATGAGGAGGAAACTAGTTTATAAGTACTTGTTGCCATTATCATACACCGTGTTCACTGTTTTACCCCCTCAAATTTGGGATTCCAGGAACAGTGATCATCTTCTTATGGAGGACCACCCCGTATAAGTGAGTACCTATTCGTAATTTTAGCGTGTATTATTAATCATGAAAGCATAAGCATTTATGGACTAAAACTATTCTATAAATTACATAAACTGATTATGATCCACAATTAACTATAGTGGCCTTTTCTGGTTTTTAAAACTTAAATTCATGGGATCTGACTCACTTTAGGGTGCTTTTTCCGTTTGACTAGCTCAAAAGCAGGAAGACTGGACATTATAAAATAACGTCTGACATTTGGGTAGTTATTTACAGTTTATAAGGCATTGTGACATACAATAACTCCTTTAATCCTTCCCAACACTATGAGGTAAATCTCTGTTAGGCTTAGAGAGATTAAATGACTTGTCCATGTTCACAGAGCTGGTATGTGGCAGAGGTGTGCTCAAATCCTGGCCTCCTGATTCCAAATCCAGCTCTGTTTCTACTACAACGTTGGTTTCACAATTTTAGAGTTTTAGAATTCAAAGGCTCCTTAGAAATCTTCTGGCCCAATCCTCTTTTGTTTTTATAGATGGAGATTTTAAGAGATTTGCCTAAGAGCCTATAACTGATTATTGGCTGCCTTTGTACCAAACCTCAGATCTTGCAGGACATGGAGGCATGCACCAGTAATCCCAGCTACTGCAGGAGACAGAATTACTTGATTTAGGAGTTAAGATGCCAGCCTGGGCAACATATTGAGACTTCATCTCTTTTTTTTTTTTTTTTTTTTGAGACAGAGTCTCACTTTGTTGCCCAGGCTAGAGTGAGTGCCATGGTGTCAGCCTAGCTCACAGCAACCTCAAACTCCAGGGCTCAAGCAATCCTTCTGCCTCAGCCTCCCAAGTAGCTGGGACTACAGGCATGTGCCACCATACCTGGCTAATTTTTTATATATATATTAGTTGGCCAATTAATTTCTTTTTATTTATAGTAGAGACGGGTCTCCCTCTTGCTCAGGCTGGTTTCCAACTCCTGACCTCAAGCAATCGCCCAGCTGGGCCTCCCAGAGTGCTAGGATTACAGACGTGAGCCACCGCACTGGCCAAGACCTCATCTCTTAAAAAAAAAAAGGGAGGGGGGCCAAGCATGGTGGTTCACGCCTGTAATCCTAGCACTCTGGGAGGCTGAGGGGAGAGGATCACTGGAGGTCAGGAGTTCGAAACCAGGCTGAGCAAGAGCGAGACCCTATCTCTACTATAAATAGAAAGAAATTAATTGGCCAACTAAAAATATATAGAAAAAATTATCTGGGCATGGTGGTGCATGCCTGTAGTCCCAGCTACTCAGGAGGCTGAGGCAGAAAGATTGCTTGAGCCCAGGAGTTTGAGGTTGCCTGACTCCACGGCACTCTACCCTGGGTAACAGAGTGAGACCGTGTCTCAAGAAAATAAAAAGGAAGTAAAGAAAGAGAAAAAATAATAAACTTCAGATCTCAATCCAGTGTCTTTCCCACTCAGCCATCCTCTTCTTGCCTTCCATGTACACTTTTAAAAAAGTGTTACAAGCCGGGCGCGGTGGCTCACGCCTGTAATCCTAGCTCTCTGGGAGGCTGAGGCGGGCGGATTGCTGGAAGTCAGGAGTTCGAAACCAGCCTGAGCAAGAGCGAGACCCCATCTCTACTATAAATAGAAAGAAATTAATTGGCCAACTAATATATATAGAAAAAATTAGCCGGGCATGGTGGTGCATGCCTGTAGTCCCAGCTACTCGGGAGGCTGAGGCAGTAGGATTGCTTGAGCCCAGGAGATTGAGGTTCCTGTGAGCTAGGCTGACGCCATGGCACTCACTCTAGCCCGGGCAACAAAGCGAGACTCTGTCTCAAAAAAAAAAAAAGAGTTACACTAACCAAGAGCTAACCATGTACTTAGTAGGAATGAATTTATATTTGGGTGCCTCCTTTAAAACAAACAAACAAAAATCTAATAATGGAGTTATCTTAAAATGCAAATCTGTGCTTTCTGATGTGCCGGAGCCAGCCGGAGACCTGCGGCACCTGGAGTTAGGGGGCGAGGCTGAGAAATGAAGAGACAACAAAAAGATGAGGACGGGAGGATGGAGTCCTTGGTGACTGCCGCACCTCATTTATTTCAGTTGCTATATTTATACAGATAAGAACAAAGGAGAAGCAAAATGCAAAGGAACAGGTGGTACATGTCTTCCATGTCTTCATTAAACCAGAAAGCAAAACAGTTCTTGTTTTTTCTCAACCATGCGTCACTTTGATAGCCCCTTTCCTTGCTTAAGAAGTTTTCTAATCTACAACTCAACTTTCTTCTGATATCAAAAAAGCTACAAATACTCAACTATGATCACTCAGACAGTTCAAGGAAAAGAGCACCCAAGCGTAATTAACAATTCTGGGAAAGGAGTGTGTAGGGCTTGGGGGGGGGGCTATAAGCTACGGAGGGCTGTGTGCACAGGATTACTTCACTGACCTTCTATAACTGCTACTGCTATCTCCAGCACCCTCCGTGAGCTAGAAGAAAGGCCAAGAATGTCAGAGCTATGAGTTAAGGCGCCAGGTGCTATGTCTCAAGGATCCCAGTGTTCCGGGCAGCAACCACACTTTAACTCTCCCGTGTTCGGGACAGCTCCCAACACTGATGTATGCACTTGAGAAGGACACAGCATCACTTGCAAAATGCCAAGAACGTTTAACCTGAATCTGATTGTGAGAAAACTATCAGGCAACTCCAATTGTAGGACAAAGTAACTGTTCTGGACTCTTGAAAAGAACAATATTATGAAAATAAAAGTAATAGAACTGTTCTAGGATAAAGATGACTAAAGAGACATGACAGCTAACTGTTGTATGGATCCTGGATCAAAGTACAAAAAAGTTAGACCTCTTCTTGCTTAGGTTGGCAAAAAATAAAAAAATAAAAAAAATAAAAGTAGGGGTTGGGCGGGGGGAGAAAAAGGAACAAAAAGGCTGCTAAAAGAACTGGGAAATTTGGGACAATTGAGAAATCTGATTTATATTAGATTGTGTGACTGCACCAAGGTGTACAAATACCTGGAGTGTGATATGTTTGTGTAGAATGTCTCAGTTTTTAGGAGACACATGCTGAGGTTCTTAGTGATGTAGTAGTATTTTGTCTTCAATTTATCTCTAAATGTTTAAGAGAAAGAGAGAGGAAGCCAATGTGGCATATGTTATAAATCACTAAAGTAAATATAGCAAAATGTTAATAATTAGAAAACAAATGTGGCAAAATATTAATTAGAAAATCTAGGTGAAGGTTATAAGATTGTTCACTGTATACTGTTTAAACTTTTTATTGTGAGGCTGAGGCAGGAGGATGGCTTAAGCCCAGGAGGATTTTGAGGTTGCAGTGAACTATGGTGATGCCACTTGCACTCTAGCTGGGGCAACAAAGCAAGCTTCTGTCTCCAAAAAAACAGTAGCCAGCGTGGTAGAGTGCACCTGTAGTCCCAGCTACTCAGGAGGCTGAGGTGGCAGAACCACTTGAGCTCAGTTGTTCAATGCTGCAGTGAGCTATGATTGTGCCACTGCATTCCAGACTGGGGAACAGAGCGAGACCCTGTCTATTAAAAAGAAGAAGAAGTCAATAACTAGTCCAAGAGTATATTGAAAGTTTGTGAAAGATCCAGAATGATTCCAAATCTGTTGTATTTTAAAATTATAACCTCTTGTTTTCCATCAAAGTTTATTTGCGTCTCCAAAGAGATTTTTCTTCTTTTTTTCTAATGCTAAGCCCCAGTTTAAACTGTTCACTCCATTTTGGGGGGGAAGAACTTAAACTGCTTACCATCTTCCTGTCTAACATCACTGTTCCTTACCCTTGCCTTCAATATGCTTTTAAAGATTTCTTATCTTGAAACATCTTTACTTGATCCAGCTATTTTCTGCTGGCAACAGTTGCATTATTGTGTCCTTCTCCTAATGAAAAGTACATAACTTCTGGTAATGACAGAGGAGGTAAGTCAGATAGATATCCCTCTGAAGATAACAAAAATGCTTGACGAAGTATTTTTTTTAAATCTTTTTAAAACATGAAAACCATAGAAGAACCAATCTCTGAATTAGGTGAGAATTTTCCAAAATTTATGAAAGATAGTGATCCATAGATTCAAGTTCAACAAAACCCAAGTAGGATACATTTTAAAGTCATACACCCAAGACACATCATAATGACCTGTAGAAAATCAAAGAGAAAATCTTAAAGCAGGGAAAAAAATTAGATTGCCTTCTAAGGAGCAAACATAAGACTGAATGCTAACTTTTCAACAGCAAAAATGGAAACAAGGAGATAGTGGATTGATATCCTACCTGTACTTAAAGAAAATAATTGCTAACATCAAACAACTGAGAGAATTACCATGAGTAGATCTGCATTGAAGGAAATACTAAATGGTATCTTTAGACAGAAAGAAGGACAGAGATGAATGTCTTAATTCCTAGAGTAACCACTAGTCAAATATTTTTTAAAAATGTGTAACTTTCCAGACTAACAGGGGGAAAAAATCCTAAAGAAAAGAAGGCAGAAGTAGAAAGCATGTTACAAGATAAACATTTAAATACGAACATACAAGTAATTATATTAAAAATTAGAGGGTTAACTATTCCAGATAAAAGATGATTATCAGTCTGGATTTTTTTTTTTTTTTTGAGACAGAGTCTCGCTTTGTTGCCCAAGCTAGAGTGAGTGCCATGGTGTCAGCCTAGCTCACAGCTACTCAAACTCCTGGGCTCAAGCAATCCTACTGCCTCAGCCTCCCAAGTAGCTGGGACTACAGGCATGCGCCACCATGCCTGGCTAATTTTTTCTATATATATTAGTTGGCCAATTAATTTATTTCTATTTATGGTAGAGATGGGGTCTTGCTCTTGTTCAGGCAGGTTTCGAACTCCTGATCTTGAGCAATCTGCCCGCCTCGGCCTCCCAGAGTGCTAGGATTACAGGCGTGAGCCACCGTGCCCGGCCTATCAGTCTGGATTTTTTCAAAAACTATATGCTAGTAAGAAGAACACATTTAAGAAACAAACAAAAATGTTGAAAGCAAAAGTTTGGAAAAGACAGACTTTGTAAACATCAGCCAATAGGAAGTTGATACAAATTGGGTATCCCTTATCATAAATGCTTGGGACCAGTAGTGTTTCAGATTTTGAATTTTTTTTCTTCAAATTTTTTAATAGAGTTGGTCATTGAACAATGCAGGGGTTGGGAGCACTAAACCACTGCACAGTTGAAAATCCATGTATAATTTTTTGCTGACCCCAAACTTAACTACTAATAACCTACTAATTTTTTTTTTTTTTTTTTTTTTTTTTTTTTTTAGATAGAGTCTCACTTTGTTACCCAGGCTAGAGTGAGTGCTGTGGGCATCAGCCTAGCTCACAGGAACCTCAATCTCCTGGGCTCAAGCAATCCTACTGCCTCAGCCTCCCAAGTAGCTAGGACTACAGGCATGCGCCACCATGCCCAGCTAATTTTTTTTCTATATATATTAGTTGGCCAATTAATTTCTTTCTATTTATAGTAGAGACAGTCTTGCTCTTGCCCAGGCTGGTTTCGAACTCCCGACCTCGAGCAATCCGCCCGCCTACCTCGGCCTCACCAGAGTGCTAGGATTACAGGCATGAGCCACTGCGCCCAGCCCTGTGGGAGATTTTTAACACGCTTCTCATGGCAACTAATGTAACAAGCAGAGAGAATATCAGTAGGAGTGTAGAAGATTTGACCAACACAGTTCACAAATTTGATCTAACAGACAAACATACAGGATTGGTCCCAACAAATGTAAAATATACATTTTTAAAAGTATCCATCTCCGTGCTGGAATTATCTAACCACAATAAAAAAAAAAATCCATGGATAGTCATAAAATTTGATCATATACTGCCCAGAGAACAAGCTTCAATATCATTTCAAAGGACTGAAATTATAGAGTGTATTCTCTGACCACATTGCAATGTAACTAGAAGTGAAAGGCAAAAGGATAATTAGAAAATCATCATATGTGTGGAAATTAATAAATACACTGTGAGGCCAGTGTAGTGGCTCAAGTTCGTAATCCCAGTGCTTTGGAAGGCCAGGCAGGAGGATCACTTGAGCCTAAGAATTTGAGACCAGCCCAGGAAACATAGGAAAACCCTTTTTCTACAAAAAATAAATTAAAAAAAAAAATTAGCCAGATACAGTGGTACTCAGGTGTACTCCTATCTACTCAGGAGGTTGAAATGGGAATTGCTTGAGTCCAGGAGTTCAAGACTGCAGTGAGCTATGATGACACCACTGCACTTCAGCCTGAACAACAGAATGAGACCCCATCTCAATGAATGAATGAGTGAATGAATAAACTGACTTTGAAATAAGCCAAGGGTCAAGAAGAAATTATAATGATTATGAAAATATAGTGTGTCACAACTTGTGAAAAACAGCCAAAAAAGTGATTAAAGGGAAATTTATAGAATTAAATGCATTTATTAGGAAAGAAGAAGGGTTGAAAATAAGCCAAGGGTATGTCTCATTAAGTTAGGAAAAGAAGGAAGGGGATAAAAAGCAAAAATGAATGAAATATAAAATAAAAATACAATGGAGTGATTCACAAAGCCAAAAGCTGGTTCTTACATAAACTTATAAAATTTAAATTCTGGTAATGTAAAGAAAAAAAGAGAGAAGGTACAAATAATATTAAGAATAAATAAGAATTTTATACATCTTACAGACATTAAAAATAAGAGTTATTAGGAACAGCTTGAGGCCAAATATTTGAAAATATAAGTGAAAGTAAAAATGCAATTTACAAAAAACTGATGCAAAATATTAGCAAAGTGGATATAGTAATATATCAAAAAGGTAATTCATTATGACAAAATTGGCTTATTCTAGGGATAGATGGTTAGATATTGGAAAAGCCAGTTAATAACGTGCAATATTAACAGATTAAAGAAAGAAAATCCAGGCATGGGGGCTCAGGCCTGTAATCCCAGGGACTTGGAAAACTGAGGCAAGAGGATCCCTGAGCCCAGGAGTTCAAGACCAGCCTGGGAAACATAGTGAGACGCTATCTCTACAAAAAATTAAAGGCTGGTTACTGTGGCTCACACCTGTAATCCTGCCTCACACCAGCCTCCTAGCTGAGGCTGGTGGATTGCTTGAGCTCAGGAGTTTGAGACTAACCTGAGCAAGGGTGAGACCCCATCTCAACCAAAAAGAAAGAAAGAAAAAAAAAACCCAGCCAGTCATGCAGTTATCTTTTACTGCCATTTTGAAGCAAAAGGATTAGGCGTGCACCTGTAGTCCTAGCTACCCAGGAGGCTGAGGCAGAAGGATCGCTTAGAGCCCAGGAGTTGGAGGTTGTTGCAGTGAGCTACAATGATGCCACTGCACTCTACCTAGGGCGGCAGGGTGAGACTGTCTCAACATAAAAAACAAACAAGGCAATTGAACACCCCTCCTCACAACTCCCCACCCTTCATTAAAAAAAATCAAAGAATTAAAAAATTAGCCGGACATGGTGCTGCACACCTGTAGTCTCAGCTACTTGGGAGGCTGAGACAGGAGGATGGCTTCAGCCCAGAAGCTTGATGTTGCAGTGAGCTATAATTGCACCACTGTACTCTAGCCTGGGGGACAGAATAAGACCTTATCTCAAAAGAAAAAAAATTATTAGAATTCATGAGAGAGTTTTGCTTGGTTTGGAGGCACAATATCAATGTCAGCAATAAACAATTACATTTTTAAAAGACTCATTATTTAAAATTATTAGTATTCAATCAAATGTAAACTGGTTATATATTTCTACACCACAAAAAACACCTTTACAATGACATAAAAAATGTCAGGTATCTAGGAATAAATCTAATAAATATGTGGGAAACCATACATGGAAAACACAAAACTTTATTGGGAGAATTTTAAAAGGCCTACACTAATGGGGAAATATCATGTTAATGAATCTTAAAAATTCAATATTTTAAAGATAGCAGTTCATTCTAAGTTGATCTATTTGTTTAACACAGTCTTAATCAAAATACTAACCATCTTTTTGGTGCAGAACTTGAAAAAACTCATTAAAATTTTATAAAAAAAATTAAAAAATAAAAAATAAAAAAAAATAAAAATAAAATAAAATAAAAAAAGAAAAAAAAATAACACAAGACAGACACTAGTGAAAAAAAAAAAAAGAAAATTTTATATGAGCTACAAATGACCAAGAATAACTAAAAATTTTTGAAGAAGAAGAACAAGGTATCAGCACTTATTCTAAGGTACATTCTAAGGCTAGGCCATAAAAGAGATTGTGGCCTCTATCTTCCCCTCCCTTGGATCATTTGCTCTTGAGAAATTCAGTAGTATCTTGAATATGCTTAAGCAGCCCTGAGGAGAAGTCCACATGGCAAGGAACTGAGGCCTCCTGACAACACCTGCACCAGTTTGCTGTCTATTTGAGTCATCCATCTTGGAATGTGATCCTTCAGTCCCAGTCGAGCCTGAAATGACTGCATCCCCAGCTGATAATCTTGACTGCAACCTTACGAGACCCTGATCCAGAACCACCCACTTAAACTACTCCCTACTTCCTGACTCACAAAATTGTGTAAGATAATAAATGTTTATTTTTGTGTTATGCTCCTAAGTGATTTGTTACACAGCAATAGATCATGAATACAAAGGAGCAAGAAAGTAGGGAATTGAGGAATCTGTGACTTAGTCTGAAACATGGCTTTAGGGGAGAGGATTTCCAAGGGATAAACTAGAGAGCAAAAAGTAGGCTGAAATACTCAGGCAAAAAAGGAAGAGTTCTCAGAGCTGTACTGAGATAAGAAAGGGCTATGTTCTGAAAAGACTCCATACAGGACTCTCCAACAAGGCTTTATCAGGGACACAGCATTTGGGCCAGGTGCAGTGGCTCATGCCTGTAATCTTAGCACTCTGAGAGGCCGAGGCAGGAGGATAGCTCAAGGTCAGGAGTTTGAAACCAGCCTGAGCAAGAGCGAGACCCCATCTGTACTAAAAACAGAAACAAATTAATTGGCCAACTAAAAATATATAGAAAAAATTAGCCAGGCATGGTGGTGTGTGCCTGTAGTCCCAGCTACTTGGGAGGCTGAGGCAGAAAGATTGCTTGAGCCCAGGAGTTTGACCTTGCTGTGAGCTAGGCTGATGGCGCAGCACTCTAGCCTGGGCAACAGAGTGAGATTCTGTCTCAAAAAAAAAAAAAGGACACAGCATTTGCTCTCAAGATATATCACTGGAATCCCAACTCTATGCCATGCATGGACCAATAATAAGGATACTGAGATGAAAACATAGGAGGCCCTAAAGGACACACAGTCTAGTGGGTAAACAAGCAAATTAACATTTGCAATCCAATATAAATCCTGAACTACTGTAAAATGACAGAGATCGATTTTTAAAAAAGAGCTATTAGCCCTAAAATAAATTTGGGATACTTCCTAATGAAGGTGGCATCCAAGCTGAGTTTTGAAAGATGAGAGGAATTGAAGGAATGGTAGTGAAGGAAGGAGCAGAAGAATCGGCATATGGGACAAGAAGGAGACATGAGAGAGAATGTTGCAGTCAAGAAACTACAAGTATGCTGCAAGAGAAAAGGGGTGCTGAGGGATGAGACTGGAGAGGTAGCCTGGAGTTTCCCGTGTGTGTTGTAGTAAGAAAGAGGCAGAGAGATCAGTTAGGGAGCCACTGATGTGATAAGAGTGAGGTGGAGTGCGAAGGGATGAATTACAGAAGTAGAAGCCATAGGTCTTAGTCATCAGATGGATATAGGATCATTACATTCATTGATATGCAGAATACAGATGGAGGAACAGATTCATGGTGAGGAAAGGATTAGAGCTGACTTCAGAGTTAGGAACCTTGTCACTTATCTCTAGTTAGAACGGCTTTTATCAAAAAGTCCCAAAACAACAAATATTGGTGCAGATGTGGATAGATAAGCACACTCATACACTGCTGGTGGGACTGCAAATTAGTACAACCTCTGTGGACAGTAGTATGGAGATAC
Organism: Microcebus murinus; assembly: GCF_040939455.1. Lineage (NCBI taxonomy): Eukaryota > Metazoa > Chordata > Mammalia > Primates > Cheirogaleidae > Microcebus > Microcebus murinus. The sequence goes on from NC_134109.1 coordinate 95,429,075, forward strand.
CTCAAAGAACTAAAAGTAGAACTGCCATTTTTTAAAATTTTTATTGTTTTTATTTCAGCATATTATGGGGGTACAAATGTTAAGGTTACAGATATTGCCCATGCCCCCCTCCCCCCTCGAGTCAGAGCTTCAAGCGTGACCATCCCCCTAACGTTGCACATCTCATTCATTCTGTTTGTATATACCCATCTCTAGAACTACCATTTGATCCAGCAATCCCACTACTGGGTATCTTCCCAAAGGAAAAAAAAGACATGCTCTAAAAAAGACATCTCACTAAAATGTTTATAGTAGTACAATTCACAATTACAATGATGTGGAAACAACCCAAGGGCCCATCAATATGATTAATAAAATGTGGTATATGTATACCATGGAGTACTATTCAGCCACAAAAAACAATGGTGAACTAATACCTCTTATATTATCCTGGATGGACCTGGAGCCCATTTTCCTAAGTGAAGTATCACAAGAATGGTAAAACTTAGCCAAATACACCAGAAAAGTGTTCAAAACAAAGGGAAAAAATAAAAAATAAGAGGAAAAAAAAAAGAATGGAAAAACAAACAGCACATGTACTCACCATTAAATTGGTACTAATTGATCAACATTAATTGTACATGTGGGAAGTAACATTCATAGGGTGTCAGGCAGGTGGGGGGGGGAGGAGGGGATGGGTAAATCCACACCTAATGGATGTGGTGTGCACTCTCTGGGGGATGGGCATGCTTGTCGGGCAGTACAAAGGCAATTTATGTAACCAAAGCATTTGTACCCCTGTAATACTATGGAAAAAAAGAGTTAGGAGTCTTAAGGATCAAGAATATGCTAAAAAGGCCAGGTGCGGTGGTTCACGCCTGTAATCCTAGCACTCCAGGAGGCCAAGGCGGGTGGATTGCTCGAGGTCAGGAGTTCGAAACCAGCCTGAGCAAGAGCGAGACCTCATCTCTACTATTAATAGAAAGAAATTAATTGGCCAACTAATATATATAGAAAATATTAGCCGGGCAGGGTGGCACATGCCTGTAGTCCCAGCTACTCAGGAGGCTGAGGCAGCAGGATTGCTTGAGCCCAGGAGTTTGAGGTTATTGTGAGTTAGACTAACGCCACGGCACTCACTCTAGCCTGGGCAACAAAGCAAGACTCTGTCTCAAAAAAAAAAAAAAAAAAAAAAAAAAGAATATGCTAAAGAAAGAGCTAGGCACAGTGGCATGTGTCTGTAATTCCAGCTACATGGGGGTATCACTTTAGGCCAGGAATTTGAGCCCAACCTGGATAACATAGTGAGACCCCATCTGTAAAACTGACCCCCCAAAAAGAATATGCTAAGAAGAAAAGAACTGGCAGGGAGGGAACTTGTGAACTTCTTTTCCTATTTCTCTCTTCCCTTTCATGGTTAAACTTTCCAAAACAGGTGTCTATCTTTGCTATTTCTTCTCCTTCATCTCACAGATTCCTCCTTAACCCACTTTTGCATGGCTTCTGCCCCTACTACTGCACTGAATTTGGTCTTCCTAAATTCACCAATGACCTGTTACCTGTTCAATTCCCTGTATGCTTTTAAGTCATATGATATCCTATGTCCCTGCCAACCACCCCCTCAGTATTTGATGTTGATGACACTCCCTATTTGAAACTCCTTTCCTTCAGTTTCTAGGATGTCAATATCTTCCCATTTTCCCCCCAGCTCTGTAAATATACTGTATTCTTTGTAGATTCTCTTCTTTGTCCATCATCCAAATGTTTCCGTTTCTAGGGTTGTATGGTAGATACAGAGGTTGGCTCAATAAACATCCATTTCAATCCTCCCTTTCCTACCTTTCTTCTACTGTAAAGGCTGCAAAGATGAAATTCTCAATTCTTTATCTTTCCTTGAAGTTAGGGAAGGCCATTGGATTCAGTTGGGACCATGAGATATGGTAGAAATCCTAGGAGAGAGTTTCCCTTTCCCTTGAAAAGACAACCTGACAGAGGAAAGGGTTTTGTCCTTTGTTCTCATCCTTTTTTTTTTGCTTAGAACATGTATGTAAAGTTGGAAGCACAGCTATGATATTTTTTGGAGACAGGGTCTCACTCTGTTATCTGAGCTAGAGTGCAGTGGCATCATCATAGTTCATTGCAGCCTCAAACTCCTGGGCTCAAGCGACCTTCCTGTCTCAGCCTCCCAAGCAGCTGGGACTATAGGCACACACCACCACACCTGGCTATTTTATTTTAATTTTTGTAGAGGTGGAGTCTCACTGTGTTGCCCAGGCTGGTCTTGAACTCCTGGCCTCAAGCAATCCCCTCCCCACCCCCCACCCTCCCACACCCCCACCCCCCAGATCCTCCTCCCAAAGTGCTGGGATTACTGCACCTGGCCAGCTGATTTTTTTTTTTTTTTGAGACAGAGTCTCGCTTTGTTGCTCAGGCTACAGTGAGTGCTATGGCGTCAGCCTAGCTCACAGCAACCTCAAACTCCTGGGCTGAAGCAATCCTATTGCCTCAGCCTCCCGAGTAGCTAGGACTACAGGCATGCCACCATGCCTGGATAATTTTTTCTGTATATATTAGTTGGCCAATTAATTTCTTTCTATTTATAGGAAAGACAGGGTCTTGCTCTTGCTCAGGCTGGTTTCGAACTCCTGACCTTGAGCAATCTGCCTTCCTTGGCCTCCCAGAGTGCTAGGATTACAGGTGTGAGCCACTGTGCCCGGCCTAGCTATGATCTTTTTTTTTTTTGATACAGTCTCATTTTGTTGCCCAGGCTAGAGTGATTATGATCTTTTGATCATAAGTTTGAAACCTACTTGACAAAAATGGTGTCAGAAGAAGACTATGGTTACCTGATGGCATCTTTAAGCTGTATCAACAATGGAAGCTTATCTCCAGTCTTCTCGTTGCATACAATAACTAAATCATAATGTACTTAAACTATTTTTAGTCAAGTTAAAATCCTAACTGATAAAAGTTTGTGTTATTGGACATTTATTCTTCTCATTCTCCATTACTCTACAGGGAAATCTGATCTACCACCTTGACTATAATCATCACCCACGTAGAGTTGACTTGTAAAATCCTCATCTCTGTCCAGACCTTTCTGCTGAGTTATGGACTCATATATCCAGCTGCCTACTGTAAAGTTCCACTTAGATGTCCACATCAATGAAATTTACTGTATGCAAATTTTCTTAAAATATCAAAGCTGATATATTTTAGTGAGCATAACATTTTAAATAATAAAAATACAAAGGCTATTTTTAGACAAAACACTAATAGTCTAGATCTGATTTTTACTTAATTATCTCCAAATTTACTTTAAGCTTTCCCATGGTTGTAAAGTCACACAACAATGGAGGTAGAGATTTATCATCTCAGGGTAGCAGAAATTTCTGGGTTGAATAATATATGGTCGTAGAATGGTTATTTGCTGCCGGAAATTCAGATTGGGACACAGACCCTGAGGACTACAAGCTCCTCTAGAATGTTTCTACCTGATTCCAAGAAGGGTAGACTGTCCTTCTTATCGCAGAGTAGGCAACCCTAAGTCAACACATTTCAGCTGAAATTTTTATCAGCATTTTTTTTTGGTTTAGTTCTGCTACAGCTTTATTGCCATTTTAGTAATGATACATTCTTCTTGAATATTCTATTTATTTATTTATTTTATTTTTAAAGGCTGGTCAAATGAAGCAGTGGGAGTGGAGAAGGAACAAAGGAATCTGTAACTGGCTGTCATCAGTTAGTTATAAACACCCCTGCACTCGGACCAACCTCTTCTTGAACATTTTCATTTAAAGCATAAAAATGTTCACCAATGTTTTGATGTATAGTTGAACTACCATAAACTGAAGGCTTGTTTAGGTTCAAAGATTGGTGAGAGTGATCACATAGTGATTCATTATTCATTATTAAACCTGTATAAAAGCAGTAACCAAATATACACAAGATCAATGATCTGGATAAATATGGTTCCCCAAAGCCTACCTTTATCTTCATGGTGGTACACCCCAAGGTCAACAGTCTGAGATGAGATGCCCATGGGAATGAAAATTCTGCCAGGTCAGTGGTGCCAGAGCAATGGAGTAGCTGCCTTTTGTATCACTGAAGGTGAGGCAAGTGAGGCAACCACAGTTCTGCTCTAGGATCCACCCTATCATCATATGAGGAAATCCCTACTGTAATTAAAGCCACACTCTAATACTCTGTGGGCCAGTTCATATGGTTTCAACAAACCTACTTGAAGTTTCAGAGCATCAGGACTAGCCATTGGCTTTTCAAAGGGATAAAGCCTTTTCTTTGAATTTCGGAACTCACATTTCTTCGGCTTGAGTAATACTTAATTAAATTACAAATTAGAGTAACATGTACAACTGGAAAAACAGGTTTTGGAACAAATCCATCTGATTCATAGCAAGCATACATCCCAACTTCTGGCAGCAGAAGTGCATGATTATGTTAGAGAGTAGCCTACCAGCTGTAAGTGTTCAGTATGGCGTGCGTATCAGCCTGTTTTACAAAGGGAAGAGTGAATATAGCTCACTACGGTGCTTAGGTAGGAGGAGGAAGATCACAAACATTTCTACTATTTTTTTTAATTTTAAAAATTCTTCTAATTTTTTTTTTTTTTGAGACAAGGTCTCGCTCTGTCGCCTGGGTTAGAGTGCAGTGATATTATCAAAGCTCACTACAACCTCAAACTTCTAGGCTCAAGTGATCCTCTTGCCCCAGCCTCCCAAGTAGATGGGACTACAGGTATGTGCCACCATGCCCAGCTAATTTTTCTATTTTTTGTAGAGACAGGGGTGTTGCTACGTTGCCTGGACTAATCTTGAACTCCTGGCCTCAAGCGACCCTCCCACCTCTGCCTCCCAAAAGTGCTAGGATCACAGGCGTGAGCCACCACACCCAACCCACTTCTACTCCTTATAGGTATGTAAATAATATGAATGAGAATAATATAAATAATAATATAAATAATATTTGTTCTGTGCTTGCGTTTGAGAGGATCTCTCCATCTGTTGTATTTTTTGTAATTACTTTGTATAGCTGCCATATCCCAAGGATAAGTTCCTCACTTGTTATCATGAATTCTCCATCAATAACTCTTAAGTGGATACCCATGGCAGAGATACTGCTATATGTTCACTTTCCTCTTCTTGGGTTCCCAGGCAGTTAGGCTGCAACCTGTCTAGCAGTTTGGCTAATGGAATGTGGGTGGAACTGATGTCAGCCATTTTCTGGCCTGGCCCTTAAAAACTCACTGGGCACTCTTCCAATCTTATCTTTGCCACCATTTCCTTATAGCTTGCTGATCTAGATGGTTTAGCTACGAGATGGTGGAAGTCACTTGAACCACAAGAACCGTCACAGAGTTGAGAAATAAACTTTTGTGATATTAAGTCACTACAGTTTGGGGCTTTGTCAGTTGTGACAGATAGGGTTGATTACTGTGAATAATACAACAGCTCACATAATACTAGGAACCAATAAGATCAGTTGCCTGTAGGAAGAACTGGGTAGTTGCAGGACAGTTGTGGGATGGAAAGCTGTCATGATGTGCCCTTCTGTATTCTAAATATATATACACATACATATTTGTGTGAATATACCCAGATCAAAATACAGAACATTTTTAGCACCCAAGAAGACCCCCTTATACTTCTTTCCAATCAATACCCACCCTCCTAGAGATAACCAGTATTCTGAGTTATATCATGATCCATTAATTTTGCTTGTTCCTGAACTTTCATATAAATGGGTTCATATTTTTGGTCTTTCACATAACATTTGTGAGATTCATCTTTGTTGTTGCATGTATAAACAGTTTATTCTTTTTAAATTGCTGTATAATGTAACATTGTATGAATTTACCACATTTGTTTAGTCATTTGACTTTTAATGGACATTTGGGCTTGTGATATTGTGCAATACATACAGTATTTGGTCTTCCTTCCTGTAGAATGTCCAAAGTGATAAATGTCTTTTTTTTTTTTTCTCGATAAATGTCTTTTTGTATGCTAGTGAGATGATTGATGGCTGGCTACCCTTAGGTAGCTTCAGGATGGGCCTGGTCACTGGAGAGACCTAGCCATGACTAAAAGGTTGGGACTTTCAGCCCCACCCCCAGTATCAGGGGAGGAGAAAAGAGAGGGCCTGAAAGTTGAGTTGATCACTAATGGCCAATGATTTGACCAACCATATCTAGGTATTGATCAATCATATCTAGGTAATGAAGCTTTTGTTAAAAACCCAAAAAGACTGGGTCGGGGAGCTTCCAGATAGTTAAACACATCGAGATTTCTGGAGAGAGCATGGAAGCTCTGCACTCCTTCCCTTATGCCTTATATCATTTATAATAAACTACTAAATATAAGTAGTATTTCCCTGGGTTCTGTGAGCTGCTCTAGCAAATTAATCAAACCTAAGGAAGGAGTTGTGGGAACTCCAATCTATAGCCGGTCAGAAGCACAAGTAAATTAACCTATTGCTTGCTATTGGCATTGGAAATGGGGGGTGGGGCAGTCTTATGGGACTGCACCCTCTACCCAAGGTATCTGATAGTATCTCCAGGTAGATAGTGTCATAACTGAATTGAATTAGAGGACTCCCAGCTACTGTCTCCTGCAGAATTGATTGTTGGCTTGGCATGTGGGGGAACACCACCCCCCCAGCTCTAGTCACAGAAGTATTCTGTGTCCATTGCTGAGTGAGATAATAGGAAAAACACTTTAGTTTTGTTTTTTCCCTATGTTCTCAGGGGACTGTTTGCAGTTTGGGACTGTTATGAATAAAGCTAAGACATAAAGCTATGGAAATTCTTGTATGTGTCTTTTGTCTCTTGGTAGACACATACACTCAGTTTTTAAAAATATATCTAGGCCGGGCTCGGTGGCTCACGCCTGTAATCCTAGCACTCTGGGAGGCCTAGGCGGGCGGATTGCTCGAGGTCAGGAGTTCAAAACCAGCCTGAGCAAGAGCGAGACCCCGTCTCTACTATAAATAGAAAGTAATTAATTGGCCAACTATTATATAAAGTAGCCGGGCATGGCGTAGTCCCAGCTACTTGGGAGGCTGAGGAAGAAGGATTGCTTGAGCCCAGGAGTTTGAGGTTGCTGTGAGCTAGGCTGATGTCATGGCACTCATTCTAGCCTGGGCAACAAAGCAAGACTCTGTCTCAAAAAAAAAAAAAAAAAAAAAAAAATATATATATATATATATATATATATATTTAGAAGTCGAATTACTGGGCATCAGCTAGATGTATGTTTACCTCTAGTAAACTCTACTAAACAATTTTCCAAAATGGCTGAAACAGTTTACACTGCCACCTGCAATGCATGGAAACTGTGCTGCTCCACATCCTTTCCAATATTTCGTATTTAACAATTCTAATACTTACATAGTAATATATCTCATTGTGATTTTAATTTGCATTTCTTTGATAACTAATGATGTTAAGTACCTTTTCATATGTTTATTGGCAATTTGGATATTCCCTTTTGTGGAGTACCTGTTCAAGTTTTGTGCTAGTATTAATTTGTTCTCTCTTTCTTATTGATTTATAGGAATCCCTTACATATTCTGGATATAAGCCCTTTATTGGAGATATGTCCTTCTCTTAATGTGTGCCTTTCCTGTTTACTCTCTGTAAGATATGGTTTGATGAACAGAAGTTCTTAATTTTAATGAAATATAATTTATCATTTTTTTCTTTTGTAATTAGTAATGTCTGTGTCCTACTTAAGAAATTTCTTGGGGGGAGGGAAAGCGAGGGCAATATATGTAACCTTAACATTTGTACCCCCATAATATGGTGAAAAAAAATTTAATAAAGGAAAAAAAAAAGAAATTTCTCCATTGCAAGAGTGTTAAGATATCCTCCTTTGTTTTACTTTTTCTTTCTTTGTTAGAGACAAAGTCTCATTCCATGGCCCAGGCTGGAGTGCAGTGGTGCAATCATACCTCACTGCAGCCTCAAACTCCTGGCCTCAAGCAATCCTCCTACATTGGCCTTCCAAGGTGAGGCACCGTGCCTGGCCTGCCTCCTTTGTTGTCTTCTACAAGTTTTGTTGTTTAAGATTTTACATTTAGGTATGATCCAATTGTGACCTATGATCTATGTGGAATTAATTTTTTATATGGTATGAAGTGGGGAATCATGGTTCATTTTTTATCCAGTTGAATATACAAACTGATCCAGTCCCATTTATTGAAAAGATTATTCTTTCTTCATTGAATTGTAGTGGCATCTCTATTGTAAATCAAATAATTATGTATATGTGTGTCCTAATCTGTTTGTGCTGCTATAGCAAATTACCTGAGACTGGGTAGTTTATAAAGAACAGACATTTAGGCCTGGCACAGTGGCTCACACCTGTAATTCTAGCAATCTGGGATGTTGAGGCATACGGATTGCTTGAGCTCAGGAGTTTGAGACCAGCCTGAGCAAGATGGAGACCCCATCTCTACTAAAAATAGAAATAAATTAATTGGCCAACTAAAAAATACATAGAAAAAATCAGCCGTGCATGGTGGCATGTGCCTGTAATCTCAGCTACTTGGGAGGCTGAGGCAGGAAGATCACTTGAACCCAGGAGTCTGAGGTTGCTGTGAGCTAGGCTGATGCCACGGCACTCACTCACTCTAGGCTGGGCAACAGAGTGAGACTCTGTCTCCAAAAAAAAAAAAAAAAGACATTTATTTCTTACAGTTCTGGCGGCTGGAAGTCCAAGATGAAGCATCAGAAGGTTCAATGTCTGCAGAGGGCTCAGTCACCACTTCTGAGACATTACCTTATTGCTGCATCCTCTGGAGGGGACAAACACTGTGTCCTCACTTGGTGGAAGGGACAGATAGCAGAAAAGGGCCTAGTTAATTTCTTCCAGCCCCCCATATGCTGGGGTTAAGATAACTGTTGCATTAGGGATTAAGTTTCAAAGTGAATTTTGGTGGGGACACGAACATTCAAACCACAGCAATGTGGGTCTACTTCTGGACTCCCTATTCCATTCCCTTGTGTTTTTTTGTCAGTCTTTCTGCCCATACCACGCTGCCTTAATTACAGCCACATGCTGCACAATGTATCGGTCACTGCCAGGCTGCATATAGGACAATGCTCCCGTAAGATTATAATGGAACTGAAAAATTCCCATGGCCTGGTGATATCACAGCCAACCTAACACTGTTACTCATAACATTGTTTGCGGTGATGCTGGTGAAAAGAAACGTACTGCGTTGCCGGTCATGTGAAAGTCTAGCACGTACAATTATGCACAGCACGTAATACTTGATAATGATAATAAATGACTGTTACTGTTTTATGTATTTACTATATCATACTTTTTATTGTTATTTTAGGCGTACCCCTTCTACTTGTAAGAAGAAGTTAATTATAAAACAGCCTCAGGCAGGTCCTTCAGGAGGTATTCCTGAAGAAAGAAAGCATTCTTAGGAGGTGACAGCTCCATGCATGTTAATGCCTCTGAAGATCTTCCAGCTGGACAGGAGATGGAGGTGGAAGACACTACTATCGTGAGCCTGACCCTGTGTAGGCTTAAGCTAATGTGTGTGTTTGTTTCTTAGCTTTTAACCAAAAAGTTTAAAAAGTTAAAAAAAACCAAACTTTAAAAATAGAAAAAAAAGGCCGGGCGTGGTGGCTCACGCCTGTAATCCTAGCACTCTGGGAGGCCGAGGCGGGCGGATTGCTCAAGGTCAGGAGTTCAAAACCAGCCTGAGCGAGACCCCGTCTCTACCATAAAAATAGAAAGAAATTAATTGGCCAACTAATATATATAATATAAAAATCAGCCGGGCATGGTGGCTCGTGCCTGTAGTCCCAGCTACTCGGGAGGCTGGGGCAGGAGGATCGCTTGAGCCCAGGAGTTTGAGGTTGCTGTGAGCTAGGCTGACACCACGGCACTCACTCTAGCCTAGGCAAGAAAGCGAGACTCTGTCTCAAAAAAAAAAAAAAATATTTTTGTACAGCTGCACTATATGTTTCTGTTTTAAGATAAGTGTTCTTATAAAAGAGTCAAAAAGTTGAAAAACATTAAAAAGGTTATAAAGTGAAAGAGTTAAGTAAGTTAAGGTTAATTTACTATTGGAGAAACAAAAATTTTTTAAATAAATTCAGTGTAACCTAATTGTTCAATCATTATAAAGTTTATAGAAGTGTACAGTAATGTTCTAGGCCAGGGGTCCTCAAACTTTTTAAACAGGGGGCCAGTTTACTGTCCCTCAGACTGTTGGAGGGCCGGACTATAGTTAAAAAAAAAAACTATGAACCAATTCCTATGCACACTGCACATATCTTATTTTGAAGTAAAAAAACAAACAGGCAAAAACACCCGGATGTGGCCCGAGAACTGTAGTTTGAGGACTCCTGTTCGGGGCCTTGACATTTACTCACCACCCACTCACTGACTCACCCATAGCAAATTCCAGTCCTGCAATCTCCATTCATGCGTGGTAAGTGCCCTACACATGTGTACCATTTTTATTTTTTATACCACATTTTTACTGTACCTTTTCTGTGTTTAGATATGTTAGATACACAAATACTTACTATTGTATTATAATTACCTACAGCATTCAGTATGGTAACATGCTATACAGGTTTGTAGCCTAGGAGCAATGGGCTATACTTTATAGCCTAGGTATGTAGTAGACAACATCGTCTAGGTCTGTGTAAGTACACTCTGTAATGTTCATACAATGATGACAAAATCACCTAAGGTGCATTTCTAATCTTTCAACCCATTTCTAATGCACCCACACAACTTGCTGGGATTTTGATTGGGTTTCATTGAATCTATAGATCAATTTGGAAAGAAATGTCATGTTAAAAATATTGAATTTTCTGATCTTAAAAATGGTATATCTAAGTATTCTTTAATTTTTTTTAGCATTTTTAAATAGTTTTCATTGTACATGTATAAATATTTTTGTTAGATTTATTCCTAGGTATATCATTTTCAAATGCTATCATAAATGGTATTATTTTTGTTTTAATGTCAAATTGTTTGTTGCTAGTTCATGGAAATACAATTTGTTTTCATGTATTAAACTCTTATCCACCAACCTTGCTAAAGTAAGTTATTAATTATTAATTATACATTAATTTTGGATTTTCTTTGGATTATGACATACACAATCATGTCATCTATGAACAAAGACAGTTTTGCTTCTTCTCTTTTAATATTTATACCTTTTATTTCTTTTTCTTGCCTTTATTTTACTAACTAAATACCTTCAGCATAATTAATAGAATTAATGATAATGAACATTAGTATCTTATTGCCAACATCATGAGAAAATTATTTAATGTTTCATAATAAACTATGATATTAGTGAGAGATTTTGTTAATGTTTTTTTCTCAGATTAGGAAAGTTTCTTTGTATTTTTGTATTCCAATTACTGTGTAATTTTGGTTTTTTTTTTTTTGAGACAGGGTCTTGCACTATGTTGCCCAGGTTGGAGTGCAATGACTACTCACAAGTGCCATCATAGTGCACTATAGCCCTGAACTCCCAGGCTTAAGTGGTCCTCCTGCCTCAGCCTCCCAAGCATCTGGAACTACAGAGGCATGCTGCCATGCCCAGTTTCCTATTATATTTTAGTTTCAGTTTGTGTTTTTATGAGTGAGGTTGAGTAAATCTCTTCATGTATTTTAAGTCCCATGTGTATTTTTTTTGTGGACTGCCTTTCATATTCTCTGATAACTTTTTAATAGGTTGTTGAGCTTTTTCTTACAGATTTAGAGAAATTCTGTACATATTAGGAAATTCTTTCTGTTACAAGTTTCAAATATTTTATCCCAGGTTGTCCACAGAGTAAAAAGCTTTTTAAAAAAGTAACAATAGGCCGGGCATGGTGGCTCACGCCTATAATCCTAGCACTCTGGGAGGCTGACACGGGTGGATTGCTCAAAGTCAGAAGTTCAAAAACAGCCTGAGCAAGAGCGAGACCCTGTCTCTACTATAAATAGGAAAAAATTAATTGGCCAACTAAATATATATATACAAAAAATTAGCCGGGCATGGTGGTGCATGCCTGTAGTCCCAGCTACTAGGGAGGCTGAGGCAGCAGGATTGCTTGAGCTCAGGAGATTGAGGTTGCTGTGAGCTAGGCTGACGCCATGGCACTCATTGTATCCTGGGCAACAAAGTGAGAGACTCTGTCTCAAAAAGAAAAAGTAACAATAAAAACAATTTAGGGGGGCCACCCGGTGGGTGGGGTGCCAGCCCAGCCCCGCTGGGGTTCCCAGAGAATTCCTTCCCCATGCCATAAGCTGCCCTGGGCGGGCACCTCAGCCGCAATAACCACTTGGCCACAGGCAGGGAGACTGCAGGGCTGCCTGCCCGGGCGTCTTCACACACAATCTCACACTCACACTCCAACACTTTCACCCGCGTGCTCTCTCCTGCATGCTCAGACACACTTACACACTCAGCTTCCTGGGCAGGCTGGGGAGGAGACAGAACTAGCTTTCCTCCACCCCCACCCCTGCGGCCTGGTCATCAGCCATAGCAGTGCGCTTCAGACTTTTGCTGACACCTGCCATGTGCAAGGGACTGAAGGGGAGACGCCTGGGGGACGCAGCCAGCCGACGTGTCCTGGTCTGGTGAAGCAGGGGATAGAGCAGTCTGTTGCCGGGACCGCTGGTCACAGAAGCCTGATGCCCGCCCTTCTAAGTTCGGCCTTCTTGGAAAGTAGCCCCTGGCTCCGGAGCCCTGAAACCAAGGGCCTCTACCCCAGTCTTCCCAGGCTGACGCCCCATCTCCCAGTGTCCCCCTCCCCCGAGGTGCAGGTAATCTGTGGCCCCGCCCAGGGCACCTTCCCAGGCAAAGTGAAAAGCAAGCCATGGAGCAAGCTCCCTGGAATGCCAGCTCCAGCGTTCTAACTGGGCAGAGAAGCTCCCACCGCCTCAGGGCCTCAGTGTCCTTGCTGACCCTTGCGTGAGGACTGAGAATGCAGAGCCGCGTCAGTCAGGTCCTGGCAGGTAACTGGCAGCACATCCGCAGCAGGTGACTAGAGAGTGGTTAGTAAACGGATGGACCTGCAGAGGCGTCCAGGTGTCCAGCAGTGTTAAGGAACCACCAAGGGTGTGCAGTGCTGGAGCTAGCAACTGCGGGGAGCTGTTACCACTCAGGCCTGCCAGTGCCGCGGAGGGCAGTGCGGCCCTCCAGAGAGCAAGGCCCAGCCACTGCCAGCTGGGGCGCGGGAGTGGGGAGCCAACGGAACAAACGCCCACCTCTCTCTCCTCTGCCCTCTGGTCTCTTACTGGCGCCGCCCATTGACACAACCTACCGGGAAACCAGAGGGGAAGGACACTGGACGATTCAGGCCTTAAAGCTCAGCCTCCTGCAGCACAGAGCAAGTGCAGAAGAGGGGACGGTGGACCTGGAGGGGTGCAGGAAATACCTCGCATGAATAGCCAGTAATACTTTGTAAAGCACTTGGCTCAGTTGGCAAATATTCTCTGCAATCATCATTATTTGCCTTGTTTTGAGAATTATCAAAAAGGGAAATTTGGTTTTTTTGAGACAGAGTCTCACTGTGTTGCCTAGGCTAGAGTGCTGTGGCATCAGCCTAGCTCACAGCAACCTCAAACTCCTGTGCTCAGGCGATCCTCCTGCCTCAGCCTCCCGAGTAGCTGGGACTACAGGCATGCGCCACCACGCCCAGCTAATTTTTTAATGTATTTTTAGTTGGCCAATTAATTTCTATTTTTAGTAGAGATGGGGTCTCGCTCTTGCTCAGGCTGGTTTCGAACTCCTGACCTTGAGCGATCCACCCGCCTCAACCACCCAGAGTGCTAGGATTATAGGCATGAGCCACTACACCCGGCCAGGAAATTCTTATATTATAGATTTAAAGAAACGACAAAAAAAAAAAAAAAAAACCAATTTAGGCTGGGCACAGTGGCTCATATCTGTAATCCTGGCACTTTGGGAGGCTGAGGCAGGAGGATTATTTGAGGCCAGGAGTTCAAGACCAGCCTGAGCAACTTAGCCAAACCCTGTCTCTACAAAAACATTTTAAAAATTAGCCAGGCACAGGGGCACACGCCTGTAGGCCCAGTTACTTGGGAGGCTAAGGCAGGAGGATCACTAGAGCCCACATCACTGTACTCTAGCCTAGGCAACAGAGTGAGACACTGTCTCAAAAAATAAAATAAAATAAAAACTAAAAACTAAAACAATTTTTAAATGATGACAAAATCAAGGCAAAGCATAGTTTTATCAAGAAACATAAAGAGGCTACATATATTTAATAAAAAGACTCTGAAATTGGATCACAAAGTTAAAACCTATCTATAATCTGTTTGTAAGAGAACATTTAAAATGAATTAATATTCTCACCCAATCTTTCTAGTAAAAAAGAAAAAACAAAAAAAAAAGAGAAAAAAGTATAAAAAATAAAATAAAATAAAATAAATTAATAGAAAGGTTGCAGGCTGGGCGTGGTGGCTCACGCCTGTAATACTAGCACTCTGGGAGGTCAAGGCGGGCAGATAGCTCAAGGTCAGGAGTTCGAAACCAGCCTGAGCAAGAGCGAGACCCCCCATCTCTACTAAAAATAGAAAGAAATTAATTGGCCAACTAAAAAATATAGAAAAAAATAAAAGGTTGCAAATTAGAGAAAGAGCATGCCGGTTTGTCTCAAAAGAGGCTACCGTATCAATCTATTTTCTCCTTATATATGCATGACACTCACCCATGAAAAAGGTGGCATCTATTCCTCCACCTCCTTGAATCTGAGATGGCTTTGATGAGTAGAATATGACAGTTGTGAAAATATGCCCATTCCAAGCCTACCCTTTAAGAGGACTTGAAGCTTCCGCTTTGTTTTATTAGAACACTTGCTCTCCAAGAGGGCAGACACCATGTAAGAAGTCTGAGCACCCTGAGATTGCCATGTTAAGAGAAATATAAATTTAGCAAATGGAAAGACAACATTTCTTGGTTAGCCCTCATCTACTTTTTAAAAATCGAGTAAAATTCACATAATATTAGCCACTGATCACTTTAAAGTGCACAGTTTAGGGGCATTTAGTATATCCTCAGTGTTGTGCATCCATCATCTCTCTTTGGTTTCAAGACATTTTCATTGCCTCAAAAAGAAACTGCAGACCAGGTGCGGTGGCTCACGCCTGTAATCCCAGCACTCTAGGAGGCCGAGGCGGAAGGATCACTCAAGGTCAGGAGTTCGAAAGGAGCCTGAGCAAGAGCGAGACTCCGTCTCTACTAAAAATAGAAAAATTAATTGGTCGACTAAAAATATATAGAAAAAATTAGCCGGGCATGGTGGTACATGCCTGTAGTCCCAGCTACTTGGGAGGCTGAGGCAGAAGGATTGCTTGAGCCCAGGAGTTTGAGGTTGCTGTGAGCTAGGCTGATGCCATGGCACTCTATGCCAGGCAACAGAGTGAGACTCTGTCTCAAAAAAAAAAAAAAAAGAAACTGCATACCCATTAGGCAGTAAATTCCCAATCCCCATTTCCTCCCATCTCCAGCCTCTGACAACTATTAGTCTGTTTTCTGTCTCTATGGATTTACCTACTCTGGATGTTTCATAAAAATGGAACCATAGAATATATGATCTTTTGTATTTGGCTTCTTTCACTTTGCATAATTTTTTTTTTTTTGAGACAGAGTGTCACTCTGTTGCCCTGGCTGGAGTGCAGTGGCTTCATCATAGCTCACTGCAACCTCAAACTCCTGGGATCCAGCAATCCTCCTGTCTCAGCCTTATGGGTACCTGGGACTACAGGTGTGCAGTACCACGCTGGGCTAATTTTTTAATGTTTTGTATAGACAGGCTCTCGCTCTTGCTCAGGCTGGTTTCAAACTCCTGGACTCAAGCAACCCTCTTGCCTCAGCATAATTTTTTTGAGGTTCATCCACACCTACATCTATTTTAGCTATTCAGTTGTTACAGCACATGTGGGTCAGAAGCTGTCTTGGACACCTAGTCCAGTCAAGCCTTTACATGACTCCAGCTTTAACTATCATCTGATTCTAATCACAGGAGAGATCACACGTGAGACCTTTGTGGCTGAGCCCAGTTAATCCACACACAGATGAAAGATAATAATAAATTGTTGCCAGGCACTATGGCTTGAGCCTGTAATGCCAGTTACTCCAGAGGCAGAAGTGGAAACATCACTTACAGCCAGGAGTTTGAGATTAGCCTCAGCAATGTAGCAAGACCTCATCTCAATTTAAAAAATAATAACAACTAAAAAAATAATAAATTGTTATTTTAAGCCACTATTTTGGAGGTTATTACACAACAATAGCTAACTGAAACAAAGGACAAAAGTATCCTAAGGCAAATGTAAACAAACAAACAGGGACTATGATCTCAATAACCAGCAAAGTAGAATCAGGAAACAAAACTAAATAAGAACATTTTATAGTTACCATAAAGAGTACAAACCAAAACCAAAACTCCAGTTTTGAGTATTTATGCATATATTGCTTCTCAGCCTTTTGGCTCAGGTCAAGTGGAGTATACATGCACAAATAACATAGCATCAATACTCTAAAGCAAAATCATCAGAAAATGCAAAGGAAAATGAAATGCATTATGAAATTTACCAAAAATGACACCAATAAAGAGAGAAATTCTGAATGTACCAATTGTCAAAGAAGTAACATAGAAAATAGCTATTAAAAAGCACAGCAGCGGGCGCGGTGGCTCATGCCTGTAATCCTAGCTCTCTGGGAGGCTGAGGCGGGCGGATTGCTCAAGGTCAGGAGTTCAAAACCAGCCTGAGCAAGAGCGAGACCCCGTCTCTACTATAAATAGAAAGAAACTAATTGGCCAACTGATATATATATAAAAAATTAGCCGGGCATGGTGGCACATGCCTGTAGTCCCAGCTACTCGGGAGGCTGAGACAGAAGGATCGCTCGAGCCCAGGAGTTTGAGGTTGCTGTGAGCTAGGCTGACGCCACGGCACTCACTCTAGCCTGGACAACAAAGCGAGACTCTGTCTCAAAAAAAAAAAAAAAAAAAAAGCACAGCACAGGCCAGGTGCAGTGGTTCATACCTGGAATCCTAGCACTTTGGGGGGCTGAGGCAGGAGGATCACTTCGGGCCAGGAGTTCAAGACCAGCCTGGGCAACATAGAAAGACTCTTGTCTCTACAAAAAATAAAAATATTAGCTGGGTGTGGTGGCATACACCTGTCCCAACTACTCAGGAGGCTGGGGCAGGTGGATTGCTTGAGCCCAGGAGTTGGAGGCTATGATTATGCCATGGTTCTCCAGCCTGGGCAAGAAAACGAGATCCTGTCACTAAAAAAAAGAAAAAGAATGCACACCACACACACACACCCACACACACACACACACACACACACATACACACACACACACATACACACACACACACACACACACACACAGAGATTCAAATGGTTTCACACAGAAATATTACCAAATCTTTGAAGACCAAGTAATCTCAATGCTACTGCTACTTAAACTATTGCGTCTTCCTTTTGTGGTGCATACCATTGGTTCTCATACCTGACGAAAACTTATTTCAATAGGAAACTACAAACAAATTTCTTTTCTGAATATGATGCATAAATTTAAAAAAATTTTTGTAAACAAAATCAAACAGGACATTACAAAAACAATACATTGTAATCAAAAGTTTATTCCAGGAATTCAAAGATATTTCATTATCGGAAAATTCTTAGTTTAATCTATCATATTAATAGACACTAAGGAGTAAAAGTGTGTAATCATCTCCCTAAATGCAAAAGAGTATCTGGCAAAATTCAGCACTGTTTACTGTTAACAACTCTAAATAAAATAAGAATTGGGGCCACGCTTGGTGGCTCACACCTGTAATCCTAGCACTCTGTAAGGCTGAGGTGGGAGGATCACTTGAGGCCAGGAGTTCATGACCAGCCTGAGCGAGAGTGAGACTCTGTCTCTACTAAAAAAAAAATAGAAAAAAAATTAGCTGAGTACTTGTAATCCCAGGTACTAGGGAAGCTGAGGCAGGAGGATCGCTTTAGCCCAGGAGTTTGAGGTTGCTGTGAGCTAGGGTTACGCCACGGCACTCTAGCCCAGGCAACAGAGAGACTCTGTCTCAAAAAAACAAAACAAAACAACAACAACAACAACAACAAAAAACAACGTAGAGGCTTGAAACAACAATAAGCATTTATTATCTCATACAATTTCTTGGGTTAAATCCAGATGGGGCTGGATCCATTGGGTACTTTGGGCAGGGTGTCTGTCATGAGACTGTGTCAAGATGTCATCTTAAAGGCGTCACTGGGGCTGAGGGGTCCACTCTCAAGGACCCAGTGGTTGGCAAGTTGTTGAAGAAGAATGCCTTAGTGTCCTGCCATGTGAACTTCTCCACACGGCTGCTGGACAGTCCTCATGCAATGGTGTCTAGCTTCCCCTAGAGCAAGGCTTCTCGACTCATTACTGTTGATATTTTGTCCTTCCCAATTCTCTGTTGTGGGTGAGCGGCCAGGGGACTGTTGCATGCAATTGAAAGGACGCTTAACAGCATCCTTGACCTCTACCACTAGATGGCAGTAGCACTCCCAGTTGTGACAACCAAGAGCGTGTCTCCAGACATTGCCAAATGGTCCCTGAGGTGGGGATGGGGGACAAAGTCATCCCCGGTTGAAAACCACTGCCATAGAGCCAGTGATTCAAGACAGAGACCAAGGCGGAAATCGCCACATCTTTAATGACCTTGCCTCAGAAGTCGAAACCCTGTCACTTCTGTATTCTAGCAGGCACACCGGTAAGCCACCGTTCAATGAGGTGCATACCAGGAGGTGAGGCTATCGGAAGCCATCACTGGAGGCTGGCTACCACACTACTTAATTATACATTTTTTCCCAAAAGTCTAAAACTCTTTAGTATCCCTATCCATTCGCCTGAACCTTTGCATGCTGTTATTGCCCATTGATAATTACATAGAGATAAACCCCCTATCCTTACCTATCTTGTTATTTTTGAACAGAGTTTTTAGTTTTTTGAGTTTTAGTTTCTTCTAATTATTATTTTATAGTTTGACATTTAATTAAATTTAATAACATAATTTATGAAGTTCTACTATGTTCTCTCGTGTCTTGCATCCCACCTCTTTTAATGTTCATTTTTCTCACTAACTTATACCCTTTGGTAGTTCTTTCAGTGGGGATCAGAAGACCACGCTCTCTTCTATCCTTTGTTTTGTTTTTTTTTTTTTTCTTGGCCCTCATTCTTGAATGACAGTTTGACTGCACATAGATTTTTAGGTTGACAATTACAGAACAACACAAGTTTGAACTGTGCAGTCCACTCACATGGGGATTTTTTTTTCAGCCAAAGGCAATGAAAATAACGTATTAGCAGAATGCAAAACAGCTCATGTGGCACGGGGCAGGAGGGGGACAACTTTCATGTACGCAGGTTTTGCGGGGCGGATTGCGGGACTTGAGTGTGCAAGGACTTTGATATAGGTGGGGCATGGCCCTGGAGCCAATTCCCTGCGTCTATCAAGGGAAAACTGTATTTACTTTCATCAATTTGAAGCAATTATCTCTGTAAGTCTAATGACCTTTCTTTTACTTTTTTTTTTTGAGTCACAGTCTCACTCTGTTGCCCAGGCTAGAGTGCTGTGGCATCAGCCTAGCTCACAGCAACCTCAAACTCCTGGGCTCAAGCGATCCTCTTGCCTCAGCCTCCTGAGTAGCTGGGACTACAGGCATGTGCCACCATGCCCGGCTAATTTTTTCTATATATTTTTAGTTGGTCAATTAATTTCTTTCTATTTATAGTAGAGACGGGGTCTCACTCTTGCTCAGGCTGGTTTCAATTTCCTGACCTTGAATGATCCTCCCACAATGCTAGGATTACAGGTGTGAGCCACCACGCCTGGCTGACCTTTCTTTTATATTAAATAATTTCTTAGGCTTCAAACAATTTCTCTCTATCTTTGAAGTTCTTCAGTGTTATATTACTTACATTTGAATATAAAGGTGTGGATTTTCTCTGTCCTGCAGAAGTGTATTTTAAATCTGAAGATTCACTTTTTTCTTCAGTTCTTGAAACTACTCAGCTATTATCCCTTGGAATGTTGTTATACAATTCCTTTATTCTCTTTTTCTGGAATTCGCATTAACAGCATATCACTCTTTCTGCCCTGTCTCATCTTTTTATCTCTTTTTGTGATGAGTTTTGAGTTTATTCCTCAGTATTATTATTATTATTATTGAGACAGAGTCTCATTCTGTTGCCTGGACAGAATGCCATGGCGTCAGCCTAGCTCACAGCAACTTCAAACTCCTGGGCTCAAGCGATCCTCCTGCCTCAGCCTCCCGAGTAGCTGGGACTATAGGCATGAGCCACCATGCCTAGCTAATTTTTTCTATATATTTTTAGTTTGCCAATTAATTTCTTTCTATTTTTGGTAGAGACGGGGTCTCTCTCTTGCTCAGGCTGATGTCAAACTCCTGACCTTGAGCAATCTCCTGCCTCGGCCTTCCAGAGTGCTAGGATTACAGGCGTGAGCCACCGCGCCTGGCCCCAACATTTGTTATTTTCTTTTTTATTATAGTCATACTAGTGGATGTGAAATGGTGTCTTATTTCGATTTTAAGTTGCATTTCCCTAATGACTAGTGATGTTGAGCATTTTTCCATGTGCTTAGTCCAGTCATTCATCTATCTTTTTTGGTAAAATATCTGTTCAAATCTTTTGCTCATTTTTAATTAGGTCATTTATGGGTTTCCTTTCAATTTTTATTGCTATTGCTGGAATTTCTGATTGGTGCATTTTATATTTATTCTTGTCTGCTTTTTATAATTTTTTGTTATTTTTGATAGATGTTATTCATTTATCTCTGAGCATCTTCAACTGGATTGGATTTCCTTTTTTTTTTTTTTTTTTTTTTTGAGACAGAGTCTCACTCTGTTGCCTGTACTCAAGTGCCCTGGCATCAGCCTAGCTCACAGCAACCTCAAACTCCTGGGCTCAAGCGATCCTCCTGCCTCAGCCTCCCGAGTGGCTGGGACTACAGGCATGCGCCACCATGCCCGGCTAATTTTTTCTATATATATTAGTTGGCCAATTAATTTTTTTCTATTTATAGTGCAGACAGGGGTCTCCCTCTTGCTCAGGCTGGTTTCGAACTCCTGACCTTGAGCAATCTGCCCGCCTGGGCCTCCCAGAGTGCTAGGATTACAGGCGTGAGCCACCACGCCTGGCGCCTTTTAGTTTTTTATTATGGAAAATCTCAAACATATTGAAAGGTGGAAAGAATACAAAATGAACCCTCATGAACTCATTACTCAGCTTAAAATGTCTCCTATCTCTTAAGGCTAATTCTCTTAAGAAACTTATCCTAGGCTACTCAAGATAAACCTAATGAAATCTTTCCCCCACATGTTACAAATTTCCCCATGTAGGTGGTACTGTTGGAATAGCAGTGCTTGTTTATGCTATGCAATAACTGATCTCTTTATGACAAGGAGTAGTGTGTTCTAAAATCCATAGTCTTTGTCTTAGCTAGCCTTTGGATTTGGGACAAGCTGTACCAGCAGGAGAGGGGGGGATGGTATGCAGTAGATTATACCTGCAGAAAAACCCTTCTTGCAAAACTCCTGCCTTGACTTGGCAAGAACCCTAACCATCTAGAAGGTTTTTGTGGGAAGAGATTATGAGAGGGTTTATGACCAGACTCATACTTTGTCTTCTATATCAGCCTCCCTATTAGGCATGTACTTTTAGTTGGGCTCACCTCCTTTCTCAAGGAGTTATAAAAGGATCTCAATGTAAAATAGATCTCCTAAGCTTCCTTCTTTTCATGAAATTCACCATCATAATTATTGTAGGGATGTTGTCAAGAATGTTGTTTACTGGCAGGAGGGGAAAAAAAAAGAATGTTGTCTACTGTCACACAGTGTTCCTTTAATGACAATATTAATATTGCTTTCAGGTCTCAATGTAAGGAAAAATTGTACTTCTTCTGAGACACATTACCTTATTGACATTGTGAATCTTTTATCTAATTGCGTTTCCCTGTCAGCTTTGTCTGAAAGGAATCTAAAGCTAAATATGTGGCTCATGTCTAAAAATTGTCCAGGATTCTATGGTATATATTTCTGTGTCAGATTGAATTTTGCTATCCTCTTTTTTTTCTTCCCTGAAGTCTTAATCCATTTATATTTCTACCCTGGTGTTTACATGTGTTCATGTAGGCTAACAGAAATACTGTTATAGAACAGGGCTGGGGATGTTTACATAAATAAGTAAATATAAAAGATGATTCATTTCAAGGGGCACTTATGGCAAGGAACTGGTGATTATTTCAACATTTAAAAAATACAGGCATAGTTTCAGATCTTTAGATTGCATCCCTAAGCTCATTTTCTCAAGGTTAAAACTTAGGTTTTTTTTGCACAAAGCAAAAATGAATCAGTGGAAAATATTCTTGCTCCAAAGATGAAAATATTTTTAATGTGAGACTTCCTGTCTTTGTGTACTCCTCACTTTAACATTTAATATTGACCTTGGACAAGGAATTTAAACTTTCTCAGATATAATTTTCTCCTTTATAGTGGGAATAAAGCCTACCCACTTTATTAATCAGTTCAAGGAGACAGTAGCTCTTTGATGAAATGACACAGTTGATTACTATTGCCAATTAACTTGCTGTGGAATATTGGGAAATAGTAGATCTCTCTGCAGTGTGCTTTTCTGTAGTGGAAAATAGGACGATTGAACTAGATGATCCTTAAGACACTTTATAATTCATAATTGAGTTATTCAATAAATATACAAAGGACTTATAAGGTCACAGTAGAGTGAGACACAGAAGGATAAGTTAAATAATTAAATAAAATGTGGTAAGTGCTCTAATAGAGGTTATAAACATAATTTTAAAAAATTGAAACAGAGGAGGAAAACATGGCGCTAATAGCAGAAGCCAGAGGAATATTCCAAAGCTATAACTTTGACTTTCTTTTTCTCTGATTTTAGTGGAAATGGCTTTGGTCTTTCACTATTAAGTAACATGTTAGCTTTAGATTTTTTTGTAGGTGCCTGTTTTTAGATTGATGAAGTTTTTTTCTATTCTTAGTTTGCTATGAGTTATCATGAGTGGGTGTTGAATTTTGTCAAATGATTTTCTCTGAATGTGTTGAAATAATCATATAGTTTTTCTTTTACAGTGTGATAATATGATAAATTACACAGACTGATTTTTTTTTATTTTAGCGAATTATGGGGGTACAAGTGTTAAGGTTACGTATATTGCCCATGCCTCCCCTCTCCTCTTGAGTCAGAGCGTCAAGCTTCAGACTGATTTTTGATTATTAAATTGACCGTGTATTCCTGTGATAAAATACATTCGGTCATAATGTCTTATTCATTTTTGTATATTGCTGGGCTTGACTTGCTAAAATTTTGTTAAGGATTTTTGCATCTATGTTCATGAGGCTTGCTGCCTAAAAATTTTTTTTCTTTTAAATGTCTTTGTCAGGTTTTGGTTTTAGGATTACTGGTCATAGGAGTTGATACATATTCACTCTCCTACTTCCTGAAAGAGTTTGTATAAAATTTGTACCATTTCTTTCTCACTTTATAGAATTCAGCAGTGAAACCATCTGGGCCTCAAGATTTCTCTGGGGAAGTTTTAAAACAATGAATTCAATGTGTGAATTTGAATTGATGTGCTGTCTTTCATTCCTGATGTTGGCAGTTTGTTTCTTTTCTTTTTTAAAATCCTTAAAACAGGCCGGGCGCGGTGGCTCACGCCTGTAATCCTAGCTCTCTGGGAGGCCGAGGCGGGTGGATTGCTCAAGGTCAGGAGTTCGAAACCAGCCTGAGCAAGAGCGAGACCCCGTCTCTACTATAAATAGAAAGAAATTAATTGGCCAACTAATATATACAAAAAATTAGCCGGGCATGGTGGCGCATGCCTGTAGTCCCAGCTACTTGGGAGGCTGAGGCAGGAGGATTGCTTGAGCCAGGAGTTTGAGGTTGCTGTGAGCTAGGCTGACGCCATGGCACTCACTCTAGCCTGGGCAACAAAGCGAGACTCTGTCTCAAAAAAAAAAAAAAATAAAAAAAATAAAATCCTTAAAACAGTACAGCTAGTAGATTATCTATACTATTGATCTTCTCATAGAACCAGCTTCAGGCTTCATTGTTTCTCTATTGTTTTTGTTTTCTATTTCATCACTTTCTACTCTTTTCTTTACTTTTTTTCTTCTTTTTTTCTTTTTTTTTTGAAGCAGAGTCTCACTCTGTTGCTGGGGCTAGAGTGCAGTGGCATCAGCCTAGCTCACAGCAACCTCAAACTCCTGGGCTCAAGCAATCCTCCTGCCTCAGCCTCCCTAGTAGCTGGGACTACAGGCATGAGCCACCATGCCCAGCTAATTTTTCCTATATATTTTTAATTGTCCAGGTAATTTCTTTCTATTTTTAATAAAGACAGGGTCTCACTCTTGCTCAAGCTGGTCTCGAACTCCTGAGCTAAAACGATCCACCCGCCTCGGCCTCCCAGAGTGCTAGAATTACAGGTGTGAGCCACCTTGCCGGGCCTACTCTTTTATTTTCTATCTGAAACATTAAAAGCTTACTTTTGTTTTCCAAAGCAGAATTCATATTACATATAAACACCATGCATAGTACATAACCATAAACATAGTACAGACTCCTATAGCAGCTACAAGTCTGCCTCCGTTTAATCCGCCAAAAAAAGCTTGTCAGCGGCATTGATGACTCACAAACTTACTTTCTCTGTAACTTCTGTGACAAGTTAGCTTTATTCCTTTTTGTCACCTCCTCTCTCTGTCTCCAGTTGGTCTTCTCTGGTAGTTCATATTTCTATTCCAATGTGTGCTTCTCAGAAAATGTACCCATCGTCCAAATCACCTTCACTCATTCTCCCCAACAGGTACTTCTTGAGAGAGGTGTCATCATCCATGAGGGATTTTGCTTTTATTCTTTCCCTTTTTCATTTGCTTTGCCAACTCAGCCAGCTGTTCCTGCTCTTGTCTTGGCCAACCCTGGGCTCAAATTTCCAGATCCTTTCTCTTCCCGTTGTAGCCCATGATTTGCGTGTTGAGTGCCTCATGGTTAATGCCACATGGACCTGAGCACACAGCAGCTTCCACGGCATTGGATGACAGAGTACTGTTCAGAGTCACAATTTCCCTGCAATCATGTTGTATAATCTTTTTCACCTGGAAGCCCACAATTAGCAAAATTGCCAGTAACTGACCAACTAGAGCTGCGTTTTGTTTGTCTCAAACAAATGGTATCGGCAGCACGTTCCTTATGGATTCTGCATGCTCATTTCTGTTCAGCAAAAAGAATTTTCTTCTCATGCATAGAGAAGGCTGAGGAGTCTGAAAGCTCCACATGCAGGTTGTAGATCTCTTTGCTTCAAAGATGCACAGCAACGTGTCGATGCTTTACAGAGAAGGCCATCTAGGGTCCTTAAGCACGCATGGTCCTCCTTCTTTTCTTTGAGATATTCTTCATGGTTTGTAAGTAAAGTGAGATCCTAAGGAGAGATCTTCATAAGAAAACTTTTTTTCTGACCAGTACTCCTCGAAACTGTCAAGCCCATCAAAAACAAGGAAAGTTTGAGAAACTACCATCATGAAGAGGAACCTAAAGAGACAGACAAGACAACGAAATATAATGTAGTATACTGGATGACATTTTGGCTTTTGAGACAAATATTTCTTTTTCTTTTTTTTTTTTTTTGAGACAGAGTCTCACTCTTGTTGCCCCGGCTCGAGTGCCATGGCATCAGCCTAGCTCACAGCAACCTCAAACTCCTGGGCTCAAGCAATCCTTCTGCCTCAGCCTCCCCAGTAGCTGGGACTACAGGCATAGCGCCACCATGCCTGGCTAATTTTTTCTATATATATATATTTTTTAGTTGGCCAATTAATTTCTTTCTATTTTTAGTAGAGACGGGGGTCTCCCTCTTGCTCAGGCTGGTCTCAAACTCCTGACCTTGAGTGATCCGCCGGCCTTGGCCTCCCAGAGTGGTAGGATTACAGGCCTGAGCCACCATACCCAGCCTAGGCTGTACTTTTAGAAGCCTCCCTGGGCTGAAGGAATAGAGGATGGTGACCCATTCCAAGCTTTGGGCAGGGCCATGAAGGCCTGTCCTCTAGGAGAAAGAATTTGGATTATGGTTTACCTTCACATCCATGTGATAGTACAGCAAACCACACACCTTGGTCCTGCACTGCTGACTGCCTTGAGTACCTGGTGTATACAAAGTGAACATCATAACACATCTCAGATGATTTCTATAAATAATATTTCAAGCACAATGTCCTGACTACAGCTAAAGATAAAGAGGCACACAAAGACACAAAAAGCCATGAGTCAGAACCAGCCGGAAAAGCAAATAACAGAAAAAGATTCACAGCGACTCTAGAAATCGAAATTACAGACAAAGACTTTAAAAAAACAACCGTGATTACTATGTTTAGGGGACAAAAATCAAGCTTGAAAATTTCAGCAGGGACTGTGAACTATAAATAAGTGCCATAGCAGATTTGGGGGAAAGAATTCCAGAAGCAAAAGAGTATGACACCAAATTTTTAAAAATTGGGTTAGTAGATTAGTCACAAATAGAGAATTCGGTGAATGAAAAAAATTTAGAAGAACCTATCCAGAATGAAGCAAGGAAGAATTAAAAAATAGGTAATACAGTATGAGGGATAAGAAATATTAATATACTAATTACAATGAGAAGATCTAACATGTGTATTTCAACTTCCAGAAGAAAAAGAGAAAGAATGGATGTGAGGCAAAATTTTGAAGAGATGATAGTTGATAATCCACTGATTCAGAAAGCCCTACAAAGCCCAAGCAGAGGTTGGCAGGGTGGCTCACGCCTGTAATCCTAGCACTCTGGGACGCTGACCCGTGAGGATCGATTGAACTCAGGAGTTCGAGACTAGCCTGAGCAACAGTGAGACCCTGTCTCTACTAAAAATAGAAAAATTACCCAGTCATGGTGGCACATACCTGTAGTTCCAGCTATTCAGCAGGCTGAGGCAGGAGGATCGCTTGAGCCCAGGAGATTGAGGTTGCTGTGAGCTAGGCTGACGCCACGGCACTCACTCTAGACTGGGTTATAAAGTGAGACTCTGTCTTTTTTTTTTTTTTTTTTTTTGAGACAGAGTCTCACTCTGTTACCCAGGCTAGAGTGAGTGCTGTGGCATCAGCCTAGCTCACAGCAACCTCAATCTCCTGGGCTCAAGTGATCCTCCTCCCTCAGCCTCCCGAGAGCTAGGACTACAGGCATGCACCATCATGCCTGGCTAATTTTTTCTATATATATTAGTTGGCCAATTAATTTCTTTCTATTTATAGTAGAGACGGGTCTCGCTATTGCTCAGGCTGGTTTTGAACTCCTGACCTTGAGCAATCCGCCCGCCTCGGCCTCCCAGAGAACTAGGATTACAGGCATGAGCCACTGCGACTGGTCGAGACTCTGTCTTGAAAAAAAAAGAAAGCCCAAGCATAATAAATAAAAATAAATGCTCAACTAAATACATCAAAAGGAAACTTTGGTAATCAAGACAAAATGAAAAGTCTTAAAGTAGCCAGTAAAAAGGCGGGTTAATTTAGAAGCTACAGTTAAACTCTCCACTGCCTTCTCAATGACAACAAGGGCTTCAGAAGACAGTGAAATATCTTCAAGGTACAGCGAGGAAATAACTGCCACTCTAGAAATAATTCATTAATGAAGGCAAATTTATATCTTTACAAAAAATAAAAAAGACATTGCCAATAGCAGGTAATCACTAAAGATATTCCATAGATTGTTTTTCAAATGGAAAGAAAATAATCTGGCATGAAAGATCAGAGATGCAAAAAGCTATGAAAACCAAACAAAGTTATAATCATGAGGATAAATCTAAATCAAATTGACTGGTAAAATAGGGGGTGAAAAACAAAAATAATGTCTTGTAGGACTTAAATGTAACAGAATTACAATACATGACAAAAAATATCATGAGTACAGAATGGAAAAACAAGCACCACATATACTCACCAGCAAATTGGTATTAACTGAACAGCACCTAAGTGGTCACATAGGTACTACAGTAATAGGGTATTGGGCAGGTGGGAGGGGGGAGGGGGGCGGGTATATACATATATAATGAGTGAGATGTGCACCATCTAGGGGATGGTCATGATGGAGACTCAGACTTGTGGGGGGAGCGGGGGAAATGGGCATTTATTGAAACCTTAAAATCTGTACCCCCATAATATGCCGAAATAAAATATATATATATATATATATATATATATATATATATATATATATATATCATGAGTACTATGTTTGTTGGGGGATGTATTTGGTAAATATTGTTAAGCCATTTATAGATTCTTGCCTGGGAAGACAGTAAAGGGTATAATTCTAAATTTTGATGAGTAAGGATGATTGTGGTCATTTCTAAGATAATCACTGAAAGAGTACAAGAGAGTATAGCCACAATGGGCCAGGCGTGATGGCTCATGCCTATAACTCTAGCACTATGGGAGGCCGAGGTGGGAGGATAGCTCAAGGTCAGGAGTTGGAGACCAGCCTGAGCAAGAGGGAGACCCCGTCTCTACTATAAATAGAAAGAAATTAATTGACCAACTAAAAATATATAGAAAAAATTAGCTGGGCATGGTGGCGCATGCCTGTAGTCCCAGCTACTCAGGCGGCTGAGGCAGGAGGATGGCTTGAGCCCAGGAGTTTGAGGTTGCTGTGAGCTAGCCTAATGCCATGGTACTCTAGCCTGGGCAACAGAGCGAGACTCTGTCTCAAAAAAAGAAAAAAAAAAGATTAAAAAGAAAAAAGAGAGAATGAGATGCCACTTCATACCCACTAGGATGACTAAGACAGACAATAACAAGAGTTGATGAGGATATGAAGAAATTGAAACCCTCATACATTGCTGATGGCAATGTAAAGTGGCATAGCCACTAAAGTTAGTCATGGAATTATCATTTGACCTAGCAATTCTGTTCCTAGGTATCTACCCAAAAGAAATGAAAACAGGGACTCAAACAGACACCTGTACACGAATGCTTATCATTCACAATAGTCAAAAGATGGAAACAACTGAGTGTCTAACAACAGGTGAATGAATACACAATTTTAGAATTTTAGAACTCTCTTTTTCAGTTCTGGGAACTTTCTTGTTCTTTCTTTCATAATTTCTTCTATTTTCTTTGTTCTCCCTTTCAGGAACTTGTAATTTCTTCCTTTCCTTTCCTTTCCTTTCCTTTCCTTTCCTTTCCTTTCCTTTCCTTTCCTTTCCTTTCCTTTCCTTCCCTTTCCCTTTCCCTTTCCCTTTCCTTCCTTTTTTTCTGAGTTGGGCATCTCACTATGTCTCCCAGGCTGGACTCAAACTCCTGGGTTTAAGAGATCCTCCTGCCTCAGCCTCCTGAGTAGCTGGCACTATAGGTGCACACCACCATACCTGGCTTCTATTAGATATTTTACCTCTAGGTTTTAGTACTCTGTATTTCTTATGTTTTCTTTCATATTTCTTTTCCTTTTTGTCTTCTATGCTGGAAGATTTTCTTGCTCTTATCTTTTAACCCTTCTATTGAATTTTAATTTCAGAATCATAATTTTAATATTTAAACATTCTTTCTTGCTTTTTTTCACAACATCCTTTTCTTGTTATAAGACTGCAGTATCATTTTGAATTTCCGAGTATATTAGAGGGTTTAAAATATTTTCCCCCTTCTGTTTGTTGAATTATCACCATTCTCCATGGTCATTTAAAATATATTTATCTTGGTCTCTTTCATGTTACAAGTTTTCCTCAAATATCTGGTATTTTTTGGTTGTCAATGAATTTTTTTAAATGATGTAGTAAAACAACTAAGTGTCTGTGTAGAAGGGTGCTATCTACTGCCAGGCAGGTGTGGGCAGGTGGAGCCTATACATCCTAAAATGTGAAGTATTTATTGCTGCTTCTCACAGCAGCTTCTCAAGTTCTCCTGAACTACTTCAATCTGTTTCATTACAGAACTCCCTTCCCCTGTTTTTAGCCTAGGACCCAGAGGCCTAGATACCATATATTCTTTTTTTTTTTTTTGAGACAGAGTCTTGCTTTGTTGCCCAGGCTAGAGTGAGTGCTGAGGCATTAGCCTAGCTCACAGCAACCTCAAACTCCTGGGTTCAAGCAATCCTTCTGTCTCAGCCTCCCAAGTAGCTGGGACTACAAGCATGCGCCACCATGCCCAGCTAATTTTTTCTATATGTATGAGTTGGCCAATTAATTTCTCTCTATTTATAGTAGAGACGGGGTCTCCCTCTTGCTCAGGCTGGTTTCGAACTCCTGACCTCGAGCAATCCGCCCAGAGTGCTAGGATTACAGGCGTGAGCCACTGAGCCCGGCCTAGATGCCATATATTCTTTATGGGTGAAGAAAGATGTGGAGAGGCTTGAGTATGCTACATAAAGACTAACAGTTTATCTCTTCCTGTTTCATTTCTAAGTTTTACTCCTGGACTCCCCTGCCGTTAGCCTGTGCCCCTAGCCTCTCTTGCATTTTGAAAGGCATAGTAGCTTGCTCATTGGTGCAACCTTTGATAGTAGTTTGTGGTGTGGCCTTTTCACT
This sequence comes from Microcebus murinus, assembly GCF_040939455.1. Lineage (NCBI taxonomy): Eukaryota > Metazoa > Chordata > Mammalia > Primates > Cheirogaleidae > Microcebus > Microcebus murinus. The sequence goes on from NC_134109.1 coordinate 95,459,701, forward strand.
CTGCTATAACAATCACTAGTTCTCCGATTTTTATCTTCCAGATATTTGGTGGAATAACTTGTTTGACGATGATCTGCTCTCATTTTCTTCTTTGGGGTTTGTACCCTTTTAATTCCTTTATCATTTGTTGGGTATGACAAATACACGTGGCCAGTCTATCTTCTGCCAGAAAGGAAAATTTAGTTGAATAAAATAATATTTGCTATATGAAGATCCTCTTAAATGTACATCTTTGAGGAAAATGCTAGAGCTTTACATGTTTTGCAAGATGACCTTAATGTTGAGATGTTTAAGTAATTTTGATTCAGTAGGTGGCACTCTTTCCTAGTTTAACTCAAGCCTAAATTAGTGTTTGAAGGGTTCAAAGTAGAAAGATTTTACTTATCTGTTTCATTCAAATAAATAAGATTTCAGAGTTAATGATTATTAAATGTAATCGAGAGATATTTTCAGAATTTAAAAACATTTAAGCAAATTTCAAAATTAAGATTTTTTTTTTGAGACAAAGTCTTGCTCTGATGCCTGGACTAGAGTGCAGTGGCATCATCATAGCTCTCCTGGGCTCAAGGAATCTTCCTATCTCAGCCTCCTGAGTAAAATATACTATGTAACCTTTATTTTATTTTATTTTGAGAGAGAGTCTCACTTTGTTGCCCAGGCTAGTGTGCCATGCTGTCAGCCTAGCTCACAGCAACCTCAAACTCCTGGGCTCAAGCAATCCACCTGCCTCAGCCTCTCAAGTAGCTGGGACTACAGGTATGTGCCACCATGCCCAGCTAATTTTTTCTGTATAGTTTTAGCTGTCCAATTCACTTCTTCTTCTTCTTTTTTTTTTTTTTCAGACAGAGTCTCACTTTGTTGCCCAGGCTAGAGTGAATGCCATGGTGTCAGCCTAGCTCACAGCAACCTCAAATTCCTGGGCTCAAGCAATCCTGCTGCCTGAGCCTCCCAAACAGCTGGGACTACAGGCATGAGCCACCATGCCCGACTAATTTTTTTCTATACATATTAGTTGGCCAATTAATTTCTTTCTATTTATAGTAGAGAGGGGGTCTAGCTCTTGCTCAGGCTGGTTTCGAACTCCTGATCTCGAGCAATCTGCCCGCCTTGGCCTCCCAGAGAGCTAGGATTACAGGCGTGAGCCACCGAGTCCAGCCAAATTAATTTCTTTGTTTTTTTTTTTTTTGGTAGAGACCGGGTCTTGCTCTTGCTCAGGTTGGTCTCGAACTCCGGAGCTCAAACCATCCACCTGCCTAGGACTCCCAGAGTGCTAGTGTAATCTTTAAATTAAACAAAACACAGTCTCTGTAATCCTGTAACCCAAAATTATGCTATACTTTATCATAGTGAAGATACAATTCATGCTACTAAACTAATACTAATGTAGTTTAGAGAAACTTTTGGTATTTTTGGAACACTTTGCATGATCTGTAACAAGGAAATTCATAGAAGCATCTTTACTTCCTATTCTGAATTTGCAAATAATTAACCAGTATGTAAATCACACTTGAAATTATAATACTGAGAGAGTTCACATTAATCTAATTAGGCCTGAAGGAAAACATAAAATGTTAGAACTCTAAAGGGCTTTGGAAATTATCCAGCCTAAATTTTTTTTTTTTTTTTTTTTAAGACAGGGTCTCACTCGGTTGCCTGGGGTAGAGTGCTGTGGCATCAGCCTAGCTCACAGCCACCTCAGACTCCTGGGCTCAAGTAATCCTTCTGCCTCAGCCTCCTAAGTAGCTGGGATTACAGGCATGCGCCACCATGCCCAGCTAACTTTTTCTATATATTTTTACTTGGCTAATTAATTTCTTTTTATTTTTTAGTAGAGACAGGGGTCTTGCTCTTGCTCAGGCTGGTTTTGAACTCCCGACCGTGAGCTATCTTCTCTCCTTGGCCTCCCAGAGTGCTAGGATTACATGGTGAGCCACGCCTCCTGGCCCAGCCTAATTTTTTTTTTTTTTTTTTTGAGACAGAGTCTCACTTTGTTGCCCAGGCTAGAGTGAGTGCCGTGGCGTCAGCCTGGCTCACAGCAACCTCAATCTCCGGGGCTCAGCGATCCTACTGCCTCAGCCTCCCGAGTAGCTGGGACTACAGGCATGCGCCACCATGCCCGGCTAATTTTTTGTATATATATTTTTAGTTGGTCAATTAATTTATTTCTATTTTTGGTAGAGACGGGGTCTCGCTCAGGCTGGTTTCGAACTCCTGACCTTGAGCAATCCGCCCGCCTCGGCCTCCCAAAGTGCTAGGATTACAGGCGTGAGCCACCGCGCCCGGCCTCCAGCCTAATTTTTTAATGATCAAAAACTTGTGTATTTTTTTATTGACATCAAAGACAATCACTTTAGAAATTATAGATTTAAAAAACAGTATTGCAGGCCGGGCGCGGTGGCTCAAGCCTGTAATCCTAGCACTCTGGGAGGCTGAGGCAGGTGATTGCTCAAGGTCTGGAGTTCAAAACCAGCCTGAGCAAGAGTGAGACCCCCATCTCTACTATAAATAGAAAGAAATTAATTGGCCAACTAATATATATGAAAAAAATTATCCAGGCATGGTGGTGCATGCCTGTAGTCTCAGCTACTTAGGAGGGAGGCTGAGGCAGCAGGATTGCTTGAGCCCAGGAGTTTGAGGTTGCTGTGAGCTAGGCTAACGCCATGGCACTCACTCTTGCTTGGGCAACAAAGCGAGACTTTGTCTCAAAAAGAAAAAATAAAACAGCATTGCAAAAGCATTCCAAAAGAGTTAAAGCAACTTAATGAAAATGTTCAGTCATTAATCTATGACTTTCCCCCTCCCAAGGGATTGACCTTTGATACTTTTTATAAAATCCATGACTAACTTTGACCAAGTGTATGAAAATACTGGTAATTAAAAGACTAAACTATTTCTGAGAATGATTGTCAACCAGTTGAGACTCCTCAGTTGTGATTCTTGACTTACATCACCAATGGTGGATGGTGGCTTTCTCTTTTCTTTTTCTTCTTTTTTTTTCAGACAGAGTCTCACTCTGTTGCCTGGCCTGGAGTGCCATGGCATCAGGTTAGCTCACAGCAACCTTAAACTCCTGGGCTCATGCAATCCTTCTGCCTCAGCCTCCCGAGTAGCTGGGACTACAGGCATGAGCCACCATGCCCAGCTAATTTTTTCTATATATTTTTAGTTGGCCAATTTATTTCTTTCTATTTATAGTAGAGATGGGGTCTTGCCATTGCTCAGGCTGGTTTCAAACTCCTGACCTTAAGCGACCCTCCCTCTTTGGCCTCCCAGAGTGTTAGGATTACAGGCGTGAGCCACTGCTCCTGGCCTTTCTTTTATTTTTCTACAGTTTTATTTTAAAAATATACTTTCACAGAACAAGATGGCTTTGCACATGCTCAGAATTTGGCCTGACAACCAGAAATATTTCAGATTTAAATGCTTGAAATTTCAAATGCTTATCTGCAAAATTCCAGGCATTTTATATCCCCTTGTTTGTTCATAACTTATGTTATTTCAGTGTTTCATAAAATGAGCCACAGACATTATTAGTCATTGATAAATCAAATTTATCTTGAAGGTTAAATTCCAAAGACAATCAGAAATTTTCTTTTTTCTTTTTTGGCCAGGCCCCGTGGCTCAAAGCCTGTAATCCTAGCACTCTGGGAGGCCGAGGCGGGCAGATTGCTCGAGGTCAGGAGTTCCAAACCAGCCTGAGCAAGAGCAAGACCCTGTCTCTACTATAAATAGAAATTAATTTACCAACTAAAAATATATACAGAAAAAATTTAGCCGGGCATTTAGATGGGTATTTGATAAATACCCATCAAAATTATAATAGGAAATAAGAGCTGTGTTTAATGACTATCTTTTCTTTGTCTCTGTCTCTATATATATGTATAATAAAGATTATGCAGTACTATTAGAGTACTGCATAATCTTTATTTTAAATTTTTATTTATATTTTCATTTAAAAATATATTTTTCATTTATTTTTTTTTTATTTTTATTTTTTTTGAAACAGAGTCTCGCTTTGTTGTCCAGGCTAGAGTGAGTGCCGTGGCATCAGCCTAGCTCACAGCAACCTCAAACTCCTGGGCTCGAGCGATCCTTCTGCCTCAGCCTCCCGAGTAGCTGGGACTACAGGCATGCGCCACCATGCCCGGCTAATTTTTTATATATATATCAGTTGGCCAATTAATTTCTTTCTATTTATAGTAGAGACGGGGTCTCCCTCTTGCTCAGGCTGGTTTTGAACTCCTGACCTTGAGCAATCCGCCCGCCTCGGCCTCCCAGAGAGCTAGGATTACAGGCGTGAGCCACCGCGCCCAGCCTTATTTTTCATTTATTTTTGATTTAAAAATATTAAGTGGGTACCAATGTTTTAGTTACATGGACACATTGCGTAACACTTAAGTCAGGGCTTTTGGTGTGCCTATCACCAGAATACTGTTCATTGTACCCAACAGATGAGTTTTTAATCCCTCAGATCTCCTCCCAACCTCCCCACTTCCTGATTTCCAGTGTTCTTTACATCTCTTTGTGCTCATGTGTACCCATCGTTGAGCTCCCACTTATTAGTGAGAACACACAATGTTTGTTTTTCCATTCTTGAGATACTTCACTTTGGATTATGGTCTCCAGTTCCATTTGAGTTGCTGCAAATGACATTATTTCATTGCTTTTTATGGCTGTGTATAATCTTTAAACTAAATACTGTCTCCATTTGCAATCATGTAAGCTGAAATCACATTATATATACAAAACTTTAATGAGGAGCTGCACTACCTCAACTAAATCAACAGTTATGGAATCTATAGCATTTTTTAATTTTTTAATTTTTATTTTTGAGACAAGACCTTGCTCTGCTGCCCAGGCTAGTATACAGTGGTGTCATCATAGCTCACTGCGACCTCAAATTCCTGTGCTCAAGTGATCCTCCTGCCTCAGCCTTCTCAAGCATTGGGATTACAGGTGTGTGTCACCTTGCCCAGCCAGCATTTTCCTTTTAATTTCAAGTTCCAGTGCTATCTTGGTGCATCAGTAAGAAAGTAAAATGTTGTAAATTATTAAGTGTTCTGACTAGTGCATCTCTGAGATCCTTTTAATTCTTTCCAAAGCTTTTCATCTGAGGAAATAGTTCAGTAAGTATTTTCAATAAGTTCCCAAGATTTCCCTATCTCACTTCATTAAATCTTCTAACTTTGCTTCATTTTCTTCTAAAGAGCTTACAAACCTGACCACATAATTAGTTACTCTCACTTGCAAACTTCATACAATTGTGAAGTATGCAATGGATGATGGGCTTACCAGTTTTTCTGACTTTGGTAATTTGTAGAAATTTTTCTTTTTCCCATTTATTGCAGTAACTCATTAATCTAGCTATTTCCACCTTTAGACTAAACTCAAATTCCTGCCTAGCAGATAGTGAGACATGGCTGGCACATGTATACAGACTAATTTGGTACATATTATTTTGCTGCAGTTTCAGGAAGTAGAATTTTTTTTATTTATTTTTTTTTTGAGACAGAGTCTCGCTTTGTTGCCCAGGCTAGAGTGAGTGCCCTGGCATCAGCCTAGCTCACAGCAACCTCAAACTCCTGGGCTCAAGCGATCCTCCTGCCTCAGCCTCTTGAGTAGCTGGGACTACAGGCATGTGCCACCATGCCCGGCTAATTTTTTTTTTATATATATATTAGTTGGCCAATTAATTTCTTTCTATTTATAGTAGAGACGGGGGTCTCGCTCTTGCTCAGGTTGGTCTCGAACTCCTGAACTCAAAGGATCCACCCGCCTCAGCCTCCCAGAGAGCTAAGATTACAGGCGTGAGCCACCGCACCCGGCCAGGAAGTAGAATTTTGTTTGGAGTATATATTGATAACTCTGATCTTTCCACAAGTGAGCAAAATTAATTTTCAGAGATTTCAAGTAATCAAATTAAAGATTTATGGTTTCATGTGGCAAAATTGAGACTAGAACCTCAAACTCTTTATTCAGTACAATTTAATAAATATTCATTGAATGCTATTTTTCTACTAAAGAGAGAAAACCTTTTTCTTTAATTCTTGAGTTTGGAAACAGACTGGCATGTATAGAAATAATTATAATATCTAGAAGTATAGACAAAGATTGAAGAGGGTACAAAAATGAAAGTGATTATTAACTCTCTTTCAGGGGGTGGGGAGAGAGATAAGGAAGTGCTTAGTGGAGGAAAGCTTGAAAGAATGGATAAGAGTTTGCTAAGCAGGTAAAGCATGGGTGAGAAGTATGGAGGAGGGGGTATTTTGAGACAGAAGGAACAGTAGGTGCAAAGGCAGGGAGTTGGAAAAAGAGAGACACATATCTAGCAGGATATGGAGCCAAGAAAGGGGGAGACTTGAATCCTGTTGGTATGCTGAATAGAAAGAGCAAGTAGGCCGGGCGCTGTGGCTCACGCCTGTAATCCTAGCTCTTGGGAGGCCGAGGCGGGCGGATTGCTCAAGGTCAGGAGTTCAAAACCAGCCTGAGCAAGAGCGAGACCCCGTCTCTACTATAAATAGAAAGAAATTAATTGGCCAACTGATATATATATATAAAAAATTAGCCAGGCATGGTGGCGCATGCCTGTAGTCCCAGCTACCCGGGAGGCTGAGGCAGAAGGATCACTGGAGCCCAGGAGTTTGAGGTTGCTGTGAGCTAGGCTGACGCCAGGGCACTCACTCTAGCCTGGGCAACAAAGTGAGACTCTGTCTCAAAAAAAAAAAAAAAAAGAAAGAGCAAGTGAAAAAGAGGGGAAAGATAATGGCAATATACGGATGCTCAGGGGAGGAAAAATTCCTGTGGAGGCTGAAATCAGAATCAAGGCTCACATGTAAAAATTAGCCTTGGATTGGAGAATGGATACCCCTAGCACTGAAACAGGTGAGGGGGAAGAAGTGATTTTACAAATTGAATTAGGTTTGTTAGCTTTCAGGCAGCTAGTTGAGGGTTGTGGTAGAAGAATGCATTTTTTTTTTTCTGGAGAACTTCAAGAAGTTTGAGAATCTCACTGAAGTCTAAGCAGGGGCCAGGGGGTAGATGGTGACCAGGGGTGGTGTGAAGTGGCACTGGAGAATCTAGATTTTGAAGGGCTTTATTTGCCATGCTAAGGATTTAGGATTGTAACCTGAAGGTGATGGAGGGTCATTGAAGGATTTTAAGCAATTTAGTGTCCCAATCAGTTTGTGCTATATTCTGATTGTGGTTCAAGGTTGAGTTGGGCGTGACGTGGTGATGGTGGTGGGAGCAGAAGCATAGAAATAAGGAAACTGCTGTATGTAATTCAGGCAAGAGCTGTCTCCCACCCTATAATCTACCATTATTCCTCTAAATACAACCTCTCAGCACCTGTCCTCTCAATCTCAACCCATTTTCTGCTCTGAGCTTCAATTTGTTGTTCTCTCGGCCATTATGTTAGTGACTATTCTGATTTTTTTTTTTTTTTTTTTTTGAGTCTGATTCTCACTCTGTTGTCCGGGCTAGAGTGTCGTGGCATCAGCGTAGCTCACGGAAGCCTCAAGCTCCTGGGCTCAAGCAATCCTCCTGCCTCAGCCTCTCAAGTACCTGGGACTACAAGCATGCACCACTATGCCTGGCTAATTTTTTCTATATAATTTTAGTTGTCCAGCTAATTTTTTTCTATTTCTAGTAGAGATGGAGTCTCCCTCTTGCTCAGGATGGTCTAGATCTCCTGACCTTGAGTGATCCGCCCACCTCCGCCTCCCAGAGTGCTAGGATTACATAGGTGAGCCACCGCGCCGCCCCTATTCTAATTTTTTAATCTCTCTCTTCTAATCACTCTCTACCCAGCCATTTGCAAACCTTGTATCTTAGTAGATGGCCCTATGGCATGTTTCATGGAGAAGTCAAGGTCATTCAGTGAGCCTGACCTCAATTTTCCCCCTGAAGCTAACAAATCTCATTCCATATGTACAATCACTTCTTCCCTCTGGCCTGTTTCAGTGGAAAGGGCATCCTTCCCCTATCCAAGGCTAATTCTTTCATCTCAACTTTGAATCTCATTTCCACTGCCTCCACAAGACTATTTCTCTACTGAGCATCCCTTTATTTCCATTATCTTTCCTGGCTCTTTCCCTTCAGTATATCAACAGGATTCAAGTCTCCCCCTTTCTTGGCTCCATATCTTGCCTAGATATATATCCCTCTTTCCATTTACTTCCAATTTCACGAAATGGTACTGATCTTTTGTATGCCAGGACTTCTCAAGTGGGGTATTGTTGACATTTAGGGCCACATAATTCTTTGTTGTGAGTGGGGGGATTCTGTGTATTGTAGGATGTTCAGCAGCATCTATAGTCTTTACCCACTAGTTATCGGTAGCATTTCACCAGTTGTGAAAATCAAAAATATCTCCAGATTTTGTCAACCTCTGGGGGTCAAAATCGCCGGTAGTTGAGAACCTTTGTTCTAAACAATATAAGGCAGTTATTGAAAATGTTCATGTTTACAGATCTCCTTATTACCAAAGTAATGGACATTTGGTATCCTTGATCACCCACTTCACTGTTGAAACTCTTTTCTCCTTTAGCATGCTACCTGTATTTCTTGTTTTGTTTTTTTTCTTTCTGGAACTTCTTTTTAGTCTTCAACTCTTAAAATTTTGAACTTCTCCAGGTATCTATCTCTTCTCACTTATACTTTGGGTTACCTCACCAAAATTATTGCTTCAGCTATCATTAAAAAGTCAATGAATCCAAATCTCTACCCCAGATTGCTTTCCTGAGCTCCAGACCCATATATCCAACAGCCAAACACAACAGCTTACTGGAATCTCCACTTTGGATAAATATTAGACACCTCAAACTGGTCTCGAAAAGACAAGAAATCCCTTCTATTAATTTGGTTGACTGGTGCTATTGACTGAGACATGAAGATTAAGATGGATCAGGTATAAATACAATTTATTTATTTTGGACATGATATGTTAGAGATGTCTATGTACAATGGAAATATAATGCAAGCTAAAAATATAATTTTAATTTTTAGTAGCCATATTAAGGTAAAAAGAAAGAGGGGAAATTAATTTTAATAATATATTTTATTTAACCCAAGGCTTTCTCAACTTTACTATTAACATTTTGGGCCAGAGAAATTTTTGCTGTGGAGGGCTATTCTGTGCATATAGGATGTTTAGCATCATCCCTGGACTCTATACACTAGATGCCAGTAGCCAGGCCCCTCCTCCCTGACTTGTGACAACCAACAATGTCTCCGGATGTTGCTAAATCATCCTGCTTGAAAACCACTGATTTAACCCAATAAGCTCAAAATATTATTTCAACATATAATCAATATTAAAAGGCTTTGAGATTTTTTTTTACAATCTTCCTTTTTCTGTATTGTAACTTTGGATGTGTATTTTTCACTTATAACACTTCTCAATTTTTACTAGCTACATTTTAAGTGCTCAACAGCCACATGCAGTTGGTGTCTACTTCATTGAAGAGCACAGGCCAAGAGCTAAAAAAAGGTTGGAACTGGAAATATAGGTTTGTGAAGTCATAAGGTAATAATTAAAACCATGGGAGTAGATAAGATAGTCCAGGCAAAATTCTATACTTAGAGTGACAAAATAGGAAGAAAATCCTAGTCCAATGCTCTTTCAGTTCCCACACAATCTGCTACCCTTAATTGTTCACTATGTAATTTTAAGATATTTTCTTCACTGAACAATATGGAGAACAAGACTGAACAAAAAGAATATTAAGACGAGTTGATGTCAAAGGGAGGGATTAATGTTTACTCAACAGTTATTTGCTAAGTAATGTTCAGAGCATTATATAAACTGTCTCATTTAATCTCACAAGTACCTTTTGAGGCAAAGAATATTATCACAATTTATAAAGGAGGAAACTGAGATTTGTAAGGGTCTAATAAATCAGACAGCTGTTAATTGGCATCAGCGGTGTTTTGAAAGCAACTCTAAGCCCATTCTCTCTCCTCTACACCCTCTTAATGCTTATAATGAAGCATTTGCTATCTACTTATTTTTATAAAATCATTGACTAAGAAGGCTTATGCGATTATACAGCCAGAGTTCGCGGGATAGCTATTACCACTTTTGATCTGATTCCGGAAGCAACATCACCTTAACGACGAGGTGCGATCTTTATGTCATTAGCGCGTAAGATCTGGGTATCATTTGCTGTGAAAGACACTAACTAAAAACCATGTTTTTGTTCAAGTGTGCCGTAAGTATAGTCAATCATTCTGTGGCTAGTTGTAATTTTTGGTTACAACAAAATTAACCAAGACGTAGTCAGGATTCTGCTTGAATATTGAACGCATAATCACCAAAGAAAAGGAAATAATGAGCTTTGTGACACCGTGCGGTCTCGCCAACAGACTGATAAAACGAGTACAAAGGGGGAGGGCCGGGGACGAGGGGGCGGGGCAGTGAGACGGGAATCTGAGCAAGCGCAGAAACAAACAGATGGTAATGGAGGCGTGAACGCTGCTGCGCTCTCACTTTCCGAACTGTCGTAAAGCCTCGAAGTGTCGTGCTCGCTCAGTAGGGGAGGGATTGGTTAGGCGGCGGCGGCGGCGGCGGCAGGAGAGCAGCGGCAGTCGCGGCTACGGCGGCGAAGTGTCTGGTGTGCGCAGCGCAGAAACGCCCGCGGCTTCAGAGAACGAGTTCCTGTGGGGCCGAATGAGGCATTCTGAACCCAAGCCGTGTTAGCTGGGCCGAGTCCAGGCGCTGCCGCACGTACAGTTTTGGTGGCGGTGACAGACGCTCCTCTTGACTCTAGGGGCCTGTTAGGCCGAGATCTGAGGCGCCGTTCGCTGGCTCTCGACGTGCCCTTCTCACCCCTTGCGTTTCCCGTCTTCCTTTCCTGGGTCTGCGGTTCCCGGACCCTGGGAAGAGGGTGGCTAATGATTAAGGTGAGGGGAACCGGGGGGGAGGGGATCCATTGGCGGCCGCGCGTGCGCGCAACGGGGGAGGGGCTGGCCTGGAGGGGAGAAAGAGGAAGGGCTGCGGCCGCGGAAGGCTGGGGTCGGCCACCGGCCGGTTGTCGCCGGCTCCGTGGGGACCTGGGGTCTGCGTCTCCGCTGAAGATTTGATCGTACTGGGGCGAAGCATTCGTCCGCCGACACACCCACAGCCCACAGTAAGGGAGTGTGGGTGAGAGGGTTTCTGCCCCTGTTTTCTTGTCTCCCTGGAGAGTCCTGGGATGGGGGCTGAGGGCTGGGGCGTGGGAGCGCGATTTGACAATGGAGAGACGGAGGCGCCCGGGACCCGGGGAGTCGGAGGGCGCTAAGTCAGCCCTGACGGTTAGGGAGTTGCCTCCTGCGATCAAGGAAATGTAGTCCGCGGAACAGCAGAGGCACGGGCGCGTCAGATTTTGTATGGAGTTGGCTTTCCTGGCCATTAAAGAAGAAGCTTGATATATATATATATATATATGTATATATTTTTTTTATTATCGTCCTTAGATCATTTGCCAGTCAGTGCTGTAGCGGAAGTATCTGTTCCGTACTGCCGAAATAAGAGATTTGTTACAGTAGTTCTCAAACAGGTTACAGTAGCTATTTACAGATATCTCCTAACGCAAGTGTAAGTTTTAACACTCAAAAAAAATACCAGGAAGTATAGAGCATTCGTTTATTTTTTTTATATATATTATTTTTAATTCTTTTTGTTTTTCTTTTTATGTTACTCTATCATTTCAAAGTTCATTAATGGAGCATTCGTTTAATTTGTTCATGTTTGTGGTGTGGGTTGACTTCATTGTATTGTGGTAAGCTTTCCTGTTTTTCTGATTTATGTGTGGTGTGATTTTTAGAACTCTCTTAAAATGGTCAGATGCCAGCTGACGGACTTCATTTTATAGGAGTTCTTATAGCTTTTGGATCTGACTTAATTCAGCTTCAAAACCTGACTTATTTCATTTGGCATTTTACCTTTAATTTTCTTATTTTAGGGAGCTCTAAAACCAAAAAGAACAGACTGGGAAAAACGATAAACCAAGGGTCCATCTCCTTTCCCATTTTGTGTGTGTGTGTGTGTGTGTGTGTGTGTGTGTGTTATTGCTTACAAATGCTAGAATGTGATTTTGAAATTACTGTACATAGAAGTTCTGTAATGCTGCTTTTACTGACCTTCTAGGGTGAAGTGCTACATTTTGATAATTTGTTACTAAATGTTTTTAGTAAAAATTTTCATGTCATTATACACTGTATTTTTCATACTAAACAGTAGCTGTTAGTTACATTTGTGAGGTAAAACTGATGGGATATGAAGGAAACCCTTTTACTCTGAAAAGAATCTTAGATTGATGCTTTGTTTTTTTTTAAAGCCTTGAATTATTTTACTTTTGTCACTGTCTTGCTGTGTAACCTTGGACAAATTTACTTTATCATCTCTCTCCTCATTTGTTTGCTACCTAAGATTCACAGTAGTAGTCTAAGAATTGGTGAGGGTGATCATAAATTGGTCTCCACAATATTGTAGGAAAAAATGGGAAGAGTAGAGTCTCTTCTTGTTTATCATGGGTGCTATATCATGTGTGTGGGTCCTTCTGTCACTTTTTTCCTTTTTCCTTTCTTCCTTTTGTTTGATGTCTCTAGGTCATTTGTTTTTTAGTTATTTCACTATAAATAGATTTGGTTGTTTTTTTTTTTTTTTTTGAAACAGTTTCACTTTGTGCCCAGGCTGGAGTGAGTGCCATGGCTGTCAGCCTAGCTCACAGCAACCTCAAACTCCTGGGCTCAAGCAATTCTTCTGCCTCAGCCTCCCGAGTAGCTGGGACTACAGGCATGTGCCACCATGCCCTGCTAATTTTTTGTATATATATTTTTAGTTGTCCAGTTAATTTCTTTCTGTTTTTAGTAGAGGCGGGGTTTCGCTCTTGCTCAGGCTGGTTTTGAACTCCTGACCTCGAGCAATCCGCCCACTAGGCCTCCCAGAGCGCTAGTATTACAGGCGTGAGCCACCATGCCAGGCCTAGATTTGGTTTTTGAAGAAAGGTATAACCAAAATAATTTTATTTTTGTGAAAATGCATTATAGCTGAGGTTTACATCTTGATGAATTTCATTTTGGTACTCCATTTCTACAAGTAATTGAGAGATAACTACTGATTTTTAAAATAAGAGAACAGCAACTTGTATAAAGCTAAGAAATAGTTGTTTAGCAAATACTCCTAAATAGTTATTTTACTTTAGAATTTAAAATGTAGAATACAAAATCCATTGAATCTAACTGTTTAGGTTTTTAGATGGTTCTTTTTTCTTCTCATTTTTGGTTAAAGAGGGGTTTCTGTATCATGCTTTATGTAAGATATGATTGTGCCCTTCTTAGACTTTTTCTCCCCCTGCCGGCTAAGATTTCAGTAGGAAAAAAGGTGACACTCCTAAAAATGATGATAATTAAAATATGTTATAACTTGACATTAACATTCTGTGAGTGACATTATCTTAGCAAAGAGTGTGGAACTAGAGAAAGGAGATCTGGATTTTAGATCTAGCTTTGCTTGCTATACATCTAGATCTGTGAGTTTATTTTAATTTAATTTTATTTTATTTCGGCATATTATGGGGGTACAGATTTTAAGGTTTCAATAAATGCCCTTTCCTCCCCTCCCCCCACAAGTCTGAGTCTCCAGCATGACCATCCCCCAGATGGTGCACATCTCACTCATTATGTATGTATATACCCGCCCCCTCCCACCTGCCCAATACCCTATTACTGTAGTACCTATGTGTCCACTTAGGTGCTGCTCAGTTATGTGAGTTTATTTTTAATGTTCCCCCCCCCATTCGGATCTCTATTTAAATAAAAAGTGTAGAATAGATTACTCTGGTTTTCTCTAGGTCCTAAATTTAAATTTGGATCATATTTTCAGTTAGGTTTTTGGTATTCATTACTGTATTAGTTATAGTTGAATCTCCAGGAAGAAGTGCTATTCTGAGAGTATAAATGCCTTTATGATACACATTTATGCACATATGTATGCATAAAACCTATGATGAAGCCATGTTTGTTGTTCTAGGTAATATTAATACGGCATTATAGAAGTTACTGAAGGTTTACAAACTCAGATGGTACTAAAAATGAATCTATTGCTCCTGGTAACATTTTTTTAATCATCCTGAATAATTCATTTTTATTTCAGAAACCTATAATTATTGTTCCATAAAAGTCCACAATTAAATTTGAATGTCTTATACTTCTGTTCTTTCTTTTCCTACATCCCACAGATTTTTGGTTACAGCTGACCCAGGTTTCTACAGGTACTGAATTTATACCATTACATGAGGAAGGAATTATAATTGTTTAGAAACAAATACTTAGCTGAGTTTACATTTTAGAGGTGCCTTCATGGAGCAGATACTCTGTTGGAGGGGGAACATGATAAATAGAATAATTTCAAGTAGTGGTGATATGAAGAAATGGGCTTCTCCTATGGATTGAGTGGTTAGGGGAGGCCTCTTTTTAGAGATGATAATTTAATTTGTTATTTCAATGGTTAGAAAAAAAAACCAACCATAGTGACAATCTGGAGAAAAAGTGCTACAGACATCAGCAACAGCAAATGCATTAGATTGGGATTGATTCTGGAGAATCTGCAAGTGTAGATTAATTATTTGGTTTGTCTGTTAGGCTTTTCATAATTGCTGTTAGATGATGTAAACAGATTAATATTATTTTATATGTAATAACTAAGTGTAATATGTCAGCCTTGTTTAAATCCTGACTCAAATTGTAGAAAAGCCATTTTTGAAACACTGGGGTAAATCTGAATGTGGATGGGTATTAGATGATATCAAGGAATTATTGTGATTTTTGTTAGAGATGATAATGACATTATGTTTATGTAAGAAAATGCCCATTTTTTTAGAGATGGAAACTCAGGAATGAAGGAGAAAAATGGTAGTATTTGTTTAAAATACTTTAGCACAAAAAAAGTGGCATAGGGACGATGACATTGATGAAACAAGTATGGCACAGTCTTGATAATTGTTGGGTTGGAATGATGGGTACATGGATATGAATAATACTGTTCTTTGCTTTTGTGAGATTTGAAAATGTTCATATTTTAGAATTTTTTTTTTTTTTTTTGAGACACCGTAGGCTGTTGCCCAGCCTACGGTGCCGTGACACGTCAGCCTAGCTCACAGCAACCTCAAACTCCTGGGCTCAAGCAATCCTCCTGCCTCAGCCTCTGGAATACTGGGACTACAGGCATGTGCCACCAGGCCCAGCTAATTTTTTAAATATATTTTTAGATGTCCATCCAATTTCTTTCTATTTTACATGGAGATGGGGTCTTGCTCTTGCTCAGGCTAGTCTGGAACTCCTGGGCTCAAACAGTCCACCCTGCCTTGACATGAGCCACTGTGCCAGGGCGAAAATATTTTAAAATAATTTGTAGAAGTACCATATTTAGGTGTCTTCTCTCATTCCCCCTCTTCCTCTTATATTTGATAAAATGCAGTAATTTTCTTTCCATTTCTAAACATTCAGCATTTATTCAACAAATATGAGTGCTGTATTTCAGGCACTGTGTCCATGCTTGTGTTACAATAAAGAACAGATCTTAGGACTTGGCTGTGAGGGCCTCATGGTTTGCTAGAGGAAGGGAGGGTTCCTCAATGTGTACTGGATTAACATGAAAATCATAGATTTCTATGTTCTGAGGGTATACAGGATCAGCATCTTAGTTTAGTATTTACATGATTTGATACATAAAAAATTTTTTTCTTTTTCTAGAGAATTGAAAATTTAAGGAATTCTATATAGAGCTATGTGTCAGTCTGAGTAATTACTGTTGTAGTCATTTCCTTTATTCATATGGGAATGCATAGGGCAGCAGAATAAATCATTCATTTTTATTATGTTTTGACCCCCCAATTTGCCTTTACTGAAATTTTTTGTTTTGAAATAATTTCATGCTTATAGAAAGTTTTAAAAAAATAGTACTGAGAACTCCTGAATACCTATTACTCAGATTCACCAATTTTTTTTTTTTTTTTTTTTTTTGAGAGAGGTGATCTCTCTCTGTTGCCCATGCTGGAGCACAGTGGTGCTGTCATAGCTCATTGCAGACTCGAACTTCTGGGCTCAAGTGATGCTCCTGCCTCAGCCTCCTGAGTAACTGGGACTACAAGTGCATGCCATCACACTGGCTAATGTTTTTTCAAGTTTTTTTTTTTTTTTTTTTTTTTTTTTAGGGACAGGGTCTCACTCTGTTGTCCAGGCTGGTCTTGAACTTCTGGCCTCAAGCGATACTCCTGCCTCAGCCTTCCAAGTTGCTGGATTCATTGACATGAGCCACCATGCATAGCAGATTCACCAGTTTTTAACATTCTGTCACATTTGCTTTTTCTTTCGTTTTCTCTCTCTGAATCATTTGAGAGTAAATTGCATACATTATGCCCATTTGTCTCTAAATATTCCTGTATGTTGTATTATCTTGAATTATCACAGCACAGTTACCAAAATTCAGGAAATTTAACATTGATAATACTATCTATATACTTTAATCTACAATTCATTTTCCAGTTTTGTTAATTTGTCCCCATAATATTTGTCCCTTTATAGCATTTTCCTCATAGGATCCAGTCCAGGATCACAAATTGCATTTAGTTGTCATGTCTCTTTAGTCTTCTTTAAGCTGGAACAGTGCCTTATTCTTTATCTTTTCTAGCATTAATGTTTTTCAAGAATCCAAACCATATATTTTATAGAATATTCCTCAATTTGGATTTGTCTAGTGTTTCCTGATAATTGGATTCAGGTTATGCATCCCTAGGCAGGAGTTTTGTATTCTTCTCAGGGTGTGATGTGGAGGCTCATGTTGTTGGTCTGCCCCTCATTAGTGATGTGAATTTTCATTACCTGTTTATGGTGTTGTCTGGTTTCTCCGCTGTACAGTTATTTTTCCTCTTACATCTGATAAGCAGTCTGTTGGGATAACTTTAGATATTACAGGTACTCTTCTCCTTATCAGATCTTTTTGTTCCTTATAATCACCACCCTCAGCCCCATGAAGCATCCATTGATGATTTTCTATTCTGATCTTTACCCTGGTGGTTACAAAATGGTTACTTTCTAACTTCTCCATTCCTTTCACCAGTAGTCATTCTATTACAAGGAAGAGACATCCTTTTATCTATTATCATGTACTCTCTGTTTTATTCAGTGAGGTATAACCCATTACTCCCTTTGTTTATTTTGATGCTCAAGTTGTCCCACATTTGTTCATTGGGAGCCTCTCCATGCTGGTGCTTGTTTCTTTTTGACAAAACTTTATTAATTTTTTGTGTATTTCCTTTCTTTCTGGCACAGCAAGATGTTCCAAGCTCATCTTGTATCTTTTCTGTGTCAGTAGTGGAATCAGCCAGGGAACCTTGGTTCCTTTTAGTGGGGAATCTAATTTGGTTTTGAGTTATCTATTTATATATAGAAATAATCTCTTCTTTCTTAGATCATGATATCCTTTAAGAAACTAAATTTAAATTAGGTTTTTGATAGTAGGTTTATTATATTTCTCTGAAGGTTTTATTTGTGAAATAATCATAAGATTCAGTAACTTTTTATATTTACCATAAAGCAGCTATGTTATTCTTCCTTTTTCTAATGAATTATGTTTTTTTTTTGTTTTTTTTTTTTGTTTTTTTTTTTTAGACAGAGTCTGGCTCTGTTGTCTAGGTTAGAGTGCCTTGGTGTCAGCCTAGCTCACAGCAACCTCAAAGTCTTGGGCTCAAGTGACCCTCTTGCCTCAGCTTCCCGAGGAGCTGTGACTACAGGCATGCCATGATGGATACCTGGCTAATTTTTCTGTTTTCAGTAGAGAAGGTGTTGCTCCTGCTCAGGCTGTTCTTGAACTTCTGAGCTTAGGCAGTCCTCCTACCTCTGCCTCCCAGAGTGCTAGGATTACAGGCATGAGCCATGCGCCTGACCTGAATTATGTTCTGATATGGTCTTCATTGTGATCATACGAAATGAAGAAAAAAAATTATTTTACTTTGTGTGTGTATAGGGTTTAACTGTTTAAACTGCTTAAAAAAAACTACTTAAGGTTTATTTATACTTTTAACTTTTTTTACTAAGTCATTAGACTTTCTGGTCTCAAAGAAATTATTGCTTTTTAAATGCATTTTAAAAATTATAATACAGGCCGGGCGAGGTGGCTCATGCCTGTAATCCTAGCACTCTGGGAGGCTGAGGAGGGCAGATTGCTCAAGGTCAGGAGTTTGAAACCAGCCTGAGCGAGACTCCGTCTCTACTAAAAAAATAGAAACTAATTGACCAACTAAAAATATATATACAAAAAATTAGCCAGGCATGGTGGCACATGCCTGTAGTCCCAGCTACTCAGGAGGCTGAGGCAGTAGGATCAGTTCAGCCCAGGAGTTTGAGGTTGCTGTGAGCTAGGCTGATGCCACGGCACTCACTCTACCCTGGGCAACAAAGCGAGACTCTGTCTCAAAAAAAATAAAAAATAAATAAAAAATAAAAATTATAATACAGAATTTTCATATATGATCAAAACTCAACAGCACACTTTCCTAGTTACTGTTACATCTTGGGATATTTTACAGCCATTCTCTCACTTGTGCATGGGTATTTACTTATTTTTTTATTTTTATTTTTTTAAGATAGAGTCTCGCTTTGTTGCCCAGGCTAGAGTGAGTGCCGTGGCATCAGCCTAGCTCACAGCAACCTCAAACTCCTGGGCTCAAGCGGATCCTACTGCCTCAGCCTCCCCAGTAGCTGGGACTACAGGCATACACCACCATGCCCAGCTAATTTTTTCTTTATATATTAGTTGGCCAATTAATTTCTTTCTATTTATAGTAGAGATGGGGTCTTGCTCTTGCTCAGGCTCGTTTCGAACTCCTGACCTCGAGCAATCTGCCCGCCTCGGCCTCCCAGAGTGCTAGGATTACAGTCGTGAGCTACCGCACCCGGCCATTTTAAACAGTTTTTTTTTTTTTTTTTTTTTTGAGACAGAGTCTCACTTTGTTGCCCAGGCTAGAGTGAGTGCCATGGCATCAGCCTCGCTCACAGCAACCTCAATCTCCTGGGCTCAAGCGATCCTCCTGCCTCAGCCTCCCGAGTAGCTGGGACTACAGGCATGCGCCACCATGCCCGGTCAATTTTTTGTATATATATTTTTAGTTGGTCAATTAATATCTTTCTATTTTTGGTAGAGACGGGGTCTCGCTCAGGCTGGTTTCGAACTCCTGACCTTGAGCAATCCGCCCGCCTCGGCCTCCCAAAGTGCTAGGATTACAGGCGTGAGCCACCGCGCCCGGCTAAACAGTTTTTTTTAATGAAAAGTAATACATACAAAGTGTACCAAATTTATAAGGTACAAAAAGATGTATAGGGGAAAATAAGGCTCCCTTGCTAGTCTTGATTTCACAGTACCCAATTCTTTTCCCTGAAAATATATCTCCTTTTGCTATTTTATATGTATTTCCAGAGGAGTGGTTCTCAAAGTGTGGCCTGTGGATTCTTTAGGGGGTCTTCAAGTGTTTCAGGAGGTCTGCCAGGTTGAAACTGTTTCATAATAATGATCAGTTCTTATTTGCTACAGTAACTAATGTCAACATCAGTTACACTGATGGTGCAAAAAACAGGTGTGCATAAAACTGCTTGCCCTGCAGCATGAGTCAAGATAGTGGCAAAACTACAATAATAATCATCATATTCTTCATCACTACACATTTATAGTAAAAAAAAGCCAGTTTTACTTAAGAATGCCTTTTGTGAAACAATAAAAATTGTTAATTTTATTAATGTTGACCCTTGAGCACATCTTTTTAATATTCCATGTGACAAAATGGGAAGGATGTTATAAGACATTTCTGTTGCATACCAAAGTATGATATTTGTGTTGAGAAAAGAACTTATTTGATTTAGCTGTGAGCTGAACTAGCAAACTAGTCACTTTTTTCTTGGAACACTATTTTTACTTGAAAGAATGGCAAACTGTAGTTATGTGAACTTGAGTATTTGCACATATTTTCTCAAAAATAAATGAAAGAGCCTATCACTTCAAGGAAAACAACTGACAGAATTTACTGCCAAGATAAAATCCAGGCTTTCAAGCAAAAATTAGAATTTTGGAAAACATATCTGCCACTATGAGCTTGGCAGCTTCTCAGGACTTTTCTGATGAGATTGGTGGTGTTATTAACAAATATGATTTTTTTACTTTTTTATAAAATGTGTCAGTGTTTGGAAGATGTGTATAACTTGGTGAACCATTATTTTCTCCTTGACCAATGCATGGCATTATAAAATCATGCATGGGTGAAAGATCTATGTAAAGTGAAAGACAGTAATAATATTTTTACTGAAATGGTATGAAGGTTCATTGATAAGGTTTTAGAGTCACATTGCAGTTACCTTTGTAAAACTACTTTTGTCAAAGTTTTGGGGTAGTATCAAAGAGGAATATCCAGGCTTATCTGAAAAGGTTATTAAAAATACACTACCTTTTTCAATTACATGTTTGTGTGAAGCTGGGTTTTGTTATAATTTGACCAAAACAACATATCATTAGGGAATGAATATAGAGGTAGATGTTGAGAATCCAGCTTTCTTCTATTAAGCCAGACATTAAAGAGATTTGCAAAAATGTATAGGTGCACAACTCTTAAATTTTTGAAAGTATATTAATGAATGTTACTCACATTAGTATATAGTGGGTTTATTGCTGTTTTAAAGTAATATATTTTAAAGCATTTATCAGTTTTACTTTCTAATATGTTATCAATAGATATAACCCACATAATAAAAGCTTTTGGAGTCCTCAATTTTCAAGAATGTAAAGGGCTTCAAAAGCCAAAAAAATTAGAAAACTGCTGCTCTAGAGAATTCACCAATTTTAAGCATTATCTTTTGACTACTTATGGTGAATAAGTCCTCATTTCTCCCTCATCCTTTCTCTCTACAGTTAGGTTATAACAGTTCAGCAAATGTTTATTGAATGCCAACTGTGTGTTCTGAGCTGCAGGCACATAGTAATCAAAACAAAGTCTCTGCTCTAGAGGGAAAACAATCCTGTAAATTTTATAGATGGTGATGTGGAAAAGATTGATCTGGAGAAAAGGAGATCGGGAGTGGTGGTAACTTTACATTTTTATTTGTCTGCTTTTCCACAAAAGTTTTAATGTTGGTATTAGCTTTTTAAGTATAAAGTCATCAAGGAAATTTTCAAGGATAAGAAAACATTTGAGCACGGACATAAAGGAAGTGAGTGAGTGAGCCTGGTAGATATCTGGGGGAAGAGCTCCAGGCAGCTTGAATAGCAATAGCATACTTGGCCTGCTCTGTATTGTTATATTATCTTCGATAACTTCTTAGCCATTTATTTTCTCTGTACTCTTTTCTGGAGTTCCTGTCAGGATTGAATTTTAGTTGCTGTCTCTACCTGCTATTAGCTTCTATTTCTTTTCTTTTCTTTCTTTTTTTTTGAGACAGAGTCTCACTCTGTTGCCTGGCTCTCGGCAACCTCAAACTCCTGGGCTCAAGCGATCCTTCTGCCTCAGCCTCCCAAGTAGCTGGGACTACAGCCATGCACCACCATGCCCGGCTAATTTTTTCTATGTATATGTTTTTAGTTGTGCAGCTAATTTCTTTCTATTTGTAGTAGAGACAGGGTCTCACTCTTGCTCAGGCGGGTCTCGAACTCCTGACCTTGACCCATCCTCCTACCTGGGCCTCCCAGAGTGCTGGGATTACAGGCATGAGCCACCACGTCCAGCCATTCCTATTTGTTTGTTGTGGATTTTTAAAATTTCTTTTACTGTCAATTTGGTGGGGATTGGAGGGGAATTTGAGATAAAGATATGTGTATACCTTAACATATTTAAATGAAATGTGAGCTTTTGATAAGCATAATTTTACCAGAAACAAGTTTTATTACTGATGGGGAACTGGCCTGTCTTCCAATGGTCAAATCTTAGCTAAACGATAAAAATCTTTACTCTTAGTGGTAAAATCATATTTAAATATGTGAACAAGTACAGTTTTCACATATTTGGTGAAAAAGTTCACTTTACATAAGCCTAAGTCTACTCTAATAACTATATTCTTTTTTTTTATTTTTTTTATTTTTTATTTCGGCATATTATGGGGGTAATAGCTATATTCTTTAATACAAATTACTTAATACTTTTGTTAAGTGAAGAGAATCATATGATATCAGATTTTTATTGCAGGATACCTGTAAAACATGATTTATTATCATGGAATTTGATTGTATTTTCTGTGAAATCATGTTTCTGTAAAGAAGCGAATACACTAAAAACTTGCTTATTGGGTACAATGAACACTATTCTGGTAATGGGTACACTAAAAGCCCCAACTTATACAAGGTTTCCATGTAACAAAAAGATTTGTACCCCCTTAATATTTTGAAATTTAAAAAAAGAAGTAAATGTGGCAATCACCTTTATACATGGCGGATACATTCCAAGACCCCTCGTGATTCTTGAAACTGCAGCATATATACTATCGTTTTTTCTATACATACTGTGATAAGGTTTATTTTTTATTTTTATTTTTTAATTTTTTGAGACAGAGTCTTACTCTGTCACCAAGGCTGTTGTACAGTGGCATCAGCCTAGCTCATAGTAACCTCAAACTCCTGGGCTCAAGCGAGCCTCCTGCCTCAGTGTCCCGAGTAGCTGGGACTACAGGCTCTTACCATCGTGCTGGGCTAATTTTTACTATTTTTAGTAGAGATGGGGGTCTCACTCTTGCTGAGCCTGGTCTCAACTCCTGAGTTCAAGTGATCCTCCTGCCTCAGGCTCCCAGAGTGATAGGATTATAGGTGTGAGCCAGCGTGCCTGGCCTGTGATAAAGTTTAATTTATAAATTAGGCACAGTAAGAAATTAACAATAACTGATGAACAAATATAACCATATAATAAAAGTTAAATGAATATGGGATCTCCCTCTCTTATATGACTTATTGCACTGTACTTACCCTTGTCATGATGTGAGATAGTAAAATACCTATGTGATGAGATTAAGTGAAATGAATGACTTGGACATTCGATGTAGCATTTAAAACTTATGCATTGTTTATTTCTCAAATTTTCCATTTTATATTTTTGAACTGTGGTTGATTTTAGGTCACTGAAACCTTGAAAAGCGAAACCAAGGATAAAAGAGGACTTCTGTATAGTATTGGTCAAAACTCACCATTTTATTTTCATGACTGTATTCCTGCTATTCCTCTGATATGCCCTTATCCTAATTGTCTACTTAGGGAAATTTTACTTTTAAGGACCACTTCTTTTTTTTTTTTTTCTTTTTTCTTTTTTTTTGAGACAGAGTTTCGCTTTGTTGCCCAGGCTAGAGTGAGTGCCGTGGTGTCAGCCTACCTCACAGCAACCTCAGTCTCCTGATCTCAAGCAATCCTGCTGCCTCAGCCTCCCCAGTAGCTGGGACTACAGGCATGCGCCACCATGCCCGGCTACTTTTTTCTCTATATATTAGTTGGCCAATTAATTTCTTTCTATTTATAGTAGAGACGGGGTCTCGCTCTTGTTCAGGCTGGTTTCGAACTCCTGACCTCAAGCGATCCGCCCGCCTCGGCCTCCCAGAGAGCTAGGATTACAGGTGTGAGCCACTGCGCCCGGCCAAGGACCACTTCTTAAACTGCTGTGAGGTTTCTCCTTTAGAATCCATTGGTGTACCTTCTGTCTTCCCATCGTATTTGGTACTTTCTTATCTTGTAGCAGTTATTAATATTAATTTTATTAGAACATTCTTCTGTGCAGGCTAAGTTACTGAAAATCTCCATGGTTGAGTAACATATGTGATAATCTTATGTAAAAATTAAGTCATGGGAACTGAAGTTGTGAGTGAAACTATGAGTTCAATTTTAGAAAAAGAGGGAGTGACCAATCCTAGCAATTTACCTAAGTATTAAGATTCAGGATTTGGTGTCAGGCCTTGGGCACACAGTTCCCTACAGGCCTTACCCAGTCTGGCCCTGGGCTACCTCTGAAACCATTGTGTGCCATTTCCCTTTTCTTCCATTTCCCTTCTTTCTGGTCTTTGCACCTGTTAGGCTTGTTCCTGTCACTCACGTGGTCTGTCTTTACATCTTCTTCTGCCAAGAATACTCTTCCTCCAGAACTGTGTTGCTTGACTGGCTGGTGGCTAGCTTCTCATGATTCAGGTCTTTAGTGTCTTAATTAATTTATTTTGAGATGAAGTCTTGCTGTGTTGCCCAGGCTGGAGTACAGTAGCTGTTACAGGTGCCATCATAGCTCGCTACAGCCTTAAACTCCTGGACTCAAGTTTTTTATTTGAGGCCTGACCTGTTATTTATTTATTTATTTAGAGACAGAGTCTCACTTTGTTGCCTGGGCTAGAGTGCCCTGATGTCAGCCTAGCTCACAGCAACTTCAAACTCCTGGGCTCAAGTGATCCTTCTGCCTCAGCCTCCTGAGTAGCTGGGACTACACGCATGTGCCACAATGCCCGGCTAATTTTTTCTATATATTTTAGTTGGCCAATTAATTTTCTTTTCTCTTTTTGTAGAGACGGGGTCTGGCTCTTGCTCAGGCTGGTTTCGAACTCCTGAACTCGAGCAATCCGCCCTCCTCAGCCTCCCAGAGTGCTAAGATTACAGGTGTAAGCCAAAGCACCCGGCCTGTTTTTATTTATTTATTTATTTATTTATTTATTTATTTATTTATTTATTTATTTATTTTTGAGACAGAGTCTCGCTTTGTTGCCCAGGCTAGAGTGAGTGCCATGGCGTCAGCCTAGCTCACAGCAACCTCAAACTCCTGGGCTCAAGCGATCCTCCTGCCTCAGCCTCCCGA
Source organism: Microcebus murinus (assembly GCF_040939455.1). NCBI lineage: Eukaryota > Metazoa > Chordata > Mammalia > Primates > Cheirogaleidae > Microcebus > Microcebus murinus. The sequence continues at coordinate 95,484,525 of NC_134109.1, forward strand.
GTAGCTGGGACTACAGGCATGCGCCACCATGCCCGGCTAATTTTTTGTATATATTTTTAGTTCGCCAATTAATTTCTTTCCATTTATAGTAGAGAAGGGGTCTCGCTCTTGCTCAGGCTGGTTTCGAACTCCTGAACTCGAGCAATCCGCCCTCCTCGGCCTCCCAGAGAGCTAGGACTACAGGCGTGAGCCACCGCGCCCGGCCTGTTTTTATTTATTTTGAGTTATTTTATTTTTCTTTAGAGACAGGGTCTTGCTCTGTCCTGGAGTGCAGTGGCATAATCATAGCTCACTATAACCTCAAACTCCTGGGTTCAAGTGATCCTCCCACTTTAGCCTCCTAAGTAGCTGGGCCTACAGTCATATGCCACCACGCCTGGCTAATTAATTTTTTGTAGAGATGAGGTCTTGCTATATTGCCCAGCTGATCTTTAACTCCTGGCCTCAAGTGATCCTCCTGCTCTGGCCTCTCAAATTGTTGGAACCACAGGGGTGTGCCACTGTGCCCAGCCTGTTTTATTTTCTTCATAGCACATATTTCTCTCTAAAGTTATCCTGATTGTTTGCCTCTCATTTGTCTATAATTTCCATGAGAGCAAAGACTTTCTATGTCCTATTCATGGCTGATCCTACTGCCTAGATCAGTGCCTAGCTCATTATAGGCTTTGAGTAAATATTTATTTATTTATTTATTTATTTTTATTTAAGACTAGTCAAGTGCAGTAGTGAGGAGGGGGGAAAGTAGTAGAACAAGGAGTTCAATCTGTAACTGACTGTGTACAATCACGTGAGATAACTCACTACCTTCGGACCAGCCTTTTTTTTTTTTTGAGTAAATATTTATTGAATGAGAAGAATAAATGCTAGCTACTATATTATGAGTTACGTTGTATCTTCTAAAATATTAATAAGCTACTATAATTTGTTACCTGGATGACATTTCTGTTTTGTTCTGATCCCAGATGCTTGGGATAGAAAAAGTTTGGGTTACCTATCATGTATTTTTCCTCCTTGCTAAAGCTGAATTGATCTTTCTGAGATCTTCCCAGCCTCTTGTATTTACCCATTTTCTTCCAGTGGGAATGCATATTTTCAATTCTGGATTAGCAGTTTTAAGATCTGGACTTACTTTTTAGTCATTTTCCTTTATCTTTAACAGTTTAAAATACTCCATCTTTTCTGTCCTCCAATCATCTTTACTCATCCATAGTTGCCTCTTTTTTTGCTTATCCCAACAGGATGAACTCACAAGTTATGAGTATATGAAATGTATACTGAAACCAAAATTCAGAAGATTGCAAAAAAGAAAGGTATATAAGTACGAGTGTATAGACTAGACTTATGTGTATAGGAATCTACATTAGAGTTGGGGTTACTATTGTTATCTAGAGTATGAAATTCATTTTTTTTTTTTTTTGAGACAGAGTCTCGCTTTGTTACCCAGGGTAGAGTGAGTGCCATGACGTCAGCCTAGCTCACAGCAACCTCAAACTCTTGGGCTCAAGTGATCCTCCTGCCTCAGCCTCCCGAGTAGCTAGGACTACAGGGATGCACGACCATGCCCGGCTAATTTTTTCTATATGTATTAGTTGGCCAATTAATTTCTTTCTATTTATAGTAGAGACGGATCTCGCTCTTGCTCTGGCTGGTTTTGAACTCCTGACCTCGAGCAATCCGCCCGCCTCGGCCTCCCAGAGTGCTAAGATTACAGGCGTGAGCCACGTAACCCAGCCAACAATATGAAATTCTTTAGGAAAGGGTAGCATTTTAGCTATCTTCTTACCACCTTGAGCAGTGTCTGGTAACAAAAAATGATACCAAAAAGGTTTGTTAAATAAAATAGCTGACATCAGCATAGAGGATAAGTCTTTGGTTTCTACAAACGAGTATTTTAGAATTGTTTAATATCTTGCTATATTTGTTTTTTTGTCACAGAATTTTCACTTTTACTGTCTGAATACACTGATCCAAGGAAGGTAAAAATGACGTTTAGAGGCCGGGTGTGGTGGCTCATGCCTGTAATCCTAGCACTTTGGGAGTCCGAGGCGGGAGGATTGCTCAAGGTCAGGAGTTCGAAACCAGCCTGAGTGAGACCCTGTCTCTACCAAAAATAGAAATAAATTAATTGACCAACTAAAAGTATATATACAAAAAATTAGCCGGGCATGGTGGTACATGCCTGTAGTCCCAGCTACTCGGGAGGCTGAGGCAGTAGGATCGCTTGAGCCCAGGAGTTTGAGGTTGCTGTGAGTTAGGCTGACGCCACGGCACTCACTCTAGCCTGGGCAACAAAGTGAGACTCTGTCTCAAAAAAAAAAAAAAAAAAAAAATGACGTTTAGTCAAAGATAACCTTGGAAATACCTAAAGTTGCCTATAAAATAAAAAGTGTAGACATGAAGTCTAACATGTCCTATTTTTCCTTTAGTATTAGAACAATCATTTTCATTGTTAAACTCCAGATGAAGTAGTAGGCTTGCATGTAATGGGACATTATGTGGGAAAAATAAATGTTTCCAAACATAAGACTCTGACAACACAGCAAGGTGCTTTTATCATGAGAGGAACATGGGAAGTAAGACCAACTAGAAAGTAGCAAAATTTTATCTCTCATTTTGTGTTCATTCTAGGCCTATAATTGGTAAGCAGAGTGGCAAATGTAATCTCTTAACATGATTTGAATTATTTTTTTCTTGTGTTCATGTAGTTGAATTTACTTTAGGGGTCTGATGTCTATCCATAGGTATTCTCCCAAATCAAATTTTCAGTATGCCTTTACCTTTAGTCATTAAAATGTCAGTAATTTTCTCTGATTTTTCTCTTATAACTCATGTTCTTTTTCTTAGAACATACTCTTTAATTGTTATTCTCCAGATTAAATATTTTGATTGACCTAAATCATATATGTAGAGTAAAAAGAAATTTTATCTCAATAAGCTTGTTAGTCTTCATTCTTTCAAGGAGAAATTGTTTCCTTGGGCAGTTTTGTTCCCCTTGTTAGATGCTATATTCTCAGGACAGATGCTGTCTTTTCTAATTTGTTTTTCTGGTTTTTTTTTTTGAGACAGAGTCTCACTCTGTTGCCTGGGCTAGAGTGCCGTGGTGTCTCACAGCAACCTCAAACTCCTGGACTCAAGCGATCCTCCTGCCTCAGCCTCCCAAGTAGCTGGGACTACTGGGATGCATCACCATGCCTGGCTAATTTTTTCTATATATTTTTAGTTGGCCAATTAATTTCTTTCTGTTTTTTTTTTAGTAGAGATGGGGTCTCGCCCTTGTTCAAGCTGGTCTCCAACTCCTGACCTCAGGCGATCCTCCCACCTTGGCCTCCCAGAATGCTAAGATTACAGGTGTGAGCCACCACACCTGGCCAATTAAAGCTATTATATGCATAAGTTAGCTTGTTTAATATTTACAACAACCCTTTGGGGTAAATATTTCCACTTTGCAGATGGGGGAATTTGGCACAGAATAATTAGTTACTTGCTGAAGAGTAGCAGCAGTGATGGGGTTACAGGGATTTAAATTATTAGGTTTTGAGTCACCTGAGGAAGGAATTCCAAAATTCAGGAATTCACTATGCTGTATTGCCTTCTAAGGAAAACAAGATATATTTTTATTTCCAGTGGGCATAGTCATTGTCAAAAAGAAGAGAAGGATTGGTGATTTTGGTGATTTTATTTGAGTGGTGAGATTGGGGTGCTTAATTTCTCTATGCTTTTCCTGTGTATTCCAGATTTTCTGTAGTGAACTTATTTTTTTTTGAGACAGAGTCTCACTTTGTTGCCCAGGCTAGAGTGAGTGCCCTGGCATCAGCCTAGCTCACAGCAACCTCAAACTCACAGCAACTAAAAGTATAGACTGGGCAACAAAAGTGAGACTCTGTCTCAAAAAAAAAAAAAAAAAAGAAAGTTACTTTGCACTCCTTTGCCATCAGTCTACCATCTCCTGCCCCAGGCAACCGCTCATCTGATTTTCCATACTGTAGATTAGTTTCTTTGTTTATATAAATAGAATTATGTTGTATTATTTTTTTTTGCATTACTTTTTTACATCTCATCTTTTCTCATCAAATGTTTTTCCTTTAGCATTTTGTTATTAAAGTTGTAAACATTATAGAAAAGTTGAAAGAATTGTACAATGAACACCTATCTCCCTGCCACCTAGATTCTATAATTAATAATTTGCTATTTTTTGCTTTATCATATTTCCAGCCATCTATCTGTTCCTTTCACCATCTGTCAAGCCTATTTTTTTAGTGCATTTTAAAGTAAGTTATAGACAAAAGTGCATTTTACCTCTAACAAACTACAGCTTCGTGTCATTAACTAGAGTTGAATATTTGTTTGCAGTTTGTTTTTAAAGATTTGCATACAGTAAAGTGCACAAATCTTAAGTTTACTATTTGTTAAGTTTTGCCAAGATACACATTTATGTTACCCACCTCCTTATTAAGATACTGAACATAACATTTACCTCAGAAAGTTCTTCCCTCATAGTCCTTCCTAGTCATTTCTTTCCTCTATCTCTTGTAGACACAATCAGTTTGATTTTTTTCACCTTAGATTAGGTTTTCTTGTTCTAGAACTTAATGTAAATGGACTCATACAGATACTTCACGTCTAATTTCTTCTCAGCTTGGTGTTTTTGGATTTATTAATACTGTTACATGTATCAGTTCCTTTGTTGTTGCTGCTGTTTGGTATCCCCTTGTATACCATATTTGTTTATCCTTTCACTTGGTGGAGGTTTGTTTTTTCTCTAATTTTTGACTAATTTGAGTAAAGCTATGAACAAGTCTTTGTGTATATATGTTTTCAAATCTAGATTAAGAATTACTGGATTGTAGGTTAGATATATGTGTAACTAACTTTATTAGAAGCTCCCAAAGAGTTATGTGTGGAATTTCAGTTGTGCCACGTCCATGCCAACGTTGGTTTTGGTCTTTTTACTTTTAACCTTATTGGGTGTGTAGTGTGGTACCTTACAGTAATTTTAATTTGCATTCCTCTGATGACTAAAGATATTGAGCATTTTTTCATGTACTTATTGGCCATTTGTATATGTTTTGAGAAATCTGTTAAAACCTTTTGTCTCTTGTAGGGTTGTCTTAAGATGTAACACTTTTTAATATATTCAGTATTCAAGTTATATATGTGTATTTGTACATATATATGTAATTTTCTATGTCTTTAGCTTACTAGCTTGCTTTTTCATTTTCTTAATGCTATCTCTGAAGAGTGGAAGGTTTTGATAAGTTTAGTTTATCAATTTCTTTTTTTTTTTTTTTTTTTTGAGACAGAGTCTCACTTTGTTGCCCAGGCTAGAGTGAGTGCCGTGGTGTCAGCCTACCTCACAGCAACCTCAATCTCCTGGGCTCAGGCGATCCTCCTGCCTCAGCCTCCCAAGTGGCTAGGACTACAGGCATGCACCACCATGCCTGGTTAATTTTCTGTATATATATTTTTAGTTGGTCAATTAATTTCTTTCTATTTTTAGTAGAGACGGGGTCTCACTCAGGCTGGTTTCGAACTCCTGACCTTGAGCAATCCGCCCCCCTGGGCCTCCCTGAGTGCTAGGATTACAGGCGTGAGCTACCACGCCAGGCCTTAGTTTATCAATTTCTTAAAAAATCGGTTAGTGTTTTTTATGTCCCTTGAGGGGTTTACTAATGATACAATCACATAAATTTTCTGTTATGTTTTTTTTTTTTGGAGACAAAGTCTCTCATTCTGTTGCCCGGGCTAGAGTGCCGTGGCAACAGCCTAGCTCACAGCAACCTCAAACTCCTGGGCTCAAGCAATTCTTCTCCCTCAGCCTCTCAAGTAGCTGGGACTACAGGCATTCGCCACCATGCCCAGCTAATTTTTCTATATATTTTTAGATGGCCAATTAATTTGTTTCTATTTTTAGTAGAGACGGGGTTTCATTCTTGCTCAGGCTGGTTTTGATATCCTGACCTTGAGCCATCCCTGCCGCCTCTGCCTCCCAGGGTGCTAGGATTATAGGCAGTGAGACATATAAGTTTTATAGTTTTAGCTCTTAGGTTTAGATCTGTGACCATTTTTTTTACTTTAAAATTTTTTTATTTTTAATTATAGATGCATAGTAGTACATAATTTATGAGTTACATGGCAATGTGAATTAGTCAAATCAGGGTCATTGGTATCCCTTTGTAAGTGTGTACAATATTTGTCTGTATACCATATCCACCACCTGAAGCATTTATTATTTCTTTGTGTTAGGAACATTCCAATTCCACTCTTTTAATTAATTTGAAACGAGATCCGTCTCAAGCTAATTTTTGTGTCTGATTGAGATAAATTTTTTTTCCCGCCGGGCGCGGTGGCTCACGCCTGTAATCCTAGCTCTCTGGGAGGCTGAGGCGGGCGGATTGCTCGAGGTCAGGAGTTCGAAATCAGCCTGAGCAAGAGCGAGACCCCGTCTCTATTATAAATACAAAGAAATTAATTGGCCAACTAATATATATAGAAAAAATTAGCCGGGCATGGTGGCGCATGCCTGTACTCCCAGCTACTTGGGGAGGCTGAGGCAGGAGGATTGCTTGAGCCCAGGAGTTTGAGGTTGCTGTGAGCTAGGCTGACGCCATGGCACTCACTCTAGCCTGGGCAACAAAGCGAGACTCTGTCTCAAAAAAAAAAAAAAAAAAAAAAAAAAAATTTTTCCCTATGGCTGTCCAGTTGTTCCACCAGTGTTGAAAAGACTATTCCTTCTCCATTATCTGGGCACTCTTGTTGAAGATCATTTGATGATATATATGAGTATATTTTTTGACTCTCTTGTCAGTCCTTATACCAGTAGCACCTGGTCTTCGTTTAAATCTTATCAGTTGTGAATTTGTTTTCTATTCATCCCATCTGTTCTGTTACTTTTTTTACTTCTGCTTCCTTTTGGATTGATGTTTTTTTATTTGTTTTCATCATATATTTTATCACCGCTACTGGGTTATTAGTTATACATACTTGTTTTATTTATATTTTATCTTTTGTGATTGGTTCACGGTTTACACTGTACCTCTTTATTTAGCCTTATCACAGTCTGCCTTTCAGGAATAATAGACTATTTCATGCATAGTATAAGATACTTAAAACAATATATTTCCATTTGCTCCACTCCTGTTTTTTGCGTTATTATTGTTATATACTTTACTTTTACATGTTGTTATAACGTTTCAGGAGAATTTCTTTGTTCACATTTTGGGGTTACAGCTAGAGAATAATACATGTAAGGATGAATAGTTCTGTGAGGGAAGATGCTACTAGAGCTCACTTTTATAATGCAAAGTGACCAGATGGTGATGATTTATGAAAAAAAATCTTTAAGAATTAGATAAATTCAGATCAGAAAACTTTGATATTTGTGTCTGAAAAAAGGTGGTTAGATAATATACTCTTTTTATAGAAGTATGCCAAAATTAGAAGTTAGAGCATTTGTGAGTGAATATCTCAGAATATTACCCAGTGATTTGACTGTGGGCAAATTATTCAGTAAAAAAACTTAAAAAAAATATTCCTTCCCTGCTATTTCCTGTTTTATGTATAAGGTAAACTTAGTAGTCGAACTTTATATTTGTTCAAGTTTTTGTTAAAAATGATTGAGCTAATCATTCTAAGCTTTTATGATTATTTTCAGGTACTGATTTTGTCATTCAATTTATAGGCAATTCTTTACCAGCTTTGTGTCATTTGAGAATATGGTGAACATTCCATTTATGCCCTCACATGAAATCATGGCTAAAAATAGATTGTGGGCTGGGCTCACTGACTCATGTGTGTAAATCCCAGCATGTTAGGAGGCTGAGGCAGGTGGATCGTTTAAGCCCCAGGAGTTTGAGACCAGCATGATCAACATAGTGAGACCCCATCTCTATAAAAAATAAGTAAAATTAGCTGGGCGTGGTGATGCCGGCCTGTAATCTCAGCTTCTCAGGAGGCTGAAGCAGGCAGATCACTTGAGCCCAGGAGTTCAAGGCTACAGTGAGCTGTGATTGAGCCACTGCTCTTCAAATTGGGTGACAGAGTGAGACCCTATCTCTAAAAATAATTAAACAAATACATAGAATATACGTACATACATACAGATTTTGGAATGCTAATTACAGCAAATTTAATTGTAAACCTCATTTTATGTTGCTGATAATCTGTACCTTTCCAGACAGAAATATTAATTTCAAATTTAAATTTTGAAATTAAAATAATAAACCTATTTCATGTAAATATAAAATTTTATGAAAATAACTGCTTGTTATACATGTTATATTGAGAAGAGCTGCATTATTTTGAGTTTTTGCAAATTTCCCTAATGTCTGCCTTGACAAATTACAGCTGGGTTCCACATCTTTTTTAAGTGTATTGGAGCTTACAGTTTTCTCTCCCTGCTAGGGGGTAATGAGGAAGTTCAGACTGTGCTGCCTGATAAGAGAAGTAGGGAGCTCAGTGTTAATGTTGAAGATTAAAGGAGAACGTAGGGCTTTAGGTCTAGTATGGTAGATTCCTCCATCTATTAATAAATTGAAATGAATTCTGGTGGAAATTTTGTAATTCTGTGGACCTTTGTGTAGTTTTTCATATTCTCAAAAGTTCCCAAGAAGTCACCTAATTTACCCTTTTCTTCCTAACAATCATTCTAGAAAAATAGTTTGAATTTGAATGGCATGTTGAAATATAAATTATCTGTAGGAAGATATTTTTTCAGACTTGTACACATATTTAGGTATACTTCACCATTAATTATGTGATTTATTCAGGGAACCTCTGTCATGAATGAGGAGTAATCAGGCCTCCCTTCTCATTTCACATTCTTTATTCTTCCAGGAAAACTTTTCCTGGTATACTCCCCACTTCAGAATCAGATTAGGTTCTGCTCCTGTATGTTCCAGTGCATTCCTCTATCATAACACTTATATACTGCATTGTAATTACCTAATGATATATCTCTTCTTATTTTTTGAGCCAGGAGTGGTGGAATGCGCCTGTAGTCCCAGCTACTCGGGAGGCTCAGGTGCATTCCACCACACCTGGCTAATTTTTCTACTTTTTGTAGAGGTGAGGTCTTGTTTTTGTCTCAAACTCCTGATCTCAAGAAATCCTACCTCCTTAAGAACTGGTTTGTGTCTTACTCATCCTTGTATTTACAATACTTGGAATATTCTAGCACATTTAAGGTACTCAGGAAGTGTTTATTGCACAGTATACGTATACTAGTTTGCTTGGGCTGCCATAACAAAATGCCACAGACTGAGCGGCTTAAACAACAGTACTTTGTTTTCTCATAGTTCTAGAGCTGTAAGGCTAAGGTCAAGGTGTCAGCAGGTTTGGTTTCTCTTGAGGCCTTTGTCTTTGATTTGCATATGGCTGCTTTTGCTGTGTCCTCTCCTGGTCTTTTTTTTTTCTTTCTTTTTTTTTTTTTGTGACAGTCTTGCTTTGTTGCCCAGGCTAGAGTGAGTGCCATGACGTCAGCCTAGCTCACAGCAACTTCAAACTCCTGGGCTCAAGCAATCCTGCTGCCTCAAGTCTCCCGAGTAGCCGGGACTACAGGCATGCACCACCATGCCCGGCTAATTTTTTCTGTATATTATAGTTGGCCAATTATTTCTTTCTATTTATAGTAGAGACAGGGTCTCTCTCTTGCTCAGACTGGTTTCAAACTGCTGACCTTGAGCAATCCGCCCGCCTGGGCCTCCCAGAGTGCTAGGATTACAGGCGTGAGCCTATCTCCTGGTCTTTTTCTTTATGCTCCCTGTTGTCTGCATGCCTAAATTTTCTCTTCTTATAAGGATACAAGTGAGATTGGATTAGGACCCACCCATAGGAATTTCTTTAACATTAATTATACTTTTAAAGGTCTTATCTCTAAATACTGTCACATTTTGAGGTACTTGGGATTATGACTTCAGCATATGAATTTTGAGGGATACAAATCAGTCCATAACACACAGATACCTTCGATTTGGCGTATGTTCCAGCTGAAGATGACTTCTTATGGTCTGATACCAAAATAAAGGTTGTCAGAGTGGAAAACAAATATTCCTAGCTTACATAAGAACAATGCCTTGGCCAGGCATGGTGGCTCATGCCTGTAATCCTAGCACTCTGGGAGGCTGATGCGGGTGGATCGCTCAAGGTCAGGAGTTTGAAACCAGCCTGAGCAAGAGTGAGACCCCATTTCTACTAAAAATAGAAAGACATTAATTGGCCAATTAAAAATATATATACAAAAAATTAGTCCGGCATGGTGGCACATGCCTATAGTCCCAGGTACTCGGGAGGCTGAGGCAGAAGGATTGCTTGAGCCCAGGAGTTTGAGGTTGCTGTGAGCTAGGCTAATGCCACGGTACTCTGTCTGGGCAATAGAATGAGACTGTCTCCAAAAAAACACAAAAGTACCTTAATTTTACTGTTTTTCCATAATTCCCACTTAGATAAGTGTAGTATTCATATTTAATGATTAAAACCCTTTAGCCTTTAGTACTTTGAAGTATCGCTTAGCTGTTCTTATTGAAAAATAAGTTTTCTTTCCTTTCCTTTTTTTTTTTTTTTTTTTTTGAGAGAGAATCTCACTCTGTTGCCTGGGCTAGAGTTCCATGGCGTTAGCCTAGCTCACAGCAACCTCAAACTCATGGGCTCAAGTGATTCTCCTACCTCAGCCTTCCGAGTAGCTGGGACTATAGGCATGCGCCACTATGCCCGGCTAATTTTTTGTTTCTTCTATTTTTAGTTTGGCTAATTTCTTTCTATTCATAGTAGAGACGGGGTCTCATTCTTGCTCAGGCTGGTCTCAACTCCTGAGCTCAAGCAATCCTCCTGCCTCAGCCTCCCAAAGTACTAGGATTACAGGCGTGAGCCACCACGCCCGGCCTACCTTTACTTTTAATGTGTATGTGTTTTATCTTTTTTTGTGTGTGTGATAGTAAGGAGATTTATTCATGTCAGTATGGATTCATGGATACTTACTTTTTATTTTGGGCCAGAATCTAATAATACATTATTTGATTTGTTGCTAAAATTGTTTGAGTTTTGGCCATTAGGAGCTCTTTCAGGTTGGCTCCAGTGTCCCTTTGACATGCCCCTGTCATTTTTCATATTTCTTTATTATACTTTCTGGTACCACAAGGTGCTCCAGGCTCATCTTGTGTTTTTCCTACCCCAGTCCTAGAATCAGCAATTTCTCCAAGGAGCCTTGGTTCCTTTTATTAGAGAATGGTATTAAAAATCAGAATCTGAGTACTTGGTCCTACTCATCCCCTTCCCTGCTTTTTTTAAAAAAGAGGTAGGATCTTGTTCTGTCTTTCAGGCTGAAACACAGTGACCCAGTCATCACTCACTATAACCTCAGATTACTGAGCTCAAGCTATCCTGCCTGTCTGCCTTCCAAGTAGCTAGGACTACAGGTGTCGCCATGCCTGGCTAATTTTTTTTTTTTGAAACAGAGTCTCTGTTATCACGCGTGCCGTGGTGTCAGCCTAGCTCACAGCAACCTCAGACTCCTGGGCTCAAGCAATCCTCCTGCGTCAGCCTCCTGAGTTGTGCCACCATGCCCGGCTAGTTTTTTCTATATTTTTTTTTTTGTTGGCCATTTAATTTCTTTCTATTTTTAGTAGAGATGGGTCTCACTCTTGCTCAGGCTGGTTTCAAACTCCTGATCTTGAGCGATCCTCCTGTCTCGGCCTCCCAGAGTGCTAGGATTACACCATGCCTAGCCATGCCTGGTTAATTTTTATTTTTTTTATTTTTGTTTTTTTGTAGAGACAGGGTCTCACTATGTTCCCCAGGTGAGTCCCAAACTCTTGGCCTCCCAAAGTGCTGGGCCTGCTGCCCTTTTAGCTTGACTCCTCACTTCCCATGTGGAATGTTTAGAAAGTTTGAATTTGGATATTTGGATGAATGAATTTTAGCATCATATATCTGTGTTATAATACTTGGTATTATCTATGTTTTGACTTTTCTGCTGTGGGAAGCAACTTTTAAAAGCATTTTTAAATGTTTAAAAAAAATTAGAAAGCTTTGGAAGGAATGTATACTTCTTTCAGAGGCAAGCAAGCAGAGATAAGTTGTTAGAGTGTTCTGTTTTATTCTGAGCCTGAGAAAAAGTGATCTCTTTGAAAGGATGTCATGAGGAAAACTGCCATGATAGAGGTGAGAACTTCTGTTAACAGGAATTTCAGAATTTCTAGAGTGTGATCCTCTGGTCCATCATCATCATTATTATCACTATCATAATTATCTAAAATACTAATATTAGTATTATTTTCAATAATAATACCAGCCTTATATCTCCCACAATGCTTGCTTTTTTATCATGGAAGTTAGTGTTTTAAGTTATACAGACTGTCAAGACGGGTACAGGGTAATGGGGCTTGGAGTCTCTTTCTAGTTGCTTTAGCTGGAGTTTGGTTCCAGTTAGTGGAAATTGGAACTTCAAATTGTATTTCTGCTTTGAAACTTTATGAAACAGTTTAGAAAAACGAGTAGACTGGATCTAGGAAAGAATTTATTGCTGAATTCTCTTTTGAGAAACCTGATTTGAAATAGCTGTTGCAGTTCTAAAATTTTTGGTCAGAACAGCAGAGTTTGTATCACAGCAGTTGGGGAAGAGCCAGTGTTACTCACAAGGTTTTCCAAACTTTCCAGTTTCTTATTTTAAAATTCTGTAATTCAGTGATGGCTTTTTAGCTTTAAGTTTTAGTATTGGGTATCTACTGTGGACCAAACTTAAATCTTTTCTTTCTCTATTTGGTTATTTTGCTTTATAAGTTTCTCAAAATAAAAGGGAAATAAGGAATAAAAATAAATAAAATATTATAGATAAGATAGAAGTCACCTAATGTTTTCCTTACCATTTGGAAGGATCTCTTTGTATGTTAGCATATCAGAGATTGTCTGTCATGTTTTGTAAGTATTTTGTATATTTTTGAATTTTGTTTATTCTTTTACCATTCTTATAAATTTATACATAATTTTATCGTGTAATCGAAGTTTTTTGGTACGTTTTCACTAAAAACAAACAAAGAACCCTGTAACTCAAACATTAGAGTATTCAGATGTTGCCATTTCTTGTGGGATCGCAGCATTGTTTGAAGTGAATGTTCTTCTCTGCCTACCCTCACCCTGTGCATCCATTATTAGAGCGAGGCCCTAATTATTTCCTTTTTGTGTTCCTACAGAATGCTTTTATTTATAGCATGTTTATAATAACCTTCAGTATTTTGGTTAATTATATTTTTAACTTCTGTCATACTATTAATAAATTGTGAACTTCTTGAAGGATAGGACCCTATATATTCCTTATCTCTCTGCCCACAGATCCAGCATTTGAAGTAGTTATTCTGTAATTATTTGAATAATTGAGCCTATACTATATCAGTCAAAATTTTTCATTTTGACTTTTTAGCCCACCCTAATTTTGTTCCACCCTGCCTATTTGAAACAGTATTTCCTACTTCTCACAAGGATGTGCTCATTGCTTCAGTGACATTGTTCTCCTCAAAGAGTCCTGTGTAGGCCGGGCGAGGTGGCTCAAGCCTGTTATCCTAGCACTCCCGGAGGCCAAGGCGGGCGGATTGCTCAAGGTCAGGAGTTCGAAACCAGCCTGAGCAAGAGCTAGACCCGTCTCTACTGTAAATAGAAAGAAATTAATTGGCCAACTAATATATATAGAAACAATTAGCTGGGTATGGTGATGCATGCCTGTAGTCCTAGTCACTTGGGAGGCTGAGGCAGTAGGATCGCTTGAGCCCAGGAGTTTGAGGTTGCTGTGAGCTAGGCTGATGCCAGGGCACTCACTCTAGCCTGGGCAACAAAGCCTGACTCTGTCTCAAAAAAAAAAAAGAAAAAAAAAAAAAAAAAAAAAGAGTCCTTTGTAATCCACAATAATATTTATTTTTTGTGTTTTTATTTTGATCTCTTCCTTCTTTAGCATTATTCAGCATATGTAACAATGCTTATTCATAAGAAAAAGATCAAGCAATTTTATATTACAAAAGATTAGTTAAAAATGTTAAAGGTGCTGCTATAAAGATTAAGGCCTTATTTAGCACTTTACCTAACCAGATGGTTTCATTTTACACTACCTCTCACAGATTGTTAAATCTGAAAACATTTAAAAGCAGATATCTTTCCAAATATTATAAAAATATTAATCATCTTTAAGTTGGCTTCTATCACTTTAAAAAAGAGAGAACTCTTCAGTTCACTGAGTTCCAATCTCCAAGGAAACCTCGAGGCTGCTTAAGGTTCAGTTTTGGAAACTGGAAGTTTAAATCACAGAAATCTCTAAGAGTAGGTTATAAGTTTGAAGCTTTGAAAGTTGGCAGATGGATTACTTGTATCAAGAACAAAAAATTGTGGAGGTTTGTTTTCAAAGGCCTGACACGTCCATGGTGATGGTATTTATGTTTTATAGTTTTAAAAAAGTATGGATTTCTTCTTATTTGTAACAGCCAATTGGGAGTCTTTGCTCATCTAGAAGTGACATATCTTGCTCTTATTAGGATTGTCTTTAACATTCTGTTATACAGTTTTGTAGTGTTTTGCATATAGGTCTTTAACGTTTTTTGTTAGGCTCAGTACTTTGGAATAAATATGTATTTGGAGTTTTTGTTGCTTTGAGGAATGGGATCTTTTTTCATTTGCATTTTTTAACATGTTATTAAATGTTAAAACATGGATTTATTCCTGGATATTTAAAAGTATTTATTTCGGCTGGGTGCGGTAGCTCACGCCTGGAATCCTAGCGCTCTGGGAGGTCGATGTGGGAGGATCATTTGAGCTCAGGAGTTCGAGATCAGCCAGAGCAAGAGCGAGACCCTATCTCTACTAAAAATAGAAAGAAATTAATTGGCCAACTAAAAATATAGAAAAAAATTAGCCGGAAATGGTGACACATGCCTGTAGTTCCAGCTACTTGGGAGGGTGAGGCAGAAGGATCGCTTGAGCCCAGGAGTTTGAGTTTGCTGTGAGCTAGGCCGATGCCATGGCACTCTAGCCCAGGCAACAGAGTGTGACTCTGCCTCAAAAATAAATAAATAAACAAACAAACAAACAAACAAATAAATAAATAGAAGTATTTATTTATAGCAAAATATAGCTAGTAAACTGAAATGAGCTCTAATTTTTGTTTTTAGTTTAATTCTCTTAGAGTTTATTGATGAGATGTATTTTTTATATAGTAGCTAATTAGTATCTTTATAGCTCATATTTCATGTTTCAATATACATTTTAGAGTCTAGGCTTCCGTACCAGAATGTTAGGCATTTGTACAGTGTACCCTATGTCATCCTAACCAGATGAAACTAACTCCTAGATATTCTTCAAGCTTGTCAGGATAGATACTTTTGTATTAGTCAATATTTAAGGATTTTAGAATACTTAAACAAGACAAATGAGAAAATCACTAAATTAATTGAGATATAGAAACCCTATTATTTGAGAGAGATTTTTATTTATGTCCTTTTCCAAAAGCAGATGTCTGATATTAGAATATAGGGAGCTGAAACATACAGCTTCCAAAATTCTAATCCTCATGTCTATAGAATTCTTGGCTTTCATATAAATTTTGTGCTAAAGAAATTTAGTTCTATGTTTCTGTACTTCAGAGTTCTTTGAGAGGAGTTAATTTTATACCCTTCTTTTTTTTTTTTGAGACAGAGTCTCACTCTGTTGCCCTGGCTAGAGTGCCGTGGTGTCAGCCTAGCTCACAGCAACCTCAAACTCCTGGGCTCAAGTGGTCCTCCTGTGTCAGCCTCCTGAGTAGCTGGGACTACAGGCATGTGCCACCATGCCTAGCTAATTTTTTCTATATATTTTTAGTTGGCCAATTAATTTTCTTTCTATTTATAGTAGAGACAGAGTCTCGCTCTTGCTCAGGCTGGTTTTGAACTCCTGACCTCGAGCAATCTGCCCGCCTCTGCCTCCCTGAATGCTAGGATTACGGGTGTGAGCCACACCCACCAATATCTTGTATTTTTGATTTGCATTTCCCTAATGATCAGATGTTATCTAGCATCTCTTCATGAGGGTCTTTCTTTTTTTTTTTTTATTGCCCCAGTCTTCCAATCTTTATGAGCTTATTGTACTCATTTGTGTATCTTCCTTGGAGAAATTACTATTCAAATCCTTTGCCCATTTTTTTATCAGGTTGTCTGGTTTTTTTTGTTGAATTTTAGGAGTTCTTTATATATTTTGGATATCAATCCCTTATCAGATATATAATTTGCAGATATTTTCTCCCATTTCATGGGTTGCCTTTTCACTCTTGATAGTATTCTCTCACGTATAAGGTGTAAGAATTTTATTAGGGGAAATGCCTGTGAGAGAAAATGAGCAGGGAGCCAGGGAAGAATGAGAATGCTGTCAGACCATGATGTAAGTCTGATCCTAAATGAAAGAAAGAGGAAAGGAAGGTTAGGTGCAGTCTAAGGAAGTTTCGGCAAGGTCATCAGGGAGTCCTAGAGCCAGTAAACTATCAAAGGAGTTCTGTGTCTTCAAGGAATAGGCCTAGTTCAGTCATTGGCCAGGATAATGAACAGGAAGTGTGACTTTGGGCAAATGCAGTGATGGATTTCAGAGCATAGGAGCTGGGCTCTTGATCAATTAAGCTTTCCTTATCTGGAAGTCTGCAAGGCGCATTCTCCTGGCTGCCACAGAGCAGTCAGGGAAGACCTCTCCAGAGAGATGGCATTTAAGCCAAGATCTGAATGGCAAGCAGAAGCTAGGATAGCCTTTCAGAAATTTTTAGGAAAAGCATTATAGGCATGGGGAACATGAAGTGCAAAGGCCCTGAGGTAGAGAAAGCTTGTCATGCTCAAGGAACAGAAAGAAAGCCAGTTTGGCTGCAATATAGTGAATAAAGAAGTGAGGTGATAAGAGCTAGGGACAGGGACATGAGATTATAAAGAGTCTTGTAAGCTACGCTAAAGAGTTGGAATTTTATTTTTGAAACGTTTGGAAACCATGGGAGGATTTTAAAACAGGAGTGTGATATGATCTGCTTTATATTCTTAGGGTATAGCCAAGTATAGAAATGGACTGTTGGTAGAAATAAGAAAACCAAGTTAGGAGTCTGTTGCAGTGTTATAGGCAAAAGATGGTAATAATTTGGACTAGGATGGTAGCAATGGATATTTCTTATCCAAAAGTTAACAGAATCCTAGTGGTTGTGCCTTTCATTATTTCTGGATTTTATGCTTACCCTGTCCCAGTTGCTGGTCCCTTATTGTCATTCCTTGTATTTTCTCACCTTATATAACCTCCCTTTTTTTTCTTTTTCTTTTCAATACTCCACCCTGCCGTTAGCCTTATCTATTAGGGAGAGGCCAGTAACAACCTCCTGTTTTTTTTTCTGTCTCCAGTTTTGGCTCCTTCAGTCCTTTGTTCATATTGTATTACCAGATGATCCATTAAAAGTACAACTAATATCTAAGGATACCCTAATCATGAAAAAAAAAAAAAGTACAACTAATAATGTAACTTTCCAGTTTAAGATTTTTGAAGATGTGTCTATTGTCTTCAGCATAAAAACGTTTTAGAATGACCTACCTCTTCTGCTTTATATGTCCCCCACCTGTACTGTTATCCCTTTTCTTGATACTTATTTATCTTTCAAACTATGAATTTCTTTTCAAAGCCTTCCCAGTTGCTGTGTCTTCTATGTGGGTTAAATATTCTTACAGTCATTCCTTGAAATCTATATTTGTCTCTTTCCTCAATGTGTTAATTTTTGAGGGTTGGGACTTATGTGTTTTTGGTTTTTAGAATGTTAATATTGCTGATTAATGTCTCATAGCAGTCCCTAATATCACTGTAGGAGACCCTTTGGAACTGTTGATTCAACAAATGACAATTTTTTATACTCTGATTTTTATCCTGGAAGTCTCTTCACACTATCTTATTTTTTTCTGTGCTCTGAGAACTATTAGTGAATTGTCTGTAATTATTCATTTTATCTTGATTTTCATGGTCAACAAGGATCCAAATCTTTTCATAATAGCTAACAGTATATTTTCTGAACCTTATTGTCTATTCAGGATAGGTTGCCTTGATCATTAGTTTGTTTTTATGTTTTTGTGTTAGATCTAGCCTCCTGTAAAGAAATGGAGTTTATCTTGTAGTTTCACAACAATTATTCTGAGTGTAACTTCCTCCTTTCTACCAGCTTTCAGGCTGCAAGTTAATTATTTGCTAATAAGTTTATCATGATTCTTATTTTCAGAGTGGAGTATGTTACTAGATTGTGTACTTCTAGCAGAAATCTCTTAAGAAATTTAGGTTAAATGAGCACTTCGCTAATGCAGTTAAGAAATAAGAGTGATGCCTGTTGGTGGGGGAAATACCTTTCTTGCTAATGAAATTTTGACTATTTAGAATATAACAAAGCATTAATGTCTGTACTATCTAGCTATGAGTAGTGGTAATTATAAAGCATTTAGATAGTAGAAGAGAATATTCTGTCAGACAATTGATTTAATACACTTAAACTGGCACATAATAAAATAAATATCCATAGAAGAGAATTAAAAATGTAATACTAAGCCAGGCTTGGTGGCACATGCCTATTATCCCTTGTACTTGGGAGGCTGAGGTAGGAGGATCACTTGAGCCCAGGTGTTTGAGACCAGCCTGAGCAACAGAATGAGACACAGTCTCAAAAATAAATAAATAAAAATTTATTACATACCCTAAGTAATATCCCTGTGGTACAAGTATTATTTATTTCATTTAATTATATGAAAAAGATAGTTAAATGGTAGGCATATTTCTAGTTGACTTTCTGATAATCTCTAAAGCTTTTATAGAAAAAATGCCAAATCATCTTTGGCTTTTTTCTTTTAAAATCTTGTTCTTTTAGTCATGTAAAATTATTCACCGAATTTTTATTCAAACTTGAAGCAAGTATTTGTATTGATAATTGGTAGTGAAAGATCATAATCAACAAATGTATCATCGTTTAGAAGTAGTTTTTGGTTTTCCTAAAGTTAATATGAGTAATCTTAATGGGATTTTTCCTTATGCTCATATAAACTAATTTATAATGTAAATTGTTAAATCTTAACCATGATTTTTAGTTTTCAAAGTACTTTTTAGCTCTTATTTTTTTTAGAACAAGGTTTACTAAAAGTGGTATATGCTACATTAATGTTAGGAGTAATTAGTATGCTATCATGACATAATAAAATGATTGGATCAAACCTGCACAAAGAGGTACTAGTATTAAGGTTTCAGAATTGAAACAATGTATAATAACAAACCAATTATAATGTGACCAGGGAGATAGACATATTTTGTACATATTTGTCTCCTTTATAATTTAGATCAGCCAATAATTTTCATAGACATAAAAGACTCAACAGCAAATAGTTTAAAATATTCTTTATTCTTTGTTCTATTTTTGCCCCATTTTAGTTAAAAAGTGCAGTACTTAAATTTATTTCTTTTCATGAATTTACTCCTTCTTTTTCTCAGCCCAAAATAGAACATGAATTTGTACTTCCTGGATGGGAACCTCTTATTTAATATAGGATGTTAATTTCACATTTGCTAATTTCATAACGTAAGTAACTCAGAATAGTTACTGGTGTATAGACACACACCATACCATACACCAAACTACCCTTTTCCCCTCACACTCCTTCACCTCAGTGGGCAGACCAAATTGAACAAAAACCAGAGCAGATTTAACCTTAAGGTGTTTATTGTTTTGGCTTCTCAAAATGATGAAAAAGAAGTTAGGTTTAGTTAATTATGCTATAAATCACTTCTTTTTTTTTTTTTTTTTTGAGACAGAGTCTCACTTTGTTGCCCAGGCTAGAGTGAGTGCCGTGGCGTCAGCCTGGCTCACAGCAATCTCCTGGGCTCAGCGATCCTCCTGCCTCAGCCTCCCAAGTAGCTGGTACTACAGGCATGCGCCACCATGCCTGGCTAATTTTTTGTATATATTTTATAAATCACTTCTTTGTAAATCAATTTACAGATCCATTTTCTCAGAATTTTTCTGTTTTTTTGGGCAAATTTTCATTGCTTCTCACTATCTCCATTACCAAGACCAAGACTCAGTAAATAAGGATCAGGTGTCTGAAACAGATTTTGTTCTTGAACAACTAAAGATGCTCTCCTCAGAGATCCAACTCAACACAAATCTTGGGGAGATGTGGACTTCTGGAAGAACCCTTGATCTTTCCAAAAGACATCATGACTTTTCTCTTGCTGATGGCATCTGTAGTTATGCCCAGGATACTTGCCCGCTTGACTTTTTGACGGTAATTTTATTGAGATATAATTTTAGTTTATTAGTTTTGTAGTATATTCCTAGAGTTGAACAGCTATCAGCAAAATCAATTTTAGAACATTTTCAGTTCACTGAAAAGAAACCTTTACTTTTTGGCCATCACACCCTAATCCTCCTATCATCCCCCAGCCCTAGGCAACCACTAATCTACTTTCTATAGATTTGCCCATTATGAACATTTCAAATAAAAGGAATCTCAAATTATGTCATTTCTTGTGACTATTTTCTTTTACTTAACATAATGTTCATCATATTGTACATTCATATTGTTTATCCATGTTGTAGCTTGAATCAATACAGTAGGGGGAAAACATTCCAAGACCCCCAGTGGATGTTTGAAACCTTGGGTAGTACTGAATGCTATATATACTATATTTTTTCCTATGCTTACATACTTGTGATAAAGTTTAATTTGTAAATTAGAGTAAGAGATTAACAACAATAACTTATAAAATGGAACAATTATAACAATATAATAAAAGTTATGTGAATATATTCTCTTTCTGTTTCAACGTATCTTGTACTATACTGCAAGTAACAAATCACAGTAAGCAAAACTCTACAGATAAGGGGGGATTACTATACTTCATATATTTAGATTACTGAGTAATAAACTATTATATGAATTCATTCATCAGTTGATGGACGTCCATGTTTCCACTCTTTGGCAGTTATGACTAATGGTACTATATGTAAGTTTTTGTGTAGCTATATCTTTTCTTTTGGGTGTATATCTAGGAGTGGAAATGCTGGGTCATGTTAATTCTCTGTTTACCACTTTCCGTAGTGGCTGCACTGTTTTACATTTCCACCAGCAATGTATTAATATGAGAGTTCCAATTTTCCAATTTCTCTATGTCCTCTGCAACACTTGTTATTTGTATTTTTTTATTACAGCCATTCTGTTGGGCCCCCCTTAACTGTCACATGTACCTGTACCATATCATTGTGATTTATGTTTTCATGCCTTTAATTATGATGATCCTTGTCTGATTGACTGTCTCCTATAATTTGCTCATTGCCATCTTTCATATGTTTACTCATCTTTCTGTTCCTCCTTTATCACTGATCCTATTAAACTCCAGACTGGGCTTGATGACTTATCTCGTATACAGTACTGCCTGTTTTGGTAAATAAGAATAAAAGAAGATAGGGGTTTTGATAACTTTCTATAGGAATAGGTCTCTAATTCCATTTCTTAATTATTATCATTTGTTCTGACCATAAAGTTATATATTAAAATAAAGAGGGAAACTTGTGAGATTGTATATTTTTATAACTTATTTGTGGAGACGGAAAGAACTCCCTACTAAATATCTGTTTTCCTCTCTTTTTAGGAAGTGGTGTAAAAATGTATGTTGAGGGCAAAACAAATCTGTGGATTTAGAAGTTAGTATAATGGTTAACAACTCTTGTTGGGTGGGTGGCAGTGATGGGAAGAAGATTTATGGGGTGCTGGTTATGTTATTTCTCCATCTGTGTGCTAGTTATGTAGATGTGTTCATTTTCTTGAGTGTTCTTCAATCTATAAACTTAGAATGTATGGGTGTATGTTATAGTTAATAAAAACTTAAAAAATATGTTAACATTGTTTAGATATTCATACTTTATACTAGTAAAGCTCTTAGTTACATTAACTGCCTTTCTAATGAGTATGTTCCATTTGGAGTCACGGTACTTAATACTTTTACAGTATCTCTAGTCTTGTATATACATTACATTGATGTAGATGCTTTAAATTCACGTTCCCCTGTTCAGCAATTCTTACTTTAAAAGGTCAAATGATGTAGATACACTTAGATTAGCTGTAGGAAGTTTGGTTTTATGTTCTGTGCTGCTTATTTAATTGAATGATCTTCAGCAACTCACAGTCTTGGCTCTAGAGTTTCTGTGTCTAAAAAACTATAATGCAATAGTTGTGCCTGTTTGTCTATCAGGAGAATTCAGATTCTCATTAGAGAATAAGTAGGGTTGTATGAAGTAACCTCAGGAAAGAGAAGCTGTATTCATATTAGTTCCTTTTTTTTAATTTAAAATTAATCTTTTATCTTTTTTTCTTTTTCTTGTATGTTGTGTCTTCATAGTTCCTTATTAATAGTAATCCATGTAATGTAGTAACCATTAAATAAATAGTGCAGAAAATATTTAATTTAGTAATTACCACTTTAAACTATCATACCAGGAGAAAAACAGGTTGATTAATCACTCTTTTTAATTCTAATCTTTTCATCTATTTTTACTATAATAGGTTTTGAAGAAATTGTTTGATTTGACCAAATATGTTGCTGAAGGTAGCAAGATATACAGTAAGATAGGTTTTAATGGAAGTTTTCAAGTAGGTTTATACTCTGTGATACTTACTGTATGTCCCAAAATTGGGTACATGAGTAGAGCTATCAGAGAAAAATGTTTTTAAGAACAGTAAAATGATTCATTAGAGCCATTTTGTATCCTGATGAGGAAAAGGCAACTGTGCTCTATTACAAGGGATGTTCTCAGTGGAATTTGAGAACTCTTCAATTAAATAGTATAATAAAACACATTAAAAATCTTTTTAATATCTAATTGTGTCTTCTAGGCCTTCCTTAAAGTTTCCCATGTCTCAATGGACTCCTGAATATAACGAGCTCTATACCTTAAAAGTGGATATGAAGAGTGAGATTCCTTCTGATGCACCAAAGACACAGGAGAGTCTGAAAGGGATCCTTTTGCATCCGGAGCCCCTTGGGGCAGCCAAAAGTTTTCCTGCAGGAGTTGAGATGATAAATAGTAAAGTGGGGAATGAATTCTCTCACCTGTGTGATGATTCTCAAAAACAAGAGAAGGACATGAATGGTAACCAACAAGAACAAGAAAAAAGTGTTGTTGTGAGGAAAAAACGCAAAAGTCAGCAGGCTGGCCCTTCCTACGTGCAGAATTGTGTTAAAGAGAACCAGGGAATATTAGGATTGAGGCAACATCTAGAAACACCAAGTGATGAAGATAATGATTCCTCCTTTAGTGATTGTCTTTCTTCTCCTTCATCTAGTTTGCATTTTGGGGATTCTGATACTGTGACTTCTGATGAAGATAAAGAAGTCTCTGTAAGACATTCCCAGACCATTTTGAGTGCTAAAAGTAGAAGTCATAGTGCACGATCCCAAAAGTGGCCTCGAACAGAGACAGAATCTGTATCAGGATTATTAATGAAAAGACCCTGTTTTCATAGTAATTCATTAAGGAGACTTCCATGTAGAAAGAGATTTTTGAAAAATAATTCCTCACAGAGGACACAGAAACAAAAAGAGAGGATATTAATGCAGAGGAAAAAACGAGAAGTGTTAGCACGAAGAAAATATGCATTGCTGCCCAGTTCTAGTAGTTCTAGTGAGAATGACCTCAGCAGTGAATCCTCGTCCAGCTCGTCAACTGAAGGAGAAGAAGATTTGTTTGTTTCTGCCAGTGAAAACCACCAAAACAATCCAGCTGTTCCCTCAGGTAAAAATGTTTCTTGAGTAAAACATGGAACCTATTGCATTGTATTTGTTTTTATTTTCTTGTTTCTGTGTCTTAATGATTTCATTTTATTTAGAAGGAGTATCAGGCTCTATTGACTTATTTTTAAGCCACATGAATAAATTACTAATTGTAGTATTAAAACGTAACTCTAATTCTAAGAGAAAAATTTAAAAATTTTCTAGTGACAAAAGTAAAGTCAGAGTTGGGTGTTTTTTTTTTGTTTTTTTAAGAATAACCATTTATGGGCTGGGTCTTTCCTAAAGAATTTCATATTCTTGGCTGGGTGCTGTGGCTCACGCCTGTAATCCTAGCTCTCTGGGAGGCCGAGTCTGGGCGGATTGCTCAAGGTCAGGAGTTCCAAACGAGCCTGAGCAAGAGCGAGACCCCGTCTCTACTATAAATAGAAAGAAATTAATTGGCCAACTAATATATATAAAAAAATTTAGCAGGGCATGGTGGTGCATGCCTGTAGCCCCAGCTACTTGGGAGGCTGAGGCAGTAGGATTGCTTGCGCCCAGGAGTTTGAGGTTGCTGTGAGCTAGGCTGACGCCATGGCACTCACTCTAGCCTGGGCAACAAAGCGAGACTCTGTCTCAAAAAAAAGAAAAAAAAGAATAACCATTTATGTTATTTTATACATATTATATTTTATGAGTTGATTAATGGTGCACAATTTTTTTCTTATAGTGCTTTAATATGTTTAACTATTATGAAACTTTTCTGGATACTATGAAAAATATAAGATACCTATGAAAAAAATCCATCTGAATTTTTTTCACATTTAACCACAGTAAGAACAATTCTAGTCATGAGACAGACTGCTCAATATTATTTTTTCTTTAAGTACTCTATTGTTGTTTGCTGTTACCTTATCATGTTCTTTATAGCTGAAAAATAATTTTATTTAATAATTGTTTTTTATTCTAAATGCTAGCATAAACTTTTAGACCTGACAGTGCTCAGTAAAACATATTTCATCAATTAAATTTAAGTAGAATAAGTTTATGTGCAGACAAATATGTTCCATGTGTACAAACTCTTCTAAGATAATGCATCGTTTTTTTAGTTGTAATTTAAAGCAAGTTGTTGAAGTGTGCATTGAAGAGTTAAGTCTGAACTGAAGGAAAAGGTAATATCTTGGGGAATAAGGGAATGAGGCAAAGGGAGAGAGCTTTTCTTTGTAATAATATAAAATTTTATTCTTTCTTTACAATTCATCTATGTAAGAAAATGGGAGAGCTTTCAAAAGGGCTAGGATCATGGTTTCCAATATTGACACAAGCTTTCCCAGCTTTTGCCCAATGTCCTGCCTGTCATGGTCGGAGTCTGCTATTCAGTTCAGATGTGGCATTTCTCCTCCTTTCTTCCTCTTTTCTTATATGAATTCCTTCCCTTTTCAAGACTCCCTTACCTTTTCCTTTTTATTTTTCTATTCTTACCAGAACCCTAATACCAGTAACCTTGTTCTTAATCTTAGGCTTAGCCATGTTCAATTTTTTTTTTAACCTACCCAAATACTTATTTTAAGAATAGTTCATTGAGATCACCTACATCTGGTAGGAATGTACAGTATCTATTCTCTTAGGTCTCTTAAGAAGGAAGAAGGTGATCCTTGAGCTTCTTGGATGTGTAAAAAAAAAAAAAAAGAAGAAAGAAGGTGAAAATATGAGTTGTCTTGCTTTGTCACATTTTTTTCAGGTTGTCAGAATGCAAAGATACTAGCTTGGCAGAGGGAGCAGCAATGTTCAATTTCTGCTTGAAATTAGTGAGGCAGGATGGTTGGTGATGTGGAGTAGAATTCTAAGGAACTAATGTTTGTAGGGGAATGAGAATATAGTGAATGAAGATCATTATCCATGTCTGTTTCTTGGAAAGAAGGAGTTGATATTGAAGTATTCAAGATAAGTACAAATTTAATTCATTTTTAAAATTTTAACACTTTTGTAGCATGTGGGTTTTTTTTTATTGTCTTTCTTGGCAGAATTACATTATTTTAACTACATTATTTTCACCATTACCCTCAAATATTTATCTCTGAACACAAAAATCCAATAAGTTTAAACCAAATATGCTGGAAGTTTTCTGGCTTATAGACAAAGGTTTTGTTTTAAATTAGGTTTTTGTTTTTTTTTTCCGGCATATGATGGAGGTACAGATTTTAAGGTTTCAATAAATGCCCTTTCCCCCCTCCCCCCACAAATCTGAGTCTCCAGCATGACCATCCCCCAGACGGTGCACATCTCACTCATTATGTATGTATATACCCCCCGCCCCCTAAACTAGGTTTTTTTTTTTTAAATAATGATTTAATGATAAAATTCACATGGTGTGGAATTTTAACAGTGTCAAGAAAGCAAAAATGAGAAATTAAAGTTTATCTCTTGTTTTACTGTTCCAGTCTTATTACCCAGAGTTAGTCGCTGTTACCTGTTTATCTTCAGAAAATGCGAAACCCTGTATATAGTTATCTCATTCTTTGTTTTTTTAGCTCGTCTTTCCTGTAAACAGCATTTAGCAGGTTATCTCATTCTTTTTACAGTTGCATTGTATTTCCTTTGTATGGGATATGTTTATAATTTATTTAATCAATTTTTGTTGGTGGATATTTTCACTGGACAAGTTTTGTGCACCTATGCAAGCATATCCTAAGGAATACTTGCTTAAGATAGGTCAGAAGGTATATGCATTTAAAATTTTGTTGTCTATTGTTACCAGAATACCCACCAAGGAGTTTGCATCAAATTCATCTACCATCCAACAGTGGACGATGATGTTATGATGACAATAATAAAAATACTAAGCATTTGTTGAGTACTTTCCCTGTGCCAATAATGTTTTAAGCATTTTATGTGTATTCCCATTTAATCCTCCCAACAATCTTATGAGATAGTTTCTATTATCACCCTCACATTACAGATCAAGCATTTGGAAAATCATTTTAGAATGATTTATATTCAGAATAATTAAACTGAAATATTGATGAGACTTAGTGCTATTGTCAAGAAATCTCAGCTCTTTCAAAGGATTGACTTCCCTAGATTCTTAGGAGATGGGTTTTTTCTAAATATATTTTGAGTGCTATTGCCATATAAAGTGACTTGCAAAAAGTCTTAGCTAACTTAAGTGGTAGAACTAGAACTTGAACCCAGCCAGGCTTTCTGACCCCCAAGTCCAATACGTTTAATTAATTAATTAATTAATTAATTTTGAGACAGAGTCTTGCTCTGTTGCTGGGGCTAGAATACCATGCCATCAGCCTAGCTCACAGCAACCTCAAACTCCTGGGCTAAAGCAATCCTACTGCTTCAGCCTCCCAAGTAGCTGGAACCATAGGCATGTGCCACCATGCCCAGCTATTTTTTCTCTATATTTTTAGATAGCCAATTAATTTCTTTCTATTTTTAGTAGAGATGGGATCTCACTCCTGAGCTCAAATGGTCCGCCTGCCTTTGCCTCCCAGAGTGCTAGGATTACTGTGTGAGCCATCGTGCCCGGCCTCCAGTATGTTTTAGTGTTAGGATAGCACTGTGTGTAAAGTTGGAATGTCTCAGTTTTTCATTAGATTTATCTACTGAATATTAATATGATTTGTGTGGATATTCAGTTACATTGTAGTAACTAATAACTAAGTAGTAGTATAATTAGTAGCAAATAAGTAGACAATTTTTTCATACAGTGTGCATCAGTGTTGGCTATTGTTGTAGTAAACTGATGGAAGAATGTTTTACATTTTAAGTATATTATAATATTTTAAAACAATCCAAGACACAGCAGTTGTGTATAATTAACTGGTTTTACTAAATCTCACTTAAGTGAGTTATTTTAACACAGTATTTTACATTGTATAACAAACATCAGTTCATTTGTTATAATCAGATTTCTGGAAAATATTTGCCTCTTGCTGCACTGTTACTAATTGGCTTTTAAGTTTATTACGGCTTTCGATTCCTGTATAAAAAACTAAAATGATATGTCACTTGGTTGTTAGCAAGATTATTGGATGTTGAATTACTCCCATTTGCCTGTGAGGCTGAATTAATGTATGAATTCATTTGGGTTTGTTCCTATAATATTTGTGGAGAACTTCAGATATTTTAAAATAACCTAATAGAAGATAGGTTTGAGAGTAGATGTTAATTTTAGTGATATATTTCTATGATCTATTCAGAGAACTTTATTATTGATTGATTGATTGAGACAGAGTCTCACTCTGTTGCCCCAGCTAGAGTGCCGTGGCATCAGCCTAGCTCACAGCAACCTCAAACTCCTGGGCTCAAGCAATCCTTCTGCCTCAGCCTCCAGAGTAGCTGGGACTACAGGCATGTGCCACCATGCCCGGCTAATTTTTTCTATATATATTAGTTGGCCAATTAATTTCTTTCTATTTGTATAGTAGAGACGGGGGTCTCGCTCTTGATCAGGCTGGTTTCCAACTCCTGACCTCAAGCAATCTGCCCGCCTCAGCCCAGAGTGCTAGGATTACAGGTGTGAGCCACTGCAACTGGCCAATTCAGAGAACTGCTGATTAACTTTTTATAGCACTAAAGTCTTGGAATTTCCAATTTGATGTAGGTATGATGGCATCCTTATAATTTATTAACTTTTTTGTTTTTGAGACAGAGTCTCACTGTGTTGCCCTGACTAGAGTGAGTGCCATGGCATCAGCCTAGCTCACAGCAACCTCAAACTCCTGGGCTCAAGCAATCCTTCTGCCTCAGTTTTCCGAGTAGCTGGGACTACCGGCATGTGCCACCATGCCCGGCTAATTTTTTACGTATTTTTAGTTGGCCAATTAATTTCTTTCTATTTTTAGTAGAGATGGGGTCTCGCTCTTGCTCAGGCTAGTCTCGAACTCCTGACCTCAAACGATCTGCCCACCTCGGCCTCCCAGGGTGCTGGGATTATAGGCATGAGACACTGTGCCCGGTTAATTTATTAACTTTTAAATTAATAGGTATTCATAGATTGTATCGCCTCTCGGCTTCAAGGAAATGTAACTACCATATATACTCCGAAATAAGTGAGGCTAACTGTGTCAGTCCCATTTTTCCACTGAGGAGAAAAAGAAGTTTTGGCTACCTTGCCTTGAAATACTATTAAAAGCCAGATGTCTTATAAATAAATTATTATTTACATATGAAATATTAAATAAATGTTAATTTAGAAATATTGACTACCCACATTTCCTGAAAACATTTTTATTCACTCAGGCTGGGCATAGTGGCTCAGACGCCTTTAATACTAGAACTTTGGGGAGGGCAAGGTGAGAGGATTGTTTGAAGCCAGGAGTTCAAGACCAGTCTAGCAAAACATTGAGACACCATCTCTGCAAAAAATAGAAAAATTAGTTGGCCATGGTAGCATGTGCCTGTAGTCCCAGCTACTTGGGAGGCTGAGGCAGAAGAATTGCTTGAACCCAGGAGCTTGAGTTTGCAGTGAACTATGATGATACCACCGCACCCTAACTATGATGATACCTAGCCCAGGCAACAGAGTGACACCCTATCTCCAAAATAAATTAAAATTTAAAGCAATTTTTATTTAGTCAGACATCTTAAACATCAATGTCTTGGGCCAGGCGTGGTGGCTCATGCCTATAATCCTAGCACTCTGGGAGGCCAAGGTGGGAGGATTGCTCAAGGTCAGGAGTTCGAAACCAGCCTGAGCAAGAGAGAGACCCTATGTCTACTAAAAATAGAAAGAAATTAATTGGCCAACTAAAAATATCTAGAAAAAACAAGCCGGGCATGGTGGCTCATGCCTGTAGTCCCTCTATTCGGAAGGCTGAGGCAGAAAGATTACTTGATCCCAGGAGTTTGAGGTTGCTGTGAAGTAGGCTGATGCCACAGCACTCTAGCCTGGGCAACACAGTCAGACTCTGTCTCAAAAAAAAAAAAAATCAATGTCTTGGTAATTGCTAGAACCATTTTTTATTTATTTATTTTTTTTTGAGACAGAGTCTCGCTTTGTTGTCCAGGCTAGAGTGAGTGCCATGGCGTCAGCCTAGCTCACAGCAACCTCAAACTCCTGGGCTCGAGCGATCCTTCTGCCTCAGCCTCCTGAGTAGCTGGGACTACAGGCATGCGCCACCATGCCTGGCTAATTTTTTTTATATATATATCAGTTGGCCAATTAATTTCTTTCTATTTATAGTAGAGACGGGGTCTTGCTCTTGCTCAGGCTGGTTTTGAACTCCTGACCTTGAGCAATCCGCCCGCCTCGGCCTCCCAGAGAGCTAGGATTACAGGCGTGAGCCACCGCGCCCGGCCTAGAACCATTTTTTAAGTAAGCAAACAGAATTTTCGATATCATGTTATCCTCATCTACTTTGTGTGACATACAGCACTTGCTGATTCCATGAGTGATCTTTCTGGAAGCTATCTCAAACTACAAATACCATTTACCTTATGTTAGGACTTTAAAAAATTTATCCAATTGCTGTATGTTTATGTTTTGTGAGTGTACACTCCATACTGTATTGACTTTTAAAGTGTTTTTTAAAGTTTGCTTAAAAAGGTAACACTTGGAATTGTAAAGTCCTAATACCAGGAATTTCACCTAACTTTGTGAATATTCCTTTCTCTCTTTGTGCAAAAATAGCATTGACAGAGTTATATTGCTTGATTTTATATGGATTCAACTCCCACATATTCATCATCTTGCTTCAGTTATCAATAATATGTCATTCTTATTTCATGTCTCACCCCCAATTTTTTTCTGGAGAATTTTAGAACAATTACTAGGCATCATATCATTTCACTCATAGTAATTTCAGTGTGCATGGCCTAATTTGTTTTTTTTGAGACAGAGTCTCGCTTTGTTGTCCAGGCTAGAGTGAGTGCCATGGCGTCAGCCTAGCTCACAGCAACCTCAAACTCCTGGGCTCGAGCGATCCTTCTGCCTCAGCCTCCCGAGTAGCTGGGACTACAGGCATGCGCCACCATGCCCGGCTAATTTTTTATATATATATCAGTTGGCCAATTAATTTCTTTCTATTTATAGTAGAGACGGGGTCTCGCTCTTGCTCAGGCTGGTTTTGAACTCCTGACCTTGAGCAATCCGCCCGCCTCGGCCTCCCAAGAGCTAGGATTACAGGCGTGAGCCACCGCGCCCGGCCCCTAATTTGTTTTTTATATGGGATATTTCCTACAAACTGCTAGTTAGATCTTAAAAAAAGCTTGATTAGATTTAAGTTTGGGTAAGGCAACACTTCATTGTGATGTTGTTTGCTTTCTATTTTTTTTTTTTTTTTTTTGAGACAGAGTCTCATTTTGTTGCCTAGGCTAGAGTGAGTGCCATGGCGTCAGCCTAGCTCACAGCAACCTCAAACTCCTGGGCTCAAGCAATCCTTCTGTCTCAGCCTCCCAAGTAGCTGGGACTACAGGCATGAGCCACCATGCCCGGCTAATTTTTCTGTATATATTAGTTGGCCTATTTGTTTCTTTCTATTTATAGTAGAGACGGGGTCTCGCTCTTGCTCAGGCTGGTTTCGAACTCCCGACCTCGAGCAATCCACCCGCCTCAGCCTCCCAGAGAGCTAGGATTACAGGCGTGAGCCACTGGGCCCGGCCTGTTTGCTTTCTATTGAATCACATATAAAAATTGATCAGACTGTTCAGATGGTGTCTCCTTGATCTTTCCATTATAAAGTTCCCTATCACCGTTTCATGGAATTTTTTTCAACAGCAGCTATTAATGATCTTGCCTTAGATCCATTATTAGGGGTTGCAAAATACTGATTTTCTAATTCTGTCATTTGGTGACATTTATTAGCTGAAGTTCTTCTGTAAGAAAGAACTCTTCCTTCATCAGCTAATTGGTTTTCTGAAATTACAGTCCATACAGGAAAGGCAAGATGAATACTTGATTCTTTCCCTTCATTTACCACTTTTTAGAATGAGTTTGTCCTCTAGCCATATCCCAAAAGGTTTTTTGCTGCTGTTTTTGTTTTCGAGACAGGATGAGAAACTTGAGTACAACTAAGACAGAATGGTGGGACTGCAGGTTGATTTTCTTTGAACCTTTTTTTTTTTCCTTAAGGTTGGTTATGATGTTTATACCTTTAGAAACATCATACCAAAAAAAAAAAAAGAAAAATCATGTAAGAAGTATTTCTCTGGCTACCAGCCTACAAAAGGTGTAGTAGTGTAACAGTGGTAACAAAAACAATGGTTTCTCTGACAGAGTTCTGTATGAACTCCTCAAAGTCCATTTCTATTCCCTGATAAGAGACCACAGATTCTCTTGGCAGCAGCTATAAACAGTGTTATCCACTGTAATAATTGATTACCTTGGTCTCTGTTCCTTAAGTCTAGGATAATGCCACAAATAAGAATAGCATCCAATTTGTGAATGCATACTTTGTGACAAGTACAACATTTCTCAAAATGTTATATTTGTAGTTGGCTTGGCCTGGCTGTGTAAAAGGTGCTTGATAATGTTAGCTTATTTTTTTTTTTTACAGGTTTTTAAAGAAATTTCGTATACACATACATGGAGAAAAATCATTAATAAAGTTAATATATAGGTGTAGCTTTTCTCCATATAGAATGGTAATATAAAGTTGATGGGAGAAATGAGGGAGGTTTTAAAACACTTAAGATTTTTTATTTGGACATATAATGCTTTTAGTTTTAATTGTACTTTTACCACCATTACCTAATTATTTAATAATTTGAATTAATAAATAATATGTCTGCAAAGTGAATCATTAGCTAGATTAGTATCTTAAGGTTCCCTTTGTATTTCTACCTCAAACTGCATCATGCACATAATTATGAAGCTAGAATTGGAAAATAATTTGGAAATTGTATCTAGAATAGGTACAATATCTAGAATTGTATCTAGAATTGTATCTAGAATAGGTAGAATAGTGCCTATTGTAAATAGGCACTTGAGTGCTGCCATTTTGTTTTTTCTTCCTGTAAAATTTATTTATGCTCTTAAAAATACATTGTATATCAACCTGTCTATATGTATAATCTTTAGGACTTAGAACCATTTCAAAATTTACACATCTCATAATTTATAATCTTATTTTTTCTATTTAATTGATATAACAATTTGCAAATATTCCAAATTATAAATACGGTATTATTACATATATAAAAAAAAACGTTTCTCCAAATCAGATCATCTCTCATTGTCTTCCTTATTTACCAGTGCCTGCTTTGTTCTTTGCTGTTTGCTGTTTGGAATATCAAAGAGTATGTTGTAGATCTTTGTCATGGGCTTGCACCTCCTCCAGATATTAGCCAGCTTTTGAAATAGGGGGGATGTTTGATTGCTACAGAGATATATTAGAGATTAAATTCTAACTTACCAATGAACGGTGCTTTTGGTGAAAGAATGTAGACTGCCTAAGTTCCACAGTGGCAAGAAAGTTGAACCGTTTGTCTTCATCGTGGTGAGCAAGAGTTCAAAGAGTTAGATATAAAGGGACATGACATAAATATCAATGGTATACCTTCATAGTAGCCGAAAATATGAAGAAAGGGAGCTTGTTTACAAGAGCAACAAAGAGAATAAAGTATCTAAGAATAATCTTAATGTGAGTATATTTAGCCTCTATGAATAAAATTATATTACCTTTATAGAAAAGCATATGTATAATTAAACCAAACCCTACAATTTTTTGAGATTTATATAAGATGATATTGGTAGATGGCAAGAAATCTTGGATGAGTAAATATGTATTATAGAGATGTCAGGTTTTCATTAGACCTCTAGGCAGTTCAGATCTTGGGGATTTTCCTTTCTCTTTGATTTTATAATTCTGAAATATAGTTAGGAAAACCTGAAACATACTAGGTATCAAAATTGTGTCATTCTAGTCTTTTCAACAAGTAGTGTTGAGGCAATTGTATATCCATATGCAAAAAAGATAAATTTAGACCTTTTACCTCTTGTCATATACTAAATTAACAAAATGGATCATTGACCTACATGTAAAAGCTAAACTATAAAACTTCTAGAAGAAAGCATAGGAGAAAATGTTAATGACTTTGGGTTAGGCAGAAGTTTCTTAAATATGTCACCAAAAGCATGATCCATAAAAGAAATTGCCAAGTTGGACTTTATCAAAGTTGAAGACTTTCATGCTTCAAAAGACACC
Source organism: Microcebus murinus (assembly GCF_040939455.1). NCBI lineage: Eukaryota > Metazoa > Chordata > Mammalia > Primates > Cheirogaleidae > Microcebus > Microcebus murinus. The sequence continues at coordinate 95,518,436 of NC_134109.1, forward strand.
ATCAAGAAAATGAGAAGATATGCTACAGACTGGGAGAAAATATTTGCAAATATGTCTGGGAAAAGATTTGTATCCAGAGTATATAAAGAACTCTTATGATTCAACAGTAAGAGCAAAAATCCAACCTAAACATGAACAAAATAATAGGTATTTCACCAGAATGAATAATAATCACGTGAAAAATGCTGAGCATCATTAGTTACTATAAGAATCATTATTAAAAACCACAATGAGATACCACTAGCTAGTAGAACAGCTGTAATTTTAAAAAGACAATAAGTATTGGCGAGGATGTGGAGAAACTGAAGCCTTTGTTTTCCTGGTATGAATGTAAAATTGTAGAGTCATTTAGGAAAACAATCCAATTGTGCCTTAAAAAGTCAAACATAAACTTACTGTCACACCCAGATATTATATTCTTAAGTATTTACCCAAGAGAAAGCACAAATACTTCTATACAAATGTTCATATCAACTTTATTTGTAATGTCCAAAAACAGAGAAAAATGCAGATGTCCATCAGCAGATGAATGGATAAGTAAATTGTGGTATATCCATATGATGGTTTATAACTCAGCAATAAAAAAGAATGAACTGTTGATATAACAAAATGAATAAATCCAAAAGAAGCCTGACACAAAAGTATATGTAATGCATGACTCCACTTACATAAGATTCTACAAAATACCAGGCCATTAACGATAGCAGATCAGTTGTTGCAGAAGTATAGGGTTGGGTTTAGGGGCATGAAAATTGACTAAAATGGAGCTTACAAGGTCTTTTGGGGTTATTGGAAATGTTCTAAAACTGGATTGTGGTGATGGTTACAGTTCATAAATTTACTAAAAATCAGTGAAATGTATACTTAAAATGGGTGAATTTTTTTCTTAAACGCTCAATATTCTCATGAGAAAATTCTTATCACAGACATGACTTATAAACTGTTGGTTGACGTTTGTATTGACAGGTAATAGTTACAAAAAGAAGCCACACAGCACCAGGTTTGTGAAACCAGCAAAAGAAGAAATAGAACATGAACTTTTAAAAAATAATCTTAACTATTTTTAAGCATACATTTCAGTAGTGTTAAGTATATTCACATTGTTGTTAAACAGATATGTAGAATTTTTTCATCTTGCAAATCTGAATCTTTATACTTATTATACAACTCCTCTTTCCCCCTCCCACCCATGGTTACCACCATTTTACTATCTGTTTCTATGAATTTGACTAGTGTAGATACCTCATATAACTGGAGTCATACAGTATTTGTCTTTTTGTGACTGGCTTATTTCACTTAACATAACTTCCTCAAGGTTTTTTGGGTTTTTTTATATTTCAGAAGTCTTTGGGTTTTTTATTTGATACCTATTATGCCATGAATTCATAGGGAATAGATTTCAGCAGCTCAGGCTCATTTCCACTGGTTCTGATAAAATGTGCTTTTCTGGGTGGAGAATGCTGGTGCTCATTTAAACCTAGGTATACCTTTTTCTTTGGCTTCTTTTTTTTTTCCTTTTTTTATGCTGCCTAGGCTGATCTCAACTCCTGGCCTCAAGCTATTCTCCTGTTGAGGTGAGCAACAGCTCTCAGCCTCTGTGTTTCTTAAAAGAATATATCACCTAAATGAAAACAACCTTGGAAAAAATATATACAACTAATGTAATATCTTTGTCTTAGATATTGAAGGGATATTATCTAATGTGGCTATCTCATACAAGATCTTATAAGCGCCTACAAATTCATATGGAAACCACTAAACATTCATAAAGAACAAATGCAAATTCGTAAAAGAAAGTAAACATGGGAAGAAGTGTAGCTTAAAACAGAGTACCATTTTTACTGTGTGTTTAGCTTCTTGTTTTTAAAAACAACCTTTCATTTTGACAGATGATTTTTATTTTTGTAGTGACTTTCATAAGTCTTCAAAGTCAAAATAAATACTTCTTCCTAGCAATTAGCTAACAGCCAGTTGCCCTGTAAAGGTTTGTTTTTTTTGTCTGTTTCCAGGAAGTATTGATGAAGATGTAGTGGTGATAGAAGCTTCCTCCACTCCCCAGGTCACTGCCAATGAAGAAATTAATGTTACCTCAACTGACAGTGAAGTGGAGATTGTAACAGTTGGAGAAAGCTATCGGTGAGATTTTAATTCCTAGGTGTATATCTGAAATTTTAAATATAAATATTCAAACATTCATTCTGCAGATATTTGTGTTCTTTTTACTTTTTTTTTTTTTTTTTGAGACATAGTTTGAATGTGCATATGTCAGATTGTGATATTCTTTTTCTTTCTTTCTTTTTTTTTTGAGACAGAGTCATTCTTTGTTGCCCAGGCTAGAGTGACGCCCGTGGCGTCAGCCTAGCTCACAGCAGCCTCAAACTCCTGGACTCGAGTGATCCAGCCACCTCAGCCTCCAAGTAGCTGGAACTACAGGCATGCGCCACCATGCCTGGCTGATTTTTTTTTTTCAATATATATTAGTTGGCCAATTAATTTCTTTTCTCTTTATAGTAGAGACGGGGTCTCACTCTTGCTCAGGCTGGTTTGGAACTCCTGACCTCGAGCAATCCGCCTGCCTCGGCCTCCCAGAGTGCTAGGATTACAGGCGTGAGCCACTGCGCCCCCGCCTGATTGTGGTTTTCAAAGCAGGTGACATTAGACTCATTTGAGGATATTGCCTAGACTTTATCCCAAGCCAGTTGAACTAAAATCTGTGTAGTCTTAGGGGTTAGTCTTGTTTAAAGCACCCCAAGTGTACCATGAATTAAGAGTCATTGTTCTAAATAAACAATATTAATGTTTTTCTAAAATTGGGTTTGCTTTATGTTACAGAGAATTCATGAACCCTTTTGAAATCTGAATGTGAGTCATACATAAATATTGTGGATGGTACTGAAATTAAAAATGAAGAAAAATATTAAAGGGTACTGATGTCAAAACAGCCCTTTTGTTTAATCTACTTGTTTTGAGATCTTACTCATTGATACAAGTGAAATTTGTGTCATTATTATGTTAGGGCAACCTATTTTAAAACATATTTTTTGACCGTTTTGTCTTGTTTTAAGACAGTGTTTTGCTCTATTGCCCAGGCTAGAGAGCAGTGGCCTCATCATCATAGCTCACTACAACCTCAAACTCCTGGGCTCAAGTAATCCTTCTGCTTCAGCCTCCTGAGTAGCTAGGACTATAGGGACATACCACCATACCTAGCTAATTTTTCTATTTTTTGTAGAGACAAGTACTGGCTGTATTGCTCATGCTGATCTCCAACTTCTAGCCTCCCTCCTTCTAGCCTCCCAAATTGCTGGAATTACAGACATGAGCAACCACGCCCAGCCCTTTTGACTTTTTATCCTTTAGTCAGTAATTTTATCTAGCCCCTGAACTAATACATGAATGAAAAAATCCTCATTTGGGCCGGGTTTGGTGGCTCATGCCTGTAATCCTAGCACTCTGGGAGGCCGAGGCAGGTGGATTGCTTGAGGTCAGGAGTTTAAAACCAGCCTGAGCGAGACCCCATCTCTACTAAAAATAGAAATTAATTGACCAACTAAAAATACATATAGAAAAAATTAGCCGCATGGTGGCGCATGCCTGTAGTCCCAGCTACTTGGGAGGCTGAGGCAGTAGGATTGCTTGAGCCCAGGAGATTGAGATTGCTGTGAGCTAGGCTGATGCCACCGCACTCACTCTAGCCTTGGCAACAAAGTGAGACTCTGTCTCAAAAAAAAAAAAGAAAAATCCTCATTTGTTTTGGTAAATACCTGAAGATGACATTGCCTTATTGCAGAATCACTTTGACCACACCCCCCCCATATCAAATCCTAACAGTATTTTCATCACGTACTTTGGATGATTATAAATATTGGCATTAGTGGCAGTAAAGAGTTGCTCTGTTACAATTGATACACCAAACTCATAAATCTGTGGATGAATCTTTTGTGTTGGAATGAGGTTAGAAATTTATTTGTTCACTATTACATTTTAATGTGTACCATTTATTGATATTAAAGAATACATATTTGTATTTTTGAAGCATGTTACAAATGTACCTAGACTTTGCTTTTCCACTTTCTGCTTTTAGATCTGTTGATTGATCATTCATTCAGCAGAGTTCTTTATTTATATTTCTTAATTTAATATTGATATCATTTAAGGTCACGTTCAACCCTTGGACACTCCAGATCTCATTGGAGCCAAGGTTCAAGTTCTCATACAAGTCGACCACAGGAGCCACGGAACCGCAGCAGGATTTCTACTGTTATACAGCCCTTGAGGCAGAATGCAGCGGAAGTTGTGGACCTTACTGTTGATGAAGATGGTAAATTGGAGCAGTATCAGTGTAGAGTTATGAAGGGAATTTGATAAAATAAAATATTTTAATATGCTAGGAACTCTTCCTACTGATTACTGATAATAGATTTCCTAGTCTTATTTTTCAATTGATATGAGATCCTAGTTTGTAAATTGCATCACACATTCCTTGTGGTTATTTTTTCATTAGTTGGTATTTATTTTCTCATAAAAAAAGATATCTTTACATGTGGTAGTTTGAGCTAACCTTGGACTTAACCTTATAATTTCATTTGTTATCTTATTGTCATACTTTAACTTTGCTATGAAAAAGAGAGGCAGCACTTTTTAAATACAAACAACAGAAATGCAGTATAATTGAATTTTAAATTACTAATGCTGGTTATTGGAAATGTCTAATTTTACTTTTAAGAGTTATCCTTTATTATTATTGGTATCTTTTTGTCCTACCCAGATTTTGTGTTTTGTTTTGGCTTACAGCTGTACCCAAGTAGGTAAGGAAATAAAGCTAAAGTTGGAAAACAGAGGTTAGGAAAAATGGTAGAATTTATGAATATACAAGTGAATACATATGTGAATTTTCTCACATATCAAGACTTATCTTGAGTTATTCTTAGTTAACATCTTAGAAGGAAATGGTCAATCATAATTTTTCTAAAGGAAGATGGTAAGCCATGAATGAGTTTGTTAGCTTTGGGAACTAGCTATAAATTGGGAAAAGGATATATCAGGTACATGGAAAGAGTTGATAGATAGGTAGACAGAGTTAGAGGCCTGTGCATTGTCTTCTACGGGCTGTTTGCAGCTTGGGAATCATAACTTTCAGAGTACCAGTAATGAGATGTTTATGAAGAGATAATTTATTCTCACTGTCTGAATTTCATTAAACAATGTCTTAGGTTTTGTTTTGAAGCACCATAAGTTATCTGTAAGACAGTGGTTAATGTAATAAGGATAAACTAATGATTACCCAGAGTTAATTAAATATAGGGTGACTATTTTGGAAACTTTTTGTATGTTTTCCCATGTGACACTTGGTAGCCAGTAAGTACAAGAAGGTGAGTGAATAGCCTCTTCCCCTTTAGTTTAAGTTCAACCAGAATTTATACTTTACTGGGTACTGGGTTAAAAGTATTCTAATGATCAGTAGATTTCCCTTTTCTCCACTAGTTTTTCTCAGTGAAAAGCTTCTATCTTACTAAAGATAAATCCAAAACTTATATAACTATATTAGTTAGACGAGTGGCTCTCAACTAGTGGCAATTTTGTCCCCTATGAGATGTTTGGCAATATTTATAGACATTTTTGGTTCTCACAATTAGGGAAGGATGCTATTGACATCTAATGGATAGAGACCAGGGATGCTGCCAAACATCATTGCATAGGACAGTTCCTCTCCACAAAACAGAATTATCTATCCTAGAATGTCAATATTGCCCTGACTTAAACCATTGGCAAATAAACAGAGATTCTTTCTCCCCCTTCTTGATGTATAACCAATTAGGATATATTAATACATTTGGTTGTACTAGCATCCAAAGTACAGTGCTCCTCTGTATGGACTAATGGTACTATTTGTGCCTAAGGAACCAGCCTACTGTGGTGCTTTTATAGAATAGTCAGTCCTCTTATTCCATACCACATTAAGAGAGTCCCTTTTTTTTGTATTTAATTGTCATGACTATGCTTTGGACAGATTTATTCCTGTTCTCAATTTTAAGCAACCATTTTATAATCAGATGTTTGGAACTTGATTCATTCATAAGTAGAGGTATGCCTGAAATTTCTTTTACTTTCTGGCATAAAAATTATAATTTTTATTAGAAAGCTGAATAATAAGTATAAATATTTGCAAAAATTTTTTTTGAAGAGTAGTTAAGTTATCCGTAGTCATGCTGCCAGTAGTGAAATCAGAATTGCTATCCAACCAGTCTGACCTAAGAATCCATACTATGCCAGAGAAAGTGTGATTTGTAACACTGTTCTGACAGCCTGTGACTATGTATGTAAAGAAACTTTTCTTTTACTCTTTTCTTCCTTGTAATAAATCAGAAAACTTATGTAGTAGCTACCTGAAAACCTATTAAATCACCTAAATTACTGGAATATGCATATATGTGTTGTATTTTTAAATGCAATAATCATATTTTGGTAGCATGTCAGTTTGATGTTGAAGTTTAACTTTATAAATGCTTTCTTTACTATATATTATACTTACTAGAGAACTTATAGTTTTAAAGTTTGCTTGTTTATTTTAATTATCATAAACATTAACTTGGATTAAAATATAACCTTTTATCTAATTTTTTTGAAATGCTAAATAGTCATTTTGTATTTTGTAGAACCTACTGTAGTACCAACCACTTCTGCGAGAATGGAATCACAAACTACTAGCGCTTCCATTAACAATTCAAATCCATCTACCTCTGAGCAGGCCTCTGATACTGCCTCAGCTGTCACCAGTAGCCAACCTTCCACAGTGTCAGAGACTTCAGCTACTCATACAAGCAATAGTACAACTGGTACTTCTATAGGAGGTATGTAAAAAAGTGAGGGAGGTGAGACATTTTGTCATTACTTTCTTTAGGAAAGGTATTATTGTTTTTAAGCTTAAGATTGTAGCTATATTAGCAAACGTGTATTCTTACGTTATCATAAACATCATGTTAGTGAAGTTTGGGTATCTGAGTTTTTGTACTTTATGTGACCAAAGTATCATAGTTCAATTAAGAGAGCCTAGGAAGAAGTAAATAGCTTACAGCAAAAACATGAGCAACAAAAGGAAAAGTGGATAAATTGGACTTTGTCAAAATTTAAAACTCTTTTGTATTTAAAGGACATTATCAACATAGCAAAAGATAGCCTGCAGAATAGAAGAAAAATATTTGCAAATCATATATAACTCTCAAAACTCAACAACAAAAAGATAACCCAATTTTAAAATGGGTAAAGGACTTCAATAGATGTGTGTGTGTGTGTGTGTGTGTGTGTGTGTGTGTGTGTGTGTGTGTGTGTGTGTGTGTGACGGAGTCCTTTTCTGTTGCCCGGGCTAGAGTGCCATGGCATCAGCTTAGCTCACAGTTTTCTCAAATTCCTGGGCTCAAGCGATCTTCCTGCCTCGGCCTCCCAACTGGCTGAGAGTACAGGTGCATACCATGACTCCTGGGTAATTTTTTCTATTTTTTGTTGCCCAGTTAATTTTTTCTATCTTTAATAGAGATGGGGTCTTGTTCTTGCTCTGGCTGATCTTGAAGTCCTGAGCTCAAGCAATCCTCCTGCTTTGGCCTCCCAGAATGCTAGAATTACAGGTGTGACCCACCATGCCTGGCCTTCAATAGATACTTTTGGAAGAAGTTATACAGATGCCCAAGAAGTATGTGCAAAGATGCTCAACATCTTTAGTTTTTAGGCAAATGCGAATGAAAAACACAGTGAGATACCACTTCATACCCACTAAGGTGTCCATAATTAAAAAACAAACAAAAATAGAAAATAACCAGTATTGTCAAGAATGTAGAGAAAGTGGAACCCTTGTGAATTGCTGGTAGGAATGCAAAATGGTGCAGTTGCTGAGGAAAACACTTTGGCCATTCCTCAAGACGTTAAACATTGTTACCGTTTCATGTACCAATTCTACTCCTAGGTAAATACTTCAAATAATTGAAAGTTGGGGGTGGGAATTTTAAAATTTTGATGATGTCCATTTTTTCTGTTTTTCTTGTAGCTGATTATTCCAGAAACCATTGCCAAATCCATAGTAACAAAGATTTATTCTTATGTTTTCTTTCAAGAGTTTAGTAATTTTAGCTCTTAAGTTATAACTTGTGTTTCGGTTAGCAGTAATATCGCTGGCTGTGTCTCCTATCAGCTGTTTAACTGAGTCTTAAACTAGCTTTCGTTCTCTTTTAGACAATTCTACAGAGATAGGAACTTCTAAACTATTTACTACCAGGGACAACATAGACCCTGTAGCTTATAGATTGACTATATCACCATTAATAAGGAAACTGCCTTATATTTTCTATCATTTTTTTTTCCTTTCCTTTTTTTTTTTTTTGAGACAGAGTCTCACTTTGTTGCCCAGGCTAGAGTGAGTGCCGTGGCATCAGCCTAACTCACAGCAACCTCAATCTCCGGGGCTCAGCGATCCTACTGCCTCAGCCTCCCGAGTAGCTGGGACTACAGGCATGCACCACCATGCCCGGCTAATTTTTTGTATATATATTTTTAGTTGGTCAATTAATTTATTTCTATTTTTGGTAGAGACGGGGTCTCGCTCAGGCTGGTTTCGAACTCCTGACCTTGAGCAATCCACCGCCTCAGCCTCCCAAAGTGCTAGGATTACAGGCGTGAGCCACCACGCCCGGCCTTTTTTTCCCTTTTAATGGAATGTCATTTCGCTTTTTTAATATCCTTATGATTTACATTGAGCAGATTGGAAACCTACTTGTGGCTGGATTAGGAAGGACTCCTTCCTCTGGAAAACTGAGGGTGGAATTGAGAAATATCCTTAGGGAGATTTCCCCGGGGTGTCTTCTAAATACTACGTTCTCTGAAAAAATAAAGGCAGAAATGAAACGGGCTTTTATTTCATTTATTGAATACATGCTCGTTCCTCAGCATTTTTTTTGTTTATTTTATGTTATTTTACATGTTATCATTTAATTCTTTAAAAAGTTCTTGATGTTTGCATTACTCTTCCCATCTTACAAATGAAGAAATCTGAAAAGTTGTTATAAATGCCTTGATCAAAGTCAGTAATAATCTTTGAGGCAAGGATTTGAACTCTTCCCATTCACTCCAGTCTCCTGGGTTTATGTAGCCTATTTCTTTCCTAGATTTTATGTGACACAGTTTCAACTTTATTTCAGAATAGTCCCAAAGCTTTTATTTATTTATGTATTTATGTGTGTTTACATTTATTTTAAAATATTTGTTCACTGATAATTTAGATTTAATATCTTAGAAATTGTACTACAGTCTTGAATGGCCCTCTCTTGTTATTACTGTAACTATACTGATGACCATCTTTGATATAGACTTGTGGGGTTTTTTTTGTTTTTTTTTTGAGACAGAGTCTCATTTTGTTGCCCAGGCTAGAGTGAGTGCCATGGTGTCAGCCTAGCTCACAGCAACCTCAAACTCCTGGGCTCAAGCGATCCTCCTGCCTCAGCCTCCCGAGTAGCTGGGACTACAGGCATGTGCCACCATGCCCGGCTAATTTTTTCTATATATATTAATTGGCCAATTAATTTCTTTCTATTTATAGTAGAGACGGGGTCTTGCTCTTGCTCAAGCTGGTTTCGAACTCCTGACCTTGAGCAATCCGCCCTCCTCGGCCTCCCAGAGTGCTAGGATTACAGTGAGCCACCGCACCCGGCCGAGATAGACTTGTTCATGTTGTATTTCTCTAACCCGGGGCAACCTTACTCTAGGCCATATTATTCTCTACATAAACCTGATAGTAGCAGGTTTATGTAGTCAGACTACATTAGAGGTACTGAATTCTTCTGTCTTCATTTCCTTCCAGGACCCTATGGAACATCAGTTTAATTATTTTTCCCACAACCAGTCCTTACCTTGTACCTTTTTGCAAATTTCCGAACTTGAATCACTCAAGCCATGTAGCTTTACTCTTATCGAAGTTCTTAACGGTGCCATTAAAGATTATATCACCATGCAGATTGGTGTCTCCATAAATTTGCGGTATTTAATCCTAGATTTTTAGTAGTAAATCACCATACTCTTATGTATCTCTATCAGTTCCTCCTCCTTCCCCTCTGTGGCTATTCCAGAACACTCTCCTTCCCCTCCAGCCTACATCCTCCATGGGGAAATAAATAAAAAAAAATAAATGAATGTTCTTATACATGAACTCCCACAATTTCCAATGCCTCCATAAAAACTTTTGTGTATCTCTGCCTGTCCTTCTACTGATTCCTGGACTCCTGGCTCCTTCTTATCCCTTTGAATTCTTTCATCTGTGTCCTACCTCTTATCTCTTCTTGTGTCCTTCACTTTGCTTTAACCATTATCTTCCCTATGTCTTCAGCATCTTCTCTGGTTCCATTCCCTTAGTATGCACACACATACACATGTATTATGTCTGTGTATACTTAAGTGGACTTTCCCTGTCCTAAATTCTTCCCTCTAATGTGCTTCTCCTTTCATCATGAAAAATATGATCTTTAAAAATCTGGCAGTAACCCCCTTTTCATATTCATTTTCTTCCCAGACCTCTGCTCTCCTTCCTTTTTTCACTGGCCCATTTCATAACTGCAGATGTTTTCACCTATCACCAGTATGCCAATGACTATCCAATCTGTGTTTCTAGCCCACTGTCCTTTTTTTTTTTTTTTTTTTTTTTTGAGACAGAGTCTCACTTTGTTGCCCAGGCTAGAGTGAGTGCCATGGCGTCAGCCTAGCTCACAGCAACCTCAGACTCCTGGGCTCAAGCGATCCTACTGCCTCAGCCTCCCGAGTAGCTGGGACTACAGGCATGCGCCACCATGCCCGGCTAATTTTTTCTGTATGTATTAGTTGGCCAATTAATTTTCTTTCTATTTATAGTAGAGACGGGGTCTCGCTCTTGTTCAGGCTGGTTTTGAACTCCTGACCTTGAGCAATCCACCCGCCTCGGCCTCCCAGAGTGCTAGGATTACAGGCGTGAGCCACCGCGCCCGGCCTTCCTTTTTTTGTTTGTTTGCTTGGAGACAGTATCGCTCTGTCACCCCAGGTACAGTGGAGTGGCTTCATTATAGTTCACTGCAACCTCAAACTCCAGGGTTCAAGTGATCTTGTCTCAGTCTCCCGAGTAGCTGGGACTACAGGTGTGCATCACAATACCCGGCTAATTTTTCTATTTTTAGTAGAGTTCGGGTCTCACTCTTGCTCAGGCTGATCTTGAACTCCTGAGCTCAAGCAGTCATCCACTTCAGCCTCCCAGAGTGCTGGGATTACAGGTATGAGCCACTGTGACCCGGCCACTGTCCTTGTTTTAAATTTTCACATCCAACTGCCCCTTGGACATTTTTGTGCCAACTGGACTGTTGTGCAGCCACATCAAACTCAACATACCCTAAACAGCTTGTCATGTGACTGACCTCTTCATGTGTTACATTATGTATGCATGATATAGTCATTTATTTAGTAAATATCAATTATATATTATATATCAGGCACTATTCTAGGCAATGGGAACAAAACAGATAAATTTCATCCTAATAGAGTTTATGTTCTAGTGAATAAGAATAGCTAACATTTCTTGAACTTATAACATTGGGCAGTGATTTATCTATGTTAACTCTGATTTTTGCAGTAACCAATGAGGCAGATTTTTATTGCTGTGTTCATTCTACAGGTGATGTAACCTGCCCACGTTTATGCAATAGTGAAGCAAGAATGTAAATCTACATTGTCTGTCTTGGAGCCTGTACTTTTCCTTTTGCCAGTATTTGTCAATGTTGGCATTACTGTTGACTTTGGGCTGGAAAATTCTTACTGTAAGGGGCTATCCTGCATATTATAGGATATTTAGCACTGTCCTTGGCTTCTATCCACTAAATGCCAGTAGCACCACCTCTCATCCAATTGTGACAACCAGTAATGTCTCTAGGCATTGCCAGATGTTCCTTCAGAACAGTATTGCTGTGCATATAGTACAGCCTTGTTCTGTCCTATACTAGAACCCAGTGCTTCTGTTATAACTGCTTGATTTTCCTAAATTGTCTCCATGCTTGATGATAAACTGCTTAAGGATCAAAGATCGAGTCGTTTTCTTATTGGCTCTTACTGTGTGCTTGCATTCCTCTTTTCTCTTGTGAGTTTAATTAACTTAAGTTTAACAAGTGCTTATTGAGCCACCTACATTGTACAGGCATGTTTCTAGTTGCTAGAAATAAAACAGAAAGGCAGACAACATCAGAAGTTATTTTAAAGGTGAAGACTTTGATCGTCACCTTTGTATTTTCCAGTGCCTATTATAAATCTTTTACCATGTCATTATTATGGATAAGACTTGTTAAATGAATGAATAAATGCATGCATTAATACTCCTAGAATTACAGTGAAGGAACTTTAACCAATTTAATGTCACTGGGCTGTAGAGTTAATTTCCCTGATGCAGGTTTGTGATTATCTCAGTTTTAGTGAACCCCCCCCCGTAGGTTAATTTTAATAAAAAGGAAGTGTTTTATTTGCTTAATCAGATATCTTTGTATTTCATTTCTAATTTATGATAGTTTTAGTTGAATGAGAGGAGAATCGGTTGTCTTTGATTGGGGTTGCAAGCCTATTTGAGAAACAAAGAGGTTCTGGACTGTAGGAAAATAGATTATTTAATTGGAAGCCAAATGCGTTCCCTAGTCTATAAGATCAGACTGCTAATAATTTGGCCCCTTAAATATGTATTCAGCCTTAAATGTATTATAGTCATTATATTCCCTCTTCTCTCTGATTATTGTGTTCAAAATATTTGAAGACAGTTAGACATGGTGGCTCATACCTATAGTCCTGGCAGTTTGGGAGACTGAGGCAGGAGATTGCTTAAACCCAGGAGTGGAAGACCAGCTGGGCAATGGCAAAACCCTGTCTCTACAAAAAATTTTTAAAAATAAAAAATTTGAAGACAAAGAGGACAAATTATTTCTGAATAGGTAAGTGTCATGACTGTCACTTTAATCATGGCCTTAGCAGTCCATAGATCTCTTGCTCTGGTTATAAATTCATACCTTAAATTGTTTTTTTTTTTTTTTTTTTTGAGACAGAGTCTCGCTTTGTTGCCCAGGCTAGAGTGAGTGCCGTGGCGTCAGCCTAGCTCACAGCAACCTCAAACTCCTGGGCTGGAGCGATCCTTCTGCCTCAGCCTCCCGAGTATCTGGGAATACAGGCATGTGCCACCATGCCCAGCTAATTTTTTTTTTATATATATATATATCAGTTGGCCAATTAATTTCTTTCTATTTATAGTAGAGACGGGGTCTCGCTCTTGCTCAGGCTGGTTTTGAACTCCTGACCTTGAGCAATCCGCCCGCCTCGGCCTCCCAAGAGCTAGGATTACAGGCGTGAGCCACCGCGCCCGGCCCATACCTTAAATTTTAAAGTCACATATAATCCTCTAATAACCTGACTTGTCAAATTAAAGTGTTAAAGAGTTGGAAGGAACCATGAAAATCATTTAGTCCTTCCCATTTAGTGGATTTAGTGTTCCAAAGGTTTTTGACATTTTCTCCTAAAGTAACACACAATAAATGACATTTAGGCTAGGCGCAGTGGTTTATGCCTGTAATCCGAGCACTTTTGGTGGCTGAGGCAGCAGGAGGATCATTTGAGGCCAGGAGTTTGAAACCAGTCCGGGCAACATAACAAGACCCCATCTCTACAAATAATAATAATAAAAATTAGCTAGGCACGGTGAAACACACTTGTAGTCTCAGTTACTTGGGAAAGCTGAGGCAAGAGAATTGCTTGAGCCCAGTAGTTCAAGGCTACAGTAAACTATGGCCACACCACTGCACTCCAACCTGGGTGACAGAGTAAGAACCTATCTCAAAAACGAACAAAAAATTACATTCACTTGTGTAACACTTTGGTATGGGGACTGAAATAAAACCCTGAAAATGTTGCAGGAAGTAGAACTACTGTAATAATGAGAGTAATTGCTACACATATTATAATGTATAGGAGATTATTACTTAATTCTGTGTTCAACATTGCTAAGAGACTGTTAATCATGGTCAGTTCCTGATATGCTAATTGTCACTCTAGATTATTCAGCACATTTGGAATGTAAACGAATGAATGTGACACAATTATAATTTATGTTCAAAAAGTAAATAGTGGCTGGGCGCGGTGGCTGATGCCTGTAATCCTAGCACTCTGGGAGGCCGAGGCAGGCGGATTGCTGGAGGTCAGGAGTTCGAAACCAGCCTTAGCAAAAGCGAGACCCTGTCTCTATTATAAATAGAGAAGAAATTAATTGGCTAACTAATATATATATAGAAAAAATTAGCTGGGCATGGTGGTACATGCCTGTAGTCCCAGCTACTCTGAGGCTGAGGCAGCAGGATTGCTTGAGCCCAGGAGTTTGAGGTTGCTGTGAGCTCGCCACGGCACTCACTCTAGCCTGGGCAACAAAGCGAGACTCTGTCTCAAAAAAAAAAGGACTTACAAATAATAATAATAAAGTAAATAGTTTTTTGGCTTTGTATTTGTTACAAATTGTTTGCAATATTTAATCTGTCACCTGATAATGACAAAGTAGTACTAATTCCAGCAGGCAATTAGAGGTTAGTGAAAATTTGTATTTTTTTCCATCCAAGTTCACAGACCCATGAATTCTAGTTCCCTTGTTAAGAACCTTAGTAAAAGGTTTCAGGAGATTAACCCAAATAGTCCAGAGTAGGATCTTGGAAAAAACATAATATATAGGACTTTTAAAAGGAGACAGATAGTACATGACAAGAGTTTGAGCATAGGCCTACACAGAAGAGAATCAGCAAAGGCAGGATAGGACATGTATGGGAGGACAGAAGTAGGAGAATTACAGGGAAATTTGGAGGAATCCTGTCAGTTAGACCCTGAAGCATCCCCAGATTCATTTATGTGAGTCCATAAATTCCCTTTGTGGTTTAAGCTATTGTTGTTTGGATTTTATATTATTTGTAGGTAACAAGAAGATTCCTAATTGATAAACTGGCCCAGAAGAGATTAGCTAGGTATTGTGAGCCACAGTAGGAGCAGGAAACCTAGTACTGGTTACTCTAAAAATAAGGCCAGGACTGTGATGCTCCAGAATCCTAAGGACTCTGAGGAGATGCCTCAAGGCACTAGAGAGAGTGGGAGGTTATGAGTTGGGGGAGGCCATAGCTCTGGCTTGGGCTCTTCACATTCTGATTTAACCAGAAGTTTCCCATTTTATCTTTTTTATTAGTTTCCATGTAATATTTAGTTTGAGGAAAAGTTTCTGGTTTTTAGATTAGTTTGAAACACAGACTTTCTGGGGACACTTTTGCAGTTCTTTGGCATGGAGGAACATATCTTCAGAATAACTCTGGGCACATGGCAGAGAGCAATAATCAGGACTCAGATGTCTTGTGCCTAGAAACAACCACAGTGCAAGGCAGTTATTACCGCTTCAGAAGGAGGTTAAATAACTTTCCTAGGGTCACATTGCTAAGGGACAGGGTCAGGATTAGAACCCAGGTTCATCTGACTCCATCCTTTTTCCCCTACTATATGACATTTAGTCAGTAGATTATGATAACACATTTTATAATATTTTCTAAATATTAGAGTCTCATCATTTCTTCTGTTCATTGGTTCTGATTTTAGAGGCTAGAGGAAGAGGAAAAGATGGTAATGGTTAGTGAGACTCAGCCAGATACACTCTGAGTTGAGTGGATATGTCTTAAAAAGGTGAGATTTTAAGAAGTACATAGCAGTCTGCATTATGTAGGAATGATTTATGGTATTAAGGGTTCAGGGAGCTCAGAAGATCTTTTGCTTTATAGCATATAGTGGAAGGACTCTTAGGTATTTTTAAAATGCAGTTTTCTTGATAACTAATCATTTGTTATGACTTAGAAAAAGGTTATATGTCTCTATATTTACGTGTCATAGCAAATATGAACCTCCTGAAGATGTTTAAGTTTTAGGAAAGTCCCAGTGAAGATTACTGCCTAAAATTATATGATGTGTATGTTAAGAATGTGGAACTATTACATTCTTATTTAAAGAGATTTGAGTTTACTAAATATTTCTTAATTCTCCCATTACTTGTTCATACACAGTACCTATTTTTTACACAGTGATGTTTGATGATTTGATTATTCTGCACATTTTTTTTCTGTTTCAAGATGACTCAAGGAGAACTACATCTAGTGCTGTAACGGAAACTGGCCCTCCTGCATTGCCAAGGTTACCTTCTTGCTGTCCGCAGCACTCACCATGTGGAGGGTCATCACAGAATCTCCATGCATTAGGACATCCTCATGGAAGTTGTTTTCAGCAGCATGGTCACCATTTTCAACATCACCACCACCACCACCATACTCCCCACCCAGCTGTTCCAGTTTCTCCTTCCTTTAGTGATCCTACTTGCCCTGTGGAAAGACCTCCACAAATACAAGCACCTTGTGGAGCAAATAGTAGTTCTGGTACCAGCTACCATGACCAGGTATGTGGAATTTGATGAGTCAGTCTTTCTTTCCTTCTCCCTCCCTCTCCCTCCCTCTCTCTTTTCTTCTTTCTTCCTCTCCCTTCCACCTCCTCTTTCCCTTCTTCCTTTCTTTCTTTTTTAGATGGCTGAAAGGGCCAGTGTGAGGAGTAACCACTTGAGCTAAAGCCAATCCACCTTCCTTTTTTTTATTGTGGTGCCTTCAGGAGGAGGAAAAAAATCCTAATGATAATTTTTTTTTTTTTTTTTTTTGAGACAGAGTCTCACTCTGTTGCCCAGGCTAGAGTGCTGTAGTGTCAGCCTCGCTCACAGCAACCTCAAACCCCTGGGCTTAAGCAATTCTTCTGCCTCAGCCTCCTGAGTAGCTGGGACTACAGGCGTGTAACACCATGCCTGGCTAATTTTTTGTATATATTTTTAGTTGTCCAGATAATTTCCTTCTATTTTTAGTTGAGACAGATCTCACTCTTGTTCAGGCTGGTCTCAAACTCCTGACATCGAGTGATCCTCCCACCTTGGCCTCCCAAAATGCTAGGATTACAGGCATGAGCCACCATGCCCACCAACGATAAATTTTATATACTAAATAAGTCACATTCTTACATACAAAAATGGCCAGATTAAGTGGTCTGTTTTTTTTTGTTGTTGTTGGTTTGTTTTTTTAATTAAATCTCTAGGATTATCAGATGGTCTAAGTTATTGCGACT
The DNA here is from genome assembly GCF_040939455.1 of Microcebus murinus. Lineage (NCBI taxonomy): Eukaryota > Metazoa > Chordata > Mammalia > Primates > Cheirogaleidae > Microcebus > Microcebus murinus. The sequence continues at coordinate 95,535,632 of NC_134109.1, forward strand.
AATTGAGTGGACCAGGGATGTGGGAAATCAGAAATGATAATCTAAAAATCACTTTTTTATTCTGAAATGGTTTTTTTGATGTTTTTAGTGTCATATAGTTGAATCTGATCTAGGGATTTTATTATTTTTTTTTTTTTTGAGACAGAGTCTCACTTTGTTACCCGGGCTAGAGTGAGTGCCATGGCGTCAGCCTAGCTGACAGCAACCTCAAACTCCTGGGCTCAAGCGATTCTGCTGCCTCAGCCTCCCAAGTAGCTGGGACTACAGGCATGCACCACCATGCCCAGCTAATTTTTTCTATATATATTAGTTGGCCAATTAATTTCTTTCTGTTTATAGTAGAGACGAGGTCTCACTCTTGCTCAGGCTGGTTTTGAACTCCTGACCTTGAGCAATCCGCCCGCCTCGGCCTCCCAGAGAGCTAGGATTACAGGCATGAGCCACCGCGCCCGGCCTTGATCTAGGGATTTTATAGTGTCAGCCTAATTCATGAGAAACTGGAAAATTCTTCCAGTTTTTTCCCTTCTGCTTTCTGCTCTAGAGCTCATTATAACTTACACCCATCTAAAAAACAGACAGCCTTCTCAGATGCACACCTGTAGCATGGTTTCTGTGGAGCACATTAGGTTTTTAGTTCATGGAGAATTAAAATATCAGCAAAAAATTTTAATTAAGTAAATTAGTTGCTATTATTAGTGAATACTTCAAATGTCAAATATATTAAATTAGTTTTGGTGATCACATGAAGTAAATGAAACCAGGTATTATATGCTACTGTAACTTTTGTATGTCATCTCTTTACATGTTGTGTATAGTTGTGATATCAATCTGGGTGTCACATACTTTAAAAACAATTTTTTCTGTAGTTTCAGGGAAAGATGATAATTTCAACATGTAATCTGATAGAAAAGATTACAGCTAGATTAAAGCTAGAAAAAGTAAAAGAGAAAATCCAGAGCAACTGCTTTTCTATATCACTTGACCTTATACATGCTTTATCTTTTAAATTTTTGGCTGTTATTTCTTTTAGGTCAGACAAATTAAAAATAATTAAGGAGGGATTTTTTTAAAATAAAGATAGCTGCTATTATCAAGAGGAAATTTGGACTGAGCGCAGTGGCTCACGCCTATAATACTAGCACTCTGGGCTGAGGCGGGCGGATTGCTCTAGGTCAGGAGTTCATAACCAGCCTGAGCGAGACCCCGTCTCTACCAAAAATAGAAATAAATTAATTGACCAACTAAAAACATATATACAAAAAATTAGCCGGGCATGGTGGCGCATGCCTGTAGTCCCAGCTACTCGGGAGGCTGAGGCAGTAGGATCACTGAGCCCCGGAGATTGAGGTTGCTGTGAGCCAGGCTGACGCCACGGCACTCACTCTAGCCTGGGCAACAAAGTGAGACTCTGTCTCAAAAAAAAAAAAAAAAAAAAGTATAACTTCCTGTTACTGAAAATTTGGGTTGAAAGTAGTAGGAAAATGGTGAAGAAGTACATTGACTTCTCATACATTGATTAAAGAGATGCCACAAGTTGGGTCTCATTCACAAAATATTATTTTGTTTAATTAATAAAATAATACAGCTGGTTTGAGAGGGCAATTATGTGTACAATGTTTTCTTTCAACCTGTGTCAGTTAATTATAGGTAGAATCTCTTTTTACAATTTTTTTCAGTGTGAAATATACATAACCTATTTACCTATCTCTAGATAGAGGTATTTGTATTACAGGCAAAATTTAAGAAGAATCAGTAGTATCCCAGGCATTCAGTGGTGATAATGGGTATGAAAGTGAAGAGAGTGAGATTTTGAAGATAACAGTTTGAGACTCATATAGATGTTTGTGGGGCTATAAAATTAGCCATATACTCATGAGATAACTTCATGTAGTCTCTCCACTTGAGACCTATTGGGATACAGCAGGAAATCAAGGAATGGAAGAAGCAAACAACTGATCTGAGGATAGTTGATTGTGTAGATGTCTTGTGGTTTAGTGCCAGATTGTGCATAAGCAAAGAAGAGTTAAGCCTGCCAACAGAGAAGTTACGACTTTCTACAACAGGTGTCCTCAAAGTTTTTAAACAGGGGGCCAGTTCACTGTCCCTCAGTCTGTTGGAGGGCTGGACTATAGTTTTAAAAAACTATGAACAAATTACTTTGCACACTGTACATATCTTATTTTGAAGTAAAAAAACAAACGGGCAAAAACACCTGCATGTGGCCCATGGGCCGTAGTTTTAGGACACCTGCTCTACAAAATAGCCCTTATTGCTTGAGTTTATGTGATGTGACATGCATTTGTATGTGCATTTGTACTCTCTCTCTCTTTTTTTTTTTTTTTTAAGAGACAGGGTCTCGCTATGTTCCCCAGGCTGGGCTTGAACTCCTGTGCTCAAGCAATCCTCCGTCAGCCTCCCCAGAGTAGCTGGGACTGCAGGCATGCACTGCCATGTCAGGTGGCTTTCTCTTTTGATAGTTTTTTTTTTTTTTTTCAATTTTTATTTATTTATTTATTTATTTGTGACAGAGTCTCAGTCTGTTGCCCAGGCTAGAGTGAGTGCCATGGCGTTAGCCTAGCTCATAGCAACCTCAAATTCCTGGGCTCAAGCAACCCTCCTGCCTCAGCCTCCCAAGTAGCTGGGACTACAGGCATGCACCACCATGCCCGGCTAATTTTTTCTATATATATTAGTTGGCCAATTAATTTCTTTCTATTTTTATAGTATAGACGGGGTCTCGCTCTTGCTGCGGCTGTTTTCAAACTCCTGATCTCGAGCAATCTGCCCTCCACGGCCTCCCAGAGTGCTAGGATTACAAGTGTGAGCCACCACGCTCGGCCTTGATAGTTTATTAATAATTAGCATGATGCATCATTTATAATCTATGTGAAATAATGTTATTTCCCATCTCTGTACCTATCTTGCTTGCACTCATTTTACTTTCTAGAGTAAGAATTGAATGAACTGTTGGAATTGTGAAGAAGAGGATTCTTGTTGTTTTTTCCCTTTTCTTTTCATTCTTTACTTTAACTTTACCCTCAGTTCCTTCCAGGAATTACTTTACTCTCAGAGAATGTTCTTAATCATTGACTAGAGATGAAGCTAAGATGAAATTTGTCACCTTGATAAGATGTTGATACTCTAGACCATTTGACAATTTTAGTCTAAATAAGGAAGTCAGGAAAGGATTTAAACCATAAATATAAATTCACACTCTCACAATATTATTCTTAAACCTTAATTACCAGAATTGAGGACATAAATTCTATTTTCCAACTCAACAGAAAAAGGCCATTTACTTAACTAATTGTAGACACATAGTATAGAAGAAGAAAGAAGCTCTTCCTTTTCTCCTCAACAGCTTTTGCTTTATCATTATCCCCCTTCCCTTTCATCATCCAAAGGTCCTTTTGATTCTGTTGTCCCCTGAACCTAGAGCCTGGTCAAAGTAGAAAGACCACTGTGGGTCCTCTGAGGACTGCTGAGTGACCTGGGCTTCTGACAAATGTGTTGTCCTGGCTTTCTTCATCTATAGTCCTTCAGCTTCCACTATGGAATAGTTCTTGTATATAATTCCGTATATAACATCAAATCTTTATTTTCTTTAATCACATTTTGAGAAGTGCAGCTATTCTGAAGCTAAGCATTAAGTTTTTATTTAAATTACTTAAGAGTATAAAGAAGCAATTCTTGCTTAGTAATCTGCTCCAGAATAGAAGGTAAAGGTGTTTTACTTCAGACTTTTAAAATGTGCTTTTAGGGGAGTAAATTATTAATGAGTTGAGATTAAATCTAAGTTCTGGTTTATTTCCCAACTTAGTAAATGGGACTTCCCTAAAATCATATTCCTAATACTGGCATACCTTGGAGATATTGCAGGCTCAGTTCCAGACCACTGCAATAAAGTGAATATCATAATGTGAGTTACATGAATATTTTGGCTTCCCAGTGTGTATAAAAGTTAACGTTTACCCTATACTGTAGCCTATTAACTGTGCAACAGCATTGTCTATAAAAACGAATATACCTTAATTTAAAAATACTTTATTGCTAAAAAATGCAAACAGTTCACCTGAGCCTTCATTTAGTTGTAGTCTTTTTGTTGGTGGAGGGTTTTTGTAGCTTCAATGTTGATGGCTGTTGACTTATCAGGGTGGTGCTTGCTGAAGGTTGGGGTGGCTGTGGCCATTTCTTTCTTTTTCTTTTCTTTTTTTTTTTTTTTTTTGAGACAGAGCCTCACTCTGTTGCCCAGGCTAGAGTGCTGTGGTGTCAGCCTAGCTCACAGCAACCTTTAACTCCTGGGCTCAAGCGATCCTACTGCCTCAGCCTCCCGAGTAGGTGGGGCTACAGGCATGTGCCACCATGCCCGGCTAATTTTTTCTCTCTATATATTTTTAGTTGTCCAGCTAATTTCTTTCAGTCTGTGAAAGAACACTATGCCCAGCTAGGAATCACCATTCTAGATGCCATTAAGAACATTTGTGATTCATGGGAAGAGGTAAAAATATCAACATAGACAGGAGTTTGGAAAAAGTTGATTCCAAGCTTCCTGGATGACTTTAAGGGAATAAAGACCTCATTGAAGGAAGGAACTGCAGATTTAGTGGAAATAACAAAAGGACAAGAATTAGAAGTGGAGCCTGAAGATGTGACTGAATTGCTGCCATCTCATTATAAAACTTGAATAAATTGGCCCAGATGGGTGGCTCACACCTGTAATCCTAGCACTCTGGGAGGCCCAGGCTGGAGGATGGCTCGAGGTCAGGAGTTGGAAATCAGCTCTGAGCAAGAATGAGACCCCATCTCTACTAAAAATAGAAAGAAATTATTGGCCAACTCAAAACTTGTAGAAAAAATGAGCCGGGTATGGTGGTGGATGCCTGTAGTCCCGCTACTTGGGAAGCTGAGGCAGGAGGATTGCTTGAGCCCAGGAGTTTGAGGTTGCTGTGAGCTAAGCTGACGCCATGACACTCTAGCCCGGGCAACAGAGTGAGATTCTGTCTCAAAAAAAATCCCCAAAACTTGAATAGATTGAGTAGTTGCTTCTTATGGAAGAACAAAGAAAGTGGTTTTTTGAGATGAATTCTACCTCTGATTATGCTGTTAATATTCCTGAAATGAGAAAAAGAATTTATATAGAATTGTCCACCAACTTAATTGATTAAATAGCAGCTGGGTTTGAGAGGATTGACTCCAATTTTGAGAATTCTACTGTGGGTAAGATGTTATTAAAAGCATCACATGCTTCAGAAAATTTTTCATGAAAGAAAGAATCAATGCAGCTAACTGGCATGGTAGCTCACGCCTGTAATCCTAATACCCTGGGAGGCCAAGGTGGGAGGATCGCTTGAGGTGAGGAGTTTGATACCAGCCTGAACAAGAGTGAGACCCCATCTCTACGAAGTATAGAAGCATTAACTGGGTGTCATGGCACACGCCTGTAGTCCCAGTTACTTGGGAGACTGAGGTAGGAGGATCACTTCAGCCCAGGAGTTTGAGGCTGCAGTGAGCTAGGATGATACCATTGCACTCTACCCAGGGCTACAGAGTGAGACTCTATCTAAAGAAAAAAAAAAGGAAATAGAATGGTGACTCCTTTCTAGAAGGTTTTCAATTTACTTTGCCCAGATTCATGACAGAAGTCACTATGACAGCCTTATGAACTGTGTTTCTTATTATTAATAAGAGTTGAAAGTTAAAATTACCCCTAATCCACAGGCTGCAGAATGCATATGGTGTTAACAGGCATGAAAACAATGTTAATCTCCTTGTACATCTCCATCAGAGCTCTTGAGTGACTTGGTGCATTGTCTTTGAGCAGTAATAATTTGAAAGGAATTTTCTGAGCAATATGTCTCAACAGTTGGCTCAAAATATTCAGCAAACCATTCTGTAAACAGATATGCTGTCATTGGGCTTTATTATTTTCTTTATAGAGCATAGGTAGTATAAATTTATCATAATTCTTAAGGGCTCTAGATATTCAGAATAATTGAGCTTCAACTTAAAGTCACCAGCTACATTAGTCCTTAACAAGAGAATCAGCCTGTCCTTTGAAGTTTGAAGCCAGGCTTTTACTTTTGTAGCTACAAAAGTCCTAGATGGCATCTTCTTCCTATAAAGCTCTGTGCCATCTGCGAGGAAAATCTGTTGTTCATTGTAGCCATCTTCCATAAATTATCTTAGCTCGATCTTCTGGATAACTTGCTACATCTTCTACATCAGCACTTATTGCTTCACCTTCTACTTTTCTGGTATGGAAATGGCTTCTTTCCTTAAACCTCACAAACCAGCCTCTTCTTGCTTTCAGCTTTTCTTCTGCAGCTATTTCACCTCTCTTTGCCTTCACAGAATTGAAGAGCTTTGCTATGAATTATAAGGCATTGCCTTAGGGGAGTGTTGTGGCTGCTTTAATCCATCCAGATCACTGAAATTTTCTCCGTATCAGCAATAAGGCTGTTTCACTTACCATTTATGTATTCATGGAACACTTTTAATTTCCTTCAAGAACTTTTTCTTTGCACTCACAACTTGACTAATTGTTGGTGCAAGATGCCTAGTTTGGTCTAGCTTTTAGTTTGTTCTGTCTCAGCTTTCAATGTGTCTTCCTCACTAAGCTTAATCATTTCTAGCTTTTGATTTAAAGTGAGAGATATGTGATTCTTTCTTTCATTTGAACATTTAGAGGGCCATTAATTGGCCTAATTTCAATATTGTTGTATGTCAGGGAATAGGGAGGCCAGGAGAGAGAACAAAAGAGGGGAGAGTAGCTGGTTGGTGGAGAATCAGAACACATATTTATCATTTAAGTTTACTGTCTTTTATGGGCAGGGTTTGGGGTGCCCCAGAACAATTATGATAATAACATCAAAGATCACTCATCAGAGAGTACCACAATAGATATAATAATGGAAAAGTTTGAAATATTGTGAGAATTACCAAAATGTGAGCCCATGGTGTTGGAAAAATGGTGCTGATTGACTTGCTTGATACAAGGTTGCCACAAGCATTCAATTTGTAAAAAAAACCAAAAAACAAATCTCAGTATCTGCATAGTACAATGAAACAGGATTTGCCAGTAAAAGGAATCAGTGGGCTAATTTTTCCTTTCTTTTTTTTCTTTTTTGGACAAGTGAAGGGGGTTAAGAGGCAAAGCTCATATTTATGATTTAGCCTAAATAATCATGTGCCCTTTTTTATTTTAAAAAATGTAGATTTGTTTACACTATTAGAGTTTCACTTGAATACTTGCTATATGGAGTTTGGGACAGATAGGTTTTTACCTAGAACCTTAATGTTTTCAGTTGTGTGATTTTATGTTTTCTAAAGGCGTCCTAAATTACTAGTCAGGATTTAGGGGTAAAGGAGAATATGTAGTAAGTATGATTTTAAAGTTTCTTTCTCTCTTTCTAAGATGTATATATTGTGTAAGAATAGACTTTAAAATAATAATTAAACTTTTCAGCTGGGTGCTGGGCTCATGCCTATAATCTTAGCACTCTGAAAGGCTGAGCTGGGAGGATCACTTGAGGCCAGTAGTTCAAGACCAGCCTTAGCAAGAGTGAGAAACCATCTCTACAAAAAAAAAATAGGAAAATTAGGTGTAGGAAAATTAGGTGGGCATGGTGATGCTTGCCTGTAGTCTAGCCTACTTGGGAGGCTGAGGCAGGAGGATCGCTTGAGCCCAGGAATTTGAGGTTGCAGTGAGCTATGATGATGCCACTGCCTTCTACCTAGGAGACAGAGTGAGACCCTATCTCAAAAAAAAAACAAAAACAAACGCAATTTTTCTTGTTATAGTATGATCTTATACTTGATTTTTTAAAATTGATTTTAGATTTTAAGTATAAAACATTACAATTTTCAGAATCCAAAATATACTTGATATATACAAGATATCCAAGTATTTTGATGGTCGGCTCAGTAGGTCTTCATGCTGAAATCTTACTATTAATATTTTCAAATTAATTCAAAGATTACATTTTTCTTGGGTGCATTAGGAATACTTTTATAATATAATATGAAATGTTGTGACCAAACTTTAGACAGATAAAATATAGTTTTTCTTTATACAGCAGGCATTGCCAGTAGACCTGAGCAACAATGGTATCAGAAGTCATGGAAGTGGTGGTTTTCATGGAGCATCTGCATTTGACCCCTGCTGCCCTGTTTCTTCTTCCCGAGCTGCAATCTTTGGCCATCAGGCTGCTGCTGCCACCCCGAGTCAGCCATTGTCAATAGATAGTTATGGATCGACCATGGTTGCGCAGCCCCAGCCCCAGCCCCCTCCACAGCCCTCTCTGTCATCATGTCGACATTATATGCCACCTCCTTGTAAGTATAAATTTAACAGGCAAAAAACCTAGAGGCATATAAATGAAGCACTGTACATTCCTCCATGACATATCCTTTCATTAATCCTAATTCACAAAGTTTTAGTATTTACTGGACTTAGGAGTAGGGTGTATTTTTCTTATTTTAATATCTATGAAATTGAGGTGCATTGAAGGGAAGTTTTAAGGAACTTAGATTTATTCTTTAGGAGTAACTGAAGAAATGTGAAAGTTAAGTAGTATTTCTAGGCACCGTAAATTTTGTCTAAGAATTCTCAAGCAGTTAACTGAAGCATAAGAAAGAATTTCTTGACAGCAAGCTTTGGCGGTTGGAAAACGGATTTTATACTCATTTTGTGCAAGTAGTTAAAATAGAATCAGGTGTGGCTTTTCTAAGACATAATAGATATCATAAGAAATGATAAATACCCTTAGACTATGTAACATATTTATTACTTTCTTAAGTCATAAGCTGACAATCAATTGGAAGCTTAATAAATAGTTTGATAATAATCACTAAAAATTCATGCCAGGTATAAACCAGGAAGTTAGCAAGGAAATTAGTTTTGATTACATCACAAGGGATAATTTTCAGTTATATATCTTAGATTTTTTTCTTCCACTACAATAATTGTAGAACTCTATGTCCTGCAGACAGCTACAATCAAACCAGAATTTGTACAGTGAAACTGGTGATACATTATTTACCTTTTCAATAATAAAACTTAAAATTTGAAGTTGGAAAACAGATTTAGAAACAGGGTTCCTTTTTGAAAACCATTGACCAATGACCAAATTCTGGGTGTGAACACTGGTATGATATACAGGCTGTTTTGTAATACTTATTGGTATTCATCTTTAATTGGTCATCTTTTATTAAGAATTCAATGTGTGGTTTTCTGCCCCTCCCCTTTAAAAACAATATACCAAAGCCGATTATAAGTCCATTCTTTTTTTAATGTCCAAATAAATAAATAAATAAATGTTTTAAACTGAAACTTGTTTTAATTTTATTCTAAAAGTATCTTGTGTACATTCTAAAAAGTTCAAACTTCAGGGCCGGGCGCTGTGGCTCACGCCTGTAATCCTAGCTCTTGGGAGGCCGAGGCGGGCGGATTGCTCAAGGTCAGGAGTTCAAAACCAGCCTGAGCAAGAGCGAGACCCCGTCTCTACTATAAATAGAAAGAAATTAATTGGCCAACTGATATATATATAAAAAATTAGCCGGGCATGGTGGCGCATGCCTGTAGTCCCAGCTACCCGGGAGGCTGAGGCAGAAGGATCACTCGAGCCCAGGAGTTTGAGGTTGCTGTGAGCTAGGCTGACGCCACGGCACTCACTCTAGCCTGGGCAACAAAGCGAGACTCTGTCTCAAAAAAAAAAAAAAGTTCAAACTTCAGAATGATATAAAATGAGAAGGTAAAGCTCATTTTTCTTATCTCACTAATATTAATACCTCAGCAGCTGTAAAATCTTCCAGAAATTTTCTTTGTACACACACATGTAAAATGTTTCTCTCCTAAAAAAAAAGAGAGAGCCGAGCATGGTGGGTCAGGCCTGTAGTCCTAGCACTCTGGGAGGCCGAGGCGGGTGGATCATTTGAGCTCAGGAGTTCGAGACCATCTTGAGCAAGAGTGAGACCCTGTCTTTATTAAAAATAGAAAGAAATTAGCTGGATATTTAAAAATACATAGAAAAAATTAGCTGGGCATGGTGGCGCATGCCTGTAGTCCCAGCTACTAGGGAGGCTGAGACAGAAGGATTGCTTGAGCCCAGGAGTTTGAGGTTGCTGTGAGCTAAGCTGATGCCACAGCCCTCTAGCCTGGGCAACAGAGTGAGACTCTGTCTGAAAAAAAAAAAAAAAGAATAAGCCAAGAAAAGAGACAGTGGACAGATTGGACAAATAGGAATATATTGCAACCAATAATATCAATAAAAAAGAAAAAAAGGGATCATACCAAACATTATTTGGCATCTTGCTTTTGTTGTTTTTGTTTTAAAATCTAACAATGTATCATAATTGTTTGCTCATCAGCACATAAAAATCGAGCTCATTGGTTTTTAATACCCTTATGATATTTGATCATGTATTAAATCAGTTCTCTGTTGATGGACATTTAAATTGTTTGTAGTTGTATGTATGAGTTTATAAGATAACGTCGTAACAGCCAGATTGCTGTGTCAAAGGGATAAACTTTCAAATAAATACTGTTAATTTTTTTTCTAAGCATTTAGGGTGTGTGAATGAGAATGAAGGTAGAGAATTTAAATTGTATTCTGTTGTGTTAGAGACATTTTGATAACCCTGTTCTGAACTCCTTTTCCTATGTGGTATGTGTATATAATACACACACACATACACCTACAATGTACTCTCTCCTCCACTCTCCTATACTTCTTTTTTGATATATTTCCTATATTATTTATTTCTTAAATTTATTTTTAGAGACGTGGTCTCGCTGTGTTGCCCAGGCTGGTCTCGAACTCCAAGGCTCAAGCAATCCTACTGCCTCAGGCTCCCAAGTAGCTGGGACTACAGGCATGTGCTGCCATGCCCAACTTGCAATATGCTTTAATTCACTTGTGAATTTTTTTGTTCAAATTGAACTAGGGAAGACAGTGTGATATAGCAGAGCACTGACTTTAGAATAGAGAGATCTTGAGTTGACCTCCCGGGTCTGAGTAATAAGCTTAGTGACTTAATCTATTTGTCTTCACTTTCTTCACACTTCTAAAATGGAAATAATTCTTAATGGATATAAATTGTCACACTTTGACCCAAGTACATTAACATGCATACCAGTAGGACAATAAGAACATGTGTCTTTGCTTTTGAAAGATTTATCATCTTGATGAAATTTTAATAAACCACTATACTAGAAATGCTATTATTTAAAAGTTTTGTTATCAGGTTAATAAGATATATTGATAAGATATATAAATAAAGCCAAGCACAGTGGCACAAGCCTATAATTCCAGCTACTTGGAAGGCTGACGCAAGATAATTGCTTATGCCCAGGGTTTTGAGGCTGCAGTGTGCTATGATCATGCCTGTGCATAGCCACTGTATTCAAGGTTGGAAATATGTAAGTAAGACCACTTATGATTAATCATTAATCCATTGGTATACACTTAATAAAAAATGGTGTAAAAATTTAGTAAGTGTTGGAACAGATCATAATATTGCATCTGCAAGTATTATGTTGAAGTAATATCAAGAAAAAATTTTTTTTAAAAAACTGGCAAGAGGGCCGGGCACGGTGGCTCACGCCTGTAATCCTAGCACTCTGGGAGGCTGAGGCGGGCGGATTGCTCAAGGTCAGGAGTCAAAACCAGCCTGAGCAAGAGCAAGACCCCATCTCTACTATAAATAGAAAGAAATTAATTGGCCAACTAATACATATATATAAAAAATTAGCCGGGCATGGTGGCGCATGCCTGTAGTCCCAGCTACTCGGGAGGCTGAGGCGGGAGGATTGCTTGAGCCCAGGAGTTTGAGGTTGCTGTGAGCTAGGCTGACGCCCTGGCACTCACTGTAGCCTGGGCAACAAAGCGAGACTATGTCTCACAAAAAAAAAAAAAAAAAAACTGGCAAGAGTACACATAAATAGAAAAGGAAGGGATATGATGTAGGGGAATGTAAAATATGTCACTCTTCTATAATAGCAGCTTGTTTTGTTAGATAAACATTGAATTAAAATGATGCCTGAAGAGTTAAATAAATTGATTCATTCTGAAGCAAAACTAAGATTTTGAAATATTTGTGAATATTGTCTTGCATAATGACCATAGAAATAGAAAACTTTGAAGTATAACTGTGAATTTGAGGAAGGATAGATAATAGTGATCAAACACGGTGAATTCTTTTTTTGTGACCAAGAGGTGTACTGAGCTTTGTGCCTTCTTAAAGAGTAAAGGATTGAATTTAAAAACATAACTTTCACAAAGTTGGTTTAAAAATTTGTCTTACAACTTATATTGAGTTTCTTTTAAATACATGCTAACAAGGCATCCTTTGAAGATACAGAGAGTAAGTTATTGTTACCTAACTTTCAACCCTGCTAAATGACTCAAAAGCATTAAAAATTGAAGAAAACCCTTCTGTGATGAAACTAGAGAATGGCTATTGAACCTTAGCAGACTAAGAATATCTTCAATAAAATGAAATTTGGACTGAAATTTAAAGAGGAGACAAATTTTTTTTACATACCAAGTACTTGGAGATCTCAGAGCAAGAGAGATGTGTATTCTTCAGAGAGATTTTTCAGCAGTTACTTTTAAACATAAAGATTTGGAAAGAAGAAGAACCACCTTGTTAAGGGCTTATTTCCATGTCAGTTTCTTGGCAGTTATGTCCCCTTATCTTAATGTAGCATGGGAAAAATGACATGGGGTAGGGAGAAATAGAAAATTTCAAGAAATATTTATATCCTATTATGATAAAGCTTCCATATACACAAAGCAGACTTATAAGTCTATAAAAAAGACTAATAGGCCGGGTGTGGTGGCTCACGCCTGTATTCCTAGCTCTCTGGGAGGCTCAGGCGGACGGATTGCTCAAGGTCAGGAGTTTGAAACTAGCCTGAGCAAGACCGAGACCCCGTCTCTACTATAAATAGAAAGAAATTAATTGGCCAACTAATATATCTAGAAAAAAAATTATCCGGGCAAGGTGGCGCATGCCTGTAGTCCCAGCTACTCGGGAGGCTGAGGCAGGAGGATTGCTTGAGCCCAGGAGTTTGAGGTTGTTGTGAGCTAGGCTGATGCCACGGCACTCACTCTAGCCTGGGCAGCAAAGTGAGACTCTCTCAAAAAAAAAAAAAAGACTAATAACATAATAGGCTAAGCACACAAATATATAATTATGAGAAGAACAAATACGTGCTCAATAAATAAAATATGTTTTTTCTCAGAATCACGTTTACTTTAAAAATTTAGTGACTCTGGTGTTAATCAGGCATTCCTGGGTACTGTTGATGGAAATATTAATTATGGCAACCTTTTGGGAAGGGCATTTTGTCATTGGGCCTGAATTTAAAATATTCTTTCAGACTTAAAACTACGTATAGGAATTTATGCTACAAAATTGATCTGTGAGTATGTGCGTATGTATACATGGACATATATGAAAAGAGTGAACACGAGGGATCGTATACACAGACATTTATCACAGTATTTGGGTTACTTGCAATTTTTATTAATGGGGATTTCTTCAATACATTTGGTACATTGCCTGTAATAGAATGTTGTGAAGCCATGAATGGAGTAAAAGTGTATATATTGATATGAGAAGATATCTGATATCATTCAAAGAAAAAAGCAGGTTGCTTGAGCAGATTTAAGCACTGATAAACTATGCAAGAATTAAATATGTGCTAACATGTTAAACAGTACAATATAATAATAATATATACTTATAACAATATATAGTTAACTGCATAGTGCCTATGTTAACATACTTGACATATTTTTCTTGCAGATGCTTCTTTGACGAGGCCGCTTCATCATCAAGCTTCTGCCTGCCCCCACACTCATGGAAACCCCCCTCCTCAGACTCAGCCACCACCTCAAGTGGATTATGTTATTCCTCATCCTGTACATGCTTTCCATTCTCAAATATCTTCTCATGCAACGTCGCACCCTGTGGCACCTCCACCTCCAACTCACTTAGCCAGTACAGCTGCACCAATCCCTCAGCATCTTCCTCCTACACACCAGCCAATTTCACACCATATTCCAACCACAGCACCTCCAGCCCAGAGACTGCATCCTCATGAAGTGATGCAGAGGATGGAAGTTCAAAGGAGGAGAATGATGCAACATCCAACGTATGTTTTACAGTTTTTTAAAAAGAAAATCACATTTGCTTTTTCTTCTATTTCCTTTGGTCTTTTAAAACTATAAAACTTAGCGGGGTGAAGTGATGCATGCCTGTAGTTCCATCTACTTGGGAGGCTTAGGCAGGAGGATCACTTGGGCCTGGGAGTTCGAGTCCAGCCTGCACAACACAGCGAGACCCCGTCTCAAAAAATAAAACAAAGCTTTGAAATCTTTAGAAATGATGTAACTGTACTAAATCCTCATTCTCTAGGATATTGATTCTTCGCTAACCAGAATCTTCCTCAGTGTTTTCCTGAATTATAGATGTTGACAAAACAAGGTTATATCAGATTTAATGAAATCAGTCTACTTTCAGCATATGTCCCAGGATCATTTCTTTATGCAAACCAATTTTTTGTTTGTTTCTACAGTATCTCATAGTAAAAGTTAATGTTAAAATCGATCTTGAGGAATAAGATCTAAAGATATCAAAGATTTGACTTAACTTATTATATTTATTATATGTTACCAGAGGAAAGAAAAGTATTAATAAAATTTTCAAAAACTGACATTGAAGCCAGGTGCAGTGGCTTGCACCCATAATCCCAGCATCTCGGGAGCTTGATGCTGAAGGATCACTTGAGGCCAGTAGTTCAAGACCAGCCTGGGCAACACAGCGAGCCTCTGTCTCAAAAATATAATGAAACAAAATTAGCATTGCCAAATATTCGTCTTAATTTATTTATAAATTTAAATATTAAAATATTCTCCCAGATTTATGACTTTTTTTAATTTTGATAATTTAGGATCTGATTTTCTAATTCAGGGCAGCAGACTCTGTTTGGTCTAATTCTGCCTGCCTATTTTTGTAATTAAAGTTTTATTGGAAAACAGCTACACTTGTTTGTTGACATATTATCTGTGCCCATTTTCACACTAGAAAGGCTAAGTTGAGTAGTTGCAATTAAGACCATATAGCTTTTAGAGCCAAAAATATTTCCTATTTGACTCTTTACCTAAAATGTTTATAAAACCCTTGATCTAACTAATCTAACTTGAGTAACTTCTTCCTTTAGTTTAATAGTTTAAAATTCAGGATTTCTGACTATTGCTGCCATTCTAATATAGTACTCCTTTATATAGAAAGTTGTCAGATTAATCACCATATCCTCCAGTAGCTAGCAAATTATTCTAAATCATTAAGGCTAAACATGCAAACTCTGCAAATTCGACAGTAGAAAAGAATTAGAGTATAACATATTAATCCCTGGGACTAAGCTTTCTTTAGTGCTCCTTGGTAAGAATTTTGTGACCATTTGCATGGGTAAATTTAACTGAATTTTGGAAGAGAAAATACAGTACACTGGGAAGCAGAATAAAGAATGTGATTGGAGCTAAATATAATTTTCCTAGGTGCGTTAACATGTACTACATGTATTTTGAAAAAAATTTACAAGGTTAAAAATTTTTTTCTCTTACACTTTTATTCATTAAAATTGTTGACTGTCTTTACAATATAAGAGTTAATGGGTTAGTCACAGTGGCTCATGCCTGTAATCTCAGCAGATTGGGAAGCCAAGGTGAGAGCACTGCTTGAGGCCAGGACCAGCCTGGGCAAGGTAGCAAGACCCCATCTCTATAAAAAATAAAAAATATTAGCCAAGCATGGTAGCCCTCACCTGAAGTCCCAGGTGCTCAGGAAGCTGATGCAGGAGTATCCCTTTAGTCCAGGAGTTGGAGGCTGCAGTGAACTATGATTATGCCACTGCACTCTAGCCTTGGCAACAGAGCAAGACCCTGTCTCAAAAAAAAAAAAAAAAAAAAAAAAAGTGAATGAAGAAAAATAAGTTTCCATTTTCCTGCCTTATTTGTTTATATAAGATTACTAGTTTGTACCGAAACATTTGCTTGAGAGGGGGTGGTTGATTCTTTAAAATTTTATTTGTATTCAATTCCTATTATTCTTCTGTTTAAACTTTTGTAAAGAAGGTATACAAGATACTGTTAAATTGCCTTTTTCCTTTGATGATATTTGATTTGGAGCCATTGGAATAAATAAGCAGTTAGAATTTGTGGAGGAGGTTATAATTTCTTGATTTTTTATTAAATAAGTTTACATTTTATAATTTATTGACATAAAATTAATTTTATGACTAATATAGATGTTTATAACATTCTAGATTTTTTCTACATAAGAAATAACCAATTATTCAATTATTTCCAGTGGTCTTTTTGTGTTCTGTGTTTCCAGGCGGGCACATGAACGCCCCCCACCCCATCCACATAGAATGCACCCAAACTATGGTCATGGGCATCATATTCATGTGCCTCAGACTATGTCTTCACATCCTCGACAGGCTCCAGAAAGATCTGCCTGGTTAGTACTTTCTTTAATTTCAAAGCTGTGCTCAGCAGCTTATTGTAAAATGCTTTGTAGTGGAATGCCATACAGAAGGGTAATGTGGAGAAATGTAATTCCCCATTTAGCTGTGAGACACTGCCTCTGGCCAAGTAGAAGCCTGGAGAGGAAAGAGGAAGAGCTTGAGTTCTGGGGCAGGGAACATGTTGAGGAGTAGAGCTTTTTTTTTTTTAATTTTGAATTGACAGGTATATTTGGGGGGTACAGTGATTTTTTGATATATGTATACATTGTGGAATGATCAAATTAGGCTAATTAGCATATTTATCACCTCAAATATTTATAATTTCTTTGTGGTGAGAACATTTAAAATCCTCTTTTAGCAATTTTGAAATACACAATAACATTATTATTAACTGTAGTCACCATGCTGTGCAATAGATTACCAGAACTTACTCATGTATAACTGAAATTTTGTATCCATTGACCAACATCTCTTTGTGCATTCACTGCCTCCACCCCCACTTCTGGTAACCAAAATTGTACTCTCTACTTCTATGTGTTTGAGTATTTTAGATTCCACATGAAAGTAAGAGGAGGAGACCTTTTGTTTTTCTGTTTTTTTCAGGAGTGTCTGCTACCAGAGTTAATTCCCTAAACTGATACTACTGTTCACAACTTCTTTATCTGACTCCCACCTCTTAATTTGCTCCAATACCTCCAACTCCTGCCATTGACAAGAGAAATCCAGCCTGCATTCTCCTAGGCTTGTGGTCTTTCCTAGAGAAACAGAAGCAGAGTTTGATTAAATTTTCTTTCCAAATCTGTTGTGTGTAGGCAGTCATTGAAGATCTCGATCCACAGCGACTTTTGAGACAGAACATAAAGTGAGAATGAATAAATGAAGATTTAGCATGTACCAATTTAACCTTTTCTAAAATTTTATTTACCCTTTATTATAAGGTGTAGAAGAGTTTGCTATTCTAATTATCCTTGATGTCATCAACCAAGAGATGATTTCCAACCAACAAAAGCCTGAGGAGCATCTATAACATTCAGATAAACCAAGAAAGTAAACTCTATTTTCTGTGCTCCTCATGTAGAACCAGGCTTTTAGATTGGAAGGGACCTTAGGAGCCATTCATTGTATTTCCTTCCTTTGTAAGATGTGAAACCAAGTATAAATGCTTATTCCTCATGTTCCCAAAATTGAGTTGTTTTCAACTTTCATTTCTGAAGTATATTTGAAATTACTAGTTAAATCAGTTGTGCTAAATTATCTTTTTCTCAGCTATGTTAAGTTAAATCTTAGATTACTTTTTAAAGTGTTAACATGCTCCCATTTCTGTTGATAATCAAAAGACTATAAGGAGGACTAAAGTTAAACTATTCTCATCCTTTGTCAGGGAACTGGGAATTGAAGCTGGAGTGACTGCAGCTACTTACACACCTGGTGCATTGCATCCTCACTTGGCCCATTACCATGCACCCCCTCGACTTCATCACCTACAATTAGGAGCTCTTCCTTTAATGGTAAAATGGAAAATTTTCAATATTGTGACATGTTCTTCTAAATGTAATCTTCCTTTTCTAAATTAAATATTTTATTGAAAATACTTTAATATATTAGTTGTAATAGGTGTTTTCCTAGAATTTGAGAATAGTTATTCTTGTTACATGGAAATTGTGCCATAAAAGGGTATTCGATGTATTAAAATCTGTATTTGTAATTTGCATTGTAAAATGCATTGCATGTACAAAATGTTAAAAAAACAAAGTGAATGTGTTCTGTATACCAAGATAATCTTGATTCACTATCACCAGGACATGTGCTTTAGTTATTTTGCCATGAGTAGTAATAGATATGTTCTGATGCATTCATACTTTGTCTTCTAATCTGCTGAAGGACTATGCTAATTCTCTACATCTGGATTGAACAGGTTCAGATTTTGTTGATACCAAATTAAGTGGTGACGAACAAGTTCAGCAAACATTTACTGAGTTTGCTATTTGTAATACATGCTAGTTATAGAAGTGGTACACAACTGGGAGTAGTTTTTATCTTGTTATGGGTAGAGGTACTGCAGGGAAGGTTTCAGAGAAGCCTTGTACACGTGACTTTCAAGCAGTGTTTGGATTTTAGAATGGTTCTCTTGTAGAGATTATAGCATGTAAAGACCTATCATGTAGCATAAGCACTGGGAACTCCTCTGAGTAAATTGGTGTTTATAGTTCTTAGGGGCGAGAGTCAGGCAGTAATAAGAAAAAAAGCTGCTCTGCCAAGGAATTGGAACTCAGGAACCCTTGAAGGGGGAATGTCCTGATCATGTTTATGCTTTTAGAGTGATTTAATCAGATTGTAGTTAAAAGGACCACCTCCTCAGTTATGTAGAAAATAGATAAGAGTGGGAAGAAGAAAACCAGTGAATACATCATAATAGAAGAGGTAAACATCGATGAATACTTGAACAAAGGCAATAGCAGTTGGCATAAAAGTGATGGGACACATTTTAGTAATACTTAGGGTGACTCCCAGATTTCTGGCTTGGCTGAAAAGGTATATAGTGTTGATACTAAGTATATTGGAGAATGTTAGGTAAAGGTTTGAGGAAGGGGTTAGGTGGGTTGGGTTTAGATCCATACTGAATCTAACACCGTATCAAGATTGAATGTCCAGTAGGAAGTTAAGTTTATGGTTTGGATTTACAAAGGTGTTTGGAGTAAAGATGTGTTGGTGATCTGTCAATTTATAGTGTTAAAATCCATGGAAGGGGATTATGTTTTCAGGGAAAATGTATAGAATGACAAGAGTGTGAAAAAGCCTTAGAGAGTGATATTAATAATACTGCATCTGAATGATAATACTGTACTTCAAACAAAAGTATTCTGAGTTGACATTAGAATAATGTCAAAAGTACAACTGACCCTTCAACAATGCAGGAGTTAGGGGAACTGACCTACCATACAGTCAGAAATTCTGTTATAACTTTTGCCTCCTCCAAAATTTAACTAGTAAGCTTACCGGTTTAGATAATTTCAGAGGTAGGAGTTCCTTTCTGATTTCCTTGGAGATGTGTAGGAGGTTGAGTTATCTGGTGAGTAATATTGATCTTGCTTATAAGAAAAGTTGCAGATAATTTAAATAATAGGCTACTTGAAGATTAAAAGTTATTACTTTACTTATTTTAAATTCTTTTTCACTTATGAATTGTCTATTAAAGCTGTAACTCCTGCTTTTGAAGTATGCTGTGATTCAGTGGAGCCTGATTAAAAAGTAATGTTAGCTGGGCGTGGTGGTTCACGCCTGTAATCCTAGCACTCTGGGAGGCCGAGGCGGGTGGATTGCTCGAGGTCAGGAGTTCGAAACCAGCCTGAGCAAGAGCGAGACCCCGTCTCTACTATAAATAGAAAGAAATTAATTGGCCAGCTAATATATAGAGAAAAAGTTAGCCAGGCATGGTGGCGCATGCCTGTAGTCCCATCTACTCGGGAAGCTGAGGCAGGAGGATCGCTTGAGCCCAGGAGTTTGAGGTTGCTGTGAGCTAGGCTGATGCCACGGCACTCACCCTAGCTTGGGCAACAAAGCAAGACTCTGTCTCAAAACAAAACAAAACAAAGTAATGTTAGAGGCCAGGCACAGTGGCTCACGCCTTTAATCCTAGCACTCTGGGAGCCTGAGGCAGGATGATCACTTGAGGGTAGGAGTTTGAGACCAGCCTGAGCAAGAGTTTGACCCTTTTGTCTACAAAAAATAGAAAAATTTGGCTGGCCGCAGTGGCTCACACCTGTAATCCTAGCACTCTGGGAGGCGGAGGCAGGCGGATTGCTCTAGGTCAGGAGTTTGAAACCAGCCTGAGCAAGAGTGAAACTCCATCTCTACCAAATTATAAATAGAAAAATATAAATTATAAATAGAAAGAAATTAATTGGCCAACTTAATATATAGAGAAAAAATTAGCAGGACATGGTGGCTTATGCCTGTAATCCCAGCTACTCGGGAGGCTGAAGCAGAAGGATTGCTTGAGCCCAGGAGTTTGAGGTTGCTGTGAGCTAGGCTGATGCCACGGCACTCACTCTAGCCTGGGCAACAAATCGAGACTCTGTCTCAAAAAAAATAAAAAGAAAAGAAAAATTAGCTGGGCATGGTGGCACAGACCTGTAGCCACAGCTACTCGGGAGGCTGAGGCAGGAATATCGCTTGAGCCCAGAAGTTTGAGGTTACAGTGAGCTGTCATGCTGCCACTATACTTTCACTGGGCAACAGAGTGAGACTGTATTAAAAAAAAAAAAAAGAATTAATAGTAGAGATTTATTTATAAAGATAGGAGGTGTTGGTGTTCTATCCCAGAATCTCCCTTTTTTAATACAGTTGACTCTCAGTGTTGATGGTAGTTAAGTTCTATACAGTTGCTGCAAACACAGTTATCAAATATGGAACTCCTGGGGAAAATACAGGGTTAGATTACTGCAAGCCTCTGGTCACAACACTAATCAATATATTACCTGGTCTTATGTGTGTTTCTGTTTAAAAACAACTTATTTAATATATATTGTTGATTCATTAACATTGAACTCTTAGCAATACTATAATTCACGCCTAAATGAAACTTATCTAACACCTGTTCTCTCCATAAGGCACATCACCGCCTTCTTGGCTTAGGAACACTAGACAGTACTTGAGCATTATGGTTGAGGGCCATTTTAAACAACAGAATCACCAACACAAAGCACAAAAATGTGAAAAACCTGGCACTAAGTAGACCACAAAAAAGATATTTGTTTACAGTATTAGCTCAAATCAGAAGGCAGAGCTTTGTTCTACACACAGTTTGGAATACTAAGTTACATGTTGGGCATCTAGAATTTTTGGCTACTCTGCTTATGTCCCCACATGACTGTGTAAAAATCAAAAGTGTTGATTTTGGGCCTGTAGGCCCAAATAAATTTTAGCCTGTAGGCCAATTCACAAATATAGAATCCATAAATAATGAGAATTGACTATCCTAATAAAAAGTTAGAAAATGTTAAAATTTTCACTAACAGAACCAAGGAATAAAAGGTGTAGGGTAGTTTGATTGTTAGGAAGCTAGAGAAGGGAAGTAAAAAACTTTTATCCTGAAATTAATGTTTTTGGAAAATTAATGCACATTTTTATTTGTTAATACTGTTTTAAGTAAAGCTCGGATATTGACAAGATATTATGAAAATTTTTGTCTTTTCAAGTTGTGCTACTAAGAGCATCAAGCTTAAGTTTGGGTATTTTAAGAGTTATTTTAGGCTGGGTATGGTGGCTCACGCCTGCAATCCTAGCACTCTGGGAGACCAACGCAGGAGGATGGCTTGAGCTCAGGAATTTGAGACCAGCCTCACTGAGAGCAAGACACTGTCTCCACTAAAAATAGAAAAAATTAGCTGGGCAACTAAAAATAGAAAAAAAAAATAGCTGGGGATGGTGGGGCACACTAGTAGTCCTAATTACTCAGGAGGCTGAGGCAGGAGGATTGCTTGAGCTCAGGAGTTTGAGGCTTCTGTGAGCCAGGCTGATTCCATGGTACTCTAGCCTGGGCAACAGAGCAAGACTCCACCTCAAAAAAGTAATAGAGGCCAAAAAAAGTTACTTTGTAAATGATTTTTTTTCCAGAATATTATGGGGTTATAAATATTTTGGTTACGTGGATTGCTTTTGTACTGCTTGAGTCAAAGTTGTAAAGTGGGCACATCGCCCAGATAATAGTGTACATTGTACCTGTTAGGCATGATTTCAACCATCCCCTCGCCCCCACTAAGGGATTATAATTTAAGAGGAACCTAACCCTGTTACAGGATGCTTCATTGAAGTTATGTGTACTGATTTAAGTTGCAGTTTATGAGTAGTTGAATGGAAAACATTTAGGGTCTTGAATTATTCAGTGTTAATAGTAAACCACAAGTCTATTCTTAATTGATTTAGCCTGTTTTCTTCTATTAAAATAGGTTCCTGATATGGCAGGTTATCCTCACATCCGTTACATTTCATCAGGATTGGATGGAACATCATTCAGAGGTCCTTTCAGGGGCAATTTCGAAGTATGTAATAAAGTAAATGAAGATATTTGCCACAGTATTTTTAATGCAGAGAGCGTATATGTTTGCCATTAGCATTCACAGTTGTGTAGGACTGCTACGATGGCTGGGAATCAGAAGGTAGTAAAGTGTTTGGTTTTCTGATGTTGCTTTGGGGAGTTACAGAAAGATTTACAAGCAATATTAATCTTAGAGTCAAAAGTTACTTACATATTTAAAGAAGAGTAAATGAAAATATCTAATATAGGAGAATATAAAATTTATTATATCAAAATAAATATTAGGTAATATACCATCAAATATGGGGCGAACCTTAATGCTTTTGACTAAGCTTAATTTTCAGAGAAATACTCCTGAAGAAAGGGAAACATGTAATTCACTTTGTAGCTGAACATCTTGTTTGAATTTTCAGGAAGAACAAATCATTTAAATATAATTTAAAGTGTTGTGTTTCTTTATGTCAATTTGGAAGTTGGAAACAGTGTGACTTAGAACTATTACTGTTTGATTTGTTTCTTATACTTACTGACTCTATACTACCACATGGTAATATTTTTGCCATAACTTATAAAGATACCTTTGCTGTAGCACTTCAGTTGATTGAGAAAAAAGATTATAAACAACCATTTGCCATACTGTGTATAAGAAAATTTATATAAACAACCATTTATTTTGTCATGAATAAGGTTTTTTGAACAGTATATTTATATTGCAGGTTTATGTGTATGGAAGATTATTGCTTTTACAATATTGACAATACTGTTCAAGGATTAACTATCCTTGCTTTTAATGCTAGTTGTTATTCACTTTCAGGAACTGATTCATTTGGAAGAAAGATTAGGAAATGTCAATCGTGGAGCGTCCCAGGGGACAATTGAAAGATGTACATATCCACATAAATACAAAAAGGTAAGAATTTAGTCTATCAAACTTCTAGAATATTATTGAAATGCATAACATTTTTATTAAAATGATTATGGACCTTCTTTGGATTTGTGGGATCTAGCAACTAAATTATTAAATTTAAAGGAATATATACCTACTGTTTAAAAAAATTTGAAAGTAGAAAAACATATACTAGTGTTTCTTCCCCTACAGATCTTAGCCTTCCTTCTCAGAAGTGAAATCACAGTTAAAAATTTCTTAAGTATTTTTGAGATATTTTTGTGCATTTTCTAATGTGCATATGTATAATATTTTTTTCTTCTACTTTTAAAAGTAACTTAAAGGGGATGAGATGTACATGATTTGCACATTGCCATTTCATTCTATATCAGCACCCACACATTACCCATATTGTTTTTAATAGCTTATACAGAATCCTATCATGTGTCAGTACCATAATTTTTTTAACTATTCTCTTATTTTGATGAACATTTTACTGATGTATATTTTTTATATTCAACCCTCAATTCCTTTTGTAGTATTATACAATATCTGGAAGTTATGGAGTAGACAGGTTAAATAATTTCTTATAACAACAATAAACAATGTCTATGCTATACAGAAAATAATAAATTGTTAAAATTACTGTTCTTTGTATTTTTCATCTGTTTTCTGAGAGTAATAATAAGATATTACCACTTAAGTTTTTTTAACTGTCCAAGGTAAATATTATAATTAACTTTAATTTATATGAATGTTACTTAAAGTATTCATTAGTAAAATAAAATTTGTTTATCCTCAAGATAAAAATATAATTTATATTTTGTATCATTATTGTGGATTAAAATTAATAGATTTCAAACTAATGAATTTCTGTTAAATTTGATTTTGCTTTTGATGCTCATTATTAAAGGGTCTTAAAAAGAATACTTGATGATAGTCACTTAATTCATGCATTAATTCATGACAGTCTGACCTGGGAAATAAGTGTGGGTGGATATGTGGTTTTGTTTTGTTTTGTTTTTCAAATAAATGCAGACTTTACTCAGTTGTTCAATAATGTCATCTCTACTAATAAGGTAACAACTGATTGGTTCTCACAGAGGAAACTGCACTGCAAACAAGATGGGGAAGAAGGGACTGAGGAAGACACAGAGGAAAAATGTACTATCTGTTTGTCTATTTTAGAGGAAGGTGAAGATGTGAGGTAACTAGATATTAATTATCTAAACTCTATTTTCAAAATTGTACAAGGAAATTTATTTGAAAGTAAACTAGAAACCAAATAAAGATTACTCTTTTTTTTTTTTTTGAGACAGAGTCTCACTTTGTTGCCCAGGCTAGAGTGAGTGCCGTGGCGTCAGCCTAGCTCACAGCAACCTCAAACTCCTGGGCTCGAGTGATCCTTCTGCCTCAGCCTCCCAGGTAGCTGGGACTACAGGCATGCGCCACCATGCCCGGCTAATTTTTTATATATATATCAGTTGGCCAATTAATTTCTTTCTATTTATAGTAGAAACGGGGTCTCGCTCTTGCTCAGGCTGGTTTTGAACTCCTGACCTTGAGCAATCCGCCCGCCTCGGCCTCCCAAGAGCTAGGATTACAGGCGTGAGCCACAGCGCCCGGCCCTAAAGATTACTCTTGACATACCTTTTTACCAATCTCTAACATGTAGAACTGGCTTCATATAATGCTTGAAAGAATAAATAAGTTGGCCGGGCGCGATGGCTCACGCCTGTAATCCTAGCACTCTGGGAGGCCGAGGCCGGCGGATTGCTGGAGGTCAGGAGTTCGAAACCAGCCTGAGCAAGAGTGAGACCTCGTCTCTACTATACATAGAAAGAAATTAATTGGCTAACTAATATATATAGAGAAAAAATTAGCTGGGCATGGTGGCGCATGCCTGTAGTCCCAGCTACTCGGGAGGCTGAGGCAGCAGGATTGCTTGAGCCCAGGAGTTTGAGGCTGCTGTGAGGTAGGCTGACGCCACGGCACTCACTCTAGCCTGGGCAACAAAGCGAGACTCTGTCTCAAAAAAAAAAAACGAATAAATAAGTTAAAGTCACTGTACTACCAACAAAGGGTGGGAACAGAAAATCTATACTGCCTATTTTGGGGCCATACCAAGGATTGGCCAGGGAAATTTTGTGGTCAAATTGTCTTCTGTAAATCTTACAGAAATAACTTGAGAGGGGTTTGGGGAAACTAGACAGGTATCGTAATGTGTTCTTCAAAGTTTAAAGGGAGTCCAGATTAGCTCTCTGCAGTTTGTTTTACAGCATCTTTTATAAATTGATTTTGCCCTTAAACTTCCTTTCAATTTGTAGTATTATTCCCTTCTTACACCTTTGTGATTTAGAAAATGTTAGTATGCTAACTCTATATTAATTTGGGGCATTTTCTTTGTATAATCTCTTAAGTAATTGTTTTGTTCCTATTCTCTGGTTTTTAAAAAATGTAACACAATATACCATAAGATACAGGTTCTAAAACATATATAACAACTATGTGGTAATATTGTTGACCTAATTTATAAGGATAACTTTGTCATACCTCTTCAATTGGCAGAGAGAGAAAAAAAATTTTAAGGTTATTTGCATACTATATTCCCACTGAATGTGTATAAATAAGAAAGTTAATTTCTGTTATAGTATTGACAGATATTAAAGGACAGTTGGAGCACCTGTTTTTGCTATTATTTTTGCAAAATATTAAGAAGTCTAAAAGTGTATAAAAAGTCTTTTAACAGTGGATAGAAGTAAAGTAGAAATGTTCACTTGAGTCAGTAACTTTTATCCCTGTTACACTTAGATTTAATGTTGCCATGTCTTGCCTAGAAGCTTTATTTTTCAATTTCTAATTGATAACTTTGTAAGATATAAACATACTAAAGTAAACATCTCCTTATAACCTACCTATAAAACAGTAGCACAGTATTAAGTCTGTATAGGATTATCCCATGAAAACAGTATTATTGACCTTTAATCATATACTTAAATTTAATGTATAAAGGTCTGCATAAGAAATTGTAACATTGCATGTTAAGTCATTCCTTAATTGGTACAACATGGCTACTATATATTTGCCACATGAGTTCTAATGTTCTTGAGAGAGAATTAAATGAGATAATGTATATTTGAGATTAATATATTTTTTAAAAGGGTGTTATAAATACAGTGATGATTTGATATTTAAAAGATATGTTTGGGTGGGTGTGGTGGCTCACGCCTGTAATCCTCGGACTCTGGGAGGCTGAGGTGGGAGGATTGCTTGAGCTCAGGAATTCAAGACCAGCCTGACCAAGAACAAGACCCCCTCTTTACTAAAAATAGAAAAAATTAGCTGGGCATGGTTGTGCATGCCTATAATTCCAGCTACTCATGAGGCTGAGGCAGGAGGATCACTTGAGTCCAGGAGTTTGAGGTTGCATCGAGCTATGATGACGCCACTGCTCTCTAGCCATGGCGATAGAATGAGACTCTCCAAAAAAATAAAACAAAGTAAAAAGTAAAAGATATGTTTGCAGTATTATATAAGAGAACATACTGCCAGCTCCTGTGTATTGACAACTCATGGACAAAAACAAAACTGGAATAATTGCCAATGTAATTCTTGCTTTTACAATTCTTCAGATTTTATATAATTTGGTTCCATAGCTGTGATGATTAATTGTCTTGGACATTTATATATTGCCCAGAGTGCTAATTTAATAGACATGTAAGTCTCCTTAGAAAGGTTGGTTTTTGTTTTTTATAAAAGGGAAAGATTCCTAGTAACTTCAGAACACTACTGAATTATTATATGTATAATTTGTTTAATAATAAATGTCACATGCAGTTGTTATAAAATTAATTTTTACTTTTTGTTTTCTTGCCAATAATAGACGCCTTCCATGTATGCACCTTTTCCACCAAGTGTGTGTTGACCAATGGTTGATTACCAATAAGAAGTGCCCCATATGCAGAGTGGACATTGAGGCCCAGCTGCCAAGTGAAAGTTGACACCATGTTTCAGAACTCTTGCCCTCCCTCTCATTCCCATCCTTCCTGGTACTGCAGTCAACCAAAGATGGCATGACTTACCTGCGCAGATTTGAAAGCATTGAACTTAGAGTGCTGGCTCTGCTATATGGTACAACTAATGCTAGACTTACAGTTTATGTATACAGTTGATTTTGATGTATTTATAAAAGCTTTTTTTTCTAGATTTGACATTTTTCCTGTATCATTTTACTGTATTTTTGCATGGTTCCTTGTATTGCATTTCTTTGCACATATTATGGGCTTGTGACCCTAAACTTGCAGGCAAGATTAGCTGCTTTAGTAAGTAGAATTTTGTGGTCTTTTTGTTTTTTTTACATAGTTCCAAGCCTTGAGAATTATGAATTTTTTTATCCATTACTAACCTTTAATTTAATCAATCATGTACTTTAGTTTAATGTATAAAGATCCTCTAGAAAAATGATAATATTGTGTATTAAGACATTCCTTAATTAGGACAAAATGGCTGCTGTATATTTACAATATGGAGTTCTGAGTTAAGTACCATCCTTAATACTGGGAACAGAATACAACCCATATTCAATCAGATGCAGGTGGTATTCACATCACCAGAGTGATCAATATAAATTTTCTTGGTGTATCCTCATCCTTTCAGCACAGTGCAGATAGAGTTAAATATTGATATCATACATTTAGACTGCTGTTCTGATTGTATTTATCTTTTTCCTACATCATTTAGAACTTTTATTTCCCTGATTCAATTTTTGCTGCTGTGAAACAGCTCTGATAAACACTAAATATTAATTTCAATTAGCTGGATTGTACATACTTGCAGATTTAACAAAATTTTAGGGAAATTGAAAAAGACATGTAGAATTTTGTTCAGTCTTCTGCCAAGCACGAATAGTTAAGATATCTGCTTACATCAATTTTGTAAACACATTCAGTCAAGATTTAGAATTTCAGTCATTGGCAGGTATCTATGCATTCATAGAACTTCTAAAGGTCCCAGGATCACTTTTAAGGGATTTTTATTAGTTTAAAGATAAATAAAGTCAGCTGAATCTACATGTCTCTTGTTTTATTTCTCTTTAAACTTGAAAATAGTAAATCTGCAGATACTGTGAGGCACAAATTATACTGTCAACCTACTGTTGCTATGGTTATATACTCCCACTTCATACATTACCAAGAGTCGATCACTGATTTAAATTTTTTAATTTCTATAGTTAAGATTTACTGCATAATATAGAATATAAAGTTAAGTTAACATACTAACATTTCTCCTTTGGAGGAAATTTTAATCCACTTCAGGATGCATATTATCAAGATACTTTCATATACAGGATAGCCTAATTTTATTTGTTTAAATATGCTTAACATGCCCCAGATTGCAAATGCATCCAGTCAGTAATATCACTGTCTGTATGTGGAAGACATATTCCCATGGATCATATGTGAAGATGTCAATAAGCTTGCATTAAGCCACCTGCTTTGTAAGTGGATTGATTAATAAATAACTTATATTTCTATTGTCTTTGTGTTTCATAATTAGTTTTTATAAATCAGTTTACAGTAAACATCTTGGAATTTAAAAATAATGATCTCACTCAAAATAACGTTTGCCTAATTTGGTGTTTATATTCAGTTATGGCTACTTGCCTTTTTTTATATTAGTAAATGTTATCCTGTAATACTTATCAGTATTAACATGCTTCAACATATAGTATGTGTGCAGATGGAGGATGGATTATGGTTAAGAAATTTGGATATAAAATAACATTTTTAAAAAGTATACTTGATTAAACTGTAGTTGTAGGTGGTCAGAGGGGAAAGAGCAAGTAGCCTATCTTCCTTCAAGTAGCCTGCAATGGATGTAGTACTTTACCACTGGATAACGCTGAGTCTGTGCCAAGGATTGAAGAAGTATAAGTAAAAGGGGGAAAATTCTGTACCATGGAGTCTTCTTGATGTTGCCCCAAACCCAAGAAAGCCCAAGTGGATTTCTCTATTTTTTTAATACTCCATCAGATTTAGATGCACGACCTAATTGCTACTGATTTTTTTATGTAGGTAAAGCAACATTATTTTAAAATGTATTTAACACAAGTATTTATGGCATAAACCTGAGTTGTTAATGCAGGAGCTTATTAAACTACTGCCATTAGTTACAGAAAGATGTGATTAGTAATGAACAAAGTAAAGAAGAAAATGATTTTGAACATTTTAACTTTTTGTGCTTTATTTTGGTGTCATCCATATCCTGCTGCATATTATATGTCAAAATGAACATTTCAGTGATAGCTGTCCAAATACTTAAAAGCTAAATTTCTTTTGTCAGCAAGTCTTTATTTTTATTGTTGTTAATATGCAAGTGATAAACTGATATTTGAAAGGTTTTTCTTATTCTGGTGACTTTATTTTGGCTGCTAGCACACGTTAGCATTTGAACCATAACAACTGGCGTAAAGAAAACTTTTAAGAATTAATGTTATTTGTAATTAGTTGAAACACTGAGATTAAAATATAAGCTCTTGAGGACATTTTATTATTAGTGTTTCATTAATGGAAATAGTTTAAATCTATAAAAAATATATCCTAATTTCTAACTTCCAAAACCTCTGAGAACACAGTAAAATTTTTTTGTTTATTGAAGATGTTATGTGTCAAAATATTGGACATGTCAAGGTTGAAATTCTGAGAGAATATCTTCTCTCACTCATAGATTTTAATCACCTTCTTAAATTAAGAATATATCCAAACATCATTTCTTACTAAGAAAAATGTTACTAACTATATTTTGTCATTTGGCCTACTGTGAACAATTTCTTCTCCTGTATTCTGTACAAATTCATTGGCCACACATGATTTTTGGAGTAGTCAAATTTGACTACTTTGTAGTCAATCAGCTTTGGATTTTGAATTGTACAACTTCAAACAATTAAGCTTTCTGAGCCTAAACTTTCTCATCTACAAAATAGAAATAAAACCTCCCTCTAAGGTTATTAGAACTAAATGAAATAATGAATGTAAAGGACTTTGCACATAGTACATAAGAATATATGCTCTCCTATGCATATTTCACCCCACCACCCAAATGCCCTTGCCTTTGATAACAAATGATAGCATAGTAAGGTGCTGAACCATAGATCAGTTTATGCTGCTAATTTCTCTTAAATGGAGTCCATGCATCTAATTACTACATAAGAAGGAACAATCTTCAGCCTTTATCTAATGGGTTAGGATTTTTCTTTTACGAGAAGATGAAAGATTCCGATCACATGTGCTTTCTTCCCCTTGCATTGCAATCACAGCAAGAGCATAGTTGCCCATCAGCATTCAATGCTGTGCTTTAGGCAGCCACCGCCAGTGGATCAGAATTGGCCTAGGATATGGAATGCTCTCTGACCTAAAATTAAATTTTTGCGGAGAAATTAACATCTAGAACAGGGGTCCTCAAACTTTTTTTTTTTTTTTTTTGAGACAGAGTCTCACTTTGTTGCCCAGGCTAGAGTGAGTGCCGTGGCATCAGCCTGGCTCACAGCAACCTCAATCTCCGGGGCTCAGCGATCCTACTGCCTCAGCCTCCCGAGTAGCTGGGACTACAGGCATGCGCCACCATGCCCAGCTAATTTTTTGTATATATATTTTTAGTTGGTCAATTAATTTATTTCTATTTTTGGTAGAGACGGGGTCTCACTCAGGCTGGTTTCGAACTCCTGACCTTGAGCAATCCGGCCTCCCAAAGTGCTAGGATTACAGGCGTGAGCCACCACGCCCGGCGGTCCTCAAACTTTTTAAACAGGGGGCCAGTTCACTGTCCCTCAGACCATTGGAGGGCCGGACTATAGTTTAAAAAATACTATGAACAAATTCTCATGCACACTGCACATATCTTATTTTGAAGTAAAAAAAAAAAAATGGGCAAAAACACCTGCATGTGGCCCGAGGGCCAGAGTTTGAGGATGCCTGATCTAGAATTTCTCATTGTCTCATCTCTCCAAATAAACACATGCTGCTGAGCTGCCTATGTTGTTGTGTTTTAGTGTTTTAGCTGCCTCTGGGCTTACTCTTGGGCTGATAGTTATCACTGAAAGAGCATGGAAAGAGCTGGTTTTCAAGAAAAGCTTTTGTATAGCCCAACAAATTGCATATCTCTGAATTCTCTACCATTACTAGAGAATGGATAATCAGATCCACTAAATACTAATTTTTATTATGGGCTCTACTGAATCACTTTTGCTTTAGGTAGTAATAAATATTCAATATGTGTGAGGGGGGAACCTCTGGAATGTGTAAAATTCTGTAGATTGTTATTGACCTGTTGTGCTCTGGATAGTAAGAATTTGGCATCTGTAATTACCTGCATAGCTCGTAGCACAACTCAAGATGCTCAGATTTCTAATCTGACGGTTCAGAGATGACCTGCCCTTCCTCACATTTCTGGGAATTCCTCCATACTATATGAGACACTCCAAGCCTGTTATCCTAGGAATTCTGTTCTTTAGATTCTCAAGAGCCTTTTTATAAAAAAGGCAGTTTGACAAGGAAATTGGAAGAGGTAGTAATTCTCCCATCCACTGCTTTCCAACCTACCTTTAAAAAGGAATGAAGAATGCCTTTCACTGAACTTCTATCTGCACTACCATAGTATTAGTATTTGCTCGAAGAATAAGTTGTTATGATTTCCCTGGGTTCTTAGAACATAATAGCCACATACTCCCCGAAGTATTATCTATTGCTGTGCAATAGTTATCACTTTGTAACCTACAACTTAGTGACGTAAACATCAAACATTTCAGTTTCTGTGGATCAGGCATTCAGAAGCAGCCCAGTTTGGCACTTCTAGTTCGAGGTCTCCTGTGAGGTTATAATCAAGGCACCTGTTGGGGCTGCAGTCATCTGAAGGCTTAACTGGGTCTGGATGATCTGTATCTTACATAGTTTACTAACGGGCTGTTGGCTAAGAGAGCTCACTTCCTTGCTACATAGGCCTGTCCATAGGGCTGCTAAAATATCTTCATGACAGGGTAGGGTAGCTTGTTCCCCAGAGTGAATCATCCCAGAGAGAGCCAGGAGGAAGCCACAATGCCATTTTGTTTAACCCAGTGTCAGAAGTTATACTGTGTTCTGCTACATTAGAAGAGTCACTAAGTACAGCCTTTCCTCCAGGAAGTGAAGTAGTTTACACCATTTGAAGGAAGGTGTAGCCAAGGATTTGTGTACACATTTTAAAAACACAGTAACACTCTTATCCCCTATGTCAAGACCCAGCTTCAGACATCTAGACTTCTGTGGTCAAAAATTCCTTCAGACTGGCTTTAGACCTTTCTGAGGCTCACAATTATGTCAGATCCATGGATCAGTACCAGAAAAATGTACGATTTCTTGTGCCATCAGTAGACAATCAAATGCCAAAACATCTGGAAAAGGCAAAGGCACTCAAGTTTCCCATGCAAAAAAATCTACCATCGCTTCTCGGTCTTTTGGCTAAGATCAAGAGTAGTATCAAAAAAATCTACCAGAGTAACATTGAGAATCAGAGTTTAGATTATAAGTCCTAGTAGCTACTGTGGTGTTTTCTTAAACTGACTTCATGAGAAACCAAGATCATATAAGACTATTCTAGCAAACAAAAGGCTTATTTGGTGCAAGGATCAGGAATACCCCAGGTAAGGGTATCTGTTACCTGTTTTGTAACAAATTACCCCCCCAAATTGAGTAGTTTACCCATTTATTTGCTCACAGTTGTATGATTTAGGTAGGGCTGGGTGGGCATATCTAAACTTCCGCTGTGGTATGGGTGCATTCAGCTGGGACCTCTAGCAGAATAGAGTGTCCAGTATGGCCTGCCTTACATATCTGATGCTTCAGCTGGGATGGGGAATAGCTGATGACTCCCT
Organism: Microcebus murinus; assembly: GCF_040939455.1. NCBI lineage: Eukaryota > Metazoa > Chordata > Mammalia > Primates > Cheirogaleidae > Microcebus > Microcebus murinus. The sequence continues at coordinate 95,568,996 of NC_134109.1, forward strand.
GGGCATTTCTGTCTCTTGATGTTGTCTCTCTAGCAAGGGATAGCTAGCCCTCTTTAAATGGTGACTCAGGGCTCCGAGGGAGAAAGCAGAAGCTGTCAAGCCTCCCACGATGTAAGCCTGGAACTGGAACAGCAGCACTTCTGTTACATTCTGTTAGTTAAAGCAAGTGATAAGTAGCCTAGATTCAAGAAGAGAGGAAACAGACTACACCTGTTAATAGAAGGTGCACCAAAAATATCGTAGCCACCTTTAATCTACCACAGGGAGTTGAAACACGCCCCATTGTTTTGTTAGAATGCCTAATACAAACCTGAACACCTTGAATTCCCCCAAACCAAAGCTTTACATATAGAGAGGCCTGTGTGCAAAATGATCTATGTTCTGAAGTATAATTGTCAAAGGAATCAGTACTGAAGTTACTTTCATCTTCTTAGGCTGATATTTGCGAAAAAGAAATTTGTGAGATGGAGATAGTTAAGCATTTCTGGCTCTTTGCTAATTTTTGCATAATTTAGAAATTCTTTCTGCAATATTCTTGATAATTATTGTGATGGTTAGTTTCATGTTTCAACTTGACTGGGCCATGGGGTGCCCAGACATTTGGTCAAACAGTATCTAGGTGTGTCTGTGAGGGTGCTTTCAGATGAGATTAACATTTGAATCAGTACTTGTCCTCCAGGATGTGGTGGGCCCCATCCAAGCAACTGAAGGCTTGAACAGAGTGAAAAAGCTGATCCTCCCGTGAATAGGGGAAAACTCCTGCTTGCCTTCTAGCTGGGACATCAGTTTTTCCTGCCCTCAAACAAATACCAGCTCCTGGTGGGTTTCAAGTCTACCAGAGTTTTGTTTTTTTTTTTTAATTGAGACAGAGTCTCACTTTGTTGCCCAGGCTAGAGTGAGTGCCCTGCTGTGGCATCAGCCTAGCTCACAGCAACCTCAAACTCCTGGACTCAAGCAATCCTCCTGCCTCAGCCTCCCAAGTAGCTGGGACTACAGGCATGTGCCACCATGCCCGGCTAATTTTTTCTGTATATATTAGTTGGCCAATTAATTTCTATTTATAGTGGAGACGGGTCTCCCTCTTGCTCAGGCTGGTTTTGAACTCCCGACCTTGAGCAATCCGTGGGCCTCGGCCTCCCAGAGCGCTAGGATTCCAGGAGTGAGCCACTGGGTCTACAGCCTTTTGTCTGCACCACAGGCTAACCTGGGTTCCAGATTGCAGATCTTGGGACTTGCCAGCCTCCATAATTGATCGCATAAGGCACTTCCTTATAATACACACAACAGGCGCACGCATCCTGTTGGTTTTGTTTCTCTAGAGGAACCTTACTAACAGGACGGGCCTTCTGAAAGTTCATGGAAAATTTGTATTATGAAAAAACTGCCCTTCACATCTCTGGCCGCCGCTATTGGTTGTCTGCGGATCTGCAACGGAGGGGCGCGCGGAACTGCTCCTTTCCTGACCTAGAGGATACGCAGACGTGCAGCCCCGAGGGCCCAAACCTGTAGCGACTCCTGCTACAGCAGCCGATTGCCCCGCAAGGCTGTGGGCGTGGAGCCCGCAGTGGCCGGCAGAGGCGTTGGGGTGGTCCCGAAGCGAGGATCAGGCCAGAGAAAGCCGGCCACCTCCCACGTGAGGACCACAGTCCAGCCGCGGGCGCCCGGCCACGCTCACAGCGTCAGGAGTATGATCCGCAAGAACCAGAGCTGCCCGATCTGTGATCCGCGCATGGCCCTCGTCCACCGCCCGCAACGTCCTGTGCAACCAGAAGCCTGTTGCAGTGAAGAGGAAGCTCACTGCCCCACCAAGAGCTCCTGAGGCCCTGCCCCTAGAGCAATAGTCAACTGACTTTTACTCAACCAAAAAGAAAAAACTATGTAAGGATTTCAATTTTTTTTTTGCACCCAAATTAAATCTTGGCCGGGCACGGTGACTCACGCCTGTAATCCTAGCACTCTGGGAGGCCTAGGTGGGCAGATTGCTCGAGGTCAGGAGTTCAAAACCAGCCTGAGCAAGAGCGAGACCCCGTCTCTACTATAAATAGAAAGAAATTAATTGGCCAACTAAAAATATATTTGAAAAATTAGCTGGGCATAGTGGCGCATGCCTGTGGTCCCAGCTACTTGGGAGGCTGAGGCAGCAGGATCGCTTGAGCCCAGGAGTTTGAGGTTGCTGTGAGCTGGGCTGACGCCACAGCACTCACTCTAGCCTGGGCAACAAAGTGAGACTCTGATTCAAAAAAAAAATAAAAAATTAAATCTTACTAACGTGTTTAACATGCCTGAATAGGATATAGACTGTGGTACTAAGAAGGATAAGACATCAATTTGAAAAAGCTCCTATCAGAGCAATATGAATTTTGCTAAAACGGAAGCAAGATCAAACGTAATTTATTGTGAAGCTTGCATGGGAGAATGGTGAAATCACTGATACTTTACAAAATAGTCTGTGGGGACAATGTCCCAAAGAAATCAGCAGTTTGCAAATGGATAACTCATTTTAAGAACGGACAAGACAATGTTGAAGATGATGCAGCAAGCAGACCATCCACATCAATTTGTGAGGAAGAATTCATCTTGTTCATGTCCTAATTAAAAAGGACCAACGATTAGCAGCAGAAACAATACCAGCACCATAGGCATCTCAATCGGCTCAGCTTACACAATTCTGACTGAAAAACTAAAGTTGAGAAAAATTTCCACTCAGGTGCCAAAACAATTGCCCCCAGATCAGCTGCAGATGACAGCAGAACTTTCGGTGGAAATTTCAAACAAGCGGGATCAAGATCCTAAAGCGTTTCTTTGAGGACTTGTAACAGGAGATGAAACATGCGTGGCTTTGCCAGTACAAATCTGAAGACAAAGCACAAGCAAAGCAATGGCTCCCAAGAGGTGGAAGTGGCCCAGTCAAAGCAAAAGCACACTGGTTAGGAGGAGCAAAGATCATGGCAACAGTCTTTGGGATGCTCAAGGCATTTTGCTCATTGACGTTCTGGAGGGTCAAAGCACCATGACATCTGCTTAGGAGAATGTCTTGAGAAACATGGAAATTTAATGTTTTTTCTTGCATCAATTTTTAGCAGAATTCATGTTGCTCTGATAGGGGTTTTTTTCAAACTCATATGTTACCCTTCTTAGTGCCTAAACTAGATCCTGTTTAGTATGAGAGTGTTTTGAGAAAGTTAGCCAAAGTTTTACCAGAAAAACACTCAGGAAATTTTCACCAGTGAGTTCTTCTCCACTGCAACAATGCTCCTGCCCATTCCCCTCATCAAATAAGGATAGTTTTGTGAGAGTTTCAATGGGAAATCATTAGACATCCACCTTACATTTCTGATTTGGCTCCTTCTAACTTATTTTCATTTCCTAATCTCAAAAAATTTTTAAAGGGCACCCATTTTTCTTCAATTAATAATGTCAAATAAAGACTGCATTGCAGTCGGGCGTGGCTCAAGCCTGTAATCCTAGCACTCTGGGAGGCTGAGGTGGGAGGATCGCTCGAGGTCAGGAGTTCCAAACCAGCCTAAGCACGACCCTATCTCTACTAAAAATAGAAAGAAATTAATTGGTCAACTAATATATATAGAAAAATTAGCCAGGCATGGTGGTGCATGCCTGTAGTCCCCAAAAAACAAGAGCTGAGCGAGGTGGCTCACACCTGTAATCTTAGCACTCTGGGAGGCTGAGGTGGGAGGATCGCTCGAGGTCAGGAGTTAAAAACCAGCCTGAGCAAGACCCCATCTCTACTAAAAATAGAAAAATTAATTGGCCAACTAAAAATATACAGAGGCCAGGCACGGTGGCTCACACCTGTAATCCTAGCACTCTGGGAGGACGAGGCGGATGGATTGCTCTAGGTCAGGACTTCAAAACCAGCCTGAGCAAGAGAGAGACCCCCGTCTCTACTATAAATAGAAAGAAATTAATTGACCAACTAATATATACAGAAAAGATTAGACAGGCATGGTGGCACATGCCTGTAGTTCCAGCTACTTGGGAGGCTGAGGCAGTAGGATTATAGCCCAGGAGTTTGAGGTTGCTGTGAGCTAGGCTGATGCCACGGCACTCACTCTAGCCTGGGCAACAAAGTGAGACTCTGTCTCAAAAAAAAAAAAAAAAAAAAAAATATATATATATATATATATATATATATATATATATATATAATTAGCCAGGATGGTGACAAATGCCTGTAGTCCCAGCTACTCGGGAGGCTGAGGCAGGAGGATTGCCTAAGCCCAGAAGTTTGAGGTTGCTGTGAGCTAAGCTGACGCCATGGCACTCTAGCCCGGGCAACAGAAGTGAGACTCTGCCTCAAAAAAGAAAAAAAAAAAAAAAAGACTGCATTGACATGGTTTAATTCCCAGGACCTCTGTTCTTCATGGATGAACTGAATAGCTAGTACCGTTGCTCACAAAAGTGCCTTGAACTTGATGGAGCTTATGTTGAGAAATAAAGTATATATTTTTTATCTTTTAATTCCATTTTTCTGCAAACTTTTCAGTCCCCTTGTACAATTATTGTATCTCTGATTCTATACTTCCAGTGATGGGGAGTTCATTACTTATTGAGAAAAGCACGTCTCTTTTTGTAAGCCATTACAACCATCAGAAAGTTATTTTACTTTGGTAGCGGTTCCTATAACTTCAGTCATAAGGGTCTTACTCTATGTTCTAAAGCAATGTAAAAATAAATCTGGTTCCTTGCTGTATGCTAGCTCTTCAGATATAGGATGGCTATCTTGATTTATCTGTGTCTTCCCCAGGTACCCTTGTTTTTGTTTAAACTGGATCTTAAGCCTCTTAATCATTCTTTTTGCCATTTTCTGGATACTTCTAGTTTATTACTGTTCCTCAAATTATGATACTTACAACTGAACATCACTCCCATGTGGTCTGGATATTACAAAGTCTAGAATTACTTCAGAACTCATATTAATGGTTAGGTCTTGGAGTGGTGGTATTTTCTAAGGGAGTACAGGTTTCCTAAAAGAGAGGTGTGGGAACAGAAGGTAATCAACATAAACTGGAAAAGGGATACAGACTGAAGGGAAATAAACCACAGTCTCCACTGTATTATCTGTGAGGGAGCTTGACTCTTGTGTCTGCGAAGCCTGTACACACGTAGGCACAGCTTAGCCCACAATTAGGGTTATTACCTAAAAGTCAACTTGATAAGCTGATTGGGACATTCCACTAAAGCAGATTAGGATATGATATAAAAATTAGAGTGCCTCATGATTTTTATCTATTGTAATAGAGAATGAGAAATATATAAATAATCAAACAGCATAACTTTAAAAACTCTTGAGTCAATGGTTTGTTTATTTATTTATTTAGAGACAGAGTCTCACTCTGTTGCCTGGGCTAGAGTGTCGTGGTGTCAGCCTAGCTCACAGCAACCTAAAACTCCTGGGCTCAAGCGATCCTCCTGCCTCAGCCTCCTGAGTAGCTGGGACTACAGGCATGAGCCATCATGCCCGGCTAATTTTTTGTATATATATATTTTTAGTTGGTCCACCCTCTTTAGAGATTATTTATTAAGAAATGTTTTCGGCTGGGCGCGGTGGCTCACGCCTGTAATCCTAGCACTCTGGGAGGCCGAGGCGGGTGGATTGTTCAAGGTCAGGAGTTCAAAACCAGCCTGAGCAAGACCCCGTCTCTACTAAAAATAGAAAGAAATTAATTGGACAACTAAAAATATACATACAAAGAAAAAATTAGCCGGGCATAGTGGCGCATGCCTGTAGTCCCAGCTACTCGGGAGGCTGAGACAGAAGGATCGCCTGAGCCCAGGACTTTGAGGTTGCTGTGAGCTAGGCTGACGCCATGGCACTCACTCTAGCCTGGGCAACAAAGTGAGACTCTGTCTCAAAAAAAAAAAAAAAAAATGTTTTCAAACTCCTGACCTCGGGTGATCCCTCCCCCCTCCTGCCTCCCAGAAGTCTGGAATTACAGGCGTGAGCCACTGCGCCCAGCCTTATCAAGAAATGTTTTAACCCCTCGGACAAGGACCAATAAAGCAAAAATATAATAATTTTACTCACAACTCCTATACTAAAACAGATCTGTTTTATTTTTCTAAGACCTTTCTATACAATACCTCATTTTTAGTTATAGGATGACTGATACCCTAAGAGCTTTGAACATAGTAGCTGCAATTATTCTTGTTTTAAGGAAGAGGAAACAGGTTCAGAAATGTCAGATGCCCTATAGCCAAAAAGGGAAGGAATTTAATCCAGATCACTTTAAGGCTTATCCACCCACACTGATCATTAGTACTAAAGTAACTGAAAGGCAAACCATTTTGAAGACTACAATAGGAGTGATGGGAAAGCTTGCTGAAATACTTAGATGAAACTGGTATCAAGAGTCATTCCATTCTGAAGGCTATTTCAACTTACACAAATAAATAGATGGATAGATTTTAAAAAGAGTCATTCTACTGCCTTTGCTATGGGTGTTAGACCTTTTCTTTTAATCTCATTTTTTGTTTTTCTTTCTTCGCCTGCTTTTTTATTTTTCCCTGGGCAAACTTAATATTGTTTTTTTTCCTTTTTTATACCCCAAAATCATGGCTTGTTGGACAAACTTAATATTGTTTCCTTTGGATTCCCCTGATCCTCCTATTCTGCTCAAGACTGGCCTCACACTTTGTTTCTCATTTCTAAATCTTATCACATCATTGAATCATTTATTCGACGAATATTTACTGAGCGCCAACCACATGCCAAATAATGTACTAGTTACTGGGAATACAGTGGAGAGTTTACATGATGAATCATGAATCTTACAAATCGCTATTATTATTTGCCTCTTTTGGGATTCCTAGTTTTCGAATAAACGCTACAAACCACCCACCCCCCTCCTTTTGCACACGTTTTAGCCTCAATCACCTAACCTTGCAGCCCTGAACAACCCTGAAGCGTCTATCCACGACCCAGGCCACCACAACCCTAACTCCAACTCGACATTTCCGGAAGAGGAATAAAGGTCAGAAATGCACTTCCAGGATCGTCCCTAGAACCCACTTCCGCCCGCCCTGTACAGACGTCGAGAGACATCCGTAGGTGAGGCCTTGTCAAAATTCAGAGAAGGCGTCCTACGTCCGTTTTTCCAATGAGACATTTCGTTTCTGTTTATCTCAGAGACCCGGATTTTTTTTTTAAAAAAGACTGCAGGCAGGAAAACAACAACAGCAGCAGCTGCCAAAAAAAACCCAGCCAGTTGTTATGACAACCAAACGGGGGGCTAAGAAAATTCAGCCAACCAGCGTGCGGGAACGCCTCCGGCCTTAGCCAATGAGAAGAGCGCGCCGTGCGCGGGGCCGCCCAATGGGACGCGAGCGGCGCGGTATTTGAATCCTGGAACAAGTGGACATCGCCGAAGATCCCCGGCGGTGTGGGCTCGGAGTGCAGCCGTAACGGCGCCGCCGCGGACGCTAGTGCCCTCCCTCTCCGGTCCGCGTCCTTCCCTGGGCCGGGCTGGCTCTCTGGCCTTCCCCGTCCCTCATGGCGCTGCTCCGACGCCCGACGGTGAGTGTGCCCGGCGGCCCCTCACGCGGCGGGGTCTGGAGCCCTGTAACCCTCCTCTCGCTTCTCTTCTCTGCTCCGAGCTGCTCCGTCCCCAGCCGGGCCTGCCTTTGCTTTCTCCGGGGCTCCCTGCTTCCCCCGCATCCCGGGCCCCGCGGCCGGTCCTCTCTGGCCGGCCTCCACCTGCCTGGGTTCCGCCCTCCACTTCCCCCTCCCTGCCCCGGGGTGGGAGAAGTGAAGGACAGGGTTTCCGAGGTGGCACCTGTCAAGTGAGCCTCCGGGTCCCCGAGTGCTCTTTGTCGTTAGGGAGTTATCCAAATGCAGGTTCTTGGGGTTTCCTTCCGCTTGTCTCATAACTCCTTCTTGCCAACTAAAAAAATCTATGGTGGGGGTGGGGAGAAGGACTGGAAGAAATTTCGGAGGCTGTAAAGTGTTCTGCGTGTTGGATCCAGCAACAGCCACGGCTGTTTTTCACATTTCGCTTTGTATGAGTTTCCCATTTATTTCCACACACTAAGTCTTCCAGGCTGAGTTCACTAATGTGTGGGTTTGTCCCCTTAAAAAAATAATTTCTTAAGTGTAATAGAGATTTTGCATATAATATGGACCAATATGGCAGACAGAGAGAAAAGGGTCCAAATTCATTATTTCATCTTTGCAAAGATCAAAGTGTTCTGGTGTTTGGGTATTTTTTTTCCCCCCTTCTGGTAGGCTTGAATTGTACCCGGATCTACTTTTCCTTTGTTGAAAACTAGAGGGCCCTGACACACCTGAGTTCCATCATCCTGGCTATAGGCTAGTTACAAGCTGCCAGTTTTCCCTTCCAGATGAATTTGGACTTAGTCACATTACCAGGCTTCAACCCATAAGCATTAAACTTGCAAACACTTTTTTCAAACTGGCAAATGGTGCTGGAAAAATTGAACAGAGTGACTTTTGAGAGTCCTCATAGATTGAATACATTCAGTATTTAATTCATATCCTTTTATGGATCTAAGTCTAACAAGTAATTTTTGTCTAATTTATCCTATAACGTTATTTAATAGTCAAATTCTTTCTATTCAGGGAGGGGTTGAGTTTTCCCTGGCCACTGTGTCTGTCATGGTAGATCCACTCAAATATGCTGTTGGGAGTTCTCTTAGGGTTAGGACCCCCAACTCCCAGGGATAGGACATGCTGTTTTTTCTTTTGAAATGTTTATTACTTCTATAATAAAATAACTTTTTTTGTATGAATTGCTTTTTCTCGCAAGTTTTGTTTCTAAGCATGTTCTGTGTAAAGCAGGTTAAAGATCAACTGATAGATTTTATTTCATATAATTCCACCTTTCCCTGAATTTTAGATCTAAAACTATATCACCCTAGAAAACTTTCATTCTAAGTATCCTTAATATAAGAGAGTAGGATCCATGCTATGGTGATATCATTTTTAAAAGCTGTATTTCTAAAAGATCATGTTGGCCAGCTGCAATGGCTCACTCTTGCAATCCTAGCACTTTGGGAGGTTAAGGCAGTAGGATTGTTTGAGGCCAGCCTGAGCAACATAGCCAGATCCTGTCTCTACAAAAAAAAAAAAAAAAAATAGAAAAATTAGCTGGTCATGGTGGGGTGTCCCTGTAGTCCCAGCTCTTCTGGAGGCTAAGGCAGAAAGATTGCTTGAGCCCAGGAGTTTGAGGTTTCAGTGAGCTATTTTGATGCCACTGCACTCTAGCCTGGGCAACAGAGTGAGACTCTGTCAAATAAATAAACAAACAAACGATCATGTCTACAGGAACATTTCTTATTTATAGGATGGCATAAGAATTAAAGCTAGTTTAGGTTTTTTTTTTTTTTTTTTATTTTGAGTCAACGTTAGTGAGAATAGTTTAGGTTTTAAACATCTGGTTTTTCAACAGCCAGACCTATTACTAGTGATTAATTAATATTATAGCTTTTTTTTTTTTTTTTTTTTTTTTTTTTTGAGACAGCCTCTCGCTTTGTTGCCCAGGCTAGAGTGAGTGCCATGGCGTCAGCCTAGCTCACAGCAACCTCAAACTCCTGGGCTCCAGCGATCCTTCTGCCTCAGCCTCCCGAGTAGCTGGGACTACAGGCATGCGCCACCATGCCCAGCTAATTTTTTACATATATATATCAGTTGGCCAATTAATTTCTTTCTATTTATAGTAGAGACGGGGTCTCGCTCTTGCTCAGGCTGGTTTTGAACTCCTGACCTTGAGCAATCCGCCCGTCTCGGCCTCCCAAGAGCTAGGATTACAGGCGTGAGCCACCGCACCCGGCCTATTATAGCTTTTTAATTTTTCATCTTAATTGTGCTTGTTACCAATTTCTGTAAAACAAGTTTTTAACTCTAGGGCTTTAATTTATAGCGATCTCTAACAAGTGATATGGTTGCTGTATGAGAAATAATCACTTATTTGTGAAGCTTTTAAGTTCTCTTACAGGCTCACTTGAATACTCAAAATAGTTTTGTAAGGTTTGTGGGAGGATCTTTATTATAGATAAAGTAGATGAATGAATGATTTACCTAATTTAGAATGATGTAATCAATCACAAATAACATTTTTAGACTTCCTAAAGTACCTTTTCTCTCTTGCAAATCTTGGCATATTCACCTTTCCCAAAGTAATTCTAAATTTGAGCATCTGACATTAGCAAAGTATTTTGAATTGTCTCAATGCTTCATTAACTTTTTGTTTTTTTTTAGGTGTCCAGTGATTTGGAGAATATTGATGCAGGAGTGAATTCTAAAGCTAAGAGTCATGTGACTATTAGGCGTGCAGTTTTTGAAGAAATTGGAAATAAAGTTACAACCAGAGCAGCACAAGTAGCTAAGGTAACATAACAACCATGAGGACTGAATGTGCATACAGAGGTTGATTCTGTACAGCACTGAGTCAGAACATTGACTGTCTTGCCCTGTGTTTCTTTTTCCTTGTAGAAAGCTCAGAACACCACCAAAGTACCAGTTCCACCTACCAAAACAACAAATGTCAACAAACAACTGAAACCTACTGCTTCTGTGAAACCAGTACAGATGGAAATGTTAGCTCCAAAGGTAGGAAGTTCTGAATTGCCAAATACACTTAAAGAGGTAGGCTGTTGTTAGCCGGAGTGCAACAATGCCTTTATCATCATTGCAACTTTTGAAGAGTATTCATTGCTAGAGCTCTACTTTGAGACAACAGTGTAGGAAATGAATATATATACCTTTTAGGTGATGGTACTTAATTTATTTTTGTGACCTTGAATAATAAAGTTAATTACCTTTTTTTAAATTTTATTTTCTGTTTCTTATTTTTTATTTTCCTGTTTTCTTTTTTTTCGTCCCAAATGTAAGAATATGTTCTGTAATATAAAGTTAATTACCTTAATACCCAAATAAATCAAGTGATCTAGTGATCAGAGTAAAATTTGATGGGTTTTAAAAAAAAAATCCACTATAAGAATGAACTTTCCCCTGAAGGCTTTAGAAACCCATAATTTTAAGACCTAAATTCATGTAAGAATAAAGTAATGCCAAAATTTTTATGTTGATAAATTGTAGTTGCCATGACTGGTTAGCTCAATTGGAGTTAAAATGCTAATGGACCCATTGGCCTATTTACCTTCTACCATGTTCAAGTTCGTACATGCTCTCATTCATAAATTACATGTGTAGTTACTGAGACAGGCACTGTTATAGGTGCTGAGAATATAACAATAACTCCTTCACTCTTTTTAGCTCAAAAGTATATATTGTATGTTTGAAATTTTTGAAAATAAAACACTGCATATATTAAAGAAATATGTATATTGAGCACTTACTATACATATCTCGCTGTGTTAAAGCTGCTAAAGAGACATCTTGGCCTTTAGGAGACTTATCTAAAAGGGGCATATGTACCTGAAAGTTAAATTAGTAATCCCAGGGAATGATACTGGATACCGCTGGCCAATATATGACTGAATGTCAAATGGCTAGGGTAGACATAAATGTGGTCCCTGGGAACATGCACCTAAAGAAGGGAGAGAACACTAAGGGATCAGAGTGGTCAGAGGTGACTTCATGGAATGAGTGAGATTTTTAGGGAAAGAGAAGCTGATGGAAAAGGACACCTTTTTGGGGAACAAAGCAGCAACCAAAGTCAAGGCACCAAAGTGGAAATGGGCCTATACTCATGTCCTTTGGTCAAGGAGTCTGCACGTCCAAATTGAGTCAGAAGGCTTGTGTGAAGAAGCAGAAGATAAGGTTGGGAAGAGGGTTGTGTTCGGATTTGAAGGCTTTGGAATTTGGATTTTATCCCGTTAGACAATGAAGAAACTGAAAACGTTTTGAGGAGAGAAAGGATGAAAGCAGTATAGGGTGGTTATGGAAGGAAGGAATATTAGGTATTACAGTTGTCCAAGAAGAGCTGATGAGTTTTTGAATCAGCCCAGATCTCCTCTAAGTGCTTACTCAGACACCAGTGTAAATATGAGGTACTAAGAAACAGTATCAAATGTGTTAGTATGTACTAGAGCTCCTTTCAGGAACATTACCCTATATTTACAAAGAATATTTTCTATATATTGCTTGGACTGGAGGAGTGGGACCTTAAGCACTTGAATATTAAAGAAACCACTTATGGAATAAATTAACAAAAAATAGGAAAGTCAGAATGGAAGATAGCACTGGAGAAGGTGTCCTATTTGGCTTTAGATTTGTTGAGGTAACAGAAGGACATCCAGTGGGAAGTGCAGTTGGAAATCTTCCAGCAACATCTAAAGGAGAGGAACGGACTCGTGAGCTTTCTCCATAGAGATGGTAGTTGAAAACACGTTGCTGTTTATGAGGCAGGAGAAACAGGCTTCAAATCGAGAACTGAAGCTCAGGACAAATACTCAAGATCTACCTTCCTTTAAGAGGCCTTCCATTGAAGGTTTCTAGTACCCTCCTAAATGCCAAACCCAAAGGCCCAAATGCCAGACCTTGGTCTCTTGGCCATTGTGCAGTATTTTATATGGGTGACTGAATGTGGTTCCTCCCATGTTGCAGAAAGGCAATTTGGCAGTATATTTCAAATGATTATTCTCAATACCAGTAAAAGACCAATTTTAAAGAAACAAAGGAAAAATTGTTTCCTCCTGTGACCTTTACAACTCCACCCTTTCCGTGTTCCCTTTATTCCACATCTCCTGGGCTGACTACTTTTTCTCGAGCTTCCTGACAAATTGAGGCCACTGTATTTCAGACAAAGCATTATGGACCTGTAGCTCAATTCATATAAAAATCACTTACGTGGTTGAAACATATAGCTGGATGTTTTCGTTCCTGAAGTTAGCAGGGATTAATGAGCAATTATTTCCAATTCAAATACATTTCTCTCTGAGAAACATAGTGAAGGGACCCTTAAGTTCACAATTCAGGTAGAACCTTACCTTCTAGCAGGTGAGTCCCTCTGCCTTTACTTTGTCACCTGCTCTATCTGCAGGGTTGTCATTTTTCCTTTACAGCCAATTTTTGGAGTTGTAGAAATGCCATTTGAGCACACGATTTCTCTCAACTTTCCTGGAAAGCTTATAATATAAGCCATGTATCCATGAAAGTAGTTGTTGCCAGGCTTTTAAGTGAATTCATACTATGGTTTCTGCAAAACTGGAGGGCGGGTTTCTTGCTTTGTAGCAGATGATGCAACTGAATCAGGAAGGGCCCTGGCTAAACCCTCGGAAGAGTTCTAGCCATTTACAAGTATTCACAGAAGCTTATTATCCTGCAATTCTTAGAGAAAAGTGTTTTTTTGCTGACTAATGAAACTTTGGTAAACTCTGAGTAGTTTGAAAGGAAGGAGAAGGCTTTCTAATAGTCCCTTGTTTGCTGAACACTGGAGAATCAAGTTGAATAAACCATTGATTCTGCCCCCCCAGGTAGCTCCTGGTTAAGTTGGGAAATCTAGAAGTAAAAGCGTGTGTTCCATTGAGCATGAGGGAGATGCAAGCTTAAGAGATGTACTGGCGAGATGCAGCTAGAAGTTCAGATGAGGTTTTGGATTTACAGATTTGATTTAAACACCAAATTCAGTGATAGTCATTATTCAAATATAAGATGTTTAATGGCCTAACTTTCCCTAATACAAAAACTATAATAAAAGGGAAATAAGTATAACTGTTCATATTTTTTTAGAAAGTTACTTTTTAAAATTATTTAAGAAATAGTCATAGAACAGCGAAACCTTACAGAATCACATAGAGTATATAGAATAAAAATTCAGTTCATTGTTACTATCCCTAAATTTCCATTGCATATTAGTCGTAATCCATCCTCTCAGCAGTTCCAGCTCAGTAAATGTTACCACTGGAAGAACCTCAGTAGCCTTTGCTCACACTCCTCACAAGACCTTCTCAAGTGAAGCCAAATGTCACATCTTTGTTTCTGATCTGACTTTTCAGATCAGAAAACTTGTCTCTGACAACCCATAGAACTCATTCGTTAATCTAGTTTGAAGGTTTTTATTCACAGATCACTTTTGCCATTCAAACGTTTGTGACAGTTAACTTGTTGGTATGATTTTTAAACTTTACATGCAGTGGACAGAAGATTGCACAGTTGGCCCTTAGGGCTTAGGCAACTACCTGAAGAGATGAATGGGAACTTAGAAAGGGTCTTACGGTACTTAAATTATGTTGGAGTTCAAAAGGAGTGCTTTCAAGCAATTCTAAATTAAAGCCCTGAGCAAGTGCACTTCTGAATAGGACATAGATAAACATTCCAAACTGCTATGACAGCACATGAAGAACAAGTTGATAACCCCTGACTCCTTAATCCAGACTTCTGGTACTGACTGCCCTTCCTATGGAGAGTGATAATGCTTTTCTTTGAAAAAGCTAACCTTAAACTGAAGCTATGTGTGTTTATTAAAAAGCACATCTGATTCCAGTCACCCTTGCTAAATTCCTTCAGTGGTTTCTCTTTACCTTTTGATACAATCTAAACTCCTTAGCAAGGCTCTTGCTTATCTTTCTAGCCCATCTTCCCATACCTCACATATTATCCTCCTGCCATCCCAAATCAGTTTGCAGTGCCCAGAATTTTCTTTGCTTCCTCTGGCACTTTGCACTTGCTTTCCTTTTACCTATTCCTCTTCCTCACGGTCTTACCCTCTCTGGTACCCCATGTGCCTCTTCTCATTCCTTCTAGCCTCTTGAGGTTCTCAAATTCTTGAATAAATGGCATGCATACATACCTACATACCTCATGTTCACCTTGCCCTTCTTCAGTTTAAGACATTTGAATTAAGAGGGAGGGGCATGTTTTGAACTGCTATTTTTTTGTTTTTGTATTTGCCTCTAAGACTAGAAATTATAATCATTACACTTTAATGTAAATTAAAATTATTTTATCATAAAACTTCCTCTTTTTATATTATATTACCTTAATATATATTCACAGAGCCTAGCATCCTGTTACATCTCATTTTTAAAAGTACCTCTTGTTTTAAAAGTAATGATTTATCTATACTTCATTACTACTTGTTTTTTTTTTTTTTTTGAGACAGAGTCACACTTTGTTGCCCAGGCTAGAGTGAGTACTATGGCGTCAGCCTAGCTCACAGCAACCTCAATCTCCTGGGCTCAAGCGATCCTACTGCCTCAGCCTCCCGAGTAGCTGGGACTACAGGCATGCGCCACCATGCCCGGCTAATTTTTTGTATATCTATATATTTTAGTTGGTCAATTAATTTCTTTCTAATTTTAGTAGAGACAGAGTCTCGCTCAGGCTGGTTTCGAACTCCTGACCTCGAGCAATCTGCCTGCCTCAGCCTCCCAGAGTGCTAGGATTACACGCGTGAGCCACCATGCCCGGCCTACTTGTTTTAACTTTATACATTTTTGTGTGATTTTTATAAATAATCACCCAGTCAGCATAAGAAAATAAAATACCTCATTGTATACTTGAGCAATCTTTGCTTGCTCGTCCTGTTTTATTCGTAGACTGGAATGTGCTTTTCTGCATTTTAGTTTCGAGTTTTTCAATTTAGAGTAACTTAGTTGGAGAGAAGAAAACATTACGCTTGCAGAGGAGGCTGCAGCTAAAGTGAACGATCAGCTCCAGTACAATCTGAACCCAAGTTTCTTTCATTTATTGAGCATCTACGTGTTAGGGATTATACAGGTGTTTGAGGGACCTTAGTGGGCAAAACCAATTAAAATAAATAAGTGTAAGCTTATAGAGCTTACATTCTAGCAGATGTAGATAGAAAATAGTACATATAAATAAACTCTATAGAATATTGAAAGCTATAGGTTCTATGAGAAAAAAACAGAGATGAGACATGTGGGGTGGGGAAACAAAGCCTGGAGGCAGGCGATGATTTTATTTATTTATTTATTTATTGAGACACAGTCTCACTCTGTTACCCAGGCTAGAATAGAATGCCATGGCTTCAGCCTAGCTCACAGCAACCTCAAACTCCTGGGCTCAAGCGATCCTCCTGCTTCAGCCTCCTGAGTAGCTGGTACTACAGGCATGCGCCACTATGCCCGGCTAATTTTTTTTTCTGTATATTTTTAGTTGGTCAATTAATTTCTTTCTATTTATAGTAGAAACGGGTCTCACTCTTGCTCAGGCTGGTTTTGAACTCCTGACCTTGAGCGATCCACCTGCCTAGGCCTCCCAGAGTGTTAGGATTACAGATATGAGCCACCTCGCCCAGTCAGGTGATGATTTTAAATAGGACTTAGGATAGACCTCACTGAGCAGGTGACATTTAAGCAAAACTTGAAGAAGGTAAGGGAATTATCTAGGTGGGTGTAGGGGCAAAAGCATTCTAGGTGGAGGGGCTGCCTGCAGTGGGGGAGGCCTGGCCAGGAGACTGGAGTGAAGCAAACCGAAAGGAAAGAAGCAGGAGAAGGGCTGGCAAGGGAAAAGGCGAGGCAAGATCGTGTATTATATATAGTTTTTAGGCTTCTGGGAGGACCTAGGTTTTCACTTTGAGTGAAGCTAGAGAGTTTTCATAGAAGTCTCTCTCTAAGAACTTCATCTACTATATCTTGAATTTTTCACCTCTTACTATGAAATTTATTTGTTTTGGCTTTGGCTCAATTCATAAGTGCATATGATATGTACATTTAAGCCAGGTGGCTCTGTGTGTATTTGTAGTTCGGGCTGCTCCTAAGGTAGTAATACACCTGCTTTAATTTGTTGGTGTAGGGTCCTTCTTCCATACCTGAGGATGTCTCCATGAAGGAAGAGAACCTCTGCCAAGCCTTTTCTGATGCCTTGCTGTGCAAAATCGAAGATATTGATAACGAAGATTGGGAGAATCCTCAGCTCTGCAGTGACTACGTTAAGGATATTTACCAGTATCTCAGGCAGCTTGAGGTGGGTGGGCCTTTGTGTTTTGGTTGAACAAGCAGTGTGGGATTTGCTATACAGCTGGGAAGGAAATGAGGTCAGCTTTTTAAACTCTTAATTCCACCAACAGGTTTTGCAATCTATAAACCCACATTTCTTAGATGGAAGAGATATAAATGGACGTATGCGTGCCATACTGGTGGACTGGCTGGTCCAAGTCCACTCCAAGTTTAGGCTTCTGCAGGAGACTCTGTACATGTGCATTGCCATTATGGATCGATTTTTACAGGTAAGTGTGGCTTCAGGGACTTCATGCCAGTGACTCACTGCACATTGCATTTATGCTTTGGGGATAGAAAACTAAGGTGGGGTACCTCTGAAGAAAGGACCAAAAGCCAATTTGTGAGAAGCCAAAGAACTTCAGGTGCTAGAAAGGGCAGTAGTCTAAGTGTGTTAAGCCTTTGGTGGAACTGACCAACACCAGGCAGTTCTGGAAGGTCAGCCTTTAAAATGTGCATGGAGGAGATACTGTATATCACAGTCTTTCATCAGAGGAAATATTCCACAGTGGGGCTGAAAGTCAGTCTGAAGCCTGTGGTGCCTTTGGATGCTGGTTTTCCAGGCCTACGTGCACAGTTTCTATACCTGGGTGCTCCTTGGTGTTAAGCTTCCTCATCTGAAAAATGAGGAGTTTGGCTAGAAAACCTCCAAGTTTCCAGCCAGCTGTGGTGCTAAATCACCGTAGAAGAGGAAGGAGGCAGAACTGTTTTTAAAAAGCAGCAGGGGTATGTGTGGGGAGTGGGTTGAGAATGTAGGGTGTAAAGAGGAATGTGAGAAAATAAGCTGACAGGCAAAAGTGATCCTCAATATATTTTTCAATTGCCAATGCACAGACACTGACCTGTTGGAAGAGACACCAGACATGAATTGCTAGTGTGTTACCTACCAAAGGGTAGCCCTACAGATAAGGATTTAGTTACTGAAAGTCAACATTCATGATATGGGTTTAGGTCAAGTACAAATTTTACCCAAACAATATAGTAATAACTATGCTTATAATAGTGGCACTGAGATGTTGCAAAATCCTACGTGATTATAGATTCTATGGTTTTCAGTATGCACTCTTCCTTGGGCAGGAAACCATCACATTTTAGGTAGATTTTCAGTAATGAGAGGTGAAGCAAGAAAAGCAAGCAAAGTTCCACTCTGGGGGGCAAAAAGGAAATTAAGGGAAATACTTTTACCCTAGACTGAGATTTTCCATGGACTCTGAAGTATTTTTTTTTTTTTTTTTTTTTTTTTTGAGACAAAGTCTCGCTTTCTTGCCTAGGCTAGAGTGAGTGCCGTGGTGTCAGCCTAGCTCACAGCAACCTCAAACTCCTGGGCTCAAGCGATCCTGCTGCCTCAGCCTCCCGCGTAGCTGGGACTACAAGCACGAGCCACCATGCCCGGCTGATTTTTATATTATATATATTAGTTGGCCAATTAATTTCTTTCTATTTTTATGGTAGAGACGGGGTCTCGCTCAGGCTGGTTTTGAACTCCTGACCTTGAGCAATCCGCCCGCCTCGGCCTCCCAGAGTGCTAGGATTACAGGCGTGAGCCACCGCGCCCGGCCTGACTCTGAAGTATTGGTGAAAGATTTTTCAAGCTGAATAATGGGTATGCTTTTGGTGAGAATTAAGGATATATTTGTATCATCCACTAAATTCTTTTTTGTTTGGACTTGTGTCTGTTCAGACCCTGTTGAGTGCCAGGTCATGCTGCCACTGACACTTGGGTTAGGACAATGAAGGAGGGAGAGTGACTAGGAGCATGGTCATCAGGTTTGGACCCTTCCCTGCTCAGCCACTGAGTGATCTTGGGCTGGTGTCCAGATCTCTTCTCAGGCCACCTCTTTGTAGTTAAGGATAAAATATATATACTTCCTAGGATTTTTGTGAGCATTGGATGAGATGATGTGTTAGAATCTTAGCACTGTGCCTGGCACATAGTTGGACTCAATTATAGATAGCTGCCATGATCAGGGGTGGAACTTACTATGAGCATTCAGGTCTCCTGTGCCCTTGAGAGGGCCGTGAGCAGATATGACATGCACTTCTCCAGAACTTTGCTCCTTTTCCCTTCTCCCACCCAGAGCCTCAATCCTCTTGTTAGGTGTGACTTTTGACACATTTGTTTTCAATTAGGTTCAGGCAGTCTCACGTAAAAAGCTTCAACTGGTTGGGATTACTGCTCTACTCTTGGCTTCCAAGTATGAGGAGATGTTTTCTCCAAATATCGAAGACTTTGTTTACATCACAGACAATGCTTATACCAGTTCCCAAATCCGAGAAATGGAAACTCTAATTTTGAAAGAACTGAAATTTGAGTTGGGTCGACCCTTGCCACTACACTTTTTAAGGCGAGCATCGAAAGCTGGGGAGGTGAGTGTCTCCAACTCTCCAGGAGGGATTTTGCTTGAGGTCTCATCCCAGAAACATTGACCTAATCAAAGGAAAGCTTATGAATTTATAGGAAGCATCCTTTAGATAAGTGTTTTTTTCTTTTTTGAGACAGAGTCTCACTTTGTTTGCTCAGGCTAGAGCGAGTGCCATGGCATTAGCCTAACACACAGCAACCTCAATCTCCTGGGCTCAAGCGATCCTACTGCCTCAGCCTCCCGAGTAGCTGGGACTACAAGCATGGCCACTATGCCCGCCTATTTTTTTGTATATATATATTTTAGTTGGTCAATTAATTTCTTTCTATTTTTAGTAGAGACAAGGTCTCGCTCTTGCTCAGGCTGGTTTCGAACTCCTGACCTCGAGCAATCCACCGCGTCAGCCTCCCAGAGTGCTGGGATTACAGGCGTGAGCCACCACGCCTGGCCCTAGATAAGTCTTAATGCTTATCATAAGTTCCTAATGTAAGAGAAAAGTCCTCGTGTTCTGGGTCTATAGCATATTGTGGAATAGGGTAGTTCTTGAGAAGGATAAGTGAGTTAAGTGAATTTGGATTCCTCGGCTTTTATCCAGAATTTTGTAAGACAGTGATAACAGTTGTGATTCTTATTGTCCCTGGCTGCTCTCTCATAGGTTGATGTCGAACAGCATACTTTAGCCAAATATTTGATGGAACTGACTCTGATTGACTACGACATGGTGCATTATCACCCTTCTAAGGTCGCAGCAGCCGCTTCCTGCTTGTCTCAGAAGGTTCTAGGCCAAGGAAAATGGGTGAGTGGAGGATTTAAGAGAAATTAATCAGGCTATATTTTAGGCCCTCATGATATGAAACCCCTTAGCATTTTCATAACATTATCCTTGAAGCAAATGTTAAGTAAAAGAAAGCTGCTTTGAACAATTTAAACAAGGGCGAGTGGACTGTACCAAGGTGGACAAATGTATTTTAGAGCTGTAAAGAATGAGGTAGGCCACTAAGAACTGATATGTATGATGTCTCGGATATTTTGTTAAGTGAAACAAGCAAGTTGTCAAGCACACCAGACAAAGCAAGGCCAAGGCCTGACTGATTTAGCTAGTAAAAATAGAATGAGCCATTTTGGATTTAGATGAGTTAGCCAAAGATGCCAGCTCCTTGGATCCTTGTCTCACATGCCAAAAAGGATGACACAGAAACAAAAGGAGCTGGGTGACTGCAACGCAAGTTGTGCATGCGCTGTTGTGGAAGAGGCAGTTCTAGAGTCTGCAGCTATGTCCTGCAGCAGAGCAGAAAGCCTCATCAGAACCTAGGAGGGGAAAAGAAACTATCTCATAGCAGCTTCCCAGGGGTGATAGTGAGGTGAGCTCAAGGTGACTGGGTGGCAGCTGCTTCCAAGCCTGCCATCTCCTCCTGTTTCTGGAGGATCACAAAGCATTTTGCCAGGACAGAGCAGCTGTGGTTCAAGCCTTGGCCTACATGAGTACAGGCAAAGTCACCAGGGCAGCATGTTGGAGCCATTCCCCTACACAATTGTATTCAGTAATTTACATATTATGTAAGAAAGAGTGTGTGTATGTATATATATTCATATTTATGTATTTGTTAATGTTATAAAAAATTCAGGAGGCATAAACCAGAATCTAATGAAAATGAGTACTATGGGGTTCTGTGGGAATAGGATAGAGCTTGAGGATGGGAAGACTTGTGATTATAACTTTTTATTGGCTTTTATATGATACAATGTAACTTATTTTTGCTTTTGAGCAATATAATGTCTTATACAAATCCCAAAGTGGAAATAAACAATGCAACTATGTATCAAACTGATAACAGAACACAGAGGAAAGAATTAATTCAAATACTATAACTTGAAAAGAACATTCTGCCTGTGCATCCTTGGTAGGATATAAAGTCAGACAAAACAAAGGCCCAACAGTGGTAATATAAAGTTTACTTAGTAGGTTTATTGTTAATAGTAATGTTATAATTCTGACACTATTTTATGTATATTGTTTAGTAAAGCAAATATATTCATGTTATTAAGAACTAAAATTTTCACTATAAGAATAAAGAAATAGGCTGGGCGTAGTGGCTCACACCTGTAATCCTAGCACTCTGGGAGGCCGAGGTGGGCGGATTGCTTGAGGTCAGGAGTTCGAAACCAGCTTGAGCAAGAGCGAGACCCCGTCTCTACTATAAATAGAAAGAAATTAATTGGCCAACTAATATATAGAGAAAAAAATGAGCCGGGCATGGTGGCGCATGCCTGTAGTCCCAGCTACTCAGGAGGATGAGGCAGGAGGATTGCTTGAGCCCAGAAGTTTGAGGTTGCTGTGAGCTGGGCTGACTGCGACGGCACTCACTCTAGCCTGGGCAACAAAGTGAGACTCTGTTTCCAAAAAAAAAAAAAAAAAAAAAAAGAATAAAGAGATAAAATGTTAACAACTAAAAACAAAAAGTTGCTCCTCACCTAGGAAATAGAAAAAAGGAAAATCCCTATAATGTTAAATCTGTTTGGGAAATAACAGTAAATTCACAGCAAAGGGCTTAGAAACAAAGACAACCCAATAGCAGTAAGAATACCTAGTGCCCACACCTTGGGTGCTAACTATCATTACCTGCTAGGAACGAGGGCTCCTTAGTGAAATAGTGTATTTCAGGGCCAGAGCAGGGGAAGTACTAGAATAGTTTGTGCCAAATAGCAAGCAGATTCTCAAAGATCTTTGAGGCGACATCAAAAAGACATAGGAACTGGTTTCAAAGGGCTCTAGATGACAAAATTTGAGCATTAAAAACAATAATGAGGCGGGCGCGGTGGCTCACGCCTGTAATCCTAGCACTCTGTTAGGCCAAAGCGGGCAGATCACTCAAGGTCAGAAGTTCGAAACCAGCCTGAGCAAGAACAAGACCCCGTCTATACTAAAAATAGAAAGAAATTAATTGGCCATAAAAATATATAGAAAAAATTAGCCAGGTACTTGGGAGGCTGAGGCAGAAGGATCGCTTGAGCCCAGGAGTGTGAGGTTGCTGTGAGCTAGGCTGATTTCATGGCACTCTAGCCCAGGCAACAAAGTGAGACTGTGTCTCAAAAAAACCCCAAAAGAATAATGACAGTAATAGATTATAATGCATAAAAAAAGGATTCATGGGCCCATAATGATACCAAGCACAAAAGGGGCAGGGTTTTTTTAAAAAAATCAAAATATCAGCTAATTAAAGTAGAAAGAATAATAATTAGAAATACACTATTTTTCAACCCGTAATGTAATACTTTATTAAAGCAAGACCATCAATGAATGCAAAAAATCACTAGATGAAATAATTTGGGGGAACAAGATTCACACAGTCTCAAAATATCATCCCATAGATACTTTCTAATTCTGTTGAAAAACTGTGCCTGTATGATGGAATGGTCTGGTGGTTTCCACCCTAACCCAGATCAAACTTGGCATCACCAGTGGTGGGACCACCTGACTTGCCGTGCCTTCTTGTGCAGTAAGATATATACGTTATCACCTATGTAATATTCATGCCCAAAATGTTTAATGTGAATTAAATCATGAGGAAATACCCAGACAAATCCAGAATGTGTGTTCTAAAAGTAGCCTGCATGCTTCAAAAAAATTCATCACTTAAAGCTAAGAAAATAGGGCTTGTTTTAAATTTAAGAAAAACTAAAGACACAACAACGAAATATACAGTGTGTATGTTGATTGGACCCTGGGTTTAAAAAAAAAAAAAAACTATATATAAAACATTTTTTTGAAAATTGGAGAAATTCAAATATTGACAATATATGATAGGGAATTGATATTTCTTTTTTTTTTTTTTTTTTTTTTTTTTTTTTGAGACAGAGTCTCGCTTTGTTGCCCAGGCTAGAGTGAGTGCCGTGGCGTCCTAGCTCACAGCAACCTCAAACTCCTGGGCTCGAGTGATCCTTCTGCCTCAGCCTCCCGGGTAGCTGGGACTACAGGCATGCGCCACCATGCCCGGCTAATTTTTTATATATATATCAGTTGGCCAATTAATTTCTTTCTATTTATAGTAGAGACGGGGTCTCGCTCTTGCTCAGGCTGGTTTTGAACTCCTGACCTTGAGCAATCCGCCCGCCTCGGCCTCCCAAGAGCTAGGATTACAGGCGTGAGCCACAGCGCCCGGCCAAGGGAATTGATATTTCTTATATGTGAAAATTATATAGCGGATAGGTAAGAAAATATACTTTTTAGGGCATGCTTTTGACACATTTAGAAGGGATATGCCATGATGTCTATAACTCATTTTCAAATGGTATAGCAAAAATTATGTGTGAGTGTACACACTGAGAGGAAGAGAAAGTAGCAAAATGTTAATGATTGGTGAATCTACATTGAGAATATACAGATGTTCATTATATTCTTTCAATCTTTCTGTAGATTTAAAAATTTTTGCAGTTAAAAGTTTGAGGCAAAAATATCAGTGGTGTGTGGTACCAGTGGCTCAAATTTAGCCAAATTACTTTGAAATGTGCTTCACTGGACTCTAAACTTATTAACTATTATTGGCCTCCTACTCTTCTGGAAATTGATTTCAAAATGCCAGTAGTTGTGCATTACTTCAGTATTTACTTCTGCTTATTCTTTTTTTCCTTCAAACTATTTTAGGATTAAGATTAAATTGTGGTTTATTTTACCAATTATACTGTGCATATGAAAAGAATGAACTTTTGCTTTTATTTATTTATTTATTTTTAGACAGAGTCTCACTCTGTTGTCTGGGCTAGAGTGCTGTGGTGTCAGCCTAGCTCATAGCAACCTCAAACTCCTGGGCTCAAGTAATCCTTCTGCCTCAGCCTCCCAAATAGCTGGGATTATAGGCATGCACCACCATGCCCGGCTAATTTTTTTTTCTATATATATATTTAGTTGGCCAATTAATTTCTTTCTATTTTTAGTAGAGACGGGGGTCTCGCTCTTGCTCAGGCTGGTCTTGAACTCCTGAGCTCTAACGATCCTCTCATCTCAGCCTCCCAGAGTGCTAAGATTACAGATGTGAGTCACCGCGCTGGCCTACTTTAGCTTTTAGAATTTTATCACAGAACTTTGAAATAAAGTCAGCTTATATATCTTCATACATGATAAGTCTTATTATCAATTGGCAGCTGTGCTTTTGCTTGAATTTTGCTCTGGGGAGGCCAGGTCATGAGCTGGCTGTGGTGGCTTCCCTGAGTCCTCTCTGTTCTCTGGTGCTTAACTACACAGGTAGATTGATGCCTATAGCACATTTTATTTCTTCATTCTGAGCCTCTGTCTCTGGCTGGCAGTATGGATGTCTGGGCTCTTGAGCTCATAGCAGCCACTGCTGGGCAGGGCTTTGATGGGGGCATGTGTGAGATGTGCCCAGCATTGTAAATGGGGCACTTCTTTTGTTTGGTTTTTGTTCTTTGTTTTGTTTTGTTTTTTGAGACAGAGTCTTGCTTTGTTGCCCAGGCCGTGGCATCAGCCTAACTCACACCTACCTCAAACTCCTGGGCTTAAGCAATCCTGCTGCCTCAGCCTCCCAAGTAGCTGGGACTACAGGCATGCACCACCATGCCTGGCTAATTTTTTCTCTCTCTATATTAGTTGGCCAATTAATTTCTTTCTATTTATAGTAGAGACACGGGGTCTCGCTCTTTCTTGCTCAGGCTGGTTTCGAACTCCTGACCTCGAGCTATCCCCCTCCTCAGTCTCCTAGAATGCTAGGATTACTGGCGTGAGCCACTGCGCCTGGCCTGTTTTTTTTTTTCTGAAGATGAGTCTCTCTGTTGCCCAGAATAGAGTGCAGTGACGTTGTAGCTCACAGCAACCTCAAACTCCTGGGCTCCAGTGATCCTCCTTCCTTCTTCAGCCTCCCAAAGTGCTAGGGTGTTTGTTTTCGTTTTAACTCTGTGCCATTTTTCATCTCTTTCAGTGTGGGGTAGAGTTAAGTATGAAAGCTTTGTTACTTGAAGTGCCCATACCTGTACAACCTCTTTAAAAAGTAATACAGGACTGTTGGCACTTGATATAGCAGAGAGCCTCATAATGTCTTAATTTAGCTCTGTCTTGGGGCCAGAGTCATCCTGCATTTACTGGTTACTTTAGCTGTGCTGGTACTGTGGTAGTGGTTAGGGCTGTGATGAATTTCCAGAAGGTAAGAATATTCTTTTACAGCTTTTACATAAGTAATGTCAGCATGCAAAAATGTGCTCTTCTAAAGAAGTAGAGGTGGCCGGGTGCGGTAGCTCAAGCTTGTAATCCTAGCACTCCAGGAGGCCAACACAGGAGGATCGCTTGAGGCCAGGAGCTCGAGACCAGCCTCAGCAACATAGTGAAACACCATCTCTACAAAAAAATACAAAAATTAGCTGGGTGTGGTGGTGCACACCTGTAGTCTCAGCTATTCGGGAGGCTGAAGGATCACTTGAGCAAGAGTTTGGGGTTGCAGTCAACTATGATGATGCCACTGCACTCTAGCCCAGGCAATAGAGGAAGACTCTCTTACTTAAAAAAAAAAAAAAGTAGAGGCTTTATCTTTTTTTTTTTTTGAGACAGAGTCTCGCTTGTTGCCCAGGCTATAGTTAGTGCCGTGGCGTCAGCCTAGCTCACAGCAACCTCAAACTCCTGGGCTCAAGCGATCCTTCTGCCTCAGCTTTTCAAGTAGCTGGGACTACAGGCATGTGCCACCATGCCCGGCTAATTTTTTTTATATATATGTATTAGTTGGCCAATTAATTTCTTTCTATTTATAGTAGATACGGGATCTCGCTCTTGCTCAGGCTGGTTTCGAACTCCTGACCTCGAGCAATCCGCCCGCCTCGGCCTCCCAGAGTGCTAGGATTACAGGCGTGAGCCACCGCACCCGGCCAGAGGCTTTATCTTGCTCCTCAATCACGTCTTCCTTGTCTGTGCATTGTGTTTCAGAACTTAAAGCAGCAATATTACACAGGATACACAGAGAGTGAAGTACTGGAAGTCATGCAGCACATGGCCAAAAATGTGGTGAAAGTAAATGAAAACTTAACTAAATTCATCGTAAGTACTGTTATTTCTTAAGCCATGGAAAGCATTAGATTGTGGGTTTTGTATGTAGTATGTGTGTGTGTACAAGTGTGTATGTGTTTGCGTTTTTATGTAAATATATTATTGGCATATGCGAGAGTCTGTTTTAGCACAGATTTCTTTGTATTTTTCTGGTATTGTGGGAGATGGAATATACTGATAAACCCTGAAAGCCAGCTGTCTTTGAAACAAGGTAGATAGGCTAACCATGCCCAGGCCCAGTTCCTGGACAGCCAGTCAGGGGCTGTCTGCATTTATTTACCCCGTGCTCGTAGCAGCATCCCGGGCAGGGCACTCCGCAAGCAGGGACTGCTGGCATGTGGTTGGGAGGAACAAGGGCCCACCTCCAATGGCATGTGGAAGTCTCAAGTATTCAGTAATACCAGTCAGGGCCTTTGTCCAGGAGCTTTTGGAGCAATGACCAACAAAGCACCTGGTTAGCAAGCAGAGCGAAGGAGCCCATTCAGGAAGCATCCTGGAGGCATGGTGTCTCAGGGTGGCCCGCCTATGAGGAGGAGCCAGAGGAAACTTAGTGCTGTCCTGTGCTTGTGTGACACTAAGGGTCTGGAGACAAAGCGCAAGGCATCTGTACCACAGAAGAGTCTTAAGTGTCCTCACAGCATGGTTTGCTTTGTGGAAGTGTAATGTGTCTTCAGTCCTGAGATGACAGTCAGCTAAGCATTAGTGGCCACTCACTTTTATTGCCAGTTACTGCCAGTCCC
The DNA here is from genome assembly GCF_040939455.1 of Microcebus murinus. Lineage (NCBI taxonomy): Eukaryota > Metazoa > Chordata > Mammalia > Primates > Cheirogaleidae > Microcebus > Microcebus murinus. The sequence goes on from NC_134109.1 coordinate 95,596,040, forward strand.
AGTGAACCTGTCATGTCCTGGTGGCACTTAGATGTCATAAACACAGCTCCCATCCCACTGGTATCTTATGAGAGAAAGCTTGCTCCTTGCACCTTGAAATCATTTGTTCCCCCGTCACCTGTGCTGCCAACTGGCTTTGTTCATGACGGGATGGAAGGACGTGGTCGGGCACAGGTGATGGGCCCAGAGATTTCCCTGGCTCCAGCGATGGGCATCATCACACCATCTGGAGCCTCCGGCCTGCGATACTCGTGACTTAGCCTGAGTGAGGTGTAAGGTGGGGGTCTGACATGTGCTTCCTCTGCAGGCCATCAAGAACAAGTATGCAAGCAGCAAACTCCTGAAGATCAGCACCATCCCTCAGCTGAACTCAAAAGCCATCAAAGACCTCGCCTCCCCGCTGATGGGAAGTTCCTAGGCGCCGTGGCCCTCAGGGATGAGTGCCTCATTTATGCACTTTTTCTACTGGTTTGGAACTCTTGATTTTGTACATAGTCCTCTGGTCTATTTCATGAAACCTCTTCTCAGACCCATTTTCTAAATGTATATTGAGGAAAAATAAAGCTATTGATTTTTCTTAAGGTATCCCATGTGTATTTAGTTGTATACTCTATACTGAAAAAAATCAATGGAAGCTTGCTTTGACTATTTTCTTTTCTTTTTTTTTTTGAGACAGAGTCTCACTTTGTTACCCAGGCTAGAGTGAGTGCCATGGCGTCAGCCTAGCTCACAGCAACCTCAAACTCCTGGGCTCAAGCGATTCTGCTGCCTCAGCCTCCCGAGTAGCTGGGACTACAGGCATGCGCCACCATGCCCGGCTAATTTTTTCTATATATATTAGTTGGCCAATTAATTTCTTTCTGTTTATAGTAGAGATGGGGTCTTGCTCTTGCTCAGGCTGGTTTCGAACTCCTGACCTTGAGCAATCCGCCTGCCTCGGCCTCCCAGAGAGCTAGGATTACAGGCGTGAGCCACCGCGCCCGGCCATGACTATTTTCTTTTTGAGCTATTATAAATATTATTGCCTTTATGGCTTTGGGAAAAGACCTTTCTATCATTTTCTCAAATGGAAAAAACTAGATTTTGGTTTCAGTGAACACTGACTCATTTGTAAACTTCTTTAATATAAATAGATTGATTCATTATGAAAATTTGAAATGGGAAGATAACCGTGACAATTTCCTTTCTAGAACCTACTCAACTGCTAATTCCTCCATAGGAATGCCTGGGCCCACCAGAGTAACCCTCTGATAGATTTCTCTCTCAAATGGGCTGAGACTAGGAAGAGCGGTCCCAAGGGGCCATAGCTGGAGAAGGAAAATGGGCCCGTGACATTCTGTTAAAGTTGAAACTTGGAATTTGTTTTCCCATTGTGCTACTTTAGCTACATTGTGGGCTAAATGGTTTTGTTTTTTGATGGGTATTTAATCACATTTAGCATTGTTTTCTAAGAGGAATTGCTTCCTCAGTTGCCAACCACTAACTTAAACAAACAAAAACCATCAACATAGTGAGTCTCTTATATAGCAACAACCTCCCAAACTGTCATTTCAACAAGATGTTCATTTGTGTTTAGAGAGAAAGGAGTTAGTCGAATAAATTTGTGGAACATAGCGAATTCTTGGAAGATTTATAATGGCTCTGAGCTTTGCAGAAAACTCATTTAACTCAGTATTCCCCCAACCTAGCTTGTGGTAAACGCTGCCTTCTGCTCGACAGAGAAATCTAGCGTCTGGTCCTACGGTTCAGGTGTGGCTTGAGTACACCTGCCCCTGGGGAGGAGAAACTGGCTCCAGTCAGGGCTGGCTTTTCCCTCTTTTTCTGAGCCGTGCAGGGCTGCCTGACTAGTGGATCTTTAACTGTAAGTTTGGAGCATTTAGAGGAATTGGGTATCTTTTTATTTTGAAATCGTAGTACAGTTTTATAAATATCCCCTGCAGAGTTAGTGAAGCTTGTCCCCTTGGCAGCCTCAGACCAACTTAGGTTGCAAGTGTGAATGGTGGTGAAGTGAGACCATGAAAGGGAGCTTTCCTGGCCCCGACAAGCAGTGATCTCCCAGGGATGCTCCAGCTCTGCTTCTCTCCAAGAAAGCATGAATTTTGTAGGCATATTCCAAGACACAGCTTATTATGTATTTTATATAGTTAAATATTAAATGTCCTCAGGAAATTTTTCCAGAATGTCATAAAACAAGGCCTTTAAGATAATTTCTTATGTGCCACACCAGGCACCTCAAACTAAAGTGCTGTAAGTGTGAATTAAGCAGTAAAAGTAGAAACCATAATGTCATAAAAACACTGAAATTAGAAAACGAGATGATGTAACCACAGTACGGAAGAGCACAAACTCTGACGGTGGGTTGTTTGCTTGGGTTTGATTCTACTTTGCAGTTGTGTGACCTCATTGCCTTAGTTTCTGTACCTGTAAAATGGGAATAAGAGTGTCTACCTCATAGGATTGTATTAAATAAAGTATGTCAAGCCCTTAGCACAAAGGAGGCACTTAAGCATTAGCAGCTGTTATTTTAAGAGGGTTGATGGTCTTGGAAAGAGGTGGACCCTAGGGATTCAGAGAGGTGGTAGACGCAACTCTTGCCCATTAAAAGACTTTACAAGTTGATAGCTGTTGAGTCCTATTTATGAGTTTTTCTTTCTTTTTAAAAAAAATTCTTTTACATTTTTAAAAATTTTCTTGATATCAAGAATCAGTCCAATTATTTTTTTAGATTTTTATTTTTTTAGGGAAAGATATTGGAAGTGTAAAGGCTGACATATTTGACTATCTAATTTGTAAATATTTGTTGAATTGGGGACAACGATCAAAAGCATGGGCCTTGGAGTGAGACAGGTTCCAGTGATGGCTCCCCCACAGAGGAACTGTGTGACTGTGGGCAAGGTAGGAACCATCGGAGCCACTGCCTTGTGTTAGTGGGGAGGCCGGAGGGGAAGGAACAGTATAGGAGGGGGAAGTGCATCAAGGTTGGCTGGTAGGAATAAAAACAAGTTACTCAATCCAGGAAGGGGTGTGGTTGGCAAGCCCTGGGAGAGGGAAAGCCTGGTGGTGGGGGCTGGGAGACATTGCAGAATGACTCCCTACCCTTTTTTTTTCTTTTCTTTTTTTTTTTTTTTTTTTGAGACAGAGTCTCACTGTGTTGCCTGGGCTAGAGTGAGTGCCATGGCATCAGCCTAGCTCACAGCAACCTCAAACTCCTGGCCTCAAGCGATCCTCCTGCCTTAGCCTCCCCAGCAGCTGGGACTACAGGCACGTGCCACCATGCCCGCCTATTTTTTTTTTTTTTTATTTTAGTTGTTTGGCTAATTTCTTTCTATTTATAGTAGAGACAGGGTCTCATTCTTTCTCAGGCTGGTCTCGAACTCCTGAGCTCAAGCAATCCTCCTGCCTCGGCCTCCCAGAGTGTTAGGATTACAGGCGTGAGCCACTGGCCCAGCCAAGCTCCCTACTCCTTTGAGCACAGATGAGGGGTACCAGGGACATGGTTAAGCTCTCCACCAAGGATGCACTGCGCATGCCCTGGTCCCGACTGTCCTGGAAGCTAGGGCCCAGTCCTACAGTCAACGAAATCCCAACTGGGACACTACCTATGCAAGAAGTGGTAGCAACTAGAAGCAGAGCGAGACTTAATCTGACTAGCACCACTCGGGGGAGGTCTGGGAGGAGTTGGGGAGTCACAAAAGGAAATAACTTGGGTTTTGTATAAGCCGTGCTGTGTGCAGCTGGTGCAGACTAAGTCACAGGTGCAAATCCATTATTGTCTCCCATTCATTCCTGTGAATGGCTCTACCTGGGAGCAGCCCTCCAGCCTGGGTTCTCTGGGCAAGCTGCTTACTGTGCAGACACCCTCCAGGCCCCCTTGAGTTGAAGTTCTGGCCACCTAAGTGTGAATGGACACAGTATGTACAATTTCCAGGGCATGTCCTTTTAAAAGGGAAGTGCACTCCTCATCCTCTTTCCACCTTCATGGCGCTGGGCTTGGTACTGGTGGCCAGTTGGGTTTGATCAGGATGGGCCGGGCCCCTCTTGGTAGTGGGAGCAAACTCATACCAAAGGCGTCACCCTTTGTCCTCTCTCTGCGTGTCTCAGTCTCGCTTCACAGGAAGCCAGTTGCCCTCTCTGCTATGCCCCCCCATTCATTAGCACTTACCCCATCCCATGGTCTTCACAGTGTGGCCTGGGGGCCCTGGGAGGTCCTTGAGACCCTTCCAAGAGGTCCACGAGGCCAAAACTATTTTCATAATACTAGGATGTTATTTGTTTCCTACTTTCTTTCTCTCAGTGGTATACAGTAGAATCTTCCAGAGGCCACATGATGTGTAATGATGTCATTACTCTGGCAGCTAGTGCAGTGTTTGCGTATTTTTGTGTATTAAAAATGTCTGTTTTAATTTCTAATATGGTAAATATTGATTGCCATAACTGACATAAACTGAGCTCTTTGGGGTCCCTCAATAATAATGAGGAGTGTCTGTAAAGGGGTTCTGAGGCCAGAGACTTTGAGATCTCCTGGTCTATAACTAAAGTTTGAACCCCTCTTCCCGAAGGCCCATGGGCAGGCCTACTAACTGGTTCCTGGTTACTTTAAACTTTTGGTTGAAGAGACCTGTCACGTCTTTACACTGTGTGTGATACTGCTACACACGTGTGTTGTGTGTGCACATAAACACCTAATATTTCAAACAGGACGGCAAGTTCCAGAAGGCGAGAGTGGCTCCTTGATCTTGTGTTCTCTCCTGGTGAGTGACCCCTAAACTAACCATGTTCGCTCAACTGGACAGTGAACAAAATGGCAGGCCTGGCTGGGTCCAGGGACCAGAGGAAACCTAGGTTACTGACTTGAAGACCCTAAAGGGAAAAAAAGGCATTTTTGTGAAGACTTTTTAAATAAGAGAAAAAGGGAAATGTTATTCATCCATCCCAGATTTTTCTTGTAATCCCCATATTAAATTTCCAAGTGTATGGAGATAAATTTAAGAATAAGCCACCATATCTCCAAACTTTTCTTGTTAACAGTTCCAGAATTTCAGCATCTCTACTCAGGATCTAAGGCTTTCCCACCTCTAAACGTGAATCCCTCACCTGGTTCATCACCTCATTGAGCCTGGTCCTGGGCCAGGCACCCGGATGTTTGTGGTCTGTGGTTTCTACGGATGAGGGGTCTTCCTGCTGCTGGTGGGGGCGTTGGACTCAGTTCCTGTTTTGTCACCTAGAGCGTGAGGGTTCCCAGGTATCAATGCGTTTAAAATGCCAATCAGGAGGAAAAACAAAAGCTTGTTCTAGCCAGCCAGGGGCTTAGGGTAACAAGGGAATCTGGGCATCGGCTGTGAGGAAGCAGCCTGCATGCTGGCGGCTGTGGGGTGGCCAGGGTGCACTTTTGTCCCAATTCGCACTCCATCTTCCTTCCTCCCACTGTCGGGGGCCCAGGAACCTGGAGTACTTTGCAAAACAGAGACCGTTGTTGTCAACCGGTTACCTTTCCTCAATTCATCACATCACGGCTTTATCTTCCTCTCTCTCTTAACTGGTCACAAAATGGAACTGAAATTTCCTTTAAACATTATTTGTTATTGTTATGGAACGAAGTTCGAATCAAATGGTTTCTGTTCCAAGCCTGCATACATTTTTCTCCCCATATACAACCCCTGATATTTTTTTCCCCGTGGACCTGAGGATCCAAAATGACAAAAAGGAGGATGCTGACAAAAAGGAGACTCCAACTTCCCAACAGCTCAAGACTGGCCACGGCGACTGGAATTCGAGGCAGAGGAATGGCAGTCTCCTCTTGGAACCACTCCCTTGTTTCCAACTTTTCACTATTAATGGCAACAAACTCTGTGTTGGTTTGCTAGTGCTGCCGGGACAGGTACCACACACTGGGTGGCTTAAACAACAGGCATTTACTACTGTCTTGCAGTTCCAGAGTCTGGAAGTCTGGGATCAAGTGGGCAGGGTCTGCCCCGGCCTCTCACCCAGGCCTGTGGGTGGCTGTCTTCTGCCTCCTTTTCTTTTTGTAGAGATGGGGTGACGAGGGTCAGGCTGGTCTTGAACTCCTGAACTCCTGGCCTCAAGTGATCCTCCCCTGTTGGCCTCTCAAAGTGCTGAGATTACAGGTGTGAGCCACTGTACCGGCCTCCCTCCCTCTTCACATTCTCCCCTCTGTGTGTTGGTCTCTGTGTCCAAATTTGCACATTTTATCAGGACAGCATTACATGGGGTTAGGAACTGCCCTAATGACTTCATTTTACTGTTGCTACCTCTGTAAAGACCCTATTTCCAGGCTGGGCGTGGTGGCTCATGCCTGTAATCCTAGCACTCTGGGAGGCCGAGGCGGGCGGATTGCTCAAGCTCAGGAGTTCGAAACCAGCCTGAGCAAGAGTGAGACGCCGTTTCTACTATAAATAGAAAGAAATTAATTGGCGAACTAATATATATAGAAAAAAATCATCTGGGCATGGATGGTGGTGCATGCCTGTACAGCTACTCAGGAGGCTGAGGCAGCAGGATTGCTTGAGCCCAGGAGATTGAGGTTGCTGTGAGCTAGGCTGACACCACTCTAGCCTGGGCAACACAGCGAGACTCTGTCTCAAAAAAAAAAAAAAAAAAAGACCCTATTTTCATATAAGGTCATATTCTGAGGTGCTGGGGTTAGGACTGCAACATCTTTTTTGGGCACACAATTCAACCCATAACAAAGGTCATGAAAAAGAACAGGTGGTTCACTGATTCCTTTATTTATTTGGGAGGTAGGGGGGGATGGAGGGGGGCCAGAGGAAAATTATCTACAGGGAAAGGGCTGAGAAGGGTCTGCAGGGACTGAGCTAGAAAGCAGTGACACTATTTCTGTGGTTGGAAAGGAACAGGGCACACTTGTAAGTACCTGGTGTGAGATCTGTAATAAAACCTACCTTATGCACGAGTACAGTGGACTACTACTTAGTACATTCATACATGTTTCTACCATCTTGAGATTTTTATATATACAGTATATGATCTGTTTTTTATAAATGTACAGCTTGAGAAAAAAAAAAAAGAGAGAAATCCTTCTTGTAATAAGTACAGCATTTAAACACAAAAACCAACATGGGCCAGCCACATTCCAATTGAAGACCCAGAGACAGCAGGGCCGCCAGCCCAGCCCCAGCCCCCCGACCCTGCTCGGTGGCCCTGGGGACCCGGCGCAGTGTAAACCAGTGTCCCTTGGCATTCGCACGGGAGGCGCCCACTCCCGCTGAGCCCAGCCTGCAGAGGGCGGGTCCTCCCTGAGGGAAGGTGGCGGGGAGGAAAGTGTGTGTCAGGCACATGGACAAGAGGGACGAAAGAAATGTGCTCTTCAACTAAAGGCACTTGTCAGTGGCCACCTACAGCCATCCCCCGGCCCGGGGATGGAGTGGGGGCGCTGTTCCGATAGAAGCCAGCAAGGTCTGAGCAGACCTTGCTTGTCCTCTCACCAGGTTTAAATACAATAAATAAATCGCAGTGGGTGGGTGTTTTGCCCTCCTGGGTTCCTATGGACAGGCTACCTTTGAGTGTCATCGATGGAGGGACACTCCCTGTCCCCAACCCAGACTTTTCGGTGTCCTCTTTGGGGCAGGTGCCAGAATCGCTCCGGGCTTCGGAGAGGCAATAGCTCACTGCGGAGGGGAAGGGGGGCCCCCAGACGCCCCCTCCCCTGTCTGTGCCCGGAGCCCCTCCACCCCCCCATGCATCGGAGTCTCTGGGCGCCTCAGATCTTGGTCACGTAGTTGTTGGGGAACAGGCCCTGCTTGCCGCGTAGACGACCCGTCCACCAGCCGGAAGGATCTGCGGGGACAGAGATGGCAAGAGTGAGGGCAGGCGAGCCGGGTCTGCTCCCACCCGCGCTGTTCTTCTTTCTCAGTTTTATTTTAAATGGAAAGGTTTGTGGTAAAAGTAACTGCTCCCCCATCCTGCCCCGAACCTTCTTTCCCACGGTTACTGGCAGTACGCCTTTCCCACCCCCATCTCCTACTCCACATCTCAGAATCTGCTTCCTAGAATCCCAGACACTCCTTGTCAATCCCCTTCCCATCCTCATGACAGTCCCGTCACCAGAAAGAACTATTTGCTAGACATGTTTTCAGATTTTTTTCTGTGCAATTACAAACACGCATATTTATTTTCAACAGAAAACAAGCCGCTCTAAATCTGACTACTCTGCATTTTGCTTTTCTATACTTAATAGAAATAATCTATCCATGTCTGTACCTCATTTTTAATTTTTTTTTTTGAGACAGAGTCTCACTCTGTTCCCCGGGCAAAAATGCCGTGGCATCAGCCTAGCTCTCAACAACCTCAAATTCCTGGGCTCAACCAATCCTCCTGCCTCAGCCTCCAGGGTAGCTGGGACTACAGGCACAAGCCACCATGCCCAGCTAATTTTTTCTATATATTTTTAGTTGTGCAGCTAATTTCTTTCTATTTTTTTTTTTTTAGTAGAGACGGGGGTCTCACTCTTGCTCAGGCTGGTCTTGAACTCCTGACCTCAAACGATCCGCCTGCCTCGGCCTCCCAGAGTGCTAGGATTACAGGCGTGAGCCACCGTGCCCAGCCCAAGGGTTTGCATAAGGGAATGTGGACTGTCTCACTTTTTAATCTTTGCTGGGTCTTATTATTCGTGTGGAGGAGCTATTTATATGTGTGTGATGTTTTTGTCTGCTCTGTTTTCTGTTACCTACTTTGCCCTTCATGCTTTTCATCACACAGGTGTTAGGTTAGCTTCTTTCTGAGGTTAAATCCTGTACGGCTTTTGTGTTGTATGTCTGCCTTCTCCCACCCAAAGACTAATATATAATATTCTCATTTTCCTTCTAAGACTATTATAATTTCATTATATATTTTTAGGTTTTTAATTCATTTGATTTCAAATACATACGTGTAGCGTATGAGGCAGAGATTTAACTTTATTTTCTTTTCAAAATGGAAAGTAATTGTCTATCTTTTCCCCTTTGGTTTAAAATGCCACATTTATCATGCATTAAATGCCTACACGGGCATGGGTCTGTTTCTGCACTCTGTTCTGTCCCATTATCTATATGTTTGATGTGTATTCACACTACACTATTTAAATTCCAGTGACAGGCCGGGTGCGGTGGCTTATACCTGTAATCCTAGCACTCTGGGAGGCCGAGGCAGGAGGATCGTTTGAGTTCAGGGGTTCGAGACCAGCCTGAGGGAGAGCAAGACCCCGTCTCTACCAAAAATAGAAAAAATTAGCCAAGCATGGTGGCACATGCCTGTAGTCCCAGCTACTTGGGAGGCTGAGGCAGTAGAATCACTTGAGCCCAGGAGTTCGAGGTTGCTGTGAGCTAGGCTGACGCCACGACACTCTAGCCTAGGTGACAGAGGGAGACAACGTCTCAAAAAAATTTTTTTGTATCAAAGTTCGCTGAATGAATATATTTAACTAATCTTCTGTTACTAGATATTAGGTCATTTTCAATATTTTTGCTGAGTAAGTCTGGTGATAAAAACCCTGTTTGTTTTTACTAAGAGTTTATTCTACACTTATATTTACTCTGACAACTCTGAAGAAGGATACTGAATGGCTTATAATAGTAAAACCCATAGAAAACTAAAAAAAGAACACTCAGGAAGCCATTTTGAAGGATGTTGATCCAGGGACTTAGAATTCTCCTCCAAGCGAGCTCATGTGAGGAAGTAACCTGTTAAGAACACAATTCCTGATACTGTCCTTGGCTACCTCTTCCCGAAAGCTGAACTTGCCAAGGACTGCTGCACACTCAGGTTGTCCTTGCTCTGTTCACGTACCATGGGCAGCTCCCTGCTGTCTTCACAAGTTCCCTTAAGCCTCACGTTCAGGACTCTCTGTCACTGGGATATTTCCAGCTTAATCCCGTGACATCTCCCTGGGGCTTCTGCACTGTGGTTGAGGGTTGGCTTGTTTTCCTAGACTGACCTGCTCTTTCTCCTCCATGGCTTCTCCCTCTGTCTCTGTCACTCTTCCTCAGAGAACTGTCTCCTTACCTCACCACAAATGCCATTTCCTTCATGGTGTTTTTTCTAACATCTTGTCAGGAGTTATCTTTTTTAAGCATTGACATGCGATTTTACATATATATATATATATATATATCTTCTCTACCAAATTAGCAAAGCCCTCTGCCAAGCCCATGGTCCACGTTGACCATGGACATTGGGGGTTGTCTCCCTGGCTGCCCCTCCATCCCCTTTCACTACAAGGACGCCATGACGTCTGGGTTGTGGAGCCCTCACCCTGTTTCCTAGGCAGCCCTGCCAGGTCTGACCCAATCAGGGTTAACAAGCCTTTGTCTTGCTATAGAAGTTGGTTCAGGGATGAACACATGATTAATTCGGTCCAATCAGAGTGAAATGTAGGACTTTTGTCCAACGGCTAAGGAAAGAGGTTTTAGAGAAGAGGCAGATTTCAGTAGTGGTTTGATAGGTTGGCCTGGAATTGCTGCTGCCTTTTTTTTTTTTTTTTTTTGAGACAGAGTCTTGCTTTGTTGCCCAGGCTAGAGTGAGTGCCGTGGCGTCAGCCTAGCTCACAGCAACCTCAGTCTCCTGGGCTCAAGCAATCCTCCTGCCTCAGCCTCCCGAGTAGCTGGGACCTCAGGCATGTGCCACCATGCCCAGCTAATTTTTTTCTATATATATTAGTTGGCCAATTAATTTCTTTCTATTTATAGTAGAGATGAGGTCTCCCTCTTGCTCAGGCTGGTTTCGAACTCCTGACCTCGAGCAATCCGCCCACCTCAGCCTCCCAGAGTGCTAGGATTATAGACGTGAGCCACCGCGCCTGGCCGTTGCTGCCTTTTGCTACCAAGAAGAAAAATGACTCGAGAAAGGAGCAGATATAAAGAAGAGGGCAGAGCTGAAAGAAGCATTAAAAAAAAGAAGGCAGAGGCCAGGCATGGTGGCTCATGCCTGTAATCCTAGCACTCTGGAAGGCTGAGATGGAAGGATCATTTCAGGTCAGAAGTTCCAGACCAGCCTGAGCAAGAGTGAGATCTCATTTCTACAAAAAAATAGAAAAATTAGCTGGGCGTGGTGGCTTGTGCCTGTAGTCCCAGCTATTCTGGAGGCTGAGGCAGGAGGATCACTTGAGCCCAGAAGTTTGAGGTTGCAGTGAGCTATGATGGTGCCACTGTACTCTAGCCTGGGCAACAGACACCCTGTCTCAAAAAGGAAAAAAAAACAAAAACAAAAACAAAGCAGAGAAAGTAGAGTCTTGATCAAACTGAACCTGAAGCCTGCCTGCCTCTACAACTTTCAGTTGGAGGAGCCCCTAAAGTCGTTTCATGTTTAAACTAATTTTTGCAGCAATGTGACTGCATGCTCTTTGGGAGGCTGTCCCAGCCAGCCAGCCATGCACTTACCTTCTTTGATAATATCAATAATGTCATTGGCGTTGAAGCTGAGTTCATCTGTGTCCTGAGCATCATAGGCGTACAAGGCCTTGCACTGTGGCACCTGAGGCTTAGGCTTGGGCTGGGGCTTGGGTCTGCCCCCCGCTGGGGGAGGCCGACTGGTCGTTTGTCTCCGGACACTGTGGAGAAAGTGGAGGCAGATGAGAGACAGAACCGAATGTGTGCTGGCTTGGAGCGTGGGGGCCAGCACTGGCCTGTTCAAGTTCAAATCCAGCTCCACCCTTAGAAGCCCTATGGCCCCGGGTGTACCCCTCAAACTTTCTCTAAGAATAAAAACACCTATTTTAAAAAAATTCTTAGTGTCATAACAGCAGCTAATGTTTATTAAGAGCTATGTGCTTTTTGCAACAACCGGAAAATAGACGCTGCCGCTCTTGTATCCCCAGCATAGAAGTTAGTGTGAAAGAGACACATCCACACACAAGCGGACAAAGCATATCTGTGCATTTAAATAATAAAACAGACATTCATGTATCTGTCTCTCCCTCCCCAATTTTGGCAACCGAACTTTTGCCAGTGCCATAGAAGCCTGCAAGTGCCTCTCCTTAACGGCATTTCCTCCCAGAATCACCCATACCCCACATTTTGTATCAGTAGTTCTCCTGCTTGTCTTTGTAAGCCACATATGCAAATATCCCTAAATAACATCCATAGTCTGCCTGTTTTGTAACCTTATAAACGAAATGCTATTCTATAGCATAGGCTCAACAGCTTCGAGGAGTACCCTGCTGGTGCATGTGGCTGCACTTCATTCATCCTGACTGCTTTATACCACGCCATTGCACGACTATGCCATGGATCATTCAGTTCACTGTTGATGGCCATTCGCAATGGTTCCAGTTTTCACTGTCACAAAAAAATGTTGCCGTGAGACTCTGCTCCTCATCCTCATCAGTATTACCCTTCAACCTCCCTCCCTCCCAAAATAATACCGTCGCTGTGCACATTTTCGCACGGTTTATCCAGAGCAGCTGATCGCAACGTCCGCGCTATTGGCATTTGGGGCTGGATAATTCTTCACTGTGTGTGGGAGGGGTGGGTTGGGGTGGGGGGCTGCCCTGTGTTTAGGGTGTTTAGCTGCATCCCTGACGTCTACTCATTGCACCAGTAACACCCCCACCCATTTCCCGCTCATTAAAAATATCTTCAACGCTCAAACCTAACTGGGATCTTCTAGCTTTGTTTATTCTTTTTACACACTGTGCTGCCTCAAGTCACCATCCACACATTGTGTCCAAGGTAAATAACTGTAACTTGTTCCTATTTAGCAAGATCTTTAAGCTTATATCTGAAATGCTTATTTATTAAATATGTTTATGAAAAGCATTTAGCCAAAAAAAAAAAAAAGGAATAGAAACAAAACATCCCACTCTTCCTCACCACCACCCCCCCCTTTGCTTAAGGACAAAGCGAAGGAAAGCCTACATTCGTTTGCTTACAAAAGAAACTTAAGCTTAAGTTTTCTTCTAAAAGGGGTTGGGCTGGAACTCAAGAGTGGTGGGACTGGCTGGCTGTTGGGTGTGGCCTTGTCTGGGCTGGGACACTGGCTGTCACCAGCGTGGGAGGCCTGTCCCCAGCAGGGGCGGGACTCCCAGGAACTGAATTCTGTCTCTACCCAGAGTGGGAGGAAGAAAGCCCAGGCTACTGGGGTTCCACTCCTCAGACCAACACACACACACACACACACACACAGAGCACTTTTATCGTAGAGGAAAGGCATCTTACAGATTGCCAGCGTGATATAGCATTTCCTACCTGGTGTCTACGGGAAGGCCCCATTGCCTGTTTGACAAGTGCTCGCTTCTCTGAAAGCTGGCCAGGCAAGTAGGTTTCTAATTGAGCGCCCTATATACTGGGGATGTGTCAGCATTTGGTTCATAAGAGCCATTAGCCTGGATACCAGAAGTCATCTGGTTTCCCAGCAGCAGGAATGGAGAGGGTGGGGTGCACATTAGAACTTCCGGGAGGGAGGAAGCCTCCAGCCTGGCAGCTCCACGGAGCAGGGCTGGGAGCCATCTGCGCACATGCAGATGCACACGTGAGTACACACACCCCACACACCCACCCAAATGCAGTTGTCTCCCAGTATCCCTGGGGACTGGTTCCAGGACTCCTGTCCTGGATTTGGAGACCCAAATCCACAGATGCTCAAGTCCCTGGTTTAAAATGGGGCAGTAATCAAATATGATCTACACACACCTTTCCATGTGCTTTCAATTATCTCCAGATTACTTTCTCTTTCTTTCTTTCTTTCTTTCTTTCTTTCTTTCTTTCTTTCTTTCTTTCTTTCTTTCTTTCTTTCTTTCTTTCTTCCTTCCTTCCTTCCTTCCTTCCTTCCTTCCTTCCTTCCTTCCTTCCTTCCTTCCTTCCTTCCTTCCTTCTTTCCTTCTTTCTCTCTTTCTCTCTCTCTCTCTCTCTCTCTCTCTCTCTCTCTCTCTCTCTCTCTCTCTCTCTTTCTCTCTTTCTCTCTTTCTTTCTTTTTTTTTGAGGCAGAGTCTCACTCTGTTGCCCAGGCTACAGTGAGTGCCGTGGCGTCAGCCTAGCTCACAGCAACCTCAAACTCCTGGGCTCAAGCGATCCTTCTGCCTCAGCCTCCTGAGTAGCTGGGACTACAGGCATGCGCCACCATGCCCGGCTAATTTTTTCTATATATATTAGTTGGCCAATTACTTTCTTTCTATTTTTAGTAGAGACGGGGGACTTGCTCTTGCTCAGGCTGGTTTCGAACTCCTGACCTCGAGCGATCCTCCCGCCTCGGCCTCCCAGAATGCTAGGATTACAGGTGTGAGCCGCCGCGCCCAGGCTCTCCAGATTACTCATACCACTGAACACAAGGCCATGCTATGGAGCAGAGTGTGGATGGGGGCGCTGGAAGGAAGGGGCGAGTTCGGCATTGGCACTAGGAATGGGTCCATTTGGGCACCACCGATGTCACCACTGTCTGGCTCTTTTCCTGTGACCAGGAAAGGGTACAAATGCTCCCCTCGGCAGTATCTTCCCAAAGTGAGCCACTGTGAGACAGCAGAGCCCTCCTGCTGCCCGGCCGCCCCGCCTCACCCCGCCGCTGCACGCGTCTCCTCTCTTCCCGCAAGGACCAGCGGACGGGACGCCTGCCGGGAACTGCTGCCGGTCCACGCGGCGTCTCAGCCAGCTGCGGCTGGGCCAGGCACTGTGCCCGGCTTTCTCGCAGACGCTGCTTCACCTGCCCCTCGCCACACCCCCGCGAAGAGACCCCGCAGGCTGGCAGCATTTGCTGCGGGTTTCATCACTGGCCAACACGGCGGCACGTGCCTACAGGCTCCCAGGGCTCCAGCCGCACTGGCCTTTTTGGCTCCGTGTTCTGGCCGCACTCCCCTGGCCTGTCCCCATCATTCAAGCCGCACTGCTAATCCCTGCTCGGCCTTTGCTCTCACTTCCGCCACCTCCTCCTCAGCCTCCCGCGTGCCCCTCTCACACCCGCCGCTGCCAGGGCAGGGGGCCGACGGGAGCGCCGCGGTGACTTGCGTGCCTACTTGGCGGCTCGCTGCTCAGGTGGGCGGGCTGCACGGCGGGGGGGCCTGGGCCTACTTGTGCTCACCGCTGGCTGTGGGCCCCGACCTGGCGCCAGGCCCGAGAACACGGTGTATGCTCTGATGCCGTGGCAGCGGGCACCGGGGGAGGGACCCTGGCTCACGAGTCTGCCCGCGGGGTCTGAGGCCCAGCTCTGGGTCTGTGAAACACGAGAGGATTCAGGCAAGGGCCCGGGCCCGTTTTCTGATTCTAAGAAAGCTTTACAGAGTCCTCTCGAGGAACTCAGGGACGAGGTCACAGTCTACGATTCGCCACGCTGGAGGCCTGGAAGCCACCGCAGAGCACAGCCACCTGCCCGGCTCTGTGCCAGACAGGCTCCCACAGCTTTGGAAACCCGGACAATCTCCTTCGTGTCACTAGGTGGCGGTCCTGTGTCATTAATAATGACAAGAAATAATGACTTTGAAAAGAGACGGCCAGAAATCGATTAATGAGGTCTCTTAGGCACCTGGAGCCCTCCACCCCCGGCCGAGGCGAACGGTCACCCCAGTGAGGACGGAAGACAGACCTTCTCACAGAGCAAATGACACCCTCATGCCACCGTGCCGGGACTGGCCCAGTCCCGCTTGCGAGAGCTGCTTGTTAAAGCTTTTAGGAATTTCCCGAGCCAGTTGTTAAACATGGCCATTATCAAAAATTGAGGCCGGGCGAGGTGGCTCACGCCTGTAATCCTAGCTCTCTGGGAGGCCGACGCGGGCGGATTGCTTGAGGTCAGGAGTTCGAAACCAGCCTGAGCAAGAGCGAGACCCTGTCTCTACTATAAAGAAATTAATTGGCCAACTAATATATATAGAAAAAATTAGCCGGGCATGGTGGCGGTGCATGCCTGAGGTCCCAGCTACTCGGGAGGTTGAGGCAGCAGGATTGCTTGAGCCCAGGAGTTTGAGGTTGCTGTGAGCTAGGCTGACGCCACAGCACTCACTCTAGCCTGGGCAACAAAGCGAGACTCTGTCTGAAAACAAAAACAAAACACTTATTTCATTAGGATAATGGGTTTGCCGCAAGAATTTCAGACTCACAAAGCTATTTCTCCTGTTGACATTTCAACAATAAAGGCATATATGTTTGTACATTCGTAAAGAGTTATAAAACTATACATTACTGAGCAAATCTAGTGTTTTATTATATGTAATTTTTGTACAGTGCAATTTAGTTTTCCCATTATTACTTGACCCATCGTTTATTTCAAGGTAATTTGTACACACTTATCACTTTCTTGTGCCTATTATCTATTAACATAAACACACGAAGAAGCTGAGCTACAGCAACTTGTTTTTGCAGCAGATTCTTTTCTAAGTGGGGCATTAGACCTCTACTGCAATCACATGACAACCCAGGGCAAATAAAATTTCCTGCTGAATTAAACATATCACATTCAATTGCTTTGCAAAAACTTGCACTGCAAGAGAAGTCCCATATTAGTGACCAGGGAAGACCACGAGAGCCTTTGCCCCAAGGCATTTGGATGCCACCTGACATTTGAGCCCTTGTGGACAGCAGCTAAATCTCAAAAAATGCCAAAAGCCCACAAGAAACAAAACCCCAAGTGACATCAAACCCCTCTAAACTAAGGGCTAGTTAATTCCCTCTGACCTGGTTAATATCTGCCACTTTCCATGGGATGTGAGTTATTATGGCGGTGGTAGCTAAGATGTTTGGTCAGAAAGGGAATGTGGAATAGTTCAGAGCAAGGAGTTTGTGACTTTCATTTAAATTGTCCAGATGAAGCTCTAGTGTCTAGTGACAGCTGCAGTACTACTGCACAGCTCTTTGTTCTGCTCATGCTCTGTGCCCACTGAGAACAGGCATGGCTACTTCCGGGGTGTGTGTGAGTGTCGGGGGAAGGCATGTCTCTGCCTGGTCTCCTTGTCTTGGCTTCCCTAGGTGCCCATTCCCCTCCCCATTAAAGCCAGCAATGCCTCAAGCGTAGACCCACGTGGCATCCAAAGCTCTGGGCGGGCCAGAGATTTGAGTTCTAGAGAATAAAGCCACAGGGCCAGGGAGCACCTACCTTTCAATCCCCGTAGACTATTAAGACCTCCCTGCAAGCCCAAAGCTGATGAAAAGTTGTAATGAAACAAATACAAGGGAACTTGCAAGTTGCATCATGCTTTATATCCTTCATAGCCCTTATTCATCTTCAAACAAACCCCGAGAAGTGGGTTTTAAAAATGATTATATTATCGGGCACAGTGGCCCACACCTGTAGTCTCAGCTACTTGGGAGGCCGACGAGGTGAGAGGATCGCTTGAGCCCAGGAGTTTGAGGCTGGACTCTGCAACATAGTGAGACCCCATCTCTTAAAAAAAGTTATTATATTATTATTATCCTTATTATACAGGTGAGGATACCAAGATGTAGAAAGATGAAGTGACAGGTATATGGTGGCTCAGAGGAGGCACATGGCTCGGTAAATATTTGATGAATGAAACAAAATGCAACCAACAAAGGAAGCAGGACTCACATCCCATTCTTGTAACTGCGAGTCCCTGCTCCCTGCACTCTGCCACGCTGCCTTTTGTGAGCTTTTCTGCAGCTCCCACGCACCCTGGGTGGGTAAGCCTTGTCTATGCCCGGGAGAGCAGGGATCAAGCTTTCAAATATCACCTCTCTGTTCCGCAGATGTGAAATTTACGTCTTGAGACTCCAAGAAGGAAAATAATGGCATTTTATTTCACTGGCTCTTAAAAATACGTTCTTGTTCCAAAAAGGTTGAATCTATAAACATTACTGGAAATGTGGGAACGGATGCCAGGAATTCCTAAGCCCCATGTCTGCCTGGGCCAGGGGATGGCTGCTGCTCCCGGAGAGTGTGGGGTGAGAAATATTGCTATTGGACACTCAGGGGAAATTTTGCGCCCCTTGAAAATATGACTCCGTTAGGAGAGTCTTGACAAGAGGCCCACAGGAGGCAGCATTTAAGTTTTTCTATCGACCGCTCCTTTGTGGCGTGGCCAGAAGCCCTACCACCGAACGCTTGCAACGGTTTTCTGTTTCCCCTACTTCTAGTGGGATTGATCTCTGGAGTATCTTGAAATTTCCTGAAGTTGTCCTCCCATGAAATGGACCGCAGGATTAAAAAGGGCAACAGACATTTCCAGTCGGGGTTTTAATGCTTCCAGTAATGAACTGCAGGTGGATGATGTGCATTTCAGTTATAGGAGGGCAAATTACAAAAAAAGCACACTTGATTGGCAAATCCAGCGTTCCTATGAGGTCGGAGCAAAGGTGGATGAGTGAAGTAGTTTATATGATTCTTGCTCAACCTGCCCTCTTTCCTTGGGAATCGGGAAAGATTTTTAAATTGAATCAGACTTTTCCAAAGCTATACCAAGGGACTGCAGGATAATGATTCCCTCTGCATGTCTCTCAGTGTTTCTAAGAGAATGATAATAATGGCGACGACAACAGCAGCTCTACCATGTGCACAAAAATTGTGCAGGGTTAAAGAATCCAGTTGGGGTGGTAATTAATTTAGTGAAGTTTTCATGCTCTATTTAAAAATAACTGATAGAACCTAAAATAAACCGATAAAGACTTTCCTGAATTAACTTGAGGTGCTAATTACATCATTTGATTTTATCCGTATTACATGATCCAAAAGAAATAATTGCTTATGCTAATTATGTCTGTAAAGAAAAAGTGCATTGAGAGAGAGGGGTGGGGAGAGAGAAAGGAAAGATAAACCCAGAATGGGAAAGCCCAGGAAAGAAAGACCATGGTAATCTTGTTTTTACAGATTGGTAAATTCAAGAGGTGACCGTTTGAACCTTGGATGTATACAGGAATCTTCATGTTTATGGAAAAGTACAAGCTTGGGATTCCAAAATTCTCTGCTTGCTCCCAAAACCTCCCTTTTGGAATAAATGCAATTCATGCCTTCTTGGCAAAGAGGAGAAGCTGTTAAATTTAGGTAACCACGAGGCTGCTGAAATGCCATGCCCAAGGTCTCCAGCCACGTAAGAAACTTTTAATTTTCACCTTCGTGTGTTTTACAAAATAAATATTAAGGAAAAGCTCAGCCCTATGACCAAGGTACTGTTTCTTAAGGAATGTTTGCACAGCAAATTTAGGTGTACACAAAGGAGGTTGGCCAAATTCTTATAGCGACTGGATTTAGTGTGCTTAACAATAACACTTTACATACAACAGACAGGAAATCTTACTGGTTGGTAGGTGGATGTGGACGTGTCCTCCCCTTCAGCCACAGCCACTCTCCAAGACAGCATCATATGCGAGTGGTCTTTAGATGCGATAAGACCTTAAAGAGGGACCCAAACACTGAGGGCTGCCAATGGAGCAGCTTCGGTTAAGACACAGTGTTCCTAAATTGCCCACTTTTGGCTGACAGATGCTCCCAGCTGGCTGATGTGCAAGTCTGTAGCTTGCAAAGTAGGCTGGAAAGATGGTTGTGCTTGCCAAAACCAAAGCAAGTAGGAAGCTAGCAGACAGAGCTCAGAGATTTGGTGCATCTTGTTGATTGCTTGCAATCCCCTGCCTCCTCTAGGACAATCAAACCGGGCCCTGGAGGGGTCGTGGCTGTTTTAGCGACGTTTATCCGACTGAATAGTGCAGTCTGGGTTACAGACTGAAAGTTCTGTTAACAGCATCCTTCCAATTCCCTTTCACATTTAATCTCCCCGGGCTTTGTTGTTGTCAATTAGACAACAAGTGCCTTCAGACCAGTGGTTTTCAAAATGTGGTCCCTAGATCAGTAGCATCAGCATCACCTGGAAACTTGGTAGAAACTGGTAATTTCTGGGGCCCTAGCCCAGACCTACTGAATCAGAACCTCTGAAATGGGCCAGCAAGCCCTCCAGGTGAGGCTGCTGCACAGTAGGGTTTGAGAACCACTGCTTTAGACCAGCCACTAAGGAAACCATGGCCGTTAGAACGAGTGGGATACAGCTCTGTACACAGAGCTGGGGAAAGAGGAAGGGAAGTGGGGAGAGAGCACCAGGGAGGGAGAGAGGGAGGCCTAATGACCTAATGATGCGAGCCATTCACTCTATCCATAGCCGTCTGTACGATAAAACTAGGGTGCTTTCCTATCTGTAGCCCAGATGAGGGAATGAGGTAAGACTTGCCAGGGGAAAAGGAATGCTGGAGAGAACATGGTCGAGTTCGCAAGAGCTTTGTGATCTTTAGAAGGAAGTTGCCAAGGCAGGACACACATCTAATTACGGGGCATGGAGGAGAATGGGTAGCTGCCCACCGACAGGAAGGAGCTCTTGTTTCTCTCCCAGAATGGGTCTGTTTTGTACACAAGTCTCCTCACCCTCACTGGAAACTTCTTCATTGTGCTAGAGACATGGAGGGAATGGAAAACGGATGTGGGCTTGAGGGGGAGAAGAGGTGAGAGAGTAGGCTGCAGTCAGTGGCCTGATACTGGGTTCAGCAGGCAGAACTACTCCACCACTGAGAATCACGCAGACTTGAAAGATTCCTTAAAAGTCACTAGTTCAGGCCAGGCGCGGTGGCTCACGCCTGTAATCCTAGCACTCTGGGAGGCCGAGGCGGGCAGATTGCTCAAGGTCAGGAGTTCAAAACCAGCCTGAGCGAGACCCCGTCTCTACCATAAAAATAGAAAGAAATTAATTGGCCAACTAATATATATAATATAAAAAAATCAGCCGGGCATGGTGGCTCGTGCCTGTAGTCCCAGCTACTCGGGAGGCTGAGGCAGGAGGATCGCTTAAGCCCAGGAGTCTGAGGTTGCTGTGAGCTAGGCTGACGCCATGGCACTCATTCTAGCCTAGGCAAGAAAGCGAGACTCTGTCTCAAAAAAAAAAAAAAAAAAAGTTACTAGTTCGGCCGGGCGTGGTGGCTCACGCCTGTAATCCTAGCACTCTGGGAGGCCAAGGCGGGAGGATCGCTCAAAATCAGGAGTTCGAAACCAGCCTGAGCAAGAGGGAGACCCCTTCTACTATAAATAGAAAGAAATTAATTGGCCAACTAAAAATATATACAAAAAAAATTAGCCGGCATGGTGGCGCATGCCTGTAGTCCCAGCTACTCGGGAGGCTGAGGCAGTAGGATTGCTTGAGCCCAGGTGTTTGAGGTTGCTGTGAGCCAGTCTGACGCCACGGGCAACCGAGTGAGACTCTGTCTCAAAGAAAAAAAAAAAGTCACTAGTTCAACCACCGTGAGATAATGGGTGTGTCTCATCATCGCCATCATCATCTCCATCAACTGAGCAGCTCTCACATGCCGTGCACCACGCTAGGTGTTTCCTGTGCATTATTTCTAGTCCTCCCAACAGCGCTGCAAGCTTGCTGGTATTGCGTCGGCGTGCAGACAAGGAAACGAGCGCAGAGAGGGTGAGCTGTGGGGCCGATGTTGTGCAGGGAACAGCAGCTGAAATAGGATTCTCTGCCGGGTTTCACCCTCCCTCATCTGACACTTGACACCATTGCTCTACCACATTCCAGCCTGGGGATTCCCGCCCACCTGCGCCTGAGTACTTCCGGGGACAACTCATCTTTGTGTTGCTAGAATGTTCTTTTACTGATGCCACAATCCACCCCCTGGCCGAGTGCATTCACTGGTCTTGCAGTTGGCCCTACTTCTATCCATGTGACTCCCCCTTTCACACTGATAGCTCTTCGAGTATCCACAGAGTTCCAGCAATCTTTACTTCCTCAGGCTAAAAAGCCTGGGTTCTTTTCGCCACTGTTCATTTTCTATTCTAGAAAGGCAGTGAGGCTCTCATTGCAAAGCTACAAAGATCCATGTTCTTAAACAAACATCCACATCTCATAGAATGCTGGGATGTTATTTTTTATTTTTTTGAGACAGAGTCTCACTCTGTTGCCCTGAGTAGAGTGTTGTGGCGTCAGCCTAGCTCACAGCAACCTCAAACTCCTGGCCTCAAGCGATCCTTCTGCCTCAGCCTCCTGAGTGGCTGGGACTACAGGCTTGCGCCGCCATGCCCGGCTAATTTTATATATATATATATATATATATATATATATATATATATATATATATATTAGGTGGCCAATTAATTTCTATTTTCAGTAGAGACAGGGTCTC
This sequence comes from Microcebus murinus, assembly GCF_040939455.1. NCBI lineage: Eukaryota > Metazoa > Chordata > Mammalia > Primates > Cheirogaleidae > Microcebus > Microcebus murinus. The sequence continues at coordinate 95,618,086 of NC_134109.1, forward strand.
GCTCTTGCTCAGGCTGGTCTTGAACTCCTGACCTTGAGCGATCCTCCCACCTCAGCCTCCCACAGTGCTAGGATTAAAGGCGTGAGCCACTGAGCCCGGCCTCAGGATGTTATTCTTAATGATGCTAAAGATTGAGCTGTTGTGTTTTTGCAACTGCAGGAGCAGATGGACATAAGTCAAACCCCCATTCTTCCTCAACTGTGTGGGGAGCTCCTCAAAGAGCAAAAATGGTCACAGAGTAACTGAACCCCGGGGATGAAGGGGAGCCCTCTTCTGATGTTTCCAAGATGAGCTCTCCCCCGAGAATGAAACGAGCTGTGTGCTATCAACTGGGCTGCGTGTTTAGAAATGCAAGCCAAGGCCCCACAGCCCTGGGTCCTGGATTACAGGGTTTGGCTGGCAAACTGAACTTTAGAACCGTGCACCGACAGCCCAAAGACATCCCTGAACGCTTAGTGTTATTGATGTCGATGGAGCTGGTCAGTTGCACCCAGAGGATGTGGGAATCTTACCCGGCAGCTCCCTGGTCCGGGACCTTGAGGAAATCCAGGCTCTCCGGGGTCTGTGACACTCGGTCTGAGCCAGTGGACTGCTGTCGCGGCAAGGGTGGGCGGGCCATGGAGGTGTGCAGGCCTCTCTGATTGGATCTCTGGTTTCCAGGAGCGTGAGGATGTGGCACAAATTGGTTTTTGATGACTCCATTCTGATGGTACCCTAGAGAGAAGAATGGAGAAGAAAACCAAGCTTAAATTTCCTGATCCTTTTCCAAAAGACTCTCCAGATTTCTTCCATTAGCCAAGGGCAGGTTACTTAACTTATCTGAACCTCAGTTTCCCCATATGAAAAAATGAAGGGCATTGTTGCTAATATACTGTGATGATTAGTGCTAACATACTGTTTTCCCTCCAGCTTCAGTGAGGTGTAATTGACAAATAAAACTGTGTATATTTAATGTGTACAATGCCATAGAGTCAATACATGGTAAACTGCCCAAGAAGTGCAGGGAACATAGCAGATGCTCAGCACACGCTTGCTGAACTTGACAGTAGACTCCCCAGATGTTCAGGGTTCCAAAGCCACCCCGTCAAGGAAAGGTAAGCTTGCAGCTAGTCGGCAGGCACATTTTTGTTTTTTTTTTCTTTGAGACAGAGTCTCGTTTTGTTGCCCAGGTTAGAGTGAGTGCCATGGCGTCAGCCTAGCTCACAGCAACCTCAAACTCCTGGGCTCGAGCAATCCTCCTGCCTCAGCCTCCGGAGTAGCTGGGACTACAGGCACGAGCCACCATGCCCGGCTGATTTTTATATTATATATATTAGTTGGCCAATTAATTTCTTTCTATTTTATAGTAGAGACGGGGTCTCGTTCTTGCTCAGGCTGGTTTCGAACTCCTGACCTCAAGTAATCCACCTGCCTTGGCCTCCCAGAGTGCTAGGATTATAGGTGTGAGTTGTTGCGCCCGGCCGGCAGGCACATTTTTGGCTCTAAGAAAAATGACAAGGGCTGGCAGGCAGCTGTTTAAACAACTGGACACCCATTTTCAAGCGGTCAGTCTGGACGCCTTGGCAGGAGCTCGTTGCGTGAGGTGGGGGGGGCGCCACCCAGCAAGGGCAACGCAACCCCCGGCCGAACCCGCCCAGGTGCAGCAAGCTCTCTCGGCCAAACAGCGATGTCAAGCCAAGGCCACAGTAGCAGCAGGTGAGTAATGGACTATGGTGATGGGCTCCAAACCACGGGTCTCGGCCAAAAGGGGCATTATCATTCCATGCTACGCGTGAAAAGGCCTTTGTCTCTTCTTCCACTGACAGATGTGGGCAGAGTGGGCAAGAAGATCAAGACTCTCCAAGGCCCGCTCTGGTGAGCTGCACCAATGAACCTGTTACAACCAGACTAAGAGGACTCTCTGGTACCACTGGGACGACCCTTAAGGTTTATAAGACGGACTAGAGGTTCAGTTCCGGCTCTGCTTCTTATAGCTGCCCAGAACTTGAGCAAGATACTTGGCTGGCTCGTCACCTTGCGCAGTTCCCCTTGGTCAGTGGGCTGCTCATGGGCTCCCCACAGTGTCTGGGACGGGGCAGGGCAGTGAGACCCCACTTGCAGCCCAGGAAAGGAGAGGGCATCTAAGAGTGGGACACGCCCTGGGGCAGTGACACTAGAACTGGGGTCCCCAGATGGGCCGTGCCACCTGCTACTGGAGACCCAGCAGCCCAGGGTAAGTTCAGATTTGATTGTGAGCATTTAGAAGTGTTCACAGCAGTTGGACAGACATATTTCATGTCTGTTGAATCTAACACCAAGAAATTTTGGCTTATATTTTGTATGTTTTACACATTCCATTCTTCTACTAAGGCATTTTAATTATATTTTGCAAAAGTAGGGCTTATAATGGACTGGGAATTAAAAACAAAACAAAACAAAAAACTCTAAAAACAAAAAACCCTGATCTTTCACCACAGATAGTTTGAGAAGTGCTGATCTAATGGATCCAGGTCCAAGGCTCATTTTATCGATGGGGAAACTGTTACTTAGAGAGCTTGGGAGCCATGTTCAAGGGCGGAAACTTTGTGGCCTGATTTGGTCTGAGGCTACTTTGGCCAACCTAGCTGGGGCCAATGGGCTTTTCAGGTGGTCCTGGCCACAGTCCTGCAAGAGGCATCCAGCACATAAGCAGTAATACAATACTACATCGCTTTTCTTAGGTTCCTCTGTGCTTGGATTTTCTTCAAGGATAAACGAAGAGGGGAGGAGATATAGGTAAGCCAAGGCAGGATGGGGACCCCAAAAGAGGTTTCTCACTGCTGGGCACCCCTGTTCACATTTCAGCATACAACTGTGAGACTCCAGAGAAGGAGACTAAAGAAATGCATTTTATTCCTTATCTTGGACATCAGTACAAACAGGAGTCTCTTGTCTGGGATGATTTGAGCCGAGTGACTTGACTCAAACATTCCGGGAGCAGTTTCTATGAACTGAATTTTGGGAGGGACGGAAGAACGTTTTGTGAATTTTGAAAGTGCCCTTCAAACACCGAACACACTCGAAGTGGCAAAAGTCTTAAATTCAGGTGTAGAGTGTATTGATCTGCAAGTTATATTGTTATTATTAAAAATGAGAAATATGAAACACAAGGGTGACCCTTGTGACAATTTTGTGATCCCCTTGGATTTTACTTTATTTTTAACAGCATGTCCCCTTGGGTCCTTCCTAAGAATGGATTTTTTTTTAATTCATGCATTAGCTGTCAAGTAGTTATAAAATATTGCATAGTAGCCCCCTGCCCACGCTGCCCATGGTTTCAGTTACCTGTGGTCAACTGCGGTCCAAAAGTATTAAATGGAAAATTCCAGAAGTAAACAATTCCTAAGTTTTAAATTGTGTGCTGTCCGGCTCTGTCCCACCCAGGGCATGAATCACCCCTTTGTCCAGCTTATTCCCCTGCGGACATTCCCCGCCCGTTAGTCACTCAGTAGCCGGCTCGGTTATCAGATCCACTGTCATGGTGTCACGGTGCTTGTGCTCAAGGCACCCTTATTTTACTTCATCACGGCCCCAACGTGCAAGAGGAGAGATGCTGGCGATTCAGATATGCCACAGAGAAGCCATCAAGTGCATCCTTTAAGTGGCAAGGTGACAGTTCTCAACTTAATAAGGAAAGAACAAACCTGCATGCTGAGGTTGCTAAGATCTACAGCAAGAACAGAGCTTCTCTCTATAAAACCGTGAAGCAGGAAAAAGAAATTTCTAGTAGCTTTGCTGTCGCACCTCAAACTGCAAAGGTATATATAGTACAAAGGGTGCTCTCTGCAGTTTTAGGCATCCACTGGGGGTCTTGGAAGGTGTCCCCCAAGGATAAAGGGGGATACCTTGGGGGACAGATGTACATCTGGCACTGAAATGGCCCATGTCTGACTGATCTGTGTGCATTTATTAGCTGATGGGTTTCTTCCCAAACATATTTTATAAGCTAGGATCTAGATTTAGTGGTCCAGACTGTGGTGCATGCTTGGCTTACCTGGGGGCAGAGGGGCGGCTCTCATTGGGTAGTTGGCATTTTGAGTCCCACTGGAATAACCTCTGTGTTGGGTGGTGTTCCTTCTGGTAGGGCCTTGAAATAAGGAAGCAAAGCAAAGTTAAAATAAGTGCTATTTTATGGCATCAGGTTTTATGGCTCCTGATGGTTCTTTGCATATGGAAAACTTTTGAGAAGTTTGGAGTCCAGGTCCCAGGAGGATTGCAGGAGACTGGCTGCAGTGCGAAAGGGACAGTCCTGTCACGGTAGCTATTGGTGGGAGGGTGGGATTGGGGCATATGTTTATAGAGGTGCAGTTTTTTTTTTTTTTTTGAGACAGAGTCTCACTTTGTTGCCCAGGCTAGAGTGAGTGCCATGGCGTCAGCCTGGCTCACAGCAACCTCAATCTCCGGGGCTCAGAGTTCCTACTGCCTCAGCCTCCCGAGTAGCTGGGACTACAGGCATGCGCCACCATGCCCGGCTAATTTTTTGTATATATATTTTTAGTTGGTCAATTAATTTATTTCTATTTTTGGTAGAGACGGGGTCTCGCTCAGGCTGGTTTCGAACTCCTGACCTTGAGCAATCCGCCTGCCTCGGCCTCCCAAAGTGCTAGGATTACAGGCGTGAGCCACCACGCCCGGCCAGAGGTGCAGTTTTGATACGTTAAAAACAGTGGCTTTTCAAAAATGTATTGATAATCTTACAAAGCATTTCTATTTTTGCAGACTTTCAAAAAGAGACAGATGGAACATTTTAATGTTTCCACTCATGTTCTAAACACTGCAAAGGAGCTGAGCAGGTGATGGCTGCGTATCATCTGCTTCGGGATGAAGCACATTCCAGCAATGACTGCACGTCCGCCTAGGGCAAGAGTCTGTGGTCTACAGTCTTCCAGTTAAACACAGAGGGCAGAAGCGAACTTGTCCCTGTGATACAGACATGAAAGAGTTTGAAACAAGCGAGGGCCAAATGGAACATCACTGTGGGCCAGAGTTAGGTCTGGGTGGCAAGGCCATGGGGGGCAAGGGCAGATGAGATCTTTGCAGAGACACATGTCTTGGGTAGGAAAACAATAAATACGGTCTGGGACAGGAAGGAGGGTAGGATTAATTAGTTGCAAGAAGGGTGTAGAGGGAACTTCTTGTAAAGAGGAGAGAAGACGAGTGGAGAAGGGTAGGAAGTGACAAGGCATGTGTAGACACAGCAAAGGAGCTGGGGCTCCATATCCCAGGGAAGGTGCTGGGCAAACTCACCGTGTGGGCCCAGGGACAGTGGGAAGTGGCTTGGTATGCACCCCGCCCCTCTCCCAAGCAAGACCTAATGAAACACCCTACTGGGCAACGTTCCACTGTGGGGGCCTACTGCAGTTGCCCGCACACATCCTGCTGGTTTCTCTGCAGCCCGTCTTTGCCCGGCTCTGTGCCCTGGTCCTTTTCCTGGGTTCCCTACTTCCCTTAACCCTGCCCACATTCTTTTAATTAAACACTTCTGTACGAGCGTCGACTATAGTTGATAGCCACAGATGAACGCGCATGGCCGAGTATCGACTTTAGCCAACAGCCGTGATATGAAGGCGCACAGCCGAGAGTCAACATTAGCGTTAATAACAAAACTTCCATGACAGTACTCCGAATCGAGGCAATACAACCCTTGTACTGCATCAGAAAATCTCATGCGTTTTAGAGAAAGACATTTTCCAGCACCTTAAAATAGTGATAAAACAAAAAGGAAAAATCCATTAAGAAGATGTATTATATGCTCAAAAAATAATAAAAGGCATAGTACTAGATACTATTATAAACAATGTAATGTTGGCCTATGTGTAGCCACATGCCTCAAAATTTATCATACTAAAGAATAAAATTGTGGCTCACGCCTGTAATCCTAGCTCTCTGGGAGGCCGAGACGGGCGGATTGCTCGAGGTCAGGAGTTCGAAACCTGAGCAAGAGCGAGACCCCGTCTCTACTATATATAGAAAGAAATTAATTGGCCAACTAAAAATATATACAAAAAATTAGCCGGGCATGGTGGCGCATGCCTGTAGTCCCAGCTACTTGGGAGGCTGAGGCAGGAGGATCGCTTGAGACTGGGAGTTTGAGGTTGCTGTGAGCTAGGCTGAAGCCACGGCACTCACTCTAGCCTGGGCAACAAAGTGAGACTCTGTCTCAAAAAAAAAAAAAAAAAAAAAAAAAAAGAATAAAATTTACTGTAATATTTAAAAACTTGCCTTATTTCATTATGATATGAATGAAATCAAACTATGATTTTGAATTGACTTTTCTAATTTTTCATTTATCAAAATAAAATTGTGAACATTTAAAAATAATGTAATAGGCAGGGCGCGGTGGCTCCCACCTGTAATCCTAGCACTCTGGGAGGCCGAGGCGGGCGGATTGCTCAAGGTCAGGAGTTTGAAACCAGCCTGAGCAAGAGCGAGACCCCGTCTCTACTATAAATAGAAAGTAATTAATTGGCCAACTAATATATATAGAAAAATTAGCTGGGCATGGTATAATCCCAGCTACTCGGGAGGCTGAGGCAGCAGGATTGCTTGAGCCCAGGAGTTTGAGGTTGCTGTGAGCTAGGCTGACGCCAAGGCACTCACTCTAGCCTGGGCAACAAAGTGAGACTCTGTCTCAAAAATAATAATAATAGTAACGTAATAAAAACATATATGTACATGTTACCTATTCTGATTTACATCACAAGTAAAGCTGCCTGTAAACTAAAACAAGCTTTCAGTGCTTTAAAGCTTTCCTCATCACACAAGAGCAAAACGGATTGGTTGTCAATGCACAGCACAAACTATCGTGTGGACTGAGTGCCGGCTGTGGACAAGTTTTGCGGCCGGTGAGCACCGTACCAAAGTGGTTAAATATCCCTTCAAAATTCCCACTGATGCCGGGTGTGGTGGCTCACGCCTATAATCCTAGTACTTTGGGAGGCCAAGGGGTGATGATTGTTTGAGGCTGGGAGTCTGAGGCCAGAACAACATAATGAGATCCCCATCTCTACAAAAATAAAAAAATAAGCCATGCTTGGTGACATGTGCCTGTAATCCCAGGTACTTGGGAGGCTGAGGCAGGAGGATCGCTTCAGCCAAGGATTTGGAGGCTGCAGTAAGCTATGATGACACCACTGCACTCCAGCCTGGGTGACAGAGCAAGACCCTGTCTAAAAAAAATAAAAAATCCCACTGAAATGTACTGTCTGTTTTCTGCAACTAAGTAGCAACTGATGTACACACATATACCAACACTTTCTGAGTATGTAAAGGTAAAGGTATGGTAGCATTTATCTGTATTATAGTAGGTCATTAAATATGAAATGTCCAATTTCAAATCAAAAGTGTAGTTTGTTATATCTCAAACAAGAAGCAGTGCAATTAAGCAAAGTATGCGCCTAAACTATCAACACAGTTTTGCCGTCTTAACGGCAGCTTTTTATACCAGCAGTGAAGGTGCCTTGAGAGCTAGTGGTGATGAAATTGCAAAAGATGTTTTCCACAGCTTGTTGAGAATTGAATATTTTTCCTTGAAAGAAGCGGTCCAGAGCCTGAAAATCGTGGTAGTCAGTGGGTGCAAGGTCTGGTGAATACGGCGGATGACAGAGAGTTTCCAGGTCCAGCCTCTGGAGTTTAAGCAGCATTGTTTGTGCAACATGTGGTCTAGCGTTGTCTTGCAAGAGGATTGTCCTGTCTTTGTTGATCCATCTTGGCTGCTTAATTGCAAGCATCTTCGTCATTTCATCCAGTTGGTTGAAGTAGACATTTGCTGTAATCGATTAACCAGGTTTCATGAAGCTGGAGAGGATAATACCAGTGCTGGACCACCAGATACTACTAGCTTTTTTTGATGAATATTTGCTTTGGCATTTCATCTTTATCCAACCTTTGTGCCGAATACTTTCGATTGTCAAAAAGAATCCACTTTTCATCACATGTAACAATAAGGTGTAGAAATGGTTCACCTTTATGTCGTGACAGCAAAGAAAGGCAAACTTTGAGACAATTGCTCTTCTGAAGCTCATTTAATTCATATTGAACCCATCTCTACCCAGCTTCTTCACCTTGCTGATTTGTTTCAAAAGGTCCAATATTGTTGGAATAGTAACATCAAACCTTGCTACTAATTCACACATAGGTTGAGATGGATTCATTTCCACTATAGGTTTCAGCTCATCATTATCCACTTTGGTCTCAGGTCACCCTCATGGCTCATCCTCAAGACTAAAATTACCAGAACGGAACTTCTTAAACCATCGATATACTGTGTGTTCATCAGATATATCCTTCCCAAACACTTCGCTGATATTTCAACTTGTCTGCACAGCATTGATGGAAATCATATTCGAAAATAACAGGAATTTTTAACTTGTCCGTGGTTTCACAAAAATCACTCTAGAAAAACTTTGAAAGATAATCACAAGACAAACCATGCATCTGAAAGACTAAGGATGTACCTCACAATAAAAATAAAACAGTAAGTATCAAGGTGAAATGTCAGAGATAACAATTGTCGAATTTAGTACTTAAGGAACTTGGACATTTCATACTTAATAATCCAATTACCATGTGAGAGTACATGTCAATGTGTACCTTTGTAGATGGATTTGATGAAGGCCTGTTTTATATATGGCTTACTCTTCATTGATCATACACAGGTTAAATATTAGAAGATATCTACATTATATAAATATATAGCATATATGGTTATTCTATGCTGTATACTATAAATATAAGTTTATAAACATCATAAATAGAAAAAAGAACCAAACGCTAGTGCTGGGGTCAGACTGGAGTTCTAGTTATTAATACTCTGTGTGTGCATGTGTCTTCTAATGAGGCTCTCTAAAAAGGAAGGCAGAGATCTTAGATTTGATTCACAGTGGCACTGTGAAACCAGGCAGAGAGTTGGTAAATGTGGTCAATTTCTTTAAAATTGGCACAGAGCAAAATGTCCATATTGTGGACAAGATCTGACTGGAAAGGGCTGGGGAATTTGAAGCTAACTAATCTTGATTTGTTTTAAACCCAATATCATAGTGCCAAGTGTACTGCACATAAGTACTCAACCATTCAGAAAGTTGTTTTTTTTTTGAAACAGAGTCTCACTCTGTTGCTCAGGCTATAGAGTGCCGTGGCGTCAGCCTAGCTCACAGCAACCTCAAACTCCTGAGCTCAAGCAATCCTTCTGCCTCAGTCTCCCCAGTAGCTGGGATTACAGGCATGCGCCACCACGCCCGGCTAATTTTTTCTATATATTTTTAGTTGGCCAATTAATTTCTTTCTATTTTTAATAGAGACGGCGTCTCGCTCTTGCTCAGGCTGATCTCGAACTCCTGACCTTGAGTGATCCGCCCGCCTCGGCCTCCCAGAGTGCTAGGATTACAGATGTGAGCCACCGTGCCCGGCCCATTCAGAAAGTTTTAACCTGCCCATTTTCCCTGGTGTAGCTTTAGTTGAATGTTTTACTCCCAAGCCCAGGAAGCAGTCGATGTTCTGACTCTCGGCCCCCAGATCTGGGCACATGTTCTCAGCGTTCGGGCAGAAGGGTGGCGTGGCGTGGCGTGGCGGCTCCGCCAGTGGCCCCGGTGAACACTTACGGGAGTTCTTGGGCAGCCCGGGTCCGATGCTGACCTGCAGCACTTTGTTACTCGGCTTGAGGACAGCCAGGTCCCCGAAGCCTTGGTGGAACTGCACTTGCCGGGAACCCCCTGCGCTCCAGGGACCCCAGTTCTCCTTTTTCAACTTCAGTTCGAGCCTGCAAAAAAGCACATGGGTTGGAATTAACCAGTGGAATGAACCGGTGAGAAAGTGGCGCTCACAGACCCAACCATGCAGTTCTGCCGCCGGCAAACTCGCTGTAAAATTCGGCAAGACGCATAACCTAAACCGGACGTAGGGTCTGGGGGTGGGCATAGAGCCCAGGGTGTGGCACTCCGCTGGGGGACACCATGAGAAACCAAGGAGTGAGGGGGGCACCCCACTAATGTGCTGACGTCACTCTGTCAGGTGGCCTCAGGGGCAACTGCTGGGGGGGGGTGTCGGTGGACAGAAGGAAGGGAACAGTCCAGGTGACACCTGCTGTGCTGTGTCACTGAGCTGCCAGCTGTTTTCCCTGTCCCGTGTCTGTGGGGGACTCAGAGATGCCAGACACAAGACAGCTGAGGACCCTTGGTGCAGAATATGGCAGTTAATTAATTAAGTTCTATTCTTCCACCATCGTGCTTCACCCAGGGACAGAAAAAGACAAACACTAGCAACCAAAATCCAAACGGGAGGCAGGTTTACCCACAGTCCCCAGCCAGTTTTCATTTTTCCAGATCGCCTTTGCGCCTACATCATGCAATGCATATTCTGTTCTTTTCTTTTTGAGACAGAGTCTCGCTTTGGTGCCCGGGCTAGAGTGCCGTGGCGTCAGCCTGGCTCACAGCAACCTCAAACTCCTGGGCTCAAGCGATCCTCCTGCCTCAGCCTCCCAAGTAGCTGGGACTACAGGCATGCACCACCATGCCCGGCTAATTTTTTCTATATATTTTTAGTTCTCCAGCTAATTTCTTTCTATTTTTAGTAGAGACGGGGTCTCACTCTTGTTCAGGCTGGTTTCGAACTCCTGACCTTGAGCGATCCTCCCGCCTCGGCCTCCCAGAGTGCTAGGATTACAGGCGTGAGCCCCCGCACCCAGCCCCCATATTCTGTTCTTTAAACTTCTATTTTGTCAGTTGTAAGAAAGAAAAATCGTAATTTTTAAAACTTTTTAAATTTTAAGCTTAAATTTTTTAAAGCTTCGTATTGTAAGTTTCCCTCAGCATAGCATTAGGGCTTTATCTTGGCCTCATTCTTGTGAGTAGGGAGAGATGGAGAATATTTCCATGTCACTGTCCAGGGAATATAAGAAGAAAAACTAAATAACGCTCACTCAGCAAATATGAGATTAGAAGCTCAACAGTCTGCCAGTATCTGGTCCTCATCAGACTGTGTTGCCAAGACAAACGAAGATGAGCCAAGACACAATGCACTGGCCACCCACAGCCTTCAGGTCCCCAAATGCTCCACCAATAGCTTTTATTATGCATCGATTTGGGGAATTTAAGCTTCCATTCCTGTCACTTTCATCTGCTTCCAGCAGGACTCTACTCCTGTCTGTTCTGCTGCATAAAATACTCTTTTATTGGTGACATGTAAAAATCTGCCTTTCCCTGCCTCATTTTGGTGATTTTTGTCCAAATGACAAAATATATGAAATTCACTCTATGAAGTCATTATTTCACAAAAACACAAAGTGACCTTTTCAAAGTCTGGGACAACCATCCAGACTATCTTCTGCACGCTCCAAGATTCTTCTGGGGAAGCTGAGGCACCCAGGGCTGGAGCCATCAGACCCACCTCCCCATCCCCCTGGCCTGAACCCCAGGGTTGAGATTATGGGCCCCTGTGAGTTTCGTGCAAGTGTTTGAGCCCCAGATGCGGACTTACGTATTGCTGAATTTCAGAGGTAGTTGCTTCTGTGTTTTTTCCTCATAACGCTTTGCTAAGAGGCTTAAGAATTCAGTTTTGAAGACAGATTCAAGCAAACTGTCGTACTCTTGCTCATGGAGAATAAAAATGTCATCTTGCATAGTGCTGTAAAGAGATTGGACAAATTTAATAAGGTTGCGCTTTTGTTTTTTCTATTCACTTTTTTTTACCCTGCAAGACAGTGGTAGGCTTCTGTAGTCTTTCTCCTATAAGTGATAATCGTTAAAACAAAACACAGCCACAGAGAATTTCATAATGAGATGGGAAACGCATAATCAAAATACTTCTTCCACGTAATCTTTAAAAGCAGGAATTTAAGGACAATTTAGGCCATATTTAAAAAATCCATTTTCAAATTCAACGTCTATATTTTTAAGATCATAAAAACAAAGAATGTTATGAATAAAATGTAACTGAAAAGGAACAATTCCACACTAAGTTCCAAGTTAGCTGAATTTATGGTATGGTTGTAGCTGTTGGAAAACATGTGAACTTGAGGAATTATAAGCTCGGTGATCGAGAGGGAAGCCAACATCCTGGACTTCACATGCACTTGTTAAGAACCTTCTGGCAAACGGTGCTCTGCTTATACTGCATGCCAGGTGCTGCTAGAATATACAGACTCATCAAAGTGCAGAGATACACCAGCCAGAGGGACAAACGGCAGGCAAGCACACATCGTCACCTTCACGCTAATGAATTCTGTCGGACAAGGAATGAACACACCTTTCCAGAAACTGCATGTTTGGGCAGCATAGGACTGTGGAGAAATTCATGCTTGGTTGGAGGGGAGGGGATGTTAGGAGCTACAGAGAGGATGGAAGAGAGGGGCTGAGGCGAGGCCAGTCCTTAGGAAATGCTTCTTGGCAGGGGGAGGTCGATTCCACACAGTTTGTCTCCACACCTGCTGGACTTTGCGGAAAGAGACAATGCACACACATCTAACAGACTCCAGCTGTTAGATGCATCACTCAGTTGAATGAGGCTACCACGCCAAAGCTTCCAGAACATACAAGTGTACAAGTATCTCCACCTACTGCTGCCCCATAACTAAGACGACCCTTTAAAGAATGATGTTTCATTCGGGATTGTAGGTGTTTTCCAGGTGTTAAAAACAAATCAGAGGCCAGGTGCGGTGGCTCACGCCTGTAATCCTAGCACTCTGGGAGGCCGAGGTGGGAGGATGCCTTGGAGTCAGGAGTTCGAGACCAACCTGAGCAAGAGCAAGACCCTGTCGTCTCTATTAAACAATAGAAAATAAGCTGGACATGGTGGTGGGAACCTGTAATCCCAGCTACTTGGGAAGCTGAGGCAGGAAGATTGCTTGAGCCCAGGAGTTTGAGGTTGCTGTGAGCTAGGCTGACGCCACGGCACTTTAGCTTGGGCAACAGAGCCAGACTCTGTCTCAAAAAAATATAAAAATAAAAAACCAAATTAGATGAACCTGTTTCAATGAATTGACCATGGTAATATTTTACTCTCTCCAAGGGCAGGAAATGCCAAAGAGACAGTTCTTTTAACACCCAGAGCCTAGCTGCTGTGCACAGGAGCTGTGTTCTGCTCCCAGGGCTCTAGGTGTCTCTGCCCCAGTGTGGCTGTGACAAAGCCAGATGACAAGGTGAGCGGATCATAGGCAGGACTGGGGCGTGGGGAATCTTTGAGGCCCAGATTCTTCTTCCATGTAGCATGCTACGGTGTCTCCGTTTAGCCCCATTAATAATGCCAACGTAGGGGCTGGGCAACTCCTGGGGTTTTCCTTGAGCAGGGAGAGCCTTGGTGGACTGTCCCAGGTTGTCAGGAACCTTCTCTCTCTGGGCTGAGGCAGGGAGCTAGTGACAGGCAGGGAGCTATGGAGCCAATAGCTGCAGCCACAGCGTCTACTGTGGTCTGAATGTGCCCCTCCTCATACATTGAAACCTAATCATCAGTGTGTTGGTATTAAGGTGTGTGGCCTTTAGGAGGTTAGTCACGCGGGTGAAGCCCTCCTGAGTGGATCAGTGACCTTATAGAAGAGGCATGAGAGGCCAGGTCACCATTGCTGCCACATGAGGATACAGCAAGCTGCCATCTATGAGGAAGACGGCCTCCACCAGACCCCCAATCTGCCTGCACCTTGATCTTGGACTTTCCAGTCTTGACAAATGTAAGAAACAATTTTCTGTTGTTTATCAATTATCCGGTCTCAGGCATTTTGTTCTAGCAGCAGGACAAGCTGGCTAAGACAGCTTCTGTGCCTGAAACCTCAACCTCTGGCTTCCCGGAGGAAAGAGGCTTGGTAACGAATGCACAGGAGAAAAAACAGGGTCTAAGGTAGGAACAGGGCACAGCCGATGTGTGGGTGCAGAGTGGCAGCACCCACAAAGCACAGGGGCGGACCGGAGTCGACTAGGAGCAAGACACGAGCGTCCGGGGACAGGAGCTTGGCCCTTTCACGGCCAAGCTGTGTACTGAAGCAGCGTGAGCCAGAGAGCTCCCCTTAGACACGAAGTCAGAGCACTTTGTGGGCGTTTTGGGATGAAGCGCAGCATTTATTCGGGCGGAGCACTTGGTCATTATTACTGCCTCAAAAGTTTAAACTTTCAAACATCCCTACAGCACGACCACGCTTCTTGCCCACCACTCTTGTGGTAGCTGAGTTATAGCATAAACCCTGACAAGCAGTGGTTTGAAGAACATGCTGTTTTCACCTCTGTCACTCCACAGGGTGTGCAAAAGCGATTCGAGGCCCGCGGGGCAGTTCTGCAGCACCAAGGAGACACGCAATTCAAAGCTCCAGCAGAGCTTATGTCAAAACTGCTCTCTCAAGTCATCTGGAATTAATAAAACCAAGGCGAAGCATCCTAGCACAGGTGTAAGAAGCTGCCAGGCTGGGCAGGGAGGGCACGCCGTGGAAAAGAGTGCGAGGGGGAGAACCACCTTTTGGCCCGTGGCTAAGGATTGAAACTCCCTCCCGCGTTAGTGGCTTCTCTCGAAGCGCTCTTTGACATGTCTGGACACGTCTGGCTGCCTGGCTGACCTTTCAGCAGGGTGGGGATTATTCAACAGGCCTCCACGAGCCCAACACAAGTAACTTTGAGTGTTTTAATGTGCTTAGATTTATTAGGAGTTTCATTACCATAAAGAAAACAAGCAAGGAGGCCAACACTTCAAGGCCAATTACCAGCGTGAATCTGGACATGAGAAGAGATGTGTTTGGACACTTTAGCCATCCCATTCAAAGTCCCCTCCACTCCAGCGGGCCAGGCGCCCTCGTTAGCAAAGCCATCTTCACCCAGGCCAGGGTTCCCTCTCGCCCCGCTCTCCCCAGCCCCTGCTCCTGGGCCCGAAAACAAAGCTTTTATGTTTATTTATTCTAAAAATCAGACTTATCTTTGGACTTCACCCCTGACTTCTTCGTGTGCTCAAGCTGCAATTCCTCGCATCGGATGTCTGCACTGTGCCCCGTGCAGAAAGATCCTCTGCTGGGCTCTGGCTTGGATCTGCACTTGTTTTTTAGACCCCGCTACTTTGTGGCTTATTGTATTGCTGACAACACTAGAAAATCTTGCTTTACTCTCTTAACCAATATATCCTCTTCACAAAAATGTTGGTTACAAAACACTGGGCAAAGTCCTAAAAGAGTTGTTTTTCTCTTTCTTTCTTTCTTTCTTTCTTTCTTTCTTTCTTTCTTTCTTTCTTTCTTTCTTTCTTTCTTTCTTTCTTTCTTTCTTTTCTTTCTTAATTTTATTTTTAATAAATTGCTGAAAAGGCAATTTCCAAGGTTAGCCCTGCCTTTCTAAAAGTTTTTCCTGATTGTGAAATATATGCTCCTTGTAGTAAACTGGAAGATACGGAGGTGAATGAAAAAGAAACCTTGGCCGGGCGAGGTGGCTCACGCCTGTAATCCTAGCACTCTGGGAGGCCCAGGCGGGAGGATCGCTCAAGATCAGGATTTCGAGACCAGCCTGAGCAAGAGTAAGACCTGTCTCTACTATAAATAGAAAGTAATTAATTGGCCAACTAAAAAAAAAAAAAATATATATATATAAAATTAGCCGGACATGGTGGTGCATGCCTATAGTCCCAGCTACTCAGGAGGCTGAGGCAGGGGGATTGTTTGAGCCCAGGAGTTTGAGGTTGCTGTGAGCTAGGCTGATGCCATGGCACTCACTCTAGCCTGGGCAACAAAGCGAGACTCTGTCTCAAAAAAAAAAAAGAACAAAAAGATGAAACCTTGCCCAGAACTCTACCACTCAGGGAAACCGGTGGCACTAGTTTGGGATCCTTCTTACCACCTCTAAGAAAGCCTGGCTACGCATGCCCGGCCTCGGCCCTGGCGTGTGCTGGTGCCCAGGGAAGTTTGCCCTGGTTCCCAGGTACAAGGGCCCACTGCCCTCTTTTGTGTCGCAGGAGTACCCTTGGCAAACACTCTGCACGCTTGTAACCTGCACGGCGCACGTGGATTCAGGTGACCGTTCTCCCTTCCAGAGCACGAGGCAGCTCCTTGAGGCAATAACTGTGCCTCCTTCACCTTTGAACCCCAGGGCTCCACACCAGGTGGGCACTCAGCCCAACAGTGCTGACAACACCCAGGTTCCCAGACCCCAAAAGCCACAGCAAGTCAAGATTTCAGAAATGCTTCGGTTCAGCAGAACAGGTCGTGAAAGGGGCTGTTCTTACTGCCAGGAAGTTTAAGGCATACAGGCAATAAAACACCGTAGGATGTCATGGCCCGGGGGCTGGAGCCTGTGTCTAAAGCACAGTCTTATAGGTTGTTTTTCTAATTACAGATAATAATTAGCAAGTCTGTTGACCCAGATAGGCGGCCCCGTAGCTTTCGGTCTTAGCCTTCTGGTGGTCAGAGGCTGGAATGAGCAGGAATATGAGAAGCCTCAGAGAGCCCCAAATATGAGAGTCCCTGGCACCAATCTTAACGCCTACAATAGGACAGCCAAGAACATGGGTCATTACACCTTGTGGCCACCCTTCTCGCAAACTAAGTTTTTCAAATAAGAAAGATGCCAGGTCAGTATGTGGACAAGAACCAGCTTTTGAAAGGTCCTTTGAAAACTGATGCATGAGGCTGGGCATGGTGGCTCACACCTGTAGTCCTAGCACTCTGGGAGGCTGAGATGGAAGGAATGCTTGAGGCCAGGAGTTCGAGACCAGCCTGTACAAGAGTGAGAACCTGTCTCTACAAAAAATAGAAAAATTAGCTGGGCGTGGCAGCATGCATCTGTAGTTCCAGCTACTCAGCAGGCTGAGTTAGGTGGATCGTTTGAGCTCAGGAGTTTGAGGTTGCAGTGAGCTATGATGATGCCACTGCACTCTAGCCTGGGTGACATAGTGGAGACTCTGTCTCAAAAAAACAAAAACAGAAAACAACTCCTCTCCCAATCCAAACAAACTGATGCATGGCCATCTGTCAACAGACACACCAAAACTCAGGAATCTGATACCCCAACTCTGTATTGGTGCGCAACCTCCTGACCTTCTTGCAGAAGCCACAGTGTTTTAGTCTAACTTTCATTCGATAAGGACTTTTCCTGTTCAAATTAACCTGGAGTCCCTTTCAGCAACCGTAGTCTTTATATATCTATGAGCTATTGGCTCTACTTTTACCTGCTGTGATCCTATTCTTTTTTCTTGTAAATAAAAGCTTTTATAAAATTTTTAACTATAATTCAACTAGACATATATCAGTATATTTACAAAAGGTAAAGACTCCTAAAAATTTAAAGCCCACTAGAGGATCAGAAAAACTTTTTATTATGGAAATTCCAAATATATAAAAAAGTAGAGTATTAGAATGAGCCACCACATGTCAACAAGTTTCAATAATTATCGATCCATGGGCGACCATATTTAGCTACAGCCCCACTTTGAAACGACTTTAAAATAACTTATTTTAAAGCAAAGTAAAAATATTATATTATTTTATCCTTAGTTCAGTGTGTATCATTAAAAGATAAAGTCTCTTTACATAACGTTAACCATAGTATCATTATCACACCTAAAGACATGTTCATACACCCTTCATATCCAATATTTAGCCATGCTCACCTTTTCCACGTTGTCTTGTAACTCTTTTCAAATGGCTGCTTTGTTTGCATAGGCAGCTGTGTGCATGGACATTAGCTAAGCTAAAAGAGTTGGAGATGAGCTAAAAGATCAAGCTTACGGGATTCTGATAAGTCTTAACTAGAAGAGGCATCTGGTGATACCATTTCAGCCAACAGTCAACTAGTACGTCTCATAAATCCTTAGAAACACATACAGATGTTGAAGGACAACTGTTAAAATCTTTCTGTGTGCCAGTGTTGCAGTGCTTTGTGAACACACATACACACACACACTCACACACACAGACACACTCAGTAGTCTGGTACCACGACTAATATCCACTCTGGGATCCATTCTGCAGATCCATTCTCCATCAGCCCCTCTGGTTGCTTTCCCAACGCGGTTTCTCATTTCTGGCCTCCCTCGGTGTATAAAGGAAACGAGGGAACGACATTCATTTTGTTAAGTACAAGGCTCAGCCACTGCCACATGCAGACATCACAAGTTCAATGACTCAGAGTCTCTCTCTTTGTTTCTTTAGAGTCAGAGAAAACCATTTTATTACATCCTCCAAAAAAAGGGAAGGCCACAAGGAAGCAAACTTCCAGACCATGAATACTAAAGAAGAAGAAGAAGAAAAAGAAGCTGGTTTTGCCACGAGACTTTGTATCCCCAGAGGCTGTGGGAGAAGGAAAATAAAAGGAGCAGAAGGGGAAATTTGAGTGTGAACAGTCCATGTGTGATAAGCCCAAGGACTTAGCAGCAAGACGGTAAGTGTCAGTGCTCCCTACGAATGAGGCTGGGTTAGGACTATTTATTACGGCCCCACGAGCACTGCCCCGGTGGGCAGAGGAAGTGCAGACAGACCTGGACAACAACAACAGAAAGAGCAATCATCACTCTCAGAATAACGGCCACGTGTGTCCTAGAGCCGCGATTCCCTGGCCTTCAGCTACAGTCTAGTGTCCACGGTCCCTCCAACCCAGCACAGCCCGGGTGCACCAGGTAAGGACAAAACACGAAGGAAGAGGCTTCCTGTTGGGCTCCTTGTAACCCAAAGAGCTTTTCCTTGCAACCCGGGGTGCTGAGACCTCCCCGAGGTGGGGCTGCAGAAAGGAGACCAGGGGCCTCATTTGCTTAGAAACGTCACCACATCCTGGGCTGGCATGTTTCACACACTTAACCTCACTGCACTGCCTGGCCCTTTATCTGGGGAAATTAGGAACAGATAGAATCAGAAACCACAGAGGCACAGGCAAGAATGGACACAACTAGAAATCTGTTTTGGATTATGGCACTGGAGCCGGGGTTTCCAGCCCGGCAAGTCGGACGCCCGAGCACACAAATCCCCTGCTTTTCCCTGAGTGCAGCAGTTTTGTCCTCTGTGCAGAATACGGATTTCGAGAGGTGTCCCAATTCCATCGTTCCCGTGTGACTGGAACATCTCTACTTTAATGCAAAGGCAGCATTAGCCTCAGAGAGGCCCAGGTCGGCCTTTCTTCCTCTGTTCTCAGTCTTCTGCGGCCGGGGAGGATGGATTTGCTCTCAGCAGAGGAACTCAGCCCAGGAGCCCTCAACATGAGGTCTTTGGGAGGGCTCCTCACACACAGGAGCCCCTCTGCGAAAATGAGGCTGGAGTGCCAACAGGAAGGGCAGGGCCCTGTGGAGGACGGGCAGGAGGGGCCAATGCCACTGCCACCGCCACCACCAGCTGCCCGAGAACCTGGAGCTACAGGAGCATTTGGCGAGGACTCTGGCACCACCAATGATGGAGACCAATTTGTAGTCCCCGAAGAAGTCCTAAGGAGGACCCAGAGGAACTTCCCTTGCTAGGACACCTCTGACTGACCCTCGCTGGTGAGACGCGTCAGGTGTCCAAACCGGGTGAGGTGGGCCAGGGCACAGGGCCCTGAACCCTTGGCTCCACTTCAATAGGGGAAATTCTTCGCCCATGTGTTCCATATAACACTAGGTTTATTTCTAAAATTTTATGGGAACAATAGAGCTGAGTATCCCTTGATTAGGGGAGCTGTCTGGAAGGTGACTTTTTTGTAGTGACTTTTTTTTTTTTTTGAGACACAGTCTCACTCTGTTGCCGGGGCTAGAGTGAGTGCCGTGGCGTCAGCCTAGCTCACAGCAACCTCAAACTCCTGGGCTCAAGCAATCCTCCTGCCTCAGCCTCCCAAGTAGCTGGGACTACAGGCATGCGCCACCATGCCCGGCTGATTTTTTTATATATATTTTTAGTTGGCCAATTAATTTCTTTCTATTTTTAGTAAAGACGGGGTCTCGCTCTTGCTCAGGCTGGTCTCGAACTCCTGAGCTCAAAGGATCCGCCCGCCTCGGCCTCCCAGAGAGCTAGGATTACAGGCGTGAGCCACCGCGCCCGGCCTTTTCGTGATGTATTAATCCTGTCCTATCAGGACTCCCTGAGACCACAGAGATCAGGTCTCCTTTGGGAAGAAAGATCCTCTTCATCCTGGTTTTGACAGCTCAGGAGCCCTGCCCGGCCTTCCCCGGGCTGTGTTTGGAAGGGCGGATGGTGATGCCGAGGAGAGACCAGGCAGCCCTGCCCCCACCCCTCTGCCACTCACCTGAGGGACACGGACAAGATCCTCTCCATCTCGATCCTCCGCTTCAGGACTTCTTTCACAACGCCTTTGTCGGGGCCCTGTTTGACCTTCTCTCGTCCGATTAAGTACAGGCACTTGGGGGTAAGAAGCAGGTCTCGCTTTACACCCTGCAAGGAGAGGAGCTTTGAGAAGGTGGACAGACCTGGCCAAAGGGACCACAGTCCACTCACGGGCCACTGTTGCCCGGGTGGACAGAAGCTGCAAATATGCACTTCCGTTCCATGCATCATTTTACCAGGCCCCGTGAGAGTGAAAGGGGACACCATTACTGATCGATAGTTGGACATATGTGAAAATGCCGATATTTGACTCTTTTTGACTGACAAAATGGCAAATTCATATGGATCCACCTAAGGTGTCAGGATAACAAAGGGACAGTCACCAACACATACGGTGACCTTATCTATGATCCTTTGTACCATGTTTCTCAAACAGGGGTCCCTTAAGTGTCTGCATATATTTTCATGGGAGTCCATGAAATTTTAATAAAAATTGATATATTTTTATCTTAATGACACCTCTTAAAAATCTAATATAAATGTACTTTGGAATGTGTGAACAACCACACTATAACCAAGCACTGCTGGGAGACCTAAGCACCCACGTTTGCATTCAGAACTGCTAAGAACTGCTACCGTAGCAGCTGGCGCTATATTCAGGTTGCAAGGAGTGATTTGGTTTAAGAAAAACAACATCACCCTTCTTGTTAAATTACTGTTATTTATAGCCTTAATTTTTTTTTCCTGATCACATCAAAACAAAAGAAAAAAAACTCTTAATGGGTCCATGAGCTTCTGAGGCTTCAACTTTCCCTATTAGGGCCAAGATTATATCAGACAAAAGCAAGTATCTAAGGGAGGAGTTAAAAAAAAAATTCAGCTGTTCTTCCAATGGCAATATGACGCTTTACATAGTCATTCGCTTAAGGAAAATGGGTGGGGCCGGGCGCTGTGGCTCACGCCTGTAATCCTAGCTCTTGGGAGGCCGAGGCGGGCGGATTGCTCAAGGTCAGGAGTTCGAAACCAGCCTGAGCAAGAGTGAGACCCCGTCTCTACTATAAATAGAAAGAAATTAATTGGCCAACTGATATATATATAAAAAAAATTAGCCGGGCATGGTGGCGCATGCCTGTAGTCCCAGCTACCCGGGAGGCTGAGGCAGAAGGATCACTCGAGCCCAGGAGTTTGAGGTTGCTGTGAGCTAGGCTGACGCCATGGCACTCACTCTAGCCTGGGCAACAAAGCGAGACTCTGTCTCAAAAAAAAAAAAAAAAAAAAAAAAAAAAAAAAAAAAAGGAAAATGGGTGAGAGAACTTTGCAATATTACTTGATATTCTGAATTCTTTGACTCAACGATCTACTTCTATCGATTTATCCTGACACTATCAGGAGACAAATGCATAAAGATATGTGCAAAGATGCTCACTGCAGTTATGATAGAAAAAAGAAAAATAGAAACTCACTAAGAATTGATTAATGAGAAATTGGTTTAAGAAAAGCATGGGTGGAATGAAATACTACGAAGCTATACAAAATTTATATTGATACATCTAATTAATATGGAAAGTTCTCCTTAGCATTATCTAAAAAAATTAAAAAATTCAGGACATAAAATAGCATGTAATATATACCTCAGTTTTTGTAAAACTAAATATGCAAAATATATGTCCATATAAAAAATTTTGAAGGATGTGATTGTTTCTGGGCATAAGTGGCTATTTTTCTTTTGGCTTATCTGTATTTTCTAAATTTTTTAACAATGAACATATTCTGCTTTGGTAACAACAAAAGCCGAATTACAATTTTTCTTTAAAAAAACCCCAAAAAACAAGAGCTGAGCGAGGTGGCTCACGCCTGTAATCCTAGCACTCTGGGGCAGGCCAAGGTGGGAGGATCCCTCGAGGTCAGGAGTTCGAGACCAGCCTTAGCAAGAGTGAGATCCCCATCTCTACTAAAAATAGAAAAATTAGCCAGGCGTGGTGGCCTGTGTCTGTAGTCCCAGCTACTCGGGAGGCTGAGGCAGGAGGCGCACTTGAGCCCAGGAGTTGGAGGTTGCTGTGAGCTATGATGATGGCTGCCACTAAACTCCAGCCTGGGCAACAGAGCAAGACTGTCTCCAAAAATAAAAAATAAAAATAAGGAATCTGTGTGTTGACTCTCAGAGGCCAGCCAGCAGTCAGCGTGTACCTTGAACCTCCTGTCGTACTTGGTGACGGTGTCTGCAAAGTCGATCTTCTCCCTCTTGCCCACGAACTGCTGGAGTTCCGGGTGCTCTTCCATCCCAATGTAATCCCCGATGAAGTTCCTGTTAATACTGTTTCTCCTTCTCTCCTTCTTGTTCAACAAGAGGTCTGAGGCTGTACTTCCCCAGGAGGTAGCGATGGAAGAAGGGTCAGTCACCCAGAAAAAAGGAGGAAAATACTCAGTGTGGAAACACATTAAGAAACTCTAAATGATGCGAGACTCTTAGCATATGACATTTTATGCAAAATAAAATGGAACTCGTGACTTCATTTAAGCTCAAACTTACTCTAGAGATTTGTTAAAAGGAATGAATCAAAACTACTTAAATACCTTCTTCTCTCATTTGCACGTATTTCTTCCGGGCCACGAATTTCCTCCATGATTTCTGTATCACTCGAGCATATCCATCATACTTTCTCTCTCTCATCTCTTCTAGAAGAAAGAGCTGTGCATGTGGAGAAGACAAGTGTGAGCCAACCCACAAATCTGAACATCGCCTTTTCCTGTTGTTTATTTCAAGGACACTCAGTTTAGTCAAGGACACACAGAGAAGCAGCTTCTCAGGTTCATGAACACACAGGCAAAATGATCCCTATAGCATGCTGTTTATCATCACTACATAATTTGCATCTGTACACTTCTTTCTTTTAATGAAAAGCAATGGGAAATAGCTGCATCTGAGTGCATTGAGTTGAGCCTCAACAATAATCTCTGCCCTGCCTTGCTCACAGTCTCAGCGAGAATCAAACGAGTGATTCAGCATTTGTCTGCTTAGTTCCCACCCTTTGCTCCAAAGAGGACAACAGTAGGTGGCTGGGTCCAAGGGGCTGGGGAGGCTGCTGGCGTGGTGTGGGGGTGGCACTGCGGCATGCAGCCTCTTCCTGGAGTTTTCCAGCTTCTGCAGAAGCAGAGCTTGTGCTGCTGTGGAAGAGGGCTGCCCTACTTTCAGTTCCAGGCAAGGAGAGACTTCCTGCCTCATGGGACTCTCCAAGGAGTCCCGGAGCACAGGGCAACAGCCATAGCGACTGGAGCGGGACTTGAGATGTGCTAGTTAGGGACTCAATTCACTGCAAAGGGCTGGGGACAGCAATTCTCACAATGAATGCTGATTGCTGCACTTCACACAGCTACGCTTTGGAATAATGAGCGCGACGGCAGATGGCTGTCGTGTGCTGAGTGCCCGCCGTGGGTCAGTGGCCATTGCAGATGATTTCCATACATTATTCCATGCAACACCTCAACAACGACACGAGCCACATACGTCTGCTATGTCCATTTTACACCTGGGAATATACTGGAGCTAAGCCTGGGTGCAGGTGGAAGTGAACCCAGGTCTTTCAGGCTCAGCCAGGCTCCTCCTCAAGTCTTTCTCTGTAATATGCATTTGATCGACTTGTAAAATGGTAGGAAACTTCCCCATCCACCTTGGAAGTGGTTTATATGACTCTCTAGGAAAAAGAATAAAATGGACCAATAAAAACCCAAAGTAAAGATGATGAATAGTCACTGCAAAAATGCTGCAAAAGTAAACAAGCGAATGTGGTTTGAAGACAGCTGGGCTTGATTTGTTGTCTCTGTTTGTCCAAGGGTATGCTTAGGAGCCGGCCCTGGCCCCTCCTGCCACCTGACTCTCCTCCTTCTCACAGCCCCAGCGGTGCAGAAACAACACCCCAAACTCCAAATACCAAGGGAGGGGCCCCCTAATACCCCAGCTTTCAGTGCCATATGCGATAGGCATGAGGAGCAGATTCCAAACCCCAAAATGGAATACGAGGTTTAGCGACTGGACAGATTGTTTGAAATCTGAGCCAGGCAGGATAGCTCGCGCCTGTAATCCCAGCACTCTGGGAGGCTGAGGTGGGAGGATCACTTGAGGCCAGGAGTTTGAGACCAGCTTGAGCAACACAGTGAGAACCTGTCTCTACAAAAAAATAAAAAGATAAATTAGCCAGGTGTGGTGGCGCATGCCTGTAGGCCCGGCTACTCGGGAGGCTGGGTAGGGAGGATTGCGAGAGCCCTAGAGTTTGAGGCTCTGTGAGCTGTGATTGCACCACTGCACTCCAGCTTGGGCCACAGAGCGAGACCCTCTATCTCTAAAAATGAATAAATAAAATTAAATAAAATCTAAGCCCTGAGGTCTCCTGTTGTGGGAATATTCATCGATGTCTCTTATCTTGTGTGTTGGGCTTCTGGGTAAGTCTTGTTTCCTTCTTCTCTCCCAGAACTATTTTGGGAGTGTCACAGAAAATACACCGTGACTCAGAGAAAGGACGAGGAGGCAAACAGTTCCCAGCTTCCTATGGATAATTCCGAAGATTTGCTGGGCTTTAGACATCTTCCCAAAAGCCCAGGGGGTTAGAAATCAGGAAGGTTCAAGAAAAAAAAGAACGAAAAGCCAAAACATGGACACATATAACACAAAACAAAAATAAACCCCTTGGTGTGTGATGTCTGATGTAGATACTTAAAGCAAATAAGTGATTTCATATACACATTATATTTACTATAAAAGTTAAGGCAGCATCGCAAGGTAGATTTTATTTTATTTTATTTTGTTTTATTTTTTGAGACAGAGTCTCACTCTGTTGCTCAGGCTAGACTGCCGTGGCGTCAGCCTAGCTCACAGCAACCTCAAACTCCTGGGCTCAAGAGATCCTGCTGCCTCAGCCTCCTGAGTAGCTGGGACTACAGGCATGCGCCACCATGCCCGGCTAATTTTTTCTATGTAAATTAGTTGGCCAATTAATTTCTTTCTATTTAGAGTAGAGACGGGGTCTCGCCCTTGCTCAGGTTGGTTTCGAACTCCTGACCTCGAGCGATCCGCCTGCCTCGGTCTCCCAGAGAGCTAGGATTACAGGCATGAGCCACTGCGCCCGGCCACAAGGTAGATTTTAAAAATCGACTTTTGTAAAGGCATTTGTATGTCAGGGCTCGATGTGGGTAGAAAGATGGGGGAAAGGAGAGTCAGATGATGGTAATAAAGCAATTGGAGAGGAAGGCAAGGAACAGAAAAACCAAAAATAAATCTTGATTTTAGATATAAACCCCTAGAGCTCAACTGAATCAGAAAAAAAAAAGTATTAAAATTCTCAAGGCTGTTTTGATTATATATGAAAACTTAGCAAATGGAAAAGTAAAGCTGGTATAGAGCAACCGAGGGGGCTCTGCGCCATACCGATACATCACTCCATCCCATTTTAGAAAGAACAGGAACTGTTCTGTGGGTTGCTTAATGGTGAATGACACAACATTTTCATTTTATATTTGGAAATGAAATTCCTGCGAAGCTACAAATAACTCAAAGTGGAAAAAAACGCTACCACAAACTTTTCATAAATGGGTTCTCTGCGTGCTGCTTATTTATTTAATAATCGTTATGGTTCACAAAGCCATTCAGCGACAGCCGCTATCTGCAGTCCCAGGCTGGTCCTAAGGAGCCAGGCAGAGCCGTCACTGTGGGCCTGTCTTAAGGGGACAAGAAACCGAGTTGGAGACCAGCATTCGCCCAAAGTCAAGTGTTTCCATTTTTACCGACACTGTGAGTTCCCGTATATATTATTTCCCCTTGGTCTGGTGACTAACTTTGCAAAGTTCACCACTGACTCCCGGAATGGAGCCTTGTGATGGTTGTGGGAACCTCACGAGATGAGGATGCTGAAGCTCTCAGCTCCAGCAATTTCTCCAAGTTAAAAAGTAACATCTTTATCCCACAGCCCCGGGGCTGCCTGGGCAGAGGCGCTGCAGGGCTTAGCTGAATTCCTGTCCAAATGTACAGCTTCCTGCGGACACTCGTCACACTCAGTGTGACCACACCCTCGTCAGCAGAGAGAAGGACGTTTCTCCGAGTTAATCTGCGGAGGTGTAAGAAGCCTGTGAATTGTAAAACCCGCTTGTATGAATGCCCAACTGGCAAGTATTTGTGTTCGAGAAGCCCAGAGACTTCCCCTCCCACCTACTGTCACCCTCCAAGTCCTTTCCAGGAGCCCTCGTGGTCTTCAAGGCACCATCCCGGGAATTCCCACCCGGGGACTCTGCTCCCGCTTCAAGGAGGAGACCTGAGCCTGTGTGTAACAGGTTTAGTGTCACCTAGATGAGGATGCAGAGTTACCCAAGCCTCCTCTGTGTGACAAAGAAGGCCCTCTCTAGCTCAGGCACTCGAAATAACTGTCGAGCACTCCCTGTAGGAGGCTCTGGGTATAGGAAGGCAGAGAAAACAGAGAGTCCCTGCTCCCAGAAAGATCCCCACGTGGAAGGGAGAGAGACAGCAAGTGAGAAAAGAAGCCAGGCTGTGATGACGCCTTTCACACCTGCCGGGAAGGGAGAGGGGGTGGTGACAGGCCACGAGGGCACAGTGGTGTGGGGCAGGACCCAATCGGACTGGGAGGCTTTGAGAAAGGCTTCGTCGAGGAGATGACATTTAAGGCACGAAGCAAAGGATGGGAAAAGAAGCCAGCCGGGCGGTGGAGCGCCTCGAGGCAGGGGACCGAGGGGACAGGCCGGCCTGGCCGAGCACTCACAGATTCGGGGGCTTTGATGAACACTTTGCTCCTCCCCAGCTGGAACTGGTCGCTGTCCATGTGGACGGACTGCAGCAGGTGCAGGACGCCTTGCTTCTCGTCTCCTCGCCACGAGGGCCAGGTGGCTTTGGTCAAGATGGCATACCTGTGCGGACACGGGGGAGAGGAAGGTCAGACTCAGATGGGCCAACTGGGCTTTCCTTTTTTTATACACACACACACAGAGACACATATATATGTTTTCTTTTTATTTCAAAATATTAAGGGGTACAAATGTTTTAGGTTACATGGTTCATTTTTGTAATGCTTGAATCCTGGCTATAGTTGTGCCTGTCACCTAAATAGTGTTCATGGTATCCATTAGGTTGGTTTATTCCCCTCCCCATCTCTCCCCTCCACCCTGTCCCCCCTCCCCACCCGGGCTGTTTTCCAATGAGTTTTGCTCCTCTGTGCCCCCCTGGGCTTTCTGCTGGGCAGGCAGTGAGAACTCTGACCCAGAGCACCAGTGCTGCTGGGGATCCTGCCGGGCTCTTGCTGGGGCGCCGCCTGTCCCTTTAACACTGTTCAAAGGCTCAGGCGTGGACCTCGAGGACTGGAACAGCCCTCCAAGTCCGGGACGCCCATCCTGGGCCTCCCGCTCCCTCCCTTTCCCGCCATTTCCACGTTAACGCCCTGGTGAAAATCTGCTTTCGCTTCCTAGCACCATCTAAAAATAGCATTGAGGAAGGTCATCAGTGACACTCTTCATGCAAAATCCGACGGTCTTTTCTCAGTCATAATCTCCCCTGATTTCTTTAGAGCATCTAACAGTGAATGCAGAGTTTCATAAAGCTCCTGATAAGCAGTTGTTATTACTCATGTGCACCAACTCTCATCTTTGAAATTCTGTGCATCTTGAGTCACGTGGTGGCCCTCGTGGTTCTGGTCCCTGGTGGTTCTCCTCCCTCATCTCTTCTGCTCTCCCCCGGCTCGCTGTGTCCCTTGGGGCACGGCCTCTTCTTCCACGCACAGTAACCTCCTTCCCTGCTCAGAGTCTTTGCTCACGCTGTTCCCTCTAGCTGGGAACAGGTCGCACAAGGTAATGGTGCCACTGCCTAACTGGTGCCCGTGATAACTTTGGAGAGACAGTGATAACAGCTAACACTTCATCAGGTATTTTTCAGTTGAAAACTCAAACACGCCAATATTTCCTCTCAAAGCCTTTGTGCTGGCTGTTCTCATCTGCCTGGAATTCTCTTCCCTGCCCTTAGACTGGTAGGTTCCTTGTTATCTCTTGATCGCCGATGCAATGTTTCTCGGAGGAAACAAAGCTCCCAGCTCAGACCCCAGTGACCCGCCGCTGCTGGCACTTGGGGTTAAGTATGTTTCTGACCCCTAAGCAGCCAGCGGGACACTCTGCCACTCCACTTCCCTGGGCTCCCTGTTCTGCCTTCTCTCTCGGCTGTGGCCCGAAATGCCTTTCCTGCAAGGAGCCCCTTCTACACACCCCCATTCTGGGAGGCTGAGTCAAGGTCAGAGGAAGAGAATGCTTGTGAGGAAGTTCGAATTGTGCCACAAGATAAACTTTGCAAATCTCTTACGTTTCCAGCCCATTTTTCTTCCTGAGGATCAGAACCCATATTTGGACCTTATTTCCCCCAAGCACAGCAAGAAACACACGTTGCCTAGCCCAGAGAGGTGTTTTCTGGAGAATTTAAAGATATTTCCCAAGACTCAACGTGGCTGCCATTTCCAACGGTTAACACTTTTTGAAGGCATGAAAGTTGTAGTGGGAAAGTGGTGAAAAAGGTTTCTTCCTACTACTGCTTAACGTAGCGCAGGATTCACTCCGAGAGCGTATGGCCCAGTGGTGCAGGAATTAAGACATCTTTTGATTTTTGCTCTCCAATAAATAGTCAAGAGGGATGGTTTTGATAAATATAATATAAAGGATTTTCCAGAGAGGAAATGAACACACACTAAACACATAAACTACTTTCTTTTTTTCAGCATCATTAGTCATTAGGGAAATGCAAATCACAACCACCCTGAGATACCACTTAACATCTACTAGGATGGCTATAATACAAAAAAAAAAAAAAAAAAAAAAGAAAGAAAAAAAGAAAATAACACGATATTGGCAAGGACATGAATAAATTAGAACCCTTATGTTGCTGTTGGGAATATAAAATGGTGCAGCCGATAGGGAAAAGAGTTTAGCAGCTCCTCAAAGTTAAACACAGAATTACCATATGACCCAGCTATATACTCCTCCCACATATATATCTAAAAGAACCAAAAGTAGAGACTCAAACAGATATTCGTATACCAATGTTCATAGCAGCATAGTTCACAATAGCCAAAAGGTAGAAACAATCCAAGTGACCGTCACAGACGAATCAACAAAATGTGGTATATACACACAATGGAGCATTATTCAGCCATAAAAAGGAAAGAGTTTGATATATGCTACAACACGGATAGACAAAACATATGCTAAGTTAAATTAGACAAACACAGGACAAATCTTACAGGATTCCACTTATATGAGGTACCCAGAATAGGCAAATGCACAGAGAGAAAATAGAACTGCGGTTACCAGGAGTTGGGGGAAGAATGGGAAGTTGTTATTTAATGGGTACAGAGTTTATACTGGTGATGATGAGGACAGATAAACTACTTTCTAAGCCACCACTATGCTCTAGGAGTGTCTCAGTCATTGCTCTGTTTAGGCCTGTGAGCTTCCTTTCTAGGGAGGGTGTATAACACATGCATATGTGGATAGTTGTGCTGGGTATTAACATATCCTTTCCCTGTAGGCTTTGACTTTCTGTTTCCCACTTGGCAGCCTCCAGTGGACACTTAGAAAGAAAATTTATAAACAAAGTCTTTCCTCTCAGCCTTGGAGAGAATAAAGGTATGAGATGGTTCAATTACTTACAGGGCAACACAGGATGAGATAGCCAGCGGCAGAATCTGGAAGAATTCTGCCCGCCCAGGATCCCAGACTCATACACCTTGTGCAAAATAGTGTTGTCTCTGGAGAAATATTCCCTACTGATGGATGAATCTGGACTTCAAGCCACTTTTGAGTGGACTGCTTCAATAACAGTTTGAAATACAATGTGGGGGACCGAAAATGAGCTTTTCATTGAAAAATAAATTTCCTTCCAGACTTTATTTTGAATCTCCACCCAGTATTCTCAAACCAAGAGATATATGACAATAAAAAAGACCACTTTTTTTTTTTTATATGATAAGGCTATTTGTCTTTTCTGAAAGGAAAAGTCCACAGCAGGAGAGCTAATAAGAACGGAGGCACTCAAGGATAGAATCAATTCAACGAAAGTTCCTCAACATATAAGGGGCATAACAGATTTCACTAAATGCCTACTCTGTGCGAAACACAGCATGAAGTACCGTGCATGGAGTCAAGAGCTGGCCTGGCACTTGGAAAGATCTGGATAGTCGACGTGGTCATTTCGCAGCTCCTCGAAGGAGCTGCTGCAAACAAGCCTCGCAGCCTGCTCGGGGCCCTTAGACCCTAAAGAAGTCCATGACCTTCCTGCTCTCCCAGGACTGCACAACTCACAGCACTGCGGGTGGAGGTCTGGTTGCTTTTTTTTTTTTTTTTTTTTTTTTTGAGACAGAGTCTCGCTTTCTTGCCTAGGCTAGAGTGAGTGCCGTGGCGTCAGCCTAGCTCACAGCAACCTCAGACTCCTGGGCTCAAGCAATCCTCCTGCCTCAGCCTCCCGAGTAGCTGGGACTACAGGCACGAGCCACCATGCCCGGCTGATTTTTATATTATATATATTAGTTGGCCAATTAAATTCTTTCTATTTTTATGGTAGAGACGGGGTCTCGCTCAGGCTGGTTTTGAACTCCTGACCTTGAGCAATCCGCCCGCCTCGGCCTCCCAGAGTGCTAGGATTACAGGCGTGAGCCACCGCGCCCGGCCCTCTGGTTGCTTTTTAAAAATAGTGTAGGAAGGAGGAAGGTCTTTCAGAATTAGTTTCTTATAAAAAAAAGGATTAAATTTTTAAAAGGTCTGATCAATTCTTATTTTTCTACTTTTTTTGAGACAGGGTCTCACTTTTACCAGGGCTGGAGTGCAGTGGTACAATCACAGATCAATGTAACCTTGAATTCCTGGGTTCAAGTGATCCTCCTGCCTTAGCCTCCCCAGTAGCTGGGACTACGGTGTACAACACCATTCCTGGATAGGTTTTCTTATTTTTTGTAGACATAGGCACTCACTATGTTGACCAGGCTGGTATTAAACTCCTGACCTCAAGTAATCCTCCTGTCTCAACTGCTCAGAATACTGGGATTTATACAGGTATGTGCCACCACACTCAGCTACTGTTTTTATTTTATTTTATTTTATTTTATTTTATTTTATTTTATTTTATTTTATTTTATTTTTGAGACAGAATCTTGCTTTGTTGCCCAGGCTAGAGTGAGTGCTGTGGCTTCAGCCTAGCTCACAGCAACCTCAAACTCCAGGGCTTAAGCAATCCTGCTGCCTCAGCCTCCCGAGTAGCTGGGACTACAGGCACGCACCACCATGCCCAGCTAATTTTTTTCTATATATATTTTAGTTGGCCAATTAATTTATTTCTATTTATAGTAGAGACGGGGTCTCGCTCTTGCTCAGGCTGGTTTTGAACTCCTGACCTCGAGCAATCCGCCTGCCTCGGCCTCCCATAGTGCTAGGATTACAGGAGTGAGCCACCTCGCCCGGCCTCAGCCACTGTTTTAAAATAGTAATGCCCAGTAGAGAGAATTTGCAAATACTAAATAGAGAGACTTTAAGTACATGAAAAATAGTGAAGGAGAATGAAATTACAAATGCTTTGGAACTGTTGAGAGCAAGCCTTTCTAAATTAAAGAAACACAGAGGAAATACTTTTTCATTCACTATTTTTTATACTTGATATTTTTCCCCTCTTAATTAAAAAAGGGTATTTCTCCCCCCCCCCCCCCGCCCCTCAAAAAAGTCAGTTTTGCAAACAACGTTAAGCCCGTGGTCCCCTCCCAGGGAACATTAGGCAATGTCTGGATACAGTGTTGGCTGTCACAACTGTGGGGGGAGAGTGTACTGCTGACATTTAGTGGGTGGAGGCCAAGAAGGCTGATAAATATCCTACAACACCGGGACAGCCCCTCACAGCAAAGGATCACGCAGCCTGTAATACCAATAATTGAGGTCGAAAGACCCTGTACTAAGCTAGCGTTACACTGATCTGTCTAAGGAAGATCAAAATCTTATAACTAACATCTCCGTTGTTTGTCAGCAAATGGATGATGCTATAGTGATGCAAAAGCTCTACAAAATTAATCTTGTCAACTTCCTAAATACTTCTGTCACATAGTCTTATTTACACTAGAGTTGTCTCGGTCCCCTTGATTCAGAGAAGAATCGAGGGTGAACTTGAGTCCTAGTCTAACTCACCTCCAAAAGTACTGGGACACTTGAACGTGCAGGGAACTGAGTTTCTGAGGCTTCATCGTGTGGAATGATCGGCCCTTTTGTAAAATGTTTAAATGGTGGGTCAGCTGTCCTAATCTCATGGCGCAAGCAACAGTGGCCTTAAAGGAAGAACTCTTGTTATAAGTTTTGAGTTTCAGCTGGGCACAGTGGCTCACGCCTGGACTGGGGAGGCTGAGGTGGGAGGATCGCTTGAGTTTAAGGCTATAGTGAGCTATGATCACACCACCGCACTCCAGCCTGGGAGACAGAGTGAGACCCAGGCTCTAAAAAAAAATGTACTAGATTTCAAAGAAAGCAATTAACCTCTTCACTTTGCTAGTTCTTTGTTACAGAAAATTTGAATTAAAAAAAAAAAATCCTTACATCCTGGCAGGATGTCACACACCAGGAAGACATAATTGTTTTCTGTCTAAAATGCTACATTTAGCTTCTTGCTTCTTTTTCTTCTTCTTTTTTAAAATTTTTTAGCTTTCCTCTTTTTTAAAGGAAATTAACTAGATGTAGAAAATACAGTGGAACTCCATGGAATCATTAGAGACGTTAGAGTGATGTAATATTTTAAGGACCCTCAATTTTATCTTTTTCAAAAACAACACAGAATGAGAACAATGTAAGTATAGATCCTGCCAAATACATTTTACAGGAAATATAAAAATCAGTTTAAGTTTGTAAATTTAAACTGGGTTGTATAAAAAATTTTGAGGTTAAATATTTTAAGCTTATTTTCTTAAGAGGGCCAAATATTTTCCTGACATTGTCTTCATACTGTTAATTTGCTCAGTCAAGCTTAACCTCAGCCCTTCCTGTGTCACGGTTATCGTAAATTCTCGAACTTAGTGTGTTGCACTA
The DNA here is from genome assembly GCF_040939455.1 of Microcebus murinus. NCBI lineage: Eukaryota > Metazoa > Chordata > Mammalia > Primates > Cheirogaleidae > Microcebus > Microcebus murinus. The sequence continues at coordinate 95,651,375 of NC_134109.1, forward strand.
AACAGACAGCCTACCGAACACGTGTGGCTACTGATTTATTACACAATACATAATGGTGAAACAAATTCTACTACAACTCAATAATAAGAAGATAAAATGCCCAATTAAAAAACGGGCAAAGGACCGGAGCAGACATTTCTCCGAAGAGGAAATACACATGGCTAATATCAGATGCTCAGTATCAGCTGCCATCTGGGACATGCAAATCAAAATCACAAAGAGACACCACTTCACATCCACTAGGATGGTTAGATAATAGCTCATGTTGGCAAGGATTTGGATGAATTACAACCCTCAAGTGCTGCCGATGGGAATGGAAGATGGTGTACAATCTGGCAGTTCCTCCAAAAGCTTAAACAGAGTTACCATATGACCCAGCAATTCCATTTTTAGGTATATACCCACAAGAAATGAAACCATATGAACACACAAAGCTTGTACATGAATTTTCTTTTTTTCTTTTGAGGCAGAGTCTCACTTTTTGTTGCCCAGACTAGAGTGCCATGGCATCAACCTAGCTCACAGCAACCTCAAGACTCCTGGGCTCAAGCAATCCTCCTGCCTCAGCCTCCAGTATAGCTGGGACTACAGGCATGCGCCACCATGCCCGGCTAATTTTTTCTATATATGTTTAGTTGGTCAATTAATTTCTTTCTATTTTTAGTAGAGACGGGGGTCTTGCTCTTGCTCAGGCTGGTTTCGAACTCCTGACCTTGAGCGATCCACCTGCCTCGGCCTCCCAGAGCGCTAGGATTACAGGTGTGAGCCACCACACCCGGCCTGTACACGAATTTTCAGAGCAGCACTATTCCCAACGTCCAAACTGTGACAACAACTGATGCCTCTCAACGGATGAATGAACAAGTCAAGCGTGGTATATGCACAGCATGGAACAGTATTCTGCGACAAGAAGGGACCCAGTGCACACATGTGACAACATGGGTCAATCTTACGTTCAGTGAAAAGCCAGTCACAAAAGACACACATACGATTCTACTTGTATGAAAAGCCCAGCATAGGCAAATCTATACAGTCGGAAAGTGGATTAGTGAGTGCCTAGGGCAGGGGGCTGGGGAGAATTGGGAGCTGACAGCAAAGGGGACCAAGACTTATTTCAAAGTGATAAAATGTTCTAAAATTAACTGTCGTGATGGATGCACAACACTGTGAATATGTGAAAAGCCACTGAATTGTAGACTTGAAGTGGGTGGATTGCATGGTGTGTGGATTATAGCTCAATTAACCTGTTTGATAAAAAAAGGTCGAGAGTCACCATGTCATTACCTCTGCAGGAATTTTGGGAAGACACGCCGATAGGCATAGCCAGCTCTTCTCACGCGGATGTTTTCCTTCAGACCCAGATATTCTACTTGATGCTTTACCCTGCAAAGGAGAGAATGGGGCCTGGACATTAGTGGGTACTCCTTTCGCCTAAAATTCTTACCAATAATTCCTCCCCTCCCGGACCCTCAATTCCAGGTTGCAGGGAAGCATGTGAAAAAGACTACAGTTTATAATGTTAACACAGTGAGCTGACCTCTCAGACTATAAAACACTAATTTTAAAATATTTTATTGAAACACAGCAATTACACAACAGGGCATTGCATATCTCTTTCGAAGCGTAATAGCAAAACAAAACAAAACATATACTTATCACCCAGAGTATGAACAAAAATATTGGTTTTTCAAAAGGCTAAGAGAAAGAACTTTTAACTTCTGACTTCAACGATGCTAGAGCTGCTTTTGTTATTGAACTTAAATTTAATATTGATTCTAGACTTAATGGAACAACACTTCCAGGCTTTTCTAAAACAAGTTAAGAAAGAGTGTAGAAAACTATTAATTTCAAATGCCTATGCTAAAAATGGTCTAAAAATATGTCTCCATGATAGTTTTAGTTGGTTTTTGAATAATAGTAAACATCTAGGGAAGTGTTTTGGAAGACGGTTACAGAACACTATTAGACTGATGTTCTCCCACATAAAGATTTTCAAATCATGGCCAGGCCTGGTGGCTCACGCCTGTAATCCTAGCAATCAGGGAGGCCGAGGCGGGAGGATCGCTCAAGGTTAGGAGTTCAAAACCAGCCTGAGCAAGAGGGAGACCCCCGTCTCTACTAAAAATAGAAAGACATTAGCTGAACAACTAAAAATATATAGAAAAAATTAGCCGGGCATGGTGGTGCATGCCTGTAGTCCCTGCTACTTGGGAGGCTGAGGTAGGAGGATCACTTGAGCCCAGGAGTTTGAGGTTGCTGTGAGCTAGGCTGATGCCATGGCACTCTAGCCCAGGCAACAGAGTGAGACTCTATCTAAAAAAAAAATTAAAAAATTTATATATATAAAAAAGCCCCACCCCCCACCTTGGAGACACTGGTTGGGTGGCCTGGCAGGGCAGGGCCACATGCACTGGGACGACCCACCCCTTGCTGGGAAGCACAGCGTCCCGGACACTGAGCAACAGATCCTGAAGACTCTGGTCGACCACTCTGGGGAGATAAATGCAGCCTGGGCTGTGTGCTGTACAGGAAGATGGTATTTGTGGAAAATTAGAAATAAAAAGTGAACTGTCTCTCTCACTTGCAGACGGGATGTCAGAATTGTGCCAGAGCGCAGTGGGAAGGTAGCCCCTCACGCTCCCCGTTCTGTATGTTCGGGGTTGTTTGCACTAATGATAGATTCCAAAGAATGGGCCTTTCCTGATGTGTTGCGCTGAAAAGGCAATTAGTAGCATCTGCGTCGCAGTTTCATGCAGGCTCTCGACAGCTGTCTGCCCAGCAAGGCTGTCCTAGAAACCGTCATTTCCAACTAAGCCTCATACTTGAGGATGTCTCTGTGCCAGTCACACACGGTCTCTACCCAAGGTGCTGGGAAAACCAAAAAAGGACAGTGCTACAATTCCTCCTGGAGCCCACGCAGACAACACAAGGGTCCCAGTGCCAGGTGCCTGGAATACCCCTGGCTCTGCCATTATGCTACTTCTCTGGGCCTCAGTTTCCTCTCCTGTAAAATGGGGATGGTGACATAAATTCTAAATTTCTAGGTGGGCACCTTCCATGTAAAGCACTTCGTCAGTTCCTGGCATGAGTGTTATAAACATGGTATTATTTTTTTTTTTTTTTTTGAGACAGAGTCTCGCTTTGTTGCCCAGGCTAGAGTGAGTGCCATGGCGTCAGCCTAGCTCATAGCAACCTCAAACTCCTGGCTCAAGCAATCCTCCTGCCTCAGCCTCCCGAGTAGCTGGGACTACAGGCATTCGCCACCATGCCCGGCTAATTTTTTGTATATATATTAGTTGGCCAATTAATTTCTTTCTATTTTATAGTAGAGACAGGGTCTCGCTCTTGCTCAGGCTGGTTTCGAACTCCTGACCTCGAGCAATCCGCCCGCCTCGGCCTCCCAGAGAGCTAGGATTACAGGCGTGAGCCACCGCGCCCGGCCAACATGGTATTATTTTAATGTATTCCCAGGTACAATAAGTAAACCAAGGCAGGGGAAGAGTAAAGAAAATGGATTTTCACAGCAGGAGGATTCTCAGAAGCAGTGCTATGCTTGGGCCTGGAAGGATGAGTTGAGTCCAGTTGAATGCCATGGAGGAGAAGCACAGAGCCCCGTGAAAGCAAAGGCACAAGGACGGGAAAGGCCAGGGCTGCAGGGTGGCAGGGCGACAAAGGAAGCTCCAAGAGGGGTGCAGCTTTGATTTTGATAGGGAGGCATGAGGTCACACAGCGAGGGCTGTTTCAAAGTCTCCAGACTGATGGGTCGTGCTAGAGCCAACATCCAGAAATGGTGATTCCTTCAACCTTCAAGATAACTACCTCTTGAAAACCCTTTATATGAGAGAGTGAATATTCAATATCCACATTTGCCAGGAAAAGCCAGAGAGAGAGAGAGAGAGAGAGAGAGAGAGAGAATATCATTCAGGAAAATAACTAATTTTCCTTTTTCCCATCCTCCAAATCTAAAACCCACCACTGGCCTTTTCTCTAGAAAGAAAAATACACATGAGGTTGTCCGTTTCAGATATTCGCCCGTTTTAAAGTACTTTTCCTAAACACTGGCTTCACTCCAAGCTTTTGAGGCAGGGAACGCATCACCCACTAATTCAGGCAGGGAGCTTTCTTTCCCATGCATCACTTAGGGAAGAATGTTCCTCATGTTAAGACGTTGCTTTATTCCTTATAGCTTCCCCCATCAGCAGGACAATCAGTCTAGCAAATCATGTTAAAAGTAATTAAAATTTCATGTCGTCCCAGGGACCCAAGTTGGTTTTTGCTTTTTTTTTTGGAGCACTGTCCCCTCCTGAGCAGCCACTGGCCCGACAATGCCCCCTCTCGGGAGGAGTCTTCTCCAAGTCTGTCCTTGGCCATTAACTCAAGGAGGTCAAGGCTCGAGAACTCTGTGAGGGCAGCAACCCAGAATCCAGGGCAAGCAACTTTGCCAGCAACCAAACAAAAACACATCTGCAACAGGAAAAGGACCCCCCCCAACACACACACCCCATAAACTTGTAGAATGAGTAACCCTGTCCACCAAGAACTTCAACTGAGCGTGTAATTCCCGCCAGTGAAGCACGCTGCCCTTTCACGCCCCCCACGTTCCATGCTCACGACGGACTGAAACCATCTGTCACACGATAAACCTGAACCAAGATCAAGGGTGGAACCCCAGAGAGCGATCCTACTGGAAATAAAAATCAACCCTTGACTGACTAACACCTTGGACTGACTAACACCTTTCAAACCAGCGTACCCAAATGCATGTCATGAGTTCTCTGCTGCAATTCGAAAAAGAAAAGTCATTAGGAAGTTGTTTAATCGCCAGTGAAAGCCCTTCCATTAGGGAGAAAAGAGAAACCATAATTGCATTAAAAAAAAAAAAGGAAAGTCATCAAAAAACAAAAAAAAAAGGAAACCCTACCCTCATCCTGTGAGGATCTACCGAATAAAATGTACCACTGTTGTAAATTTCTCTGCTTTCTGATATTCCTGTGAATCCGTTTGGATTTTACGAGAAGGTAGCATCGGGGTCTGGGAACTTCCAAGCAGAATTCGGCTACTGGCAAATTTCTATATTAGAGGGGCTTTCGGCAGAGCAAACGACTTGGGGTAGAGGAGGACGTGCTGCATTTATAGGGCAAGCAAGGTGTCTGCATTTAGGATTATTCGCTGGGAAGGGTTGGGGAAGGGAAGATAGAAAGAGTTTGAAATGGGGGAGGGTGGGCTAAGACACCCCTTAGCAATACCTCTGTTTCCAAGGTTTATTTCTGAGGTTGCCTGTGACAGCACTTTTCTGCTGTTTGTGTACTTGTGCACACGTGCACAGGTGGGGTGTGCATGGGTGGGTACGTGTGAGGGGGGAGGATAAAAGTGACAGAGACAGAGGCAGACTGACAGCCATGGGGGAGAAGGTCTGGAAGGCTCCATTCTGCCACACTGAAGGAGACCCTATTCTAGCCTAGCCCTCTCAGTATAAAAAGGAAGAGACTGAGGGCCAAGGAGATAAAGTGTCTTGCTCTAGCTACTCATTGAAGGACCAGCACAAGGCACAGTTCTTCCAAATCCTAGTCCAGCCCTTTGCTCTAGATCAGTGGCTCTCAAGGTGCGATGCCTGGGCTGTCCTCACCAGCATCACCTGCAAGATTTGGGCCCCACCTTGGACTCACTGACTCAGAAACCCTGGGAGAGGGCCCAGCAGTCTGAGTCCTGACCAGCCCCCAGGGGATTCTGAGGCATGCTAAAGTTTGGGAGGCAGCATAGGAGGGAGGAAAGGGCATTTTTTTCTCTTTAGGTGGGAAGAGGTGGCAATGCTGCTGCACTCTTGGCCGCAACGGATAAACAGAGGTTCCGAAAAGCAGAGGCCAGTTTAAGCACATCCAGGAGAATGACCGAGAAGGGGGACAGTCACCTTGCACGTCCCAGAGGAACTGCTGAGGGAAAAGAGGGGAAGAGGCTGTGGAAGAGAAGATTCAGGGGAAACAGGACGGCTGCCTTGAACCAACAGAAGAGCTTTCCAGTGGAAAAGCAAAGAGAACCATTCTCATGGCAGATAGGAGACCTAGGGTCAGCATAAAAGTGGCCAGTCTGAGCAAGAGTGAGACCCCGTCTTTACTAAAAACAGAAAGAAATCAATTGGCCAACTAAAAACATATAGAAAAAATTATCTGGGAATGGTGGCGCATGCCTGTAGTCCCAGCTACTTGGGAGGCTGAGGCAGGAGGATCGCTTGAGCCCAGGAGTTTGAGGTTGCTGTGAGCTAGGCTGACCAGGCCCTGAATATCACTAATGGAGAATAGTGTAGGAGGAATCCCAGATTAAAATTAAATTGAAAAATTTCAGGCATTCAAAAGAAAGGATGCCTTAGGAATAGGCATTTATTGATGAGGTGATTCAGGAAGATTGCAGATGGGCAAGACGGAGACAGAAGCTCCCACGCCCAAGCACAGGCAGGGCCTCTCAATGGGAGAGAACAGACCGCACCACGAAGCCTTAGCCAGAAAGAACCTGCAGACAGTGAATGCTTGACCTGGGTTTTTTCCTTACTCTTTTATCTTTTCCCTCCTATGAAGGATCCAGTATTATCTGTCTGCGTGGTGTAGAAAGGATCTTGCTAGCAGGATGGGAAATGGACCCGCACTTGTCTCTCAGAGGAGGTAAACAGCAGCTACGACTTTTAATCCTGGTTTTCCCGTTGAAGTTAAACCTTGATTTAGTCACTCGACAACTAAGAGTCTATCTTCTTTTTTCCAAGAGAGAAGACAAGAGGTAGCGATTCTAGGAGGCTGACATCCTGGGCTGCGGTTATCTGGTGACGATGGCCAGAGTCCCCTCTGCAGTTTGTCTGTCCCTAAGGACAGTGAGACTAGGTCTCTTAGCAACGTGTCTGCAACTCCAGCTGGACGCAAAAACTACACCTTCTAGGCACCACCTTAACATTTTCCTACTCAACACCCCCCTTTCGCCATGCCCAGGCCATGCTCGTAAATGCCAGCTGCAGGAGGGACAGTGACACAGGCGTCCCCAGAAGTCAGGGAGGAAAGGGCTCGTGCATTCTTGTGCTCCACGATTCCCTTCGGCATCTGTCCTCCCAGATGGTCCCTCTGCTCACCAACACAGAGCTTGGGGGGGATGACAGAGCCTCCGGCGTGTCCCCAGTGTCCTCGTGAGGTGCAGTAAATGACAGGCTGTGTTTCAACCAGCTCTTGGGGCCCTTCCCTTTCAACCCCGAGCTAAGCATTCTGGGCCACATCCTGTGGGTGCCGACCAGAGGCTGAGTGTGCTAAGAATGTCTACACAGAGCCTCAAACTAATTTTAAAACCATCGTGACTCTGTGGGATGAAGGTTTTGTTTTGGGTTTTTTTCCACGGGCCCCAAGACTAGCCAAGATCAACATTATAAATTGCTAATTCTGAGTTCTGAGCTGAATGGCACTGCTCATGTTTTAGGAAAAGACGAGGAGAGGAAAAAAATATATGTATAGCCTTCTTCCTGAAAAGGGGAAGACACAGGACAGGACGGACACGTGTGTGGGCAGTGTAAACCACTCTGGCCTGTGGCCTAGGATGGCTCATCTTGAGCAGAGGGAAGAACGTGCCAGGGCCGTCTACGCCGGCTTCGGCCACCCCGGCCACCTGCTGCTGCACCGTACCTGCTTTCCTCCCAGTCTCTGGGCTTCTTGGTTTCGTTTGGTTTTATGCAGCGAATGTAGTGGGGTGTGCATTTCATCAAGGTGCTCACAAGGTCGTTGGCTTGTTTCTAGAAAGGAAGAAGAGTATCAGAAACATGCAACTTTCCCCTATAGCAGACCAAATTTCAAAGGAGACTTGTGAAACTCCAGTGTGGAAATATATAGCTAGGAATTAATCTTCACGACAATGTGTTCATTAAGCTTCAGTCAGGTCTACCGAACTTTCTCCAAGCTCTGCTGACTTTTATGATGATTTTATCGCTCTTAAATGGGTTTGAAATTCAATCTTGGAAAGCAACTAGGCATTTTTAGTACAGTTCATAAAACGAAACAACAAGAAAAAAACCAAAAGCCCAATAAATCTTCACATACGATTCTCTTTATGTGGTACAAGGAAGCATGTCAGTTATTAACAAATTAGGTTCATTTTACACCGATTCCTGAGGGCCTTTGCAAATATATTGTTCTCATTAACTTTTTCCCCCCTAAATTATTTGTAAAGATAAATCATCGAAATGCCCTACACTCTCTTTCATGGCAGTCCAACTAATGAAAAGTCATTTGACTAAAATAACGGAAATTTATAGTTAAAGCCTGGGACATTCATGAAAATCTCGGAAGGTATGAACTTCTCGTATGCCATGTCATTCAACTTCTTCCTCAACATGTCCCCTTAAACATGCAGATTCTGAACTCTTACTGTGTGGCAGGTAACCTCTTCACAAAGCTAGAATCATCTGTATAAAACTATCTATTACTGCTTATGCACAGTGTACCCAAAGTGGGTTCAAGCTGAAAAAGCCACATAAATAAAGCTGAATTTGCTTATGTAGGATGGCAACTCATGAGAATCTCAAACACTGTTTGAAGAAATGGGAGGCGGGTTCACATCAGCATTCCCACCACACAGCCGAGCACACCCTGTGGGCCCACGGATGTGGTACACATGCAAACCCTACTGCCAAGCAAATCAGCGTGAAGAGAGAAAACCTCCAAAAAGCAAATAGCGAGAATGGATCTCCAAAGCCAGAAAACCATTACAAAGTCAGCAGACAGCATCCGCTCGCAAGAGGCAATCCTCACTCAATTAGGGGCTTTGCTGTTTTCCTGGGTTTGGGAAATTTGAAACCCTTGGGAAAAGCTATTAGATAGATTCAAAGCAAGATGTTCGTTGGTGAATTCAGTTCTCCGTTTAGATGTGCAAAAACAGCATTCTTTGCAATGCTTGAAATTGAGGACAGACAGAGCTGCAGAGGTTGCATGATCAAACCAGCGTCCTATGATGAAAAAGTAAATTGCCTCTTAGCTCCTTTGATGATGTAGCTTGCACTTGGGAACAAATCTGATGAGCTTTGTAACACATCAGGTTAAGCTGAAAAGGGCCTACAGAGCTGCTTAGAACACAGCTTTTTTAAAAAAGTCTCCCAATTCTTAATTGTTTTAATTTTATTTTTTATTTTAGTTTTTTAATTTAAATATTTAACTTCCAAGAATAACTTTGCAGACTCTTCTGTCTTAAGCATTTAACAGCACGCCTTCGATTCACCTTAGCATAAGAAAACATACAGAGGCAAGTAAGTGGGACTTAAGTTTATGCGTCACTTGCCATAGTTCTCTGTAAGCTCCAGACAGTGAATGACACAATTAGCCAGCACAGAGGTAAGGCGTGAACCCATGTCCATGTGCTACCAAGTCTGTTCCTCAGCCACAATGCTATCCAGCCTTCCTGACGAAGAGATGGGATAATTTAGTATGACATAAAAGAATTAACTGGGTGAGCTAGGATTAGACAGAAGCCACCAGGTTGTGGAATAATTAATTTCAGGGAAAAAGAATACATCTCAACTGCCAAAATTATCCTGAATTTCAATAGCTATGGGTCAACTTCACATGTCCCCTGAGGTGGTTGTGAAACAGTAACTGGATTTAACCCTGATTCCAGCCAAGAAGAGTCCATGAGTTAGGACAGAAAGGTTCGACAGCACCTGCTCAACAGAAGCAGGGGTTAAAATGTGCAGACAGGACAGTGAGAAAGGGCTTGGGTTAAGTTCCACATTCTACCTTCAACATAGATTATTAGCAGGCCTGACTGGGGGTCCTGCCTCTGTTATTTGCAAGCTTGATGACAAATCAGTAAATTTCTCTGGGCCTCAGTTTCTTCATCTGTAAACTAAGTGGGTTGAACTAGACCTCTAATTTAATCTAAAGGTTGGAATAGATGTTAAAAATCAAACAGTCCCAGGCTGGGCACGGTGGCTCACGCCTGTAATCCTAGCACTCTGGGAAGCTGAGGTGAGAGGATCACTTGAGGCCAGGAGTTGGAGACCAGCGTAAGCAAGAGCGACACCCTGTCTCTACTAAAAATAGAAAAATTAGCTGGATGAGGTGGTGCATGTCTATAATCCCAGCTACCCAGGGGGCTGAGGGAGGAGGATCCCTTGAGCCCAGGAGTTTGAGGCTGCAGAGAGCTATGCACTCTAGCCAGGGTGACAGAGCAAGACTTTGCCTTAAAAAAATTTAAAAAATAAAAAATAAATCAACCAGTACAAATAATTAAAAATTAAAAAAAAAAAATCAACCAATCCAATCACCTACACATTGTCTGCAACTCCTCTGTCAGGTCCTTTGCAGTCCCAGCCTCACTCACATAAAGCTGTAGCCAGCCCGCTTTGCCAACTCTGAGCTGGATTCTGTTCCTCTGTAGGAACAGAATCAGTCTTTGGCTTTCATTTCAATACAGGTTGAGTATCCCTTATCCAAAATGCCTGGGACCAGAAGCATTTTGGACTTGGGATATTTTTTTGGATTTTTTTTGGAACATTTACCTTATATTTACTGATTCACCATTCCTAATCTGAAAATTCAAAATCTGAAATGCGCCAATGAGCATTTCCTTTGAGCATCATGTTGGCGCTCAAAATTTTCAAATCTTGGAAGCATTTTGGACTTCAGATTTAGGATGCTTAACCTGTCTTGGTCCCTTCCAGCCACAACAATATAGAATTTAGTTAAGCCTCAAAATCAAGTACTATTAAATATAATATACTTCTATTTATAATCAAGATAATGAGAGTTCCCGTCAAATCAGTATTCTATTAATTAAATCCGACAGATCAGTTTTAATTTTTTAAATAATGAGAATACACTAAAATACCCAATACTAAAACTACTTTGAACCTAAATTAAATTTTTCTTTTAAGGAACACTTTTTAAGGAAATCCTTTGAAATACTTACACCTCAGGGATACCATTAGGGTGATACTTAATGATATCTGCAAAATACTGTGCATATGGAAGGCATAAGAGATTGGACCATGGCTATGAACTCCTTGGAGGGGACGTATAAAACAGGGAGACTTGCACTCGGACATGGAGGTCAGCTGTCAGTCAGACAGAAGTCACACAATCCACAAAGAGGGTGTGATTTGAAGTGAGAAAATACACTACAATCCCTTTAGACAAGCTGGCTGACTTCAGGTTGACCCCCCCTACAATAGCCTGAGATTTATGATCCTAAACATCGTGGGTATAGCGCAGAAATGCAGCCACTCTGGGCATTCAACTAGATGAGAAAATGAAGGAAAGAAAGGGGTAAAAGTCTTTGAAAGAGGAGAAAAGTGTCCCTACCCTTGCTCTTCTTTTTATAGGGAACAGTCCAGACCACTTGCAAATGAGTCATCACAACCTGGATGATCTGGGGCCTTTGGATCTGAATGTGACAGTCTCATGACTAGATTTTCCAGCCCAGAACTAATCCTTATCCAGGACCTCAAAGTCAAGGCATGAGTCAGAAACTTCACACAGACATGGATATCTCGGGCCTCATGAGAATTTCATCTGTTTTCTGCCCTCAACTCACTGCTCCAGTGAACTTAACCCAGTGACTGTCCGGGGGCTCCTAAATTTCTCTAGCTCTTTGGATGTGATGTCCTCGAAACTCAGAGGGCTTTACCCTCCAGCTCAAACCCAGCTTGTGTCTGACTTCCTCTGCAGAACCTGAAGGCTCCACTTAACTAGAATCTTCTCACTGTTTGAGCTTTCACTGGTTGTTTGCTTTATTCCAGCCAGTGTTTCTGCCCTGAGAAAGCCTTTTTCTATGCAAGGAACTGAGTACTCAGAGAGGAAAGAGGCAGAGAACAGAACAGACAACAACCACGGTGTCCATGAGGCTGGGCTTACCGAGGAGGGCTCCGTGAGACGGAAGTGTAGGGTTTACACAAGTGAATGGGGGCGGGGGAGGGGACAGTCTAGGCAGGGACCTGCACATGCACGCCCAAGTGTCTATTAAGAATTAAGCAGCCATAGGCCGGGCGCGGTGGCTCACGCCTGTAATCCTAGCACTCTGGGAGGCCGAGGCGGGTGGATTGCTCAAGGTCAGGAGTTCAAAACCAGCCTGAGCGAGACCCCGTCTCTACCATAAAAATAGAAAGAAATTAATTGGCCAACTAATATATATATATATAAAAATCAGCCGGGCATGGTGGCTTGTGCCTGTAGTCCCAGCTACTCGGGAGGCTGAGGCAGGAGGATCGCTTGAGCCCAGGAGTTTGAGGTTGCTGTGAGCTAGGCTGACGCCACGGCACTCACTCTAGCCTAGGCAAGAAAGTGAGACTCTGTCTCAAAAAAAAAAAAAAAAAAAAAGAATTAAGCAGCCAGGCAGATGGCTCACGTCTGTAATCCTAGCACTCTGGGAGGCTAAGGCAGGAGGATTGTTTGAGCTCAGGAGTTCAAGACCAGCCTGAGCAAGAGTGAGATCCCTGTCTGCCAAAAAAAAAAAAAAAAAAAAAGACAAAGAAGAAAGAAAAAAAGAATTAAGCAGAGACGAACAAGGAAGTAAAGGGAGGGGACTCACAGGGAAGAATGTGATCGGAGCTCACATGCACCCTGTGTTCAGTGTGTTTAAGGCACTGTGTTAAGTGCTTTTGATGAATTATTGAACTGAATCAGCACAGCAACTCCTTAAGATAGGTAGTAAAATCTTCATCTTACAGGTAACACAGAAGAGGCACTGATAGTTTCAGCGACACACTAGCAAGCATGTAGCTAGTAAGGACCACAGCTGGGATTTTAACACAGGCAATCGAATCTCGGGAGTCCTATTGTCAATCACTTGACTATTCCTTTGGGAGGTATTTATCTGGTATTATTATTATTTTTTTTTTTTTTTGAGACAGAGTCTCACTCTGTTGCCCTGGATAGAGTGCAGTGGCATCATCATAGCTCAATGCAACCTCAAACTCCTGGGCTCGAGTGACCTTCCTACCTTAGCCTACCGAGTAGCTGGGACTACAGACACATGCCACCACACCCGGCTAATTTTTCTATTTTTAGTAGAGGTGGGGTCTCTCTCTTGCTCAGGCTGATCTTGAACTCTTGAGCTCAAGTGATCCTCCTGCCTCAGCCTCCCAGAGTGCTAGGATTACAGGTGTGAGCCACTGAGCTCAGCCTTGCAACTGGTATGGTATTAAAAAACAGTTTAGTAATTATTTCTCAGAGTTACAGGATTAAGTGTGCATAATCACAACTTCTTAATTCGGAGCATGATTAGGGACAATGAATTTCACCATGCAATGGCTCAGACCGCACAGAGCACTGCCCAAGGGGGACAAACTCGGTGAGAATCTCTTCTGACCTAGAGATGCCACATGGCCAGAGGTGTCTGCGATTCACAGCAAGGAAGCCCTGCAAGACCCAGTAAGGAGGGATGCATAAATTGCCCCAAAAGTCCAAGTAGAATTTTTGGCAAGTAATGTTCCATAATTGGCAAGTTTTTGAGTCTGGCCTAAAAAAAACTATCATTGAGATCTAAAATATGGCTCCGAACCACAAAATTTCTCTGAGAGTTTAGCATAAATTCTTCCAGATTCAGTTTAAAGTCATTTCCTCTTAGAAAGTAGCTGATTATCATCTGCTGACTATTAAGCTATGCGGCACTTAATATCCATTTGGGGTTTCAGTACAGCCAAGTCAAATTCAGCTTGCATCCTGGAGCCTTTTTACAACCAGCAATATTACCTCTGGGCATCGTCTGTGACCAGCCCCTCATATCTTGCTGACCTCATCCTGGCCTGGGGGTGCAGTTCCTGACTCCTAGAAAACCCTGTAGCTCCTATAGGAATCCATAAACTTCCCCAAAATAGAACTAACCTTTATTTTGCTCCCGGCAGTCGTTGGGCGCCCTTTCTTGTCGGCTTGCAGATTTTCCGGAAATAAAGACTTTATAAAAGGTCTGGAAAAGGAGAAAGGATGGATTAGCGATCTGTAAGTACCCTGGGGGGTGTGAAAGCCTGCTTCCTTAGAGGATGGGGTGGAGAGCTGTCCAGAAGCGCATAGCCTTGGCTACAGAAAAGCCCTCTGACTCACAGTGCGTGCCATGAAGATGTCACTTGGGGAAATGGACAACAGACAGAAGACATAATGAGAAAGGGTTCTAAGACACAAGCATGTGAGTCTAAGCCTGCAAAATGAATGTACGGCTCTGCCTTTCAAATGTCCCCACTCACTGGAATTGAGGTACACACCTTGACAGACGGAATACGACAGAGGGAGGTCGGTGTGGGTTTGTTAAGCAAGAGAGAACAGAGGTCAGGGAATTATATGAAATGTCTGGATGCAGTGTAGACGCCGCTGTGCGCTAGAGCAGGGTTTCTGAACCCCGACACAGTTGCTATTCGTGGGTTGGACAATTCTTTGCTGGGGACAGAGAAGGGGCTTCTCCTACATCGTGCGGGGTATTGAGCAGCATCAGGGGGCTCTGCTTACTAGATGCCAGCAGCTCACTGTCCCCGCTGCCCCCCACCCGAAGACCTTGACCAACTGCTTTTGACTATGAGCAATTTTAAGTGGAGCAGTAACAAATCACTTATGTTTTGCCTGCTGAATACATATTTCCATTAGTGGTGCTAATTGAGTGCATATGTTTACATGCCTGCCTCACCAGCAGGGACAATGTCTCAGTCACCTTAGCGTCCCTGGGGCCTGAAGCATAGCCTGGTACACAGCAGGTGCATAATAAATATTTGCTAGCTGAATGATGCGATCCATGGGAACAGGCAATCTGGCACTCAAACTGAAACTCACTTCCTCCTAAATGACTTGTTGGGCATCTTGAAGTTTCCAGGAAGTCTCCCCAGCAATCTACTTTTAGCTTGACCAGACACAATTATAGATTTCTGCAGCAAATGTGTTTATAATATAATAGGCTGTGTCTATACGACAGCAGTTTGTGTGGAAGCATTAATAGCTCTTGAACTTGGCAGGAATTTTAATAATTAAAAAAAAAAAAAATCTCTGGAAGCAAGTCTGCACCTGACTGCCATAAAACCCACAAACCAGGCCTTGTGGCTTACCTGACCTTCGCAGAGAAGAGCAAACGTATTTTATGTGTTTTGAATGGAAAGAAATCCGGAGTCTCCAAAGGGGTGGTAGTGCGAGGAAGTGCAACAGGGGAGAGGAGGGCGAGGAGGGTGGGGAGTAGGGGAGAGAGGGGTAGATGGATCAGCACCACCCTGACCAGGGTTCGAGAAGGAAACTCTGTTTAGCTTTTCGCTGCAGTTAGGCCTTTCTTGGAGAGAGTTATCAGGCTTGCTGCTGCTGATTACAGAGGTTCACCTTGATGTTCTTCTGATCGTTTAAGTAACAGAGACTGCAAAGGTAGCTCTTCCTTGGAGGCAGCTCTAAAAATCCTAAGAGCTAGAAGTCTGTGCAAGGCTGCACTTGCCTGGCATACCCGGGCCTGCGCGTGAAAGTCACCTCCCCCTTACACACTGCCCAGGCAGGCGGGGAGGAAGGGACAGAGAGCTGGTGTTGAGAGGTCTCCTGGCTTGTGAGGGACATCCCCCCTCCTGCCTCTACCCCTATCGCTTAGACAGGGTCTTGGGAGTTAAAATGGATTTCTGAGTCAATCCCTGTCTAGCTGCATCTCCCAGAGTTCTCGAGCCATTTCCCAAGTGCTTTGGGGAACTCAGGTCAATGTGGGTCTTGCTAAGCCAATAGCCACTTTTTTTTTTTTTTTTTGAGACAGAGTCTCACTTTGTTGCCCAGGCTAGAGTGAGTGCCGTGGTGTCAGCCTAGCTCACAGCAACCTCAATCTCCGGGGCTCAGCGATCCTTCTGCCTCAGCCTCCCGAGTAGCTGGGACTACAGGCATGCACCACCATGCCTGGCTAATTTTTTGTATATATATTTTTAGTTGGTCAATTAATTTATTTCTATTTTTGGTAGAGACGGGGTCTCGCTCAGGCTGGTTTCGAACTCCTGACCTCGAGCAATCCGCCCGCCTCAGCCTCCCAAAGTGCTAGGATTACAGGCGTGAGCCACCACGCCTGGCATCCAATAGCCACTTTTAAAAATTGAATGCCTATGGAGAATTCTTGGGATGGTGTTCCATTCTCACATGGTTATCCCAATCCAAATCCAGCACGGTCACTTCCCTCTGATAACAGTATTGAAAACGATGAAGCCTGGAGCCCTAAAGGACGTATATATGGCACTTGGAATTTGGGAGCAGGAAGTGTTAGGGGCAAAAGGGAGAAACTGAGATTGGAAAAAGGAAAAGTTATTTTGAGAAATCAAACTGTCTAATTATAATCCAGACCCAACAACTCAAAGGAGCAAAATGCTAACCATTCAAACACCACAAGCTTGTTTTAATATTGAACATTTTATCAAACCCATAACCCATGTCAGATAAGACAAAACATACTCACAGCTCACTGCTCTGCATAAGCTCGATCAGATCCATAAAAAGGACATCACGGTTCCTTTCACAAAAGCCATCCATGTCATAGGATACCTGGCCAAGAATGGGAAGAAATCCAATTTTATCCTTTAAGTACTTCACTGGGCAAAAAACCTAAGCTGGTGTGGCTATCCTCACCACAACATGTATATTTCCACATGTAGCATTTGGGATTTCATCATGAACAGTCACAGGAAGTGGTGCATGTCTTATTTAACTTGTTAGCTGACTTAGCTGGGGGTGGCCTGCAGATGCTGATGAGCATCCGGCTGCCTAGATGGCCTGGATGATCTACAATCAGGACTCTAGCTCTCAAGATCACATACCTATTCCTCAATGGATCCATAGGGATGTCTAACTAATAAACTTAATTCTTTTCTAAATTTGACAGAATAAAATTGAAATCACCCTCGTGCTCATTAATCCCTTGCAATGGGCCATGTCATCTGAGGCTTTGCAATTTCTCCCAGACGTGGTATCAGAGTTGCACCAATCTGACCAGAAACTCATTCTCAGAGAGCCTGATCCACAAGAAATCAGCTGGGATCAAGGACGAGACCAGTGTATCTCCACAGGACTGGGACGTCCCCAAGAGCCATGACAGTCTCCACTTACTCACTTTTGTATCATCAGCACTCCCATACAACCTGGTGTCCAGGACCAAGAAGGCAAAGCCTGAAACGCATGTGTTTTATAAGAACGAACATGCAAAGTGAGCTCTTGGTCCTGATTTATATGCCACTGGTCATGGGCAGACAAGGAATGCAAGTTTGTGATTGCAGCCACAAGCAAGACACAAATCCATTCCTTCAGCAGTAAATATATGTGCCAGTGTGATTCATGCTTTCCAATAGTGCAGTAGCCCACAATCTTTTGTTTTGCCTCCCCCAATACTTTATAGATCCTATTATTTGAACGAATAAAATACAGTGAGGTAGTCCGGGTGCGGTGGCTCACACCTGTAATCCTAGCACTCTGGGAGGCCAAGGCAGGTGGATCGCTCGAGGTCAGGAGTTCAAAACCAGCCTGAGCAAGAGCGAGACCCCGTCTCTACTATAAATAGAAACAAATTAATTGGTCAACTAATAAATATCGGAAAAAATCAGCTGGGCATGGTGGCGCATGCCTGTAGTCCCAGCTACTCGGGAGGCTGAGGCAGGAGGATTGCTTGAGCCCAGGAGTTTGAGGTTGCTGTGAGCTAGGCTGACGCCACGGCACTCACTCTAGCCTGGGCGACAGAGTGAGACACTGTCTCAAAAAACAACCAAAAACAAACAAACAAACAAACAAAAATACAGTGAGCTACATAGACACAGATATCGTTTGCTTCATGAAAAAGCAGATCAGACCCAACAGCTTAAAACAGGTAGGCATCACAATGGATAACTGCCCCTCTCCTGGGGAGCCTGCCCCCACTGGCCGTACCTTCCCGGCATAGTGGTGAATGATGAAGCCTTGGTTCCAGCTGTTGAAGTGCTCGTGACTTCCGATCTGCATCTGGAGCTTCTGCAGCAGCGTCTGATCCGCCCCCTCGCCCACCGCGTGCATGGTGGCGCACACGTCGTCCAGGATGCTCATGATCCCAGGGGGGTTCTGGTGGGACCAAGGAGGCAAGGCCCAGATCACCCACCTTTCCAGAACGGACAATGCCTGTCCGGTCCTTTCTTAAGTAAGCCAACAGCTTCCCAGACTTAAGATACCATCTTGACTAGGAGGCCGAGGCGGGCGGATTGCTCGAGGTCAGGAGTCCAAAACCAGCCTGAGCAAGAGCGAGACCCTGTCTCTACTATAAATAGAAAGAAATTAATTGGCCAACTAATATATATATAGAAAAAATCAGCCGGGCACGGTGGCGCATGCCTGTAGTCCCAGCTACTCGTGAGGCTGAGGCAGCAGGATCGCTTGAGCCCAGGAGTTTGAGGTTGCTGTGAGCTAGGCTGACGCCACGGCACTCACTCTAGCCTGGGCAACAAAGTGAGACTCTGTCTCAAAAAAAAAAAAAAAAACAAGATACCATCTTGAAAGTCAGTCTTTCCTTTTAGGCAAGAATGTAATTAATAGTTGCAAACGGGGAGTCACCCCTTAGATCTAGAGATGGAGGAGAGTCCGTTTTCCAAAAAGCTGATTAACTCCCTGAAGTTTTACCCAAAGTCACGCACAGATCATTATCTGCTCCTACTCCTACATTCCTCCTCCTACAAAGTTGACTTTAATAATCCAAAAGGAGAATGAAACATTTTCCTTTGACCCTAATCGATTTCTTAAATGTTCTCTCTCAGTACGTTACTCACATAGATACAGTTTATATAGCGATTTAGCATGCACATTCTATCATGCATTACTTTTTTTCTGAATAGTGCTAATTTGTAACATTCCTCATGTTTTCTTCATACTTGTTATTTTAATGGCTTTATTTCCCTACTCTGATATGCCATAGTTTATTTAATGACTGAATTGTCTATGGATGTTTTTTACTGTTTCTAGTTTTTAGCTTTTATAAACAAAAAAAACACCAAAACACAGCCCTGTAGAGAGCCCTGTCTACTTATTTTCTTTTGAATCATTTCTGAGGGCTAACGTTCTAGAAGTTGTGGGATTGGACTAGAGAAGACAGGGCTGACTTTGTGGCTCTCTCTATATGGTATGCCATCAATGTAAGTGACAGTTGTCTTCTCTTAGAATCCAGTAACAACTTCCATATGTAAATTCACATTTTACTCATATACACATGTTCATGTCTACTACAAGAATAAAACCCCGCTGTTCTATTTTCACATATCCACAAAACTAATGTCACTGCTAAAACTCTCTGCAGATCGGAGTTGTCACTTTGCCTGTTCTAAAACCATGACACGGAGAACTCTCACTTCACGCAAACCCGTGGGGAGCGAAGAGACACACCAGACCAATACTTACAACTTTGTTCTCTATGAGGTCACACACGATTTTGTTATTAAAATACTCAATGGGTGTCCACCTTATTCCCTCTTGAACATATTCTTCCTGTGTGACAGAAACCAGGAACTCACATTAGAACTCAGCCAAGACCAGGGCTCTGCACAGATGGATACGGAAGGTGCATAAATCCCCATGAGAGAGAAACACTTGTATGCCTCTCAGCAAACACTAGGAACTTTAATTTCTTCTTTTCTAAGAGGTGAGAGGAAAGGAACATTCTATTGCTTGGTGATCTTCAAACTAAACCTCATGTTTAGTTTGAACCACATGAAATTGCTATCACACAATTGTTTTTGACCGACAAAACCAGCAATTTAATCCGGCTTAACCTGTAAGTCCAGTTATTAAAAAAAAAAAAATCTCTTTGAATTTAACACAGGACAGGAGCGAGATTTGCAGATGGGCATCTAGGTACTTAAGGAGAAAGTTCCTCGTTCAGACTGGCTGTTAGTTTCACCCGGCAAATACCACCACATGGTCCTGATTTTCCTCCTTCTTCCCTGGTCTTGTGTTGTTGGCTTCCTTTGCTAGCTCTTTCTTCTTTCCAGACTTTTCTATATGATAGGGAGTCTCAGGGTTTCACCGTCCTATTTTCTCAACCCTCCTTCTCTAGATGATTTCAATCAATCACACAGTTTTTTTTTTTTTTTTTTTGAGACAGAGTCTCGCTTTGTTGCCCAGGCTAGAGTGAGTGCCGTGGCGTCAGCCTAGCTCACAGCAACCTCAAACTCCTGGGCTCAAGTGATCCTCCTGCCTCAGCCTCCCGAGTAGCTGGGACTACAGGCATGTGCCACCATGCCCGGCTAATTTTTATTTTTCTATATATATTAGTTGGCCAATTAATTTCTTCCTATTTATAGTAGAGATGGGGTCTTGCTCTTGGTCAGGCTGGTTTCGAACTCCTGACCTCGAGCAATCTGCCCGCCTCGGCCACCCAGAGTGCTAGGATTACAGGCGTGAGCCACCATGCCCGGCCAATCACACAGCTTTAAATAACACCTATAGGCTCATGATTCCCAGATGTATTTCTCTAGTCTACACCTTGCGACTGGGAATCTCTGCTTGGATGTACAATAGGCCTCTCACACTTAAACATGTTCAGGAGACTTCTATTCCCACATCTGCCACTATCTCCAACCAACCCCTCTTCTGATCTCACTCGTCAGTAAACAGCCCCACCACTGGCCCTGTTATCCAAGCCACAAAGCTAAGAATCACCCTTGATTATGCTTTCCTTCTTGACTATTGCAATTATTCCGAGCAAGTCCAGCTGGCTCACTCTGAAAATATATTCTGACTGCGACTTCCTGTCGCCACGTTACCACCTGTTCGGCTACCATCGCTGTCCAGAGCCTGCCATTTCCATCCTGGTCTCCTGTGGTAGTGGGATTTTAAATGCCCACTCTGGATCGCTTTCCCCTGCCTCCCCCACTCTACAAGGGTATAGAGCCAGAGTGACCTTTCCAAAATCACAAGATGCAAACCAGATCATGTCACTTCCTGCTCAGAATTCTTCAGCGGGTCCCCATCATACGTGGTATATAAAATCCAAAGTCTTAGCCATGCCCTGCAAAGTTCCTCTGTGACCCAGCCCCTGTCTATGCTCTCCCATCTCAGTCACTGCTGTGCTCTGTCCTGATTGTTGTGCTCCAGCCACTCTAAGGGGAAGGAAGGCTAAACGTCCAGAGTGGAGGTTTATGTGAAACCCATTGACCCCAAAACAGCCTTTGATATGTGTCGTGGGTTGGATAATATCCCCCCAAATTTCATGTCCACCCAGAACGTCAGAGTGTGAGGTTTGGAAATAGTGTGTTTATAAATGTAATTAGTTAAGGATCTCATGATAAAACCATCCTGGATTTACAGTGACCCTTCAATCCAAAGAATGGTATCTTTCTAAAAGAAAGGAGAGAGAGATTTGGGGGTGGGGGGGTGGGAGAGAGACACAGAAAATGGTCATGTGAAGACAGAGGCAGAGGCTGAAGTTATACTGCCATAAGCCAAAATATGCCAGGAGCCAGCAGAAGCTGGAAGAGGTAGGATTGCAGAAAGGAGTTTCTTTTAGAGCCTATGGAAGGAGCATGGCCCTTAGGACACCTTGATTTCAGACTCTGGGCTCCAGAACCATGAGGAAAGAAATTTCTGCTGTTTTAAGCCACCTAGCCTGTGCTACTTTGTCAGCGGTGGCCCTAGGAATCCTAAACAATATGGTATCAGGAATATGACGGGACTTGTACTGAACTTCAGAAGAAGCTATCATCGCAAGACCTGTTACCTAAAGTCAGAATTAAAATACCAACTTTGTCAAAAATACATATCTTTTTAGGGAAGATTGAGAGTGGAGCAACTCTGAGAAAATCAAGTTTTTCCCTTGGAACACAGTGTATGCCATAGACAATTGGGTTGGAACGACACTCCATTTTCCACTCGGTCAGTGAGTCAGTGTAGTAAAAACAGCAGTCGTAAGTCTAACTTTGCAGCATCATTTGCTTAAAGGAGAAAGAAGATGTAGCAGATGCTATTTATATTTCATAGACTAAAATGCCACAACGGCATATGGTTTTTCTGCCTCACTTTATTAGGTACATTTCTTAATATAAGCCTGAAACCTGAATCTATTATCGAAAGCGAGAAATCTATACCCTTTAAAACAAAATAAATTATAGACAGAAGAGGATGAAGGAAGAGGGACTGCTTACCTGTTCTGCCTTTAACGTCAGTTCGATAAAAATCTGCTGCAATTTTTCATTAACAAAATTGATGCAAAACTGTTCAAAGCCATTTTTCTGAAAGGAAAAAAAAACAAGTTACTCCCATGGAATCGCTGCGCAAAATCATTTAAAAGTCATTTCTCAAGTGATTTCGTGAACTGTCTTGATGTAAAAAGCTTTAACAGAAATGTTGGATGCACCAAGAGACAGAACTTTCTATTTAAGAGAAATTAATTCAGTAAAGTACACGAAGGACTCACAAAGGCAAAAAAGAGTAGTGGTTTTTCGTTGCATAGAATTATTTCTTGCAGGCGAGATGAAACATCCTCCTCCTCAACCCCCAATTATTCAAATTGGCCTTACCTGGAATATTTCAAAGCCGTAGATGTCCAGGACACCAATGTTGTATTCTTCATGATCCTTCTCCATGGCTTTATTGATGGACTAGAGAAAGTACACAGCATGATCATGAACTCCTTTCCATGCACATTAAAAACGGGCATGTGTGGGGGAGAGGGAGCAAGAGCACACACAGCAAACACCACTACCCATGGGAAACAGAGGGCAGCATGAAGACCAGCAACTTGAAACACCAAGTACTTTGGAAAACCACCAAGATAAAAAAAAAAAAAAAAAAAAAAAAAAAAAAAAAAAAAAACAACTACTAAGGTAGGGAAAAAATGTTTGCTTAATGATGAAAACCATTAATTTCTGACAGAGTTAGCTTTTCCAGGAATTCTTGAGAATTAGAAGAAAATGTCACCTTGGATGATTGAAGCAAAACATGAAGAACCAACACTGCAAGATCTATAAATATCACTTTCATTTTCCCCCCATTCAGCTGTCATTTAATGATCACCTAACACAATATGCCAGGGATTCAAAGGGCAAGTGAGTACCCTGTTTATAGAGAGGGTGAACTTTCTACAGATAATAACAATAGTAATTATTTTAAAGTTGATCATAAAAGCAGCTTCCATCTATCTATTTATGCACCTTTGCCAGGCTTTGCTAAGTATTCTCAATGTGTTTTTAATTGTCATTGCAATTCTCCTAACAACAGGATACCATTATCCTCTTTTTCTAGATGGATACACTGAGGCTTGCCTAAAATTGCACTGGGCAAGAAGCAGGGCCTGGGATTACATTTAAGCAGCACGATGCCTAAATCTGTGTTCTTGACCACAGTGAGAAAAGGCCATGCGGTTCACCGGAACAGACTTAACGACAGCAGGGCAGCCGTAGGGTAGAGGAGGGGGTGAGGGATGCAGGGGAGGGAGGAATACAAGAGCAAAATTCCATGCGGTTGTGAACACCAGAATGAATTCTAAAGTACCAGATGTGTTTTCCAGGCAAAGAAAATGACATATCACCTTTTTGTGAGCTGATGGCTAACGACATACAACACTTAGCCCAGTGCCTGGCACACGGTCAGTTCTCAGTGAATGCCACCTCAAATTAGTGTCACTTACATGAGCATTCATCCACTTTTACTACAAAAAAAATGAGATGACAGGAAGGAAGGAAGTTGGGAAGTCCAGCGCCAGAAGGTATCCTAAACAAAGAGACAAGAGATGTGGGTTCTAGTTCTAGATCTGTGCTTCCCTCTTGCCAAATGGTCTTGGGCAAATCCACCAATACTCAGGCCTGAGACTCCCTTCTCAATCAAACGAGGAGTCTGGACAAGCTAAATGTATGACTAAATGTTCAATGTGACCCTGATCTTGCCAAGTCATCTTACCCTTCAAATAACCACAAGAAGTACCCAGAATTACCCTACCCTACCCTGCAGACCCTGCCCTAACCATACCCAGCCACACTTGAAGCCATCAAAGGCGTTAGTGCCTGGATTCAAACACAGATGTTTTGGATCTAATAGCCTTGCTGTTGTGCCTTGACTGAAGTTCCCCCTAGGGTTCCTTCTAGCTTGAATATATATTAATCAAAGTCAAAGGAGCAGAATAGCTGGGGATCTAGGCTCTCCTAGATCCATCACATAGTAGCAGTGTGATCTTAGGCAAATTCATTAACTTCTCTCTGCCTTACTTAATTTATCTGTAGAGATAATAATACCTAAGTCACAGGGTTGTTTGTAAGAATTAAGTGAGGTTTCTTTTCCCCCTAAAACACTTAGAACAGTATCTGGCACATAGTTAGTGCTATATAAATGTGTGCTATTATTATTTTACCATTTAGAGGCTACAGGGATTAACATAGATTGTCACTGGCAGCTCTGTACTGCTGAAAGACTAATTTTCTGAATATATATGTGATATACATATATAAATATATATGTGATATACATATATAAATATATATGTGATATACATATATAAATATGTATATATATGCATACGTAAGCATATATACTCACATATAATTATGCCATAACCAAAAATATCTGTGGTAGTTTTAACGTATATCCACAAAGTCTTTGATATTCCTCCTTTCAAAAGGTGGGGCCTAACTCCTGACCCCTTAAGGGTGGACTGTACTTAGTGACTTGTTTCTAATGAACAGAATGTGGCAGAGTGACAATACATGAGTCCAAGATTAGGACATATAAAACTGTGGTTTCTTGCTCATTCTCTCTTAGATCACTCACTCTGGGGAAAACCAACCGCCATGTTATGAGGATATTCAAGCAACCCTAGGGAGAGGCTTCTGTAGCAAGAACTGAGACCTCCTGCCAACAGCCCCAGGAGTGATCCATTTTTCAACCAGATCCTCCGGCCCCAGTCAAGCCTTGAGATGACTGCAGTTTCAATCAGCACCTTGACTTTAATCTTGTCCCTGCGTTAGACTCGCCAAGCTTAGCTGATCCAAAATACCTGCCCCACAGAAACTAGGAGAAAATAAGTGCTTAATATTTCAAGCCACTAAGTTTTGGGTTAATTTGTAACAGAGCAATATAAGACAAATACAATATCCCTAAACCTTTAGGCTCAAAAGTCAAGAAAGGCCCATGAGTATAGGTCTCCTCTTTTTTCTAGTCTTTAGTCCTGGCTTTATTAAATATTTTGACCAGAAGAAAAAAACGTGATTATAGTAGGTTTAGCTAATGTGCCTTGGTGGACAAATCCAGAAGTCAAAGCAGGATTCAATGATTCCAAAGGGAGAGGATACAAAGTAGAGTATGGTAATGGTTCAAAAGGAATGAGAGAAAATACGTATATCATAGTAGTTTTACTCTGTATAGCTGAAATAAGAAGCATCACCAACATCAACTTGTGTTTACTTACATCTACCAAGAAATCGAAGACCCGGGCGTGCAGGGCCTTGGCGAGTGCGTCCCTGGTGTAACAGGCCTGCTCCACGTTGAGGGTCACGTGGATGGACTCGGACTTGCCCCCCCACTTGCTATCCATCTGCCGGCTCGTCAGCTTTTCTTTCAACCGGTCCTGGTTTATCCCCAGCAGATACGCAGGAAAAGCCAAAACTAGAGGACGTGAAAGAAAACACCATTATGTTTCAGAATCACAGCAGTTCCTCTGGCAGACATGTGGAGGCACTTGTGTGCATGCGTGTGCATGCGTGTACACACAAGGCACCAGCATCGGCCCCCAGAGAACTTATGCTCTACCAAAAGCTGGTTACCAGCAAGGCCATACACATCCATCCACTTTGTTTTTCCCAATTGTTCTATTACATGAGTCAATTCCTATGATGACTGAGATGTCTAATAATACAAATCGGTGATCCAAGAAGGATGGCAAACCAATCCCTCCTACTGAGATCACAGTTGAATGCCTAAAATGGACATCTCTCCAAGCGTCCAGCAAGACGGGCAGGAAGGAACTCAATCAAGAAACATTCCTTTGGCTCCAAATACTGTTTTCTTCCTTTTTGGTACAATGTTTTCATAGCATAATTTCCAAAGAGCTTAAAGCACCTGATTCTACTGAACTAATAATTACAACCAATCACATATTTATTGAGTGCTTATCCTGTTTAAGGTTATGAAAGAGACAAGAAAGGATACAAAATATTTAAGAAATCTTGAAAGCATTCTTCTGGATAGACTTCTTGACATGGTAAGCAAAAAAATAAAGAGAGGAAAAAAATTTGAAAAAATTAAAAAAAAAAAAAAGAAATCTTGAAAGCAATAGAAATGAGGCAAAAATAGTTTCCCTAAAAGCTGAGTATGTAACACAGACAATGAAATTATGAAGAAATCTAGAACAGGAAGAAATTACTAGTTGCTGGGGTAGTCAAGGGATTTGGGCTGGGCCTAAAGCATGAGTAGGACTTGTATAGACGCAGAGAGAAATGGAACGTGCAACAGTGAGGAGGCAGAAATGTAGGAGACATGGTGGGGCATGGTCTACGGTGCATAGACTGGCACTGGCTGCAGGGGAAAGTGGAGATAAGATTAAAAGGTTAGAATGGACTCAATGGTGGGTGTCCTTGAATAGCATGGGATATTTAGGCTACAGGCAAAAGGGGGCCTGGATAAGGGCATCACGAGAAGATTCCCGAGGGTGTCATATGGAGTGAAATGAAGGAGACTCGTATTATTCCTATCACAGCACACCCCGTCCTACCTACATGTAGTATGGTTGATTATGGTCTTTGCACAGAAACAACAAGACTCCTCCTGTGGCTCAGTAACTTGTTTCAGGCCATGAAACTTACAAAGGCTAGTGATATAAATGGGATTTTCTGATTTCAGGACAAAATGCTCTAATATGAATAAACGACATCATTCTTGGACATGAAAGAATGCTCAGATTTTTCTAATATGAATGAAAGATTTTTATAGAGGCAAATGAAAATTTTGAACTAGGACGCGAGTCTTCTTTTACTGCAGAATGCTTTCCCGAAATTCTCTGATAAAAGGATTTTTGTTAAAGACCTTATGATAATGCTTAAAAACCACAAGCCTCCCAATAAAGGATAATCTGTTAGAATTTCACAGATGGTGTTAGAATATAATGGGCTGACATTTCTCAGTATATACCTTCCAATGAGATTAAGTCAGTGAATGCATTTTGAAAAAGGAGAATGCCAGAACAAGGCATTTATCATCTATTTGAGTGTTTCACAAAAATACTTTGACCGGTAGAAGGGCTTCCTTTTACAGAGGAGGACACGCGAACAAAATCAAATGCACTTATCCAAAAATGGCCATTTCGTTTCATTAACACATGTCTAGGAATCTGCATGGGTCTTCCACTGAACTAAAACTTTCTTTGCATAGAGTAAGGGCAGGTGATGACGTTCATAAACGAGACTGGACATCTGTAGGGTTGTTGTGAGAATCAAGAGACATTTTTCCAATGTGTACAACATATAAGAAGCCTCCACTATAAGGGGATGCTCTCATGTCACTTATCATCATAGCATCGGGACAGGGCATATCTCACTTGATTGGGGGACATCATCACCAATGGCTTATAGTACAGTCACCAGGGCCCCTCTCGCTGTTCATGGGAACTACACAGTGAATAGGTTTCTAAAATAAATAATTAGCTCCAATTTGTCTGTTTTGTAAACATGGGCTTCTCCTAAGCCCCTAACGATGCTAAAACGGGGCACGCGGTTAAAATATTTGTGCCGTTATCTTTACAACCTTAGCAAAGAAATGAAACAACAAGGGCTACGATGAGAGTCCTTGAGACAAAGCAGACAGAAGGGACTGACAAAGACACACGCTATGCTTCCCTGTGTGGTATGTGCCTTTTCTGTAGAAGACGACATAACTGGGGACTGCAGGCACTCAATAAACAAGGCTTAGAATCTGGCCAAGAATCAGAGCCACGAGCTTAGGGAAACAGTTCAGAAGACTGGAGAGGAAATACAGCACTTGGTTTGAATAAACTCCATGCCATGTTTTTCAAGTACAAGCTTTTACGGCCTCATATTTTCTTCAGTGCCTGCCCCCGTGCTGAAATGACAGGGCCGCTTGTGTTGATGTCCTGCAGGCTGTGGATTCCAGGGGGGTGTGTGTGCGTGTGGCTGGATAAGAGCGCCAGTGCAGAAGCTTGGAGGGTTGGGGAGGCAAAGGAGGAAGAAAGCAAAGGATTAATTTTAAAATGGGGATGTAACTCTGGTACAGTTAATCAGAGTCATGTAAAACATACAGGAACCGTGGGCCGGGTGCGGTGGTTCACGCCTGTAATCCTAGCACTCTGGGAGGCCGAGGCGGGAGGATCGCTTGAGGTCAGGAGTTTGAGACCAGCCTGAGCAAGAGCGAGACCCCCCTCTCTACTAAACATAGAAAGAAATTAATTGGCCAACTAAAAATATACAGAAAAAATAGGTCGGGCATGGTGGCGCATGCCTGTAGTCCCAGCTACTCAGGAGGCTGAGGCAGAAGGATTGCTTGAGCCCAGGGGTTTGAGGTTGCTGTGAGTTAGGCTGATGTCATGGCACTCTAGCCTGGGCAACAGAGTGAGACTCTGTCTAAAAAAAAAAAAATACAAGAACCTGCTACAAAGTAATGTCTCAGTGCATTTAAATAACGGAGACAGATTTCTATTACCGCAAGAAAGTATAAAGCAAAAGCTAGGTTTAATTTTTCCATTTCGATCTGAAGTTTAGGGAAGAGAGAGAAACCAAAAAGATGTAGAAAAACAAAATTCCATTTTTACAAATTTTAACAAATGGCAAGAGAAATAAGGTTCATCTGTCTTTGGTGTTGAGGTTCTCTTTAATCCATTAATAGTGGGGTAAAGGAGAAACACTGCCACTTGTACTTTTATTTCCCATTGTTGTTATTATTATTATTTTTTTAGCACTGACTATGCAGAGCAACTCATTGTTATTGAAGTAGTATTTTTTTTCCTTCAATAAAATTCTTCAATTTTCCTTCAATAAAATTAAATACCAAATTAGGTTAATTTGGTATTTAATACATGTCACCTTACCAGAGTGATATTGACAAGTACATATATGCCTAAGGTGAGGTTTGTTTGGTCTGACCAAGGAAATCCTATGTCCCCATTAGTCAAAGATAAGGTAACAACAAAATAAGTTGCTATTAATAGCTATTTTGCTTTAGTAGGCCAGTGGTATTTGGAATGTTACCATTTTTTTTTCTACACTACAATAGCTACAGAAATTTCCTCAATTATAAAGGCATGGGCTAGCACTTCCCTCTGCAAAGTTATTTCATAGATATACTCAGATATGTGAAAGGTGACAGGAACTAAGGTTATTCACTTTAGTGGTGTCCATTCAGTACTATAATAGCAGAACATTAGAAATCTTAATGTCCGGCAAGAGATGATCATTTCGATAAGTCACAGCGTAGCCAAGCAATGGAATGCTGTGCAGCTATAACAAGGACAAGCTCCTTATGAATTGATATAGAATAATCCCCAAGATCTGTGTTAAGTGAAAAAGCAGTTACAGAACATTGTTATAAGCTCCCATTATCCCACAAGTGGGAGAAAAGAAGAGATGCGTGCAGGAAAGAAGGGATAAATATCACTTAAAGGAAACACCAGAGACCGGGGACCTTAACTATCTTTGGGGAGGGAACAAACTGACTCTAAAAGGGACAGAACAGAGAATTCTCACTCTATACCTACTTGAGCCATGTTAATGCAGTCCCAGTGAACAAATACCCAAATCAATAAAAGAAAATTATTGTGGGGGTGGGGGTGGGGGTGGAAGCTTTGGCCCCATCACCTCCAGCTGGGGAATTTCACAGCAGTTGCCAATCCGGGGGACCTCAGCCATTTGGCTGAGAGGGTTTTAACTCTGCACATCAATGTGGGAAACACTTCTTGGTTGAAACATCCAGGGGAATGCTTGCTGTTTTTTCAGTGTTACGTTCTCAAGAATAAAGAGGCAGTGAAGAATGTTACTCTCCAAGAAGGCAAAAAGAAACCAAGGCTACTGCCACAGAAAATACTACCAAACCCAAACTGTCAGCGTTACAAATGTTACATGAGTCAGGGCTATAAAAAAAAGAAAAGAAAAGAAAATTAATAAATATATAAAGAAAAAAAATAAATGAAAAAATTAAAAAAAAGACAAAACTGTCAGTGTTAAAAGGCCAACAGCCAACGATTCCACTGGACATGCATGTGCATTTGTTAAATATCAAGGAAATGTAAAGAAAGTTAGAAGCACAGTTATTATGATTACAATTATTAGGTCATGTTTCTAGACTTTACGGACGCCCTATCCATTTATTTTTTTCCACCCCTTTCCCTGGCAAATATAATTCATCTTTGTCCTTATCAGATAGACATCAGAAGTTAGCAGAACTTCCCTCTTTTATCAGAAAACAAAAACACACAAAAAAAGGACCTTATTTGGGATGGAAATATCCCCAACTGCATTGTCAGCAGTGAGTGGGATACTATTTATTACTAAGCAACTAAATTTATCATCCTTGAAGAATGCTGAGAAAGGAAGAATGTCTTCCTGGGTGGCTAGGGGATGTGTGGGTTCTGAAAGCAGTCTGGAAAGCTGTCGATGCCTAAGAGGCTAGAGTCACACGCCACGCTATTTATGGCAGATTGCGGGCACATGTAACCAATAATATCTCTCTGGCAGGAAGAACCCTGATTTCTTCTCGAAGACTAAAAATGACCATTCAGGCGTTGAGGCTCCAGCTACACAGAGGTGATCGTTAAAGGGAACCATCAGAAATGCCAACACCATAGTCAATGCCCATTTCTTTCTGAGCCCAGAAATCCAATCTCATCCAACCCGAGCAAGACACTGTGAACCTGTGAGCTTCTCATAGTTACATATGAACATATTCTGCCACTTGTCCTTCAAGACCTTTAAGTGTATTTAGACCCTAAAGATCAGTTACAGAAAAGGTTTTCATTAAGAGACTAACCTTTTGCATTATCAAACTGTTAATCTTCATTAGAGATGTCACCTCATCTTTAAACCTAGATGTGAAATTCTGCCAGATTTCCCCAAGGTTAATGACAAATTGAAATGATTTTGTTAATCATGGATGGTGTGGGGCTTGGCAATGCTGGTGGTGGGGGGGGAGGGGCAGGTGCATAGACAAGGTCTAGTCCAGGGGTCCTCAAACTTTATAAACTGTCTGAGGGACAGTTCGCTGTCCCTCAGATGGTTGGAGAGTGCGGCACACATTCCACACATGTGCACTGTGGGCCCGGACAAGTCGGCTGCTAAGCAGGACAGGTAGTGGCGGCAAAAATACCTGGAGGGCCGGATAAATGTGCTAGGTGGCCCGTATGTGGCCCCCGGGCCATAGTTTGAGGATGCCTGGTCTAGTTTCTCATGAGGCCAGTTTTATTCTGCCCCAGCGGGACGCGTAATACGTCTCACCTCATCCCAAGACACCCCAGTGGAGACCTAAGCAAAGGGAAGTGGCGAGTCACTTCCGATTGGAGCTAACCTCCTGTTCCCCCCATTTGACAACCACAGGCCAGAGCTACGCACACTCTTCGCTCTCCACGGCCGCGTAGTTGCCGACTTCTTTGAAGCTGATGTTTCCCAGGTGGAGAATTCCTGCCACGATCTGCAGCACCAGCGTTTGCTCTTCTGCGAAGATGCCGATCACGTTCATCGCGTGCTGGAAGAGAGAAATTACCCAGACAAGCTGATCACCGGCCTCAGGAGCACATAATAAGGAAGCCAGAGCATAAGTAGCCGCTTTAAATAAGGTTGCAACAGATACAGATGTGTTAAAAAAAAAAAAAGAAGTCAAAGCAGACAGTGGGTTGTGCACTTGTGTGTGGCTTAGCTTGAGATGGCAGCGGGAAGTCCCTGTACGTGATCACTGACCACCGCGTACGTTCTTCTCAAGCCCCAAAGTCGTGCTGGAAGGCCAGTTCTGTTCTTTAAACACAGCATGCCATCCTCAAGGAATAAGGGCAGGAGAACGCCAGGAGGAGAGATACTCCGGGATGGCAGCTGTATACAAGGTCCCTGTTTGTCTTTGTCCCTTGGTATTGTTGCCAACTCTCTCTCTCTAAGGGCACTGCTAACCCTGTCCAGCTATTCTAAGGAGACTCAAGAGATCTTTGTCTTCATCAGGAGGGATGAGAATGGACTGTACTTCCAAAAGGATCTAGATCAAAAGTCTCCAGGAAATTCAGTAAAAGCATCATTAAAACATCTAGTTTCTAGATGTCCCTTAAATTCAATAAAAACAGCTAAAATGTTTAAATGTAGACATCTGTCTCCTATGAGAACTATACTCTAAGACCAGTGTGCAGGACTTTACCTGCATGTTTATGCCTTCCAGCTGCTTTGAGACCATGTGGCCTCTTGAAACCATTTTATTTCCTGGCACCCAAGACAGTCTATCTGAACCTCTGTCCCTTTGAAGCCCAAACTGAACCTCCATTGCTTACTCAGACCTGCCACTCGGCTCTGGATCTGGGCTGAGGGATGGGCCTGGCCTATAGCTGACTCACAGGACAGTGGCAACACAGCCCTTTGAAGCTAAATGGGTGACTAGCCTACCTACAGAATGTTCTAGATGGACTCATTCAAGCTGTTTCCCCCAGAATGCAATCCCTTAACAATCTATCAAGTTTTTCAACTTGTTCCATAACACACCTACAATGTGAAGGGCATGGAGTAGAAAAATCACCTTCTGACCTGTGCAATACAGGGGAGGAAGAGAAAGTCCTCAAAAATAGAAAAGAAATGAAGAGGGCAGAAAAAGCACTAAAGGTGGTCCAGAAGCTCAAAACCTGAATAAGTCTACAAACGTGCTGTTTGCCTGGTCTTTCATCGGCAAACAGGTATGCCGAATGTATTAACCCACAGTGATTTCTGCCTGCTAATCAGAGGTCCTGTAGGAGGATAATGACGAATTCACTTTCTAAACACCCATCTCAAATCAATAAGTGGTTCTTTGGCAACCGAGCACTTGGCTATGGAAGGGTGCCGAAACACAGGTTTTAGGATGCGGGGTGCTCACAGCAGAACGACGTAGACATTTCACCCTGCTCTTTGCTTTGTGAACCCTCACTGCCCTTTCTGCCACGGGCATGCCCAGTGCGGACAGCAGATCCTGCCTGGCCTGGCACCCGCACTTACCAGGGTTTCCTGAAACTCCCGCCTGTCGTCGATGTCATCAACCTTGTATGACCCCGAGAGGCTCAGGTAGTAATAATAGTCCATGCTGGTGATGCCAAGGCTGTGCTTCTGTTCTGCGGAGGCGCCCTCGATGAGCTGGAGAAAGAGAACACGGGACGTGCCGTGACGTGGACCACAAGGCACCAAAGACACCTCGTGGATCCTGCAGCCACCACCCCCAAGCCCAGTGATGAGGACTTTCTGATGCTGCTTTCTACAATTATGGGTGGTCCTAGTCTCCGAAATACGAGGGGGCTTCTGAATGTCTGCTCTACTTGTCGTAGCTCCAGACCATGTCTGCAAATTCTGATCCTTAACTCTGATAAATTCGGCAAGAAGGAAGAATTTCCCCTTGTCCAGTGAAAGGCACTGCACTGCCAGCCTTGTGATTCCCTTGGAGGGTGGAAAGCAAAACACACTGTGATTACTTGTTCCTGCCCAACTTGCCTATGGCTCCTGAAAGTGGAGCTGGCTTCTCCATGCTCTCTTACTGAAGGGTGTTTTTAATAAACAGCCCCCAGCTCTTGCTCTCTGGTATTGTGAGCTCTGTCTCTGAACACAGCATGCCGTGCTCCAGGAATAGGGGCAGGAGAACTCCTGACCACTGACTTAGGTCTAGATAAGATCCTCTTAATGGGCTGTAACCAGTGATGTGCTGGAAAATGTTTGACAATCAACCCTTGGGGGAAAAAAAGTTGATGTGTGGTGTTTGCTAATACCCATGGTATAAATACTCCCACCCTGACTAATTTCAAACCAGCAAAGAGATGCCATGGGAGGAGGAGGGGGGAAGAGATGGGCACAGCTAGCTCCAGCACACCGTGGCTCTAACCCAAGAAAATTTAGAAAAGCAGAGACAGTTCCTAGCCATGCTTCCCCGTCTTTGTGAAGTTCTTCATAGCGTCTTGGTCCCCTCGCCCCAACAGTTCTAGGAATCCTCCTCCCATGACACAGGGCCCCCTTCTTTTTCTTCCCTATCTCCTCAAGATCTTTTGTTGTACTGCTCCTTCCTTTTTTTCCTTCTGTTTTTTTTTTTTTTTTTGGGGGGGGACTTTGTTTGTTTTTTGGTTTTGGTCCAAGGAAGAATATTCTCCCTCCTTTTCAGTCCTCTGCCCACTCATACATCACTAGCTGTGAGCCTCCCTTTTTCCAATTCTCTTCCATCTACAAACGCACTTGCCTTCCTGAGACACTTGTCCTTGACCCTGAACTTCTTCAAGCCACAGAATCTCCTTCCTCACTCACCTCGATGCAACCACCTGCACCCCACTTCGTGTCTCACTACTCTGATGAAACTACTTTAGTGGCTGCTTCCCAGCGGCTAAATCCAACAACCCCAGGCCGATCGCTCTCCCCCAGGAGCTCTGAGCACTTGATCCTGTTGCTTCTCCCCTTAGGTTTCCCCTGGCCTCGGTGACACTGCAGGGTCCTAGGTTTCCTCTTTCTCCTCCAGGCCTCCTCATGCAGCCCTTAAGCCCTGTGTGTGTATTATTTTTCTCTCCACTCACTGCCATGGGAGTCTCATCTATTATTTCACAGCTTCAACCATTGCTCTCATGTCAGAATCTAGAACCCCCGAGCCCACCAGGTCCCAGCCTCTATCCTGGTGGTTTCAGACCCATGGGCAGGACTTTTGGAGGGGGGGTGGGCTTTGAATTTATTCAGAGGGGTCCTGGCATCCATTACGCACGTCTATCTACTACTCAGTAAATAATATACTGTGTATATGTGAGATACATATAATTATTTTGCATTCATCTGTACATATTACTTTGATTAATACAATTTAAAGCATTCCTAAATCCTCAGAAGCTTTCAGTCATTTATGTACTTTTTCCACCAACACATACCAATAAGAAAAAAGTATTTGCCACCATCTAAGATGTCTGTATAATGGAAAAGATTGAATGTGAGCTACTCCCACAGTTTAATGTCCTTCTAGTGATCGTCAAACTAAAAATGAAACAAAACATAAAAACAGCAGACCTTTCTTCAAAAAAGTTCTGTGTGGCTCCCATATATATATATATAAAAGTAAACCCAAACTTCCTTCCTTCCTTCCTTCCTTCTTTCCTTCCTTCCTTCCTTCCTTCCTTCCTTCCTTCCTTCCTTCCTTCCTTCCTTCCTTCCTTCCTTCCTTCCTCCCTCCCTCCCTCCCTTCCTTCTTTCCTTTTTTGAGATAGAGTCTCTCTCTGTCACCTTAGGTAAAGTGCAGTGGTGTCATCATAGCTTACAGCAACCTCAAACTCCTGGGCTCAAACAATCCTCCTGCCTCAGCCTTCCAAGTAGCTGCTACTACAGGCACACACCAAGGTGCCTGGCTAATTTTTCTATTTTTAGTAGAGATGGGGGCTTGCTCTTGTTCAGGCTGGTCTTAACCTCCTGAGTTCAAGCAATCCTCCTGCCTCGGCCTCCCAGAGTGCTAGGATTAGAGGTGTGAGCCACCATGCCCGGCCAATCATGTTTTTTAAATACTTAAAAACCTCTTAAAAAATAGCTGAATTAGATGAATTGTGCCTGACACACAATTTTGAAGCATTCTGCACACTGCTCTAACCTCAAACTAACTCTGCATGGCTTCTGGGGGTCTCAGTGAAAACTTTTTGACTTTGTATTAAAGATCCCAAACCTATCTCAAATCTTCCCCCTGACAGTTTGCTTTTTGGAGACATCTGCCCCTGCAAACTGGCAGAGGCCTGGCTCACTGACCAGCTCTCCCTCTCCCACCTCCCTGGCTCGGGTTCCGGTGGCCTGTCTTCTCTGACCAGTCCCCATTTACCCTCTGTTTAGAGCTCCCCCTCCCTAACACCTCTCAAATCATGTCGGGAGATTTGGCCCGCCCAACATATATTCTTATTTGGCAAAGACTAAAAGATTCCTACTTTTGTTTTGAAGCTAGATCAGCATTTTCTTATCATTTAACTTTTGGGGGAATTTGCCTCATCACACCAATTAGAACTTGTTCTCCTTGAGGGCAGGGGCGGTCCCACAAGTCTGCACATACGCTTGCAATACATCCTCCTTGGCTTGCGGGACTAGACCACCTAACCTGAGGGCTTAGAAAAAGCAACTTTTTTTTTTTTTTTAATGTGGAGAAAGAATAGGAAGTAGGAAAGAGAAAAACATAATGGAAAACCTGGTAAAATATGTGAAAACTCCGCTCTCCAGGGTTCCTCATCACCACTCTAGATTTTTCCAGAAGGAAGTTGGAGATCTTTCCACCGTCTGGTTCCCCACCTGGACTGAACTGGATTTCAAAGTATTTTCCCTGCAAGAAAGTTGGGAATTTCCTTCAATGGCTGGTGAACAAAAACACGGTGTTTCAAACAGGCTTTGAATACAGTATATAATTCAAGGAAATTCATTAATGAAAGACACATTCTGAATTACTCCTCATTCTAGCCTAGACTTCCTCATCTTTTCCTATCAGACAATGACCCATGCTTTTGGCCAATCACACAATTCTGTACTGAGAGAATCTGTCATTAGCACAACTAAATAAGGATGTGCTCTATTCCCTGTCCATTTTTCCCTGTAGGCGTCTGCCTGCTCAAAGGGAAGGCTTAAAGAATGGGACAGAAAAGTCACATGGTAGGCGTAACCTAAGCAAATTTTCCCTCTGGCAGACTACATTTCATGGCTTTGAGCAAAACCAGCCAATCCCTCTTACCTCTGGAGCATCTAAAATGCTCATCTGAAACAAAAACACTTTATTAAAAATTAAATTATTTCCAGCTACTTGTGGGTCTGGGGTCTTTTGTGACTATCACTGTTATTAACTGCTGGCAACAGGGAACAAAGGAGAATTAAAACCTGGAATTTCGTTGTAAAAGGTAGCCAGATTGTTAAACTAATGATGCATTTTTTTTTTTCTCACTAGAACATATTATAGTTTCTCTCCAGTCCTCAGAAACTTAAGCATTCTCAGAGGCCAGAAGGGGACATTTAAATGAAGGAGAAGAGTCAGGGAGTGGTGTGGCCTAAGGCCAAACCAGACAGTAAGTCCACCTTTACTGAATTCACATTTAATATGATAAAAACTTACCTGCTGGAGTGTGTATTCAGGGAAACTTGAATCTATGCTCACCCCCCCAAAAAAGTTTTTGTACGTTGACTAAATCCACCCATTTAGGGCTGAAATCAGCTGGACCTCAAGTCTGTGACTAGAACTATAAACTCATTAAGGACGAGAAAAGTCCTTTGCACATTGTGCCAACACAAGAGTACATGAGTGTATTTATTCTGTGTTCCTGCTCTTAAGTTACTGATTCCAAGTGTCAGAAAGACTACAAAAAGCCGCCATCCTCTAATTGTCTATTTGTCTTAATCTCATGACCCCTCCTCCTGCTCCTCCTCTTCTTCCTCCTCCCAAAAAACAAATACCCAGGGGTACTGGGCATAGAGAACCAACAGCCGCTATCCTGAGAGTCAGCAGTTCCTGAGCAAAGCTTGCAGAACAAGAGCACCCTGTGCTTCCTACGGCAGCCACCCTTCCCGCCTTTTTCTTTTGACATGCTATGGAGGGAACAATTCAGGGCCTGTCCCCAAACCCCATCAATTGGGGGAAAATGAAGCCAAACAAGGCACCAAACCCACAAATGGGAGGTGTGTTAAATGGCAAGCTCCCAAGTCCTTCTACCAAAGACTCCCAACCTTGGCTGCCTGTTAGAAACACCTGGGGACCCTTTATGAAATGCAGGTGCCTGGTGCCACCCCAGACCAGGATCTCTAGGGACTGCTTGCTGCCCAGACCTGCATAGTTTTAAAAAGCGCCCAGGTGACTTTTATATGTAACCGAGGTTGAGAACCGCTGCTCTAATGTAATAAAAACGCTTACACACAGTTCAAAATTGTCATATAAAAGGCTAAAAACTCCTAATGAGAGGTCAAAGGTCAAAATGTTTAGGATTGCTGTATAGTAGCCTTGGGGGAAACGTAAAAAATTTTACAAAGGGAATGGGATATTACATGCTGATAACCAAATAGAAAGAAGCTTCAACTCTTGGGGTTCGTTGTATTATTTTTAAATAGTGTATGAAATATTTCATAATATATATTTTTTAAATTGAAAAAGATTTATAAGTGGAAAATATGTTTTTATGATTCATACTACATGTCCATTTTTTTAAGTACAATTATCCATAATCCTACCATCATGCCACTTCTACATTCTCTTACCAGATAATCACTGTAATAGTATGTACACTTTGATTTACATCCACTTTTTTTTTTTGAGACAGAGTCTTGCTCTGTTGCCCTGGGAAAGTACAGAGGCATCATCATTGCTAACTGTAACTTCGAACTCCTGGGCTCAAATGATCCTCCTGCCTCAGCCTCCCAAGTAGCTGGGAATATAGGCATGTGCCATGATGCCCGGCTAATTTTTCTATTTTTAGTAGAGATGGGGTCTCGCTCTTGCTCAAGCTGGTCTTGAGCTCCTGACCTTAAGCAATCTTCCGGCCCCGGTCTCCCAGAGTGCTAGGATTAAAGGCATGAGCCACTGCGCCCAGCCTTTACCTCCATCTCAATTACATTTTATATAATGTGCACATGTTAAAACAAAAATGGGAACATATTGTACATAAGATTCTATAATTTGTTTTTTAAATTTAACAATACATTCTGGATATCTTTTAAGATAAGTAGTTATTTAACAGAGAACTTAGATAATTTATTCCAAAAATATCACTGGGTCAAAGATAATGAGCACTTTAAATTTTGATAAAAATTGCCCAAGTGCTCTCCTGAGGGAAGAAGGTGTCAATTCAACCAATGGTGTCTCTCTGCTGTTATTATCGGTCTCCTTCATGTTTGCCTGTCTGAGACAGAAAATGATATATGGTTTTAATTTACTTTTCTCTCATTATTCATGAGAGCAAGCATCTTTTGATGCCATCAGGCATGTCTCTGTGAGAGAAAGAGGGTGTGCGTGTGAGTGTGTGTGCATGTGAGTATGTGAATATGTGTGTGACTGTGTGTACGTATATGTATACGCGTGTGTGCGTGATTGTGTTCATGTGTGAGTGTGTATGTGCGTGTATGTGCGAGCGTGTGTCTGAACTGCCCATCACACTCTTTCCCATCTTTCCACCAGAGTTGCATAAAATTTGTTGTTGTTTACAAAAATTGACTGATGCATCCTCCAAGGATAAAGAATGATTCATATTGGAAAAACCCAAGGAAGATATTGATTTAATTATGATTCTGCTCTCAAAAGAGGGCAAGAGAGCAGGAAATAGACATTTAGAGTGTTAAATTTGGTCAGGTCCATTTTTATAAGGCAGATTTAGATGGACAATTAGGGGGAAAAGGTCAAGTGGAAAATTCGTTCACATCTTCTTTGCTATTTCATTACCTAGAAATTTCTTCAAGATAACACAACCCAGGCACTGGGCCAAAAAAATATGAGACAAATGAATAATTTGAATAATTGGGCAGCAAGGAAAGAAAGTGAGGGCAAGTCTGACAGATACAACCCACCAGGAAACTTAATTATTACATGAGAACATAGTAAAAATTCTCTTGGAAATAGAAGTTTCCTTCCAAAATAGAGAGTGAGAAAGAAATTGTTTTTTTCTGAAATTCCCACTTATTTATTTTGAAGTGGTCCAGAATCAGCCTCACAGATGGCTCCTTGAATGCTTTAGTGCCAGACATAATCTATAGTTGAGATAAGATGCAAAATCTATACAAGCCAAGGTTACTGGGCAAACATTTGTCTCTCTGTAAATGTGGCTTTTGTCAAGGGTAATATACTCATATTCATCCTTGCCAGCCTTCTAATTTATCCTGGCAGGAGACACCCGACAGAGAAATGTCTAGATGGGCATTCACAACCATACACACAGTTGACATTTGCATTACCTTGGGTAAGTGGGTCAGTTAGTGAAGCTAGGACTAGTCACTTTTGGATGCTGTAATGTTACCTGAGCAGACACAAAACAAAGGCACAAAGCCAGGGGGGTGGGAAGTAGGCAGCTCACTCTGACGGACAGAGAGGAGGCAGGTTCTCTCCAAGACGCCAGATCAGTCCAACTATCTGCTCCCTTTAATGCCTACAGACCAGTTTCTAAGAAGCAAAATCATTGCTCGTGGGCGACCATACCTGAGATTCCCATCTACTCGAGCTATTTGTCTAGGAAGGAAGGTCTTTTCTTCAGGGCACAAAGCAAACTCCTCCAGGACCAAACCTGCCACATTTATGAATTTTTATTTCCCTTAGTAAGGGCAATTCAAGTTGAAAACTGCTTTCAAAATTATATTGCTTGCATCCCTGAGGCTCAAAAATAACTTCAGTCAAAGGGCAAATTGAAGCTTGAGAGCATGCCGCTCCAGAAAATGAAGGAAAGATTGAACAGGCGGCCTCCTGATGATGTGGGGGAAACTCCCATTTCCCGTGAGATACGGGACTTAAATCGGGAACATCAACATCATCAATCAGGCGACACCCTACAACACAGGGAAGAGACTTACAAATCGGCTGGAGTTGTTGTTGCGGACGGTC
This sequence comes from Microcebus murinus, assembly GCF_040939455.1. Lineage (NCBI taxonomy): Eukaryota > Metazoa > Chordata > Mammalia > Primates > Cheirogaleidae > Microcebus > Microcebus murinus. The sequence goes on from NC_134109.1 coordinate 95,692,006, forward strand.
TTGGCGTTCCCGAAGGCCTCCAGCAGCGGGTTGGACTGCAGGATGATGTCCTTCACGTGCTGTGCCGCAAACAGACGGGAGGTTAGGAAGGTACAAACACCCACCACACAATGGGAGCCAGACTTTTCCTAAAGACCCTGTTTCTGAATGCAGTGAGAGGCCCCACATCCACGCGTCCCTGGGGGTTCCTGGAGGATTTATTCTTTCCTCTCAACAGACCTAAACCCATTTGTGTGATCAGCTCTTCCCAACTCCCGTGGCTTGATGCAGGATCTCCCCCAGGAACCCGGGTGCCACCCCGAAATCGCGATCTACAAATGTTCCTGGGCTGGGTTTCCAAGCTGGTTGCTGCAGCTTTGCCTGGCACTACCGGGTGTGCCAGGAGTCACAGCAGGGAGGAAAGGGAAGTGGTAATCGAACAGGTAACTCCTTGCTGTTCCCACCAGAGTCTTTAACTACCCCTTCCCAGCCAGTCTGCCCACCCATCTCATCCCACCTCCACCGGCTCCACAGCAAGTGAGACTTACTGTAGGGAAATTAATCAGTTTCTCCACCCCAGAGGAAGTTATGGAAATATAGTCTTGTGTTTCTCAAACTTTAATGTGTAAGAATCACCCGGGGTGGGGGTGGGGGTGGGGGCTTGTTAAAATGCAGTCGTGGATTCAGTAGGTCTGGGGTGGAGCCCCCAAATCTGCATTTCTAATCAGCTCCCTGGCGGTGCTGATTTTGCCAGCATGGATCCACACTCTGAACAGCAAGCGTCAATGCTGGATTGTGTAGCACAATTCCTGGCCTACTAGAGGGGGAAAATTTGGTTTTCAAACACCCCAGTTCAATGCCAGATTGAAAAGGGTGCAAGACACACCATGGACATGAGATAGCTCCACAGATAGGATGATAGGATGTGATGTTAGAGACATCTTTCAACAAGTGAGTCATCCCTTGTACTTCTAATTATTCACATGCTATGGTTAAACACGTTCCAGAAATAACAAGTCTTCTGGCTTGTGCTCTTTAGCTACTGACTAATTCCAAGCCAAGAACTCTGTATCATTGTCCTCATAGGAAAACAGGAAGAGAAAAATCAACATTAACCGTCTGCAGTCTGGCTACTAGGTCGTAGGCTGTAGCAAGGAGGACTAGATTGCTAATTGACTGTGTAACATCCAAAGTGTTCCCATGGGACCCTCCTGAACATTCAGAAGAGAAACTGTCATGAGAAATGAGAGCGGGCATCCCATCCTTATGGGGAAATCATTGTCAGCCATGGCACCAAGGGCAAAGTTTGGGTGGTCCCTCCATGGGGTCAACATCAAAGGTTAGAAACATAGCACTCTGGGAGGCCGAGGCGGGCTGATCGCTCGAGGTCAGGAGTTTGAAATCAGCCTGAGCAAGAGTGAGACCCCCACATCTGCTATAAATAGAAAGAAATTAATTGGCCAACTAAGATATATATAGAAAAAATTAGCCAGGCATGGTGGTGCACGCCTGTAGTCCCAGCTACTCGGGAGGCTGAGGCAGGAGGATTGCTTGAGCCCAGGAGTTTGAGGTTGCTGTGAGCTAGGCTGACGCCACGGCACTCACTCTAGCCTGGGCAACAAAGCGAGACTCTGTCTCAAAAAAAAAAAAAGGTTAGAAACATACTTCCAAGTTGCCTATTCTCCTTTGAAAACTCATGGATTTATGTAAACTTTGCTCTTCTTTGTAAAATTAATTTTGAGTTTGTGGATCTTCGTTAATCCTTTATATCTTTTTGTTTTCTTCTTTTTTTGCTGGCCAGACATCCCTACACGGTTTAACAACACTCAGCTTCCTTCAGGGAGAGAATGAAAGGATGTTCTTCTCTCTCTTCCCTTCTTTAATTATAGACTTTTAAGCTGAGAATCTTTATGTGTCCACACATACATCTCTGTGTATTCATCACCTCTTGGTGATGTCCAACAGAATGCATATCACGGAAAAGAGAAAGAGCAAATGAAGGTAAAAGGGTAGGCCTCCTACAAAACAGCATCCTGCATTCCTGTCTCCGTGTCAACACTCTCAGGATGGGGTACGATCCCAGGAATGGAGAAAAGCAAGTGGACTGAACCCCACAAACCTAGGTTCTAGATCTGCACCCTGTCCAATATGGAAGCCATACGCCACATGTGGCTGTTAGCTTGTCCCCCCCCCCCAAAATAAGGTAAAATATCTCGTTAATTTTATTATATTGATTATATACTAAAATGATAATATTTAGGATATGTTGGGTTAAATAAAAATATTCCAAAAATTAATTGCATCTGTTTCTACAAATTAGAGAATTTAGAATCACAGACGTGGCTTGCTTCATCTTTCTAGCAGACAGAGCTGCTCGAGATGTTCTTTCACTAAGAGAAAGAGGCCACTCTAAGACCATTTCATGCCACATGCGGAATTTTGAGCTCTGCCTTAAGCTTTCTGATCCACCAGGACATGACGGAGCACTATTTAATTAGCAGATAGAACCACAGCAAAGAGGATTTTTTTTTTTTTAAAAGGCTAGTCAAGTGAAGCAGTGGGAATGAAGGAACAAAAGGAATCTGTAACTGGTTGTGATCAATTGGTTGTAAACACCACCGCACTTGGACTAGCTGAGAATTTTATGTGTCTTTTTTAAAACTCTATAACAGACCATGGCAATAAAATTGCTTATTAAATGATTTTGATTAAAAAATTTAATTTTTTTTTTTTTTTTTTTTGAGACAGAGTCTTGCCTTGTCCCCCAGGCTAGAGTACCGTGGCGCCACCATAGCCCTCTGCAACCTTAAACTCCTGAGGTCAAGTGATCCTCCTGCCTCAGCCTCCCAAGTAGCTGGGACTACAGATGCGTACCACCATGCCCAGCTAATTTTTCTATTTTTTGTAGAAACAGAGTCTTGCTCTTGCTCAGTCTGATCTCGAACTCCTAGCCTGAAGCAATCGTCCTGCCTCGGCCTCCTAGAGTGCTAGGATTACAGGTGTGAGCCACCGCACCTGGCCTAAAAATTTAATCTTCAGAATAATTTCTGGCAGGTGCCAGTGATGAGCACTGAGTTTGGCAGCCCTTTATGGACCTCAGCTCACCATCATCATCATCCCTTGCTCGCTGGGGAGTGGGCCTTACCTGTTCCTGCCGATGCTGATTCTGATACCACAGGAGGGAAACCAAGGACAGACAAAGGTGTAGCTACCCTGTTCGTGGCCCTGTCTTCTTGAATCCAGCACTTCTCTGCCCCTCTTGTACTCCTCACCTTTTACCCCTCATTCTTGGGTCTTCTCCTTCTCCTAAGGTTTCCTTTATACACTCTAATCTTTACTTTTTCCTTTCTCTTTTCCCTTTCTCCCTCTATCTCCTTTAAAATTTTTATAAATTTCTTTGATTGGAAATTTATTCACACACTTCAAACCGTAAAAGTTTCTCAAGGGGCCAGGCATGGTGGCTCCTGCCAGTAATACCAGCATTTTGGGAGGCAGAGACAGGAGGCTTGCTTGAGGCCAGGAGTTCGAGACCAGACCGAGCAACATAGTGAGACCCCATGGCTACAAAAAATACAAACATTAGCCGGGTGTGGTGGCTCAATGCCTATTGTCCCAGCTACTCGGGAGGCTGGGGCAGGAGGATCGCTTGAGCCCAGGAGTTGGAGGCTGCAGTGAGCTATGATGATGACACTGCACCCTAGCCTAGATGTCAGAGTGAGACCCAATCTCAAAAATAAAAAAAAATAAAAATAAAAAAAGAGTTTCCCCAGGGTATACAGGAAGAGTATTCCCTCCCCCCAGGCTCTCAACTTCCCTCCCTAAAGACAGCCATTGTTTCCAGTTTCTCATGTATCCTTCTAGGGATATGTGATACACATCAAAACAACTATAGAGATATGCTCTCTTTTTCTTCTCAAATGGCAGTATATTATATACAATGTTCTGAACCTTGCTTTTTGCAATGAATGATATACCTTGGAGATCATTCCATGTCAGTACATGAAGCCTCATTTTTATAGCTGTATAATATTCTATTATATGACAAACCATAAATTATATCACTAGTTGCCTATTGAGGAACAGTTAAGTTGCTTCCAGTCTTTTGCAATACCCAAAATGCTACAAATAACTATATATATATATATAAAATTTTGCATACATTTTAGCATATATAAAGGATAAATTCTCTTAAGCAGAATTGCCGAAGCAAATGGTATATACATGCAAGTCTGATTGATTTTGCAGAAATGTCCTGCAGTTCATGCTCCTACCAGCAAAGTATGAGAACAACTATGTCTCTGCATTCTTACCAATCTAGTATTTAAAACACTGCAAATTTTTGCCAACCTTATAGGTTAAAAAAATAGCTTTTTTTGTGTAGTTTTAATTTGCATTTCTCTTATTATCACGATGGTGAACATATTTTCATGTTTTATGAGTCACTTATATTTCCTTTTCTATGAGTTCTGTTTCATATCCCTTATTTTCCTTTTGGAGTGTTGACATTTTTATTGATTCATAGGAGTTCATTATACAGTAGGCATGTCTATCTTAAAATATGCTATTTCTTTGCAGATTTCAAGTTTCTTAGTTATAGAAGCAATGTCTTTTCTTGGTTATAGAACCAAGGTCTTTTCTTGGTGGAAGAAAAATTCTTTTACAAAGTGAAAATGGAGGCTCTTGCATTTTGCATAGCATAAAGTGTCAAGATGGGCCATCACCCACTCACCTGGACTTTGGGGCCTCCCCCAGACACTCTGGAGATGTAACTCATGATGTATTTGGCAGCCACTGTCTTTCCAGCACCACTTTCACCACTGAGGAAAGAAAGACAAAAATGCCCACCTATGAAGTGGATTGTCACCAGCTCTGCCCTTTGTCCCCCACAAAACAAACACAAGTAAAAAAGAAAACAGGCAAAAGGAATTCAGGGGAAAAAAAAAAAACCCCAGCACAATATTGGTAGACAAAGGCAAATCGCAGCAGGATCGGGTCACCTCTGTGACCTGTGTGAGCGACATTAACATGGTGTGCACCGAAGTCTTGATAATTACCACTGTGTACAAGACAGACAATTAAACATTCTAAATGCCCAATACTAGGGGGCATGATTAGGAAACTTATTGAACATCACAAGGGTGAAATGATGCAGAAATTACAACTGACATAAAGACTGTAAACACAGGGGGGAAAAGCATATGAAGCAATGTTAAATGAAATAAATCAGATTCAAATTATATACAAAACATGGTTACAAAAGTATTTTTGAAAGTACATAAAAAATAAAACCGGAACTGCCACAAAACATTATCAGAAGTTTGGGTCAAGTTAAAGAGACTATGGGAGACTCGTTTTAACTCTATTTTTTAAACTTTTTGTAATGCATGTATTATTTCTGCAATTAACCAAAGAAAAGAAAAAGTAGGCATTCTGAGGTTTCAAACCATGTGCCTTCAACTGATGCAAGCTTCCTTATTTTAGAAGTTCTAAAATTAAACGATGAGGCAATATTAATCACATCCTGAGTAACAAAGACTACCTTCCGTTTGTTAGCCTTACTGCATGGGGAAATCCTTTTGTTAATAGTATTTAGTCTGCTCTTCAAAATCCCCATCCATTCTTCCTTCAAAATCCCCCTGAATTGATAATGACCTCAATTCAAAACATGCTTAAGTCAGTTACATTTCTCATCTCTCTATTGGTAGCCTTTGTGTTACCAGGATAGAATTATTAATAATTAGATTAAAGGAACACATACCATATAAAATGATGGTGGGATTTATTATAAAAAATTTGGGCTATTAAAGTTCATAAGATAATATTTTTGTTTGCTCTTGGTGATCAAGAATTTTGGGGTGCAGAGCAAATGTCCTTCGATGAATACCTAGCCTAATTAACTGTTAATCAATTGCTGAGATACCCAAGAAAAGAGGAAACATTGGTTTGGGGTACAACCAAAGAAGATGATCCCATCCCTACCCCCAAAAGGAAAGAGAAATAAATTTTGAAATAATTAGATGTTTCAAAACAAAACAAAACAAAACAAAACAAACAAAAGGTTTGAAGTAGTCAGGTGGCAAAACTCAGAACTTTATTGAATTTCCTTGAACTAATATATGGTGTTAGGAAGACTATCTTCTGTTTAGGGCTTAGACCCTCTAAAAGTCTGAATCCACCCATGCAGTTCATTCACCATCTTAGTGCTAGGCTCCCTGGCTCCCTGATCACATGAATGGAGAAACCAAACTGAAATTTTACAAGAGAACAGTGGCAAGTAGAAAAGCAGCCAGTCTGGGTGCCACACTGCTTACAGAGGGCATGCCTACTCCCATGCACATGTAGGTCTGGCAAATTAAACTCCATGAAGAAATTATCTTTATGAATGATAGACATAACCAGATGATTTGCATATGAGATCCAAGGTCAATACATGGGCTCTCTGTCATTTGAAGCACAGGTAAAACACCAACGATGAAAGTCCACTTTATAAGTTGTAAACAATGTAAACATTCAAGAATATTGGAAGGTCCAAGATTACAATGGTACAACCACCCACTGTGATATTACAGAGTAATTTAAATTACAGAGACTATGTAGAAATATAATGACAATGCAGCTAAGGTTAAGTGGTCATATGAACAGAAGACAATGTATCAGTAAAATGTTTATAACTTAAGTAAAAATAATGTATGCACAAGAACTAAAATGGAACAAGGAGAAAGAAATATTTCTGACTTGTTAGGAGGCTGGTATAAAGACGATTCCTTTTTCTCTTAATGTGCTTTCTCTTAATACTTAAATTTTTTGAGATAGGCAATTATCCATATATTTCAGATTTTTTAAAACCGTTTTTAGTAAAAGAAGGAGGGATCACATGTCACAATGACAATCACATATCACAATTACAATCAACACCGATTAATTATTCAACTTCTTATATGTTGCCATGAGTAAACATATTTGTACATCTACACTTAGAACAAAGCTGTGAAAGAGAGAGAACAAGCCTTATTAGAATTATAAAATAAAAGTACAGTAATCTCCCAACGGTGTCTTTGGTTAATAGTATATTCAGATACGAAATATTTTGTTCCTTTTTGTTGGAAGTAGAAGAATAATAATGTAAAATAACTGTTTTCATATATTAAAACAGGTATGCCAGGTCTAAAAATAGGATATCTACATTCTCAGAAATTGTGATCTTTTTCTGAAGATTTATAATAATTAGTTCTGGCTAAACATTGATCGGAATTTTCATTTCTTGGTTTCAATTTGCAGACACTTAAAAAGAAGTTTTATTGATCAGAGGCTGGCAATTTGCTGAAAATATGGTACAATAATGGAATGTTGCATAATTACTTAAAGTTTACAGTATATACAATCATAATTATACTGGCCCGTTTGGAACAAAAAAAAAATACTGTTTCTTCCTCTGGACCAAAATCCAAGTTAGAAGAAGCAAAGGTATCAGACAGATTATGCAGCATATTGAAAATTACTCACTTTGCATCTCAGAGCAGTTAGAGCAATTTGCTTTGTTTGTGCTTACAGGCAGCCTTTCCTAATTTAATTACCTTCCCTTGACTTCTAAAGTGGACCCAAAACAACAAACTCTAAAAATTAGGAAAATGTCCCAGTGGTTCCTAAATCTGGCAGTCCATCAGAATCCTCAGAGTATTTTTAAAATGCCCATGTTTGGGTCCCTTGTTTGACCTACTGAATCCCAGTCTCCAAGGACACGGTCTAGGAATAGAAATTTTTAACAAACTCTCTAGTTCTTATATAGCTGGCTGGGAACCAGCCAAGCAATTTTAAATCAAAGTCAAGACAGGCTTTATAGGAAATATCAATTTCAAATAGGAAATAATGGAATATTTGCATGTGTGTGAGTTATAGGAATGGAAACACATGCTAAAATTTCAAAGAAACAAAGAATGTTCTGGGAAAAAGAGCTATTTACAATGGTATATTAACAATGGAATTCAAGGACCACATTGTTTTTCTGAGAAAGATTATTCTTCACTTAAAAATCAATAGTATTTTCAATTCATTTCAACTTATTCTAGCAAATGTAAAAATATTTCAGGTGTTTTTTTTTTTAGATAGCCCCTGGAATACATAGGGTCAGTCATTCCTACTATTGAAAGATTCACCGATGTACTCCACTACGGTGTCCCCATTCCTGGTCCCAAAATACCTCTACTGGATCAGTATCATAGTAACTGTTGTTCCCTTGTAACTGATTGACTTAATGTAACTGAAATGTTTTCTTTGCACTTTAAAAAGGACAAAAATGTAAAACAAAAATTATTCGTGCATTTGCTCACCCAACACGCATTGTCTAAGCGCCCCCACCCATGTGCCAAGCTGGAGGCCATATGAGAAGTGGCCCCTGCCAGAGAGGAGCTCGCTCACTGGCTCTTGGGAAAGTTGAGTGCACAAACGCTATTAATAACACAGTGAAGATGTGGGTATGGTTTTAGGGACTCGTGGGTGGCATCCATCCTTGATTGGAGTGTATGCTAGGAAAAGACTCCTAAAGGAAGTCACAACTAGTTAAGTCTCAACGAGACAGGTAAAGTTAGCCAGATGGGTGGTTTGTGTGTGCACATGTCAGGAGGGGTGGGTGATGCCTAAGCCATAGATCGGGGGCAAAAACCCCATGGAGTTTGTGTGAAGGGAATCACAGACAGTTGAATAGGACTTGAGTGGGGGGCTTGGAGGGGTAGGGAGGGGGGCTGGAGGTCACTGCAGAGATCCATGACAGTGATCTTAGGTATCAGTTTGGGGGAAGCCCCATGGTTCTGGTCAATAGTACTCAAGCCTCCAGACTTCCATCCCTTCTGCACCATACTCACGAATTTTACCTTTACATATATAGACCAATTGATCTATTGTTTACTTAGTATTTTTCTCTAAATTGATCTGATTTCCCTGGGCTTCTTGGGAAATGGCAAATGCCAGGGAAAATACAAGCCGGGCTTGGAATATATAACCATGCCAGAAAGTAATGAAGTGTACAGTAGCTGATATGAACACGTTGAGCACATGAGAGCCTGTTTAAAGGGGTTCCCACTGGCCAAATACAGATAAGTCATGATAATAATGGATGCTGATCTTTTGAATAAAATAGGAAGCCACAAATACATACTGCTATAAAAAAAAAGTCAATCAATCAACCAATAGGGGAGAAGAGAAGGCTCTTCCTCACAACAGAATACCAACTAATCAATGTAGAAGGATGATGGAAATAGATTGTCACCATTTGGCAGCCACCACACAGGTGGCCGGTTTGTGCAGGAGCCATCAGCGGTTGCTAAGGCTGGTGGGGAGACGCTCGATGAGGAGCAGGATGTTGTCTGAAAAAATATTCCCAGAACATACGAACACGCCACAAAAGAAAACATGGTCAATTTAATCAGAAGAAACCTAGCAGACACCTGTGGGACCAGGTGATCAAGAGCCCAGCACCGTTTCTATGGTAATCCTGCTCAGGGTGCACAGCCTGAATCCAGTCATGAGGACACACCGCGACCCAAGCTGAGGTTGTCCCATAGAATTTAATGCCTGAACTCTTCCGAACTGTAAAGCGCAACAAACAAACAAACAAACAACACAGAGAACATGGCGGAAAGGTCAGAGAGGCACAAGGAGAGGCAGGAGGATGGACGTGGTGTCACCGAAGCCCAGGGAGTCGCCATCCACTGTGTCAACGTGGTGGGGACATGGCCAAGACAACGCAAACTCCCGCTGGGACCCATTCTCTTGGACCCTGCCTTTTGCTGATAGAGGGATGTAAAGTATTGAACTTGACTCTTATTCAAAAGGTATAACTCAATGATAGAAAATACAGGAATAGTTTTTAAAAAACAATTTTTTCTAATTCTAGAAAGATCAAAGGTGAATCACATTTTTGATTGCAAAATAGTCCAGGGGGTAAGAAATGACACCAATTCCGAAGGAGACTGGAAAGGAACACACTGAAATATCGTGGAAGTGATAGTTATAGCATGCGTCCACTGAGCAGGTGACATGCGTCAGAGGCTGTCGTTAAGTGCTTTACACAAATCGATCTCTTGATCCGCACAGTAGCCCTGAGGTAGACATTTAATACTATTATTATCTCCATTTTTTGGGTGAGAAATTTAAGCGATTTGCTCAAGGACACTTAGCTAGCAAGTGGGAGAGCTAGGAAAGGACTTGAGACAGTTGGACTCAGGAGCTGGAATGACCCTGCCTCAGAGGAAGGGAATATTTTACAGTGTTCCTCACAGTAACTTCGTGAATGGCACAGTTCGTAATACGATCAAACGTTTAACTCCTCCGGAGTCTTTTACTCATACACACCATTTCGGCAAGCTTTCTGCCAATATTTATTATCTCACGCACAGCTGAAACTAACAAATAATAGCCTGCATCACTATGATCACAAGACAAGATAATTCGGTGAGAATGAGAAACCACATCAAAGAAGGTTCTGGACAGCCCTCTCTCCAAGCACTCAAATCACAGACTCCCTTCCTGGCAGATCCGGAACAGAAATAAGTGGGAGGTGAAGCACCTCTATGGGTTATCTGGGGGGTTAAGGAGAGAGGGGTCCTCTGTTAGACGTTGTAATTGCATTAAAAAATAAACTCTCAAGTATACGCAATGGCCAAAGGTATAAAATGCAAAAACAAACAGCCATGCCCCAAATGCTGAAAACATAACAGAAATTCATTCTTTATTAAGGAAAAGTGTGACTAAGACAAAGAACTGTTATTTCTTGCCAACCCCAGACAAATGCCCAGTTAATTAGTGTTGTCAAGTAGACAAAATTTTCACCTGCTCTGCCAAGAAAATGGCCCCACGGAAATGCTCATCTTGGCCCATCCTGATACAAGAGGAAGAACTCGATGTTTAGTCTCTGAATGCCAAGTTTGAGTCCCTGCTCAGCTATTTCCTTACTAGCTCTGGAATTCCTTTGTAGTGTTACTAGGAGATATGTTATATCACTCTTTAACAGTTTAAAAATATTTGGGGGGTGGGCATAGTAACTCACACCTGTAAATCCTAGCACTTTGGGAGGCTGAGGCAGGAGGACTGCTTGAGGCCAGGAGTTTGAGACCAGCCTGGGCATCATAGTGAGACACTGTCTCTACAAAAAAATTTAAGCATTAGCCTAACATGATGACACTCATCAGTAGTCCTAGCAAGCTATTAATACTTGGGAGACTGAGGCAGGAGGATTGCTTGAGCCCAGGAGTTTGAGGTCGCAGTGAGCAATGATGATGCCACTGCACTTCAGCCAGAGCAACACTCTGTCTCAAAAGTAATACATAAATAAATAAATAATTTCCCCCCATGTATATTTTCTTTACACTTTCTTTACATTCCTTTAAGGCAGGGGTCCTCAAACTACGGCCCGAGGGCCACATGCAGCCTGCCATGGACATTTATCCGGCCCACCGGGTGTTTTTGCCGCCGCTGCCTGTCCTGCTTAGCAGCCGACTCGTCCTGGGCCCACAGTGCGCATGTGTGGAATGTGCGCTGCACTCTCCAACGGCCCTCCAACGGTCTGAGGGACAGTGATCTGGCCCCCTGTTTAAAAAGTTTGAGGACCCCTGCTTTAAGGTGTTAATTTCCATTTTGCAGATGAAGTGGCTGAAGTTTGCAGAGGTCACACACCTTAGACCAGAATAAACAGTCCACCCTCTGACTCACCCCAGAGATCTTTCCACTGCACCTCATGACCATGAGTCGTAATGGATGAATTAGCCAGCTAACCTAAGACCTGCTGGCTCAAAGCAGCAAAGAAAAGTGGCAAGACGGCAACACAGGAGGCAGGCTGCCCTGGCTTGGAGCACAGCTGTGCCACATTCCAAATGCAAGTTGCTTAACAAATTTCGTTACCTCTTTGCAACTCAGTTTCTTGATCTGTAAAAAGGGAAATAATCATACCTAGTGTACCTAGTTGGCATGAAGATTACAACTGGTAGAATTAAAAGGATGCAAATTGAGTACTCAAAAATGGGTTGCTATTATGATTATGGAAATATATTAATTAGACAGCCTTCCTCAATAATACTTGACTAAGGATAAAGGAATGTCAGCAACCACGCAGGATAGAAGGTAATATTTGCAGAGAACTTGGGGAACAGGGTAAATCTGGGCCCTTGCTCTTCAGATCTGCAGCCAGAGGAAGCCCCCAGCCAGCCTCCTCCCAGTAGGGGTGTGAGCTGACGAGACCTGCCAAAGCTGGGCCAGACAGACAGACAGACAGCCTCAAAGGCCAATGCCACTGGGATAAACAAGAAATTGGGTGGACCAACTGAAGCTCAGCAGAGCCTTGAAGAGTCCCAGTGCTAATAATAAAAGGTTCCCGAAATATTAATACATCAAAGGCAGGAAGACAGCTTGAGAATCCTGAGACACCTGGCGGTGCCGAGGCAAAGACCAGAGTGGAGACACAAGCCAAGTATTAGAGCCACTCTGATTTCTTTCCTTTAACCTTTACGACTGCAACGATTAGGGATACTAAATCCAAAATATCTTTTGAAGCAGGTATCTCAGAATTCTTAGCTCCAACAGTAACAACTATCTCCTTTTCTCCTGTGAAAATTCTCACATTCAATTAGCAAATCCTACTGATGTGCCTTCAAAATATCTCTCATACATCTTCATCAATTCTTTAAAACATACTTGCTAAAAGCAAGTGTGCAGACTACAACCTGCAAAGACTTTGTAAACTGGCATTGGATACAATAAGGACAGGATGCCCTTTTCTCCAGGATATTTCATATTAAAAAATTAGAAACTGCACTAACTGTGACTCAAATGGACATCACAATTTTTTTTTTTTAAAGTTAAGGTGGCAAGAGCCGATGGGGGACAAAAGCGAGAGGAGTTCACCTTTTCTCCCTACTCCCTGCCCCACCCCAGAAACAGGGTCTTGCTCTGTTTCCAGGCTGGCGTGCAGTGGTGCCATCACAGCTCACCGCAGCCTTAAATGCCTTCCTGGGCTCAAGCGATCCTCCTGCCTCAGCGTCCCAAGTAGCTGGGACTACAGGTGTCACCACACCTGGCTTGCTGGCTTGCTTATTTATTTGTTTGTTTGTTTGTTTTGTGGAGACTGTGTTGCCCAGGCTGGACACACTCCTGGCCTCAAGCTATCCTCCTGCCTCTGCCTTCCAAAGTGCTGGAATTATAGGCATGAGGCACCGTGTCCAGGAAGGAATTCACTTTCGATGGCAGCAATAAAAGTGCCACATAAATATTCTCCAAGGCCCAGTAATTCTCCATGGAGGTCAGCTGGCAAGGGCTTCAGAAATGCCTCTGGCCACACTGCCAAGATCTTGTCTGGTGATGCAGAGAATAAGAGAAAAGCCTGCTGATTCTTCTTCCCCTTTTACCAGACCACAATTATTTTATTAATAGATTTGTATAGATGTCTCTGATATCCAAAGGTACCACATATGAGGTTCTAAAGGACAAATCGAAATTCTGGATTTTGGAGAACGGGCTAATGAGCTAAGCAGAGGTGTGTTGCTCATTCATTGGGCTCATGATGTCTACCAAACCTTCAGGTGCTCATCGTCATTTTTTTTTTTTTTTTTTTTTGAGACAGAGTCTCACTGTGTTACCTGGGCTAGAGTGCCATGGTGTCAGCCTAGTTCACAGCAACCTCAAACTCCTGGGGGCTCAAGCGATCCTTCTGTCTCAGCCTCCTGAGTAGCTAGGACCACAGGCATGCACCACCATGCCCAGCTAATTTTTTCTATATATTTTTAGTTGGCCAATTAATTTCTTTCTATTTATAATAGAGATGGGGTCTCACTCTTGCTCAGGCTGGTTTCGAACTCCTGACCTTGAGCAATCCTCCCGCCTTAGCCACCAAGAGTGCTAGGATTACAGGCGTGAGCCACCGCGCCAGGCCTCATCATCATTTTTAATACACTAATGTAGCTATAACTATTGTATTTTTCCGTTGGCACTGCCCGGAGCCCTCATTCAATTGCCCATTCCTTTATTCTTCCACAGGCTTATTGAAAGTCACACATCAGTTTCCTTCTTCCCTTTCCAAAACAAGCTAGGCCCTCATTGCTGCACTAGATTTCTGTATTCCTTAAGATCTCATCTCTTTTCTACCAACGGACTCATCTTTGTGAACCAGCCTGTGGTGGCATGATGTCCCTGCTCAAAGAGCCACAAGACAACACCAAGATCTACAGGTTTATCTGCAGATCAAAGAGGGGCCTGCCACCCAACCTATCTCATCTCCCCAACTCAACCAGCCCTACACTCTTGCACAGATGCTATGTGGCTATGATATAGCCACAGGCCATAAGGAGACATGAAAAGAAGTGGAAGACTGAGTTCTTGCCCCACATATACATATCCAATAGGATAAAAAAGTCAGGAAAGGTACAGAAATGGCCCGGGTATGTCTATTTGCTATATAAACACATCTTCATCTCTCAGTAAGAAATCGAGGTTAATGTGTCAGTAAAGTTGTGTTCTTTTGTTCACTCAGTGTGTGTGTCAACTGTCTTCCAGCTGATGACAGATACAATCGTCAACCTCCTGGGTATGCAGACAGCATCACAGCCAACAACATGCAAAGAGTTAGGTTTAAAAAAGAAAGCACCTGCTTTTTTTTTATGGGAAGGTAGGGGGGTACTTTTACCCTGGGAGCTCAATCACGTCCAGGATAACTAAACCTCCTGGACCCCCGTCTCATGGTATACGGCAGTTGTTACATCTCCATCAAAATGTAGGGAATTTGAGAACAGAGAAGAGTCACTCGTTGGTAGGGTACAGAGCAAGTGTATAAGGTTAGAAATGAGACAACGTTAAGTTCAAATAGAGTCTCTGCCATTTACTAGATTTAGGGTCTTGCAATTCTCTTAAGCCTCATTTTCTGGATGAAACTTCAAGAAACAATAAGTACTGACAACCAGCGTGGTGGTTAAAAGAGATAACCTATGCGAAAAGCACCCAGCAGAGGGCAGGCACTCGGTAAGTATATCTTGCCTGGACTAATGGTGCTAACTGAAGGCAAGAGGTGACCTGGTATCAGGATTTCAAGAGCCTGGACCTTGGTTCTCAACTAGGATAACTTGGAGGGCTTGAGAAAAAGAGACAATGCTCTGGGCCTACCACGAATCAGTTGAAACAGAATCTCTGGAGGTGGGTCCTAGACATCCATCCGCATAGCCACTAAACTAGCTGTTAGTTGCTAGCTTAGTTGTTACTATTGGGGCTAAGAATTCTAACCTACCTGCTTCAAAAGGCATTTCAGACTTAGAATCCCTAATTTTTGCAGTTGCAAAGGTTAAAGGAAAGAAATCAGAGTGCCTCTAAGACTTGGCTGAGTCTCCACTCTGGTCTTTGCCTCGGCACCACCAAGTGTCTCAGGATTCTCGGGAACTGGAAATACTTATCCCTTGAAAGTTACATGAGTGAACACAAGGTATGGCGGGTGAAATTAGCATCTATGGAAGCCACTCTCCAGATCTGTCTGCCGGTGGGCTGTGGAGGAAGACTCGGGAAATATCCAAGGCCAATCCTGAGTGTTTAGTCCTGACTAGAAGTTAACCAAATGGATGGCAGGGGTTGGCAGGAGAAAGCGTAAGCTAATGAAAAGGAGGTTGACCTCCATGGAGTCAGGGCAGGAAAATAATCAGTAGAAATGGTGGGTTTTCTCCAAGTAAAAAGGCTACTCGGAGGAGTACGGCAACATCCTCGGTTCATGTCTCCAGATAGAAGCAAGTGCTAGGATCTGGTGACATTAGCCAATGTGATCATCCCCTCGCCCTGAATGCAACCCTCTACTCAGCCCTCTACTGGTAGTAACCTGGCTCCCCTCGGGGACGGTGTTCCAGGGCAAATATCAGCTGCCCAGGGGCAGGCTTCTCCCCACAAAACAATGAACTGCGGGTTAAGATTCATACTCAACTGTGAGTCTGGTTAGCAAGAGTCCATCTACTTGAGGCAGCTGAACTCCAACTGTGTGGACAAGTCAAGTTTGTAGACGTGCAGAACTCAGGACCAAGTGTCAATACATGCTGTCTCTGCTTCAGAGAGCAGCCCATCTCCTTTCTTTGTAAATTCAATTTGTTACATTGATTTCAAGTCTAGAAACAGGCAGGTGCTGGTCCATCCTGCCACTGTATCCACCGCATTAGGAAACATGAGTAAGATTGGGAGGAAGCTGGAAATGCTGCCTTTATGGGCTGCATCTTCATGCCATCTACAGAGTCATTTAGACCAAGTCACACCAAGAAAATTAGGAGGTGGAAGTCTAAAAGCACGCCACAGAAATTAAGTCATCATTAATTTTTCATTTCCTAATTAAACGATACTAAAAAATTCCTAGTCTTTCCAGCTATACCAGAATCCCAAGAAGCAAGCTTTTCTTCCAGCCCCCAAGAAAATGGGTTTTCTTTGCTTTCTGTCCACAAATGCATTCAGGAATGCACCGTTCGACACAACCGTAGCGGAGGGAGCACCCGGCCCCTCCAGTGTCAGGTATTGCACTGTTTTCTCTCCTCTCTAGCATTATTTGGAAGAAAGTTTTAGAGCCAGGATGGCCTCAGAGGTCATCTGGTCTGTCGGCTCACTCACAGGTGTGAAGGTCAGGGCCCAGAGCTGGGAGGTGTGCTGCCCAGGGCCAGAGAGCAGGGGAGAGTGAACCAGGGCATGCCAGAGATTTCCGTTTTACTTTCCCAAAGCAGAAGAACCACAGCTCCTGTGCAGGAAAAGAGTTAACCCAAGTTAACCCAAGGGTTAACCCAAGAGTTAACCCAAGACAGGTTGGATCTAGGTGACTAGGAGATAATATCTATGCCCTTGCAATGTCCTGCCCAATGGCAGTGTCTTTGTTTGCCCGGGGGCTTTGGCCACAGGAGGGTCTAACAATGTGATTTATTTTGGGTGATTCGAAACACACCTTAGCAGTTCTGACCTCCAAAGGAGCTGGAAACGAAAGGCATTAGTCCAGACCTTTCAGAGCAGCTGGAGTCTGAAGGCGAGGCGTGCAGGCAGTAGGTGACCAAGCCCCAGTCCAAACTGTGGACGCCAGAGGCTCAGGTGAGCGTCCCGGTTGGCAGTACTCTGTGAGTACCATCACACGTCACAGCTGGTAGAAGGTTACATAACCTATGACTCCACAGGGAGAGGACAAGCGGAAGCTCCACCTTTGGACCCTCCCAGATCTTGCCCTATGTGTCTCTTTGTCCAGTTCTGACTTGCATCCTTTTGCTATAATAAAACTGGAATGCTCAGTGCAGGGCTTTGCTGGCTTTTGTGAGTCACTCCAGTGAATTATGGAACCTGAGGGTGCAGTGGGAAGCCCTGAAGCTGTAAGGGTGGCCTGGGGAGCCCTGAACGTGCAGCTAGTGTCTGCAGTGAGGACAGCTTGGGGAGGACGGTGCCCTTAACCTGCAGTGTGGCCTGACTCCAGGTAGCTGAAGAGGAGGCAGCTCCCTGTTCTACCACTTCCTAGATGAGAGCAGAGCACCACCAACAGAAATCCCTGGCAGCAGGTCCTTGCAGTCTTTGCCACCTGAACAGCTGGAAAGGAGGGTCCTGGAAGTACACGTGTGTCCTGCAGTGACAGGTGGAGGGAGACCCGAGAGTGGGGGAGACGTGGGTAGGGTAAGACCGAGGCAGCTTCCAGGCTGGTGAAGCTCATAGAACAAGACCATCCTCGTCCTTCTCATCTTGATACAGACCCAGGCGGGGGAAGTCAGGAAGGAGAAAGGGAAAGGGACTTCAGCAGAAAGGTCATCCTGGACTGTCATTACATTCCAGTTAGGAAAGCAATTCCCAATGGCCTCCACTTGGTGCCAAACAAAAACATTTCCTATTAAGCACCCCAATTCATCATTACCCAGGTATTCCTCCCTGCTAAATTTAACTTGCATCTAATCAAGTAATTAGATCTAACTTTCAATCTATGGAAAATCCAGTTGAAGGAATAAGTATAATAAGACCATGAGGGAACAGTTAAACAAATCTAAAAGGTATCTGTAGGAAAACTGGTTTGGTCATTTCAAAAAGTCAATGTCATGGGGGAAAAAAATGATGGTAGTAGTGGAACTGTGGTAGGACAAAAATAAATTTAAGATTCATAACCAAATGCAACCAATGCTCCTTGATTTGCATAAAATGGCAGGAAAGGAAGTATGTGTAACAATTAAGAGAAATTTGAGTATGGACTGCTGGTTGTTAGTTGATATTGAAAAATTACTATTAATTCTTCAGTTGTTCTGAGTCAGTGACTGGAGCAAAAATAAAAGCAAAACAAAAAAAAAAAAAAGAAAAAATAATAATTCTTTAGTTGTGATCATTGTCCTGGGGCTAAGTGAGAAAAATGTTTTTATTTTTTCTGAGATGGATGTGGAAGTATTTAGGGGTAAAATATCATGAAGTCTATAATTACCTTGAAATACCTGAGATCTATATGTTGAAATGCTTAAGCATTTTTGTTTTTAGAGTGTTGAGTTTGTAAGCATGTAAACATTTTACACAATTATAAAACAAAATTAAATTAAAAAATTTTAAACCACTAAAATACAAAATGAAATAAATGAACTTAACTATAGGTCAGGTTGACACATTAAAGACACAGAAAAAGATTATTATTTTCTTTACAGTTTTTTTCTTTTATTATTATTATTGTTATTATTTTATAGAGACAGAGTTTCATTCTTGCTCAGGCTGGCCTTGAACTTCTGAGCTCAAGAAATCCTACTTGCTGAAAAGAAAAGAAAAGAAAAGAAAAGAAAAGAAAGAAGGAAAGAAAGAAAGAAAGAAAGAAAGAAAGAAAGAAAGAAAGAAAGAAAGAAAGAAAAGAAATCCTCTTGCCTTGACCTCCCAGAGTGCTAGGATTAGAGGTGTGAGCCACTATGCCTAGCCAGAAAAGGATTATTTTAAGTGACTTTTGAAACTCAATATTTTTTATTGTAAATATCGGGTATTTGGACAAAAAGAGCAGCAAAGAAATTTTAAAATGAATTCAGTATTGCCACTAATAATATTGATATTATTTTAAAGCATTAACAAAATTACTTATTTGCTTTATCTATCCACCTACAAAATACACACACAATGTAAAGCATATAATTGTGTTAATGTCATCAGGAATTAAGATTGTCAGCAGTAAGAAAAATGGGATATAAAATAAAAATCAAAGAAATAGAAATCCTGCAATCTTAAAAATGAACTGGAAACATCAGTATATACTCATTTCATTTTTCTCTTAAAAAATTTACATTCCTTGGCTTTGTCCTTTCAAAAGAACTAGGAGCATTGACAATACAAGGCAGAGAGCACTCTCAGTGCCCAGATTAGTGGTCTCTAAGTACCATTTCCCATTACAATGAATCAGTGCCCCTTGGAGAAACAGCAAATTCCAGATTTTGCACAGAAAATGTACAGGATGGGCCTGGAATGGTAACTGTGAGAGACAACTGGAGTGATGTCAAAAGACATAATGGCCAAGACAAAGGATTGTCACTGGTCAACAGTAGGATCATTTTAGCCCCAAAATGTATAACTGCAATGTAGTTAAACAGGTAAAATATTTACAATCCATTAGTTTGGAGTGAAACTAAAAACAAAAACACACTACCTTACTTGGGCAATCACATCTTGCTTTGGGAAAACTGGTAAGTAAAGGCAATGAATCAAGCATTTTGTCTAATTTTCCCATATAGTTGGTATTTTAAGGTGACAAAATTAAAAGAACTCCAACTAATACATGCAGAAGGAATAAGAGAATAGAAAAGAATTCAACAATGGCTGTGACATGAGAATTTATAATGGCTTCACTGAGAATCTGAACACACAAAAAAAGACCAATAGGCATTAAGTGCACAGCACCACAAGGGAAGTGTTTCTATCAAAAACTGAATCTGAACCTGATCAAGCGTTTAGATCTAACTACCAATACACAGAAAATACAAGGGACAGCAGAATACTCAAGCAACTTAACAGGATATAATCAGCCAACGCCAGACTGTAGAAAGATCCGCAGGACAAACAACATTTTCCTTTAACAAATAAACGCCAAGAAAACCAAAAAAGGAAGGGAGAATTGTTAACAATTAAGAGACTTAGGAGACAGAGCAGCCAGGTGCAGTGTGTGGGCCTTGTTTGGATCCTAAATAAAAACAAACCAACTACAAAAAAGAAATTATAAGATAGCCAGGGAACTGAAATACTGATAATATTAGAAGACATAAAAGAATTACTCATTTTTATGGTGTGATAAAAATCTTTCAGAGTTACATACTAATTATTGACAAAGGAATTTGCTATCTAGGATTTGCTTTAAATGATCAAGTGGGACAGGAAGGAAGGACCAATTAAAACAGGGTTGGCCATATATTGATAACGGTACATAATGGATGATATACACACAGGGACGTATTATACTATTCTTTCTAATTTTGTGTTGTTTGTAAATATCCATAATAAAAGACTTTGCCAAAATAGCTTCGGATGAAAAAAATTAACTAAAAAAGACAAACATAAATATATACGACAAAATGTTAACTGTCAGGTTCTAAGTGATGAGACTATGGATGCTTATACTTTCTACATATTTGAAAATGCTCACAATAGTAAACAGAATTTTTTTTTTTTTTTTTTTTGAGACAGAGGCTCGCTTTGTTGCCCAGGCTAGAGTGAGTGCCGTGGCATCAACCTAGCTCACAGCAACCTCAAACTCCTGGGCTCAAGTGATCCTCCTGCCTCAGCCTCCCAAGTAGCTGGGACTACAGGCATGCGCCACCATGCTCGGCTAATTTTTTCTCTATATATTAGTTGGCCAATTCATTTCTTGCTATTTATAGTAGAGACGGGGTCTCGATCTTGCTCAGGCTGGTTTCAAACTCCTGACCTCAAGCAATCCGCCCGCCTCGGCCTCCCAGAGTGCTAGGATTACAGGCGTGAGCCACCACGCCCGGCCTAGTAAACAGAATTTTAAAAGCACTTAAACCCAACCCAGACTCAGAGCCAGGCCAGGTTAGAGAGATTATGAAATGTAGATATGGAAACCGAATGCTGGCATTTACCAGTAACGTCCTCAAAAATTCAATGCAAATGACAAAGTAGAGTAAAAAAAAAAAAAAAAAAAAATTCAAACATGAACTACTAAGTTATTAGGGAAGGAAAAAACAAGTACCTGGAGAAAAGGACTCCAGCTGACAAAACAGTGAAACATGCTTCTTTTACTTGTGACCCACAGGATCTCGAGTTCAGAGTAAAGCCACCATACAATCACATGGGAGATGGTTTATGATTTTCATTGAGGGCTCAAGGTGGCAAAGCTTCACCTTGACGGTAAGACAAAGGTCTGGCTGGCCCCACGTGCCCTAAAACCATAATGCTTTAAAGCAATAGAGGCATACACAGTAACCCCATGGAAGCTCCAGACTTTTATGATATGGAGTTCTATGGTATGGAGTTATAAGATACACCAGGATATGGCAGCCAGCCTGCTTTTTACTCAGACACATTAACCAGCCCGTGACATCAGTAGCTGTTGGGAAGCCACTGCTTCTTGACAAAGCTCCACGGTCTCACCTCCCCCGGGCCCGCTGATAAGGATCTTTCTCATACCTGATGATGACGCACTGGTTCTCTCTGTCGATGATCATGTTTCTATACATGTTATCCGCAAGGGCATAGATATGCGGTGGGTTTTCATACTGTGCCTAGAACAGCAAAAAAACAAAAAAACAAAACCCACGGTCAGACAGAACACCACATTAAATTTTTTTCTTGGCCTTGGAAATGAATCCACCACTATGCATTATAGTTGCAACGCCTATAATTACATCTTAAAGGTTGCATAATACAAGAATTTATAAAATTTCCTAGGTTGTGAAGAGTTACACCCTAAGGAAAATTAAGATGGAATTTGGAAGGACTGTTCCGTAGGCATAAGCGTGATTCAGCCTTCTGGTCATCACCCACTCTGACACCGCACCCTT
Organism: Microcebus murinus; assembly: GCF_040939455.1. Classification (NCBI taxonomy): domain Eukaryota; kingdom Metazoa; phylum Chordata; class Mammalia; order Primates; family Cheirogaleidae; genus Microcebus; species Microcebus murinus. Next base: position 95,713,968 of record NC_134109.1, read on the forward strand.
CCACCCAAACACGCCTCTGCAGAGCACATTCCATTTCTGGACGATGCAGAAGACACTTGGGCAGCGGGTCTTCAGAGAGGCCTACCGAACACCTGGATCTGACTTCTCCTGGGATTCTATTAACAAATTCCTATGTAATTTTTTTTAAGAGGCAAGTTGCAGATTCTAGGACCTTAGGGGGAAATTAAGTGAGACTTACTCATTAAGGAGGAGAAAAACTTAAAATTTTCCATAAGAATAGGATAGGAGGCACGGTTTTTTAAAGGAATAAACTATTTTAGGCAGTTTTTTCCTCTCTATTGAGGGAAAAAAGAAAATCCTACTACACCAAGACATGCTCCTGGGTTTGTGATTTAATCTCATTAGATACCTTGGCTGTACACAGATATAAAACCCAGTAAGTTTTCCATGCTTAACAAATTCTCAGGCTAGCTCCAGCCCTGTATTTCAGTTTCCTGGTACCCATCTTCACTACAACCTCAAAAATTACTAAAAAGAAAAATATTTCATGGGGTGTATAGCTGGAGAAAGAGCACGCCTTAGATTGAAGGTGATCAAACCTAAAAGACTGAAAAAGACACCAGATCCAGAGGGAGAAGACATGTAGACGTTGTCTTTCCCTTCAGTGGTCCCCATCTCTAAGGGTGGGGGATGATAATGCCCAGGGCTGCCAATCCCACAAGGTAACCGAGAAGACGGATGGGAGAGTAATTTGAAAAGGTAGAGTAGTACGCAAAGGGAAAGCATGATTTACTTACCTATCGTTGAACCTTATTATGCAATGATTTACCATAAAAAAGGGGGCCCAGTTAAGAAGTTGCCACTGATGGCCACGCTCAGAAAGTTAATATAAGTGGCCCAGGGCTAGAGAGAAGGGGCCGTGATGCCTGCACACACATCGAGCATTGGTATATCCAATGCTCAGTGCTCTCCCCACGTTGTGGGCAGGAGGCTCACAAAGACAATTGTCCAGCGAGGGCTGGAGCCTATTCCCGGGAACTCTATGTAGGAACCAAAAGAACATGTTATCTCTGCCTTCGCCTTACAATCAGAAGGGGATGCATGGATGGGACCTCAGGATATAGTCTTAGATGGGCTTCTTCTAGCCCAGATTGCTTTTTCGGGATTATTTTTAACGCCTCTTTGAAAACAGGAAAGTAGAGGATTATAAGAAAGAAAAGAGGATAGAAAACGGAAGGAAATGGAGTGGAGAGAAAGTCACGGGCAATAGAGGGGAAGGTGTGGGCTAGTCATTGTCCAGCAAGGCTTCAGAGCTGCTAGACTAAGTTATACTTGACCTCTGCGTATCATTCTACATTTTCCAAATTGGTTTCCCATCTGTGGGCTCAGCTGCCCGTGAGAACCACAGAGTAGGCATTTCCTCTCCCTCATCCTTCCCTTCCCTGAGACCCCGAACGGCATTAAGAACTGATCTCAACTCCCCACCCCACCACGCAGTAAGATTCTAGTACTTCACCTCTCTGAGCCTCAGTTTCCTTATCTGTGAAATGGAGACGCAGAGAGTAAGACACAGCCAGCATCCAGGGCTGTGTTATGATTATTGCAAGTGCAGCACAGTACACGGCACTCAGCAAATGCCAGTTTTACAATACTCTGTTGTTACCTTCAGCAGGAAAAATAAACATCTTTTTTAAAAATTCCATGATATTCCTTTAAAGAAAACCTCTTCAAAAGATGAATGGCCTACAAGGGACATGTACGCAGCAACCCTTTTCAGAAGACTGGAAAGAAACAGGCATGCACAGCCCTTCTTCCATCTACTGAGGACTCCCAGCAGGCTCTGCGCCCGCTGCCCCTGGGCCTCGCCGAGCAGGACACCAGGGCAGGGCCCGGCCCCTGCTGACAGTGTCCCCTTGTGCTGGGCTCCCATAAAGGCTGCATTATCAAAGGTCTTTCGCGTGGCAGCCTCCTTCGGCTCCCGCCACCAGCACCATTCATCTGGCAACAATGGGGTGGGCTCTTGCGCCGGGCAACTTGCTTTCCACTTCAACTGATGAATCTGTGTGGGCTCCCCTTTGTTTGTTTTCTAGGGGTCAGGATTAATGGACGCTCTTGTGCTTCTGCAGCAAAGCAAAGAGGGGAGGAAGAGGAAAGGAAAAAGACGCGGAGATGGGGAGGGAGGCGTGGGGAAGGGATGAACCACGGAATAAAACACATTAATGATGATTGCAGTTTCCATTTTTATTACACAACTGAAATGGCTGTGGAACTGAGACTGAATAGGGACCAGGGTCAGATTATTAGGTGAAGTAATAAAAGATTCATTTTTTTTTTTATATTCAAGCCACAGCCACAGCTTAACTAAGGTTCTGATTCTAAAGAAGGGTTGCCATCGCCCTATTATTTTTCACCCAGGACTGATTTTTTTATTCCTTAGATTTTTGGAAGCAGGAAGATTCCCCCAAGCTGTAGGTCCTACATGCCATTTAACTAATTTTGTGTATAAAAAAGGCTCAGATACTAGCTAGTCCTATGTTTTCTTGAACTGCCTTCTAAAGAGTGGCACACCATTAAAAAGCAAACAATGTCATTTACTTGAGCTTCCTCAATTAATAATTCATAATAAGAAAATGCAAATGTACTGCTAACTTCAAGAAAAACTATACACGCGTCATAAAAACCCCAAACACAACAGTCATTTACATGACACATAACTTACCGCTCCCTGGTACATTTCAATTTCCTTTTCCCCAAAATAGGGCATCTGCTTGAAAGGGTTGACTGAGATTAATACAGATCCTATAGATGTCTGAATTTAAACTCAGTTAAGGGCCATCATTCATCTTCACAGCTGTGTATTTTTCAAATTAAGTAACCAGATGCTATCAAGAATTCATAACAACCGTCCAAGCAGAAAGCTCGTGTACTCGTTTTCTAAAAGATTACAAATAGAGACGCAAGCAATTATCCAACCAGCTCGGGCTTTGTTCCTCCCTCAGGAGAAATAATGAATTTAACTACCAAGATGCCACGAAAAGAAATCATTATTTTAAGTGAATTAAAGCACCTTCTTTCAAGATCGGTAACAGGTACGGCAGGGAGAAAAACAAAGCAAAGCAAAAATGGCAAGGAATGAAAAGAGCTGTTATCATTTCTCTCCTCAAATGACATGCATTTTTCCCTTGGAAATTCCATATCTTTTAGGTAGACTAAAAACTTACTTGTTTGCTCATTTAACAAGTAGAGGGATATAGGACGAACCGAACAGAAACTTAGCGGACTTTGGTAGTATCAATAAGATACTTTCAGAGAAGAAAACCACAAACCCACATGGATGGGGTTTAGGGGGAGATAGTATTATTTCTGTTTGTGGAATCCAGGAGGGCCTCTCCAAGAGGATGTGTCTATGCAAGGCCTTAAAAGTTATACACAACACATTTTAATGTGGCGAAATAAATGAAGTGTTATTATAAAAAAATACTTCCATTTATTCATTCAACAATCAACTAATTTGACTTGGGTGCTTACAACATGCCCAGAACTGTTTTAGATGCTTGGGATACTGCAGTGAACAAAGTAAACAGGATAGATAAAACTCCTTGCTCTCACAGAGGAAAAAACCGTCAAAACTACAACAAAAATAAAAATACACACTCAAATTTTTTTTTTTTTTAATCACTGATTTCAATGCGTTCAGAAATTTTACAAGTAGTTAAATAACAAGGTATTTATAAATAAATAGTCTTAAATAGTTGAAGACTTAAAACTATTGAGATTCCTCCCCGAGGGGGACATTTACGTATTTACATATTATGGTCTATGTGTTAAAAAAGAGCAGCCCAGGGCGTCCAGTTGGATTGCCTGGTTCCCCAAGCTCAGTTCCACTCTGACCTTGGGCAAGTCACATCTCTAAGCCATGGTTAATGGATGATGGAGATAAATAGGACCTATTTGATAGCCAGGCTATGAGAACTAAATGAAATAATCAATATAAAATACTTAGCACAGTGTCTGGCATATAGTAGACGCTATTTCCTTAATTCATATCCTCTAAGATGCATGTTTTGTCACATGTTAACATCTCTGAAATCGTGACCCATGTTTCAAGTGTGGCCTCTTAGTTTTGATTAGATACAACATTATTGTTTTTATTCTTGTACGCAAATGAATGTGGCATGGATCAGTTTTTTAAAAAATAATATTTGTACACAGGCCGGGCGCGGTGGCTCACACCTGTAAATCCTAGCCCTCTGGGAGGCCGAAGTGGGAGGATCGCTTGAGCTCAGGAGTTCAAGACCAGCCTGAGCAAGAGTGAGACCTCGTCTCTACTAAAAATAGAAAGAGTTTAGCTGGGTATGGTGGCACAGCTACTCAGGAGGCTGAGACAGGAGGATCATTCGAGCCCAGGAGTTTGAGGGTGCTGTGAGCTAGGTTGATGCCACTGTGCCTTAGCCCAGGCAACAGAGTGAGACCCTGTCTCAAAAAAAAAAACTTTTTTTGTACACAAAGGTGAGCGAGCATGCAGAATGACTTGATTGCGATTATATTTCGCTTCCTTTGTCACTGACCAGAAACATCTGACTTGAAGGGGTTGAACAGTAGAGAAGATGAGGTGGTTTTAAGAGCACACTGGATGTACCAGCTCTGGTGTAGGGGCAGTCCATAGCACTAAGGGAAAACGCCGATGAAACTAAAGTGTATAGAAAAAGGGCCAGGAGCTTGGAGACTGGAAAACATATTTCCAATCGCCAGAGTCAGACAAAGCCAGTGAGAGATTACTGGCCCACCTTTTTGAGATAAAATTCAGGACAGATCAATGTACTAGTGCAGTCGTAAGCAGATTAGAAATGTCCGTGATGCTGTAGCCAAGAATCTATAAGGGGTGATAAGGCTAATCGAACTCATGCACATGTACATGGCACTAATCTAAGCACCCAACAGCAATCCTATTACTATTAGTAATCCTATTCTACTATAGGCTACTATAGGTTGAGTATTCCTTATCTGAAATGCTTAGGACCAGAAGTTTTTAGGATTTTGCACTTTTTCCCCCCCAGATTTTGGAATATTTGCATTACATTTACCAGGTCAGCATCCCTCATCCAAAACTCCAAAATCTGAAATGCTCCAATGAACATTTTCTTTTGAGCGTCATGTCGGCACTCAAAGAGTTTTGGATTTTGGCACATTTCAGATTTTTTGTTTGTTTGTTTGTTTATTTTTGAGACAGAGTCTCGCTTTGTTGCCCAGGCTAGAGTGAGTGCTGTGGCATCAGCCTAGCTCACAGCAACCTCAAACTCCTGGGCTCAAGTAATCCTCCTGCCTCAGCCTCCCGAGAAGCTGGGACTACAGGCATGCGCCACCATGCCCAGCTAATTTTTTTTTCTATATATATTAGTTGGCCAATTAATTTCTTGCTATTTATAGTAGAGACGGGGTCTCGCTCTTGCTCAGGCTGGTTTCGAACTCCTGACCTCAACAATCCGCCTGCCTCGGCCTCCCAAAGTGCTAGGATTACAGGCGTGAGCCACTGCGCCTGTCCTCACATTTCAGATTTTGAATTTTCAAATTAGGCATACTCAACATATACAAGGAAACTGAGGCATATAGAAATTTAAAAACTTGCTCAAAGTCACAAGCTAGTAAATGGCGGAGCTATGATTCAAACCCAGATGGAGTCCACACTCTTTTTTTGTTAAAGAGACAGGCTCTTGCCTTGTCACCCAGGCTGGAGTGCAGTGGCTTCATCATAGCTCATTGTAACCACAAATTCCTGGGCTCAAGTGATTTTTCTGCCTCAACCTCCCCAGTAGCTAGAACTCCAGGTGGACACCACCACACCCAGCTAATTTTTAAATTTTTTTGTAGAGATGGGGTCTCGGTATGTTGCCCAGGCTGGTCTCCAACTCCCAGCCTCAAGCAAGGCCTCCTGGCCTCAAGCAAGCATTGCCTTCTCAAAGTGCTCAGATTATAGACCTGAGCCACCATGCCTGGCCCCCAGAGTCCTTACTCTTAATCAACAAGCTATGTCTTTCAAAGATAAGCAGGTGCTGTTGTTGTTGTTAATTTTCTTCTTATTATTATTGGCACAGTTGCCAGATTTAGCCAATAAAAATACAGCATACCTAGCTAAATTTGAAGGTCATATAAACAATAAAGAATATTTTAGTATAAGTATGTCCCAAATAAGTATGGTCCCCAGCAATATATGGGACACAGTTATAAGTTATTTATTGCTTATCTGAAATTCAAATTTAACTGGGAGTCCTGAATTTTATCTAGCAACCCTAAATTGGCAGTGCAAAGATTCAATGCAGGGTAGAGTTGGGGTTGGATTAGATAGCTCCATGGTCTTTTCTAACTTAGAATCTGTGATGCTTTGTGTTCTCAAAAATCTATCTCCTTTTAGTTGGATGTTTTAGTATCCTTTCCACAAGGCAAGGAGCTAATGAAAACTGAATGAATGAGGTTGGTCTCTCGTTCTGATTCTCATGCTAAACAAAATAATGATTCTTATGGTAAACCTAATTTTTTAGAAATATAGCACTGCAAGAACCACCCCCATTTCAGAAGAGGAAGATGTCTAGTCTATGTCTAAATCATCCCCTGGTAAAAGCAAACCTGGGCAAATAAGCTCCTCCATTCAGTAGGTTACTCCTTCCCTTCGTGGTAAGGGAATGCTGTTAATGCCACCTTGCCCTAGATAAACTGATTACTGCACGCAGAGAATAAAGGGCTTCCCTGAGGACATGAGCCACAGGTACCACCTCCCCACTAATCCCATGGTTACCCCAAAAATATAAATTTAGTTACATATGAGCTCCTAGTGTAACCAAACACTAATTAAACTGTTAATCTGATATATAAAGACATATCTTGTAAAGTCTTGGTTCTTCACTAAGCAGATTATATAAATTGTAGTAAGGGCCTGGTTCAGGAGACATTCAGAGAAAAAAACAAAACGAAACAAAACCTCCTTGGGACTGACTATTCTAGGCCAATCCTGAACCCAATGACTCAGGTTGGAATGAACAGGGAAATGTGTAGCTGCCCCTTAAATTTCCCGGTAGCATTCGCAAGGGCAATACTATCTAGGAGGATTTCTGAAAAATAAAGTTTGGTTTAAAATGGGTAATGTGCCCTGTTTCTGTGCTAAGTAGCTACAAACTTAGCTAAATCAGAAGAATTGGGACAAGAGCATTTAATTGAGCTTAAAAGGAAAAAAACAAATTTTAGTTATTTCAGGTGAGAGTTTGGCCTAATAATTATCCAAATAATTTTAGCCTTTTCCACCCAGCTGGGTCTGCAAAGACCTCAGCTATTTCCCTGCGAGCTCAGGTCTCCCGCTGGGCTGGGAACTCCAGATAATTCCTATAATGTCCATTCCCCTTCCCGACTACTTGCATTCAGGTGTGCTTTGGGAAAAGCTGTTCAGATCACTGTATCTTCCCACATAAGGTTTGGCAGCAAAGGTGTCTTTCTTTTTTTTTTTTTTTTTTGAGACAGAGTCTTGCTTTGTTGCCCAGGCTAGGGTGAGTACCATGGTGTCAGCCTAGCTCACAGCAACCTCAAACTCCTGGGCTCAAGCGATCCTCCTGCCTCAGCCTCCGGAGTAGCTGGGACTACAGGCATGTGCCACCATACCCAGCTAATTTTTTCTATATATATTAGTTGGCCAATTAATTTCTTTCTATTTATAGTAGAGACGGGGTCTCGCTCTTGCTCAGGGTGGTTTCGAACTCCTGACCTCAAGCAATCCGCCCGCCTCGGCCTCCCAGAGTGCTAGGATTACAGGCGTGAGCCACCACGCCCGGCCCGAGAAGGCGTCTTTATTTTCAAAATGCATGGATATATGAAGCTATAATACCAAGAAACAGAAAAAAATAAAATAAATGCCATCTTATTCAATAGACTATAAGAGACAGAAGAGACCAGTAGACCTTTAATTGATTGGTTCCCAAAATGCTTGTCTATGGATGTATGAATTTTTATTGACTTGTGGCAAGAATGAGAAGAGAAACAATGCACTGAATATTTCGTAAAGCTCAATTTATTCGATATAAAGGAAACTTTCTTTATTCTTAGATTATTTCCTTTGTATATATTTTTGCATTTATAAAATGCACTGAAGCAAATATTCTTTCTTTTATAAAATATAATGGTAGTGAAACGTCTGCTTGTTTGTTTTTAATGGTCCCTTATTTGGCAATGCAGAGAGTTGAACTTTTTTTAAAAAAAAACATTTTAATAGTGGGTGGATTCCCCAAAACTGCCCACATGGCTTGAGTCGACTTCCCCGGATTTATTCCTGAGGCGGTGCAGGGAGGTGAGGCAAACTGACCAGAGTCACGTTCGTGGAGAATGTTTGAGCTGGAACTTGAGGCTTTGTCTCACTACAGCCCGATGCCCCTGCCACATGAACTGGCCGCCAAGGGCCAACCCTACCAGGACCAACTACCCTGCCTTGAATTCCAGTCGGTCTGGCAAGGAAGTCTGAACTCCTAATTCAAGGATTAAAAATGCCAAACACACTGGAGTGTGGTCTTTGAGTAAAAACAAGTTTGGAGAAAGTTGGTCCAAATGAGCGTGGAGTGCTTTGCGCAGGAGCTCTGTCTACCAGCCAAGTGGCTAGAAATGACGTCTGGCCAAGCCCAAGAGAGAAGGCTGCAATGTTTTCCTCATCTATCTTAGAATGTAATTGTAAGAAGTGCGGCAACATTCACAACAAATGGATGGCAAATTAGACTTTCCCTGTCTTAGGAGTAATAACTCAAAAATATGGGTGTTTTTGTTAATAAACAATGTCAGCATTTTCTAAGTATTTTTTTTTCCTCTAATGTAGAAGAAATGTGCGTTCAGCCTGAATGCATTAACAATGGATTGTTCCAAATGCTGTCCTTGAATACATGGCAATGAGCTGGAGGAATTAGATCTAGAGGAGATAAACCGAGTAATTTTATAACTTAATGTGAAATCAAGTCTCTTCCTGCCTTAACAATTAAACATAGAAGAGAAAAAACCCAACTCTTATTTACAACAATGCTACCCTATTATAATGTTCCCTTAACATTAAAGTCCCTTAACAATGAAGTGGTAAAGGACGCCCTTATCACTATCAGAGGAAAAGATTTGCAGCCAGATCCCAAGTGTGATTTCACAAACATCTATCAAGCTTCCCTAAACTGAAAGCTACTCTGTGCTAATGACAGAAAGCACATTTATGCTGGGCTTCCCATATATTGAGTGGGTAGTGGGTCGAGATTTCTAAAACATAAAGTCATTAGTGGTCAAATAACTCACTTCCTTGGTAGAACACACGATTAGTCAGCCATTGATTCAAAGGCATTAATTCAAAGGCACATAATCAGCCCCCTCTGTGTGAGTGAGTCATTTAAAAATTCTGTTGTCTGAACTCAAAAAGCACATCTTAATAGTCAACATATTTTCAGTGAATACTTAATATAATGCACCATGCCAAGAATCATGCAGGAAACCAAGAAATACATGATGCAGGATGATGCCATTTTTGTTAAAATTAACAACAACAAGAAAGCATACATATACGCATGTCTGTATGTGGCTTAATTGAAAGACACCAAGAGATCAATAAGAACTAACCTCATGTGTTGGAATTCCAGGTGATTTTAGTGGTCTCCTTTTTGCTTGACGGCATTTTATAAGCCGTGTCAAATGAACATGTGTTGCTTTAAAGCGTTTTTTTAATTTTGGTTTTTTTGAAGAAGATATACAAGACAAGTCCTTGCCCTGAAGGAGCTTCTGGTGTTTAGGGGCTAAGAATTCTTTTGGGAGAGGAGTGAGGTTGTCTGGGTTGAGGCTGAACTGACTATTAACATCACTTTTTTTTTTAACCCAGCTTTTCAAAAACCACATTTCTAAGTAAATAATGTAGTAAGTTTAGCCCACATTCCAAGAACATTCCAATAAATAACCTATTCAATTACATTCCGTGGAAATTAGACTTTCATGAGTTTTCTTTTTTTTTTTTTCTTTTTTTTTTCTTCATTAAGATATTCACACAGAAACTTTCATGGGTTTTCAATCCTCCATTTAAAAGTTTCTATGGTAAAATGCATTTGAATTTCCAATAAGCAATTTTACAGTTGAATTTTTGTAAAATAACTCAGAAATATGAAAAGAACTTATATCCCTGCCCTAGCATAGGGTAATAACAATTAATGTTTATTGCATCCTTACTGTATTCATTATTTCACTTCACCCTATTATAGTCTCATTGGGAGATTTTATTATCACTGTCAATTTACAGAAGAGGAAACCAAGGCATTGGGATCACAGAACTTAATTAAGGTCACCAAATCCACTCACAGTAAGGTTTGAACCCAGGCAGTCCAAATCCACATTACGCCACCCAGCCCTTTCTAATCTATCATCTGCCAGTTTCCACATGCCATGGGGCTTGAACATAAAAGTGATGAAAATTTTTTGACAGTGATAAGCCCAGATAAAGTAAGCATATTTTATTTTATTTTATTTTTTAAAAGACAGAGTGTAGCTCTGTTGTCCATGCTAGAGTACAGTGGCGTCAGCCTAGCTCACAGCAACCTCAAACTCCTGGGCTCAAGCGATCCTCCTGCCTCAGCCTCCCGAGTAGCTGGCACTACGGTCACAGCCATGATGCCCAACTAATTTTCCCACTTTTAGCAGAAATGGGGGTCTCGCTCTTGCTCAGGCTGGAATTTTTTGACCAAATAAAATAAAAACTTGCAACTGAACACAACTGCTTCCATGTAATTAAATTAAAGGAAGTCTTACACACATATCTACAGCAGAGTCAGCAAATTTTTTTCTGTAAAGGGCCAGAAAGTCATTAGAGACTGTGTAGGTCAGAGAGTCTATTGCAACTACTAGCCTCCACTGCTGTAGCATGAAAGCAGCCACAGACAAATGAGAAAACAAAAGAGCACGGCTGTGTTCTCATAAAACTGTAGTTACAAACATGGCAGCAGGCAGGATTTTTGTCTGTAGGCTGTAGGTTGTTGCCTCCCCTGCTCAAGATGCTATTGTAAGCTAATAATATAATGAATATTTCAAAATTGCTAAGACAGTAGATTTTAAATGTTTATACCACACACGCACACACACAAGCATGTGAGGCGATGGCTATGCTCATTAGCTTGAGTTTATCATTCCAAAATGTATACATGTATGAAGATGTCACATTGTACTCCGCAACCAAATACAACTATTATTTTCCATTTAAAAATAAATTTTTTTAAATGATGCTATTACAACCTAGCTAACAAATCCAAATATCTTTGTTAACCCCTAAAAGCAGGAGTTTAAAGGTTTAACTATGCAGATATTTGGCAAAATTCCTCTGTAGTAAGTAAGAAACAGTACAGTGCTGATCCGAATGGTCCAGGTGTTGCTAGATAAATACCTGATGATAAGTTGATCCCCCCCCAACACACATACACACCAGTGATCGCATTAAGGCAGCTGGTTTAGGTGGTTTTAACTAATAGACAAGCAGTGTTTTAACAACAACAACCAAAAAGCCACTGATGAGAAAACGATTCCTCCCCAAGCTTTCTGGGTTCAAATCCAAAATTGTTGTTACGCCAGTAGCAAAGACTCCATTTTTCATAGGTCATCCATGACACCATGCCTTCAGAAGTCATGATCAGCATCCAAGTTAAACTTTCTGGTACTGCTCTACAGGTTTGACACGGATCTTTGCATGCTTATGACTAACTCTCACAACAATTCCACTACTCTATCTTTACATAGTTGCATCAAACAAAACCCCTGAATCCTGCAGGAACTTAAGCAAAACAGCGCAGTTCTCTGTTTATAATGCAGTCAACACACATTTGAATCAAATTTCCATTCTGCATTTTTAAAAGCCCTATAAAAAATGGCATCTGGCAAGCCAAAATTGAAACATAAAGAGCTACTCAAGAATGTCAGGCATCTTCAATAGTTTTTGTTCACTGAAGTCTCATGTTTCCTTTAGTAAACATAAAAATGCAGAAAAACTGGCAAAATTGCTTTTTTCTTTTCTTTTTGCATGGGGCAACATTTTTTTAGCCTTTTAAGTCTGGACTTAAATATCTCTGCTTTGCAATTAGGATGCATTATCGACAGAACTCTTTGCAAACCAGAACTTTCTCTATCTAGGACCAGCAGAGGTTTCAGACACCAAGTGCATGACTACGGCACGTCAAAGGGACAATGCCACAGATTAAAATAAGTGAATCCTGGCTGCATCTTGACTTTGTGAAGTGCCAGGAAAATAACGTAGCATCGTCTTTGCCCTCTGCACAGCCTGAACCAAGTGACACAAAAGGACAAAACCTCCTTCTGAAACGGTGAAAATGATGTGAGCACAGTGTCAGTTCAGACTTTCAGATGGCTCTTCTTACACCAGGAATAAAACCACGTTTTACTGTTGAATTGCTTACAAATGTCCAAAGAAACCAATAAAGGATACAAAAATGTAGTCATCCATGTATCTCTTCTTGAGGTTCTCCACGATGGAGTTCTCTGTGATCTTGGAGAGCAGCACCATGTCGTCCACGCCACTGTGCTTGACATTGTGGCTCTGCCAGTGGTACCGGTATGCACCCTTGCTTCCCTGCAAGCAGAAACACACAGGTATTAGGATAGTTTATTTTGCCCCAGAGTAAAAAAAAAAAAAAAAAAAAAAAAAAAATGCTGCAATTTCCCAAGTCTTCCTCAAATAAAACGTAGCAGAATGAGCAGAGCAAACAGAGAAAGATTTTCCACCCCCCCACCCAATGCCTTCCTTGAATAGATGAAGTCTTGGCCCTTGTCTACCTATGGGCTTTTCAACTTAACACCAGGGATGGCCTGTGAATACTTCATGGACTGCAGGCTTCCTTCCATTTGGCATTTCTGTAGCAGGACTCCCTCGTGTTCAGCTACGTGCCACGCCCTGGGAGCGGGGCAGGTGGGAGTGCTATCGGTGGCTGCACTTGGGGACCTCACAGTCCACTGAAGGACACTAGATAAGGACGGGGCAAACTGAGTCATGTGTCAATAACAGTCAATACATAAACACACACCAAATGGCTGTTCCAGCAGGGGAGGCAGGGACACTCCTTTGTCCTGGGAGAGGCAGGAGAAACGACTTCCTAGAGAAGAAGTCATTTAAAGTAGGCCTAAAATCCTTTGAATTTGCCAGAGGAGTTCAGAGGAGGAAGGACAGTCATTATAATTGACACTCACTGGGCAAAAAAGCTAATGCAAATGAAGTAATGGCAAATCTTACATGCCAAGATATTGGGAGAGTCTCCTTGCCCTCAAGCACTTCATACACCTACTGGAAGCATCACCCAGTGGGTGAGTAGAGGGGCCCTGAACCCAGTGAGACTTGGCCCTTGCCCCCTCCATGGGAGCTCATGCTTGGGGGAGTTGGAACAAAAGAGAGAAAAATTCTGAATAAGGGTATCTAGGAAGGCCAACTGCTCAGATGTCAAAACTAGGATGAAACAAGGGAAAAAGGAGGCTCTTTGAGAGAAGAGGGAGGGGGTAAGAAACAAGATGGAAGCCATTTCAAGTTTCATTTTAATAATTTGTTGTTGAATGCTTTCTTGGTGGGAAACACAGATCCTTTGCTAAGAGCACATTCTAGAGGATCTGGGAAGAGCAATCCTTTAAAGTCAGCCATAGGGAAGGCCTATATAGCAGTGCCATGGGCTCACGCTTTGGAAACGGGTTCTGGAAGCCATTGCCACCTGTGCTGCCTTGCAGAGGGAAACTGTCTATGTGATGTCAAGTTTTCTAAGCTTTCTCAGAACTACATGCAGCATCAATTCTACAACTCATACCTTGCCACACCTTCTTCCTCTTGTAGCAATGCAGAACGAAAGAAAAAGCACTGTCCTGGCCACAGCGTGACTCACTAGATCTCCTTCACATAAATGCCCATGGTTTACTTCTAACCAGATAAAGATTCATCCCTGCCTCACCCTCCCTTCTTTTCTAGCTTTCTGGCCATAGAAAAGTAAGGTCCCAGAGGATCAGACCTATACAGGTTTGTTGGTTGGTGGATTTTTAACCCCAACAGATGTCCACATACTCAAAAGAGGCCAAAAATGTTACACTACCTTTGAAAAATGTAAACACAGTTGAACAAAACAGAAGGGCAATTAATAAGTGGTTATTTAACTTCTACAAAGGACAAGAAACAGAGATGCTCTGTGTCATGGTGTATACGTTTGTACTGATCTACAGAAGCTGCCTTCTCAAGGTAACCCAAGCTGGTCTTGGTGTTCAATCCAACTGCCTTTCTCTAACTACATGGTGAAACACTCCTGACTGTCCCTTCTGCTCCTAATGGCAGTTACTCCCTAGTAGAATAGGGCTCCTTGTGGAGTTCATTAATTCTCATGGTCCCAACTATGGTAACTCTGAAGATTCCCATCCCTAGATCTCCAGTCCCCACCTTGGCCTCATTTTCCAGGCTTCTATCTGTAGCAGGATAAGGAACCAATAGTGGGACAGAGCGGTCACTATTTGCAAAGCAATGAGCTATTTTATCTGTTGAGACTGTTCCATTCACAAACGCACACAACCCTGTGAGAGAGGGTTAACATTTCCATGTCCAGTAGAAGGTGAGATCACCCAGCTTGTAAGCAGCAAAGGCAAGATGTGAACTAAAGTCTCAATGATTTGGGATGCATCCAAACACGGTTTCCTCTCAGTCTCACGAGTGACTTACTGGATATTTCCCCTTGTTAAGTTTAAGACGGCAAGAGAATGACAGCCTCTCTCCAAAATGGAATTCATCATTAAAAAGACATAGTCTTTGTTAATGACCACCTCCTCTTAGCATCAAAGTCGAAAACACTGGAGTTATTTTTGATTTGATACATTTTCTATATCCAATGGGTCACAAATCAATCAAACTCTCTCTCTCTTTCCCTCCTTCCCTCTCTCTCTCTCTCCCTCCCACTGCCTCCTTTCCCCTCTCTCCCTCACTGTCCCTCTCTCAGGCTCTTATATTAACAGTTACGTATGTGAACTCATTCACCTTTCACAACCACTCCCCATACTACGTATTATTATCTCTACTGGTGAATAAACCAAGGTCTTCTATGATAGCACCTGTCTTTCCTGACTGCTCCTTGCTGTGCCCTTTCTCCTCCCATCCAGATGAGGCAGAGGGAGGGTGGGAGCAATTCAGATTGTCAAAGACAAGCTCAGAACCCTCCAAAGGCAGGCAAACGCAAGCTGGGGTGGGCTAGGGCTGGGCAGGGACGTGGTAACAGAGGGTGACCACGCTGTCCGGGAAGCTGGGAACCAAACAGGGATGTGCGGGCTTGCATCCCTGCCCAGGGCCACTTAAAAGTGCCCCGTGGTAGAAACAAAGACCATTTTTCTATTGTTGTGGGGGAAGGGGGGCATAAGAGCGCTTAATAATGGCATGACTTGTCCAGAGGTCTTCCTTGGAACACGGTCACCAAAAGTGCAGAGTAGGCAGGGAACATGGTGGGAAATCGTCACCATTCACCACCCTAACCCCTCGGAAACGGGCTGAAAGTTGTTCAAGAATTGTAAGAATATGCATTTGAGGTTCTGGAACAAACAACCTCGCCCCTGTTTCCCCGTCATTTCTTCCTCCTGTCCTGACTGAGAGGCGGGGGCGGGTCTAGCTGTCACATGGGCTTGGAGGTGGGCAGCAGGGATGGGAAGTTCCCCAGCCGTGTGCCACCTTCCTCAGGTGACAAAGGCATCTCTTCCCAGCTGTCACCTCCAGGCTCAGCTGCCTTCTCTTCTGTGGGCTTCCTTTTTGAGCAACTCCTTTGTGTTTCCCCTGCTAAAAATGGTGGCATTTTAGACAGCAGGATCCTGAGCAAGGTACTCCACTGGCCAGCAGCCCTGGAGGAGTAAGGTGGCGGGGTGCCAGCTGAGGCGTGAACGTAGTAATAACAATGATAAAAAGTTGCTCTTCGCCCCAACACTTACTGAAAATGACGAGGAAGACAGTTGCATTAGATAGGGATTGAGCACACACTTCCTTGGACCCACACTTAGTATCTAGGGATGATTTAGTTTATTAAAGAGCAATTGGTGGCCGGGCACGGTGGCTCATGCCTGTAGTCCCAGCTACTTGGGAGGCTGAGGCAGGAGGAGCGCTTGAGCCCAGGAGTTTGAGGTTGCTGTGAGCTAGGCTGACACCATGGCACTCTCGCCCAGGCAACAGAGCAAGATTCTGTCTCAAAAAAAAAAAGCAATTGGTTCACATGCAAGTTCTAGAAAGTGGGGTACACCCATAGCCACATAATGGCCTCATTTAGGAGGTGGCACCAAAACACTGGAGTCCTTCACAGGGAGGAAGAACCGGGCTGTGAGCCGGGAAGCCGGGCTGGCTGATTCTCCAATTTAAAAGGTGGAGTCTCACTAACTGGTGTGTGTTTACCAGGGTGGAGACTCACAGGAGCAAAGGTGAGTCAGAGCACACAGGTAGGGATTATTCTCTCCAGAAAGTCTACCTCCAGTGCCCAGGAGAGAGCCCCAGGGTAGCGCCTGCCTGTCACAGCAGCGGTTCTGCAAACACTTCACTAGTGTCCCAGTGAGCATTGTTCTTGGATTCATCCAGAAGAGGGGAGGAGTCACCCTACACTGGGTAACCATAGTCTTCAAGTGCCCTTCAGATGCCCAGGAAAAGGGAGGCCATTAAACGTGCCATGTAAATACAACAGGCCCAGTGTTGGGCAGGGCCTGGGGGGCAGGGTGGGGCCATAAATACTTCTCTTACATGCTTCCAGAAAGAGGACACTGCACAGTATTTTTAGGTAGCAATTTAGAAATAGGTATTAAAATTTTAGACATGCAGACCGATATATAAACATAGTTAACTAAATAAAAATAAAGTCACATCCTCTGTGATCTGGCAATTGTATTCTTTAGAAACTTATCTCGAGATATACCTGCAAAAGGATGCCAAGGTGTATGTGCAACACTGTTCATTGCAGCAAAGTTTGCAACAGGGGAGACTGAGGAAGCTCAGGTAGGGAACCGATTAGAATCCAGCTTACTCTGCAAAGGCATACTGCCCAGTCATTAAAGAAGGTTGCATGTGCTGAGATGGAAAGACCTTCAAGATACACTGTTTCATGAAAAAAAAGCAGTCAATATAAATACAGAATGATTATAAATACAGAATGACTGCATTTATATAATTTTTAAAAAGGTATGTGTGTTATAGTTGGTTGAAAGAAACATAAGGTACTTTGGGGAAGAAGGACTGGGGTTTCAGGAGAAGAGTAACTTTTACTTTCCATATTATGTTTTTCTGTATATCTTTTTTACCATATGCATGTGTCAGTAAAATTTAAAAATAAATAGAAGCATTGAAAACAACGTCAATACAACCAAGCATTTTCTGGGGGCCATTGGGTACTGACCAGGCTCTCAAAGGCAAAAGCTAGGACTGTGCTAAGACTGGATTCTGTGCTACTCCCAGGTTTGAAGGGCGTTGGGAAGATAACTTCTGGACAACAAGATAGTATCATATCTGGGACATTTAGCTGGTCCATGGACATAATAGGACAGCAGATCTGATTTCCAGAAAACCTGGGATTAGAATGTGCCCAATGTTATAAGTGTGTCACTCTGAGAAGCAGATAAATCATACTCGTACTGTGAACAATGAACAATGGGTGATGCTATGGCTGCAGTCGAACTGGGATTGGCTTTTAATGGGATTTTTCTGTTGCAGTGACCCGTAGCAGGAAAGACACAGAACTATCTGTTACACTTTGATCTTTTCATTGACATTCTGGAATTCTACCTTTTTTGCATTTCTGCCATTTGATGGGAATGAAACACTTACTTCAACCATAAATATTTGTCTGTCTACTACATGCAAGGGCGCTGGGCTTGCAATATATTTTGACTTTATGGAATTTAACGCCTCGCAATATTTTGGTGATGTGCAGATGTGCCTTTGAAGCCAGCATGTGTGTCCCAGACTGTAGCGGACAGAGTATAAGAAGAAAGTGTTTCTGGAAGAGTGCAGGGACAGGGCAGTCAGTAGCCAACAAACCACTCCCATGCCCTGGACCCTTGAGTAATTGGAGCTACCATTTATTGAAAGTATTTAATTCTCATAACACCTGCAAGACACAAGTATTATAATCTCTCACTGTTTTACAAATGGAGGAGCTGAAGCCTGGGGTTGTAATGTACCATGCTGACCCTGCTTGCAGGAAGAATGGATGGGAAAATGCACTGGAGGGTTGGCACCTGAGACTGGGGACAGGGGAAGGCTCAATGAATTTGGAAGCTGTGCTTATTAGTTTCATTCATTGAAATATATGCAACCCTTTGGCCGGGGGTGGTGGCTCACGCCTGTAATCCTAGCACTCTGGGAGCCCAAAGCAGGAGGATCGTTTGAACTCAGGAGTTCGAGACCAGCCTGAGCAAGAGCGAGACCCCGTCTCTACTAAAAATAGAAATAAATTATCTGGACAACTAAAAATACGTAGAAAAAAATTAGCCGGGCATGGTGGCACATGCCTGTAGTCCCAGCTACTTGGGAGGCTAAGGCAGGAGGATTGATTGAGCCCAGGAATCTGACTTTGCTGTGAGCTAGACTGATGCCACGGCACTCTAGCCTGGGCAACAGAGTGAGACTCTGTCTCAAAAAAAGAAAGAAAGAAATATATGCAACCTTACCAAAAATTCAATATTTGTATAGCATTTTTACATGCAGTGATCTCACTGAGCCCCTAAGAATTGACATTGAGATTTCTGACTTCCTTTTCTTTGCTCTTGCTGCTATACCACATCTCCCTTCCAACACCATGGGTGATGCCAAGTGTAGACACTGCTCCAGGACCACTGTGGGTCCAGCAGTCTCTTAGCTGGGGCCGTCTGGAATCAACCATCCAGGAAGAGTTGGCCCCACTGGAGAAGTGGTCCATGACTGGAGCAAACATGTAATTTGTCCACCCTGGGACACTTTTCAGTACAGAAGGGAGTGCTGTTCACAAAGCTGGAGCAAGAGGAATAAAATGGGACCGTCTCAGGCTGAATGGTCGTATCTATGATGAACTTGATCTCAGAAAAGCCAAGGGCAACTTTCGAAGACCAGCGCTCCCAGCTAAGGCCCGGGTGCCACTTAACCCCTGGGTGTCTCACAAATCACTCGACCTCTGGACACTGTCCCCTCCTCGGCAGCAGGGGGCTTGTAGCACTACATTGCCCCTGGGGCTATTGGGGAGATCAAATAAAACTGACCATCAAACCAACCCCTAATCCCTTTAGGGGTAGGGTTGGTTTTATACGATGACATGATCAGGGAGCAGAGCGTGGAAGGTGCACACCAGGCTGGCAACATTGGTTGAACTAGTTGAGTGGGGGAGAGGAAAAAAATGGTTTGCAAAAAATAAGAAGGAATGGTAAGATGTCCCAATTTTGTTTTAACTGAACACATAGTATTCACATACACTATCTCTGTTTGAAATTATGGTTGTTAAAATTTGTTGTGGTTATTTATCTCTAAATGTATTTTCCGTATGGTTTTATTTTTCTACTGAGCATGTATTTATAAAATATACACAGTTGTTTTCATTGTGAACAAAAATTAGATCGAATAAGATATAAAAATACTTTGCAAAGTGAAATGAAATATAAATGTATGACACTTGACACTTTTCCATATTATTTGTTATGCCATGCCAACTCAGGTCTCCAACACTTGTTTTTTTTTTGAGACAGAGTCTTGCTTTGTCGCCCAGGCTAGGGTGAGTGCCGTGGCGTCAGCCTAGCTCACAGCAACCTCAAACTCCTGGGCTCAAGCAATCCTGCTGCCTCAGCCTCCCGAGTGGCTGGGACTACAGGCATGCGCCACCATGCCCGGCTAATTTTTTCTATATATATTAGTTGGCCAATTAATTTATTTCTATTTATAGTAGAGACGGGGTCTTGCTCTTGTTCAGGCTAGTTTTGAACTCCTGACCTTGAGCAATCCGCTCGCCTCAGCCTCCCAGAGAGCTAGGATTACAGGCCTGAGCCAGCGCGCCCGGCCTCCAACACTTGTTAATTCCAGCTTGTACAGCAAGCTGTCTGTTGCGGGGCTGGAGTGAGGTGGTGTCAACACAGCTCACTGCAGCCTCAAATTCCTGGACTCAAGAGATCCTCCTGCCTCAGCCTCCCAAGTAGCTGGGACTACAGGAATGCAACACCACGCCAAGCTAGTTTTTCTATTTTTTTGTAGAGATGGGCTCATGTTATATTGCCCAGATTGGTCTCGAACACAAGTGATTCTGCTGCCTCAGCCTCCCAAAGTGGTATGATTACTGGCACGAGCCACCATGCCCAGCCCTTGAGCTTTTCTTTATATAACAAGAGGCAGCCAGTAGGAAAAGAAACAACTTTTCTTTTACTTTCCAGCCTGAAATGTCACATCATTTTCTGTATCAATGAATAGTTCAAATCTAAGATGTTGTAAATGAACAGTTAACTATTCCATCAGTTCTGAAGATGCATTCTTTCTCATTTTAACATTCTGAAATTAGGATGTGTCATACAATAAATGGTGTGACATAACTTCACTGTTTTTGTTTTTTTTTCCAAAGCGGTAAATAAAATAATGATGATCCTCTTATAACCAGTAGCATTTCAGCTGTGATGAATTGTGGTACCTAAGACCAGGGGCCAAGTACTCTTCTAAACAGTACAAGTATTAAGTCATTGTTTAATATCATCACAGATATAAAATATCATAAAGATTTGTATTGTAACTGGCTCTATGAATAAATTTCAATGACCCCTGTATGGTTTTTTATAATCCTCTCCCTTTCACCGACTACTTGAACTTTTTGAGTTGTTTCCCATAAATGGCGGGATTTTTGCAAGACAAAGGAGTTGAGATTGTGAAGGCCCCAGAGCACAATTCCTGAAGGCAAGGATCACCACCACCACAATCTGCCCCAATGCCTCCCACCAGTCCCAATACACCTGCCCCAGGACATGTGACCTGCCCCAATACACCTGCCAATACATGTGACCTGCCCCATGCATATGACCTCTCCTAATGCCTGTGGCTCCTCCTCAAAAAGCCCTTGATCTCTATTGATCTAGAGACAGATTTGAGACCATTTCTCCCATTCTCCCAATAGATATCTCTGGAGTTAAAACTCCATTCTTCTTCGGCAATCCTCATCATCTCAATAGTTGGATCTTTGTGTGGTGAGCAACTGGATCTAGGCTGAAACCCCCTTGCACTTTTGATAAACATTTATTCTGGAAGCATTGTACCAAATACTGATCTCACTTCAGGAGCTGTGCAGTGGTCTTACTGGTGAGGTTGGTGGTCACCCAGTTTTAGAGGTTTTGTTATGAACGTTTTTGTAGCTGCCAGGGCTGCCCCACCCCCACCCCACTACAGGATGAGGGCAAGTGTCCTGTATGACGAGCTGCCCAGGACAAGCCACCTACCAGACCACAAGCTTGCAAAGCAAGGTCTTTAGGGTAATTTCCTTTTCAATTTGTAAATGCACATTCAGGTGTGTATCTCTTTCAAACTACGGGTTCCTTTAATATCGACACCATTTGGGGCAAAAGGTGCCCTGCCCCTATGCTACATGTCTGCCCCTGGGATCACTATTTCTGACTTTCACCGTGACTTTTCTGACATACACCGTACTGTGCTCCAGTGCTTCCTAAACCTCAGTCATTTTCAACTACTTTAGTAAGTTTTCTATACCCAAGTCTCACCAGTCCTAGGCTTCAACTTTTCCCAGAAAATGTCCTTTGGAATTTGGCTTAGTCCTACACAATAATCTCCATATAAATCGTCAGTACGGTGTGCTAGTTTTGTTTCTTCACAGTGGTATAAAAATAGCTATGAAGACAAATGTTGTAAAATACACAACGTGTATCTTAAGTGCCTGGCTCTATGTCCCAACCTGGGCACACACCACCATTCTCTACCGGGCCTATGCCTGCCAATTTCAAGCCTAGTCCTAGGGAATTTAAATAACTTCTGTTGCGTTTCCAGACACATTTTTCTCTGCTGTGGAAATCTCACAAAGCAAGGACAGATTTCCCCCTCAGTTAGCAGGTGAGAGCCTAGGTTTTGTTTTTATAAGCAGAACCTACTCTGTATTCACATTCTGAATTCCTTGCACTTTCCATCAGGGGTCCTCAGGCCCCTGCCCTCTTGCCCTCCAGCCACATGTGGGGAGGTCGCCACTCCCACAGGGTGAGGGCTTGTCTTGAGGCTGATGAAGAAATTCTCTTTTGGGCACCTGCTGTTTATTCTTTCTCTCTCAGGAAGTGCTGCTACCTGCAATCATTACCAGAACTGTTCTGCTCTCTTTCCATCTCCAGAAAACCTAGAACGGTGGCTCCCTCCCCTCTCGTCCTCACCAAAAGCCCCTGTGAAGTCCCCCACCCCCCATTATTTGGAAACAGAATTTAATACCCCTCCCTACACAATCTGGGTGCCAGTATCCCTGGCTCCCAGCAATTCGTCCCAGGCTCTCCAAGCCCCTGCAGGACATCTGCTCTCCAGGCCAGGCAAGGGCTCTGGTTGGGGCTTCTAGACACAGCCACCAGTGCAGCTGGCTCCCCAGGGAGATGGGCAGCCAGGCGACAGCGGCCACCTTGCAAGCCTGGTCTGGAACCCCTCAAGGCCACAGGGCAGCTGTATGTGCATCTAAAGCACAAACCTTAGCAAGGCCCCCTGACCTGTCCTTGTCCATCTCTAACCCCTGCTTCCCCCTAACTTTGAAATCCCTACAAGACCATTTTCCATGCACAGCGTGCCAGGTTTTGTTTTTGTGTTTCCAGGTATGTGCATGTGAGGTGGGATCTTCAGTACCTACATCCCCACTGTCCCTGTGCTCGGAACGCTCTTCCATGAACTCCTCCTAACCTACCCCAATCCCATGCCTAGAAAACTCCCACCCAGCTCGGTTCGGGCACCCTCTTCCCTTGGAAGCAGAAACACTTAGGAAACAGAATTATCTGAGTACCTGGCTCTCTGCTTAAACTAACTCCTGGAACTGGGTCTTACCTACCATTCTACCCCAAGACCTAGTATATAGTGATGGCACCCCTGTGGCACCCCCCAAAATCCGTTGAATGAATGAAATAAAATTATCATCATTCTCACATAGCAGCTAATTCTTATTACATGCCAGGCACTGTTCTAAACATTTAGCATGTGATAACTCATCTAACCCCTACAACACTACAAGACAGGAAACTGAAGCACAGAGCGCTCCAGTCACTTGCTCAGTTCCAACAGCTGGGCTTCAAATCATTTTTGTGCTCAAACATTTACTGCCTATCATAATAAAGTAATGGCAGTTGGAAACAGCAATAATTCTAAAGTTCATAGCAACTGCCTTATTGCATGTTTACTATGGGACATGTATTAACTTCTTTCATTGGCCCAAGAACACCATGAAGTGCTTATATTCTTCTTCTTCTTCTTCTTTTTTTACAGTAGAGAAAAAAGTACGATGTGGTCTATGGAGCACTTGGATCAAAGCCCACAGCTAGGAGCCCACGCAGCAGTCTGGCTCTGCACGGCCGTGCACGAGACAAAGAAAGCTATGAAGTCAGCTTTGGGAGGAGGTCTGTCCCTTGCTGTGTCCCCAGCATGCAGCTTGTGCCTGGCACATGGTCGTGTTCGATCAGCAGTAGTAGAGTGAATAAACTCCAGGCCGTTTTGGCTCCTCTCAGGACGCCTTTGCTGTATCTCTATGGCACTACGGCCGCCGGTGGTAGGGAAAATAGGGGTTCTGGGTCCAGAGTCTGCTCCAAGGAAGAAAGATGTTTCCAAAGCTTTCCTATTTTTCCCCAACCCAGGAGATCAAAGTGAAGACATGTTGTCCCTCAGGACAGTTCTCCGTACCTTAACTCTGTAGTTCAGTTAAAGGTTACAGATTAAGGGCCGGGCGCGGCGGCTCACACCTGTAATCCTAGCACTCTGGGAGGCCGAGGCGGGCGGATTGCTTGAGGTCAGGAGTTCGAAACCAGCCTGAGCAACAGCGAGACCCCCGTCTCTACTATAAATAGAAACAAATTAATTGGCCAACTAAAAATATATAGAAAAAATTAGCCGGGCATGGTGGCGCATGCCTGTCTGTAGTCCCAGCTACTCAGGAGGCTGAGGCTACTCAGGAGGCTGAGGCAGGAGGATCGCTTAAGCCCAGGAGTTTGAGGTTGCTGTGAGCTAGGCTGACGCCACGGCACTCATTCTAGCCTGGGCAACAGAGCGAGACTCTGTCTCAAAAAAAAAAAAAAAGGTTACAGATTAATCTTTTTTTAGAGACAGGGTCTCTTTCTCTGTTGCTGAGGCTGAAGTGCAGTAATGCGATCATAGCTTACTGTAACCTGGGCTCAAATGACCCTCCTGCCTCAGTCTTGCTCTTATAGCTAGGACTACAAGAACACGCCACCATGCCCCATTATTATTATTATTTTGAGACAAACAGGGTCTCGCTATGTTGCCCAGGCTGGTCTTGAACTCCTGGCCTCAAGTGATCCTCCTGCCTGGGCTTCCCAAAGTGCTGGGATTACAGGTGTGAGCCACCACGCCCTGCAAAGTCTTAGACATCTGGGAATGCAATGCTTCTTCCCAATCCAGCAGCTGATTACAATCAACAGAGTTGGCTACAAGCTCTACCTCTTATATGCCTCTGTGACCTTGGGCCTGGCCAGTTTCACAGAATTTTATTCTTCATAATTAAGGCAATCTGTCAAATGTAGACCCAAATATGGTTTAGCTTGTGTACCTCCATTAAAGGATTTTTATTAATAATAAATTCATAAACTAAAGTCCTATCAGACTATGTGTCTTAACTTTTGGGTTGAAAATTATAGTATCTGAAGCAATGGTAGCTGCTCAGGAAGTTTCTTTAATTGAATTAAGAAGCCAAAGTAATGAGGTAAGCAGACCAGCTAGAAATACCAGAACCAATGGCTCCTGTTCATGTTATCGAATGAAATATAAATAAAATCAGGAAGGTCCTTGAACAATTTCTTGTCACATAAAATGAACTCTAGCTCCATACCATGGAAGAAAGAAATTCCAACATTTAAATGCTATTCTGAGAAAAAGAAAAATATGCCAAGACTTAGCAGACCACAGTAGAGCTGACAGCAACCTGATTAAGAACTCTCCCAGGACTGACTGTCCTTCATAGCATCTCTTCTATATTGATTGCAAAATATGTATTATTTATGGCATGCAAAGTGGTGAAGGTATGACTAATCACATTTTATGGTTTTTCTCAGTTAATTCCATTTTTCTGAAAAATGAACTGTTTGTGGCATATCTGAAGGAGAACCCAATTTTTAAAAAGCTTTGTAACATTGATGGAATTATTTTCTCATCTGTGTTTTTTGAAAGCTGGTGTAGGAACACTGCCAGAGAATTACGCATGGGATTTTCAGTAGCGGTCACAGGCAAGGTGTTGGTGTATCACCTCCCATGCAGGGGTGCTGTGTCGGGATGTGCTGGGTGGGGAAAGGGCCTGTCCCAAGGGTGTCTCAGGGCATGGGCAGCCTTTGTTGTGAGTGAGCTATGAGGATATCGAATCCAGGAAAGAAGCTGAGCTCAGGGGTGAGGAGCATTCCTAAGCACAACCACTAGCCAACACGGAACTAAATACAGAAGTAAGAAATGGCTGCTTCTGGCAGGGGCATATCTGGACCCTTGGCTTGCTGAATCTAGACCAATCCGTGTGTTCCGCTAGGGACAAAACGCAGCCATAAAGGCATTGGTCTAGGAGCCTTTAGAGCACCAGTGAGATGGATGGCCGAGGTGCTGGTCTTGTGGGCACATCCCAGGACAAGAAACCACAAGAGCGGCCACTAATCCACACTGCAGATCAGTGTCACCAAGAGTCCTGTAGGCTCAGAGCAGCTCAATGGGTGACAAGAAACACCAAGTCCATCCTCTCACTCCCTTCCATCACCTGCCCCAGGGCCCACCTTGCCAGTTCTTCTCCTGAGCTACACCTTGGATTTCAGGAATGGAATGAAAACAGGGCTGGGCTCAGGGAATTTAGAAAGGGTGGGGGGAACCAAGAATACGCTTGATAATTCAATGAGAAGCCGCAGGGTAGACAAGGAAGGCAGGCAGGTGTCTATAGGTCCAGTTTGCAGAAGGGGAGTGGGTACATGGGTACCATAGCAGGAGAAGACACAAACCTTATCTTCTATTGATGTGTCCCTTGCCTACAGAATTTCCAAGGGGCTCTTACCAACTACCTGTAGGTTGCTGTGCCCCTCCCTCCCCCAACCCCAAGTTCAATAAGCAATCTCCCGGATGAATTTGCAATAAAACCAATGTGGAAGATCATCGTGGCTTCACTGTGAGCTTATTCAGGACCCTCAAGAGAGATGTTCTCTGACAGCAAAGTTTCATATGCAGCACCCAAAGCTGCTTTTAGGTCCCACAGTGGCAAACTGGATGAGGGGTTACCTTGAATACAGGAAAATAACAAGCCTCTAAACAGAGAGGCATTTTCAGCACATTGAATGATTGAAGCAGAAAGCTAAAGGGCACAGTAAAGAGCCTCAGTGGCGCTGAGAGTGAACTGTGCCTCTGCCTTTTCTCCTTCAAAGTACTCCTGACAGCCAGCTTCGAAGACACACTCCCCAAGCCTGGTCTTCAGTGAGAGCAGGACTCTCATTCAAAAATTTTGGAGGGGAAAATTTGGAGGGGGATGATGATTTTCCTTTGCGACAAAGGTACCTCTTAGCACAATCAGGGGACTCAAATATCCTAAAAATAACCTCACAGAAGTCCTCACTCAGACAAAATAGGCAGGATAGGCATCAATTGCAAAAATAGTCCCAGTTAGGGATCCGCTGGAGGAATTTTTTGCATAGTTTCCAAAGTCGCATAGCATGCGTCTCTCAGCCTGCAAAGTCAAGAGCTGGCAGTAAACTCTGCCCTCTTTTATCATATGGACAGGAACAAGAGTCAAGGGGGCTGGGATTAACACACAAATTACCCCAAAGCAGTAATAACAAAAATCATTTTATGCAAGGAACCGAAACAAACCGATAACCTGCTGTCTACATTAGGCAGAAAAGAGTGTGCTCACCGAGATATGTAAAAGACAGTGCACTGAATTATGGGCAGGACAGTGAACAGAACATAGTTTCAACATTGCCACCTCAAATAAACTGCCAGCAAGACAACAAGTATATTTGCAAAAATATTTGCATGGCTTCTGGTTGCAAAAATACTGAAAGGATTTGTACTATACGTTGCTCCCAAGCTCACAGAAGTCCCATTCTACCTGAGCCCAGAGACCCAAAATACAAGGAAAAGTAGTAGTACCAGTGGTCCTAATATTCTTCTCTGGTCTGTGACCCTTTCCCTTGCTTGGAGTTGGACCAAAATTGCAGCATTACTTACTAATCAAATAACCGACACCCAAAGATATCTGGGAGTAACTACATGTCGATTACGAGTTCACTGGAATCAAAAGGAAACGGTTTCACCATTTGTTTGATGGAGATGAGCTATGTTCAAGATACAGACGTAGCTTCTACCTTTACAATTAAGAAAAAAAGCTCATTTTAATTTATTTTTTTAATTCAGTGTAGCAAGAAGAGAACAAAGGCTAGGAAAGAGAGAAATAGCTTGAGACGCTGAGAAAGATAAAAGGCAAATGATTTAAATTAAACATGAGGGAAACATTAAAGAAGGGACAGAAATAAAACAACCCCAGAGATCTAAATATACAACAGAGTTGTTTGATCATAGGGCAAGCAGTAGGAATAAATAAAATAAAATACCATAAATGCACTAAAGGAAGAAAAGTAAGAAAAAAGTTTCCTTCCAACTTCCATTCTAAGGAAACCACAGCTCTTTTTGTTTGGTATAACTACTGTTCACATGCTAAATGGCTAAATTCAGCTTTTAAAAACCTACCTGACATTCTCCAGATTAAAAAAATGTAAGTGAATCAATCATTTTCTATTGGTGAGTATGTTTTTTGTTGGGTTTGTTTGGAGTTGCTGTGTATAAAGGCCAGGGGTGATTTAATTTAATTGGTCATTTAAAGTTTTCACCCTTTTGAAAAAATTCATGGTTGTGTTACAGGATTTCAAGGCAAATTCATCCGTTCTGAAGAGTGGTCTTAATATTTTTAAACATATCCAATTGGTGCTTTCCTTGTCTCCAAATCAAAAGTTCTGAATTGCCTCTTCTTAAACATGTTTTGGTAGCATCTTCTGGCTGTGAATTTGTTGTACACCACTATAGAATTATCATTACTACTTAAACTTCCATGAAATGCACTTCCACTGGCAGGCATGTGAATTGTAAAATTTAAAGTGTATTAGCAGAGAAACAAACCTAATGTTGGGTACAAGGGTGGACAACAATGTGAAATGCTACAGATGGCAAAGGGAGGCCTAAAACAATGTGTAGTTCCTTTCTATTCTGTTTTGCCCCATTGTGTTTTGAATAGACTGAATCAGTGCCCAGCTTCAGGGCCAGCCTCTGAAAGGCCCCATTGTCAGGGCTCTGCTTTCCAGAGCAGAGTTAAGGTTGCTGTAGTAACCTTCACTATGAATTTCCTGACCAGTGTGATGAAAATCTCAACTGAATTGTGACACTGCTATAGCTACAAACAAGACTGCAAAATGACGCATGGGTCTACCCATGCAAGGGGTCTTTTCTTATCTGAACATTGGTCACTATCTGCTACCTAAATCATCCACAGAGCCAAAGAAAGGACTGAATTTCTATGAGCTGGAGTTGAGAAGTGAACTTGTATTAAGTGCCGGGGGAGTGGGGGGTCTATCCCATAGGATTGGAGGTGGTAGGCAAATGGCAATCTGCAGACAAAGAGGGGGCCCTCCGCTCACGAGCTGTAAACCCTCTTGCTTGCTGGGCTGGGGAAGCCACTTTTCTGAAGCTGAGCAGGGAGACATGGGTACCAATGGTCCAAATGCCACAGGTAAGGAATATATCTGCACTGTGGTAGGATGAAGTTCAGGATTCAGCAAAGCGCCCCTTTTATTCTGTCATGAAAAAAGAGCAGAAGGCAACCACCCCAATTTTCCAGGTGGAGGGAACACTGGGCTAGAATGAAACCCCCACCCAGTTAACTTTCTTGAGGGCTCACTATGTAGCAAGCAAAGTTC
The DNA here is from genome assembly GCF_040939455.1 of Microcebus murinus. Lineage (NCBI taxonomy): Eukaryota > Metazoa > Chordata > Mammalia > Primates > Cheirogaleidae > Microcebus > Microcebus murinus. The sequence goes on from NC_134109.1 coordinate 95,743,071, forward strand.
TAAGCTCTCTACCTCTATTAACTCCCTTAATTATCCCAAAAAACTATAAAGGTGGCATTATTCTTGATCTTCATTTTGAGGAGGAGGAAGCCCTAACACAAAAGACTCACATAGTATGCCCCAGATCGACACCCAGTGGCAAATGTTCTGGCTCTAGAATCTTCAGACATAGAAACCCTTCTCTGTCCGGCTTTTCCGCTTAAGCACTGGATATACAGCTCGGAAGCTTCTGGAGCTTAGGAGCAAGGAGTGGGCCAGGAACACCAACTCTGGAGTCCTATCTTGGCCTCTAAGAAGCTGTCGCCACAGGCATGGGTGACAGTTTGCAAAAAAGGGAGGAAATGGACAAGAAGAAAACCAAGGATGGGAAGCGTTTCAGCAACTTGTTTTGTTCATTCATTCATTCCAATAGGCTTGTGCCCTGTTCCAGGCACGGGGGTAACAGGTGCAGACCGCATTGATAGGGCTCGCCTGCGTTCACAGAGCTTGCTTTCTCATTGGCAAGGCAGAAAATGAACAGAGAAACAAATATGATTTTAGATATTAATGAATGCTATGAAAAAATTAAGGCAATGTGATAGAGTTGGGAGGTTAGAGGAGGCTTCTCTGAAGAGCGAACTTCTGAGTAGGGCCACGAATAATCAAAAAACCAACTTGGAAGGGCTCCAAGGGACAAAGAAGGCCAGGAGTGAGGCAGGAAGAAGCAGGAGAGAGCAGTGGGACCGGGTTTCTACGAAGTGCAGAAAGCTGGACAGGGCACGGTGAACACAGAGCTGACGCATTCATTCATTCAGCACACTTGTCTGGGAGATTCACGAACACCAAAGCCAGAGACTGGAAAGTCAAAACCTGAGCAGCAGACACTGACCACCAACTTAGCCTGCGCCTGACCACCAACTCTGCCTGAACCCCAGAATCTTACCAATGTCAGGTTATAATCTGCAGAACAACAAATGTTTTGAGTCCTACCGACTATGCTCCATCCAAGTTCTGTGCCTGCCACATAGCAGATGTTCAATAAATGCTGTTGGTTGAGTAAATGATAATAAATAAGCCTGAAAATTAACAGGGTATAAAGAGATGCAAAGCGGGGCTACTTGGGAAAGCAAAGTCTGAACAGAAGCATCATGACACTCTCTTAACTGCTCATCGATACATTAAAATTAAAAGTTTTTAAAGTTACAACAAAAATACGGATAAAGCCGATGAAATTCAGAAAAATATAAAATGTTAAGCCTCTAACACATACTTGGTATTGTTTTAAGCATCATGATGAATTCAGAAACAGTAAGTGAAGCCCAAGAAATTTTCCATTTGATTTAGCAAAAGAAGACTGACTTCTATATAGGCCTGACAATGACTTCTCACTGGTGAGTGCCTCTGACCGGCGTCTGTCTTGATCGGCTGTTGTGCAGTGTTGTTAAGTATTTAAATATCTTAGAGCATCCCTGCCTAAGTTAAACAACCAAACTATAACAGAGCTTGAGATGGCTTGATGCGGATTCTATATAATGACAATGACCCTCAGAGACCCCTTAAGCTTTTCCTGGGCCAGCTGCTTCGAATGCAGATGTCCCTCCCTATCTGAGACCAAAACTCAGGAACTGAATAGATTTGTATAAAATTTCCGATAAACCTTCTCCTATCTGGAATCTCATGACTCACTATCTTAGATAGATTTGAACAAAGCAGTATTCCTTGTTATCTAACTGTCCTACTCAAACGCTATCTAAAATTAGAAATAAATAGCTTTGAATGGTGAAGGGTACCTGTACTTGGTCTGGTCATGCCGTACGCCACAAAATGTCCTGGGAATGCCCACATTTTTGCCCTGTCGACCCCTATGTCCGATGTCAGTCACAGGAATTTAGGGAGGGACACAAGCCTTCTCAGCCCTCACACAGTGCTGGCTTTGGGCCCTTCCTGACACACAGGGTTCCTCTTGCCCCTCAGGGGAGCTCCTCCTAACCAGCCAGTGCAGTTCAAACACCTCAGCCTGGCGTCCCAAGCCCATTTCCCTTGCCAGTGCTTATTTCCCAAGTGCCCCATGCTCCTGTCACCAAACCACCAGACCAAGAGACCTGGTGCTCTTAGGCTGGAACATTTGACCTCTGCATCTTGGCCCGTCATGCCCTGGCCACCTGGACTGAATGTCCCACATGTTTCAAATCTAACCCATCCTTGAAGACCCAATGCAAATGCTACCTCTCTGATGGATGCCTACAAGTTCTAGGACATTCCAGATCATCATGCCTGCACTCTGACAAGAGTCTGTCTATACTCCCACTATTAGCTTCGCCTCCTCTCTCCCCCTTTCTCAACCGTAAGTCACTTGAGGGCGGGGTGTGCCGCATCTCCGTGCTCCTAATAAAGAGCCATGCACGTAAATGACTTTATAAATGCCTGCTCGATGAAGCAATTAATGAAAAAAATCCCTAAGGGTTGAGTCATTCTGGGAGGCTTCACGGAGATCAGAGTGGAGTTTAAGATTGAAAAAAAAAAAAAAAAGAGTTTAAGCACTGAATTGAGAGAATGGAGGAAGAAAGGTACTCCTGGGAGGGGAATGAGACAAGCAAAGGCATGGACGAGGATAACACTTCCGTTGGCATTGAGCTTTCCCCCATGTGAGAGCCCCCTAAAGAGACCAACAGGACTAGAAAGGGGGACTTGTGCTGAGAAATCGCAGCATAGGTTCAATAGGAAAACTTAGACCGGCTGCAGGCGGGCCAGGCAGGCAAGGCTGAGGACTTGGCAGCGGGGACAGGAAACAGGCAGCCGAGATGGAATCTCCATCAGAGGGTGCAGCCCAGGTCACTCAGAAAAACCGTCTTGCTTCCAGAGGGAAAGGACCCAAACTACTGTAGTCAGATTCCCATCCAGGGAGGGAAATGAATAACGCCACCTCGAATTTGTACGTGGCTGCCAGTGTCTGGCTGCTTAGCCATTAATCATCCCACGTGAGTCCTAAAACAACTCTGCCAGAAAGGCATGGAGCGGTACAATTATCTCCATCTTACGGCGTGGAAAGGCTGGCAAAACCCCCCCTCTACGTCAGAGGACCCCGATGGAGTGGCAGACATGGGGAGCAGGGAAGAGCAAAGAGCAAATTTCCAGTTGGGCTCATCCGCTTTGGAGAACGCACCTCTGTTTATCCCCTAGTCTAGCACGATAATGGCCGTGTCATGTATCGCTGGGTTGTTATTAAGCCGGCTGTGAGTCTCTCCGTGTGCTCAATCTCGCCTACTTAGAAATAAAGAGGGGGCAGGGGGAGGGAACAGAACTGGAGCTAGACTGCTCTTAACCTAGAGACAGGGGAAAAAAAACAAACAGCTCTTTAAAAACAATTTCTAGGCGTACTTAAAGGTAGCAATTCCAGCCTAAAAGCCTTTCAGCTCCGTAATGCACCACCCTAAAGAAAGGGCAAAATTATCAAGGCACAGAAAAGCCAGAGACGTCACGCTGTGGATGAAGGGCCCTGCTCCATGCCAACTTCTAAGTAAGACGAGGAATTACAGTAATTCAGCCCACAGCGACTTCCCATTTTAACTGACGTTTCCTGTTTTCTATGCTGGGCATCGTAAGGATACTCAGAACCAAACTCGGGGTTTGCAAGGCCACCCACCCCTTCACGGGGGTGCATTCTTTTCTGTCCACTCATCGCATTGTGTGCAACGTTACAACCCCGAACAGATCTGTTTTCCTACTGACCTCAATTTGCGGCCACCATTCCGGCTGTTGAGAGCATTTTTGGCTCTGCAGGGACAGAGCGGGGACACTTGCACACGAGGTGGCACTAAGGCCCGGGGAGAGCAGCCTGTTCGCCCAGCTGTTTCCTGGGCCACTGCCCTAGAAATAGAGTCGGACCTGCTCGTTGGTGTCTCTCTAAAGGCACCGTCCACACCAGCTGGGGGGACTTGATTTAGGAGTAAAGGTGAGGGACACGGAGGGGACAGAGACCTGTTTCCAGCCCCTTCTGTGTCATTGCTGACCCAACCCAGGGCAAACGAGATGGGGCGCGGGGGGTGGGGGTGAGGAGTTGCTCATTTTGTTTTTGAGGGTAGGATAATGAAAATATGGTTTTTAAAAATCCTTTTATTTGGAAATAGTTTTAACATTACAGAAAAGTTACAAAAATAAACAAAGAATTCTTCCACTCTTTATACTTCACCAGTTTGTAACATTTTGCCACACTTGCTTCCTCTCTTTCTCTCTCTCTCCAACTCTCCGTATATATATACACACACACACACACGCTATTTTTTTCTAAAACATTTGAAAATAGGTTGTATACATCATGTCCTTTTACTGCTTAATACCTCAGTGTATCTTTTCCTAAGAAGGGAATTTTCTCAAATAACCACAGTGGAGATAACAGTAAATTGAACACTGATATAGTACTTATTATGCAATTCAATATTACAATATTTACCAATTATTCCAGTAATATCCTTTATGACAATTTTTCTCCCTGGTGTAGGGTCATGTATTGTATTTAGTTGTCAGATTCCTTCAGTTGCCTTTAATTTGTAACAGCCCCTTGGCTTTCCTTTGCCTTTTATGATTTTAAAGAATTCGAGCCAGTTATTTTACAGAATTTCCCTCGGTTTGGATTTCTCTGATATTTGTCATAATCACAATCATCTTTTGCATTTGGGGCCAGAATTCTGGGCAAGTAATTTTGTGTCTTTCTCAGGGCATCGTGCCCAGTGGTACATGGTGTTCGTAGGCGATATTCATCTTTGTCACTTGATTAACTATTGTCCAATTTTCGCCACTGCATAATTTCTATTTTTTCCGGTTGTAACTGCTAAGTGGTTTGTAGGGCGATACTTTAGACTATGTAAATATCCTGCTCCTCAACAAACTTTCAAAACTGACTTCGATAAACTTAAAATTTTAAATGCAGTTATCTGGCATTCTGGGAGAGTGCATTACTCTCAGAAGCAGAGGTTTTCAGACAGGCGGGCTGCTGCGGAGCATGCATTTGGGCTTCTTAGAGACACGGCAGCTGAGTTCCTCACAGCCTACTGAGCCCCAGAAAGGCAGCCAGGCGGAGGTTGCCAGACAGCTGCCCTCCTGGATCTGTGGCGCTGTGCTCCACCTCCACAGGGTGTGAAATAATGCATTCCTAGAAGCTGAACTGATAACCAGAATTATGAGTCAAGGTGACTCTTAATGGCCCAGACAGGACTGTGGAAAGAGGTATACAAGGCAGTCAGGCCTGCCCATGTGCAAAGCTATTGTATGTGGGACGGTTATGACTGGGTCCCTCTCCAGGTGGGTGCCTAGAGCCCCATCCCTGCTCCTTCCTGTCCCTCCTCTCTTCCATAGCTGTGGTGCTATTGAGTACCTATTAAAAAGGTGGAAATGGAAGAAGCCCTTTTGGACCAGATTGCTTAAAGCCAGGTGAGGAGGACAAGGAGACTGGGAGATGACCAATGTGAGTGAAAAGAATGGAGTCTAATCGTTCAGTTCCAAGCGGATGGCAACACCTGCTCTTGAGCCACAAACAGGGAAGTTCTCTTTGCCCAGCTTTAGATTCCAGCCATTCCTGTTCCCACAAGGGAATGTGCTATCACCTGCGATAGTCACCAGGCATTTTCTTTTTGCTAGAAATTATTGTGTGGCACTATTATTATCTCAGGTAACTTTGTTGTATAAGAACCACCACTGGCCGGGCGCGGTGGCTCATGCCTGTAATCCTAGCTCTCTGGGAGGCCGAGGCGGGCGGATTGCTCAAGGTCAGGAGTTGGAAACCAGCCTGAGCAAGAGCGAGACCCCGTCTCTACTATAAATTGAAAGCAATTAATTGGCCAACTAATATATATACAAAAAATGAGCTGGGCATGGTGGCGCATGCCTGTAGTCCCAGCCACTTGGGAGGCTGAGGCAGGAGGATTGCTTGAGCCCAGGAGTCTGAGGTTGCTGTGAGCTAGGCTGACGCCACGGCACTCACTCTAGCCTGGGCATCAAAGCGAGACTCTGTCTCAAAAAAAAAAAAAAAAAAAAGAACCACCATTGCCAAATCTAGGGCAGCTGGGATAGAACTTGAGAAAGCAGCCCAGTCTCTATAGCAAATCATCACAGCCATGAAGATGAGCGAGCTTACTCGGAGATCGAACATTCTTCTTGTCCTGTCAATAAATATTAAAGCCACATTGTTTTACAAGCCTGGAGCCCATTTCGGAAAGGTATGTAATTTTGATACTACTGCTGAAGCACCACTGGGAAAAGAAATGTTTTAGATTTTCAAGGTAAAACGGTTTATATTTAGGATTCATTTTTTCCCCTCCCCTAGCTAGAGTAATGAAATATAAATTACTGGTAGTATACTCCAAAATTCCTAAGGATTGATAAACATAAACAGGAAATTGGCAATATTATAATAGTAATTTTAGGTGTGGCATTCTTTAAATAACAACTATGCTCTTGTGGTCTTTTTCTTGAACCACATCCTATGTTTTTCACTGATTCGGTCATTTAACCCAGTCGACACAACCTGCGTTAGGCCCTGGAGATATAATGATTTAAAAAAAAAAAAATACAAAGGTTTACAAATTAATTACTTAAGTCCCATTGATAGTTCCATTGTTTACAATGGGTTTTGTTGATATAAGATTCAATTCTTTGACCACATAAAAACACTGAATGAGCTGGTACCTACCAGGAAAAAAACGAGAAAGGACTGCAATTCACACCTAATTGTGAAATATTACCCCTGGCTGCCAGGTAAGCTGAGAAGACATGACTTTAAGCTAATCATTGATCTTCCTGACAACTGAATGCTAACCTGGTGACCCTATTTCAAGAACTCTATTGTTTATTACATTTTAGAAACACCAGCCCAAGCTCTGACAATGATCAGCTCTAATCATCATTTAGTCTATTTAAATTAAGTCGATTAAATTTTCTCTTAACCATTGGTCCACTCAAATGCTACTTTTTCAAAAATCTCAATGCCCGGGCTCTGAGATCTAGAAATTGAGTGTGGAGGTATGTGATACCATCTCCCATCTGGCAAGAGGTTTTAAATATCCTCACTGGAATCCCTAAATCTTTCATGTCTTGTCAGATCTGTGTGAGATCTAGTCTGTTGCCACTGAGAAGCTAAAAGGGCACTCGGGCAACTGTTTACCACAGACCAGTTAGCTACTTGATAATTTATTACCAGGTAAAGTGCTAAGTGTTAAATCCCCAGGCTTTGGGTTCTCTTGCGTCTCTTCTAGATGAAAGAAAATCGGAGGCAGTTTCTCCCAACCAGTATGTCCAGCAATACCAGTGCCTGTGAGAAAGGCTGAGGGCGGGCTGGGTTTTCCTGTTTTCGTGGCCCGGCCTGCCGGGCACGCACAAAAGGCCACTCCCTTCCCCAAGTCTTTATTGGCAAAGGTGCTACCAAAGGCTTAGAGCCACTGGACACTCCCCGCCAGCATTCCCAGGTGCCCCTCCTCCCCGCCCACCCCACTGCCTACTCTGCCCCCTCATTCTCAGACGTCATCGCAGGAGGAAGTGAATCTACCCAGTGCGGTCACACTCTGAAACCTGGAAGTGGGCCAGGTGTTGTAGAAGGTTGAAGACAATGGCCTGGGGCACTGATCTAGAAACCTGTGACCACCTTGTTGTAGCTGTTCGTCTTCCAGGGTTCCAAGTAAAAAGGAAATCCCCAAACTGCCCCTCTTTGGTTGGAGGTGTGATTATGACAAATTCTGACAGGATTTTTTTTTTTTTTTTTTTAGATAGTCTCTCTCACTCTAGAGTGCCATGGCATCAGCCTAGCTCACAGCAACCTCAAACTCCTGGGCTCAATCGATCCTCCTACCTCAGCCTCCCAAGCAGCTGGGACTATAGGCATGCGCTACAATGCCCGGCTAATTTTTTCTATATATTTTTAGTTGTCCAGCTAATTTCTTTCTATTTTTAATAGAGACTGGGTCTCGCTCTTGCTTAGGCTGGTCTTGAACTCCTGACCTTGAGCGATCCTCCCGCCTTGGCCTCCCAGAGTGCTAGGATTACAGGCGTGATTCACCACGCCCGGCCCTGACAGGCTTTCTTAACCAGCTCATAGACTAGTCCTAAGGAGATATCCAAACGACAAAATCCTACTCACAAGAGTAATGGAAATGACAAACTCTTGGGAGGGGAGATTTATTGTAGACTATTTGTTTTCCTTTTTAAATTTTACTGTGACAGCCTGTGTGTGAACCCTCAGGACTTATTTTAAAATGTCTTCTTAGTTAACATTAGTTAATGAAGCCACAGCCCAGAAAACAACCTCTCTGGGGGCAAATGTAGATTCAGCGATAAGCATGTATACTTACATCTGAGCACTTTTGAATAGATCAACCCCCTCATTTATATGATGGCAATTTATAGTCACCACAGTTATCCTTCTTTTTCCTCAGAAATGTCCTCATTCCCAGGACATGTTACCTGAGTGTGCCAGGGGCAGGTAGCCTCCCTGGTGCAGTCCTGACAGCTGCACTCGTCCCTCCCTCACAGACTCCGTGGGGGCCCCAGTTATGTGGGGACACCCTCTTGGGACACCCTCTGCAGCATCTCCTGGACAGATGCCCAAAGACTGCAACGTGTCATTGAGAAGATTCTCTTGGATGCCAGGAGGAATCAAGTCAGTGACAACCACTCTCCACAGCACTCTAAGAAGAGGCTTTATTATGGGCTGAGTCCATATTCTGCCATGACCTGGCAGAGAGAAAAGGCTGGAGTGGACTGGAGTGGACTCAAATTTCCTCTTCTGCGGCTTACTCCTGGCCGGGTGGCCTGGAGGACTTAACTTAAACTCCTCTGTTTCCCCCCTCACAGGGTTGTAAGCAAGGGACCACTGAGATAGAGAACGGGAAAGTAAGCCTTATGGCGCCATATAAATAAGTTATTTTGGCAACTTCAAGAGATCCTCTGAGATGCTATTTAATTTATTAATTTCTCCTACTGTATACCCTGATACTAATTGCTACATACTTTGAATAACTCACCTTCATTCCTCTCAAACCTATTTTCAAAATAACGCGAGCATGCCGGGCGAGGTGGCTCACGCCTGTAATCCTAGCACTCTGGGAGGCTGAGGCGGGCGGATTGCTCGAGGTCAGGAGTTCGAAACAAGCCTGAGCAAGAGCGAGACCCCATCTCTACTATAAATAGAAAGAAATTAATTGGCCAACTAATATATATAGAAAATTAGCCGGGCATGGTGGCGCATGCCTGTAGTCCCAGCTACTCGGGAGGCTGAGGCAGGAGGATGGCTTGAGCCCAGGAGTTTGAGGTTGCTGTGAGCTAGGCTGATGCCACGGCACTCACTCTAGCCCGGGCAACAAAGCGAGACTCTGTCTCAAAAAAAAAAAAAAAAAAATAACGCGAGCAGAACACCCAAACAAAGGTAGGCTTGCCCACCGCCTGGCAGAAGGAAACCCTCCGCTGCAGGTAATGAGAGAGCATGGGTTCTGGCCAAAGTTCCAGGACGGTCCCAGGCACAAAGAGCATCAGGTGTGAAAAAAGGAGAAGCAGGGAAAGTTAGAAGCTTACACAAACCAGCGTGCCAACAAGGAGATCAGTTAGCTACTCAAGTAAGATCTAGGGACATGTCCAAATAACTAAGCCGCTTTCCTAAAGGTCTTGAGAAAACAGGCAACCCAAAATATAATTTCGATATAATCACAGGCATTAATGTGCCACCTTGAGAAGCCAACATGCCAGGAAAGAACGCAGACAAGGCAGAGTGGGGGGCGAGTGCTGGGTGGGAAAGTTCAGCGTTTAGAAGTCAGACCTTCTTAGCTGGGTGATCACCACAGCCACTTAAGGACACTTGGTCTCACTTTATTCACCCGTGACAAGGGTGTGACAACCTAGCTCACAGGGCCAGTGAGAGAAACGTGCTGTGCCCAGGACCCATCTCTATTCCTGGATTTCACGTGCTGCTTGACGTTAGTGAGACATCAGCCACCTGGGCAGGGGAGTCAGCTTCTTTTTCTGTGGCTCCTCCCCGCCCCCCAACCCCCAGTCCACCTGGCACAGCGCCTGACACTCCTCAGGGCTGGATCAATTTTATTAAATTCACAACTAGAAAATGAGGTGTAAAGTACAATATAAACTCTGGAACAGTATGTAAGTTCTACAAATATGTAAAAGGTAAGTTACTGAAAGTTAAATAAAAGACTCTGGCTCAATTATCTAAAAATGATGTTGGAACGTAAGGACTGATCAGGCCGTCTCCAGAATGGCGTTGCAAGCAGGGCACCTGCGAATTTAGTCTGTTAGATGAGGGTGTCTCCATAGCGGAGCAGGAAAACTCTCACTTGGTGTCTGGTGAGGAAACCCCTTAGAATCACTCCACGCGACCTGCCACATTAACTGTGTAACCCCACAGCTAGGTTTAACTGGTTTCCACGTGAAAGAAAATGAGGACTGGTATTTTTAGAAACCAGCTCGGCAGGTGAGCTCCATGCGGTAAATAAAGCCTTCAGTTTCAGACTTCCATCAGGTCTAAATTTGATTGGTGGAGTTAAGTGCCAACCTGATAAAATCCATCATCTAAAATGCAAAAGTGGCCAGGCTCAGTGGCTCCCGCCTATAATCCCAGCACTTTGGGAAGCCAAGGCAGGAGGATCGCTTGAGCACAGGAGTTTGAGAACAGTTTGGGCAAGATAGGGAGACCCTGTCTGTCTCTGGAAGACAACATCAACAACTTATCCAGGTGTGGTGCTGTGGCCCTGAAGTTCTAGCTGTTCAGGAGGCTGAGGAGGGAAGATCGTTTGAGCCCAGGAATTTGAGGCTATGATTGAGCTATTGCACTCTAGCCTGGGAGACAGAGGGAGATCCTGGCTCTAAAAAACTAATAATAATAAAATAAAATGCAAAAGCAAGAGGCAACAGTGCCTTCTAGGTTTCTTCCTGGAGTAAGCAGTGTAACCCCACCGCTAGCTGCGTCTCCTCCAATTTGACAGAAGGTCAAATGAGTGGCAGTGGCACAAATTACCAGGCACGGTGATTGACACAAAGGCGGTGCCCAAAAGCTGCTTGTTACACTGAACCAGCAGTGAAAGACCCTCTCCTAATAAAATATTAACAACAACACAACAAAGGAGTATAATGGTTCCTTTCCTGAATATATGACCTTTCACAGTGAAGGGTTTTCATACACATCATCCTGTTGGAGTGATGCCTGTAGGAGGTAGTAGGCGGTCACCCTTATGTTCTTTCTCTGCATGAGGAAGGTGAAAGTCAGGTTCTTGGCCATGTAAAGCACATACAAAGCAAAAAAAGGCAGAGCTGGGTTCTTACTCTACTGCTTCGGGTAGCCCCTTCCCATCTCTTCACACAACTGGGGTGATGGTGCCCCTACAAATAACTGGACTGATATATGTCTTGGTTCTAGAGTTTCCCTTCAGACTTCTGAAGCCCAGTGAAGATTTTATATGTGCTATTAGGAAAAAGGGCTTTCTTCTAATAATTTGGGTATGACATAAAAAGAAGTCATAATGTCACCTTTGCTTTTCTTGTTTTCTCCAATCGAATGAACACTGTACCTTGTGTTCAGGGGAACTTTCCTTTCAAGGGGGCTCTGCTGAATCCGCCCTCTCTTGCACCCTTGGCCAGTGATCTGGTTTGGGTAGAAATGCTTGGGGATCAGGCTCTTGGTTCATATTACCCTCCCAAGTGCAGAAAAGTGGGGCCTAAGAACGCAAAACTACTTAATATTGTAAATTAAGCTACATAATAAGCTGTTCATTGACCCTGGCTCAAAGCAAATCCTAGAAAAACAGAATCCGTCTTTAGTTTCCCCATCATAATCAAAATTAAATGCCTTACATTTCTACTGTGCTTTGTAATTTTGAAAAGTACTTTCATATATACTCTTTCATTTAGTCTTCACAACCTTCTGATGCTGATATTATCATTCTCCATCTGTAGATCAGGAAAATGAAGCTTTTAGATATTAAGAAACCGGCCCACGGTTGCAGTAAGGTCTCCTCTAAATGAACCCAGATTTTCTGAATTTATGGAACAGCATTCCTCCTTCCACTACACAACATGTCAGTGTCTTTCAGCCAAAGACCATCAAAAACACACCTGTAGCTGTACAAGTTTGGGTTTGTTACTGATTGTGGTGAGGAAGAAGATATACCATAGGAAGCTACCGAGCCTCCCTGGTAAGAAGCTATTAAGCCTAGTACAGGACTTAGGCTTTGGTTGGATTTGGGGAGGAGGATCTAAAGAAGTGGGGTTTGCTCTAGACTAGGTGGTGGCAGAAACTGGGGTGATCATGTGACCGGGTACCTCAATAAATCTCATCTACAAGGGAGAACTGTCCAGAGCAGAGATAGAGCCATAATGGTTAAGAAGCCGTGGCCGCTCACATGAGCTGAGTGAGAAGATATCTGGTGTTTTGCAGGTTGTATGGGAACCTTGTTTTTGCCTGTGCTCAGAACACATTACGAAGTGGCCTTGCTTTGTCTCCGTCTCCCATGGTTTACTAGTGACCTTGTCTGAGAGTGGGGCTCTGTGCGATTGCTTATGTCCAGCAGGAGGACAACATGGCTTAGCCGTGAGCACTTGGCCAGCTTCCAGCCGCGCTGTGACCCAGTGCTGTCAGACCAGGGCCTGGATGGCAGGAATTGCTTTTTTTTCTTTCTCAAACAACTGCCTCTAAGCAGCCTTCGTATCTAACAGAAAGTCTAGGAAGATCATTCCATAGTAATTTAAATGAAACTTTTAACAAGTGCAACCAAAAGTACCATCAGTACTAAGCTGCCCTCTGTAACTCCCTAGCAGATAGAAGCTCTAGGTCTCCTCACCTGGACTTGTCTCTTCCTCTATTCAGATTCTCTCCCCATCTGAACAACCGGCTGCACCTGAGATGTGCTTCCTTTCCCTGAGTTATAAAATCTCTGGCCTTTTGTTGGGCACATGGTTGCTCAGAATAAAGAATTCATTCCCAGACTCCCACGCAATTAGGTGTGGCCTGGTGACATCAGTGGAAGAAGTTGGTCAAGGTCTAAGGCACATCATAAAGGGGGGGCGTGGCCTCCTTCCCCCTCCCTTGCTCAAAATTAGAAGGAGCCAGAGGATTATCACAGGCCAATAAGGACAAGGGGTGGGACACACCCTAGGGGTGGCAGAACAGAAGATGGGGAGCAGGCTGCACCCCAGACAACTGCAGAGCTCCACACCACCCTACAACTGCCTACATCCAGAATGTTAAGTGGGAGAGACTTAAAAACACACACCGCAGTGACAATAAAACTCCCTCACAATTACAGCTGCATATTCTCAGGTGGACAGTTTTCCACTTAAACGCGATAAAATTAAACTTAAGTGTTTCTGTAGCGCCAGGCTTACACGAATCATTTCCTACTTGAATCCTTTGCTTTGCATGAGTCCCCACTCCTTGTAATGCACAACACAGGTAAGGATCTGTTTATGACATTACTGTATATTGCTATGCCCACTAACTGTTTCATGAGTGTATTTATGATCTTTCCAATGACATAGTATATTTCTAGTTTTCACCTTTTTGTCTTACTTTTTCCCAATAGCCCAGAGCCCATTCACAAGAGCATAGAAGACACTGAACAAATGTCTGTTTCAATGAGCATCTAAAGATTCTATAAAGTGATCATATTTTAACCTTCCTTTCTCATCCATTCACTCTTTCTCATCCTCATGTCAGATATTCACGCTTGTGGATGGAAGAAAACATACGCCTCAGCTAAACTGCAAATTGCAATGCGTTGGCTAAACCTCGAATGTTAAATTTGTGAGTGCCAAGGGCTTAAATATATAAATGCCTTTATTTGTAAAAGGCCTCAGAGGACTTTGTTCACTGTTGATTCATCATATCCCTTACATTTGCAAAACCATTTGCAATTTACAAAGTGCTTTCATACTGATCATCTCACAGCCCTTGGAGTCAGGCTGGATATTAGAAATTTACATGTTACACACAAGGAGCTGAGATGGTGAGTCCCTTGCTAGGGTGCAATTCATCTAAAAACAAAAACAAAAAAAAAAACCCTGTGAATCATCTTCTGGCTTATTTTCCTGGTTTCCCTGTCATCAGCAATGTTGCAGCAAGCTCTCTTGTCCCTGCATCTTTGCAGCCTCCGGCTAACATTTCTGAAGGACGGACTCCAAAGTGGAACTGCGGGTCGGAGACTTGAGGATGGGCTGCAAGCAGGAGGAGAGCCGCACTGGGAGAGCATTCCCAGCAGGGAAACGAAGGAGAGCACAGAAGCATACGGTCCAGGAGGCAGGCCTAATGAGATCCTCACTTCCAACTTTTATTCAGCTGGAAATGTAGGCCACTGCTTTCTAACATCAGAGTGAAACCAAGTCCAAATGGATGTCACCCAGGGAGCTGGGTGACATGGCCCGGCAGCGGCCACTCTCCAGGCATCTCCGGTGGCACGTGGGCTACAGGGTAGCTGACCGGTGCCATCGGCAGCTGCGTGAACACCTTGGGTCCCGGCGGGCTGAGGTTCTGCAGAGTCGTTTTCTACTGGAAGGAGTGAGCAGGAGCCCCGGCTGACAGATGGCGGCAGCTGCGCAGCTGGGACTGGCAAGCGTGGGAAAGGAGGGACGGCACAAGCACCAGATTCTGTCCAATGTGATCGATGTCCATCCTGATTAGAAATCTGCCATTTCCTTCTCACCTTCACTCTCGGGGTTCGCTTCATAAACTCTAACACCCCCTAATCTAGCCCTTTGAATGAATATGCAATTTATAATCGATTCTAATGCGTTTAAAACAAATCAAGAAGGATTTGCTTATAATTTGCTTATCTTTATTTAATTTACATTTTATTCCCAGAGGGACAGAATGGCACAAAGACCTCTGGGCCCAAGAGTCAGAAAACATAGAAGAAAGAGAAGGAAGATCAAAGGGGAGTGGGGAAGGGGCCGACTGTGTATTACGCACTGGCTCTGGGCCCGGCTTTGTGTACATTGATCCCGTGAGAATGGTGTTGGTGGTCTGTTTACTAACGAGAAAGGAGAAGTTAAGTGTTTTACCCCAATACCAACCCCCTACCCTAAAACAAAACAACAACCACCAAACAACACTTGAATTCAGTTCTTCTGACCTGCCGAGGGATTTTCCGTTGTTCCAGGGTTGTTGTGCAAACCAAATAGGGGATGCAAAAGCAGTTGACCAGGTGCCGCTGGAGGGTGGGAGAACGTTTGGGACGGTGATGCCAGGACCTGCATCATGGGTTCACCGAGAACCTTCGCGTGTGCCCGGAGGCCAGCCAGCGGCCTATTCTCAGGCCGGGCAATGCCCTGGAAATGAGGCAAAGAGTCCCTGGGGCTGCGCCAGAGCTCCACGCAGCAGCGTAGCGGTGGCCGTTTCCTTAGACACCTACACTCCCTTTGGAGGAAACTGCCCAGAAGGTTGAGGGCCAAAATTTGTGTCTCTTTCCATTCAAAAGATCTTTACTCATATGGATTTTTAAAGTTTCTCTTTGATTTCTTCCATATCATTTCTACTTTATTACTCTTCTTTTCAGCCTATAAAGTATAATTTAAGTTAACAGGGTGGAAACAAAGAGAAGCTTGTCTATAAGGCCTTTATTACATTCATATATATAATATATTGAAAAGTATTGTATTTCTGCACACAGACATTTGTAAATAGACTAAGAATCACCCTTGGAGCCTTTCCTCCCCAACATCCGATCCTATTGGTTCTACCTCAGACCTGTCCCTCAATTCCACCTCCTATTATTCTCTGTTCTCATCTGCACCAGCACCCTAACTGGTCTTTCGGTCAGTTCCCCTCCGCCTGCTGCTTGGGTTTTGTGTCTGTTCCCTTTGTAATTACTTACGTGAGCCTCTAGTATTACTGACTCTAGGTGGAGGCAGCTTCCTAGCCCTCTGCAAGAACACATTCCCTAGCCAGGTCGACCAGCATGGGTACAGCAGCAAGCCCTTTGCTACCTTGACCCCTAAAATGTTAAGGTGCAGTGGAGTGTGTTGTGTGTCTGTCATGGGTTGAACTTTGTCCTTTCCAAAAAAAGATATGTTGAAGTCCTAACCCACAGTTCCTGTGAATGTGACCTGATTTGGAAATACAGCCTTTGCAGAAGTAATCAAGTTAAGATGAAGTCACTGAGGTGGCCTTACTCCAATTATGACTGATGTTCTTTTTTTTTTTTTTTTTTTTTTTTGTGACAGAGTCTTGCTTGTTGCCCAGGCTAGAGTGAGTGCCGTGGCGTCAGCCTAGCTCACAGCAACCTCAAACTCCTGGGCTCAAGCAATCCTCCTGCCTCAGCCTCCCGAGTGGCTGGGACTACAGGCATGCGCCACCATGCCCGGCTAATTATATATATATATATATATATATATATATATTAGTTGGCCAATTAATTTCTTTCTATTTATAGTAGACACAGGGTCTCGCTCTTGCTCAGGCTGGTTTTGAACTCCTGACCTCGAGCAATCCACCCACCTCGGCCTCCCAGAGTGCTAGGATTACAGGTGTGAGCCACCGCACCCGGCCGACTGATGTTTTTTTTTTTTTTTTTTTTTGAGACAGAGTCTCGCTTTGTTGTCCAGGCTAGAGTGAGTGCCGTGGCGTCAGCCTAGCTCACAGCAACCTCAAACTCCTGAGCTCAAGCGATCCTTCTGCCTCAGCCTCCCGAGTGGCTGGGACTACAGGCATGCGCCACCATGCCCGGCTAATTATATATATATATATATATATATATATTAGTTGGCCAATTAATTTCTTTCTATTTATAGTAGACACAGGGTCTCGCTCTTGCTCAGGCTGGTTTTGAACTCCTGACCTCGAGCAATCCACCCACCTCGGCCTCCCAGAGTGCTAGGATTACAGGTGTGAGCCACCGCACCCGGCCGACTGATGTTTTTTTTTTTTTTTTTTTTTTGAGACAGAGTCTCGCTTTGTTGTCCAGGCTAGAGTGAGTGCCGTGGCGTCAGCCTAGCTCACAGCAACCTCAAACTCCTGAGCTCAAGCGATCCTTCTGCCTCAGCCTCCCGAGTAGCTGGGACTACAGGCATGCGCCACCATGCCCGGCTAATTTTTTTTTTTTTCTATATATATCAGTTGGCCAATTAATTTCTTTCTATTTATAGTAGAGACAGGGTCTCGCTCTTGCTCAGGCTGGTTTTGAACTCCTGACCTTGAGCAATCCGCCCGCCTCGGCCTCCCAAGAGCTAGGATTACAGGCGTGAGCCACCGCGCCCGGCCTCGACTGATGTTTTTATAAGAGGAGAAGAGACATGAAACAGACAGAGGGAAAAGACCACATGATGACAGAGGCAGAGATGGGAGTGATGTGTCCACAAGCCAAGGAATGCCACGGGTTGCCAGTAACACTAGAAGCTAAGGGAGAAGCATGGAGCAGATTCTCCCTGGAATCTTCAGAAAGCGCACACTCCTGCTGACAGTGCTGGTTCCAGACTCTAGCTGCCAGAACTGCAAGAGAATATGTTTCTGTTGTTTTAAGCCACCCAGTTTACAGCAGTTTGTTAAGACTGACCTAGAACACTGATTACAACATGTAAAGAAAAGTGGGAAGAGCTGACCAGCAAGATTAAAGAAGACTTCAAGTCAAAATTCCTCTATGTCACAAATTTGCCTTTGGCAGTTTCAGATATGCTCCACAAGAAGCCAGTGGCCTGTAGAATTGTGGTGCTAAAGAACAAACCCGATTTTGTCATTCTCTTTGTTAGAACCCTCCACTTTGTGCAGGACAAAGTGCAAGCCCATGGCATGTCATGTGAGGCCTTCACAGTCTGGCCCAACCCACCTTGCCAGCGTAATCGCCATCATCTCCTCCCTGCACTTCTCTGCGTGCTTGCTGACCTTCAGCCGTCACTCTGCCCTGGAGTCCAGCGACTAGTTCTTATGCAATGTCACCAAGCCTGCTGTCTACCAGGCATGCTGGTGCTGCTGGCATGGTGACGGCGACCATCCAGGGTGTCCCTGAGAGTGGGTCTGAGTGTCCATCATACTGAGCAAGCCCATGAGGTCCCTACTCTAGTAGACAAAAGTCTGGCTAATCCTGAAGCAGGCTGAAGGGCCTGCAGCTCTGGGCACAGAAATCACAGAGGTTTGTCATATCAGAAACATAAAGCATAATTTGGTAGGAGAATCAGGCACTCCACATCAGGCAATCCCAGTTGGTGGTATAGACAGAGCTCTGGTTTGAATGTGTCTCTCAAAGTTCGTGTGTTGAAAACTTAATCCCCAATGGGAATGTGGGAAAAGGTTGGACCTTTCAGAGGTGATTAGGTCACGAGGGCTCTGCCATCATGAATGGATTGATGTCATTATGAAAGGTATAGATTTGTCACTGCAGGAGTGGGTTTATTATGAAAGTGAGTTGGCCCTCTATTGCTATCTGTCACACACTCTTGCCATGTGATGCCTTCCCCATGTTGACACAGCAAGAGACCCTCACCAGATGCAGCTTCTTGATCTTGGATTTCCCAGTCTCCAGAACTATGAGAAATAAATCTCTTTTCATTATAAATTACCCAGTCTGTGGTATTCTATTAGGAAAACAGTCAGCGTTCTATTATCCCTCTTAATTCGTTTTGAACATTCATCACAATATAAATGATTGAGTCACCTACAACGTGCTTAGCTGTGTAGGTTCGGGAACACACAGCAGGGTATAAAAGGCACGGTCATGTTCACTGATCAAATTACTTCAGTCTAGCTGGGGAAAGGACTAACACGCGCCAATCTGCAGATGATACAAGGCAACAGATTAAATTTTACGGATTCATTTTAAAAAACTGAAAGAGTTCAGAGAAGGGAAGAGATCTGTGTGGACTGGTCAGGAAGCGGTTCGTGGAGGAATGGGAACTTAGGCCAGACCTGGAGGATGCAGAGGACTCAGTCAGGGGAAGGAGGGGGGACTTGCCAGGGACAAGACAAATGAAGGCACAGAAACAGAAAGCGGTAGTTGTCACTACTGCTGGAGAAAGCCTTGTGTTCAGAGCGTCATTCTTGATTACTCTAGTTCACCAAATGGGACCTACAGACCAGTAACATCAGCAACTCCTGGATACTTGTGAGAGATGCAGAGTCTTGGGCCTCACCCCAGGCCCTGAATACGACGCTCTGAGCATGGGGTGGGGCCCAGCAATCTGTGTTTTAACAAATTCTCCAGGTGGTTCTGGGGTACGCTGAAGCTTTTGAGAACCACGAGACGGAAGACTTATATCTATTCCCACAGAGGAAACACTGACATCATCTGTAGCTGGAATTCATTTCATTTAGTTCCCGGTATAACCTAAATGGTGGTTATATTAGGAAGAGACATGAAGGAAGAGACACCAGACACGCATGATGTAGGCATGCACACCAGACCACATCAGCCGTCTGACTACCAGGTAGTATACTGGTAATATACACCTGAAAGAGAACTAGAAAACTTAATCATTTAAGGAAGCAACACAGGTCTGATGTCAGGGCTCTGCAGGACAAGAAAATTCTGCGTAATAATAATAATAAAGTGACTTAATTGTGGTTATCTAGAACCCAGAAATAATAATAGCAGTATGGCTACAACCACTTTTCCTTGTCACTCCATCATCTTTTAGTGATCATTCTGTAGAGTGTTCTCATTGGAGAACACTCTTTTCTTACATCCCAGAGAAAAGATCCACACACTCTGCTGTGTTTCAAGCTTCTGCATTTGAGGACCTCCAACAATCCTCTACTCTCAATCACTCCTGCCAAATGAAAGTTGGGTTTATTTTGATTTGTGTTGGCCCTGCCGCCCCTTGTCAAATAAACTAGGACTCTGTGTCTGGCCAGTGCATTCAAGAAGAGAAAAACAGAAGGAATCAAAGTGAATTTGTAAGGAGAAAAGGAGGAGGAAGTTCCCTGGAAGTCTAAAAGTAGGAACCAAGGATGGTATTTTTGGCTTGGGACTTTCTGTACCACATGAAATTACGAGAATGACTTAACTGCTCCTGTGCATTCGAAACCCAAGAGTGAGGCCATAATGGCTGGGTTACACCCAGATGGATTGGAGCAGGAGTTAGACGGGGTGGCCTCCTGCCAACTAAACCTGCCCTGCAAACACAAGTGACTGCATCATTCATGTCTTCAGGTCTGGGCCGAGTCGGATGATGGCCAGTTTTGCTTTTCTTCCTCCATCTCCCCACAGTAGACAGGACAGTGTGCTACAGAGAGCTGCCACTTCTAGGCAGCACAAATGCCTCCTGGGCCCAGCTGATAATAATGGGGGGGGGGGACTCAGGTGATGGGGAAGCTGAGTTGACTGGAGGGGCGCATCTGAGGAGGGGACACCACCATATGGCTCTCCAGCCAATTGTCAGCATGGGGGGTAACCAGGCCTTGAGGTTGCTAGATCTGATTTTTCTAGAGAAGGTGGAAATCTGGATTGTTATATGAAATCTGATTTTTTTTTTAAATCTGATTTTTAAATGTTGGCTCAATTTTTAATAAATGTAAGGGCCAAACAAACACATTTCCTGGCCTCATGGAGCCTGGGGGCCACCAGCTTGCAGCTTCTGATCTGGAGAGAGGATCCAAAGTCTCCTTTACTTGAGCTCCTGGAAGCTAACTGCCTTCTCCCCTTCCTTGGATGTTGTGAGGTAGTTCTTTTAGTTAAGTCCTCTGTGTTGCCTAAGAACTGGCTTCTGTTACATGCGTCCCCCAGAGCCTTAGCCAGCACACAGCGTCCACCTCTTTCTCACTCACTGCTTCAGCTACATATTTTGACCTGATTACCAATCTCATACAGATAAAAAATTTCAATCTCTCAGAGTTGGAAGGGAACTTAGAAAAGGTGTAGTCCTGACCTGCCAAGAAAAAACACTGGGCAAGTTACTTAACCTCTCTGTGCCTCAGTTTCCTCCTTTGTAAAATGGAGATGATAACAATAATACCACTTCATCAGGCTGTTGGGAAGAATTGAATCAGCTCATCACGTATGTGAAATGATGAGTTAAAAACTATCACCTTTGCCGGGCGCGGTGGCTCACGCCTGTAATCCTAGCACTTTGGGAGGCTGAGGCGGGCGGATCGCTCAAGGTCAGGAGTTCGAAACCAGCCTGAGCGAGACCCCGTCTCTACCAAAAATAGAAAGAAATTAATTGACCAACTAAAATATATATATATATACAAAACATTAGCCGGGCATGGTGGCGCATGCCTGTAGTCCCAGCTACTCGGGAGGCTGAGGCAGTAGGATCGCTGAGCCCAGGAGATTGAGGTTGCTGTGAGCCAGGCTGACGCCACGGCACTCACTCTAGCCTGGGCAACAAAGTGAGACTCTGTCTCAAAAAAAAAAAAAAAAAAAAAAAAAAACTATCACCTTAGCCTCCTTTTTGAATTCTTTGCCTTTGGAAATAATGTCCCAATGCAATGGTGCTCATAAAAATGATAAAATCGTCACACTTAGATCAAGATGAATGTTAATATTTGTCTGAGGCTTAGCATAAAAAAAATACAGAGGCGTAACTGGACCATTAACTCATACTTTCTCCGTGACAAAGAAGCTGTGACCCATTCATTACTTGGACACATTTTTGGAACATTCTATAGACACCAAGGAATATTTTGTACATTGAGGCATCAGTGGGCCGACAAGTGCCAGGGTGGTTTGACACACGGTGATTCTGAGAATGGGCAGGAACAGCAGGAGACAGAGCAAGTAAGGAGAGGGCAGCTGTCAAACCATCTAACTTCCACTTGCAAAAAAAAAAAAAAAGAAAAGAAATAAAAGCATGCAAGAAATTCTTGGGCCAGAGTGCAACAATCTCTCACCATCTTAAGAATTCAGTGTGTCCAGGTTTATGGCTAACCTAACCTGGCACAAGGGCTGTGGCATTCTTTGCTGATGCCAAGTCATTATGGCCTGAACTCTTGCCAAGACCACTTGACCCCCATAAAAGTCCTTGACAGCAGAGTGGGTGCCACTTTTTCCCCTCTGCTTTGAAAAGCTTCCTAGCCGGCACCCATTACAAAGAGAATAGGGTCTGCTCTCCAGACTGGAGGCCAAAATGCTAATTAACTTGTACCCAAGTCTGCCAAAAAAAATTGTGAGCAGCACTCTCTCTTCCCAGCAGTATTACACAGAGAGGAGAAAGAAAAGGAATGGAAATGAATAAAAGCCAGAAAGAATTCTGATATTAAGATCAAATGACCACTCGCTTTCATACATTTGTCCTTCCTACTTTAGTTCTGATCGCTTCTGGCCAATATAAACTGGTCTTTCAATTACAAAATTTTTTTCAGCACACATGGATGGATATCAGTCTGCTTTCCACAGCAGACTTCACAGAGGATTTATGTGAGGTCTTTGGGGTCCATTAGCAAAAGTCTTCAATATTTCTATGAAAGCACTATGCCATGTAAAGAAGGTACCATACAAAGCAAATAATGCATACTAAAAATTGAAACTATAGGAGGGAAATAAATCTGGAATCGGTCCAGGTACCCGTGAAAGTTAGTATTACTAAGATATATCGCTCCTAAACTGCTAATAACTAACTTCCCATGGCTTTATTAGAAAGCATAGCCAAATAAATAACCTCAGTAGTCCAGGAGTATTCTAGAGTATTAAGTTGTGCTCTTGCTAGGAATGGCTTCCTCCCTAGGCAGAGAAGAAAGTGCATCTGGTGTTTGTCATTTGGACATGCCAAAAGGGACATTATACATTCCAGTCTTATTCTAGCTATCCATCTATCCATTCATCCATCATCCATCCATCCATCCATCCATCCATCCATCCATCCATCCAATACTGAGTGCCCATTATGTGCCAGATACTTTGCTATGCGTTGGGCGACAGATGAACAAGACAGGTAGGTAACTTACCTGACCTTATAGAGCTTATAGTCCAACGACTCAGATGGACAAGTCAACAAGCAGTTCCAACAGTTTGATAAAAGCCATGTCTAAGACACACCCTTCTCTCTCTCCTCCCCAGACAAACCTGGAACAAGGTGCTGAGAGCTGGCAACCAATCTGGCCTGAGTCACGACAACATGCGAGATGCTTGGGGCAAACTCTACACTCACCATCGCTAAGGGAAACCCAACAGAGAAAATAATTTGGGGCAACAGCAGCAATGAGACGCCTCCATAAAGAAGGCTCGGGTCGTGGCATACACTGAGACAACCACTCACAGCATCTTCTAGCCCCCCAAAACAGAGAGCCCAACCTGAGACGACGACACAGTCTGTTATCAGACGGGCAGTGCTGGGTTTGGGCACCTGCCCCACAATGGATCAGAAGTCTGGGTACAGGTGGACTTCCTGTTCACAAAGCAGCAAACCCTGCATACAAAAGGGGAAGGGGAACACATTTGGAAGAACATTGTTCCTTTTGTCATTGCTGAGTAGAGAAAAAGAAAAAGCAAAAAAAATAAAAATAAATTAAAAAAAAAATTAGAAGAACAAATTATCTGACTTGGCAGGAGCCTAGAGGTGCTAAAGATGAGTGATGAGAAGAGGTTGGGGGAAAAATGCTGGTGTGACAGACAAAGGACGTGAGACACAGTCCAGAACTTTTCTAGGTCCTTCATGGGGGCTAACTAATTCAATTGTCATGAGTGAACCTGGTAACCTTGTGAGGCAGGCACTAGTGTTATCACTCCCATTCTACAGATGAGAAAACCAAGGCAGAGAGGTTATGAAGTTTGCCCATGGTAGCTAGTAAGTCACAGAGCAGAATTCGAACTTACCCAGCCTGGTCCTATATTTCAGGTAGACAGAAGAGTTTAGACCTCCTTGGTAGGAAGTGGGGAACCACTGAGGATATTTAGGCACGATACTGTGTAACTGGGGCTGTGATTTCATGAATGCATGTGGTCACCATATGTAGAACGAACTGGAGGGGTAATGGGAGATAACTGGCATTTAATGAATGTCTCCAGCTTGAGACAGGCATTATTTTATAATCCTAACTCATTATCCAGCAATCACTCTGGAAGAGGCAGACATGGAATTCCCATCTTCCTGGTACCGGAACTAAGTCTCAAAATGGTTCAATGTCTTGCCCATGTACATATGTGATGGAATCAGAATTTGAACCAAGGGCAGCTACCATGAAAGTCCTGCTTTTCCTACCACACTGTCCTGTAAATGCTAGAGGCAGGGAAACCAGGTACCAGGTTTTTATAATTGTCAAAATGAGTTGTCATGAGAATCAGAGGAGGCCAGGCGCAGTGGCTCACGCCTGTAATCCTGGCACTCTGGGAGGCCAAGGCAAGAGGATCGCTTGAGGTCAGTAGTTCGAGACCAGCATGAGCAAGAGCAAGACCCTGTCTCTACTAAAAATAGAAAAATTAGCCGGGCATGGTGGTGCATGTCTGTAGTCTCAGCTACTCAGCTGAGGCAGGAGGATCGCTTGAGCCCAGGAGTTTGAGATTGCTGTGAGCTAGGCTGACGCCATGGCACTCGCCCAGGCAACAGAGTCAGACTCTTTCTCAAAAAAGAGACTCAGAGGAAATAATGGGTGAAGAGACTCAGAGGAAATAATGGGTGGTAGACTTCATAATTGATTGAGCACAGAAACCAAGTGAAAGACTGGAATCAAAAAAGAAATGACATCAGGATTACAAAATTATGAAACTATAAGATGTGTGTTGCCATTCTTAGAAATTAGGAAGTTAAGAAAGAGGAAGATATTTTCATTTAAATACTAACATTTATTAAGAACTTACTATTTGCCAGGCATTGTACTAAGGGCTTTAAATACACCAACTAAATTAATCCTCGCAAAAATCATGAGAGAAAGGTTATTATTATCCCCATTTTAAAGAGGTGGAAAATGAGAAAGGCACCCAAGATTACACAGTGAGTAAATTGCAAGAGCTGAACTTGAACTCAGGTCTATCTGACTTCCTGTCTTACAGGAACTGGACATTTTAAGTCTCAGAGGACACATGATAATGAGTTACAAAGACTTGCATGGCTGGATTATTCTAGACAAGCAGAACAAGGACAAGCTTGGTGGCTTACGCCTACAGTTCTAGCACTTTGGCAGGCCAAGACGAGAGGATTGCTTGAGGCCAGGAGTTCTGCCTGAGCGACAGACAGAGCACAACCTCATCTCTACCAAAAAATTAAAAAATAAAAAAGTAGCCAGGTATGGTGGTAATGCCTCCCAGTTACTGGGAGGTTGAGGTGGGAGGAATGCTTGAGCCCAGTAGTTCAATGCTACAGTGAACTATGATTGCACCACTGCACTCCGGCCCTGGTGGCAGAGCAGGACCCTGTCAATCAATCAATCATAAATAGAATAAAAATAGAGAAGTAGGCCAGACGTGGTGGCTTGCGCCTGTAATCCTGGCATTCTGGGAGGCCAAGGCAGGAGGACTGCTTAAGCTCAGGAGTTCAAGACCAGCCTGAGTAACAGCAAGACCTCGACTCTACTAAAAGTAGAAAAATTAGCCAGGCATCGTGGTAAACACCAGCTACTCAGGAGGCCGAGGCAGAATGATCACTTGAGCCCAGGAGTTTGCAGGAGGTTGCAGTGAGCTACGATGACAACATTGCACTCTACCCAGGGGGACAAAGTGAGACTTTGTCTCACAAAAAAAGAAAAATAGAGAAGTAGAAGTATGAACGAATAAATGTCATTAAAAAACACATTTTATCTCAAACACAAAGTTTCAGTGGCAACCTGTTTATCCTAATTTCAAAAGAAAATAAATGGATTATATAAAATCCTTTTTAAAAATTAAAATTTAAAAATGCAAGTGTTCTAAGTAAGTTTAGCTGCTCAAAAATAAGTAGGCTCCCTTCCGAGACAATGAGTTCTTAATTACTGGAAGTATTCAAGAGTCATGTCAGAAATTGTTAGAAGACTTTCTGGACAAGGCGAAATCTGTAACATAGACCACTAAGATAAGTGTCTTTTAACTTGAGGGTCCTTCCTGCCTTTTGCCTTTTACTGCTCACTTCTTAGCTAACATAACTAGGCTCTACCTAGAAAAGGTGTCTTTTGTGTCACCTATATAATGTAAGAAATTGTCACTGTGAAACTGGATTGACATGTACAAATTGCTTTGAAAATTTTGACCTTAAAAGATATTTTTTAATTTTGAAAAGTGAAATTAAAGGGAAAAAAAGAAACCCATAACATATTAATATAATAGCTGAAATCTTTTGTGGTTAAACAATCCAGACCATATGAGTGCGTTTAGTCAAGTGTTTTTCAAGTTCAAAGTGCTTATCTAGCACGGGTAAGAAGAAGCCAAGAGAGCCAGCACTGGGCTGAAAGGAAATTGTCCTGCTTACCTGGCTATTTTAAAAACCTAAGTAGCTCTGTCAGAGGGAAAGTGAAATCTAATCGAGTCCTGACCCAGATTTTATCGATTCTAAAAAGCACATTGGGGAAACAACAAAAAAAGCACATTGTTTTTTTTTTTCTTGCATTTAACATATCTTAAATCAGAATATCTTAAAATTGATGACATGTCTTAATCCAGTGAACTGTATTTTTCTTACTAAAAGGTATATAAAAAATGGTGCCTTTTGAAATTAATGACAACCACAAATGGAAATAAGGTTGACAGGGGGAAAAAAAAATCACTTTCTAAAACCAAACCAACAAAGTCTTAGTTTTGATGAAATGTGAGAATTTCTGAACATGATGCGTAAAGAAATAATTTCAACCAAAAAAATTAACATCCAGGCTTAAAGTGCAGAAAGATATGGGGAAAGGCGGTGTGCATTTGTGTGATGACTGCAACGGTGTTGGTGTGTGTTGTGGGCCTGCCACGTGGGAGGGGACTGGGACCTGCAAGTTAAGGGAATGCACCAGGCTTGGGACTGAGGGGTCTGGCTGGCCCATAAGAGCCCCTGGGGGGCTGTCACCTTCTATTATTACCAAAGCTTGTGGGGCCTGCTGTTCTGAATTTGGAGCAGCAAAGACCCTTCCATGTGCCCACAGTGACTTCTCCAGCCCCAGAACCTCCACTGGCTTCCTGAAGACAGAGGAAGCCACCAAAAGCAGGATAAAAACAGAATCCTAGAGAGATCCGAGGTTCGGGATCTAAGGTGGGCCTTTCCATGTACCCCCAATTTTCAAGGGCAGGACCCACTTTGGCCACAAATCATAACTAGGAAAAGAAGGCTCAGCTGATAGAAGGCAGGATAACTAGATTTTTTTCTGAGGTCAAAGAGCATGGTGCAAAGTCAGACAAGTATATATTTATCTATGTGGACAATGAGGCGGAGCGAATGACATCTGAGCTGTTAGAAAACCCAGGCTTAACTCTGCTCTGCAGTGCCCTAGCTCTGCAGTCACCCAATCAGTTAACTCCTGAGTTACACAATAGAGAATATGGGGGGTTTTTGTTGTTGGGTTTTTTGTTGTTGTTGTTGTTTTGAGACACTCTCGCTCTGTTGCCTGGGCTAGAGTGCAGTGAGTGGTGTCATCATATCACAGTTCACTCTAACCTCCGACTCCTGACCTCAAGGGATCCTCCCGCCTCGGACTCCCACTATACTGGGATTACAGGTGTGAGCCACTGAGCCCAGCCGCAAAAAAAAAAAAAAAAAAAATGCCTTTTGATTGGGGCACTATCATCACCCCTTCAGCTGGATTTAACAATTTCAACGAATTTAATTTTCCTTGTTTATTAGGGAAAAAAAGATCTCCAGATGATATTAACCAAGGATTTTGTGGAAATGATCACAGGGATTGTTTAACCACAAAATATTTCAGCTTTTATTAATATATCTAAAAATGCTATGTGTTTCTTTTCTTCCATTCATTTCATTTTTCAAAATTAAAAAAAAAATTTCTTAAATGAAGGCCTTAAATTCCTGTAGTGAGTTGTAGTCAGTACGCGGTGAAATCAGCTGATCAGCACATATCTTCACTATAAATCACTGGTTGAGATGATACATATTTCAACTCAGGATTTTCAAAAGTTTGATAGTGTCATCCAAAAACATATCCTTTGAAAAATACATACTAAAATGGACATGTTCCAATCACTTTGTTAGCTTTTTTTTTTCCATGAAGGCATACTAACAATTATTTTCAAAGATTAATCTAGCATTTCCTTTTCATCTTTTTAAAATTAAATCTATTGGCCAGATAGTTTGGCTCATGCCTGTAATCCTAGCACTCTAGGAGGCTGAGAGAATAGCTCAAGATCAGTTCAAGACCAGCCTGAGCAAGAGTGGAGATCCTGTCTCTACTAAAAATAGAAACAATTAGCTGGGCATGGTGTCACGTGCCTATAGTCCCAGCTACTTGAGAGACTGAGGCAGGAGGATCGCTTAAGCCCAGGAGTTTGAGGTTGCAGTGAGCTATGATGACATCACTGCACTCTCGCCTGGGTGACTGAGCGAGACTCCATCTCAGTAAGTAAATAAATTAAATAAAACAGTTAAAATTAAACCATCATTTCTTCCATAAACTGGGGGAAAACTGCTCAGGAGCAGAGGCAGCTGTCTACTTTCACAGCCTCTGTGATGACCCTATCGTAGTTTAGCTAAGTCTTTGGACTCTCAATTTCTGGCCTCCATTTTCTCACCTGTCAAATGGGGACATGGATTGATGTCCACAGCCCCTTCTAGCTCTAACCTCCACGACCTATGACCAGAGCTGTCCAGTGAATTAGAATGTGAAAGCATCATGAATCTTCTCAAGGTCTAAGAGGCAACAACTGGAACTTTCAACATAATGGGAAAAGGAAAGCCATCATACATTCTTAATGGTTTTAGATTCTTTAGACACCAAACTCTAATCCAACAACTCAAAGGTTCGGTTCCTCTTCTGTTTAGGTACATTTTTATTATCAGGTGCTGAAATGAAAAAAGGAAAGAAAAAAGAAAAAAAAAACCCAAGCAGCTATATATTTCTCTTAAAACCCAAAGAATTCTCACTTCCTCCGGAAAATCACACAGTGGAATTAGTTGGGTGGTCAGCCTGAGCCCACCTTTCCATTTAAAATCACATGATGTTTCTCAGCATCACATCAACAGGTGATACATGTTGATTTTTTAAATAATACTTTGAGCCTAAATGACTCCCACACAATGGATTTACATTCTCATGATTTTACCATTCTATTTTTGTCTATGGACCTTCCTTTTGTGTTAAAATATGTATTGCTACTTGTATATTTTATAGCTCTGCTGTAATTAGAGATGATGCAATCCTACATAAATTCTTCCCCTGTCAATATGGTAGAAAGGACACTGCAAAATGATTCAAAAGCATGCAAGGTCAGAGCCTGTGTCTTATTGGCTGAGTGGCCAAAAATCCTGCCCAACTCCCTAATGTATGTAAAAAAGGTTTTGTAAAACAGCAAGTCAGGGAACAAGGGAACAGTAGGACAATCCCAGCACCAGGCTTCAGGCGAACAGCTTCTGAAGCTGGGTGGGGCTTACTGGGTGGGGTCTCAGTAGGAAAAGAGAACTAAGGTGGTGATGATATCATCTCCCTTTATGGGGAAGGTATTTTCCTACTTCATTCTTGATACCATAGCTCCATGCAGCAGTCTCTAATCTGACCTCCCACCTCATGTGGACGGCAGACCCCCTCCTTCCCTTCTCATGAGCCCACTACCAGTGCGGACCCAGCTCACCACCCGGCACTGCAAGCTTCCATCCAGCTCACCTCTGCATATACCTACTTTCTAAAAGGCACTTTGGGCAGGGTGCGGTGGCTCACGCCTGTAATCCTAGCACTCTGGGAGGCCAAGGCCGGAGGATCGCTCAAGGTCAGGAGTTCAAAACCAGCCTGAACAAGAGCGAGACCCCCATCTCTACTAAAAATAGAAAGAAATTAATTGGCCAACTAAAAATACATAGAAAAAATTAGCCGGGCATGGTGGCGCATGCCTGTAGTCCCAGCTACTCAGGAGGTTGAGGCAGGAGGATCGCTTGAGCCCAGGAGTTTGACGCTGCTGTGAGCTAGGCTGATGCCACGGCACTCTAGCCCAGGAAACAGAGCGAGACTCTGTCTCAAAAAAAAAATAAAAATAAATAAAAGGCACTTTTGTAAATTTTTTCAGGAAACCTAGTCCTGAATATTTATGTGCTGGCACACAGCAAGCATTACATAAATATTTTCATGTATTTGCTGTAAAAACACACCGCTATGTGGAGAATGCAGGAGGGCGAGACCAGCGAGGACTACCTCACACGGTTGGAGGTGGGGATCACCATTCTAGGTCGTCCAATTAGGGTAGCAGCTGTGGAGTGTGGCAGAGCTGTCATATTGAATGTCTCTTTACAAGTAGAAAGGGCAAGACTGATGGCTTGGATGTGGGGGTGAGGGAAGGAGTGAGTTAAGGGAAGGCTAGGGTGGGCGGCCATTTCCAAACACATCTTGGGCAGGGCTGAGACGGCTTGTCAGTGGGCAATGAATTGTTTAGCCACAAGATGGCCCCTCCCTTCCCACCACCATGACAGCTGTTAGGAGAGAAGGTGGTGGTCCCACGCACTTGGGCAGAAGTGTGGGGGCTCCCCTCCTGCTAAAAGAAGAACGCAAAGCCCCGTGGGGAGGCCCTGCCTCTCTGAAGGAGATGCACCTGGCAGAGGTCTCAGCAGAGAGGGTGAGAGAAAGCTCACCTGTGAGTGTTAACTGGGCAGCCAAAAGGCTCACCATATTTGGCCTTTGCTCAAGCCAGAGGTTGAAGGTGGGAGTGAGTCTAGCAGTACCTTTTCTTACACCGGGGAAGTGGCCTTCTGCCTGGTCCTGTGCTACCTCCCAGAGAGACCGTGGACTAGAAGAGAGATTCTGCAGGAGGAAAGAGAACGTGATCCACTCCCAGACTCAAACGCTCCAGACTCTTGTAAGCTGTGAAAAGGAGCTTCCCTTCATTGGGTTGGTGACTGACCACACGCTGAACCAAACTGGTGGGAAGTATCAGAAAGTTCATTGTCACAAGTGACAATGTGAAACTCCCGATGCGGTGTTGCCGTTGGTCATCTCTCCATTTCAGGTGACATGAAGTAGTATCACTGGTAGTATTTTATAATAACAAGACATGGTAACTCAAAGCACATACACAATCCCAGCTGTTCAGAGATGAACCTGATCAGAACACAGACGTTTTGATCAATGCGGAGAGGAAAACCGGCCACTTGCGACAAACCTTCTAGACGTGGCTGTCCCCGGGGAGAGGGCCTCACCGGCCCTCCACCTACTGGGCAATCTGCAATGACTCTGGCGTGGAGCATACAGCGCCCACCGGGTTAAGCATTCAGGGCATGTAATAAATCCAAGAAATTGGGAACAGAGTAGACACTGGGATTGTTTATAACCATATATAAGAAAACTAAGGCAGACATGTATCAACTCTTCAATCTTGTGAGGAGGCACGATTACCCCAATTTTCAGATGAGGAAAGCAGCTCAGAGACATTAAATAATCTTGCACGTGGCTAATCAGGGTGGGGTCAGAACTGAACGGAGCACTCTGTCAATGACATCACAGCTGCTCCATGAAGAGTATTGTCCTCAGCAGCAGGTCAGGGGGAAGACTCAAAGTGGAACTTGAGTATGAGAGCAAAATAAGTAACAGTAAGTATGAGGATATTATTAATATCGATTATAACAATTACTATGAATTTAACAAATATTTATCGAGCTCCTTACTCTATGCCAGGCACAG
Source organism: Microcebus murinus (assembly GCF_040939455.1). Lineage (NCBI taxonomy): Eukaryota > Metazoa > Chordata > Mammalia > Primates > Cheirogaleidae > Microcebus > Microcebus murinus. The sequence goes on from NC_134109.1 coordinate 95,774,671, forward strand.
CTCTAGGTACTGAGAATACAGCTCTCCGTAGAGCTTACCATTTTTTTGTTTTGCTTTTCTTTGAGACAGAGTCTCACTCTGTTGCCTGGGCTGGAGTGCCGTGGCATCAGCTTCGCTCACAGCAACCTCAAACAATCCTCCTGCCTCAGCCTCCCAAGTAGCTGGGACTACAGGCATGCGCCACCATGCCCGGCTAATTTTTTATATATTTTTAGTTGGCCAATTAAGGTGTTTTCTATTTTTTTTTAGTAGAGACGGGTCTCGCTCTTCTTGCTCAGGCTGGTCTCGAACTCCTGAGCTCAAACGATCCTCCTGACTCGGCCTCCTAGAGGGCTAGGATTACAGGCGTGAGCCACCGCAGCCAGCTGAGCTTACCATCTGATGGACAAGACTCAGGCCAAGTCCCATAAATGATTCCTCTTAATCCTCGAGCAACACTACGATGGAGACACTGTTCTAACCTCCACTGTGTGTGAGAATCAGAGAGGTTACATGACCTCCCTAACATGCCACAGCTAGAAAGCGGTGTACAGCCAGGGCCAGAGATCCTAAAGATCTCACCATTTCAGTTTATCCGATGTCCAAATAGCAGCCCCAAATGTGCGTCGTTGGAGGGAAACGGACCAAAGACTCAGAATATAAACATTTGAGGTAGCTCCAAACCAAAAGAGATTTTGACATACGTTCAAAAGAGCTGCAGGAACACTCTGAAGAACATTCTAGGATGTCTGAAAATCTAAGTGAGGGGTGGGGAAGCCCACCCAAACTTTCGCACAAGTTAGCGTTCCTTCCAAGTTCACGGCATCATGTGACTCGATATGGAAACTGCCAGCTGTCAAACACTGGACGGGCCCACTTCCTGTGTAACCACCACTTTTGATGCTCTCTTAAGGTCTTTAAAAGAGCAAACCACAGCTATTCTCACTTCCCAGAACGCTCTGCTGATTACAGCCTGAGATCAAATCCCCGTGGACAGGGCGGACTGGTATTTCAGACATGAAACACTGGAATGCAGATTAATAATTTACCAATGACTCTAAACAAACACTGTTCATGGGGAGAAGAGAAAAACCCTCACTTTTAAATGGGAGGTCAGTCAGATTACCTCAGTACTTTTAAGAAGCAAACTGCAAAATACCTTCTTAGAATTCAATAGTTATTAATGCTGATGGTTCGTTTTTTAAGAATTAATCATTCCCAGCTTCAATATTCTGCTTCAGCATAGAGTTCGTTTTAGTTTGCATGTGGATTTCTGCACTCTCTGCCCAGATAAATTAATACATATTCCAGAGTCTGGGGCCACGATCAATGAAAAACCACAGCAAATTCCTAAGCAGTAATAGATATTCCACATGGTTTGAAATGGTTGAAGGAGAATTTTTTTTTTTTAAGGTTAAGAATCAAAGTACTGTAATTGAAGATCTTAAAATTCAAGCAGCAAGAGCTTCTCAAGGTACTGCATGTTGACTTCAAGGATCATTTAAGGTAAATTCCCTCTCCTAGTCCCTCCTTGCTCCTCCTCTAAGCCAGTTTGCAGTCCTAAGAGTGGAACAGGGTTGGCATCGGGTCAACAGCATTAATTTAAATTGACAGTACCATGTAAAAACTGGCAGACTAAGTAGGTAAAAGAATTACTTGAGAAAACTAAATATCCCTAAATATTCCCAAGGTCTGTTGCCAGGCCTTTGCCTAATTCAGTGTATAGGTACACAGTACAAGGAAATACTAAAAATTGTGATAATACAGTTTTTGTGGGTAAATTCCTAAGCAGACTGTTTTAAAAATCTATCCTTGATTCAACCTGAGTGCATTTACAATGGCATTCTCCATTTCATTTAGTATTATAAATGCATCTGCCCCATGACGAAGATCATAAAGATGGAAAATAATGTAGGATAGGGGGTCAGCAAACTGTAGCCCGTGGGGCAAATCTGGCCCACTGCTTTTTTGGGAAACATAGTTTTATTGGAACATAGCCACCCTCATTCACGTACGTGTTGTCTAGGGAGGATTTCATGCTACGATGGCAGAATGGAGTAGTCGTGACAAAGAAGGCATAGCCCAGAAAGCCTAAAATATTTACTATCTGGCCCTTTAATTTCTTTCTATTTTTCTTTACAGAAGTTTGCCGACATGATGTAGAAGGACAAATGAGAAAAAACCATGAAAGGTCTAAGAGCAGTCTTGTCCAGTCCACAGCTGGGCTTATTACAATTGTGGAGGCAGTTAAGGGGCAAGCCTTTTCAATCCCAACCATCTTTCTTTTCAAATCCCCATCTACAATTGGGGGAATACATCGATCAGCAACAAGTCAGAAGAGGAACTCTTGGGAACCAGGTAACTGCCCCCTATTTAGAATGAGATGGAAAAGGTGGAACAACATATACAAATGACAAGGAAAAGACAAGACAGACTTCCTCTTCTACAGGTTGCAATCACTCTGATTGTCAACATCAGCCCCAAATTGTTTTTTTTTTTTTTGAGACAGAGTCTTGCTCTGTTGACCAGACTAGAGTGCCGTAGTGTCAGCCCAGCTCACACAGCAACCTCAAACTCCTGGGCTCAAGCGATCCTTCTGCCTCAGCCTCCCAGGTAGCTGGGACTACAGGCATGCGCCACCACGCCCGGCTAATTTTTTCTGTATATGTTTAGTTATCCAGCTAATTTCTTTCTATTTTTGGTAGCGACTGGGGGGTGGGTGGTCTCACCCTTGCTCAGACTGGCTTTGAACTCCTGACCTTGAGCGATCCTCCCACCTCGGGCCTCCGAGAGTGCTAGGATTAACAGGCGTGAGCCACCACACCCGGCCCCCAAATTGTTTCTTAATGCAAAATTATGTAGACATATCACTCCCATCCCCCCCCCACAAAAAAAAACACTGAGCTAGAAAGAAACGAGTCCCATATTATCAATACCTCATGTACCTTCCACAATCTGAATTTGACTTAGGTTGACGGTTTAGTAGCACATCTCCAAAAATAACCCTGTTACAGCTAAGCTATACCTGTCAGTCATTTTCACCTTGATGACAATTATTCTAACCAGATTGCTTTTCTCTTTACATGTAGCTAGTCCAGTCTATACAATTCTATAATTTCACAGTCTAATCTCACTATTTGTAGCTGTCTTTTATTAATGCAGGGCAGGGATGATGTTCAAAGGAGATGAAAGGGAACAGAAAGACTAATTTTAAAGTAAGGATAAAGAAGGGCTAATAGAGTAGAAAGAAGTCCAAGAGCTCTCTTTCTTAGCCCGGAATCTACGCTTTAGATAAAAATTGACATATGAGTAAAAATTAAATTTAAAAGCAAAAAGTGGTCCTACAATTTTACAGTACTTTAGCTTTTACTTCCTTTACCATTTAATGCCCTCAAACAACCCTGTGAGTGGAAGTAATAGCCTAGACATTATTTCCATTTTGCAGATGAGGAGCTGTGTTCTCAGAGAGGTTAAATCACCTGCTCAAAGTCACGGGGAAAAAGAGAATTCAGGTTAAAGTGTGTGATAGGATTTGCCATGTCCAAGGATGCAGACAATTTAAGAAAATGAATTCTGGGCTTTTCCATAACTCTTACAAACACATTTAAAATTAAAAGTAAATCCAATATTTCCAAATTATAACTTGCAATTAGACCAGGAGTATGAGCACTGACGCAGGACTTCCATTATCTGTCACAGGGGAAGTGGCGTTCATTCTCACTAAACACACAGATTAGCCTGAACAGCACAACGGCCCAATGCCAGGCATTTCTAGTTGTACCATTCCTTGTCCCTGAAGTCCACAGTAGAATTGGCATTGACCTGGCTGATGCTAAAGCCACCTAAACTAAATTTCCCCGTCACTTAGGTCAGACCTTTATGGTACTGCTGAACTACAGAGATTTCATGAATTAACTTCTCAGCCATTCTGTTGGATGGAGCCGATTTCATTGCTAAGAATGGTCCCATGCTGTTTTTTAATCAGGTGTTTCCTATTTTGTAGACAAATCTAACAGCTCCCCGCTTCCTGTGCTCCTGAAAAAGAAAAGTGAAGAGTTGACCTGGATGGGGACATGAGTTCCAAATTCTTCTTTCCTTTTCTCGAAGACTTGGTGGTCTTTATTTCTCTGGATCGGCCAGATCTAGGGATCTCACTAGCTGGCTGCTGCTTAGTTAAAAACACAATCTAAGGACAATCCAGTAGGAGATTTTTAAATTCTAAAATCCTATATCCCAATTCCACGTCTTGCTTTTCACGTTTCTGCTTTAACTATCCAGCTTCGCCAGTTCTCTACTTTCTGATCTAGTCCATCCACTCACCAACCTTCTACACACACACATTGTGGAATTTCTCTTACACGACCACCCGCAACTCTGCCACACAACACTGGACCTGTCTTCCATTGGTGGGTGGGTACCCTTCCTCTGAGCAAACCAATTCCCCACTTCCTTCTAGATCTACTCTCTTCCTGCCTTGCTTTCAGCTCCAGCTTTTCTTCCCTTTTCCCCCCTTTATTCTTACAGTGTTTATAGGTGAGAGCTGAACCAAAAGAGTGAGCTCAATAAACATTTTTTTTTTTTTAGCTTCTACCATGCATCTAAGACTTTGGAACCAGCATATCCTCATAGGAAAGAGCTACTTTTTCATCCTCTGAAACCCCTGGAAATATGCCCAGGGAACAGGGAAATGTATGAAAGGTAAGTGACTTTCTGGCTGAATAGATCAATTAACACTCATCAATTAGCTTTGTGGTGGCGGATGTAAGAGAAATATAAAGAATCTCTTGTCCTCAAAATTTTTGTGAGCTTTTAGGCAATTATTGTTTTTAGCTACTTGAAATTACCCTCCAATAATTCCAAAATGTTACCGTATTTTCATGACTCTCCACTCTTTTATGCCTTTGGTGAGCATGCATGCAAATAGGCAAAACTTTTCTGGAAGCCAATTGTGGAGTTCCTCTCAAAGTGTTATATGCACATACCCTAGGAACCAGCAGCCCTGCTTCAAAGAACCCCCTCACCAGGAATACTAGCCCGAGTGTTTAATAGAAATGGAAATAATCCTAATGTCCACCAATACTGGGTATCTGTTGCATGTCAGAGAACAGCCGAAACAAGTGGACAAAGTGGCGGCTGACAGTGACACCCAAGCCACAACGGGAGGGGTCCGGGCCAGGAGGAGGAAAGGACACCTTCACTCCGTTCAGCGATCTTAAACACACAACCACACCAAGACTGGAGTCTCATGGGATCTTCCCTATGTCCTGGGCCTTCGAAACCCAACAAGCACAAAGTGCCCTACACAAAATGCAACTGATTTATGGGAGTTGCCTACTGTTGCAGCTGCTCCCAGGATCTCTTTTCATACTTCATTTTTTTATTCACACATTTAATTAAACAATTAATTAATTAACAAACTGAGCACCTACGCTATGCCAGGCAGTGTATTAAGTCCTAAAGAAAAAAAATGTACAAGACAGGGCTTCTGCCTCCTCCCTAGAGACCACAGTCTAGCAAGACCATGAAACCAAGGTGGAGTCTGGGGCCAAGGGGACCGCTAGCCTTCTGTTAGTTCATCTTGCTTGTTCTCACGATGGGCAGTATAATTTCAAAGTAGAATAAGCAACCCAAGTCTCAGGGCTAACCAACATCGCCAGAATGCCTTGCTCTTCAAATCGTGACCGTTTTAGAGGAGTTCTCAGACAAATATAGGAAAATGCTACTAAATGTCATCTTTTTCCAATGCGGTAACAGAATTCTCTCCCCATTGGTGACAAAGTGGCAGAAACTGCTACAGGACCAAAGTAGAATCAGATGGCATTAATAAAACCACCACCAATTTCATCCAAATATTCTCCAAAACTTATTAAGTCTCTGTGAGATGAATACACAGAAGTCAGGGACAGCCCGTGCTAGTCACACAGCTGGGTCTTTGGGTTCAGTCTGGCAGGGCCAAAACCAGCGGGAAACCTGTGAGAAACTTGCCAATTCTTCAACATGGTATGGGTCACGCTTTCAGAAACATGGAAGGAAATTGCCAAGCAGACAAAGGAAGCTTATTTGCAAAAAATCACATCCTCCAACTCTTCCTTGCTTAGAATATTCCTGAGGACATTTTAACAAATGCATTAGCGTCACGATTTAATACAAAGACTGGATCAAAGAGAACGTTCACACCAGAATGGGTCAAACTATGAGAGAGATAAAAGCAAGCGCACTCTTGTGGCACGTGGGCCTACTCAGAATAATCTTTATTCCTTCCTTGCATAGCTCATGGCTTAATATTTTTATTATCAAACAAGTTGCAAATTTGATGTTAAAATTTAAAAAGAAAGAAAGAACAAGATTTGGCAGAACTTGGTAGATATATATATATGTACTATTCTTGGTATGCAGCGAAGGTGGACGATCATCAAAGAGTTTGTCAAAATTACTTGAAACCCTTTTCAGACACTCCACCTGGCAAGCACTGGCTGCTGCAGTCTGAGCCAGGATGGGCCAAGTACCATCAGAAGGCAAGATTTTAGGGGTTTTGAAAGAAGCAAGTGATGATTCAGTGCCCACATCAAGAGGGGCTGTTTTCTACATCAACCAATCTGTGCTGAATGTGAATAATAATAAAACCTCTCGGTTCACTCTCAAGGGCCAATTTTCGCCGTTATCCCATGCATGAGCCAGGGCTGGAAAAGCAGAAGGGACCTGGCCAGGCTTGCTGTCGCATCTCTTTGAAGTCCCCTACCTGTTTTCCTAGCTCCTTGGAGGCTAGGAGGGACTTAACGTTTAAATTACACCTCATGCCCCAGATTCGGCCACTGCTCAGCAGCCTGAGTGTTTATTCTCCAATTAACTTTGGCAGGCGTGAGGGGATAAAGGCAAGGCAGGGAAACTGATGCATTCAAATGACTCCCCCTGAGAGTGATGGGAAAGAACCTGTATCACTCGCAACCGAGTGTGGCCCCGATTTATGTGGAGGGGTGTCAGGAGTGTCACAGGGTATACCCAGCGATGTATGCACACACGGCCCTGATGCCTCCCTTCCTAGATGAAAATCTGGCTGTGTGGTTCCCCGTTCTCTCTGATGTCACAAAAAGACCCGCTCTGCAGGGACTCCTACTTGCCACCCCTCTCCCCTACTACTCCCAGCACATACCAGGAGCAAAAGAAATATGCTGAAGTTTTTTTTCCTGGATTAAAAAAGCAAAACAAAACTATTTAATGTTTATTCATGTCCCTTTGAATCCAGATCTCAGAATGCTATGGTAGGCCGGGCGCTGTGGCTCACGCCTGTAATCCTAGCTCTTGGGAGGCCGAGGCGGGCGGATTGCTCAAGGTCAGGAGTTCAAAACCAGCCTGAGCAAGAGCGAGACCCCGTCTCTACTATAAATAGAAAGAAATTAATTGGCCAACTGATATATATATAAAAAAAAAATTAGCCGGGCATGGTGGCGTATGCCTGTAGGCAGGAGGATCGCTTGAGCCCAGGAGTTTGAGGTTGCTGTGAGCTAGGCTGACGCCACGGCACTCACTCTAGCCTGGAAAACAAAGTGAGACTCTGTCTCAAAAAAAAAAAAAAAAAAAAAAAAAGAATGCTATGGTAAGTACCTTCTATTTTTAAAGCGATATGTTTTTAATAGGACTCGAATTCTAGACATGTGTTGGACCATCTGAAAATTCTCTGGTACCTCCTGTGGTTCACACAGTACACTCCAAGAAGCCCCTCCTTACAGTTATTAAATGGTTTAGTTTACAAAACAATTCAAGATACTTTACTTCCTTTGATCCTTAAAACAATTCTAGGATATGGTCTTTCATGAATATTTCCATTTTACAGATGTGAAAACTGAGGTAACTGATCTAAGATTACAAGAGCCAGGACTCAAAACAGGGCTCCATTCTACAAATTTCCACTGACTAGCTTTTAAGTATAACCCAATTGATGAGTTTACTACAGGCACAAAAATAAAAATATATAAAAGTAGGCAATCGTGATGAAATCCGCTCTGTTTGGCAAAGGAGCTGTTATCCATATCTACAAGTGGTGAGCTTGATTGTGATTTTCCTAAACATGAATACCCATCAGATACACGTTGTATAATGTAAAGCACATGGTTTTATTCTGTTCTACTATTTCACATTTGGCAGAAAGCAGAGATTCAGCCTACAGTACCAGACTTAAAAGGACATTCAAACTACCATAGTCAAAAATATCTTGCTCATAAAGTTCTTAAAGAACAAAGTAAAATCAAAGCTTAGCAATATCTTCACTTAAGGCAAATCACTTAAACATACTCCCTATATTTCCCCATCCATGATGCGGCTAATGTGGTTTTTAAGCTTCTTTCCTTCCTCCTACTCAACGGAGAAATGTCACCTATGAGTATAAATTAATCAAACGAAATCCTTCTGAAGGAAGTGAGCTCTGTGGTATTTGCAGATTCAGCTACTAAGCGTCACTCAAGCAACCCCACAGCAACAACTGCATCGGGAAGCAAAGCAGATACGATTTTTTAAGCTTGAAAAAGAAAAAAAGAATAGATTGCTTAGGAATTTGGAGCCGCCTCTATTTACAACTGAATTTCTATTTTCATTAACAGAACTTTTTTATAGTAGCCACGTAAACTAGGTCAGTGTTGAAATTTTCCTTTTGATTCAAAGAGGAGTTGAAACGTCTTACTCAGCACTCAGGACATTCCTGATTTTGAGAGCTGTGCCTAGCAAACTTTCTGAGCTTTTTCAACCTGTCGGATGATGAGAGAACTATGTTTATTATAAATCCATGAAGGGACGTCATCTGCTGAATTGTGAAGTGGGGAACAGAGAGAAAAGTGTTTCCTCTGTGGTTTTAGAACACCTTCCCCTAAGTTTGCTCCACAAAACACTGATGCTTCCTAAAATGTCCCCAGCACCTACCCAGAACTGTCTCTATGGGCCCTTGAAGTGTTGGCGCTGGTGACCACCTAGCCTGCCACTCTGGGAACGACAGTAAGGGAATTTCAAAATCTGATAACCTGTACCTGCTTCCCAGAGGCAGGAGGAGCAAGGTCCCTGAAAATCCCTTTGGGGGGGGAAAAATTCAGGATGCTCTGGGAAGAACCACGCAAGAGAACCAAAGGCAGGCCTGACACTACAGAAGTCTCATCGACATTAAAAACTAGACATTTAAGCATTAAGGATAGCACCCCTATAAAGGAAATGTCAATGACATTTTATTCATCTTGAATTAGCAATGATGGGTATTAAACTCTTAACTTCCTCTTTATCATTTCTCCATAGACAGAAACCTTTCAGGGTCTTCCTCTCCAGTGCTTCTCGTGGATAGTATAGAATTCACAGTGCTTGGATATAGATTTTGTGTGTAATGAGACATGTTTCCCGGTGCCTGGCTCTCTAACTAAATGTTTGACTGACCTTCTGGTTCCCAAGCCCAGACAGAAATACAAGATACCTTGGTTACTTGAGGTGGAAAATCTTTCACACAACCTATTCCGTACTGCGGAGTTGGTATTTCTCATGTCCCTCCCCTACCACCCACAGTTGTCCAGTATCTTGTTGGATGTTAGCCTCCTGTCCTAGGCATTTTTATTTTTTTATAATTTTTTTTTGATAGAGACAGGATCTTGCTATATTGCCCAGGCTGGAGTGCAGTAGCTATTCACAAGCATGATTATAGCTCACTGCAATCTCAAAGTCTAGAGCTCAAGCAATCCTCCTGCCTCGGCCTCCCGAGCAGCAGAGACTACCTGTGTGTGCCACCAAGTCCCATTTCTTTATTTTGACTCATCTATTTATTTTTTCTCTCCCCTAATAGGGTTGTTCTGTCACCCATTCGCCTTCTCTTCTCTTTCCTATAGTCAACTTCCTAACTTCCTATAGTCAACTTCCTGACTTCCTCTTTCCTATAGTCAACTTCCATACCCCTGAATGGAGAAAGGTGTAATTTGAATAAATGACAACCAAAACAAAAGAAAAATATGCATAATAGAATTCAATGTAGGGAACTTATAGGGAATAAACGTACTTGGATTTGCAAAGTTATCTTTCTGCAAAAGAAAGAGGGGTCATTGTTGTATTCTTCAGAGGAAAGGGGGCTCCACAGTCACCTCCAGGGACAAAAGCCAGAGGTGCAACGTAGAAATACAAGGGAGGGGGAACTGAGCAAAGTTTAAAGTCTAAAAAAGAGAGTTTTTCCTTGCCTTTATATTTAACTCATCAAAGGGCTTCTGAACTAAGAATTTTTAAAATCCAGCCTGACATTTAAATTAAGCAAAGCAAACTCTTCACATGAAATCTTGTTTCCTTGAGGTTCTATTTCCATGATGTCCTCTGTTCTTGTTACATTTTCTCTAAACAGTCTGATTCCTAAGAATATTGGAAGGAGGAGGAAAATTGTCAGGATATGAAAATGTATCATAAGACTTGGGGTGGTTCTCGGTCAGTAACCTCACTGTGTTTTCACTACGTGTAGCATCAAATAACAGTCGCATCAAATGACATGTTTAGAATCAGCTTTGGGAATAATTGCCTTTTCTGAGGTTATTCCCTTTTACTATTTTTTTTTCTTCTAATCTACTTGTACATTTAAAGCAAAAATTAAAACTAACGTTATAATGTTTGATTTTTATTTGGGGATAAAATCAGGAAGAAAGTATTTAAGAAAAATCTAAAAAGAATATAATATTTAGATTTAACAAATAAAAGTAGCCCCAAGAATAGCCAGTTAATAGGGAAGAGGTATTAAAGAGCCAAGAACCCAAACTAGCATGTCACTTTTTAAAAATCAACTCATCTATTTTCATATTGATGGGATATGGCCATAGCTTGCAAAATAATTTAAAGTAATTTATTTAGAAAGAAAAATAGAAAATCTCTAAAGTGCCTACCTTTTTATAAAGAAAAAAGACATCAAGAGAAAAGAGACTTGATAAATCAGACAGACAGAAGAGACACATCTCTGTAATGACAGGGGACTTCAGAAGCCACAGTACATTAAACACGTGTAGCCCACTGGAAGCTCTTTGCCAAAGCAATCATGGAACGGAACACAGAAAAGTTGACTGACCAGAAAGGCAGCTGAAGTATTTAAATTTGATAAAAACTTAAGCAAAGTGTAGATCTTTGCAATAGAAAAGAAGTATAAAAAAGCATAGGTGTTGGGAATGAGGTTTAACTCTCAGCACACACTAGCCTCTTTTGGGCTCAGCTTTTTCTTGGGAAGATGGAGATAGTACAATCTCCTTCAGCGTGCAAACGTGAGATTACGGGAGACAATCCACACAGCATGTGGCTGGGACGCACTCTCTCTAATTCCCTCCTCTTCCCACAGAAGTATGCATCCTGCCACATTCAGCCCAGCTCCAGAACCAGCTCCTTCTGCACCCAGGCGACAGTCCAGCCATAAGTCTTCAAAAGGATGACCCAAGCCACTCTATAACTGTATAAAACTGCACTAGGACATGTAGGGAGAAATCACTTTGTTTTGTTTCATTTTTTTGAATCAGGAGTAAAAAATGGCCAGGTGCTGTGGATCACGCCTGTAATCCTAGCACTCTGGGAGGCCAATGCAGGAGGATCGCCTGAGGTCAGAAGTTTGAGACCAGCCTGAGCAAGAGCAAGACCCCTTCTCTACTAAAAATAGAAAAATTAGCTGGGCATGGTGGTGCTCACTTGTAGTCCCACCTACTCGGGAGGTTGAGGCAAGGGGATCCCTTGAGCTCAGGAGTTTGAGGTTGCAGTGAGCTGGGCTGATGCTATGGCACTCTAGCCCAGGTGACAGAGCAAGAGCCTGTCTCAAAAAAAGAGTAAAAACTGGAATGAATCAGAATGCTACAATCCCTTCATATTCAGATAAGTGAGATTCTTATAATTCTGTGGGTTGTCATAGCATTTCCATTAAATTGTAAGAATAAAATCTGAATAAAATTATTAACATTTTCAAAAAACAGTGTTATGTGAAAAAAAAAAAAAAAAAAAAAAACGTGCTATAGGAAAGATGTCATTCAAACCAGGAAAAGGAGTTGTAAAACGCCAGTAATAACCTTAGCAAGCAATGTCAAAGGACTGTATAAAGAAAAGCATAAAGATGTATGGAAGGCCCCAGAAGAAGGGCCAATGGGGATGGACCATGGACCATGCCTGTGGATATAAAGAGTCAGTTACAAAGACGTTCACCTTCTGAAATTGCTCCACAGGGTCCCTGCTGCTCCAGCCAAAGAGCCAAAGAGATTTTGTTTTGGAACGTTGACACACTGAACCTAAATTTTCTCTGGAAGAATAAATGAATACACACTGCCAAGAACTCATTTAAAAAGGAATATAATTAGGGGAGCCTTGCCCAAACAAACACAAAAACACATTCTAAAACTAGAGTAATTACACAGTGTGGTGCTGGTAACTGGTTCAGGAACAGAGGAAAGGACCAATGGAACAGAAGGGGCCAGAAAACAAATTACGGATATAAATTTAATAGAGGATAAAGGTGGCACTTCAGAAGAGAAGACAAAAAAAAATGCATTTCTTAATAAGTTATTTTTAGGACCATTAACCGTCCATTTGGAAAAAGTTATATCAGTTTGTATTTGGTGCTATACCAAATTATGGCATAGCCAACAATTCCTAAATATCTTCCGACGGTGGCCCTCAACTGTGACTGCTTTTAGGAACCACCCAGAAACCTTTTAAAAGTAATACAGTTGTGTCTAAATCCTACTCTCAGGAACTCTGATTTCAGTTGGTCTAGGATAGAGTCCAAGGGCTGATATTTTTAAAAAGCACCACAGCTAAGCTAGATCAAGACCACTGGCTATATGTCAGAAACAACGTCTGCTCTCTAGAGTTCAACATCTTAATGAGACACAAAATCTTTATGGGTCTTACACAGAGTAGACATGATGCATGATGGGAGAACATTTCAAACAAGAGCCCATGGCACGTGGAAGAGGAAGGTGTCTGTCTGGAAAGGCTTGGGGACCAGGACATGGGATTTTGTCGAGCCTCGATCTTGAAACTTACCTAAGACTTAAGCATGATGGGAAGACACCCAGGCAGAGGGAAAAAAGAATCATTTGAAACTTTATTAGTAGTAACTATTAGTTAGTAATTATTTAATTTTCCTCCCAGAACTTCTCATATGAATATCTAAGTGTAAATGTCTCCTATGTTATTTCTACCTGCAATCATAATTTTGTAACAGATGATTTTATCACATTGCATATGAAATGGAAATAATCATGTGTTTAGCACGTTTCTAGACGAAACTGTGTTTCCTGCAGCCCAGGGTTAAGGCAGAAAAGGGTGTCTTTCCTTAACTCCCAGTAATGCACTGCAAACAACCTACCATATACAAAAGGGTGAACTGAACCCACCTTATTTAGAAAATGTCAGTTGAAAAGCCTTCTTTAAATTACCCAGCCAATTAGGGAGGAGGGTGATGAAAATTTTTGCCAAGAATATTTCAAATAGGCAAACTACCCTGCCCGAATTCAATTAGTATATTACTAATTCATTTCATTCTGTGATTTTTATTCTACATGATGGTGACATAACTTTCTGTGAAACAAAAACTGAAGTACTCTACAGTCCACCATTTGTCCCTCCCAGACTAGTAGGTATGAAAGTTTGAAGCTGGGCAAGTCAAGCAGAGATGTGTCTGTTTTCTTGAAACATTGCTAACCTTACTCAATTGATTCCAAGGTTGAAGTGTTTCCTTAACAGGCAGCATGAAACTCTTTCAAAGACCATTGGTTGTACTAATTGCAGAGAAATCGTTTGGTTTCCCTAAAGTTCAGTGAGCCAGGACTTGGATATGTTTGTTAGAAAGATGCTAATGTGGTAACCATCACGTGGATAGTTGCTTCTAACTTTGAGGGGTGACAATAGAGTCAGAAAGGAGGGACGCCTAGTACAGAGCTTCAGCCAGGACCAGGTATCCAGAGCATTTTATAATCTTCTTATTAATATTCAATGCATCCCCATTAGAAAAGAGAATTCAAGCTATCCTTACACCCTTTTGTAAAAAATGATATTGAAGTACAGAGTTAAAAAATTTGTTCTATTCAGTTCTAGGAAACAATGAGGGGAAACCCCTTCTTTGCAGATCACCAGGCAGGCTCCTGCCTCCCCTCGGGGTGAACAGATCCTCTGCCCTGTCAGCTGACTCACCCTCACACCCTAGCTAGAGGACACACTGAGTCACAGTTTCATGAGCTTTCATTCACTAGGATTACACTTGTGGAAATTCAGAAATGGGAGTCTAAGAACCGAGCAGGAGAAGGAAAGGAATGTAGGTTAAATTCGAAAGGACACAGTGTATAGCATCCACCATTCAAAAAACCATAAAAGACACAAAGAGAAAGGAGCCTCTGCCCTCAGGGACTACATACCTTTTCCAGGGAGAAGAGAGGAGAGGAGAGGCCTGGCCCACTACCACCCATCACACCCAACACAGTGCTAGGAGACAGACAGCTGCCAGCCGGCCAGGGAACAACCAGGGTGTGCAGGAATGTGGGAAGGCCAAAGGGAAAGATGGTAAATTCTGAAAAGTACAAAGAAACGTGAATCATTTCCGACCTCAAGGGGCTTACAAGTCTACCTGGGCTGTAAGATAGCAGTGCATGATGACATATAATTCAGTATGAGATAAGAAACTCTATGACAAGACGAAGGAAATGATCTCTATGAGCTAAATCAAAGGTTTCCAGGAAATGAGCCTTTAGTTAGGCCTCTAGGGACTTAGATAAATGGCAAGAAAGGGAAGGGAAGCCCAGTCATGGAAAATGGCCTGACCAGGAGTGTATTCTAGGCGAAGAATATAACATCAACATGGCAATAAGCTCATTCATTCACTCAGTATTCCTTGAGAATCTGCTGTGTACAAGCACTGTGCCAGGACCTAACAGCAGGGGCAAAAGCATTCAGGTGGCCCTCATGGACTGCACCTATTTCAGGACTGCTGGAAAATAGAGTTGCACAGAGACAACCTGCCAATAGGTTTAATGGAGACAGTAGTGCAGGGGTCTAGAATGTTCTCAGTAGGAACTGAGAGTTTCTGAGTAAGAGTGACAGATGCAAGCCAGGAAGATGATTCGGGCCATGCTGTTTCTGTGAATTACAGGGGGGAAACGAGTGCAGACCACTTAAAACAAAAAAGCTCCTATGATGGTCCCAGTGTAAGACAACGGTGCTGATCAAGCTGGAGTGACAGCTGTGGAAAGAAAGGCAGTGCCTGGGAAGACATACTCACAGGGTCTGGGAACCAAGAGGAGTCCGGCAGGGAGAAGAACAGACAAGGACGGGACTGTCTCCAGCACGGATGCCTGGGAAAATTCTAAAAGGAAAACCAGTGAGGAGGAAAAGGTAAAGTGTACTTTCTCCAGGCCAGGATTGGGGTGTTCGGGAGGCTGGGCTCACTTCAAAGCGCCTCTCTATTTTCATGCAACTGATATTCCCCATTCTGGATCTTCTTCTCCCTTCTCCCGCCTGAGGCCTGACAAAAGCTGTTCTTGGTCTCTGTGGGAGACTAGTTCAGAGGGATCAGCAGTGGTAGAAAGTGTGGCAACATCAGCAGCCATGGAGGAGACATCTGGGTTGAGAGCTGTCCTAGCATGCCGTAGACAACCACCTCTTCTGTGCCTCTACCTAGGGACAGCTTGATTCCAGAATTGTCTAAGAAAAAATTGTCCCTCAACGCCCTTTCATTTTTGCCTGAGCAGGATGATGAGTTAGTTGCAATGGTTAGTTGCATCCTTGGAAGCTTGGGATAGTTGGCTTTATCCCTGTCCTCAGAAGATGGTATGCTGAGAGCAACCGTCAGACTTCCTCTGGACACATGTTCAGAGCCATGTTACCTCACCTGGACCCCCGTGTTCCTGTGCACTAGTACTCTGCAATCACCTAGAGACCTTGGTTCAAATGCAGACTCAGAATCAGTAGGTCTACAGTGGGCCTGAAGTTCTGCGTTTTTAATAATATCGCAGGATGTCCAAGGTATCAGACCATGAACCCACAACTTGAACATGTATGTGTCCAGAGACAGACAGCTCCTCTCCAAAGCAGACCTTAGATTCAGGTCGCCCAGAATCATATCCCTCCTCTGCCACTTTTCAGATAAGTGAACTTGTACAGGGTACCTAACTCATTTATCGTTTCCTCGTCTATAAACCAGGCAAAATAATAACAGCTACCTCAAAAGGAGGCAAAAATGCTGGACAGTTCAGAGTGGGTCCTCAGTCATTGTTAGTTCCAATAACAGATTCTCTTTTTTTTCAGTGGCGTGGAAGGCTGTTAAATTCACAGAAGCATACCCAACCCCTCAAAGGCTCTCTAGTCTCTGTGGGAATTACTGAGAATGCAAAGCGCAGGACACCCTCAGAAACCGAAAGAGCCGCTGAAAACTCTTTATTGCCTTGTAATCCTGTATAATCACAACCGCTTCCCAAAAATAGCTTTATCCTGTATTTGTCTGAGTGAGTTATAACATTTTAAGATCTATCGCATGATTTCCCAGCTCTGAAATTCCCCCAAACCCCAGCCTGCAGGGGAAAGCAAGCATTTCTTTTATAAGGCAGCCAGCACACCGAGATCTAACCAACCACCTTCACATTTCCCTTTTCCCAAAGCCAGATTCCACCCTGCATTAAGAACTACTGCCCTAGCTCATTATAAAGGTCTCTGATCTAAACTATCTCATTTATACTAAAAGTATAAAAATGCATTTACTACAGGAACCAGAATAGTCTTATACTTGGAATTCATTGTCATAGGTGAAGAAATGAACCTTCGCTCTATTTTCACATTCTGAAAAGCAAACCACAGCTCCATAAATGTGCAGTTTTTGTCTGGCTACATATCCTCATTCTCTTGTACACATTACTCTTTTAACTCCCAAACCTAAAGTATGTGAACATAACTGTCATCAGAAACATCAGGCTCCAGAATAATCTATAGTTGATGTGTACAGGTAGATAAAGAGAGCATATCATTTATTTTTTAAAATTCTCTCCCTTTCTCTCACTTTCTCCATCACTCACTAAGAAAAAAACAAAACACACCTGTTTAGAGGAAGCCACACCTGTCACTAAAGGGCTCGACCTACCTTTCAAGAAAACATTAAGGGCAAACTTTAAGAGCTATTCAAGACCAAAGGAAATGCCAAGACATTAAAAAAAAAAAAAAAGTTCTTCTCGTAATGCAAATGAGGCCGTAGGAATTTGTGAGGAGCAGAATAAACAAAACAATTAAGGCGTTCGCAAGTCTCCTTGGAGACACGCTGGCCTTCCGAGGCTAGCAACGCCAGATCCCACTTGGGCAGGTGAGAGATTAGTCTGCTTCAGGAAAAACAAAGGCAGGAAATTCTTCTCTTTAAAACCAGGACAGATATAAACGTTGTCAGGAAATTTTACGTTCTGAAAATCCATACAGCTGAACAAGGAAAACCTTCTCGTCCTACCTGTTAGTCTGGCAGTGATCTTTCATATCCACAAAAACAACTAACCACTCTTCCCCTAACTCGGGGTCACAGGTCAAAGTGGCCTCGGGTGGCAGAACTCACTAGAACAGGCTGCCACCTCCATGCCAGGCGGGCACCTGATTTGGAGTGGCGCCATTCAAAATTGGGAGCTTTTGAGTAGAAAGGGCCCTGGACAATTTTGTTTCCAATTCTGCCTGTTAAGAGCAGCACCACGCCTTGGGGGGTCAAGTCAGGACTGGTTGTGTGGCCTCAACCTAGGCTCTCAGTTGGAAAGGAGTAAGAGACAGGCTGTAGAAGGCATCCCAGCCCACCCAGCTTCCCTCTGCAGTCACTGCCTCTGAGTGGCAGTGGACCACTGTAATCCTGTTCTATTCAAGGAAAACTCAAAAGGAAGCCCCAGTGCTTTTATGTTAGGGGGCTATTTTTATCTTTGAAAAACATGTCCAGTTTACAATTAGTTGTCACTTGAAACCACTGACTTTCATCCATCACTCATTCATCGAAGGCTGCTGTTGCTTGCCACCAAGTTGAACTGGAAGGTTTTCAGCCCTCCCTGCACGGTTTGGTCTAGTGGGGGAACAGCATGGATCAGTTCAGCAAAGCTGCCAATTCTATCCCATGCCAGACAGTGTGCCGGTGATGGAAATACCAAAACACAAACTACGAGGATGAGCCATGAGCACGACACAGCGTCTCTCCCCTTCAGGAGCTTACAGCCAAGTAGGACAGAACAATAATATAAAAATGCAATGAACTAATATCACTTGAAAACTTCCGATTGGCGGGAGGGACCTAATTTACCTTGCCTGCCTCAACTCTTCCATTCCTTGCCTACAAGCCACTCAACATTCCTCACTCCAAACATTCTAACTGGTGATCATATATATCTTTCCAGATCCCACAGCTTCCTGGGACTGCTCCTCCCTTCTCTCCTCCTGCTCACACTGGAGGCCATTTCTTTTATCTGCAGAGCTTAGAACACCTCCCCCAGCCACCTGGAGCCGGGCATGGAAAACATGCTCCAAAAAGTTCAAAAAGTGCAAATCTGCCAACTTTTTTACTTGATGAGTTCCAGTACAAAGATTTCATGAGGACAGTTTGACATTACCCGTCTTTGGATTACCTCTAAATATCTGAATTCAACCCGTCCTCCGAAACTACATGCAATGCAAAAAGCACGTTGTCCAACCGCTGCAAAATCTCACGTCAATTCTTTCGATTCCTTTTCCCATCTACTCTCTTTGCCTATTTCTTAAATACACTTAAAAACACTTGGGGAGATCGCTGGCAACATATACAACAGATTCTCTTTTCTAGAATGACCTTTCTTCATTGATTTCCTAAACAGTTGTGGGGGGGGGAGGGAGAAGGTGTATACCCTGGTTTCAGCATTTTAGTGGCTTGCTGAGTGAGGACAAGCACCATCCATGCCCACAGACTGCTCTCCAGTACCTTCCACGGATGCACAGCTCAGGTGTCCTTCTCACTGTCTTTATCCCTCCTGTCTCTGTCCTCACTATTCCATCTTTCCAAAGGGTAGGTCAACAAAGAGGGGAGCGACACCCACACGTCATACAACTTCATCATTTCTGTGAAAATCAAAGGCTCAGCGACATTGGAATCACGGGGTGTCTTCACCAATTCGCATCCCCTGTTTCATTCCACTATCTGAGGAGTAACCTAGAGCAGCGGTTTATTGGCGAGTGGACTTTAAGAATGCCCCACTGTATCCCTGGTTCTGCACCCTACTTTTGTCCTGCAAGGTCAAGACCTGGTTTCGAGAATGTACGCTCACACGCGGCAGAAGGAAACACATGCATTTCCCCCCCCCCCAGTAAGTTTTAAAATAGTACTGCATACCCAGTAGAGCAAGTCACAAAACAATGGGGAGGGGGGGATTGGGGGAGAGAGGGAGGTTGGGATGCAAAGCTGATCAAAAGGGCTCTCTACCTGAAAAGTAACTGGTGAGAAAGGGAAGACACAATGTGCATAAACTATCACAAGATCTTTGCAGATAAAGTGTCATGAGATTTTAAATAAGGGATAACTTTCAACTACGAGACTCAAGAAGGTGGCATTGGGTCTAGCCCAAAAGAATTAGACCACTGGGATGGGAAAGGGAAGGGAATTGATTCCAGCCAGACACGAGCGGAGGGTGGAGAACATCCAAGCCTATAAAGGGGAACACCAAGTGGTTGAAGAATTTGATCAGACGATCTAGGTGAAAGACAGAGTAAAAGGTACGTTGAAGCCACACTGCAGAGGTGGAACCCATAGACGTGGCAAGTGGCGGAACGTTGCCATTCACTACATCTTATATTGGAGTATATAAAATATACCTTTGCCAACTGACACTTAAACACAACGGCTGCAAAAACCGGAAGACAGTGATCCAAACAAAAAGGACAATGCCTCGTTGTCTCTGCAGAGCAGACAAAGCTTGACACATTAGCCTGCACATTTGCTTGGAGAGGTGCTAAGCAGGGCTGGCCAGAGGAGGAGAATTAAGTGAGCTTGAGGGAGGGGGAGGAGGGAGCTGCCCTTTGTTTGGTGGCCTTCATTATGTTTCCTTGCTGCTGAGCAGGTGCAAACTATTTTTCCTGCCTTCGCCAGCCCTCCTCCTCATCCCTCCCCAGTCCAGAAGGCCACTTCAAGGAGGGGATGGGCAAAAGGCCTTGTGGATAAAGGAAAAAACATTAGCAGGAGGATGTGGTTGGGGTGTGGGTGACAGAAAGAGCTGGAAGCAAGAAGCCATCCCAGTTTTTCTACACCCCAAGCCCTCGTCCTGGGTAATAGAAACAAAGCACAGAAGTCTGCTCCAGAGTCCAGTAATTGAAGCCTAGCAAGTCCCTCTGTGCGCCCTCAATTAGTAAATATTAATTTTCTAATTAACATCAATGGATCCTCACCAGGGAAATAATGGGCTTTCAATTTACTTACATAAAGTCAAAACTTTGTGCCCCAGATTTATGTTTGAAGTCTGCGTTGGACACATTTCTCTCTGTGACCACAGGAGAATATAAAAACCTAAATCCAGGACCAATGCTGTGACTCTATTTTTATGCTTTATTATTATTCTGAAAAATCAAGTCAGCAAATGATACCTACCATTGCCTCACACTGATGTGTCTTATTAGCTTAGCATCTGACAATCACACAAAAAATTATTTTAACTCACCACTTTCAACCTCCCTTCTCTCTACTGCTTGATTATGTTTGATTTTTCAAACATTTCCAGTAAAGCAGGTTTGGGACCAGGATTCCCAGACTGTAGGTCAAGAGACTTGTATTCTGGGGACAATTCTGCTATTAACTTGCCAGGTAATCTAAGGATCTAGGTCAGGATGCTTAAATTCTCTGGACCTTGGAGGTCATTTGGGAGGCTCTAGGAGGCGACACTTTGGGATTTATAAATCTTCTTCCCAGGGGAAAAAAAATATACATGAATGGACATGGACACAAAACAATTTCCTAGACCCTCCCCCCCCCCAAGTGGTCTCTAGGGTATTTCTCATTTTGACATTCTACATTTAAAGGTGCCTGATCATTGAAAGAAACAAGTATTATTTTTACAGCCATTACCATGATACAGGTACATAGGAAGGGGGAGTGAAGATACTAACACTGATGAACTCACTCCAGCAATCATAGCTAAAGGCAGTGCCTGAGTAGAGCTAGGACTATAGAGTGAGGGAGTCCCGCTGTCCTGCACAGTAAAACTGTGAATGCCAAGATCTCACTGCCAGATCCTCCTGTGGACCACACGGGGCCAAGCTTGAAGAAGTCCCCTCAGTGGCTGGCTACAAAGCCTCTCTCATTAAAAGCTTGGCGCAGTGGCTCAAGCCTGTAATTCTAACACGCTGGGAGGCCAAGGTGGGAGGATCACTTGAACTCAGGAGGTCAAGACCAGTCTGAGCAAGAGTGAGACATGTCTCTAATAAAAATAGAAAAATATTAGCCAGGTGTGGTGGTGTGTGCCCATAGTCCCAGCTACTCAGGAGGCTGAGGCCAGAGGATGGGTTGAGCCCAAGAGTTTGAGGTTGCAGTGTGCTATGATCACATCACTGCACTCTAGCTGGGGTGACAGAGCAAGACTCTAATAATAATAATAATAATAAGCCAAAGGAACACTACTTGCTTTGGGTTCTCTAAGACATACCTCTTCTTCCAGTCCAAAGAATATTTAGTGTCAAGTTTTATTTTATGTAAAAGCCAATATAATATGGCAATATTTATGGGTGAAATGCTATGTCTAGGATTTGCTTCAAAATAAACCAGAGAAAGATGAGAACAGAAAAAAGATTGGCCATGGGTTGTCAATTGTTGAACTTGGGGGATTATTTTTCTCTCACTTGTATAGTTTTAAATTTTCCACAGAGAGAAAGAGAGTCAAAGTGAAAGATCTCTAGGTTAGCAGATTTTTCGAGTCCTGTGCACAAAGCTAAATGAACCCTACTCAATCCACATCTTGTTGAGGAGCTCCCAGATAGCAAAATCTGTGGCTCACAGAATATGGAATTGACACAGGGTTATTTTGAGAACCATCCTCCAGTCCAAAAGACATGACTTTCAACCAAGGAAAGAAAGTATTTTTGTCTGTGCAAGGAAATGTCTTTCCCCACATGGAGAGCTCAGAGCTGGCTGAAGAGGCAAAATTAGGCAGCCCGAAGTATCGTCCCCACCTTGGAAGGGAGGAGTTTCATCTTTCCGTCCAACAGGCCACCTAGCCCAGTCTGGTTTGGCATGATTCATTGCTCTCGCTCTTTGGACTTAATGTAAAATGTTTGCTATTTTTACAGAGCTCCCTTTAACAGATAGAAAATGACTTTTCTTGTTTTTAGCTTCTGCTTTTGCCTTTTTTTCCCCAACAGAATATAGCAATTTTAGAATCAGACTGAGTTTTCATCAATACAAAAAAAACTGCAGCTCCAATTCCTCGTGTCTTGGGAAAGCAGCAGGGGATATATCAGGAGCAATACTGGCTTCTCTGTCACCCACAGGGGTTCAGAGGATCAGCCAGAAAAAACCGAGGCTGCCACTGAATGTATTCCTGCCTCAATGTATTCACCCAAAGAAGGAATGCTGAGAGAGAACAGGTTGAGTTTGGGGAACTGTACCTAAGCCCTTGGGTAGTCATTTTCTACACTGACTCTGGATTTGGCCATATGACTTGCTTTGGCCAGTGGGGACAAGAGCAAGCATGACACAAACAGAGGCTGAGCAAATGCCTGTGCATCAGAGCTTGCACAAGCTCACTGTTCTTGGGAACAATGTGGTGTGACCACTACTATGAAAACAAGCCAGTGCTAGCCTGGTATGACAAGAGATATGTGGCCAAGTCATCTCCATTGCCCCACCTGAAACTGGGCCAACTACCAGGCATGTGAGTGAGGTCATCCTAGATCATCCATTCCCAGCCAAGCCACTAGCTGACCACAGGGATGGGATTAACCCACCAAGACTGCCCAGCCAATGCACAAAATCTTGAGAAATAATAAATGTTTATTATTTAAGCCACCAAGTTTGGGGTGATTTGTTGCACCAAAAGCTAACAAACACAATAGAGCAAGAAAAGGCGACTAACAGAGGCTAAGATAGGTTGAACTTCAGAGGACATATCTCCTAAAGGCTCTTTAAATGACAGTCAGTAAGGTTTACTACTGATTGGAGTTTATGTCAACAGTCATTAAAATATTCTGACATAGATACAGAATTGACTACACTCTCTAATAGTCATTTCAAGACAGTGTTTGCTACAACTCTTGGAATGCTAGTGTATGGGCTTCAGGGGTTTATGAACCTCCTAAAATTACATGAAGAATTGCGTGTGTTTATATGCATTTTCTCTTTTTAACTGAAAAAAGATATTTAGAAAAACAGAATAACAAAGAAATATCTATATATACACTGCCTAGAATTAATGATACTATTTTATCATATTTGTTTTGGATTTCTTTTTTATACATAAAACAAATATGACATTACTGATAGGGTTGATATTAGTCTGACTCAGTCATCTCCCTTTCCTCCTCCCCCATTCAGTAGTTTGAATTTGGTATATATCTTTCTAGTCTGTGAATTTATATTTTAAAATAATATATACATAAATATATGTACACATATATAAATGTATAGATTGCAAAATAATATATTAACATATAGTCTTGTGTTTTTGAGATTATTTTTCTAGAAGACAGGGTCTCACTCTGTTACCCAGGGTGGAGTGCAGGGGTGTCATCATAGCTCACAGCAGCCTCAAACTCCTGGGCTAAAGCGATCCTCCTGCCTCAGCATCTCAAGTAGCTGGGACTACAGGTGTGCACCACTATGCCCAGCTAACTTTTTTATTTTTTGTAGAGACAGGGTCTCACTCTTGCTCAGGCTGGTCTCAAACTCCTGGTCTCAAGCAATCCTGCCTCAGCCTCCCAAGTAGCTGGGACTATAGGTGTACAACACCATGCCTGGCTAATTTTTCTTAGTTTTTGTATAGAGACAGGGTCCTTGCTATATTGCCCAGGCTGGTGTCAAACTCCTTGCCTCAAGTGATCCTCCTGCCTCTGCTTCCCAAAGCGCTGGGATTACAGGCATGAGCCACTGTGCCCAGCCTGAAGTTTTTCCTAAATGGTTTCATATATGCATCTTTCTACAGTTTGCTTCTTCACCAAACACTACCTTTGTGAGACCCAACCATATTGATACCATATTCTCATATAACATGTAAGCCACATGTATTTATTTATTAATGGACACTTAAATTGTTTCTGTTTTGTTTTTTGGGGTTTTTGTTTGTTTGTTTGTTTTTGGTGCTATTACAAACACTGTTGGGGGGACCAGGCGCAGTGGCTCACACCTATAATCCTAGCACTCTGGGAGGCTAAGGGGAGCAGATCACTTCAAAGCCAGGAGTTCAAAACCAGCCTGAGCAAGAGCGAGACCCGGTCTCTACGAAAAATAAAAAGAAATTGGCCAACTAAAAATATAGAAAAAATTAGCCGGGCATGGTGGCACATGCCTGTAGTCCCAGCTACTCGGGAGGCTGAGGCAGGAGGATCCCGTGAGCCCAGGAGTTTGAGATTGCTGTGAGCTAGGCTGATGTCACAGCACTCTAGCCCGGAGCAACAGAGTGAGACTGTGTCTCAAAAAAAAAAAAAAAAAAAAATCACTGTTGGGCAACAGATCAGTTGCTTCTAACACACTCTCAGAGGACCTCAGAACACCACCCCCCATCCAAATATTAGGGATCTTTGTTTGATAATCTGATGGAGAATTGCCATAATTTGGCAGATACATTTCTGCATTAGAGCATTCCCAAGCCTTCAATGAGGCTGTCCTTACACTCTTAAAATCATTTACTGTATTCAAATCCAAAATTTCCTGTAACAAAGGTCTGCATCTACCTAGGACACTAAAAACAGCCTTATTTTTTTCATTGAAAATACCTTAAAATCAGATAATGTTGCTGTCCAAAACATTCTATTACTAAGCATTGTTATCCTAAATTGCTGTCAACATCAGATGCTGCTCACACCAAAGAAATTACTAAGACTGACAATATGATATCCTAATTTTTTTGTTGTTATTTTCTGTAATGTTTATAAGAATTAAACAGCTAGATCTTTGGTGGTTATCTCATTTCCCTTATTTTCTATCTTCTTTTAAAACTTAATTTGGATTAGAGAGCTTTCTAATATGATTTTCTTTTACTTTTTTTTTTTTTTTTTTTGAGACAGAGTCTCGCTTTGTTGTCCAGGCTAGAGTGAGTGCCGTGGTGTCAGCCTAGCTCACAGCAACCTCAAACTCCTGGGCTCAAGCGATCCTCCTGCCTCAGCCTCCCGAGTAGCTGGGACTACAGGCATGCGCCACCATGCCCGGCTAATTTTTTTTTTTATATATATATCAGTTGGCCAATTAATTTCTTTCTATTTATAGTAGAGACGGGGTCTCGCTCTTGCTCAGGCTGGTTTTGAACTCCTGACCTTGAGCAATCCGCCCGCCTCGGCCTCCCAAGAGCTAGGATTACAGGCGTGAGCCACAGCGCCCGGCCGATTTTCTTTTACTTTTATGCTTGCTCCCAGTATGACAATCTAGTCTGTACTGCAAAGTCCCAAAACAAGGAAATTAAAACCCAGATCCTTACTACTCATAACAGACCATGTTCTTAAGTCTAAATTACCCCACCCTAGTATTACTGGGTAAAATCAACCAAAATAGGTGATGTTTTTTTATCCATCTTGCCTTCCCTCAGGAGTATGTGAAATGGTGAAATGTTATACAGATACTTGAACTCAGAATTGTCAAATTTAGAAATAATCTATTCAATTGCTTTTCAAAGAGCATGGATTTAGCAGATCTGGTTAGTTACATACAAATTGTGTGGCTCTGAATTCCCTTCCCCTCACTATACTTTGATTTTCTTACCTGCGAAATAACAACAAAAATCATCATCGGTGCTAGAATGAAATAATGAAATCGTGCATATAGAAGCCCTTTGTTATTTCTCCATTAGACAGTGAGCTTCTCATAAGCAGAGGCAGTACTTAATTCATCTTTGATTTCCCAGCAGTTGGCAATGTATTTGGTAAGGATTCCTATGTACCAAGCATGTATGCTAACCTCCTTTGCAACGGCTGTGTCTCCTCCCCTTTGGAGTTCAAAGTTCTCCATCTCCAACTACTCCACTTCTTTGGTAGGATCACTCATACTTGTCAAGTTGGACTCAGAGCCCTGGGCACTCACTCACTAACATCACACCAACACCAGATTTCTGGGAGAACACCAACAGCAGGCAACTTTGGGCTAGAACCTGGGAGTTGGAAGTGTGTACCCTAAGTGTGTCCTGTTCCAGCTCTACACCAAAGAGGGGCTCCTCATCTCAGGAGCCACGTAAGTCTAAGCTGCCCATTACTGGTGATGATAGCAGTTCTAGTGGATACAAGGAGGAACTCTTCCTTGTACACACTTCTGGAGGAGGTCTCCACACAGTTAGGACTCAGTTGGGTAATCAGGCTACATGGGATCATTAACATTATACTTGGCCAGGTGTGGTGGCTCATGCCTGTAATCCTAGCACTGTGGGAGGCCAAGGCAGGAGGATAGCTTGAGCTCAGGAATGCGAGACTAGCCTGAGCAAGAGTGAGAGCCATTTCTACTAAAAATAGAAAAATTAGCCAGGTGTCATGGTATGAGCCTGTAGTCTCAGCTACTCAGGAGGCTGAGGCAGGAGGATCGCTGGAGCCCAGGAGTTTGAGGTTGCAGTGAGCTATGATCACACCATTGCACTTTAGCCCAGGCAACAGAGTGAGACTCTGTCTTAAAAAAAAATTATATATATATATATATATATATTATACTGCCACCAAAATATAATAAATATGCTTACCAAAGAAAAGGATTTATAAAAACAAGTGGAAAAATAATTACAACTACATAAAAACAATGTGTGTTTGAGTAGATTGGAAGGAAACCTAAAGACATAAAACTAATTACTGTGTTCGGGTATAGTAGTACTATGGATGAATTCTTCTAAATTTATATCTTATAATCTCTTAAAGTTGACATAGTAATAAAGCAAAAATAAATGACCTTCCATCTCTAAGCAGGCTTTCTTGAAGGGTTCCAGAAAGAAAACTACCTGGGCACGTCTAGACTCTCAAGGAAATAGACTCTAATCCACCACCATTTGGTGGGAAGAACCTTATTGGACTGGGATCAGAACACTTGGATTCTGGCGCCAGCTCGGCCAAAAACTAGTTATGAGACTTCAGATGTTGTTCAACCTCTCTAGACCTCTCTGTGGAGTCAAGCAAAAAGACTCAGGATGGAATTCCTAAGCTCTCTTCTGGCCTTTCTACAATGTAGCATATGTTTCACTTTCTACAAGGTAGCAAATGATTATAAAGTGCTATGAAAAAATTTTTAACAAGCACATCAGAATTCAAAAGACCCAGTAGAGTATGGCCGCCTTCAGTGCAGTTCTTATACTTATTCCTGGAAAGAGGGACCTATTCTTTGGCCATGACAGCTTGCTCTATATGATATTACATATCTTCAGCAGGACTAATTTTTCCTCCTTTGAGACAGAAAGTGAGTTCTGGAAGCAGCTGAGAAGGACCTGGTGCAAAGTCTGGTGAGTAAGATGGGTGATCAGGCTGGGTGGTAACATTTTAGGTCATAAAGGAAGTGACAAAATAGATTTTCTTATGTAGCTCAAAAATGACTATTCAAAAGTGCTTTCAACAATGGCAATGACCTTCTCATGGTGGCAACTCAAAAGGGGGCCAACTGTACTCACGGGTACACTTTAAGTTCTATGAAGCCAGGCACGGTGGCTCACGCCTGTATTCCTTGCACTTTGGGAGGCTGAAGCAGGAGAATCACTTGAGGCCAGGAGTTTGAGACCAGCCTGGGCAACAAACAGAAACCCTAGCCCTACAAAAAAATTTAAAATTAGCTATGTGTGCTTGTGCACACCTGTAGTCCCAGCTACTCAGGAGCCTGAGGTAGGAGGATTGCTTGAGCCCAGGAGTTTGAGGTTACAGTGATCTATGAAGACATCACTGCACTCTAGCCCAGGCAACAGCCCTGTCTCAAAAAAAAAAAAGTTCTATGGCTTGTCAAAGTCAATGTCATTATTTTAGGGATGGCTCTTATAGTTCTATTCTCTCAAGTGTGACTGTCATAAAGATACACACAAAAAAATACTTTGCTAGGATACCCAAAAACCTTTTGTGTCTGCCAAAATAAATTTTGAAGTTGAAATTCAAAACATAATTTGTTTACCATTATTACAGAATGTGCTCATAAGGCTGAGATGTTTATTTTTAATACCTTTGGCATTTAACCTTTAACCCCTTATTTGCTCTGTAAATAGCAAGTCAGCAAGGTAAAAAAAAATATATATATATATATCTCAACATTGAGAAACTTATTTTAATCACAGATTGGTAAAAACACAAGTTGCTGCCTGTTTGCAAAAAAAACAAAGTAGATGACTCAAACTTGTAAAAAACATCACTGTTCATAATTCCTATATATCCCACCATAAAGCTTATAATATCCTGCACCTGCATAGAGGTTTTAAAATATTTCTGCTTATTGAAGCTGATGAAAACAGCTTTCACAAGTTCCTACCAAGGAATGAGGCCTTGTCCCCGTCTCATCAGGAAATGCAAAGCACTGCATGTTCTGTCTTTCATTCAGTCTCGCAGGAGCTGGTGTCTTGCCAGTAACAGGTACAGGAGCAAAATGTTGTAATAATATTACAAGTCATCAAAATTCTCACTGCTGCTCGTCATCTAGACCCTAAGGAGATCTCCTGAAACAGACCTCATATTCATGAAATTCAACTGAGAAAGGAGTAATAAAAGGAGTCCATCAGGAGGGAGTTGAAGAGTAAGAAAGAGAAGTTCAATTTGCATCCTCACCACTCATGGAGCCATCCCACACTGGTGTTTCGAGCTCCAAATAGTAGCAGCTGGATGTAGATTTTCCCTGTTTTAGTAGCTTAGACATTCCGTGGGCTAGAAATACAACGCAACTCTTTCTCTTTAGGGGGACCCAGTGGGAAGGTGTGGGTGTGTCACTAAAAATCTAATGCCGTGGCTGGGTATGTGGCTAAGGTGTAGACGGGCCTGCTGCTGAGTGAATGGGAGGAAGCACTGTGGTTCCCAGAAGGGACACCACGTTAAAATTTACCCAGCGGCTGCAAACAGCTGACCTGCAGGTGTGTGTGTTTGGCCTCTCACCGACGATCAAAACACTTATAAAAATTGGCAGATACGGCACAAAAATCTGGATTTCTAGCTTCTCTTGAAAAACGAGACAATTTGGTAATATGATGATGTAAACATGGCCTAGGGTCAAGTAATGGTGTCTCTTTAGAGGAGGCATGCATTCCACATGCACTCTCCAGAGGCAGGCCTCCCCCCACAAAATCCTATCCTTCCAGTTTGCAACCACTGATAAAGCCATAGCCCCTGGCAAGACAGTGGAGAAGGCAACTTTCAGCTCCCGCAGCTGTCTGCTTTCTGCCCTTCTCCATCTCCCTGCTTCTGCATCCACTGACCCACTGGGTTCCTCTCCAAAGAGAAGGCCTGGACCGGCCAAATATTAACATTCCCCACTAGGATGGCCCACCCACACTTGCCCCTACATAATGTCCTGGACACTAGATCTTTCCCTAAACCTTTGCCTGCATCGAAACTTTTTTGTGCTTTATCCCATTCCTTTCCAGTTTTGTTTTTGCCGTATTGTGTTGTTTGGGCCAGATTACTAGCGATCTGATAAACTAATCAGTGGAAATGAACAAGGTTACCTTCCCAGAAAACATATTTGAAATGGATTCCAGTCTTTCTAAATATAAGCCATGCCTCCACCCAAAGGAACTTAATCGACCTTATAGTGAGCTATCCATCAGGTTTCTAGGTTCATCAGTCTATTCCTGTATATTTTTATATGTCATATCTACAATTTACTCACAAGTAAGAAGCAAGTAAGAAAAAGGAAACATATCTTGAACATTTTCTGAGGTGATGGCCAATTTGGATTTGCCCAAATATTAATATTTCTGCATATTTAATTCACAGAAGCCCCATGAATCCCAATTTCTGGGCCCAAAGTATATAGCAGATCTATAGGGCATGGGTTTCAGTACATCAGACAGTCCAAAGTGGTCATGGCCTCCAAAGCAGAACTTCCCCTTCAGATGATGATAAGGCCAGATTCTACGAAGGAAACCTTACATGTCAACGAAGATTTTTATACTCTCCCAAACAACATACCCTAAATTATTTTTTTCACTTCTTTGAGTCTCCCAAGGAAAAAGACGCAAATAACTATTGCCTGGTAGTGATCTCAGTTTTCCCAAGATGGAGAAGTGTCCCAGAGTGAGTTTTCAGGAGGAAGATATGAGTTGAACTACAAACTCTACATTGTGCCCATGAGTCAGAAAATAGCAACCTACCTTTATGAGTCACAACTGAATGAGTCTTGGCTGTACCTTGGATAAAGATGGAAAACCTTCCTAACATGCTACAAGACTTCACACATGCACAGAAGTCCACAGCACAGGTACTCTCCCTATACCCTGGCCAAGGGCCCACTGATGAATTATATTCTCCGTGCTAATTCGCAGCCACACCCACTGAAGGTAATGTCCCTTCCCTTCCTGTTCTAGACAGCTAAGGGCAGGCCTAGACAGATGTGGAACACAACATGAAGCCTCACTTGGTTTGACAGAGTCTTATATAAACATTAAATACTATAACGTGGGTTTCTGATTATTTAAGATGCTGATGGTCTGTTCTAAGGCAACATCACGCATCTAACGAATAGATATAACTTTCCAAGTCAGGAAAGAAATGATTCATTTAATTTTGGCCAAATTACTCTGGATCCAGTAGATCTCTGAATGGCACACCTTCTATTTCAGGACAGGCAGCTGTTTCAACTTTTCTGTCCCCAAACTGTGGCCTTAGCAACCATATCTGATGCACACATAGTCACCTGACGGCACACAACCTGCCCATCTGTTCTGATGGCAGGGAGCCCATCGACAGGTAAGTCAACCCTGTCTTGGGACAGACCAACTCTGGAAGTGACTCTTCCTTAGAACACGCCTCCTGTGCGTCCACCTGACCAACCATTTCATCTGCAACCGGGCCAAACTGATGGTGGAGTTTCCCAGGTCTCCAAAAAAGGCATCCTAGACTGTTTTTTATCCTGCTCAGCATGAAAGATGAATTTAACTGAGAGGAAGTTAATTTTCTCGAGACACCATTCAAGTATCTAAATCCTATAAGCTTCTTTAAGCTCTTGACATAAACACATTGATTTTTTTCGGTTTTTTTTTTTTTTTTTTTTTTTTTTTAGAAATATTGAACCATGGAAAATAATTACAGCAGTTCTAAAGCACTAGGGCTATCTCATTGCTAAAATTCAGGTGGCCAGAAGCCGGGTGAAATACCTTCACCCAAACCCATGCTCAAGGTGAACGGTTCTCAGTAGGGGTTCCAAAAATAATGTGGGGTGGACTTCTTAAACCTCAAAACTGGAAAAGGGAATTTTTTTAATAGATAAAGTATTCTCTTAAGGACAAAGGTGACTTAATTTTGGACTATGTGAAAAGAAAGAGCTTTGGCCGAGGATGCCTTCAAAGGTTTTTTGTTGTTTGTGTTTAATCATTCTTTTGAATAAACAGCACCCGGTCAAAGGCTGCTTCTGAGCTTTGTAGGTTGGTTACGATGAGCTTTAGCTTTAGTCCTTTAGCTTTAGTCCTTCGGGCTGGTCATGCGGGATATATAGATTTGTAGATTAGCGCTGTGAGGGTTATCATTTTGACATAGCTTCACTTTCACATTCATTAAAAACAAAACAAAACAAACAAACAAAAAAACCAGAAGAGAACTACTTCATCCACCTAAGCAGGATTATTTGCAAAGAAGCAAGTGTGGAAACTATGAAGACTTGCAGTAGAACTTCTTTTTTTTTTTATTTTTTTCTGATGGACTGCCAACCTTTTCAAAAATAGAATCCATGCTTTTGTGCCTCGGAAAGAAAAGTACACCCCACCAAAGCCCAGGGGAAGTGGCTAAGGTTATAGGCAGGGGGGAGGAGTGGAGCAGGGCTGGGCAGTTGGGGTTGCAGAAAAGTCACAAAAAAGTCAAGAGAGAGAGGCAGCCGCTTCCATATCTTTCCAAAGTGCCAAAAGGAAAAAGAGCAAAAAAACGTGACACCCGTGAGGACGCCCTGCCGTGCGAGCTGTCCACTGCACACGCGACGGGTCCCTGTCACCTCGCGCCGGGGAAGCGGCGGGCCCTCCCCGGGAGGTGTTTACGCGGCCTCTCCGGCGCGGGGACCCCGCGGGCCGGCGCCCCTGGCGGGTCCAGGCCGGCTGGGCTCCCGGCTGCGCCCGGCTCGCTTTCGCTCCCAGCGGCCGGGCCACCGCCAGGTGCTCGCGCTACCTGGCGCCCCCGCCGGCCTTTGTGCGGCCCGCGCCGCCCCGCGCCAGGCCCGGCCGGGGCCGCCCCCGCCAGCGCGCGGGTGCCAGGCGGGACAGCTGCGGGCGCCCGGGCGGGACCAGCCCGCGAGGGTGCCCGCGGGCCGGGAGGGGCGGCGGACGTCCCGGCCGGCCGGGACCCGAGGGGCGCGGGCGGCTGCCCCCGCCGCCCCCAGCTGGAAGAAAGGGAGCCCCTCCGACGCCGCGCCCCCGAAAACAGATGTGCCCACACCCTGGCTTCCGACAGCTGGCAGCCATAGCAACCCGGCCACAAAAAGTTTCGCGACGACGCAGAAAGCGACTTTGAAGAAAGTTTTCCTTGGCCCCGCGTCCCTCTCCCCAGGCCCGGTCCACGGGCGGCAGGAGGAAACCGGAGCCCGCGACGTGCCTGCTCCCGCGTCCACCTTCTCCAGCCCCGGCCTGGGCAGCGCGCCCAAGGTGGGTGCCCCGCGCCCGCGCTTCCTGCCCCATCCCTGGGTCGGGCGTCCCGGGACGCCGCGCGCAGCCAACTCACCATGGTGACTCGCGCCGCGGTCGCGCCTCCGCCCGCTCCGCCGCCGGGGAGCTGGGGCAGGAACGCAGCCTCCTGGGCGAACTTCAAAAGTTGGTTCCTCTCGCCAAAAGCGGGCTCCCGACACCCAAGCACTCACAGGAGCCAATGGGAACCCAGGGGGCACTCCATCCAGGCGGGATCGGCGGCGCTAGGTGAGGGCGAGACGGGGGCCACTCAGCAGGCGGGGCGCATGCTGCGGAGGGCAGGGGTCCACTCGGACCCCGCGCTCGGCGCTGCCCGGGTGCGTCCGACGCGCTCGGCGCTGCTTGCCCGGCTCCCCTGCCTCGCTCCTCTTTCTTCGGCCACTTAATCCGTGCTCCTCTGGCTGAGCCTCGGCTCGGACCGGGCAATCTGTCCATAAATGGAGAATTCAGCTCAGGCCTGACCAATCAGGGTTTGTTTTCGCAGCGTCACTCCTCAGGGAAACCGTGGTAGCCAACAAGCTTGGAGCAGCTGGAGTTTCCAAAGACCTCTGGATCCTGTAGTCCTGCCGCCCGCCAGCCTCCACCGATCGCCGCGGTCCCAGCCCGCGCCTGGTGGCAGGACCCGACCTGTTAGGGAGAAAGCCCTCCGTGAAGCAGAAGCAAACCTTTCACTTTTTTTTTTTTTTTTTTTTAAACACAAAGTTAGAGTCGACTTAGCCCCCAAGCAGAAGTGGCATGATTTTCCCAGAACTTTTTTTTTTTTTTTTTTTGGAAGAAGGAAATATTTTATCAGCATAAAAGATCAGAGTCGTGGCAGCAGCCCAAAGGAAATCCTTTTTCATTCCTACGTCTGGATTGTGAGGAAAGTCAAAAATATCATTTCCCTCACCCCTCCTTTTACCTGAATTTCCTTGGAAAACAAAGGCAGGCTCCTGGCTTCGTTTTCTTTTCTTTTTTGGAGGTTGTGATGGCAGGAAAAGTTGCACGTGCAAGTGAGCAGAGGGAAGGGGAGAGAGAGCTGGAAACACCACCCAACCCCCGTCAATGCGGACCTGTTGAAAACAATCAGAAGCACAGTCAGAACTGTGAAAAATGCATTATTCCAGAGCATGGAGTTTTGGTTAATCAGGTGCGCACTGGGCAGAAGGAAAAGCAGAATACTGAAATAAAAGCAGGGAGTCTGACCTTACTTTGAGGGGCTGCGGAAGTAACCTTGGTGGTTCACAACAGGCTGCCCCATCTGGGATCTGTGGAAGATAAAATTTGAAAACTTCCAGGCATAGAAAAGCTATGAAGCATCATGATACTATGATTTATGTCATGAAATTCCGTTGTAGCTCTTCACTTGAATGTAGGATCAGAGAGTTGGGACAGGTGTTAAAAATAGTCTTGTTCAAAAAGGGAAGTAGGGAAATGTGGTATGTCCATACAATGGAATACCATTCAACCATGAAAAGGAGTTCGGTGCCAATACATGCTGCAACATGGATGGAACTTGACAACATGGGAAGTTCAACAAGCCAGGCAGAAACGACCACATATTATATTATTCTGTTTATATAAAAATTGAAAATAGAGAAATCTATAGAGACAGAAAGTCTATAGATTAGTGGTTTGCCAGGGGCTTGGGAGGACGGGTGGATGGAAGTAATTGCTAATTGGTATTCGTTTTCTTATTGCTGTAATGGAAGTTTTCTGGAATTTAGACAGTGGTGACGATTGTACAACTTTGTGAATGTACCAAAAACCACTGGATTGTATATTTTAAAAGGGTGACTGTTATAGTATGTGAATTATATCACATGTTAAAAAATGGAAGAAGATCACATTGTCCAGATTCTTGTAATAATAATCCACGTAGTTGGACAACAGTATAACTGAATGCCTATCATAAGGTAGACACGGCTTGACACTTGAGATGCAACTGGTCCTCACCCTTGCTGGGCTTACAGTTTTACAAGGGAAGATACAAGGGATGATAAGTTTAAAAACAGTAAATACTTACAGGAAAGAAACATGATGAGAAGTGACAGTAGTTTTGTGCGAGGAACTGCCATATTTGGACCTGTAATTCAGGTTAGGAAATTTATCAGGCAGCAGTGTGTAGTCTGAACTGGAAAGTAAACAGTATGGCATCTGCACCAGGCATTGCCTGGGTACATACAGATGTGACACATTAACTTCTCAGGTAAGTCTGACTCCATAGCTGATAAGGAGCATATCAGCTTCAAAATGCTATTGGTTATTTTAGGACTAATGAACAGAGGTTGCCAAAAGGGAAACTTGGTTTTATTAGCACCACAAGAACACTTAAGTTGGAAATGACACCTAAGCCACCAACTCATCCATGGCCCACCCTGATTAGCAGTCAGATTGATATGGCTTCAAGATATACAGTCAAAGACATAGTTGTTTTCCCAAGTTTAACCCAGGGATGCAATGAAACACTGAAAATCTCTTAATAATCCATTGACAATCTATCAGTCTTCGATTTTTCAATAACGACCTTGAGACTATTTGACCGTTGTATCATCATTTTAGAGTTTTTAAAAAAATCATTTAAAAAAATGTTTACTTTTATTTGCCCTAATCTCTTTCTGATTTCAAGAGGTAGTCCCAACTCTAGTAGGTGGGACACGGATGAACATGTATGCTTTTGTTCATTTTTCATGACTTTATAATATAATTTTTTCCAGATTGAAATACATAATATATATTTAAATTTTTATGTCTAAGCAGTGCTTAGATCATGAGATCTGGTGGTACATAAACCTGAATTTGAAGTCTGCCTTTTCCACTTTAACTAGCTGTGAGATCTTAATTTCCCTGCGCTTCAGTTCCCTTATCTATAAAACAGATTGAGGTGAGTATAAAATGAAATATGTGTAAAGATGGTCAACAAATGTGGATTTCTTTTTCCCTTCACCCATCGTCCCTTGTGTTCTAGGTCAGGGACTCAGACCTGGGCCCCTGGGTGAGATCAGATGAACCGTGGCCCCTGATTTGCATGCCAAGTGTGGTGGCTGTTTGCATGTGCCCCTTTCTTCAGTGAGAGTTAAGAGCTTTTATCAAATTTTCAAAGATGCCATAATGGCCAAAATGTTAGGAGCCACAACTCTTGATCGTGTTGGTTATGCCTCCCTGGGTCTTTGTCTCCGTTGTGCTTTTCTTGAGGCATGTAGGTAAGAATTGAGGCTGATGCTTTAAGGGCAGAGGCTCAGCTTGGATTCTCAAAACAGAACCCACTAATTCACATTTTGAGTATAGAATGTAATGTGTGATCATGTGATACAGCCTATAATTTCATGAAGAATGCCTTCCAGCCCTCCCCACTCTGTCCCCACCTTAGGGAGGTACATTGTCCCGTTTTTGACTAAGGTAACCTTATGTCCTTACGTCCTGGTATACCTGGGAGAGTCCTGGTTTATGCCTTTATCCCATTGAACTTATTAGTTATACCCCTCTTTGATTTTCAAAAAGGCCTAGTTTGAATGATAAATACATGGTTACCCTAGATTTTTGGCCAGATAACATTTTCAAAAATCCTCACCTTGTGAAATGAATGTTTTTCTGATTTTCCTGATTTTCGTTTATTTTTCAGAGGACTCAGTAATATATTACCAAACATGTATTCTTATGCAAGGTCATGGTAGAAATGAAGTGGAAGCTACTGTTAAAAACTGTAAAACTCATTCTAGACACATGATGGAGCTAGTCAGATGAGACTTTGTATGTACCTTGGCAGGCATGGTTAACTGCATTTTATCTAGAGCTGAATGAAGGGGAACAAAGGAATAAATGAAGATAGATATAAAGCACAAAGTATAATTTCCCTTATAAATCTATCAGTGAAGAAAAAACCCACACCACTTATATTAATACATTTGAAAAACAGTCAGCAAGAAAATAATATCAAGAAATAAACCTAGGCCTCCTGTTACCACAGTGGCGAATGTATCTTGCTCTTGCTCTTTAAACCTATCTTGCCCTTCCTCAATGAACTTCGTTTCATGCCAAAAAAAAAAAAGAAAGAAAGAAAGAAAGAAAGAAAGAAAGAAAGAAAGAAAGAAAGAAAGAAAGAAAGAAAACTAGTTTTCATGTCAATACCATAAAAAAATTCAGAATGTATTCACAACAACAAAAAGTTACAGAAAATTTGGTTTTTCTTTTTCAGACAGTCTCACTCTGTCACCCCGGCTAGAGTACAGTGGTGTCATCATAGCTTACTGCAACCTCAAACTCCCGGGCTCGAGAGATCCTCCTGCATCAGCTTCCTGAGTAGCGGGGACTAGAGACGAATGCCACCACGCCTGGCTGATTTTTTTCTATTTTTAGTAGAGACCGGTCTCTCTCTTGCTCAGGCTGGTCTTGAACTCCTGACCTCAAGCCATCCTCCCACTCAGCCTCCCACAGTGCTAGGATTACAGGCCTGAGCCACTGTGCCCAGCCAAGAAAATTTGTTAATGGGAAAATTCAGCCAGAAGCCTTTTAACAAGACACTAATGAAAGAGAAATTTATGTCACATCAATGTGAAATGTCCTGTATAATCACTGTTTCTACCATAACGGGCATCATCTATTAGGTTCACTAGATATCAGCTACTGAGCTAAGGGCTTAATGTGCAATATGTTATTTAATCTTCCATACAACTCAGATAACTCCATTTGCAGTGAAGAAACCAAGTTGAGAAAGCTTAAAGAAACTTGCCCAAGCTATTACTCAACTATCCTGCATCAGATACATATATTTTATGGATAAAATCACGTTAAGCAGTGATTCTGTAAGTAGAAACATCCATTAGAAGAAATTTCCCCTAGTGTAGGCCCAAAATGAATAGGAACGCACTTACTAAAACCCTGTCAGCCTTTCCAAATCAGGGCTCCCGGAAAAATGATTGCTTTTTTATGAGGCATAAGAATTACATTGGCATAGAGGGTTTAACTTAACATTCTTTGGTTTTTTTCCTAATAGGTTGGTATGGTTTGTAAAAAAGGATATTAAAGAGAATTTTACCAGTTGTATAATGTAACATGATGCTATTTCTGATTAGTAGTAAATGTTTTTTGCCGTAACAATTATTTTACTGAAATAAAGACATAGAAATTATTTAAACATATTTAAATTAGCAGCTTATTTTAAAAAAAGCATGTTTATATGGATGTGTTAATATTATTATATTTTCCCTGATTTAAACCACTATTTTCTTTTTTTTTCTTCCAGTTTCAATTTGATTTTTATGTTCAGAAGATAAGCCCTGACCTTGCTCCAGATTTTAAAATGATAAGATAATGACCAATACTAGTTATGGTGTTCCATGATCTCCCA
The DNA here is from genome assembly GCF_040939455.1 of Microcebus murinus. NCBI lineage: Eukaryota > Metazoa > Chordata > Mammalia > Primates > Cheirogaleidae > Microcebus > Microcebus murinus. Next base: position 95,812,912 of record NC_134109.1, read on the forward strand.
AGGCATGATATCGTCCACAGAAGTGAGATTTGCAGATAACCGAGTCTCCTGATCAGCTCTGTATTTACACACGGTGGTGTTCTTTCTTCCCCTTCACTTTCAGTTTTTACTTTCTTGTTGGATTTTGTGTATTCTTGTAAGTCATCTTAACTCTTTGCTGAAACAAGGCAAGGCACGTATCAATAAATATGGGCATTTTAAAAATGAAAAAATAACAAATCACTGGATGAAACTTGCCTTTTTTAAACACCAAAACACACTTTTTTTTTTAACTTGAAGGAAAGTTTTCCTGAATTAAAACATTTCATGGCCTTCTGAAGATATGTTGAACATCAAGCAGCCTTTGCTCTAAGACTCAAGGTCGTCACTGTCGATATTTATCATTGCACAGGGATGCACAAAACTGAGGCCCTTGGGCATTATTGAATGAAATGACGGTTTGCCACTATTCTTCATGGCCCTGGACTGCTGTACTTGTACAGTAATTAGTTTATCTCCTCCATTGTCAGAGACTTTTTCTCCTGCTATTTGTTATTCCAATTTAATCTCTTTTAGTAACAAGGAACAGAAAAACACATGGGTTGCTTCACAGGGAAAAAAATGTTTTTTTCAAGATATATGTGCCCAGGAGCCCAGGAAAAATAGAACACAAAGGAAGGTAGGGCTGTGCACACTTTCTCTCTTTTCTGGCTTCTTGGTTTCTCTGCATAGATGGATGTTCTTTTTTTCTCTGTCTCCTCAAGCTTCTCCCACTTAACTCACAGTCGCTCCCCTCCTAATTTCAGCTTGCAAAGTGTCTTTAGCCTGTCAGGGTGCTGACTCAGGCCCATAACAACCTTTTAGCAAGGTTGCTAGCAGCTCACGGGAAGCTTCCTTCTTGGCCTCTTGATTTAAGCAAGTTTCAGAGAGAGAAAGGGAGGGAGAGAAAAACAGAAAGAGAATCTAGCTCAACTTTTCAAACCACACCACCCAAGAAGGCTCTGCTCGCACCAGGTGTCTGTCCAGTCTCATCCCAAGCGAATGGTGCCCTAAAGCCTGCTGCTGTATTATGAAGACATGGCGAATGGGGACAGAGTCTCCGGGGAGGAGACAGCGTAGGCACTCCAAATGTAGGGCATGCAGCCGTTTGCCAGCTGCACCTGTCTGCTGCCTGGATGTTACACAATTGTCTTGGTGAGGCCACAAAGAGTAGTTCCATTCGGCTCTTCAGTGGAAAGAAATGCATGGGATTTTCAGTGATCATTGCAGCATCATGTCACCTTTATTGTCATACACCTACCTATAAATGTGTTTATATGTTTAAGATGTGACATCATCTTGCCTTTATTGTCATGCACTTAGAAATGTGTTTTTATATATATGCCTATATATTTTATATATATGCCTATTTGTATAGTCACATAGATGTGCACGTGTGTGTATATATTTAAGACAACACATTTTTCAAGATATTATTACAAACACTTGCTAGGGGTGGGGAACCTGCCACCTCAGCGCCACATGTGGCTCGCCTTCTGGATCCTTGAGTGCAGCCTTTGGCTGAATCCAGATTTCACAGAACAAATCCCTGTTTTGTTCTGTGATTTGTTCTGTGAAGTTTGGATTCAGTAGAGGGGCCGCACTTGGGGATCCGGAGGGCCACATGTGGCCTCGAAGCCACGGGATCCCCACGGAACTCAGCATGATGACAACTTGGTTTTCAAGCCACTGCTGTTGTCACTGACCACCACAACAGACATTTGCTGAGCGCTGTCATAGCTGTCGTAGGTGCTGAGAAGTGTGAGATGAGTTCCCTGTTCTCACAGGATTCACATCTTTACATGTAATTAAAGACACATACAACAATACAAAAGATTCCTGCTTTTGTACGTAACATATTCCTGAAAACACATACCCATGTAAGATATATAAAATGCAAAAACTGATCTGTGTGCTTTAAGGAAAAGGTTCTATTTTCAGAGATCTAAAATATAGAATAAAATCCCTAATTGTGCATTGTCTCTTAGATACAATCTCAAGCCATAATTATAGCTTTTTTTTTTTTTTTTTTTTTGAGACAGGTTCTCACTCTGTCACCCAGACTAAAGCAGAGTGGCTTCATCATAGCTCAATGCAACCTCAAATTCCTGGGCTCAATTGATTCTCCTGCCTCAGCCTCCCAAGAAGCTGGGACTGCAGGCACATGCTACCATGCCTGGCTAACTTTTCCATTTTTGTAGAGATAGGGTCTTGCTCTTGCTGGTCAGGCTGGTCTTGAACTCCTGAGCCCAAATGATCCTCCTGCCTCAGCCTCCCATAGTGCTAAGATTACAGGCATGAGCCACTGTACCCAGCCTAATTCCAACATTGAACCCTTTGCACTCGCTTTCTTCTCATTATCCACTCGACATTATCCACACTCGACATCCGAGTGCAAAGGGTAGATGTTTTTTAAGTTTGGGCTTCTCTATCCCAGCTGAACAGAGCTGACCACCTAAAAATCTAATAGGCAGCTTTAAGATTTGGGTTAGGCTGTTTACATTTCTATGAATTGTGAATTGTTGTCTTTATCTGTAAAAACAGAGATAATAGTGGTACCTTCATCGTTTATTTCTCACATACTATTGTTGTGAGAATGTGAATTAAATCATATAAAATGATAACTTATTAATGGCTGACATATAACATCTTCTCAGTATGAGTTGTCATGGTTAAGGCTGAGGATTCAACCAGCTTTTGCACACTCAATGTTTTTCCTTCTTTGTCTCATGGTTTTCCATTTATGAGAGCTACACTTGCCTTTTTTTTTTAATTTTTTTTTATTTCGGCATATTATGGGGGTATAGATTTTAAGGTTTCAATAAATGCCCTTTCCCCCCTCCCCCCACAACTCTGATTCTCCAGCATGACCATCCCTCAGATGGTGCACATGTCACTCATTATGTATGTATATACCTGTCCCCCTCTCCCCTCCCCCCTCCCCAATACCCTGTTACTGTAGTACCTATGTGTCCACTTAGGTGCTACTTGCAAATGCAAGTGTTTGCACTTACGTTTTCCCTGTATTTCACTAATTTTGATAAAGCCACAAGGCTAAATGCAACCCAGTATGAACATACTTGAATAAATGCTATAGGCTGACAAAGATGGTGGCACAGATAGAACTGAACTGAGAGCTGGCAGGCACCCCTGCCAGAGATAGCTCAAGATGTTCCTTTGTTACCTGCTTATTGTTCTGATGCCATCTAGGAAAGATGGCTCAGGTACATTTCTTTCTTTCTTTTTTTTTCTAGTTCACTTTATTTGGAGATTAATTGTATTTCTACATAATATAATTTTATCTGTGTAAAAATAAATGTATAGTGGCTGGGTATGGTGACTCACGCCTGTAATCCTGGCATTCTGGGAGGCTGAGACAGGAGGATCGTTTGTGCCCAGGAGTGCAAGGCCCATTTGCACCACACCCTTGCACTCTAGCCAAGGCGACAGAGTGAGACTCTGTCTCTTGGGGGGAAAAAAAAGTGAATATACAAAAATTAAGGGCACCAGGAGATGGCCTCTCTCTTTCACCATATTAAATTCCTGAAAATCCCAAAATTGATGAAGTTGATGATATTCATAGTTTCCCATAGGAAAAATGCTTCCATAATCCACTTGGTAACATATTTGACCAAGAAAGTGATTCTAAAAACAGCTATGACAATTGTAAGCTTTCATCATTTAAAGTAGTACAATTCTGCTCCAAATTGTATAAAATAAAAAGAAATATACACTTTTATTATGATAAGGGCCTCAATATTGAAAAGTGGATTTTAGAACATAAAAGTATCACACAACTATCATGAATCCTAACTATACAAATTTGCCTAAAATAGTGTCCCAGCTCCAATAACTGTTAATGTAAACATTTCGTTAACAATTTTTTCTTAATTCTTTTCAGTTTAAAAACTGTGAGTAGGTGTGAGAATGGTGGCAGGGGGTGATGCTTAGGAATAATTTATAAAGAAATAGAATTAATGCCTTTACCTTTATAATTTCCCTCTAGAGATAAGTTATTTAAAAACCATTCTCAGTATGCCTGTAATCCTAGCACTCTGGAAGGCCGAGGCAGGCGGATTGCTTGAGGTCAGGAGTTCGAAACCAGCCTGAGCAAGAGCGAGACCCCGTCTCTACTATAAATAGAAAGAAATTAATTGGCCAACTAATATATATAGAAAAAATTAGCCGGGCATGGTGGTGCATGCCTGTAGTCCCAGCTACTTGGGAGGCTGAGGCAGAAGGATTGCTTGAGCCCAGGAGTTTGAGGTTGCTGTGAACTAGGCTGACGCCACAGCACTCACTCTAGCCTGGGCAACAAAGCAAGACTCTATCTCAAAAAAAAAAAAAAAAACCATTCTCAGGCTGGCATAGTGGCTCACACCTGTAATCCTAGCATTTTGAGAGATGAGACAGGAAGATTGCTTGAGCCCAGGAAACAGGAATTCAAGGTTTTCAAGGTTGTAGTGAGCTATGATCAAGCCACTGCACTCCAGCCTGGGCAACAGAATGAGACATTGTCTCTAAAAAAAAAACCTAAAAAATAAATTTACAAAGCGCATTTTCCTAGGCACCTGTCAGAAACAAAATAAAACAAAAACAAACAGCTGACACAATAAAAAAATGTTCAAATGGATAAATAAAAACTAATAGAAAAATGAGTAGATTTCCATTTTTTGAGCAGTATATTCTCATTGGTTTTAAGTTACAAAAGAATTAACATGCTCCTTGTGATGAAAGAAAGGGTACAAATGTAGAGTTTGTAAAGAAAAAAGTGAAAGTTTCCTTGCCTCCACCCTGTCCTACAAGGTTTGAAAAGTGAAAAAAAAAAATGGTGGTTTCCTTGGTAGAAAATGAGAAACCAAGAGGAAGCTCTGGTTTCCATTAGTTCCGAGTCAGGTGCGTTGAGCTGTTTGTAACAGAGGTTCAGGCATCTCTGAAAGAGGCTGGCTGGACCCAGGGAAGGTGTCAGCTCTGACATTGTGTGCACTCTCGCCAGGCTTCGTCTGCTGTCTTCTTTTTGCTTTTTGATGCCAAGCTAACACTCCTTCCTGAAACTTCTCTCCCTCTTCACCTCTCTGTTGGCAAGGCTGTGAAAAAACAGGTTTTCTTCTTTATTTTTGGTGGAGGTATAAATAGCTAGAATCCCTGTGGAAAGCAATTTGGCACCCTCCATCAACATGACAGAATTATACAATCTGAACCAGCCCTCTCCTGCTTTTGGGAATTTATCCAAAAATATATACGCACAATGCAAATCAACTTATTTCCACAAAGCGCCATTGACACGGCGAAAGATTGCAAACCACCCAAATGTCCGTCATTATTAGCAGAACTGGTTTAAATACATTAGGAGATCATAGGATTCTTTAAATTTTAAAAAACTTTAAAAACAGAATGAGAAATTTCTTTCTGAACCTATATAGAAAGATCCCCAAGATGTATTGGTAAGTTGAAACCAAAAGAGCAAGGTACAGCATAGTATGTATAGCAAGGTACCTTTTGTATAAGAAAATACAGATAGTGAAATAATACATTTGTATTTATGTTTGCATGAAGAAACCTTGAAAGAGCTCCAGGGTGCGGGGTGGCTCAGGCCTGTAATCCTAGCACTCTGGGAAGCCGAGGTGGGAGGATTGCTCAAGGTCAGGAGTTTGAAACCAGCCTGAGCAAGAGTGAGACCCCATCTGTACTAAAAAAAGAAAGAAAGAAATTGGCCAACTAAAAATATATAGAAAAAACTACTAGCCAGGCATAGTGGCGCATGCCTGTAGTCCCAGCTACTCAAGGAGGCCGAGGCAGAAGGATTGCTTGAGCCCAGGAGTTTGAGGTTGCTGTGAGCTAGGCTGACGGCCACGGCACTCTAGCCGGGGCAACAGAGTGAGACTCTGTCTCAAAAAAAAAAAAAAAGAAACTTTGGAAGAGACACAAGAAACTCCCAGAAGTGTTTGTGGGATGTGGAGGGAGGGACAGGAATAAGACAATACACTGAATATGCTTTTTATAGCGCTTGATTTTTGAAGCTTTGTAAATATATTGCTTATAAACATTCAAAAAGGTTGTTATGAAGCAGAATGCATGGCTTCACCTGGCAGAATAATACAAATGCTAAAGGGGTCATGCTGGCAAGGATTTTGAAAGTGTAAGAAGGGCTCCCTGGAGCGGTAGCACACAATCTGGCTGGCTATTAAGATGGATTTAGAAAGGCAGAGAATTTGAATGGGACCTTCTAGGTTTTAGGCTCTGCATAAGCAAAAGCCCAGGGCTGTGAAAGCTCATTGAACTGGCTGAAATGTTTCTTCCAGGACAATTTCCTCAAACTCAATTTCTCAAAGAAAATAATGAGCTGAGAGCCCACTTTTGTCTCTTTGGGACTGTGGCAAAGCGAAGCTGGTTCCCAGTCTTTGCTCAGCTGTAAAATGTAGTTTCTGTTACTCGTTATATACTGTTGATGTCTCATCCTCGGCTATGTCAGCTCTCATTCCCTTGCTCGTTTTTGCCTTTGAGAAAAGTGGCCAAGTCAATGTGCAGTTGCTGATGCCACAAAAATCAAATCCCAATTCGTTTTAGAACAGGATTTATCAGAAAATTCAAACGACTCAGCTTGACTTCTGGTCTCTTTAACCTTAGCCAGAACTAGGTCTATTGTGAGTAGGAGACTCAGGTCTGATCATTTGTTTAAGTATTGAAGTCATAATAGCACGTGGCTTGGTTCTATTTCTTACTTTTGCGTCTCTTGATGTGTGTCTTGTTTTCCTTCTCGCTGAACATGGGCCAAGAGAAAAACAGCTGAATATCAGAGGAGGTAATTCCTGGTGACAGGATAAAGGAAAGTCAACTTTGTTTTTCCCAAACCTCATGAAGTTGCTCAATAATTCTAAGATGACTCATCTTAGTACTTTAAAATCACATTAACTCTGCTGCCTTGAAAACAGTGCTTTAGGGAAGTGGATCCAATTATGTTAAAAAAAAAAAAATATTTCTTTCACCCTCTCAAACACACACACACACACACACACACACACACACACACACACACACACACACACCTAAGTTAAGAGCAAGAAAAGCCTTGAAGGAATCACAGCAAAGGTTTTACAGTGGTGGGGTTTGGATGGTAAGTTCATGGATGTTTTTTCTTTTCTTCTTTGAACTTTTTCTATATTTCTGAAATGTTATTTCATAAACAAAAACGACTTTTGTCATAAAAACAGAGAACAAAACCAACCAAAACACGTATCTAAAAACAGCGACTGGTGGAGCAAGGCCAGGCATGCAGCTCATCCTTCTCTGAGCACATCTCCCAGGAGGCCCTGCGAGAGCCCATGCAGCTGCCTCTGTCTTGTTTTCAGAGACTCGGGCATCTACTCAGAAGCCGGCACCTAGTCAGCTCTGGGGAAAGAGAAATGGATGCTCCATATTCCACTTAGTTACTCAACCTGAATGCACCTGGGCCCTTCTGCGGCTCCTGCCATCATCATTCCACGATCACCTTCAGGCCAGACTCAGCACTTGGTCCCATCCCTTGCTCACCCTCCTGCAAAACAAATAAACAAACAAACGCAACTCCATGAGCAGTCTCCAGTAAGGTCGAGTTTACTGACTTTTCTTTGGGAAAGTTGGGCAAGTTTCCCATAACACGTAATAAATTCCCCTAAGGATACCTGCATGTGCTCTGCTCTTTCCTCAAAGTCTTCATCCCAACTGCTGCTCCACGGCCTTCCCCTCCCTTCCCCTTAAATTGCCTCCTGCAGCCCCTGAGCCTAACCTTGTTCCCTTCCTCCCTCGTGGGCAAACGCCACTCAGTAAAAAGAAAGTTGAGTTGTCAGTCAAATTTCAACCACCTCATCTCTTTCAGGTAAGTCTCCAAGGCCCATAGTTCAATTGAATTAAATTTAATGGTCTCTCCCTGGAAAATCTCAGAAAAAAAAAAAAAAATTTAATGGTCTCTGAAAGCTGGGTGGACACCTTGCATTCCATGTAATGCCCTCGGTACAGACCTGAAACCTAGTATAGGGATTGTATAAAACACATGGTGGTAAGGATGAGTCCTTAACTCAGTGCCCTGTGTGAGATCTCCCCACTCTTAGGAGCCAACATAGGGAACAGTGGGACAGACGCGGGACTGTGTAGCGTGAGGTTCCAGCTGGACCACTCTCCGAGCCATGTGGGCTGGGAAGGCTTCTCTCTTGGGAGGTAGTGGGGCGGGGCATCTGTATTGTAGGCCCCAAGTCAGGAATGCAAATGGAGGCCTACAAACCTTATGTCTACATATTTTAAAGTTATAAATCAAGCGAGCAAATCATTAAATAAAATATGTTCTGTCCTCCTACCTTGACAAAAATACCTTCAGAGCAACCTGGAAATCCAGGCTGGGATTTAGAATTCTTGGGCCCCTTAGAGCTCCTTGCCAGACCGTGGTGGCATAGATGAGCCAGCCTCCAGCTTTGGCCCTCGTCCTGGGTCCTTTCTCTCCCCACTCATGATGCTGGCCCTTCTTGTATCTCATACATCCAAGTTTCCTCCCCCTCCTGACACTCATGCTTGTGGATCTCTTAAGGTTGGGGTACACACACCAGCATCAGGGTCACCCTTGGAAGGACTGATCTGGAACAGGCCTGCTCTGGGTCTAGAAGTGAGCTTGGGGATATTCGAGCAGAGAATTCTGGGGTCTTGTGCATTATCCAAAAAAGTGGGGAGGATGCCATTCCTGATTTGCCATCTTGGAAGGCCCCCTCCAAACTGAATCCAGGAAATACAAGGCTCAGGTCACTGTTTATTTGCCAGTGCTGCTAGGGTTGGGGGTGGGATTTCATAACTCTAAAGGTCATTTGTCCCACCTCATCCTCTGCTGAATGGGGTGTTTAGGAGAAGACCAGTAACCATGGTACTGTATTCTGGCCAGCTTCTGATGCAAAGCAAAGGCCTGTTCCTCTCAGTGTTCTGCACTGTCAGGGATGGGGACCAAGGCGAAGGATCTTTAAAGGCAGAGCACATCAGCAGTAATTTTAGGGTCCCTGATGAAGTAAAAAATAACCTTTCCTGATACCCAGGATGGAAGGCAGAGGACAAATATGAGGAGTGTAGTGAAAGGAGGACTAAGGGCTTGGAGAAAGGCCACCCTTCATTCCATCTTTGCTCCTGAGGGTCAGCTGCCATCAGTCATGCTGGGAGGCAAGAAGACAAATTGTATCACCCCAAAGTCCTCTGACCTCTCTCACGTGGTGTGGTTCCAACCAGGAGTTCAGAGTGGGAGGGGGTGTGGGAGGGGCTTAGGAGCTGAGCAGAGGTCCTGGGGCTAGACACTTCTAAACATTGCACTGTTCCACCCTGAGTCAGGCTGGGAGGGAGACAGGCACACTCTGAAGCCAGGGATGGTATCAAGTCTTTTCTCCTCCCCGTCTTAGCCACCAGGCTCTGAAACTCTGCCAGGAAGGCTAGCTGTATGTGGTCTCAGCCAGTAGTGTCGTAAGGACTGAACATGCATGAACACACGTGCACACACACACACACACACACACGCACACACGGCAGCCTTACCTCAAGGGCTACTCTACAGAAGAAAATGTTTTAGGGTAGGGAAGTTGGCAAGATGTCACCAAGACCCCACCTGACCTTTCTCTGAAGCCTGTTCCTCCTGACCTCACCGAAAAACATGGTTAGAAGTAAGTACGTTAACTGGTTTGGAGCTAAAGGTCATCGACTTGATACTTGCTCTGCCACCTGCGTTTTCATTTCAAAGCTAAAGCCATTGGGAAACAGCATTGGAGTTTGGAAAGAGAAATGATATAACTTCTGGATATTATGGGTTGAACACAATAGAGCCCAGGAGGCCAGGTTTGTGTTGGTTTCCCATAATATCATCCTTGGGAAGCATAGTTCACTCTACCCATTAGACAGTGGACAGCCTGCAGTGTTTCCATTAGTGACAGAGGGAACACTGTAAGGACGTTAACCCAGGGCCATCCTACTGGAACCTAATGTCCAAGATTCATTTTGCTTTTACTTAAGCCCACCATGACTACTGGGGGAGATGTCCCTGATATTCACCTACCCTGAGAAAGCTAGCCCAAGTTCTGCAGCATCTCTCTCTCTCTCTCTCTCACTGAAGACCTTGAACTTGAATACTCTAATGGCACACAAAGTCATAAGTCCTAGCTCGAGTTTTACAAGAAGATAAATCGGCACCTGTATTTCTACTTGCTAAATCTGGCAACCCTACATCCATGTCTCCAAATCCTCAGTAGTATCTGATTTCTTCAGTAACAAAAAGCTCCCTTAATGGGTTAGAGTGTAAACTCAAGGACATCTAAGGTCTTAGGGAGATGTCAGATGGGACCATACAGAAAACAAACAAAAAAAAACTCCCACGGAAAACTGGAGCATCTCTTCCATAGAGTAGACTTTTCCTATTGGGCAGACTTTGGGGTCTTCCTTCCTAGTCTGACACATGCCTGTGTCAGAACGCCTGGTTTGACTACCAATCGAAAAAGGAAAGCCATTGAAACCAATAGGTGGTGACACTAACTCAACGAGCACCTACCAATCTGCCAAATGTCACGTTAGATGTTTTATGTGCATCATCTCATTGCATCCTCACTATAGTCTTGACAATAACTATTTTTTCTTCTTCAATGTAAAAAGAAGAATCTGAGGCTTAGAAATGTTAAATAACTTGCCCCAGGTCACATGCTTGGCACATGGAAGAGCCAGGATGATGGTGATGAAGGTAGTGGTGATGAAGACAGCTAACGTTTGCTGAGAATACATTATGGGCCAGCCAATGTGCTGAGCATGCCACAGGTATTAATTCATTCAATTTTCACAATTGCCTTTTCTGATCAGCACTCTAATTAACCCCACTTTATAGATGAGGAAACTTATTCAGCCCTGGTCTGCAGACTCCAAACCACTGACTCTGCTGTTAGCCAATACCGATTTTCATCTTACCTCTCCACCCACTGGGTCCTGACATCCCACCCCCACTCCTCTTATTGAAGGTTGCTTAGGCCATTTGTAGATTCAGCTGCTTCCTAAAACATTAACCTCACAACTGGCTTGTTGGTTTTTGGAAAGTAGTGCATGGCGAAGGCGTGGCGGTCAGGGTGATCAGAGTCCCTCCCTTAAATCTGGCAAATTTAGTGTTTCTGGCCTTGAAAATACACTTCTGACAAGTTTCGTGCAAATTACTCCCAAGAGCTGACACATAGTCAGAAAAACAACCTCAACAAAAACCTCAGTCTTACCCCCTGGAAGCTGTTGGCTTTTGCTGACCTCAGTCTAAGAGAAACTTCCAGCCAGTCAAAGGTTAGTCTGGCTTCATACCTATCTGGAAAGTCTGGTTTCTGTCTGATGGTGCTGAGGGCACAGATCCTCTTTGGTTGACACCCTGCCCCCACTGCTAGGATGCAAGTTCAAGGTTGGAGAGACAAACCAGGGAATGAAGATAACAATTCTACCCTCCCACTTTCTCCGTATCAGCCTATGCAATATAATTTCCCCCAAACCCAAAGAAAGGGAATAATTTTTTTTTTTTTTTTTTATAATTGAGACAGAGTCTCACTTTGTTGCCCAGGCTAGAGTGAGTGCCATGGCGTCAGCCCAGCTCACAGCAACCTCAGTCTCCTGGGCTCAAGCAATCCTCCTGCCTCTGCCTCCCGAGTAGCTGGGGCTACAGGCATGTGCCACCATGCCCAGCTAATTTTTTCTATATACATTTTTAGTTGGTCAATTAATTTCTTTCTATTTATAGTAGAGACAGGGTCTCACTCTCATTCAGGCTGGTTTTGAACTCCTGACCTTGAGCGAGCGATCCGCCTGCCTCGGCCTCCCAGAGTGCTAGGATTACAGGCGTGAGCCACCGCATCGGGCCTCTTGACTTCTTGAAAAACATTCTCACCTCATTCTTGTCTCTGTCTTCTTGAGGAGATTCTGCTTTGCCTGGGAGTGTCTGGTAGATTTGCTGCCCAGGCTCTGTCTCCTGCTTCTAGAATGGGCGCATCAGAGAACAGTAGAACTCTTAATCCATGAGAGTTAAGAGTGCAGACTGAGGGCCAGGCACCATGGCTCACGCCTGTAATCCTAGCACTCTGGGAGGCCGAGGCAGGCAGATCACTCAAAGTCAAGAGTTCAAAACCAGCCTGAGCAAGAGCAAGACCCCTGTCTCTACTAAATATAGAAACAAATTAATTGGTCAACTAAAAATATACAGAAAAAATTAGCTGGGCATGGTAGTACATGCCTGTAGTCCCAGCTACTCAGGACGCTAAGGCAGGAGGATTGCTTGAGCCCAGGAGTTTGAGGTTGCTGTGAGCTAGGCTGACACCACGGCACTCTAGCCAGGGCAACAGAGTGAGTCTCCATCTCAAAAACAAGAGTGTAGACTCAGGCTGCCTCCGATCAAGCCTAGTTCTCATAAGTGTTTGCATGTAAACTTTGGCTCTTAGCCCTTTCTCTGCCTCAGCTTCCTCATCTGTAAAATGGGGATGATAATATCCCAATGCCCTGATTAAGTGAGGTTATGTTATATAAAGCGTGCAGCAACTGTCAATAGGCTTTAGCTATTATCATCCAGTGGGCTTTAACTCCCTAAGAGAAGGGACTCCATTTTTTTTTAAATCACATTGTATTCCTAGTACCTACCATAATGCCAGGCATGTAGTAAGCACCCCAAAAACATTTGATCACTGTTAATGCAAAGTGTGAGAAGGACTTTGAGTGCAAAGACTTCTTGCTAGGATCATCTTTTAAGCACAACTCTTATTCCCTTTCAGCTTAACCCTTCCCCTAGAAGGCTACACAGAAAGGACTCCTAGCCCTGAGTCTGTATGAAAAGGAGACACATTGGTCAAGATGTGATTCCTGGAGCCAGGCAGGCAGAAGGTTGTTAACTGGAGTAACATGTGCACAATGAGTGGCAGCGGACAGAAGGAAAAGAAGGTTTCATGCAACTTAAGGGAGAAAAGTCGTTTTATCCGGGTTCCTGCAGTATTATTATTTTGACTCTCGTTTATTTCACATTGCTTCTCTGATGACTATACGTGAACAGATACTGCCAAGTTGGATTCTCTGTACTAGAGGCTAATCTTGCATAAACACAGACAGACTCTAGGGAGCAAGGCTACTTTATGGACTCCCTTGGCAGGAGAGCTAGACAAGGGATTCTTTCGTGTTCTGAGCTGTGGCATGTGACTGTGGTTTGGAGCTGGAAAAGGAGCATCAGATGGAATATTACACAGTAAATTAACCGATCATCTAACCCCAAACTTTTTGGCACCAGGGACGAGTTTCATGGAAGATAATTTTTCCATGGGGGGCTGGGGAGAAAGAGCTCAGGCAGTGATATGAGCGATGGGGAGTGGCTGTAAATACAGATGAAGTTTCCACCCACTTTCCCACCCTGCCCCTCCTCCCCCCAGTCACCTCCTGCCCCCACCCTCGTCCCTAAGTTTCATGCAAGACAATTTTTCCATAGACTGGTGGGGGTGGGGATGGGGTGGCAGAGCTCTGCGGCCCCATCCCTAACAGGTACTGGTCCCCAGCCTGGGGGGTGCTGGGGACCGAAGATTTAAACTATTGAATATTTTTCCTTCAATAGGAGTTATTATTGCAGCATCTGCTGGCTTGGGATAGTGAAAGTCCAAAAATCCAGCATAATTGGGACCTTAACCCTATAAGATTATCCGATTCTTCCAGACATTTGGACAGTACTCTATTGATAATCCTTAACTGTTTTTTTTTAATTTCTGATTTCTAGCATATGGCCTAGGTTATATACTTTTATCTCTTGGCCATTATTACTTTTGCTCATACTTGAAGCCTTTATCAATTATAGATGCATCAATTAGAGCAGAAGAAACCCTTGGTATAAAAGTATAAAACACGATCGCATATCCAGTATTTGACCTCTGAAACGTTCTGGGGTGGGGTGGGTGGGGAAGAAGTGAATTAATCAGCACCGACTCACTGCCGGAGTCTGTTAAAGATGTATCACCAAACTCATTAATGCTGCCACCAACGAGCCGATCCATACCGGATACACTCACTCCTCTGATCCTACTGAAATTCATCCTGACCATCTGTTTTCTGCAGCTAATGATGGAGACACAAATGTTGGACTATCAGGATTTTCCAGATTGCTTTCAGTATTCCAAATGCCAAGCCATCAGAGTTTTTAAAATTACTTTTGATTTTCCAAACACCATCACATCAGGCCATGCAGACAAGGAGGTGCCAGTTATAAGACATTTATTGTGTGTGCTTTTTTTGCCTGGATGTTTTCTGTGGGTTTATTGGTGATATTTAGTCCAAGAGACAGAGATTGCCGTAGGGGAGAAATGGGCACAGTCCTAACCGTGGAATCACCTGGACACCGTAAACTCTGAGACAGGAAAGCAGCCCTGAAGTGGTTCCACAGCTAAAAGAAGAGTGTGAACTCTGGCAGGGCAGACTTTGTTCCACTGGTGATGCAGGGTGTGATTGTTTTCATGAGAATAAACATGCAGGAGGGACACTGAATAAATTAGGATTAAGTTTGGCTGCATGTGACCAAAATCCCCAAATACCAGCGCCTTACACAGGATGAGGTTTTCTCTCTCACACGCATAAATAAAAGGGGGAAGGTAGACAGTTCAAAATGTCTAGTATCCCATGAAGTCATCAGGAAACGAATCCAATCTCTTTCCAGTTCAAAGCTCCACCATTCCTAGGGAGTGATCTGTTGTCTTTCTGGTCCAAATTGGTGACTAAAGAATCAGCCATCATATTCAAACAGACAAAGCAGAAGAAAGGCAGTTTGGTTCTCGCCCTAGAAAATCACATCCCAGAAGCTGCAAACGTTTCCATGCTCATATTATTGGCTAGAACGTAGCCAAATGGTCACATCCAGCTGCAAAAGATATTGGAAAATGTAGTAGACTTTATCCCAGGCACTATATGCTCAGCTAAAAATGAGGAGTTCTGGTACCAAGAAAGAAAGAAGACAATGGATGTGGGGTAGCCTGCCACAAACACTGAGCTCAGCGATAGGACGTAGGAAAGGACTCCAGAAAGAGGTGATGTCTGAGCACTAAAAGAAAATATGACTAGGAGCTGATGCAGATGAAAGGGATGTAGCAGAGGAGGGAGGGAAGAAGGTTTCTGGAGGTGGGGCAGCAGCGTGCGTGAGGCCACAAGGGAGGGGAACATGTCATGGTGCGAGAACTCAAGATGCTCTTTCTGGCTGGACTGCGGAGTGGAGTCAGGAACGGCCTAGATTGGGCTCAGGCCAGTCCTCATTGTCCATTAATATTCTCGGGGTCTGGCTCTCTTGCCTCCTGCTGCATCTGATTCTCCAAGTTTAGAGTGAGTGGCCATTCCCTCCAGGTCAGGAATGGAAAGAGCGGTGAATATACCCTATCTTTGTGAAGAAGGCTCCCTACTTTTTTTCTCAGAATAGGAGACTTTAGTTTCTTCTTCTTCAACCAGAATGAAAAACAAAGTATCTTCCAGAGAGGCTGGAGGGAGGGTGGGGGGATGGAGGGAGAGCACCCCCAAGGGTCTGTCTTCTGTCCCTCCGCACCTGGGAGCTAATGTCCTGCTACTGTTATCACAGCCCTTACAGGTGGCGATCTGTGAACTGGGGAACAGGCCAGAGGCACCTCCAAGTTGGCTTGTCCAAGACTGACTCATGCCCTTACCCCCCATTCGTTCCCCGTCCAGTGTTCCCTGACTCTGTGAATCACCTCCACACACCCCACGCCCCAGCGAGGAAGGCAGGAGCCAGTAGAGTATGGAGGGAGCATGCTCATTGCTGTCCCCTGCCCCTGGCATCCAACCGGTCAAGCCTTGCACCCGAGTGATTTCACCTCCTCAATAGCCCTCACAGCTGCCGACCCCTCTTCACCCCATGTGAGTCCAGGCTACTCTTATCCTCTCTTGACTCACAGCAGTTGTAAATCTGTTGAGTTGCCCCGCACCCACTCAGCCCCCTCTACCATCTGATGGGTCCGGCCAGTGTCATCATTCACAGCACAAGTCTGACGGTAATCCCCTCCCCTGCCACTTACACCATGTGGTGGCCTTCTAGCTGCTGTCTACACTGCCCTGGGTCTTCCCGTCCACACCTCTCCTGCTCCACCAGGCATCGTTCCCGCCCCTGCTCCCCGCACTCCAGCCACCCTGGCTGACTTCGGCCAGCCTCTGCCTGCCCTTCTGCCCCAGGGCTCTCCTGCAATCGGACATGCTCTTTCCTCCTCCTCATGCAACCCAGTCCTCTTTCCCTTCTCAGCTCTGGTTGCTTTCCCCGGAAGTCTTTCCTAGACTCCCAGTCTGCAAAGAACCCTCCTTGCGCACCCCATGTTTCCTTCCTTTAGTACACATGTGGGTTTATCATTTTACATTCGCTGGTTATTTGATCCATGTCTCTATTGCTGAATTTTTAGTTGGCGAGCCTCGCAGGTGAAGGGCTCCAAAGGTTTCAGATTAATTCTGGAAGTGCTTTCTCTTTGCATATTTAGAGAAAAAGTAATCTTTTCTAATTTTTGCAGATAGGAGGAATATTTTAAGTCTTAAAGGATTATTTTTATGATGATTTTATATTAACTTTGCTACTGCTTTATGATGATATAAAGTAATAAACCCAAATTTGCTCCCACATATTAGTGATCACCTGTGGATAATATTAGGACAATGCCCTAATTTGGGGGGGGGGGTCGGTTATGTTAATATCCCTTAAGGATATTAATGGCTGCCCATGGAGAGACAGTGGGGGGCTACCTTTGGAGAGATGGGGTTACCTGAATATCCCTTAAGTGTTTTGCAGACCCAGTAACATTTCTGCCTCCAGCGCCAGCAGGGATCTGAGGGCCCAGGGCCTTAGGAGAACTGTCCAGGGTGGGCGGGGAACAGGGAGGGGGAAGGATCTGCTTGCATTTTTCTGTTTCCTACATCCCTACCCTTAGGAACAAACTTCATACCCATTGTACCCACCAGGGGTTGCAAATTAGTGGTTTACGGGCCAAATTAGTCCTTCAGATGTGTTTTCTTTGGCTAGAAGGCTATTTAAAATTATGTTTGTTCTCGAAGACTATTTTGGCAGATAATGCCTGCTGCAGTTGAAATGTATGGCATCTGCCTGGCCCCTGAGAACACCGAGTTTGGCTTCCTGCTTGGCTGTGCCTTGTGGAGGAGGGATTGACTGCATGGGGACTTCTTCAGTGTGAGGCACGTGGTCTTGGAGTCAATAAATGCATGGGCCAGAGCTAGCGCTAGCGGTCACAGACACAGCCGCCCTAGGTGAGTGCTTTTGCTCTTCAGCTCTGGTGTCAGACCCTCAGATTTCTTTACTTCTTCTCGTAGCCATGCCCTCCTCAAAGGGTGTTAAAGGGCTCCTCTGCTGGCTCAAGGGGGAATGCAACACAAGAGGCGTCTCTCATCAATCCTTAGGCTCTGTCTTGTGTCATAGTATTTTATGTGCCTTTATCTAGCAGTATCTCCTGAAGTTCCCTAGTAGAAGCACTATTTATTTATTTATTTATTTATTTATTTATTTATTTTGAGACAGAGTCTCACTTTTTGTTGCCAGGGCTAGAGTGCTGTGGCATCAGCTTAGCTCACAGCAACCTCAAACTCCTGGGCTCAAGCGATCCTCCTGCCTCAGCCTCCCGAGTAGCTGGGACTACAGGCACGCGCCGCCATGCCCGGCTAATTTATATACATATGTGTATATATGTTTAGGTGGCCAATTAATTTCTTTCTATTTATAGTAGAGATGGGGGTCTCGCTCTTGCTCAGGCTGGTTTTGAACTCCTGATCTTGAGCAATCCACCTGCCTCGGCCTCCCAGATGGAAGCACTTTAGAGAAAAGAAAAATGTTTGCACACTGACGGGTGTGACAATTCTTGTCCCCATGAGATACCCTCTGTTTTGTTAAGGAACACTCACAGCCAGTACGGTTAGGTGTGTACCTGTCTAGCTTGACAAGGCAAGGCGAGGCGAGCTCATTTTTTAAGACATGCTCTGGTCCCACTGCTGTTCTTCAGCATTCTCTCATCTGCGTCTTCGTTCATCCTTTGGCTCTTAGCTGCTGACGTAGAGGACAGACCCCTCCTCCCCGGGCAGGACCAAATGATGGAACACGTCACAACACGTCACCCATTTTCTCCCTGGGAAGGTGCCCCCTCACTTCCGGTTTCCCTGCCTTTACACATGGCTCCTTCACTGAAAAAAATATAAAACCCCGAACATCCCGACAGATTTCAGTACATTCTTGCCTTCCTAGGTCTGTTGCTGACAGGGTCTTCTTCCCTCTTCCAATGTTATGCTCCCTGGGGTTGCTCAGAGATCCCCCACCCTGGGAAAGTGGGTGGGTTGGGCAGACCTTCCAGGCCAACTTCTGTTCACACTTGACCTAAGCACTGGCCCACACCTTCTTCTCTGCCTCCTCCCCCCACAGCCCTGGGAGCAATCTTCATGCCCACTTCCATGATCTGCACTTGAACCTTGCTTTGCTGAGCTCAGAGTCTCAGACCATTAGGGAGAGTAACACGGATACTACCAAGAGACATTGTCTTTGCCCGACATGTCTTGTTAGTCTCCACATTTGCATTAAGTTTTCATTTTGCTGTAAAATGTGTTTGAAAACATTTTAATAATTTTTCATTCTGAAATTATTTGGCTATGAGAAATTTAATTAGTTAATTGAAAGTTTTGGTTGTATAAAATTAATGAATTCATACTCAAACTCCTTAATTCAGGAGCATCTGTTACCATTGATCCATGTAAGTCCCACTCTTTAAAAATTTTATCCTATTTTTCCCCTTTTATTTCTCTTATTTAGTCTCATCCCCAACCCCAACCCCCATTACAAGCATCATTATTAATATATTTAAAATGTCTTTAGATATGTAAATATCCTTGGGAAACACACAGTGTTGTCTTACAGGTCTTTTGTGTTATAACTTATACGAATGGCATTGTGCTATTTTATTTATTTTTTTGAGACAGAGTCTCACTGTGTTGCCCGGGCTAGAGTGCCGTGATGTCAGCCTCACTCACAGCAACCTCAAACCCCTGGACTCAAGTGATTCCCCTGCCTCAGGCTCCTACGTAGCTGGGATTACACGTGTGTGCCACGACACACTGCTAGTTTTTCTACTTTTAGTAGAGATAGGGTCTCACTCTTGCTCAGGCTGGTCTTGAACTCCTGAGCTCAAGCAATTCTCCCATCTTGGCCTCCCAGAGTGCTAGAATTACAGGCACCCAGCCTCTATTTCTTATTTTTTCACTAACACTATGTTTTTAAGATCTATCATATTGCTACAGAAATATTTGGTTCCTCAGTAGTCTACTCTATCCACACTCTGCATTTTTGCTTATACCTTCTAGTTCCTGATTTCTCTACCACAAACAATGCTGCAATGAACATCTGCATATACATGCTCCTAATGGACCTAGTAGAGCATTTCCCTAGAGAATATTCTTCGCAGTGAGGTGTTGGGTCATCAGATATACACATAGTCAATTTCAATGAGTACTGCTTGATTGTAACTCAGCACCTCTGCGCAAGTTTGCACTTTCCCCAGTAGTAACAGTTGCATTTCCCAACAACCCTGCCAGCACTTGGTATTATTCGACATCATAATTTTTTGCTCAAAGCTTAGGTGTAAAATTTTGTCTCATCTTTTATTTGGTATTTTTAGACATTTTGTGCTTTTATTTTGCATTTTTTAGTTGCTAATGAGGTTGAAAACATCTTCGTAGACTTATTAGCCATTAGAAGTCTCCCTTCTGAAAATAATCTATTCATGTCCTCTGTTCATTTTTCTATTGGGTTTCCTATCTTTTTGTTTGATCGTTGTTTATGATCATGATGATGATTTGTAGGAGTTCCTTGGAAGTCTGGATATGAACACATCATTGGCTGTAGATGTTGCAAATGTTATCTAGTCTATTGTCTGTGGTATCCTCCATGGAATAAAAACCTTTATTTTTTTTTTTTCCGAGTCAAATTAATCATTTTTTTTCATGGTTTATTTTTTGGGGGATCTTGTTTAGGAAAGTCTTCCTCATATTGACGTCACAAAAATGTTCTATGATATTTTCTTCTGTTCGTTTTTCTATTTTATCTTTTACATTTAGGAGTTTAAGTCTTTAATCCATTCAGAGTTGGGTATTATGTTGTGATGTAGGGATTTAATTTCATTTTCTTTATAAAGTGAGCCAAATTGTCCCCAACATCATCTACTAAAACAATCTACTCTTACTATGGTTTGGGAATGCCCTTTCTTTCCCGTGCTACACTTCGACATACACATGAGTCTGTTTCTGGGCTCTTTATTTTGTTCCAATTGTTTGTGTGGTTCTGAATTAATATACTACCCTATTTTTATTGGTGGTATTTTCTTGGCTTCAAAATTGTGTTATTCTCTGGTAGGGTGAGTCTCTTCTTTTCTTTTCTTTTCTTTTCTTTTCTTTTCTTTTCTTTTCTTATTTCAGACAGAGTCTCACTCTGTAGTCTGGGCTAGAGTGCCATGGCGTCAGTCTAGCTCACAGCAACCTCCAACTCCTGGGCTCAAGCGATCCTCCTGGTTCAGCCTCCCAAGTAGCTGGGACTATAGGTACGCGCCACTATGCCCGGCTAAGTTTTTCTATATATTTTTAGTTGACCAATTGATTTGTTTCTATTTTTAGTAGAGATGAGGTCTCACTTTGGCTCAGGCTGGTTTCGAACTCCTGACCTTGAGTGATCCTCCCGCCTCGGCCTCCCAGAGTGCTAGGATTACAGGTGTGAACCACTGTGCCCGACCAGCTTTTCTTTAAGTCCTCCAATCAAATTTTAGAATCAATTTGTAAAAAAATCCTGCTTGAATTTTGACTGGAATTCCACTTATATATTAATTTCAGGAAAAATGACATCTTTACCAAATTGCTTGTCCAAAAATTCCCCCTCCCCCCCACTAATTTTTCCAGTAATTCAACTCTTTAAAAAATGTGCTTTAATAGTATTTCTTCTTCTTTTTTTTTTTTTTTTTTTTTTGAGACAGAGTCTCACTTTGTTGCCCGGGCTAGAGTGAGTGCCGTGGCGTCAGCCTAGCTCACAGCAACCTCAATCTCCTGGGCTCGAGTGATCCTTCTGCCTCAGCCTCCCGGGTAGCTGGGACTACAGGCATGCGCCACCATGCCCGGCTAATTTTTTCTATATATATTAGTTGGCCAATTAATTCCTTTCTATTTATAGTAGAGACGGGGTCTCGCTCTTGCTCAGGCTGGTTTTGAACTCCTGACCTTGAGCAATCCGCCCGCCTCGGCCTCCCAAGAGCTAGGATTACAGGCGTGAGCCACAGCGCCCGGCAGTATTTCTGAATTGTCCTCATCAGGGTCTTGTATATTCTTTGTTAGGTAAAACTTGAGATACTATGATTACTGTTACTACAGTGAACTGAACCTTAATTTTTACTATATTTTCCAGTTGTTTATTGCTGATGTAGAGGAACACTACCGATTTATTGAGGCTCTAGCTCATTTAGTTTATGAGCCTGCAATTTCTCTGCCTCAGCCACTTAGTCCTTACCTTATGCTCCATCCGAGGGCTCTGATAGCTCCAGG
The DNA here is from genome assembly GCF_040939455.1 of Microcebus murinus. Lineage (NCBI taxonomy): Eukaryota > Metazoa > Chordata > Mammalia > Primates > Cheirogaleidae > Microcebus > Microcebus murinus. The sequence continues at coordinate 95,834,512 of NC_134109.1, forward strand.
ACAAATCCATTCATTTAGCCATACCCTCACCGAACATTCACTGGGAACTTCTGTTATGAATTGTGCCCCCCTGCCCTTCCACAATCCATATGGTGTAGCCCCAACCTTCAATGTGACTGCTTTTGGAGATAGGGCCTTTAAAAGAGAAAATTAAGGTTAAATGAGGTCATACGGTTGGAGTCCTAATGAGATAGGACTCGTGTCCTTATAAAAAGAGGAAGAGACATCAGAGCTCTCCCACCCTCCAGCACACACAGTGGGAAGGTGGCTGCCTGCAACCTGAGGACAGAGGCCTCACCAGAACTCAATCCTGCTGGCACCTTGATCTTGGACTTCCAGCCCTCTAGAACTATGAGAAAATAAATTTATGTTGTTTCAGCCACCCAGTCTGTGGGACGTTGTTACCACAGCCTGAGCAGATTAGTACAAACTCTCTGTGCTCTGTGGTTCCTCTGAGTTATCTTATGGGAGGGTGTCTCTGGCTGGAAAGCCTTACCTAGGGTCTTCTTTCAGTTCAGGCAGTGGAGACCTATTAGAGTTGTAGAAATATATGTATATACATATATATATATACACACATATATATACATATATATGTATATATATATATATACACATATATATATATTTTTTTTGAAACAGAGTCTTGCTTTGTTGCCCAGGCTAGAGTGAGTGCCGTGGCATCAGCCTAGCTCACAGCAACCTCAAACTCTTGAGCTCAAGCAATCCTGCTGCCTCAGCCTCCCGAGTAGCTGGGATTACAGGCATGTATCATCATGCCCGGCTCATTTTTTCTATATATATTAGTTGGCCAATTAATTTCTTTCTATTTATAGTAGAGACGGGGTCTCGCTCTTGCTCAGGCTGGTTTCGAACTCCTGACCTTGAGCTATCCGCCTGCCTCGGCCTCTCAGAGTGCTAGGATTACAGGCGTGAGCCACCGCGCCCAGCCTATAGAAATATTTTTTAAAAAAAGAAAGAAAAAGGCCCGGCGCGGTGGCTCACGGCTGTAGTCCTAGCACTCTGGGAGGCCGAGGTGGACGGATTGCTCCAGGTCAGGAGTTCGAAACCAGCCTGAGCAAGAGCAAGACCCCCTCTCTACTAAAAATAGAAACAAATTAATTGGCCAATTAAAAATATACAGAAAAAAATTATCCGGGCATGGTGGCGCATGCCTATAGTCCCAACTACTCAGGAGGCTGAGGCAGAAGGATCGCTTGAGCCCAGGAGTTTGAGGTTGCTGTGAGCTAGGCTGATGCCATGGCACTCTAGCCCGGGCAACAGAATGAGACTCTGTCTCAAAAAAAAAGAAAGAAAAGAATTAGCATTCATGGCACACTGGGAGGTAATTGATTGCTTTTATGTTAAAATATTTTAAATAGAAAATTTCCTTCAAATCTTAACATTTTTCTTCAGTGTCTTCAAGACTCAATGCCAGAGAATTGATGGGAACTGAATTGTTTCTAAAGGTAAACCTCCACAAAGAAACCCACTGATTCTCAGGGTTGGGGAGAGAGGGAGGAGACACATTCACACACACACACACACACACACACACACACACACACACACACACACACACGACTTAAACATGAAGGAGAAGAGCCATCAGGAAAACAGGAATAGAGACCCATCTCCTCAATCCAGCAACTCAAGGTCCACAGCCCTTATTTCTTCCTGCTCCCAAAAGTCTATTCTACAACAGCCAGAATGACCTAAAATTCAGATCACTTGTCTCCCTTGATCAAAACCCTTCCAATGGCTTTTCATCCACCCAAAATGTAATCCACGTGTTTCCCATGGCCAATTATGCCAAGAAGTCTGGCCCCTGACCATTGCCCTGCAATAATCTCCCGCCACCTCCCGTCCCTCTCATTCTGCTCCAGCTACACTGGCTTCTTTGTGCTCGTTGAACACACAGAGACGACACCTGGCCCAGGACATGTGTGTGTTCTCAGAATGCCCTTCCTCCAGACCTTTGTTTCTTTTCATCCCTCAAGGCTCTGCTAAAATGTCACGTTCTCAGAGAAGTCTTCCCTGACCACTCAATCTAAACCAGCCACCCAGCCTCCTCCATAGCCTATCCTTGTTAGCATTTAGGTTATAGATTCATTTGCTTATTTGCTTATTGTTTGCATCTCCCACTAAAATATAAAGTCTGTGAGAACAAGGACATTGTCTAGAACAGCCCTGGGCACACAGCAGGACTAGATGTGTGTTGAATGAATGAGTGGGTAGGTCAGCCTGGGAATGAGGTGTGTGAGGGTACAACACACCCTCAACCATGTGCCTCTTTCCTCCAAGAATTACTGCCACTTCATCCTGTCCATCCTTGGTCCCTAAAAACTTCAGAATAAAGTGTCCTCCACCCACAAGGAAAAAAACAAACCCTCCCAACTGGCCTTGGGACCAACCTCCTCCCTCCCACACCACCTCATTCTAGTTATCTCATTTTGCTCCCAAGGCCAGCCTTGACTTTTCTGGGTTCATCCGGGCATCAGGGACTATGTACACACTGAGTGGCCCAGATCATATCTGCCTTAGAGAGACCTCCCAGGGCAGCCAGTCTGGGACAGCCAGCCTGGACCTCCTGCAGTCTCCCATTCACTCCATCTGCCTGGGAACAAATCTCCCTCCTTGTAGCCTTACAACTTGACCCAGAAGGAGGTGAACGTCAATGCCCAGGGAGCTCTGGAAAGGGAGAGTGGAACTGCAGAACCATCTGGGCACAGGGGCACTGGTAGGCCTGAGAGGCTGAAAACAATGCTACAGAATCTTCTTCCCAGATCATTCTCGTTGAAGACTCCAGAATGAACTTCCCTCCCCAAGCTAAGAAAGGATCAACTTTCCCACATCTCCCTATGGGGCATTCTCCTGTTCCCATTTCTAGTATAAAATATAATACTATAAGAAGCAGTGACTTTGCACCAGCTGCTGTTCCAAGTGCTTTTTGTCAGTTATCTCATCGGCACTCTGCCTTGGGAGATACACACCATCACGCTATCATCACCCACTTTACAGATGAGGAGGTTGAGGCTGGGGAAGGAGGAGCGATTTACTCCAATTCACGTGGTTTGCAAGTGGTGGAGTCAGAATGCTAATGTAGATACTAAGCACTACGTTATTTGGCATGCCCATTTAAATCCGTTACCTACACTAACTTTACAAAAAAAAAAAAACCCAACAGCTTTACTGAGGCATAATTTACATATCATAAGATTCACCGTCGTAAGTGTGCAACTCAATGATTTTAGTAAGCCTACAGCGTTGTGCAACCATCACCACAATCCAGTTTTAGAACATTTCTACTACCTCAAAATGTTTCTCCATGCCCATTTTTGGTTAATCCTCACTCCTACCCCCGGCCCTAGGCAACTGCTGCACTACTTTCTGTCTCTATAAATTTGCTGTTCTAGACACTTTACATAAATGAAATCATTCTGCATTATCTTTTATTTTACTACAAACTGCATTTGTTCTTGAAGACTGTTTAGCACAGTTCTCAACGTTCAGTTCAGGAGTGCACATGGGACTAACACGAGAAGGAATGTATTATACCTCCACTTCTCCAGGAGGCCTGGGGGGAATGTTTTTGTTTATTTACTCACTATTTCAGGCTTCTGAGGACACAGACCTGGGCACTGCCAGGCTAGAAGTGGAAAATCAGGGTGGAGGTGGGTGTGGGGTTGGGGAATTACACATGTTGATTTTTTTCTATTTTTTTGTTTTGTTTTTTTGAGACAGGATCTCACACTGTCACTTAGGCTAGAGTGCAGGGGCATCATCATAGGTCACTGCAGCCTCCACCTCCTGGGCTCAAGCGATCCTCCTGCCTCAGCCTCCCGGGTAGCTGGGACTACAGGCACATGTCACGATGCCTGGCTAATTTTTCTATTTTTTGTAGAGCCAGGGTCTTGCTTTTGCTCAGGCTTGTCTCAAACCCCTGGCCTCAAGCAATACTCCTGCCTTGGCCTCCCAAAGTGCTAGGATTACAGGCATGTGACACCTCAGCTGGTCTCTTTTACCTCTTAAAATATGTGAAATCGTAATCCTAGGACTCTGGGAGGCCAAGGCAGGTGGATCGCTCAAGGTCAGGAATTCGAAACCAGCCTGAGCAAGAGTGAGATCCCTATCTCTACTAAAAATAGAAAGAAATTGGCCAACTAAAAATACATAGCAAAAGTTAGCTGGACATGGTGGCACATGTATGTAGTCCCAGCTACTCGGGAGGCTGAGGCAGGAGGATTGCTTGAGCCCAGGAGTTTGAGGTTGCTGTGAGCTAGGCTGACGCCATAGCACTCTAGCCTGGGCAACAGAGTGAGACTCTGCCTCAAAAAACAAACAAACAAGGCCGGGCACGGTGGCTCACGCCTGTAATCCTAGCACTTTGGGAGGCTGAGGCGGGCGGATTGCTCAAGGTCAGGAGTTCGAAACCAGCCTGAGCGAGACCCCGTCTCTACCAAAAATAGAAAGAAATTAATTGACCAACTAAAAATATATATATACAAAAAATTAGCTGGGCATGGTGGCACATGCCTGTAGTCCCAGCTACTCGGGAGGCTGAGGCAGGAGGATCGCTTGAGCCCAGAAGATTGAGGTTGCTGTGAGCAAGGCTGACGCCATGGCACTCACTCTAGCCTGGGCAACAAAGTGAGACTCTGTCTCAAAAAAAAACCAAAAAAACAAAAAAACAAACAAACAAACAAACAAAACATGTGAAATGGTTGTTCTTAATTCACAAGCTTTTACTCCAAATAGTTTCAGGAATGACTCCCCTTTAAAATAAAATACAATAAGTAAATAAGTTAATTAATTAGTTAATTAAAATACAAAGCACAACATGAAGCCCTAAAAATCTAATTTAAAAATGTAATCCCAGGTACTCCAGAGACTGAGGCAGGAGAATGGCTTGAGCCGGGGAGTTGGAGGCTGCAGTGAGCTGTGATTACAGCACTGTACTCTAGCCTGGCTAACAGAGCAAGACTCTGTCTCAAACAAATACGAAATGAATAGAAATAAAAATGAAACCCAAAGGGCCAACCTGAAGTGGTTCGGCCCACTCTGTCCCGTAAGGAAGCTCCTCCCTGAAAGCGGAAGGGAGGAAGACAATAGCAAAGGGTCACCTCCCTTTCATTCTCCAAACACCACTCATTGAATTTATGGCCACGTGAGGTTTGCATGTCTGTTTCTACTCCAGACCTGGGTCCAGTGCAGTTGACACTAGTGATCTTACTCTCCTGCCTTTTCTACACCAAGACAGACCTGACAACAAGCCAGTTTTTAATTTGATGTACAGGTTTTCGTAGGTGCAAGGGGGGCAGGGTGGAGAGAAAGAATACAAGACTAATAATACCAGCAATAACAATAGCTAACATTTATTAAGCACTTACTGTGTGCTACACCTGTTTTACCTGTTTTTTTCATTTAATGTTCAGAAATGACTCTATAAGATCAGTAGTATTAACTTCATTTTATAAAAAATTATAAATATTATTAGTACAGATACTAGTAGTACAGAAATTAGGCAGAATTACCATCATTATTGAATTATTAGTAGCACAGATTTTTTATTGTATTTGTATTATTAGTACAGAAATTATTAAGGTTTGGAAATTACTAGTACAGAAAATAGTATCAATACTACTATAGTACAGAAAGTATTAGTATAGAAAGTAGTATTAATACTATTATTATAGTACAGAAATTATTAGATGGCAGTACTATGATAGTATAGAAATTTTTAGTACAGAAGATAGTGTCAGTACTACTATGCGTTTTTCAGAAAACTGAGGCTTAGAGAGGTTAAGCTAAACTTATCTAAGTTTACAGAATTTGTGAGTGCAGCTGCTGAACTCAATACCGCACTAGCTGTTAGCTCTTAACTGTTCAGTAATACTCAGCGCCCCCATCCCCAAAGCGTCCTCCCCTGCCCACGGAGGGGTGTGGGGAGGAGGGAGAGGGACTATGAGAAACCACAGTGACTCACAGTGACTGAAGGAGAAACGAACTACGGGTCTTTCCTGGTGACCCAGAGCCAACAGGGAAACGGGTAACTAATTAACCTGGGAAACGTCCCACATCCTGTGTTCGAAAGAAAGCAAGCATTTTAAAAGTTAGAAAATGAGTTTGAACAATGTTACATTTAAACAGAGCTCAAGTAACAGGTATTTCTTTAGTGTAGATTTTCCACTAGGTTATTCATTTGGCTTTTGAAAGTTACATTAAATTACAGTGGCTTTTAGGTTATTTTATTCTAAGGTTTTGCTCTAGGAGTGAACCCCAACCCCAGTCTCAGAGGCGAGGGAGGGGCAGGGAGGAAGCACAGAGCACTGGCTGTGATTTGCTCTGGGCGAAGTCACCCGAGCAGGGGACATGGGGAGGGAGGGTTCTTTCTGTCTAAGGCAGCGGGGAGCCCAGGGCTGGACGCTGAGAGTAGCAGGATGAACATCAGTCTTCAGCAGAAACAAAGTGGTATGTATGCCTCTTCCCAAAGGGACCGCTAGAGTTCCCTCCAAGAAAAGGTGACAAGCAGGTAGGCTTCCGGAAGCATGAACAGGGGAAGGAAATTATTCAGAGTATTAATGGGAATTTAAACATAGGCCTCAAATGCAACAAACTCAACACAGCTGCACCAACTTCTTTAGAGCAGGGAAAAGAAAAAACGTGTAGGAAATGTTTCCACCCTCTCACCCTCCTGGGAATGAAATCACCTCCTTCCACCGGGAGGAATGAAATATTTTAACCTGTACCTGCCCTAGGTTGGGGCACCGGATTGAAATCTGCTGCAGCCCTTGCTAGAGTGATCAGAGAAGAATGGAGGAGGAGGGACTGTCCCTGTAAAAAGAAAGTGGGAGAATAGGATAGAATGAGCAGGGAGGGGGAGAGGGGAAGGACGATGAGGAGGAGAAGAAGGCCATTGATTCCGGGGGCCGTTAGCCCAGAGCTGCACTTGGGTTCAGCTTCTCTGGTCCACCCTGAGTGTGGATGTTATGCTGGAGAGACAGTCGGGGCTCAGGAGTGGGAACGGGCACTGGATTCCTAAGAGGGAGCAGTATGATTGCAAGTTTGGGGCAGTTTAGTGTCTAGGAGTTTCGTTGGGAACAGAAAAGACTTGCTGCAGCATGATGAGTCTGGGAAGCAGAGGCAGGTGGTTTGTGAAGGGGAAACTGTTTCTTCCGGTCAGAATTCATGTTCCCACTCTGGAGGGTGGCGTCTGGACCAATTGAAATACAGTTCCAGGCCAGGCGAGGTGGCTCACGCCTGTAATCCTAGCACTCTGGGAGGCCAAGGCGGGAGGATTGATTGCTCAAGGTCAGGAGTTCGAAACCAGCCTGAGCAAGAGCGAGACCCCCGTCTCTACTAAAAATAGAAAGAAATTAATTGGCCAACTAAAAATATATAGAAAAAATTAGCCGGGCATGGTGGCGCATGCCTGTAGTCCCAGCTACTCAGGAGGCTGAGGCAGGAGGATTGCTTGAGCCCAGGAGTTGGAGGTTGCTGTGAGCTAGGCTGATGCCACGGCACTCTAGCCTGGGGACAGAGTGAGACTTTTGACTCAAAAAAATAAAATAATAATAAAAATTTAAAAAATACAGTCCCAAAGAAAGATTACAGTGGGTCTCCGTCCCTGCACCTTCTCTGCTGCCATCTGCTGTGGAGTGGCCCGAGGGAAGTTCTGGGCGTCAGGGGTGGGAGGGCAGAGAGTCACCTCAGGCTGTTCTGAACTTTCCTCTGTTGACATTAAAATCAGCCATGTGCGGGTTGAGAAATGTCCTCCCTGGGCCTTTTGCAGGGAGAAAACTGGAGAAAACCAAAAATTAAGGAGTGAGAAAACTCAGTTGACCACACCGGCCCTGTGTCATAAACATATTACCGAGGGTGAGGGTGAGGGTCAAGAGAGAGAAACCAAAAAGCTTCAGTTTCGTTACAGTCACCATTCCCACGGCACAACACACAAGGCCACAGGGTACAGCACGGGGACCAGTCACCAGGCAAAGGGAGAGGGCACCTTGGGACAAGCACCTTCATTGTGGTCTCCATGGGAAGGACCTGGTGAGGCAGAGTAGAAGAGTTAGGTTTAGCTAATTTGAGTAAATTGAGCTCTGGGACAGAGGGGCTGTCCCTAGTTGTCTGGTTCCTGTCCCCAGGCAATTAGGGTAGGCGTGTAGTGGCCCAGGAGTGTGACAGCCCAGAGAGGCAGGTGGTTGGGGGTGTGGGCTTAATTGGCTACTCAAGAAGAGGAACTAAGCACCTCTAGCCAGGGCCTCAAAATGAGTTGACAGTAATAAAAAAGAAAGAAAAAAAAAACAACTGTAATACACTCTGTGCACTGAGGAAGTAATAACTAATTTCCTTGTTTTAGGGGATATAAACTTGGGAAAAAAATATAAGGTCTCCCCACTTGGCTGGGCACGGTGGCTCACGCCTGTAATCCTAGCTCTCTGGGAGGCCAAGGCGGGTGGGTTTGCTTGAGGTTAGGAGCTTGAAACCAGCCTAAGCAAGAGCAAGACCCCGTCTCTACTATAAAATAGAAAGAAATTAATCAGCCAACTAATATATATAGAAAAAATTAGCTGGGCATGGTGGCACATGCTTGTAGTCCCAGCTACACAGGAGGCTGAGGCAGAAGGATTGCTAGAGCCCAGGAGTTTGAGGTTGCTGTGAGCTAGGCTGACGTCATGGGATTCAGTCTAGCCTGGTCAACAAAGTGAGATTCTGTCTCAAAAAAAAAAAAAAAAGTCTCCCCACTTAAGCCTAAGTTTGCAAACAGAATTCTAAGCCATTACCTTATTTTAGCAGGCAAGATTCTTGTTTCAGCCACGGGTAATTTTAATTAAATTAAACATTAATTTTAATTTTTCAATGCTAATTTTTTAACGGGTAGGCGGCTGTTTTCAATTCCTCAGGAAACCTATTTGCCTGGGCAGCCCCAGCTTCCTCCCAGCTGTTCTTACCATCCTCCCAGAAGGGAGAGATGAGGGTCCATCTGTTGTGAGGCTCTGACAGGTAGAACAATGCCCCCTCCCCACACACAAAAAAGATGTCCACATTCTAACCTTATGAAGGGGTGAATATGTGACCAGAGGGGAGGGAACACTTTCCCTCTACCCTCTGAGGGTTCGAAAACTGAGTCTGTGAAATAAACTGACAACAGGTAGATTAATGGAAGAAAAAGTTTACAAATTTATCACATGTACAGGAGTATCACAGGGAAGAAAAGTGAATCCCCAGTAAACCAGTGAGATTTAGGTGCTTACATATCCTCTTTGTAGGGAAGAGGGGAGCAGGGATGTAGGCAACTTATGGGAGAGTAAATAATTTGGGGGAAAGATGAATGGGCCCTTAGAAGAACAAAGTTTGTGTGGCTGTGGGGTTGACTGCTCGTCTCCTCTGCTGTGATAAGAGTCAATCTTCCCAGGTGGCTGAAATTTCGGGGGAATTAGCAACAATTGAGTTGTTCTGGAGGATCTGTATTTAGGCAGATAAGGCGAATCCAGAGAAATCTTCTCTCTGCATTTGCTGTTTTTTAAGTGCCACCAGCTCAAAGTAATCAACATACTAAAGTGTTGTGGGGTGGCATTTCCTCAACTCCTTCATTACCTGGCATGGTAAAAGAAAATTAAGGTTGCTAACCTGCTAATCTTGAGATGAGACCAATCCTTAAGAGTGGACAAGGAAGGCAGAAGACAGGGTCAGAGAGATGCCTTGTGGAAAAGACTTGACCCTCCCGTTGCTGGCTTTAAAGACAGAGCAAGGGGCCACATACCAAGGAATTCAGGGAGCCTCTAGAAGCTGGAAAAGGCAAGGAAACCAAGCCTTTTCCAGAGCCTCCAAAAAAGATTGCAGTCCTGCCTACACCTTGATTTCAGCCCAGTGAGCCAATGCTGGGATCTCTAACCTACAGAACTGTAATATACTTCGTTTGTACAGTTTTAAGTCAGCAAGTTCATGGTAATTTTTTTTAATGGTAGCAAAAGGAATAGTACAGAGATTGGGAGGGGTTTGGCTGCCCTTGGGTGACAGAAGGATTCCCCCATTCAGAACCACTCTCCTGTACCTCGTGCTTCCCAAAACATTCTATACCCATGATTTGTTTTTAAGCAGAAATGGATTTATTAAGGGACACTCAGTAGCTTACAGAATCTCTGGGAGGGGCACAAACCAGGCTCTGGAGCACATAGCCAGGTATGACACCCAACCAGGCCATGGGGCTGCTCTTCTGAAACATTTAAAAAATCTATTTGTACATATGCTTTGAAACATTTCAAACCACAGATAAATGGAAAGAGCAGTAGAATGAACACCCATCTGTCCCAGTCTTGGTTTAGGTTTCTGCAGAAGGAGATCCTGAGAGAATGTGGGTACAGGTGGTTTGTGCGTGTGGGGTGATCCCAGAAAGCACAAGGGAGAGAGTGCAGGACATGAGACAGGAAAAGGAAAAACAGCAATGACATGTTCATTAACGAGACAGTCACCACCGAGGCCACCTGGGCCTCAGTCCTGCTGGGAACCCTCTGGGAAACAAACCATGCATGACATGCCTCACAGTGGTCTCACCAGGATGGGGGAGGCCGGGGCTTTAACCCGATGCCTCCTGCCCCCTTGATGGAATCAACTACCTCAGTTTACATGTTGTGCCTAATGAACAGTGTTAGCAAACTTCCTTGTGCCGGAGAAAGCCCTCTGGCAGAGAAGCAGTGAGATGCATCATTTGAGGGGTGAAGTCTTCCCATGGCAGAAACTGGGCACCAGAGCTGTGCGTTAACTCAAATGGGGGCCGAGGGGCCATGCGGTGCAGCGACGACATCACCTGCTACAACCCTCCTGAGGTTGACTGCAGACATCCTGCCACCACCTGCACTCTCTCTGTGCACCCACGCGTGCAGCAAATGCATAGTATTTACCACGTGCCAGGTACCGTGCCTCTATTAAACCCTTTCATCCGCCCAGTGACCCCTATGAAGTAGGTATCCAACAGAGATGGTGGCTAGAGCACACTAGAACCGTTCCAAAGAGTGCTGGAACCATTCTATTTTAAAATGTCATTATGCCAGAAATGACATCTTTCGCAACTATTTGAACTTATGGTGAAAAATTTTAGATGCCAACTTAAAAATATACATGGAGATTGCATCGTCTTGCAAAATTCTTTCTGCAAGGAAGCAGCCAAAGAGTTTGTAAACCGCCGTGTCCTCGACGTGTGCAGTCGTGCCTGCATCTGGTGGCATGCCCAGAATCACGGAAGGGTTGGTGGGGGCTGGGGTGGGGAGGGGGGCGGGGAAGCAGTTGAGGCACTTGCGTGGTTACCCTGGAAGGATCCTGGGAAATACATTTTTTAAAAGGAAAATCAGAGCGAGGGACGCTATAGATAGAAAGTGAGTTCAGCGCGCCGAAGATCCAGATGGATGTGCGCTCAACACCCAGGCTTTGCTCTTCAGCATCCGGGCTCTGTCTCCCCCACGTCTGTGGATGCCAAGCCAGTGGCTCAAGTGCCATCCCAAACTGTCACCTTCCCTTTTATAATGACTCGATTTTCTTTATTTTTATTTTTCTTTATTTTTATTTTTTTGAGACAGAGTCTCACTCTGTTGCCCAGACTAGAGTGCCGTGGCATCAGCCTAGCTCACAGCAACCTCAAACTCCTGGGCTCAAGCAATCTTCCTGCCTCAGCCTCCCGAGTGGCTGGGACTACAGGCATGCGCCACCATGCCCGGCTAATTTTTTCTATATATTTTTAGTTGTCCAATTAATTTCTTTCTATTTTTTTATAGTAGAGACGGGGGTCTCGCTCTTGCTCAGGCTGGTTTCAAACTCCTGACTTTGAGCGATCCACCTGCCTTGGCCTTCCAGTGTGCTTGGATTACAGGCGTGAGCCACTGCGCCCGGCCAATGACTCGATTTTCTTAACGTTGCCTCTGCGAGCTCTAAGTGTTAAACTTACTTTATGATCAATGTAGCTATGTCTAATAATAATAATAATAAGGATTCATTCTACTTTACCAGGAAGACATTAAGCAGGCTGACACATTTTTCTGTTCTAGAGAACCAAATGACTATGGTAGCATAAACCTCACAGTGTAAGCACACTGAGCTGTGAGATAGTTCTGAGGTTGTGACAATAGGTGAGCCACAAAGGAGGGGGTGACAACAGTGACAACAGAAAACCTACTTTATGTGCAAAAGAAGTGCGTTGGGTGTAATTTATCCATACTGATTTTTTTTTCTTTTTAAAGAATCTGTTGCCTGGGCTACAGTGCAGTGGCATCATCACAGCTCACTGCAACCTCACTCCTGGGCTCAAGAGATCCTTCCACTTTGGCCTCCCAAGTAGCTGGGACTGCAGGTGTGAGCCACTGCACCCAGCCTACCCAAACTTATTTTTACAACCAGTCATAATCCATTAGCTATAACTCCACCTTTCACATTTTAGGAAACAATCCCAGGAGTAAGCAAGCTGGTTCCATGGTCTCTTGTGAATCTGTTCTCTCCAAGAGTAAGCAAAGAAAATTTAAGAAGGTTATTAGAATTTGGCCTAATAATAGCTCAACCCAGGTTGCAAAAGTGTTTCTCAAGGTTGCTACAATGTTCAATTGAGTTCATTTATTCAGCTATTTTACCTCTACGTGTTATTGTTCATTTTATCCGGACATGATAGGAAAAACCCTAAAGAATAACTTTTCTTGCTCTGATTCCTTCTTCATACCTGGTAAGGAACAGATGGGCAAAGAGCTTGGGCTTCGAAGCCAGACAAGCAAGAGGTTAAACCCAGGCTCCATCACTTACTAGATGTGAAGCTTGGATAGGTTATTTAAATTCTCTGAGTGGTTGGTCCCAATGCAGTGGTGTTTACAACTAATTGATCACTACCAGTTACAGATTCTTTTGTTCCTTCTCCACTCCCACTGCTTCATTTGACCAGCCTTTAAAATATAAATAAATAAATAAATTCTCTGAGCTTCAGTTTCCTTTTCTGCAGAATGGGGGTGATGTTTCCTCCTCCCAGGACTGCTGTGATGAATCAACAAGATCATGTGGGCCGGTGCATGCCTATAATCCTAACACTCTGGGAGGCTGAGGAAAGAGGATTGCTTGAAGGTCAGGAGTTCGAGATCAGCCTGAGCAAGAGTGCGTCCCAATCTCTACTAAAAATAGAAAAGATTTGCTGAGCAACTACAAATAGAAACAAAAACCCAAAGCAAACAAACAAACAGACAAAAACAGGGCCATGTGTGCCAAGAGCCTAGTCCATCGCTATAGAATGAATGATGGCCAGTATTATAATATTATTGTCATCATTATCCTTCTGACCTGTAATTTGTTTTCTGAATAGACTCACTCTAAAAGAAAAAAAAAAATCTTATTCAGTAGACTGACACAAATCTTCTGGCTGGTTTTATCTTTAGCTGCAAAATCAGAAATTGGTATTCTCATTTTATTTTATTATTTATTTATTTTTTTCGAGACAGGCTGCCTCATTCTGTCACCCAGGCTAGAGTGCAGTGGCATCATCATAGCTCACTGCAACCTCAAACTCTTGGGCTCAAGTGATCCTCCTGCCTCAGCCTCCTGAGTAGCTGGGACTACAGGTGCGAGCCACCAAGCTGACTAATTTTTCTATTTTTTTGTAGAGATAGTTTCTCACTCTTGCTCAGGCTGGTCTTGAACTCCTGGCCTCAAGCAATCCTTCTGCCTCAGCCTCCCAAAGTGCTAGGATTACAGACATGAGCCACCACGCCCTCCAGGGTGATCTATTTTTTTTTTTTTTTAAATTCTGCCCAGCAAGACAAGAAACCTCTCAAGGGTAAGGGGTTCATGCAACTTAAACACATTTTGGGTGTCACTACCCAGCCCCTTCCTCTCACACCACCCAGCCCAGAGCTGGACTCAGAGTGAGTGCCTCCTGTATACTTGATTGATTCGCAGAGAGCAGACCTGATGTGGTGGCCTAGAAAATCCATTGCAGGATAAAAATGGAGAATTGCTCCTTAGGGACTGCCATCTAAGAAGCAGGGCAAAAATGTTCCTGCTGGGAAATTAAAATGCAAAAAGCAAATAGAAGAAGAACACATCTCTCCCATGCAGCTTCTAGCTCTGATTCTGGGGGTCCTCATTCTACCTTTGTAAATTTAAATGACCAGGACATGCCTTTGGTCGCAGTGTCCCTGAGCCATGCCACTGTGACCGTATGTAGGTGGGACATCCTTTGGTGGTTTTATGACACTCTGTTCTGCTTCCTGCAGTGATGAGAATTAACTTCATTGTCTAACGAAATTAAGCAACTCTTAACTAAGGGAAGCTAAATAGCAACTGGTATTTTTGGAGGCTCTTTCAAATTAGGACACCAGGGTTTAATGGAAAAATAAACACATTTATTACTGAATATCAGTTGGATATTATTGCACATTGGTTATCAGTCTTGAGAGAACTTTCCCCATTGTTTCTTCATTTTTATTACATTTCTTTGCAGTGTTTTATATGACTTATTGTATAATCAATTAGATATTCTTTATAATTTCCAAATGGCATGGTATTGATTCAGGATCTTTTATAACACAAAATTCCAGATTTTTTTCTTTTTCTTTATTAGGGACAGGGCCTCGCTGTGTTGTACAGGCTGGAGTGCAGTGGCATCATCATAGCTCACAGTAGCCTCAAACTCCTGGGTTGAAGCAATCCTCAGTCTCAGCCTCCAGAGTAGCTGGGGCTTCGGGTATGCCCCACCATGCCCTGCTAAAGATTTGTTCTCAATGATTCTAATGACCAGGGTTCCTACCACTGGGACCACTATTTCTCATCCAGTGAAGAAGCCTCCTGAAGGCTCATGAAGACTCACACTCTGTTCCATTCTCTAGGCTGATACTTCTCAGACTTCGATGGGCATATGAATCAGCAGGGGATCTTGTTGAAATGCAGATAGATTCTGGTTTCTTAGACCTCAGGTGGGACCCTTGATTCTACACTCCTAACACAGCAACGGGGCTGATGCTCCTGTTGATAAGACCACATTTGGGGTGACAATGTTCTAGGTAGATTTGGAGTTGGGCAGAAAGGCAGGTCCCTGAGAGCCTGGCCAGAGATTCTTGAATGGAAGCTGATGTGGTTCCCATCACTGGAGGTCAGAAAGGTCCTTAAGCCCTAGACGTCCCTGCTTCAAAGGCAGGACAAGCTGGGGAAGACCTTAGTTTCTGGAAGAAAATGGGTAATTTCTTCTTAGGGTATAGTAGGAAACCGCTACTGGCTGGGAGCTCTCCCTGGTGCTGCTCTTAAGACTCCTCTCAAGTCTGCATTCCTCACAGGAGCTGCTCTTGGATTTCTGCTCTTTCATCTAAAACATCAGTCTAAATCCTTACTTGTACCTGTGCCCTGCTTTGACTTTGCTGCCTAACTATACCTCATATTTACTGCTGGTCTATACCCTGGAATCCCTGGTACTATCTAGGAGAAAGTACTGAGGTTTTTAAGCTCTTATCCTTGGGGACAGATTTTCTAAACGCTCAACCTTTATCTACCTATCTATCATCTATTTATCTCTGCTTTAATTTGATGTTTTTGACCAGGAGAGGAAAAGAACCTTGTGGCCATATCCTCATAAACAAAATAAGACACATAGTATGTGCCTTGCACATAGCAGATGTTCAATGCATTCTTTTTTTCAGAGGAGTGGAATTTCACATAACATAAAATTAACCACTGTAAAGTGTTCAATTCAGTGGCATTTGGTATGTTCACACCTCTATCTGGTTCCAAAACATTTAATGCATATCTTTTGAAAGCTGCATGAAAGTGAAGTTAAAGATTATTTGAGCAATTTATAAGAAATTTCTGTCATTTATTGATTTCACTAGGCAATTTATTAACTCTTACAATTGTAAATTTCTTAACTATGTGAATACTTTTTCCCTTTGTTTTTTATTTACCTATGTAGTCATGATAATAATGATAATAGCCATTTTTTGTGGAATGTCTACTGCATGCCACACACATTGCATATTTTTTCTTTTCTTTCTTTTTTTTTTTTTTTTTGAGACAGAGTCTCGCTTTGTTGCCCAGGCTAGAGTGAGTGCCGTGGCATCAGCCCAGCTCACAGCAACCTCAGTCTCCTGGGCTCAAGCAATCCTTCTGCCTCAGCCTCCTTAGTGGCTGGGACTACAGGCATGCGCCACCATGCCCGGCTAATTTTTTTCTATATATACATATATTAGTTGGCCAATTAATTTCTTTCTATTTATAGTAGAGACGGGATCTCGCTCTTGCTCAGGCTGGTTTCGAACTCCTGACCTTGAGCGATCCTCCTGCCTCTGCCTCCCAGAGTGCTAGGATTACAGGTGTGAGCCACCATGCCTGGCCTGTATATTTTTTCTTATTCAGTCCTCACAACAACCTAAAGAGAAAAATATTATTATTAACTTCTGGTAGAAAAGAACACTGCAGCTCAGAGATTTTAATTAACTTTCCCAAGACCACACAGGTATCATGTAGCTCAGCTGAGGTTTAATTCGAGCCAGTCTGACTCAGGACTTGACCTCTTAATCACACGTAATAATGTCCAGTGTGGACACAAACTTATTATATGTAACAAATATAAATTATGGAGACAGTTAAACTCTCAGCAGGCAAGAAATTGGATACATCTAAACTCAAGATTAAATATTTAGAAACATGGAATGAGGAGATGCTAATGAAATACCAGAAATCTTCACAGAACCATTCAAAAATCAAGGAGGCTTTTTGCTGAAAGTTTTTGATATAATTTAAGAGACTTGTATTTAGTTACTCACCTGTCAGGTTTTTAAAATTTATGATTTATAACTATTACTTTCTCTCTTGCATCACTGATTTCTCTCCTTTCACTGGATCATTCCTATGAGAAAGAAAACCTACTCTAATATATTCTATTTTTAAAAAATACCAGCCTGAGCAAGAGCAAGACCCCGTCTGTACTATAAATAGAAAGAAATTAGCCAAACAACTAAAAATAGAAAAAATTAGCTGGGCATGGTGGCACATGCCTGTAGTCCCAGCTACTCGGGAGGCTGAGGCAGGAGGATCGCTTGAGCCCAGGAGTTTGAGGTTGCTGTGAGCTAGGCTGATGCCACGGCACTCACTCTAGCCCGGGCAACAGAGTGAGACTCTGTCTCAAAAACAAACAAACAAATAAATAAAGAAAGAAAATAAAATAAAATAAAACAAAATCACTTCTCTTGACTCTACATGATCTCTTTCTGGCTACCTCCCCATTTTTCTGGTCTTTTTCACTGTAAAGCTTCTTGAAAACATCGCCTATGGTCATTACATCCTCATTCACCTCCCATCGTTTCCTCAGCCTCCTCCAGTAGAGATTCTGTCCTCTCCACTCCACCAGAACTGCCCTTGTCACGGTTCCAGTGACTTCCATGTTGCCAAAGCCAGCGCTCACTTTTTGGGCCTTAACTTTTTTTTTTTTTTTTTTTTTTGAGACAGAGTCTCACTTTGTTGCCCAGGCTAGAGTGAGTGCCGTGGCGTCAGCCTAGCTCACAGCAACCTCCAACTCCTGGGCTCAAGCAATCCTCCTGCCTCAGCCTCCCAAGTAGCTGGGACCACAGGCATGCGCCACCATGCCCGGCTAATTTTTTCTATATATATTAGTTGGACAATTAATTTCTTTCTATTTATAGTAGAGATAGGGGTCTAGCTCTTGCTCAGGCTGGTTTCGAACTCCTGACCTTGAGCAATCCGCCCGCCTCGGCCTCCCAGAGTGCTAGGATTACAAGCGTGAGCCACCACGCCCGGCGGCCTTAACTTTTGAAACTTTTCAGCAGCCTTTGTCTGGCAGACCAGTGGGTCAACACTGTTTTTGAAATTCTTCTTTTGGCTTCTACATCATCACACTCTCCCGGTTTTCTTTCAACTACATGGGCTTCTTCTTATTCACCTCCTTTCCTGGTTCTTGGTTCTTGATTTCTGGCATCTGGCTCCTCCTTCTCTGCCCCAGGGCTTGGTTCTGAGCCCCTTGCATTTCCCCACATGCACATCTTCCCTAGATGATCTTGTCTAGACCCATGGCTTTAAGTACCTCCTGCATGCTAATGCCAGTCAAAAGATAGCTTCTGCTGAGGCGGGCAGATCAATCAAGGTCAAGAGTTCGAAACCAGCCTGAGCAAGAGGGAGATCCTGTCTCTACTAAAAATAGAAATAAATTAATTGGCCAACTGAAAATATATAGAAAAAATTAGCCGGGCATGGTGGCGCATGCCTGTAGTCCCAGCTACTTGGGAGGCTGAGGCAGGAGGATCACTTGAGCCCAGGAGTTTGAGGTTGCTGTGAGCTAGGCTGACGCCACAGTACTCTAGCCTGGTCAACAGAGTGAGACTCTGACTCAAAAAAAAAAAAAAAAAGATAGCTTCTGCTCCAGTTCTCCCCCAGACTTCAGACTCAGCTCCAGCTGCCATCTTCAGCTCCAGCTGCCATCTTGATATTCCTTGTCAGAGGTTTAGTAGGAAGCACACACTTAACGTGTTGCAGACTGGGCTCCTGATTTCTGCCCCTGAAACTGCTTCTCCCACAGAGTTCTCTGTTTCATAAATGGCACCAACCATTTACCCAGTTGCTTGGGTAGAAAAAGAAAAACTAAACAAAACCCTTGATTTATCTCTCCTCCTCCCCTGACTAATGCCTCACAAGCCTGCTTGACTTAACCTCTATGTTATATCCAAAGTCAGTCCAATCCTGTCCATTTCTGTCCACCTCCATTTTCCTTGTGATCACCATAGTCCAAGCCACGTTCATCCCTCACTACTACAATAGCCTAAAAACTGTTTTCTCTCCTTTCTCTTACACCCCATGTAATTCATTTTCAAAACAACCACCAGAATAGATCAGATCAGGTTACTCCTTTGCTTAAAACCAGCCCATGACTTCTTCTCTCAAATAAAACCAAAACCTGGCCAGGTGGGTACAGTGGCTCATGTCTGTAATCCTAGCACTCTGGGAGGCCAAGGAGGAGGGATCACTTGAGGTCAGGAGTTCAAGACCAGCCTGAGCAAGAGCAGGACGCCATCTCTACAAAAAAAAAATAGAAAAATTAGCCAGACATGGTGGTACCCGTCTGTAGTCTCAGCTACCTGGGGGGCCTGAGGAAGGAGGATCACTTGGGTCCAGGAGCTTGAGGTGTCTGTGAGCTATGATGATGCCACTGCACTCTAGCCTAGGTGACAGAATGAAACCCTGTCTCAAAAAAAAAAAAGTAATAAAAAAAGGCCATGATTTATTGCAAAGTATTTTATGCTGCAAAAAGGTTACCAAAAATAATTTTTTATCAAAGAAAACAATTTTATAAACTTGATGGCTGCAATAGTATTCCCCAACCAGTCATTAAGTATAAATAATTTGTGCACTATATTGTGCTAGTCGCTACGGGAATTTTTTTAAAAGTGATTTATTGCACAGCTGGGTTCTGGCCCTACCTGTGTCTCTGCACTGTTTCTAGTCATAAAGATAAAATGTACCACACATCCATGAGGCCAGCAAGCAGGTACATCTAAGTAATGGTTAAGAGCTTGTGAAGGTCAAAAACAGTATTTGTAAAAAGCCTGGAAAGCACTTGGGCCAAAGCTGTGGTGAGTTTGGAATGGATAAAGAGTTAGCACTTTTTGTCCTCAGCCATTTTTTTTGTCTCTCTCTCTCTCTTTTTTTTTTTTTTTTAACAGAGACTCTCTCTGTCATCCTGGCTAGAGTGCAATGGCATCATTACTGCAACTTCAAACTCTTGGACTCAAGTGATTCTCCTGCCTCAGCCTCCCAAGTAGCTGGGACTACAGGTGTGTACCACCATGTCTGGCTAATTTTTCTATTTTTTGTAGAGACGGGGTCTCATGCTTGCTCAGGCTGGTCTCGAACTCCTGAGCTCAAGGGATCCTCCCGCTTCGGCCTCCCAGAGTGCTGGGATTACAGGCTTGAGCCACTGCACCTGGCCTCTTCAGCCACTCTTCACCATGGCTTGTGATGCAGTAGGGTGTCAAGATCCATTGGGAAGTATGTCACACATTGTTTATCTCTAATAATAAAATGCCAAACAATAGGACTGCAAGGAATGGTCACACATAGGGACCAAGAAGAGGAAGAAGGTTTCCAGAGAGAACAGTGAGGAAGAAGCAGAGATGTAAAGGTGAAGACAATGTCAGAGAAGGGACCGGTGAAAAGATGCAAGGACAGAAAGGTTCAGGGGGATAAATGCTGCAGAGGGTCAAGAAAATTTAGTGAATAGAAGGTCACCGGTGATCTTCAAGAGTATTTATTAGTTATCAGATTGCTGTGGGCTAAGAAAAGCCTGGATGCTTGAGAAATGCAAGAAAGTATGGGCCGGGTGCAGTGGCTCACGCCTGTAATCCTAGCACTCTGGGAGGCTGAGGCGGGCGGATTGCTTGAGGTCAGGAGTTTGAAACCAGCCTGAGCAAGAGCAAGATCCTGTCTCTACTATAAATAAAAAAAGAAATTAATTGGCCAACTAATATATATAGAAAAAATTAGCTGGGCATGGTGGCGCATGCCTGTAGTCCCAGCTACTCTGGAGGCTGAGGCAGCAGGATTGCTTGAGCCCAGGAGTTTGAGGTTGCTGTGAGCTAAGCTGACGCCATGGCACTCACTCTAGCCTGGGCAACAAAGTATGACTCTGTTTCAAAAAACAAAGAAAAGAAAAAGAAAGGTGTGGATCACTCTTCAGAGAAGTTTGAGGAAGGTGAGAAATAATATCGCTAGAGAGGTCTCTCTCTAGTGCCAAGTGGATGTTTTAAGATAGGAGAAAATAGTCTCTGCGTTTAAATATATTATTGTAGCGCTGAAACAAGGGAGAGAGCAATACCTCGTTTGCACTGACTGGCTCAGTCTAAATTCTATGATTAATTTTATCATCAAATGAAATTATTTGTTTCATCAAATAAAAGAATTCTTGCATTCAACAAAGGTGGGATTCAGATCTTGGGACATTATTCTCTGAATAACCAACTAAAAACTTGAGCTATGCCAGGCGTAGTGATGCAAGTCTATAATCCTGGCTACTCCAGAGGCTGAGGTGAAAGGATTCAGCCCAGGAATTTGAGGCCAGCCTGGGCAACATAGCAAGACTCTGTCTCTAAAAAACCAAAAATACTTGGGTTAACATGATATTTGTTATCATTTAACATGATATTTGTTATTCTTTATGCCTCTCCTTTGTAGGTTTTCTTTGTTGATAATAGTAACAGAGAGTTAAGGAAATCCTTTTTACCCTCATTTATGTGGAAAAATAATGGATTTTTCATATGTTTTGAATAAACTATAATTGGTTTAGTTGTTTTTGCTAATAATTTCTCTTTATTTGCAGGCTCATTCTCTCAAATATGTTTTGCTTATGAAGTTATTGGTGTCTATCCATCTCATAAGGATTTTTTAAAGTAACTACAACTAAGGCAACTAATATTAGGAAGATATTTTCTATTAGTGTTTATATCTTAACTTAAATAATTGTGGGTGTATATAGGAGGGAAAATTCAATCTTGAGGTGTATTTACACAGCACACAACTGAGCCTTAACATAAAACTACTTACTAGAGAGTGGAATCTGAAATAAAGGAGGCTTTGTACGAAGAGTTTATGGCTAGAAATTCTAGAATAACCTCATAATAAAATTGATTTATCCAAAACCCAGTTCAGTGGTAAGAGAAGCATTATGGAGAATTCTATTACACGTTGATATTGGAAAAATGTTCTTTCCATCAGTTTTCAGAAAAATTGGCCAAAACACATACATGTATAGTCTTTAAGCTATTTTGAAGATTGATGTTACATTGGCTCAGTTCAGTCTAATTCAGTTAGCATTCATGGACTACCTTGTGTTAGCCAGTCATGACACCACGGTTTAGACAATGAAACCCCACACAAGCTGACACTCTTGTTTTGGCTTCTTTGCCAAGTAGTGCATTATTGGATCCTTGTAGGAGAACTAAAAGGCAGCTTGCACTTCTGTTCAATAACAAAAAAGAAATGGCAATACCCACCATGTGAGGCTGTGCTATGTAGTGCCATGCCAAGCCATATTGAAGCCAGGCAAAGGAAATTAAGAATATTGATCCTGTCCTTATGGAGAATTTTTATATTTTATTAATCATGGATTTTTGGCATCAAATTTTATTTTTAAAATATTTCATTAAGATATTACTTATCTGGATCACTAAGTTTTTTTAGCACTCCCTTAAATTTTGTACCTTAAATTTTGCCTCACTCACCTCCCCTCGGCCCTGGCACTATAGATAGCAAGTGTTTAGACTCTGTGCTTACCTGCAGTATTTCATCACTTCCTTGTAATAGTTCGTGAGTAAACTGAGGCTGAGAGGCATTATGTGACTTGTCCTAGGTCCCAAAGCTGTTAAGTGTTAGAGCTGGAATTTGAACTTGTGCCATTTTGACCACAGCTGCGCCTTTAACCAGGTGTTAACTTGCCTTCCAAGAACCAAATGAGTCTAAAGGAGGCAAAGGGCATCACAAACTTTAGCAGGTAAAGTGTATGGCGCAGTG
This sequence comes from Microcebus murinus, assembly GCF_040939455.1. Taxonomy (NCBI): domain Eukaryota; kingdom Metazoa; phylum Chordata; class Mammalia; order Primates; family Cheirogaleidae; genus Microcebus; species Microcebus murinus. The sequence continues at coordinate 95,857,039 of NC_134109.1, forward strand.
AGAACTAAATAAATGCTGTTTCCTTTCCTCCTTCATTTCCCAAGGACAGCACATATCGAAGAATATGAATAGTAAAATACAAAAATTATTATTATTATTTTTTGAAACAGAGTCTCACTTTGTTGCCCAGGCTAGAGTGAGTGTCATGGCATCAGCCTAGCTCACAGCAACCTCAAACTCCTGGGCTCAAGTGATCTTCCTGCCTCAGCCTCCCAAGTAGCTGGGATTACAGGCATGCGCCACCATGCCTGGCCAATTTTTTCTATATATATTAGTTGGCCAATTAATTTCTTTCTATTTAGAGACAGGGGTCTCGCTCTTGCTCAGGTTGGTTTCCAACTCCTGACCTCGAGCAATCCGCCCGCCTTGGCCTCCCAGAGTGCTAGGATTACAGGCATGAGCCACCGTGCCCGGCCTACAAAAATTATTTTGAGGAAGCAAATTAATTTTAACATTCTCTCTGATTTCTTACACCTTCACCCCAGGTCTACCCTCGCAAAGAAGTGAAGATTTAGTATAATTATCCAGATAAATCCGATAAAAGAATCTTTAGTTTGAAACATACAGAGCCAAAAATATTTAGGGGAGCAATTTCCTAAATAAAGAAACTGAGGCAAGTTTGTTACGAGTACATGCTTGCCAGGAAAAACATATAGAGTGATGTACTTTTAAAAAATTGTAATTAATTGATAATACATATCCTGCACTTAAAGTAAAATTAATATTATGCAGTTGCTCTTAAAGAGAAAAATATCAAGTGTAATCCTCTTTGTTTCCCCTCCCACATATGAATACACTTTAATCATTTTCATGCACACATCAGGTTTCCCAAGGCAACATGAATGGGTTTGCAGAATGGGTTCGCTGGAGCCCCACATAGTCACGTTGTAGGTTATCATCACTGGAGAGCAAGGAAATAGCCTTTTCTTCTCCTGGGAAATAAAAATAATAAAATTGACACTTTCTGGCTGGGCATGGTGGCATGGAGGCTCACCCCTGTAATCCCAGAGCTCTGGGAAGCCAGGGTGGGAGGATTCTTGAGCCCAGGAGCTTGAGACAAGCCTGGGCAACATAGCGAGACCCTGTCTCTAGAAAAAATTTAAAAATTAGCAGGACATGGTGGTGTGTGCCTGTAGTCCCAGCTACTAGGGAGGCTGAGGCAGGAGGGTGGCTTGAGCCCAGGAGTTTGAGGCTGCAGTGAGCGGTGATCGTGCCACTGTACCCAAGGCTGGGTGACAAAGCAAGGCCCTGTTTCTAAAAAAAATTTTTGTTTTAAATTGACATTTTCTTTTTCCCCTTAAGGGAATTCATTCTGTGAAGGTGCTGGAAACTATATGTGCTTGGGCAAGTTATTTAATTCCTCTTTGACTAAGTGTCCTTACCCATGCATGAAGATATCGTAGAGCCTACCTCATTGGGTTATAATGGAGATCAAAGGCACTAATTCATGTAAAGAGCTTAAAAACACCTTTGTCATTATTTATAATATCATTTATGTCTAACATATACATTTTATAATTTTATTATTATTGCCTCTCAAGACCTAGTCAGAGGAGTGAGGACCTAATTAATGTTGGCTCAACTATTATATCTTACACAAAAAGACAGAATTTTTTAATTAGTCTGGTTGACTCATTCCTCACACTATTACTGCCATTGCTTGTCTTAGAATGATTCTAGGTATCCTTCTGGTGTCAGCCACACTCCAGAACCATCTCCGTCCCTTGCATGTGGTTATCAATGTCCTAGTCAAATGTCTGTGCAGCTCCTAATATCCTGGACCATTTGGGCTGTACCTATTACAAATTCCAAGGTCTCTCTTCTTCAAGAACAATGAGTGACATTGTCACAGTATGGTTTCTGCCTTGTTTTTCTGAATCCTTCCTGCCCCACTTACATGACTCAACCAAATTAAGTATCAAACGAGGCCCTTAAAAAGGGAAAGAGGACTATGTATTTGGTCCCGTGAGAAAGGGGGAAGTGGCATCCTGCCTGTTCCCACGGCTGGTTGAAGTCGTTCTTTCTCCCAGTGGACATCTCTGAGGATGAATGAGGCTGGCAATGGCGCTGAAGTCAATGACCGCCACCACCAGACAATTATCTGACCCCTGGCTTTCCATTGTTTGCTCTCAGGAGTAATGAAGTAAGATTTCAAAGCATCCCCCAAAACAAAGAAGATTGGCACCTTTCTAGTCCCATCACCTGACCCAGGCTCAGCCCTTTAAGTCTCATTCCTCCACCTGCCTGCCCTGTTCTCAGCACCAGGAGTGCATCTATTTCTGACTAGGACCTCTGCCCAGATCTCTTACATCAGAAGTTAGGGTTTAGCTTTCTATAGCTTATTTTTTCCCAAATCCAGTCAGAAGAGTGAAAGTCTAATTAATACCGGTTCAACTATTTTTATTTTACACATGGAGATAAAATTTGATAATTACAGCACTTAAAAGTCAACATTCTTTTTTTTGAACAGGTCTCAGTAACACATACAAAATTATTGCTAATTCATTAGAAGTTTAAAACCCAAATATTTCTAATACCTAACCTTAACATAATTGGTTTGACTCTTCTTTTTCCAAGAAAAGGTCTAGCCCTTTTCTAAGGAGAGTTAATAATGGTATCCGTAGGAACACTTCCACAAGAAATATCAGCTTTCCTTTTATTAAGTTTAAAGAAAGAGAATAATAAATAAAGCTTTAAAAAATCTTCAACGCAGGCATTTTTATGGGCAATACTGAAGGACAGGACAACCAATAAGGATGCTCAGAATAAAGCCCCTTAATGTGGCAGAAATTATACAAGAAATTTTCTTATCACTGAAGGTCATGAGAGTCTACATTGAACATAACTACCAAGACCCTGGTAAAGTAAATGAAAAAAAAAAAAAAAAAAGACACAAACCAAGGCAACTCATTTTGAAAGTTTAGAACACTAAAGATAAAGGCAAGATCCAAAATTTTCCAGACAGTAAATACACCACAAACAAAGAATCAGGAGTCAGAATGGCACCAGTTTTCCCAAAAGTAACACTAGAAGAAAGAACAGTACCTTTAAAATTCTGAAAGAAACTTATTTCCATTCTAGAATTCTATACCCAGCTAAGCTATCCATCAAGTATGAGGGCACAATAAATTTTCATGTATGGTAGTTCCCAAAAATGTACCCCATATCTATCCTTTCTCAGGAATCTACTGAGAAATGTTTTCTAGGTATGAGAAAGTAAATCAAAAAGTAGACATGGGTTTAGGAAATGGAAGATCCACCCCCAAGATAATAGTAAAGAGAATTCTCAGGAGTATGATAAAATAAAGTCCCAGGACTGATGTTCTGCAAGTCTGATGGAGAGCAACCAGTATAGAGTAGATTAAGAAGTGAAGCACTACAGGGAGGATACCCCCAAGAAAATGAGAGAAAGAGAGAGAAATAGCTTGCCTGGTATGTTGGATTATAGAGAAAGGAGTTATAGTTCTGCCAGAAAGTTTATAGATAAATTAGTGGTAGATACACATAAAGAACAAAGTCCGTGACCAGAAAAAGCACTTATTAATGCCAAGAGTTAAAATAAAGGTGTACAATCATACTTGACTAAGCCATGAACATTAGTCATAATGTAAACACATTACTGATTATTGGTTTAATAACAAATTATGTCATTATATTGAGAAGGGTAGGCATGAGAAATGTGTGTGGCAGAAGGTAGGTTGAAGCATAGAAGAGAGCTAATTTCCCATCTTCCATAGCAGGAAATGGATAGATAATGTCTAATACTGAAAGATCAAGAAACACCAGTATAAGCATGTTTGACTTTATAAACTAAGTTTCTTTGATACAAAAAAAAAGAAAAATCCAGAGTTATGAGAAAAATGTATAGAACATTTTAAAAGTACATGTACCTATTATTTTTAAAATCTTCTGTTTTTAAATGTAAGTCTTAATACTGCCTTTTTTCCAGGACATACTTTTTGTATTTCTATTTTGAGCTTGTTCAAAAGGTATGATCAACAAGCCACAATTCTTCCATTCTGGAATGTCCTTATAAAACCTTTTTTGGAGAACTTAAGACATTAAGAACTAATTTTGTTTAAAAGAACATGAACCCATTAACTGCATAGCAAATTGTTCCACATAGATTTTGATAACTTTCTGACAAAAAAAAATCAGCACATTGTTCGTAATGTCAGTTTTAGCCCATTAAAAATAGAATAATCAAGGTAAAGCCTATTTTACTAATAGAAAAATATTTTCATGATAGAGTAGTCATTTAAAGTATGATTTTCCTATGTATGTGTGTAACAATAATAACATCGTAGAGCAGCAAAAAAGAAAAAAAATATTTTAGCAAGTATTTTATAAGCATTATGAATAACAAAAATCCAGGTGACCTTTTTCCATGACTCAGTATATTTAAAATAATTACTTGCTGAACATATATTAAATGAATTATAATGCAACAAATGGACTCTGAGATTCAAAGACTTGGGTTGAAATTTAGGATTCATCTCTTACTAATTGGATGAGTCTCAGTAAGTAATTTTATTTGTTTGAGCCTCAATTTCCTCATCTATTGAGCACCTAGACCCTATTAGGCATGATTTTAGGCATGGGGGACACAGTAGTCATGGTGTGGTCTATGCTCTCATGGAACTTACATTCTAAGGGGAAAAATCATCAACAAGCAAGCAATGCAATTTTGGATAGTGATGAAGGTCATGGAGAAAAGGAAGAGAGCCAGGCCGGGCGTGGTGGCTCACGCCTGTAATCCTAGCACTTTGGGAGGCTGAGGCGGGCGGATTGCTCAAGGTCAGGAGTTCGAAACCAGCCTGAGCGAGACCCCGTTTCTACCAAAAATAGAAATAAATTAATTGACCAACTAAAAATATATATACAAAAAATTAGCCGGGCATGGTGGCACATGCCTGTAGTCCCAGCTACTCGGGAGGCTGAGGCAGTAGGATCGCTGAGCCCTGGAGATTGAGGTTGCTGTGAGCCAGGCTGATGCCACGGCACTCACTCTAGCCTGGGCAACAAAGTGAGACTCTGTCTCAAAAAAAAAAAAAAGAAAAAAAAGAAAAGAAAAGGAAGAGAGCCATACCATAGGGACTGATGTGAGCATGGTGGCTGGTTTAGAAAGGATGTGAAGGGTGGACTTATCTAAGAAGGTGGCATTTGTCTGACACCTGGATGATCTGAAATCAGCTATGTGATGATGTAGGGAAAGAGAATTTCAGGGAGAAGGAGCAGCCAGTGCAGAAGGTGAATGGCATATATGGTGGATAAGAAGGTTGTTGGGGGTGGAGCTTCAAAAAAGAGGGAAAGAAGGGTCCTAGATGGATTCAGAGCACAGTGTAGTTGGAGTCTGAAAGCCACAGTAAAGAGAGGTTTTTTTTTTTAGACAGGGCCTCGCTCTGTTGCTTGGGCTAGAGTGCAGTGGCATCATCATAGCTCACTGCAACCTCAAACTCCTGGGATCAAGTGATCCCCCTGCCTTCGCATCCCAAGTAGCTGGGACTACAGGTAGGAGTGACTACAGGCACGTGCTGCCACATCTGGCTAATATTTCTATTTTTTTTTCCCTGTGGAGACAGGGTCTTGCTATATTGTCCAGGCTGGTTTCGAATTCCTGGGTTCAAGAGATTCTCCTACCTCAGCATCCCAGAGTGTTGGGATGATAGACACGAGCCATCACACCTGGCCAATCTTGGGTTTTTGTTTTTTTTTTGAGACAGAGTCTCGCTTTGTTGTCCAGGCTAGAGTGAGTGCTGTGGCGTCAGCCTAGCTCATAGCAACCTCAAACTCCTGGGCTCGAGCGATCCTCCTGCCTCAGCCTCCCGAGTAGCTGGGACTACAGGCATGTGCCACCATGCCCGGCTAATTTTTTATATATATATCAGTTGGCCAATTAATTTCTTTCTATTTATAGTAGAGACGGGGTCTCGCTCTTGCTCAGGCTGGTTTTGAACTCCTGACCTTGAGCAATCCGCCCGCCTCGGCCTCCCAAGAGCTAGGATTACAGGCGTGAGCCACCGCGCCCGGCCCAATCTTGGGTTTTTAATTAAAGTAACACACACACACACACACACACACACAAATCCATCTCCTATAGTAAGTTACAATCAAACGGATTCTGGAAAAATGGATATTGCATTGCAGTTTAGCCTACAGAAACAGTACAAGAAATTGGAAACAAACTAGCGTAGGCATGAATCATTGTGCATGAAATTTCTTCCCTTCAGGATTGAAAACAAACCACCTGGAGAGAAAAAACGTAAGTCAGAAGTGGGAAGCAGTGGGCCTGATTCAAGATCACTTTGAAACCTCAGTTCATAGTGAGAAATTCATGTTTTCAAAGAACTACACTTATTTGTCTTATCATGAGTGAATCTTTTTAAATATTGGATTTTATTTGTTTTTTGTTTGTTTGTTTGTTTGCTTTTTTGAGACAGAGTCTCACTCTATTGTCTGCGCTAGAGTGCCATGGCATCAGCCTAGCTCACAGCAACCTCAAACTCCTGGGCTCAAGCAATCCTTCTGCCTCAGCCTCCCGAGTAGCTGGGACTACAGGCATGTGCCACCATGACCAGCTAATTTTTTCTATATTTTTTTTTAGTCGGCCAATTAATTTATTTCTATTTTTAGTAGAGACAGGGTCTCACTCTTGCTCAGGCTTGTCTTGAACTCCTGACCTAGAGTCATCTGCCCGCCTCGGCTTCCCAGAATGCTAGGATTACAAGCGTGAGCCACTGCGCCCAGACTTTTATTTGTTAATTGGTATGATTTTGAGAAAGGAAATTCAAGGCAGCTTCTATAAAGGGTGCATACATATGGCAGGAGCCCCTCACCTTCCAGGGCCTCTCCCTCCCTATCCTTGAGAGTGAAGCAGTCTTGTAGAAAATAAAATATCAGAGTGTCTTTGAAGGTCATGAGAAGTAGGAAGAGGGAGTTTCCTCTGTTTTACAGGCACTCCATGCTGAGGAATATATAAGGGTCCCTCCTAGGGAGGCGGGAAGCTTTGACTGGAGGGGGAGGGGCAGGATGGGGGGCCCAGTAGTGAGGAGCAGTGAAGAGAGAGGGGAGGCTGAGGCAGAGGGGGCCGTCATGTGCCCGTCTAAGATGCACACTCTACGCACTGGAAGGCAACGCGTTGGAGACAGGCACGAAACATATTGAATCTTTTTCTGGACTCTCTGTGATGGGCTCTGGGTTTCCATGGGTGATTTCTGGTAATATTAATACCTTCGCACCTTTCCAGAAATTGTGGCAGTTACATATGTTTTGAATGTATTTAAAGTGGCAGAATGTCACCGGGAAATAGAGTGATACTGTCACCACCACGACATAGGATTCTATTCAATATGTATTTACCGAGAACATACCCCGCACCAGCCAGTGGGAATCTGGCGGAGAAAAGGAAAGAATAATCCTTGAGCTTTCTACAGCGCTCCAGGGATGCTGTTAGCTCAGGTCTCCGCATCGCTGGAGTAGAAAGGCCACGACTCTCCTGGTCACCATGGCAGTCTTGCATGTGTCTGTGATGGCTCGATTAACATATGCCAGGCTAGCAACTCCATGAGCGTAGACAGTGATGTCTCTCTCTCTCTCTTTTTTTTTTTTTTCCTTCTCCACCGCTGTGTCTTACGGCTGAGCATAGTTGCTGGCACTTGGCAAGCATCCAATAAACACCATGGACTGAACGCACGCTACAGATGCAGTAGCCCGTTGCGGGGGGCAGTGTCCCGTTCCATAGGCGGGGAAGCAGCCGCAGCTCACCCGAGGCCACACACAGATCGCTGCCGGAGCGAGGATTCCCCAAACGGCTCAGCCTCACTCCGCAGCAGCTCGCGGGGCTGTCGCGGGCAGGCAGACGGGACCACCTTGCGCAGGGCAAGGACCAGCGACTGCGACGGAGGTGGGAACCTGACGCGGGCGAGGCTGGCGAAGGTGGGGGGTCCCCAACTCCGCCCACCGAGAGGAAGCGAAAGGATGAGCGAACCGGCTAGGGCAGAATCACAACGAGAATCCCAAACCCAGAGGGAGGCGGAAAGAGTTCGGGCGCCTCGGGAGGGGCGCGAAGCAGAGGGAGCAGAAAGGCAGGGGGAGAAGGGGGTTGTTAGCAGTTCTCTCTTGCGTCGTGTCTGCTGCGAGGAGACAGGCGCGGTCCTTGGTCTCAGCCGCAGGTGTCTAGGTGATTCATTCGACGACAGCAGCCCCCGAGGGTTGGTTCACCTGCACAGGTGGGGCGACGGCGCGCGAGCCGAGGCCTAATCAATGAACTTCTCCCCAGGTTTTATTTTCGGGGGGGCTGGGGGCTAACTAATTTTGTGGGAAAGACGTTTGGTAAATAGGGGATGTCAGGACTCTGGGGAGAATCACAGAGCCGCAACCACGGTGGCTGTTATCTTCATCAGGCACCCTTTCGACACCTCTCCCTTCGAGTCAGGCAGCCCTACGCCGGGGTTTCTGTCCCAGCGAGCGAAATCCCCGCCCGCCGACTCCGGGCGCGGGGCTGCGGGCGCCGCGGGGACCGGCCGCGCGGCGCGGAGGCTATTTTGGGTGTGGGAACGCGGCGGGAGGAGGGGCGGCGCCGGCAGGCTGGGCGCGGGTGCGCGGGGAAAGCCTCCAGCTCGGGCTGCCACGGCAACCGCGTCCAGGCAACGCGCCCGGAAGCGGCTCGGGCTGCGCGCGGCGGCTCGCGCCCCCCGCCCGGGAGCTGCGAACCCGGCCGGGCCGCGCGCGGGGCCAGGCGGCAGGCGCGCGCTGATTGGCCGGCGCTCCCCGCGGCGCGGGCCCGCAGCCGGGCGCCCTGCTCAGCCAGCGCCCGCGGCCGCCGCACCCAGCCGCGCCGGCGAGGACATGGGCGGCCGGGGCGCGCCCGCCCCCCGCGCCGGTGAGTGCCGCGCCCCGGACCCCCGGCCGCGCGTCCTGCGGGTCCGGGCGGCGGGAGCTCCCCGGGACGGCCGGTGACCTTGGGGCAGCCGCTCAGTAGACAGGCGTGGGGGAGAGAGGGAGCTGCGCGTGGCCCATGTGACACGCCGCGGGCGAGAGGGTTAACTGCATGCTGACGCGAAGGGATGAAGTTGGGCGCGGAGCGCAACTGGCGCTGCATTTTCGCGGGGGCCGCATGCTAGCAACCCAGCCGGAGCCCCGAGGGACTGTCTGGGGGGGCGGCGCCGGTGCGCAGATGGCCCGGGGCAGGGGCGAGTCCGCAGACCCGCCACTCAGAGCTGAGTGACCTTGGGCGGGGTAACCGTTCCGCTCCTCGGCCCCTTCTCTTTTCCTCATCTTTCGAAGGAGGGGCTCGGGCTCTTTGCAGTTCCGCGCTGCTGTTGTGCCTTGTGCTGCGAGCCGAGAAAGAGCCCCAAAGTACGCTTCTGCACACACTAGATAGACAAGGTCCAACCCTGTCTGTTCTACGGGGGTTTCCATAACTGGCTCCCAAAGTGGCAAAAAAATGTTATCATTTTATGGAAGATTATGGATAGAGCAGTTGGTGGTTGAGAGAGTGGCTCTTAAGATGCACAGGTTAAAACCCCTTGCGGGCCCCAAAGACAAGAACAAAATCAGGGTTAATGCTCTCGAGTTCTTTCCCCGTAGTTAATCTGACAGGAAACTTTGTATTTGAACAGGTAAAATCAAAACCCAGTAGTGGCAGGCAGCAGCAAATGAAGTGAGTCATTTCTTCAATGTGCACGAGGTTGTGTGTGTGTGTGTGTGTGTGTCTGCGTGTGCGCGTGCGCTCGCACCCTCAGCTTAGAGTCTGTGTACGCCAGCGTTATAAATTATTTCACGGGAGTAACCAGAAATAATGCTAAGATGATTTGAATGCACAAAAGTGCAGCTTTCTTGGAAGCAGGGGCAAACATTTGCAGCTTGCTCTTTAAATGAGAGTGAGGTTTGTGAGAGTAAATATGTTCTTTTTTTTTGAGAGCGGTCCTTAGAATTTGCACATTGTATCTGCCTTCAGGATCCTGTCATGGAGAGAGAGAGAGAGAGAGAGAGAGAGAGAGAGAGAGTGTGTGTGTGTGTGTGTGTGTGTGTGTGAGTGAGTTGGGAGAGTGCTCCTGAGCCCTAGTAGGCTGTGGCACTTCTATTTTTAGCATTGGCTGGTACTAAAAAAGACACGCAGGCCCCCTTCCATATTCTCAGTGGATAAACTTCCCTGCTCCATGGTGGTGGAAGGGAGGAAGTGCCCTCTTACAGATTCCTCGGGTTTCCTCTTCAGACTTTCTGCGTCAAGGCTATCTTTGATATTCATCCGAATCTGATTTCATCTGTATGAAAATGTGGAGTGGGAAGACAAAGTTTCCAAGGTTGATGTATAATCTTCTGCAAGCTTGTTTTCCCCGAGGGCTTAATAATCTTTAATGGTTTACATGTTAGAATTCTGATAGCACAGAGACAGAAAAATCCTTACTGCCCAAGAATTCAACTGCCAAACCCCACAAACCCTCTAATGAACCCACACACATCATTGCACTTGGAACCCTCATTAGCAAATTATTCAGCCTCCTCTCTCTGCAGGCCACTAACTTATATGACTCCAGTTTGCCTTTCAGTGTCTTATTTCTTGTATCCTACAGCCACACTCCTGAATTTTCATTTTTTTTTGTCACTGAGCCCACCTCCTCTCCCTCCCCTAGCACCAGAGCCTGAGGGAACACCTTCCACTGGCTCCCTAGTGCCACTTCCAAGCCATGAGCCCATCCCCAACCAAGTCTCTTAGAAGGTAGTGCTGTCTGCTTGTGCGCCCATGCCTTCCTTCTTATCCTCTGGCTCAGTGCTTCCCAAACCTGGTGGCTCCTCAGATCACCTGGAACATTCTGAAAAACATTACTCTTCAGACTCTCTCAAATATACCAAATTAGAATCACAGGGGAGGGAGGCAGGCAAGATCTAAAAATCCTTATTTTTAGAAACAAACCCAGGCCGGGCACGATTGCTCACGTTTGTAATACCAGCACTTTGGGAGGCTGAGGTGGGAGGATCACTTGAGGCCAGGAGTTCAAGACCAGCCTGGGCAACATAGAGAGACACCATCTCTATAAAACATGGAAAAATTAGCTGGACTTGGTGGTGCATGTCTGTAGTTCTAGCTACTCCGGAGGCTGAGGTGGGAGGACCTCTTGAGCCCAGGAAATTGAGGTTGCAGTGAGCTATGATCATGGCAGTGCATTACAGCTTAGGTGACAGAGCAAGACCCTGTCTTGAAAACAGGAAGAAGAGCAACAAAAACCAAACCCCAAAAGGAGGAGCAGTAGGACAGGGAGGATGAGGAGAGAAAAGAGAACTCTGGGTAATTCTGATGTCCGCCCCGGTTCAGTGGGAATCACTTCACTTGATGCTGCAAAAAAGTGATAAACTAAGAAACTAACACAAAATGTGAGCAACTAGCTTCATTCTCTTCTCTGCTGTGTTTCTTGCCGGTGACTTTGGGGTTTATGTTGAGGCTCTTTTAATTCATTGACCTTGAGGTTCCTCAACATCAACTTCTGTGGCCTCAGTTTCTACTTTTCTCCAACTACTAACATGTTGGACTTGTTGAGTCTTGGGAATTTTTCCACTTTCAAGATCTGGAACTTGGACTTCAGTCTACTCAGCTGATTCTTTACACCTGTCACACCTGGTTTTAACCATCGCTGAGGACTCTTGTCCCTTAATCCCCTACTGTTCCATCCTTCTGCCCCTTTATGGCTCCGTTTTGACTTGGAGTGTATGGGTTGCCAGCCATTTCAGTTTTGTCTGGAATCCAGAATCCTTTGTCTTAGCATGTTGAGCTTCTCATATTCCAGTCCTCAGTCCAAAATCACACTCATTATCTGCTTTTTCTTCTCCCAGCCTGTCAAATTATCCAGGAGAAGATCATAAAGACCTTCGGACTGGTGCCATAGCAAATTTATGCTGGCTCCAATTTCACCACTGATTTCACAATATAAATTCCCACTTTACCTTCCTCGCTTCCCCGAAGCATTTCTCTCTTCCTCTTTTTTGTCCTTTATTTTCTCTTTCTCAAAGGAAGAAAATGTCTACAAGTCCTTTCCCCATGATTAACCCACATACACTCCACATTCTTCATTCTCTGAACTTTATCCCTTCCTTCTTGCCTCTTTTTGGGAACTTGCTGTATTTGTTATTCACTTTCTCCAGTTTCTTGGGTCCCTCCTAACTCTATCCCCAACCCTCACTCCACCATAAGAAATTTCTCCTCCTAAGAAATTGTGCTTAAGTCCCAGCTCTTTCCAATAGAACTTGCTGTGGTGAGGGAACTTATTTTATGTCTATACTGCCCCGTGTGGTAGTCACCTGCCACATGTGGCTATTGAGCACATGAAATGTGGCCAGCGTGACTGAGGAACGTAGCTTTTCATTTCAGTTAGTTTTAAATGAATTTGAATTCAGTTTAAGCAGTCACGTGAGGGCAATGGCTACTATACGGGACAGGGCCGTTCTAGCCCCTGCTGCTCTGTTGAGCTGTCCTCGGTTTCTCTCCTCTGACTGTCCACTCGCCTCTTCTGGCTTCACCCCTCATCTTTCTGTTGAAACTGCTTCCTGGGGGTGCTCCCTCAGAAGTGTCCTGGTTGTGGCTTCCCCGGCCTTGATCCCTGCCCTGCGTCTCCGGCTGGCATCGGCCCTCCTCCTGCATGTCTCCCCGTCTCCAAAGCACTGGCTGTCTGGGCCCATTCACACCTCATTTTTCTTCTTTTCCTTGTCTCCTGGCCTCTAGATGTGGGGATTCTGTGACATCCTGTCCTTGGTCTTTTTCTGTCCCTTTCCTGGCCTCCCCCCTTCTCTCTTCCAGCTCAACGTCACGTCCAAGCCCACAATAGCAGTTCCAGAGCACTGGGCACTTGCCAGCGCCTCCCTGGGCACCCTTGTACACTTGCATTACGTCTGCGAATCCTCCCTCCAACCGTGGGGCACAGGCTCTTATTGTTCCTGTCATGTAGGTGGAGAAAGTGAAGCAGAGGGAAATTAGAACAATTTCAGTTAAGGCTCTGCTTGTCCAGGAGCAGACCTGGGAAAGGAAATCCGGCCATCTGACCCTGGAGCCCTGCTTTTAACCCTGTTTTGCTCAGGGTCCCCAGATGCCTCCAAATCGACATTTCCAGTCCTGACCTGTCCCCCAAATCCCACTCAGAATTTAATACTCAGAAGCTAGACTATTTCTCTTCTGTTCTGTAATCCTGGCTTCCCTAATCATCTTTCCCACCTTTAAAAAATTTTTAGTTTGAAATAATTCAGATTTATGAAGAAGCTGCAAGAATAATTTAAATAATTCCAATATACCTTTAAACCAAATTCTATAGCTATTGATTTTTTTTTACCACACTTGCTTTATCATTCTCACTCCATCATGTTCTCTCTCTCTCTCTCTGTGTCTGTCCACATGTATGTCCATATGCACACAAACATATATGTTGTGATTTGTCCTAAACCATTTCAGAGCAAGTTGTAGACATGTTACACACCTTTATCCCCCTAAATACTTACATGTATATTTCCTTTATAAAAGGACATTTTCTTGTATAACAAATGTCAAAATCAGAAAACTAACACTGACTCAGTACTATTATCTAATCTACAGACCTTATTCAAGTGTCACCAATTGTCCTAGTAATGTCCTTTATAGCAAAAAGGGAGAAAGAAAGATCTTAATTAAAACAAGATGCTGGCTAGGCGTGGTGGCTCACGCCTGTAATCCTAGCACTTTGGGAGGCCGAGGCGGGCGGATTGCTCAAGGTCAGGAGTTCGAAACCAGCCTGAGCAAGAGTGAGACACCCTCCCCCCATCTCTACTAAAAATAGAAAGAAATTAATTGGCCAACTAATATATATAGAAAAAATTAGCCAGGCATGGTTGTACATGCCTGTAGTCCCAGCTACTTGGGAGGCTGAGACAGAAGGATTGCTTGAACCCAGGAGTTTGAGGTTGCTGTGAGCTAGGCTGATGCCACGGCACTCACTCTAGCCTGGGCAACAGAGTGAGACTCTGTTTCAAAAAACAAAAAAAACAAAACAAGATGTTTTCTGGTCCAGAATCTTACGTTGCATTTATTTTCAGGCCTCTTTCATTTTTCTTTAATCTGGGACCATTTCCCAGTCATTCTGTCTTTCACAACCCTGACACCTTTGAAGAGTACAGGCTGGTTATTTTGTAGAACGGCCTTTAACGTGGGCTCGTCTGATGTTTTCTAGTGAGTAGCAGCAGCGTGTCCCCCTTGGTGCCTTCCTCAGTGATTCTCGCGCTGCCCTGCTCCAGTCTGTAGCTGGCACTTGAATATCTGCGGCTCTTCTGCACACTCCCACATCCAACTGGTCACTGAATGTTGGGGTGCTCCCTGCCCAGTGCTCCCCCATTGTCCCTTCCTTTCTGTTCCCTCCTGTCTTTCTCCTGTTCCAGGCAGTGATGGAGGGAATGCCTCCGCACACTGGCCTCGATCGACTGTTCCAGCTTAGCAAGAGGAACCGGTGTGGCCCACGGTTCTTACTAGTCGGTGTTCCTCTGCTTGGTCCTCTCTCTACCCTTTCTCACGGTGCCCTGAATGCGTATAGTTTACCCCTTTGAATATCTGACTCAAATGCCTGCTGCACAAATGCTGTTCCTGATGGCCCAGTTCAAAGTGACTCTGCCTGGTGGCAACACCTGGTTGGTGCCACTCATGCGGCCCTTACCAGCCTCTCCATTCTTGCACGGTGGCCTGCTAGTCTCATTTCCCTATAGAATTGAAGTCCCTCTAGCGTGGGGGCCGTGTCTCGTTCAGCACCACAGAGCCTCAATGAGTATTTGTTGTCTGGACTAAGTAATTTGATAAATCGGTAAGCGAGCACGCAGAATGTCTGCTAGCATCTGGTCCTTGAAGGTGGGTTTGTGACCCTTACCTTACCCAGTCAGATGGGTGTTGGCTCAAAACTGGATCTTTTAGGAAAATAGGAGATACTTTGAGAAGGTATTTTCGTGTTGTAGGTAGAAAAAAAATGAGCTTTCTCTGATGACATCTTAATTTCGTGTATGTGTGTCAAGACAAAGAAAGAGCACATTGGATTTAAAAAAACAGTAGAGAAACCTAACATAGCATATTAAAAATGGCCCATCTAGTTCCTCACACCCCAAATGAGCAGCTGAATGTGAGAGGAGTAGTTTCTCAGGCTCACTTCCTCCCTTGGAACCCTGAAGCCACCTGCTTCCTCCTGCGTGTCTGGTCTCTTCTTTCCCCTATGCGCCTCCTTGGCTCCCTCTTCCCTTCCACCTGCGATTTCTCCTCTTCTTCCCTTTCTGCCTGGTCCTTTCTCTTAACATCTCTTCTATTGTCCTCCCTCTCCCTACTGGTTATTTCACTTTTTGGACTTACTGAAATGTGTCTTTTTGTTCCACGAGTTTTTCATATAAAGGCAGGTGATTTTGGGGAAAAGAGAAAACTCAATTGCTTTTTACTGCTCAGTGATCTTTTTGTTGATTCCTTTTTCCATGGCTCAGTGGTTCCTGGTATTTTTTTAAATGTAGTTATCGGGGAGAATAAAATGGTCTATCGGAAAATAATTACCTCGTTCTGGCACACCAGGAAAGTCACTGGGAATGAGCTGGTTGATAAACATCAGAAAGCCCGAATTTTTCAGTCTCTGCTAAAGCAACCTTGGGCCTTGAGGTCACAAGTCAGATTTTAGGGGGGTGAGTTGCTGGGGTTATTTGGGAACTGCAGTATTCTTCCCTCCAGGTGTGTCTGCCTTGCTGACCGGTGGTCAGCTCTCCTCCCCACCCCCTCACAAAGCATGCTTTTGGGGAGACGACATCCTCTCTGGATGAAGTAGCTGTGGAAGTGAAGGCGAGAGAGATTCTGCTGCTGGAGCTGAGTGTGGCTTAAATAAAAAGCATGTTTATGTGGGAGAGAATGTGTGGGGGTTTCTTTTGCATTATAGGAATTCTTAAAATTGTTTAACCGGGAAGATGTTATTCAGAAAGCCCTGGTGCCTTGAGCTTGCTTTTTGTTTATTTCAGGTTCCTTCCCCCCCCCTCCCCCATTTTTAATTATCTCTGGAAAAGCTCTAGAGTCCTCCCCTGCTCTCTGTGAGATAGTTATAAAATTAATGTGCTGTGCTCAAGTTGTTACTCCAAATAAAAGAGTCACTCATAGACTCTCATGTTAGGCAGAGAAGTCCAACCCCCTCGCTCTGTGTGTGAGAAAAAGGGCACAGACTGGAGACTGGATTCTTTCTTCCAAGCCCAGATCCTTAGCATTTCAGTCCAGGACTCCTACAGGGTAGAACCCAAAAATCACCACTGGCATTCTGTCTGCACGAATACACAGAGTTGTGCCTCCCCTTCCTCTATGTGATTCTTGGTGCAACTGGGGGTGGAGGTAGTTCAGTAGATAAGAGAGTTTACACCAGCTTTTAATACTATTTTTTTCTGTTCTAGCTGTTGCATTTAGCACATTCCCTTTTCAACATTTGGGAAGGTGTCTTTTCTAATGCTAGGAAGAAAAGTGGCCAAATATAGCTGTTTATCATAAGAAAACGCCCTTAATGTAATACTAAGATGCTTCTTTTTTTGGTGTGAGTGCCCGGGGGCACACGGCAGGGTGACCTTAAGCCATGTGCCGGGCTCACAGCTGGAGAGGCACCTTGAGTCAGCAATCCATATGTCATTTGGGCAGAGCAACTCAACAATTAAAACAATGGGCCTTCCCTAACTGGAAAAACAAAAAGGCAAGTGCACAAATATTTATGAGTGTCTGCAAAGAGGCGGCACCCTGCCAGGCTCCGTGGGGGTCACAGATTCCTTCGGGATGTGGTCCCTGCTGCCCCAGAGCAGCTCGGCTGGGGAGACGTAATCCATGAACAGTTCAAATAACAATAGAAGATTTAAATAGCATTTCAAAATAGCTGTTATTAATAGATGAGAACAAAAACCAATCTGTTTTTGCAGGGTTCTCATAAAAACGTTAAGACCGTTCTTAGCTGTGGAGGGTGGATGAAAGCAACATCAGTGTCCATTCCACCGAGGGGTCCGTTTGTAAATCCATCCGGACCTGATAGAGGCCGTGTGGATTGCCGATTGGCTGCATCCTTTTATTTATACAGTGATCACTGCACTGGCTGGAAGACCACCGAAAACGTTTTAAGCATTCTAAAAAGTTCATTTTGGTGGGTCAGAAACACAATCACCCCTCATGGTTCTACCTCCAACAGAATTCCCTTTGTGAATGTGATAGAGCGGAAGGGGAAAGGACACGAGTCTTGCTAGAGTCTTGCTAAGTGCAATTGAGGCCGTTTTCACAAAAGGCGTTGGAAATATCTGCTCTGGGACCCTGCGGAGGGACTCAGGGTTCCAGGGACGCTTTCCCTGGAACCTAAGGCTTTTGGAATACCCTGCTGGTGGCACCCTGGAGCCACCGAACCTGTACAACATACCCGATTCCCTGATGCACAGGCAATCCAGGCTTCAATCACAGCTTTGATGAGAGCACCAGGCTCAAGCCTAATTACGCGCCCACAGGGAATGAGCCGGGGTAAAAACTGACAGCAAGCATGTTTTAACTGAACCATACAATCTTTTAAACCCGGGATCAGGCTTATTTCTTGGTTTTGATAGCTGTAAATGAGCAGTTTCTGAGTTTTTTGTTGTTCCTTGGTTCATTCTTTTATTCAAGAAGTATTTATTTAAATTTTTGTCATTGTGAAAATAATACGCTTATTAAAGTATTTCAAAAATAAAAGCAGGATAAAAGTGTCCCCAGTGCCGCTATTGACATTTCAATTTATTTCTTTCTGCTGTTTTTAAAGGATATTAGTATAATAGTACTTCTAGTACTGGAACCCTTGCCTTACCCTCTCCACTTTGGTGGAGGGATTTCTGGGTTGCTGGGGTAATGTACGACTGACAAAATGCCAAGGTGTGTCAGAAACGTGGGTGTGTCCTTGGCCTAGTGTGTCCAAGGACGGATGTTTTGGTGTGAGTACACCCAACATTGTAGAGACCATGTAAGACCTAGATGATTTACCCAAATTTCCCCCATATCTGCCTTACAACCATAATGCCATCTACATCCCTAAATATGTGAGCCTGGTACTAAGCCCAGTGTATTTCTTCCAAGAAGTGCTCACCTAGTCTCAAAAATTCTGCTCAGGAGTGGGGAGAGGTGAGCTGCCTACTAAGCAGGAGTCAGGGTGTCCTTATTTGTGCTATTTTCATTTCCTTTGCACATCATTTGGAAGCACTTCCCCAGTCTGGCCCATTCGGTTAATTTATGGAAAGCTCCTGCTGTAACTGGTGGCCTGTGCAGTCAGTGGGGCAGCGGTTGCTTTGCCCTTGACCTTGGGTCTCCTGCCCCATCCACCTCTGCTGGGCTTCAGGCAGGCTTCTCACTATGGGGAGGAGAGAAGGTGGAGGAGGAAGAAGAGCAGTGGGGTATGGCAATGGTGGCCGTGGTAGTGGTGGCAGAGAACTTAAAAACTTGCAGGGACCCTTTAAACTGTTAAGTTAAAACATTTGGACCACCTAAACTGGTACCATGGAGCAAAGCTCTGGTTTCCAGGCCTTGATTGTAGTTCTGTACAGTATATACCATAAATCCACCTTGATTTTTTTTTAAAACTTAACATTATAGCTAGCTCATATTATCAGTATTTTCTGTGTTACATCATAGTCTTTGTAACTATTATTTTATTTTTTTATTTTATATTTTAATATTTTCACTAAAGGATTGCTGTACTTATGGATGTAACTATTATTTTAAATACCTGTTGATATTCTTTTGAGTGGATGTGCATTGTTCTAATTAACTACTCTTCTGTTGTTGGACATTGAACCAGTAGCCATTTATAGAAATATTAACATCTTGTTAAGATCACATAAGGTTAAGTGTGGATTAAATGCTGTAAGTGCAGGGATTTGATGGAGAGATTTAGTTACTGTTGCCATGAGATTCCCATCTCTTGGACTTAGAATGCGCAAGGCAAGTGTGAGTTCTGCGAATACCCTGGAGACACTAACAATTTGACTCTCCTTTGAACTATTTACGTATTTGGTCATTTTTTTCTTTTGTTTAAGTGGGGGCAAAATTACTTCCTAGAAGTAGTTTTCTTCCTTTCTTTTTTAATGCTATAATGAAAAATTAAGTTTAAGAAGTAAAACATACATTTATTCAAAGCCCCCTGTAAGCTTCTATCTGATACTGTCTATCTGCCACTCAGAGATAAAATAATGACCTGACTTGGTGTTTGTCATTTCCATATTCACCTTTAGTTGTTATGCATTTTGCATATTATTTGGCATATTTTAAACCTTTGTAAAAATGACATTGTATAGCGTCCATATCCTTCTTCAACTTGCTTTTTCCACGTAATATATTTGTGGAGATTCATTCACATTGGGACTTATAATTCAAATTCATTTATTTTTTTCAATGCTATTTGTCCTTTTGTTGCACGAATACATCATAGTTTATTCATCCGTTTGCCTATGATGGGTGTTCATTCCCCTCTCCCCACTTTTTGGCAATTAGAAACAATGCTACCTTAAGCATTCTTGTAAATGCCTCCTGTGAACACATTTGGAAAGTTTTTTGAGTATTTCTTAATAGAATTATTGGGTAATGGGGAAAATCTGTGCATCTTCAGCTTTACTAGATACTGAACATTGCTGTCCAAAGTGATGGTGTTCACAGATGGGAATTCACATTCCCATCTGGCGTTCCTGTTGCTCCATATATATTCTTGTCAATGCTTGATCTTATCAGACTTGATTTTTGCCCATCTGATGGGATGAAACGGTAACTCTTGTGACTTTTATCTCTTGTGGCAAATTAGATTTATAATTTGCTCCCACTGGCAAGAACAGAGCCGCTGTTATGAAAAAATCTTGTTAAAATTCTTATTCTTTCTTCAGTATTCTTTTGAGATTTTTCTAAGCAAGTCAGCCATTTGGAAATCTATTAAATGACTTAAAACTTAGATTGTGAAATAGATATTCTATTCCTGGTGAGCAGAAGTATACCCTATGTGATTTGGCGTCAGAACCCCAGCTGACTACAACTGCCCACTGAGTACAGGTGACTGACTGTCAGTTGGCTGGTCTCTGGGTGTTGCATTCAGTTGGTTAGAAGGAAGTTGCAGGTCCCACCTGCACAAGTGGAGGGGATCACACGAAGTGTGAATACCAAGAGAAGGAGATGGGAGAGTGCCTATGAGTCAGCCCACCACCGCAGGTACCATGTTTCGATTGTCACGTTCCAGTGTCTTGGGTTCCAGTGTCATGGGTTTAGATCAGAATCATTAGAGCAGTCAGAGATAATCAGCCCTCAGAGGCTAACTTACCCAGTGGTTGCCATCAGGGGCGTGATTCCAATATATTAATTCACAAAGAGAAAAGTAGCTGGCAGATAGCCTGGGACCTGTGTTTGCAGATTCCTGCGTACTCTTCTTTTATATATACCTAAATAGGAAGCTAAAAGATAGGCTTGGTGACTACTGACTCAAGGCAAGAGGAGTGGACAGGATTATCTTAACGGCTAATATCACTGGACCATGAGAGCCTAATGCATCCTGCTCTAGTACAGAACTCGTCCTAGTGCTCCAGATTTTCAGGTTCTTGGAAACACTGATACATTTGTCTCTTCATACTCTGCTTTTACTAGACACGCTGTGTATACCATCCCCCTTTCTGGTTGCACATTCATTCTCCAGTCAGAGTGTAATTCAATTGATTAAATTCAGTATCATGAAATTACTTCATGAATTACTTCAGTTGAATTGTCCTTGAGGTTCACTCTTCTGGCAAATGTTTATTGATCAGCTCCTGTATGCAAGGTGCTTGGGAGATAGCTGTGGACAACACAGCTCCTCATGGAGTGCACAGAATAAAGCCAGAAACTGGGCCGGGCGTGGTGGCTCACGCCTGTAATCCTAGCACTCTGGGAGGCCAAGGCAGGAGGATTGCTTGAGCTTAGGAGTGTGAGACCATCCTGAGCAAGAGCAACACCCCATCTCTACTAGAAATAGAAAGAAATTAGTGGGACAACTAAATATAGAAAAAATTAGCCGGATGTGGTGGCGCATGCCTGTAGTCCCAGCTACTTGAGAGGCTGAAGCAGGAGGATCGCTTGAGCCCAGGAATTTGAGGTTGCTGCGAGCTATGATGATGACATTGCATTTTACCTGGTTGACAGAGCAAGACTTTCTCAACAAAAAAATTATATATATATGTGTCATATATATATTTTTTGTATATATATATATATATATTTGTGTGTGTGTGTGTGTGTGTGTGTGTGTGCATGAACAGACATTAGCTAAGGAAGGAAAAGGAACCAACCCTTACTGGAAGCTTATCCAGTGCCCTAAGGCCAGATGCCATTCTGGATACCCCATAGCTTCCTTGTGGGTAATGCCTAGTGATGAAGAGGCCAAGGCCCAAGGTTCAAATCCTGGCTCTGCTCTTTCCTGGCTATGTGAAGCTGGGCCAGTTGCTGAACATTTCTAGGTCTCAGTTTCCTCTGGTTTAATGGAGATAATAAGAGTAGTCCCTTCCCAAATGATTGTGAGTGTGAATTAAACTACTGCACGTGAATGTGCGTCGTGAGTGCCTGACCCAGGGTAGGCGCTCGCTAAGCGTGAGCAGCTGTTGGTACATGCTCTCCAACCCGACAAACTCAGGCCAGCTCGGGAAGACACAGTTTGTGGGGAAGCCAGGATTCAGGTGAAGGCCCTTCTGACCACACATGTTTCTATGGTAGAAAAATATGGTGGGCCCCGTCTGTTGGACTGTGGTTGTGAGAAGGGAGAGTGAGAGAAGGAGGGACAGGAGAGACCGTACAAGGAAGGAAAATGGACAGTAATAATGGGAAGTTATGAGCAGGGAAAGGGCAAAGGAAAGTGAATGGAGAATAATCAGTGGTAGGGAAAGAAAAAAACTAGAAGAGAGGAGGAAGGGAGAAGAGCTGGAAGAGGGTGGGGAGAGAGGCGAGAAGAGGAGAGAGAGGAAGGAGGGAGCTCTAGCTGGACTCAAGCCTTTCCTACTCAAGCAGATCCCATCCCTGGGCCTAGTCACCACTGCCACTCTTCCCTCCTCCGACTTCTTTTTTTTTTGAGACAGAGTCTGGCTTTGTTGCCCAGGCTAGAGTGAGTGCCCTGGCGTCAGCCTAGCTCACAGCAACCTCAAACTCCTGGGCTTACTCGATCCTCCTGTCTCAGCCTCCCGAGTGGCTGGGACTACAGGCATGCACCACCATGCCCGGCTAATTTTTTCTATATATATTAGTTGGCCAATTAATTTCTTTCTATTTATAGTAGAGACGGGGTCTTGCTCTTGCTCAGGCTGGTTTCGAACTCCTGACGTCGAGCAATCTGCCCGCCTCAGCCTCCCAGAGTGCTAGGATTACAGTACAGGCGTGAGCCACCGTGCTGGGCCCTTGCTCTGACTTCTGCCTGCCCTGGAGGCTCCTGCCTTCCACACCCCAGAGCCCACGACTTCCGTCACTCCTCACTGCTGCTGGGGTAAAGTCCGCAGGTCTGAGCCCATCGTGTCATTATCGGAGATGAGTTAGGGAACAACTCCCACCTGTCTTTCCAGACACACCTTCAGCTGTTCTGCACCCGCCTGCTATCCTTTCACTCTATTTTTAACTATAAGGAAAGAGGCTTTTTTTCCCCCCACCATCAAATTACAACCACTTTATTCATAAATGCTTTGCCTATGTTTTTTATTCTGACACTCAGCCTAACGTATCAGCACTATATTTTAACGGTGAAGTGAAAAACTGTTAGCTTTTACATGACTGGTATAGTCAACTTTTTAGCACAAATTGTCATTTTGATTTATTAAATTCATTTGTCATTTTAATATAAAATGATACTTGTACTCGGTATCACATTACTTCTAAAAATATAATAATTCCCTGGGCACAGTGGCTTGTGCCTGTAGTCCCCAGCTACTTGGGAGGCTAAGGCAGGAGAATTGCTTGAAGCCAGGGGTTCGAGACCAGGCTGGGCAACATAGTGAGACCCCCTGCCTCTCTAAAAATATATCTATAAAAGGCAGGTAATCCAGAATCAACAATGGGAAGATCTGGAAATGATGCTTGAGAAGTTATTTACACCAGTGACTTATGTGTCATCAGTCTTGATTCACCTGCAGTGTAGATCCTGTGTTCTGGCAGAGAATCATGATGCTAGCAAACCAAGCGACCTAACAGACAGACCCTTCCACATTCATGAAGGGGCATCGGTTCTGAATACGTATGTTGTGACCTCAGCCAGACAACATTTTCTATCATGGCACATAGCTCAGAGGACGGTTTGCTACTGGAAAAACATTTTTGGTAATGAGTGGTGCACAGACTCCTTTTTCAGAAAGTTGAAGTGGTTGAGCTTTTGTAGCCCATCCGGACGGAAGAAACGACCTCCAGAGGAGGGAATGCCAAAGTTTCCAGTCACTCAGATACTTATCAAGTGTATAGTATTTGGGATTCAGGCTTGGTAAAGAACTATACTTTATTTTGGTTTTGTTTTTTCTTATTCTTTTTCTATTTTTTTTTTTTTTTTTTGAGACAGAGTCTCACTTTGTTGCCCAGGCTAGAGTGAGTGCCGTGGCGTCAGCCTAGCTCACAGCAACCTCAAACTCCTGGGCTCGAGTGATCCTTCTGCCTCAGCCTCCCGGGTAGCTGGGACTACAGGCATGCGCCACCATGCCCGGCTAATTTTTTTTTTTTTTTTTTTTTTTGAGACAGAGTCTCACTTTGTTGTCCAGGCTAGAGTGAGTGCCGTGGCGTCAGCCTAGCTCACAGCAACCTCAAACTCCTGGGCTTGAGTGATCCTTCTGCCTCAGCCTCCCGAGTAGCTGGGATTACAGGCATGCGCCACCATGCCCGGCTAATTTTTTATATATATATCAGTTGGCCAATTAATTTCTTTGTATTTATAGTAGAGACGGGGTCTCGCTCTTGCTCAGGCTGGTTTTGAACTCCTGACCTTGAGCAATCCGCCCGCCTCGGCCTCCCAAGAGCTAGGATTACAGGCGTGAGCCACAGCGCCCGGCCTTTTTTTTTTATATATATATCAGTTGGCCAATTAATTTCTTTCTATTTATAGTAGAGACGGGGTCTCGCTCTTGCTCAGGCTGGTTTTGAACTCCTGACCTTGAGCAATCCGCCCGCCTCGGCCTCCCAAGAGCTAGGATTACAGGCGTGAGCCACAGCGCCCGGCCTCTTTTTCTATTTTTTAAATAGATTTTCTTTCTTTCTTTTTTTTTTTGAGACAGAGTCTCACTCTATCACCTGGGCTGGAGTGCCATGGCGTCAGCCTTGCTCACAGCAACCTCAAACTCCTGGGCTCAAGCGATCCTCCTGACTCAGCCTCCCGAGTAGCTGGGACTACAGGCATGCGCCACCATGCCCGGCTAATTTTTTCTATATATTCTTAGTTGGCCAATTCATTTCTTTCTGTTTTTAGTAGAGACAGGGTGTCGCTCTTGCTCAGGCTGGTTTCAAACTCCTGACCTTGAGCGATCCTCCCACCTCGGCCTCCCAGAGTGCTAGGATTAAGGCGTGAGCCACCATGCCTGGCCTCTAGTTTTTTTCTTTATTTTTCTTTTTACTCAAGAGTATGTTCTGTAAAAGAGAACCATACGTTGAAATTGAGCCATATTCTCTAATGCCTTTATTGCTGCAGTCTTTGATTCTGAAGCACAAGTCATTTACTCACTCAATAACAAACGTGTGGCATCTTCTAGGTCACCTCAATGTCTATGAAGATTTGAAATGTGCCCTTAAGAAGCATATAGTTTAGTAAGGGACACAGACTATTAAACAGCTAAAAAATACCGTGTTTCCCCAAAAATAAGACCTACCCATAAAATAAGCCCCCGCAGGATTTCTAAGCATTTGCGCAATATAAACCCTACCCTGAAAATAAGACCTAGTGGTGGGCGTGGCTACGCAGTGCATCTGCACAACCCATGCATTTTGTCACATCTGCCCCATGAGAGCTCTATTGCTCGACATGAGAGATTAGGGCCAATGGTTCTAAAGGAAATAGAGTGGCAAGAAATTCAGGATGGAATTTGGGGTTTGGAGAGTTATGATGATGTTCCAGAAGAAGACGACTTAAATTATATTTGAATAAATGTAGATTGTTGTACCGTACTTAAAAAAAATAACACATCCCCTGAAAATAAGCCCTAGGGTATCTTCTTGAGGAAAAATAAATATAAGACCTTGTCTTATTTTTTGGGAAACATGGTAATAGCACATAATATGTAGTACAAAAAACATAGTTAAAGAGTTGAAGAAATATAAAAGAGGAAGTCGTTTTATAGAATGGAGGGGCTGGTGGGGCCTTAAAGGATGCATAGGAGTTTTCTAGGCTGCCAGGGGTGGGAAGGGCATTTCTTTCTTTCTTTTTTTTTTTTAGCGTATTACGGGGGTACAAGTGTTAAGGTTACTTATATTGCCCATGCCCCCCTCGACCCTCGAGTAAGAGCTTCAAGTGTGACCATCCCCCAAACGTTGCACATCTTACTTGTTGTGGTTGTATATACCCATCCCTTCCTCCCCCCTCCCACCCTCCTGACACCCGATAAATGTTACTCCTATATGTCCACTTAGGTGTTGATCCATTAATACCAATTTGCTGGTGAGTACATGTCGTGCTTGTTCTTCCATTCTTGAGATACTTCACTTAGTAGAATGGGTTCCAGCTCTATCCAGGAATATACAAGAGTTGCTATATCACCATTGTTTCTTTTTTTTTTTTTTTTGAGACAGAGTCTCGCTTTGTTGCCCAGGCTAGAGTGAGTGCCGTGGCGTCAGCCTAGCTCACAGCAACCTCAAACTCCTGGGCTCAAGCGATCCTCCTGCCTCAGCCTCCCGAGTAGCTGGGACTACAGGCATGCGCCATCATGCCCGGCTAATTTTATATATATATATATATATATATATATATATATTAGTTGGCCAATTAATTTCTTTCTATTTATAGTAGAGACGGGATCTCGCTCTTGCTCAGGGTGGTTTCGAACTCCTGACCTTGAGCAATCCACCCGCCTCGGCCTCCCAGAGTGCTAGGATTACAGGCATGAGCCATCTCGCCTGGCCTCACCATTGTTTCTTAAAGCTGAGTAGTATTCCATGGTATACATATACCACATTTTATTAATCCACTTATGAATTGATGGGCACTTGGGTTGTTTCCATAGCTTTCCAATTGTGAATTGTGCTGCTATAAACATTCGAGTGCAGGTGTCTTTTTCATAAAGTGACTTTTGATCTTTTGGGTACGTGGGAAGGGCATTTCTGATAGGGCACATGAGCAAAGGTAAGATGGCGGGAGACTACATGGCAGATCCAAGGACAGCGGTGGATGGGGTGGCAGTGGGAAGTGTTAGAGTTGACTGGAGCCAGTGAAGTGGCTAAATATGAGGGTGGAAGGATGGGTTAGGCCATATTGTGTTGAGGGGAAAGGAATAGGTTGGAGTGTTGAAGAGTGAAGTTGTGGAATAATCTCTTCATTCCCCACTTTGGGAGAGCCTGCTCAGTCTCTTCGGTTCTTCCCTGACCTCCCTGCTACGGAGGAAAAATCGACCCCTCTCCTTTTTTTGCTTCCCATGTGTTTTTGTTCCTATGGTTAGCCACTTACCCCATTTTTTTTTTGTTTTTTATTTCAGAGTATTATGGGGGTACAAATGTTTTGGTTACATGGATTGCTTTTGTACTGCTTGAGACAAAGTTGTGTGTCCATCACTTAGATAGTGTACCTTGTACCCTTCAGGTTTGATTTCACCCCTCCCCACCTCCCTCCCAACCTGCTTGATTTCTGTTGAGTTTTACTTCTATCTGTGCTCCATGAATGTTGTTTGATTAGTTCCAATTTAATAGTGAGTACATGTGGTGTTTGTTTTTCCATTGTTGCGATACTTTACTAAGGATAATGGTCTCCAGTTGCATCCAGATTGTTACAAAAGGTATTAATTCATTTTTTTGTGGCTGAGTAGAACTCCACCCAAGTGCCCATCCATTCATGAGTGGATTAATAGAATGTGGTGTAAGTATACCCCATTGTTTTAGGATTGGTTTCAATGACTTCCCCAGAAGGAAGGGATTTTGTCTTACCTATTTAGGTTACTTGGGTACCTAATGGATGCCAAATGAATGTTTCTTAAATTGGGCTGTTCTATAGATTAATATTTCAACTGAGGTGTCTTATAACTTCAAAATTATAAAGATTCTATGATTCTACATAATACTGTTTTCCATACTGGCCTAATTTTATTTACAGTAGTCCCTCTTATCAATCCACGGTTTTGCTTTCTTCGGTTTCAGTTACCCACGGTGAACCTCGGTCTGGAGATATTGAATGGAAAATTCCAGAAATAAAAAAATTCATTTAAATTGCACATTTTACTGTGTAGTATGGCGATGACATCCTGTGTGGTCCCAGGGTCTCCCACATATCCTTTCTGTCTATCACCTGCCCATTAGTCACTTAGTAGCTGTCTCTGTGATCAGATTGACTGTCGAGGTATCACAACACTTGTGTTCAAGTGACCCTTATTTTACTTATTCATAGGTCCAAAGTGCAAGAGTACTGTGCCTAATTTATAAATGAAACTTTGTGTATGTATAGGAAATAACATAGAATATATAGAATCTGATACTATCTATGGTTTTGGGCATCCACTGGGGGCCTTGGACTGTATCCGCCATGGATAAGAGGGCTACACCACTGTAGTCCACATGGCAGAAATTCTTATTTTGACACTTAAGAACTCCTTGAGCATTAGAGCTTGTTTGGCATGAACTGCTTTTTTTTTTTTCTGAAATGTAATTTGTTTAAATTTAAAGTTCTTTGTCTAGGGAAGCTAAATGTTCACATTTTGAATCTCTAAAATAAAACACTGGTGAAATGATGCCAAAACAATGGTTTCAATCAGAAATGCTTTCTGAATCTAGCTTCTAAATGGGAATTAATGACAGAATCAGATCTCAGTTACTAGGCATTCATTGTTTTAAGGCAATTAATAGCACTATTGAGGCCGAGTGTGGTGGCTCATGCCTGTAATCCTAGCACTCTGGGAGGCTGAGGCGGGCAGATTGCTCAAGGTCAGGAGTTCAAAACCAGCCTGAGTAAGAGTGAGACCCCGTCTCTACTATAAATAGAAAGAAATTAATTGTCCAATTAATATATATAGAAAAAAATTAGCCGGGCATGGTGGCGCATGCCTGCAGTCCCAGCTACTTGGGAGGCTGAGGCAGAAGGATTGCTTGAGCCCAGGAGTTTGAGGTTGCTGTGAGCTAGGCTGATGCCACAGCACTCACTCTAGCCTGGGCAATAAAGCGAGACTCTGTCTCAAAAAAAAAAAAAAAAAAAAAAAAAATATATATATATATATATATAGCACTATTGAGAAACCTAAGTAATGCATTATTTTAAAAACCCTCTAGTTTTGTTCAAATTTCTAATGAGTTGTGATGATTAAATATTCCTTTTATGAAAGATGTAATGTGAATGATTGTATTTTATAATAAAGTTTTAAAGTTCTAATGAAGAATATCATTTTCATTCTCTTAGTGGATAGATTCCTTCAAATCAGATCATATTGATCATGCATTGTTTTATTTAAGATTAATTTAGAAACAATTGCCCTTAATTTGCCATGGAATTTACTAAATCTGCTGAGATCAAATTTACTAAGGTAGTTTTCTACAAATTTCTGCAGAGAAGTATAAGATTGAATAAGCCTGTTTAAGAAACTCTTGTTTCTGTGAAAGTGGTTTCTCAAGCTTAAGATGCAGATTTGGAGAGAAGAAACTTCAGGAAACTCCATTTAACAGTCTTTGTCGATCTGTCTGGTGAAGCTTAGCGGTATTAATTTCAGAAGCATTTTGATTTGCTTGATTTTTTTTTCTTCTTATTTAGAAGCATTTATTGTTTATTTTATATATAAGATAGAAGGCATTTAACAATATAACTGATCAGTGTCAACATAATTTATGATCCACTTAGTAACTTAATAATAAGCTTTTGAGATTACTTAAGTTCTGGGTATAAACTGTTAAATAATTTAGCACTTACTTTTTTTCAACAGATGTGAATTATTAAAAAGAAAATGGCCCAACGGAGCACTGTATTTCCTTCTCTTGTCACTGAGGAAAGGTATAATATATGGAAAATATGCATCTAAGGTATACTTTTTCTTTCTACCAATCCCATGAGGGCTGCTAGTGGGTGTGATAGTCATTAAAAATGAAGGCTTGTGCTGTTATATTATCCGAGAATGGTTTTGTTTAAGGGCAAGAGAAATACTATTGTATCCCCTCTCCTAGCTTCCTATTTGTGGGATGCTGTGGACCACTCAATGACCCCAAGAGGTAGAGATCCCACAGTATCTCAAAGTAGGGAAGAACTTCCTGGCAATAGTAAAATAAAAAAAAAAATAGTAAAATATAACTCTGGAAGCTTGGGGCTCATGTACCTGTTGATCCTTTTAAATCTGAAGTTGGAGGCAGGGTGTCCACAGGTCAGAATTGGCTCATGGAAGTACATTGCTTGGCTTGCATGATCCTAAATACTTTTTAAATGAACTGTCAACATTTGAAAATGAAGCAATTTCACACTCGAGTCTGGCTTTGCTAGCTCTTCTTGAAATATCAGACGATCTGGAAAAATGGACCTGCCTTCCCAGATAGTCACTCATGGGTGGAGCAGAACTGTGGCTCCCTTTAGCTGGGAAATTCCCTTTTCAGCTCTCCAAAGTCCCCACCTCTCTCAATTGCATGGTACATGGTGTGCCTCACTGATTTATGTCACCTGCCTGACTCTCATAGGCATTTTGATTTGTAACCACTGCTTCCGAGGGAGGGAGGAGGCGAGCATGTCAGGTGACTGTTAGTAAGGTTGATCTGGATCACACAGCTTATATTGGGGAGACATCTTGGTGTGCCCAGTTCTGCCAGCCTCTTGCTCTTGGAGGTCATGGAACCTGCCACCAGCACACTTCTTAAGTCCGAGGGCATGATTATTTGAAGGTCATGCCTGGCTCGTGAAGAAAACTCTTTAGGACAGAAACCCTGCCTCAAACCCCATTTAGCTTGTAGGGATAGATGAGTTGTATTTCCTTCTCTGGGAAGTTTTGAATCTGGCTTTGAAAATTATTTTTTTCCCAACTAACAACCTGCTCATGTGGCTCCCTCCCGTAGGCGAGTTAGAACCATGCCCCGACACAGCCAGTCCCTGACCATGGCACCTTACTCATCCATAAGCTTAGTGGAGCAACTGGAAGACAGGATCCTCTGCCACGAGAAAACCACTGCCGCCCTTGTGGAGCACGCCTTCCGGATTAAAGACGACATTGTCAACAGTTTGCAGAAAATGCAAAACAAAGGGGGAGGTGACCGCTTGGCCAGGCTTTTCTTGGAGGAGCACATCCGGAACATAACTGCCATAGTGAAGCAGCTAAATCGGGATATCGAGGTAAGGTGTGTGAAGGTCAGATGGACTCCGCCCCTTTTCATAGAATTGCTCCATGCCAGGAGGTCAACCAAACCCAATTCCCATCTCCCAACAATAATGCAAAGCTGTCTGTCTTACCTGTTCTTTTTGTTTTGAGACAGAGTCTCGCTCTGTCTCCCAGGCTAGAGTGCAGTACCATCATCGTAGCTCACTGCAACCTCAAACTCCTGGGTTCAAGCTATCTTCCTGCCTCAGCCTCCCAAGTAGCTGGGTCTATAGGCGAATGCCACCATACCCAGCTGATTTTTCTATTTTTAGTAGAGACGGGGGTCTCGTTCTTGCTCAGCCTGGTCCTGAACTCCTGACCTTGAGCAATCTGCCCGCCTTGGCCTCCCAGAGTGATAGGACTATAGGCGTGAGCCACAGCGCCAAGCTTGTCTTGCCTCTTCTTAATGATCACCAAGGAAACAGCTTGCACAAATGTCTTAATTAAATTTATTCCAGTATTTGATAGCAGTTACTGTTAGTGTTATTTATGTTTAATCTAAATTTACCTTGCTGATTATTAACTCATTTTGTTTTGTTTGGCTGTCAGTGGAGAGAGAGAAGAACTAGTCAAATAGTTTCACTATAAGAACCTTTATATCTTTGAAGACAGCTATTAAATCAATTATTAGGTCAGCCTTTGCTGCTTCAGATGAAATGTTTCTAGGTCATAATGATTATGAATAATACAGTTTACTACACAGACAATTTAGGCATTTGAATTGCTTCTCAGACACCCCTTTTATTGCTCTATTTTTCTCTGAAAAGGGGCCAATAAAAGGCCGATATTGTCTATTTTTAGAACTTACAAATTTATTGCTATGTTTTGAGCAGTCATAGAGACCACACAGTTTAACTCAGAAAGCTTAAGATCATTTAGGGCCTGGGCTTCCATCACTGCATAATGTTAATACCTTTTGCATGAAATTATTATATATATAAATTAAAGTTATATGTCTAGATTAAGGAAAATCTTTGTGCCCTGTCATAGGGATTGTATATTAATTATACTTCTGAAATTAAGCCTCATTTCTATTTTTTCTGTTATCAGATTTGTACTTATTTATTTTTTACAGCTTCATTGAGGTGTAATTTATTTATTTATTAATTATTATTATTATTTTGAGACAGAGTCTTGCTTTCTTGCCCAGGCTAGAGTGAGTGCCATGGCATCAACCTAGCTCATCAACCTAGCTCACAGCAACCTCAAACTCCTGGGCTCAAGCAATCCTCCTGCCTCAGCCTCCCGAGTAGCTGAGACTACAGGCACACACCACCATGCCCGTCCAATTTTTTCTATATATTTTTAGTTGGCCAATTAATTTCTTTCTATTTATAGTAGAGACCGGGTCTCACTCTTGCTCAGGCTGGTTTTGAACTCCTGACCTTAAGCGATCTTCCCGCCTCAGCCTCCAGAGTGCTAGGATTACAGGTGTGAGCCACCACGCCCGGCCTGAGGTGTAATTTAAATGTCCCAAACATTCACTCATCATAAGTGTACAATAAGTGATTTTTAGTAAATTTATGCAATTTTGCAGCCATCAACACAATTGAGTTTTAGGGCATTGCCATCAACCCCTAAAATTCACATAAGCCTGTTTACAGTCAAATCTATACTTCCACCCTAGCCCCAGGCAACCACTCATCTTCTTCCTGTCTCTATAAATTTGTCTTTTCTGGACATTTCCTATATATGGAATCATACAGTATGAAATCTTTTGCATCTGGCTTCTTTCACTTAGCATAACCGTTTTGAAGTTCAGCCATCTTCTAGCGCGTATCATGTTCCTTTTTATGTCTGCGTAGTATTCTGTTGTATGAATATGCCACATTCTGTTTATCCGTTCATTAATGGGTAGACATTTGGATTGTTTCCAGTTCTTAGCTATTAGCAGTAAAGCTGGTATGAACACTTGTGACAGGTCTTTGATGTGGAAATATGTTTTTATTTCTCTTGGGTAAATTACTAGAAGTGGAATTGCTGGGTCTTATAGTGAGCTTATGTTTAACTTTTTAAAACATGGCCATTTGAAACTCAGGAGTTAAAACAACAACAACAGCAAAATAGCCAAGTGATTTAACAAAGCAGCTGTACAATTTTAGGATCCCACCAGCAATGTATGAAGGCTATAGTTTCTCCATAGCCTCACCAACACTTGGTATTATCTGTCTTTTCCATTATATTCATTCTAGTGCAGGGCTGGGGAACCTTTTCATATTGGAAGTCTGCATTAATTTAGCAGCAATCAAATAAGCCCACATTTAAGAAACTTCAGTCAGATATACTTAAAAATGTACATTATTTTTGTAAAAATCTAACTACTATGTACTTAATAATTTCCGAAAATGAAAACTATTTGTTAATTTTAAAGTTAACTAGCCTTTTAATGGCTTTGTTATATCTGCTTTTTGTTGGAAAGCATTTAAATATTTGGTTGCAGAATGCAGATCAGCCCAGGGTTTCAGTTGATCCTCTAGATGGGTATCAGTCATTTGTGACCTTAAGGGCATCTTGATTTGGATTAGGTAGGAGAGTGCAGATCTGCAGCAATAAGTGGTTGAAAAGCAAGAAAGTATTTTGGGGGCATGTTGCCGAAGGCGTCAGTATTTTATTGCATTTTTCCATATTTCAACTGGATCTTTCTTAGCATCCAACAGTGACTTTCAAATGTCATCTACTGAGAGCTCAATCAATTCCATCTGTACTAGTTCTTTTATTTTATTTTGTTTTATTTTTGAGACAGAGTCTCACTTTGTTGCCCAGGCTAGAGTGAGTGCTGTGGCGTCAGCCTAGCTCACAGCAACCTCACACTCCTAGGACTACAGGCACGCACCACCATGCCCGGCTAATTTTTTCTATATATTTTTAGTTGTCCAATTAATTTCTTTCTGTTTTTAGTAGAGACGGGGTCTTACTCTTGCTCAGGCTGGGTTTGAACTCCTGACCTTGCTTGAGTGATCCACCTGCCTTGGCCTCCCAGAGTGCTAGGATTACAGGCGTGAACCACTGCGCCTGGCCCCATCTGTAGTTCTTTAGATGCCTTGGTGATATCAACTAGATAAGGCTGACATGCTAATTTTTTTTTTTTAGTTGAAATTGGTTAGGTACCTGAGATTTCATTATGTTATTTTTTCTGCTGTTTTTTTCTATTTTTTTTATTTCAGCATATTATGAGGGTACAAATGTTTAGGTTATGTGTGTTGCTCAAATGCTAACTTGGATGTGATGTCATGATTCTCAAAGTCAATGAATGAACCTTTCATTGTATTCTCTAATTAATAGTTCTAGAACAGCTGTGTATTCTTCAGATGATTCACGTATATCATCCTGCTTATCAATGCCCTTTGCTAACTGGGGAAAATGTTCATCCAAAATTTCCTTTTGTAGAAGTGTTTTGAAAAAAGGTAGCTTTTTTGGAAATGCTTGGATTTTTTTGCTACATATCATGTATAGACTTAGACACCTGTCCCTGTGATAGCCAACACATTTGAGAATGATATAGCAAATCCACACTGAATACCTCATTGTTCAACTTTAGCATGTTACAAAACTGAAGATGCCATGTTGCATTTGCATGAATACAGTTAACAATACTTATAACTTGTTGCAAAGTGTCACTTAAAATAGTAGCTTTAGCACAGAGAATTTGCTGATGCAAGATACAATGAAAAGAAATCAGAGCATCTGGATCTGTTAATACTTTTTTTTTTTTTATCTGTGCAATAATCCCTTCATGTTTTCCTGTCATGGAAGGTGCACCGTCTGTACATACACTCACTAAATTTACCAAATTCAGTCCAACTTCACATTTATCTTGAAAGTTGTTGAACATATCTATTACCTATGTCCTATTCACAAGGGTGCCCAAAGTGAGGAACTCTTCATAGCAAAGACAGTCTTGTGTTATGACCTGAATGAAGTATAAAACCTGTGCTGAGTCAGTAGTATCAGCTGATTCATCCAAAGCAATTGAATAATA
The DNA here is from genome assembly GCF_040939455.1 of Microcebus murinus. Taxonomy (NCBI): domain Eukaryota; kingdom Metazoa; phylum Chordata; class Mammalia; order Primates; family Cheirogaleidae; genus Microcebus; species Microcebus murinus. The sequence continues at coordinate 95,891,495 of NC_134109.1, forward strand.
TATATTTTCCTGTGAAAGTATGGCATGAAGTTGTTCTGTTAAATTGAAGGCTAATTCATGCTGCTGATCAGTTATGGTTCTCCTTGAAAAAAGGCAGTTATTTGTACTTTGAAACATTATCAGGGTCTAAGCCTACAACTTTGACAATGCATTCTTTCACAATTTCTACATTAGTGAATGGCTTCCCTTTTTTCCTGGGTATAGAAGCTACTTTCTAAGTTGCTTCAGTGGCATTATTTCCAGGTCTTACTGCTGCTCAAAAGAATTGTCTTTGCTTTTGGTTTTTATCTTTTAATTTCTATAATACAACCTTTTGTGCCTCTTCCTTTGATTTAAAATATTTGTGATCTTTAGGAGTGTTATAATGCTGATTGATGAGCATTGAATTTCTTTAATGTTGATGTTGCAGTATCACAAAGCAAGCAAATCATCTTATCTTTAGCAGAAACAAGGTAATATTGCAATTCCCAATCCTCATTAAAAAAATCTGTTTTCTTCTTTCAGTGTATTCTTGGTCTTTGGCATGATGGGCTGTTAAGCAGACAGAATTAAAAAAATACTGTCGAGCTGTTCAACCGTTCACAAATTCCACTTCAAACAGAAACACAGTGCACCGTTGTCAAAAATTAATAACAGACTTGCATACTGGACCCCCATAAACTCTCACCAACCAGCCTCGTGTGGTAGCGGCGCCAGTCAGGCGGGGGAAGTTAGAACTAAATCAAGAGTGTAGCTGCTGTCAACTTAGCCCTATGGCTTACTAATAATATTCTAATCGTGCCTGGCAATCTGGGAGGATTATTTCATTGAAAATTATTTTATTCTTTGGTATTTTAAATATGTTCATTTTAAAAATAAAATAAAAATATAAAAGACGAACAAAAATGTATTAATAAAAATGAAAGGATTTGTTCTGTGAAATTTGGATTTAGTCGAAAGGCTGCACCAAAGGACCTAGAAGGCCACATGTGGCTTTAAAGGCCACAGGTTCCCCACCCCTGTTCTAGTGAATGTGTAGTAGTATCTCATTACACAGTTTTAATTTGCATTTCCTAATGGCTAATGATGTTGAACGCCTTTTCATATGTTTATTGACCAGTCGTATGTCTTCGTGGGTGAAACATCTCTTCAAGTCTTCTGCCCATTTTTTAAGAATTGAATTTTTTCCCATTGTGCTAAAAAAAAGTCACCATTTTAACCGGTTTTGAGAGTACAATCCAGGGACATTAAGTATATTCACAATGTGCAACCATCACTATTATCCATTTCCAAAACATTTTCATCAACCCAAGCAGAAACTGTTCCCATTAAACAATAACTCCCCATTCTACTTTCCCCTCAGCCCCCACTCTATTTTAGATTAAGTAACCTTAGTCTTGTTTTCTGTCTCTATGAATTTGCCTAATCTAGCCAACTCCTATCAGTGGAATCATACAATATTTAACCTTTTGTGTCTGGTTTATTTTACTTAGCATAATGTTTTCAAGGTTCATTTGTGTTGTAGCCTGTATCAGAAGCCATTTTTAAGTTGGGTTATTTAATTAGGTTATTCCTCTTTTAATAATTTTTTTTACTTTTTATTAAGAACCTGTATAAGCTTATTATAGTCTAGATATAAGTCCCTTATCAGATATGTGATTTGCAAATATTTTCTCCCATTCTGTGACATATATTTTCGTTTTCCTAATGGTATCTTTTGAAGTACAAAAGTTTTTAATTTTAATGAAGTCCAGCTTATCAGTTTTTTTTTCTTTTATGGTTTATACCTTTGGTGTTGTGTCTTGAGAACTGTTTGCTTTGGGCCGGGCACGGTGGCTAATGCCTGTAATCCTAGCACTCTGGGAGGCCGAGGTGGGGGGATTGCTCAAGGTCAGGAGTTCGAGACCAGCCTGAGCAGAGTGAGACTCCGTCTCTACTATAAATAGAAAGAAATTAGCCATACAACTAAAAATAGAAAGAATCAGCCTGACATGGTGGTGCATACCTGTAGTCCTAGCTACCCGACAGGCTGAGGCAGGAGGATCGCTTGAACTCAGGAGTTTGAGGTTGCTGTGAGCTAGGCTGACACCACGGCACTCACTCTAGCCTGGACAACAGAGTGAGACTCTGTCTAAAAAAAAAAAAAAAGAACTGTTTGCTTATTAACCCAAGCTCACAAAGAGTTTCTCCTACATTTTCTTCAAAACTTTCAGTTTGTTTTTACATTTAGGTCTGTGATCCATTTTGAGTTAATTTTTATGTATGATGTGATATGAGGGTCTAAGTTAATTTTTTGCATCTCTATGTCCAAGGAAAGTATACCCTTTTTTCCATTTGTTACTTTGTTGGATATCATTGACCACAAAATATAAGGCTTTATTTCTGGATTCCACTAATCTGCATGGTTTTCCTTATGCCAATACCACACTGTCTTGATTTCTAGTTTTAGAGTACGTTTTGAAATCAGGTAGTATAAATCCTCCAACTTTGGTTTTCTTTTCAAAATTGTTTTGGTTATTCTAGGTCGTTTACATTTTCATATACATTTTAGGATTAGCTTGTCAGTTTATATTTAAAAATCTGTTATTTTGTCAGATTGTTTTGAATGTATAGATCAATATGGGGAGCAACATTGAGTCATTGACAGTTTTAAAAAACAACTCTTGGTTTTATTAATTTTTATATTGTTTTTCTTTTTTCTATTCTATTCAACTCTATTATTTCCCTTTTTTGCTTGCTTTGGGTTTAGTTTTTTTTCCCCTAGTTTCTTAAGGTGCAAGCATAGGTAATTTATTTGAGTCCTTTTTCCCTGCCTGATAATAGTGTTTGAAGCTATAAAGTTTCCTCTAAACATTGTGTTAGCTGCATCTCATGAATTTTGGTATGTTTTTATTTTCATTCATTCAAAGTACTTTAAAATTTCCTTTGTGACTTTTTTTTTTTGTCCCATGTGTTACTTAGAAGTATGCTGTTTAATTTCCAAATGTTTTAGGTTTACCCAAATTTATTTAATGTCATGTGGTAAGAGAACAATATACTTTGTATGTTTTTAATCTCTTTAAATTTTGTAAGACTTGTTTTGTGGTCTTCTGTATTCTTACTAATTTTCTGTCGTGTTCTACCAATTATTAAAATCTCCAAGTCTTATTATTGAATTGTCTCTTGCTCCTTTTAACTCTCTCAGTTTTTGCTTCATGTATTTGGACACTCTGTTGGTAGGATCATGTACACTTATTATTGTATATATCTTCCTGATGTATGGACCATTTTATCATAAAATGCTTCTGTCTCTTGTAATATTTCTTGTCTTAAAGTTTGTTTGTCTGATATCAGTATAGCTATTCCAGCTCTTTTATGGCTACTGTTTGCATACCTCATGTTCTTTTTTAGTAATTCTCATCAAGCTTGTGCCTTTTGGTCCTGGCCTACTGCATGGGTACCAACTTTCACTGTTGTTTGAGATTATTTTTGCTAAGGACAGGGATTCACTCAGAATCATACCCAAATTGAAGTGCATTTGTCTTCAGGGTTCTAATGTTTCTGGTCTATATTTCTTTTGATGTTTAAAGAAAAGGACTGTGTGTTGGTTAGTAAGGGGGTGCAGTTCCTTTGGGAACTGATGGTATCCATTCCAATTCTTGCAGAGATGGGGTCTTGCTGTGTTGCCCAGGCTGGTTTCAAACTCCTGGTCTGAAGCGTTCCTCCCGACTTGGCCTCCCAAAGTGCTGGGAATACAGATGTGAGCCACACCCCACCTGATTTCCTTTTGGATTTACCTTTCTTCTATCAGATACAGACTGAGATGGCTATTAATCAGAGTACCTTATCATCTTTTTAGCTAAAAGGGATTGGGGCCCATAGCTTAGGACAGCCAGAGTAGTAAAATTCTCCTTTCCTAGAATTTAAAACCTGAGTGGAGTGATCCAAGGACTGGAAATGGCCAGAGTACCTTCCCTGCAGCCACTGTGCCTATAGTATACCGGCCAGTAGTTCCTGCTGCCTGGACCTCAGGATATAACTGTTGTATCTTTTTTTTTTTTTTTTTTTGAGACAGAGTCTCACTTTGTTGTCCAGGCTCGAGTGAGTGCTGTGGGCATCAGCCTAGCTCACAGCAACCTTAAACTCCTGGGCTCAACCAATCCTGCTGCTTCAGCCTCTCGAGTAGCTGGGACTACAGGCATGCACCACCATGCCTGGCTAATTTTTTCTATACATACTAGTGGCCAATTAATTTCTTTCTATTTATAGTAGAGACGGGGGTCTCACTCTTGCTCAGGCTGGTTTCGAACTCCTGACCTCGAGCAATCCACCCGCCTTGGCCTCCTAGAGTGCTAGGATTACAGGCGTGAGCCACCGCGCCCGGCCTGTTGTATCTTTTTCTCAGTCTGGATACTCAGCTGCCCTATTGGTTGTGTGCACCTCTCCCCTATGTCCTTCCAATAAATTCCATTTTCCCCCTCTGTTAGCCAGAGCCAGGTTCAATTTCCTCACCCAAAGAAGTCTAATGATATCAGGGAGGCATAGACAGTTTATAAGATTGCTGTAGATAATTTACTTGTGTTTGGAAGGTGGTATCTATATTTAGAATGATCTTTCCAGTTTTATATTTGGGTGCTAAGGCAGTTTTATCCCTGAGAATGAATTACTCAGCATCTTCAAGTTGACAACTGCACAAAATTGAAGAACCCCAACTTAAACATTTCAATTTTGAAAAAGGTTGCAGATATGCTGGGAGGCTGATAGCTTTTCTGCACCCAAATCTAGACAGGGAGATAGATAAAACCAAAGTGATAGGAATAAATGATTCTCAGGTTTCCATCCCCTCACTCAATAGCAAAGAAGTACAATAGTCCCCTCGTGTCCACAGTTTCACTTTTGCAGTTTCAGTTACCTGTAGTCAACTATGGTCTGAAAATATTAAATGGAAAATTCCAGAAATAAACAATTCATAAGTTTTAAGTTATGCACTGTTTTAGTAGCATGATAAAATCTCATACCATTTTGCTCTCTCTCCTGGGATGTGAATCATTTCTTTGTCCAATGTATCTACACTGTGTACACTACTTGCCCATTAGTCACTTAGTAGCAATCTTGGTTATCAGAAAAAAAAAAACATGGTATAGGCCGGGCAGTGGCTCACACCTGTAATCCTAGCTTTCTGGGAGGCCGAGGTGGGTGGATCGCTCAAGGTCAGGAGTTCGAGACCAGCCTGAGCAAGAGCCAGACCCCATCTCTACTAAAAATAGAAACAAATTAATTGTCCAACTAAAAAATATATAGAAAAAATTAGCTGAGCATGGTGATACATGCCTGTAGTCCCAGCTACTCTGCAGGCTGAGGCAGGAGGATCGCTTGAGCCCAGGAGTTTGAGGTTACTGTGAGCTAGGCTGACACCACGGCACTCTAGCCCAGGCAACAAAGTGAGACTCTCAAAAAACACCAAAAAACAAAAAAAACCCATGGTATATATAGGGTTTGGTACCATCCACAGTTTCAGGTATCCACTAAGGGTCTTGGAATATATCCCCTGAAGATAAGGGGGGGACTGCTGGATGTCATTAAAAACATCCAGACACACCCATGTTTCACATTAGCAAAATAGCATCGACTTTCCATTCTTCCATACCCAGCACCTTCCTGTGGCTATTCAGATCTGTTCCCTTTGCTCATCGGTTGGGAGAAAAGACTAGAGACAGGAGTCAATCTATTCTGACATTACAGTCCCATCAGGTAAAAGCAGACAGTATAATTCTACCCTTAGAAAACCCTGGGCTTAATTTTTTTCCATCAATATGAGAAGAGATAGTGCTTTAGCTGCAATTGTGGAATCCAGGGAATAATTTCCCCTTTGGGGGCTGCTCTTTGCTTATCCAATGATCAGAACCATTTTACATATGTGATTTCCAACTTCAGCTGGGCCCTCTGTGCTGTTCAGTGGCTCCTTCATTCTAGGAAGCCCTCCTTGCCACTTCCTCCCTTGCCCCTAGCCCCTTTCCTTCAGTGTATCCTGAACACCCAGCACCAGCCACTGTTGCCATAGCATTTACTGAATAGGACTGACATTGTTTCCTTACCAGTCTATTTCCCCTAGTAGATTGTGAGCTTCTCATAAAGAGAAGAACCTTGTCTTACTCATCTTTGCATTGCCCAACACAATATTTGGAGCAAAATGCTATGAATGCCATCATAGTACATTTGTGTTACTTTAACAAAATACCCGAGTCTGAGTGATTTATAAAAGAACAGAAATTTATTTCCCACAGTTCTGGAGGCTAGGAAGGTCGAAACCATGGCCCCTTTTTATAGGGGCCCTATTCCAGTCATGAAACTGGAGTCCTTGGGACTTAATCACCTCCCAGAAGGTCCCACCTGGTAATTCCACCACAAGGGAGATTAAATTTCAACAGGAATTTTGGAAAGGACACCATCATTCAAACCATAGCAATAGCTTATTAAGTGAATAAATGCCCAATTCTGAGTGAAGCCAGTTGCAGATTTGCTGGTAGCAAAAAGGACTGGCAGAGGCTCTGAGGTCATCCAGGCAAAGTACATCCTTTTCAAATAGGCCTGATGGCCTGAGGGCTCAAGGCCAGTTAGTGGCAGTGCTGAGAATAAACTCACAAAGTTAAAAGCTCCTAAAATATACTTCTTTCTTTTTTCTACTTTGCCTCTTGGAAGCTCTTCTAGAACCCTGGTCTTATGTAACCAACTCTCAAATGCAACAGGCTGTGCTATTCAGCCATTCTTTGCTTCCTGAGTTTTAGGAAGAACTTGTTCATGAAACTAGGGAATTCTAACTTTAGTTCTCACTCAGTTCTCCCCTGCTCCACCATTCCTGTGATGAGAGTTCACTTGAACTGCTTTGATAATTTGGGTTATTAGTAAACATACCTAAGAATCCAAAGTCATCAGTTGTTTAGGCTTTGGCTAATTGTTTTTCCCAAAACATGTTCCTTTAAGATGATTTTAAAATAATTTACAATGCAATGAGTTTTAAAGCAATTTCAATTTTGCTGTTTTCCCAACATCTGAAACATATTTTATGTAATGATTATTCTTGCCTTAACCAGACAGAGCTCTTTTCCATTTACATGTATTTTTGGAGTGTGCAGTTTTGCAAATGAAAAGATGATTTCCCTTGTAGAGAGAGAAAGCTGAGTAAAATCTAATTGGAGTAAAAAAAAATACTTTGGGTGTTTGAGTATTTACCTTTTTATAACTTGTAATAACTATATATCATGTTAAATTAACAGTAAGGAAATTTGGAAATTTAAGACTCCAGTATGAAACACAAGTTATATGGATTTATATGTATTATGAACCTAAGCATATCTACCTAAACATAACCAAAATAGATTGTTTGATGAAATGCTTTGTAAAAATCATCCCTGCAGGTGATTTTATATTACAAAAAATGAGGCTAAAGCCCTTCTCAAGATGTAAAGCTCATGCCAGGCACCTGATAGAGCTAGTCCAATTGAGATATATTAATACATCTTGGCAACTTTGCCTAGGTAAGTTTTTATGATTCTCTATCATGTGGCTCTGAACACAGTTATATGCAGGATAAAAAGTGAAATATACTGTCAATCCACTAGCCTCTGTGATCCTCAAGAGCTATAGCTGAGTCTTAATATTTCTATTTTGAGCACTTACCGGTATCTAGCACATAGTAGGAGCTCAATACATTTTTCATAATCAAAGACTCTGGGGTTCAAGGACTTCAGGTATTACTCGGGGAAAAAAGGCTGGGGGTGGGGGTCCTTGGCCCTTCCAGAGGCCTATAATTATTGTCCTACCCTATCAGCAGATTCCAGCATCAAAACAGATGACTCTTGTATACTGGTACACAGTAGGTACTTGATAAATGTTGAATGGAAGAATCTATTGTTTTAAAACATCCCCTCCCATGGTCTCCATTAGCAGTTTGCCTTGTGATGTGGAGTATGTTATCAATTATTTATTCCTGGGAAACTTTCCGTAAATTATCATCATTATAAATTTAGAAGAGGTAAAGTAGTCAACTATAAATTATACATGTCTGGATTATCCATTCTGTCTTTGGTTGAAGTTGTCATCAATCCCTGGAAGCCAAGCCTTAGTAAGCAGACCAGGGTTCTTTTATTGGTGGTAAGCTTTCCCTTCCATGCCAGCTTGATGGCTTAGGGGGAAGTAGTTTGGAACCCCTTGTCCCCTTAGGGCTTTACCTGTGTCTCTGGTGGGCAGGAGTCTGCCACCTGACTGGTGAGAATTTCCAGTCCTCCTCCTGGTTTCCTCATGCTCAGACTTCATAATGTCCTGCTGGCTTGGGGTGTTGGCTTTTTTTTTTTTTTCTTTCTTTTTGAGACAGAGTCTCACTCTGTTGCCCGGGGCTAGAGTGCCGTGGCGTCAGCCTAGCTCACAGCAACCTCAAACTCCTGGGCTCAAGTGATCCTGCTGCCTCAGCCTCCCGAGTAGCTGGGACTACAGGCATGCACCACCATGCCCAGCTAATTTTTTCTATATATTTTTAATTGGTCAATTAATTTCTTTCTATTTTTAGTAGAGACAGGGTCTCGCTTAGGCTGGTTTAGAACTCCTGACCTTGAACGATCTGCCTGCCTTGGCCTCCCAGAGTGCTAGGATTACAGGCGTGAGCTAACGTGCCCAGCCTATTATTTAGTTTTAAGCCAAGGAATTTAAATAATTCTCTAACATTCTTGGTGCTGGGGATACATCCGTGAATAAAACAGATAGAAACCCTTGTTCTCATGGGGATTACAGGCTGATTTATGTTTCATAAAGGTCACTCTGGCTACTGCATGGAGAAGGGATTGTAGGGGAGCAAGAACGGAAGCAGGGAGATGGTTCAGGGCCTGGCGTGGAAAGTCAGGGAGAGGTGACATACCTTGGACTAGGGGAGTCACAGTGCAGATGGAGAGAAGTGGAAGTATTTTGGATTGAGTTTGGAGGTAGAGCTACCAGGAATTGCTGCATGCTGGAAAGAAAGACTTCTGTTTTGGATTTGGCAAGTTTTAGCAGCCCATCCAATAGCCAGCTAGAAATTCCAAGAAGGCCATTTGATATGTGAGGCTGGAACTCCGGGGAGTTTTAAGTCTTGAGTGTGGAGATAAATAGCTGTTACTGAAAGTTCATCACTTGTCCCCAAGGCTGCATCAGAAGAACAAGGACAAGTGGTTTGAGGAAAAGGAAAGAGAAGTTTATGAGTTTGCTGGCAAATGAGGAGGGTGGCAGACTCTTGTCTAAAAGTACCACCGTCCTATCTATAAGCAGAAATACAGAATTTAAAATGTGTTTTCATCCTCAGACTATTGCTGCTTAATGATAGCATCTCTGGTGAAGACAATCGCGTGACTGCCCAGACAATTCCGTTGAGCCATCTCCTGTGATACAAAAAACCAAAAAATGCTCCCCTGCCCCTCTGATTACTGGCTTTGGGCAGGGAGGCAGGTTTTGATTTCCAAAAAGGGTGAGTGGGTCTTTAAAGAGACAGCTCGTAAAGCATTTTAGCCTTTTCCAGGCCATTCCCTCTGTGATAAAGCCATGGAGAGAAGGATTACTCTATAAGACCCTGCCCTGCTGTGGTGGCGCCTTTTTCTAAGTGATATTGGAGCTGCACTTTTTGTTTCCTTACCAATCAAGGAAGAGTTGGGGAAGGAGAAACACAGCGAGCTGTTTCTTTCCTGGTCATTCCTCGGCCATGTTGTCCTGTCTGGGCAGCTTGGAGGCCCCAGGACATGGGTTTGTCATCACCTTTGCATAAATAGCATTATATAGCACATTGAGGGTCACGTGGAGGTCCCTATTCCATGCTGTCTTGGGGAAGGAGGTTCTTCAAAGATAGGCCGTATCTTGAAAAAATAAATAAATGAAAACTGGTGGCATCACTTTTTCAAGGTGGCTGGCCTCTTCTCTGTGCTCGTGTGAAGCATGTTTATTGTATGGACTTGAGGCTGGGCATGGTGACTTATGCCTGGGATTATAGGCATAAGCACTTTGGGAGGCAGAGAGGGAGAATTGCTTGAGGCTAGGAGTTTGAGACCAGCCTGGGCAATAATAGCGAGATCTTGTCAAAGATTGACAGTTATCTGAAAAGAATATTGGGATATTGTATGGACTTGGGCAATGCACTTACCACCCTGCAGTCTTCCCTGCCACAGCTGAGCTCCCTGAAGACATACCTGGGACTCAGTACATAGTGGACATCATAAACCAGTTATTTGAGTCAAATCGACAATAGTGGAGAATTGATGTTAATAATATAAACTCAAGGATAGAAACTTTTAAAAGTAAATGCATCATGATGCTGTATTGTTCCCAAATGACAAATGAGGGAACATTATTTGACTTGACAGAGGAATTGTTTTTCTAAAGCTTCATTCTAGAATCACCTTAAATAGCAAGCTCTCTAATGCCTTCTGTTTTCATATAACTTTTCAGTAATGTGAATACTGTGTTAAGCTCAGATAGAATTCTTTTCTGTATTCTTCAAAGCACTTCTCATACAAGATAGTCTTCATCTGCATAAGAATTCTGGAAGTTTAAATGGGTTTTTCTTATATCTAAGCTTCAAAAACACACACATTTTTTTTTCTGACTATAAAAGTATGCCTATTGTGGGAAATACAAAACAAAGGAGTCAATCATAATCCCACCCTAGAGAAAAGTAACACATTAACATTCTAGGATTTTATATGCATCTTTTTTTTTTTTTTTTTTTTTGAGACAGAGTCTTACTTTGTTGCCCAGGCTAGAGTGAGAGCCGTGGCGTCAGCCTGGCTCACAGTAACCTCAATCTCCGGGGCTCAGCGATCCTACTGCCTCAGCCTCCCGAGTAGCTGGAACTACAGGCATGCGCCACCATGCCCGGCTAATATTTTGTATATATTTTTAGTTGGTCAATTAATGTATTTCTATTTTTGGTAGAGACGGGGTCTCGCTCAGGCTGGTTTCGAACTCCTGACCTTGAGCAATCCGCCCGCCTCAGCCTCCCAAAGTGCTAGGATTACAGGTGTGAGCCACCACGCCCAGCTATATGCATCTTAATACACAGCTAGAATCGTGCTGTACATTTATTTTGTACCCTTTCTTTTTGCTTAATAATACATTTTACCCATTTTCCCTTGTTTTCTGCTTCCATGAACTTCTTAGTGTTTGCATAATCATGTATCTTATAAAATACTTGATATATATATAACACACTATGAAAATATCTTTGTGCAAACATTTTTGTCATTTTTCTCATTTTTTCCTTTAAGATTAATTCCAAGAACTAGAGTTACTGGGTCAAAGGTTATGAACATTATCACAATATATTTTGCAGCATCAGTCTCTAGAAAAGCTATGTCAGAAAGGGCCAACTGTACCTTGTTGATTTTTGATATACTTTTTTAGTATTATAAATTAAAGGCCAGGCATGGTGGCTCATGCCTGTAATCCTAGCACTCTGGGAGGCCGAGGCTGGAAGATCGCTCAAGGTCAGGAGTTCAAAACCAGCCTGAGCAAGAGAGAGACTCCGTCTCTACTAAAAACAGAAAGAAATTAATTGGACAACTAATATATATAGAAAAAATTAGCCGGGCATGGTGGTGCATGCCTGTAGTCCCAGCTACTCGGGAGGCTGAGGCAGAAGGATCGCTTGAGCCCAGGAGTTTGAGGTTGCTGTGAGCTAGGCTGATGCCATGGCACTCTAGCCCAGGCAACAAGAGTGAGACTCTGTCTCAAAAAGTAAATAAATAAATAAAAGAGATTTGCTTTTTTAATAAGTGAAAATGGTATGGGTTATTTTTTGTTGTTTTTTAGAAAAGAGACTTTATTTTTTAGAACAATCAGGTTTGCAGCAAAATTGAGCAGAAAGTACAAAGTGTTCCCATGCACCCCTGCCCCCCCACCCCACAGCCTCCCCCACTGCCAACATCCCATGCCAGAGTGGTACATTATAATGGTATCATTTTTATTTCCTGTTTCTTTGCTTAGCAGAAAGATTGAACCTTTTTTTTTTAAATGTACTGTTTAATTATTTTTAGCTCTTTCTTTGTGAATTGCTTTCCATTGTCTTTGCTTAGTGATTTTTCTGCTTCATGATTGAAAACAGCTCAGACGAAATAAGATTGGTCAGAGCCTTTGCCATTTCTACAGCATCTAATGTCGTGTCACACGAGAGTGGTCTGTGGACCGCGGACAGCCACGTTCCTGGGCCCATTCTCTAGCTTTGGTTTTCTCAGGATGAGGCCTGAGAATTTGTGTGTGTAAAAACAAGCCATCTGGGTGATGCTTATGGACCCCAAAGATGTTGGAGAACCACTGGTCTCATGCCCTATTATAAACAGAGGTTTGAAGCATTGTATGTAAAAAATAAAACGTGTTACTTTCTATTAACTATAACTAATAGGTGTTACTTCCCCGTTAAGAGAGAGAGAGAGCTTGCCAGCGCCTTTCGTCAGTGGGAGAGTGCCAGAATTGCATTAGTCAGATCCCAAGTTTCCTTGCGAGAACACATTCGGATGACTAACGTTTTGTCATTCACAGGTGATTGTAACTAGTTTGCATTCTCTTCTTCATAAAGCAGGTTCATTGAGAAAAAGATGGAAACTACAGGCAATAATAGATAGGTCTGGCAATTCGAAACTTCTTTCAGTGCAATAAGTTTTTACTGCCACTGTCACACCATCCCTAGGTGGCCTCAAGCAAGTTTCCAATAAGTAAAACAGAATACTCCCATTGCTCATTTCTGTTTTTGACTAGAAAGTTGGAAAATCCTAAAAAATGTACACAGGTTCACTTCTCTGTTAGGTATGTTATACTTAAAATGGGGGGGGGAGAGAAAAGAAAAAAATAGTTGAGAAAAGGGAACACAAAAACAATTTATGTAAGCATAATTCAGTTGTCTCTAATTGGGCTTTCCTGTTCATCTGCAAATGGGATCATGAATTGTCAGTATGTCTTGAAACCATCACATTTCTAGAAATGAATAGCAACAAGTGGACATCCAGGAATATGTCCTCACGAAACGCCTGGGTCGTTGCAGGAGGTGAAGCGCGAAGGTGGTGGTTTGGTGTGCCTGCCTCCACTGTGTTCCCAGTCCCAGTGCCACCTTCCTGAGCAGCTGGGATAGGCAGGCAGGAAGGGGCGGGGGCATGGCAGAGACCCAGCCTGGAACACATGGTGCAGTGAGGGCGGGCACCTCATGGTTAGAGTCCGAGGAGGCGGGGCCAGGCTCACTGCCTTACATCATGTGACTAGACCAGTCTCCTGCCCCATGGAGGGGTAGAAGAGCTACCCAGGTGGGCCGTGTCCCCACTGCCTCTGCGTTGGGGGCCTTGAGGGAGGGCTGGATGGAGAGAGGCTTCCCCTTGCTGGAGACCGGCCCTGTGCTCTCACTGGCTGTACCTCTAGCCCACTGAGGGCCACTTACTTAAGGCCACCAACGAGCAGAGACAGAAAAGTCACATCCCATCTAATGGACCCAGCGGCCAGAAGGAGGAATTATTCTTCCTTCTTAGAAACAGCACGAATGAGATAGGAAACAGATGAGTCTTGAATAAAAAAATAATCCCTGCATTTAAGGAGATCCAAGTACAACATAACATTTCTTTTTGAACTCAACATTTTTAAAAGTCAGTAGATGAATGAGAGGCAATTAGTTGCCCACAAGCAAAATAGAAGAAATCTCTGAAACATCAGAGTGAAATTCAAAAAAAAAGGAGAAACCATGAGGAAAAGATAAAAGCCCTGGCGGACAGATCAGGACACCCGTCATGTGACTAATGGGAGTTCCAGGAGAGAAAGAAACAGATGGAGAAGAAATATGGGTCACATAGAAGAAGAAATTTTACCTGAGTTGAAAAAAAAATCTGAGACTGTGGATTGAAAAGTTCACTGAGTTCTAGGTAGAATTAAATTAAAAAAAAAAAAAAAGACCCACAATTAGGTACATTCTGATAAAATTCCTGAACTTTAAAGATGATGAAAAAAATCTTAAAAACTTCTAGGCATAAGCAGCCAAGATAGTTATAGAGGAGGAAGCATCAGACTTCCTGACAGCCTTAAGTTCAGGCCAGGTGCGGTGGCTCACGCCTGTAATCCTAGCACTCTAGGAGGCTGAGGAGGGAGGATAGCTCAAGGTCAGGAGTTCGAAACCAGCCTGAGCAAGAGCGCTCCTGTCTCTACTAAAAAAAAAAAAAAAATAGAAAGAAATTAATTGAGCAACTAAAAATATATAGAAAAAATTAGCCGGGCATGGTGGCGCATTCCTGTAGTCCCAGCTACTCGGGAGGCTGAGGCAGGAGGATTGCTAGAGCCCAGGAGTTTGAGGTTGCTGTGATCTAGACTGACTCCATGACACTCCCTGGGCAACAAAGTGAGCCCCTAGACCACACAAATATTTATTATTTGTAAAACATAGTAGCAATGTTAATATCAGGTATGGTGAAACTTAATATCAAAAGCACTAAATAGGATAAAGAAGTTTATTATATAATGGCAATCAATGCTTTTATCATAAATCTGTGTGTACCAAATAAAATGGCAGCTAAGTGTATAAAGTAAAAAGTATTAAAAGCATAAGGAGAACTTGATGAAAATATTTCACAGCATGAGAATTTGCAATTCCTCTTTCACAGCTGGAGAGATCTAGCAGACAAATTAGATTTAGAGAAAAATTATGGAATAAGCAAGCTCAATGTAGTAGTCAATATTGAACCTTTCATTCCTTACACAGAAAATGCATATTTTTGCATGTCTGTGGAACATTTAAAAGAAATCAATCATGTGCCACAAAGCAAACCTTAACATATTCAAAAAATTAAATATCTTATAGACCATATTTTTATCATAATCCAATATAATTAGAAATAAATAGGCTGGGTGTGGTGGATCACGCATGTAATGTAATCCTAGCACTCTGGGAGGCCGAGGCGGGAGGATCACTCAAGATCAGGAGTTCCAGACCAGCCTGAGTAAGGGCGAGATCCCGTATTAATTAGCTGGGTATGGCAGCGCATGCCTGTAATCCCAGCTACTGGGGAGGCTGAGGCAAGAGGATTGCTTGAGCCCAGGAGTTTGAGGTTGCTGTGCGCTAGGCTAATGCCACAGCTCTAGCCAGGGCAACAGAGTGAGACTCTGTCTCAAAAAAAAGAAAAGAAAAGAAAAGAAATAATAAAAATTACCCAAAAAAGTAACAGCTTGAAAATGAAAAAACACAATTTTAAGTAATCCTTTTATACCTAGATATCCTTAGATCAAAGAGGGATTTAAAACCGAAATTAAAGCAATAAAAAAGAAAACACTTAATACCCAACCTATGGACCCTGCAAATATTATATTAAAAAGAAAATGCTGCCAGGCATGGTGGCTCTCGCCTGTGATCCCAGCTACTCGGGAGGTCGAGGTGGGAGGATGGCTTGAACCTAGGAGGTGAAGAACAGCTTGAAGATCAGGTCAGGAGTTCAAAACCAAACTAGCCTGAGCGAGACCCCGTCTCTACTAAAAATAGAAACCTCATCTCTAAAAGAAAAAAAAGCGTTCATTTTAAGGAAGAAATAATAAAAATAAAGGGCCTTAGTTTTTATTATTAAATTAAAGGACTTGGTCTGAAAGTCACACTCCCTAAGGTCTCTAAGGTCACGCTCTCTCTCTCTCTTTCTAAGCCCCCTGGTTTTCTGTATATCTGGTTTACCAAGTGACTGTTAAAAAGGAACCACTCGTGAAAAAAAACGAGTTAAACATTCATATTTTTGCCAAAAGTACAAAATGCTTCTGTGGCCTCATGTATATTCTCAAATGACTCCTTTGGTGGTTTTTTTTTTGTGTCTTGGCCAGGTACTCCAGGAGCAGATCCGTGCCAGGGACAACATTAGCTATGGAACTAATTCTGCCTTAAAGACCCTGGAGATGCGTCAGCTCTCAGGTTTGGGAGATCTTCGAGGAAGAGTGGCAAGGTAGGTGTGTAAATGTTGGGGACTCTGCTCATCAAAAACTGCTTGTTTAAAAAACTCCATTCGGGTGGGGAATATATTCATGAAGCCCAAAAGCAAATTGCTTGCACTCTTTCGTACAGCCCCTCCCTGCTTTGTCCATAAAATCTAGTGGTACAAGTCAAGCCCGACTGTGAGCAGGCCACGATGTCTTGTGTTTCTGCAATTAGAGTTGTCTGTGTGGGAGGAAATGCTGGGAGAGTTCATTCAGGTGACCTGTGCAATTTGGTAGGGCAATATTATGTGTATTGAATCCGGTAGTGCAAAGTTGGGACTTAGATTTTGTATGACTTTCTCTCTCTCTCTCTCTCTCTCTCTTTTTCTTTTTAAATACTTTATAATATTTAGTAATTTTGTTTTGTTTTTTTCTTTTTCTTGCCAGGTCAAATCATATGCTTGTTCTCTCTTTTTTTTTTTATTTTTTTGAGACAGAGTCTTGCTTTGCCGCCCAGGCTAGAGTGAGTGCCGTGGCGTCAGCCTAGCTCACAGCAACCTCAAACTCCTGGGCTCAAGCAATCCTTCTGCCTCAGCCTCCCGAGTAGCTGGGACTACAGGCACGTGCCACCATGCCCGGCTAATATTTTCTATATATATATATTAGTTGGCCAATTAATTTCTTTCTGTTTATAGTAGAGACAGGGTCTCACTCTTGCTCAGGCTGGTTTCGAACTCCTGACCTCAAGCAATCCGCCCGCCTTGGCCTCCCAGAGCGCTAGGATTACAGGCGTGAGCCATCGAGCGCCCAGCCTTTTGTATGACTTTTAAATTTTTTTTTTTTTTTTTACTTTTAAAATTTTTTCATTTATTTATAATTCATTTTTATTTTATTTTCTGAAAATATTGGTCTGTGATAGATTGGACATTTTTAAGACAGCTCTCCCCCCAGTAAGAAAAGTGCTGTTCTCTATTCAAAGTGGGGTCAGCAGCACGGGCAAGGCCTGGGCGCTTGTTGGAAAGGGACAGTCTCTGGGCTCCTCCACAGCTGCCCCGCCAGAGCCTGCATTTTAACAAGGTCCCTGCATACACGCGCACGTTAAACATCTGAGAAGTGCTGCACGAGGACCGTGTCTCGGATTCTGTTTATCTGGCTGGGATGTGGTTGTCTAAAGTATTTATGGGCCTCTTCTGCCCTCTGCTGCTGTTAAGAGCCAAGCACACTTGTAGCCCTGGCAACAGAGCAAGACTCTGTCTCAAAAGCAAGCAAACAAACAAAAAAACCAAGCACATGAATGTGCATCAGCACTGAAGCTGAGGAGCAAGTGGCACTTAGGTCAGCCAGAGGTGGCAGAGAGGGTGGTCTGCAAGGAGTAGGTTTGGGGGAGAGGACAGGCACCCACGGGATCCATGGCCTTTTTAGAGCAGACAGCAAGCACATTAATGGCCTTGAATGCTGCACATGCGTGTTTGGGTCTACTGGGTAAAGATCAGTCTAATAGCACAGGGCTGCGTGGATTGAGTGGAGGACCGGTTGACCACTCTTCCTGTGGTTGTCTGGCCTCGTCTGGATGAACTCCAGTCTCCTTATCCTGACCCTCGGTGATGGACACCCTGCTGGCCTCCTCTCCTCCCCACACCCCTGCTCTGTACCTTTTCCAGAAGCGATCAGCTCTCTGTTAGTCCCTGGATAGGCCACGCTCTCCTATCACTATGCTTTTGTGCATGCTCTTCTTGTACCTAGCATGCTTTTCCTCCTCCCTTTCTAACCTCTTGTCAGCCTTTAAAGTTCAGCTCAAGTGTCACCTCCTCCGGGAGTCTTTCCTGACACCCCCACTCCTCTGAGCTCCCCTAGCGCTCTCCACCCTGTTGCATCTCTGTGCTGTTTTCCTCGCTCTGCCGCCTTCACTGGGGTGGGGTTCTGTATCTTCTACTGCTGTAGCCCAGTGCCTGGAACAGCCCCTGGAACAGCCTCTGAGCACAGTAGAAACTCAACAGTCATCATTTGGATGAACAAAAAACGATCTAGGAAGTCATTGTAATAGGACTGAAAAAATTTGGCTCTGTGGAGTTTGGCTTAAAAGAAACCCCAGATCTATGGTACCTCTTGGAGCAACAAGATGTTAGACGAATTTGAGAGCTGCAGGGCAGAGTAGGGACATCAGGACAATTTGGAGGCTCTTAATAGCCACTTTAGTTGCAGGTGAAGACCAAGGGAGGGGCACTGCTTGGGGTGGATGAGATGAGAATGCAACAGGTGGTAGCTATTCTCATCGTAGGGGAAATAGCAGTGAGACTGTCCTTACGGCACTGGTTCTAATAGGTAGAGAAATCAATACTTTCAGGAACCTTCCACACTTCTTCAGTTTCTTATCAACTTCTCTACCCAACTTTTTCCTTCCCTGTCACAATTCAATGGTTTTTTTTTTTACTCTAAAACCATCAGAAACATTTGTTACAAATACCAGATATTTTTGCTCTGTTTTGTGGCTATATTTGTCTTTCCCTTGGAATACTAATGAGACTTGATTGTTGAAATGAATTCATGTGAAATAAAATTCTTTGGCAAAGTTTCGGCTTTCTTGCATTGATTATGTAATTGTATTGAAGGGGTATGAACTTTTTAAGTGATATTTTTAAGTTACCAGGCTGCTGTGTCATTTTATATTTACTTTTATAGCTTTTACGGATCCACTGGTATTGTGATTAACAGGAAACAGGCCTTGGTTTTCCCCCTGTAGATCTGGCTCAGAAGGGCAAAAGCCATTGGGGCATGGTGGTTCATGCCTGTGATCCTAGCACTTTTGGAGGCTGAGGTGGGAGGATCACTGGAGGCCAGGAGTTCAAGACCATCCTGGGCAACATAACAATAAGACTCTATTTCTATAAAAACTAAAAAAGAAAAAAGAAAAAATTAGGCTGGTCACAGTGGCTCACACATGTGGGAGGATCGCTTGAGGCCAGGAGTTTAAGAGTTAGCCTGGGCAATGGTGAGACCCAGTCTGCATAAAACATAAGAAAATATTAGCCAGGCCTGGTAGCCTGTGCCTGTAGGCCTAGCTACTTGGGAGGTTGAGGCAGGAGGATTACTCGAGCCCAGGAGTTCGAGGTTCCAGTTAGCTATGATGACTATGATGACACCACTACACGCTAGCCCAGGCAACAGAGCAAGACCCTGTCTCAAAAAAAGTGGGGGGCAAAGGTAAGTTCTCCAGGGAGGTGAGAAACACATTTAACCCACTAAGCACAGCACACTCAAAAAAGGATTTGATCAGACCTAAAGGCCTAATAGAAACTCATGACGGCCTCTGACATCCTTTCTCTTCTCTCTTTCTGAGCAGCTTTAGTGAGATACAATTCACATCCCATATAAGTCACCTCTTTAAAATATACAATCCACGGCGGGGCGCAGTGGCTCACGCCTGTAATCCTAGCACTCTGGGAGGCTGAGGCGGGCAGATTGCTCGAGGTCAGGAGTTTGAGACCAACCTGAGCAAGAGCGAGACCCCGTCGCTACTTTAAAATAAAATAAAATATACAATCCAGTGGTTTTTTTGTATATTCACAGAGTTGTGTAACCATCACAATAATCAATTTTAGAACATTTTTGTCATCCAAAAAGAAACCTCATACCCAATTAGCAGTCACTCCCCATTTTCCTCTAAGTTCCCAGTTCCCCAATCCATGGCAGCCACCAACTACATTCTGTCTCTTATAGATTTGCCTCTTGTAGACATTTTATGTAAATGTGGTTTTTTTGGAACTGGCTTTTGAAACTCAGCATAATGTTTTCAGAGTTTATCCATGTTGTAGCATGTGTCAGTACTTCATTCCTTTCTGTGGCTGAAAAATACCCCACCGTATTTAATTTATCCACATTTAATTTATCCGTATTTAATTTATCCACATTTAGTTTATCCATTCATCAATTGGACATTTGGGTTGTTTCCACTCTTTGGTTGTTATAAATACTGCTGCTATGAAATTTTTCGTTCAAGTTTTTGTGTAGTCATGTGTTTTCATTTCTTTTGGGTATGTGCCTGGAGTGGGATTGTTGAGTAATATGGTAACTCTATATTTAACCTTGTGGGGAACAGAACAGCTAGACTGCTTTCCGAGGTGGCTGTGCCATTTTGCATTGTCACTTGTAGTGTGTAAGGGTTCCAATTTCTTCCCATCCTCACCAACACTTTACCTGTATTTTGATTGTGTCTATCCTAGTGGGTTTGAAGTGGTATCTCATGGTTTTGATTTGTATTCCCCTAATGACTAATGGTGTTGAACATCACTTAATATGCTTATTGGTCATTTGTATGTCTTTTGAGAAATGTTTATTTGGATCCCTTGCCCATGTTTAAATTGGGTTATCTTTTTATTATTGAGATGTAGGAGTTTTTAAAAACATAATCTTTTTTTTTTTTTTTTTGAGACAGATTCTCACTTTGTTGCCCAGGCTAGAGTGAGTGCTGTGGCGTCAGCCTAGCTCACAGCAACCTCAAACTCCTGGGCTCAAGCAATCCTCCTGCCTCAGCCCCCCGAGTAGCTGGGACTACAGGCATGCGCCACCATGCCTGGCTAATTTTTCCTATATATATTAGTTGACTAATTAATTTCTTTTTATTTGTAGTAGAGACGAGGTCTCACTCTTGCTCAGGCTGGTTTCCAACTCCTGACCTTGAGCAATCCGCCCACCTTGGCCTCCCAGAGTGCTAGGATTACAGGCGTGAGCCACTGCGCCCGGCCTAAAAAACATATTCTAGATACAATTCCCTTATGAGATAGCTGATTTGAAAATTATACTTTCTTGATTGTGTTCTTTGAAACACAAAAGTTTTTAATCTCGAGTATTTCTAACTTACTTTTTTTTTTTTTTTAGTTACTTGTGTTTTTGGTATTATACCTAAGAAACCATTGCCTAATCCAGGTCACAAAGACTTATGTGCCTATATTTTCTTCTAAGTTTTATAGTTTCAGCTCTTACATTTAGGTCTTTGATCCATTTTGAGTTAATATTTTATATACTGTGTGACGGAGGGTTCCAAATTTATTCTTTTGCATGTGTATATCTAGTTGTCTTAGCATCATTTGTTGAAAAGTCTATTCTTTTCCCATTGAATTGTCTTGGCACCCTAGTTGAAAATCATTTGGCCATAGACGTATAGGTTTATTTATGGACTCTCAATTCCATTCCACTGATCTATTAGTCTGTTCTTATGCTGGCACCACACTGTCCTGATTATTACAGCTCTGTAAGTTTTGAAATGGAGACGTGTGAGTCCTCCAACTTTCCTCTTCTTTTTCAAGATTGTTTTGGCTATTCTGGGTCCCTTGTATTTCCATAACAGTTTGTTCATTTCTGCAAAGAAGCCAGCTGGAATGTTGATAGGGACTTGTGTTGAATCTGTAAAGCTATGAGGAATATTGCCATTTGAAAAATATTAAGTCTTTTGATTCACGAATATGGGTATCTTTCCATTTAAGTCATCTTTAATATCATTCAACAATATTTTGTAGTTTTCGGAGTGCAAATTTTATACTTCTTAAGATTTATTCCTTAGTATTTTATTCTTTTTGATACTACTGTAAATGGAATTGCTTTCTTAATTTCATTTTTGATTTTTCATTGCCACTGTATAGAAGTACAGGCTATTTTTGTATATTCTTGTGTCCTGCAACCTTGCTGAACTCATTCATTACTTCTAATAATTTTTGGTGGATCTTCTACATACAAGATCATGTTGTGCTCGCTTCGGCAGCACATATACTAAAATTGGAACGATACAGAGAAGATTAGCGTGGCCCTTGTGCAAGGATGACATGCAAATTTGTGAAGCGTTCCATAAAATATTATAAAATTTTAAAAAAGGGAAAAAAAGAAAAAGAAAAAAAAAGGAGGATAAAAAAGATCATATAATCTGCAAATGGAAGTAGTTTTACTTCTTACCCTCCAATCTGGATAACTTTTATTTCATTGTCTTGCCTAATTGCCCTGACTAGAACCTCCAGTATGAAGTTAGATAGAAGTAGTAAAAGCAGATATCCTTGTCTTGTTCCTGATTTTAAGGGAAAACACCCAGTCTTTGACTATTAAGTATGATGTTAGGTGTGGAATTTTTGGTATATGCTCTTTATCAAGTTGAGGAAGTTTCTGTCTCTTCCAATTTGTTAGCTGTTTTTATCACAAAAGATGTTGGATTGTGTCAAATGCTTTTTCTCCATCTATTGAGAAGATCATGTGGTTTTTGTCCCTTTTCTATGGATATGATATGTTACATTAATTGCTTTTCTGATGTTAAACCAAACTTGCATTCCTGAAATAAATCTCACTTGGTCATGATATGTAATCCTCCTTTTTATACATTGCTGGATCAGTTTGGTGGTATTTTGTTGATTTTTGCATCTATACTCATGAAAGATATTGGTCTTTGGTTTTATTTTCATGTGATTTCTTAGTCTAGTTTTGATATCATGATAATACTAGTTTTATAAAATGGGGTGGGAAGTGTTCTCTGTTATTTAGAAGAGCATGTGAAGAATTGGTATTCATTCTTCTTTATATGTTTGGTAGAACTCACCAATGAAGCTGCTGATCTTGGACTTTGCTTTGTGGGTAGTTTTTAAATCACTAATTCAATATCTATTTATTTTAGATCTTTCCAGATTTACTATTTCTTCTTGAGTCAGTTTTGGTAGTTTATATGTAGGGCCTTGTCCATTTCATATAGATTTACCTGATTTGTGGTCATACAATTGGTGATAGTATTCCATTATAATTCTTTTTATTTCTGTAAGGTCAGTAGAAATGTCCCTCTTTAATTCTTGATTTTGGTAATTTGAATCTTCCTAAAGGTTTGTCAAATTTGTTGATCTTTTTAAAGAACCCACACTTAACTTCATAGATTTTTCGCTGTCTTTGTTCAATTCTCTTTCATAAACTTCCACTTTAATTTTTATTACATTATTTTTTCTACTTGTTTAGGATTTTATTTGCTCTTATTTCTCCAGTGTCTTAAGGTAGAAGGTTAGATTATTGATTCAAGTGTTGGTTTTCTCTTCTCTTCTCTTCTCTTCTCTTCTCTTCTCTTCTCTTCTCTTCTCTTCTCTTCTCTTCTCTTCTCTTCTCATTTTTCTTTCTTTCGTCTTGCTCTGCTGCTGTAGTACAGTAGTATCATCATAGCTTAATGCAAACTCAAACTCCTAGGCTCAACTGATCCTCCTGTCTCAGCCTCCTGAGTAGCTGGGGACTACAGGCAAATGCCAGCATGCCTGGCTAATTTTTCTATTTTTTGTAGAGATAGGGTCTCCTTATGTTGGTCAGGCTAGTCTTGAACTCCTGGCCTCAAGCAGTCCTCCTGCCTCAGCTTCCCAAAGTGTTAGGATTATAGGTGTGAGTCACCACACTGAGCATTTTTCTTCTTTATTGTAGGCATTTACAACTATAAATTTCTAAGCACTGCTATAGCCGCATCCATAAATTTCAGTATGTTGAGTGTTCATTTTCATTTATCTCAATGTATTTTCTAACTTTCCAATTTTTTGACTCATTGATTTTTTTTTTCAGAACTGTGTTTAATAATGTCCATATATTGGTGAATTTCTCAAATTTCTTTCTGTTTTGATTTCTAATTCCACTCCATTGTGATTAGAGAACGCACTTGTACTATTTTGATCCTTTCAAAATTTGTTTAGGCTTGTTTTATGGCCTGAAACATAGTCTATCCCAGAGAATATTCCAGTGCACTTGAGAAGAATTCGTTGTTATGTGGAATGTTCTATAGAAGTCTGTTAGGTCTAGTTGGTATATAATGCTGTTCAAGCCTTCTGTTTGCTTTTGATATTCTGCTTAATTGTTCTAATTATTATTGAAAGTGGAAGCCTGGCAACATGGCAAGACCCTGTCTCTACAAAATATAAACAAATTAGATGGGCTAGTGGTACGCACTTGTAGTCCCAGCTACTCGGGAGGCTTAGGTGGGAGGATTATCTAAGCCCAGGTGTTTTGAGGTTACAGTGAGCTATGATCACATCACTTGTCACTGCACTCCAGCATGGCTTACAGAACGAGATCCTGTGTCTAAAAAAAAAAGAGAGAGAGAGAGAAGAAAAGAAAAACAAGAAAGGAAAGAAAGCAGAGTATTGAAGTTTCCAACTATTATAGTTGAATTGTCTATTTCTTCCTTCTCGTCTGTCAATTTTTACTTCATGTATAATATTTTAGGGCCTTCTTGTTAGGTCATATATGTTTATAATTGTTATATGTTCTTGATGGATTGACCCTTTTGTCATTATAAAATGTCTCTCATTGTCTCTAATAACTTTTTGTTTTAAAGTTTATTTTGTTTGATATTAGTATAGCCACTCAATTTTCTTATAGTTACAATTTTTGTGATGTATCTTTTCAGTTAAGAAAGGAGACAAACAAACAAACAAACAAACAAAAAAAAAAACCAAAAAAAACAAAGAAACAAAAAACAAAAAAAAACAAAAAAACAAAAAACAAAAAAAACAACAAAAAAAAAGAAAGGAGACAAAATATTCTTTTATATTGCCCTTTATAATTACATAATTACCTCACCAGTGCTCTGTGTTTTTTCATGAGGATTCAAATTACTATCTGGAGCATTTACTTTCACCCTGAGGAACTTCCTTTGGTATTTCTTGTAGAGTGGGTTTTCTATCGTAAATTCTCTCAGTTTTTGTTTTTTCTGGGATATCTTCATTTTGCCTTTAATTTTTGAAAGAAGGTAGTTTTGGTTGACAGCTTTTTTCTTTTAGCACCTTGAATATGTCATCCACGGTCTTCTGGCCTCAATTGTTTCTGATGAGAAATCAGCTGTTAATGTTATTCTGGTTCCCTTGTGTGTGATGAATTGATTTGTCTTGCTGCTTTCAAATTTTTCTCTTTGTTTTTGGTTTTCAGCATATTTACTGTGATGTTTCTGGTGTGGATCTTTTGGCATTTATCCTACTCGGAGTTCGTTGAACTACTTGTATGTGTTGATCAATAGTTTCCATCAAGTTTTCAGCCATTATTTTCTTGAATATTTGTTCCACTCCTTTCTTTCTTTCCTGTCCTGTTATTCTTGTTACGCATATATTGGTGCATGTAATGGTGTCCCACATTTTCCGGGGGCTCTCTTCACTTTTCTTTCTTCTTTTTTTCTCTCTGTTTGTCAGGTTGTTTTCATCTATCCATCTATTTTGAAGTTTGCCAATTCTTTGTTCTACTAGTTAAAATCCTCTGTTGAGCCCCTCTGTGAATTTTTAATTTATGTTATTGTGCTTTTTAATTCCAGAATTTTCATGTGGTTGTGGTGGTGGTGGTAGTGATGCTGGTTGTTCTTATTTTTTATAATTTCTATCCCTGTATCGATATTCTCTATTTGATGAGACATTGTCATTATACATTCCTTTACTTTTAAGGTGTGGTTTTGATCATCCTATATTTGATCACCTTATTTATAATAGTTGTTTGATGTCCTTATCTTTTTTTTTTTGAGACAGAGTCTCGCTTTGTTGCCCAGGCTAGAGTGAGTGGTGTGGCATCAGCCTAGCTCACAGCAACCTCAAACTCCTTGGCTCAAGCAATCCTGCTGCCTCAGCCTCCTGAGTATCTGGGACTACAGGCATGCGCCACCATGCCCGGCTAATTTTTTCTATATATATTAGTTGTCCAATTAATTTCTTTCTATTTATAGTAGAGACGGGGTCTCGCTCTTGCTCAGGCTGGTTTCAAACTCCTGACCTCGAGCAATCCGCCCGCCTCCGCCTCCCAGAGTGCTAGGATTACAGGCTTGAGCCACCGTGCCCGGCCTGAGGTCCTTATCTTATAAATCTGACATTTGTGCTTTCTCACAACAGTTTCTTTTACTTGCTTCCCCCCACCCCCCCCCCACCCCCCCCGTGTATAGTTCACATTTTCCTGGACATTTAGGTAGTATATCATAGCAACTCTGGGTATAAGCCCCCTAGGCTTGTTTTTGTGGTTGTTTGCTTGCTTATTTGGTTAGTGGCATGGCTGGACTATTTTGGGGATCTCTATTTCCCCTGCAGTGTGGAACCTCTGATGTCACTCCTCAAAGGGTATAGTTTTGGGTAGGCACAATCACCTGCAGTGACCATGGTTTTGGCAAAGCTCCCTTTGTCTACCTCTTTCTTCTTCCATTGGCTCTGTTGCTATCACATCCAAATCTTAGGTTCTGCTAATTGCTGACGTATCGCTTTACTGTTCTGACAATGCCCTGGGACATAAATTGTTCTATAGTCTGATTCCATTAAATGATTGCCAGTTCTAAAGGGCTTAATGTTGCATATATATAATAATTATGCATACATACGAAAATTATAATAATGTGGAAAATAAGCAACCAAATTAATGTTTTAAATGTTACTGCCTTTCGTGTGCTCTGCCACTATGTCATAAGCCGTCAGAGAAGTTCTGCTTAAGCATGGTTCTCCAAGTCATGCCGGCTGTTAGACTTTTGGGACTCTGTTGATGGGCTTCAGAGCCCTCACTGCCATCACCTCCCTGCCATCACTGATGACGTGGCCTAGCAATAGAGTCACTCTGCCACCTGATGGCCATAACCTGGAACTGTACCTGGGAGGTAACAGTGGCCCATAAGTACACAGCAAATGATAGTAAAAAAACAAAACAAAACAAAACAAAAACAACAGTGGCCCAAAGACCTGAAAAGGGAAAATTCGTAACGAGTACATTATTGGTTCATTCAAGATGAAATGGGAAAACTGATCAGATTCACTGAAAATTCTTGTTTAACTAAAGCTCTGTATTCATGCACACAGCTATGTTAGAACCCTGAAGTCGCCTTCTATGAGGTGTTTGTGGCCGGGCACAGTGGCTCATGCCTGTAATCCTAGCACTCTGGGAGACCGAGGTGTGAGGATCCCCTGAGCCCAGGAGTTTGAGGTTGCAGTGGTCTACATACGATGACACCACTGCACTCTAGCTGGGGTGTCAGAGTAAGACTCTTGTCTCAAAAAAAAAAAAAAAAGAGTTTATTTTCTAGTTGTTCACTATTGGTTTACAAAAGGAAACTGAGTTTTATATATTAAGTTATCTAGTCACCTTGCTGAATTTACATTTCAGATTAAAAGAGAGAAGTCAGCTGATTATTTGAACAGATGCAAAAACATTGAAGAAAGTACAATACCTATTCATGATAAAGACTCTAGTAAATTAGGAATGTAAGAAAATTTCCTTAACCTATGTTTAAATCACTCGAACTCCTTAGCTCAAGCCATCCCCCTGCCTTGGCCTTCAAGAGTGCTGGGATTATAGGTGTGTGCCACCAGCCTAGAAAATATACTTAAAAAGAAGATAACAATTAAAAATAAAATCAGAGAAAATAAAAGCAACTAGGCATAACTCTAACAAAATATGTTCAAGACCTCTACAGGGAACATTTTTACAAATTTTAAATATGGAGATAGCAAGAAAACAGAAGTAAATAGAAATTTTGTTCAAAGATAGGAAGCTTTAATATTTTTAAAACTATCAATTCTTGGCCGGGCACAGTGGTTCACATGTGTAATCCTAGCATTCTGGGAGGCCGAGGCGGGAGGATTGCTCATGGTCAGGAGTTTGAAACCAGCCTGAGCAAGAGCGAGCAAGAGAGTCTCTACTAAAAACAGAAAGAAATTAATTGGCCAATTAAAAATATATAGAAAAAATTAGCCGGGCATGGTGGTGCATGCCTGTAGTCTCAGCTACTCGGGAGGCTGAGGCAGGAGGATTGCTTGAGCCCGGGGGTTTGAGGTTGCTGTGAGCTAGGCTGATGCTGTGGCACTCTAGCCTAGGCAACAGAGTGAGACCCTGTCTCAAAAAAAGAAAACAAAACAAAAAAACCCTGTCAGTTCTCTCAAATTGATCTTTAGACTCAACGAGATGACAACTAAAATCTCAATAGAGTTTTACATAGAACTTGATAAGATGATCCTAATGTTTATATGTAAGAACCACAGAAAGAAGCCATTGATAATCTTAGCTGCCTACAGCACAGCAGTGCTTTGCAGGAATGTGCCTTACACCTCACACCTGCAATTTACCACTCCCAGGGGAGAGTCAGGGCTTCTTCTCTTCTACCTTCCATGTCTCGCGTAAGAGCCTCTCACTGGCGGAATCTAACTCAGAACCCTTCTGGCAAAGGACTCTGGGAAGTATAGTTTGGGCGCTTCAGCCCCTGTGATACCAAGAGAATTCACAAGAAGCAAAAATGTTTTGTCAGTTATGAGTGATCCATTTATATAACCTGTTTTCCTTATCGCCAGTCCTCCAATTTTCTTTTTCCCCTCAAATCTCTTACAATTAGCTACTTCCCTTGAATGTCTGTGAGCCAGGCCTGACTTTTTCTCCTTCAGTCTACCTGGTCATCAAGAACTCTTCAAGCAGCCATAGCATCTTTCTTTATTTTTAAATTTTTATTTCTTCTTCTTCTTTTTTAAGAGATGAGGTTTTGCTATGTTGCCCAGGATGACCTTGAGCTCCTGGGCTCAAGCGATTCTCCCGCCTCAGCCTCCCAAGTAGCCGGGACTATAGGTGTGGCCCACTGCGCCTGGCTGAGAAGCTATAGGTACTTGAAGAACTCATGGGTTTGGGTTTCAGCAGAGCTGGCACAGTGGCAGGGGTAGATGCCACGGGAGTCTGGGATCCTGTAGCTTACTTGTGCCTTCAGGACCTGCTCAAGTCTGATGTCTATAATCTACCTCCCCTCAAAGATGGAGTGCTTCTCATATGCCCACCTTTATGGCATAATGTTCGTGATGGACTGTTCAGATTGCAGGGTCACCTAATGTCCCATGCTTAGGCATTCAGTCCTCTCTGCTAGAGCCCAGTAGCAAGCCAACAGTTTCTTCTCAAAAGAGGAGTGATTGTCTCAAAACAGGGTATCACTTAGCTCTAAATTCCTAGGGGTCTCTTCTGCGACTCTCCTGGTGGGGCTTGACAGAGGCTTCATGCACAACTTATCTGCCACAGATCTCTGGGGCACCTTTGGATCTGCTAAGTTGCAAGGCCCGTGGGGCAGAGCAGCTTTCACTCGAGCTTGGACCAGCCGCAGAGCCTTCCGTGCTCTGGACACTGCTTGAAGCACGCAGCCTTACAGCTGTTTGGTAGCAGTTTGGAAGAGATCCTTTCCAATGTGGTAGAAGTTGCTTCCCGGATCCAAGGAGGCCCCGAATTTTAAAGGGCAGGGTGGTGCTGAGCAGAGACAGACCACACCCAGCACACCAGACATGCTCTTTGTAATCGAGCTCTCACCGGATATCCAGTGTCATACCCATGAGCATTGTAAAGACTTTGCTTCTTGGCGGTTACGTCTCTATCCTCATTAAGTGGTTTAGCTTAAAAACCATAATGAGGGCAGCTCTCTGAATCTATTTGAACCTCCGTTCAAAAGGATGATGGATAGCGCAGCTTCTTTGAGTGGGGTTTTGCATTTTATAGTATGTAAAGAAGCTTTCGTGCACGTTTTTTTTTTGTTGTTGTTGTTGGTTTTTTTTGTGCACGTTTTTAAACTTTAATAAGAAGTAGCTTTGTTCTCTGCCCGGACAGATGTGACGCCAGCATAGCCAGGCTCTCTGCAGAGCACAAAACGACCTACGAGGGGCTCCAGCACTTGAACAAAGAACAGCAAGCTGCCAAACTTATCCTGGAAACAAAAATCAAAGATGCAGAGGGACAGGTATGACCTGTTTCAGGTAGCTTTTAAAAGAGGGTTAATTTATTCTTAGCTAAGAATAACATGGTGTTGATTATTTCTTACAGGAGAAACCAGCTGGGGCACCCAGCGTGCATGGGTTTATGCAAATAAAAGCCTCTCTCTTTTTTTACTTCTTCCTTCTCTATTTGACTGGAGCGGCTCTTCATGAGCCTGGCAACCAAACCACCAAGATTTTTCTGTATAGTCCCAATTGTAAAAGATTCTTTCCCTTGTTCCTAAAACAATTAATATATTCCAGAAATTCTAAATTCCATCTCTGAGAGTATCTCTTGCACAAGTAAGTGGCCAAGCATTGCTTTCCGTGCCACTTGTCCCAGTCTCTGGCTCAGGAAATAGTTATGGTTTTCACTTAGGACCAATGGTGTGTGCTACCTCTTCACACAGTCTGTGTGTGAGACAAAAGTAGGACAAAGCTGGAGGGTAGGCTGGCTAATGGAGCTGAGAGCATTTGACCTTGAAATTCACAGATTAATTTCACAAAGCAAAACTCTCGGCATTTCGCAGTTTGGTTTTTGGGCACTTTGCCATAGTTAAGTCTTGTCTTCTAAGACTTTTCCCATAGTATCTGCCATATTTGCTCTTGTTTGTTTAAAGAGAGGCTATTCCAGTAAAACAGGGGCATCTGGCCAATTTATTGTGTTAAAAATATTTAAACTCTAACTACCTTCAACTATGATCTGAAGCTACTATGTGAAATATGAAAAAAGAATAAAAAGACAAGTCCAATACTTTTTTTTTTTTTTTTGAAGAATGAGTGAGGATGGAATTATTTCACCAGAAAATTGTAAGGAAATCTTAAGCTTCCCGGTAGGTAGCCAAGCCAAGTAAAATAGGTACAGAAATTCATCAAAAGAGACATACTTTTTCATTATTCTGGATCTGACAAATACCATGAAGCTTTAAGTAAGGAACATTAAACATCATAAATTTTGCAGAAAATGTAGACATTTCACAAAGGCCTAGTTTAACATTAAATTTTAGTAAAAAAGACAAGGGAGGCTGGGCGAGGTGGCTCACGCCTATAATCCTAACACTCTGGGAGGCCGAGGTGGGTGGATCGTTTGAGCTCAGGAGTTTGAGACCTGCCTGAGCAAGAGTGAGACCACATCACTATTAAAAATAGAAGTATATTAGCTGGACAACTAAATATAAGTAGAAAAAATTAGCCAGGCATGGTGGTGCATGCCTGTAGTCCTAGCTACTTGGGAGATTGAGGCAGGAGGATCGCTTGAGCCCAGGAGTTTGAGGTTGCTGTGAGTTAGGCTGATGCCATAGCACTCTAGCCCTGGCAGCAGAGTGAGACTATGTCTCAAAAAAAAAGACAAGGGAAATGGGTAGGTAGTGGGAGAAGGGAGCAGAAGGGATATAGTCTACAAGTTATATTTACTGGTGACCTGACTTGATATGGTGGTAAACATGGGACCTTAATGAATTTCATAAACAATAAAAATTTCATTTTCTGTGACTAGCAGCCACACTGATCTAGAAATCCCAAGGTGAAGTTGACTGTATTTCATGCCAGCCAGTAGAAGTGGTGGCCCTGGGCAGGAGTTGGACATGCTCATCAGGGAGCTGTACAGTTAAGGGCTGGTGCATGATGAATATTTCAGCAGTGCTACTGGTCTTTATTTTTGACAGGTGTGTAAGAAAAAAAAACGGAGGTGGAAAGATGAGGTGTACTCCTAAATGAATTTACTAAATTTGATTGAATCTTAGTGCTGTTGACTAGAATATGGCTTACTAAATGTTTTCTGAATTTACATCTGAAGAGGTTAGACATGATATTTACAAGCAAGGTTTCTTTTTCAGATTTCTCAGCTTCTGAACAGAGTGGACTTGTCAATATCGGAGCAGAGCACCAAACTGAAGATGTCCCACAGAGACAGTAACCACCAGCTTCAGCTTTTGGACACGAAGTAAGTAATCAATTTATAAAAAAAATTTTTTTTTGGTTGAAGTTCTTTATGAGTTTATGCAATATTATATATATTTTTTCCTCTTGGATTTTGTTTCTTGTACAAAGTGAAAACGATAATGGAAGTTAAAAGGAGAAGTTTCCACATAGCATGTTGCCACATTTCCTTCATAATTATTGTTTTTAGGGATTGGATAATAATCCATGTGTTCATTCGAAAAATGCTTATTGAGTACTGGCCAGGGAGCTGAGGAACAAGGAATGCACAAAAAGAGGATTCCATTCTTATCGTTGTGGGGTTGACAGTCTATGGAGCTGATGACCATTAATCAACCAATTACTTAAATAAGCATATGCTGTATTCTTGCTAGTGGTGACAGGTCTTTGAAGGAAAGGAGTGTCGTTGTGGTAAGCTGAATAAAGGCCCGCCAGATATCTCTGTGTCCCTATCCCTGGAACTGGCGAATATGTAACCTTATGTGGAAAAAGGGACTCTGTACATGTGGTTACTTTAGGGAAATAGGTTATGGGCCAGGTGCGGTGGCTCACACCTGTAATCCTAGCACTCTGGGAGGTCGAGGCAGGAGGATCGCTTGAGCTCAGGAGTTTGAGACCAGCCTGAGCAAGAGTGAGACCCAGTCTCTACTAAAAAATAAAAATAAATTCAATGGACAACTAACAATAGAAAGAAAAAAAATTAGCCAGGCATGGTGGCACATGCCTGTAGTCCCAGCTACTTGGGAGGCTGAGGCAGGAGGATCGCTTGAGCCCAGGAGTTTGAGGTTGCTGTGAGCCAGGCTGATGCCATGGCACTCTAGCCTGAGTGACAGAGCAAGACTCTGCTCAAAAAAAAAAAAAAAAAAAAAAGGTAGGTTATCCTGGGTTAACTGAGTGAGCCAGACGTTCCCACTAGAGGGGGGCAGGAGGGTCGGAGTCCAGAGAGGAGGCCATGTGACAGTGGGAGCGAGACTGGAGTGACACGCTTTGGAGATGGAGGGCGGGGTTACAGGAGCACAGGTGGCCACCAGAAGCTGCAAAAGGCAAGGAAATGATTCTCCCCTCAGAGCCCCTAGAGGGAACCACCCCTGCAGACACCTTGACTTTCCCCCAGTGACACCTACCGTGGACTTCTAGCTTCCAGAACTGTGAGAGAATAAACTGCTGTTGCTTTATGCCCCCGAGTCTGTGGTAATTTCTCAGAGCAGCCCCAGGAAACTAACAGCGCAATGCTACGAGAGTAACAGAGGCCTGGTGGCAGGGCCCTCCTGAGGAAGGGAGGTTTGAGGGGAGAGCTGAAGAAGGCCTTACCACACAGGGTAGGGTGAGGGCATAGACGGCACGGGTGGCGGGAACGGATGGTGAGGGTGAGGCGGTGGGACTCAGGCGGCTGGATGGGGGTGGCCAGCGTGCAGGTGTGGGTTTGGTGGGAGCGGTAGAAAGCGAAGATAAGAGGACAAGAGTGAGGAGGCCCAACCTGTGCCCAATCAGAACTCTGTGAGGAGACGATAGAGAAAACAGAGGAGAAGCAATAGCCAAAGATCTGGTGGCAGATAATTATACAGAACTGAGGATAGAGAAGTCTCGAATGTAGAAAGCCAGATGCATTCTAGTGGAATCAGTAAAGAACCAAGACTAGGCTGGGCGCGGTGGCTCACGCCTGTAATCCTAGCACTCTGGGAGGCCGAGGTGGGAGGACTGCTTGAGGTCAGGAGTTTGAAACTAGCCTGAGCAAGAGCGAGATCCCCATATCTACTATAAATAGAAATTAATTGGCCAGCTAAAAAGAAAAAAAAAAAATATATATATATATAAAAATTAGCTGGGCATGGTGGCACATGCCTGTAGTCCCAGCTACTCGGGAGGCTGAGGCAGCAGGATTGCTTGAGCCCAGGAGTTTGAGGTTGTTGTGAGCTAGGCTGATGCCATGGCAATCACTATAGCCTGGGCAACAGGGGGAGACTCTATCTCAAAAAAATACCCAAAAAACAAAAAACCAAGACTAGATACTAGATACGTCAAACTGCAGATCACCAAACACAGATAGAAGATCTTAAGGCCGAGAGAGAACTCAGACCAATGCTGGTTTCTCGGCTGTGTTAACGGAGGCTGAGGAAGGTGGTCTAAAACCTTCACGTGCTGAGACAGAATGATTGACAACACAATGACAAAATAAAGGTCTTTCAGGCAAATAAGAACTCAGAGTTTACTAAAGGAATTTTTAAAAGATAGCTTTTAGGTAAAAAGAAAATAATACAAAAGGAAGGTCTGAGATAAAAGAAGAAAGGATGAGCCAACAATATGATGAAATGGGAAAACTAAACGGACAATAATATTAAGGTCTAATTTGTGCAGTGTCCAAACACTGTAGAATATCACCTTACAACAACACATAAATTAGGAGGAAGGTTTCTGAAATTAAAGTGTGCTAAGGAGATTTTTAGGATCACATTACAGATATTGAATAACTTTAGGCTTTGATAAATTAAATGTGTCTATTAAAATTTTTATTCGAAAGGAATAAAATTACAGTGTATAATTTCCAAATGTTAGAAAAAATCCAAAGGCCAAAAATTCAGATCAGATATGCAAAAGTGTTGGCAAGGATGCGGAGAACAAGACCTCTTTGTACCATCGAGTAAAATGTGAGGTGTTACAGCTACCCTGGAAAGCAAGCTGGTGTTTTCTGGAAAAGTTGCACATGTTCATACCCTAGAGAAATTCTTGCATGTGTGAATCAGGAGCTATGTGTCAGTATTTTTATAACACCATTATTTGTAATAGCAAGGATTGATAAAAACAAACCAAAACAAGCATCCATCAACAAAAGAATGGATAAACTGTTGTATATTTGTAAAATGGAATATCATTCAACAATGAAAATGAAAATGAATTAGCCACAGCTATACCCATCAGCATGGATGAATACCACAGATAGAGTGTTGAGCGAAAAAAGAGGTTGTAGAAACTCACACGGTGTTATTGTCCCATTTAGGTAAAATTTTAACATATGCAATGCTGGAAAATATGTCGTTTTAGGATCTAAACCAATAAACTGATAAAGAATAGTAAATTCCAGTTAATGGTTATGTCTAGGGGTGTGGGGTGATTGGGGAGCACACTCAGGACCTTAGAAGTCTTAAGTGGGCTGGGGGGTACGTGGTTGTGTTAGTTGGGGCTCAGGTTAGCTGCAGTGTTGTGGCTGCCACGCAACAGTGGAGGGAACAGTGGCCCAGAGCAGGCGGGGCAGCGCCCACAACTCAGTTTGGGTTCTCTGTGGCTCCAGTCCTTGCTTCTTCCCAGTCTGCTGGGTCAGGGAGAGAGTGCATGGCAGCAGCATTGTTTTTAAAGAAAAGTGTGCTTATCACTTCCACGTGCGTCCCACGGTCCGACTTACTCGTGTGACCACACCTCACTGCAAGGGAGGCTGGGAAGTGCGATCTCCGGCTAGACAGCCACGTGCCAGGTTGCCATTCAAGGGCTTCTTAATTAATAGGGAAGAAGAGAACAGATATTGCAGCACAAGCAGTGGCTCTGCTACAATGGATGTTCATGTTATTATGAATTAAATCACATGACATATTCTTCTGTGCTTTTATTGCACATCATAATGCAAATTAGAAAAAAAGTAATTAAGGAGAGGTAGCATATATGGGCAGCTACTGTTAATAAAAGGAATTTGGAAAGGGAGAGGACTAGAGGCCTAGAAAGTTGGGAGGTGTTTTCTTTTCCTTTCAATTTCCCTTTTGACTTAAATTAGAAAATATCCATCTGGGGCAAGAGCAATTTGGGGAGCATCAGCGGGAAAGGGAGCCAGGCTCCAGTCATGGGAGACAGAAGGGACAGGGAAGAGGAGGCGGGGAACGAGGGGGACCTCGCAGAGGAGATGGGAGACACTTGTGGACCCCGGAACTGTAGAGGTAGCACCTGGCACAGCTCTGTGTCACCGTGTGTCACCTCAGCGCCCATACTGCCTACTCCTCGTGGCTAGGAGTCATCATCAGGTGCTTTTCTGTTGTGTCCTCCTGCCTTTCCGCTTCCCAGCTCAGCACTAAGGCAGTACTAAGGAAAGGCAAGGATGTAATTCTGACCAAGCTGAGTTTAATGCTGACGTATTTACCGTAAGTCTGATAGTTGGAAATGGAGGTTGTTTGATGTCATTAGGAAATTGTTCTACATCTAACTTGCTAATTTTCTTCTTTTTAGGTTTAAAGGTACAGTTGAGGAACTCAGTAACCAGATTTTATCGGCACGAAGTTGGTTGCAACAAGAACAAGAGCGGATAGAAAAAGAACTTTTACAGAAAATTGATCAGCTTTCCTTGGTTGTTAAGGAAAACAGTGTAGGTATTGATGTTTAGCAATAATTTGGTAAAGTTACTCAGTGGGGGCCTATAGTGTTTGAATAATACTTGCCAACTTATCACTGGTTTAGTTGGCAGCACCTAAAGAATCTGTTGCCTTAGTTCATTATTGAGTCTTTGTACTCCTTAAAGAGATGGAGCACTTTGACCTGTTTTGGTTAACAAAGACCAAGTAGAAAATTTCAGTACTTTTAGTTAAGATGAATTTAAGTCCAAGATCTTAACGATCCAAATTGTCCGTCTCCATTTCTAAATAAACTAACAGTTATTTAAAGTCTAGGGACCATTTTGATTAAACAGACAGACAAACAAAACTAACAGTTACCAACTTCATCCTGGTTCGTTTTAATTTCCTGATCTGGTTTTGCTTTTCACTGGTGCTGAATAGATTTTTCCCTCCAGACCCCGCCATTCCACCGTAGTGGCCGTGTGCGGTAGCACAGCGCAAACATGTAAACAAAATCTACTATTTTCTTTTTCATCTTCCTTCTCCGTTCACCCCAGTCTGTCTCAGAATTAAGGTTCGCAGAACTGCTCAAAAACCGTATCAAAAAAAGTCTTGCTCCTATCTGTATTCGCATTGGCGTTAAGATGAAGTTTAAAATGTCAAAGCAAAGGAAGTATAATTTAGCTGTTGCATTCATTGGTTTTACTTTTATCATGAGTGTGATGAGACATAAAAGCCTAAGTATTTCTTTTATGGAAAGACATGTAATGGAAGCATAATGCCCTTGGAACCAATGAGCTCATTATATTGGTCAATCAAAAGCAATAAAACATAGTTTTTGAAAAAGGAAAAAAAAAAAGTCTTGCTTATTTAGTCTTCAAAATCAGTAGACGCTCAAACCACTTTACAAGCTTTACAAGCACATTTACAAGCACAAGCAACTTTACAAGCACATTTTTGTGGGTTTTGGTTATTTAGTGTGACCATTTCCCTTTCCCTTCTCTCGCACTACTTCCTCCTGTTGGACTTTGATGATTGATGCTGAAGTGACTGGTTTGCATGCCTGACTCTGCTCTTTCTAGATGCGGGGCTGTGGAGTTGCACACCGTGCACTGAGCAGAGTCAGGAGAGCTTTGTCTTGCTGTATCCCACTGACAGCTTGCTGTTCGTAGTCCTGGCCTCTAAAGCCCGCCTGCTACACAGAATCCCTAAAAACCAAGCATGGTGGAAAGGAAAGCAAAGAAAATACTTAATATTCCAAAATATTTTAATATTTCAAATGTATTTTAAAAATATTTCCCCCCTATTTTCACCAGATCTGATTGATTTACTTAGATTCCTACTAACACATTGGTACTAAGAAGTCAGGGTCTTTGGATCATTGTTTACTTTTACATGTGGATTGGTTTAATAACTAACAGTAAATCCCAGAATAATGATGGCTTTATTAAAATAGAAGCTTATTTTATATTTCACATAAAAGAAGTCTGGGTATAGGCAATATAAAACTGATACAGCCTGTAATCCTAGCACTCTGGGAGGCCAAGGCAGGAGGATCGCTCAAGGTCAGGAGTTTGAAACCAGCCTGAGCAAGAGTGAGACACCATCTCTACTAAAAATTAGAAAGAAATTAATTGGCCAACTAAAAATATGTAGAAAAAATTAACCAGGCATGGTGGCACATGCCTGTAGTCCCAACTACTCAGGAGGCTGAGACAGTAGAATCACTTGAGCCTGGGAGTTTGAGGTTGCTGTGAGCTAGGCTGATGCCACAACACTTTAGCCCAGGCAACAGAGTGAGACTCTGTCTCAAAAAAAAAAAAAAAAAAAGACTGATACAATGGCTTGTCAGTCCTCAGTGACCCAGGATCCTTCTAGCTTAACTTTTTGCCAGTCCTAGAGAGTAACCCACGTCCTCATAATTCAAATGTCTGCCAGAATTCCAGCCATTATGTCTGAATTCCAGGGACAGAAGGAAGAAGGAAGGAGTAAGGATATTAGCTATCTTTTAACTTTTCCTGGAAGCTGCCACATACCTGTGCTTCCATCTCATTGGCTAGAACATAATCACATGGCCACACCAAATTCAGGATACAGTGGAAAATGTAGTCTTTATTCTGGATGACCTTGTACCCAGCTGCAAATTGGGGATCTGTTAAGGGAGAAATGGAGAACGGATATTGGGCTGAGCAACAAGCAACCAACAAGCAAGCCATTCTGTTCCCCGCAGGTTGTTGTTAAGTGATGTTATTTATTATGGCTGATGCACACACTGTACAGACTTTCTTTTTCGAGTAATCAAGTCCACTTCTTATCGTGCATCTCAGGGAGCCAGTGAAAGGGACATGGAGAAGAAGCTCAGCCACATGTCAGCCAGACTGGACAAAATAGAAGAGGGTCAGAGGAAGCCGAGTGATGGGCCGAGGACAAAGCAGGACGAGGAGAAGATACACGGGCGCATCACCAAGCTGGAGCTGCAGATGAACCAGAGCCTAAAGGAAATGAAAGCAGAAATTAATGCCGGTAGGCCCAACCAACGCCCTCCCATGGCTTATTTTCTATTGCATCTAAAAGCCTATTGATTAGTGTGGCTCTGCAGCGACCTATGAACCTGGCTAATGGTGGTAACAGTGAAATGCACTCTGTTGATTTTCTAAGTAGTCGTGCTGCATGGAGCTAAAATGCTGTGTGCATGTCAACCATATATAGAGCCGCCACGAGGGATGGGCGAACAAAACTACAATTGCTCAGCTTGCAACTGAGCATTTTCTTTAGCACTATCTGCAGATTCCTGTCATTGTATAGCCAAGGTCAGCATGACTCAGAAGTAAGCATGTATCTTTGAGGGGCTTTGGGGGGCTTATTTCATGCTGCTAGCAGCATACAGCACCACCGCCCTAGCGATGAATGATTGCCCTTAGCTCAGAAGTCAACAAGGCCCATTAAGTCACACTCGTTTAGAGGAAAACATTAGAGAGCTCATTTGAAGTTCTGAGTGCTGTTGTACAAAGGAGGGATTCCATTTACACTTTGAACTCAGGAATACAGAACTGGGACCAGTAAGTGGAAGTTACTGGAAGACAGATTTTAACTCAATGTGAGGCCCAAGTATCTTACAATTAATGGTTCCTGTTAGATACTAATAGCTTTATGAGCTTGAAAATTCTTTGTTACTGACAGTATTCAAGTGGATGCTGGTTGATCGTGGTCAGGAAAGGAGGAGACGGTCTTTTGGCATGAAAAGCACGACTACATTATTTCCTAGCTCCTTCCAATTCTGTGATTCCATGAATTTTCTTCTTTGGAATCATTCTGTTTTGGCCCCGTAGAAATAAAAGTAGTTGGTTATCCCAAGGATAATTTTGTTGTTGCTATCAGAAGTTTATTATTTAATTTAAATAGAAGCTACAATTAAGTTTGTGAATTGGAGAGCTCGTAAAGATAAAAACGAGTTTTCTTTCTCAGTCTTTTGGGCTCTGAGAATATGGCATTTGAATATTTCATCAATGTTTATCTTCGCATCATTTCCTGGATTAGTTTGTTATCCATTGAACACACCACTGGGGTTGTTAATATTTAGTACCTAAATGCATATGAGCCTTTTGAAAATTAAAACTAAAAAACTATTTTTTGCTATAAAAACAATGCATTTCTTAATGGAAAATCATAAAGGGTAAAATATTTTTTAAAATACAACTCTCACTTGGAGGTCACTTTTATGTACATCTTTCTATACATGTAGGATATATATATATATTTTAAATATTTTTGCTGTTTATTTTGAGTATCTGGGTGCAGATGGGTGAAGGCTGAAAAGGCGTCCACTACATGTAGGATATTCATGCGCTTTTCCAGATAAAAGTTCATACTCTACATGCTGTTTTTATTTAGTAATATGTTGTATCTGTCTATGTCAGTAAGAACATTATTTTTAATGTATAATTATTTTTTTCATGAATTGTTGCATGAAGAGAATTTTTTGGGTGAAAATTATAAATTTTACTAATGAAGATAAGACTTTTCTTTTAAACATTTGAAAACCAATAGGAATGCAGAATAATATGAACTCCTTCTTTTAAATTTTTTTTTTTTTTCAAAGATAGAATGTCACTCTGTCCCCAAGGCTGGAGTGCAGTGGTGTGATCATAGCTCACTGCAGCCTCAGACTTCTGGGCTCAAGAGAGCCTCCCACCTCAGCCTCCCAAGTAGCTGGGACCGCAGGTGTGGACTAATTTTTCTTATGCTTTTAGAGGTGGAGTCTTGCTGTGTTGCCCAGGCTAGTCTTGGACCCCTGGCTTCCAGAGATCTCCTGCAGCTTTCCCAAGTGCTGGGATTTCAGGCATGAGCCACTGTGCCCAGCCTGAACTCCTTTTTTAATGGGTTTTTTTTTTTGACTTTTTATTTGAAATAATTTCCAATTTAGAAAAGCTGTAAGAATAGTCCAAAAACTCTATATATTCTAGATTCACCAATTGTTAATATTTTAGAAATATGCTTAATATCTGTAAGCATATGTATATATGAATATAATTTTTTTTCCTGAATCATTTAGAAGTTGCAGAAGTCATGATGCCTTTTTTACCCCTTTATTATTTCAGCGTATATACTCTAAGGACAAAGGTATTCCCTTAAATAACTACAATGTACAATGTAACTCAGTGAAAAGTTTTTCAATATTCAATTCTCAGCTTTAGAGCAAATCTTTTCCAGTCTAGGTTCTTTTCTTTTTTAAATTAAAAAAATTTTATTGTTTTCTTTAGAGCAAATCTTTTCCAGTCCAGGTTCTTTTTTTAAAAATTAAAAAAATTTTACTGTATATATTTAAGGTACACAGCAATATTTTTTTAGCCTATTATGGGGGTACAAATGTTTAGGTTATGTATATTGCCTTGCCCCCCGCCCCAGTCAGAGCTTCAAGCATGTCCATCCCCCAGATGGTGCACATCGTACTCATTATGTATGTATATACCCATCCCCTCCTCCCCAGCAAGATGTTTTGATATACATATAAATAGTGAAATGGTTACTCTGTTCAAGCAAATTAACATCCATAATCTTAACATAGTTACCCTTTTTCGTGGGTATGTGGGAAGAGCACCTAAAATCTACTCTTTCAGCAGAAATCCCCAATACAGTACAATGCTACTGACTGTGGTCCTCATGTTGTACATTAGACGTCTAGACTTATTCAGGCTACATATCTGCAGTTTGTATCCTGGGACCTACATCACCCATTTCCTCCTCTCCTCCTGTGTCTCTGGTAATCACCATTTCACTGTATTTGACTTTCTTTTCTCTCTCTTTCTGTCTCTTTTTTAGATTCCATATATGAGATCACGTAGTATTTGTCTTTCCGTGCCTGGCTCATTTCACTTAGCATCATGTCCTCCAGGCTCATCCACGTCATGGCAAATGGCAGGATCTCCCTTTGTCAGGCTGAATAATACTCATTCTATATATATATACACCACAGCTTTTTAAATGCATTCATCCATTGACAGGCACTGTTTTTTTCATATCTTAGCTATAATGCAGTGAACCTGGGAGGGTGGATATCTTTATAAGGCAGTGATTTCATTTCCTTTGGGTGTACACTCAGCAGTGCGATCCTTAGCTCATATGATAGCTCTATTTATAATTTCTTTAGGGACCTCTGTCCTGTTTTCCACAATGGATGCCCCATTCTGTAGTCCCACCAACAGCGTACAAGGGTTCTCTTTTCTTCACACCCTCACCAACACTTGTTATCTTTCCGCTTTTTGATGAAAGTCCATTCTAACAGCATTCCCACGATGATCAGTGATGTTCAGCGCCTTTTAATATACCCGTTGGCCACTGATGTTCTCATCCAGAATCACACATCATAGTAAGCATGTTTATCTAGTCTCTGTTCATTTGCATCAATTCCTCGGTGATCTTGACATTTTTTAATAATCCAGGCCAGTATTTTGTAGAATGCCCTTCAGTTTGGGATTGTTTGCTTCCTCCTGATATATGATTCAGGTTGTGTGTTTTGGACAGAAGTGCCACGGAAGTGATGTTGTGTCCTACCTAGGGCATCTTATCAGGAGGTACCCAATGTTGGCTGTTCCCAGTATTGGTGATGTGAGCTTTGGGCACTTGGTTAAAGTGTTATATGCCAGATTTCTCCCATTGTTCCTTTTCCCTGTTTGTAATCAAAACGTAATCTCTTGGCCAGGCACGGTCGCTCACTCCTGTAATCCTAGCACTCTGGGAGGCCGAGGCGGGCGGATTGCTCAAGGTCAGGAGTTCGAGACCAGCCTGAGCAAGAGCGAGACCCTGTCTCTACTATAAATAGAAAGAAATTAATTGGCCAACTAATATATATAGAAAAAATCAGCCAGGCATGGTGGCACATGCCTATAGTCCAAGCTACTCTGAAGGCTGAGGCAGCAGGATTGCTTGAGCCCAGGAGTTTGAGGTTGCTGTGAGCTAGGCTGACGCCACAGCACTCACTCTAGCCTGGGCAACAAAGTGAGACTCTGTCTCAAAAAAAAAGTAATCTCTAGAGAGAGAGAGCATGGAACTCACTTGTTTCCCATCAAACGTTTACCCCAGGGATTTTAGCATCTATTAATAATTTTTGCCAGAATCAACCATTATTATATGCTACAGAATTTGATACAGTGTTTTTAAAAAAAATACTAACTCCTGTGAAACTTACCTCTCCTTACAGGGTTTACAGCCATCTATGAAAGCATAGGGTCTCTCAGGCAAGTTCTCGAAGCCAAGATGAAGCTGGACAAGGACCAGCTACAGAAGCAAATCCAACAAATGCAGAAGCCGGAAGCTCCTGTGTGAAGGGGGGTGGGACAGGGACCTAAAGGAAGGTTTTGCCAGTGGGGCTTGGGGCTAGACACCTCTGTAGCCCTTGCTGTGTTCAGGGTCGTTCCACCCACTGCGTGCATGTGCCAAGAAATGTGTTCTCATGGGTCTAAATGTTTACCTTGAGTCTTGAAAACACTCTTTTCTTTAAAAGTATTCAGTACGATTTTTACCACTTTATTTCACTTCTCTAAATTCAATGGAATTATCCCCCTCCCCCTGGATTTTAAAAAAAGCTTTTTATCTTCTTCATTTTATGAATGAAAAGACTTAATTTTTCTTCAGTGCTTGATGCTCTAGCCAAGACTGTTTACTATTTCGAAAAATGTCATGGTGATTTTTAATTCAGAAACTAATGAGCTGTCCCAGGAATGTGTTGCTCCTCACCCTAAATTAAGAGAATGTCCCGATAGGTTAGAATCCAACCTTTGAGTCCATACTTGGATTTGATTATTGTTGTCTATGCATTTCCTATACTGGTTATCTTCCTGTAAATCTGCTGTCTTTTGTAAGGGGAAAGGATTTGACATTTGGAAGAAACCCCACCATTTATGTAACGGAAATAGTTTAAAAATTGATAACTGCCATATAGAATGCGAAGTAAATGGAAACTCATCTAGATAATGCAAGGCAAAATATCTACAGCAACCACCTAGATATGCCAGTTTTAATATTTAAAACTACCTTTGAATTATCTACTGCCTGTATAGTGATAGCCATATCTTTAATAACGGAATGGTGGTTAATAGTCTATTTACTGCACAATTAATTGTTCATT
Source organism: Microcebus murinus (assembly GCF_040939455.1). Lineage (NCBI taxonomy): Eukaryota > Metazoa > Chordata > Mammalia > Primates > Cheirogaleidae > Microcebus > Microcebus murinus. The sequence continues at coordinate 95,934,970 of NC_134109.1, forward strand.
AATCATAATAGAATGTGATAATTTTTCAGATTTTACGATCTCTCTAAATGTTTCCAAAATCGGCACAAAGTGCTCGAGTTTGTATACACTTATTGTAACTGTATTCTTGTGCCTTGGTTTTATCATGTCAATGCACTGTACCCTATAAAAGTTATGAAGACAGAATAGAAGGCATGATAATTCATTAGAATTATGATGTAAAAATGGGATCCTCTGTATTTTTTAAATGTTCTAAAATTTTTGTCACTGTTAAGACATTAATCATTCAGTCTTACTAATGGAATAGAAATTCATACTTTTGTATGGACAAAGAATCAAATTGATATTGCATTTATAACACTGTCAAGAAACTTCCATCTTGAGCAACTGTGTAGATGATGGGTGTTTTATTTTCAATCGCCATATCTGACTAGTCTTTGAAAATTGGCACCAGTGATGTTTGTTCACCTCTGTATGTAAAAACTGACAGTGAGACGCACCGTTCTAAACTGTGAGGGTGCCCCAAGAAAAAGAAACACAGGAATACTTTTAAAATAAAATAAAATTCTTTTTCTTTTGTTTGTCAAGGACTCAGGAAAATAAAAGCATTTTCTATTTTTAGAATAAATCGCAAATGAAATACCTAACTGGCTATTACTGTTTGCCCATATAAAATATGCTGCTAGAGTACATAACATTTTACTCTCAATGGCTTGTCAATTTTTTTTATTTTAAACTTTGGACGTGAGCGGTTATATGAGGAATATGTCATCCAACACGTATTTTCTTATTTTGTCACAAATTTCCACTTAACCAAGAAAAGAGAGCTTCATACTCTTTTGGAATCAGAAAGTGAATTTCTTTTTGCGATAGAGCAACCGAGTTTTGTGTAGTTGTCACGCTTAAGCACAAAGAGCCACATGCCAGGCCACAGAGAGCCACATGCCCTCCAGCGTCTCTCTCCCCTGGGGCGTCTGAGGAGGAAGAATCAGCACATCTGACACTTGGGAAGATGGGGGAGGGACACCAGCTAGACTCCCGCCAGGGTGGGGGCGGTGATGTAAGCAGGTGACACTCGGCTGTCAGCTGAACTCTTCTCAGGTGCTTCTGACATTGCCAGCCCCCCTACCCCGACAATGAGCGACCACATGGGTTCTCTGCCTTGGCTACACGTTGGAATCACCTGGAGGAGTTAGCAAAGCTACTGGTGCCTGTCTGCACCCCCCAGACCCATGAAGTCGGACCCTCTGGGCAGCAGGTGGCGGGCATCGTATGTGTCAGAGGCCCTGGGCATTTCAGTGTGCAGCCAAGGTGGGGAGCCGCCAGCCACCGCAGGACTCTGCTCACCAGTGTTTACATGAGAATCGGCTTCCATGTTCTTTCCTTTACCAGAAATTTGCAATAATAAAAAATAATAATAATAAAATTTCCAAAAAAAAATGTGTATGATCTTTAAATTTAAAAGTCTTTTTAGTGTTGAGGTGAAAACTAGGTAAAATGCCATAGGAAATGTTTCTCTTTGCTTTCCATGGAAACCCTGGGAGGGCTGAAATACAGTGCTGACGTCCTGGCAGGTGCTCTGGGAACTGGAATGTCATCGGGGGCTGCTCTGACTGTGGGTTACCTGGGTGGTGGGGGCTTCTCTGCTGCCTGTCGCTTCTGGGTTAAGGCCGGTGGCCATTCCTGAGTGTGTGTCATGTGCCCGTGCCGCACCCCTGGTCTGCTTGTGTTACCATTTTACGGAGGAGAAAACGTAAGCAGCTTGGCCCAAATCCCACAGCTAGTGAGTGGGAGCCGTGATTCAAACGGGCCAGCCTCCTTCCACAGTCTGGCTGCTGAGCCAGCACACTGCTCTGCTGCTGAGGACACCTCCGGGCTTCCCACATGGCTCGACGTGCCAGCCACCGACTCCAGCCCCATCTCTGTATGAGCTTAACATTCTGCCCTCTGACTACTCTTGCTTTTTATTTATTTTATTTTATTTTAGTGAGACAGAGTTTTGCTTTGTTGCCCAGACTAGAGTGAGTGCCATGGTGTCAGCCTCGCTCACAGCAACCTCAAACTCCTGGGCTCAAGCGATCCTTCTGCCTCAGCCTCCCGAGTAGCTGGGACTACAGGCATGCGCCACCATGCCCGGCTAATTTTTTCTATATATATTAGTTGGCTGATTAATTTCTTTCTATTTATGGTAGAGACGGGGTCTCACTCTTGCTCAGGCTGGTTTCGAACTCCTGACCTCGAGCTAACCTCCTGCCTCAGCCTCCCAGAGTGCTAGGATTACGGGCGTGAGCCACTGCGCCCGGCCTACTCTTGCTTTTTAATGCCCCAATTCCAAATGCTTAAAGAGACAATCTTACTATTGGGTCAGATGTCGTCCTCTGGTTGTATGGATGGTGGCATGGGAGGTGGGGTCAGTTGGTGCCACAGGACTGCAGGATCACGGGCATTTGGTCCTCCGTGCTTGGGCTGTCGTAGGGAGTGGACTGTGGCTCTGTACATTGGGAGATGGGTTGTGTTGGGCAAACATAGAGCAGAAAAAAATTGGCGCCATCCGAACTGAGATCATCCCGATAGGATCTCAGCCTGAATAAAAAAAAATCAGGCGGGGCACGGTGGCTCACGCCTGTAATCCTAGCACTCTGGGAGGCTGAGGCAGGAGGATTGCTTGAGGTCAGGAGCTCGAGACCAGACTGAGCAAAAGCGAGAACCTTTCTCTACTAAAAATAGAAATTAATTGGCCAACTAATATATATAGAAAAAATTAGCTGGGCATGGTAGCACATGCCTGTAGTCCCAGCTACTCGGGAGACTGAGGCAGGAGGATCACTTGAGCCCAGGAGTTTGAGGTTGCTGTGAGCTAAGTGGACACCATGGCACTCTAGCCCGGGCAACAAAAGTGAGACTCTGTCTCAAAAAAAAAAAAAAAAAAAAAAAAAATCAAATCAAACTATCCATGACATTCTGGAAACTCAAAAGTAACTAATTGGAGTTTTTCTGTCACTACACTCTTCTGGCCGCCTGAGCTTGGACAAGTCTCTTCACCTCTCTGTGTCTTAGTTTACTCAGCTGCAGAATGGAGATTATAATAATTTTTAAAAGGGAGGTTGTTTATAATTTTCAAAATACTCAAGCAGTTTATGCAATAGTAGGCACCAAATAGTGAAACCCGGGGCATGGGAGAGGGGATATTGGCAATGCGACATAGAAAGCAAATGGGGGCCGGGCGCGGTGGCTCACGCCTGTAATCCTAGCACTCTGGGAGGCCGAGGCGGGCGGATTGCTCAAGGTCAGGAGTTCAAAACCAGCCTGAGCGAGACCCCGTCTCTACCATAAAAATAGAAAGAAATTAATTGGCCAACTAATATATATAATATAAAAATCAGCCGGGCATGGTGGCTCGTGCCTGTAGTCCCAGCTACTCGGGAGGCTGAGGCAGGAGGATCGCTTGAGCCCAGGAGTTTGAGGTTGCTGTGAGCTAGGATGACGCCACGGCACTCACTCTAGCCTGGGCAAGAAAGCGAGACTCTGTTTCAAAAAAAAAAAAAAAGCAAATGGAGTCCATGTTTTGGTCCAAACTGTTCCATTATCTGCTCGTCGACCACATATGGGAAGCCACTGCAACCTCCAAAGAAAGTGGCATCCCAGCCTGGGACACAGGAGAGTGGTAGAGCCCCGATGGCGAGAAAGGTAGGCAGGGCCAGAGTGGGGACAACCCCTGGATGTTGTGGCCAGGGCGGGCGGGACCTTAGGGGAGCTAGTGTCATTGCAGGAGCAGGCAAGGCTTCCCCAGGCCTGTGCCCGAGTGTGGCAAGGCCACCGCTGAGAGGGTTGAGGTGGGTGGGACCAGAGCCGGGCTAAAGGTAGGCTCCCTCTTGGCTAGGATGCGGGCCGATGTGGAGGCTGAGGGTGCAGGGCCCAGAGTCCAAGTTGGGAAATGAGATCCAAGACTGGGGTGGGGGCAGGGCTGTGGCCCACATGGCAGGCTGCACGTGAGGTATGAACCGGAGGGGTCTGTGTGGGCTGGGCTGGACGCAGGGTGTGCGTCGTGTGCCCATGGTGAAGAAAAACTGACAGTTGAATTAGAATCCCCACTGACTAGTAGCAGCAACTGTAATAGAAGTACCCTTAAGAAAATACCGGGAGGCCGAGGTGGGAGGATTGCTCAAGGTCAGGAGTTCGAGACCAGCCTGAACAAGAGCGAGACCCCGTCTCTACTAAAAATAGAAAGGAATTAATTGGCCAACTAAAAATATATACAAAAAATTAGCCGGGCATGGTGGCGCATGCCTGTAGTCCCAGCTACTCGGGAGGCTGAGGCAGGAGGATCGCTTGAGCCCAGGAGTTGGAGGTTGCTGTGAGCTAGGCTGACGCCATGGCACTCACTCTAGCCTGGGCAACAGAGTGAGACTCTGTCTCAAAAAAGAAAACAGAAAATGTATGGCATCTGATATAAAAGCAGGGGTCCAAAAAAAGTAAAAGGAAAATGTATGGCAGATTATATTTCTCATTCTGGGCTTTCGGTTCAGTTAATTTGAAAAAGTTATTTTGTCCTTCCTATAAACCCAGAGTTAAAAGACCTCTGTAGGTATCTTTTTACATAGATACCTGCACGGCAGGCTGACCTGACTGTCGGATCCACATTCTGGGTCGTGGGCAGGCTGTGAAATGCCTGTTGGTGACACCCGCCTCCCGGCACTCACTTCCTGGTGCGACGGCCACCCCTCAGTGTGTGCTGGACCTGCTTCTGATGGAGAACATGGCGGAAGTGGTGGCCTCGCCCTTCTGAAATTAGGTTATAAAAAGACTGTAGCTTCTTTCTTATTCTCCCTCTCTCCTTCTCTCATCACTGGTGCTGGTGGGAGCGACCTATCGAGGGGGTCACGTGGTATAATAAGGGACTGATGCTCTCGGTCCAACAGCCCAAAGGGAACTGACACTGTCCAGTAATCATGTGAAGGGAACTTAGAAGTGGATCCGCCTGCCCAAAGGAAGGAAAAGCAAGGACTCAAACAGATATATGTAAGCCGGGCACGGTGGCTCACGCCTATAATGCTAGCACTCTGAGAGGCCGAGGCAGGAGGATCCCTTCAGGTCAGGAGTTTGAGACCAGCCTGAGCAAGAATAAGACCCTGTCTCTACTAAAAATAGAAAAAATTAGCCAGGCATGATGTCATGGGCCTGTGTAGTCCCAGCCACTCGGGAGGCTGAGGCAGGAGGATTGTTTGAGCTCAGGAGTTTGAGGTTGCTGTGAGCTAGGCAAATGCCACAGCACTCTAGCTTGGGTGACAGAGTAAGACTCTGTCTCAAAAAAACAAAATAATCCCCACCCCACCCTCAGATATATGTACACCCATGTTCATAGCAGCATTATTCACAATAGCCAAAAGGTCCAAATAGCCAAATGATGATTGGATAAACAAAATGTGCTTTATACATAAAATGGAATACAGGCAAATAACAAAGTATCAATCTCAAGTAAAGACCAGATCTGCCTGTGCTGTGTGGTGCTATTTGGGAATTGAGACGAAAGGAAAAATGTATGCCCACATATACGTGTTTTTATGCAATCTTGTGTAAAAATTGGACACTTTATTTATAGTGAAGATTTTTTTTAATTAATTTTGACTTTTAGAAACATTACACTAAAATATTATTTACTTGCTCCCTGAGGGTTTCGGCTGCCCCTCTGCCTACATCTTGCATTCGAGCCTGCTTTCCCCTGACCCTGACCTTGGCCGGATGTGTCGAAATTTGGAGCTAAATTCAGTGTTCAGTTATTACAATTAGCTTATTTTGGGTGTATCTGATTGCTCTGGATGGTCTCTGGTCTGTTTTTATCCCTAGCTGCCATGCTTTGTTTAATATTGACACTCGTGACTCAGTTCTTCTTGGAACTAGGTTGGGCCACACATAAAGCAGAGATCTGACTCTGAACAGGTGTGACTCCTCGGAGACGTGGAGGAAGGGAGGGACGAGCAAAGATGTCCCCACGTTTCCATCCCTGGCCGTCAGCCACTGGAGAAGGGTGAGGAGAGCTCCAGAGCCACCAGGCCAGTCCTCTGGGTTTCACAGTCCTTTGCTGCCCCCTATGGAGAGAATGGAAACTTCTAGAGACTCTGGTTCAATAGGGAGAACCCAGAACCCCAGGGAATGCCTCAGGCCCTTAGAGATCAGGGAGCTCAATTCTCATGTTCTAGAACAGGAAACTGAGTACCTGAGCAGTGGGCTTTGCAGGAGAGCATGCACGAATAGGATGTCTGTAACCCTGACACTGAGTTAGCACCAACTCTGCGCTGGCTGGGATATGGCAGTGCAAAAAAAAAAAAAAAACAGACAAAAATGCGGCCTTTCTGGAGCTTTAATTCTAGAGGGGTGGCGGTTGGGAGAGAAAATACACAGGTGAATACCAAATGCGGCAGCTGAAGGAAAATGAAGCAGGGGCCAGAGAGGTAGGGGGTGCCAGGAGGGAAGGTGAAAGTCAAAGCAGATGGCCAGCAAGGCAGTGTGTGAGCAGAGACCTGGTGGGGGTGAAGGGGACCCAGGTAGATGCCCGGAGGAGGAAATTTCCAGACTGAAGGAATCAGTGCTAAGGCCCTGGGGGCAAGAGTGCAAGTTCATTTAACGTTCCAAACAAGCGAATGAGGCTGATTGTATTAATCACACTGTACAGATGAGGAACGGAAGGGAGGAACTTCCTCAGAGCCCCAAGAGGTGGCTGAGTCCAATGCCCATGCCCCTAGCTCCACCGCTGTGCTGCCTCCCAGGTTTTCATAAACTGAATATTGTATTCTTAAGGCACCTTCTACTTTGTAATGGGTGGAAAGCATGTCTGGGGGAGTTGTCTCTTACACGATGGGAGTTAATGGGAGGAATGACTCAACAGATACATGTTCATTGACCCCTACTTTCAGAAATACACAGCAGAAAGAGTAAGGCATGTAGGAAACAACCGTTGCTTTTGCTGTTACTTTGTGGACCCAATTCTCTTCTCTTCTCATCTTTGGGGTGATGTCTAGTCTGTGTTGTTTAACAAAATATCCAAGACTGGGTAATTTATAAATGATAGACATTTATTTCTCACGGTTCTAGAGGCTGGGAAATCCAAGACCAAGGAGCCGGCGGATTCGATGGCTGCTCTCTCTGCTTCAAAGATGGCGCCCTGTTGCCGCGTCATCACACAAAGGGCCTCGCTGGTTCTCTTCAGCCCTTTTATGAGGACATTGATCCCATCTGTGAGGACAGAGCCCTCATGAACTAATCATCTCCCAACAGCCCCACCTCACTTGGGGATTAAGTTCCAACATACGAAATTTGGTGGGACATGTACATTCAAACCATAGCAGGTGGCGAGGTGTTGAAAATCTTTTCTTTCTTTTTTTTTTGAAACAGAGTCTCACTCTGTTGCCCAGGCTAGAGTGTGAGTGGCGTGGCGTCAGCCTAGCTCACAGCAACCTCAAACTCCTGGGCTCAAGCGATCCTGCTGCCTCAGCCTCTCGAGTATCTGGGACTACAGGCATGCGCCACCATGCCTGGTGTGAGGGGTTGAGACATTGCATACCTGCAAGGCCCACACCCCCAGTGAAGCTGGAACCAACATCCGGCTTCTGGAAACTGTCGCTTGCTTGCCATGGAAACCGTTGCTTGCTTGCTTGTTTGCGCCAACTTTGCATTGTTTGAACCCCTGTATAGTGGGGCTACCGGCCAACCAATCATGTTAAAGGTCAATGCATGATCCACGCGTGATCAGCCACTGCATAGCGTATGCACCATAGGGATAAAAGGCACGCTGCAACCCCGGTCGGGGTCCTTGCCTGCAAGAGTGGCCACTGCGTTGGTGCTCTAGGGCTTGGACCCTGGCTAGCCAGAAAATAAACCTCCTCTTGTGTAATTACATCCTCGATGTCTCTGCTTTTCTGTCCGGTGGGGCTGTGGAAGGTCGGTCCCTAACACTGGCCAATTTTTTGTGTATATTTTTAGTTGGCCAATTAATGTCTTTCTATTTATACTAGAGACAGGGTCTTGCTCTTGCTCAGGCTGGTTTCCAAATCCTGACCTTGAGCAATCCTCCTGCCTCGGCCTCCCAGAGTGCTAGGATTACAGGCGTGAGCCACCACACCCGGCCTGAAGATCTTCTGTAGGAGTTACTTGTCTGCCAGGCATGGTACTAGCACCTTCTGTGCAGTACAGCCTCTTTCCCCTCCGGAAAGTGTGTTCAATTTGGATGTTTTACAGCCTCTAATCCCTGATAATTCTATGCATCCCTGTAACTTTCTTTAGAAGTTAGGCTGATTAGCGACCCTTTTGTTTGTTCATTCATGTCTGCCACAAACTTACTGAACACTTAATACCGTGTTTCTCTGAAAATAAGACAGGGTCTTATATTTATTTTTCCTCAAGAAGACACCCTAGGGCTTATTTTCAGGAGATGTGTTATTTTTTTTAAGCACGGTACAACAATCTACATTTATTCAGATATAGTTAAGTCGTTGTCTTCTGAAACATCATCATAACTCTCCAAACTCCGGAATTCCATCCTGAATTTCTCACGACTCTATTTCCTTTAGAACCATTGGCCCCAATCTCTCATGCCGAGCAATAGAGCTCTCATGGGGCAGATGAGAGGGCTGCTCCTCTTCTTTACTGCTCCTCGACAAAGTGCATACATAGGTTGTGCAGATGCTCTGCGTAGCCACACCCATCACTAGGTCTTATTTTCTGGGTAGGGCTTATATTGCGCAAATGCTTAGAAATCCTGCTAGGGCTTATTTTACTGGTAGGTCTTATTTTCTGGGAAACATGGTACATGTCAGACACTGTGGTCAGTGTTGGGCATTGTGATAAGTCCTCATGGGGCTGCTTATCTAGGGAGAGACACAGGCGTGTAAAGACACGACCCCCAGCACGGTGATAAAAGAAACATGCAAAGAAGAATGAGGGGATCCCAGGGCCTAAAGCTGGCAATGGCCCTATTTCCCTCCTTTGTCACAGCTCAGAGAGTTAACGTCATATCTACACATTGACACGAATGTCTGCTCTTGTTGTTGCCACCACCTTACCTGCCACTAATCCCTCAACCCATCTCAGTTTGGTTTCCGCTCTCACTGTTTCAGCAAAATTGTTCTTGTGAAGGTCACCAAAAACTTCCTTAGTGTCAAATCAAATATCACATGTACCATTCAAGTAGTAGTCACCGAGCACTTCTTACACGCAAGGGACTGTGGTAGGGGCCAGGGTTTTGTGGCAAAGGAGATGGCATATTCTCTCCTTTACATCTGAGGCTTTCAAATAACTATTCTTGTTATAAACAGGTTTAACACAGAGAATTTAAAGAAGAGAGTACAATAAACCCATCACCTAAACTGTTATCATTTTTTCCTGAAACATTTAAAGTGAATTGTAGACATGATGACATTTCACCTCACAATGTTTCAGTTTACATCTCTAACAAATATTATCTAATGCTGCCAGTTAGCCACAAAATGACCTATAGAGCTGCTTTGTTCCATGCAGGGTCTGACCAAGGGCCACGCATTGCATTTGGTTGTTATGTTCCTTAAGTCTTTTTTGATCTAGGAGGGACCACTGGCTTCTTCCCACCCATCTCCCATATTGAGTTGTTGAAGACCTTGGGCCATTTGTACTCTAGGGCCCTACTTTCTGGGGTTGTCTGATTGCTTCTTATTGCTGACTTATAGCTTGCTCCTGTATTTGCTGTTTTTCCTAAAAAACTGGAAGGTAAATCTAAAGACCAGATTAAGCATTTTTGCCACATTGCATCATATGGGGAACTATTTGCAATATCTGGGGTGCCACTATTTGTAATGATGCTAACCTTGATCTCTAGGTTAAGGTGGCAGCAATTGATCCTGCCATTGTAAAGTCACGTTTATCCCCTGTGACTAGCAAGTAATCAGGTGATTTCTTGCCCTATGTGACCATTCAGTTGCCACCAACCTTTTTTTTTTTTTTTTAAGACAGGATCTGGCTCTGTTGCCCAAGTACAATGGTGTCATGATAGCTTACTGCAACCTTAAACCCCGGGGTTCAAGTGATCCTCCTGCCTCAACCTCCCAAGTAGCTACAAATACAGGTGTGTGCCACCACACATGGCCAATATAAAACATTTTTTTTTTTTTTTGTAGAGACAGGGTCTTGCTATGTAGCCCAGGCTGGTCCCAAACTCCTGGGCTCAAGCCATTCTCACAGCTTGGCCTCCCAACGATTACAGGTGTGAGCCACTGCACCCAGCCTCCCACCATCCTTGTACTCAATGATTTGTTCTCATCCTGAAACAATGCACCCATTGTCATCTTGTTCCCTTCCGCATTTATCAGCTGTACACTTCTGTCCAGAAGACCATTCTCTCTAACTAGCTTGCTCCTTCAGTGCCTCACTCTTCAAAAAGTGGACAGCCATGAATTAGCAGGCACTTGAGGAAATGGTCTTTCATGAAAGGAAGAGACCAGATTAAACAATTGAGGATAAGGGTTGGCAGATGAAGTTGAGGAAAGAACTGGGGTTAGAATAGTTCTGGGCATGGTGGCTCGTGCCTGTATTCCTAGCACTTTGGGAGGCTGAGGCAGGAGGATCACTTGAGGCCAGGACTTCAAGACCAGGCTGAGCAACAGGGAGACCCCCATCTCACTCTTACAAAAAAATAGAAAAATTAGCTGGCCCCAGTCGCTCACGCCTTGTAGTCCCGGCACTTTGAGAGGCTAAGGAAAGAAGATTACTTGAGACCAGGAGTTTGAGATCAACCTGGGCAACATAGTGAGACCCTATGTTTTTAGTTTACAAAAAAGTAAAAGAAAAAATTAGATGGGTGTGGTGGTGCTTGCCTATAGTCCCAGCTACCCAGGAGGCTGAGATAGGAAGATCTTTTGAGCCCAGGAATTGGAGGATTGCATAACTGTACTCCAGCCTGGGCAACAGAACAAGATACTGTCTCTAAAAAATTTTAAAAATCAAATCAAATCAAATAAAGATGTATAATTTATAAATTATCATGTATTAATTCCATAAAGTATATTTGCTTACCTTTGTTTCAGTGAATCACTAATTGTGTTGTTACAATCGAGGTTTTTAAATAATTTGTGTTTTATTACAAGTAAGCTATAAAGGATTAAAATGTAATTATAAAAAAAGTAATTATATTAAATGCATATGAAATTTGAATATATTTTGATAAAATAAATATTAAAATAAAATTTTTTATGTTTTAAATTTTTTCTAAAATATTCAAAATTATTAAAATTAAAGATAAAATGCAAATTAGAGAATATAATTTTTTTGTTTGCTTTTAGAGAACAGGGTCTCACTTTATCACCCAGGCTGGAGTGCAGTGGCCCGATGAATATAGTATTTTTAAGTAAAAATGATTTAAAGCTGATTTTAATCTTAAAAATTTACTGACTATTAAATATTTTTTTATCAAAATAAAGCTATTTACAATTCAGGCATTCAATGTTCATCTAGTTGCCAGTGTGTTGTTTTTCCAGCTACATGGTTAGTAAGGGGCTTCCTGCTCTTACAATCTCTGGATGCCTCAGTGTCCCTTGGTTGGCTTCTCAGTTTCCATAATGTGGGTGGCCAATGCCCTGCATGAATTTCTCTGTGTTTGGAACACCTAGGGAGGGTTCTGTGTCCCTGAGTAGACCCTAACTGACATAGTGCTCAAGGAGAGCAGATTGCACCTAAAACTACCACGTATCACACCATTTCTTTATACTAGCCACTACTCTTCCTTTGGTGCTATGTGGCTCTTACACTCTCTAATAAACAACTGCCACCTGTATGGTGAGCTAATGTTTTTTTGAGTATGCCCAACATTGTGCTAGGCACTCACCCCTGCACCTACCAAGAAATCCCAGATGGGGCAGTCCCTTTGTCCTTGCCCCAGGCCCCTGCTGGTCCGTCAGCACCTCTGAGGCTCTCGCCCCGGGCTCCTTGGCCAGGGTGCACCTGTCTTGCAGCTGCTGTGCTGCTGCCCAAACTATGCGGGCAGGACCAAATAAATGCTCAGTGTCTTCAGTAAGTCTTCGGCCTTCCCTACGCCCCACGATGTTCTTAGCTACTTCAGCCCTCCCTGGGCATTTGTACGAGTCTGTTCACTCAGAGTTTCACCCCAAAGAGAAAGGACAGGGAGAACGTGTTTGCCAACTTTCCTCTCTCCTCCCCACACTCCACTTGGGCGAAAGAGAGAGTCAAGATTTCTATGAATATTTCTGCTTCCTCTCCGGAGTGGCCTTCCACTCTGGCCTATCCTCCTGCTTCCCGGGGTGGGGATGCCTTTAGCCCCTTAATGCTAGAGACAGTGTTCTTTTGGCATGGTGGCAGCTGGCTTGTGACCTGGCTCAGGCTTAGAGTCAGTGCCCTGGACAGCTTACTAGCAGCCAAAGGAATTTAGAACATTCTTTCTCTCACCACAAAGCCTGGGTTTTAAGACTATCATCTTCCTGTACTTTCAAGGTAGCTATTTTGCGTTTCAAAGCTGAACGTGGACTGTGTCCTGTTTGCATTCCCGCTGTAAAAATCCTAGTTTTCTCTTGGGCAAAGTGATGTCTCTGCAGAACTAGGGGCAGGTAGGGGCAACGACATGCAAATGACACAGTAAATTAGTATATTTCAAAACTATTATCTCCACTATCTACACATTCGTGTCCTCTCCCTAGACTGTGATCTACTTGAAGTAGGGTCACATTTCCCTAGATATTTAAAAATGTCTACCAGGAGTCAGTTACTGACCATGAAAAGACTTGCAGGCTGAGGTCTCTGGTATCCTTATGTTGTCTTGCACTATGACAGCACTTTGTAGTGAAGCTTCCTGTCCTGTACTCATCGGAAGCCCCAATCAATAGTTCCTGATGGCTTCAAATCTCTGCTTAATGAAAAATAAAATAAATTAATGAATGCAATCCGTTACGTAATCTTTCTTAATGGTCTATGTTTGGGGGTAAACTACCAAAAAGGAAGGTAAAAATATTAGGGACCACCAAATTAATCATTCACTGAGCAACTTACTCCATGCCAAGTACCTTTGTGCACGTTATCTCTCCTATGTGTTATTTCTGGGCAATGTGAAAAATAAATTTTTATTGCAGACCTCTCTTAAACAGGTGTTCTAAAAACTGGAAGGTGTAGATTTGTCTGATTTCATCAGACGCAGGAAGCAGAAATCATTTCAGTTTAACCTCATTTCAGCTCTTTTTCTAAAACTGATCCAGGACTATAGTCTATCACTAGATGGAGCAATAAGCTAATTTTTTTCTTTTTTCTTTTCTTTCTTTCTTTTTCTTTTTTTTTTTTTTTTTTGAGACAGAGTCTCCCTGTATTGCCCAGGCTAGATAGAGTGACATGGTGTCAGCCTAGCTCACAGCAACCTCAAACTCCTGGGCTCAAGCAATCCTCTTGCCTCAGCCTCCTGAGTAGCTGGGGCTACAGGCACATGTCACCATGCTTGGCTAATTTTTTTCTATTTTTAGTTGTTTCGCTAATTTCTCTCTACATATAGTAGAGACAGGGTCTTGCTCTTGCTCAGGCTGGTCTTGAACTCCTGAGCTCAAGCAATCCTCCTGCCTCGGCCTCCCAGAGTAAGCTAAATTTTTAAGAATGTACCTACAACCTCTCTTCAAATGTCCCCAATAATGACAACCTGATACAGGTACAGGACATGCAACTCTCAAACCACTTTTACCTAAAAGATTTAGCCCTTATAACAACCCTGTGTTTCTGTTATTATTCTCATTCGCAGATGAAGTTACTTTTGTTTTTTTTTTTTTGAGATAGAGTCTCACTCTGTTGCCCAGGCTAGAGTGAGTGCCGTGGCGTCAGCCTAGCTCACAGCAACCTCAAACTCCTGGGCTTAAGCAATCCTCCTGCCTCAGCCTCCTGAGTAGCTGGGACTGCAGGCATTCGCCACCATGCCTGGCTAATTTTTTCTCTATATATATTAGTTGGCCAATTAATTTCTTTCTATTTATAGTAGAGACGGGGTCTCGCTCTTGCTCAGGCTGGTTTCGAACTCCTGACCTTGAGCAATCCCCCCCCCCCCCCGCCTCAGCCTCCCAGAGTGCTAGGATTACAGGCATGAGCCACTGCACCCGGCTGAAGTTACTAATTTTAATGGAACATTTTTTACATGTCAGACACTTTAAAATACATATCTCGAGGTGGGACTTCTGTGTTGGCGGGATTCTGAATGCTGCCATGCTCAGACCGTGCACAACGTTACATTGTCACTCACGCTACCCATCACGTGCCACATTTGCTTGGGGAAGGTACGCTGGCCTGTCATATGCATCAACAGCCATGTATTTTGTTCAGTTTGTATTGATTTGTGGTTGAAGAATAATAGCCAGTGTCCAGCTTTGCAGAGTCCCCATCACTCCTGAAAATCCCTGCAAAGAGATTATTGGAGGGACAAGTGAAAGTGAACCTATGCTAAGCCACACAGCCAGGAAGCACCTTCGGAAAACTAGACTTGAGTTACTCCACAAAGAATATGGGGACGAAATAGATTGTCTGCAGAAGGAGGTAGAAGAGCTTAAGAGTAAAAAAAATCTCAGTTTGGAGTCATAGATCAAGACTATTCTGGATCCTTTAACCTTCATGCAGGGCAACCAAAATGAAGACAAACATCCAGTTGCAGATCATTCAAGTGAAATTGACCCAGAAACTGTAGCAGAGTGGAAGAAAAAACTCAGAACAGCTAATGAAATCTATGAAAAAGTGAAAGATGATGTGGATTAAATTAAAGGAGGCAAATAAAAAAAATTGAAATTGGAAAATGGTGGCCTGGTGAGGGAGAATTTACGACTGAAGGCTGAAGTTGATAACAGATCGCCCCAGAAGTTTGGAAGGTTTACAGTTGCAGCTCTTCAGTCCAAAGTAGAACAGTATGAACGTGAAACCAATCGCCTCAAGAAAGCCCTGGAACGAAGTGATAAGTATATAGAGGAACTAGAATCTCAAGTTGCACAGCTGAAAAAATCCAAGTGAAGAGAAGAAAGCTATGAATTGCATTTGCCAGAGATCCCTTTCTGCAGATGGCAAAGGGGAGCAAAGGCAGCAAGGAGGATGTGGCATCAAAGAAGCAAAGTGATAGTGCCAGTAAGCAGCCTTGCTCATCCACCTCGAGTTCTTCCCACCTGGCAAAGCCCTCCAGCAAGCAGACTCTCTGACACGGGTTCTGCCAGGCAGGAAAGCACCAGCAGTACAGAGCTAAATTGTTCTAAGAACAAAGACCTATCTCAGAAACGGGTAGAAATCATGTTAGATGTGACAGATACAAGTACGGATACTTATCTGGAAAGAGAGTGGGGTAATAAACCAAGTGATTGTGTACCCTACAAAGATGAAGAACTTTATGGTCTTCCAGCTCCTTGTACTCCTTTGTCCCTTAGTTGCCTTCAGCTCAATACTCCAGAAAATAGAGAAAGCTCTGTGATCAAAGCTGGAGGTTCCAAAAAGCACTCCAACCATCTCAGAAAATTGGTGTTTGATGATTTTTGTGATTCTTCAAATGTTTCTAATAAGGATTCTTCAGAAGATGATATAAGTAGAAATGAAAATGAAAAGAAATCAGAATGGTTTACTTCCCCAAAGACAGGATTTGGGGACTGTTGTTCTACAAGCTATGCCCAAAGCTTGGATTTTGAAAGTTCAGAGGGGAACACAATAGCAAATTCTGTTGGAGAAATATCTTCGAAATTGGGTGAGAAACCAGGCTCATGTTTATCCAAGAGGTTGAATTCTATTCGCTCTTTTGAAATGAATCGGACAAGAACATCTAGCGAAGCATCAATGGATGCTGCTTACCTTGACAAAATCTCTGAGTTGGATTCAATGATGTCAGAGTCAGACAACAGCAAAAGCCCTTGCAATAATGGCTTTAAGTCAGTGGATTTGGATGGGTTGTCAAAGTCATCTCAAGGCAGTGAATTTCTTGAGGAATCTGATAAGTTGGAAGAAAGAACTAAGCTAAACCTTTCCAAAGGTTCTCTAACTAGTACTGATCAGTTAGAAAATGGTAATGAATGGAAACCCACTTCTTTTTTTCTCCTATCTCCATCTGACCAAGAAATGAATGAGGATTTTTCACTCCATCCTAGTTCTAATCCAGGAACTAATGAAACCAAACCCCCAAGCTGTTTGTTTCAAACAGAGTTTTCCCAGGGTGTTTTGCTAAGCAGTTCACATGGACTATTTGAAGATCAAAGGTTTGGGTCATCTTTGTTTAGATGTCCTCAGAGATGCACAGTCTTCAGAACCACCTTCAGTCTCCTTGGTCTACTTCCTTTGTACCTGAAAAGAGAAATAAAAATGTGAATCAGTCAACGAAAAGAAAAATCCAGAGCAGCCTTTCCAATGCCAGCCCATCAAAAGCAACTAAAAGTTAACTCATTAGAAAGGTGTCATTTGTGTTTTTGTCCTGAGAGAAGTATAAAAGTTTTTCTCCTCATAAAAATTCTATACAATTTTGAATTGATAATTTTTAGTCAAGGGTCAAGTCAGAATGGTAGATTAACCTGCACCTAGAATACTTTGGTTCATTTTGAAAAGACTTTAAGAGAAAAAATAGAAGATTTTCTTTTTTGGGGAGGGGGTGTTGAGGGAGGGATCTTTTAAACCAGAGAAGTTAGGGAGAGGGGTGTTTTGTTGTTGTTGCTGCTGTTAGTTTGTTTTTTGTTTCTTTCTTTGTTTTTTGTAATGAGTTTTATATGTATCTGGGTTGGGTGTATTTTGTTTTTTTGGAATCTTATTTAACTGTTAAATATAGTAGCCTGTTACTAAGCCTCACTTATCTTCAGAATTTGGATTTCTTAAATAAAACTTTTAGTTTTGTTTACATACTGCTCACAGAACACTTGAGTTTCTTTAAAGCTTTTCCTAAGGTGGAAATTATTTTGCCTGCCTTTTTAAATTTATGTTTAGTGATGGCTTAACTTTTATTTAAGGCCATGATAGAGAAACAGCACTCTAACTTTAGTCAAATATTGATTTACCTTTGTTTTTTTAGGTTTTATGTATATGTTTGCATTTTTTCTAACATTATGCTTTGTACAGGTTTATGAAAACATTCTGCTACTGTGAAAGGATACATTTACTATGTGAAAATATTCATTTTATGTCAGGTAACATATTTGCTCATCTTTGTGTTTAAAATCAGAAATTGAGCATACTTTAGAAAGAAGGCATGGAACACTTGTATTTAACAGAGCCTAAACATCCTTGCTTCATTATTCTAGATGTAGAAGTGCAGAAGTACTCATTGCCAAGTTCTTGATCCACTTATATCCCAGGGGAGGTGTTTTTTTTTTTTTTTTAAGAGTGATAAAGTTCTGGATTGCATGTTACTGTTGTTTGTGGAAACTACAGCATTTTTGCTTGCTGTGTTTTCCATACCTAAGTTTCAGTTGACTAATAGAATATCTTTTATGTAAAACAAAAAATTGTTTTTTTCATGAAAAATATTCAAAGAGTGAGGATAAGTAAGAGGTAAGCACAATTTTTAATTTAGGTTCTGGAAAAGTATATTATTCTAAACATGTTTGTTATGCCTATATAAGCCTTTAAGAATGGGTCTGTCTTCATTTAACCTTTGTAAGGAGAGGGGAAAAAAAAAAAAAAAGAATGGGTCTGTATGCTAATGACCTGTTTATCTAATGTGTACTGAACATTTTACATTAACATCATACTGTTTTACATTAATACTGCATGCTTTTCTATGTGAATTGAATAAAAGATGTCATAAACACTGTAAAAAAATAATAAAAAAATAAAATACATATCTCATTTAATTTGGACAACAACCCGATGAGTAAGAAATGACTGTTTTTATTTTACAAATAGGGATAGGAAATCTCAAGGAAGCTTGGTCAAGGTCACATAGCTAGTGAAGCAAGGCTGAGCACCCAGCTCTTTGGACTCCAGGTCTGGTGAGTTCCCTAGTACAATCTGATTATGATCTTAAAACTTCTGGGAAGAAGTCCTGGGACAACACCTTGCTTTGTTTGCACGATCTGCTTAGGTCATCCTCCCCCAGTCCTTCAGAGCTACAGAAAAGGAAGGAGAATGAGAAAGGAGTGGAAGTTAACATTGCAGCACCAGTGTGCAAAATTCATTTCTTTCAGCTTTAAAAGTCCCTCTTCCTGGGCGGGTGCGGTGGCTCATGCCTATAATCGTAGCACTCTGGGAGGCCGAGGCGGTCAGGAGTCGAAAACCAGCCTGAGCAAGAGCGAGACCCCGTCTCTACTATAAATAGAAAGAAATTAATTGGCCAACTAATATATATAGAAAAAATTAGCCGGGCATGGTGGCGCATGCCTGTAGTCCCAGCTACTCTGGAGGCTGAGGCAGCAGGATCGCTTGAGCCCAGGAGGTTGAGGTTGCTGTGAGCTAGGCTGACGCCATGGCACTCACTCTAGCCTGGGCAACAAAGTGAGACTCTGTCTCAAAAAAAAAAAAAAAAAAATCCCTCTTCCCTTCCCTCACTACTCCTGTCATGTTTGCAAAGTGTCTTTGTAACACCTCCTTCTGCTAGCTCTCTACTGCCTTGGTGGGCAGGTGTTGGTAGCTTGGCCTTTAAATAAAGCCTCCTAGGGTGTTCCTTATTCTCAGATTTCTCACATTGAAAATGCTTGCTGGTGGTAAGAACTGCCCTCTTCACATTGTGAATTCCCCTCTCTAGACCCCGAATCCTTCTCAGAATATAAACTATATTCTGATGCCCAGCAAAGGGACCAACAATTAATAGACAATTAATAAATATTATTGAATATGTGATTGTTACTGAAAATGTATTAAAACAGAGGAGTAGGTGGTATTATTTGTATGTGAAGCATTAGTAAATTAGCAAATGACATGAAACTGTATGAAACACTAGTTATCACAGAATTGACTTTCAATAGTCCTTCTGTGACATGACCACCTTGTGGATTGCACTAGGAATGTCAGTTGTGGTGACTACTGTGCCCAAACTCTAAATAAGACTGTCCTGCACACCCTCTCTGTTGCCCAGGTGGCTTATGTCCTGATCACAGCTGATTAGACCAAGGTGGACATCCCACCGAGGACAGCCAATCACAGGTGAGCAGTAATTTCTGAAACGCTTTGGTGCATAAAGCTTAATTGGGTCTATGGTTGCTTAAACTCCCACGCAGTCACTCCCGTTTGCTGGCGGATGAGGTGGTGAGGGAAGATGGCATACATCAGCTGCTATCTGGGTTACGTGGATATGTATCCTACGGTTGCTTAACATGCACTGCAGGACCCTTTGGTTTGGAATGTATGCTTTAGAAGGGACAGAGAGAGAATTAAAGAAGTGCGATGAGATCCAGGGACGCCTGCATCTTCAAGGAAAGTGACAGGACTCCGTGGCGTCAAGCAGGTGGCAGGCTTTGCGTGACGTCACCCCTGAGGTTTCCACAGACAAGAGCGAGGCAGCTGTCGCACACGGGAAGGAACACAGGCAAGGATTTGGAAGGTCTGGGTTTGAGTCTTCATTCCGCTGATTATGAGATGTGTACCCTTGGAAGAAAATAAAAGTTTTTAAATAATTCTATTAATACATGTATGTTTATTAGCAATAAATGGAAAACAATACTTCTAGGTGTCTGTTTTTCACATGTTAGTGTACAGAAGAATCCTTGAGGAGCTCGTTCCAAATGTGGTGTTTCAGGATCCACCCTGCAGAGACTCTGGTTCAATGGTTCTGGAGTTCTAACCAGCACCCAGATGAGTCTGACTCAGGCAGCATTTTTTTTTTTTTTTTTTTTTGAGACAGAGTCTCACTTTGTGAGAATTGCAAAGATAGGAACAGGATCCAAACATGTGATCAGTTGAAATAACGAATTGAACTTAATAGAATAAAATGGAACATAGTATAAGCATATGAAAACATGCTCAACCTCATTAGTCATGAGGGAAATGCAAATTAAAAAAACCACAATGAAATACCACTTGAACCTCATTAAGAAAAGTAAAATAAAAAAAAAAAGACAGGCCATAATAAGTGCTAACAAGGATGTGGAGAAATCCAGAACTTTCATGCATGCTGGTGGGAATTGCAAAACGGTGCAGCCCCTTTGGAAAACTGTGTGGTCACAGGCAGTCCCTCAAAACGTTAAATATAGAGAATATAGGTTGGTCCGAGTGCAGCACTGTTTACAACTAATTGATCACAACCAGTTACAGATTCCTTTGTTCCTTTTCTTTCTCTGTTCCCACTGCTCCACTTGACCAGCCTTTAAAAAAAAAAAAAAAGAGTGAGAGAGAGAAAAATAAAGAATACAGAGGTACTACAGGACCCACCAGTTTCACTTCTAGGTACATCCCAAAGAATTGAAAACATATATCCACACAAAGACCTGCATAAGAATATTCACAGCAGCAATATTCCTAGAAGCCAAGAGGTGGGAACAAGGCAAATATCCATCAACTGATGAATGAATAAATAAAACGTGGAATATATACCCTAATATTATTCAGCCATAAAAAGGAATGAAATTTTGATACATGCTACAACATGGATGGAATTGAAAATGCTATCTGAAGTGAAAGAAGCCAGTCACGAAAGACCACATATGGTATGAGTCCACTCACATGCAATGTTCATAATAGGCAAATCTATATATAGAGAGAGTAGGCTGGTGGTTTCCAAGGGCTGGGGTGAAGGTGGAATTATGAGTAACTGCCAATGGGGAACAAGGTTTCTTTTTGGGGTGAAGAAAATGTTCTGGAATTTGATAGGGGTGATGGTCACACAATGATGTACTAAACCTACTGAATTATACACTTTATTTATTTATTTATTTTTGAGACAGAGTCTCACTTTGTTGCCCAGGCTAGAGTGAGTGCCGTGGCGTCAGCTTAGCTCACAGCAACCTCAAACTCCTGGGCTCAAGCGATCCTCCTGCCTCAGCCTCCCGAGTAGCTGGGACTACAGGCATGCACCACCATGCCCGGCTAATTTTTTCTATATATATATATATTAGTTGGCCAATTAATTTCTTTCTATTTTTTTTTCCAGTTTCTAAATTTTTTTTTTTGGCATATTATGGGAGTACAGATTTTAAGGTTTCAATAAATGCCCATTTCCCCCCTCCCCCCACAAGTCTGAGTCTCCACCATGACCAGCTCCCAGATGGTGCACATCTCACTCATTATATATGTATATACCCGCCCCCCTCCCCCCTGCCTAATACCCTATTACTGCAGTACCTATGTGACCACTTAGGTGCTGTTCAGTTAATACCAATTTGCTGGTGAGTATATGTGGTGGTTGTTTTTCCATTCTTGGGAAACTTCACTTAACAGTATGGGTTCCAGCTCTAACCAGGAAAATATAAGATGTGCTATGTCACCATTGTTTCTTAGAGCTGAATAGTACTCCATGGTATACATATACCACATTTTATTAATCCATTCTTGGATTGATGGGCACTTGGGCTGTTTCCACAGCCTTGCAATTATGAATTGTGCTGCTATAAACATTCCAGTGCAGGTGTCTTTTTTGTAGAGTGTCATTAGATCTTTTGGGTAGATGCCCAGCAATGGGATTGCTGGATCAAATGGTAGATTCACTTGGATCGCTTTAAGGTATCTCCATATTGCTTTCCATAGAGGTTCAACTAATTTGCAGTCCCAGCAGCAGTGTAGGAATATAGAATTTTTTAATTTCCATCTTGATTTCTTCATTTATGAAGTAATCATTTAGTAGGAGGTTGTTTAATTTCCACGTTTTTGTGTAGAAATGTGAGTTTCTGTTAGGGTTGATTTCTACTTTTATTCCACTGTGATCTGAGAAGGTACATGGTATGATTTCTATTTTTTTAAATTTCTTGAGATTTACTTTGTGTCCTAGGATATGGTCAATCTTAGAGAATGACCTGTGAGCTGATGAGAAGAACGTATATTCAGTGGATTTGGGGTAGAATGACCTGTAGATGTCAGTCAGACCCAGTTGTTCCAAGGTTTTGTTTAAGTCCATTATTTCTTTATTAATTTTCTGTTTGGAGGATCTGTCTTGTGCCGTCAGTGGGGTGTTGAAATCTCCGGTGATTATGGAGTTGCTATTAATCCATTTGTTTAGATCCAGTAAGGTTTGCTTTATGAAACTGGGTGCACCTAAGTTGGGTGCATATATATTTAAAATTGTTATCTCTTCTTGTTGAACCATGCCCTTCACCATTATATAATGACCCTCTTTGTCTTTCACTACTTTTGTTGGTTTAAAAACTAAATTGTCTGAAATTAGAACTGCCACGCCAGCCTTCTTTTGGCTTCCACTTGCCTAGAATACTGATCTCTACCCTTTTACTTTTAGTCTATATGCATCCTTGCAGGTTAGATGTGTTTCCTGAAGACAGCATATACTTGGCCTGTATTTTCTTATCCATTCAGCCAGCCTATGTCTCTTGAGTGGAGACTTTAAGCCATTCACATTTATTGAGAGAACTGATAGGTAAGGTAGATTACTGTTCATTCTGTTGGGTTAGATGTTGTTGCTTTGATTTCTCTCTTGAGCCATTGTATTATCTGGCCTTTAATCTTTGGGTTTTGGTTGTTTTTATATTCGTGAGTTTTTATTATGGTGTTCCGTGCGTAACACTGTTTTGAGTACTTCTTGTAGGGCTGGTCTTGTCTTGGTGAATTCTCTGAGACTTTGCTTGTCTGAGAATGTCTTTATTTCTCCTTCATATATGAAGCTTAGTTTTGCAGGGAATAAGATTCTAGGGTGGGCATTGTTTTGTTTCAGAAGAGTGAGAATGGGGCCCCAGTCTCTCCTTGCTTGTAAAGTCTCATTAGAGAAGTCTGGTGTTATTCAAATTGGCTTTCCCTTGTATGTCACTTGCTTCTTTCGTCTTACAGCTCTTAGAAGGGCCTCTTTAGTTGATATTTTGGTCAGTCTGATGACTGCATGTCGTGACGTCTTCCTGTTTGCATTGAATCTCCCAGGGGTCCTCTGAGCTTCTTGAACTTGTATATCGAGATTTTGAGCAAGGTCTGGGAAATTTTCCTCTATTATATTTTCAAATAGCTTGTCCAACCCTTGGGTGTTGTCCTCTTCCCCTTCTGGTAATTCTATGACCCTAACATTAAGTTTCTTCACATAATCCCACATCTCTTGTAGGCTTTGCTCTTTTCTCATGTTTCTCTGCTCTATCTCTGTGATGGTTTTATTTAGTTGGAGGGTGTTATCTTCAATCTCTGAGATTCTTTCTTCTGTTTGATCTACCCTGTTCTTGAGACTTTCCACTGTATTTTGTAGTTCCCTGAATTGATTCTTCGTTTCCAGGAGTTCAGTTAAACTTTTCTTCATTGTGTCTATTTCTTTAGTGAACTTTTGTTCTAGGTCCTGGAGGCTTTTTGTGGTTTCTTTGTGTTGGTTATCGAGTTGTTGTTGCAGCTCGGTGAGTGTTCTTATGATCCACATACGAAATTCCTCTTCTGTCATTTTGGTTGCCTGATTTGGGTTGGTGTCCGTTTCTAGGGGGCTGGTGCTCCTCTTTGGGGGTGTGTTTTCCATTTGGTTCTTCATATTTCCTGAGTTCTTTTGCTGATTTCTTCCCATGTCGATCAGTTGTTGTTTCTTTCCTTTAGGTTTTTGTTTGGGTATTCACACGCCTTGTTTAGTTTCTGAGCCGTTAGGTGGTGTCTGTGGGTGAGATTCGACCACTCCCTGTATAATGAGTCAGTGGGTGCCGTGAAAAGACTGTGCAGGATGCCGTCCCTGTCGGTAGGTGGTGCTTGCTTGGAGGAACAGGCTACACTGTTGTTTTTGTGTCCTGTTATCAGCTCTTGTTCTGGGTGGAGCTGGGTTGGGTAAGCCTGCCCTCAGGCGCCACCAATGCCATTAGCAGGGGTCAAAGTTCTGTTCTATGCTTCCAGGAAAAGCTGTCAGGGCGGGGCTGGAATGGCCAGAAAGTCTGCTTGTGGGGGTGGGGCTGTCTGAGACCCGCAGTCTGGAGCAGGCCTCGCTTCTTTCCACCCTCCCCAACTCCGCAGCTACTCCTGGGCCTCTGCCAGCAGGCCAGACCACACATCACCAGGCCTCCCCGGATTGTGATGCTGGCGGGGAGGTTCCCTGCGCAGAAACGCTGCCTGGGCTGGGCGCACAGCCTCCCTTTGGTGGGAGGGTTGCCCTCTAGGACGCTGATCTGCCCCTGGAGGCACACACACCTCAGCAGGCTGTTCACAAATATCCCTTCTGTGCCCCGGGCAATGCTAGCCCTTGGTGCAGGGGATCTGGTCTGCAGGTCTGACCTCTGGGTCCCAGAGTTCAAACTGTATCCCCATCAGGGAGAGGAGTTCTGGTCCCAATTCACCCACAGGGAGCCCAAGCTGTGTCTGTGTCTCTCAGCCTCTGAGTCGGCACCGTTCTCCTGGGAACACTGTGCCAGGAGCACCTGGGAGGGCTGGCAGGTAGGGAGCTCACAGTCTGAGTTCCCCTGAGTCAGCTGTAGGGTCCCAAAAGGGAAGGTCCCATTCCCTGGAGGTGCCTCCGGCTGGTGGCTGTATTGTCTCTCTGGGCAGCCTCGGGTAGGGTCGGCGGAGGGGAGAAGGGGGCAATATGGTGCCTGCTCGGGTCTGTGCACAGGGAGGTGCCCCGAGGGAGTTGGGAGCCTGGTGCCGTGTCCGCTACAGGCTCACCGCTAGCTGGCGGCGGCCGTCTCTGGGCTGGTGTCCTCAGGTCTCTCCACCCGCTGGGGAGCCCACCAGCAGTCCCAAATGCAGGGGAGGGGAAAGGTGATTTATCCACCTACCCTTCCCGCTGGTCTCTGGGCTTCTCCGGCGGTCTCAGCTTCCAGTTCTCCTCCGCAGCCTCCGCCCGTGGAGTCTGCCGGGGTCTCAGGTACCCCTCCTTCCGGCCCTCGTCTGCTGTATGCTCGCCTTCTTGCTTCTTTTTTCTAATTTCTGCTAGAATCTGTCTTTTCTGCAGAGACACTCTTTCTGGCGGTGTTTCTCGTCCGCCATCTTGATCCTCCTCTCTTTCTACTCTTTTAGTAGAGACGGCATCTTGCTCTTGCTCAGGCCGGTTTCGAACTCCTGACCTTGAGCGATCCTCCCACCTTGGCCTCCCAGAGTGCTAGGATTACAGGCGTGAGCCACTGCGCCTGGCCTGAACTTCGGGCTTGAGGTCAGGATAAGTGCGGTGTCTGGGATTGAAACTAATAAATACCAACAGAATGTTGGGAGGCCGAGGCGGGCGGTTTGCTCGAGGTCAGGAGTTCGAAACCAGCCTGAGCAAGAGTGAGACCCCGTCTCTACTATAAATAGGAAGAAATGAATCGGCCAACTAATATATATATAGAAAAAATTAGCCTGGCATGGTGGCGAATGCCTGTAGTCCCAGCTACTCGGGAGGCTGAGGCAGCAGGATTGCTTGAGCCCAGGAGTTTGAGGTTGCTGTGAGCTAGGCTGACGCCACGGCACTCACTCTAGCCTAGGCAACAAAGTGAGACTATGTCTCAAAAGAAAAATAAAACAAAAATAAAAATAAATTGGAAAAAAAACAACAATAGAATGTGAGGAGAGCTGAGTAGCTTACACCCACGTGTGTGGGAGGAAACTCTGGACACCCCCAAATCCGGCAGAGGTGACCCCAAAGGCCCCTCACCCACCCATCGTGCTGTGATCTGGTATCTGAGGCGATGCCGCGTGGGCTGTAACGAGGAGAGGAGCCAGGGGGACAAGGATGGGGAGACAAGGATGGGGGCAAGGCATTTACCCCACACCAGCCAGACAAGAGGGGCTCGGGTTCAGGCGGCCTGGTGCTGGCCCTTCGGACAGAAACAGGAACAGAAAGAGTGAACAGTAGTCAAAGGGTGAATGAATGAATGACCCAAAGGACCCATGTCACACACAGGCTACGTGAGAGCAGCGTGGCTGGTTTATTCCCCCGGGCACGGGTGGGCTGAGTCCGAAAAGAGAGTTAGCACAGAAGGGGGTGTAGTGAGGGTCTTTATAAACGGGGACAGCTGACCCTTCCCACCTGCCCTGTTCAGTTCTTTGTTTCTGGGCCAGTCTGGCAGGTGAAGAATTGCTTCCTGCTACATGCGGCACAGGACGGTGGGCAGAGCAGCTGTTTGTAGTAAATTCTTCTTCAAACAACCAACCCCTATGACCCGTTTGCTATAGTCGCATCCATCCTTCTGCTGTGGCGCCGTCCTTATCACCCTTATCACGAGAGCTGGGAAGGGAGAGCCTTGGTCCATCAGGGAGGGAAGGGGAAGGGATGCGGGCTGCAGCTGTCTGCCAGACCTGCCAAGTCGAGGACTCCCCAGACTCCTGCGGCTGTTGTTTTACAAGCCTGCATTTTGCACTAACCACATATTGTCCCATGCCCATGTTTCCTGCTCCCGCCTGCAATAAACCTAACAAGTAGCCCCGTGGCTTCCTTGTGTAGAAGGGCTAGAGTCAAGTCATTTCAAGCAGCTCAGGATCCTCATGAGGAAATGCAAGGAGAGGTCTGGGCCCAGGTGGCTCCGCAGATGTCAGCAGCCTGACCTTCTAGGCCTTTCTTCTTGGTTTCATCTTTCACGTGACTCAGTTTCTCTCTGTTTATGGAGGGGGAAAAAGCCAAACTCTGAAATAATTCAAAGAGGTTTATTCTGAGCCAAATGGGAGTAACCGCTGGCCCAGGGATCCACAAATCTGAGAAGCCTTGAGTAAGTGGTCCCAAGGCAGTTGGGTTACAGTTTGGTTTTATACATTTCAGGGAGACAGTAATTGCAGGTAAAATCACAAGTCAATTCATGGAAGGTGTACATTGGTTTGGCCCCAAAAGGTGGGACATATCGAAGACGGGGGCTTATAGGTGGGTTCAGAGATTTTGATTTCCAATTGGTTAAAGAAATAAAGCTTTATTTAAAGAGTTAGAGTCAGTAGGAAGGAATGCTTGAGTTAAGTTATATAAACAGGTCTGCTAGTCAGAGAGCAAGCCACAGCACAAAGTGACCTGTTGAGCAAATTGATGGCCTGCAGGCATGACGTAACCTTTGGCTTGCATGGCCTTAGGTCCAGTCTGTAATTAGTCCAAACTAATAGAAGGGGCATAGGTATACTCAAGGATTTTTAGATTAGTGGAAAGGAATGCTAAGATGGTTATGACAGGACCCTCAGGAAAATTTGGAACAAAGAATGGCAGAGTTCAATTCCTCAGTTTCGCGTTATCTTCGGGCCAATGTACAACCTTCATGTATTGTATCTAAAGAAGAAATTTCTTCCTTGTGTTGGTATCAGGTCAAGTACGTGTTTCTTAAATAGTTCCATTTCTTTCTTTTTTTTTTTTTTTTTTGAGACAGAGTCTGGCTTTGTTGCCCAGGCTAGAGTGAGTGCCATGGCATCAGCCTCGCTCACAGCAACCTCAAACTCCTGGGCTCAAGCAATCCTCCTGCCTCAGCCTCCCGAGTAGCTGGGACTACAGGCATGCGCCACCATGCCCGGCTAATTTTTTCTATATATATTAGTTGGCCAATTAATTTTTCTATTTATAGTAGAGACGGGGTCTCGCTCTTGCTCAGGTTGGTTTCGAACTCCTGAACTCAAACGATCCGCCCGGCTCGGCCTCCCAGAGAGCTAGGATTACAGGCGTGAGCCACCGCGCCCGGCCCCATTTATTTCTTAGAATTAGGTAGACATTAGTATCCATGTTACTCATAGTTTTTTTTTTTTTTTTTTTTTGAGACAGGGTCTTACTCTGTTGCCAGGGCTAGAGTGCCGTGGCGTCAGCCTAGCTCACAGCAACCTCAAACTCCTGGGCTCAAGCGATCCTCCTTCCTCAGCCTCCCGAGTAGCTGAGACTAAAGACATGTGCCACCATGCCTGCCTGACTAATTTTTTCTATTTTTAGTGGGTTGGCTAATTTTTTTCTATTTTTAGTAGGGATGGGGTCTCGATCTTGCTCAGGCTGACTCATAGCTTTTTTTAGCTAGAAATTTTAGAGCTGAGTTTGTGACCCATTTTCTTAAGGGAATAAGACTTCCTGGTATACATTTTTGTATTAGCCAAATTCATAATTCCATTTTGTGTCCTGTCACTTTGTTTTTTTTAAGATAGGGTGTGGCTCTGTTGCCTTGCTTAGAGTGCAGTGGCACCATCATAGCTCACTGCAACCTCAAACGCCTGTGTGTTCTCTCCCTTTTATTGCTGAAACCACCTATACTAAAATAATGTAAAACCATAAGGTAAAAATAGCAATAAAAGTCTGATTTCTAGACAAGTATGGATATAGCCAGAAGTTAACCAGTTCCCTAACTTCCTTACTGCTGTAACTGCTCATTGCTCAATGGCACTATCCTCCCTGACAAGTGCAAGACTTGTGACTCCCCAACTGCTTCTATAGATACAGTTGCTATGGTAAAGCCTGAGACTGGTATTTGAGATATTTTCAGACCGTGCATTCAAGGGGACCCACTGACATCAACCGGACACATGGACAGGCGGTGGGAATGGACCCAACAAGCCTTGAGACCCCCCTGCCCAGGAAATGTCCCAACTGAGAAGATGATTTCTGCTTCCCACCCCTGAGTTCATCCCCAGCCCATCAGCAGACCCAATTCCCTAGCCCTTTGTTCACCAAACCACCTTTGAAAACCTTAGCCCCCAAATTCTCAGGGAGATGGAATTGAGAAATGACTCCCATCTCCTCGCCTGACACCTTGTGAAATAAAACTCTTTCTCCCTTTCTCCGCTGCAACACCTGCTGTCTCGGTGTATTGGCCCAGTTCACAGGGCAGAGGGCAAGGGACCTGGGTGGGCTGTAACAAAATCGGGGGCTCATCGAGAGTGCCCTTTTAGGTTCTTACCTGAGGTTTGGCTGCCTCTCACTGGCGGGGTGGACTTAAGTGTGTGCCTTTGAGGCCGAGTAGTCTTTTTTCAACCGTGGGGTCACCTCTGGCGCCATCTCTGTCAGTGGGACATTGTCAATTCATGTTGCTTAGAGACTTTGGCTTATGGCGGAGACGGTTTCTGGCACTGAAAAAGAGCCTCTGGTGAGTGCTCTGTGTGCGCCAGCACCCTGTCCCCTCCCGTCCTCCTGATTTGTTAGCCTCTCGTGGAGGCTTTGGGGCCCTTGGCAGGTCTTGGTGGTCTTTCCTTTTAAAGATCTTTTTGGTTAAAGAAATAAAGCTTTATTTAAAGAGTTAGAGTCAGTAGGAAGGAATGCTTGAGTTAAGTTATATAAGCAGGTCTGCTAATCAGAGAGCAAGCCACAGCACAAAGTGACCTGTTGAGCAAATTGATGGCCTGCAGGCATGACGTAACCTTTGCCTTGCATGGCCTTAGGTCCAGTCTGTAATTAGTCCAAACTAATAGAAGGGGCATAGGTATACTCAAGGATTTTTAGATTAGTGGAAAGGAATGAGGAAAGTCTTATCTTGGGGAGTCTTCTCCCATTCGGACAGAGAATGGGGAGCCTGCCTGGAAGAATACGCTTGAGAATTTCGGCTTGGAATTTTGTTTGTATTTTTGAGACAGAGTCTCACTTTGTTGCCCAGGCTAGAGTGAGTGCCATGGTGTCAGCCTAGCTCACAGCAACCTCAAACTCCTGGGCTCAAGCAATCCTCCTGCCTCAGCCTCCCGAGTAGCTGGGACTACAGGCATACGCCACCATGCCCAGCTAATTTTTGCTATGTATTTTTAGTTGGCCAATTAATTTCTTTCTATTTATAGTAGAGACGGGGTCTTGCTCTTGCTCAGGCTGGTTTCGAACTCCTGACCTTGAGCAGTCTTCCCGCCTCAGCCTCCCGGAGTGCCAGGATTACAGGCGTGAGCCACCACGTCTGGCTGGAACTTTCTTTTGGAAGCCTGTTTCAGTCCCATTGTTCATGTCTGCTCTGTCCTGTCTGCGTGTGCCTGAATCTGTTTGTGTGTGTGGGAATCACGTGCTTGACTGTGACCCCTTCTTGTGTCGTCGCGTCTCCCTTACATTTTATTCCCTAACACGTTTCCTGGAGGGTGAGGGGGCAGGGGCTCGCCACGGCCCATGGGATCCTCAGGAGACTTTTTCAGGCCTCCTCCCACTTGGCCCTATCAGAGTGGAGGGGAAGTGCTTGAAAAAATGGGCAGGTCCGTGGTTTTTGTTCACTGCCTTTAAAATTCTTCCCCCTTGGCAACAGAGAGCTGAACCACTTTTTGTTCCCCATCCCGGCAAAGCCCCTCCCTGGGTTCCTTTGATTTTTCTGTGAGAACTTCCAGACTATAGAGAAGCCACCAAATGCCCCCTCTGGCACTTAGGGCTTCTTGTCAGGGAGAGAGAATTAAATATTTGATTTGGGTCTGGTCTTGAGAGTGGGCATCCCTACAAATCACTGGAGACTCCCTGTCAGGGGCTGGGGACAAATTGTCACAGCCAGTTTGTCCCATGGGGAGCCAGGGACCTGCTGTAACAGGAGAGCCCACTGGACTGCCTGCTGGTGAATCAGAAATTTTTTGGATACCCCCGACTGACTCAGAAAAGTTTTCCTTCGTAATACAGCTTGGCCACAATGCTCATTGGGGTTGGGAAAACAGTGGCCAGTAAATGGGTCCCTTAACTATAATACAATTCTGCAGCTAGATTTACTTGGTAAATGAGAAGAAAAATGGCATGAGATCCTCTATGTGCAGTGTTTTCTGCTGCGTTGGCAACATAAACCAATGCAAAAGAGAGGTAAGGTTATGATCCAAAAGGCTGGTGGTGAGACAAAGCCTGTGTTGCCTGAATTCCAAGAAAAGGACGATGACATTCTGATGGCCTGGTTCAACAAGCGCCAGCTCTCTCTCCTCTTCCTTATGGAGGGGCTGAAGCTGAGCCCCCAGCCCCTAAACCAGGGTCCCACCCCCCTCCACAGGGCCAGGGGCTGAGGACAAAAGGAATGATCTCCCACACCCAACAGAGAAATCAATTTGGTCAGGTGCCACTGTAGCTCCAGGAGGGGAATTTCCTCTTCAGCAGAGGCCTATGGGGCATCCATGCTGCCACAGGTCAGCCCATGGGACTTATCTGGGTCCACTCCCTGTTCTCCACCTCTGATTTATGTAATTGGAAAAACAACAGGCCTACGTAGTGTAACAACCCGAGAATAACAGAAAGCTTGCTGTCCTCAATATTTGCAACCCACAACCCTACTTGGGCAGATGTTCAGAATCTGCTTAATACTTTACCGACCTCACGGGACCAGGGCATGGTTCTGGATAAGGCCAGACCCACAACTCCGCGACAGCTGCGGGGCTCCTTAGGCAGGGCTGGATTCTGCTGTAGGGGGACTCCTAACTTCGGGTGTATGGCTAAGCCCCTATCTGACGCCTTAAAGAGAGGAGATAAGGAACCCTTAGAATGGACTGTGGACTGTCAAAAGGCCTTTTTTTAAATAGCAAGGAAAAGCTATTCACTGTTCCACCATTGGGCTCCCAGATATAAGAAAACCTTTTAATCTTTTTGTGCATGAGAGATAAGGAGTAAAGTAAGTCCGGGATTATTAACTCAGGACCTGGGAAATATTAAGAGACCTATTGCTTATTTTTCAAAATAATTGGACATTGTTACAAAGAGATGACCTTCTTGTCTTTGGGCTGTTGCAAACACCTGTGACCTGCTTCAGGAAGCAGAAAAGTTTACCATAGGCCAGTCCACCCCTGTGCACACCCCCTGCAGCGTGGGCCTCTGGTGGCTGGAACAAAAAGCAGGATATTGGCTCCCCTCTGGGAGGCTTGGCAGATACCAGGCTGTCTTTCTAGACAATGCAAATGTAACGCTGACAACAGTCTCTACTTCAAATCCTGCCACCCTGACTCCCTCAAATGCCACCTGAACCTGTGCGTGACTGTTCACAAATAATCGAACAAGTTTATTCTATCCTACCGGATCTGACAGAAGTACTGTAAAAGGGGTAGTCACCCGTCCTCCCACGGATACGGAAGTGTAAAGTGAGAATGGGGAATATGTACCGGGTGGAATGGCCTGGAAAAAAAAAAAACAAAAAACTCAGATAAAAGGTTTTCTGTCTCTTTAAAACTGCCCCCACTCTTTTTGGGAA
The DNA here is from genome assembly GCF_040939455.1 of Microcebus murinus. Taxonomy (NCBI): domain Eukaryota; kingdom Metazoa; phylum Chordata; class Mammalia; order Primates; family Cheirogaleidae; genus Microcebus; species Microcebus murinus. The sequence continues at coordinate 95,966,967 of NC_134109.1, forward strand.
CTGAGATCTGCCTCCCTGCCTCAAGTGGGCAAAAGTCAAACTTTTTCTTCAGCAGTGATGAGATGATTAGATCATTAACTGTAGTTAAAGGACAATAGCCTAGAACTAACCCCCCCCACACACACACACTTTAAAAGCTCTGCATTTCTGCTTAGGTACAGGAATTTGGATTTCGAAACTATGGTCTACCATTTCCCTCCTTTGCCAGCAAAGTAATAAATTTCTCTTTCCTTCTCTCTCCTCAACCACTTGTCCTTGTCCTTCTGCTGTGGCCTCGTGGACAAGTGCCCGTCTTTCCATAACGATACCCCTAGAAAGCCCAGACTTAGAGACGTTTCCTGACAGAAGCAGTTTATGGATCTGGGACAAAGGAGAGCTGGTGCACGGAGGTGACTCATGGCAAACACTGGAGGCTGAAGTGCTTCCCCCTGGAGCCTCGGCAAGGGTGGCAGAACTGACAGCCCTTGTCGTGGCACTCCAGCTAGGTAAAGGAGCATGCGTGACCATTTACATGGATTCTGGGTGTGCTTTTTTTCTGTTGTTCATGCTCATGGGGCCATCTGGAGAGAAAAGGGACTCCTAACCTCTGGCAATAAAGAAATAAAACATGTTTAAAGAAATTCTAGCCCTGCTAGATGCCATTTCATTTCATTTATTTCTTTTTTCTTTCTTTTTCTTAAAAAAAAAGTCATTTGGCTAATTTCTTTATGTTTATAGTAGAGACAGGGTCTCGCTCTTGCTTAGGCTGGTCTTGAACTCCTGAGCTCGAGCAATCCTCCCGCCTCGGGCGCCCAGAATGCTAGGATAATAAGCGTGAGGCACTGCGCCCGGCCATGCTAGATGCCATTTTAGCCCCCAGGGAGGTAGCTATAGTACATGGCCTTGCACAGCAGCAGATGGAGCGTCTGGTGGCAAGGGGCAAACATCAAGGCAGGTCAGGCTGCAAAGGAAATGGCAAAGAAAAAGGTCCCCCAAACCCTACTGATGCCCTTGCTGCCTGAAATAGATCTAGACCCTGAAACTCCCATAGACTCAGAGGAAGACCTGAAAAGAACGCTAGGTTGGGGGTTTGACCCCAACCATGGGACTCAGGATGGGTGGATATACAAGAGATGAGAATAGTTCTGGTACCCAAATGTCTTATCAATGACACTGTTAAACATATTCATGACTCCACCCACTATGGTAGGGGTGCCACCTTACAATGGATACAAAAATGTACCATTGGTCCACATATTAAAAAAAGAAATTCAGAAAATTACAGAAAAATGTCTCCTCTGTGCTTAAAACACCCCGAAACTAGTCATCTGCCCCGCCCTGCACAGGGCATTCAGGCCAGGGGTGAAGGGCCAACAGAGAGGACTGGCAGATTGATTTCACTATGATGCCAAAGGTAGCAGGAAATTTCAAATGTCTACTTGTTTTTGTGGATACCTTCTTGGGCTGGGTCAAGGCCTTTCCCTGTTGGACAGAAAGAACTTCTGAAGCCATTGAGGCCTTTTTAAAAAAAAATTTTATTCTTCATTTTTCATTTACATTTGTTTCTCTCTTTTTTTTTCTTTCTTGAAAGCACTTGCATGTAATTGAGGCCTTAATAAAAGAAATTATTTCTCAGTTTGGAGTACTGGTTTCCATCCAGAGTGATGCTGCTGCTGATTTTCTGGCCCAGATCACACAGAACATTTCCCAAGCTCTCACTGTAACTTGGAATCTCCATACAACCTGGAGACCACAGTCCACTAGAAAAAACTGAAAAGGTGAACCTCACTATAAGGAAAACCTTATCTAACATCTGCCAAGAAACTAATGAGAGCTGAGATAAGGCACTGCCTGTTGCCCCACTTGCGGTAATAGTGGCCCCCTAGGAGCGGGCTCAAGTTGAGACCTCTCGAAATTCTATTCTATTCCTCAGGAATGAGGTGTCATCAAGTCCAGGGAGGACTGAAATCACCTATATTAAAATAATAGAAAGCCATAGGGAAAAATAGCAATAAAAGTCTGATTTCTAGACAAGTATAGATATAGCCAGAAGTTAACCAGCCATGGTTCCCTAACTTCCTTACTGCTGTAAGCTCACTGCTCAATGGCACTATCCTCCCTGACAGGTGCAAGACTTGTGACTTCCCCAACTGCTTCCATAGATACAGTTGCTATGGTAAAGCCTGAGACTGTTCTTTGAGATATTTTCAGATCGTGCATTCAAGGGGACCCACTGACCTCAACCGGACACATGGACAGGCATGGGAACGGATACGATAAGACTTGAGACCCCCCTGCCCAGGAAATGTCCCAGCTGAGAAGATGATTTCTGCTTCCCACCCCTGAGTTCATCCCCAGCCCATCAGCAGACCCAGTTCCCTAGCCCTTTGTTCACCAAACCACCTGTAAAAACCTTAGCCCCCAAATTCTCAGGGAGATGGAATTGAGGAATGACTCCCATCTCCTTGCCTGGTGCCCTGTGAAATAAAACTCTTTCTCTGCTGCAACACCTGCTGTCTTGGTGTATTGGCCCAGTTCACTGGGCAGAGGGCAAGGAACCTGGTTGGGCTGTAACATTCCTTTATCTTACCTTTCTTACTGGTAGTTTTTAAAATCTTAGTATATTTTATGTATATTTGAATTAAACCCTCCTTTTGAGATAAGCTTGGATGTAGTGAACAAACAAATCAAATGAATACTAACTTACTCAGATTCCAGGAACAGAAAACACACAGAAAATATAGACTAGTTTCCCTCCCTCCCTCCCTCCCTCCCTCCCTCCCTCCCTCCCTCCCTCCCTCCCTCCCTCCCTCCCTCCCTCCCTCCCTCCCTTCCTTCCTTCCTTCCTTCCTTCCTTCCTTCCTTCCTTCCTTCCTTCCTTCCTTCCTTCCTTCCTTCCTTCCTTCTTTCCTTTCCCTCTCTTTATTTCTTCTTTTTTTAAACCAACACCCTTCAACTGAAAGGTGTCACATCCTGTGATTGTTACTGGAAATTGAAGAGAAATAGAAGTGGGAGAAAAATACAATTGGGATCTGAGAGGCAGGAGGGGAGATGGAAGAGGCCAAAGAGGAAGGTGGAAATAGATGGTGAGAACGGGAGAGGGCATGGCACAGCCTGTACCCAAAGCAGAATGAAATATCTCTTCACCGAGAACTGGATTCCACCTCTCTTTAGAGAAGATCAGACTCCAAACACGGTGTGTTGAAGGAGGTGTAGCTTATCCTATTTGTTTGCTTGGAAGTGTCTAATGGTGCATTTTCTCAGCATGCACATGGATGGGCAGTTTCTGACTGACTACACCATGCCAGGGAGACAGTCACTCACTATGAGTCCCACAGGCCCTGGCAGACTCCCATCATTCTCGTTCCTTGCTCAGCAACTTCCTATTTGTGGTCAGGCAAAGTCAACTGTGTGCCCCGCCATGCATGCTGGGCAAATGCAGTTGTGAAACTCGCAGTGACCTTGACACCAGGGACAGAGAGCCCAGTGGAGTTATCAGAGGAGAGGTAATAATTGCTTCTAGTCTGGCTCCAACTCCATGACAAAATCCTTACTGTCTCCCCAACTCCATGTCCTGCTAATGCATTTATCGTGAGCACAGGGTAAATATTTAACCTTGCCTCTTTTATCCTCTTTGCTATCTGTATTTATTCTAATACCTATGTTGATTCTGGGTTCACTGGTTGCGAGAATGTTCCTCCATTTCCCTCCTGGTGGCTGTGCCCCTGGTCACTTCCTGACATCTGGAAGACCTTTATGACAATTAGAGCAACTGCATGACTCATGTCTGCCCATGAACTCTTCTCAGCTTAGGTGAATGATTCTATTACCTTTTCAGGTTGGTTCTTTTCCTGCTTTCGTTAAACACACGCGATGCGCGTGTGCACACACACCCATACACCCCTCTAATTTTAAAAATCATCCCCCAGATGGAGTTGGTCCATGGACCTACTCAAGCTTTTCTTATCTCTTCTTTCAGCACGTAGCTACGTAAACTAGTTCAACATGTTATTCCATCTCCCTGTGGCCAGAATTCAGTCCAAAAATATCAAGCACCTGCCATGTGCCACATACTGTTCTAGGTGCTGAGGCTACAGTGGTGAACAAAAGGGACCATCCCTGACCTCATGGAGCAAATTCCGCAGTGGGGGAAGACAGGCAATAAACAAAATAAATAAGCAAAGTACATGGTGACAAGCGCTATGGAGGTAAATGAACCAGGAAAGGGGATAGGGCATGCACGTATGTGGGGAGGGACGGGGCTTTAAAGTGAGTGATCAGGAAAGGTTCTACTGTGACGGTGACATTTGAGTAATGATGGGAAGGACTGGGACATGCAGGTAGCTGGGGAGGAGCATTTAGGTCAGGGAGCACACATGAGAGCAGAGCCCCAGAGGAAAGAGGTGTGTGCCAGGAATAGCCAGGAGACCCATGGCCGGAGCTGATGGAGAAGTTGTCCAAGAATCGGAAGAGGTGGAGCGACATTATATAGGGCCTTGCAAGGAATTTGGCTTTGGCTAAGACGGGAGCCATGAGAAGGTCGTGAGCAGAGGAGTGATGTGATCTGACTTACATTTTAGCTCATTCCCTGTAGCTGCCTTGTGCAGAACAGCCAGGGACAAAGCTGGAAGCAGGGAACCCAGTTAGATGGTGACACGGCCTCAGGGCGGTGAGGTTGGTTGTTGGTAGTAGGAACTTGAGTGTCGAGAGAAGAAACTTGAACTTGACTTGATCCCAAAAAATGAGAAGTCATAGAAGATGAGGGTGGGGTTGGAAATTTGTATAATCAGAAATGCCTGTTCTGTACCCTGTGGTATTAGGTGTATATGTTTGAGGATTTGCCTTGAGATAACATTTTAGAATATGATTGTCCAAAGAGCACACAGAACCCATCTAGGCTAATCCTTTCAGTTTGATAAGGCAACCTGGGCCCAGAGGGAGGAGACAGGCCTTTCTCGAGGTTACGCTATCATTATTATACACACGCTAGCACTCTGGTCCAGCCCACCTGGGGCCCAGGCCATGCCATGCCAGTGACTGAGTGATGTTCTAGCCTCACTGTCAACTTGCCAGTGGCCTGTAACATTGCAGCTTTGAAAAGCCCCTGTGTTCAGCACGGGGAGGCCAGAGTTCTAATTCCAATTCTGCCTCTGGCTGAGACTCCCAGACTGGCAGTTTCCATATAGAAAAATGAAAAAATGAAGACCTTGGATTACAGCCTATGGGCTCCCCCTGCACCTTGATCATCTGAATGATATTTTTGTATATTTTTGAAAAGCCCCTTTCTACATATTATTATTTTTTTTTTTGAGACATAGTCTCACTTCGTTGCCCACACTAGAGTGAGTGCCGTGGCATCAGCCTAGCTCACAGCAACCTCAAACTCCTGGGCTCAAGCAATCCTCCTGCCTCAGCCTCCTGAGTAGCTGGGACTACAGGCATGCACCACCATGCCCGGCTGATTTTTTCTATATATATTAGTTGGCCAATTAATTCTTTCTATTTATAGTAGAGACGGGGTCTTGCTCTTGCTCAGGCTGGTTTCGAACTCCTGACCTTGAGCAATCCACCCGCCTCGGCCTCCCAGAGTGCTAGGATTACAGGTGTGAGTCACCTCGCCCGGCCCCCTTTTTATATATTAACTCACTTAGTCCTTAACCCTACTGAGTGTAGATGGAAGAGATGTAACTTGATGTTACAGATGAGAGTTTGGGGAACAATTAAGTAACTTATCCTGGGTTAGTCGATAAACAAAATGTAGAACCCTAGATGGGTGGATGCAATGGCTCACGCCTGTAATGCTAACACTTTGGGAGGCTGAGGCAGGAGAATTGCTTGAGGCCAGGAGTTCAAGACTAGGCTGAGCAATATAGTGAGACCCTGTCTCTACAAAAAAGCTTAAAAAATTTTAGCTGGGCATAGTGGCATGCACCTCTATTTCCAGCTATTCAATTAAGAGGCTGAAGCAGGAGGATCACTTGAGCTCAGGAGTTCGAGGAGGCTGCAGTGAGCTATGATGATGCTACCGTACTCCAGCCTGGGCAACAGAGCAAGACCTGTCTCAAAACAAAAACAAAAACAAAACAAAACAAAAAACAGTTCCTCATATGTATGTGGGTTTATTTCCAGACTCTATTCTGCTCTAACGATCTATTTGTCTTTCTATATTTATGCTTATACTATGCTGTTTGGATTACTATCGCTTCATAATAAATCTTGAAATCAGATACTACTGGCCCTTCCATTTTGTTCTTTGGCAAAGTTGTTCTGGCTAATTAGGTCCTTTGCATGAATGTTATGAATTTTAGAGTAAATGTTAGAATCAGCTTGATAATTTCTACAAAAAAGAGAGCTGAGCTTTGGATTGAGATCAATTGCTTTGAATCTATACATCAATTTGGAAAGCTGAAGTTAATTGTTGCTTTTATCCTTTTGCTGATAATCTTAGGACCTTAAGACACTTTGAGCCCATTTACATCCCACCAGACTTACATGCTCTTCTTGTTAAATATTTTAGTTCTATGTGCATTGTAAATCCCACAAGACATGGCTATTCTTGTTTACTATGCATTTAGATTTACTGTTTTTGTTCCTTCCTTTTATTTCTGTGCTTCCACCTGGTGTTAACTTTTGTGACCTGAAGATTACTCTTTAGTAATTTCCTTTAATACAGTTTGCCAGTAGCAACTGTTTAATTTTTGCCTAAAAATTACCTTACTTTCATTCTTGAAAGATAATTTCACTAGTTATAGAATTTTAGGTTGGCAGTTCCTTTTAGAAGTTTGGTGATATCTTTCCATTATCTTCTAGTTTCTATGGTTTAATTTGAAATGTTACCTCTTCCTCTAATTGCTTTGAAAACAATAAGATTTTTTCCTTCTTTGGCTGCTTCTAGATTTCATAATTTTCTCCTCAACTTTGGTTTTCTTCAATTTTCCTATCATGGGTCTTGGTAGGTGTCTCTTTTTATTTATTCTGCTTGGGGCTTATAAGACTTCTCAAATCTATAGATTAAAAGCTATTATCAATTTTGGTTTCTAGGCACTATCTTTTTGAAGGTTGCTTCTATTCCATTCTCTCTTTCCTCTCCTTGTGGGACTACAATTAAATACAAGTAAAATCTTTTCACAGTTATCCTTTATTTCTCTTACCTCTCATCTGCATTTTTTATCCTTGACTTTCTGTGTCTCAGTGTAGATATTTTCCTCAGAACCAGAAGTATTCAATAGATTGCTTACAACAGTTTGTGAGAGCCTATTATTAAATTTTGTAGTATAAAGAAAATTTGTGGGCCGGGCGTGGTGGCTCATGCCTGTAATCCTAGCACTCTGGGAGGCAGAGATGGGAGGATTGCTCAAGGTCAGGGGTTCGAAACCAGCCTGAGCAAGAGTGAGACCCCATCTCTACTAAAAAATAGAAAGAAATTAATTGGGCCGGGCGCTGTGGCTCACGCCTGTAATCCTAGCTCTTGGGAGGCCGAGGCGGGCGGATTGCTCAAGGTCAGGATTTCAAAACCAGCCTGAGCAAGAGCGAGACCCCGTCTCTACTATAAATAGAAAGAAATTAATTGGCCAACTGATATATATATAAAAAATTAGCCGGGCATGGTGGCGCATGCCTGTAGTCCCAGCTACCCGGGAGGCTGAGGCAGGAGGATCACTCGAGCCCAGGAGTGTGAGGTTGCTGTGAGCTAGGCTGACGCCACGGCACTCACTCTAGCCTGGGCAACAAAGTGAGACTCTGTCTCAAAAAAAAAAAAAAAAAAAAAAAAAAAAAAAAAAGAAAGAAATTAATTGGCCAACTAAAAATATATATTAAAAAAAATAGCTGGGCATGGTGGCATATGCCTGTAGTCCCAGCTACTTGGGAGGCTGAGGCAGAAGGATTGCTTGAGCCCAGGAGTTTGAGGTTGCTGTGAGCTGGGCTGACGCCACGGCACTCTAGCCAGGGCAACAGAGAAGACTATGTCTCAAAAAAAAAGAAAAAGAAAATTTGTGAGCTGGTTGTTAAAACCATTGGTAACTTGGAATGTGGCATCATCATATGGCACTATTTACACCATGGAAATTGGCAAACAGTACAAATCAGGGTCCCCCCACTGGCTGCTTTACTAGTATACCATCACTTCAGACTAACTTCTGATTTGCACATTTTCACTTCAGCTGTGCCTGATCTGATGGTAAACCTATTTATTGAGGTCTTAATATTTTCTTTATTTTAGTCAATCAGACCTATGGCTCATTGAGTTCTTAATTTGAACTATTACAGTTTTCAGTCTCAGAATTTCTAATTCTAATTTTTCAAATAACTTAGGTTTTTTAAGTTTCCTGTTCTCTGCCAATATGTTTCATATTATCTTTGATCTCATTGGTCATGATAAGCAGAGAAATCTTAGAGTCAGTGTCTGATAGTTCCAATCACACCTGAGGCCTTTGTGGGTCTGGTTTTAATGATCTGTAGCTTCCGATAGCTTTTGTGTATTATGTGTTCTTGTCTCCTTATATGCCTGGTCATCTTTGATTGTGTTGCTGGGCTTCGTATTTAAAAATATGTTCGTGAAAATAATTGGAGTTTCGCTAAATATTACATTTTCCCACCAGAATTTTCATTTGCCTCAGTCCTCTGCCTGGGGGTTTGCCTTTGTCCAAGGTGTGATTGTTCTAGGTCACTCAGATGACTCAAAGGTAGCCTGCAGTGTGTTGACTCTTCAGATGCAGCTCTGAGGGGCCACGACCCAAATCATGCAAGGTATCTTAACCAGATTCTCTACTTTTGTCACATCCTGCCCCCCTGTTCCTAAAAGCTTATGTCCAGGGCCTCTTTCAGATTATGTAAATAACAAATGATAGGCTCACCTCACTGGATATTCATCCTTTCTTGAATAATGGCCCAGTAATTATTCACTATATCTTTAGCTCTTAGATGTTTTAAGCAGATTAAAAAAATTTTTTGTTCAGCTGCTTTAGTTGTTCTGAATGGGAGGGTTAGGCCAAATTGTCAAATTTGCCACTCCTGGAAATGGGAGTCTTTGCAGGCTTTTTATGTGATTAAAATTTTGTATTGTGTAAAATAATTTTAAAATAAAAACTTCTTTAAAAAAAGAGAACTAATTTTCTCAACTTACTCAGTCGTATTATTTTTTCTCTGAACAATGAGTCTTCAGCAAAAACTCTTGATTTCATTAAATAGTTCCAAGTTTAGAAATTCTAAAGGGAATTGCAGTCATATGTGGCTTAGCGATAGAGATATGTTCTGAGAAATGTGTCCTTTTGTGATTTCATTATTGTGCAAACATCACAGAGTGTACTTGCATAAACCTAGCCTACTACACACCTAGGCTATATGGTATAGCCTATTAGTTCCTGGGCCACAAAGCTGTACAGCATGCTATCGTACTGAATACTGTAGGCAATTGTAACACAATGGTAAGTTTTTGTGCATCTAAATATATCTTTTTATTTATTTATTTTTTTTTGAGACAGAGTCTCACTCTGTTGCCTGGGCTAGAGTGCCGTGGCATCAGCCTAGCTCACAGCAACCTCAAACTCCTGGGCTCAAGCAATCCTCCTGCCTCAGCCTCCCGAGTAGCTGAGACTACAGGCATGCGCCGCCATGTCGGCCAATTTTTTCTATATATTTTTAGTTGGCCAATTAAATTCTTTCTGTTTTTTAGTAGAGATGGGGTCTCATTCTTGCTCAGGCTGGTTTGGAACTCCCGACCTTGAGTGATCCCCCCCGCCCTCCGGCTTCTGCCTCCCAGAGTGCTAGAATTATAGGCATGAGCCACCATGCCCGGCCTACAGGTATGCTTTGATGTTACTAGTCAAAGAATATTAGACCATTTAAAATAAAATTCAACAAGGTAAAGAAGCTGGTATTATCTACTACAGCTTCATGAACCCTGGTCAATCTATTACAGCTGGTGTCTACTGCAACCAATTGCATGAAATAATGAGGATGCTTGCCATTAAGCGGCCAAGATTGGTCAATATAGACAGGCCAATCCTCTTGGAAGACAACATGTCACACCAACAGTGCTGCTCAAACTACAGAGACTGGACTTGGACACTCTCTGTCATCCACCATATTCACCAGACCTTGCACCAACCAACTACCACTTCTTCCAGGCTTTGGACCACTTCTTGCAAGAAAAATATTCAATTCTCAACAAGCTGCAGAACATGCCTTTTGCTATTTCATGGCCACTTGCTCTCCAGGCTTCTTTACTGCTGGCATGAACAAGCTACCGTTAAGATGGCAAAACTGTGTTGATAGTTTAGGGGCATACTTTGATTAATTGTACTGCTTCTTGATTGAGATGTAATAAACTAAACTTTTGATTTGAAATCAGATATTTCGTATTTAATGACTTAATAGGACACAAATACACACATCAGCCTAGGCCTATTCAGGGTCAGGATCATCAATATCACCATCTTCCACCTCCACATCTTGTCCCACTGGGAGGTCTTCAGGGGCAATAACAGGCATGGAGCTGCCATCTATGATAGCAATGCCTTCTTCTGGACTACCTCCTGTAGGACCTGCCTGAGGCTGTTTTATAGGTACTTTTTTTTTTTTTTACAAGTATACTCTAAAATAACAATAAAAAGTATACTTGATCTATAAACCAGTTTTAATCATTTCTTATCAAGTATTATATACTATACATAATTGTATGCGCTATCCTTTTTTTTTTTCAATTTTTTTTAGCCCCACAGATCATTAAGAAATGTGCTATACTTTTATATGGCTGGTAGTGCGGTAGGTTTGCTTAAACCAGTATCACCACAAACATGAGAGTAAGGCCTTGTGCTATGATGTGAGCATGGCTATGTCACTATGTGATAGTAGTCACTAGGTGATAGGAGTTTTTCAGCTCCATTATAATCTTATCGGGCTACGTCACATATGTGGTACCTTGTTGACCCAAATATTATGTGGCACATGACCATAGTTGGCTTTCTAGCATTGTTCTTTTTCTCTTTCTCCTACAGGTGACTTGGGTGATCTATTAATTTCTACTTGGTGCACAAACATTGTTAGCGTATTAGTCTGTTTATATACAAAAAGGGTAGAAAACCAGGTGTGGCCTAGTCTTCTGCAAATTCTATTTGATGGAAATTTCCTACGTTCACTAGACATCAGCAATTTTTATTTTTAAACAATGAACCTATAAATATTGAGTGACATTATGCTAAAATTAAACGGCACGTGATCTGTCTTTCTTTGAGATTGGTCATGCATTATAATCCTGATGATTAACGTCAACTGTCATTGTACAATCTGCAGCTGAAAAGGCTGTAGGAGATCAGGCTGAATGAGTTCTGACCCAGGGACATGCCTGTACTTTTTGCTTTCTTAATTTATAGGAAAGCCCCAATATTACCTTCTCATTTGTTGTTTCATTAACAACAACAACAAAAAAGAACATGGTTTGGCTGGGGGTGGGGAAAGAAAAATTACCTTTTATTTTACTCCAGGTAAATGAGAATATACCAATTTAAAAATAGGTATTGCTATTACTGTGAGCTGACAAGGAAACTCATGATAACAAAAATCCAGGCACTGCCACACTGGCCAATGTCAATGATGCTGAATTAGCTCCAGGTGTTGTGATAAACCTTGAACTCAGCAATTTCCTAAAGGTTGGAAAATAAACCACTTTTTTCTGATTTAGAAATATTTCAAATGAGTATCTTAGAGACGTTACTTTCCTGGGTTCAATGAAGACAAATGTGGGATTTATTTTTCCTATCATTTATTTCCTTTGTTGTCTAAGGACTCTGATAATTGTCTGAACTTAGGGAAAAGTGCCAAGTTTATCTAATATTCTTACTTTTTATTAATAAACTATAAGCCAATCACTCAAAGTTACATGCCATGCCATTGTATAGTTGTGAATTTTATTTCTATTTCATTTTTTTTTACTGAGTAGGTGCATGAATGTGCACCTTGAATATATCAATATCCTTGCATGGGTATCAATATCAATATCAATATCCTTGCATGGGTATAAGTGGTTGCACATTAAATGTACCAATTCTAAATTAATTGGCTGTAGCATACACTTATTCACATAATTATTACTATTTTCTTCCTTAAGTATGACAAAATTTGAGCCTAAGATTTTGAAACATTCAGAGTTGAAAGATACTTCTGAATCACTTTCAGCCACTCACGGATGCCAGTTGCACCAGCTGGTCACCTTTTTGCTCCATGACTGTGCTTGCAATCTTTAGCAACTTTATGAATTAAAAGTATAGTATCAGGGGAGAGTGAAAAGTATGGGGGATGTCATCTGCATTTTCTATTTGATTTAATTCGTAGGTCTGGTTTCTGTCCCTAATTGACTTACATAATACCAGAAATTAAATAGCTTCTCTTGAAAGTCCCCTGGATCCTTTAAACAGATGTTTCCCCTCAAATGAACTTCAAGACCCACAAGTAATCCCTCCAACTCCTTCAGTCTGAAAAGAACGGGCAATTTCTACCATTTACATTGCTTAGTAACCTTTGGTGAATTCAATATATTTTTGCTTTCAAACTATATTAATCACTAAGAAGGACACTACTTCTGTGTCATTCCCACCACAACTGCATAATATGAATCCAACAATGAGAAAATAAATGGCAGACAAATCCCAGGTGAGGGATGTTCTACAAAATAACTGGTCCATACTCTTCCAACATATGGATGCCATTAAATACAAAGACTGAGAAAATGTCTACCATGAAAGGAGGCAAAACAGCTCTAACAACTAAAACCAGTGCATAATCTGGGATTTTCGTTTGCTACGGACTTAATTCAGATAATTGGCCAAATGTGAATGAGGTCTGTAGATTAGCTAATAAAACTGTATCAGTGTCAATCTTCAGATTTTGGTAATTGTACTGTGGTAATTTAAGAGAATGGTCTCATATTTTAGGAAACACAAACTGAAATATTTAGGGTCAAGAGGCATCATGTCTGTAACCGGCTTTCATATGGTTCTGAAAGCAAATAAAATATTAAAATTTGGGGAATCTTGGTGAAGAGTATAAGGGAATTCTTTGTACTATTTTTGCAACTTTTCTGTAAGTCTGAGATTATGTCGGTTTAAAAAATGTTTAAAAACTGCATTATGATGTAATCCCTCTGAAGACATTTTAGAAAGGAATGAAGAATCCAAATCCCATTGTGAAGGGTCCTACAAATGTGGCCACAGATGCAGGGATGCTTGTGAAATGAGAGCAGTGACAGCCATCTGCCACTGCCACCCTTTGCCTAATGGCTACGTGACGGAGATTGCAAGAAGGTAACAACAGTAGTATTAATAGATTCTGAGCACCTACTTTGTGTTAAGCAATTTCTCTACATTATGTAACTTAATCCTAACAAAATACTATGCCTTTGGGACTAAGCATTATAGAATTGAGGGAATATGGTATTTACTGATAGGTAGAATTGAGAGCACCTGATGCTATACTGGAATCAGGACAAAGCTGGTGCCCAGCATGACTCTTGAGTTTCTAGTAAAAGCCATTGGTACCATTTACTGAAGGGAGACCCAACAGAGAAGTGGGTTTGGCTGGGAGAGGATCTGGTCAATGGAGCTGATATCTGTGGCCGGGCACGGTGGCTCACACCTGTAGTCCTAGTACTACTCCAGGAAGCCAACGCAGGACAATCACTTGAGCTCAGGGGTTTGAGACTAGCCTGAACAAGAGTGGGACCCTGTCTCTACTAAAAATAGAAAAGTTAGCCAGGTGTGGTGGTGCATGCCTGTAGTCCCAGCTACTCAGGAGGCTGAGGAAGGAGGATTGCTTGAGCCCAGGAATTGGAGGTTGCAGTGAGCTATGATGACACCACTGCACTCTGCCCAGGGTGACAGAATGAGAGTCTGTCTCAAAAAAAAAAAAAAAAAAAAAAAAAAAATGAAGGGGATGTCCAAAAATTTATTTTAGACATTTAAAATCTGAGTGCTGGCCGGGCGCGGTGGCTCACGCCTGTCGTCCTAGCTTTCTGGGAGGCCGAGACGGGTGGATAGCTGCTGCTTCAGGGGTTCGACACCAGCCTGAACACTGCCTGGGCACAGTCAGACCCCGTCTCTAAAAAAAAAATAAATAAATAAATAAAATAAAATCTGAGTGCTGGGGGTGGGGGTGGGGCCAGGGCAATATACACAACCTTAACATTTGTACCCCCATAATATGCTGGAAAAAAAAATAATAGCCATTCTGATTGATGAAAAAATAAATAAATAAAAACATAAAATCTGAGTGCCTATGAGATGTCTGAGTAGAGACGGATATACAGATCTGAAGTCCAGGGGAGAGGGGTTGAGAGTTGAAGGGATTTTTCCCTCACCTAGTCAGGGAGCATTTGGAATGGGGGGGGGCACCTGTCATGGCACAAGGAATAACGGGAACCCCTGGTACCTGTTAATGTCCCCAGCGGATGGGTTCTCCGGGATCGAGGGCTAGCGCGGAGGTTCTGTGGGGCAGCCTTGTGTCCTCACCTGCAGCTGTCAGCTTTTCACTGAGTTCTAGGGCGCCCTTTGAGAGGGCTGAAGGGAGACACCCGTGGGCTTTTTGTGAAGCATTTCTCCCGACAACCTCGTAGTCCCGCGTGCTGGTCTCAGGAACACGGCACTGTCACCGTGCTCTCCGTTTCTGCTTTCAGACAGTGATTTGGTCACCTCCTCTTAAGCCACGACGGTCCTGCTGTTTAGAGATTCTGCCACCGCCTCCAGATCTTGGCCCCTGGATCTCAGGCCTGCCCAGCGCTCAGGCCCTGGCAGCCACCTGGGCAGCCCCAGTGTCTGGATGAGTGACCAAGCCGGCATCTAGCCTCACTGTACCTTACCCCCATTGCCACTCTAGCAACCCTCTTACACGGGTCCCCTTGGAGAACCTGAAATTACTTTTTTTTTTTTTTTGAGACAGAGTCTCGCTTTGTTGCCCAGGCTAGAGTGAGTGCTGTGGTGTCATCCTAGCTCACAGCAACCTCAAACTCCTGGGCTCAAGTGATCCTCCTGCCTCAGCCTCCCGAGCAGCTGGGACTACAGGCATGCGCCACCATGCCCGGCTAATTTTTTCTATATATATATTAGTTGACCAATTAATTTCTTTCTGTTTATAGTAGAGACAGGGTCTCGCTCTTGCTCAGGTTGGTTTCGAACTCTAGAGCTCAAACGATCCTCCCGCCTCGGCCTCCCAGAGAGCTAGGATTACAGGCGTGAGCCACCGCGCCCGGCCAAGAGAACCTGAAATTACTAATACAAACCTTGAAGTTCCTTTCTCCAATGCTGACCTTTTAGCTTTTCTGCATCTTCCCTCCCGCTAAATCTGCTTTATCATAGTATCTCAACCTCTGCTCCCCTCCCTTCCTCCTTCACCTGGTGTTTCAGTCCCCTCTGGCTTTGTTTCCCTATCCGGCCTGGACCTTATGTTCACCCATCTTTCTGCTCTCAGGCCCTTCCTCCTTGCTTCTTGCCCTTGATTTTCTTTTTTAGGATCCTCGTCAATCTCCAGCCTCAGGTAAATCTAGCTGCACATTTCCTGTGCAGGTGCACCCAAGCTGTCTAATATAGTGCTGGCAAAACAAAAACCCAAAAAACAGAACCACATTACTGACTTCATTACGAAGTTATGTGATCAGCCTTTAGCTGGATCCTAAATGCTGCTTGATGATTCTTTTATTTATCCCTGATTATGCACCATCTTACTCTCCCCAGCTGTGTGAAATTATTTTAATGTGCATCCTCATGCTTCCTGTGCCATCACTCTTACTTCATGATCTGGTGTTCCACTTCTCCGAGAAGACTGTAGCACAAACTTTCCTGTTTCTCAATGAAATGTCACTACATCCTCATGCATTCTTTTCAGCCACCTCCATGTCTCAGGACGAAATAACTCTCCTCTTGCCCAAGCCTGTCCTGTCTACCCACGCACTTGCTATCATCCCTGTCACCAATAATCATCTCTTTCCTATTGTATCTTAAATCCCTCCCCATTCTTCTAAGTCTGCTATAATTTAACCCAAGCATCCTCATCCTTAAACAAAAACAAATAAAACCTCTCTCTCCTCCTCCCTTCCATTATTCTGGAAACATGACTTTTCCAGAGCACATTGCTTGGGCTTTTATTTAGCATATGTTTCATTCTGACTTTTATTATCATAAGCTGGTTTCAAGACCTGAATACTCTATAATATTAATTTCTCAAGTACAAGGATTTTATCAATTTTTTTGTATATATATATATATATTTTTTTTTTTTTTTTTTTTGAGACAGCGTCTTGCTCCGTTGCCCAGGCTAGAGTGCAGTGGTATCATCATGGCTCACAGCAACCTCAAACTCCTGGGCACAAGTGAGTCTCCTGCCTCAGCTTCCTGAGTAGCTGGGACTACAGGTGTGCACCACCATGTCTAGCTTATTTCTTCTTTTTTTGTAGAGATGGGATCTTGCTCTTGCTCAGGCTAGTCCTGAACTCTTGGCCTCAAGCAATCCTCCTGCCTCAGCCTCCCAGAGTGCTAGGATTACAGGTGTGAGCCACTGCACCTGGCAAATTTTGTATATTTTATTTCCACCCCCCCCCAGCCCCCGCGCCCTGCCCCACATACTTCAGCCTTTGTATTTCTCCGTGAGCACCGGTGCCTTGACCGTGGCCCTGATGTAAAACAATCAGAGGTCACCATGCCCTGCTGGAAGCGGCTGAGGTTTGTCTTGAGACCCACCCGTTGTGTGACCGTGGGTGGGCACAGGGAAAATGTCAGGACAGCTTCTTCCTTTGGTGGAAATTATTGCAGGAAACTGCAAGAAAGTGCCATTTCTAACCTGGGATCATCATGGAACAGGAATGCTAAAGACTGACTTGCTAAATTGTTCTCAAATTGCTAAAATTGCTAATGAGTTTCTATACTGGCTACTTTTTAATCAGCCAACCAGAGATAGGCAGAATGAGTCATATTGCAGTGGTATTTGTTGCAGGTGTTTGCTTCGTGAGGCCTTTTTTAGACAGAGGAGTTTCCGAAGTGAGAAAGTATGAGCGTGTAAATGCTTCAGGGAAGCAGTTGTGTTGAGCTGGAGGGACGTAAGAAAATACAGCAGGGTATGTATTGCGTGCAAACCTAGAAATGTAAATATCCTGGATAAACAGGTCTTTTATTGTGAAGATCAAAATTACACGAAATAATTGATTACTTAATTAATCCTCTGATTCAATAGATTTTTATTTGAGTTCCTATTATGGGCAGGGTCCTGCTTTAGGCACTGGGGCCACGAGCAGAAGCAAGAGTCCCTGGCCTTATGGCTGAGGCAGGAGGATGGCTTGAGCCCAGGAGTTTGAGGTTGCTGTGAGCTAGGCTGATGCCATGGCATTCTGGCCCAGGCAATAGAGTGAGACTCTGTCTCAAAAAAAAAAAAAAATTACCTCTACTTTTAAGCAATACAAATATTTTCCATCTTCTAATATTGTTATATTAAAACTGTAGTTTAATTGATTTGACATTTATATCATACATGGCAAGGGGTATGAATCTAAATTTATTTCTATAAGATGGACCATTATATCGGCGCTATTTATTAAATCTCTCTTGCTGAATATATATCAATATCCATTATTCAAAAGGGAAAACAAAAGGGAAAAATAACAAAGTTTGGGTTTTCTAAAGGTCAGGGTAGCCGCACACACTAATAAGTTAATCACTCCACAAACACTTCTGAGAGCTTTCTAGGTGTTAAGACTCTGTGAATGGCCAGGCACAGTGGCTCACGCCTGCAATCCTAGCACTCTGGGAGGCCAAGGCGGGGGGATTGCTCGAGGTCAGGAGTTCGAAACCAGCCTGAGCAAGAGCGAGACCCTGTCTCTACTATAAATAGAAAGAAATTAATTGGCCAACTAATATATGTAGAAAAAAAATTAGCCAGGCATGGTGGCGCATGCCTGTAGTCCCAGCTACTTGGGAGGGAGGCTGAGGCAGGAGGATCGCTTGAGCCCAGGAGTTTGAGGTTGCTGTGAGCTAGGCTGACGCCACGGCACTCACTCTAGCCTGGGCAACAAAGCGAGACTGTCTCAAAAAAAAAAAAAAAAAGACTCTGTGAATGATATAGTAGTCCCCCTCGTCTACTGGGAGATACTTTCCAAGATCCCTAGAGGATTCCTGAAACCATGGATAGTACCAAATTTTATATATACTATTTTTTTCCTATGCATACACACTTATGATAAAATTTAGTTTGCAGAGGCTAGAGGGCCACGCCCCCAACTGAGACTTTGTACCTTCTTGGAACCCTTTCCCGCCCCCCCCCTCGTCCCCCTCTCCCCCCATCACTACCGGTGAACTTAGTTGGCTTTGTCCCTCGGTGTCCGAACCCTGCAGCATCCCTTCGTCCTGGCCTCCATGGGTCCTCTGCCCACCTGCTGCAGTTTAAATTGTCGCCTGGGTGTGAGCCCAAGCTCCTCCTTGGGTTCAGAGCCGAATTTAGCATGGATATCTACTTTTTCACTTCCCGACCCGAAGTATCTATAGAAAAATACTTTCAAACAGGATCTTAGATCCTGTGGAATTTAACTGTTCATTTACCCATCCATCCATTCCTTCATTTAGGCATTCACGGAAGGACTTTTAATAAATGTCGGCAGGTATTTAAAACGCCAAGGTAGGCCGGGGGCAGTGGCTCGCATCTGTAATCCTGGCACTCTGGGAAGCCAAGGCGGGAGGATCACTCAAGGTCAGGAGGATCACTTGAGGTCAGGAGTTCGAAACCAGCCTGAGCAAGAGCGAGACCCCCGTCTCTACTACAAATAAAAAGAAATTAATTGGCCAACTAATATATATAGGAAAAATTAGCTGGGCATGGTGGCGCATGCCTGTAGTCCCAGGTACTTGGGAGGCTGAGGCAGCAGGATTGCTTGAGCCCAGGAGATTGAGGTTGCTGTGAGCTAGGCTGACACCACGGCACTCACTCTAGCCTGGGCAATGGAGTGAGACTTGCTCTCAAAAAAAAAAAAAAAAAATGCCAGGGTACTATGGAAGGTATTAAGGGTATACAGTGGCGATAAGACAAGCATGTTTTCATGGAGTTTACAGTCTAGGGGAAATTTTTAATCAAGTAAACAAGCATTTGTCATACAGTAGTCTGTGCTCTGATAGCCTGGGAGAGAGGTGCTTAACCCGGACTGACTTGGAAGACTACATTATCGTCTTTCCTCCTGGTCTTCACATTCCCATTTTGGATCTAGGAAATCTTTTAATCCTTCCTTTATGGAATCATCCCTACTTTCTCAGATAGTCCAAATCACCAAAAAAAAAAAAAAGAATTCGCAAATTAGGTACAGTAAGAGATTAACAACAATAACTAGTAATAAAACAGAGCAATCATAGCAATATACTGTAATAAAAGTTATGTGAACGTCATATCTCTTCCTCTCTCACACACACACGCACACACACACACACACACACACTATCTTATTGTTTTGTACTTCTCTATTTAGCTCTCTGGGCCTCTTTTTTTAAATTTTTAAATTTTTATATTTTCTTTCTTTTTTTAAAAATATTTTTAAGTTTTTCTTTTTTTTTTTTCTTTTCTTTCTTTTGAACACGGTGGCGGAGAATCTGGGCCTCTTTGATAAGGACACTAGCCCCAGATCATGAAGGTTCTACTCTCACGACCTAATCACCTTCCAAAAGCTTCACCTTCTAATACCATTCCCTTGATGTTGGGATTTCAACATATGAATGTTTCTGTTAGTCAAAGGGAATGTTTACTGAGTACCTACCCTGTCTCACACTTTGCAATATGCTTGTGTAGAGGTAAGATAGATAGTTTAACATTTATATAGTTATGTCTGACAGTTATACATGGCTTAGACATTTATTATATATATGTACACACACACACAGCTGTCCCTTGCCAACTGAGGGACAACTGAGTATTGATTCTGGGGCCTTCCACAGATAAACAAGATCCGCATACCTTCACTTTCTCAGAGTCTAAAAAAAAGAAAGAAGAAAAAAAAACAATTAAGAGTTAAAATTTTATTTTTTAAATATAAAAAGAGAGAAAAACATCCCCAGATACACAGGTCCTGCAGTCAGCCCTAAGATCAGTGGATATGAAAAGCCAGCCCTTTGGATCCTCGGGTTCTGCATCCTGAGAACGCTGTATTTTCATTGTGTGGTTGCTTGAATCTGCAAACATGGAACCTGTGGATATGTAGGGTCAACTGAATATGGTTTAACCATTTAGAGAGATATTTATGGCTTTAACCTTGCTCTCAGAGAATCCACAAACTTGTCCACCTTACCCAGAGTAGGGTCAGAGCTCAAGATTCCACACTCACTGCCAGGATGCCCTTGGCTGTGTCCACTGCCTTTGGCTAGGCTTCTGATCAGGGGACGCGTGATTTGGGGGGCCAGCTCCTTCCTTTAGAAAGGCTTTATTCTGTGGGGATGATTTATTGGCCGTCCCTGGACACAGCCGTTCTGCTTTCCCCACCCCAACTGTATCTTATTCCAACCCTGTTAAAGGGAAGCAGTTTCTTCAGCATTCAAAAATAGGGTGAGTGGGCAGGGCGCGGTGGCTCACGCCTGTAATCCTAGCCCTCTGGGAGGCCGAGGCGGGCGGATTGCTCAAGGTCAGGAGTTCAAAACCAGCCTGAGCAAGAGCGAGACCCCGTCTCTACTATAAATAGAAAGAAATTAATTGGACAACTAAAAATATATAGAAAAAATTAGCTGGGCACAGTGGCGCATGCCTGTATTCCCAGCTAATTGGGAGGCTGAGGCAGAAGGATTGCTTGAGCCCAGGAGTTTGAGGTTGCTGTGAACTATGCTGACGCCACGGCACTCACTCTAGCCTGGGCAACAAAGTGAGACTCTGTCTCAAAAAAAAAAAAAAAAAAAAAGAGGAAGTTGCTAAATTGTAAGTGCCAAAGTACGAAGTTGATAAAGATGGTCACTACTCTCAAGGAACGCACAGCCTTGTGTGGGAGAACTATTTGAAAATAGATTATTTTGTATGGAACCATTGTGTATGGAAATTGCCCGGGAAATTTCTTTGACACCCGTAAACCTTTGTTTTCTCATCTGTAAAATGGGAATAAGAATAGTAACAACTTGTTATGATTACTATGGAACTAGATGAGAAAATCATTTAGCAGCAATGTCAAGTCCATACTAAGCACTAAGTTTTAGGTAGCTAACGCAACAGATTTCATTTCTTAGCAGGATAGGAGCCCCCTCCATAGCCCCTCTGATTCTGAGAAAACTTAGCAATCAGTAATGAGCCGTTGAATGACCAACCAAAAGAATGGTGGCTTCTCTGGGATTGTGGCTTCCCCAGCAACAGAAATTTCTCCAGCAGGAAAGGAGAGGAGTTAAATCATCTAAAAACAGCACCTGATTAACACCATTAATAGAGCTCTGTCCAGATCATACTGTTCTAAAGGCTTTACATATATTTGTTTTTCATTATAGCTCTATGAGGTAGGAACTCATTCTTTTTTTTTTTGAGACAGAGTCTCGCTTTGTTGCCCAGGCTAGAGTGAGTGCCGTGGCGTCAGCCTAGCTCACAGCAACCTCAAACTCCTGGGCTCAAGCGATCCTGCTGCCTCAGCCTCCCAGGTAGCTGGGACTACAGGCAAGCACCACCATGCCCGGCTAATTTTTTCTATATATATTAGTCGGCCAATTAATTTCTTTCTTTCTTTTTTTTATTTATAGTAGAGATGAGGTCTTGCTCTTGCTCAGGCTGGTTTCGAACTCCTGACCTCGAGCAATCCGCCCGCCTCGGCCTCCCAGAGTGCTAGGATTACAGGCGTGAGCCACCTCGCCCGGCTGGAACTCATTCTTGATGAGGAAACAAAGGCACGGGGAAGTTAAATAGCTCATCTAATTAGGTCATACTGCTAATAAGTGGCAACGTGTGGATTTGAACCCAGGTCCCAGCACCTGTGCCTAAGACACCCACTTGTCCTGAGCAAGCAGGGTGTGTCCTACAGTGTCCCCACTGTGGCCAGGGCTCTGAACTCTCAAAGGTGCCATGTCAGGAATATTGACTCCTTTCTCCCTGGGCTCGGTCACTCCTAACACCAGCTCTCAGACCGTGAGGAATGGCTTCTTAGTGGTCCAATGGCTTTATCTCACCTTTGTAGGGCACTGTTTACTCACACTAAGGTATGACAAGAAACATCAATATCCTTCACCTGGAAGTCCAAAGGACAGTTCCCAGTGGAAACATTTGCTATTTTCCCATGATCTTTACTTCTGCTTTTGGCTAAAGTAAACATTATTTCAGAAATCCCTATAACCAAATAACTAAGTATTCTTCCCGCTTTATAGATTAAGAAGTTGCAGGTCAGATAAGTCGTTCCCTAGCAACTAATAATAATTAGATGTAGGCCGGGCGCGGTGGCTCACGCCTGTAATCCTAGCACTCTGGGAGGCCGAGGTGGGTGGATTGCTCAAGGTCAGGAGTTTGAGACCAGCCTGAGCAAGAGCGAGACCCAGTCTCTACTAAAAATAGAAAGAAATTGGCTGAACAACTAAAAAAAAAAAAAAAAAAATATATATATATATATATATATAAATTAGCCGGGCATGGTGGCGCATGCCTGTAGTCCCAGCTACTCAGGAGGCTGAGGCAGGAGGATCGCTTGAGCCCAGGAGTTTGAGGTTGCTGTGAGCTAGGCTGACGCCATGGCACTCTAGCCTGGGCAACAGAGTGAGACTGTCTGTCTCAAAAAGTAAGTAAGTAAGTAAATAAATAAATAAATAGATATCATTTTGGACTGGGGACATTCCATTGGAAGAGTTTAAACTGGACATGAAGGAAGGGTAGGATGTGGGGAGGCAGGGAGGAGAGAAGAAGCAGCCCACGTATCTGAGGCTTGGCACTGGGATCGCTAGCCTGAATGGTGTAAGATGGTATAGGCTGCTTTTTTTTTTTTTGGTAGGAATGAGGAAGAATTTCTGCAGCACTGTGGGACGTGTCATCTGGGTGAGTGTTTTTATGATTTATCATTTGACCATGAGATGCCCTATCTGGGAAACTCTTCTTGATCAACAGGAGAACATTAAACCTGTTAACATATTTGCTCAAGGCTGTTAAGTACAACACCTTAGTTTGTCCAAAACTGTCAGCCCAGCCCAGCCCAGCCCATGGTCTATAAGGGAATGTAGGCAAATAATTATTGCTCGAAAAGCCTAGAAATGCTGGGTGTCCCAAAAGTTGCATAGGAAAATGGGAAACTGTAGCTAAATGTACTAAAGCCTAGAAATGCTGGGTATCCCAAAAGTTGCCATACATAGGAAAATGGGAAACTGTAGCTAAATGTACTTTTGTTTAAAAAATATTCATTACAAAATCTTATAAAATTGTTTTCTTTGTATGGAGACTTTTGGGATGCCCTGTAGAGAAATTATAATCCTTGAGTGACCAGATTTCACTTTTTCTGCTCCAAAGTAGAAAAATTTAAGACCAACCAAAGAAATTATATTGTCTAGAAGACAAGGCTTCCACTCCTCTTAGCTCCAAACCCTAGTCCCTGCCTGAATACACAACAAGCAGGTGGTAAGGAAATACTGCCCAAGAGCGGGTCTATGGATGAGTCACATTGGCCACAGGGTGTCTTTGGGCTGGAATCCTCACGGTTCCATTTGAAGGATGCTTACGAAGAGCTACTCATGGCATGCGTCATTGCTGGGCATATAATACTATGCAAAAAGAACAGGCTATATAATTGTATACATAGAATGGCTTCTTATACCTTAAAGAGATTGGAAGTAGACCAACGTGATTTGGGGTTAGGAGAGAATGGGTAAAATTTTTCTACTCCTTTGTTCTTAATTGTACTTTCTGAGTTTGTTATAATAAGATCACCCATAAACCTTTCAAAGTTTTTCTTTTGTGACCTCCCAGGAGTATTCGCTACCATTGACCACCTTTCCTTGAAATGTCTTCTCTGGGCTTCTATGACATCACATTGTCTTGACTTTTTTATCTTTCCAGAAGCTTCTCCCTAGAGTTCTCTTTCTTTGCCATTCTTCAAATGTTGGTTTGTCTCGAGGTTATATCTACTTCCATTTTCTCTCACTCATATTCTCCCTGGGCATTTTCACTCAATGGCTCTTCTTTCTTTCTTTCTTTCTTTCTTTCTTTCTTTCTTTCTTTCTTTCTTTCTTTCTTTCTTTCTTTCTTTCTTTCTTTCTTTCTTTCTTTCTTTCTTTCTTTCTTTCTTTCTTTCCTTCCTTCCTTCCTTCCTTCCTTCCTTCCTTCCTTCCTTCCTTCCTTCCTTCCTTCCTTCCCTTCTTCCTTCCTTCCTTCCTTCCTTCCTTCCTTCCTTCCTTCCTTCCTTCCTTCCTTCCTTCCTTCCTTCCTTCCTTTCCTTCCTTCCTTTCTTCTTCTTCTTCTTTTTTTTTTTGACAGAGTCTCACTCTATTGCCCAAGCTAGAGTGTCATGGTGTCAGCCTAGCTCACAGCAACCTCAAACTCCTGGGCTCAAGCGATCCTTCTGCCTCAGCCTCTCAAGTAGCTGGGACTACAGGCATGTGCCACAATGCCTGGCTAATTTTTTTTCTATATATTTTTAGTTGTCCAATTAATTTCTTTCTATTTTTAGTAGAGACAGGCTCTTGCTCTTGCTCAGGCTGATCTCGAAGTCCTGACCTCAAGCAATCCTCCTGCCTTGGCTTCCCAGAGTGCTAGGATTACAGGCGTGAGCCACCACGCCCAGCCAATGGCTCCTATTTCTATAAGTCCTATCCAGGTCTGGCTCCTGAGCTCCAAAACTGTATGTTCGATGCCTTATGAACATCTCCACTAGCTGGTTTGGTGGTCACATTAAGGGCTGGAGCTCAGAAAGCCTGGGGATGTCTCTTCCTTCTGTCAGTTTCTTGAGTCTGAACTCAGCGAGGTGTAGGGGCTGGCCCACTCTAGCCCTTCCAAATACAGGAGACAGAGAGTTCTGAAGCCTGTATCATGTCTTCTGCTGTTACCTGCACTCAGCAGTTACAAAGCTTATAAAGGCCTGTTCACAAACTGGCCACCCATTCAAATTTTCAGCCTCATCCTTTGCTGTTGTCCCAACTTGAAATCTGCAGTCTCCTACAATCTGTGCTGCCTGAAACTCCCTTCTCTCCTTTCACTTTCGAAGCTTTCTACGTGCTGTCCCTTTATCTAGAAAATTCTTCCCCTTTGCTCCCTCACCTGGTGAATGCTTTAAGTCTCACTTTAGGTTGTTCTCCTGGGAAGACTTCCCAGACTCCCACCTCTTCCCTTCACTCCCGTGCCCCTTTCTTCATTCTTCCAGACAAAAGCCAGTATGCCTACAATACTTGTGTGAGGAACACAGATTCCTTGTTTGTCCAGAGGAATACAGTTTTCTCATCTTCAGTCTCACCTGAAAGGTGAGAATAGGACAGGTACATCCTGGGGGAGAGCTACTTTAGGGATGCTTTTGACTTTTCTACTCTTTCTTTGTTCTTTCTTCCTCTCCCATAGAACTTCTCAATGGGACCATATTATTTCTTTGCAATTAACTGGACACTCCTTGTAGACCCACTCTCTAAGGGGAGGCTTTCTGGGGTTCCCTCCCAGACAGACGCACCGCAGCCCAGCACATACCTTGGTCTTGTGACCACTAGCTGGCTTGGTGGACATATCAGGGGCTGGAGCTCAGATAGCCTGGGGATGTCTCTTTCTTCTGTCAGTTTCTTGAGCCCGAACTCAACTAGGTGTAGGGGCTGGCCCACTCTAGCCCTTCCAAATATAGGGCCAGATCCGCTCACCTGCGGCGCATTCCCTTCTCCATGCCTCAGTTAGATATTGTGGGTCTTAGAAGAGTTGGCGGAGGCCAGGCAGGCAGGGGTAGCTAAGTTAAGGCAGCCAACTCTGCACATCAATTCCACGAGCTACAATGGGGCCCTTGCCACTCTCTGTCTGAGTACCCCAGAACCACACGGCTTGAAGTTGGTTTTCACTCCCTGACTTGGTTGGGCACTGGAGACAGAGCACTGACGATGTCCCTGAGTCTCTGCTTGTCCTGAAGGCATCACTCCCAGTCAGGGTGGGCACTTTTTATCATAGTCATTGCAGAAAATAGGACCCATGCATGGATCTGCTGGCACACGAGAGCAGGCAAGTGCATCTCCTGGCCTGGTCCATGCCTCCTGGGCCTTGGCCAACACCCAGTGAGGTTGGGCTGGCACCTGCGGGCACTCGGACAGGTGTTAGAGGAGTTGCCAAAGCAGAGAAAGCAGCCAGAGTCGGGGCCCAGCCTCCCTCTCTGCCCATCTCGCAGCCATCCTCATCCTCAATCAAGTAGCTAAGTTAGATAAAAATCAAAAATATAATTGCTTTGCAGAATACTGTGTGCATTTATTATATTGCCATGTAGTGCTTTAGAGTTTGACCTTTAAAGTTTGGCCATAGGTTACTTAATTTGACTTATCAAAAAATAACTGTTTAGTTTTTGATAATGTTCCTGAATATGCCATTTCTTTATTTCTTTTGTAACTCGAGGAAGAGGGTGGGCAAACACACTTTCGCTGTTGCTCTTTCCCCTCCAAGATCAGAACAGATATTGGCACTGCTTTTTCACTGCTATGAGGTCATTAGGAGGATTAAGTGAATGAATATTTCTAAAGCACTTAGAACAGGCCCGGATGTGGCAAGCACTGTGTAAATATCCGTAAATAACAAAAGGGACTGTTTCCCATTTTTTTCAGGTTTTCTTCCAGACCTTGCCCAGACGTATGCAATTTATGTATTCATAATTATAGTGTGCGTACAATTTTATCATATGTGCATTTTCTTCTATATCACCTGTATTTTCTAATTACGATCAGCCACACCCAGCTGGGATTGGACTCCACTGTTCCATCTTGACCGCAGCCTCTGTCCCCGTGTGACCTGCAGGTACTGGGAGATTTGTAGGGAGGACGTTGGAACACCCTCAAAGCATAGCAATGACATTATCAAAGACGGCTGACCAGAGTCACCCACTAATGACTATCAGATACACTCCCTTATGAGTCTCATTAGCTCTCACAGTGCTCATTTTAAGTTGTTTAATATTTCATAATGATGTCGCCTGCTTTATTAACCTCTTCCTCTCATATCGGTATTTAGGTTACTTTCAGTGCTTGCTACTGTGAGGTGGTTCATACCTGTGATCCCAGCACTTTGAGAGACTGAAGCAGGAGGATCCCTTGAGGCCAGGAGTTCAAGACCAGCCTCGGCAGTATAGCAAGATCCTATCTCTAGGCTGGGCGCAGTGGCTCACGCCTGTAATCCTAGCACTCTAGGAGGCCGAGGCGGGCAGGTTGCTTGAGGTCATGAGTTCGAAACCAGCCTGAGCAAGAGCGAGACTCCGTCTCTACTATAAATAGAAAGAAATTCATTGGCCAACTAATATATATAGAAAAAATTGGCCGGGCATGGTGGCGCATGCCTGTAGTCCCAGCTATTCGGGAGGCTGAGGCAAGAGGATTGCTTGAGCCCGGGAGTTTGAGGTTGCTGTGAGCTAGGCTGATGCCAAGGCACTCACTCTAGCCTGGGCAACAAAGTGAGACTCTGTCTCAAAAAAAAAAGATCCTATCTCTACCCCAAATAAAAAAGTTAGCCAGGCACAGTGGTGCACGCCTGTAATTTCTAGGTACGAGGCTGAGGCAGGAGGATGGTTTGAGCCCAGGAGTTCGAGGCTGCAGTGAACTATGATCGTGCCACTGTACTCCGGCCTGGACGACAGAGTGAGACCCCATCTCAAAGAATAAAAAAGTCATAAAAAAAAAAAAAAGAAGTTTCAAAGCTATGAAGTGAGATGTTTCTGGTTGTTGTCATCTCCTTCTTGAGATGCATTTGTGTCCTTTGCTACAGGTCTTAGGACAAGTACAGCCACTGCAGCTAACATAGGATGGGACCCCACCTGGTCTGAAGATACACCTGGTTGACAGTCTTAGTCCTATTTTTATGTCATTCCTAGCCCAAAATGATAAACATCAAATGCATTTAAAGTATTATTAATGTTTCAGGCTTTACCTACGTTTCCCTTTGTCTTTGTTGATTTCCCTTTTTGTGGGACTTTCTTGCCTGCCTTATATAGGTAGGAGGAAAACAACAGCTCACCAGAATGATCGGGGCACTTGTGGTTGAGACTTCTTTGTTTATTTTGCGTAGGTACAAATCTCTGTGGAGCCTAGCCTTGGAACACTGTATGGGCTTTCTCTGAAATGTGATAAGTGAGGTTTAATGCCCAACCCTTAATACCTTTTCTCTTCTGTGCAGGAGAGCTCAGTTTCTCTTTCACGTCAGCAAATATTTATTGCCTCCTTGCTCATTTCGGGGATTTACACACAGCACTTGAGGAGGGAAGATGACGTGTCCAGATTGAGTCACCTGAGGTCATCAGCACCATCTGTCTTTTCCCAGCTGTCTCCCTGCGACCTGTGCCTTTTCTGCCACCTTCCCCCAATGACATCGGAACATCTTTTTTGTTTTCTTTTTTAGTTGACCGTTCTTGTTTTTAAGAAATGTATGGGCACTTTCATACTCCCTGGAAAATTTTCAGCCTTTGAAAATTACCACAGTAAGATTGTAATAAGACAAATTCTCAGTAAATGGGAAGGGGTGTCCTGCTTAATTAAAATTTTCTGATGTCCTTCAGGTTAAGCAGAAAAACCTTTTAAAAAATACTCAGGGGAGGGCCGGGCACAGTGGCTTACGCCTGTAATCCTAGCACTCTGGGAGGCCGAGGCGGGCGGATGGCTCAAGGTCAGGAGTTCGAAGTTCGAAACCAGCCTGAGCAAGAGCGAGACCCCGTCTCTACTATAAATAGAAAGAAATTAATTGGCCAACTAATATATATATATAGAAAAAATTAGCCGGGCATGGTGGCGCATGCGTGTAGTTCCAGCTACTTGGGAGGCTGAGGCAGGAGGATTGCTTGAGCCCAGGAGTTTGAGGTTGCTGTGAGCTAGGCTGACGCCATGGCACTTACTCTAGCCTGGACAACAGAGTGAGACTGTCTCAAAAAAAAAAAAAAAAAATAGTTGGGCATGGTGGCCTGTGCCTGTAGTCCCAACTACTTGGGAGGCTAAGGTGAGAGGATTGCTTAAACCCAAGAATTCAAGGTTACACTGAGCTATTGCACACTGCTCTTCAGCCTGGGTGACAGAGTGAGACTCTGATCTCTTAAAAAAAAAAAAAAAAAGGAGAAAGAAAACTTATTTAAAAGACTTAAAAGACAGAAAGGAGAAGAAAAAAAAGCCGGGCAACAAATTCTTGCAGTATCCTATAAAGGAGTTCTTTAACAAGCCCACCCAAGGACAAGCCCACCCAAGGATTATTTAATTATGTAGGGCAGAGCTTCTCAATCTTCATATCAGTGACACTTTGGGCTGGATAATTCCTTGTTGTGGGGGTTGTCCTGTTCATTGTATGTTGTTCAGCAGCAGCCATGGCCTCCACTCCATGCCAGTAGATACCCCCTCCCACCCGCAGATGTGACCCCAAAATGTCTCCAGACAATGTCAGACATACCCTACGGAGGCACAACCACCCCTGGCTGAGAACCATTGATCAGAAGAACGCACCTTTGCTTGGTTTTTCTACTTGCTGTTCATTAATGACTCAAACTCAGTAAAAGTCCATGTTGCCTTGAAGGTCTTGTTCAGTAGAGATGCAAGTATTTTTTGCGCAGTAGAAAAGATCCCCATATGTTATGATTTTATATCGCCTACAAGGCATTAGCCACTTTTGTGTCTAAGCTTTGAACTCCATTGTAATGTTGCTTTATAAATGTCTAGAAATATCTAATTTCTCAAGATGCTCTTCGAACCAGCTTTACCATCTTACTGCTTCTCTCGTTCATTAGTGAGTTGAGTACATTTTTGACCCATTCAATGCGTATTTGCAGAGAGTGAAGTTTTCTTAACTTTTCTGAAAATGATACTTTAAAGCATGATTGATTGACTTTTCCCTTCTGGGCTGCCACGAGCAGGGGTCACCATTGTAAACTTGGGTCAGAAAGCTCCTAGCTTTCAGACTTGGCTTCCAAGCCTTCTCCAATCTCTCCCTGTGGTGTTTGTAAATTCTTCCTGTCTCTCCCAGCCCTCCCTGCCTTT
Source organism: Microcebus murinus (assembly GCF_040939455.1). NCBI lineage: Eukaryota > Metazoa > Chordata > Mammalia > Primates > Cheirogaleidae > Microcebus > Microcebus murinus. The sequence goes on from NC_134109.1 coordinate 95,997,059, forward strand.
TCTTCCCAGTATCAGTGATCTGGTTGCATCCTAACCATTTCTGCTTGGACTTCTGCAGTATCTCTCCAGCTAGCCTGGTCCCTTTCAGTCTTTTGCTCCATCCTGCCCTCCCTATTGGGCTCTGCTATCAAAATAAGGATGCTTAAATCCTGGCTCTCACATCTTGCTCCCAGGACAAAGATGTCAGGCAGCAATAGACTTTCTGAATTGAAAGAGCTGGTCTTTCAGATTCAGTGTTAGGGGTTCCAGTTTCTACACCCTGAGGAAACGAAGACCCAGAAAAACCAAGTAGCTGATTGAAGTCACACAGTGAGGGAGGGGAATGTTTTTAATGTTTAATGTTTTTAGGTTGAACCCAGTAAAACATCAGCTTGATGTGCCCGAGACAGTTCCTGGACATTAATTTTGTACTTAAATCTCAGATATTATCATGTTCCCCCATTCATTTCCTTGTCAAAGTACAGGGTAGAAAATGTTTCCATTAATGGGTGTGGAGAATGGGGTGTCAACTAATCCAGGCTTTTCTGGTTTCAATCACCACCTTCCAGATAAGTCATTGATTTTGAAAAACCACACACTGCCTAATGTGTTTTCCTTTGGCATGAGTATCCTGCCTGGTTTAACCTCAGAAAGTTCTGGATTCCTTATTCCTCATTTCATCATTTCTAATAAAAATTGTTAAAAGAAAATGTGAGTGAATTCTTGTTGAACCCTGGGGTGGAAGTGGGCTTTCTAAGCATTATATGAAGCTCAGAAGCCAACAGGAAAGGACAGATAAATTTGACTACATAAAAAAAAAATGTAAATTTCTGTATATCAAGTGTTGCACTTGGGAAAGAACCTCATAAAACACAGTCAATGTCAACTCGTTTGATTGTGTAGTTCGGTTTTCCTGATACTCCCAAAGTGAATCCTGCTTGCTTTTCACTGGATGGTTCTGCTTTCTTCCGGCTCTCTGGCCTCCCAGTTGTACTTCTGTCTTCCTTCACTAATAGCACCTTTGAACTTCTCCTATCTTTGATTTTCCCACAGAATCAACAAATGAATTAGCCCCTTAATTAAAATGATTTTTGCACATGTATAGTTGGGCCAGCTTGGTGTTAGATGCCATTTATTTTTGCACAGTTGCACGGATCACAGTAAATATTGAATTGGCTTGCCTATGAACAGGAACTTGATTAAAGATCACAAGTGTATCTTATTTAAATAGCACCCAAGGTACATGGACTCTGCCACTCGAAGTGTGGCCAGGATTAGATGTTTCCTAATAGAGGCAATAAAATCCTATGTGTTATACCAATTAAGATTAGCTTGTTGGCTTTCTTTTTTAATGAATTATATTATTGTTTCTCCCACAAAATCACCAGCAGTGTGTGGTTTTTCCAAATCAATGACTGCTGTTTACACAGACAAAAATCAAGCGTGTTTTTGCTTAGTGACGACTCAAGCCAGCTCCTTTCCCTTAGGTTTCCATCCCTCTCTCCCCTATTCACCAGTATTTGGCATTTTCTGGAAGTGATGAGCCTAAGGTCAAAATCAGTATTTCAAAGTATAGCTATGTGCTTGCTTCAGCAGCATATATAATAAAATTAGAATGATGCAAGAAAAGATTAGCATGGCCCCTATGCAAGGATGACATGTAAATTTGTGAAACATTCCATATATTTTAACAAAAGCATAGCTATTTGGTTTTAGCACAATCATTGCCTTTCCTATTTAACTCCATACATAAATATATATTCTAGATGGATCCAAATATTGAAGTGTAAAAAAAATAATAATAAAAATTGTGAAAAGAAAGTGTGAGTGAATATTTGTATAACCCCGGAGTGGAAATAGGCTTTCTAAGCAGTAGGTGAAACTCATAAGCCAAAAGGAGGGAATAGATAAATTTGACTAAAAAATGCAAATTTCTATATATCAAATGTTATACCTGGGAAAAAACCCCATAAAACATAGTTAATGTCAAACAACATTGGGATGAAATATCTACAAAATCTGAATAAAGAGTGAATAATCATTAAATGCGAAGGGCTCTTACAAATGAACAAAAAAGAGCCAACAATCCAATAGAAAAATGTGTATGAAAAATCAACAGGAGGGGCGGAGGTGATGAGTATATTCACACCTAATGGGTGTGGTGCGCACCATCTGGGGGATGGACATGCTCAAAGCTCTGACTCAGGTGGGGCAAAGGCAATATAGGTATCCTAAACATTTATACCCTTGTAATATGTTGACATAAAAAAAAATTACAACAAAAACCAGGAAAATCAACAGGAAAGAAATTTAAGAAGAAATGTAAATGCAAACCAAAAAAAAAAAAAAGAAGAAGAAGAAGAAGAAGATCAAGCTCATTGACAATAAAAAAATGTAGATTAAAATCACAGTGAGATATCATTTTTCATCTCTTGATTGTGGAAAAGACAAAAATAAAAAATAATACCCGGCAATGGCAAGTGGCAAACAGGTGCTTTTTTATTAAGTGGATAAACCTTTTGAGCAGTGTCAACTAAAATTTTTAAAAGCTGTATAATCCTTGACCTAGAAATTATACTTCTCATAATTTATCTATAAAGATAGGTGCACAAATACGTATATTTTATATATATATTATATATACACATACATACACTTTTTTGTTTTTCAAGACAAGGTCTCGCTTTGCTGCCCAGGCTGGAGGGCAGTGCCGTCATCATAGCTTACTGCAGCCTCAAACTCCTGGGCTCAAGTGATCCTCCTGCCTCAGCCTCCCGAGTAGCTGGGACTACAGGCACGCGCCACCATGCCCGGCTAATTTTTCTCATTTTTGTAGAGACAGAGTCTTGCTATGTTGCTCAGGCTGGTCTCAAACTCTTGGCCTCAAAGCAATCTTCCCTCCTCTACCTCCCAAAGTGCTGGGATTACAGGTGTGAGCCACTGCGCCTGGCCCTATACATATATTTTTAATGCAGCAATTTTTGTAATTAGAAATGCATTGGAAATAACTTCATTTTTATTCATAACAGGATCGGTTAAATAATTATATTCTGTCCCTCGGGTATAAGCAAGGGATAATCTCTGGCCTGTAAAAATGAGGTAGCTTGGTGGGAGGGAGCAGTGGCCAGATAGCACAGCTACTCCAGACTCTGGCTGTGCACGATGGCCGGCCAGTGAGTGAGCACATGGCAGGCGCCCTCCCCACCGCCAAAACGCCCAAGAGGAAGGTCAGCTCAGCCCAAGGGGGGGTGAAGGAAGAGCCCTAGAAGAGATCTACGGTTGTCAGCTCCACCTCCACCTGCAAAAGTGAGAACGACACCAAAAAAGGCAGCAGGAAAGGATAAATCTTCAGGCAAAAAAGTACTAGCAAAAGGGAAGACAAGCCAAGTGGCTAACCAAGAAACTGAAGATTTACCTGCAGAAAAAAGAGAAACTAACACCCGAGGGCAGTCCAGTCTCTAAGGAAGTGGAGAAGGAAGCCAAGCCCAAGTGATACCACGCACCAAGTCTCATCAGCGCTCCCTGCCTCCTGTCTTGTACAATCCACAGGAAAATTTGTATCAACTATTTTGTACATGCAAGTGTTTTAGTAGCTCTAGAAATGTCTTTAAGAAGGAGGGTAGATTTCATTTTCTTGAGCAAAAACGAGAAAAGAAAAAAAAAAAAGAATGAAAGAAAAGAAAAGAAGAAGGAGGGAATCCCACCTCATCTCATTTTTTAAGTGTAAATGATTTTATGGAAGAGGTGAAATCATAGGCTGTTTGTTTATTTTTTGGTGCAACCAGAAAACAGTGTGGGATATTGAGTTTCGGGAGGCTTTGACCGTCTTGGGTGTCAGCTTAACATTCCATAGATGGGAGGTTGGTTTTCATGTGCTACAGTGCAAAGCACACTAAATGGCAATATGGAGTCACAGTCCCGCATTTAATGTCTTGAACATTTTAAATCATTCCTATTCCCACGTTGTTTTTCTTAGAAGAACGATTTCCTAAAGGGAACCATTCCTCGATGGCTCTCCCTGTCAGAACTGTGTGTGCTCCGTAACATCTTTGGTAGTGGTAGTCCTGTTTTCCTAATAACTTTTGTTATTAGTCTGTGGTGCATGAGATACTATATTGTGAATTAGTGGGACTTATGTAACAGCTTATCCACATTTGAAGATACAGGTCCTTGATATATTCTAAAGGAAAATTTGCCTCCCAATTTTAAGCCAGAAAGCCACTGGAATAACTGTTTAAAAAAGAATCACATGTCACTATAAAATTGGAACTAATTGAAAGCCACTTATGTGCACATATGGAAATAAAACTGATTGGAAATCAAGCAGGTGGGAGGGGAGGTGAGGATGGGTAAATTCACACCTGACAGGTACAATGCGCACTATCTGGATGATGGGCACCTTTATAACTTTGACTCAAACTGGACAAAAGCAAATGTATGTAACCAAAATGTTTGTATGCCTGTAATACTTTGAAAAAAAAAATAGACCTAAATGTAACAGCTAAAACTACAAATGCCACAGGATACAAAAAAGAAAAAAATTAAAAAAGAATTACAACTCCTGGCTTTTTAGATTTCTGGTATGTATGTTAAGAATTGTGTACAAATTGAAATGTTTTTGTACCGATCCTCAACACAACCAATAAAATTTTAATTACAAAAGAAAAAAGATGAAGTAGCTTTAACTACACTAACATGGAATATAGGTTTAAGTAGACTGACACAGAAAGAGTTTCAATATATAGTAAAGAGAAAAAGCAAGTTTCAAAAGGGCAGGTAAGGCCAGGTGCGGTGGCTCACGCCTGTAACCCTAGCTCTCTGGGAGGCCGAGGCAGGAGGATTGCTCCAGGTCAGGAGTTCGAAACCAGCCTGAGCAAGAGCGAGACCCCTGTCTCTACTATAAATAGAAGGAAATTAATTGGCCAACTAATATATATAGAAAAAATTAGCCAGGCATGGTGGCACATGCCTGTAGTCCCAGCCACTTGGGAGGCTGAGGAAGTAGAATTGCTTGAGCCCAGGAGTGTGAAGTTGCTGTGAGCTAGGCTGACGCCATGGCACTCACTGGGTAACAAAGTGAGACTCTGTCTCAGAAAAAAAAAAAAAAGGCAGGTAAAATATTCAATTTTGGGGGGAGGGGGAGTATAGGCAATATACATAACCTTAACATTTGTACTCCCATAATATGCTGAAATTAAAAAAAATAATAAAATAAAATATTCAATTTTTATAAAATAATATGTTGATGGCTGTTGATATGCATTCTTCCAGAAGTTTCCTACAAAGACAGCATGAGTCTGTCCCTAGGGTGCTGGATGAAATATGTCTTAGAATCCAGCAATCCTTCCTCCTTTCAGAGCTGGGCAGGGCTCATCCCTTCAACCACTTACGTGTTGCACAAACAGTCGATGTATTTGTTCCCCAGGCGATGAGCGTGAGACTGAGCAAACTGACTCTGAAGCTGGATTTCCTGAGCATGAATCCAACACGGGAAGCTCTGTTATCTTGGGCAAGTTGCTTTCTTCCCTTACTCATGATCCACGTTATCTACCCTTATGAGTGGAGAGACTGAGGCTCCCAGTGAAGAGAAAGGCTGTATCCGGGACAGCTCCCGGGCTAGGGCATATACCAACCTGATCTACAATTGTACTAGGAGTGGCCGGTCTGCCTGGGCATTGTTCTACCTGTAGTGTGGGCAGCTGGAGTGGAGCGGAATGGATAAGGGGGTGGGGCTGGTGCCAGAGTGCCAGGGTACAAATTCTGGCTCTGCCACCTGCTAGTTGCATCCTCTTGAGTAAATTACTCCATGTGGCTGCCAACCATATAGGATTTGTTGGGAGGAGTAAATGTGAAGTGCTTAGAACAGTGCCCTGCACACACTAAGCCTCCATATGTCTCAGTTGTTACTTTTTGTGACGTTCTAGGGATTCAAAAGTGGACAAGAAAGCACAGTCCTTGCGCTGAAGGAACTGGCAGCAGAGTGGAGAACAGGGCGTGAGGAGGGAACGCGAGGATGGGGACACGTTTCAGGATGTTACGAGGGCAAGGAAGAGGGACGCTGCTTAGAAGTCACGGCCACACCGAGACCTGGAGGAGCCAGGGGTGGACATTCTCTCTGGGCAGAGGGAACAGCCTGAGTCAAAGCCCAGAGAGGGGAAAGAGCCTGATTATTTCCAGGAAGTGAAAGAAAGGCAGGCGAAATACCCCAGCAGGTACCGAGGTGAAAAGAGGTATTGGGACTTGAGGCTGAGGCGACTGTGCTGGGCCTTCCGCCTGGCAGTTCCCTCTTCCCCTGCTGTTTGCCTGGCGGAGCTCTGTTCACGCTTCGGGTATTAGCCTAAATGCCACTTCCTCCAGGATGCCTTCCAGGAATCCTACCTTCCCACAGGGCTTTAGGGCTGCCTGCCACGGGAGCCCTGGGTACTTTGCACACTTTATCGTTACTGCTTGTTTGTTGCTCTTCCTCTCTAGGAACTCCTCCTGCACAGCTGTATTGTGTGGCATTTATTAATAGTATTGTTAGTATTACCGACCCACACCCATTAGCTATCAAGTTATGGATCAGATGGCAGAGCCAGGGAGAGAATTCAGGAGCTTCCCGGGGACAAAGGGAGCTAGGATTTCCCACGACCATTTCGACATGGGCTCTGGGCCACACCAGGACAGATGCCAGCCGCTGCTGTCAAAGTCCCTTGGGCCAGGGCCATGGCGGGAAACATGGCTCAAAGGGAAAGCTCATCTCCGTTGAGTTGGGACTACGCTACTCGGCGGCTGGAACGTATTGAGGAGCAAAAATCAGTCTGTTTGACTTTCCACAGGCGCAATCTTACCCTGTACCTCCATGACGGTGGCTGGGGTTGGGAAAGAAGTCAAAGCTCACCCTTCCTGTCCTCAACCAGTTGTCATCCAAAAGATCACCAGGATGGCTGAAGGGAGAGAGGAGAGCTTTATCCGTCTGCAAGCTGGGAGGCAATAGTCTCCAGCACGTACCAAAGGTGCTCGCTCTCTCTCTCCCAGGAGGGAAGGGGCAGGTTGGGTTTCTATGCCTCGCGGTGTTCATATTACACAATACAGCCACACATATTTAGCAGGTTTGGGGCAAAAGTGTCATGGTGGCAGTCTGCCCTTGATTCTTGGTGTGCTCTGGCTGAAGAACAACCAGACCCACGGACATGTCAAGTCCAGACTATTATCCTGGGAAAAATCACCAGCAGGGCCACTAGGACGGAGTGACCCCAAGCAGGAAGCAGTTTCACACGAGCAGCCCTTATATTGGAGAACAAAACCAGTCTGTCTCCATGAGTGGCGAGAGACAGACCGACTCACTGATGGACTGACCGACTCGCTGAATTCTCAGAGTGTTTCCTTTTATTAGCTCAGTCCGGGGGAGGGCTCTCGGGAGGTGTGGGGTGCTATCAAATGATCAACAGGTGTCCTGCGTATACAAGTGCCCTCTCCAAGAGCCCCCCCCCCTGGGGGGGTGAACCCCAATGCAGATTCAAGCTAAGGCATAATAATTCCCCTTAGGTTATTCGAGGTCACTTTCTGAATCCTGCCATGCCTGGGCTGGGGAATTCACAGATTGACAAAGCATGCCCTCCTGCCCCAGGTGTAGCAGTTGCTCGGGACAGGATTAAGGGTGGGGAGACAGCATGGAGTGCCCGCCCTTATCCTTCTTCCCAGGTGGGGCAATTCTTCCAGAAAGCAACAAAGCAGGGCACCCTGTCCCTAGAAGAGCCGGAGATCCTAACGACCTACCTAACAAAAACTATACATATTCATGAGGGGAGCTGAATGCATGTGCAATGGGAAAACATATATGTAACATACATTTCCATGTTCACTTTGGGGCAGGGTTTCAGCATTAAAATAAGGAGAATGAAGTACAATCTGGCGTAGATTAAATTTTTTTTTTGAATTTAAAAAACGAGGTGGAATTTGGCTCTTTATGTCGAAAGGCGAACTATAGGGCACAAAGACAGTTTGTGCACAGCCCCTGTCAGCTGGCTGAAACAGGCATGAGGTCTGCAGGTGCTTATCCGAAGAGAATGTTTGTAAGGCTGGTCCCCTGTCTGTCCAATCGGAGTTGTGGCGGTCTGGGTTGTCAATGAGATTTAGGAGGGGTCTGAGAGCTCCTATTGTTAGGAAGTTTAGCAAGAATGTGGTTTTTCTTGTAGCCGTGGGAATTTGGAAATTTGCCATGTCAGCCATTCTCGGGACCCTAGACCCACAGGTGACTTTTGTTTCCTTAACCTTAGGGTCTGTCTTTTTTTTTTTTTTGAGACAGAGTCTCACTCTGTTGCCTGGGCTAGAGTGCCGTGACGTCAGCCTAGCTCACAGCAACCTCGGACTCCTGGGCTCAAGCGATCCTCCTGCCTCAGCCTCCCGAGTAGCTGGGACTACAGGCATGCGCCACCATGCCCGGCTAATTTTTTCTATATATTTTTAGTTGGCCAATTAATTTCTTTCTATTTTTAGTAGAGACGGGGGTCTTGCTCTTGCTCAGGCTGGTTTCGAACTCCTGACCTTGAGCGATCCATCCTCCTGCCTCGGCCTCCCAGAGTGCTAGGATTACAGGTGTGAACCATCACTCCGGGTCATAGAGTCTGTCTTAATTGATAAAGGAATGTCTCAGATCACACCCCATGCACCCCATCTAGGAGGGTGTGTAACAGAGATAAAGGTCAGAAAAAGGGCAAGGAAATGTTTTACAAGGTATCTCTTTAAAAACCTTCACCCTCTGGGAATTAAAACCTGCATTCCTGCCCAAGACCAGTAACTAAAGGGGCAGGAAAATGTTCTTTGCTGTTGGTTTTCTTTCTTTTTTTTTTTGAGACAGAGTCTCACTCTGTTGCCAGGGCTAGAGTGCCATGGCGTCAGTCTAGCACACAGCAACCTCAAACTCCAGGGCTTCAAGTGATCCTTCTGCCTCAGCCTCCTGAGTAGCTTGGACTACAGGCATGCGCCACCATGCCCGGCTCATTTTTTTCTATATGTTTTTAGTTGTCCAATAAATTTCTTTCTATTTTTAATAGAGACGGGGTCTTGCTCTTGCTCAGGCTCGTTTTGAACTCCTGACCTTGAGCGATCCTCCCATCTCTGCCTCCCAGAGTGCTAGGATTACAGGCGAGAACCACCACGCCCTGGCCTGCTGTTGGTTTTCTAGTTTTTTAAACCACAGGAGATGGCTCAAAAGAATTGCAGCTGCTCATGCTTGTAATGCCAACACCCGGGGAGGCTGAGACTGGACGGATTGCTCGAGCTCAGGAGTTTGAGACCAGCCTGAGCGAGACACTGTCTCTACTGAAAATGGAAAAATTAGCCGGGCGCAGTGGCATGTGCCTGTAGTCCCAGCTACTCGGGAGGCTGAGGCAGGAGGATCGCTTAAACCCAGAAGTTTGTGGCTGCAGTGAGCTATGATCACATCACTGCCCTCCAGCCTGGGTGACAGAGTGAGACCTTGTCTCTTAAAAAAAAAAAAAATGGTTGACTTTTGTAATCAAAGAGAACACTGTTTTGTCTTTCCTAAGATGCTTTTAAAGTAACTTTTAAAAAATAATGCATGTTGTGGACTAAAATAAAATCTTTCTTTTTTTTTTTTTTTTGAGATAGTATCATTCTATTGCCCAGGCTAGAGTGAGTGCCCTGGTGTCAGCCTAGCTCACAGCAACCTCAAATTCCTGGGCTCAAGTGACACTCCTATCTCAGCCTTCTGAGTAATTGGGACTACAGGCATATGCCACCACACCTTGGCTTCCCAGAGTGCTAGGATTACAGGCATGAGCCACTGTGCCCAGCCTAAAATAAAATCTTAAGCCCCCAGCTGACTGAACGGGCAGCCTCTTAGCCAAGAGGACCCCAGAAATATACTAAAGCTGAGTTACTGGCCAAGAGAAGGGAGGTCAGACATGCCTCATTATGCCCCCTCCATTCTTGGAGATATCCTTTCTCCTAATAAGATGCTAAATCATTAGCAGGCAGGCCTCCCACTATACAAGGCAAAACTTAAACCACACCTGCAAGCCATCAATTTACTTAATAGATCTCTTGGGTTTTAGTAAAGGTCTGGTGGCTTGTCTCTGATTGGCGGACATCTTTATCTTAACTTAAAACATTCTGAGCCTTTAGACAAAGCTTCATTTCTTCAGCCAATTACAAATAAAAGAATCCTTAAACCCACCTATAACTTGTAAGCTCCCCCCACTTTGAGTCCTGCCCTTTGGGGCCAAACCAATGTATGCCCTCCACGTGTTGACTTAGGGTCTTATGTGTAATTCCTGTTTCCATGAATGTATAAAACCACACTGTAACCCTGCTACCCTAGGCACATTTTCTCAGGGCCTCTTGAGGCCACGTGCTCCAGGCCCCTCACACACATTCAGCTCAGAATAAACCTCTTTAAATTATTTTACAGAGTTCGTGGGTTTTTTTCCGTTCAGGATGTACATTCTAGATAAGCTACAAAACTGGTGAAACAAAAAAGAGAAAATGAAAACCAGCAGTAATCACACAGCCTAGAATACTGTGATTAATGTTTTGGTGTGTCATTCTTTTCCAGACTTTTCCCCCCAAAATGTGTGTTTAAATAAGAAATAGTTATTAATCCCTTTAAAAGATAGTGTGGTGGTGTGGAGGGGAGGAGGTAGTGGTAGAGACAGTGGGAATGAGAGTCCCTGTTCCATATTCCACCGGCCTCAGACCAGCTTCTCTTTATTCCTCTAAAACATGTGCCTTTTTCAGCTGGGCGCGGTGGCTCACACCTGTAATCCTAGCACTCTGGGAGGCCGAGGCAGGCGGATTGCTCGAGGTCAGGAGTTCGAAACCAGCCTGAGCAAGAGCGAGACCCCATCTGTACTATAAATAGAAAGAAATTAATTGGCCAACTAATCTATATAGAAAAAATTAGCCGGGCATGGTGGCACATGCCTGTAGTCCCAGCTACTGGGGAGGCTGAGGCAGGAGGATCACTTGAGCCCAGGAGTGTGAGGTTGCTGTGAGCTTGGCTGACGCCACGGCACTCACTCTATACTGGGCAACAAAGCGAGACTCTGTCTCAAAAACCAAAAAAAACCGTGCCCTTTTCATACCTATGATTCTAAACCTCCCTGCGTTAGGAAATGGCTTCATATAAAGTTGGACATTTATGAATGACTTAGGTTTCTATGTAGTCAAAAATCTGTCTCTTTTTGGTTTATAACTTTCTGGTCTTGGTGTAATACTAAAAAGCCCTTCCCAACTTAGGTATCATAAAAATAGTTTATACATTTTCTGGAAGTTTTAGAACCATTTTTTTCTTTTTATATTTAAATCTGAAATTTATTTCTGTTTCTGGTGTGGGTTGGTGATCTAACCTTCTTTTCTAAGTGGCTGCCCTAAGCGGGTATTTTCCTTCACCTCTTGCAGCCACTAGCCAAGACTCTTCCCCAGACAATGCAGGAGCCACCCAGACACGTTCTACTTTTCTTTTTCTAGACTTCACAAAGACCTACACTTGTTTGTGTCCACTTGTATTTTTAGCCATCCCTTTTTTAGTGTCAACCTCTGGGCTTCCATTATATCCCATGCATATCTCTTTGCACTTATCCATGGCATCTAAATAATCTATTTTCTTTTTCAAAAATTATACCTATTTATTTTCTAGAATACACTTGTTCCATACACAATAATCTATTTTCAAATAGTTCTCCCACACAAGGCTGTGTGTTCCTTGAGAGTAGAGACCATCTGTATCAATTTCGTATCTTTGGCACTTATAATTTAGCAACTTCCTCTTTTTTTTTTTTTTTTTTTTTGAGACAGAGTCTCACTTTTGTTGCCCAGGCTAGAGTGAGTGCCGTGGCGTCAGCCTAGCTCACAGCAACCTCAAACTCCTGGGCTCAAGCAATCCTTCTGCCTCAGCCTCCCGAGTAGCTGAGACTACAGGCATGCGCCACCATGCCCAGCTAATGGCTAATTTTTTGTATATATAGTTGGTCAATTAATTTCTTTCTATTTTCAGTAGAGATGGGGTCTCGATCAGGCTGGTTTTGAACTCCTGACCTTGAGCAATCCACCTGCCTCGGCCTCCCAGAGTGCTAGGATTACAGGTGTGAGCCACCGCGCCCGGCCCAATTCCTTTCTATGTTTGACAACTGTTGGTGCATTTCAATTCCTTTATTGAACCAACGACATTCAAAGCAATATAGTGAGTAGAGAAGGGACATGTGAGGGGACTAACCAGCTGACCAACAAGATGGATGGGAAAGAGACTCACAAACATTCCCTGGACAAGGTTGAAGAGCATGTCAGCAATTATTTTGCTGACACTAGGGATTGGGTGAGGCTTCCTCTCTGATATCTCAAAGGCCAGGTCAGCTGTATCTTGAAACCAAATGGCATTCTCAACTTTCCTAAGCACAAACAGGGGCAGCACCCAAAGAGCACTGAAAATGATGTGAGGAAGAATTCCAGCCATGACCAAACATCTCCGTGTAGTGATGGACCACTGATAATTCGAGCTGTTACTGACTGAAGCACAGGTATAAACACTCGATAAAATAAGAAGAGACTAAGCCAGAATATTCCACCATTCCAAGCACAACACTGGAATATTCTACTAACAATACGTGGCTCACTCTCTTCCTTCCGCTCTATACTCTGGGCTCTCCTCTGTACCAGGACCCTACTTGCCCTTTGTAGCTGCTCTTCTCTCTTTTGCTGGATTCGATCATCTAGCTTTGAGATGGTACAAATGCCCCCCACCCACATATGGAATCTTTGATTCCCCTGCTAAGGTCCTGGAGAAAGGTTTTTACACTGTCAGCCATCTCTTCACCACCCAAACTATCAACTACCCCAAAGAGAAAGAAGCACCCCAAAAGAGAGAAAGAAGCACCCCAAAATCTCTCCTCATGAAGGACTCGCAGCTCTCCTACGCGCCCAGAGCCCCCCTGGCCGGGCCACTGGGCATGCCCCTCCATGACCCCTGTTAAGTCAGAGAGAGAAAGATTTATGGCAGCTTCTCCTGCTCTCCTCAGTCAACTGTGGTTTGAAAACATTACAGTATTTTGGGAGAGGCCACATTCACGTAACTTTTCTTACATTATGTTGTTACAATTGTTCTATTTTATTAGTTATTGTTGTTGATCTCTTGCTGTCCCTAATTTGTAAATTAAACTTTATCCTAGGTGTGTATATACAGGAAAAGACATGGTGTATGTAGGGTTTGGTACTGTCTGTGGCTTCAGGTATCTACTGCGCATCTTGGAGGTTGCTGTGAACTAGACTGATGCCACGGCACTCACTCTAGCCTGGGCAACAAAGTGAGACTCTGTCTCAAAAAAAAAAAAAAAAAAATTTTTTTTTTCCTCTGTGTAATCCTAGAACTCTGGCAGGCCAAGGCGGGAGGATTGTTTGAGCTCAGGAGTTGGAGACCAGCCTAAGCAAGAGCAATACCCCTGTCTCTACTAAAAAAATAGAAAGAAATTAGCTGCACAACTTAAAATATATAGAAAAAATTAGCCGGGCATGGTGGCGCATGCCTGTAGTCCCAGCTACTTGGGAGGCTGAGGCAGGATTGCTTGAGCCCAGGAGTTTGAGGTTGCTATGAGCTAGGCCGATGCCACTGCACTCTAGCCCAGTCAACAATGAGACTCTGTTTCCAAAAAAAAAAAGTGTCCTCTGTATTCAGTGAGTAAGTACTTACCGAGTTCTCTGGGTTTTTTCTTTTTTATCTTGAATCTCTTTTGTGTTTTACACCAGGCCACATGGACTGTGTACAGGAGGGCTGCCCAGGAGAAGGAAGAACTTTGAGTGCAGAGAGTGGGTGGAGCTCTAAGGAGGATGCCCCCCATCTTTCAGCAAATTGTGCCTGACTGTGAGCTTCATTTTACAACCATGATTATAAACGAAGTTGATCACATTGAATCTTTGAACCCTTTCTCTGAGGCCAGAAATCATAACCCCATCTTTACCAAAAGCCCACGGCCCTGAAACATGAAATGAGGTGAAAGCTCAAAACATGTCATTTCCTCCTTCCCCATCATCCTCAGTGCTTTCACTATCTTTCTGACTCCAGCTCCGGCCTCGCCAGTAACACATTAACTTGGCTTTCCGGTTTATCTATTCTCTTTTATTACCTCTCTGAGTCATGGTCTTCTCTCCTCTATAAATTCCTAAAACTGCCCCGCTACATATAACCTGCCTTACCTGCAACATTTTTTTTGTTCTGGAAAGCCTTGGAATTCTGTTAATACCTATCACTGTAGGTGCTGAGGGGAGACAGATGAAGAACATGACCTTGAGAAGCTCCCTGCCAATGAGAGGAAAAAGCTGACACCTGGCAGAGGTAAATTCCACCATAACAAAATAAGCAAAAGGGTGGATTAGCCAGTTTGCAAATTCAGCTTAAAAATGAGTGGATCTGCCTGGGCCCTCCTCAGACCCTGGTGTTGGGACTATAGGGTTGCTGGAACCTCCATCAAGGTTAATACCAAATCCCACTGGCTTATTTCAGATCTATCTTGATGACCCTGGCTTAGTTTCTCTGTGCGCCATAGCTGGAACTTCTAGGCCTTCTCACAAACATATGAGGATTTTTGATTCAAAGCTCAGGGGATGAAGGCAAAGCTATTTGTTCACTGAGCAGGCTAAACTCATGATTAGGAGAAAAGGATTTAGGAGTCTGGGGTAGGAAGAGTTTACTATTAATATTTAAAACAGAATCATAGTAATAATCATTGTGGGAAAACTCAGGATGGTGTTGGAGTATCCTATACTTACAATGTTGCTTTTATTTTGGATACTTGAAGGAGGTGAAGGCCATCATCTTTTCAGTGCTTGAGATATTTAAGTGTCTTCATGTATTCCTGGGCTCTTGTATAAATTTGACTCCAGGCTCATCTGGCTTTGCCTTTGGTCCTCAGTAGGGGTAAAAGGAACCCTGATGGAGAGCCTCTTACCCCAGGTCTGAGTTTCTGCCTTGAAATGTGTCTGGGATCTCAGGCACTCTGGGACTGGGTCCTTCCTCCCTCTTGCCAGTCTCCCATCTCCTCTACAGGGCCAGCATGGAATTAAGGTGTGGAGTCTGTTGACCATCTTTCCAAATACCTGATCTCTCTGTAGGTTGCCTAGTCCGTGATCTTCCTGTGCCCTTCCTTCTCCAGGCATTCTGTTCCCTCTCCTGCACCTCCCTGGAGTCAGCTGCAGCTCATCCCTGGTTGTGTTCTCTCTGGGGTGCTGATGTGACAACTTACAAGTGGGTCTCTTCCCAGAGCACAGAGAAGAAGGGCAATTCTGAAACCTTTCCCTCACCCCATCATAAGCATCAACAACTTATGCTTGGTCTAGAGGTCAGGAAGGCTTTTTTTTTTTTTTTTTTTTTGTGGCAGGGTCTCACTCTGTTGCCTGGGCTAGAGTGCAGTAGCATCATCATAGCTCACTGCAGCCTCCAACTCCTGGGCTCAAGTGATCTTTCTGCTTCAGCCTCCTGAGTAGCTGGGACTGCAGGTGCATGCCACCACTGCTGGCTGATTTTTCTATTTTTTGTAGAGACAGGTTCTTGCTCTTGCTCAGGCTGGTCTCCAACTCTTGGCCCCAAGTGATCCTCCCACCTCAGCCTCTCAAAGTGCTAGGATTACAGTCATGAGCTACCACGCCCGGTCTTAGGTATGCTATTTGTAAAAACACTCCTTGAGTTATTCTGTCAGTAAAGTAGCTTTTTGTGGGCTGACACTGGAACCTATTTAACAATAGTCTTCATCAAGGGGCCACAAATGACAGGCTGCATATGCATGTCCTTCACAGGTATAATCCTTAATCTTCACAAGAATCCTATGGAACAGGTATTAGCATTAGTCTCTACTATGCAAAGGAAGTCACTGAAACACAGATTGATTAGTCACACAGCTAGAACGTGGCAGATACACAATTTAGGCCTAGTTTTGTCCTGCCAAAGCCCACGCTCACCTTTAAGTACGATGCACTTGGTGTTACTAAAGCACAGACTATCTCAAGAAAATATAGCCACAATTTGTTAATGTTATATTAACATATATTTAATAATAAGAGTAGATATCTGTTTTGGTTACCTTGGAAATCTAATATTCAAAATGGGCGGGGCGCGGTGGCTCACTCCTATAATCCTAGCACTCTGGGAGGCTGAGGCGGGCGGATTGCTCAAGGTCAGGAGTTTGAAACCAGCCTGAGCAAGAGTGAGACCCCGTCTCTACTATAAAAAGAAAGAAATTAATTGTCCAACTAATATATATATATATATATATATATATATATATATATAAAATTAGCCGGGCATGGTGGCACATGCCTGTAGTCCCAGCTACTCGGGAGGCTGAGGCAGTAGGATTGCTTAAGCCCAGGAGATTGAGGTTGCTGTGAGCTAGGCTGATGCCACAGCACTCACTCTAGCCTGAGCAACAAAGCGAGACTCTGTCTCAAAATAAAAAAAAAAATTCAAAATGATTTCTCTTTGTTGGGAGACTCCAACGCAGTTTTTATGGGAAAGAAGGTGGGATTGGAGGAGGTCATCAAAAAAAAAAAGTCAGTTATGAAGAAACTGGAGAGGTTTTTCTAGAGCTGGATATTGGAGCAAGTGTTCATGCTTTAATCATTCCTGTCCCAGGGGTTTGACAGCTCAACAGTTGGAGATTCACTGAGAATCCGCATATTGGAAGGGGGCAGAAAACAGAGCGACCTGAGCAGGGCCCATCAAAGTGGAGGCGCTGAGTCCCTGTGTGTCTCCCTTGCCTTTGCCGCAGTCTTCACAGTCAGAAATGGGCAGAGAGGATCAGAAATGGGTAGAGAGGATCAGAAATGGGCGGAAAGGACCAGAAAAGGCCTAAATTCCCTACACTGAGAGTATTGGGTGTGTGCGCGTGTTTGTGTGCGTCAACAATTCACGTATGAAGAAGGCAACTCTGACCTCCCTTACAACATTATGGACTTCAGATGAAGCCCACCCTTCCCGACCCCGTGATGCCGGACGTGGGACTCCTGCAAACCACGTTTCTGCTTTGACGGCGGCCCCCTAATAGGCTCTGCCGGCAGGGGGCGCTGGAGGGAGCCCGCCAGGCTGGAGGAGGGACTTCCTGTTTGCTTGCCATGTACTTCCTGCTTCTGGGAGCATCCCCATGTCAACGCCTGTTTACCACGCAGTGGCCGTTCCCATGTGTAGCTGCACTAAATCCACTTCACAATAACTGCGTTCAGAGCTGTCAGCTGCCTCTTGAGAGGTCTAGATCTCAGCGTGAGGGCCCTCCTCTGAGCGCAGAGACCCCAGCATTAGAGGAGCGGGGCCTCTACCCCAATTTTAAATTTAATAACTTTCATTTCCTCCCTTTATTCCTTCAGTCTAGGGATGGTAGCTATTTACATTGCTGCGGCTCTATTATTTAGCGCCCCTCCCATCCCGTAATTTACTTAACTTTATAGCGAGTTAAGTTCTTTATATTAAATTTACCCTGATCGGATATTTGGTCAAGAATGCTGTGTTTTTGGAGGGGTTGTTGGGGGTAGGGTAGAGAGAGGCTAAAATAATGTCAGCAGCTTTGAAAAAGGTATTTTCCACACTGATTTGCCAAAACCACCCCATGGGGCTCTCACTGAAGTCCAATAGCCCATAGTGTAATCCATTCTTTAGACTGCCAACAAGCCTAGACTCACAGACATTAGAGAGGGAGGGAGATCTACCGTCTGGAACCCTGTGGGTAATTCTACAACCTACAGTTTATTAAAGACTTAAATACAACAAAACAAAACAAAACAGTTTATTAAAGACTTAAATACAGGCAAATGGTTTTTATTATTGTTATTATTATTATTTTTGAGCAGTTGCCTTTGAAGAATAAACTCTGGTTTTCATTGTTTCTTTTTTTCCCCATAAAAACAAAAGAACAAAAAAGTCCTTGAAGGATATTTTTAGTGTTTCTCTCTTGTAATATTCAGTGAATGTGAGGAGTGACACTTGGATTTCCAAACAAAAGAGGGGAGGGGCATACCTGCCTCTTTCTATTGTTCCTTGTTGAGGGAGGAAAAAAGGCTTTTAAGTCCTTGTGTGAACATTGACAGGGTTTTTTTTTTATGAAATAGTTTTGTGGCAGGAGAGCTCAGGTACAAGCTGGGCTGTTCTAGTTGAAATACCTGCTTGCCTTCTCGAATATTGGCAGCATTTTTCCTACCTCACTCATCTTCTTGAATGACTCGAGCTAGAGACTGTGCCCCTGAATGGTTTATCTGAGCTTGCTTTCTTATCTGAAAGTAGGAAGCCAAAAGGTGACTGATAGAGCCACCTGCTGCTCTATACCTTGCAGAGATTAAAGAGGAACCTGAGACAGTTTCTTGGACGGCTTGTGAATATCAGAAAATATATTTTGGAGGGTTAGAAGACTGAGGGATATGGTTGGTCACATTTGCTGCCATGGAATAATTCAACCAGTCTTCACTTGGAAAGAGAATCACACCCTGGCAAGAGATCTTCACTAAGCACGAAAAAAGCTATTAAAGGTGAGAATTTTCTTAATTTTCCATTTTACTTCCTCTTAGGTTTTCATAAAAGTTAATTACTAATGAGGATGTAATGTTATGCTTAGAAAGAGATGCAACAAGAGAAAATAATCACTGCTTGAAGGATATGTCACATTTTTTCTCCTTTTTGGGATTGTTTTCCATCATATCTGGTTTACTTTGGTGGTACTCAGTACCCTGCATTGTATTTAAAAGGTTGGTTTAGTTGAAGAAGCAGGAGGCTTGCAGACAAAAACCCTGGGGGAAAGGGAAGTGGAGAGGAGTCCTGGGTTTGCCTCTTGTAATGTGTGTTATTTGGCAAGTTTTTTAGCTTCTGCTTTCCTATCCATAAAGGAGGCCTAATAACACTAAGTTTCAGATTGGTTATGAAGATTAAAAGGGACAATGTAAAGAAATATTTCTGGCCCATAAAAGGCACACATTAAATATTGTATATGCACAGCTATATGTGTCTGTGTGTGTAGATATATTTTAAAGTTGGATGGACTATCTGAATGATTACAATGCGTTTTTTGGATAATATCAAATTGTACTTCTTTAAGAACATTACTAGATACCACACCTGACCAATGGCTTATATGTGGTGAAAAGCATCCTAACACTATATAAATTGCCAAATAGGAGCAAGAAAAGTGGTTTTGTTTTTAAAAGAACATTTAGATTTCAAGAAGTGATGCTCAGAGTCTGAATTGCATGGGTTTTCTCCTTAGATCTACCAGAAACTCTAGACCCCAGATAAGAGCTATTCTAGGGTCATATGGATGAGAGGAAAAATGAGGAATGAAGAGTGGGAACTTCCTCTTACTAATTACACTTGTACACAAGCAGGTGCTAAGTTCTTCCTTTTTTCCTTTTCTTCTTTTTTTTTTTTTGACACAGAGTCTCACTCTGTTGCCCCAGCTAGCGTACAGTGGCATCATCATAGCTCACTGCAGCAACCAACACCTGGGCTCAAGTGATCCTCCTGCCTCAGCCTCCTGAGTAGTTGAGTCTACAGGCATGAACCACAATGCCTGGCTTATTTTTCTATTTTTAGTAGAGACGGGGTCTCCCTCTTGCTTAGGCTGGTCCTCCCACCTCGGCCTCCCAGAGTGCTGTGATTATAGGTGTGAGTTACCACACCAGGCCAATTCTTCCTTTTTTCCTCTCTGGTGTGGAGATGGGGCGAGATCCTGATGCCAGTGTGGTCAGCTAGTTTGTTGGGTCAGGGTATAGATTGCTCTCAGCAAGCCAGGTGGAAGAGGCCCCTAGGCATGTCTTTACTGAGGATATTTGTCCAGAGGAGAAATATATTTTTGCCGTCAGTTTGGAGTTGAACTTGATGTTCCTGGGAATGATTAGTTTGTAATCAGAGGCATTTTGTTCTGTTCAAGGATTCTTTGCTCCTCCTTCCCTGTGCCCAACCTCTACCGGCTTCCCATTCCGTGACGATGGCTCAGTGGAGGAGAGTCTGCCGGCAGCATTACCTGTGGGCCCTGGGCTGCTATATGCTGCTGGCCATTGTTGCTCTGAAACTTTCTCTCAGATTAAAATGTGACCACCTGGACTTGCAGTCCAGGGAGTTTCAAAGCCAGCACTGTAGGGATATCTTGTACAAGTCCCTGAAACTGCCAGCAAGGAGATCCATCAACTGCTCCAGGATCGCCCGAGGGGACCAGGAAGCAGTGCTTCAGGCTCTTCTGAATAACCTGGAGGTCAAGAACAAGCGGGAACCCTTCACAGATGCAGACTACCTCCAGGCGACCAGACACTGTGAGCGCTTTAAGGCCAAAAGGAAGTTCATACAGTTCCCACTGAGCAAAGAAGAGTTGGACTTCCCTCTTGCGTACTCAATGGTGGTTCATGAGAAGATCGAAAACTTTGAAAGGTTGCTTCGAGCTGTGTACGCCCCTCAGAACATATACTGCGTCCATGTGGATGAGAAGTCCCCAGACACTTTCAAAGAGGCAGTCAGGGCGATTACTTCATGCTTCCCAAACGTCTTCATTGCCAGTAAACTGGTTCCGGTGGTTTATGCCTCCTGGTCCCGGGTGCAGGCTGACCTGAACTGCATGGAGGACTTGCTCCAGAGCTCAGTGCCATGGAAATACTTCCTGAATACGTGTGGGACAGACTTTCCTATAAAGACCAACGCTGAGATGGTCCAGGCCCTCAAGATGTTGAATGGAAGGAACAGTATGGAATCGGAGATCCCTACTGAGTACAAAGCACTGCGCTGGAAACATCACTATGAGGTGAGAGACACATTGTACATAACCAGCAAGATGAAGGACCCTCCCCCTAATAATTTAACCATGTTCACGGGGAATGCCTATATGGTGGCTTCCCGAGACTTTGTCCAACATGTCTTAAAGAACCCCAAATCCCAACAACTGATTGAATGGGTAAAAGACACCTATAGCCCCGATGAACACCTCTGGGCCACCCTTCAGCGTGCACGATGGATGCCTGGCTCTGTTCCCTACCACTCCAAGTATGACATCTCAGACATGACTTCCATTGCCAGGCTGGTTAAGTGGGAGGAGCATGAGGGAGACGTCAATAAGGGGGCACCATATGCACCTTGCTCTGGAATCCACCAGCGGGCTATCTGTATTTATGGAGCTGGGGACCTGCACTGGATGCTTCAGAACCATCACCTGTTGGCCAACAAATTTGACCCAAAGGTAGACGATAATGTTCTTCAGTGCTTAGAAGAGTACCTACGTTACAAGGCCATCTACGGGACCGAACTCTGAGATGCACTGTGAGAGAATTGCTACTTGTGGGGCAAGAGACTGTGCAGACATGCCCAGAACTTCCTGGGACACTGTGGGCTGGGAGACCAGGGCTTTGGAATCCTTGACATCCCCTGGGATGAGGGGGCTGCTATTGGCGTGTAAGTAGATCTGGTGCTGCGGGTGATGCCGGCTGTGCTCACCCCCCTCCCCTAGTCCCAGGAGCTCCTGCACTGTCTTTCTCACCGAGAATGGGAGCTGCTATTATCTGGGACAGGAAGGGAGGGATGTGTGGCAGAGGACCCCGGGTTTCAGATGAATGCCTGGTGGCAGCTTTTCTGCTCTGTGGGGAGGCTGTTCCTAATAATTCTAGGCTTGGTAGTGCGGAGGGGGACTTTGATGGAAAGAGAGCCTTCCCTTTTGTTCTTTTAACCAAAAAAATAAATAGCTCCTGATTCAAAGTCCTACCTCGACTTTTCGCCTAATACCCCAGAAATAATATAAACAGATAAAATATGTGAGATTTTTTTCCTCACAACTCTATGTGACATTTAAGATCCCTAATGACTGTCAAGAGAGTCCTCATTATTCTGAAATGGCCCAGGCAACCTGTATGAATAGCAAATTCAAAAGCACATAGAAGAACAGAGTTGGTTCTTCCATTATTGAAAGCCCTCCTCCTTTTGTTTATGAGGTTCATGACTTCTGTGAGGGAAAAGGCAGGTGTTTTAGCCAGTTTGACCACCCATATCCTTATGGGAAAATTATGGCACTAATTTTGTCAGCTTCACAGCCAAAGCTTAACTAACGTTCCATAATAGAGATAATTATGGATAATTAGGTAAGGTTGTGTATAATTTATTGCCCAAAGTGGAACACATTTTAGTAGGGGAAAGGGCTGCACTATTAATAATCATGTCAAGAAACAAAAATGAACTAGGACTGTCTAGCTAGGCCGGGATGTCTGGTTATTCCATGTTTAGGCCTCTTGGGTCAAAATTCTCTTATTTTCGTATGTGAATGGAAGGATCATTATTTGTGAGTTGCAGATTATACATTTCCTTGTGGGGAGACAATTATGTGCATAAATATATATATATATACCTATGTATAGCATGTGTGTTTATATACATATATACACACACACACACACATACACTCCCCACCTCTCAGATGTTACCTGGGGAAACAGTTTCCTTTCTGAAGCTCTAGAGAGAGCTGTTGGCTATTGGTTGTACTCTGTGATGGGACAAGGGATACTATGAGAACATAGGCAGCAGCCTTTGAATATAGCACAGCGGATCTGCGTACAGGGTGCTCTGGAAAAGCAATTTACATGCGAGTTGATTTGTGTGATTTGAATGCTGTTTCCATTAACATGTCATAATGTCATTAATATGTTTCTTCATTTCGGATTGGGATTCAATTAATCAAGTTTTCTTTCAAGATCAACTTTCTCCATGCAACCCCTGTAACTCTGACACAGTGACTTTTTTAATCTATAAGCTCGTGATTCTTTTTTGTAAGGCTGTCTTCCTCTGGTCATGGGCACTGCCACCACCAACTTGCCTGCACTGCCATATTGAGCTCTCTTCACCTTGCTGCCAGCTCCACCACGGAGACGACGGAGACGACATATGGCCTAGCCATATGTGCAGTGGATGTGCCCGGTGCCCTGTAAGGGTCTGTCGCCGCCAGTAGTGATCATGGATCCTCCCCCTAGTGGCCGATGTGATGACTGTCCTCAGTCCTCCTCTGAGGGAGACAGAAGGGACTGCACTACCACTGTGGGAAGGATGCAGAAAAGCCTCCCTGAGTGCATGTGTCCTGAGAAAAGAACCCAGGTCTTTGTCCTCATATTTAACTTATTCTAAGAGCTTTCATGTGAAACAAATTATAATTTTTCATATAAATAAATGAAAAAGATTAAAGTGTGAACTTGTCATTTTTGGGGGAACCAGTTGCCGACATTTTCCAAGCATCGAAATTTTCTTGAGAAATATATTCAGGTGAACAGGAAATGCTCTTTATTTAATAATATAAGGTCTTCATATCAGAAGGGTCAAATTTCTCCCTCATCTGTGTAGTGTATTTTAGAAATACACTACAATTAAACCAACACATCCATTGATTTTTTTTTTTCCTTCCCTCTGAGTCATATCTGTTTCTTTAACCTTTCTCTGGCAAGGAAAAATCTTATAAGTGAATTGAGCAACTATGTTTGTATTACCTCTCAAGGTGTGAATTTCCTCCTTATTTTTAATTTGTGGACTGTTGGTGAGCATTGTTTTAAGAACTATTTTTTTTTGTTGTACACTCTGTTTATTGTAATTTTTAAAAGGTGCATATAAATTTTATTTACATAGGATAGTTACAAATACATAAAATCTTTATTTTCAATAGCATAACTTCTGTTCCTGCCTAGAATACACATACACTTTCCTGGGTGATCCAGTGGCCTTTGCAGAGAAGTTTCCGAGGCAGAGGCCTCTGCAGTGTCACCCTTGCAGTTATTTATAGGGCTCTGGCACATGGTGGAAGCTGACTAATGGTGGCATACCAAGTGACACTGAACGCTGCTGCTGGCCCCTAAATCATCCTCCCCAAGTCCATGCTCTGTGGGCCCTTCTCCTCCCTTCCTGGCCTGGGCCACAGGAGATGGGACGCTTCCTTTTGGTTTTGGGCAGACATGGCCAGGGGGTCCCCCTCGATCCCTGTTTGAGCGAAGGAGAAGGGAAGCCATGCTTGCCATGAGCCAGGCCCTGTGCTAGGGGACTTACCTTAAACCCTTTGAACTGATCTCGAGGGAGGCAATTGTCATCCCTGGCTCGAACAGGAAGAAAACGAGACACAGAAGTTATATTCCTTCTCTACGAGCTAGACCCCTGGTACCTGGCTATTGGATGCCTGATATGCCTGACTCAAGGGCCCTGCCTTGTCCCCAGCACTTTTCACTGCTGTTCAGTGAATGCCACTTGCTTTCTTTAAAAGCTTCACATTCAGCAGGCAGCGTGATCTGAGCGCAGGGAGGAAGCAGGAAGCGCTCCCAGGCCCAGGGCCAGAGCAGCGGTGAGCAGAGTCTCCCAGGCTGGCAGGAGGGATCCAGGGGACAGCTCAGGAAAGGCTGACCCCTGCCTGGCATGTACAACATGTCTGGGTGCTGGCCCCGCCACCGCCTCTTGGACAGGTCACTTCATCTCTCTGAGCCTCAGTTTCCTCGTCAGTGAGGTGAGAATCTCATCTTCCCATGAAGGAAGCTCCTGGGCAATCTAATGCTTCTCTGGAGGGACTAGAGCCAGTCACGGGACCCAAACCCAACATTGCAGCTTGATCCTTCCGGCAGGCGCCACCTACTGACCTCGTTGGAATTGTGTTCTCTTGATTGAGTGAAACTTTTTTAAGAAAGGAAGAAAAGACAATTGATAACCTCATTTAGGAACATGTGACATAATTTATTTGGGAAGGTCAAGTATTTTAACTAAAAATGGAAAGAATGATTAAATACCTTACTTACTTGCCTGCTTTAAGTATCTTTTTTTTTTTGTGAGACAGGATCTCTGTTGCCCAGGCTAGAGTAACGTGGCATCAGCCTAGCTCACAGCAACCTCAAACTCCTGGGCTCAAGTGATCCTCCTGCCTCAGCCTCCCGAGTAGCTGGAATTACAGGCATGCACCACCATGCCCGGCTAATTTTTTCTATATATTTTTAGTTGTCCAATTAATTTCTTTCTATTTTTGGTAGAGACGGGGTCTTGCTCTTGTTCAGGCTGGTTTCCAACTCCTGACCTTGAGCAATCCACCTGCCTCAGCCTCCCAGAGTACTAGGATTACAGGCGTGAGCCACCACGCCCAGCCCTGCTTTAAGTATCTTAATTGACCCAAAGATCTGGTCTTACTTCTTGCATTTAGTCTGTCATTTATTTGTTTCTGAGATGAATAAGATGTGCTTCATGACTCTATGAAACCTGAGTGTACTGCCAGGCAATGAAATAAATTATTCATTGATTCCACACATACTTTTTATTTATTTTAAAAAATTAAAAAAAAATTTTTTTTCTTTTGAGACAGGGTCTTCCTCTGTCACTCAGTCTGGCATCGTCACAGCTTACTGAAACCTCAAACTTCAGGGCTCAAGCGATCCTCCTGCCTCAGCCTCCCAAGGTGCTAGGATTACAGGTGGGAGCCACCAGGCCCAGCCTTAATTCCACACATGTTAACTACGGAATTGACCAGGCATTGTTCTCAACACTGGGGATACAGCAGTCAACAAAACAGACAAAAGTCCCCACAGCCATGTTGTTCACATACCAGTGGGAAACAGACTATAAATAAATTAGGAATTTTTAGAAGGAGACAAGTGCTAGAGAGAGATCACAGGAAGTGATAGAGACCTTGGGAAGGTGAGGCGGGGAGGGAAGATGCTTTAAATTTTAAATGGGATGATAAGGGAAACAATCAATGAAAAGGCAATGTTTGAGAGAAGATATGCAGGAGATAAGGACATGATCCATGAGGATTAATCTGGGAAGAGCATTCTAGGCCAAATGGAAAGACTTGCAAGGCCCTAAAGCAGAAACATAGCTGCCGTGTTTCTGGAACAGCAAGGAAGTTAGTGTAAATGGAACAGAGTAAAGGGGGGGAAGAAGCAGCATGAAGAGGGGCGTACAGATGAGACCATAGGACTTTGGACGCCATGACATGGACTTTGTCTTCTCCCGAGTGAAATAGGAGGCCACTGGGGGCTTTTGAGCAGAAGACTGAAATGATCTGACGTTTTAACAGGATGACTGGTTGCTGCAGTGATAACAGACTAGTTGGGAGGTGAGTGTGGAAGCAGAGAGGCCTGTCGGGAGGCCATGGCAATAATCCAGACACTATTCAATAGTGGCTTGGACCAGGGCAGTAGTAGTAGTAGAAATGGTGACAGTGGTCAGATTCTGGAAATTCTTATGAAGAGTTAGTTTGAGGATTTGCTGATAGATTTTGTTTGTGAGAAAGATGGAGGAGTCAAGAATGACTCTAAAGATTTTGTCCTGTTAGAAGGATGGAGTTGCCATTAACCAAGATGGGAAGCCCATGAAAGTGTGGTTTTTTAGGGGGAGATCAGGAGTTTGATTCTGAACATATAAAATTGGAGATGCCTATGCAACATCCAAGTAGAGCTAGATGTGTACAGAAGTCTGAATTCAGGAGAGAGGCCTGGGCAGGAGACACTTAGCTGGTGTTTATCAGCTATGGATGATGTGAAGTCATGAAACTGGATGAGAACCTTAAAGAAGGGTAGATAGTACAGAGGCCCCCAAATGAGTTGTGGGGCTCTCCAAAATGCAGAGGGCAGGGAGATCAGGAGGAACGAACAAAAGAAAGTTGGAAAGGGGCTGCTCGTGTGGTAGAAGGAAAACTGGGTGGGTATGGTGGTATTCTGGAAGCCAGCAGGAGAAAGTGTTGACGACTGCACCAACAGCTGCTGAGAATCACCTATGATGAGGATGAAGAAGTGGCTGTTGCATTTAACAATGTGGAGGTGACCTTGATAATATCAGTTTTTGTGGAACATGGAGGTGAGAACCTGATTGCAGGTGGTTCAAAGAGAATGTTAGATAAAAACTGGATTTAGCAAGTATAGATAAATCTTTCGAGGAGGTTTACTTAAGCCAAGAGAAGGAGGAAAAAAACAGTACAGTAACTGGTTAAGAGAAGGTTGTCTAAAAAGTTAAAGAAGTGATAACATGTTTGTATTTTTTTTTTTTTTTTTGAGACAGGATCTCCATCTGTTGCCTGGGCTAGAGTACAGTGGTATCATCATAGCTCACTGCGACCTCCAACTCCTGGGCTCAGGCTATCCTCCTGCCTCAGCCTCCTGAGTAGGAGGGACTACAGGTGCACACCACCATGCCCAGCTAATTTTTTTCTGTCTTTTGTAGAGATGGGGCCTTGCTCTTGCTCAGGCTGGTCTTGAACTCCTGGCCTCAAACGATCCTCCTGTCTCGGCCTCCTAGAGTGCTAGGATTACAGGTGTGAGCCACCATTCCGGCCTTCTCTTTCTCTTTTTTAATTAACATCTTATCTGAGGTATAATATACTTATGGAAAAGTACAAAAACCCTAAATATATAGCTTAACAATTTTTACCAAGTGAACACACCTATGTAACTAGAATGCTGATTAAGAGGTAGAACATTAGTAGCTCCCTTTCAATTACTACCCAAGCTGCTTGCAAAGAACCATGTCCTAACTTCTTTTTTTTATTTTACTTTTTTTTTTTAGACAAATATAGCAGGTGAATTTCAACCCACATGTCCTAACTTCTAACATCACAGATTATTTTGCCTATTTTAATTTAATTTAATTAATTAATTAATTTACTTTTGAGACAAAGTCTTGCTCTGTTGCCTGGGCTAGAGTGCCATGGCGTCAGCCTAGCTCACAGCAACCTCAAACTCCTGGGCTCAAGTGATCCTCCTGCCTCAGCCTCCCAAGTAGCTGGGACTACAGGCAGGTGCCATCATGGCCGGTTAACTTTTTTTCCCCTGTTTTTAGTTGCCTGGCTACTTTCTATTTTTAGTGGAGACAGAGGTCTCATTCTTGCTGAGGCTGGTCTTGAACTCCTGACCTCAAGTGATCCTGCTACCTCGGCCTCCCAGAGTGCTAGGATTACAGGCATGAGCCACCATGCCTGGCCTTATTTTGCCTGTTTTTGAATTTCATATAATTACTATATTCTCTTTTGTAAATGGCTCATTAAATCCAACATTATGTTTTTAAATTCATTTATGTTGTATGCAGCAGGTTAATGATTCTCACTGCTGTGTAATAATAGTCCATATATGAATATGCCATAGTTGATTCATTCTGTTGTTGATGAATGTTTGGGTTATTTCCAACTTCTGTCTATTATAAATTGTGCTCCTATGAACCTTCTTTTTTTTTTTTTTTTTCTTTTGAGACAGAGTCTCGCTTTGTTGTCCAGGCTAGAGTGAGTGCCATGGTATCAGCCTAGCTCACAGCAACCTCAAACTCCTGGGCTCGAGCGATCCTTCTGCCTCAGCCTCCCGAGTAGCTGGGACTACAGGCATGCGCCACCATGCCCGGCTAATTTTTTCTGTATATATATCAGTTGGCCAATGAATTTCTTTCTATTTATAGTAGAGACGGGGTCTCGCTCTTGCTCAGGCTGGTTTTGAACTCCTGACCTTGAGCAATCCGCCCGCCTCGGCCTCCCAGAGTGCTAGGATTACAGATGTGAGCCACCGTGCCCGGCTCTATGAACCTTCTTGAGCATGATTTTTAGTGACCATATATATACAGGCTCACCTTGGAGATATTGCAGGTTTGGTTCCACATCCCAGCAATAAAGCAAATACGGCAATAAAACAAGTCACACAAATATTTTGGTTTCCTGATGCATATAAAATTTACAGTTTTCTTTTATTATATGGAGTCTGTTAAGTGTGCAATAGCACTGTGTCTGAAAAAACAATGTATATACCTTAATTAAAAATACTTTATTGCTAAACAATGCTAACGATCATCTGAGCCTTCAGTGAGTTGTAATCCTTTTATGGTAGCAGGTCTTGTCTCAGGGTTGATGGCTGCTGACTGGTCAGGCTGGTGGTTGCTGAAGGTTGGGGTGGCTGTGGAAACTTCTCGAAATAAGACAACAGTGAAGTTTGCCTTATCGAGTGACTCTTCCTCTCATGAAAGATTTCTCTATAGCGTGCAATGCTGTTTGATAGCATTTTACCCACAGTAGAACCTCCTTAAAAATTGGAGTCAATCCTCTCAAACTCTACTGCTACTTTATCAACTAATATTTATGTAATGTTCTAAATCTTTCATTGTCATTTCAACAGTGTCCATAGCATCTTGACCAGGAGTAGATTCCATCTCAAGAAATCACTTTCTTTGTTCATCTATAAGAAGCAACTCCTCATCAGTTCAAATTTTATCATGACATTGCAGCAATTCAGTCACATCCTCAGGCTCCATTTAATTTTATTTTACATTTTTTTAAAACCTTTTTTCTTCCTTGGTTTTTTTTTTTTTAATTGAGATGGAGTCTCACTCTGTATCCCTGGGTAGAGAGCAGTGATGTTGGTGTAGCTCACTGCGAGCTCCAACTCCTGGGCTCTAAGCGATGCTTCTGCCTCAGCCTTAGCTGGGATCTGTAGTCCCAGATGGGCTTTTTTTTTTTTTTTAAATTTATTTATTTTTTCTTTTTCTTTTTCTTAGGGACGGTCTCACTATTGCTCGGGCTGATGTTGCACTCCTGATCTCAAACAATCCTCTAGCTTTGGACTCCCAGATTGCTAGAATTATAGGTATGAGCCACCTTGCCTGGCCCAGCCTCCACTTCTAATTCTAGTTCTCTTGCTATTTCCACCACATCTGCAGTTACTTCCTCCAATGAAGCCTGAACTTCTCAAATTCGTCCATGAGAGTTGGAATCAACTTCTGAACTCCTGGGGTTTTTTTTGTTTTTGTTTTTGAGACAGAGTCTTGCTCTGTCACCTGTCACCCAGGCTAGAGTGAGTGCAGTGGCATCATCACAGCTCACTGCAACCTCAAACTCCTGGGCTCAAGCAATTCTGCTGCCTCAGCCTCTCAAGTAGTTGGGACTACAGATGCATACCACTATGTCCAGCTAATTTTTTAAATTTTTTGTAGAGATGGGGTCCTTCTCTTGCTCAGGCTGGTCTCAAACTCCTGATCTCAAACAGTTCTCCTGCCATGGCCTCCCAGAGTGCTAGGATTACAGTCATGAGCCACTACACCTGGCCCAAACTCCTGTTAATGTTGATATTTTGACCTCTTTTCATGAATCACAAATGTTCTTTTTTTTTTTTTTCTGAGACAGAGTCTTTGTTGCCCAGGCTAGAGTGAGTGCCATGGTATCGGCCTAGCTCACAGCAACCTCAAACTCCTGGGCTCAAGGGATCTTCCTGCCTCAGCCTCCCAAGTAGCTGGGACTACAGGCATGCGCCACCATACCCGGCTAATTTTTTATATATATATATATATTAGTTGGCCAATTAATTTTTTTCTATTTATAGTAGAGATGGGGTCTCGTTCTTGCTCGGGTTGGTTTTGAACTCCTGAGCTCAAATGATCCGCCCGCCTCGGCCTCCCAGAGAGCTAGGATTACAGGCGTGAGCCACCTCGCCCGGCCCACAAATGTTCTTAATGGCATCTAGAATGGTGAACCCTTTCCAGAAGGTTTCAATTTACTTTGCCAAGATCCATCAGAGGAATCACCATCTATGGCAGCTACAGTAAGACTTGAAGGTTGAAATTACCCTTTGATCCATGGGCTACAGGATGGATGTTGTGTTAGCAGGCATGAAAAAAACATTAAACATTGTACATCTCCATCAAAGCTCTTGGGTGACCAGGTACATTGTCAACGAGCAGTGCTATTTTGAAAGGAATCTTTTTTTTTTTTTTTCCTGAGCAGTGGTTCTCAACAGTGGGCCTAAAATATTCAGTAAACCATGCCAAAAACAGATGTGCTGTCATCCAGGCTTTGTTGTTCCATTTCTAGAGCACAAGCAGAGTAGGTCTAGCATAATTCTTAAGAGCCCTAGAATTTTCAGAATGGTAAATGAGCATTGGCTTCAACTTAGTCATCAGCCCCTAACAAGAGAGTCAGTGGGTGCTTTGAAGTTCTTCTCTAGCTATGGAAGTCCTAGATAGCATCTTCTTCCAATAGAAAGCTGTTTCTTTCTTTTATTTTTCTTTTTACCACCACAATGAATTGGATATGGAAGGCTGTTTCATTTGCATGTAAAATCTGTTGTTTAGTGTAGTCACCTTCATCAATGATCTCAGGTAGATCTTCTGGATAACTTGCTGAGAGAAGTGAGGAAAGCTGCAGGAAAAAAGTATGAAGCTAGCAGAGGTTGGTTCATGAGGTTTAAGGAAAGAGGAAGTCTCTAGATCATGAAAGTGCAATGTTTCATCCCTAAGAGGTCTGAGGGGGGAAAAAAGTACAAGGTGGAACAGCAAGTGCTGATGTAGAAGCTTGCAGATAGAATAATGAGAAAGTTTGAAATATTGCGAGAATTACCAAAATGTGGCACACAGACATGAGGGAGCACATGCTGTTGGAAAAATGGTGCCAACAGACTTGCTCAATACAGGGTTGCCACAAACGTTCAGTTTGTAAAAAACACAATATCTGCGAAGCACAGTAAAGCAAAGAGCAATAAAACAAGGAATGCCTGCACATTTCAGTTGTGTATGTACCTAGTTATCTAGGAGTGAGATTGCTGGACCATAAGGTGTACATATGTCTACCTTTAGTGAATAGCTTTACGAAGCGATCTACCAATTTAAACTCCCACTAGCATATGTGAGAGTTCCATTTCTCCACTGACTTGCTACTATCTGTCTTGGTCATTTTAACCATTCTGGTGGGTGTTGGTGGCATCAGATTGTGGTGGGTTTTTTTTTGGTTTTTTTTGAGACAGAGTCTCACTCTGTTGCCTGGGCTAGAATGCTGTGGCTCACAGCAACCTCAAACTCCTGGGCTCAAGCAATCCTTCTGCTTCAGCCTCCCGAGTAGCTGGGACTACAGGCATGTGCCACAATGCCTGGCTAATTTTTTTCTATATATTTTTAGTTGTCCAATTAATTTCTTTCTATTTTTAGTAGAGATGGGGTCTCCCTCTTGCTCAGGCTGGTTTTGAACTCCTGACCTTGAGAGATCCTCCCGCCTTGGCCTCCCAGAGTGCTAGGATTACAAGGTGAGCCACCATGCCTGGCCGAGATTGTGGTTTTAACTTGTATTTCCCTGATTGCTAATGATGTTGAATGGCTTTTCATATGCTTATCGGCTATTTGGATATCCTAGAAGTTCTCTTTCCATTACCTTTATTATTATTATTTTTTCAGTAAAATAAAGAGCAAGTTGATTGTATGAGACTGATGATGGGGGAGGAGATGTTAGAGGTTTGGGAAGAGAAGAAGGTGTAAATAGTTGTTTCAACTGTAATCCTAGCACTCTGGGAGGCCAAGCGGGTGGATTGCTCGAGGTCAGGAGTTTGAAACCAGCCTGAGCAAGAGCGAGACCCCCGTCTCTACTATAAATAGAAAGAAATTAATTGGCCAACTAATATATATAGAAAAAATAAGCCAGGCATGGTGGTGCATGCCTGTAGTCCCAGCTACTTGGGAGGCTGAGGCAGAAGGATTGCTTGAGCCCAGGAGTTTGAGGTTGCTGTGAGCTAGGCTGACGCCACGGCACTCACTCTAGCCTGGGCAACAAAGCGAGACTCTGTCTCAAAAAAAAAAAAAAAATAATAATAGTTGTTTCAAGTTGAAAACAGAAGCCAGACCAAGGAAATATGATGGTAGGCAGCTTTTAGGACCCATTGATACTAGGGATAAGTGAGTTTAAGAAGAGATCAGGCACCCAGACACATTCAGCTGCATAGTGCAGAGAGAGAGTAGTATTTACTCTGCATTGTAGTTTATTTAAGCAAGTATGAGAGCGAAGCAAGGGAGGTGCGGATGTGTGCAAGACAGTGACCATGATGATGGACTATTAGGGACTATCCCTAATCCAGGCAAGAGGGGAGGGGAAGGGATGATGCTGTGATGAAAGAAGAGACATAGTGGAATGTCATGTCCATGATGTGCTGGAATTGCTTTGAAGTGAGGGATTAATTCTATTTCAAGGAGTCTATTAGAGGTTTAAAGAAACAGTGACATTTGAACTGGGCCTTGAGGAGTTCACCAAACAATGAAAATGATAAAGGGTTTTCCAGGTAGGCAAGTGGGGTTACCAAATGTGTGAAAATACAAGGTATGTTCAAGAACTAAATGTAGCTCCCCTGCCGCTAAGGGGGAGCGAGCTGGGAAGGAGGGCAGGTGAGGAGGATCCTGGAAGGTGGCCAGACTGCAGAAACCCTGGTGTTCTGCTTCTGTCAAGGAGTTTGGACTTCATCTGTAAGCAGTAAGGATCTATAGAAGATACTTTTTAAAAAAAATCCCCTTTAATATGGAAATCTTCAAGCATATATGAAAGTGAAGAGAATGGCATAGTAACCCCCCATGGACCCATCCTCTGGTTCTAACAATTATCAACTCCTGAACAATCTTTTTTTTTTTTTTTTTTTTTATCTATACTCTTACTAACCCCGGCTGGGCTATTTTGAAGTAAATGTCCAATGTCATTGTTACCCTGACGTGTATAGTTATTTCCCTTTGTCAGTTTTCAGAATAATGTATTGTTACCTAGCGACAAATGAATTTGTGTGTGTGTGTGTGTGTGTGTAGAGGTCTGGGTATCATTGTGAACTCATGAATTGTTTAAAAATATAACTTGCATGCTGTGATTCATTGCAATTATTTTAATGATGGCTTAATATGCTCCACTTCTGGTTAGCACGTGTTTTTCCTATGGCTGCTATACCAAATTATCACAAACTTTGTGGCTTAAAACAACATAAATTTATTCCTTCATAGTTCTAGTGACCAGAAGTCCAAAAATCAGTTTCACTGGGCTAAAAATCAAGGTGTTGGCAGGGCTCTTCTTCTTGTTTTTTTTTTTTTTTTTGTTTTTTTTTTTTGAGACAGAGTCTCACTTTGTTACCCAGGCTAGAGTGAGTGCTGTGACATCAGCCTAGCTCACAGCAACCTCAAACTCCTGGGCTCAAGTGATCCTACTGCCTCAGCCTCCTGAGTAGCTGGGACTACAGGCATGCGCCACCATGCCCGGCTAATTTTTTGTATATATATATTTTAGTTGGTCAATTAATTTCTTTCTATTTTTAGTAGAGATAGGGTCTTGCTCAGGCTGGTTTCGAACTCCTGACCTTGAGCAATCTGCCCGCCTCGGCCTCCCAGAGTGCTATGATTACAGGTGTGAGCTACCGCGCCAGGCCCTTTTTTTCTCTTTTTTTGAGATAGGGGCTCAATCTGTAGTGCAGTGGTGTCATCATAGCTCACTGCAACCTCAAACTCCTGGTCTCAACTGATCCTCCTACTTCAGAGCACCATTATGCCCAGATAATTTTTTAATTTTTAGCAGAGATGGGGTCTATGTTGCTCAGGCTGGTGTCGAACTCCAACTCCTGGCCTCAAGCAATCCTCCTACCTCAGCGTCCCAAAGTGCTAGGATCACAGGCATGAGCCACTGTGGCCAGCCCTGTTCCTTGCTTCTGGCTTCCAGCTGGCATTCCTTGGCTTGTAGCTGCATCACCCCTATCTCCACCTCCATGGTCACATTGTGTTCTCTTCTATCAAATATCCCTCTGCATCCCTTTTATAAAAACAGACATGACTACATTTGGGGCCCACCCTGATTATCCAATACTCTCCCCATCTCGAGATCCTTAACTTAATCACAATTGCAAAATCTTTGCCATATAATCTGCCACATTTACAGATTTCACAGAGTAGGACCTGATAGCTTTGGGAGTCATTGACTGTAGTCAGTCTACTACAGCTAGTGAGAGCCCTTCGAAGTTGGCTCGTGTCCTTTTGACATGGCATGACATGAATAATCTTTGATAATTTCCTTATTTTCTGATATAAGAGGGGTTGGCTTATTGTATAATATCTACCATCCCTTACCTCTAATGAGTCATTCTATAAAAAGCTTTTTTTATTTTTTTTGTGAATGGTATTTATAACCCACAATTTGGGCATTAGGGTGCTCTTTGTTAATGGTTGGCCATTCAATCAAAGGGCCTAGGAATCAAGGGAGGAAGTGAGTGTGACTTTTTAATATTATATGTAATAACTCAGTAACATAATTTTTTGCTTCCTGTGCCTACAATATTGAACTCTGCTGGTTTATAGGTTTTAGGTCCCCAGGGAGGAAGTTTCCACGAGGAAACCAACACTGGTCCCACTGAATTGGAAACTGAGACTCCCATTTGGGCATTTATGGTTCTTATGCCACTGGACCAGTGGGCAAAAAGCTTATTGTATTGACTGGGATGCTCGATCCCGATTATCGGGGAAATATATCTATTGCTAAACAATAAAGGGCACAGTGCATTTGATTGCCTCCATGTTTAGTAGTAAAAGTTAGTGGGAGGCTATAGCAATTCACTAATGGCAGAATCACTACATAAGGACTTAGATACTTCAGAAATAATATTAAGGGTGCCCTAACCAGTAAAGACCTTGAGTCCACTAGGTGCTGACTGAGGGCAATGGGAGAATAATATAGGTTCTGAAGGGAGTTAGATCAGGGGTGGCCATTTGATTTATTAAAATGAGGACTGTGCCAACTGTTTATTTCCTATTTTCTTATATACATATTTTTACATGTCAATCATTTCCCTCTTTTCTTTCCAAATATATATATATAATTATATATATATATATATATATTTGAGACAGAGTGTCACTCTGTTGCCCTGTTATAAGTGGAGTGGTGTCATCATAGCTCACTGCAGCCTCAAACTCCTGGGCTCAAGTGACCTCCTGCCTTGGCCTCCCCAGTAGCTGGGACTACAGGTGCATGCCACAATTCCTGGCTAATTTTTTCTATTTTTAGTAAAGATGGGGGTCTCGATCTTGCTTAGGCTGGTCTTGAACTCCTGAGCTCAACCTATTCTCCCTCCTTGGCCTCCCAGAGTGCCAGAATTATAAGCATGAGCCACCATGCCCGGCCCTTATACTGTCATATATAAAAGGTTTGGTGGTGATTATCTTTACAATTTAGTTTTTTTTTCTTTTTCTTTCTTTTTTTTTTTTTGAGACAGAGTCTCACTCTGTTGCCTGCAGGCTAGAGTGCTGCAGCGTCAGCCTAGCTCACAGCAACCTCAACCTCCTGGGCTCAAGCAATCCTCCTGCCTCAGCCTCCCGAGTAGCTGGGACTACAGGCATGCGCCACCATGCCCAGCTAATTTTTTCTATATATATATTAGTTGGCCAATGAATTTCTTTCTATTTTTAGTAGAGACAGGATCTCACTCTTACTCAGGCTGGTTTCTAAATCCTGACCTTGAGCAATCCTCCCGCCTCGGCCTCCCAGAGTGCTAGGATTACAGGCGTGAGCCCCCTCTCCTGGCCACAATTTATTCTTACTATTATAAAACATCTCCAGTGGTGGTGGTTGACTAAACTAGAAGATATATGTCATCCAGATCCATTCACAGTGACTGATGGGAATTTGTGTTTTTTGGTGGCGAGATTAAGCATATTTTTGTATAACATGATAGTTTTTTGTTGTGCATAAATTTCAAAATGGGCAAAAGGAGGGGTATATATGCTGAGTGGTCAAAGGGGGGTGCTGAGCATCGTCCATGGTATTTCAGCTCCTTATTAACTCTTCGCTGTTTTCCCCTTCCCTGCCGTGGGGGATCTACGAGCGACAATTCCCAGACTCCTGCAGCTGGATTTCTGTTTAGTTTTACCTTCGGGAGGCACTGCTGGGATATTGGAAGGTGAGCTGAAGGGAGCAAGCATTTTCCTTATACCTTCTGGTAGTGTCACAAGCAATGATGGTGACAGCAATGACAGCAGCAGCACAGTGGCAGCTGTGGCTGGTTCAACAGTAGCGACCTCAGTGGCTTAGTGAGCTCTGGGTCACAGGGGTCCTTTGCACTCCCTCCAGCATTAGGGATGTTAGCTGCTTCCTACAATTACTATTCTTTAGGCTTTACCTTTCGTTTTGCTCCCCCAGCCCTCTGAACACCTTTGTAATGAATTCTCTGTATTAAATTCCTTGTTTGAAATACTCAAAGTGTGCTTTCTATTTCCCTGAGTGGACGCTGACTGAGGCAGTTCCTCTAAGACAGGCACGACGAGGGGCCCCCAGACAAGCTGAAGACGTAGTTCTTGCTCTCAAGGGTCCCGCGGATTAAGTGTCAAGACATGTAGACAATTCAGTATCTGGGGGGGGTGCCACGGGGAAGGTTGATAAACACGGGCAATCGGAAGGGTGAGGAATGTTTGTAGGAAGCGCTGGGGCTTCAGTAGAGCAGACAGATGTGGGATGGGCAGGGGGAGATGACAGCAGATGTTCACTTTAGCACTTTTTTTTTTTTTTGTAAATTAAAAAAATTGTGGCAAAATATATTTAAAAGTAAAATTTACCATTCTAAGTGTACATACAGGTCTGTAGTGTTAAGTACATTCACATTGTTGTGCAACCAATCTCCAGAACTCTTTTATCTTTCATTTATTTATTTATTTATTTATTTATTTATTTATTTATTTATTTATTTTAGCGACAAGGTCTGGCTCTGTTGCCCAGGCTGGAGTGCAGTAGTGTGATCATAGCTCACTGCAACCTCAAACTCCTGACCTCAAGCAATCCTCCCGCCTCAGCCTCCTAAAGTGCTGGGATTATAAGCATGAGCCACTGTGCCTGGCCCAGAACTTTCCATCTTGCAAAACTGAAACTCAATACCCATTAAAGAACAACTGTCCATTCCCTCCATCCCCCGTCTCCTGCCACCGCCATTCTACTTTGTCTCTATAAATTTGACATGTTAGTTACCTCATATGAGTGGAATCTATATAGTATTTGTCTTTTTGTGACTGGCTTATTTCACTTTGCATAATGTCTTCAAGGCTCATCCATATTGGAGCATGTGTCAGAATTTCTTTTGTTTTTAGGGTAGAATAATATTTCACTGTGTGTGTGTGCATATATATATATATATATATATATATGCACACACACACCACATTTTGTTTATCTACTCATTCCCTTGGCTTGTTTCCATATTTTGGCAATTGTGAATAATGCTGTTATGAACATAAGTGTAAAAATAACTGTTTGAGTTAATGCTTTCACTTCTTTTGAGTTTACATCCAGAAGTGGAACTGCTGGATCATATGGTAATTCTACTTTTACTTTTTTTGAAGACCCACCATAATGTTTTCCATAGCTGTGGCCCCATTTTACATTTCCACCAACAGTGTGCAAGAATTCCAATTCCTCTACATCTTCACCAATACTTATCTTTTTTTATTTTTTTGATAGTAGCCATCCTAATGGGTGTGGGTTGGCCCCCAGTACTTTTAAGATTTTGTTTCATTGTCTTCTAGCTGCATAGGTTTCAAGAAGTCTCTGGAAGGCTGAGTGTGGTGGCTCACACCTGTAATGAGGCACTCTGGGAGGCCAAGGTGGGAGGATCGCTTGAGGTCCAGACCAACATGAGCAAGAGCAAGACCCCATCTCTACTCAAAATAGAAAAAATTAGCTGGGTGTTGTGGCGGGCCCATAGTCCCACCTACTTGGGAGGCCGAGGCAGGAAGGTCGCTTGAGCCCAGGAGTTTGAGGTTGCTGTGAGCTATGATGATGCCACTGCACTCTAGCCTGGTGAGATACTGTTTCAAAAAAAAAAAAAAAACAAACCCTGTGGAAATTGTTATCTTTGTTTTTGTGAGTATAAAGTGTCTTTTATCTCCTATTGCTTTTAAATTTCATCTTTATCATTTTTTCAGCAATTAGATTATGATATACTGTGGTTATCCTGCTTGGAGTTAAGGTTCTTTGTTGTTGTGGTTTATAGTTTTCATAAAATTTGGAAAAAATTTGACCAATATTTTTTCTCTTCCCCCTTCCTTCTGGAACTACAAATATACAGATACAGCCACTTGATATTATTCCACATGTCTCTGAGACTCATTCCCCCTCCCCACCCGTCATGTTTTGTCTGTGCTGTATTTTGGACTAAGTTTATTGCTATTTTTTTCTTTTCTTTTCTTTTTTGAGACAGAGTCTCACTTTGTTGCCCAGGCTTAGTGAGTGCCGTGGCGTCAGCCTAGTTCACAGCAACCTCAAACTCCTGGGCTCAAGCAATCCTCCTGCCTCAGCCTCCGGAGTAGCTGGGACTACAGGCATGTGCCACCATGCCCGGCTAATTTTTTTTTTTTCTAGATATGTTAGTTGGCCAATTAATTTCTTTCTATTTATAGTAGAGACAGGGTCTCGCTCTTGCTCAGGCTGGTTTTGAACTCCTGACCTAGAGCAATCCGCCCGCCTCAGCCTCCCAGAGAGCTAGGATTACAGGCGTGAGCCACCTCACCCGGCCTGCTATTTTTTTCAGTTTCACTGTTTTATTTCTTCTGTGGTATCTAACAGTAATTACAATTAATTACTGTTAATTATCCAGTTAAATTTTCACTTCATATGTTGTACTTTTCATCTTTAGAAGTTCTGTTTGGTTATTTTAAAAACTATTTTTCATTTTTCTCATTATGTTTTAAGTACTTGTAAAGAAAAAGCTGTTTTAACATACTTGTCTGCTAGCTGCATCATCCCTGTCATTTCTGCATCTGTTCCTATTCATACTTTTTGTCCTAGTTATGGTCACATTTTTCTGCTTCTAAGCATGCCCAGTAATTTTTCATTAGATGCGGGATAATGTGACTGTTCAGTTGTCAAGGTTCTGGATTTTGCTGACTTGGGTTGGGCTTTGTTTTGGCAGTTATTTGTGCAACAGTTTGACCCCCTTGAGTCCTGTCTTTCAACTTGGCTACTGAGGCATGACCCCTCTGGGGACTCTAACTTAATGCCTTGGTGATTACTGAGGACTCTTCGCTCTGGCTCCCCACCCTATGTGAACTTTGGGAATTGCTCTGTTTACAACTCCCCACTCTTTGCTTGGCCCTGTGGAGTGGCATTCTGCTTACTGTAGCCAAGTACTCAGGAAAGACTCTGGGGGAGCACGGTATATCTATAAAAATCCTGATGATTTTTTTTTTCTCCATATGTTCCACTTTCTGGAAATCTGCTCTGCAACTTTCAACCACTCGGCAAGGCTGCCAGGCTCTGTTTGGGTTTCCTTTCCTGTGCCAACAGTTTGGGGATTGCCTCCCTGCAGAGAACTGGGATGATTACAGGGCTCAGCCTTCTCAGGGATTACAGTCCAGTGTTGCCTGTGATCCAATATCTGCAAAACATTTCTTTCCCATCTTGGATCTGTTTTTCTAGTTATTTATGGAGGGAAGTTAATCCCATCCTTTTCACCCTGGCGTGACTAGATGTGGACATCTGCAGACGGTGTCTTCATATTGGGGAATGGAAGGAGTAGAAGGGGAAGAAATGTGCGGAGCATCTGTCCCTGTCCCTTCACTTGGCCAAAGGATCAGTGCCGCCTGAGTGTCTCCAGAAGTAGAAAGGACAACTTCACATCTCTGCCTAGAGGCAAAAGAACCAGTTTTGAAGCCTATTGCTCTTGGAATAGAATTTCAGGAGGTTCACAGAATCAGAGTGGGGATCGTTCAAGAGGGAATACCGTTGACCACCTTTCTACACAATGCTCTTTTGAGCTAATCCCCTAAATACTTCGCTGAAGGTTGCCTAGTTCCTGTACCTCTTGTAAGGCGAATTGCCCTGCCCTAAACCCCATACAGATTCTATCTACCTATGTACTAGAAAAATAAGATTTTATTATTACTTGGGCATGCAAAAAATATATAAATTTTCACCACATTAGAGTATTTTTAGAATGGATTGACAAAACAGAAGCTACCAATTCATTCTGCAGGCTCTAGAAGGCACCATGAAGACATGGCAAGTAATTGTTCTGAGCAGCTGAAACTAGTTATGAGACTGCTGGTATGGGATTTACATGCCGCGATATTAAGATAACATGACCAGAGGAAACAAGCCCCACATATAACATTTTAGACCAAATGCTGCACATTGCAGGCATTGATTTTTTTAAAAAAAATCTTTCAAGAAATTTTTAAACATATGTTCTTTTTTTTCTTAGAACTCATGACATGTGATAAACATATATTCAAATAATGAGATGGGTATGTAATGAATCCCATTTACCTACTACTGAGCTTCAACAACTACCAATGATGGTCAACTGTGTTTTTTCAATATCCACCCCTATGCCCCCAATTATTTTTTCAGTGCTAGACATCATTCAAAAATGTTTTATTAAGCACTTAATCTAGTGGGTTCTCACTTAGCTGCATCTAGTGTACTTCCAGGTGAGTAGTAGCAGGGACTTAAAGATGCCTATATAATTATCAGTAACACTGGGACATAAAGAACAGCTTGTGTTTTCATGTATTCTAGGTTTTGTAGCTTTTGGGGTTTTAGACTAAGCTTTCCTCTTGACTAGATTTTTGGTCTTGGAAATGTGAACCCCTATCTGGCTCTTAATTTTCTTGTGCACTGAATGAGGAGGTTGGATTCACAGGATCATCTTTGAGGTTCCATTCAGCTTTAAAAGTTTCTGTGAACCTCATCGTGTGACCATGAGTTGGCACCTTGGCCAGCAGGGCCTGGAAATGTTCCTCTGTATGTTAACAAACTGAACTTCCTGGTCTGTCGATTTCTCAGTGAAATCTCCCAGATCTGAGCTTTCTCATTCCCACAATTACTCCCCTACACCAGACTAATTTTAACTCCTGCCTGAATATTCTTTCATCTTCCCTGCATATTTCGGCTTTTTTTTTTCACGTGTCTCCCATCCTCAAAGACGATTAAAGGCCCCCTAGAATTTCTCTACTCAGCTTTCAAGGCCTCCTATAATCTGCTCTCATTCTAGAAAATCAACTATATTTTTCACTTGAATCCAAATTTCATAACTATGGTACAAGTCATTGCTTTCCCCAGGGGAATCGTATATAAATAACCATACACATAAACAGATATGTATATGATTTCAAATATATGTACGTATTTAAAAATTTCAAAAAATTATTAGCGATTTGTGACTCCCTCAAAACTGAAGGTAACACATCAGCATGTTATGACACTATGATTGATAATGATCAAGAGCTGAAATGACTTCTTCTGCCCCCGCAGTTGGCTGAAGGTAAATCACAACAAACGGGGCCAATCAATCACCAGTCTGGCATTAAACCCAAGGAAGAGGCTATTTTTTGTCCACTGTTTGGGTGTTAAAATAGTGTGCAGCTGTGCATCTAGAGAGGAAAGACTCTACCACAAAAAGCCCAGCTTTCTTTCACTCTGTCATGACAGTGGATGAATTCATGGATTTTTTTTCTTCTTCCACATGAATAATCAAGTAAGCTTACATCACTGGAGCCTGTGGCCAATTAGGACACAAGGTGATATAAGCGCTTGGTGTGACCCTTTTCTGTAATCCCAGTAGTCTTAATAATACTATGGTAAAATGAGAAGACACACACCAAACAGTGCAAGTGTCAGTCACGTGATGTGCATGCAAGTAATTAGAATTAACAAGAGGAAATGTCAGGCTTTGACTTCTGCACCCCCGCCCAGACAAAAGCAGAGGTGTGTACGTATGGTGGCTAAGCTAAATATGAAAACTGGTTTTGACAGATGGAATGTAGTCAAAATCCTAGGCATTC
The DNA here is from genome assembly GCF_040939455.1 of Microcebus murinus. Lineage (NCBI taxonomy): Eukaryota > Metazoa > Chordata > Mammalia > Primates > Cheirogaleidae > Microcebus > Microcebus murinus. The sequence goes on from NC_134109.1 coordinate 96,039,546, forward strand.
CATGCCAGTTCTCTGTATGAGTACTCTAGTATCTGAGCATTAGAACAAATCCAAGTCTAATCAGCCTTAAACAATGACCTGTCACAGGATGGCCTTCCACTCAATACGTTCAAAGCCTTTAGCACAGATCTTTTAGGAGTACAGAACTATATTTAAAGGAAAAGTCTGGTTGAACTACACCTTACGGATCTCTTGCAGTATTTTCTAGTCTGTGTGCCTGGCATAACAAGAGTTTAATAAGCATTTGTGAATGAATGTTTTCCTTGGATAATGCTAGTCAAAGGTTGGCTTTAATACATAATAAAAATCTAATACATATCTGATTGATCATGCTACCCTCCTTTGGGAGAAATATATTACTATCTCTGTTTGCAAAAAGGTTTATATTATTTGTCCTTTATTGTGTTTTTTTTCGTGTATTTAAATGACTCCTGGTCAGGTGTGGTGGCTCATGTCTGTAATCCTAGCACTTTGGGAGGCCAAAGCAGGAGGATCAGTTGAGGCCAGAAGATCAAGACCAGCCTGGGCAACACAGTAAGTCTCTGTCTCTACAAAAAATTAAAAAAATTAGCCAGGCATGGTGGCGTGCACCTGTCAGTCTCAGCTACTCAGGAGGCTGAGGCTGGAGGATCACTTGAGCCCAGGAGTTGGAAGTTGCAGTGAGCTATGTGTCACTGCACACCAGCCCAAGCAAAAGCACAAGACCCTGTCAAAAAAAGAAAAAAAAACAAAACTCCTTTTTAAGAGGTCAGAAAGGAAGAAATCAATATAGGTCACACTCAGAGATACAACCAGGTTTAACACATTGACTGCCATACTAGAAAAACATTTTTTTTCCCTTGGAGCTATGATGTTTCATTAAAACAAAACTATCGGCCGGGTGAGGTGGCTCATGCCTGTAATCCTAGCACTCTGGGAGGCCAAGGCGGGCGGATTGCTCGAGGTCAGGAGTTCAAAACCAGCCTGAGCAAGAGTAAGACCCCATCTCTACTATAGATAGAAAGAAATTAATTAGCCAACTAATATATATAGAAAAAAAAGTAGTCAGGCATGGTGGCGCATGCCTGTAGTCCCAGCCACTTGGGAGGCTGAGGCAGTAGGATTGCTTGAGCCCAGGAGTTTGAGGTTGCTGTGAGCTAAGCTTACACCACGGCACTCACCCTACCCTGGGCTACAAAGCGAGACTCTGTCTCAAAAAACAAAACAAAACTATCCTTTCTAATTTGTTATCTTTATTGTTTTCTGTGCATGAGTTATATGCAATGCAATCCACATTTTTAGAATTGTCAACATTAATTGTAATAAGAACATCAGCAAATTAAGATTTTCATGAACCAACCACAGGGTTTTGCTCATGGGGCCCCAGGCTCAAAACTAGCCTGAGTTAAATACAACTCATGTGCCAGTTAATCGGTTAAGTTTTGAAGAATGGGTAGGATTTTGATTCTGACAGGAAAGGCATGAAAAATGGAGGAATCAGCATAACCAAACATAAAAGATCTGAGATTTTTTTTTTTTCTTTCTCAAGCTTAACTGGAGCAGGCTATGTAATGGTTGCTAGTTAAGGGTAGGAGGGGAATATGCAAATAAATTACACAGAATTGGTTGCAAGGATGAGAAAGTTTTAATGCGAGAGTCAAGGGCTATTCTGACACGATGAGGTAACAACTGCAGGTGCATCCAGAGAATGGCATAAACTATTATTCCAATTAGTGGGCCAAGCCAGTTAGCCATGTAAGAAACTCACCTAGGGTCAGTATGCGACTTCTGTATTTCTTGCAAGCACAATCCATTGACATCATTTATGGGATTTTAAGTTCCCAAACAGGTATATAACTTCAGCCTTATCTTTCCTTAAGATTTCAGTGACTTAATAACAGGAAAAAAGTTTTAACACATTAACTGCCATGTGAGTTGTATTTAACTCACGCTAGTTTTGAGCCCAGGGCCTTGTGGGGCATATAGAACTCATTCATCTCTTTACCTTGGGAGTCACGTGGTGCACAGGCAACTCACGCTGCCATGCTGTAGCACACATGTTATGTGATGGGTGGTCCACTGGGCAAAATCCTGCAATTGGTTTATGAAAATCTTACTTGTTCATCTTCTTGTTACAGTCAATACTGGCAATTCTAAAAATGTGGATTGCATTGTATGTAACTCATGGAAAACAAAAAATAATCTTTTCATTAAATTAGAAAGGATCATTTTGTTTTTGAAATTTTTATTCTATTTTCATAATAAAACACCATGGACCCAAGGAAAAATTTTTTTCCTAGTGTGGCAATATGTCTAACCATGATTTGCTCCTTGATATTCTGATTTTTAGAACCTCCAAGTTCACTATTAACATATTTGTCTCTCAACCACTATGTTTAACATTTAAAAGGGTTTAATTTTGACTAATTGCAATTAAGAAAATCCTAATTACATGACCTCTGGTAACTTGTTTTCTGTTTTTTTTTGAGACAGTCTCGCTTTGTTGCCCAGGCTAGAGTGAGTGTCGTGGCCTCAGCCTAACTCACAGCAACCTCAGACTCCTGGGCTCAAGCAATCCTGCTGCCTCAGCCTCTCAAGTAGCTGGGACTACAGGCATGCAACACCATGCCCGGCTAATTTTTTCTATATATATTAGTTGGCCAATTAATTTCTTTCTATTTATGGTAGAGACGGCGTCGGGGTCTTGCTCTTGCTCAGGCTGGTTTCGAACTCCCGACCTCAAGCAATCCACCCGCCTCGGCCTCCCAGAGTGCTAGGATTACAGGCGAAAGCCACTGCGCCTGGCCTTGTTTCCTGTTCTTAATCTGTAAAAAGGGAACAAACTTCTTTCTAGGGCTGTTGTGAGGAACTAGCCAAAATATTATCTGTAACACAAATACTCAGTTTCGTATGTAATGTTGGCTATTATCCTACAAACAAGTCACATTTCTATGCTGTTTAGACTTCAGCTTTGCTTAAAAATGTTACCTAGTATATATTAACATCATGCTTCTCCTACTACTGAGAATAGGGGACTGTGTGCAATATAAAGAGCTATTTATCATTTTAATTGGTTTATGGAAAGCTATTTTGCTTAAGATTGTCGCCAACTCTTATCAGCAGAGGAAAAAAAGGTAACCTTTCATCTCTATGTAGTAGCTTAAGAACACTCAACTAGGAATGAACTGGGGTTGACCCAGGATGGGGCTGTCAAGAGCCTACCCTTACTAAATGATAAAAAGGGCCAGCTTTTATTAAGTACACAAAGATATGGAATCACATGTCAGACATCTAGGACTTTTTATTGAAAGTCTAATAATTCATCAGACGTAGGTCATTTGACCCATCAAATAGGAGCATTTTATGCTGTTTGGAATAGTTTTTGTTTTTGTTATTGAACCTGTCCCAGGATTGTCTAACTTTTCCTAATCAAGTTATATTTGGGCTTTTCATACCAATAATTACCCTTGGTTTTGTACTTTAAAAAAGGTATTTTCTTAGTAAAATTCCATCCAGAATTTGGTTTTGGCCCTGCTGATGCTTTCATCAGATCAAGTTACAATTGATGAAAGTAACATGACTTTACTGAAATTAATGCATTTTCTAATTTCCTTTGCAAGAACACGGTACTTTTTCAAAATGCTTACCTAATGTCTTCATGTTGCTAGCTAAATAGCTTCACCAGTCATTACTCGCATAGAGTTTTAAAATGAGTTTATTAAAGAATATTCTTAGGAAGGCAACAAGTTTTGATTTGTCATTAAAAAAAAGTTATGTTTTTGCATGCTGTAAGAGGCTGTAAGGTAAGAGGCTACAGAGTTATAAGCTTCTTTCTACTGGAATTTTCATATAACACAGTGTAATCATTTCTGCAATGCTAGAATAAATTAAAAAAAGTCTCTTCTATGCTTCTCTTCAAAAAGTGATGAATAATAGAAGACAGCATAAAAAAGGCATTGTTTTCTATTCATTCTGTAGTATTGGAGCCAGTATCTAGGAAACAAAGGAGAGAGAGAGAGAGTAAATTCAAGGAGCAACTTAATTTTAAATTTGAATATTTAAGAGTATCTTTTAAAAAAGAAAACAAGACTAATGGTGGTAGTGGTCCGAAGGGTGGGGAAGAATAGGAGGCAAGTATGAAGAGGGAAGTTGACCATGGAAATACCTTGAGAACTTCAATAATTTTTCTTCTAAGGTAGAGATAAAAAGACATATAGCTATCCATGGTTATGCTAGATAAAAACCAGGGTGAACCACATTTGGTTCATATAACTACTATGTAACCACATTTTTTTCAGGTCCTCTGTCCTAAGATTTTAAATCACAAAGGATCATAACATATCATCAGAAAGAGAACTGTATTTAGAGATATTTCCTGGTAAGATGTCAAACACTTTTTACCATCACAGGCCGGTTCTAGCTATTATCACTTTTTCTCTGCTTCTTTATTAGAAACTCAACTTTATTTCAGAAAGTCGACTTTAGAATAAAATGGACTTACTTTATAGTAGTCCCTCACTTATCTGGCATCATTCAGGAATGTATTTTTTTTTTTTTTTTTGGAGAGAGTCAGTCTCACTCTGTTGCCTAGGCTAGAGTACCATGGCGTCAGCCTACCTCACAGCAACCTCAAACTCTTGGGCTCAAGCAGTCCTGCTGCCTCAGCCTCTCAAGTAGCTGGGACTACAGGCATGCACCACCATGACTGGCTAGTTTTTTGTATATATTTTTAGTTGGCTAATTAATTTCTTTCTATATATTTTTTTTTTTTTTGGAGAGATGGGGTCTCACTCTTGCTCAGGCTGGTTTCTAACTCCTGACCTTGAGTGATCCACCTGCCTTGGCCTCCCAGAGTGCTAGGATTACAGGCGTGAGCCACCGCGCCCGGCCAGGAATGTATTTTCTTAATCATTTAAATTTACCTATACTTGTAAATGCCAAACCATTTTTATTTTGGAAAGAAAAATTTCTACAATTGCAGTCTTTTCTGTAGGTATATAGTAAATGGAACACAATCTTAGCTTTTCTTGAATCTTCAACAATTTTTTCATCGAAAATCAATAACTACACTGTGCTATAAATGGGGGAAGCTCCTCAGAAACTACTGCTGACTTGTTACTTCTCATCTGCCAAAGTTTGCAAAAACAAATAATGTTGTATCTTTAAGTAACACACTCTAAGGACCACCAGATAGGACATATCTTTACATGGACACTTTGATATTATTAAGTTTGTTTAGAGGCCTTCTTCACTGACTTTTTGGTTCTTAGCTATGGTTCAAATGGCTGAAATGGACTATTAATCTACATCTGTGTTGTCCAATATGGTAGTTGTTGACTAGCCACATGTGCCTATTTAAATTAATTCAAATTAACTAATAGAAAACTAAATAAAATTAAAACATTAAGTCCCTCAGTTGTCCTACCCACATTTCAAGTGCTCAATAGCCATGCATGAAAAATGTAGACATGAAACATTTCCATCATTATAGAAAGTTCTACTAAACAGTGCTGGTGTATATCATGAACTCATTTTCACAGAGGTCCAGGAATTATAAATGCCCAAATTCTATAGTCTAATAAAAACTTAAAAACTGAAGGGTTATGAGAATGCTATTAGCTTCAATTACAGGAAAAATTATGAAAAAAATTATACATTATCTCTCAAATATAGAAATGCTATTATCTTGTGATCCAAGAAATAGTACCACCTTCATGGGAATTAAAAAAAAAAAAAAGACCTAAATATAAAATTGTTTCTTATTATAACAACAAAAAGGATGTAAGTATCTGATTACTATATTAAAAAGGCAACTATGCTTATATTCTCAAAATGATTATTCCTATTTAACCTTAACGATACAAATCATTGTAATGTTGCTAGGTTTAGAGACTTCCTCATTTGGAAGAGACTATTCTTAAATAGCTGCTCTAAATACAAATGGTTCAGATTATAAAGCAAACATAAGCATATATTTAAAATACCATTAGCAAAATGGATAATGAATTGTGAAACAGAAAGCAGTAATGTATAGCTTCTGAAACATTGAAGGACCTAACAAGTTCCTAGGTCTGGTGTGGAAAATTCATCACACAGGTGTAACAGATTAGAGGAATGGATATTTACCATTGTGACTGCAAGGTTCTTATGGTTAAAATCTGCTTTAAAATAATAATCACATATAAAATTTTATATTTCCAGCAACACAGAAACCAGAGAATATATTGTCAAAATTAAACACTTCCTTAAAGAAAAGTGTCCATGAAAAGCCTGATAAAGACTTAAAATTTATGACTACAATAGGGAAGAAAAGCTTTTAATTTGCTTTTCTTCTTTTCCATACAAATTCAATGTGTGTTAGTGGTCTGTGTGTCATTTGAAACGTATATATACCTAAAGTCAGTTAAGAGGTCTGTTTGAGATCTGGAATTCAGAATCTAGTTGAGACAGAAACTAGGTCTCCATCAGGGAGTTGATCATTTGGACATTTTCCCTGTTGGGCTTTTCATACAGATGAAGATTTTCTAAAGACTCATAGAAACAAGATTTCACGTAGTTTTGCTTTCACAATAATTAGGCAAACACTTACTTTTACCATCACAGGCTACAATTTTCACTTTATCCACTTTAATAAGTTCTGTCACCTCTCTGAATTCAACATCATTCAATACAAAAGTCCACACGTTATCGCAGAATCTGTACGTATTTAGAGAGCCCTTTAAAACAAAACATTTAGACATACTATGAAAAGTCATCTTTTCCTCTCACATTTTTCTCTAAAGCAATTTAAGAGAACTTTCTACTAAGTACATAATTAAAACAGTATGTTTAATCCTTAAGATTTTCCTTCATTTTAATCCTATTTACTTAAAAAACAAGGACAACTTTAGATAAATTTGCTGAGAGTTAAAAACTATTTCAGTTAGCAGACTATTTTCAGCACTGTAAAAGCCTGCAAATTACTTACCTGAAATATGAAGAAAGGTGGAATGAAAACTTGAATTTGTATTTGTACTGCCCTCATGTGGCTAAATTATGAAAGTTCATTTGAATTTTTATGAAATACTTTCAAAAAACTACATATTTTGTGTATGTTAATTCTCCATACTTATTTTAATCCTGTGACTTAGCTCAGATGCATTACTGTATTAGCCACTAAAACTACAATATTCATTATCCTGTGCAACTTGCATTCTTCTAATTAATAAAAAAGCTGTTAAGGAGCAGGAATACATATTTGAGCATTAAAAGGAAATTTTACTTTATTTTTACAGATAGGGTCTCGCTCTGTCACCCAGGCTGAAGTGTGGTGGCATGGTCATAGCTCCTGTAACCTGGAATGCCTGGGCTCCAGCGATCGTCCTGCCTCAGCCTCCTGAGTAGCTGGAGGTGTACACCAACATACCCAGCTAATTTTTAAATTTTTTGTAGAGATGGGGGTCTCACTATGTTCCCTGGGCTGATCTTGAACTCCTGGCCTCAAGTAATCCTTGGCCTCCTAAAGTGCTGGGATTACAGGCGTGAGCCACCACACTGGCCTAAAAGGAAATTTTAAAGAGTGTGGTGAAAGTCAAGGACAGATGCTAACCAATAGAATACAACCAAAATCTGAGATACACACATGCACACATATAGTCACATATGAAATCTAGCATTTGATAAGGCATTTAAATGTCTAAAATCTTCAATTCAGAAAAAAAAGCATCAAATGCACAAATACTCTCTGCAGTATAATAATAATATTAAAAATTGGTAGTAGCAGTAGATTCCAGAAAACAGCATGTGTCAGGAGGTCCTAAGGTGAAGGATATCATGGACAACCTTGGAAAACTTTTGCCCTATCCTATGACAATATTGGGAGGTCAATGAAGGATTTTAAGCAGAGGAGTCACATGATCAGATCTGCACTTTTGGTGATGACATGAAGAATGGACTAGAGGGGAATACGACTGAAGGAAGAAGACCATCTAAGATGATGATGCCTCTTAGTTGAATCAGAGAAGTAAAAGTGGCTTTACTACAGTAGCAGCAAGGAGATCAATAGAAACACAAAAAGACTTAAAAAAGGGAAAACAAAAATGAAGAGACTTTTAAAAGGTAGAACCAACAGGACTTGACAACTATAAATATGGTGGGGTAGGGAGACAGAAATATAAGGTAACTCCAAAAGCAATATAGCTTTGAAAATAAGATTACCAATGTATTATCTCTCTTGTCCTGGCCATGTGCTCCACCAAGCTAAACAGAATGCTATTTGCAAACCTTCTGGACTTAAAATTGGCTGTAACCAAGGAGGGAGCAGAGTGATGAAAGCCTTAGCTAGAACAGTAACAGCAGGGGAAAAAAAAGCAAGAATGGAAAAGTCCTGGTCAAGACTGAGTATTTATAGCTTTTGGAAAATAGAAAAACTTACAAAACACTATGCAAAAGAAATTCAAATGTCAAATTACTGTTAACTTTTGCTAACGAGATCCAAACTACAAACCCATAATAATTCAACTAGAAGATTATTCAGCCCTTGTGAACTTTATAGCCTCCACCAAATTTTCTACATGGGCAAAGTATATATATTAACATGAATCAACTGGGCAGGTTTTTACATATGGTTATACAAACACACACAAACTAATTTTGCCAGAATTGTTACTATTAAAACTTCAAGAATCCACTGGTCGAATTTTATAGTCTTAATTAAAGATACATTTTACTCCAGAAAATGTTTTGTCACATGAAACTGATAAGAAACTTATTTATATGAATATAAAATACACATGGATTTTATCCCTTTAATAAAATATAAGTCAAACTACCTTGTCTATCATGTTCATTTTTGTATTTACAATATCTAGAACAATGTCTGGTATATAGCAGGCACTCAAATGTTCATTGAATAAATAATAAATTTTTCCTTTGTGTTTTTCATCACCAATAAAACCAAAAATAAAACCTAAAATACTAAGGTTCTTTTAAATGCAAGGTAACCTCTAAGTTCTTTTTATATATTCACTATCACATATTTTATTTATTTTTAGTTTTTTTTTTCTCTTTTGCTCCTTGGAGTATGGAAGATTTTTATATATTTTAACCTTTTAATGTCTATATTTTGGTTACACCTTGTAACATAAGCATAAATATTAGATAAATATAATTGGCAAATAACCAAACATCATTATAAACTATGTTATATGACTTCTTCAATATCATCATATTATGGTAAAATTATTTCTATTTTACCATAATTTTTCCGATGGGCCCGTAATTTGAATTTACTATGAAATTGGAACATAATTTTGTTCAGCTCTGAATGGATGATTTTTCAAAGAATAAATGACTCAAATGGGATTAAGCTATCAAAATAGACTATTATCTACCACTAGATCAAGTTTTGTTTTGTTTTTTTTTGAGACAGAGTCTCACTTTGTTGCCCAGGCTAGAGTGAGTGCCATGGCGTAAACTTAGCTCACAGCAACCTCAAACTCCTGGGCTTCAAGTGATCCTCCTGCGTCAGCCTCCTGAGTAGCTGGGACTACAGGCATGTGCCACCATGCCCGGCTAATTTTTTCTATATGTATTAGTTGGCCAATTAATTTCTTTCTATTTACAGTAGAGACAGGGTCTCACTCTTGTTCAGGCTGGTTTCGAACTCCTGACCTTGAGCAATGCGCCCGCCTTAGCCTCCCAGAGTGCTAGGATTACAGGTGTGAGCCACTGCGTCCGGTCTAGATTAAGTTTCTATAAGCCATGTTATCAAGGAGTGGGTGGGAGATAACATGAAGTTTCTAGCAATAACTGTGTACTTCCCTGATATGGGTGAAAGCCAGAGTTTGAAACATAACTGTGAACCTAGGAGATTACTCTGCCACTTACCTTCAGTCCTGCTGATAATGTTTCAGGTGTATGAAATCTCTGGAAGTCTTCAGGGAAGGTAACCAACATACACAGGCTGGTTTGTGAAACAATGGAATAAAAATCTACAAGCAACTCTATCTCACATTAAGTGGATGAACTTAGTAGTATACAGTTGATTGAAAAGTATTATAATTGAGTTATTAAAAAATAAATTCCCTAATTTGATTAAACCATTTCTTCCTCTTATAATTAATAAATATGTAGGGGTCCTAAAAAACACTGTTGTAACAACCATTGGTGCAGGCTTCTAGATTTAGGAAAATATCCTTACCCTGAAATTGACTCTGTTCCTGACCCTCTGAGCCAACGCTGAATTTATAGCCTTATCAAACTGAAGTAGAACTTGAAGGGCAAGTTGGGGGGTAATCTGTTGAGACTGAGAAAAAGTAAAGGTCATAAATCCTCTTAGCAGGAAAACATCAAAGTAGGTAAAAATATATACATTTTTATCTAAAATTTAACTGAAGTTAACCAGAGCCTCCAAACTAGAATTCTTTATTCTCCTTTGCCAAAATTGACAATGAAGAAGCAAAGCCTGAACCTGAAAATATCTTTTGTACCATCTGGACACAAAAATAATTAAAAAAAAAAAAAAAAAACCAACATGCTGTGATGCTACAAAGCCAGAATAAAACTTTGTCTATCTTCCTTTCACAGTGTCCGGAAAGAGGTTTTCAGTAACTTGAAGAAACCATTTCTTTTAAATAAAATACATAGGGCCTATATTAAAAAAATGTTAGATATTATGAAAGCCCATAAAATATATCAACAAATGGAAATACTTAATTTGTTCTTAGATGTAACGTTTACATTAAAAAGTTAATTCTCTTAAAATTAAAATATAAATTCAAAATTCTAATTTAAATCTAAAAATACTGAATTGGACAAAATTATCTCTTTTTTTTTTTTGAGACAGAGTCTTGCTCTGTTGCCTGGGCTAAAGTGCCGTGGTGTCAGCCTACCTCACAGCAACCTCAAACTCCTAGGCTCAAGCAATCCTCCTGCCTCAGCCTCCCAAGTATCTGGGACTACAGGCATGCACCACCATGCTCGGCTAATTTTTTTTTTCTATATATATGATTTGGCCAATTAATTTCTATTTATAGTAGAGACGGGGTCTCGCTCTTGCTCAGGCTGGTTTCGAACTCCTGACCTCGAGCAATCTGCCCACCTCGGCCTCCCAGAGTGCTAGGATTACAGGCGTGAGCCACCAGCCTGGCCTGGACAAAATTATCTTAAAGCTACATAAAATGTAAATCTAAAACCAACAATCATCTAAATATTATTTTTCTTCTAAATATGAGTCTAAAAACTAACAATCTTAATTTTTATGTTTAACAAAAAATTTTGAAGATTTAGCTCTATTCAACTGTATCATTGAATCATCATTATATTTTATGTTCTGTTGTCAGGATGGTATAATAAACAGGAATCTCAGGTTAATTATCGGTGAGTGCTACTGACTTGCTAGGTCAAATAGTCTAAGCGACTTTACCTCATATCTCTTTGCACGGGATAAAGGATATGATGAGAATTATTGCAGACCCATCGAAATAAAAATGTTTGATTTTCAGTCTCACCTGTATGAGCTCATCTAGGCTCTCCTGAAGACTGTTTCCCAAAGTGGTATTTCTGTATAACTGATATGCCATGGCTTTAGGAGGAAGAAATTGTTATTCTTATTCAGGCTTGCATTGATGTCCTAAAAATTTAATATAAAATTGTTAAAAAGAGATCATACTGTAACATTATAAATTATGTAATACAGCCTACTTCATATAGTGTAAGATAGTATTAATACTAGTATCATTCTTAGTAATTGCAAGTTACTATATAATAATTTTATAATTACAAGGAATAATGTTTTTTCTCTTTTCTGTAATTTTGACACAGGCATTTATACTCCTTTATACATTACAGATGTTATATTTATAAAAATGTATTATCTTTACCACTTTTTCAAAAGTCTGTCTTCTACAGCAAGAATTTTTCATGTACCATCCTATTTGCTGTCAAGTCACTGATGCAGACAATCTTAGCTCACATTTGCATGCCTGCCCCTTTATTTTCTTGTTCTCTTAAAATCCAGTATTTATAGAGTGCCTACCAAAAGGATGGCACTGTTACAGGTACCAGGGAGAGGAAGAGGACTAAAGATATATTCCCGATCCTAAATTTACATCCTGGAGAGGGTAATGGACATACAAAAAGGTTAAATTCAGTATAAAATAAGACTTATGATAGAGATACACAGCTGCCTGTGTATCTAAGCCATGGAGGTTGCCTGCGGACCAAGAGAACTGGCTCAGAAAATCTTCCTAATTCTTCAAACTGATTCTTCAGTTTGAGAAACGAATCCACATTATTAGTGCAGTAAGTATGAACAGAGAGTGGCTGAAAGAGATGGCATGGAAGGACTTATTCTGCAGGAGAGGTTCAGGCAATGGGGTGCCACTGAAGCATTTTGTATAAAAAAGGTCAAATTGGTTTGAGTGTGAGATTAGAAACAGATGGGTAGAAATATATAGTCAGAAGAAATAAGACTCGGTTTTGATAGATCAGTAACATGACTATAGTTAACGTTAATATATTGTACCTTTAAAATAGCTAGAAGAGAATAATTCAAATGTTCCTAGCATAAACATGAATATTTAAGATAAAGGATATTCCAATTACCCTGATTTAATTATAGGAATGTATATTATCTCATGTACCCCAAAACATAAATCTATTATGTATCAATAAAAAAAAAAAAGAAATGGATGAGGGATGAGGGCTTAAAAAGGGTAGCAGTAGTACAGATTCAACAAATACTAACTGAGCTACTACTTGTCAGGTATAAGATCCCTGACCTCATGGCGCTTTCAGTCTAGAGATGGATGGGAGGAGATACATTTCAGTAATCATCAGGTAAAATTCAGCAAAATTAATGGTTACCCATCGGTCTTCACATCACATGCCTTGTCTGCATTTGCTACAACAGATCATTTCTGCCTTTTTGAAATATTTCTTTGACTATGGGACACCACTCTCAGTTATCTACTATCACCTCACTAGATACTACTAAATTTCTTGTTTTTTCTTGCTGGTTTCTCCTCAATTCCCTGACTTCTAACTACAGACCTGCCCTAAGGCTTCTTAGGTCTTCTCTACTCCACATGCTTCACTCCCCCCCAATTTGTATCTTCACCCCTGAATTCTCCCTTTGTACCCATATACAAGGGCTGTCCGGAAAGTATTTAGCCATTGTCAATGTAATTTTTCATACCACATGGCTGGATACTTTCCAGACAACCCATGTATAAAACTGCTTACTTGACAATGGATAAAAATATCAAGCAGGTAGGTCAAATTAAATTTATGAAAAAAGCAAATTCCTGATACTACCTCTCCAAATTTGCTGTTCTTGGTTTTATCCACCTCAGTAAACAGAAAATCTAGTCATCCAGTAATATAGCCCCCAAACCTTAGAGTCAACATTAACATCTTTCTTTTTTTCTTACCTGACATTCAATCTGTCAGCCAATCCTTTCAGCTCTTCCTTCTAAATAGAGCCAGAATCTGACAACTTCTACCATCTTCAATGCTATCACTCTAAGTCACCATCATCTGTGACTAAAATTAATGTGACAGACCATTAAGTGGTCTCCCTCTTTCCACCCTTCCCTATCCCAGCCCCATCCTCATAGCAGCCAGGCTGAGATTTTAAAACATAAGGCAAATCACATCATTGGTCTATTCAAAACCACCAATGGCAGCATCCCATCTCACTCCAAGTAAAAAACACAAAGTCCTTCCCATGGTTTGCAAGGGCTACAGGATTTGGCCCCCCACTGTCTCCTACCCCTATCTTTATCTACTAAATCCCCCACTCACTCTGCTCCAGTTATAGTGGTCCCCTGGTGCTCTTCGCCATGGGAAGCATGTTCCTTCCTGAGGCCTTTGTGCTGGCTGCTCTTTTTGCTGAGTGTTCTTCCCAGATACCTGCATAGTTCACTTACTCATTTGGTTCAGATCTCTGCTCAAATGTCACCTCATCAGAAAGGTGTTCTGTGTCCAAGCTATAAAAAAGAACTATCCCTCTTCCTTCTCATACTGCTTTCATTCATACCAATAACTGAAGTTGATATACATATGCTTATTCTGTCTCTATCTACTAAAATAGATGATCTATGAAGGTGGGGACTTCAGTTATATATCTGCCACCTAGAACAATGTACGTAGTAAGTATTCAATAAGTTATTTGTTGAGTGAATAAATAACTTAATGGCATATCAAAGCACTAATATCAAATATGAGAAATGTGATACAAAATTTTCTGCTTTACTGAGGAAACTGAAGCAATGAAAACTTCCAGACTCACAACCACATCTAACTACCTACCAATATCCGTGCAGGTTGAACATCCCTTATCTAAAATGCTTGGGACCAGAAGTGTTTTGGATTTTAGGATATTTGCATCATATTAACTTATGGGTTGATCATCCCAAATCCAAAAATACGAAATCCAAAATTCTCCAAAGAGGATTCCTTTTGAGTGTCTCATTGGTGCTCAGTTTTGGTCTTTGGAGCATTTTGGATTTGGGATGTTCAACTTGTACCCATATACTCTGCCTTCCTGTTTGTCACCATAGTTGAATTCTACATGCTTTTATCTAAATCCAATCCTTCTACCTTTGTATCAGGTGTTATCCCTTCTAGTGTACTGGAGGATACTGTTCTAACAATTTAATTGTTCTTTCTCTCCCTCACCATCAAATTTCCTCTCTCTACAGATCATTGCCATCAGCAAACAGGTGGCTAATTATCTTTAAAAAACCAAAACCCCAAAATACTACCTTAAACCACTTCCCCTGTCAGCTACACTCTATTTCTCTTGTTCCCCTTTCCAGAAGGACTTTACTTAGAGTTGTACTCACTCTCTCCCATTCTTTTTTGCCCCCATTTTCTCTTTTTTTAATATTTTAAAAATTTTCTTTATATTTATTTTTTCTTTTTGACTGCCATGTGAGTTTTTTTTAATATTTTTAAAATTTTCTTTATATTTATTTCTTTTTTTTTCCTTTTTGTCCCATTTTCTCTTAAACTGACTTTTGCCTCAGCCCTCTAATGAAACAGGTGAAGGTCACCAATGGTATTGCTAAAGCTAATCTTCAATCCTCACCAGAGGAGAGCATTGCACACAGCTGATTAGTTCCTCCTCTTTGTTAAAGGATCTTTGCTCGACTTCCCGGACACTACACTTTTTGGGTTGTCCTTTTAACTTTAACTTGCTGGTTCATTCTTCTTTATATTGTTTGTTGGTTGATTCTCTTCTCCCTAAACTCTTAATGCCAGAGGACACAGTCCTTGGTCCTCTGATACTTTCTGTCTACACCTACTCCTTAGTGATAACAGTCACTCTTACAGCTTTACATACCATTGCTAATGAATCACAAATTCATACACTGTATTAGAACTTCTCATTCCTAGATATAGCTGCCTACTCAGTATCTCTACTTGTTATCTTTTGTGTTTCAGTTGAAATAATGCCATACTTCTATAGGCTTAGGCAAAACCTTTGAAGTCACCTTCCACATCCAATTCCTAGAAAATCCTGTAAGGTCTACCTTGAAAATGCATTCAGAATCCAACCATTCCTCACCATCTCCACTGCTATCACCCTGGCCTTGGCCATTATCATCATGATTTGGATTACTATAATAGCCTCCTGACTGATTTCCCTACTTCTACACTTGCCCTCCACACTGTAATCATAACTCACAGGGCGATCTTCTAAAACATAGTTTAGAGCATGTTTCCTTCTCTACTCAGAATCTTTCATGGGCTGGGCATGGTGGCTCATGCCTGTAATCCTAGCACTCTGGGAGGCTGAGGAGGGAGGACTGCTTAAGACTGAGAGTTTGAGATCAGCCTGAGCAAGAGTGAGACCCTGTCTCTACAAAAAATAGAAAAATTAGCCAGGTGTGGTGGTGCACCTGTAGTCCCGGCTACTTGGGAGGCTGAGGCAGGACTGCTTGAGCCCAGGAGTTTGAGGTTGCAGTGAGCTATGATGATACCACTGCACTGTAGCCTGGGCAACAGTTCCTTGTTGAGACCCTTTTGAGACCCTGTCTCAAAAACAAACAAAAAAACTCATATGGCTTTCATCAGTCCTTACAATGATATGGCTACCATGATGTCACCTACTTTATCTACTATTTAAGCTCTCCCTCTTCCTCCCTTTGCTCATTCCTCTCCAGACATTGGCTTCCTTGCTATTCCTCAAACAAGACAGGCTTAAGAGGCTTTGTAATGGCTGGCTGCTCTTTCTGCCTGAAAGGCTCTCCTCAGCTCTTCAGTTGGCCAATTCTCTTAATTCCTTCAAGTTTTTGCTCAAATAGCACCTACTAAGTGAGGCCTACGCAGACCAACATATTTTAAATACCAATTCCCACCTCCACTCTGGAACTTCCTCATACGCCTGCCTTATCTTCTTGCTCAATTTCTTTGATGGTACCATCGCCTTCTGAAACATTATACATATAATGTATTTCTTTTACATTTATTTTATGCATCCTCCAATAGAAGGTAAGCTCTATGAGGGCACAGATTTTTGTCTGTTTTATTCACTGAAGTAAACTAGGCATCTAGAACAGTACCTGACACACACAATAAAACATTTGTTCCATAATGAATGAAGGCAAACAGTGTGGGAGTGTGTGTGTGTGGGGGGAGTGTCAAAAGGACAAGGAGGTATCAATAGGGAGACCAAAACTTTACAAAGTAGGAGATTAAAATGGTGCTGTGCCCCATTTGACAAAAGTCTAAGAGTCATCCAGAATTCAGCTAGTTATTTAAACGTTAAAATTACTCGCTTTAATGATCTTAAATGCGGTTATCAGCTACAGAAATTTATTACTCCTCTCTCATTTTGCAGTCTAGAAAATCAGAAAGCTCCAAACTCGGAAGTAACCAGTCCTAGTTTTTCTTGATTAAACCACTCTGCTTAAATTCGTTCCTTTGTCGGGAGTTCGCACGAAGAAAGTTGAAAGCAGACTCCAAACGAACGACGAAACACAGAAAAGAGACACTTAAGAAATGCTCCCTGCAATCCGGCATAATAAACACAAGCTGCTGCTGGCCTGGATGCTTTAAGACATGCACCTGGCTGCAAATACGGTGCTGAGCTGAGGACCTCCCCCCCCCCCCGCCCCCAGTCACTTCTGCCGGCGCCGGGTGGACAACAAGCCTCCCGCCACAGGACGTAACCGCCCCCGGCCGCCTCGCCTCCCTTCCTCGGTGCCGGCCGCAGGGCCCCGCCGGCACCGAAGTCGGTAGCGGGCCGCCCGTGGGAGGGAAGAGCCCTCCAAGTCGCCCTCGGAGACGACCCAACCGACCGCAGCCCGAGCTCCGCGGGCCGGCGGGGAGCGCGGGCCCGACTTCCCCTCCCTGTCACCCACTCCCTACCTGCGGCACAGGCGCCTCCCGCCGCAGAGCGGACAGAAGCGGCCAGGAGTCGAGCGCGACGTTCCCACTCCTCGACCGCGGGCTCCACTCACCGCAGAAACCGCAGAGCTGGGCCGACGACCCGGAAGTGCTCGCGGAACCTGGAAGTGACACCCTGTCCGCGGGCCGGGAGGCCCCGCCCAGCCCGCTCTCGCACGCCACTCACGCGCGGCGAGGGGAGGGCGGGGGTGTGCCGAGAGGAGGGGCGCGGGGCCGGAGCCAACCCTGGAGCGGCGGGCAGCCTTCCTTTTCGAGTTCACCCACCCGGCTCACAGGATTGTAAGGGAATTTTATTTTTAGGAACTAATCTTGTCCACTGTTAGATGCGCAATGAAAGAAAGGTAGGACGTTCACACTTTATGCCTGACGTGTGTTCAGGGTAATACCGTTGAAGACCTTGCAATACTACATTGAAGTCAAATTCTGAAAAGATTACAGCAGGGCATCTTTTTACCACTCAAAATAGGGCGGCAATTAATTTAGACTGGCAAGCTTTTATAATAGTTTGTGACTGATTCATGAAGAATTTTAATTCGGAAGAATTTGTATTTAAAATTTGTACCCAATATGCAAGACAAATACTTCAATATGTATTTCGAGTTTGCACAATCCCAAATTCCTGTAGGTGCCAGGATGCATGGGTTAAAACAGCTGTAATGTGTAGAGCAGTGTAAAAACAAGTGCTACCAACTGGGACCTCTGGGCAGGCCCTTAAACTATCTTTACTCCTACAAGGAATAGAAAGCCCTCAGACTATAAAAAGAGAAACAAGACTAAAGGTCTTAAATTACTTGAAAAGGCATGTAAGGTAATTCAGAGCAAAAAATCGAGTAGCATAATGGAAGACAGAAAAATCTGATAAAATGAGGCAAAAACAAGTTTTCCAATTTATTTATTTAAATTCATTAACGTTGCAAAAATATGTGCAACAAATCAAGACAAGTTATTTGTATTCCTAATAGGTCAAAGGAAAAGAAAATATATTACATCTGCTTAGTAAATCAAGACCAACCCTAGTATTTCTTACAGGGACCACATCAACATCTTGCACACACAGACATCAGAACTAAATTTCTCACACTGTAAAATGACAGTACTAGACTAGGTAGGCAGCATCATCCTAATAGTAGTAAAATGATCACAGTACAGTAAATTTTGGCTTAACTGACAGCATGTGAACTTGTGGTAACAAAAATATTTTTGAGATGTATCCCAAAGTGCGTTAGTGTCTAACAAACTTTGAATTGTGTTCTATGTGACTAGTGCCCCAAGGGCTAATGCAAGTCAGTGGCCTTGAACACCACCAATATGTACTAGCTATGTTTATGTAAATAAACAATGAACCAACTGTTCAAGGGACATTAAATTTTAGAAAGTCTGTATACAAACAGTGGAGTAGCTGATAATGTTATTTTTCAAGTTCTTCCTCAAACAGAATGCAAAAATGCATAAACATTTCAAAATGCAAATGTTTTCACCTCTTGTAGAATGTTTCAAAATCAACTATTTGAAACAAAAATCTTATTTTTGTTTTTTGAGACAGAGTCTCACTTTGTTGCCCAGGCTAGAGTGAGTGCCATGGCATCAGCCTAGCTCACAGCAACCTCAAACTCCTGGGCTCAAGCGATCCTACTGCCTCAGCCTCCCGAGTAGCTGGGACTACAGGCATGTACCACCATGCCCAGCTAAGTTTTTCTATATATATTAGTTGGCCAATTAATTTCTTTGTATTTATAGTAGAGACGGGGTCTCGCTCTTGCTCAGGCTGGTTTCGAACTCCTGACCTCGAGCAATCCGCCCGCCTCGGCCTCCCAGAGTGCTAGGATTACAGGCGTGAACCACCGCGCCCGGCCTGAAATAAAAATCTTAATATCATTCTTTAATGAAAGCACTAAACTCTTGATTTTCATCTGATGCTTGATTTATTAAGTGCTTTACGTGAATTTTTAATAGCACATTTTATTTAGTTCTCAAAACATAAGAAATTAAATAGAAGATCTATTATAGTCACAACTGTTCTATCCAAATTTTAGTGTCACTCTTTACTGTTCAACATAATATACTACTTTATTTTCAATTATCATTTAGAACTTTAAGGGAAAGTTACATTACTGAGTCTCCCTATTGATCTGATTCAGAATCTCAGGAAGGGCGGAGGGAGATGAAGAGCTCATCATGTAATTCTTTTGTACGTTTAGAATATTGAGTAGATAATGTCACACTTCCCTTACCAGTTGGCCTTTCCATGTAAGCCTAAGTTCTTGACCTTCTCCCAGCAACTCCAACTACACAATTCCTATTCCTATGACAAGATAAACTATTTAAACAGCAAAGTAGGTCTACTTATAAGTACATTTATTCCTCCTTTTACTCCATCCCTATATTTGTTTGTGATCCATTTCTCAAATATCCATAGGCTAGGGGAAAAATCAGGCACAAAACAAAATAGAATGTTGTATCAATCTCTATTTTCAGCCTATTGCCTCCTCCCACCTTACTGAGCAATCTTAATAATTTTCCTCATACAACAGAGGAAAAGAAGGATGAAGCTACTGTCACCTTACATACAACCCTACTTAACCTCATCAAGAAACTGGCCTGTTCTACCTGATATATCATAATGCTAATTTATCCATCAACTGAAAAAATCTTAAAAGCCACTTTTGTATTAAATCAAACACTTTCCCAAATTCCCTGAGCATTCACATAAACCACCAAATAGAAATGCCTATATAGTCATTTTAAAGTCTTTATCTAAAAGCAGATTCCTTACTTTTTTCAATTTTGGAAGTGCATTTCAAGAAATTCTACTTATAGATATATACCTGTCAATCAGCAGATTTCAGTATTCAGTGCAGTTACTAAATAGTGATGTCCATTTTGGAAGACTACATTAATGTTTACCAACTGTGAAATATAAACTAACTCAATACTAACTTCAGTCTAAGCACTGTAATTGCTAACTAACCCTCTCTGTTCAAACTTGTTTCAGTATGAAGAGACAAAGAAAGCAGAGGAAAGTAGGAATTCTCAGCCAAGATATGTATTATGAGCCTTTCCCCCTTTGATCCATGGTCTCCTTATTCATATATTCTGTGGGTAGCCTTTTGGATATAAGAAATGGTGTCACCAGCTGCCACATACAGTACTTCCCTTAAGAGGGACATATTCAGTGACATCTTAGATAACAGCTAAGTCTTTATCCCCTTTTAAAGGTTTTCTTTCTCTTTCTAGTTTTATCTTTCTTTCCAACTACACTGCTAGACCCTACTTAGAATCATATTTCTTCATACCCATCCCTCCAGGTTAAAGACTATTAAGCTTAAACTGTGGGGTCAATATAACATCTTCCCTTGGTGCTTTCTTAGAAATATGACCAAGCAGAACACAGAATCAAATCACTTCAAATGAAAAACTGAGTAAAAAGGGGCACTCAGAGCCTATGTGTAACAGAAAATAGTGACAGAAGCATCAAATTAAATAAGTCAGATCCATGACCACAGCAGAAAGATAAAATAGCAGAATTATATGTAGTTTCACCTCAATTGGTAAATGGAATAATGTGAGAAAATATTACATAGCTATAAATTATAAATAAAGTTAAATGCTTTTCTTTTAACCTACTAGTTATGACCTTAGCTGTCACAGTTATGTAACATTTATTGTTGGGCATATCCCTATACCAGATTCCATTAAAGTATAGGTTAAAGCAGATTATGTTTTTAATCTAGTGATTCACAGCACATCCCAAGGGTACCACTGTTCCCACTGAATTTCAATGTTTAACAGAATATAGGCCACTTCTATCTTAAAAAGATACTTAGAAAAGCATCACTTTTGCAACAAGTTCTATCTGTAATTAGGAACAATGCTGCAAAAGCTAAATCCAATAAACACACAAAAACTGAAATTATTCTTTTGTGTTTTTCAAACTGAAGAATCAAGTATATGGTGGAAACTACCTAGTAAATCTATTTAAAAAATCCTCATATGGTAAATTCAGAAGGAATGCCTAAATTGTTATTGTTAGTTTGCTTCTTCAACACAAAGTGTTTCTAAGATGTGAATAAGCACTAATGGTTTTGGCCTAATTCACTCTAACGACATTAGTTCAGGATCTGCTGAGGAATGTCTCATCCTGGGAACCTTCTAGCATCTCCCATAGTTGGATTATGGAGTTAGCATGCCAAGTTTATGATTGAGGACAAAAAGTAAAGGAAAATTCCCTTTTGTAACAGAAACCTACTAAAAAATGGCAATGGTAAAAGCCACGTGTGTGTTCAGTCTGTAATAGAAAAATAAATCTTAAAAGCTTAGCTCACGTCCACTTCAACTTTGCTACTCCAGGCCAAAATACCTTACGGAAAGTGTTGGAGAGTAGTGTGACCCTCAGATTTGGAGGGTATTAAGTTTACTAAATGTCTAAGAATCTCTCACATATGTAACACAATATTGTACCAATCTGTTGTTTTAGAATGATTTTGTGGGTAATCAGCTCTGTTTGGAGGCACAAACACAATTTATTTCAATGTAAAGGTATTTAACATATGAAACAATTTATATGCTTTGTACAATATAATGACATAATAAAGACTTACAAAATTAACCTAATTTGCAGTATTGTGAAACATTATTCAATACAAACTTGAAAGCACACCATATTTGACTAGGTCATACAACTCTTGAGTTCAAATAACTGATATGGGAAGTATTTTGGTAAAGTGCCCACAGTGAGAACAGTTTAAAAAGCAGCCCCTGTTTTCTACAGAAAAAGCTGTGATAGTGATCACAACTTTTTGTGATCACAGTCTCTGCAAAACTACACAGCACTCGCCTTCAGGGGAGCAATACCCTGGACACACAGCTTATTTCACATTAGTGAACAAACTCAAGATTTTTATAAAAGTTCTGGCTTTGGGCCAGAAGATAAAATGTCCCATATATACATGTATAAAACCCCCAATTTCTCGCTTCTTAAATTCTCTAGTTCTAAAAATGGCTTTTTGACTTGTCTTTAAGTTTAAAAAGGAAAAAGTGTGCAATGCACTTTGAATTAATAATATATAAATGAGAAAGATGCTTGTGATGGTACTAATCTACTTAGAGTATATACATGATCTTTGGGTATTGTGAGAATCAGTTTAACTGTCCCTCACCTTATGAGCAACTTAATTTTCTAAGTTACCCAGGAAATGTACTTAACCATTTACAAAAACAAAAATCCTAATACACACTTTACAAAATCATGGTCTTATTTACCTGCACATTTTCCCACAAGACAGGTACATATTAAAAAATATTGCTCAAAAACATAAAAATATATATTATTTCTTTCCTTTACCATTTATGCATATAAATATTTTACTGAAGAAAATGCATCATTCAATAAACAAATGCAAAAACTGCTTTATATAAAGTGTGGTTCTCTGCTATGTAGCAATATAACATATAAAACGATTACAATGTAGTTAGCTATTAATGAGCTAAATTCAAGATAACTTGCAAACCAATACAGCAGTGAACAGTCCCTTGAGTCCATTAGGAAAAGTCAAGTCAATTTTCTAACAGATTACATAAAAATATGGGCCAATAAGTGCATTATAAATGCAAAAAAAGCATTGCTTCATCAGCACATTCTTCAGTCTTGTTTGGACTAGATGCCAAACTTACTGTTCACTTTTCGGTTCATCTTGTTTTCCATTAAGCTCTTGATCAACTCTGTTTAAAGAAAAATATACGATAATAAGACACAAGCAACTGAACAATTTTCTTTCTAAAAATAATGACTATGTTTAGCATAGAAAATTATTCTGTTAAAAACAAAGCTTTGCAAAGAAGCAGACATAGTAAAAAAGTTGCCCAACATTATTTCCCCAACCAGAAAAGAGAATTTTAAAAGACAGAGGACACTGGCAAGAAATGTGGCTGTTGTTTCTTTAAAGATTTTAAAATACTTTACATACAAATGCACATAAACTTTCTTAAAAGTTCAAATTACAAAGGCATATTAAAATGGTGACTTGTAGCTTGGCTCCAGCAGGGATCCAAGTGGTAAGACTGGGAGGAAAAACAACTCCCTGAAAAATGATTTTGTTAACTAAAATATGAAAGTGCCACTAATGCCATCAATTGATCAATTAATATTTTTAAAATTCACTGAAAAAAACGCATATGTATAAAAACCACAATTGTTCTCCAAAACCTACCGGTACACTTAGTCTGTGAATGCCTTTTATTTATTTTGATGGTAAGAAGCCATAAGAAATTAACATTCAGAACTACCTAATGTAGATTAAAAATCTCATTCAATTGTGGTGTTGGACAAAGTTCTTATCAAAATTTAGGCATGTGGGGATTAGGATTTCATAATTAGCACATAGTAATTACAGACAACCCTTCAAAGATAATACAAAACAGTCCATTACTATTATCTTTGTAGTAGTTTGAACAACTGATGTGAGATGTTTAAAATAATCTGGTATGATACAGAAAGACACTTTTCACATTTGTTTCTATTACTATGATCACCTGAGCATTAATGAATCAGACCTAAAAGCAAACCTTAGTTTGTGGTAAAGCCAGATAGATGAACATTTTAAAATATTTTTAATATTGGTATCAAAAATTGAAAGGTCTTGATAAGGCAAGCAAAATATATCCAATCTTTTCAACATGTGAAATATCCTTAAGCTCACAGCTTCTATGGCTATTCCAAAAAAGGGGAAAAGAAATAGCCTTAAGAAGTTCATAATTATTTTAAAATACCATTGCAACATTTTAACAATTTGTATCTGCCTAGCCATACTTGCACTGAGTTGTTTGAAAGAAATATCTGAAACATTTAAAACTGCTCTATACTTTTCCCACAACTGTCAGGCTAGGTAGATCCTGGCATGGCCGAGGACACTGGAGCTCACCTTCCCTGGCATTTGTTTGACCCTCTTCTCCATAAGCCCTTCAATAAAATGGTTTGACACACTCTACTCCCCGCAAAACAGCTATATTTCAATATTCATAGTTTCTTACTCTCCTTAGCACCAGTATTTATCATGGAGATGACACCTTAAATAAGTTGCCTTGCACCTATCTTCCTGTAAGGTTTGGTTTTAAAAACATGCCTTTCTATTTAATTCAAAAAATTAAATCTCATCACTTTCATACTGACAAGGATTTAGTATTATTATTATTATTTTGAGACAGTCTCACTCTGTTGCCCGGGCTAGAGTGCTGTGGGATCAGCCTAGCTCACAGCAACCTCAAACTCCTGGGCTCAGGCAATCCTTCTGCCTCAGCCTCCCAAGTAGCTGGGACTACAGGCATGTGCCACCATGCCCGGCTAATTTTTTTTTCTCTCTCTATATATATTTTTAGTTGGCCAATTAATTTCTTTCTATTTTTTTTTTTTTTTAGTAGAGATGGATCTCCCTCTTGCTCAGGCTGGTTTTGAACTCCTGACCTTGAGCGATCCACCCACTTTGGCCTCCCAGCGTGCTAGTATTACAGGCATGAGTCACTGAGCCCGGCCGGATTTATTATTTTTTAAGGCCCAAGAAACTCTGTTCAAAAGCTAAGGGCCTGAAAGATATGTGTAATGATCCTATTTAAGGTTAAACACAAAGGAAAAAAACTAAAAATAAATTACAGATTATATTTTGAATTTTAACTACTTGTTTGGCAAATGCACAGCAATGCCTAGAAAGGAATGAGCAATCAGCATGATCTAAAGTCATTGTCTAGGGGGGAGAGGGAGCAAGGGCAATGTATGTAACCTTAACATTTGTACCCCTGTAATATACTGGGGGAAAAAAAGGGAAAAACCCAACCACTAAATAAATAAATAAATACAGTAAGTCACTGTCTACATCTCTATGTTAAAGTTTGGTTAAACTGTAAAGTGTCATACAGAAATGTAAAGAATGATTCTATGACATGGCCTACTGAATTCTCAGTCATCAACAGAACCAAAATATGTTCAAAGTTAAGAATGTTTCAGTACCAGCTAGTTACAGCTGGTTCCTTAGAATGGTTAAATAACAACATATAAATCTCTCACCTTAACTCTTAAGAAAGAAAGATTGTATTTTTTCTTTTTTTTTTTTTTGAGACAGAGTCTCACTCTGTCACCCGGGGCTAGAGTGCTGTGATGTAAGCCTACCTCACAGCAACCTCAAACTCTTGGGCTCAGGCTCAGGGAATCCTCCTTCCTCAGCCTCCCGAATAGCTGGGACTACATGCACGCACCACCAGGCCCAGCTAATTTTTTTTATTTTTAGTTGTTTGGCTAATTTCTTTCTATTTTTTTTAGTAGAGATGGGGTCTCGTTCTTGCTCAGGCTGGTCTCGAGCTCCTGAGCTTGAGCAACCCTCTGCCATGGCCTCCCAGAGTGCTAGGATTATAGACGTAAGCTACCATGCCCAGCAGAAAGATTGTATTAAACTATGCTTTGCTAACTTAACTGTCAGTATTTTAAAAATCTATTAAGAGGGTCGGCACAGTGGCTCAAGCCTGTAATCCTAGCACTCTGGGAGACCAAGGTAGGTGGATCACTCAAGGTCAGGAGTTGGAGACCAGCCTGAGCAAGAGCAAGACCCCATCTCTACTAAAAATAGAAAGAAATTAATTGGCCAACTAAAAATATATATATAGAAAAAATTAGCCGGGCATGGTGGTACATGCCTGTAGTCCCAGCTACTCAGGAGACTGAGACAGAAGGATTGCTTGAGCCCAGGAGTTTGAGGTTGCTGTGAGCTAGGCTGATGCCACAGCACTCTAGCCTGAGCAACACAGTGAGACTCTGTCTCAAAATCAAAAACAAAAAAATCTGCTAACAAATTAGATCCAAATTCTACATTTTTCTAAATTACAATAAAAAATCATAGCTATTTTATATAACCCTTGCCTTTCATCTTTTATGCTAAGATATTAATAGATAATAGTTTGTTATGCTCAAAGCAGAAGTGTTCAAAATTAAATTTAAAATAGTAAGCAGAGTGTTTAACTGTTAAATGGTACATTGAACTTTTAGGTATTTTATCACATGTAGAATTTGACTGGTTAGCAAGCCATTTAATTTAAGCATAAAGGGAAATCAATGTTGGTTAGCCAAAGAATATATGCATTGCAAATATAATCATCAACCCCAGGGAAATAAACTGATTCCTTTAAAAAGTCTGCCTAAGTATTTCAAAAAGACAAGTTGGAGATTTAAAGAGGATGGTGAAACAGATAAAGTCTTAAAAGGATTTAGTGTTCCAAACAGTATTCTTAGTAATTTCTCTGGTTTCACCATTAGCATTTCTTCCTTAGACCAAAAAGGAAGAAGGGGCTATGGTCTTTAATTTCTAATTGGCATTATATTAAAACAAAGTGAATCCAAGTCATATTCAGCATTAGAAATTTTGGATTCGCTCTATATTTGGAAGTTGGGGTATATTTATATTTACAAATGCTATTATCTTTGTTTAGAAGCTAACCAACCAATAAGGAAGAGTTAGTCTGTGCAATGCAAATGGACTAGTCTAGATGCAACCCATTCAAGGTGTGCATATACCTTTTTTGTTTCTTTTTTAACTTTTCTTCTTCATACCTTGGTAGGGAAGAGTTATTTCAGTAAATATACATGTTATGAGGATGAACACAAACTTGAAAAAAGGCACTAAAAATAAACTCATTTAAGTTTGCTGGCAAACCAAAAATATTTAATAGATGGTGTAGAAAGTAAAAACTGACTTAATAAATCTGGCTTTGACACATTAAACAGACTAAAACCATAGGTTAACAGAACAAAGAAACTTTTTAGATGCATTGTGATGCTCAGGTATTTATGTTAACAGCCTTCTACTAAATCCTTTCAGAAGTTAGATGGAAGTATGTGAATTTGATAAATAGAACAAATTCTAGTCACTGGAAAATATTAAGGTTATGCTGATTTAAATATTTATTTCCTTAACAATATGATTATTCAATGCCATGATGAGTTTACTCAAATTTGGAGAGCACCATGTTCAAGTTTGGAGAATGTTCCTTAGTAACCAATCAGAAAATCATCTCTTAGATTGCAGTCTATAAAAATATAAATGAATCACAACCAGAAATCATTTCTCCTAGTTCTTCAACTGATAGCCTGATGAAAATGAGGACTTAAGGGGACAATGAGGGGAAATGGTTTCTTCCTCTTTGTTACCAAAAAAAGAAGAGCAGTTACAAAATATTAATAATATAGAAAGAATGAGTATTCAAAAACATTACCTCTTGCACATCAAAATATAAAGATCCAATACAATTAAAGAAATAAAATAAAACATACTGTTTTATGCATTCTGGTATGCCAACATATTCCATGGGGACAAGTTCCGCTAGTTCTGCCAAATTAAAGACGTATCTAATTTTTTGGCTGAATTTTGAGCTATGGAAGAAAATAAAAATAATTATCTCAATATTTCTCACCAATAGAACTGACAAGAAATTTATACAAGGAATTTTTTTTAACAGTCAGTGGCATTTTGAATGTCTACAACATAAATAAATGATAAAATGATTCAGGTGACAGATATGTTAATTATCCTGATTTCATCATTAAACACTAAATGCTTGTATCAAAATATCACTCTGTATCCCATAAATATATACAATTATTATGTGTCAACTGAAAATAAAAGGGGAGAGAGCAGAATAAAGTAAAAAAGACCATAAACAAAAACACCAAAAGACAAAGTGAATGGCTCTAGAAAATTACCTAATAAATGGTCTTGTAACAGCCAGAAGTGTTCTGATAAACCAAGAGGGATGTACAATGATTAGAGATTTTAGGTTTTTCCGTAACCTGGAGTTTAAAAAAAACAAAAGAAAATTAAAATATCTCTATAAATTCTAAAGCTAGATGTTAAGACATCAGTATGTGTAAATTTATACAAAATAATTGAAATATCTCATGCTAGAGTTCTCATTTAGGTATGATACTCAGGAAAACAAGAAAATTCTCTCTTGAATTCCAATGGTCACTCCTACTGCTATGACATGAACATTACTTCATTTGGCCAAAGCCTGTATTAAATGTCCCCTAGAATTCATTCACTTGTCTTCAGGACTCTGTGAACTAGGGGAAAGAGGCCAATATTGAATACAAACGTAAACTATTTTCATTTTTTAAGACAGGGGAGAGATTGGTACTAATTTCTTCAACATCTTGAAAGGCACTGTGCAGGCAGAGAGGTAGGAGTGGAGATGACACGAATCAGACAAGAACAAACATGAATCAGATCTAACTCCTATTCTTAAGTTGATGAGTTTAAAATTTTGATTAAAAATTAAAGCATTATTCTAGACCTCTTTTTAAATGATCAAATAAAAACTGTTGTTGTATCATTTATATTTCACACACAAAGTGATCATTAAGGAGATATTTATATATATATTTAACCACAAGAACTAAGCAATGTCAAGTTTAGACATGAAGAGAAACCTATTAATGCATCTGGTTTAATTAAACTAGTTTCAATTAGCTATGGCTAAATCAAATCAATTGGAAGATCAAATTCCTTCCATTAAGTATTGATGACTAAATCCCAAGAGAATACACTTCTAGTTCTTGTTCCAAAGAAAAGATTATGGCTAAAGAAGTATCTTTAAGAAACATAAAACATGCTAAACACTATAAATTACGCAAAACTCAGAATGTAATAAAATTATGGCCAAAATTAATTTCCTTCAAAACCTTCTAAAACACTATCTTTATAAATGAACAGAACCTGTTATGAAATTATTACTATGTTATTATTTTTTTTGAGACAGAGTCTTCTGTTGCCCTGGCTAGAGTGCCGTGGCATGAGCCTAGATCACAGCAACCTCAAACTCCTGGTTCAAGCAATCCTCTTGCCTCAGCCTCCTTAACAGCTGGGACTACTGGAGTGTGCCACCATGGCTAGCTAATTTTTTCTATTTTTAGTTGCCTGATTAATTTTTTTTTCTATTTTTACTACACTTGATCTTCGCCAAAAGGCTGAGAAGCGATTAATTATTTTTCTTTCCTATTTTTAGTAGAGAGGGGGTCTCACTATTGCTCAGGCTAGTCTTGAACTCCTGATCTCAAGTGACCCTCCTGCCTTGGCCTCCCAGAGTGCTAGGATTATAGGGTGAGCCACCATGCACAGCCCGTTATGAAATTAACAAATGTAATTTAAGAAGTGATTACATGGCATCTTTAAGTGGCAACAGAAAATAAAATTTAATCTAATAAAGCCATTATAAAAATTATTCAGACTAGCTGTCAACTTGTATTTACATTACCTTCTATCGATTTGCTGATAACATTTCCTGAGCCATCCCAGACTGGGCATTTTTCTTCGAGTTGTTGCACCATTTAAATAAACTATCATGTAGTTTTCTGCTACTAACAGCTCCAAAGTGCCAATAACATATCTGTAAAAACAAATTAAGCTTTAAATATTATTGTGCAGAACTGAACTAGTTTTTCCAAATTATATAATTCCCTTTCCTCCTTGACAATGAAAGCAAATGCAATTAAAATTTTAAAACTGCATTAGTTAGTTGGCATTATGATTATTTTAAAAAGAGCATTATTTTTTAGAGATACATACTGAAATGTTTCTACATGATATGATGTCTGGGATTTGAGGGAGAAGTGGGAATAATGTATAAATTGTTAATTGTTGAAGTGAGTGACCAATACATAAAGATTCAATATATTTCTCTTTACCTTTATGTGTTTAAAACTTTCCATAATAAAGTTTTTAAGAGCTATACTAACCTGAGAAATGGAATGACTATGGAAATAGAACTAGTCAGCTCAGTTACACTGGGCTTCTAGATGTAAATGTAATTTAGTTCTATGATTTTGAGATAAAAGTCACTGAACAATTGATGTGCCCTTAAATGTAAAATAAAAAAGTTGGAACAGATAATCTGAGATATATCTTCCAGTTTTATTTATTTATTTTTAATTTTTTATAGTAGAGATGGGGTCTTGCTCTTGTTCAGGCTGGTTTCGAACTCCTGACCTTGAGCAATCCGCCCGCCTCAGCCTCCCAGAGTGCTAGGATTACAGGTGTGAGCCACTGCACCAAGCCTATCTTCCCATTTTACAATGACAATTTTTTTTTGAGTTGGAAAACTACCTTTTCATAATGCCAAAGAATAAGGACTTAAAAGAATCAGAACTGGGATATTTATAATTTTTACACAGCTTAAGCTCACTTACTTAAGATGGAGATCTAATTAGCTCAGAATTCTGTCCAAACATTTCTGTTAAAATATACTTACTTAAAGAGATTGTCCATCAGGTATCTATAGTTAGGTTGACCACTTTCAGGCATAAAACAGACAGCAAACACAACAATGGCATTTAGTCCATCCCCATAATATCCTGAAAAAGAAATCAAAAATTATTTCACACCAGCATGATTTTACTTGAAGAGTTTTTTAACGGACATTGGTATGACTGATAGATTATAGTAGTTTAACTTTCACAAATTTCTGGATCAAAAAGCATGTTTTTTAAAACCTTATATGGTCTTAAACAGATCTTTGAATCTCCTCTTCCTAAAAAAGAGAATAATAAAATTTGAAGCGGGAAGGGTAGGTATAAAAGCAAGAAAACCACTGAAGCTAGCATAATTATTATTTATTTATTTTTTTTTGAAGACAGAATCCTACTCTGTTGCCCAGGCTAGAGTGCCATGGCGTCAGTCTAGCTCACAGCAACCTCAAACTCCTGGGCTCAAGTGACCCTCCTGCCTCAGCCTCCCAAGTAGCTGGGACTATAGGCTCATGCCACACCTAGCTAATTTTTCTATTTTTATTAGAGACAGGGTCTTACTCTTGCTCAGGCTGGTCTCAAACTTCTCAGCTCAAGCAATCCTTCTGCCTCGGCCTCCCAAAGTGCTAGGATTATAGACATGAGCCATCTCGCCTGGCCAAAGCTAGCATAATTAAAAAGCCAACCCTATTTTAGTAAGTAGACAAATACAGTGATATAATCCAAGCAGACAAAATATAACATCTGAAATAAAGCATTCTTATGCTTATGGTTAAAGTGAGTGCTTTTTAAAAGACAGTTTTCAGTTCAACAATGCTTAGCATTTTGCAGAATTTAGGACATTAAAAACTAAAAAAAAAAGATTACATCTGACAAAATTTTCAATGAAGAAAAACAATGCTAAAATAGTATGTATGTTTCAATTGCAATCTTTTTGTTTTTTTTTTTTTGAGACAGAGTCTCCCTCTGATGCCCAGGCTAGAGTACTGTGCTGTCATCATAGCTCACAACAACCTCAAACTGCTTGGCTCAAGTGCTCCTCCTGCCTTAGCTGGGACTACAGGTGCATGTCACCACACCCAGCTAATTTTTCTACTTTTCGTAGAAATGGGGTCTCATTCTTGCTCAGGCTGGTCGAACTCCTGGCCTCAAGCAATCCTCCCACCTTGGCCTCCCAGTGCTAGAATTACAGGTGTGAGCTTCAATTGCAATCTTTAGATAATCTTAAGCCTGTATTCAGAAACAAATATTTTTGATTTAACTTTCATTTCTATTTACAAACCTGCACTGAAAAGATCTGAACATTTCAAGAACATTAGACTCTTCACTACCTCTTTCTTAATCCTTTAGTCACAAGATGGCCTTGATTATTTTCCCCTAAGAAAAATAAAGTACTATTTCTGAAAGATATTAGGTTTAAACTAAGGCAGGTCACCCTTTGATTCCTATGAACTAGCTGAATTAATGTTGCCTATGGACTTCCTGATCCAGATTATCCTGTTTTCGTCATCTCAATAAGATTAAATTAAGCAGAAGAATATAACTACAAATATTCAAGTGAATTGCTTTCAGATGAATGAAGACTGTAGAAATAAGCAGGGAAATGCATTTGGCAGAGAGTAAATTAAGTGGAAATGGTTCTCTGAAAAAAATCAATCTGCTTGACCCATGTGCCCCTGTGTCCTGTGTTCAGAGGATTTAAGTTAATATGACATGTTCTACAGAGTGAGTTTTGTTTTGACTCACCAGTAACATTCCAGCACTATTTACACAGTGCCTAGGTAAACTTCTATAAATAGTGTAGTCAGACTGCAAGGAGTTATAAGTTGTATTTTCATAGCTTTTCCTATTTGACTTGTAAATTTTTAAAGGAAAGGGACCAAACCCTGTTTTTTGTATACCTCATAAATATGCAAAGTGGGTACTCCATAAAAATGTTTAATGAACTAGTTTTCTACTAAAGCTAAATGATTTACTCAGAGTTTTAAGGTAAATTAAGAGTTGCAGTTTAAAAAGTCCAAGTTTTGGCTGGGCACAGTGGCTCACTCCTGTAATCCTAGTACTCTGGGAGGCTGAGGTAGGACTGCTTGAGACCAGGAGTTTGAGATCAGCCTGAGCAACATAGTGACACCTAATGTTACAAAAAACTGAAAAATTAGCTGGGTGTGGTGGCACATGCCTATAGTACCAGCTACTTGGGAGGCTGAGGCAGACAGATTGCTTGAGCCTAGGAATTTGAAGTTGCAGTGAGCTATGATAACACCATTACACTCCAACTCAGGTGACACTGTGAGACCCTGTTTAAAAAGAAAGTCTAAGTTTTACTTGTATCCACAAAAAGACTTGTATAAGAATGTTCAAAGCAGTTTCATTCATAATAGCCCTAACTGGAAACAACTCGCTCACCCCTCACAAGGAGAACAGATAAGCAAATTATGATTTATCCATGCAACGGACTACTACTCTGCAATAGGAAACAATGAACTATGGATACATGCAACAGCATGGATAAATCTCAAAAAAACATTATACTGAACACAAGTAGCAGACAAAAGAGTGCATACTACATGACTGCAGTTACTGTACACGAAATTCTATAACAGGCAAAACTATGGAGGGTAGACTTTAGAATAGTGGTTACTGGAGGAGTATTAAAGAATTTTTCTGGGGCACTGAAAATGTTCTATATGTTTAGGGGTGTGGGTTATATATATGGGTACATACGGTTATATGGGCATTTGTCAAAACTCATTCAACTATAAACTTAAGATCAGAGTATTTCACTGTATATAAATTATAAATGAATAAAAGGGGATAAAGTCAAGACCTAGTTTGGGGAGGCCTAATGATAGGGGTGAGAGGGAGAGAGTTTTCACTGCATATTCTTTTGTACTTTTCAAGCTTACTATATATATATATAAATAATTTTTATTTATTTATTTATTTATTTATTTATTTATTTATTTATTTATTTATTTATTTATTTATTTTTGAGACAGAGTCTTGCTTTGTTGCCCAGGCTAGAGTGAGTGCCATGGCGTCAGCCTAGCTCACAGCAACCTCAAACTCCTGGGCTCAAGCAATCCTCCTGCCTCAGCTTCCCGAGTAGCTGGGAATACAGGCATGTGCCACCATGCCCGGCTAATTTTTTCTAAATATATTAGTTGGCCAATTAATTTCTTTCTATTTATAGTAGAGACGGGGTCTCGCTCTTGCTCAGGCTGGTTTTGAACTCCTGACCTTGAGCAATCCGCCTGCCTTGGCCTCCCAGAGTGAATAATTTTTAAATGTTTGTTTTATTCTTTTACTTCAAACCTGCCATTTTCTAAAACTGTGAGAAATGTTTATCATTCTTTCACAATTATATAATTTTCTAGGGAGATCATTTAAAAGCATTTAGATTTCTGATATTACATTAAAAAATATGAACAATCTTTACTAACTCTTACCTCCATGGCTGATAACTTTTTTATAGGGTTCGATTGCCTTCATATCAACCCTGTGGTCCTGTTCTCCGATCCTGAACATACGCCAGCGTCGTCCATCTTCTTTTTCCTCTGCTGCTGTGTACTCAGTAATTGAGCCTTTCCTAATAACTTCAGTAGTTTTTGGTTTTGGAAGATCATCTGTCAAAATGAAAGGTTTTTGAATCATAAATCTGTATACAATAAAAATCAAATTGTATGTTAACCACTTTACTATCTAGATTGTTCAGAGAATTTTCATTATTATCTGCAGAATTTTCAATCTCTTCCATAATGGAGAAAAGGCTTGTTTTTCATACAAGGCCATTTTATGTCTTTGGAAATCGTAATTCTTTAACTTTTTTTATTGCCCAATTCAGCAAAGTACCTAATCACAGTGCAATGTATATCCACAAGTTCAGAAAAGAAAATTCATACAGCCATCAAAATCTTAGTACATTAGCCCTACAATGCCTTTCCAGATTCAACTTGTGACAACACTGTCCTTGGTAGTTACTACTATAGGTTACTTCAAATAGCTATCTGGAGACAATTTTTTTGTTGTTGTTGAGCACGTAAATTAATTCCCAAACACTATAATACCAGATAGAAAAGTGGTTAACTACTAAATGATCATTCCTCATTTGATCACCTTTATAAAGCAGAAATATATTTATAATATTCTGAAGTGTACATGCAAAACTCGATTTAAATTAACATTAGCCAAAGCATAAGCATCAATGATTAGGTATAATTTATGTTTCAAGATTGCAATTTAGCTGATTTTTAATGAAGTAATGATTTGCAAAATTTTTGTATCATAGTCCTTACCAAAAGATGGGGGAAAGGGGAACCTACTGCATGTTAGTTGTTTGTTTCCAAGACATAGCTGTTAACGGAAAATATCCTTCCAGGAAATGACTACAGCAGCATTAAAGAGAGAAGAGACAAAACACATAGGCAGAAAACTATTTCAGTATCTTTACAAATTATTGTTTATTTCTGGACTGCTTATTGAACCAGCAAAATAGGAAAAAAAAGGAACCAAAGATACAGCCATATCATTCTCTACTGCAGATAAAATACCTAATGCTCTGCTTTGAAGAAAAAATTATTTTAAAGATGGAAAATATATATCTAAAAATTACTAACATCTATACAAAGATACTGCAGGCAGCAATTATCTAATTAAAGAGAGCATGCAAAGTAAAACACATGCCAATTCCTTTGAATTTCAAGTAGTTAATAAGGAAGATAAGTTTGGGGGCTAAGAGTATACATTAATTCCAGTTGGTTGTTTCACACAGTGGAGCACTATTAGGCAAACCTATTTAAAAAAAAATCACCCTCCAAAACTTCCCTTTCCACTAACTGTAAAGTATTTTTAGCACATTTCCTAAATTATGTCTCTTCAAAAGTTTTTTTCTTAGCTGATCAACTGAAAAAGAACATGTCTTAAATGTCAAATAATATTTTTGGAGAAACTATGAAAAAACATAACTTTACAGCATTGGGCAAATAGGGAAAAAAAGGCACTGGTGTAATCTACTATAAGAGCTTTGAAAATTCTGAGAATATTCATGTGTTAGCAGAATTTTATATCACAGAAACAAATATATGCTATATATGAACTTTAGAAAGAAAACTAAATCCCTTTATGTATAGATTTTAGTCAGCTCATGATCAAGTTTTAAGGTCTTCCTATTATCCTAATTTTCTCAATGAGAATGCCATTATAAAAACATGTATGTATATAAAGACAAACATTCATTAATAACAATCAGATAAAAACAGTAAAACATTTACCTTCCCACTCAAACTCATTACTGTTCTCTGATGGGGTGTCTAAGCCGTCTAAGTCAATCTCCCCACTTTCATCCAAATCATCTGACAAAACAGAGCCATCACTAGGATCCAGTGTAAGGCTAATGTCTGGAGCCATTAGTTTCTTTCTTGCTTTATTTCCATTAACTTCTAGTGAGTCTGGA
The DNA here is from genome assembly GCF_040939455.1 of Microcebus murinus. Taxonomy (NCBI): domain Eukaryota; kingdom Metazoa; phylum Chordata; class Mammalia; order Primates; family Cheirogaleidae; genus Microcebus; species Microcebus murinus. The sequence goes on from NC_134109.1 coordinate 96,075,647, forward strand.
ATGGGAAAATAAAGAAAAAGATACTCAAGGAAGAAAAAAATTTTAGCCACTTCATTGTTTTCATTTTTTTTTTTTTCCTATTTTTATTTTTTTTTAGTCTAGAGGGGGTCTTCGCTCTTGCTCAGGCTGGTCTCCAACTCCTGGGCTCAAGCAATCCTCCTGTTTCAGTTTCCCAGAGTGCTAAGTTTATGGGCATGAGCCACCGTGCCCAGCCCTAGCCACTTCACTCTTGAGAAAAATAACATTAAACACAATTCCAAAGCACTAATTTACAAAATTTGCATTCTGATCACCATTGCTTTTATGTCACTGGCAAGAGATCAATGAGGTAGCAATGTCTTTTAAATAATATAGAAAGACCTTATAGTCACTTCTTACTACTAAAAAATCATTTCCTCCCACCAAGTCACTGTAAAAATTCTCCAAAACCAAGAATATGTTTTTGGAAAGTTAATTTTCTCGAGCATTCTAAAAATACTTTCCTCAATGTTCAACTTATACTTCAGCTCCCTATGATGGGATAAAAGCTTAGTGTATTATTATTATTATCTTTACAAAGAAATATGTTTAAAAATAACACAAAGTCCATCATTTCGTGAAAAGTGTTAATTTCTTACCAGGCTCGCTCTCTGGTCCAGTTACAGTTAGTATATCTGCTTCAATACTATCATCTTCTGGTAAAGGTCTAGAAGACATAGACATACTTTTTACCCAGAAATTTTAGAAAAAAAATTTTTGAAGTTCAATCTATTAAAAATATAGCTCACAGAAACAATTATGTGGAAAATATAACAAAACAATGTTTCTTAAGCTTAGTAATTTACAAACCACTTTTAAAGAAAAAATTCTCAGACTGTCAGAATTAACTTACATACCTATATAAGTAACACATAAAAGTAGATGTAAATCCCTTATGTAACAGCTCTTATACAACTATAAAACATACTTTAAAACTTTAAGCAAAATACAAAACAAATATAACTGAAATGCATGAATATAATGGGATGTATGATGCAATGTATGACAAAGCTCAATTTTATTCAATGAGAATATGGTGATAATGGCTACAACTCTTTTGAGATCAGCATTTCTACATTACTATCATCATCATATGTTGCTATGACTCACTTCTCCCACCAGCTGTCCATCTTCCAACTGCTAAAGCACCTCACTGTGCACTGGGATGATTTCTGACCATGAAGCCATGAAGGCATCATTTAAATATAAGGTCTACTTTTGCTCTTTTTTCATTAGCCCACTTGGTATCAATACAATTATAAATATAAATGCAAATGTACCAAGGTGGGCAGATTGTTTGAGCTCAGGAATTTGATACCAGCCTGAGCAAGACCGAGACCCTGTCTCTACCAAAAATAGAAAAAATTAGCCGGGCATGGTGGCGCATGCCTGTAGTCCCAGCTACTTGGGAGGCTGAGGCAGAAAGATCACTTGAGCCCAGGAATTTGAGGTTGCTGTGAGCTAGGCTGACACCACTGGCACTCTAGCCCTGGGGCAACAGAGTGAGACTCTTGTCTCAAAAAAAAAAAATCCTTGTTTATTTATTTAATAAGTTTTTTCTTAGAAAAAACCCACAAAATTTAAAAATTCTTGCAGACAACCAAAGATTCTTTTCACCAAGAAACCCTAAGACCTTAGTTTTAAAAATACTGCATTATTGTGTATAAAACAATTTTGAAACTTAAATGATCAAAACAAAAATGAAAGATTATTGAAGATTACATATATATGGGGGTGGAAAGTAAGATGGAATTTTATTCTAATTAATGAAGAGGAACTTTCATTTCCTAGTATCAAATGATCATCTTGTAATACTGGGTTTCTTTAAGAAGCCTAATATTCATTTAACAAGTGACATCTCAATAAGGAAATCCTGAAGCTTTGTTCTGAATTAGTTTTCATTTAAAAGTATTATTCACATTGGAAAGTCTTCATCTTGCCATTCTTCTTTAAGTTCTACACCTTCCATCCTCAGCCTGGATTCAATGTCAACTACAGACTCCTGATAATCCAGAGAGCCAATGTCCTGTGATAAAGAGAGAAAAGTTTAGAACAACTTAATTTCCACTTTACTTTTTAATCTACTGAAAAGGTGCAATAACCTCACACCTTAGTTCATACCTCCACTCTATCATCTATAGGCTTTAGTTCAGTGGTCTAGGCATAAAATCAATTTATTGAGTTGCAACTTTTTTTTAAAGAATTAGAATAGAAAATATTCTAGTATATATATTCTAGCACATATAATACACATATCTAGTAAAGTAAGTATTGTTTGTAGTAAAGATACTGTTCAGTGAAAATATTTGTTTTCAGTTGTATATATAGTATTTCAGGTTGTGATTTAAAATATATTTCATACTATGGACTATATAAAAAAATTTGAGGTGGAAATAAGAAATAAAAGTAAACATATTCTCTACTATAGATTCATGATTAAATTTTCTGTCCTTTGGATAGAGGTTGATTCTAGAAAGTGAACACTAGTAAATAACATTTACCACTCTCATGATTCAGCAGATCCAAGTGGTGTGCTATCATTTATATTTTCCAATCTATAGTTTTGATGCAGTAACTTGTCCAGTAAATGAATTAGGCTACCTTTTTATTTGTTTCATATCTACACCATGCCTTTCTCGTTTGGCTTGGCATAAGTTTTCAGACACTAAACTTGTTGAATGTCTTTGTTTATGCAACTACTTATTTTAACTTATGTCATGAACTTTAGTTTTTCCAAGGAAGGGTATTGAGTGTCAATATCCTCATTTTACAAAGAGAAGAAAAAGGGAAGAGTCTAATCCCTTTGATTGATGGAATAAATAATATCAGTTTAGGTATGGTATTTAAGAAGTCATGAAGATCAACTGGCTAACAGTGCAACAAAATACTGAAAACTATAGAGGGCAAGAGGTATAAATGAGTATTTAGTTTATTTACATTACAGTCAACAGATGTCTGAAGTTATTCAAAAACAACAGTGATACATTTCTTAAGAGATAAAAGTGGTTGGCACCAGTAGATGAGGAAAGAAGGTGAGATAGGGAGAATGACTGATGCTTTCATAGCAAGTCCTTCTACACTATTTTATTTTATTTTTGAGACAGTCTTGCTCTGTTGCCACAGCTGGAGTGCAGTGGCACAATCACAGCTCACTGCAACCTCAAATTCTTGGGCTCAAGTGATCCTCCCACCTAGCCTCTCAAAGTGTTGGGATTACAGGCATGAGGCACTGCAACTAACTGATTTTTAAAACTATGTATAACTTTAAAAAAATACCTATCAAATAAAAAAAATTATGCTAGCCATTCACATTCATATCAACTAGTCTTCTAAAACAAAAACGTCATCATGTTTTATGGTTGCCTTACCTGCTATGTCATTACAATACTCAAAAAAGGTACAATGTTACATAGAAAAAAGCATTATGTTCCAGAACAACAAAAAAATTACAATCAAAATTTCCTAAAGTGCTAGATTTCACATAGTAAACTAAATTTATATATCCACCAAGACTTGAAGGCTCTCCTCTCAGTTTGAATTTTTACTTATACTCAAGAGAAGGTTCCAAACATTCCCAAAAGGTTTATATTTTTTAAGATCCACTTGTTAGCATAGAAAATATGACAGATGCTGGCTTTTCCTAATATATTTGACTAGAAACGTCAGTTTATTTATATATACCAGTAAGGCATTTTTAATTCTCTGGGATTAAAAATGTGGGAGAATTCTCTGGGAAAACTCTGAGCCAGATAATTTTGAGAAAGGAAGAACAGTTAAAATACAATAACTCTTATTTAGTAGTTTCTGATTCTAATAAGTAACCTATACTTTAAAGCAATTAACACACATCTGCAATGATTACTTTATAGATTGCTTTCTGACAACAGCTCTTCCTTTCTATAGAGGGGAAAATAAATGAGGGACACCTACCATACCAAACTATTCCTATTCAGAACACAGAACTAGGAAAAAAGAAAAAATTTTTTTTAAAAAAAGAGCCCAGAATTATAGCCAATACGTATTACTTCAGAATCATGCTCAAGTGAGACCAAAGCATTTTATCAGTAAAGGCTAAAAACCCAGTCTCTTCCAGATTTTTACTTTACTATCCTTCTCAATGTTAAGTTTTCTCAAGACTTTGGCACTCACTTTAAAGTGAACAAATATATTTTCCTAAAATCAATAACCAGAAAAACTGTACACTATCTCATTTCACCTTGTTAAAAAAAATATCAGGATGTTCTCTGGGTATCTTTTTCAGATATCTCAAAGACTTAGAAAAATATTTTAACATTTCAAAAATAAAAGTAGTGACTGAAATTTGCATCCAATATACTCCCAACACTTACCCCAGTGCCTGGCACATAATAGGCTTGTAAAAATTAGTTAAATGAATAAGTATTTAACTGTAAAGTATGACACTGGATAGCAAACCTTTGCTCAATTTCTTACATTTACTTTGCTTATTAAACTGCTTAAATAGGATTTCTATTATGTTTTACCTCATAAAAATGTAATGAAAATATTCTGTGGGAACCTACATACATGCAATATAAATTTTTGTTGGTAAAGTTATTCCTTATTTGTAAGAGGAAATATCTATCATAGGAAATTCTAGAAGATAACCCATGCATTTTAGCTGCTAAATCACTTGAACAAGTTGTCACTTGAAAATAGCCCCTCTAAACAAGTCTTTCAACTCTTTTAGCCTATTTGTATCATTTTTACTATAATACACCTTAGCATATGGACATGGATATTTAGTTTGGAGATAATCAAGCTGGTTAAACAGAACAGAGGAAAGATAAAGATGGATTCACTTGACTATTTCATTATGAATTTTAGGGGAAAAGTACACTAGGTAGATGCAGACAATTTAAACAATTGAGAGAGTACTGTTCTTGGAAGCACATTATCATCAAGCAGCTGTAAGAACCGGAAACAAACAAGAAAGGAATTAATATAAGCACAACCACTTTGAAGGAAATCAGGATACTGCTGACTCACAAGTTAGCTGTGGTTGCTTCCCATTTTTTGTTTATTGATTTTTTTTTTTATTACAATGGGGAAACAACACTAAGATGCTATTTGTTAAAATAACCTAATGCAACAGGAATGACCTGATTGCTCAAAAGACTGGCGGTAGTGTTGGCACATCTGCACTAATGCCAGTTATCTGTGGAGGTAATAAAGATGAATTCAAAACAGTCCTTGACCTCAGTAGTTTAAAAATCAAGGTAATAATGGATTTCCTCTTGACACAGATTCAGAGGAGAGGTGTGGTGTAGACCCAACCCAAGATGAAAAAGGGGATTCCCCTTGCAGCTTAGCAACATAAGCAAAAACTAAATGTTAAGATCGTATTTAGAACTGTCTAGACTACAACATAATTTTACATGGCAATTCTACTATAAGGTAGTTTAACACTGCGGCTGGAAGAGGTGCTAGTAACAGCCATTTATGCTGAAATCAATTACGGTTGGCAGAAGGAAGTGCCCAGACAAGCCGTTTACTTCCCCACTTAGGCCAAAAGAATTCAACTGAAATATTTATGCTCACTTTTTAATGAACAGCCTATATGTTTATGAAGATCACCAAAACATCCCTAGAAAAGTCCTATATGCTTGCTTGTCATTGCTCCCTTCAGGGTAGGGTCATGTAGGTTTTTAAGAATGAAATAAGTTGCTCTTTCAGAAATGTTAACACAGAAGTTAGATAAAAACTAGAATGGTGTTGACTTCTCTCAAGATTGTGAATATAAAGCAAAGGATAATTATGTCACCTATAAAAGGTACATTCATGCAGAACATACTGGAGATGCTCTGAGACCTTTAAAAAGACTGAAGTCTAATAACTGATCACTAACACTGTTGTAGAGTTATAAATATTAGTTGTAATATAAAATTATAATTTTGGAATATTATGATCACCACGTTGTACTAGAATTCTGCTTTATGGGATGTAAGCTTAACAAGACATCTTTTGATCTACTGTCAGCCCACGTTAATTTATTGGATTTGGTTATACACATATTTTCTTTCTCAGAAGTCTTCCTTATCACTCCTTCTACCATAGTTACTCCAGACAGAATGAATAGAACCACTTTCCCAAATGGTAATTTTCATATTTATTAATCACTTTTACATCTATCCTCTCATATGTTCCAACCAACAACTTTGTGAGGTATAAAACACTTGTGTTATTATCCCCATCTTATATCTGAAGCAAGGACACTACATCACTCCACATTCTGAACCTCAGATCTTGTCCATAACTGTTTCTAATATAGCACACTGCCTTCCTTTAACTGGCAACTTTATACACAATAAGCCCGTAATACCAGATTTCGTTACACTTGGCTTCAAAGGTCCTGTAATGCCTAAAATGATCATAATAGCACTGACTTGCAATAATAATCTCGCTTAAGTTGTGTTTGCAGAAGTGGATCTGTCATACTTCCTGTCTAAATCCAACAATATCAGGCTGCACTAGAGATTATGAATAGGAATTCAGTTTACAGAAAATGTAAAAATGACAAGAACTAAGGAGAAAATGTACAAGATGACCAAGAAACTAGCCTGCAGGTTAACTTTAATTGGGTAACTTCAGTTGTAATAATTTTGAAGTAACTTATCCTTTTACGAATTACAGAATTTCTTCTGTGCAATTACAGAGATTCCTATAAAATGTTAGAAAAGGAATACACTAAAAATAAGAAATCAAGCATTAGGAGAAATATGAGATTCTAATTTAAAAAAAAAAGGTGAGAATGAAAAACGCAATACTAAAATGCAATCACATCTACTTCACTCAACTAAATGGGAGCCACTATAGCTACCTTGATGAACGTGGCAAAAGCTGTGTGTTCAAAGCTCCCAGGACAAGGTTAAATTTCAAAGAAACGTAATAAAGGCCTAAATGAATTTCTGATTTAACTTTACTTGATCTAGTAGCTCTCCAGTGGCCTCAGATGCACCCAGAAAATCCAATCCATTTGCCAGGAATTTAAAAGGAAAAGACAAGTTCCTGAATTCACGCAGGGGCAGGGACTCGGCTTTTGAAGTACACACTCTGTATTTGGTTTAGCTTGCTCAGTAAGACCTGTTAAACCTCTGATTATTTATCTTGCTTCCGTGTCTATTCCCCGAGGGTACCAGAGGGACACCAGAAGTTCAAGTTTCTTTGTTCTGCACCGGGACGGACGCCGGTCATAAAAGCGAACCGTCGCGGCCCAGTCACCGCGCCCAGGCCAGGGCAGAGGGGTGGAGCAGGGAAGGGGGCAGCTTCCATCCCAAGTATAAGTACCCCAAACGGAAAAGGGGTGGGGGGGGCAAGGCTGGCAGAGACAAACAGGAGCCAAGCCAAGGGCGGGGACCGAAGCTGGGCGGGGATGCAGGAAGCGCCTCCCGAGCCGAGTCCACGGCGCCCCCGGCAACAGATAACCCCGCGGGCTCCCACCCCCGGTCCGCCGGGGGCCCGCGCCAGTCCGCCGTGCGCCCCCCGGCCGGTCCCCAGCGCGGAGCCGCCGCGCCGAGTGCCCCCCCCCCGGGCCGCACTCACCCCGGAGGAAGCCTTGGCCCCCTCGTCCTCTGCGTCCCTCCAGGCCGGCGACGTCGGGCTGACGGCCAGGTCGCAGAAAGCGGTGCCGAGCGGAGCCCGCTCCCCTCGGCCGGCGGTGGAGACTCACGCCCGGTCCCCCGGCCGCAGCAGCGCCGCTGCGGTAGCAGCAGCTGACCCGGACGCAGTGAGCCGCCCCGCCGGACGTGACAACATGCTCCAGGCGCGGCAGCAGGCGGAGGCGGAGGCCGAGGCGCCTCTCTTGGAACCCACAGCGCCCCCCGCCCCTTCGGCCGTCGCGGGCTGACTCCCGCGCATGCGCGCGCGCGGGGCCGGCCTTTTCCCTCTCTGGGCATGCGGGTTCCGTTGACGCCTCGTTGGCGGGCGTCTCTGAAGCTCCAGAAGCATCTTTCCCCTTTCCTCTCCTCTGGGAGGTGGCCCCGGGGTCTCAAAGAGTTATTTTTATTTTCTGTCTGCTTGTCTTTATGGATCATTACAGATCAATACGTAATGATCAATAATAATGTACGTTATAAACTGGATGAGGCCTGGCGCAGTGGCTCACGCCTGTTATCCTAGCACTCTGGGAGGCCGAGGCAGGCCGATTGCCTTCAAGGTGGGGAGTTGGAAACCAGCCTGAGCAAGAGCCAGACAGTCTCTACTATAAATAGAAAGAAATTAATTGGCCAACTAACATATATAGAAAAAATTAACCGGGCATGGTGGCGCATGCCTGTAGTCCCAGCAACTCGGGAGGCTGAGGCAGGAGGATTGCTTGAGCCCAGGAGTTTGAGGTTGCTGTGAGCTAGGCTGACACCCCCTGCACTCTAGCCTGGGCAACAAAGCAAGCCTTTGTCTCTAAATAAATAAATAAAAATAAACTGGATGAAATGAGGGGAGGAAAAATATCCGAAGCCTCGTTTTGGGGAACTGGACTGCAGAAGAATTCTTGGAGTTTTGGTAAAAATCCTGAAGTGCGAACAGCTTTACTCTGCAGCAGTGCTTCTCAAAATATCTGTGGGGAGTGGTCAGTTTATTATTTTTCAAAAATTTTCAATTAGTTTGTGGGCCATACTTTGATAAAATAAAATAGAAAAATGAAAAAAAGATATTGAAATCCAAGTCAAAACATTTTATCATTAAGAGTCAAAAGCCATAAAATTACCTGTGAAATTGCCATAAAGGTTTCTAAAGGCTGAATCTCCATTTCTGTTCTTGTCTTGCTGGTAGCAAGAGTTCTGTGGAGAGTCCAGGTCTGTGGACCATACTTTTATATATATTTTAATTTTGAAGAGACGGGGTCTTGCTCTCTTGCCCAGGGTGGTCTCAAACTCCTGACCTGAAGTGATCCTCCTGTCACAGGGCCTCCCAAAGCTCTTGTGTTACAGGCCTGAGCCACAGGCTGGCAATTCTGCTCTACAGCTTTAAGGAAGTGAGATTAGTTTGGAGAACATGATAATCCCTCTCAGGAATTTTATCTACTAAATCCATACAAAGGCCTGGCAGTCAGTTAGTTGGGTAATTCCATTAGGGAATGATTGGGCCTGAGGGATATGGAAAAGCTCAAAAATTTTAATCATAACCAAAAAAATGCATCATTCTAGAGCAGCTGCCTACATTCACATTACTTTGGCAACATTTACTCACTGTTGCTAGATGATTAAACTCTGTACCTCATCTGTAATATGGAGAAAAAAAATAATACCTGCCTTGTAGGGTTTTGTGAGATAAAGTCATGTATACTACAGTGCTTTTTATATTACAATCACATATAAGTGTTAAATATTATCATTTTTATCATATTCTACCAATCTTACCATAAATAGCTGGCAGAGAAAACAAAACTGATGAACAGTTTTAGCTAAACAACTTCTTGGGCCATGCTCCTGTACAAAATTTCATCTTCAGTTACAGATTTTTCATAGTTTCAAATTTTGCTTATTTCAGTTCTGCAATGTGTAGAATTCCCCACAGGGTGGCAGAAAATCATTGGAAATCATACACAGTTTGTGTCTGTTCTTCATTTTAGCAACTTTATCATTTAATAAGCTTGATCAGTGTTTGCTTTGGTTTTGAGTAAGCCATTCTACTATTTGTCTTTTTATCCCCATCTCATGAATTATTCATATTTATTGTTGAAACATTACAAACTACAGACAAGCTAAAAAAGATAATCACTATTAATATGTTTATATATATCCTTTCAGATTTGTGTGTATGTATATATATATATATACACATATATATATAAAACTGTATAAATTGTACATATATCCCTTATAAAAATGAGATAATGTACTTAATAGTTTACAATTTCCTTTTCCTTTTCATTTAAAATCTATCATGAACTCCTTTTCAGGTCAATGTCATCATTTTTATTATGGATAATTTATTTAGTAGCAATCCTTTATTGAACATTTAGGTTGCTCCATTTTTTTATAGTTAAAAAAACACTTCATGGAGAGTCCAAAGTCAGAAACATAGGACTAACTTATTTCCAAACTGTATATTAGTCACATTTTAAAATAATAGGCTCAACATATTTTCCTTCAACTTCCATGCACCTTCTTCCATGAAGTGTTTCTAAAGCAACAGATCCAACTGTTAATCTAAAAAGTATTAAAAATACACTATTTTCCCTGTGTTTCCAGACTTTTTGGACAACATTTAGTATGTTTTTACAACTTACTGTTTCTATGTGTCCCATTGAGTGGGCAGTTGTTTACACTCTTAAAAATTGGGAAAAAAAATTCAGAGGAAAGTATGGCTTCCAGACCATATGTAGAAGGTATCACTTTTCCAAGTAGATCTCTGCACTGTTATCCCAGATCTAGGGTTTAGACACCATAGGGAAAGGGAATACTGCTTAAAAAGGGTGTGTAGGATAGTTGAAGTCGACCTTTCAGGGAAAGGCAAGAAGGCTGTGTACGTCACAGTCTATAATTTACTTAAAGGCAGGATTTATGGTAAGTACATGTTTATGATAGCATCAAGGGTGTTTTGACATAAGGGCAGGATTTAAGGTAAATAAGTGCTAACAGTAGATAAAGTTGGAATCGTGGGGTCATTCCCAGAACTGGGGTTAATCAGAAGTCAACTTGGCAGATTAGCATCTAAAATGGAGTTACTTTAGCCTCTACAGGCCCCCTGCCACCTTCTTGAAAGTCAGAATGACAACAGTGTCTCAGGGTAAAGTGGCTTTTCTCTGGGAAGCTCTGTCTGTTATTAGGCACATGGTTTCCACGGGGAAGGACCATTTGTAATCTGGAAATTACTAATTATTCCTCCTACCTGCTCCCCAATTTCCTTATTTTGTTTTTATTTATGTTTTTATTTTTATAGAGCTAACAGTTAGACGTTGTCACGTACATGTTTATTATTATTTTGTATTGGCAGGTTTTTCATATGGAAACTCTGGTCTTGGTACACATTTTATGTCCTATTTCCCTTCTCTACCTGGTCCACTCTGCTACGAAAGCGTGAGAGTCTTAAGCTAACTTCACTTCAGCGCACAGATTCTTGGGTAGCCCTTTTTCTGCTTCTTTGTGCTTTGCTATTCCCATTGCTAGCTCTTGGTCCCCTCTTCAAACCAGTCTCATGGCATCTCCCAACAGATGGAGAATTTTGTGCATGCTATTACTCTACTAACCGGGTATATTGCACTCCTTCGGATTGTTTTTGTAAATAAAAGAGCATCTCCTTACACAGCTTTTGCCTGAATATTTCTCATAATTCCTGACTTACAGATGGCAAAATCAAGGTATCTATTCAAATGAGAAAGTTCCTCACACAGAGATGCTGCTACTCCATGTGACAGTTTTCTGCAAAGTAGCCAAGGGAATCCCCTTTGGATGGATAAAGCTCCTTGGATCAAGGTTGGTGAGCTGAACACTACCTTTTGTAATTATCATATAGGTGCCTTTGTGCAAAGTTTCAGAAGATACCCTTCCCCTGTGGGCAGGTAGAGCCTTGCTCTTGAGCATGTGTCTTCATTAATGGAGTGGTCCCTCAGCTGAGTGCAGTACACAGCCTGCTCAACCGTGCGGACCTGCTCTAGTTCCCCACCAAGATCTTGAAATTGAATCTAATTCTTTTATTTAGGATAAGAAGACCCCCTTGTTGTTATTTTAAGAAAGAATTTCTGGAAGACTGGCTCTGAATATGAAAATACAATTTCTAGTTACATTCACATATGCTACTTAATGATGTTCGCTAGGCCTACTCCCCAACTCCCAACCCAACCTGGGACCAGAGGTAAAATAAGAGAGGATGAAGAACAAGACATTGGAGGCAATGCTAAGAAAATGCTCGTGTAAGTTCAAATTTCAGAAGGCACATAGAACAAAACTCTTGCATGCTGCTTCACTCCCCATTGTATGATTTTATAGACAGCTTGTTATTCTTACAAGCATGTAAATTCAGTGATGTTTGGCAGCTCACACGTAATTTTCGAAAAAAACCCATGAAGTACCCTTTTTACATGGACTGAAGATGTCTTCGCTGGTTAGGCTTGAGGGTAAAAATGGATACAATTATATATTCATTTAATTATTCATAACTTGAGTTGAAATGAATGTGTATATATTTTTCACTTATTCACTTTATAAAATTCAAAACTAAACCCAGCAGCAGTTTTATCTTTGGCATGGTGACAAGTTTCTTTTCTACAGTGAGCCAGTCAAAGAAATTATTGTTCCAGAGAGAATTTGTGCTTCCCTATTTCAGAAAATCAAATTGGACTATACATATATATTACACATCACTCTGTGTGATGCTTCCACATCTCAGAAAGTACTAGAAGGAAATAGCAACATACACTTCTAATAAATACTTCCGCATTCAGAATTAGATTATAGCCATTTTAGGGAAAAGCTAGGCTTATTTTCGAGAGGATTTTAGTGCACAGGACTTTAGGGATTTGACTCGTTCAGGGAGACGGCTGCCTAGGTTATGGTTTGAAGTTAAGCAAGAGTGAGAGTTCAGTTGTGGATGTAGTCATGTCTGTTGAGGTTAACGGGGTGAGCATTTCATCCAACAGAATTTAGGAAAGACTAATACTAGTTTAGGTTATTCATCAAAACCAATAGTGTGAACAAATCTTAGAGTCCATATACAAGTCCTCTGTGAAGATGTTTCTGTGGCATCATAAAAAAATGACAAATATGAGTTTAAAACTGTCTGAGGATACACATTTTATAATATAAAATAATAACATTTGGAAAATTTTATTATTATTATTACGGTTGCCACTTGGAAAGATGATGGACAGAGACTGAGTCTTCTACACGAAATAGTGTACAAGACCTTTTATCCTGAATAGAGGTTGTTAAAGAAAGACTCTCTAAAAAAAGAAAGCCAAACCAACAAACAAACAAAAAAGAAGACACTCCGCTTAATAATTAATGCTCTTGCAAAAGTATCAAGACATACTATCACCATGTTTGGTTTATAATTAAAATAAAGATTAATCTTGAAAAGGGAAGATTTCATTCTTCTCTCCTTTAAGATATGAAATGTTAGCAGCACTATGACTATCTATATTTAGGAAAATGTGAATAGTAGCCTCTGACTAGGAAAAAAGCAGAGTTTGATTGATTGATGATGATGATGATTTTACCAGTGATAATGCTTTTTAAATTCTTTCTGGGCTGGGAAGTACAAATGGGAATTGACCAATGTAAGGGAGCTGTTCTGCAGCCAATTTTAGTCTTCTTATCGAGATATAACACTGTCATTCACCAAAGCATTAACCATTCATTCTGCATCTTTACAGTCAAAGCACAATCTTACTTGTTTTGAGAAAACAAGTGCATTTCAAAATACAAAAGTAATTGTTGGGTCAATTGGAAATCTAATATTGGACAAAACAAAGCACTAATATGGCTCTCTATAAGGCCAATGCATTTTTATTGAATACAAATATAAAAATTAAAAGGTAGTATCATCTAATTCATTGTTGCAATGGATAAATGTCCTACAAATATATTTCCAAAAATACTTTATATCCTAAAAGTAACTTATTCAACTGAGAAAATCTAGGTGGTTATTTGTATTTTAAAACATGGGAGTCTGTAAATAGGTAAAATGTGTTAATTCTTTTTAATGAATTTCAGTACAATTTAGAAGAAAATATTAAAATTGTAACATTATTTTCCATTTACATGGATTCCTTTATGATAAAGGAGAAATGCTTTCTCCTAATATAATTGCTAAGGCATCAAATTATGCTTACTAGGAAAAAGAAGAAAACTTTCCAATTTCAGGTATATATGTAATAGGGAGAGATGAAATGACAGCAGTTTAGTATGATTTATCATCTTCAAAAGATCTTTAATCTATAAAATTCTAGATTTTTGGGGGGAGTACTAGCTTTTTAGCAGGTCACCCATTAATATGAATGATTTTATATATGAAACATATATGTATATATGTGAATGAGATACCATTCTGCCTAACAATGACCTCACCCAGGCATTATTTACAAAAATTGTATCTAATATGCCTTGTGCTTAACGTATGAGGGTGGGGGCTGGGGATTTGAATCAATAAGATGATTAATGCCTGAAATTACATTGTTAGTCTTTCCTTAATTAGCTTATGAGACTGATCCTTGTTAAAATGCAATTATTTTTCATAGAAGGGCTTAATGCATAAACCTTATGCTAAAATGGAAGGCGTCCTGACTGGGTTGGGGTTAGGAGAAGCATTCTAGTCTTTATTTTGCCACAATCTCTGTGACCTTGGGCAAGTTACCTAACTTCCCCTAATCATCAATTTCCTGGTCAATTTTTGAGGTACCTAAGATTCGTTTTATCTAATTTAGCATTTTCCTAAAGCTGGGATTATTGTTGTTGTTTTTTTTTAATTTGTAGAAATTCACTAAAATGTTATGTGAATGTTTAAGTACAAACATCTGAAAATTACATCTTATATGTATATAGTCTATCTTTTGAAAAAATGGCATAAAACAAGAAGACAACCAACGTACACACATAGTTCCACAGGAGGTGATAGGAAGGATATTCTATTTATTTAATTTTTTTTTTTTTTGAGACAGAGTCTCACTTTGTTGCCCAGGTCAGAGTGAGTGCCATGGTGTCAGCCTAGCTCACAGCAACCTCAAACTCCTGGGCTCAAGTAATCCTCCTGCCTCAGCCTCCCGAGCAGCTGGGACTACAGGCATGCGCCACCATGCCTGGCTAATTTTTTCTATATATATTAGTTGGCCAATTAATTTCTTTGTATTTATAGTAGAGATGGGGTCTCACTCTTGCTCAGGCTGGTTTCGAACTCCTGACCTTGAGCAATCCACCGGCCTACGCCTCCCAGAGTGCTAGGATTACAGGCATGAGCCACCGCGCCTGGCCTAATTTTTTAAAACTAATTTAATTTTTTAGAACTTTTTTTTTTTTTAGTAGAGACAGGGTCTCTCTATGTTGCTCAGGCTGGTCTCAAACTCCTGGCCTCAAGCTATCCTCCCTCCTCAGCTTCCCAAACTGTTGGAATTATAGGTGTGAACCACCACACCTGGCTTTTATTCATTTATTTATTCATTAATTTTTAGGAAAGATATTTTAAAAATCTGGATATTCATAAGGGATGTTGGTATTTACAATTTGCAGGTTTTGCACAATGTAGTTGATAGAGCCGTGAATTCAGAATCAGCAAATTTCCTTTAAAATTTCAATCTGACTTTTGTATTTGTGGATTCCTCCGCTTTCCCATAAGCATTCTATAAGACTAGGAAACAGGCAACGTCAAATGAAAAAACCAATGGCAGTCTCAGGGAGTCTCAAGCGTTGCCTTGAATTGATAATTCTTGTTTAGGACCATTCTGAAAATGGGAATTGAAAGTTTTGTTTATAAGACTGCTGCTTCTTAGGGTAGTTTTTGCCTCAGTTTCTTATGCAACCTGGCATATAGGAATATAGGTATGTAGGAAACATGCTAAAATACGATCACTTGAAGCTTGTTCCTTTTTTCATTTTAACAATTCTTTTTGTGTTTTGACTATTAAAAAAAACCCATTCTCTAGCAATGAATTTCTTGACTTAGCCACATATTTTTAAAGTATTAACAAAAATGCATATAAAATTTTTAGGGTCTTTTAGTTAGAGTATATTTCAAAGGTGTCCTAGGAGCCTCCTAAATAAGGGATCTTTCGTTAAATTAATAAAGTCTATCCAAAATTAAGCTTCTTATTTCAATTTATTTTAGGAAAAATTTAGTCACAGGTTGTGGTCTTCACTGCCTTTCTTCTCCCACACCATCATAAATTGGTTTTGGTGTTTAATTTTTGATCTAGGAAAGAATAATTCATTTTTATCTTCATTTAATTTTAATAGTCAAGGAGTAGCCTATAAAGATTGAATAAATTTAATCCTCTGCAATTAGTGTCAAATTAATTCATTCTGGATGTGGATAACTGAAGAAATACAGACCCTCCTACATACTGACAGACACCTTTATCAGGTTTAATGTTTTATGTAAATGATTCTACTTGAAAGGAAGTTATCTTGTTTCTCCCTCCTCCCTTTCTGTCCTTGTTAATTGTTTGTTTTTAAACCTAAACTTCCTCTCAGTATTCTGTCAGGACTGTGGTACTATTCTCTGGGTCAACTGTGTGATTTCTACAGAGATACATTCTGCTGCTAATTTGGCTCCTTTGGGCAGAGAAATTCAATTTTCTCCCTCTCATAAAAGTTCACAACCACGTAACTTCTGTGAGTTGCTCCAGAAAGGAAGATATGATCAGACCTCATGAGGATTAAAATGATCTGGATATGTCTTGTGTGCAGCGCGAGCAGACAGGATTATCGTAAGTAGCCATTTGTCTCACGCAACACGATTCATCTGGATCATCCCACATTTGTTACCCAGAGATGATTTTTCAGAGCAGGGATATTTTCCCTCCCACAGAGAAGCCAAGATACAAAAAGCCAGCAAGCAGATCAGCGCTCAAGTCATTCAAAAATACCCTTTCTTCTTTCTGTCCTTTAAAATCAACAGTTGGGGTTATATAGTTGTTATCTATGTAGGTTTTATGATTAACCATTTTAATACAAGCAGACTATAATAATCTAATATATTTCTCTCAATTTCTAGTACAGCTATAAATGCACACTGGCTGTTACTGAACATGACTCATCAAGATTTTTAAAAAAGATAATTTAGTTATCTCTTGTCAAGTCACTATTTAATGTTACTTTCTCTATTTGCTGTGATAAGCATTAAAATCTGTATATTGGTTGATAAATCATTGTTTAGGAGTGTCTAAAGGGTTCAGTAAATGGTATGAAATTGCCATAGTGTAATAAATGGTTATTTGATAATGAATGAAATTGTTTGAAAATACTGTTAAAATGTCAAGTTTAAACATATAGATCATTACTCAAAAGGAAGGCAAACATGGAAACCACAGTGACATCATAAATATACTGCAATAAACACATTTATTTATACCAGGCAAGTTGTAGGTACTTTGTACAAATGTGTACAAATTGATATATGAAGTTAATTTCAATCTGTAAAAGTAATTGCATTGGTTTAACTTATTTAACTCTCCTTACAATAATATTTATTGCAGAAAAAGAAGGTAAAGAAATAAATGATGATAAATAGATAAAATACATAGGAAATGGGAATTGTTTTACAACTTAATTACACTGTCACATAAAATTATCACACAAATACACCAATCCGACAGCAGAGATACATTAAAACTCTATTATCCAATGCAGAGAACAGTTTTTTGTTGGCCTTTATTTCATCTGCACATTTGAAATAATTTTATTTTTTTCGACCAGCATTAAATGTCTAGGCAATGTCAAAAGCAAAAAAAGAGTAAGTTGAGAACAAAAATTGTTTTCTAAAAGAAATGTTCTGCTTTGCTCAATATTGTGAAGACTGACATATAATCTAAGAAAGGGCAACAAACCCCATTCCTCCATGACTAGTATATTGAAGAAATGTAAACTCAGGAACTTGCAATAGAAAATGAAGCTAATTGATTTGTTAGACTGTGCAGAGCTCACCTAAGATGTGCAAATAACTTAGCAGCTGTACATCTTAAGTGACGTAACCTTCCATTTTGGGATAAATAGATTGATACTGCAAAGATTAATTGGTTTTACGAAGTCAAGTAACATTTATTTCCTAATATTTATGAGGCATAGGGAATTTATGTCAAACTTGGCTACTTATTTGCTGATCTATATATTGGATTATTTTGCACTAAGTTTTTAAATAATAAATTGGGACCAGAGTATAGTGTCACAAAACCTTCCAGTAAAATTCTTAAAACTTAGAATCAATTTCTGTCTTTGGTGTCTAAACAGTTTGTAACACATTTACTAATGTCTATACTAGTAACACATTTAGGTTATTAGAGCAAGGATGATTTTATTCATTTGATAATGGAAAATGCAAAATTCAGTTTGGTAAAAGTGAACATGAAAATTAAACTAGTCAAAGGGAAAAACTAATTGGAGGGTTGGGTGAGAATTGAAAATAATTATGGGAGTGAAAGCTCAAAGGTTTAATGCAATGAATAATATCAAGTGATTCAAAAACATATCATATAATTTCTTTATGAGGGTCAAATATTTAACCATAGACAATAAACTAATTTTTTAGATGATATTTAGTCTTTATGAAGTAAAGCCGTATTTCTTTCTCTCTCATTTTTCTCAATATCCATTCAGATTCAAGGCAAACATGTGGATCTTTTACAGTGTGGAGGTTAAAGAAGACATTATAAACACTGGCAATGCTTGGATCGTAACAAATTGGATTTATTCTTCTGACTTGTTATAAAATGCCTGGTGGGGAAACATAAATGATGAATGAAAAACCAGAAGAAAGTTTTCATGGACTTAGTTGACCAGAAATGGGTTCATCTGAAATTAATTAAGCTGTTCTCTAAAGAAATCTTTGATAATTTTCTGATCTCTGGTATTTGAAGAATATTTAATAGTATAGGTTTTACAGAGTCATTGTATAGTATTATCTGCTGATACATATTTATATTTATTTTATATATTTATTTATGTATAGGCTTTGTTACTTGTACATCTTTCTTTCAATGGGTAACTCATTTTTGTTCTTAAGTAAAACAAGCAGTGGGAATGATGGAAATACAACAGTATTCAAATTGTTTAAAAATCTAAAAATAATAAAATAAGAACATGGTCAATGTTTAGTATTTATCTCCATTTTTATTACTGTTAAAAGATAATTTTTAATAAGTCCAATTTAATGATGAGGTAAATGTAAACAATTCTTATCTGAGAGCTATATCTGATTTTTTTAATTGCATGATATATGGTAACTAAAGTGTGTTTTAAATCTTAAGCATTTTTGGCTCATTTTGATTTCAACTGGTTAATTCATTTATAAAAGAAAAGAAGTAGACATTGAAATAGGTAAAATACAATAATAAAGGTAATTCAGACATGACAATGGAAAATGAAGATGCTTAAAAAGAAAATTTAGAGTATCAGATATTGATGAGAGTAGAATCATAAAATGTTATTCCTAGAACGTTTTTCATATTCCTATAAATTAAATAAATTGATTCACTTCTGAATGTTAGGGTCTTCAAAATGATATGTATATACTGAAAATATGATCTTTTTTATTGGCTATTGCTACAGAAAGGGTCGTAAGTAATGCCGGCCATTATTAGAATTTAGAAGACATCATTTATTATGCTTCAGAATGGCCTGTTATATACAATCCCTATTTAAGAAAATATTGAACATGGGATGTAGTTAACTTTTAACATATTGAAAATACTGTTAATTTAAAATGAAAATTCCTCTATTCTCAAAGGGAGCAGCATTTAACCATTTAAAAAAATTTGTACCCCTGCCTTGAATTTAAAAGTAAAGCTGAAGAAAGGCAATGAATATAGTAAAGCAGAAATACCTACATCTTCCTGAACGTACAAAATACCATCATGCTAAAATAGAACTCTTTTGTCTTTAATTTAGTCCTCTCAGTACTAATGCTTTCATTAATACTAGTACTATTGTTACTGTTCCTTCCTATACCGCTGTGACATCACATTTTCATTTGATTTGTTTTCCTAAACTGTGTCATCGGGGTGCATGGGGACGTTTTGTATGCTGTGTATGAAATTGCAAGAAAAAAATAGGATAAAGCCTCCCCCTTTCCCCTAAGCTCAGAGGGGGGTCTTGTAATAGTCTACCCTCTCTGTTTATACAGAAATTACATTCAAGTTAGGTCAAACATAAATCAGATATTACCTATTGTGTCTGCATTTTATATCAGTAGGAAGATGAACATGGGAATACTGCCACAGAGCTTCTTAAGGCTCGACCTGTCATAGCTACCTGTGAATGCCTATAGGCAGAGACCTCTCTAGGATACGGAAAATAGTGATTAAAACTGCCCAGAGTCCTGTGTTTGGAGTGGTTCTAAACTCTCTCACAGGATTTAGCAGCTGTTGGTTGCTACATGTTGCCAAAGAGAGTGAAGGAAGGAAGATTGCTACCAATTGGTGCCCAAAACAAATTGGAAGCACTGATGCATATTTGCATAAACATGTGCTCTGAGCTTGGCAGGCCCTCCTTGCTTTGACCTCTTCATCACCCTGAGCAGGGCCTTTTGAAATATTTTCTCCTTTTTTTCCCCCTGTTTAGCACAGCCATTGTTATTGTTAGATTTTTCTGTGTAAAAATAAATTATTTTACACATATATATGTATATACACACATTTCTTGCAGAGATTGGGAGGTGGGAGGTGGGAGAAAGGAGGATATTACCTATGATGCTTTGATCCCAGCCTTGAAAAGCCCTTAAGGTCTGGATGGAGGCCTATTCCACTAGACAGATAATAAAACTACTATCGAATCCCTCTTGGTGCATTATAACTTTTGTTTAAGTTTTGTTAAGCTAGGCTTATCAAGGTGTAATTTACATCTATTCAAATTCACCCCATCTAGATGTGCAGTTTCACGAATTTTGACAACTGTATGCAGTCTTGTAAGCACCATGAAAATCAAGATACAGACTATTTCTCTTATCCTAAGAAGTTCCCTTTTACCTGCCACCCACCCTCAGTCCTTGGCAACCATTGATTTATCTTTTGTCCTTACAGTGTTGTTATTTGATAGTATCATATAAATGAAATCATACAGTGTGTAATCTTTTGAGTTTGGCTTTTTTTTTTTACTTAGCATAATGCTTTTTGCTATTATGGTTCTGTTTTATTGCTGAATAGTATTCCATTGTGTGGATGTATCATAATTTATCAGTCACTTGATGAATATTTGGATTGCTTTAAGTTTTTGATGACTGTGAATAGAATTGCTATAAACATTGAAGTACAAGTTTGTATATATATATATATAAAATGCCTGCTTTTCTTGGGTAAATACTTAGGAGTAGAATTTATGGATTGTATGATAAGTGTATGTTTAACTTTATAAGAAACTGCCAAAGTGTGGTTTCCAAAGTGGCTATATGATTTTTAATCCCCCCTAAAAACAGGACATATACAAAGTGATATTGGATCAAGTCCAGGTCAAGAGGCTGTGTCTGTGTCCTTTAATTTCCTTAGACGCTCATTTTCTGGTAAACCATATCCCTGGGCCAAAGCATCCTTGAGCTTAAATAGAGGAGCTCCATTTTCGTCATAGTTTCAAACAGAGGTGCTCTCGTTTTCCACCTCTTCTTGGGCACTTCAGTCTCTGTTATCTCACAGAAACTGAAATCCTCATCTCCTCTATAAGCGTCCAGATCCAAGGTGTATTCCACAGCTTCAGCCTCATCTGTTGCAAGTTTTTGGGCAGATGATTGATGCAATATGGTACACATTTAAAAAGAGTTATTCTGGCTATTGCATTGAGAATAGGGGTTTGGATCAGAGTGGGCTTGGGGGAGAAGGGTAGAGGCAAGGAGACCAGTAAGGGAACTACTGTAATGATCCAAGTCAGAGATGATGGTGGCCCAGACCAACATGAGAGAAAACAGGGAATTAAGGATGAATGCCAGAGTTCTGCTGTGAGCAGCTGTGTGGATGCTGATGCCATTCACTGAAATAGGGAAATGAAGCTGGATCTTTTACCAAATGAGTGAAGTGGTTGCCCAAACCCAGGTGACGATAGGTCCTTGCAGGTTCCCTGACTCTAAGTGTAAAGCAAGCATTTACGGGACATTCAGTCTCCAGCATTAAGGTCAGAGGTCCCTAAAAAGATGGGCTCCTCTAGAATTGGAATGGAGCCGGGGAT
Source organism: Microcebus murinus (assembly GCF_040939455.1). Lineage (NCBI taxonomy): Eukaryota > Metazoa > Chordata > Mammalia > Primates > Cheirogaleidae > Microcebus > Microcebus murinus. The sequence continues at coordinate 96,097,477 of NC_134109.1, forward strand.
GGTGGCACATGCCTATGGTCCCAGCTACTCAGGAGGGTGAGGCAAGAGAGCCCTTGAGCCCAGCCTGGGCAACATAGAAAGACCCTATCTCAAAAAACAAAACACACAAACAACTCCCTCCTGCAGCAAAACAAACACACACAAAATAAATAAATAAAATTGGAATGGATCACCCTGGGCTGGAGGTATTAAGAGAGCCGTTTGGTATTGACAGTTGATGACTTACTTCAGACCCAGTTTAAGCCTCTGTTTCTGATATTCATTGCCACCAGCCTGCCAAAAATCAGCCTGTGTCCAGACCTTCTGAGATGGGGCCACAGCCCTCCTGGGTGATACCTCTGTTACCTTGGCAGCTAGCCTTAGCTGTTGGCCTTGGCATTCACACTGTCCATGAGAAACCAAAGGATAATTCAGATTCATAACCACAGAGTCATTTAGGGCATATCTCTTAGTAGAAAGTGAAATCAAATGTTGAGGTAATTATGAAAATTATTCATATTTTTTTTCTCCCTTATAGGGATATCATGAAAAATTTTGGGGCCTGTCATTAACTAACTCATTACTTTAATTAACCACTTCATTATGGAAGTGTAGACACAGCTTTACAATTATTTATACTGTTTCTTCCTGTGTGTAAATAATTGTGAAGTAAAAATATTAATTTGTGAATGTAATTGTATAGGTGATCACTCTGCATTCACTTAGAACTAGCAATTAGTGCATGCAAATCAGCTATGACAAAAGTCTCTCTGATCCTGTTCAGAATACAGGAAGCATTAATTTGCAAGAATGCCTGATCCTGGCCCATCTGATTCTCAAAAGTCACGTTCTTGCTTCTGAAAATCAGAAACTGACCATATTTGTTGTGAGCTTTATGATCACTCTTAATGCCCTGGCAAACACAGGAAATAAAATGCTAACAAATCATCACCCATTACCTAATTATATTTATCCAGACAGATAAAGTTGGGGGGAAAAGAGTGGATCGTGTTTTTTTTTTTTTTTTTAAAGGCGTTTCTCATTTGGCAAACAAAGATGAAATTTATAGCTTAATTATTCCTCGTAGTGCCATACAGAGCCTTTTCTGTTAATCATACCCAGGCCCTGAGATTTTTTTTTTTCCCAAAGAGGTGTAAATGTGTATTGACTCCCAATTAATGGGACCTAAATGTTCATGAGGTTTCACTGGGTCCACCGTAGGAAAAAAATCTCTGACGCAGGTAGATGGAATGTTACTCCTTCAGCAATACAAATATCAAACACAAAAGAGTTCAGCTACCTGGGACATCTTGAATTATGGAATCGACTACGATTATTCATCTTCATTAAAAATCATGCTGTTGAATAACAGCAGTTGAGTTGCTCTGATCGTTGGACAACATTTGGACACTTATTTCTGTTTATTTCAAAGTATAACTGTCCTGAAGTTTTATAAGATGCATCCACAGGTCTCTGTAAATGGAGCTCCATCCCCTGGCTACTGTGATCACACATTTCTTTTCTTTTTTTTTTTTTTTTTTTTGAGATAGGGTCTCACTCTTGTCACTCAGGCCACCAGGTTGGAGTGCAGTGGTACAATTATAACTCACTGCAGTCTCGAACTGCCGGGCTCAAGTGATCCTCCTGCCCCAATCTCCCAAGCAGCTAGACCTACTACTAGGTCTAGCATGTGCCACCATACCCAGATAATCTTTAAAATATTTTTGTAGTGATGGGGTTTAGCCATGTTGCCCAGGCTGGTCTCAAACTCCTGGCCTTGAGCAATCCTCCTGTCTGCTGGGATTGCAGGCATGAGCCATCATACCCAGTCTGGTCTGCATATATATTCTTTTTAAAAAAATATGGAATGCTTCACAAATCGATCTGTCACCCTTGCACTGGGGCCATGCTAATTTTCTCTGTATCATTCCAATTTTAGTATATGTGCTGCACAAGTGAGCACCGGCATGTATTCTTAACTCTTTGTGTGCCTTGGGCTTGGGGAAGATAGCCAGGTGCCCATGACCCTTGTCCCTAGTCCCTAGACTGCCTTGAAAAGACTCAGACTGGAGTGGTTAGAGAAGATGAAAGTAGGTATTGAATATACTTCTCATTTACTTATGAATTCAATGTTTCGATTTTTATTCCTCTACCTTGACATCTCCACCAGAGAGAGACGTTAATGTTGGAAGAAAACCCAAGTAACCTTATATCATGACTCACAGCCCTGATAGATGCTTTATCTACCAGAGGCTGATAGCTAAGTGTCGGCCATATGCTAGGCATTTCGCAACATTATTTCTTTATTTTTAATCCTTTAAATTATATGATTTATTTTTAACAGAAAACATATTCACACATTTCAAAATTTTAAAAGTACAAAAGAATATACGGTGAGAACCCTCCCTGCTACTCTGAACCTCAGCTTCTCGGTTACCTTTCCCATCTACAATGATGACGCCGGTTTCTTGTGATCTTTCATTCCACAGGCACTTAATGTTATCAATTTCTTTAGAGCTAATTGATGCATATATATGTAAATGCATACATTATGTCCCTAGCCCTTTTAAGATAAGTGGTAGTATACAATACACTCAGTTTTGCACTTAATGATATATCTTGGAGATTGTTCCATATCAATCCAAAAAAATCTTTCTTATTCTTTTTTTATGATGTCATTGTTTGCATATATTATAATTAATTCAGTCAGTTCTTTATTGATGGACTTTAGGTTATTTAAAATCTTTTGCAAATACAAATGATGTTGTAAATACATCATTTTTTAAGAATGCAAGTTCACCTGTAGGATAAATTCTGAGAACTGGAATACGTGGGTCAAAGAGTGTACGAACTAGTAGGATATTTCTAAACACTGAACCATTTCACACACACTAGCACTTGGAGAAGTGAAGTGACTCCCTCATGGATACATGGTTATTAAACACAAGGATTCACACACAGGGTGTGTTTGTTCTAAATCTTCATGTTGCTCTTTTACAGGCTCATAAGATTTTTCCTCAGTAATAAGATCGAGTACGTATAATAATATGTGTAATGTCTTGTGGTATGTGCTCTGAAGGATACAAACAAGTAAAGACATGGCCAATCAGGGAGTTTACAGCTGAGTAGTTTTGGTAAAACATTTGAAGGAAGAAAGTGTATGGAGCTATTGAAAATATATATATTAATATATATAGGCACACCCCCCCCATGCACCCATATTTTATATCTGTATCTACATATATTTACACACACACATACATACACACATTCATATACTTTAAAGTACATCCAAATAATGGATATGAATATTTAAACAGAAAAGAAATTAAGAGTTGAGTATCCATTTAATGAAAGAATATTCACATTAAAATAGCTTTAAAAAATTTAAAAGTAATACAATGCTATCGCAGGGATAAGCATTGAGAAGAAAATAAACATTCTTAATTCTATTATCCAGAGAACTGCTCTTAACTTTGGGAAAATATCCTTCCATTGTTCTTTTTTTTTTTTTTTTTTTGAGGCAGAGTCTCGCTTTGTTGCCCAGGCTAGAGTGAGTGCCATGGCATTAGCCTAGCTCATAGCAACCTCAAACTCCTGGGCTCAAGCAATCCTCCTGCCTCAGCCTCCCAGTAGCTGGGACTATAGGCATGCACCACCATGCCCGGCTAATTTTTTCTATATATATTAGTTGGCCAATTAATTTATTTCTATTTATAGTAGAGATGGGGTCTCGCTCTTGCTCAGGATGGTTTCGAACTCCTGACCTCGAGCGATCCGGCTGCCTCAGCCTCCCAGAGTGCGAGGGTTACAGGCGTGAGCCACCACCCTTGGCCCCACTTTTTTCTCTTAATAATAGTTAATAATTATCTTTCAAGGTCATTAAATATACTTCCTTAACATCATTTTTGTAGCCCTGGGTTTTCCATTGTATGAACTGAACCAACCAAACTATAATTTATAATATTTAACTAAATCTCTTATTGTCAGATAGGGTTATTCCTACTCTTACCCCTTTAACTATGATAAATAATTCTGTGATGAACATTTTTGAAGGGGATTTTTTTTTTTTTTTTTTGGTCCATCCATTATTCAGCACTCCCCTCCTCCCTCTTTAACATCTGGATCTCCCTCTTGGGGGAATCCAACATTGTAGCTAGCCTGAATGAAAGGGCAATTCCCAGTGCGCCCAGCCCTCCCCCTCCCTGCCATCTCTGGACTTAAAGAGAGATGAAAACAACCTGACTCTTACTCAATTCACTCTCTGGCACAGCCATGGTACACTTAGCCAATCAGGCACTAGCTCCCAGGACTTTGGATCCTGACCAAGTGGAGGCACAAAGGGAATGTCAGATAATGTCAGGATAATTCTTACCAGAGTGGTGGTCAAGGGCCATCCGTTCCTATGGGGTGGCCTCAGCACCGTCTGATATCTGGTTCCCTTGTGCCCTACTTTTCAAATGTGATTCTCCAGCCTCCTGTTTTGGTGAATCCCTGAGACCGTTTCTATACATTATTTCTCTGTTTGTTTAAGATAGCCAGCAATTTAGTCTCAATTGCTAACATCTGAGAACCCTCATAGATGTAAAAGCAATTTTAGGCCAGGCGCAGTGGCTCACACCTGTAATCCTAGCACTTTGGGAGGCCAAGGCGGGAGGATCACTTGAGGCCAGGAGTTTGAGACCAGCCTGGGCAACCTAGTGAGTGCTCCTGCCCCCAATCATCCACAAAAATCTCCACAAAAAATAAAATATTAGTCAGGTGAGGTGGCATGCCTGTAGTCCCAGCTACTCGGGAGGCTGAGGCAGGAGGATCGCTTGAGCCCAGGAGTTTGAGGTTGAAGTGAGCTATGATGGTGTCACTGCACTGCAGCCTGGGCATCAGAGTGAGACCCTGTCTCAGAAAAAAAGCAAAAAAAAAAAAAATTAAACATGATCCATGATTTCTTCTTTAGGTAAAGAACTTACATCTTGAAGGAAAGGAGGATTTCTTTAAATAACAAGATCTTCTCATGCATTTTAGAAAATCATGTCTAAAATAAATACTAATTTTTTTTGTTTTTTGAGACAGAATCTCACTCTGTTGCCTGGGCTAGTGTGCCGTGGCATCAGCCTAGCTCATAGCAACCTCAAACTCCTGGGCTCAAGCGATCTTTTTGTCTCGGCCTTCCAAGTAGCTGGGACTACAGGCATGCACCACCATGCCCAGCTAATTTTTTTTTTTCTGTATTTTTGGTTGGTCAATTAATTTCTTTCTATTTTTAGTAGAGACGGGGGTTTTGCTCTTGCTCAGGCTGGTTTCGAACTCCTGACCTTGAGTGATCCGCCCACCTTACCCTCCCAGAGTGCTGGGATTATAGGTTTGAGCCACCTCACCTGGCCTAAAATGAATACGTTTTAAAGTTATTTATTGACTAACTTGTCAAGGACTACTTGGCTTCTCATTAACATAACAAACTATACATTTGTCATGAAAGCCCATCAGTACTGTGAAGAGGTAATTAATTATTCATATGAAAATTAGGTGTGTTTGGCCTTAATCAAACTCACTATGTACAAATTCAGATCTATTACTCATATAAATAAGGGAGAGAAGACAAACTCTTTAGAGTTGTGAAATTAAAAAACCTAGAGCTTGTGCCTGTCACTTCCTAGTAGTGTCACCTTTGGCAAGTCACCTAACTAAATAAGACATTTTTTTTTTTTTAATTGAGACAAGGTCTCACTCTGTTACCCAGGCTGCAGTGCAGTGGCATCATCATAGCTCACTGCAAACTTTGACTCCTGGGCTCAAGCCATCCTCCTGCCTCAGTCTCCTGAATAGCTGGGACTATAGCTGAGCACAACCACTCCTGGCTAATTTTTCTATTTTTTGTAAAAACAGGTTCCTCTTTCTCAGGCTGGTCTTGAACTCCTGGCCTCAAGTGATCCTCCCACCTCAGTCTCCAAAAATGCTAGGATTACAGGTGTGAGCCACTGTGCCCTGCCAAGATTTTTTTTTTTTTTTTTTGAGACAGAGTCTCGCTTTGTTGCCCAGGCTAGAGTGAGTGCCATGGCGTCAGCCTAGCTCACAGCAACCTCAAACTCCTGGGCTCAAGTAATCCTCCTGCCTCAGCCTCCCGAGTAGCTGGGACTACAGGCATGCACCACCACGCCCGGCTATTTTTTTTTTCTATATATTTTTAGTTGTCCAATTAATTTCTTTTTATTTTTAGTAGAGATGGGGTCTCCCTCTTGCTCAGGCTGGTTTTGAACTCCTGACCTGGAGCAATCCGCCTGCCTCGGCCTCCCAGAGTGCTAGGATTACAGGCGTGAGCCACCGCACCCGGCCCAAGATTGTTTTTTGATTCATAAAAATTGAGGTAATAGCAGTACCTACATCACAGGTTGCTGTTTGTAGTCGAAACTTTAGGATGTATGAGATACATGTGAAATTATGTTATAAGCTATAAAATGTAAACAACATTTATTTTTAAATTGTAGTAAATGAGAACTTCTGGACTTTTTAGAGCTTGTTTATTATGAAGTTTTTATCAATCACCTTTGGAGCGTTTAAGGTGATTTCATTTATAAGAATTCAGCTTGGAATCCATTAATTACTAAAAGCATTTCCCTTCCCCATCCCTCCCTCCCTGCCTCCCTCCCTTCCCTCCCTCCCTCCCTCCTTCCTTCCCTCCCTCCCTCCCTCCCTCCCTCCCTCCCTCCCTCCCTCCCTCCCTCCCTCCCTCCTTCCTTCCTTCCTTCCTTCCTTCCTTCCTTCCTTCCTTCCTTCCTTCCTTCCTTCCTTCCTTCCTTCCTTCCTTCCTTCCCTATGGTTAGTGGCAGAAGCATAAAAGTGAAAACAAAGGCCATAGTTATTTACGGTTCCTCAATTAAAACAACTGAACTCAGTACATCTTGACTCAGTGCTTTTCTCCAAAACCTCTACAAAGCATTGAAAACTGAAAATTTAATTAATCCCACAATTACTTGGCTGCCACAGTGTCCTGCTATTGTGTTTTGTAATAGATTCTCCTGGTGCAAAATGAGCTCTTGAAGTCCATGACTTAGGGCTTTACTGTACAGGTCGCCTATGGACCAACAATAAGGAAAGGATATGTGAAGGAGTGTCCCTCCACGGGGATCACCCCCACGAGCAGGTTGCCCACTGGAGAGAAGAGAACACCTACTCTTATCCCTTCATCCCGTCTCCAGGGCCAAGACCTCCATCTAAAAGATTCCAAACATAGTAACTTTCCCATAGTTGTTTTTCTTGCTATCCTTGTAGTGATTTACAGTCTGACACTTAGACTCAAAAGGGGTTGTGTGTTTCTTTGGGGCAACTGAGGCAGTCTTATGGGGAACATGCCTCTGAAGGACAGAGTGGGATTCCCCAGAGAAGAGGAAAGTCAGCTAAATCCTGGACCTGTTGCACCAGGAGAGAACAGGACCCAGCCTGAGTCCGGGGATGGCCTCGTATCTGGGGGCTTCTTGGTGTGACTGGGACTGAAATGTTCACCTCCAATCTGAAAGTCCTGGCAAGACTCAGATGTTGGTTGAGACAGGACAAAGGCTCGTTCTCTTGATTGCACTCTCCCTTCCCTCTACCAGAACATTCCTCTCCACTCAATTGGCCATACTAACTCCCATCCATTAGTCCTCAAAATTCTTTTACAGACACTTCCTTTTGGAAACCTTTCTTCCCCTGTCCTTCTTGTTTCCCCTTTCCTGGGTAGGAGTGGATTCAGTTTCTCAAATGATGGCCTTCTGTTCCATCATTCATTCATTCATTCATCCAGTCCCTCATTTACTGTCTTTGGGTGAAGGGGCTATGGTGCAAAATAGCCTGATAGATGTTTGCGGAGTGAATTAAATATAATAATATTATGAAACTAATTGAAATAGAATGCTAGGGTGGTTGATAAACAACTATATTAGAGGGGAAGTCATAAAGTAAAAAAGAAGCAGAAAGAATCACCAGTGAAGTAGTGACATATTGATTTTAATGCAATGAGGATGATTATAAAATAATTAAACTCCAATTATCTGGCATCATAAGGCTATATGAGTTTAAAAATTCTCCAGAGAATCTCAAAGAATACAGGAAAACGACGATTAAATTTCAGAAAATGACAACTTACAAAAATATCAATTATTTTTTTAAATAAAAATATCAGTTAAGTCTTGCTTTCCATAACTACCAAATATTAAACAGGAGAAATCACATTTGACTGAATCATAAATCCTGGTCATTAAAGAGAGGAGAGAGGAAAAATCTAATAACCACAGCAATATCCAAGCAAAATTTTATTATTTCTTTATGTAAAAGGGCCAAAAATAAAATGCATCTTTTCTTTAAAAGAAGCACAGTCAAGTGAGAAAAATAGTGAATGTTGGAGCCACTTATTGGAAAAAATTTTTTTTTAAATGTTCCCTATATTCTACAGGCTAGTGAATGAATGGATTAGAATTAAGTGTTACGGTTTTGTATTTGGGATGAAAACTTTGGGGGAAAACTTTGGCGAAAACAGCAACCTTTTTTTCTGAGGCAATAACCTTGTCCATTTAATTGGTATATTTCTCATCCCGAAGTGCTGTGTTTTAGTATTATACTTAAACCAGCAGACATGAAGATCAGTCTTGTTTTTAACTTAAAGCAGGCACATTGCAGCAGCATAAACATATTCCAGTCTGGGTCAGGAAGTTCATCTTTATATTTCACCTGGATCTTTTACATTGTCGCCCTAGGCTGTTTGCTTTGCTAAGGAATTAACCCTCCGACATACAGTTTCTCTCTAAAATGTCTCTTGAATCAATTTCTTTCCATTCTTACTGTCCATACCATTGGTTGGATCTTTGTCATGTCTTCCTCTGTTCTAAGCCTGGTCTCCTAACTGTCCTTGCTGCTCTCATCTCTTCTCCCTTCCAATTCAGCTTTCATATACGCGGGATAGAATGTTAGTATGTTTCAAGTACAGCATAATATTTATGTGTTTATTGATGATCTCTCCTCCATCTTAGAATATAAGCAGGGACTTTGTTTTGTATGCTGCAGTATCCCTAACACCTAGAACAGTGCTTGGCACATAGTAGGTGCTCAATAATGAATGAACACCTTTGTGTGGAGTGACCATTCCCTTTTCCATCATTTACTAAAATCTTACTTGTTTTTCAAGGCATAGCTCAGCCTTCCTTAATCATTTCACTCTCTCGCCATTTTTATTCACATCATAGCACTCATCAAATTCTGCTTTGTATTGAATTATTTCTATACAAATCTGTTACCCCCACTAGACTGTAGTTACCTCAAATTCTGTTCTGTTCACCACTTTTTTCCTGTAAGGCCTAACACCTTAAATATGGGAGTAATCAATCAACATCACACTGGTGAATAGTCTTAATTTCTGCACCAGGTGACTATGATCAGCCTAAATGGTAAATTCCAGTGACATAACTCATTTTAAATGGGGCTGATTTCAATCAACATGTGCATTGAGCATTCATATCACATAGTTAGAATCTACAGGGGATACGGAAGGCATATACGGTATGCTGTTGGTCCTTAGAGGGCTTACTGTTTAATTAGGAATATAAGATGATCCTATTGATCACAGCATCAAAGCAACCTGAATACTTGTCAAAAATTTCTGTGCCCTACCCAAGATGGCTGAGAATCTACATGATTAGGAAGCTCCCCTGATAAGTCTTATTGTCAGTGAACTTTGAGTTAATGATAGCCCCAGTCAGCTTCATTCCTCCGTTCATCCCCAAGATGGTACATTTGATTCCTAATTATAGATCCAATTATCTTCCAGTTCCTAGGAATAATACCAGTTCGGTTAGATCAACATACCGTGGCTACATAACTCTGATATCTCTTTCATTGATTCATTCATCACGATTTATTGAAAACCTTGCTGGATTTATTTTTGTACCTTTGAGTCGTGGGTTTTATTTGTAGGTTTCTACGTTGGTCCTGATTCCCAAATACTCATCTGTTAATCTTCCTATTAGAGATGTTTCCCTTTAGTCTGAACTCTCATCGTACCCTTGTTGTTCCTCCCCCAGAGAGAGCTCTGTCTTGAGCTCTAAACCAGTTGTTGGGGCCCAGCTGTTTTTTGATAAATCTCCTAGAGGCTGAATGCTTATTACGTCTGGTCTCTGGCTTTTAATCTGGCCCATCGAATGCCAGGTCTAGAGCTTTCCGATCTGTGCCGGCCCATTTTAAGTAAATGGGTACGACCTTTATGCGGATAGTAAGGTTCAAAAGATATAATGTGTGAATAGGTAGCCTTTCCAATTATAAAATGTAATGCAAATGCTAATTGTTATCATGAAAGTATAGAGACCCAGGTATAAATGTGATGTGCTGTCAGCACAGAGATACCGGAATCCATCTCTGTCTGTTCAGCCCATTGAAAACGCAAGAGACCCCATGGACTTCTGAGTCCACTGGGCTCAGGCGGGCCTGGGGGAGGGGTAAAAATAAAAAAAATAATAAAAAAGAAGAAAACACAGGAGAACACTAACAAACATCCTCCTTGCAGTTGCAAAGTTAAATAGAAACACAAATATGCCATATTCAGAAACACATGAATTGCAACCGATAGCCTTACTTAATGTTTACTTGGAGCTACATAAAATGCCCAGTCCCTCTTCCCCTATTTCTTTCTTGCTGGAAGCACCATTTTTTCATTTCAGAGGCTGAATGTCAGAAAGGCACTTTCCCAGCTTTCTTGCAGCTAAGGCATTGGCATGAGACCCAGTAAGTCTTTGCCAATGGACCTGAGGGGAAGTCTGCTGGTAATGTACTTTGAATAATTTTCCTCCCTAATGAAAAGAGAAACATATAAGGAAACATTGCCCCTTCTGCCTTTGGGCATGCCTGTGTGATAACTTGATGTCTGGAGCAGCAGCAACCACTTTGCTACAATGAGGGGAGGAGCCTGAGAACGACAGACAACACACTGAAGAACACTGAGCAATTAAGATAGAAAGAACCTAGGAGGTCTTTGAGGCTGTTGTTCACCTGCTGAATTAACTTCCTTGTAGCCCTCCTGCAGCTGCTCACTTTAAACCTCTTTTTATGTGAGATAGGACATATTCTTTTTTTTCTTTTGAGTCATTTTCAGTTAGGTTTTCTATATCTGAAGCTAAAATAATCCTAAATTTAAGCATAATCTTTAAATTCAACTATCTTAATTTGCTATTGTTCTGGTATTGGTAAGATCAACTTTATTTACCTAGCATCTTTTTCTAATCGAGACTTTGGCTTAAGGAGCAGCAACAGTGGTAGAAATATTATTGAGTTATGACCCTGTATATATTATATAAACTTAATGTTTACAAGTCAAGCTCAACTGGTTCTTCCACCACACAAGGTAATTATTTATTCTGTTTTGTAGATCTGATAAGTGAGGTAGAGTGTGCTGTGGAAGTGAATATTAGAATTCTGTATCTCTGACTCATTGTGCTGGTCAAATTTCTGACCTCATGATATAAAGTTCTGACTTAGGTAGTCAAAAATATCTACCAAAGTACAACGACACGATTAAAGAATGTACTCTTCATTCAAAACATGCTGGGAATTGCTGTTTCAGTTCATTGGAGATATGTATATGCATCTAGGTTTGAATAGATTGCCAAGGCCCACTATTCATTTTCTTTTTTAGCTAAACTGACCCAGGGGATATTTATAAAAGTTCGCATGCAATAAAGTGCACTTACTGTATATTTTCAATGCTGCATTCTATACATTAGGGGTACAATGACCATAATGGCAAATTTACTTGTCAGAATCTGATGAGGAATTTCACATGATTTGCAAAAATCATTTTCAAGTTCCTTGCTGTGAAAGCCCAGGTCAATACGTAAGTGTCTTTATGTCTTCACAGATGATAAGAATGTTGAACACATTTCATCTCAATTCATACAATTTAACAAGAGTTTCAAATTCTTTTAGCAAGAGTTTTCTAGACAAAAGATATTGCATACACTGGCAATGTTACTAATTATTTCAGTCCTGTTGGTATTTGTATTTATTCTTTAAAATAAAGTTTATAATCATAACATGATCTTGAATGAATTAAAAGCAATAAAAAGATGTTGAAACCTACAATAGCAAAAGGCAATTATTTTAGCATTTTTATATCCACATAAAAAGTAATTAGAATAGCTAATCTATTCTAAAAGTTCAATTGTAAAATTAGGAAGGAAGTGATTCAGTTACAGTAGATTTTTTTTTTCCAGGAATACAACCAGTGAGCAACAGGTTATATAAACAAAAAGATAAATAGCTTTTCAAAACTATGACCATTTTCCACATTTTAGAAATGCTTTTTTTAAAATTTTCTTTTAAAGATACACCTGTTTATTAAAAGGAAAAACAGAAATGTACATTTTGGTTCTTTGTTTTAAGAAATTTGATGAAGCTACAAGGAAATGTCTGGGCATGGCTCACATTTTAGAAATGGAAAGTAATCTTACAGTGATTCAGAAGTATTTTATATATTGTGGAAGTTAATTGAATTATAGATGAAACAGTTATGCTTTATAATATAATCTTACTATTTTAAGGCTGAAAATTACTAAAATGCATGAACATACATTAAAAAACAACAATAATTTTTTTGCATTGCTAAATACATACATATCCAATTTTAACAAAAAATATAGATAAACAAAAATATAGATAAAAGTCAAAAATGTAAATGAACACAGTCTCATTACTTGGAAATAAACATAATTTGATGTATATTCTTTCATTTTCATTTATATATTGTATATATTGTGATATACAAATTCTACAAAGTGGGATTATGGCTTACATACTGCTTTATACCCTGATTTTTTATCTTGACATAATTTTAAATTTACAGAAATGTTGTAAGTGTAGTACAAAGAATTTCCTAAGCCCATCATCCAAAAACCCCTCCCCAGCTGCTCAATCTGCCTCTATGTAGCCAATCTCTCAATTGGCTTTACAAATTTAAAAAGCATTTTAAAGAAGTCTATAATTGAGACTTTCACTAATTCAGAACAGCCTCCCTTTTATATCTTGTAGTACATTTTTCTTATTAGAACACTTTATAGCACATTTTTATTATTAAAAAAAGATTTGGCTTTACAGAATAATTGTGAATTGAGATATTAAAAATTGATTTTTCAAATTCTGGGACAGTCTGGTCACTTTTCTCTTTAGACACGTAGACTTATTACAGTATAAATTCACACTTTGGCCTAGATGCAGAAATTGGCCTACTTAAGGTACATTAAGCTTAAAAATTCAGACAGTAGCCTAATGCACAGCTTCTTTGTGCGGGGGGCTTTGCTGAATGATGCATTTACTGGTTATGCTGGACTAGGGGTCCACTACCCCCCGAGGCGCTATGCCAGGCTCCGAAGACACCAAGATACATGAGCATGGCTCTGCCTTCCAGGAAGTAGAAAACGAGAAGGTGAACAAGTTAATAAAAAACAAAAACCTACTTTCACTAAATTAAGAACATGAGGCTTAAGGCTTTTTTTTTTTTTTTAAATCTCCAAGCAAGCTCTAAGTCCTCAGGCCTCAGGAATCTAGCACTCAGGGCTCTCCAGTCTGATAAACAAAGCGCCAGGCCAGGGACAGGAGCCAAGTTCCATGTTCTACAGCAGATCTTAAAAAGCCTAAAGTCACTGGCGAATGGCTTGGTTTCTTTATGTACCTCTGCCATAGCGTAAGCATGAAGTCACTTTGAAGTTAGCGTTCTTCTAAAATGCTGCTTCTTTCCCTCATCCCCCTTCCAACTTTCTAAGAGTTCCTAATGCCCATTGGCTCTGAGGGGCTCTTGTAGGCACGCTGATTCAGATGCACGAGTCGTGCTGACTGTTGGCCCGGGGATAAGAGGATCCAATCCTTTGAAAAAGTCTCCTCATTTCTCCAATGAATAGCACAGTGTCCTGTTTCTGCCGGGCCTCATTTATCATTCCTAAGAAAAATCTCTCGCAGACAGACAGATTGCCTTTGAGGGACCCTATCATAGTCTCTGTTTTTTCACAGGCTCTACAACTGAAGGCACCCTTCTAATTGCCTTTCTGGAAACTTTTGGAGGACGCACTAGATTCCCTTTGAATGTCTGAAGGCAGATTTCCAGATTTGAAGGACTTAGTGAGAGGGTGGCAGATTCTTTCTATTCTGAGTGCCTGGAACACTGGATTGAGATTCTGAGCTTCATCTGGGCTCACTGGGAAAAGGGGACTGGGGCCGATGGCTGGCGTTTGACAGAGGCTTGGAAGCTGGTGGCTGCCCTTGTGCCGCATATTTTCCATTGATGACTTAGGGACCTCTCAATGCTGCTTCCAATCCTTTTTTTTTTGGACTAAGGACAGGGCATAAATCATTCAGTGTTTAACAATTCTACATCTGATTCCTGGGGTCACCCTGACTGCAGCAGGGTGCTGCTGTGGTATGTTCATTTCTCTGGAGAGTTCTGTCGACCCAACTCAGTCTTTAAAGCTCAATCTCAGTGGCTCCCCACGACTGTACCTGGTGTCCCTTTTGTGCACGTGGACCTCATATACGGTGGGGGCTGGGGAGTGGGGAGGGGAGGATACCTACTTCCCTGCGATCTGCACAGGACATTAACAGAGGAAAAGTGTCCCATCACTGTCAATGGAATGAATATTCTATCAAAATGGCCCTCTCATTCTCCAGTATTGAGATTAACTTTACCTGCTGAACGTGGTAAAATTTATTTCGGTGGCCTATGACCACCATTTATCAGCATCCGACCCCTATCTATATAAAACAATAAGCATGATCTTAAGGCACTCTTAGGGGCTGTCTAAGAGATGTATATTTGCTGACATACAACCTGACTGAAGCCAAACACCATTACCCCTGTGACTGATTGGAGGGCGGCCGTAACCGAACAGTTTTATTTCCCTCCAGCAGCTGAGCTCCCTGGCCATGCGAGCTGAGCTGACACGGCATTTCAAGTCCTGTTACCAGCTCAATGGTTCTCTTGTAAAAAAAAAAAAAAAAAAAAAAAGCACCTCTTCATTTAGCCTCTCCATCTTGATCATTGCTGATGGGCTATCAATAATTTCAAGTTGGTTGAGCAGTTGGCTGAAGGTTAAATAAATTCTGCCGGCTGTTTGCATGATTGGACCCGAGCGGAAGGGTTCCAGTTGGAAGCAGTTTTCTTGCAAGTGCTCCTTGGAAATGTTTCTAGAGTCAAAAAAAAAAAAAAAAAGTTGAGAAAGTCAGTTTTGAAGGCCCAGCGACATTTGAAAGGGAAACACAATCAGATACTATAAGAACCTTGACATTTAAAAAAAATAGTTTTTGCTGTATTTCAGATTTTCCTCAAGAGTAATTCAGAATGCAAAGAACCTATGGGATTAATTATTAGCAGGGGAAATTCTCAATATACTAAGGTGCTATTTTTGATATTGGTATTTGCTTTTATTTTTATTTTTTATTTATTTATTTTATTATTATTTTTTTTCCTTTTGTTTTTTCTTTTTCTTCTTTTCATTATTCCTACAATAGTACTGAGGTTGAGGGTATTTGCTTTTAAAAAATGAACAAAAGTATATTTTCAGAAAATTCAGCCAATAACTGAAGCAATAGTTTTAGCTATTGCTGTTGCTATTCAGCCAATAACAATAAAAGTAGGAAGATCTATCATGAATTGTAGTCATATCAAATAAGATTTTCAGTTGCTAAATAGTAAACTTTTTTTTTTTTCTTTTCCTGTAGATCTTATTTCTGAAAAAATAGTAAACTTTTAAGTACTTCATCCACATGCAGGAGATAGTTCTTTTTTAAAAGTAACATTTGTTTTTGGTCTCCCCCATATTACAAAAATAATATACATTGATTATGGAGTATGGATAAAGTACAGTTAAGCAAAAAGAAAATAAAAATCAACCAACCTGGGCCAGGCACGGTGGCTCCTGCCTGTAATCCTAGCACTTTGGGAGGCTGAGGCAGGAGGATCACTCAAGGTCAGGAGTTCTAGACCAGCCTGAACAAGAGCAAGACCCCATCTCTACTAAAAATAGAAAGACATTATCTGGACAACTAAAAATATATAGAAAATATTAGCCGGGCATGGTGGCGCATGCCTGTAGTCCCAGCTACTCGGGAGGCTGAGGCAGGAGGATCCCTTGGGCCCAGGAGTGAGTTTGAGGTTACTGCAAGCTAGGCTGATGCCACAGCACTCTAGCCCAGGCAACAGAGCGAGACTCTGTCTCAGAAAAAATCACCCATAACAGTAAACCGTTCTCAACATTTTATTATATACCTTCCTATTAATAGTTTCCTCTAGGCATATATATTTATAACTTTTTCTTTTACTATGATGTGATTTTACTGAATATAAAATGTTATAGTTTTGTATACACAGTGCTATGCTCTGAATGTGTCCTGCCAAATTCATGTGTTGGAAACTTAATCCCCAATGCACCAGTGTTTGGAGGTGGGGCCTTCTGGGAGATGTTAAGATCATGAGGGCTTTGTCCTCACGAACAGACTAATGCCATTAGGAAAGGGCTTGACGGGGAGAATTTGTCCCTTTTTGCTGTTCTGCCTTCTGTGAGGAAGCAGCATTCTTCCCCTCTGGAGGATGCAGCGTTCAAGGGCGCCATCTTGGAAGCAGAGAACAGCACTCACCAAATGACTGCAAATGACTGGACCTACTGGCAACTTGATCTTGGACTTCCCAGCCTTCAGAGCCATGAAGAAATAAATTTCTGCTCTGATAAATTTCTGAGTGATCCTCCTGCCTCAGCCTCCCAAAGTGCTAGGATACAGGCATGAGTCACCGCGCCTGGCCCATTGGTTGATTTTTATTTTCTTTTTGCTTAACTGTAATTTATAAAGTAATTGCCTGGTGTCAGTTATTCTGTTACAGCAGCACAAAAGAGACTAAGACACAATTTTTTTAAAAAAGTACATAGGTACTATTAAGAATATATTTCCGAAATCTAGAAATGAAACTATTGGTGGTATGAGTTGATGCTGTCAAGAGCTCACAATAGGTTACCCATGAAACTCTCAACTTCTGGAGTCTTTTCCATGACACCACATTTCTTCTTCTTCTTTTTTTTTTT
Organism: Microcebus murinus; assembly: GCF_040939455.1. Taxonomy (NCBI): domain Eukaryota; kingdom Metazoa; phylum Chordata; class Mammalia; order Primates; family Cheirogaleidae; genus Microcebus; species Microcebus murinus. The sequence goes on from NC_134109.1 coordinate 96,114,531, forward strand.
TTTTGTTTTCTTTTTTCTTCTTTTCTTCGTGGTCTTGTTCTGTTGCCCAGGCTGGAGGGCAGTGGTGTGATCACAGCTTACTGCAACCTCCAGCTCCCAGGTTCAAGCCTCAGCCTCAGCCTGCCGAGTAGCTGGGACTACAGGCACATGCCATCACACTGGGCTAATTGTTGTTTTTTTTCTTCTAGATTCAAGGTCTCACTATGTTGCCCAGGCTGGTCTTGAACTTCTGGCCTCAAGTGATCCTTACACCGGTGGCCTCCCAAAGTGCTGGGATTACAGGCATGAGCCACTGTGCCTGGCCAAGTTGCAATTTTCTGATCTCTGATTCTGACAATAAAAATGCACCTTTGTTTTCTGGGTCATAGCTAATTGACCCATAGACAAGTTTATGCAGATTTCTGAAGAGATTTTTACGTTATGATTCTTTTGGCATTGCTTCACAATTAATAAACCCCTTCCCTTACTTCTGAGTCATTTAGAAAGCACTTTTATGTATGTTTTGTGTGATATCACACCCCTGGTGGTCTCCAGGGCTCACGGCATCCTGGTTTTATACTTCAGTGGCCTCCGCATTGCTCCTTCTGCTGTTCCTATATTAATATAAAGCATTTTTACATAAATGTGAGTTCTACTCTTTCCTATTCTCTGGAAATTCTGGCCTGGTATTATAGAATGTAACAACAGTGATAAGCCTTAGTCCTCACGAACTTTCCAGTTCTGTTTAGGCATTTATCCTTCTTTTCTATTTGCAGTCATTGCCTTCGTGAAAGATGATGTAAATTGTCTAGAAAATGTGAGGACTACACATGGTATTATCTTGGTTCCTATGGCTTTTCTCTGACTCGTAATTAACTTACCATGTTCTGCTGGGTGACAGGAGAAAACAATAATAAAATGGAAATGGATTTCAGTGATTCAGAGCATTGCTACTCAAAGTGTGCTCTGTAGATCAAAAGCATTTGGCATTACTTGGGAGCTCGCAAGATATACAGAAATCTCCAGAACCACCCAGAAATATGGAATCTGCTCAAATTTAACATGCACGTATCAAGAAAAATTAGTTTCACAGGTATAAGCAAAATGTTGAAGGTCAGTCATTTATAATTGAGCATTTAAGTGATGCTATATGGCACAAAGACATTGAAGTTATTTTGATTTGTTTTAAAACAATTGTCTCAAAATATAGTACTCGTTTTTAAATGATAAAATGTAGGTGCTGTCTATTTTCTTAGCTTGGTCCCTGATGTTGGGCTCTCATCAGTTGGTTTAGACTGTACACTGAATGGACTTACAAGGGATAAAATGACTTATCAAAGTCTCTTCAAGAATAACAACAGAAAAACAATAATAATAATAAAAAAACTGAGGTGACTTCTTTGCCAGGCACCATTCTAATTTTAAACTCAGTTTAAATTCAGTTAAACTCACTGAATTCTCATAACAATCCATTAGGCTAGGTTCTGTTATTGGCCCCGTTTACAGATGAGAAAACTGAGACTTGGAAGCATTGAGTAATATGCTTAAGATTATATAGAGAGTAAGTAAGTGGCAGAGCTGGGATTGAAACCCATGGTAACTAGCTCCAAAGTGCATTCCCTGAACACTGTACATACTGCTATACAATAACACAACACATTCATATTTTATGAGTATTTGAAATATAATTTGAAAGAACATAATAAAAATATAAATTGAATCCTTATGCACAACATTTGAAATAATGCAAGTATTCCCAAATGAAAAAAAGTATGTCCAAAATCTCATAATTTTAAAGCCACCCGGTTAAGAGAATTGTAAAGTGTTATGCTATTGCCACATGGTGGCGCCACTTCAACTAGGAAACAAATAGCCAACTATTCTTTGTCAGCTGTATGGGAAAACCAGACTTTAATTATGTTGTACCTTTGGGAATAGTCTTTACAATGTAACCCCTGTGAATTTGACTGACTTACTGTAGCTTGAAACAGACTGTCCCCGGTTCATTTCAGATGAAAAATTTTAGCTCCTTATATTATCCTTATTGTCACTTTGAGTTGTCACATTAATTTCAAAGTTTGCCTTTCAAAAGAGCAGTGAATTTGGGAAGAAACGGCTGAAAAATGTAGTAATTCAGTAGCAACTCTGTACTTTTTGCTTCTATCACCACATCTCAACCAGAGCTTGCCTGTGAAATGCGCAGATAAAAACCATGGCACATCTAGTGGGGAAATGATGCAAATAGTTTTAAATTGGACAGTACACTTTTGTTGTAAGACTCACATTGTTTATTTCATTAACATCCTTTATCACTCTGAATGTTCTATATGTATTTTATTAAAAGTTAAAGAGAATTCAAATTAATTTCGCTTTGACATATGTTTATGGGTGTGTGTGTGTGTGTATATATATATATATACACACACACACACACACGCACACACACATGTATTTAACACATCCTTTACATTATTAGAAAATACTTTGGAGTGCTGTTAAACCAAAGTTGGATATTACAATGAAGCCAACATTCCTACTTGCTAGAGCATGAGATTAAACAAAAAGATTTGTCCAAAGTAGAGTTTCATCAGGAAATGAGATTCAGACAGTCTTTCTATGGCTAAGGAATCAAAGAACATTGGAATCATAATTTACTGACTAATAATCGTTTTACTGTAAGTTCAAGGCAAAAGTGAATTCCCCATAAGAAAACAAGTTTATCTCGTATCATTTAAGAGCTGTCAGTTTATTCACAGGCCAGTATTAATATACGTGCCAATGTACTAGATATATCGACCTAATAAAACCGGAGGTTATAGTAAGTCATTAATTAAGACTGGTGGCTTTGGCAAACTGTCTGAATCAATTTTACAGACTCATGTCAAAAGTGTTCTGTACACAGTTGGAAGGGTTTCTTTCAAAGGGCAGCTCACAAAATTAAAAACAAAACCATTGACCAAAAACTCTATAGAAATATAAAAAAAGTGCATATTCAAATGCCTTCACTGCAGCCCAGGATCTGTTGGTGTTGTTGGCATCATTTCACATGCTGTAAATGCAAGGTGGATGCCCACTAAAGAGAATAAATGAAAAGTGAGTGCTCCTTGTTCTTTTCCTCGACCTCTAGCAGGTGCTTCAAGGGAGACAGATGATGGGATGATGCTAAAAAGGTAGCCTGATATTGAGGAATGAAAGGCAGTGGGATGTTAGGTCAGCACCAGCATTTACTGAGGATGTACCAGGAGCTGCATACTGGGCACAGTGCCCAGGAAAGGAAACTTAGCAGAGTGATTTTGAGCACAAACACTAGAGCTAGATTGCTCAGGGTTTTATCCTGCTCCACTACTTTGCTGTGTGCCCTTCCACAGGTTACTTAACCTCTCTGTGCCTCAGTTACCTCATCTGTAAAATGGGGAGAATATTAATACCAACTTAAGACGGTTATTGTGAGAATTCAGTGAGTTGATATGTATAGAAAGCACTCAGAACAGTTGTTGGCACAGTTGATTTATAAAAAACGAAAACAGATTTACCTCCGTCTTCTCCAATTCCCTTAAAGCCTGCAGTGAAGCCCACCTCCTGACTCTGCATGTCTGAAGTTATCTTTTAAAACTATAAGCGAGCTCTTTGTCAACCTCCTTACTGCCTGTAGGATCGTGTTCAAACTCCTTGGCCAAGTACAGAGATCTTTTACCACCCCTCCCCTCCACCCCAATTCCTGAACCCTAACTTCACATCCCCAACATTCCAAACACACAAAACTATATGCTCTCCCCCAAATCTGGCAGGTTCTGTGCCTCCAAACTTGGCTTATGCTGTTCCTTCTGCATGAAATATCCTTTCCTTTTTGTCCAGCTAGTGAACTCCATCTAGGCCTGGCTCAAAAGCTAGGTGCTCTAAAAAGCCTCCCGGCCCATGCCTCTCTTTCCCTGTCCACCCCACCAATATCACCTGGTGATGAATCAATCACTGCCTATCCTCTCATGAAAGCTGTTATGTGTCATCACATTACATGCAGCTCTAGATTATAAATGTCTAGAGATCATCTGTTTCTCCAAACATCTGGTAAATACCTGCTTGTTGAATGCAAGTTGTTGGTAATTTTTTAGTACATAGAATTGCATCGCCTTCCATCTTCAGCTATTCCCATCTTGGGTTTTGATCTTCTGAGGTTTGTTTTTTTTTTTTTTTTGAGACATAGTCTCACACTGTTGCCTGGGCTAGAGTGCTGTGGCGTCAGCCTAGCTCACAGCTGGAACTATAGGCATGCACCACCATGCCCGGCTAATTTTTTCTATATATTTTTAGTTGGCCAATTAATTTCTTTCTATTTTTAGTGGAGACGGGGTCTCGCTCTTGCTCAGGCTGGTTTCGAACTCCTGACCTAGAGTGATCCACCTGCCTCGGCCTCCCAGAGTGCTAGGATTACAGGCGTGAGCCACTGGACCTGGCTGAGACCTATTTTTTAGCAAAGTCTTTATCTGGGGGTCACATGAATTTGCCAAAGCACCATGGTCAGAGCAGCTCAAACAACTCCTTCCTGATAATTAGGGGGAGGTGGAACTTGAGCTTGGGCTGGATTCCAGCCCTATCCCTCCTGGACCCAGTGCTGGTTGCAGTGCACTTACCACTGTACTTCACGGTCTTGCAGACACTTTTCCATTAGAAGAGGGCTGTCTGCCTATAACAGACTTTAGTTCCCTGGAAACAAAAAGGGATACGCAGAAATCATTGTATTTTGGATTTGAATATTATATTTAAGAGGCATATTTTAATACAGAACACAGAGCTGCCCCGATGTGTATATTAATCACTACCTATGATTACTTCTCTTTGTCTTAGGGAAAGAGAAAGCTCGCAGGCAAGTGCCATAGAAGTTCTTCCTTCACAGCTCTGTGTTGAGGTTAATGATTAAACAAGCATCTGAATCCCACCGTGGGTTGGGATATTTTTGCTTCTCTGGCTTTCATGAAACATAACATTGGTCCAGGTGGGATCGTGGCATGTAAAGTGCCACTCAGGATGGGGAGAATGTTTTTGTTTTTTTTCTTTTGAATCTGTAACATTTTTTTTTTTTTTTTTTTTTTTTTTGAGACAGAGTCTCACTTTGTTGCCCAGGCTAGAGTGAGTGCCGTGGCGTCAGCCTGGCTCACAGCAACCTCAAACTCCTGGGCTCAAGTAATCCTCCTGCCTCAGCCTCCCGAGTAGCTGGGACTACAGGCATGCGCCACCATGCCCGGCTAATTTTTTGTATATATATTTTTAGTTGGTCAATTAATTTATTTCTATTTTTGGTAGAGACGGGGGTCTCGCTCAGGCTGGTTTCGAACTCCTGACCTTGAGCAATCCGCCCGCCTCGGCCTCCCAAAGTGCTAGGATTACAGGCCTGAGCCACCACGCCCGGCCGAATCTGTAACATTTTGAATCTAAGTATCTCCAATCAGCAGAAACCCTGAGTAGCAAAATAAAAAATTATTATAAGACATATTTCTTAGACATGAAGACAGAAACTAAGCAAGAACCCTGGGCAACCAATACATTTCTGAACTCACAACTACTTCTTTGGAAGGTGAACAGATGAGGGGCTGATATATCTTGATCATTTGTAAAGCGCCTCTCCCGTTTTTTGCTATTAGGAATGAGATGTAGGACAACAGACATCATCGTGGATGGAAGGAAAGAAAAGAGAGATCTCAGGTGTCTTGATGTTAACATGAAAACACAGCGATGCCCTTTGCATAACTTTCGTAGAGACAGTGCGTGAGTCACCCCACGTGGCCCACTCCCAGCAAATGGGCTCACGTGCAATCCTACACTACAGTGTCAGGGGCCAGTGCTTGAGACTTCGGTTCTGAATGACTTTTTATCATAGGTACATCCAACATGAACCTTATTAGATAGACTGATTAATATTAACTAATGTTAAAATATTAATATTTTTTAATATCAGTGTAAACATTCCCTAAAATTTCAGAACAAAGAAGAAAAACATAATCCCTTATAACCCTGCTATGCAGGGAGAACTATGGTTCTCCTTCAAAACTTTTTTCTATGTGCGTATATGTACATGTGATTTTTTTTTCCAAAATGAAATGATACTATATATGCTGTTTTGTCATTTGATTTTCCACTTGATATATTTTGAACATTTCTCCATTCCAACAACTATATATCATATTGTTGTTTTAATGGCTGTAGAATATTTGATGTTATAATTTTGCCATAATTTATTTAGCCGCTGAGTGTTTAGTTAGTTGCAGAAAGGAGCAAAAACTCAACAAATTGCTTACTACTAGAATAAGTTATAACTAAAATAACTCTATCCAAAGTTATAAAAATTTCTTCATTACAGTAAAATTATAGGTTTATTTGCAACTTTATATAGAATTAGACTCGCTTGAATGCAGACAAATCTTGAGAGATGTCTGGTATTTCACCCTGAACTCTAGAAACTGTGAGGGGCTATTTGAATACTTTCCAGTGATCCGTGTTAAAGTGAGCATTTTATACCTGAGGCCAGCAGTATTGATATATCGCTGGTTCCATGCCTGGATGTTTTACTTCCTTTGTTACATTAAAAGGGAGGCAAGCGTGCTGTTTGAGAACATGGCATAATTAGATTGTTATGCCAAATAATAGCCATGTCTACACTGGCGTTTTAGCCTGGAGTAAAACAGCACAAATTGTGGCACAGGTGAATGCTAGGAACTGTGAAACACAGACTCTTCATTTTATAAATGAGGAAATGGGGCACAGAGAGCTGACTTCTAGAACAGTGCTATTTTCACTGTGAAGCATTCTTATAAAGTTTTAAAAAATAGTTCACCTTTTTAAATGGACGTTAACCTTAAACATGGATAAAAGGAGAGCGGCTTTGGCTGGAGCAGGGTGGAGGGCTGCAGGTACCTACTTGGCCTTGTCTTTGCCTGCAGATGTGGGCTCCTGGGTTCAAGACCACGGGTACTATTAATATATCCTGGTACTTGGCTGGGTCTTGAACCCTAAACTGGATTCATTTCATGTGTCTCCTTTGTGCTTTCCTTCCCTCTCCCCTACCTTGCTATTTTAAGAAGAGTTTTCTATCTGGAAAGCTCTTGATTGGGTGTTATTTTCTTCCTTATCCATCAATCTTCTCTAGCCAGGAGGGGAGGAATGACATTTGGGATCAAATGCATAAAAACCTTTGTTTCATGTAGACCTAGTCTTAAGGTTCAGAAAAAAGACATTTTCCAGTGATAATTTTTTCCAGGTTTGGAGCATCATTCTGGCCATGAATATTATGTTAATGCTCAAATATATTCAATAAAACATTGATTTTTGCTATTCAATGGCATTTTGCCACAGGAGTGATTATAGAGGAAACAGATCACAAAAAATTTACTACAAATTTAGGGACATTTTTTTATTCCAACATTTTATGAAAGGTGAACCACTCTATTACCTAATTCAGTGGCATAAATAAGAATTATTAAAACCCATCTACATTATTACTTTATTGATATTTCTCACCTGCACATTCTATAATATACAATGTTTATCTTGGAATGATAATACCTTGCAGCGGAAAAAGAAAATTGAAAACCAGATCTTCTCTAAGAGAAAAGCAAGATCATTATGTAAACAGCCGCCAAGTCTCATCCAGAATATGTCACATAAATATCACACCATCAAACAAGAAATGTAAATTATTGTACATACGCTGTAATTGAAAATTGTATTATACATTAGTGAAGTCACCCATTTATCTAATCACAATCAGTTCCCATAAAATCTCATTTAGGAAAGTTGAGTGCCATTCAGGGGAGGTGGCTATGAGAATTCCAATCATGGAAATCTAAGTTTGGACTGAGAGCTCAGCAAGGCTGCAAGTCAGTTTTCGTTGCTCCTCAGGCACGCTTTTCAAATCTTGGAAGTCATCTCTATGTGAACGGACCAGCCCAGGTTCTCATGTGGGGAGAAGAGATGAGATCAGGCAGCATTCATGGCCATGTTTCCAAACCCTGCTTCAAAGACAGCGCCCAACACACGATGCTATCTTAAGTGTTTCCTGGGCTTTCCCACCCCTCTGTCGCCAGAATGTGGTCATTTCCATTCATTCATTTGTTCATAGATTCTTTTATTCAACAAGTATTTACTTAGCACGTTATATGTCTAGGCTTTGTGCTGTGAGCTAAGGAGGCAAAGGGAGTTCAAACTGAGTCTCTGCTCCAAGGTGGGGCCATTCTAGGGGGCCAATAGAGGAAGAACAATCACACCAACACATATATGTGCAATTCCAAACTGTGATGGTTGCAAAGCAGGAAAAATAGGGAGTGCTTTGCGAGCATAGGACAGCTTTAGTGCTCTGGTTTGAGTGTGCCCCGCAAAGTTCGTGGGTTGGAAACTTAATCCCTAATGCAACGGTGTTGAGAGATGGGAACTCTAAGAGGTGATAGGTTATGAGGGTTCATTATTGAGTGAGTGGGTTTGTTATAAAAGTCACTTGGCCTCCTCTTGCTCTCTTGCTCTCTGCCTTCCACCACCGGATGATGCCGCAGGAAGGCTCTTGCCAGATGCCAGCCCCTTCACCTTGGAATTGCCAGGCTCCAGCACTGTAAGAAATGTGTTTCTGCTCTTTATAAATCACCCAGTCTCAGCTATTCTGTTATAGCAGCCTAAAATGAACTAAGATGTCTAGTTTGAGGGGAAGCATCACCCAAGAAGGAGTATGGGTGAGGAAGGAACAAATACTAAGCAGAGGTGGTACAACATGGAAAGGAGTGGAGGGAGAAGGAGCTTGGAGCATAAGAAACACTGAGACAAAGCTTGTATAGCTGGAGCCTCGAACCAGGGGTGCTGGATGAGGCTGGGAAGCAGGCGAGGTGCGGAGGAGCTGCAGTCTACAAAGCCATATGGGCTGTGCTAAGATTTTGGATTGTATCGTAAATGCAATTGGAAGCTGTTGAAAAAATTTTCAAGGTGGTGGGAAGTTAAGGAGACGAGAGCAGAGGAATACTCAATCTGATTTGCACTTACAAAGGTCCCCAAGCTGAAGATGAGGAGCAGATGGAAGCAGGTGGAAGGCAGAGGGCAAGAGAGTAAGAGGAGGCCAAGTGACTTTTATAACAAACCCACTCACTCAAGAATGAACCCTCATAACCTAATCACCTCTTAGAGTTCCCACCTCTCAACACTATTGCATTAGGGATTAAGTTTCCAACCCACGAACTTTGCCGGGCACACTCAACGTGGGGCGGGGCTGTCACAGGAGGCTAGCTGGAGGCTGTCGCAATGCAGAGGAAATAGGGTAGCTCAGGTGAGGACTGGCAGTGCGGAAATGGAGAGAAGGGAATGGATTTAAGAGATACTTTGGGGTTAAAATCAACAAGACTAGAGATGCATTGGGTGTTGGGGTGGCGACGGAGAGAAAGGTATCAGGGATGCCTCCTAGATTTGTGGCTTGAACATCTGGCTCTATGGCGTTGCAACCCCCTAATGCAGGGAACTTGAAGGAGGGCCAACAGCCTTACTGTGCCACCCCCCTGTCCCTCCCTTGCGGTATTTACTGCCACAAACAAATGACAAGTTGTGGGCCATAGCTCTTCCCCATAATGATGACAAATGAAGGGGTCAAAGCTACTTCCCAGCAGTCTCTGAGAGAACACCATGAATTCCCTTTCTGAATTTATCAGTATAAAATGTGCTAATGGATATTAATATTCAGTCATGGCAAATATGAATTCAGTTGTATTTGAATCTCGCACCAGCTGCTAGGGGAGCTTCACCATTATCCTCTCAGGTTTTCAATGGATGGGAACATACAGTGTTTTTTTTTTGTTTGTTTTTTTAAAATGTCCCTATGCAATGTCTTGATTATGCACTCTGATGAAACAGATCATATTTTTGAGACATCGTGAACAATAACAATCATAATATATTTCAATTTATGGACATCCGTGCCTGGAGGCCTCCCAGCATTTTAACAGAAAACAACTAAGAGAGTAACTTGTAATCAAACAAGGCAATATGCCCAAATAAATAAATCCCAGGGGCGGTCCATAAATAAACTTTTTATATCCAGGACTCAACATTAAAGAAATACTATATATGAAACAGAAGAAGATTTAAAAAAACAAGTCAAAGTTATTCTTCTTATCTTGAAGTATACTGTAGCCATAAAAGCTAGGTACTAAGGCAGAGCTGGCCCCTTGTCTGTTTCACATACATCCTTTTTCTGTGTAGCTGACACTGATCATATCGAAGGCCACTAGTCATCCTTTGCTAGCCTCACCAAGAGGAGTATCACCGTGCCAATTCCCAGCCTACCTGGCAGCAAGGATACAGGCCTGAGAACTAGGCTCCATCACTCAGATGGCCCAATGGGAGCCTTGGATTCATCTGAGCCCCCTGAGAGAAGGCTTCGTGCGGGGGGGTTGCTGGTGCAGAGGGCGACACAGGTACTTAGCTTTTGGTGCAGCAGAGGTAATAGGGGATTGACCCCAGTGGTTTCCAGGGTAAATTCCTGGTGCAAAAGTGGCACTGCGGACAAAGAACAGGCAGCATTCGCTCGTGGTCAGGGAAGCAATGACGAGTTGTCAGCCTGCGGGCTGTGTGCTGTGATTTAGGCCCTGCTCCTGGAAGCCCAGCCTCAGCACTGGTCTTCCAGCCCTTTGCCCACTTCTCTGAGCTCTCCTTCCCCACCGTGTCTGGCGCACACTGCTGTTGTCTCCACCCAGCTTCAACAACTGGTGACCTTTTACTATGTTTACTGTATCCTTCTCTCGGTGTGTGTATAGTTTTTATTTTATTCTTACTTTTCCTATACCCACTTGAAAATTGTCCACTTGAAAGCTGTTGACCTCCTGCCACTTTACTCCTAAATACTTCAGAGTGCATCTCCTAAGAATAAGTGTAATCTCCCCCAAAATTACAATACTGTTCCCAAACCTAAGAAAATTACCAATATCATAATACTATCTGGAGTACAGTCCATTACTTAAATTTTTCCAGAGAATATCTTTTATAACTATTTTTTTTTTTCAAAACAGGATCCAAGCCAGGTTCAATATTGCAGTTTAGTCTCCTTTAGTCTAGAGCATTTCTCACTCTTGACAATTTATTGATGACATTGACTTTTTTGAAGGGTAAAACAGTCATCTCATAGCCTGTTCTACATTCCTGATTAGTCTAACAGTTTCCTCTCGCTGTTGTTTAATTTATTCATCTCTCTCCTTGTATTCCTTGTAAATCTTAAATTAGGGCTAGACACCTGATTAGATTCAAGTTAATCTTTTTTTTTTTTTTTGGCAAGCATATTTCATAGGTGGGGTTGTGCACATTACATACTGACAGGGTGTTTTGCTATTGGTGGTATTGCATTTGATCACTTGGCTGGGATGACCACTGCAGATTGTTCCATTGGAAATGTGTACTTTTTCCTTTTTTTGTGTCATCTTGTGGTAAGTAATCTGTGCTTTCCGACCTGTGAATATCTTGCTCTTCAAAAACTTTCCACTTTATGAGTTTAGTATCCACTAGTGATTTTTGACTGGCAATATCTTCTTAACAAACTCTTTTTCTCCTCGATCAGCGCAAATTAGTCTCTGTTGCTGTGACTAAAAACTCTCATTTAGTAAGCCACCTGCTGTTAGTAAGGAGCAGCAAGGAACTAGAAGAACTGAGTGCCAGTTTGGGCCCTTTATTTATTTATTTATTTTTGAGTCAGAGTCTCACACTCTCTTGCCTGAGCTAGAGTGCTGTGGTGTCAGCCTAGTTCACAGCAACCTCAAACTCCTGGGCTCAAGCGATCCTCCTGCCTCAGCCTCCAGAGTAGCTGGGATTACAGGCATGCGCCACCATGCCCAGCTAGTTTTTTCTATATATTTTTGGCTATCCAATTAATTTCTTTCTATTTTTAGTAGAGACAGGGTCTTGCTCTTGCTCAGGCTGGTTTTGAACTCCTGACCTTGAGCAATCCGCCCGCCTCAGCATCCCAGAGAGCTAGGATTACAGGCGTGAGCCACCTCGTCCGGCCTGGTTTGGGCCCTTTAACTGGTCGTGTTGCCTGAGCAGGTGCACGACCCTGCGTGTGGTGCTGATAGAACCCGTCCAAATGCACTGTCCTCAACTTAGCAAACCTTTCCTCCTGCCCGCCTTGTTCCACGACTCTTCCTATTTATGTCCTTTTTCTCTGCTCGATTTTCCTAATCATGGAGTAGTAACGGAGAAAGGGGAAGGGAACAAGATGGGGTGAGGGCTGAGGATTTCCACTGTATCTCCCCAAAGGCTGCCCTAGACAAGATTAAGAAATCTATTTGTTCCGGTTTTCAAGTGCCGTCTGCTCCACAAGTTCCCAAGGGCAATGCAATGGGAGTCTTCTCTGGGGACCTTCCAGCTTGGTGGATAATAATGGACTATGCTATAACAGGTGTAGCTTTTGTGGGACGTCTCCATGAGGCTTTCCCACGTCCAACTCAGTCCTGTCTGCTCTTCTCCACTGTGAGCTGCTTGAGGGAAAGCAAGCCCTTCCACATAGTGGAAACATTTCATGTTTGTTGAGTGGACAATGAATAAATACCAACTCACCTATAAATACAACCACCCATAAATCTATACCTTTCTTAACACAGACACACATATATATTATAAGACGATGCCTTCATGAGGCGGTAAGGCATGTAATACAATCCCCTTGTAGCTGAGATACCAAGTGGTCAAGTCAGTTGCCCAGGTTTCTAGTTAGTCAAATGCAGAGGTAGAAGTGAGTTTCTAATTCTGGATCATTTCTTTGCCTCATAACTAAGTTCTGCAAAAACCCATCATCCAGAGCTAGCTTAAAGAAGCAAACACCAGGCATAGCCCACGTAGACCTCAGAGTCTTCACTCAGACCGTGACCCGCAGGAAACTGTTCAATGCTGCAGCCACCTGCTTGCCTCCGAACTGACACCCCACAGCTGGGCCAGTACACCACAGAGTGTCCACACCTTAGGGCTCGCTGGCTGGGTGGAGGTGACCCTGCAGGTCTTGTGCCTGCTGGCCAATTCCCGGAGATGCCCTCAGTTTTTAGTGTAATTGATGTGTCATGGGCTTCCTCCTGTGATTTGTTATGGCTTCATTGATTAACGGGGGTTTGGCAGAGCCCAGTGTTTTTGTGCTGTTCTCTCTGGCAGGAATGTTTGTTCCGCAAACAAGAAGGAAGAGGGTAGGGAAGAAAGCACAGGGACTCTGTTTTCCCTTGTATCCCTCTTTCCCTCCGGGCGTCACTAAATCGGCCAGGGCTGGATTACCCCGACAGGGCTTGGTGCTGTGAGCTCCATCACGACTGGCTCCTTCAGTTTCCTTGGGGACTTGCCAGTAGTGGTCCCTTTCAGTTTTACAAGTCACTAGACACGTACGAGAACTGATGAAAAGTTGCTGGTATAGAAAACCTGATGCACTTTCCTTGAGAAAACAAACCACTATAAGATATAATGCAGCCCATTGACAAAATGAATCGAAGGGGATCAAAATCAGAATAATTGTCTCTGGAGGTGTGTATTGACAGGGAGGGGCAGGAATAGACCTTCAATGATGGAAATGTTGTGTTTCATGAGCTGGGTTGTGGTTATGCGTGTGTGTCTATGTATTTATATATATGAAAATTCATTGAGATATTCACTTAAGATCTAGGCACTCCGTTCTGTGTATGTTATAATCTTATTAAGTTTCTTCTTAAAAGATAGCCCATTGTCATCTACCCAAAAGATCCAGTGACACTCTACAAAAAAGACACCTGCACTCGAATGTTTATAGCAGCGCAATTCATAATTGCAAGGCTGTGGAAACAGCCCAAGTGTCCATCAATCCAAGAATGGATTAATAAAATGTGGTATATGTATACCATGGAGTACTATTCAGCTCTAAGAAACAATGGTGACATAGCACATCTTATATTTTCCTGGTTAGAGCTGGAACCCATACTATTAAGTGAAGTTTCCCAAGAATGGAAAAACAAGCACCACATATACTCACCAGCAAATTGGTATTAACTGAACAGCACCTAAGTGGACACATAGGTACTGCAGTATTAGGGTATTGGGCAGGTGGGAGGGGGGAGGGGGATGGGTATATACATACATAATGAGTGAGATGTGCACCATCTGGGGGATGGTCATGATGGAGACTCAGACTTGTGGGGGGAGGGGGGGAAATAAGCATTTATTGAAACCTTAAAATCTGTACCCCCATAATATGCCGAAATAAAAAAAAAAGAAGAAAAAAAAAAGATAGCCCATTGTAATGGCAAGACTGCTGTATTTAGGGCCACTTTCTTCTTCCTATTCACCATTTAGTTCTTTTCACTTCTTCAAAGAGGCCTTTACTGACCCCAGCGAGAGTAGCCTCCCTCCCCTTCTGCACGCTATCCAATTACTTGATTTATTTTCTTCATCGTCCTCACCATCATCAGAAAACAGCGTATTTATTAATGTGCTTACTGGCTGTCTCTCAGTGCTAGCATGTAAATTCTGTGACAGCCGTGCTTCCGATGGCCTTGTTCCTGCGCAGGCCCTAGCAGGAAGCACACGCTGACTGTCTTACTGGTGGAAGCAGAGACACTTGGGCTGGTGTTGCGTCTGTATGGGACGAGGTCAGGAGATCACAGGATGCTCGTGGCCAAGATGGGAGACTGTGGCCAAAGCCAGGAGTTAGATTTAACCAGGCCAAGGCCCGACATACGAGCATCACGACAACACAGCAGTGGCTGGAATTGGGCACGAGTGGTCATCAGGCCAGCACTGCCTGCTCCGGCCAGTGGACAGCCCTGTTGGCAGATCTGTTTAGAAGGTTGAACTCGACTCCGGAGGTTAGAATAGACCAGCGATTCCCAACCAGGAGCCATTGCGCTTTCCAGGGGGTATCTGGTAAAGTCCAGGGAAATTTTTAGTTGTCACAACTGGGGGAGGGGACTACTGGCATTTAGTGACGAGAGGCCGGGGACGCTGCTCACCACCCTACCATGCACAGGACAAGCCCCCACAACAAGGAATTATCCAGCCCAAAATATCAGTGGAGCCCAGGCTGAGAAATCTTGGAACAGAGGGTAGGGCTGGTCCTATCTAAAGTGGGGAGAAATTGGGATCTGCACTTTGAAAATGCATAAATACTGTATAAGTGTAGATAAATGTATATATAAATGCACCATCGGAGACAAAGGATACAGATTTTCTGAGAAAGAGAGTTTCCACCCACGAGACAGTTTTTGTGGATATTCCTTTTTTCACAAACAAAGGCCGACCACTATTTAAACATATTTTACTGTGGCATCCTGGAATTTGAAATCTGAAACTAAGCTTGAGCTTCCCTCACTGGTAGAGCTCCTAGCTGCTGGCAGCTCAGTCTGACAACCGGTTATTCTTGGGCTCTGGGCCAATTTCTTTAATGAATCTCTCTAATTTAATTCATATTTTCCCACCTCTCTATTAAGTACCACCCAGGCTCATCGAGCCTAATATTTGAACCAAACACATTTAATGACTGTCCCTTCATTAAACATTACAAGCTCTTTAAGGCCCTGGCAGACGAGTGCCCTCTTTGATAACCCGGCCCCGGCAAAGTCAACAGTCAGTGCCAAGTTCGTCCGTCTGCTGCCCTCCTTGCAGCCGGGCGTGAGCCTCGTGGGTGAGACAGGCTCCATCACTGGGGAAGCATAAGTTTTCCAGGCGAGTGGATTCAGCACTTCGGCTATATCTCATGCCTTGACACTAGGTGTCAGCGAAGGGTAATTGTTGTCTCAATTTAGAGGCCAGCTTAGGTAGCTGCTGGCACCCTCGGTTCGTGTTTTATAGCAAAGGTGAAGTATGGCTCCGTTCCCACCGCACACATATATTACGATGAAAGGGGGTACCGGTGCCCAGTGTTTTTAAAGGCTGGTCGTAAAAGATGAATAACGAGGCAGTTTAAAGCTAAAAGACAGCTGCCAAGCTCAATGGCCATGATGGATGCCGAACACCCCGGGTGGAGAAAACCCGTTCCTCCGAGACCACCATCCAAAAAATTAATTACTACAATTCAGCATCTTTAAATGTGCCACTTAATATACTGCTACCATAATTAAATTTCCAGCCCTGTGACCTTGAGACCGTTTCCTGAGATAATAAATGAGATCAAGGTTTAATCGATGCAGATGCCAGTAGAAACTGTCCAAGGATGCAAAGAGCCATTGCACCGCGAGTCAAGGTTGGGGTGGGGGCGGGGCGGCCAAGGTGGAACAGAGCTCTGCCGCAGCCTCGAATGGAGCCCGTCCTTTCTTTTAGGAGGGCGTCTTTTGAAGTTGCTGTATCTGCCAAGTGGGACAGCAGGGCGAGGTGGAGACGGCGCTGAATTGAGAGCCTGGAGGTTACCGTCCAAGTCGCAGCTGTGTTGCTCCAATTCTGTTTGACCTCAGCCCAGTCACTCCTCTCTGGGCATCTTCTCATCCGTGGGAAGAAGGGCTACAGAACACACTGTCCACAGCTCTTTCTAACCCTAATGGTCTGTGATTTTTTTTTTCTTGGTCAAGTTTTATGAGAGCACGTGTTAGCTGCCCCCTTCCTTCCTTTTTCCCTCCCAGCAATAGCTCCCTGTCCCTTGCCCCCCCCCCCCCAGCTATTCTTTAGAAACTGTGTGGTGAGCAATCGGGTTTCTCTGCCAACTACCAGGACTTGTGAGTGTTGGTGGTGTGTGAATGGGGTTTGCTAGTATCTTCCCTTGTAGCATGTCACTGCTTTGATAGCCAGATCCAGAGGTCTACGGGCACCTTCTTGTCCACCCAGCGTTAGGGTGCACTTAGGGCATACTTAGTTCCTTGGCAAGTGAAGGGTTAACTTTCAAATGGAAGAGCACGGAAAATGAAAGGTGTTTATAAAGAATCTAGCTAAAAGGAAAGACGAAGGGAGGTTTAAAGAGCAGGGGCACGTAGAGCCAGGGAGATGTGTGTGGAAGGAAAAGTAGGTGACCCTGACCTCATGCCTTGGGCATGGGGTCGAGTGGGGCCCAGGTTCAATGTCAATTAGAAACTATTGAACACCACCTAGGCTCTAGGAACTGTGCTAGAGGCTGGTCCTTGCCCTCGATTTGCTCAGAGCATTTTAAGGAAATAGGAATAAGTCATTTCACAACAGTGTCATAGTATGGTAATGTAGGGGTGTCGAAGGCACTTGCTGACCTGAGTGGAGCCCTGTCAGCTTTGCCTTTTATTTGTCCCCTATTTCCAGCTGCCTTTTTGAATCCTGCCAGTTGGTTGGTCTTTGTAGTAGTCATGCCCCTTCTGCCACCAACATAAGCACAGAAACTATAAGCCATAATTCACCATAGTCTAAGAAGAGTTTGTTTAGTGTTAGCTTTTTCCTCCCTAAGTTAACAGTGAATAAATGTCTCAACCTATCTACCTGCCTACACACATACACACACACACCCCCCACACAAAACACATGCCTATGGCAATGGGTCTCAACTGGGAATAATTTTTGGCAACATCTAGAGACTTTTTTTTTTTTTTTGAGACAGAGTCTCACTCTGTTGCCCAGGCTAGAGTGAGTGCCGTGGCGTCAGCCTAGCTCACAGCAACCTCAAACTCCTGGGCTCAAGCAATCTTTCTGCCTCAGCCTCCTGAGTAGCTAGGACTGCAGGCATGTGCCACCATGCCTGGCTAATTTCTTCTAAATATTATTAGTTGCCTGGATAATTTCTTTCTATTTTTTTTTTTTTTTTAGTAAAGATGGGGTCTTGCTCTTGCTCAAGTTGGTTCGAACTCCTGAGCTCAAGCGATCCATCCACCTCGGCCTCCCAGAGTGCTAGGATTACAGGCGTGAGCCACCATGCCCAGCCTATAGAGACATTTTGATGATCACAACTGGGCAGTGAATAACTACTGGCATCTAGGGCTACTGGCATTGAGAGGGGAGAGGCCAGGGATGCTGCTGAACATCCCATGTTATACACAGGATAGCCCTCAAGGAAATCCTGGCCTAAGGTAGGAATGAATGTTTGTATCCCCCTAAAATCCTAACCCCCAATATTATGGTATTAGGAAGTGGGGCCTTCAGGAGGTAATTAGGTCATGAGAGTAGAGCTCTTATGAATAGGATTAGTGCCCTTATAAAAAGACATAAGAGAGTTTGCTTTCTCTCTCTCTCTCTCTCTCTCTCTCTCTCTCTCTCTCTCTCTCTCTCTCTCTCTCTCTCCCCCCTGCCATGTGAAGATACAATGAGGAGGTTGCCATCTGCAAACCAGGAAGCAAACCCTCACCAGACACCAGCTCTGCTGGCACCTTGACCTTGCACTTCTCACCCTCCAGAACTGTGAGAAATAAATTTCTGTTGTTTAAGTCAAGCAGTCTATGGTATTTTTCTTAGGGCAGCCTGAACTAGCTAAGACCGCAGTCTACCTAACATCAACTCAATCAGTTGAAAAGTAATAAAAAAAATCCCACATCTGTTGTGACTTTTGTCTTAATGTACCAAAACAACTGGTTTCACTTTTTTTTTTTTCTAATAGTGACTTTCTTTGATGTGGATTGGTGGAGACACAGGCTGAGGATGCTGCCAGTTGGTTAATGCAGGCATTGAGTGCGCCCAGAATCCTGGGCCTATGCAGAGGTCACGGGCAATATAGAGTCAAGGAGTCACTGGAGGGGGGGGTAATAAGGACAGGTATCTTGGGAAAGAAAATCGACCCAAGGACTGAGTCCTGGAGCACTCTAACAATGAGGGGTCAGGAAGATAAAGGGAAACTTAGCAGAGCAACCTGGGAAGGAATGACTGCAAGACTCGGAGAGCCAAAACAGAGGGATGTCCCAGAAAGCAAGTGTTTCTCAAAGGAGGGAGTGATCAGGGTTGCCAAATGCTGCTGAGAGATCAAAGCAAATGAGAACCTTGGCTTTTGGTGTTGAGATCTTCAAAGGCTGTGACAAGAACTTTTTGAGTGGAGTGGAGGGGGAATGTCTGATTTGAGGGAGTTCAGTAGAGAGTGAAAGAAGAGAAAACAGAGACACAGAGTATAAATTCTCGTTTGAGGGATTTCGCTACAAAGAGGAGTAGAGAAACAGGGCTGAAGCTAGAAGGCAGCTGTGAGCCCAAGAGGTGTGTGCTGTTTGTGTTTTTGGTGGACGATATCATATCATGTTGGCACGCTGATGGGAAGAAGCCACTAAAGAGGAAATATTGGTGATGCAGGTGTGAAAGGGAGCAATTGCTTGAACAATGCTTTTGAGTTGGTGAGAGGGGATGAACCTTGTGCACAAAGGAAGCGTGTGCTTAATCACAGATGGTTCATCCACAGTGTGTTAGCTCTCCATTGCTGCGTAACAAATTGCCCCCAAATTTAGTGGCTTAAGACAACAAAGGAAACCCACACTTATTATTATCTCACACAATGTCCACTGGTCAGGAATTAGCAGCATCTAAGCTGATAGTTGTAGCTCAAGGTGTCTCAAGAGGTTGGAGTGAAGATGCTGGCCAAGGCTGCAGGCATCGGAAGGCTTGACTGGGGGCTGAGGACCCACTTCCCACGTGGCTCACTATGACTGGCAAGTCCATGTGGGTTGTTGGCAGGAAGCCTCACTTGTCTCCACCGGACTGCTTGACTGTACTCACAACATAGCAGTTTCCCCCAGAGCAAGTGATCCAGGAAAGAACAAGGCAGAAGCCTCAGTGCTTTTGTAACCTAGTCTTGGAAGTCACACACGTTCAGTGCCTCCACCTTCTACCTGTTAGGAATGGATCATTAAGTCCTCAGTCGAGGGGAGGGAGTTTAGGTTCCACTTTTGAAAGGAAGCAATGTCAAAGAGCTTGTGGGTATATTCTTAAACCACCACATATATTAACAGTAACAGGAAGGAAGCCAGTGGATGTGGGCCACAGATGCTGTAGGCTGGTGGATATGGTCATGGCAGCTGGTGGACTTTTCTGGGTATGTCTATGATTTTTTTTTTTAGAGACAGGGTTGCTCTGTTTCCCAGGCTGGAGTGCAGAGATGCGATCACAGCTCTCTGCAGCCTCGAACTCCTGGCCTCCTAAGTGATCCTCTCACCTTAGCCTCCCACAGTGCTAGGATGACAGGTGTGAGCCACTGTGCCCGGCTCTGGGTATGTTTCTACTGATATAGGAAGCAAGGTCGTCCGCTGAGAGTGGCCCTGGGGAGAAGATCTTGAAGCTTTGAGGAGAGGGAACATAGGACGGAGTTGGTGAGGAGAAGGGGAGAGTGAGTGGATTGCTAGGACTTTCAGGCCTGGACCAGGCAAGGGATCACAAACTTCAGCAGTCTGGGTGTTTTTCTCCAGCCAGGTTCAACTGAGAGTGTAGAATGTGAGAAAAGAAACCCTGGTCCATGAAGCGAGACCATGGTGTTTTCTTTTTTATGCAGGTGTTAACACGGAGTTCTTTCCTTTATTTTTTTAAGAACATATTTGCTAGTTTGTATTAACACAGGAACTGTGCTTCGTGTGTCTTTACAATTTATTTCATTCTGTCAAGTTTTCCAAAATTAATTGAATGCAGGATTTCTCTTCCCTGTTCACTTAACATGAGCACATATGTGTGTGTGCGTGTGCACACGTGTGTGTGTGTGTGTGTGTGTGTGAGAACCAGAGCCACGCTGCACCCAGAGCTGGCTGGCCCCATCACGCTGTTGGTGGCTGATCTGGGACTGAAGGTAGCAGCCACGTTGCATCATATATACTACCTGCATCATATATGCAGAGTCCTCTCTGCAGGACGGGAAAGCGTCCTGGTGTGTAGAGCTACTTAAACACGGAAGGGACTCCCTCCCTCACCGGCAGTGGGCGAGCCCCACTTTGGGGGACGTGTTGAAGCATCTTCAGGCTCCTTCAGAGGGAAAACCTACACCAGGTGGGAGGCTGGAGGGGCTGATTTCCCAGACCTCCTCTAATTCTCCGATTCTGTGATCTGGTCACCTGGGGTCTTTTCATTGAACAAATATCGCGTCCTTCCTGTGCGACCGCACTGCGTGTTGAACGCCTCTTGTGCACCACTTCAGGTCTTCTCAGGCTCGCCTTTCGTGCCAGCCACAGCTGCGGCGCCCAGGGCCCTGCAGACTTCAACCGACTCTCGGCACCGCAGCCCCTCAGGCTGGCGTCCTGGCCTCTTTGCTTCCTGCCCCCCTGGCGTCTCCGAACCTGTGTCACTGGAGCCCCAGGGCAATCCACTTGCCACTGGGGCCTGCGTAACCCGAAAGAACTCGAGAGTTAAAGCTCCAAGAGACTCCTTGACCAGTGGGGGACAGGGCTCCCCTTTTTCTCTGAGCAGAAGAGCCCAAGACGCATGTCCTGAGCTCCTTGGAAGGGTCTGAGGGATTCACGTGTGACTTGCAACAGCCGCCAACCTAATAACGTCCCCTTGTACTGGCTCTTCCTCCTTCCCTCTTCATTCTCCCTGTCCTTGGTGTCACACCCTCAAATAACTACTTGAATATAGCCTTTGCCTTGGGCTCCGCTTTTGGGGGAACACAGGCTAAGACAATTGTAACAAGTGATGGGAACATAGTATCAGTCAAAACGAGTGTGGCCTCTGCCAGAACGGGGCTTATACTCTTACGACCCACGTTGCCGTGAACGTCTGTATTTCTATTTCGTCACTGAGGAGAAAGAAACACAGGTGCTTGGGCATTGCATGTTCATGGGGTATTTGATATTTATAAAGTCATTCAGAGGTGCCTTTGGTAGGCAATTTTGGCTGAAATTTATTGGCATTGTTTATAGTTCATCATCACAGAACCTGAGGCACAGAGATGTGAACAAGCTGTTGAAGTCTATATTTATTGGATATGTTATATAGTTCAAGATACTGGAAGATAGGTTTTCTAGAGTCCTTTTCGGCTCGGTATATATGATGAAAGCCTTTGAGGTTTTTCCCTTCTTTGTTATTTATTTCAGGGGAGTATCTTCCTACATGCAGTTATTTGATACTAAGTTGCTGGTTTGAAAGCCTTTGTTTGGCAAAGATAGAATGTTATTCTTGTAAAATATGACTTTTTGTAGTTTAATTTTTTTGAACACATAATATTAAATGTATTTATATGGGTTAAAACTTCCATCTCCTGCCCTCCATCTCCTTCAGTTCATATTCTCTCCAAGAGGTAACCAGTTATTAGTTTCTTGTTTATTCTTCAGAGAATAAACATTTTCTTTATGCTTATTCAAGTCAACACACCTACATATTTTTCTTCCTGTTTTTATTTTATTTTTTTTAAAAACAGTAGTGTACTATATATGCTGTGGATCTTGCTGTTTTCTTTTCTTTTTTTTTTTGAGATAGAGTCTCACTCTGTTGCCCAGGCTAGAGTGAGTGCCGTGGCATCAGCCTAGCTCACAGCAGCCTCAAACTCCTGGGCTCAAGCAATCCTCCTGCCTCAGCCTCCTGAGTTGCTGAGACTACAGGCATGGGCCACCATGCCCGGCTAATTTTTTCTATATATTTTTAGTTGGCCAATTAATTCCTTTCTATTTTTAGTAGAAACAGGGTCTCGCTCTTGCTCAGGCTAGTTTCGAACTCCTGACCTTGAGAGATCCTCCTGCCTTGGCCTCCCAGAGTGCTAAGATTATAGGCGTGAGCCATTGCACCCGGCCTGTTTTCTCTTAATATATATTTGAGATCTTTCCATTTTAATATATAAACAAATTCATTATTCATTTTATAGCTGTATAATATTTCATTGTATGTATACTGCAATGAGCAATCCTGTACAAATGTCATATTCACATGTGCACGTATATCTGTAGGGTAAATTTTCTAAAAGAGAAAATGCTATATTAAAGACATATGAGGCCGGGCGCTGTGGCTCACGCCTGTAATCCTAGCTCTTGGGAGGCCGAGGCGGGCGGATTGCTCAAGGTCAGGAGTTCAAAACCAGCCTGAGCAAGAGCGAGACCCCGTCTCTACTATAAATAGAAAGAAATTAATTGGCCAACTGATATATATATAAAAAAAAAAAAAATTAGCCGGGCATGGTGGCGCATGCCTGTAGTCCCAGCTACCCGGGAGGCTGAGGCAGAAGGATCACTGGAGCCCAGGAGTTTGAGGTTGCTGTGAGCTAGGCTGACGCCACGGCACTCACTCTAGCCTGGGCAACAAAGCGAGACTCTGTCTCAAAAAAAAAAAAAAAAAAAAAAAAAGACATATGCACTTATAATTTTGATAGCCTTTGACACATTGCTCTTCATTGGCATCAAGAGCAGTTTGCATGCCCACCAGCAATATATGAAAATGTCTGTTTAGGCATTAAAATGATTTTTACTTTTTAAAAATTAATGAATGATTTTAATATTTTTAATGGAAGTCAAACAAGTGATTGAAATTTCTACCTTTACCTATGGTAAAGCTTATATTTTCAAGAAAAATATTGGAATCAACATCACTCCAAAGTAAAAGTCTACAGAGATCATTTTCTGATTTGAGCTCTAAGGTTAAATTTCTATTCCCATTGCCCAGAGGTTTCTCCTCTAAAGATTGGAACTCCCAGGCTTCTGATCTTTCCTTTTTCTTCCTTCGTGGATCAGTTAAATGAGTTCCTCAGCTCCCATGATTGCTAGGACAGGAGGGTTGTCGCTCTGTTGTATGTCAGGATGGGCTGAAATTCAAATAGCTCCCCTGTGATCACATGCAAGGAAACCCTGAACTCTCCCTGAACTCATTTGCTTCTCTTAGGACTATATCTCTGCCTGGACACATTCCTATCAGGGACTACTTTTTTCAGCTCTTTCTCAGTGATCTTCTGTTCAAAGTTAGTAAACTCTTGAAGTTTCTGTGACCTGCATTCCCTATTTCTCCAAAGAGTTCTGTGTTTAGTTTTTATGCCTAACTCCTGCTTAGTTCACTCATCTGATGTTGGTCTTTACAAGTCGACCTAACAGTTCTCGCTGAAAAGACATGTGAGTATTTCTCAACAAACCATATTTATGCGTGATCATTCTTTCTCCAACCAGGAGTAATACATATACCTTTTGAGAGGGGGACTCCCTCCAAGGCCGTAGGAAGCTCGTGAGTGGTTGGTGTCTAAGGAAAGGAGCCCCATTTTCTAAGTGGGATGGCTGGGTGTTTGGCTTTCAGGGTTTATGCTTTTATAGAGCAGTGGCCATTTGCCAGATACTTTACATTCATTAGCTCATTTAACTCTGAAAATGAACTGGTGAAGGAGGTAGTGTTATTAATCCTACTTTACAGATGAGGAGTCTGGGGTACAGAGAGGTTAAGTTACTTACCTAAGGTCACACAGCTCACACAGAGCCCAAACTCAAACCCAGTCCCAACCCACCTCTGGGAACTTAAGAGGAGACTTTGAACATGCATTAAGATCATCACATCTGAAGTCTCCCACCCCCTTGCCTGTTACATACTTTCTCCTTTCCATACTTGGTCAAAGAAAAAAAAACTCTCCAAATTTCTCTCTTTCTTCTTTTGCTTTTAAGAATCATACTGTTCTCTGTAGTAGAGAAGACAAAGGAATGAGCAATCAGCGCTTGCCCTGATTGGTGCTTAACTTCCTCTTTCCCCTTCACTCACCTTTCCATGCCTCAGGGCTGCAGTTGCAAAAACCAGTTCCAAACTTGTGCCAAGATAGTAAGTGTGCACTCTGAAACTTTAAGGGAAAGGAAGGACAAAGCATAAATCCTACTTTTCAGACACACATTGCTGGAATCAACAACTAACTGTTCGCTGATCTCTAGTCCCATGCCTGATGGATAATGGTGAGTCTTTATTTTAAGGCATTTACAAACATTTACTGGAATTGTGAAGATAGTCCTGTAAGTGACCACGACCAAAGGCACAGTATAAACAAACGTTTACTTCTTGCAAATCTTCTCTCTTCATCACCCTGTATTGCACCTGCCATGCATAGAACTGCACAGGCCACCTGATTCTAAGCAAGATTTCATTTTAAATAGCAAAACATTTGAGAGGAAAGGAAACATCCAAAATTGAGGTTTCAAAACACTTACTACTGAATTCTTTGCAACTGTCACTGAATTTGCTTCTCTTTAGCAAATTTGGATGAAATGCTGAGAGACTAATGAAATGCTAACCACACTGTATTGCTTTCTTCACTATCTTTTAAAAAATAAAGCTATGAGGGAACAATTATGCAAGTAAAAAGATAATAAAGGTGTCTTATCAAAAAATAAAACTCACCTCCATCAAGGAATCCTATTACTTTATAATCACACCTGTTGAAGCTTGGGAGCTGGTTCTGTAAGCCATAAACCCTACACCTCCCAGAATAAAATAAACAGAACCCTAGCAATTCTGTTATCACGTTCTTTGAATCTATATTGAGAGAAGCAGACAAGTGGGGTGAGAAAGAAACTAATCAAATGATGCCCCTAAACTGTGAGTCATCTCGTCAAGCAGGTCATGAAAAGATAAGACCATCAATGAGTAGGGGAAAGCCGAGAGTGAGCTAGCTAGAAGCTCAATATATTGAAAGGCCAAACCCCAAATGTGGTGAATTCATCTGACTTTATGCTTCTAAATTGTTTAATTAGAGCTTCCCAGCAGTTAAATTTAGCCAACAAGAACAAGCCCTTAAGGATCTAAGTCCATTGCCGTAATGATGACATTGAACAACGTCTAGGGACACACCCCTTTTCCTGTCTGCTGCTAAGGTAGACTGTGCTGTCTGCGGAAACCCCAAGATGGCATTCTTGCCTTACTTTTCTAAATGACTCCTTTGGCTCGAAACGAAAACTAAACCCTCTGAAATCCTCACAAGGTTGGGTGATTTGTTTTGGGGGATTATGGGGAAGGGAAGAAAGTAACATTCTTTATATTACTTAACAATCAGTGCTTTCTGAATGGGTAGACAAGGCAGTTACCCACTGGTTGTGATTTCAGGTATGCCATAGGAAAAAGTCCTTGCTGAGAATAATCTCTGCCTGCTGCTCAGCACCATGCTGCCTGCGATGGGATTTTGAGACCCTCTTTCTGTGCATTTCGTTGATGCTTTAGGAGGTCCTCCAAAAACATCTAGGAGTAGCAGTGTAGTAAGCCATGATCAGCCACAGACAAGAAGATAACTGTGTGCATTACCTGTTAGGGACCTGAAGGAAGAGGACATAGGACACGTGAGCTTTGGCTGAACCCAAGGTTGAAGATAAATAATAATCCCTACACTTTTAATTCAATTTTACAATTTAGAGTCTCTGTGTACTTGTTGTCTCATTTTGATCTTCCTCACAATCTTGTGTGTCGTAGCAGTATTACTATTTCCATTGTGTATAAGGTGCAGTTTAGGGAGATGCTCTGAATTATCGTGCAGAATAATGCAAAGCGGTTAGGCCATTGGGACAATGTTGGAGAGAGTCAGAAAGAAAGTCACCTCTTCCTTCTTGTGTGTGTGTGGCCTGCCATGCATGAGCTTCCCACTGATATATAAACACCCCCAAATCTCTACCATAGCTTGCTCTGTTGTTAAGTCTACTGTACAGGTTTCAGTCTCAATTCTCTTGATCTCTCAGCAGAAATTGACACTATTGATCATTCTTAGCTTCTTAAAACACTTTCCCCCTTAGGATCTCAGATACTCCACTTTCCTGGTTGGCCTCCTAGCTTCCTGCCTCAAGTCTCCTATACAGGTTTATTTGTCTCTGCTCAGCCAACACACAGAAGAGTTCTTTCTGATTCTCTCCTAGTTTTTCTCTTTCCCGCTTATCTCACTCCATGTGCCCCCATTGTCTAAATTACTAGCGACTTCCAAATCTAAATCTTCAGACCTTCCTCTGAGCTCCCGACCTATACAGGCTCCTACTCAACTCTTCCACTAGGCTGTTTCAAAGGCACCTCAAATTCAGCATGTCCGAGACTTGGACTCAAACCTGGTCCTCTCATGTTTTCTAATTAGCTAAACAGTTACATGCCATTTAAGCCAGAGACCTCAGACTCATCCTCCACCTGTTTCCCCTCCTCGCCTTCTAGAGCTAATCCATCACCAAGTCCTTCCAACTTTATCTAAATATCTCTCAAATTTGTCACTTTTCACCCTCACCACTTCTGCTGTGCTAAGTCTAAGCCTCCACCACCTCTTGTCCAGACTTCTCATTTTTCTCCCTTTATTCACTTTGGATTATTTTTAATCCATTCTCCACAACAAAGGTAGAGTGAAGTTGGAGTCATTGTTTTCAACCATGAATCTGGTTCTGTTCACCCCTCATTTACACTGGGCCAGCGGCTCTCTATTGCTCTTGTGAGGAGGACCAAGATCTTAGCCTGTGTATGTCTTCTATTGTTGTCACAGAATACCCAAGACTGAGTAATTTCTAAAGAGCAGAAATTTATTTCTTACAGTTCTGGAAGCTGGGAAATCCAGGATCAGTGGAACTGCTCTAGTGATAACTAACCCACTTTCATGATAACCAATTAAGTCATCAATCGATTCATGAGGAATATAAAAAGCACCACCCCTTAATACTATTACATTAGGGAATAAGTTTCAACATGAGTTTTGGAGGGGACAAATATTCAAATCATAGAACAACTGTCAGTCTTTCCAGACTCATCTATGCTAGTTTCGCCTCTGTCTTCCAACCCCAGTTTGCACTATGTATTTCAACTCTCTGTTCATTCCTGTTTGTTCCCAGGCCCTCATCCTTACCTTTTCCTCTGTCACATCTCAGAATAGAGGGCACCTTCTCAGGCAAGGCTTTCCTTACCTCCTCCTCTCTCCTATTCTAAGTCAATTTCCTTTGGTATTATCCACTTTGAAAAAATGGTTACCACCTATCTTAGTTCATTTCGTGTTGCTACAACAGCATACCTGAGGCTGGGTAATTTGTAAGAAAAGCTTATTTAGCAGGTGGTTTTGCAGCCCAGGAGGTCTAAGAAGCCTGGTGCCTGCATCTGCTCAGCTTGTGTGTTTTGTCACAACATAGTGGAAGGTCAAAGGGGAAGCAGATGTGTGTGATGAGGCAAAACCCTAGGAATATCCTGGCTTGATAGCAACCCACTTTCACAGGAACCAATCCATTCCTGTGGCAACTAATCCAGTCTCATGAGAGTGAAAACTCACTCACTACCTCAAGAACAGCACCAAGCCATTTATGAGTGATCCACTTCCATGACCCTAACACCTCCCACTAGGCCTACTTCCCAACACCACCACATTGGGGATCAAATTCAACATGAGGCTTGGTGGGGACAAACCATTTTCAAACCATAGCACCACCCTTCAGAGGGCTTGTCTCAGTTTGCCACGATGCATTCCTTGATGTGCCTGTTTGATTAATGCATTGTATGTCTTCCCTGTTATTTTCTAAGCTTGGTTTCCCATCATAATTTTAATACTAACTACATAGGGCCTGGCATATAATAAGTGCACAATAAATATTCGATAAGAGACTAAATAGTGGAAAAGTGATAGCAAAATCAACTTCATCTATTACTATTTTACCTAGTTCAAACCATGCTATAGATCTGCAGGGAGAGCTGATATTATCTATTTCATACTTCGGAGGGCTTAACGAGTAAATTCCGATTTGATTACTTTTTAATAGACTCAAATAAATCCCATAGTTGTTTTTAAGTATAAAACCAGGTGATAGAACCCTAAAAATAAACACTTGTTCATTGGAACTCATTTTTCTTTTAAGTAGGCATCCAAATATATTCAATAAGTTATCAAGTTGGGGTTTTGTTGCCGGAAAAAGGCAAAAAAATTCTATAGGTAGAAGCCCTTGTTGGAGAAGATGAGTTTTCTGCCCAAATTTTAATCAGAGCAGAGTTGACTCGATGTCAGTTGCCGAGTGTATTCATGAAAACTTCCCTATTAAAATGTAACTACTGGCCGGGCGCGGTGGCTCACGCCTGTAATCCTAGCACTCTGGGAGGCCGAGGCGGGCGGATTGCTCAAGGTCGGGAGTTCAAAACCAGCCTGAGCGAGACCCCGTCTCTACCATAAAAAAAAATAGAAAGAAACTAATTGGCCAACTAATATATATAATATAAAAATCAGCCGGGCATGGTGGCGAATGCCTGTAGTCCCAGCTACTCGGGATGCTGAGGCAGGAGAATCGCTTGAGCCCAGGAGTTTGAGGTTGCTGTGAGCTAGGCTGACGCCACGACACTCACTCTAGCCTAGGCAAGAAAGCAAGACTCTGTCTCAAAAAAAATAAATAAATAAATAAAATGTAACTACTGGAAAGTGGATTGAGCAGAAGAAAACTGCGTAGCAGTAGGAAAATAGCCAAGTTAGATGGGGTTAAAAGTATCTGACTCAATTACCTCAGAAAATTATCATGGTGACCAAAATAAAAATACTTATAATGATATGAAAATATCATACAAATATAACAAATCCCATAGATTTTCTTTAAGGCAAATCTAATAAAAAGCTCTCAAAACGAAGAAAGATAAAATTCCTAAGTATATTCTTCATGCTGAGTCTAATAATTGCTAAATCCAATACTTGCACAATAAATGACATGGTTCTTCTGAAAACAAATTTGTACTTAAGAAAATGTGATATTTTGGTGGACTCTAATTTTTCTTTTTTTTTTTGAGACAGAATCTCACTCTGTTGCCTGGGCTAGAGTACCATGGCGTCAGCCTAGCTCACGGCAACCTCAAACTCCTGGGCTCAGGCAATCCTTCTGCCTTAGCCTCCTGAGTAGCTGGGACTACAGGCATGTGCCACTATGCCTGGCTAATTTTTTCTATAGAATTTTAGTTGTCCAATTAATTTATTTCTATTTTTAGAACAGACGGGGTCTCGCTCTCAGGCGGTTTCGAACTCCTGACCTTGAGGGATCCTCCCGCCTCGGCCTCCCAGAGTGCTAGGATTACAGGCTTGAGCCACCACGATTGGCCTGGACTCTAATTTTTATTAGAAACTTGTACATGGTGTTTTTCTCCAAAAGTATCTTACAGTTATATTTATACACACTGGCTTGATGAAAACACGACATTTAATTTTTTCAAGCTACTTGGTAGTAGCTAGATGTTTTCAAAGAATTTAGCAATTTGGCTAAGCCTAACAGCAAATTGGTGAGTAACTTCCTAAACTAATTTGTTTGGGTAGAAATTCAACTGATATTTTTTAAAGCCCTGAAGTGAATAGGAAAATTAATATCTAATCATAAACATAAAACTTATGATGATAGATAATTCATCTTTTGCATTTACTTATCATGTTTAACCATCAAAATCCACTTATAACTAAGACAACTAAATATTACTTTTCTTTCTAAAACATGAAGGACCTCTACCTTTTGATTAATTTGTAAGACACGTTGAGGACAAATGCAAAATCTCACAGATGTATTTTTAAAGGTAGAGTTTTTTTCTTCAGTCTAATTTAAGATCTCTGGGATAAACAAGATATTTTACATGCACTGCTAGGAATAATTGATAGTTCAAGCTTCTGTGTGTTATACTTGTTAAAATATTTGCATTCACAAGCAAAGTCAGAATTGTAGCTCAAGGCTATATGTATATCTTTCTTAAGGAACATAAGACACAAATAGCATTTCAAATTATAATTGTTCTGAAATCATACATTTAAAGATATAAACCTACATTTTTATTTTATTTTATTTTTTATTATTATTTTTTGAGACAGAGTCTTGCTTTGTTGCTCAGGCTAGAGTGAGTGCCGTGGCATCAGCCTAGTTCACAGCAACCTCAAACTCCTGAGCTCAAGTGATCCTTCTGCCTCAGCCTCCCCAGTAGCTGGGACTACAGGCATGTGCCACCATGCCTGGCTAATTTTATCTACATATTTTTAGTTTTCCAGCTAATTTCTTTCTATTTTTTAAGTAGAGACAGGGTCTTGCTCTTGCTCAGGCTGGTCTTGAACTCTTGAGCTCAAATGATCCTCCTGCCTTGGCCTCCCAGAATGCTAGGATTACAGGCGTGAGCCACTGCACCCGGCCTAAACCTACATTTTAAAAAAGAGGACTTCATTCAAGATTTTTCACTGGGCGTATATATGTGCATACACTGTGGCAGGTATTGGATATAAAGGTAAGGTTGAGCGCCTGCCCTTAAGAAGCTTGGGGTCTGGTGGGGGGATATTGACTAATAGGTAACTGCAGTGCAGTGCAATACGTACTGCAGTTGTGCTAAGTACTGGAATTCTGGAGAGATCGGGAAGAGCTCTTTGCTTGTTTTTAGCAATTTGTACAGAGATTCTGTTTCTTATCCTTGGCACATGGCAAGATTGCACGTCTTCACCTCTCTAAAGTCAGGTGCGACTTATTTTATCTAATGACATATGAGTGGAAGTAACACATTACACCAAGGTGCAAAGCCTAGGTGACTGTTAACACTTCAGATGGTGGAGAGTCCCCTGGGCAGGAACCCTGATGAGGAGGACATGGAGCACAGCCCCCAGCTAATCTGCAAGGGACATGCAGTGGGTGTGAGAGATAAACCTTTATTTTTTTTTAAGCCACAGAGATTTGGAGGATGTTTGTTATTGCAGCATAACCTAACCTATACAGACCACTACAGGCTTCATTCCAGACTTGGAAAATTATTATAGAAAAGGTTCCCAGTGGGCATGACGCCATGCTGAAACTGGAAGGATGAATAAGAGTTGTCCAGGTAAGGAGTTGAAGGGAACAGTGTCCCAGAGGTAAGAAGTACATGCAAAGGTTTGGAGTAGGATGACGATTTAGAATGTTTTGGGAATGTGCTTGGTCTTTGTTTTTTACAATCAGTGAGGCAGTCCAACAAAGCCATTGGAGAATAACTCAGAGTAGGGCTAAAAGTGGTTGCTTATCAAAGATAAGATGTCAAAGGATTTCTGACGGGTTTATTTGGGTTCTTGCACACAGAAAAGAGGACTGGAAAACCAAACCATCGTAGGCTAAAATAATAGTAATTGTCTCTTATGGAAAAATCATCTGCAAAGTATAAAGTAGTGCTCCTCTTTCCAGAAGGGATGGCTATATTCCTTACTCCTTAAATCATTGCCTCAGTTTGTATTTACTTCTGTAAATATACACTCAAGTGAATTTTTCATCTTGTAGATATCAGTTTTGTCTATGTCTTTGCATGTGTGCTACTTTGTAAGCTCTTCGAAGGCAGGACACATGCCATTTTCAATTTTATGCATTGTAAGCACTTAATAAATTCTTATTCAGCATTATTTCAGGAGTATAAAAGCAGATCAAGGTCTTGTCTAGCTTCTAAATAACCACTTCACAGTGGAGATAAATCTCTCTGGGCACACCTGAGTATTATGTGCATTTAAAAATGCTCCAAAAATATGCTGAGGTCTTTTGATGACAGTGAAGGCTGTGGACTCATGGAATTTGCTGCCCAAGACCTAGATTTTAGGGCTACCACTTCCTGGTTGGGAGCCCTTGGGCTTAACTTTCACAGTCTTGGTTTCCTAACTTGGGAAGTGCATGGGAAGTCTGCCCTACTAGCCTCCCAGGGAGATTGTGGGGCCAAGATGACAACTCTGAGAACTTTCAAATGCTGTACAAAAAGGATGTGATATTCATGTTACTGCTGTGAGCAGCATGATTCTTGGATCATTAGAGGGAGTAGGTGTAATGCAAAGCCTTTGCAGTCAATTAGACCTAGGTCGAATTCTTTCTCCATTACTTAATAGTTGCATAATTTTGATCAAGCAACAAAAATCTCAGCATATTACTAATCTCCTACCAATTTAAGCTATTACTTCTAAGGAATATTTTTCTTTCAAAAATGTTCTTAGAGAAGAAACCTGGCATACTAGAAGGCTGTTGAGCTTTGAAGCCATACAGGTAGAGTTCAAATCCCACCTCCCCCACTTACTACTGTGTTTCCCAGAAAATAAGACCTACCCATAAAATAAGCCTTGGCAGGATTTCTAAGCATTTGCACGATATAAGCCCTACCCCCAAAATAAGACCTAGTGATGGGCGTGGATACGCAGCGTATCTGCACAACCCATGCATTTTGTTGCGCAGTGGTAAAGAAGATGAGCAGCCCTTCTCATCTGCCCCATGGTGACAGCTACTATCCCAGAGGTGACCGGAAAGGTATAGGAAGCCCCACAACAAGGTTGGCTCTCTCTCAGGTCTTGGCCAATGGTTCTAAAGGAAATAGAGTCGCAAGAAATTCAGGATGGAATTCAGGGTTTGGAGAGTTATGATGATGTTCCAGAAGACGACGACTTAACTATATTTGAATAAATGTAGATTGTTGTATTGTACTTAAAAAAAAAAAACACATCCCCTGAAAATAAACCCTAGGGTGTCTTCTTGAGGAAAAATAAATATAAGTCCCTGTCTTATTTTCGGAGAAACATGGTAGCTGTGCGACCTTGGGTAAGTTAATTAACTTCTTGGAGTTTCAATTTCCAGATTGATGTAATGGGGACAGTGTTATCCAGTTTTCCAAGGTCAGGACCACATGAAGTGGAAAGTGGTGACTCATTACACCATTGAAATGTTAACGTATCTGTTTACCACAGAGCAAACTTCATTCCTAAAAATTCTGAATCCACGCTATTTGTGGAAGAGCCTCGCCAACAACTCAGCTTAGGAAAGGACCCTTTCCTCTATCCCAGCATAGAGAAAACGACTAAATAAACTTGAACCTAAACCTCAGGTCAATGTGTGACTCTCCAGACCAGACCAGACTCCTATTTATCTGGAGGTGTCCAAGGCAGCTCATGGGACCCCACGTGTCCTCATCTTCCCTTTCCCCTTTCTTTCCATGGAACAACAATGGTTCATCTTCCCCAGGGTTACACAAGGAATTTTAGAAGCAGAATAAAAGAGATATGGGTCACATTCCAACAGAGATCATAGCACTACCTAGACAAGATACTCAGATTTTTGGCCCTTTTCTTAAACATACAATCCTGGCCCAATAAAAGGGTTCCCTGTGGTTATTGTCATGTTCTACCCATGGGCCATGGGAGTAACTCTACCCTAGAGCAGGTGGATGGCCCATGAGCCAGGCCCCCAGGCTCACCAATCAACCAGGCCTCTACTCTCACACAACCTCTTTGACCTGTTCTGGACAAAACAGAAAAATTAGCTGTTTGTAGACCTTGGCTTTCATCTTCAGTGTGGTTTGTGCACCAGCTGCGTTGGCATTGCCTGGGAGCTTGTAGACACTCAAGCCCCACCCACACCTACTCGAGAAGAGCTACCTTTTAACAAGACCCTCCTGGTGATTCACCTGCACTTTAAAGTTTGCAAAGAACTGGGATAGAAAGTCTAAAGAATGCCTGACACCTGCTGTCAAAGGGAGTCATTCTTTAGGATTTATTGAGGGGGAAAAAAAATCCCTAAATCTCTTCAACAAAATTCTTTTTTTTTTTTTTTTGAGACAGAGTCTCGCTTTGTTGCCCAGGCTACAGTGAATGCCATGGCATCAGCCTAGCTCACAGCAACCTCAAACTCCTGGGCTCAAGCAATCCTTCTGCCTCAGCCTCCCGAGTAGCTAGGACTACAGGTATGCGCCACCATGCCCGGCTAATTTTTTCTATATATATATTAGTTGGCCAATTAATTTCTTTCTAGTTATAGCGGAGACGGGGTCTCGCTCTTGCTCAGGCTGGTTTCGAACTCCTGACCTCGAGCAATTTGCCCGCCTCGGCCTCCCAGAGTGTTAGGATTACAGGCGTGAGCCACCGTGCCCGGCCTCCACAATTCTTAAACTAGATAAAATATTCAAAGCACTGATCTCTTTGTCACAGTACACATGCATACCACTCTAAGTATAATAAAGATATTATTCACTTTCTCACAAAGGATTTTTGAATTTCAAGAGTTGCATAAAATCATATAGCCAGGCAGTTGCTAAAATGTAAAAGAACCAACCTTCTTTTTCTGTAACTATTGGTTTTGGCTGATAGAAGTCATGCATATAGTCATATTTCAGAGAAATTACCATGCCTTAATGAGAACTTTAGGTTGAAGGAAGACATTTCAGTCAAATGATAGTGAAATTGATATGATCAAAATGAAATATGTGGCATATTTATCTAATCAGCTAGAGCTGCAATCTCTAACCATGGTCATTTACAGCTCAATCAACTCATCTAGTCATTATCAGCTAATGATACAATGAATGATTACCCCCACATTGAGATAATAAGTGAGTTCATGGAAATCAGCACTTCTATTATAAAGTGTGACAGGTAGGACTGAAAATAAGGTCTTTGAATACAGTTATCGCCTGGCTTACATGACAAAAATTTAATAGGAAAAGATGGAAGTGCATAGATGAGGTATAACCCTTTGGGAAAGCAACTTAACAATTTGTATCAAGAATCATTAAAATGTTCATGCCTTTGTACCATGTAAAAATTTTTTTCGAAAACAATATCAAACTTTAAAAAATTGCAACCAGAGTACAAGGAACTTTTCCTATGACAATTTAAGAGTAAATTGATCCATGCTTTTATCCCTGAATAATGTAGGGTATATTTCCTACAAATAAATACATTCTCCTACATAACCACAACACAGCCATCACAATGAGGAAATTAACATGATACATTACTACCACCTTGTCCTCACACTCCATGTTTCACTAGTTGTCTCGGTAATGTCTTTACAGTAAAAGGATCCAGGTCAGAATTACATGTTGCATTTAGCTGTCATGACTTTTTAGTCCGCTTCAATATGGAACAGTTCCACCTTGTTCTCTTGCTTTTTCTGGTTATGCCACTTTTGAAGATTACAGACCAGTTATTTTGTAGATGGTCCCTCAATTTGGGTTTGGGGTTCGTTTGATGTTCCCATAGAATGTGATCTACATGTCTTTAGTAAGAATATCGCAGAAGTGATGCTGTGTCCTTCTCATTGAATCCAATCAGTGGCACACAATTTCCATTAATTAGTCCCATTACTGGTTATATTAACTTTCATCACTTCATTGAGGTGGTAACCACCAGGTTTCTCCGCTGTAAAATTATTTTCCCATCGTAATTAAGAGCTATTATGAAAGGAGTTACTTTAAGAAGATGCTATAAATATCCTGTACTTCACCAAACTTCCAATTATGCATTTATTTATACCATTTGTTTATTTAGAGTAGCATGAATAATTTTTTCCAATAGTTTTTAATGTTATCTCATTATGTATTTTGCTGCTCCGATTGTCCCAGATTTGGCCAGTGGAAACTCCTTCAAGTCGGTTTTTGTGTTTTGGTTTTGACATGCCCCCATCATTCTCTGAGAACTTTTTCTCTTTCTGGCTCAAGATGTTTCAGGCTCCTCTTGTACTTTCCCTGCACAGACACTGAAATCTTCATTTTCTTTAAGGAGCCCCAGTTCCTTGTAGTGGAGAATGATATTTACAAAGCAAAATCTGGGAGCTAGATTGTGCTCGTTGTACAGTGACACTGAGTGTGATTCCCAGAGCTAGGGAAGGAACATATCATCGATCTCAATCTCTATAGAGAAATGCAGAAAAGTATTTATATCTTTATATTAAACTATGAATTTAAACTGATACTTTCAGTTTGAATCCAATACCACATGGTTTATTGCGGCTTTCTTTTTTTCAGTAACTCCTTTCTCTAACAGGGAGAAACCTGGTTCCCACTATTGTTAATATATTTACCTATTGATTAACCCACTTGTGTGCAACCAGTCTCTAGTCACTGCCACCACCACTGTCCTGGGTGTCCCAAGACATCCTTACTGTCCTTCTCTAAGCTTCTAGGGCTCCCCCACGCCATCTATTCTGCTTGGCCTCATGTCATAGCAAACATGTCTAGCATAATTAGTATATTAATATTTGAACTTTAAATTTCTTATTTTCTGGGAATTATAGGAATACTTGGTGTATAGGATCTTATTTACCTCTGTAAGTTAATCAAAACAGTTTTTTAGGCTGGGCATGGTGGCTCACGTCTGTAATCCTAGCACTCTGGGAAGCCGAGGTGGGTGGATTGCTCAAGGTCAGGAGTTCGAGACCAGCCTAAGGACGAGCAAGACCCAGTCTCTACTAAAAATAGAAAGAAATTAATTGGCCAACTAAAAAAGTATATGGAAAAAAATTAGCTGGGCATGGTGGTGCATGCCTGTAGTCCCAGCTACCCGGGAGGCTGAGGCAGGAGGATTGCTTGAGCCCAGGAGTTTGAGATTGCTGTGAGCTAGGCTGATGCCATGGCACTCTAGCCCGGGCAACAGAGTAAGACTCTGTCTCAAAACAAAACAAAACAAAACAAAACAAAATAAAACAAAAAAACCTAAAACAGTTGTTTTTCACTTTAAAGACTTTATAAGCTAATTTATTAATGCCTCCAGACATAATAAAACATTCCTACTGTGAGCGATAAAAGAGCTTCTTGAATTATAGACACATAAACATACAGAGAATTTATAGCGTCGGCTTTACAATTTTATTCACAGGTTAAGAATAAACAAAAACTCACAGGTCCAGATATCATAGAGCTGTTTGCTCGTCCGGTGAGCATGACATTCTCAGTTTATTTGAGCTCAAGCAGACAAACAAGCCTAACAACCTGAGTTCTCTATCCTTTCACCCAGTGGAGAACAGACCCCCCATGCTCCATTAATTCTTTTACTTATATTACCAAATGGAACATAAAATCAAGTTCCACTAATTATTTCTGCCACGATAACTTATCCTTCATGCATAAACCAGAAACAAAATACAACATCAGCGGAGAGACAAAGAAAAACGATCTAGAGAAACATAGAAACAGAAAAGTTAAAGTTCTATAGCTGCCTGAGAATTGCTTCTGGAAGCCAAGAGAAGATGTGCCTCATCTTCGGCCACCCCCACCCCCGCCTCGTCCCCCCCAGTAAGTACAGTTCTCTGGCAGCGTAGTTTGCTGGGCTCTGTCAGGACACCCTGGATTGATGACCTCCCAAACTGCGATAGCATAATTAAAAAGAAGTAGAATCATTATTCCTATTCAAATATAAAATGATCACGTGTCAAAGATTTTACTTACTAACTAATGAGGAAACAGTAAGATATTATAACCACTTTTTATGATGGTTTTTAGAAAAGGGAAGGGAAAGGAAAGAAAAAGAAAGAGAAGAAGAAAAAGAGCTTACTATATAATTCTAACTTTGGGACCTAATCCAAAGAAAAATTTAAATTGAGGTTGTAGTTTTATGCATAAAGATGTTCATTTCAGCATTATAGTTAGTAAATGCTGGAAGCAACCTAATTTCCCCATCAAAAAGGAAATGATTAAATAATGGCAAACATATAGATTATTAGGCAGTCACTAACAATGTTGGTTGAGGACCTTCTAGTTAAGAGGGCAGTTTGAGCAAACATGTTGATTCTAACTCAGGAATGATAGCGGGAGGGCAGTATGTGCTATGATTACAGTGACCATATATTCCAGTTTACCTGGCACACTCCTAGCTTACCCTTGTTTTACAGTATTAATCTCCTGTCTCAGTTTAGATCATAAATTACTTGGTAACTTTAGTGAGTGATGGTTGTGTGGGGTGTGGAGAGATCAAATCTCATTCTCAGCTATTTCCCTGGGAAACATCTTAGAAGAGAAGACCACAAATAATGGGAATTTTTCTGTAATGTTTATACCCAGTTTACACTTTGATAGGTCAGATCAGTGCCTGGCTATATTACAAGCACTCAAAAATGTTAGCCATCATTGTTATTATTACATTTGATGTGCATAGACAAGCTGAGCGATATAGGGCACTGCTGAGGGCACCCTTGAACTTAGGGGCACTGCTTGGAGTATTCTGGGATGCCACAACTAAGATGGAGACAAGACCCATGGGCACAGAGGTGGAGCCCCCTTCTGCTGTAGCTTGTTCATTGTGGTCCACTGACTTCCACACCTAAGTAAAACTACAGCCAATTCAAACTTTTTTTTTTTATTCACCATTTATATAGGCTAAAATGTTTGAATAGGGCTCTAAACAAATTGCAGACTCATCTGAATTCACAAAAGCAGGCAAGCACATATCTTGTGAAAAAACATTGCAAAGGGAGAGAGCAGTTCAAGAGTACAAACCTCAGCAGTCAAATTGTCTCTTGGTACTGAAGCAACAATATAAAATTGTAGGAGACTTAAAAAAGTTTTCTTATCAAGATTAAGGAGGAATTTGAATCTAGAAGCTAGAGCAGACATAAATGAATAGAGCACTGTGCAGAAAATGAAGCCCAAGAAAGATGGTACAGAGATGAAAAATACGACTGTTGAAATAAAAACTAAAACGGAGGTAGTATACTACAGACTGCTGCAGGAAATTGATAGCTATGGGTGTTCTCCCTTGACTTAGAGGACATTTATGAGGAGAGAAGAGATTAACTTTGAAGATAGATGCTAGAAATCCAAAATATGTGTACCAGGAATGCTAGAAAGGGAAGACAGAACAGATAAGAAGTAATAATAAAAAATATAACAGAAAACAACTACTACAAGCTGATGGAAGATTTGAATATTCAGAACAAGAGGATTCACTGAGTGGTTAGTAAATTAGTGATAAAACTCATACTTACATATATTTTGTTATATTTTGTGAAGAAAAAAAAAAGGTCCTATAAGTATCTATAAAGTGAAACAAAAGGTCAAATTTCTCCACTACAACACTACATTTGAAAAGACAATGGAGCATTAGCTACCACAGGGTTGAATGGGAAGGATTATGACTTGAGACTCTTATATCCAATGTAAACACCTCAGAAAGAAATAATCAGGAGTGCAAGTTTTAAAAATTATTTATTTTTAAATTGATAAGAATTGTGTATACAACATGTTATTTTGATATGTGTATACATTCTAGAATGGCTAAATCAAGCTAATTAACCTGCATTATCTCCTATACTTATCATTTTTTTTTGTGCTGAGAACACTTGAAATCTATTCTCTTAGCAGTTTTCGTGAATACAATACATTGTTATTAACTTGAGTCACTGTGTTGTACAATAGATCTCATGAACTTATTTAACCTAACTGAAATTTTGTATACTTTGAACAATATCGCTTTCAACCCCATCTATATTATTTATAAAACAGAAAAAAAATAAAGGTTTGAAAATATCGAATTGGTAAATTAAATTACGATGTGTTCAT
This sequence comes from Microcebus murinus, assembly GCF_040939455.1. Taxonomy (NCBI): domain Eukaryota; kingdom Metazoa; phylum Chordata; class Mammalia; order Primates; family Cheirogaleidae; genus Microcebus; species Microcebus murinus. The sequence goes on from NC_134109.1 coordinate 96,154,500, forward strand.
GTAATAGACTACAACGCGGCCTTTAAAATATTACAGAAGAGTACATAATTTCATGAAAAAATTCATAAATTTTATAATGAAAAAATAAACTTTAAAACAATATGATCCCACTTATTTAAAAATTTTTATAATGGCTATTTTAGGTGGTTTAATACAATTATTTATTTTTACTGTGCTTATTTATATTTTTCAAATATTATTTTTTAAAACCAGAAATAATCATTATTGAGATTCTGGAAATAGTTTGGAAATATGTGTAAAGAATTAAAATATTTCTATTATTGGATCTAGCATCAACCTGGCCTAATACAAACATGAAATGTAGATAAATGTTTATAAGTCGCAATATTGCTTAAAATATGATTTATAATAGTGAAAGACCATAAACTGAAATTTTCGACAATATGATTTTGGTTAAGTAAATCATGCTATAAAATATTAAGCAGTCATTAAAATATGTTATGAAATAATTTTTATTAGGGAAATAATAGTTATATAATGCTAAGAGACAAAGCTGACTATAAAATTTATATAATATTCTATAAATGTATAATATATTCTACATATACTATATAAAAAAGCATTGAAAAATACTGAAAGAAAATGCACTTAACTTTGATAGTTATAATATCAAGGTGATTTTAAATTTTCTTCATCATACTTCCCTAAATTTTCCCAAATTTTTAAATAATGAGAATATGTGAAAGTAATATAGTGGGAAAAGTCAAAAGATAGATATGAAGACTGTGCAGCAACATGAAGATTATGTATGAATAATGGAAAAAGTAGAAGATGAATTTAGAGATTTAGAGGAACACTTGATGTTATGGACTGAAAGCTTGTGTTCCCCCAAAATTCATATGTTGAAGTTCTAATCCCCAGTGTAGTTTTGGATATGTGGCCATTGGAAGTAATTAAGGTTAAATGAGGTCATAAGGGTGGGGCCTTGATCCGGTAGGATTAGTGTCCTTGTAAGAAGAGATACCAGACAGCTTTCTCTCTCTTCCTTTCTGTGTGCACTGAGGTTAGGCCTTGTGAGGACATGTCAAGAAGGTGGCCATTTGCAAGCCCATAAAAGAGCCCTTACCAGGAATTTAATTTGTTGGAACCTTGATTTGGATTTCCCAGACTCCAGAACTATGAGAAAACAAATTTTTGTCATGTAAGCCATTCAGACTATAGTATTTTTTTTAATGGCAGCCTGAACAGATTAATACGCCAGGTAAAAAAAGAAAAAAAAAATCAATTTTTTTTAAAATGAAAGAAAACATTCCAAAGAGTAATATCTGCTGTATGTATTTCTCCCTATCCTATTTTCTAAATACGATAAGAAGATAGTGTGTGAATAGGTGATTAATTGCAGGTCTTGGGAATAAGTCCTAATGCTTCTGGTGGAACACATGCTCCAGTTGGGCCATGGGTGTATGGCTGCCGTACTCGGGAAGCATTGTGTTGGGTTTCGGTGCCTGATTTTAAAAGGAGGTTGTTGGCTCAGAAAGACCTTCAGAGGAGATTTCCTACATCTCTTCCAGAAACAATATCTGGGCTGGTGGGATGGAGAGACAACAGTGTCTTCAAGTCCTAACACTCAACATTTTTAGCGTTCTCTTCCACCTCTAAGATTCTCTTACAAGTTTTCTTAGAAACGCTCTTTAAATTACAGAAAGGCATTTTAGCGATTATATATCAAACTTCAATTTTGTTTATCCTGCTCCATTCTAAGTTAAAGAAAGAATAGCAGGTTTTACTTTCCATTTTTGTAAAAGGAGGCAGTGAGGGAGCGACGGTCACACATAATCTTATCGCCAGGCACAGCATGCAAGCCGGTGCGGATTGAGAGGCTCCAAGGAGTGGGTGAGTAAGAGGGTGTGTCAGGGAGGAAAGACAGCCGACGTCCACACACTACAGAGTGGGCTGCCCACCACGGTGGCCTCAGCATCAATGTGTCCTCCCTAAAAATCTCAAGACTTTCTCGTTAAGTGGATAAAACCCCAATAACAATATAATCTGTACTTTTGCAAATTAGCCAGAAACCATCCACTTTCTCAACAATTACTTGATATTTTCATCTACCTCTAAATGTTACTGACCTAAAAAAAAAAATCTGATCAAAGGCTGTGGCAATTCTAACCCCTGCAGCAAGTATTAAATTGGTCCAGTCCGTGTCCTATGCTGACAAACTGTTATACTCCAGAGCCTGTCGACCTGTGAGTGTCTCAATTAGAGTCACGGATGTAGCAGCAGTGTTATAAAGTTGTCTACACTTGACATTATTCCTTTGAAACAACCACCAACCCTTCCAGCTTCCCCAAAGCTTCCAAACCTAATAAATAGAAATGTCTTTCTTTCTATACTCCAGACTGCACCTCCTGGATAGTCATGTAAAATGAGAATATGGCCCTTTGTGGAATAAATCTCTTATTACCAGCTTCTTTTGCCATTGGGTCTCTCCTTATGTTGTGAACATCCCTGCCTGTGCACAGAATTTTCTTTCTCCTCTATCCCATCCCTTCCGCCATCTTGTGTTGTAACACACTGGACCTTATCAGTTGAGTTAAGGAGGGTGTGGCAGTGAGGGGCTTGGTTCTAGATGCCAAACCCTGCCAAAAGGGAGAAAATTGGATCCCCTGACATCTCCCAAGCCATGGAATTGACTGCTTGAAGGAAAAATGGAAATGTAATGTTCTGGCAATATAATTTAGCATTTAGGAAAATTTACACCTGTCTTGAGAAGTCACCTGTTTGATATGTCTCAATGTTACCTTTCACAAAAGGTTGTGAATTTTTCTTTCTTTCTTTCTTTCTTTCTTTCTTTCTTTTTTTTTTTTTTTTTTTTTTGAGACAGAGTCTCACTCTCTTGCCTGGGCTAGAGTGCCGTGGCATCACCCTAGCTCACAGCAACCTCAAACTCCTGAGCTCAAGTGATCCTCCTGCCTCAGGTAGCTGGAACTACAGACACACGCCACTGTGCCCAGCTAATATTTTCTATTTTTAGGTGTTTGGCTAATTTCTTTCTATTTATGGTAGAAATGGGGTCTCACTCTTGCTCAGGCTGGTCTCAAACTCCTGAGCTCAAGCAATCCTCCCGTCTCGGCCTCCCAGAGTGCTAGGATTACAGGCACGAGCCACCGTGCCTGGGCGATTGTGAATTTTTCAATGTTAAAGACTATTTGTGCATTTCTGCTTACAATGATAACACCAAGTACTGTGTGGGCCATGACATACATGTCCATGTTCCTACTTAGGCTGAAAAGAATTTTCTGTCTGATTCAGCAGAATAAATTATATTACTGTTATTTTTTTTTTCCAGTGAATTCAATGAACAAACAGAAGAACTGGCTGTTTTAGGGCAACGCAGACTTTTTTCTTGTTTGCCTACTGTATGTTTCTTAGAATAATGTGCTCGTGTGTGTGCGCCCCCGCACGAGCACCTGCATGTGAACACACACAAGGTAAACTTTCTGAGAGTCTAAATGATAACAGGACCATTCTGACAGCTAGTTCTTCTGACAGCTTATATCTGAAACAGCCAGCTGCAATTCATAAATGTAACAGAGTTCTGGCTTTTCGTTGCTATAATAACCATTAAGGGAGGCCATTTTGCTTGAACAAAAGTTAAATCATTTGCTTAATAATTATAGAGTTCCTATGTTGTTAGTGAGACCTAGTTTTTCATGCCTGAAACCACTGTGAGTGCCTTTTCTTTTTATAGACGGGGTTTTGCTGTGTTGCCCAGGCTGGAGCACAGTGGCTATTCACAGTTGCAATCAGGACCCACTATGGCCTGAAACTCCTAGGCTCAAGCAATCCTCCTGCCTCAGCCTCTCGAGTAGCTGGGACTATACCTATATGGGTGTCACTGCACCTGGCTCTGTTAGTGTTTCTAACAGATTCCACCCCACCCAACAGGCTCTATCAAAAGGCTTCATTCAACCCTCTCATTCCATCTCCCTGGAGGATCTTTCCAGAGGGAATCTGAATTGCTCTTATGTCTCTCTGTGCTGGTTCGGAGACCCTGTTTACCACCCACTTTGTTTGTACTGTCTATTTGGTACATGACCAACGCTTGCTTTTGGATATCGTTTCTCAGAAGGCCACTCCTTACCTTTCTAGCTCAGGGTCTCAGAACCCCTGACCAAATCAGTCCTATGCTCAACTAGCTCAGAAGGGAAGGTCAGATATTGGTAAGCGTTTTAGACATGGCTGTGTCACACAGCCTGCCAATAATGTGAAGATGGGCTTCCCACATCAGCGAGACCTAATCATGCAAACGAAAGATCTTTTTTTTTTTTTAAAGTACAATTTTTTTTTTTTTAATTCTTTGAGATTTTAGGGGAATTGTGAAAAACACAGGACCCGTGATACTAAACAAAGAGGCCGGGAGTCTCATTGCAGACACACACTGAAATACAAGGACCTGGGCTTCGAGTGAAAAGGGAAGTAAAAGTTTTGCTCCCTATTTACCCTGTTTTTCCAGTTATTCCTTCCGTGATACTTTCCATCTAAAGTGTATACTGAAAAAGGCACCAGAAAGGAAGTAGAAACAAAGCCATTTCCCTAATGTTTTTGCCTTTCGGGAAGGTGGAGCCTTGACTCAAGCATGAGTCTCCTGAGCTTGTATAAGCACCTCCTCTTCCTTGTTTAGAGGTCTCCTGGTGGCTGTGTTATCCCTTGTCTCCTGTTGGCTTCCTTTGTTTTGCTTGCTGCAGAGGCTGATTCTAGCAGAAGGCCCACCTGGCCCAATCTCTCATGGAAAATATCTGACAAATCGCTGGGGATAAGGATTTATGACCAATAGGTTGTTGTAAGTATTAAAGGTAACAGGTATGTGAAAAACACTCAGCATATTACTTGATACATAGCAAATACCTAATAAATGCTATTTGTTTATCTCTGTGTATTTGTTCATTTTCTTGTTTGTGTATGTCTCTACTGTAGTTTTGGAGAGGATTTAAGGAAGCTTAGAACAATAATCACAAAGGATCTAAGATAATATAGGATTCTGGGCCCCAGAGTGAAAATATAGGAAACATTTTCTCTCTATTTTTCCCACACATTACCATTCAGCACCACCAGCTTTTGCACATAAATATGTCTTGCAAGGAATTTTCTATATAAGTGACTACATCTGTCTTGACAAGAATGGCCCTCAGAGAAGCCATCTGCACATTACATAACAGTTCCAAGTAGAGCCCCATCGAGTCTGCCACTATTCCTGGGATTTAGGTTCGCAGAGACAATTACCAACACCATAGGGTAGGCAGAAGCAACAAATGTTAAAAGATTGCCGGACATCCGTGTCCAAGCAGACAGTATGTGCCTCAACAGACAGAATGTGAGAACTGAGATCATCCAAGCAGCCTTGCAGACAAGCAAATCGGTAGAAGGGAGCTGAACTTCCATATGTACGAGCCGGGGGACTTCACAGTGGTCCCCTGAGATGGAAGGAGATGGGGCTGTCGGCCTGCTCTTAGCATGGCGGGTCTATTCTCCAAGGCAGTCATGGGTACATAGTCCCAAATCATGAATATGGGGGGAGATTCAGGTGCCGTTGGTCCGCCTGCCCCATGCTCATTCCAGGACAGGCATCTTAGACATAGAGCAGTAGGCCAGGTCCTTCGCGATTCTCCACTGAGCAGTTGAAAGCAGGTGCCCTCTACTATTTAATGAGTCTTTATCTGAAGCTTCAGTGATGATAGAAGAAAAGTGTAACACAGAAAATCACTTGTAACTACTCCGTAAGCTCAAACTCCCCTTGGAGTGCCGTTTGGGGCTAATTCCCAGCCTCATTCCCAGCCTGCCACGTGGCTGATGGACGCCCACCCTCTAATGGGGCGGCTTCCAGTTTCTCTGAGCCCTTGGGTGTGTTCCCCACTACCTGCAGCCCCAGAAAGAGGAGATGTTTTTTTCTCCCATGCTCGTTCCCTGCCCCAGGGTTTAACCTCTTCTCGGGATTACTGTTCCTGGGATAACGTGGAGCATCCATTTCCTTCAGGGGTGACTCTATGCCCAACCACATGGCTTTAGTTTCTCTAATCATTTTAACACTGTCACAACTTAGCTGGTCATTTTCCAAAGTTGGGGTCATTTGGTGCTCTCTGTAGTCTTATTGCATTATACAAACTATTCTTTTTTTGTTTTGGAGATGAAAACTATCATTTAGTTTAACCGAATTGTGTTTCGTTACAAATTCTGTGATAATGTTAAAATAGAAATAAAATAGAGGCCGGGTGCGGTGGCTCACGTCTGTAATCCTAGCACTCTGGGAGGCCGAGGTGGGCAGATCACTCGAGGTCAGGAGTTCAAAACCAGCCTGAGCAAGAGCAAGACCCCCGTCTCTACTATAAATAGAAAGAAATTAATTGAACAACTAATATACATAGAAAAAATTAGCCAGGCACAGTGGCACATGCCTGTAGTCCCAGCTACTCGGGAGGCTGAGGCAGAAGGATTGCTTGAGGCCAGGAGTTTGAGGTTGCTGTGAGCTAGGCTGACGCCACGGCACTCACTCTAGCCTGGGCAACAAGGCAAGACTCTGTCTCAAAAAAAAAAAAAAGAAAAGAAATAAAATAGAAACATGTTAATATGACTGCTTCTAACCTCTAAAGACCAAATAAACATTTCAAATATGTTTAATGTTTTAAATAATATTCTCCACCTTGGAATGTGGGGCGCGGTGACAACGCCATTACAAGATGGCGCCGATTTCCGGTGGCCTGCCTGTAGTAAACAAGTTCAGCGCATGCGCAGAGTAAGTCCTGGCCTGTTCTATAAGTATGCATATGAAGGATCTTAGCTTGGCCTATCAGTAATAACCCTCGCGCGCTTTTAACCTATCCCCATCACTTCCCTCCTTCCTTAGAGTATATAAGTGTGTGAGAGCTTGTGCTCAGCGTCTTCCGCATCATGTAAGTCTAAAGGGAACCCCATTAAAGCACTGTCAGAAGAACTCCAGTTGCCGCGTCTTCCTTGCTGGCGAGGCGGGCGCGACATTGGAATAATTTTTATTTAACACTTCATAGTGATTTATGTTTAACAGTAAACAGAGCTTTTACAAGCACTCTCTCACATGATCCTGCATGACAATACTGTGAGGCAGGCATTGTCCTCATTTCACAGATGAGCAAACTGAGACCTGGAGAAGGTAAGTGGCTTGTCCTGCTGGTCTTGAACAGGTACAGTGGGACCTCCACTTCATCACAGTCGACTACCTAGTACCTTGTGAGGAGATGCCAACGGCATACTTCTTCCATTTTTTTCATAATAAAAGTACCATAAACTTATTAGAATAAATTACTGAAGTACACTGAATAGAAAGTAAGGCACCTCTTTCATCTCCCAGCTCATCTCTCTTCACCAGAGGTCAACCTTGTTAACAACTGGGGATGTGTCCAATCAGATCTTTTTCTATTCATTTAAAAACATTGAATACTTATATACTGTTTTGAAAATATGTAAATGAGGATCACAATATATACACATGTTTTTCTACCAGTTGCTTTTTTTCACTTAAAATATATCATAAACTTCATAAAAATTATTCTTTGACATTATGGTTGGATCTACCTTTTTAAAAAGGGATCTATATGTATAGTGTAGCTATACCATGGTCATACCATGGTCAACTAATAGGTTGTTTCCAATATTTTGGAATATAAATACAAAATACAAAAATTGCTACAATGAACAACTTTAAATCCAAGTCATTGTACATGGAATGGTTTGGCCAAAGGGCATGCACATTTTATTAATGTTTTGGTAGATACTCCCAAATTACCTTCCAACATGTACTCTGGCAAGCTACGTATGAGATTGCTTGTTCCAGAAACTCTTACTACCATGAGATATTATCAATCTTTCAACATTTTGGCATTCTTATAGGCAAAGAAAGCTAACTCATTATTGCAACAGCATCTTTCAGGCCCATTTGTTAGACATTTGCTTGATTAGAGCATGCTTTTAGGAGCAATGACATGGTAAGGACAGGGACTGCAGTGATAGCTCCAGATTTTCTACACAGGGAAATCTCAGAAGTGGCAAGCTAGTTTGGGTGGGCTGGTGGCTAGGGGGCTGCATTGCAGCTGTGTTTGCTAGGAAGCCAGATTGTTTTTTATATTGTGTGTTATGTGAGTTGGCTTTGGGAACATTGATAAAGATTATGGAATGGTTCTTGCCTCTCCCAGTTCCCATCCTCCTCCCAGTTATTTAGACATGTTAGTTTTGGGAATTAGGCGGCCACTACCCATTCAGGCCCTTAAAACAAAGGAAGTGTTGATGTTGAGAAGAATGTTAACTTTCACATCCACCTCTGTTCATACCACAGCAGCTCCCATTTTCTGGGCAAAAAGGACATAAACCTGAGTGACCAAAATCCCCAAGCATTCCATTTTGCATTTTAATTCCTGGCCTGGCAGCCTAGAAGTGATCGATGCTGGAGTCGTTTCCTATCAATCAGCTAAGTTTCTATTGGGGGTACAATTTTGCATTTATAGAAATAACTGTGGACTATGTTATCCCTGCACAGGCTGGTGAAAATTACAGCTCTGGAAAGGGGCTTTGAAGTTTGATGTGGCATTAACTATATTTAGGTCTGGGCAGGGATAGCCACTGGAGTGGCCTACTTCACTATTAGTTTGAGAAATTGACCACCAGCTTGAACCAAATGATTTGCAAAGAGTCAGAAAGAGGACAGCTGGGCTTTCCCTTGCTGTGAAATCAAAACCACTCCCAAGTACTTCTTCTTTTAATCCTGAACACAAACTTCATTCTAATTACCCTGCTAGCCATAACTGAACAGTGTGAGATTCTCTGTGAAATGAATATTACTAATGTAAAAAAAAAAACCCAGCATATTCATCTTTTTAAAATTTAGTATCTCAATATGATCCATGACTTAGTCACCTTTTGTACTGCTTTCTGTTTGATTATAATTTTATCTATTAATCATGTTAATCCAATAGAATCTGCCTTAATCAAATGTGAGTCAATTACCCAGTTCTTCAAATTATATTTTTTAATGAAAGACATTTTTTAAAATTGAATGCCAATTAGAGCCAAGCCAAACTTCTGCAGGAAAGTTTGGGTTATCACAGAACAGTATGAGCCCTTGCCGATACCTGCATTTCCAGCTCCTTCTGATGAAGGCGTGCTGTGTGCTTTTAGATGCAGCCATTAACCTCTCTGTAATTCCCGGTTTTCCACCTGTGAAATGAGGATAATGATACTTCTGGCTTGGGAAGTGATTTTATGACTCTCAGTTGAAAAATGCATCTAGAATACCAATTTTTTTTTTTAAAAAAAAGGCTTATGTAATTTTGCTCTTAATTTCTCACCCTAGGTGGTTTAAGTTTTTCCTTAGCACTAAACTGCTTTTCCCCATTGTTAGAGAACCACACGTAAATCCAGTGAGGAGGCAGTCGGATTGGGAAGGGTCTCTCTAGAACAGAGACTTTTTTTTCTTAAACCACAAATGTTTATGGACAGAGTGACAAAAAGGTTTTGTCCACAGGCCTCCCGAAATTGAGTCTGAATGGTTTCCAGAAGCTCTGTGCTGGGAAAGGTTGTAATGTTGCTTCCTAGTTTAGCAGAATAGGGTTCCATTAATGCAGCCTAGAATAAGTCACAAGAATGGGGAGTGGTGGCCTTAATATAAAGAAAACTGGATGATGGTTTAAGGGGCTCCGTGGGTGGGCCTCTGGAGGTCCTTGTGCTCCACCGATAGTGGGTGTAATGTAGCAGGTGCATGTACATAGGCAATAGGAGTCTATAGTTATTGATTTTTAGTAAGATTCTAAATGCAGTCTACGAAACACTGCTTTAGGATCAAATCAACTATGAGATCAGGGTGCAAGATCCCAAGTCTTGCACTGGGACTCATGCCAGAGGATCATCTTCACCTGCTCAGTGGGAGAGGAAAGACATCTCATCAGCAGACAAGTGTCTCCCGCTTCTGTCCCGCAAAGCTGGCTGCCATTACCCTGTCTGAAATTGGGGATCTGGACTTCTCGGGAAGAGGGCTCTTTCATAGTTGTTGAAGTTTTAGGGAAGTAATAATAGTTATTTCATTCTCTTTCTTCTCTGCTCCAAGTGCCCTACTCCTCTGGTATTTAGCTCTGTAGTTTAGTTGAAATCACGTTGGTGTATTACAGGCTGATCCAGCCGAGTGCATTCTGCAGAGAAATGACAAGTAGCCTGCTGATGGTAAAAGCTCTCCTACTGGCAGGTGGCAGCGTGGCCCATTAGTGCTCCTTGATGGACAGCTAAGGGACCTGCCGTCAGTTTCTAGGTTCTGTGGCAACTTGGTTCCGGGGAAAATCATTTGTATTAATTATCACCAAGGAGGGGCTACCTGGGCAGAGAGCTGCTGTTCCATAAAGGGATCAGGATGACTGGCTGGATACACCGAGATATTTTGGCTCTTCCTCTAATAATCTCTTATGGCTATCTGGCTTGAATGGAAGCCTCCCATTTTCAAGGGGCTTTTCAAAGGCCACCTGGAGTCAACACCCTACAAAAGTAACTATTTCTGAGTTGTAACACTGCCATTAAGTGTTTGTGGGCAGAGCTCTCAATTTGTACAGGATTTTAGAATGAAGATCTTTTGCATTCCAACCTGTCTGATCCTCTGCAAATTTCTTCCTGTGTTTTGATCAGGTCCTGGTATGGACCCCTGCTATAGAGATGCAGGGTCCCTCGCAACCAATGGGTGGCATGAAAGTAAATGGCAGGCAAATGTCTGGTGTTCTTTAATTCTCTACTGATCTTTCTGTTAACGCTGAAAGCCTAAATTGTGGATCCTGTCTCTCTGCCTAATTTCTCCCTAGCCCCGAGCAAGGATACCAAAGAACATCTTGAGTTAGAAAAAAGAAAGGCCTTACCATTTTTGAGTTAGATAAAGAAAACTTTCTGCTCAAAAATTTATGATTCTTTTAGATAGTTTTTTAGCAGGGGAATTAATAGGTGAAATAAAATAAATATTTTGAGACTTTTGACTATCAAATTGTTTGGGAGTTTATTTTTAATTGTATTTTCTCCTTTGAAAATTGTCTTTTAGGTACTTTGTCCACTTATGTGTTGGTTTTAGTTTTTTCTTTTTTTAATTTTTTTTTTTTTTTTTGAGACAGAGTCTCACTGTGTTGCCTAGGCTACAGTGAGTGCCGTGGCATCAGCCTAGCTTACAGCCACCTCAATCTCCTGGGCTCAAGCGATCCTGCTGCCTCAGCCTCCCGAGTAGCTGGGACTACAGGCATGCACCACCATGCCCAGCTAATTTTTTGTATATATATTTTTAGTTGTTCAATTAATTTCTTTCTATTTTTAGGAGAGACGGGGTCTTGCTCAGGCTGGTTTCAAACTCCTGAGCTCAAACGATTCTCCTGACTTGGCCTCCCAGAGTTCAAGGATTACAGGCATGAGCCACCACGCCCGGCCTAGTTTTAGTGTTTTTCTTTTCTATTTGTGTGAACTCTTTACATTCTAAAGATGATAGCTCTCTGGAATATTTGCTGCAGATATTTTTCTAAGGCTATTGAGAAGTTTCTTGACATGCAGGCCTTTTTACTTTTATGAAATCAAATCTTTCCTTTCTTTTGTAACTTGCTCTGTCATTTTGCTTTAATAATATTTATTAAGTATGTGTGATGTGCCATGGATTGTGGTGGGCTTAAATGCAAACTACCCCAGGTTTCCATGAGCTTGCAATCTATTCAGAGACATAATGACATAGAAAATGTCAACATACTGGGTTGAGGGACTTCCACTTCAAGAATTATGTATGGCTGGCTAGATACTGAAAGGAACCCTTGAACTGCAGAACAATAAAGGGGTTCTAGAATCAAACCCTAGAAAAGATGTACTCTTGGAGAGATGTCTAGTTATACAATAGGTAGGTGAGAGTTGAGACTATTTTTTTCCCCATTGCAAGACCCTGTTGCAGTGGTCTGTGTTCCTATCACCATGCTCCCCTTCCCCAAATGCAGTCTACCTTCCCATCTTTAAAAGCAAGCAAACAAACAAAAAACAAGAGGCAGGAGAAGTCTCTAAAGATCTTCGTTTTTCAAATAGAAGAAGCAATAAAATATGAGCTGGGGTGGGATAGAGCCAGAGCGGGCTAGCAGCAAGAAGAGGGATGGTTATCTGAGGCCAAATGCTGGCAGCAACTCTGCCTGATATATACTATATGGCTATCTGGCAGGGATTGGAAAACTGATCTGGCACTATATTTGGACCCGGGCAAGAGAGGACCCTGCCTTGAGTCCCCTGCTTTAGAGCAGCCCCTCGTATCATAAATGCATGCACACAATACACACTCACAAATGTGTTAAAGATACGTGGTCAGCATCACATAGCATGCCCATGCCCTACATAACCACTCTGCTGATGAACTCCATTAAGGCCCCAGAGTAACAAACAGTGTGCTTGTTTGTGCAGCAACTAAACACAGAGTGATGAAATCTAGACGCGTGGAGGTTTGGGTTGTAGCACTGCAGATGCTAGAGACGATACTTCTTTGGAAAGTACAGAGGATTTGAGGGGTAAAAACTTTAGATAAAAAAACATAAATGAATCAACTTGTTAAATCCTAACCTTCAGAATGAATACAATGGGTTCTCACACTATAAAATATTGCTTGGTAGTCTCAGATGTCCATTTTTTTTTTTTTTGCTTCTCTTTGTGTTCTAATTCGAGGTTCTGGAGGAACTCACAAATTAGCACAGTATTTGTTCAGATGCCCATAGCTGTAGAGAAAATCTTCCAGTGTTAAACAGTTCATATTTCTCTTTCATTAGTAGATCTGCAGGACATGTGATACCTACTGATTCTTTACATTAGAAACTAGACACACATTGAGCACTAGAACTACACTGTGTATAGTTAAGTTGTACAACATGATGTTATGAGATATATATATATATATATAGTAAAATGAAACATATCCATCATTCCACATAGTTACCCATATCCCCCATGCGAAGAGCAGCAATAATCTACTTACTTAGCAAAACTTGTGAATATAATACACTATTATAAATTATAGTTCTCATGTATATTAGCTCTGTAGACTTGTTCATCTGAAAACATAACTTCTTTTTTTTTTTTTTTTTTTTTTGAGACAGAGTCTCGCTTTGTTGCCCAGGCTAGAGTGAGTGCCGTGGCGTCAGCCTAGCTCACAGCAACCTCAAACTCCTGGGCTCAAGCAATCCTTCTGCCTCAGCCTCCCGACTAGCTGGGACTACAGGCATGCGCCACCATGCCCGGCTAATTTTTTCTATATATATATTAGTTGGCCAATTAATTTCTATTTATGGTAGAGACGGGGTCTTGCTCTTGCTCAGGCTGGTTTCGAACTCCTGACCTTGAGCAATCCGCCCGCCTCGGCTCCCAGAGTACTAGGATTACAGGCGTGAGCCACCGCGCCCGGCCAAAAACATAACGTCTTAATGGGAAAATGTTGAAAACATTCTTTTAAAAATAGGAACAAGATAAATATGTCCACTATCAGTGCTTCAAATAAATTGTACTGGGCGTCCTAGATAGCACAGAAGGTCATGGAAAAGAAACTAAAGGCACAAGGATTGAGAAGGGAGAAATAAAACAACCATTACTTATAAGATTATATGATTGATTGCCCAGACTAACCCAAAGAATTAACAAATTATTTGAAATAAGAGAATTTAGCAAGGTCACAGGATATAATGTACAAAAATCAATTGCATTTCTATATATCAACAACAAATAGTTAGAAAACATAACTTGGAAAAATGAATCTATTTATAATAGCAAAACAAAACAACAACAAACAACCCTATACAGTATTTAGGAATAAATTTAGTAAGATATTAGCAGTACCTATATGCAGATGCTTAAGACATGAGGCCTAAATAAATGGAGAGATATCCCATGTTCAAGTTGAGAAATGCTCAATATCACAAATATATATTGAAAAGAAAAATAAAAAGAGGAACTCTCCCTATACAGATTTATTATAAACTACAACAATTCATGCAGCTCTTCCCTATTGTATTAACACACTGGTAGGCAAATTGACCAGTGGATCAGAAATAGAACCATGTGCATATAGAACTTCAGTATATTACAGAAATGGCACTGCAGATCAGTGGGGAAAGGAAGGATGAGTTGATAAATCACTGGGTCAGTGTAATGTAGTAGGTTCAGGTTGGTCCCAACCTCCAGTGGCAGAGGAGAGATGGGGACTTGGGGGAGATGACAAGGACAGCTTCCTGGAGAAGATGGTGCACAAACCCAGTCTGGAAGGACGAGTAGACATTAGCTAGTCAAACGAGGGGGTAAAAGTGCTCCAGAGAGAAGGAATTGTGGACAGCTTGGTGTCTACAGGGTATTGTCATCTGGACTGAAAAGGACTCAGAGGGAGCAGTAGGGGAAGAGGGTGGATAAGACGACAGAGGATAAATACAGAATGCCAGGTCCAGATGTTTCTTTCTCCTCAAGATATTTGATATATATATTCCACTGTATGTTTCTGAGATTCTGTTTGATTAAAAATTTTAAACTTGAATCCATCGAGAATTTATTTAGATATGTGATGTGAGACGAATACACACACACACACACACACACACACACACACACACACACACACACACTCTTTCCAAATAGCTAACCCACAGTTCTTATTCTCTCACTATATACTGTATTAAATACTCCCTTCCCTGTAGTGAAGTTGAAGATTTTTATTATCAGGAATTTTTATTACTCCATGCTGACTCAGTGACTTTGGGTGTATATCTGGTAAACACTGAAAAAACAGACACTAAGAAAAATTAAAGAGAAGAGAGAGAGGCAATCATTCAATTTAAGTTAAATTTAGGTTTAAAATTAACCCACTTTATTTGAAGAGCTTGTGTCAATAACTTACTATCCACGTATCTTTTTAATGACCACAGTGACAGTTTAACTACCATGGACAATTAAAACAGTTAGTATTATTTTGAGTTTTTTATGTTACAGTAGATTATTTCACATTAAATGTTAAATACCTATCAGTTTTCATTTCCTGTTAATAAATTTCTACATTCATCAACCTCAAGTATTATAACAGTTTCTAACACATGCACACACACACACACAAGCGCACACAAGGAAAGAGAGAGAGAGAGAGAGAGAGAGAACTGTTTTAGGTCTTTGCGGGAAAATAATTCAGGCAGCTGGTGTCCTGGTTGCTTGGGTTCTGATTGATGACAGATAACATAATAAATAATCTATTTACTAACTCTTAACAGCTAAATAATGCCCTTATTTTTCACCATAACTGCATTGCCAATACCATATTGACAAAGTGTCATAGGGCTGTAGCTAAACTGACCTCATGTCACCATTTTTCTTTCCATAGCATCCATGAAAGCCCCAGAATAAAACCCCTTATTACTCTGATTAATGGAAAGCACTAAAGGTTACCAGTGAACTTGGTTGTATTTATTTATTTACACTTAATTCACTGGTAAGGGGCAGATGGATGTAACTCACTGGGTAATGGAAAACACGGTCATTTTTTTCCTTCTCTGGCACACGGGCTACGTAAATGGCTGTTTTGCATACTGCAGGATGCTTACTGGTGCAGGAAACTTCCGATTCCCATTCCAAATGGCTGGAGTGGGGTCTGTGCAGCGCAGAAACGGAATCTTCCCAGAGCTGAGCACAGCGTCTGGCTCCATGAACATCTGTGGATTTGGCTTGGAAACCACAGACCCCACAAAGTAGATGGTGACACGGGGTAACGTTCTATAATTCCGAGGAAAGCAACCTCTTATGATCCGTCTTTGGCTGTGCATTCCAAAACACCTGCTCACAACCAGTTTTAAAAAAGAAGCTTCTAGTCCAGGTTTATGCAGTGGCAAGGGGATCTTCTATCCTTCACCCCACAGCAATTGCTTTCATGCAAGTCCTATCCCCTGAGACTTCTCCGAAGTTGTCCTCCTGTCTCTAATGCAATCCTTCTCTGGATTCCCCTTTCAGAGGGTGTTTCCAAACTCGGCTCTGTCCATGTCTTTCTCTTACTGAAAAACTCTCATGGCCCCAGAAAACTACAGGTGAAGTCCAAACTTCTTTTTTTTTTTTGAGACAGAGTCTTAGTCTGTTGCCCAGGTTAGAGTGCCGTGGTGTCAGCCTAGCTCACAGCAACCTCAAACTCCTGGGCTCAAGCAATCCTCCTGCCTCAGCCTCCCGAGTAGCTGGAACTATAGGCATGCACTAACCATGCCTGGCTAATTTTTTTTTATATATTTTTAGTTGTCCAATTAATTTCTTTCTATTTCTAGTAGAGACGGGGTCTAGCTCTTGCTCAGGCTGGTCTCGAACCCCTGAGCTCAAATGATCCGCCCACCTCGGCCTCCCAGAGTGCTAGGATTACAGGCGTGGGTCACCGTGCCCGGCCCAAACTTCTTAACATTCTAAAATATTTTCTGCCTTTGACTTGGGCACCCTGCCCTCCTTTTTCCTCTTGACAAACTCTTTGTCTTTCAAACTTATCTCAGATGTCATATTCCAGTGAAGTTTCCCGTCCTCCCCAGCGTGAGTTAGATCTTCCTGGCCATTTGTCCCCGGTGCCTGGGTACCTAGCTCCACTGTGGCACTCATGACACCTCAGCGTAACCACTCACGTGTCTAATTCCTCTTATCCCTGCAGCCCCACTCCTTCCTTAAAACCCGATGTTGCACACTGGCTCCAAAACCCAGCGCACTTTGGTACTTGATTCAGTTCTGTCTTATGTCTTTGATTATTTTAGATCTTCAAAGTCTTGTTTCCTTAATTAGATCATAAAATCCCTTGGTGTGACTCACTATCATATTAATATTTTTAAACTTGCAAGTTCTTGAGCTCAGTATAGTCATTTATTGAGTCTGAGTAGAAATCTAACTTTAAAGTGTGTGTGTATGAAATTTTCTTATTTATTCATCAATGTGTTCTCTTTAGAAATACACATCTTTTTGCAGATTACATTGCCTCAGACAAACAATTCATAAGAATGACAGACTCTTTGAAGCACTATAGGAATAATCACTAATCAAACTAGCTCAATTACATTTCTTACCGCTGATTAAGATTAATCTGCACCCTCATATGAACAAAAATTTGGTTGCTGGGGTGGGATTTTATAGCTGTATCGCTATAAATTTATACCCACCATATAAAAATTGTCAATGTATATAATTAACTGCCAAAATATTCCCTAGGGTTAACTGTCAACTGAATTAACTAGGCAATACAGTTAAGTTTTAATTAGCCATTTTAGAGCCTGTAGAATTAGGTGCAGAAAGCAGGGTGATAATTTTATATAAAAAAGCCTCTTTTCAACTTTTAGTTTCACATGAGATTCTAAATACATAGAATATATTTTCCAATAAAATCTTCCTACTTTCCTCCTTCCTTTCTTTCTCTCCTTCCCTCTAGTACTTTTGCTTAGATGTGTCTTTTAACAGTAAAAACTGAACACATTTTAGACAAGAATATTTGTCAAAGAGAGATTGTCAGTTATTCTGAGGCCTAGAATTTATTCAGAAAATCAACACTTTCTAATTTTGCAATGTTATTATTAAAACATTTATTGGAAAAATCTTCTGTGATTGAAGTTCTTTTGATTATATTAAAAACAATCTTATTCAAATAGTTGTGAGTTCACAAATTTACAAAAGTAATTGGTTATGGTTGCTAGATGATATCTAACCCAAAATATTTGTTTATACACCTTTTGGAATCTTTGAGCACAGCTAATCTATTCACAATTGTCTTTTGCCTTCCTCAACACACAAACACACACACACACATATACACACAGGCACATGCACATTCTGACTGTATTAATAAATCAATAAAATGCCACACACTTGGCTCTGACTAAGCTACATTTAGAAGCGATAGAAATTTCAATTATTTGATGGCATAGCATCTGGCCACCAAGCATCAGAATAAATTATGGAAGAGGCAGTTTATTTCAAAAGAATGAAGCTATTCTGACAGTGTAACTGATGGCTATTTGATGTACTCTCAGATAGTAATTGACTTGATCCTAAGCCACCGGTCGCCTGGACACTTAGTAAGTTGAAAATAAAATGTGTAAGATAACAAAGAATATTAGGCTGTCTTCCAGATCTCATTCTGAAATCCTCTGTGGGTTTAGCTACTCGTTTTGAACATATCCATTGATCAGACATACTGGAGAGTGAATATACCTCCTCTTCTCTTTGTGCTGTGGAGCCAATGGGATTTTTAAAAGGTCACCCCAAATATTTGAAGAAATTGAAATCTTTCTCTGCATTCATCTCATTAAAAAATTAAGAATTTGGAATTAATGTGTTTTTTTGTTTTTTTTTGTTTTTTTTGAAACAGAGTCTCGCTTTGTTGCCTAGGCTAGAGTGAGTGCCGTGGCGTCAGCCTAGCTCACAGCAACCTCAAACTCCTGGGCTCAAACGATCCTTCTGTCTCAGCCTCCCAAGTAGCTGGGACTACAGGCATGCACCACCATGCCCGGCTGATTTTTTCTATATATATTAGTTGGCCAATTAGTTTCTTTCTATTTATAGTAGAGATGGGGTCTCACTCTTGCTCAGGCTGGTTTCGAACTCCCGACCTCGAGCAATCCGCCCGCCTCGGCCTCCCAGAGAGCTAGGATTACAGGCGTGAGCCACCGCGCCCGGCCTAGAATTAATGTGTTTTGATTAGGAAAGTTCTGTGACTTGGCAGCTTTATAACCACAGCATTTTCTTTTGTATGGTTCTATATCCCACCAAGGGACGTCATAAACTCCCTGAATTTCAGGCGGCACCTGAAGACTCCAGAGCCCAGGGTTTGATATTCAGCTGTGTAGCCTCTAATGAGTTACTTAACTTATGTGGGCCTCATTTTCCATATTTACAATAAGAAAATATTAATATCCCCTTCAATAGAGTGGAGGGGAGAACCAAATAAAATATGTAAAGTGCTTTGCAAAAGATTGTACTATCCAACTGCAAAACTATGAAAAATGTATTGTTATTATATTTCTATCAGATATTATTCCTTAGACCATTTTTTTCCAATGCATACTGCTCGCAGAGTATGTGATAGTTATCCTGGCTTACTAGAAGAGGAGGTATTTTTTTTCTCTCTGAACTGACAGTTTTAGGTATCTACCTTTATTATAGCATTTGACACACTCAGTTTCCTTGACTTCAGTATTCTGTAAGCTTTTGTGATCAATTTTCTCATCAATAAAAATTTATGAAAGCAATTGGTCATGTTGGCAACACAGATCTTGCAAAAAGACAAAACACACTTTTCAAAGGTGGGGGTACACGCTGAGGTGCAAAACCTAATGCTTGTGTGTGATAGCAGGAACTGGGTACATGTGCTGGTAGTAGGAGCTCCATTGTACCTGGTTTCATTCTAGAAGAAAAAGTAAGGCTAAAAGAGAAATCATGGATACAAGTCACACTTGTAGGAAGTAGTCTATCTCTGCCAGAGGGGAGAAAAATAACTTTGCGTTGGAAAAAAACCTTGCTTCACCCCATTAATTAAAAAGGAAAACAAACTTACACTCAAAACTCTGCAACATACAAATAGTTTTAGTTGGCCCTGACCCTTCTCCAACATGAACTTCTATAAATATAGAGTCCAGGAAAAACTCAAATTACAAAGATTAAAAATAAAAAAGAAACCAATGTAGTATCAAAATAAGCACAGGAAAAGGATGAAACAAGTGATGGGAAAACACCAGAAAAATATTCCCATAAGATAGATAAAAATTATGACCAAACATTTTGCTCTTAATTTAAAAAAGAAGCAATTACTTCTATGAAGAAAGAACACAAATCAGAGATACAAGAGCTCAGGAAACCGATCATGCGGCAACAGAGAGGGAGGCGAAATGTGATCTGGTAGAACTCAGGAGAAAGTTTGAAGGAAAAAATAAAACCATCACAGAAATGAAAGTGAAATTGGAAGAAGCATTAGAAAGACTAGATGATTCTAAAAACACAGTAGGGCACACAGAGGATAGAAATGGGGTGAGAGTGGGGGAGACAAATGTAGTAAAAGCTGAAGACAAATGAAGAAAGAGTTGAAAATATTAAAAGGGAGAAGTTACGGATGATTGGCAAAGGAGTTTCAACATATGTATATTTGGGGTGGCTGGAGGAAAAAAATGTGAATTATAACCACATACTTAAAAATGTAATTAAAGAAAACTTTCCTGAAATAAAAGAAGACTTGTATCTATATAAGAAAGAGCACACATATTCCAGAGAAAATTGACTCAGAACAGCCAACTGAGGCATATCCTAGGAAAGTGATTGGATTTCGAAACAACAAAAACAACAACATCCTAGGGCATCTAGGCAGAGTCATTTATAAAAGAAAAAATGGTTGTGCTGGCCTCAGACTTCTCCACAGCAACAAGCAATGCTAGAAGTTAGTGCAGTAACACCTACGATATCATCAAGGAAGGAATGTGCACCCTAAAGATATTATTTGGGCATAAGGACAACAAGAAAATACTTCTGAATATCCAAGAATTCAGACCTATTCTCATAAGCCCTTCTTGTGGAATATCCTAGAGGAGAGACTTCAACAAATCATAATAGGAGAGAAAAGGAAGCTCCATGAGCACTGAATTTATCAGCACTAAGAGGAAAACAATGTGTTGTTGGAATTACAGAACAGAAATATGAGATGCCCTAAAAATATAGACATAAGTGACTAAGTTGGAAGGTAAGTACAATAGCAGCTGGAAAGTAAATCTAAGCAAATTTATACCTAAAAGCCTGTGATACAATTTCCTCAACTCTAACAGCTGGTCGTTAAAGAGCTATCATTTTAATATTGACAAATTAATTAATATGGGCAAGAGTAGACCTAATAGTACAAAAAAAAAAAAGAACACCAAGAAAGATAAAATAATTCACAAAATTTGGATAGTAGAAAAGAGAATGGGGAGAAAAAATATATACATTTTTAATGATCTGAATAAATAATGTATATTGCCTAAAGAATTTGAGGATTCATTATCATATAAACTTACAATTTAAGGATAACCATTTATAAAAAACGTAAAACTCCCTATTTATCATGAAAAGGCACAAATCAGTGAAGAAGTAGAACATACATTGAAATTTTTAAATAAAACTATAAAATAAAAATATACAATATATTAATAACAAATTACAGAAGTAATACAAAACTTATTTGTCATACCAGTAAATATAAATGGACTAACCTCACCTATTAAAAGAAAATAACTTCTAGAATGGATCACAAAATCTAAAGTTTATGCCATACACAAGAGATACCCCTTAATGCAAAGCGATTCAGAAAGTTTGAAAACAAAGGGATGAGTCAAATATATCAGACAATGCAAATAGAAAGAAAACAAGTTTGTCGTTTTAATATCAGACCATGTTGAATACAGGAAAAAGTATTAAACGAGCTTTTGGTTTTTAAAATGGGCTTTTGATTTTGTTCAAAGGTGCACTTAACAATGAAGATGGGAGTACTGAATTACCAGTATTCATAAAGATGAAACTATAGGAAATACAAGAAAAAGAGAAACCCTTCTGCTTTGCTTCATTCTATCCATTAGAAGTGAGTCGCCACACCTAGACCACAGGTGAAGGGAGAGGAAGTATTTAAAGGCTAATTTATAAAAAGCCACTATGCCTTCCATCTTGGTCACTATCTTTCCTGGATCACTGACTCTGGGAGGGGGCCAGTTTCGTGTCTTGAGGATACTCAGGTAGCCCCGTGGAGAGGCCCACATGGTGAACAAATAACTGAGGCCTCCAGCCAGCGGCCATGTGAGTGAGCCTTCTTGGAAGTGTTTTTTCCAGCCCAGTTGAGCCTACAGATGACGACAGCCCCTGCCAACAGCTTGACAGCAATTTTATGATAGATCTTGAGCCACAACCACCTAGCTAAGATGTTTCTGGCCTCCAGACCCTTAGAAACTCTATGAGATTAAAAAAGAAAAAAAACATCTATTGTTACTTAAAGCCACTAAGTTTTGGGGTAATTTCTTATACAGTAATAGATAACTAACTAATACAGAAAAGAACAAAATGAACCTAAAGGATGCAACAAATTGGAAAGGAAGAGATGAAATCATCACATTTGCAGTTGACATTAATACTTGAAAAACCTAAGAAGATAAATTGAGAAACTATTAAAACCAAAGAGAATTAATTATCGTATATAGAAATTAGTTGCTTTGTATAAATATCAACTGGTTAGCAAATAAAGGAAGAAAAACCTTATTTATAATAGCAACAAAAAAATGAAAGATACTTACAAATTAACCTTTAAAATGTTCAAGATACATGAGATACATGGCTCAAGGACACAAAAAGGAGACTTAGATAAATCGAAACACATATTATATTTTTAGATTTACCATCATAAAGATGTCAATTTTCTCCCAGTTAGCCTATAAACTTAACCTAATCCCAATAAATACACTAACTGAATTTATTCTGAAGAGAGACAAACTGATACTGTTATTGTGGAAAAGAAACGAATTAACAAGTTTAGTTAGGAAAAATTTGAAAAAGCAAAGTAAGAAGAAGGAATTTTATTGGTGGTTTTGTTGGGGGAAAAAAAGATAAGAAAATGTATTATGATATTCTAATTATTTAAATAATTAGAATAGAAAAAAATAGTACAGAAGTTAAGGTCCAGAAATTGATATATATTTAGGTTTGTATGTAGTATAGAGTCTAATCTAGTATGTGATAAAAGCACTATTTCAGAAATTGATATATATTTAGGTTTGTATGTAGTATAGAGTCCAATCTAGTATATGATAAAAGCACTATTTCAGTCAGATCAGTGTGGAAAAGATAGTTTATTCAATAAATGGTATGGGAATAACTAGGTAGTCATGTGGAAACAAATAAACTTGGATCTGCACTTTAAACTTCATGTTAGGATAAATTCAAAATAGATCAAATACCTAAATATAAAAAGAAAACAGTTTAAGGGGTCTAGAACAAGAAAATTATTTTATAATCTAATAGTGGGGAAGATCTTTCTAATTATGACACCAGACTCAGATGACATTAAAAAATCACTAAATTAGGCAACATAAAAAAACTTCTGAAAGTCAAAAAATTACCACCAGCAAAGTCAAAAGACAAACTGGTGAAATAATATTTGCAACTTATATCACAAAAGTCTAATTTCCCTAGTATAAAATGAGTTTCTACAAATCTATAAGAAAAAGACCAACAACTCAATAGAAAAATGGGCAGACAATATGAATCGGTAACAGAAAAGAAAATACAAATAGTAATAAATATTTGAAAAAGTACTCGACATCACTCTTAAGAGAAATACAAAATAAAACTACACCGAAATACCATTATTTCCTATAATTTGGCAAGTATCAGAAAGATCAATAACATGGTGTGTTGACAAAGCTGATGGGAAGGAGGCATTCTCTTTCATTGCTGGTGGGAGCATAACCTCTATTGTGAGAAACAATAAATTCTATAAATGCACATATGTTTCATGCAGCAATGCTATTGTTAGCATTATTTTTTTATAGATTTACTCACAAATGTGTAAAATGACCTATGTCATTTCAGTATCCTTGTATCTTGTTTGTAATGGCAAAGGATAGAAACCATCCAAAAGTCCATCAATAGCAGATTGGTTAATATATGTAACCTAAACACTTGTACCCCCATAATACGCTAAAATAAAAATAAATAAATTTAAAAAAAACAATAGCAGATTGGTTAAATAAGTTATGGTGCATCTGTTGTATATTTTGGAATGATCTCCAAATTACATTAAGTGGAAAAAGCAAGGTGCAGATAGATATGTAGTACGTTACCATTTCTATATGAGGAAGGGCAAAAAAATGCAACTATTTCCTAAGCATACAAAATATCTCTGGGAGGATTATAATGTTGGGATCAAAATAAATACATACAGGCATTTTATTATTTTCTTCTCAAATCCCTGTGGGCTGTCAGTGACACCAAACTTTGGAGACCACTACTCTAGGTCTGCACTGTTCAGTACAGCAGCCACCAGCCACATGTGGTTTATGGAGCACTTGAAATGTGCTTATTCAAATTGAGATGTGCTGAAAGTATAAAATATACACTGGACGTTGAAGACTTAGAACAAGGAACAAAGACTATAAAAATATCTCTTTAATGATTTTTATATTGATTATATATTAGAAATATTAATTTAAATAAAATACATTGTAAAAATTAATTTTACTTGTTTCTTTTGCTTTTTTTAATGGGACTATTAGAACATTTAAAATGGCTTGATGGTTTTGTTGGGCAGGTGAGCTCCAGGAGGGCAGAGAACATGCTCTATTCACACCCATATCCACAATACTTCAGTATACCAGAAGTAAAATAAAAATTTTGCAGATACTAAATACATTTTTAAGAAGTAAGCTAATTATTTCAAACCATCTGGGACTGAGTGGACAAAGTATGTGAGTAAACATAGTGCTCACGCTAGTTTTCTCAGGAAGGTCACCAAAAAAAAAAAAAAAAGTGAAAACACACATTGGGAGGGCGGTTTATTCAGCACTGTACTCAAAGATTAGTCTGAATCTATGCACTATAATTGTATATGTTTCCAAAATTGCTTTTGAAGTTGGCATTTAGAAATTAGGGAGGAGCTTAGAGGATCATTTCCAAGCCCTCAGCTGTTCTCATTCAAGTCTAGATTAGGAGAGACACAAGATGTGCCTTATTACAAGGTTAGCGCTACAAATACAAAGCAACGAAACAACAGGATATTGATTGGGTTCATGTCTATCAGCATATAAGCAGTGGAAGCAGTTACTAAATATGAACCTCCAAAGCAAAATTAATGAAAAGGGACTAAACCCAGAACCCGAATTGTCTCTGAGTTCTCAGTGGTATCATGTATTATATGCATTTTAAAATTTAAAATAAAATTTTGCATTTAAGCTCTCAAAATGCATGATATTGGGTATCTGTGGAATGCTCTCATGCTACATATTCTTTAATATGTCTTTCTTTTCTTCATTGCCTTTAGTAATTTTAGAAAATCTTTTATAACTATCCTCTAATCCAGTGGTTCTCAACTGAGCGTGACTTTGCCCTCCTCTGGGAAACATTTTGGTTATCACTGCTGGGGTGGGGGGTGCTACTGGCATTTAGCGGATGGAGATGAAGGATGCTGCTAGACATCCTACAATGCACAGGACAGCACCTCACAACAAAGAATTATCTGATCAAAAATGTTAATAGTTTCAAGGTTGAGAAACTTTGCTGAAGGCGATGTCATTTTTTGGCACAACTTAATTTTCTCCTTGGAAGCATACTCCAGGAGGTGAATTGAGCCTGCAAATTTCGGAGTTGGCCTTAATTCTCTTAGCAATTTCCCTCTATGTGTCTACATATATTCATTCACTCATGCACTCAATCATTCAATACTTCTTTGTTTTAATAGGAAATAAAAGCACATCATATGTAGGGTAAAATACAACCTATTGTCCAAACTGGGGCACTACTGAGGGTTGTTAATAGTTATTCTGGACAATAAGGAGTAAATCAAGACTGTCCTGAGTAAATCAGACCATATGGTCACTCTCATCATATGGCGGCATGCAATGTCCAAAATGATAAATAAAACGTAGAGAAATTTCTAGTGGCAGCCAGTTGGGAGAATGGTTTTTAAGCAATGGAACTGAGCATCAAAGCTGAAGTCTAAGCTCATTTCTGGTTTGTGTGTTGATGAGATCATGACATAAAAAAATAATCCAGTGTGAAACCATAGCAAGAGGTTTTGTATTTGGAAAGGAAAAATTAAGCATAAAACTTAGGACATTCAAAGAATAGAAACCCTGCTAGAGGCATCACAAAGGGTACTTTTTAAAAAAGAGAACCCATATCATAAAGGCACATAGTAGATAATCACCAGATGTTTGCTGAAGAATATATCTACATGGTTTTGTCTGACAGGTGGGGGAATCCACCTTTATTTAAAATGTGTGTTATTTTAATGAGAGCGATTTCCTGGACCCATGTTTAAGATGCACAAAGTAGGGCTTCTTCTGCTCTACAACAAAAAAATTAGGGATTTTGGATTTGTCAAGATACAACAAAACCGTTCAGGCAAGATAAATAATTACAAATGCCAGCAAAGTCACTTTCTTGCTTTCCTTTTGATCTGTATGGTTACTAGTAGATGAGATAATCTTTTATTTATATTGCACGTGGTCAAATTTCGAAGCAAGATTGTTGTACCCATCACACTCTCCTTCCCTAATTAAGCCTGTAGGGCTGGCCGGCTGGCTGGTATTTTTTTTTTTTAACATAGAGTTTGTCAATTTCTGTTAACACTAATTTAGAGTTCATAGCTCCATATATCACGGAGATGGGAGGGCAAGACTTTTTTATATAAAAAATATTTTGAGAGGAGTTGAACAAAATGGAAGATCATTTCTGCACTGACTGGCGAGTATTTCTGCTCTGATTACAGAACCAATTTGTACACAGTGGTGCAGGGAGCTCACCTTTCATGGTTCCCACATTTGATTTCCTTGCTTTGCTCTCCCTTCCCTTTCATGCATGCCCTCCTGCTATAAACAAATGCTCCACCTCCCCGCTTTGTCATGTGTTGTCTTTTTAATTATGCCCCAAACTCTAATATAGTCAGTGCAGATCTTGTCTTGCCATTAACTCGGAAAGAAAAGAGGCTGTCTCCTGCATTTCACACGAAGCATTACAAGGGCTGACCGGGGGCTTTCGTCTCTTCCCAACTTCACCAGACAGAACAATAGGCAGCTATAATCTCATGACACCCACAACTAATTTATCCGACCAGAAGACAGGTAGCACTCCGCGCTGCCGCTCCTGTCTGAATAGGTGCAGTAAATACTCAGCTTAATAGTAGCTTCCCAGGCAGGAGGGCAACATATCACAGCATGGCGTTTTTATAATCTTCCTGGCATGCCGACAGCCAGGAGCACCGGCCCCGCGCATGTTCCTCCTCTGTGAGGCTTAGGATTGCATGTAAGTGTTAGATGGTGACACATTGTGCCTTTAAGCAAGTTTAACTGTTTTATGTCCCCTCTGATCTGCAGCTTTGTACATCTGTTAAGCTGCCTCTTAAACTTCTGTGGGTGCATTTGTGGAGCTGCTCCTTGAAGCTCGGCGTGTGGCGTGGGCCGGCCGGGATTTCTTTGTGACAGCCGCCTGTTTATCTGTGAGGAGCTTCTCTGTTACCCTGCAAGGCCACAGTGGAATACATTGTCTTGGCCAAAGAGACAATAATAATCTGTGACGGTCAGGAGGAAGGTACTTAGCAAAGGCTGATCAAAACAATCTTGTCTGGAGAAGCATCAATTAAAAAATAAATGATAAGCAGCCAGTAAGAAAGGAAAAAAAAATAAAATAAATAAATGAAAAAGGCAATCTTTTTTTTTATATATATATACTTATTTCTCATATATCTGTGGGTCATCTAGGATTCAGGTGATCTGTCTCCAAGCCATGTCTAGGTTGGGTCAAGTTCTGCTCCACAAGTCTCTATCTCCTCCTCCTTAATACAAGAGGTTGCCCAAGGCTTGTTCTTCTTATGGCAAAACGACTGCAACCTTGTTTCAGGTCTTGCTTCCTTTCTGCTGACATCCCATTGGCCAAAACCAATCACGTGGCTGATCAAGCCCAACTCAAGAGACAGGGCAGTACACTCTGTTTACCACAAGGCTGAAGCAAGTTGCAGTGCCCAGCTCAGCATGAAAAGGATGGGAAAGTGCTTCCTTCCAGGAAACTGGGAGTAGGGGAGGAAGTGAATATTTGCCACACAATAATCTAATCTACAATCCTGTCTCTGTCTACAAAACCAAGAAAGCATAGCTATCTATCTGCTAAACTGTACAGTTTTGCACACATTGAGTTCATGAGTGTGGGGTCCATTTCTGAAAGATGCCCAGGACATCACGAAAGGATGAGAAACCGAAAAATCTTGAGTGTCAGCCCGTACTCCAAGGGAAGATATTGCCTAGAATGTGAATGCCAGGAAGCAGGGATCACTGGGAGCCATTTTACAAGGCTACCTACCAGAGCCACTTTTTAAATTTTACTTGCAAAATAACTTTTGCAAGGGCAAATATCTATAAAAATTTTCTTGATGCTAAAAAACTCTGCACAGCCATTTATACTTGTAGAATTAATTATGGCTAAACAAATGAGGTCTTATTCAGTGGTTAATTATGCAGGTTTGGTGAGTGAACATAGTTTGTGACTTTAAGTGAATAAACCCAAGTCTGTATAACAAACGTTGCAATAAATGTGGTTTTCACTGGCAAATATAACTGCAAAGTTACAAGTCAGTGTTCCTTAGAGCTATTATAGCAAACCTCTGCACATTGCAGAAAAGTCCTTTGGTCTTCTTAAAAATGTAGATTGAAACTTTCCAGGTGACAAAAATACAGGAAAAAAAAAGTATGGATTTACCTTAAATTTCATGAAAGTTAGTATGTAAATATTGGCCAATCTTCTTCCTCGTCTTTTTAAACAAAAGATAATGGCTATCCCAGTGTTTTGCATTCTCAGAATCACTTGTGTCAACCAGTTCTTCGCTTAAAGTTTTCTACTAAATATCATGGAAAGGCATGGCAAATGGATTCCACTAGAATGTTAACCAGGCCTGAATAAAGAACTGGGGACTTATCATGGTCTATTTCCACAGTCTGGGGGAGAGAAAGGCCAGAGGGCCATTCTGGATTGTGAAGGGCCAGTTATGAGTAACCGAAGGCAAGCGTGAGCAGCAGCTTTGAGACAGAACAGAAGCTCGGGGAAACGAGGCTCACAGATACACAATGGTGGGGGCCAAAGGTCAGAGGAGGGAAGGGGCTTGCAAGGCACCAGAGGACCTTGACCTCCAGCTGCCGGGGCTGTCTTGGACTCCCTTCCTGTCTCCACAGGCCTGCTCTGGCTGGGGTCCCGGATTCCTCCTCTCAGTAACTGGCCGCATTCCCCTCCCTCCGTCCCCCACCCCACCCACATTACTTGCTTGAATGAGTCTCTGTTCTTCTCTTTAGGAAAATGGAGGTTACACATTTATAAAACTACACTCTCTTAGTTTGTCTCTAATTCAAGTTACCTCAAATCAAAGGGAGGTTTTTTTTCTTTAAGTTTCTATTTTATTGTGGTAAAATACATATCACATAAAATGTACCATCTTAACCATTTTTAAATGCCCAGTTCAGTGATGTTAAGTTCATTCACATTGATGTGCAACCATCACCACCATCCATTTCCAGAACATTTTCATCTTCCCCACCTGAAACTCTGTATCCATGATATACAAACTCCCCCATCCCCTCGTTTCTCCCAGCCCCTGATAAGCACCATTCTGCTTTGGTCTCTATGAAGTTGACTACTCTACAAACCTCATATAAGTGGAATCCTACAGTATCTGTCTTTTCGTGACTGGCGTATTTCAGTTAGCATAATGTGCTTAAGGTTCATCCATGTAGTTGCAGGCCTCAGAATTTCCTTCCTTTTAAGACTGAATAATAGTCCACTATACAAACACACCATATTGTGTTTATCCTGTTATCTGACAATGGACACCTGGGTTGCTTCCACCCTTTAGCTATTGTGAATAATGCTGCTATGAACATGGGGGGGGGTCCAAATATCTCCTTGAGTCCCTGATTTCACTTCTTTTGGGTTTATACCCAAAAGTGGAATTCCTGGATCATGCGGTAATTTTACGCTTAATTGTTTGAGGAACTGCCATACTATTTTCTGCAGTGGCTGCACCAGTGGGAATGTGGATTCCCACTAACAGTGTACCAGGGTTCCAATTTCTCCACATCCTCACCAACACTTGCTTTTTTTTTTTGGAGACGGGTTCTCACTCTGTTGCCCCTGCTAGAGTGCAGAAGGGCAATCATAGCTTACTGCAACCTCAAACTCCTGGGCTCAAGGGATCCTCCTGCCTCAGCCTCCCAAGTCGCTGGGATTACAGGCATGCACCACCAAGCCTGGCTAATTTTTCTATTTTTAGTAGAGACAAAATCTTACTCTTCCTCAGGCCGGTCTGGAACTCCTGAGCTCAAGTGATCTTCCCACCTCAGCCTCCCAGAGTGCTAGGATTACAGGCAACAAGTGCTCTTTTCTGCTTTTTGGATAGTAGCCATCCTAATGGGTATGAAATGGCCAAAAGGAATTTTGATAAAGAGATGCATGAACTGAATTGGAACTGGCCCAGAACTGAAAAGATTTTCAGGGATCTGTTTCTGGCTAACTTGTTGTCTCTGCTTCTTTCCACGGCATTAGTTAATTTTTCCAAGTGCACTGGCTCTTTCTGCTTACTAGGAGTTTCCACCCCCTCATCACTTTGGCTTGCATGTGGCCTGTCATGACTACTTCAGTCCACTCTGTATGCTGTGACTTCTTGACCATCTCAGCTTTAGTACCTACTGATTACGTACTTTAGGAGACTTAGTTTTCCAATACTGAATCAATGACAGAGGACTCTGATTGCACACAAACAAACACACATGTGCGTGTGAAAAATGAGCAACTATTGGCCTATACTGCAAGGTGTCCTTCATCAGATTTCTCATTATAAATCCACTCATCAATCAATACCTATGTACTTTATAAAAGGTGTTAGGCTAGGTGTGGTTAGCTAATACCTAACATTTGTTAAACACTTACAATTATCTATCAGGCACTGGTCTAAGATACCATTCTACTGTGGGGTACCACAACATGATAATGGAATTCTCAAGAATTTTGTGACCTACTTAGAGATTAGACAACTCTCCTCATAAAACTTTAAACTGCAATACTAAACACCAATAGTAAACAGGCCGTAAGTTCTTTCCTGACCAACTTCCTAGACAGTGATATAGACAGTAAGTTCTGTGCATTCAGAAAGACTGCTGAGGTGTAGAAATTATCTGAGAACTCTATATGGAGGATTCAGTCCGGGATTTTTTTTTTTTTTTGAGACAGAGTCTCACTCTGTTGCCCAGGCTAGAGTGAGTGCCATGGCGTCAGCCTAGCTCACAGCAACCTCACACTCCTGGGCTCAAGCAATCCTTCTGCCTCAGCTTCCCAAGTAGCTGGGACTACAGACATGCACTACCATGCCCGGCTAATTTTTTCTATGTATTTTTAGTTGGTCAATTAATTTCTTTCTATTTTTAGTAGAGACGGGGTCTCACTCTTGCTCAGGCTGGTTTCACACTCCTGAGCTCAAAGGATCCTCCCTTCTTGGCCTCCCAGAGTGCTAGGATTATAGGCATGAGCCACTGCGCTGGGCCCAGTCAGGGATTTTAAGGAATGGACAGGTTTCAGATGGGTAGAAAGGCCAGAGAAAGCAATGGATTATCCAACAATTATTTATTGCATGCTCGTGGGCTGGGAGTTGGAAACATAGGAATGAACAAGACAATCCCTTCAAGGAGTTTACAATCTAGAGTGGGAGAGATAAGTAAATAGGGAATAGCAGTCGGCATCAAGGTGGGAAAATGTCAAGCTATGTTCCCAGAAAAATGTAGCCTTTGTTATCACTATCACAAGAAGTCTGGCTAAGAGACCTACTGTTTGGAAATGAAGACAGCCCTCTCAGGTTACTCTGGCATTAAGAAAACGTGCTGACTTCCAGCCTCACAGAACTGCCACAGAGAAGGGGCAGACTGCTCTGAGGTCACCTCTTGTGGCACTCAGTCCTCTTCAAAACACCATGCAATGCTCCTGCTTTCTAGAGAGGTCTGACTGGGGGTAAAAGCTCTTGCCTCTCCCTCGGGGAGACAACAACGCTGGTGGGAAAAGGGGGCAGAGAAACAGGCTGAAATGAACAAGGGTGCCAAGTCCACCGTGCTATGATCTTTTATGGAAAAAAGCCCCATTTTCTGATTTGCTTAATAGTCTCTAATCAAATAAAGAAACCCTGCAGAGAACAGAAGATAATATATTCTCACTATACAGACATACTTTTGTTTGTTTGTTTGCTTTTAATTTATTTATTTTTCCTTTTTTAAACCATGAACTGTTGGTTTACTATAACACTTAGTGTTACAGAATGAATAGTTGCTTGCTCTGTGGTCTAATGCTGAACAAGCGCTCTCATTTCTAATAACCCAAGTTTTAATGACCCCGGAGGGCTTAATAAACAACAACAACAACAAAAAAAGAACTTTAGCTAATGCCACATAATAATAACATCCACCAGTTTCTGCTGGGAAGGTTTGAAGTTGCCATCACATTGGATAATCTTCTTGCTCTCAATCCAGACTTTCTTAGTGTTTAGAATATAAATCCCTGGACTGTTAAAATGAGGGCTACTGGGTCAGTAGCAAAACAGGTCCTTCTTTGGGACAAAACCTCCACTTTTTTTTTTCTGGCAGGCTCTAGGGAGACAGTTCCTAGGGGACTCATGCCAGCGCAGCTTTAGGAGAAAGGAATCTAAACTCGATCCCATGTAAGCCCGGGGAATGGGAAGGACAATGAGGCAGATGCACTTATTCATTTCACTGACTTTCCATAGTGATGAGGTCCTTATCCCTGCCGTGCCCCTCAAGCCCCATAAAGCCCTACAAGGGGGCAGTGGGATCAGATTATACATTTAAATTATTTCCAAAGATGTCAAGCAATTCCAACTTCTTTAACATAGCAACCTCCCAAAGG
Organism: Microcebus murinus; assembly: GCF_040939455.1. Lineage (NCBI taxonomy): Eukaryota > Metazoa > Chordata > Mammalia > Primates > Cheirogaleidae > Microcebus > Microcebus murinus. Next base: position 96,187,158 of record NC_134109.1, read on the forward strand.
AGTGATAAATCTCCAAAACTAAGAGAGGCGTCCCCCTTACAAATTTTAGCTACGGAAGACTGACTATGTATTTAAACTTTGGAGCCGTGTAAAGCTTTGTTAGGCAAATCAGTGACCAAACCATCCCTCCCCTAACCCCGAATCTACAGCTCCTATCTATCTATGCTGAATTTTCTGGGACTCTGAGAAAAGACTTCTTAACCCAAACATCATCAGTCCTTTGCTTAGCATCCAGGGAGCCCGAGACTTGGTTGAGCTCACAGCAGACTTCTCACTTCAACAGGCCTTACCACTATAATGGAAATCCAAAGGCCTGGAAACAATGTACATAGCTTCCCTGACTAATTTTATTATGCAGACACACTTAATGGCTCCTGTTACAATCATTTCGGGGTGGGGAACAGTACTGGATTGTGACAATCACACTAAATCGACAAGGATTATCAGTCATTAAAAAGGGACCAAATTAGCATCGAGCAGTAATATTTTATACTTATCAAATCTTTCTGCTGGTCAAGGTCCATTACTGTACGACACCATAAAGGCAGAAGCCAGTCAGCTCGTTCTCCAGAACGTTTAAATCTCCATTGTATTTGTGTAGGATATAATTTCTGGTAGCAATAAAGCCTAATAAAGGTTACACCCCAATGAATAAGGTGTTAATAAATTGACCCATGACATTTAAATGGATAATTATATTTGAGATAAAGGAAGAATCTTTCATTTCAGGGAAGAAGGGCTTCCAGTTGTACCCAATCTAGGTTACCCATCAAACCACAGGATGGCTTTACATAGCTTTACAGTGATATAAAATATTAATATCGCTGGTTACCATTGTAGTAGATTAATTATTCATCAGGCCTTCCCAACAACTCCTGTCTATCAGAATCATCAAGACTAAATTTAAAATGTTCCCACATGTTAAGGAATTGCACAGAAATTAACCACTGCCCGGATGTGTAAGCATGGGTTAGAAATGCAAGAATCCATCTTCCCCTCGACCCCCGCCCCTGCCGCAGCATGTCAGCCTGTCACCAGACTTTATCTTCACATGGCAGAGCAGTGTGAAATAGAATCAGGAAGTGATTAGGAGGGGACTGAAAGAGTTGTTACTGGATGTGATGTATTAGATCCAACTGGAACAGTTTAACATATGTTACGTACTGACGCCTCTTGGTTCTCATTATAGAGCCAGCGCCACAGACAAAACCTATCAGGAAAGAACGAAACAAAACAGAAGTGCTTGCTGCAGGGGTTGTAAACATAGCTATCACCAGTCACTTGGGCAAGGCTTCTCCTCTATATTTCCTGAACTGCATTAGGTTCGGCAAAAGTAGCCTCAAGTACAACACAACTAACACCATCTTGTTTCATTACTTGATCTTTAATTCATGCATTTATTCAACAAACATTTATGTACTCATTGTGTAACTATTTACTCCTTTGAGAAAATAGTGGTTATAGCATATTTTCTTGTATAAATCAAATGCATAAAATGTTATTAATTCCAAGAAAAGATCCCAGAGAACTGGCCACCAAGACAGTCATTTCTTTTAAAGCAGGGACCGGCTTTTTTATTTTTTTTGTATGCCAGGTGCTGAAAAATTAATCTTCAGTGGGTAAATAAATGTAATTTGTGTTTGAAGAAATTTCCTTTCCAGCAATATGGTAAACTAGAAACCTGGAACAGATCTTCCTGGATAAATTACAAATAATGCTTTTAAAAATGCATTATTAAGCTGGAAATAAAGTAAGGAATCCTCAGATGCCAAAAATACAGTGGAAGTGGAAACCCAATGAGGTCAGCTTTCATTCTGGGGAGCTTCTGAAGAATTTTGGTGACTTTGAACTTCCATTTTGACTATTGCGTAGAAAAAGAGGGAGAGAAGATAAAATTCATAGCTCATCCAGGAGGGAGAATCTCAGAGGGGACCCCTACCTAAATCTGGGATCCTAAAAAATTATATCATCAGAGAGATAGTTTACTAGAAATAAACACACCTGCAGAGTGGGACAAAAAGAAAAATTACCTTTCCTGACATTGGCAATGGGAAGAGGGTAAACAAAAGCTTTCATAACTATGAATCAGCCCACAATACAGATTTTCAACTCACATGCTACTTTCAGAATAGTCTGAAAAAGCTCAAGCCCAAATTTTAGTTAAAATGGTAGAAGGCAACTGGATGAAGAAATTTCTAAACCCTATGTAGAAGAATATACCTTAAACCAAGGCCTTCAAACTTTCCATGAAATCAGAGCCCACAGGAAAATAATAATAATAATATGTGAAAAAACAAGATATTGTGGATGACAGATAAGAGAAATAACAATCAGGAGAATGTTGAAATTTCAGACCTCAAATAAAAAGAATGATGTTGAATACATTTAATATGACTAAGGCACATATAATATTAAAAATGATAAGTTAGATCTGAAAAGGGACCAAATATAATTTCTAGAAATAAAATGTCAAATAATTGAAATAAAAGCTCAATGAGTAAATTAGATACAGCTATAAAGAGTACTAGTGAAATGACAGAGTTGAAGAAATTATTCACAGTGTAGCACAGAAGAGCAAAATGATTGTTAAAAGGTTGAAAATATTAAAGAGAAAGTGACATGGAATATGGGTGAACATGTTTTACCTATGCCTAATCAGGGTTATAGAAAGACAGGGGAAAGGAAGGGTATAAAGGATTCAAGAGATAATGGCTGGAAATTTTTCAGAAATGACAAAAGACACAAACCTTCATATTCCAAGAGTCTAAGGCAGGAATCCTCAAACTACAGCCTATGGGCCACATGTGGGTGTTTTTGCCCATTTGTTTTTTTACTTCAAAATAAGATATGTGCAGTGTGCATAGGAATTTGTTCATAGTTTTTTTAAAACTATAGTCTGGCCCTCCAACAGTCTGAGGGACAGTGAACTGGTCCTCTGTTTAAAAAGTTTGAAGACCCCTGGTCTAAGGAATCTTAAGCAAGATAAATAAGAGGAAATTCATACATGGACAACAAAATAAATGTATAAAACACTGATGACAAGGAGATGATATTAAAATCAGCTATGGAAAATCTTTAAAAGAGTGACACTTAGATTGACAGCTGGTTTTCAACAGCTATGATGCAATCCAGAAAACAATGGAATTATCTAATGCTCTGAGAGTGGGAAAAAACTATAAAATTAGAAGTATATATACCCAAATAAAATTATCTTCCAGGAGTAGAATAAAGTAAAGATATTTTAACACCAGCAAAAACCAAGAGTTTTCCATCAAAAGACCATCATGAAAGAAAATTCTAAATGATATCCTTCAAGTAGAGGAAAAAATGATTTCGAATGAAAGTTGGATTTCCAAGAAGAAAAGATAAGCACAGAAATTGATAGATATATAGTTAAAACTAAATGAAAATGTATAAAATAATAATTGTCTAATTTATGGGATTGATAAAAATAAGATATAATTAAAATATAGGAAGAAATAGGAAATAAAGTAGGGTAGGGATGATCAAAATTAAAATATTCTAAGTTTCTTTTATTGTTTTTGAGAAGGTTAAAAATATTAACTTTGTACTTAAAACTTTAATTATTTATATTAAAATGTTTAAGGTAATCACTGCAAGTATAGAAACAGAATATAAAGCTTTCAATTTAGGAGAGTAAAAAGAGAATGAGGAAAAGAGAAATATGATCAAGCCTTTAAAGAAAGTCAATAAAGGAGAAAAAAGGAAACAAAATTGGAAGCACAAATGAAAAGCACAAAATAAGAGAGCATAAATAAATCCAAACATATCACTAATCTCAATAAATATAAAAGACTAAACTGTCCAGTTAAACAACAAGAATTTACAGAGTAGATTAAAAAAAAGATGGTTATAAATAACTGCTAACAATTCTTAATGACTATGTACTTAATAATATAGCTTCAAGGCATATAAAGCAAAAAGTGACAAACTTACAAAGAAGAAACTAAAAACAAAAATCACCTTTACCTTTTGCAATTAGTCATAAGACTAATCAGTAAGGGTACAGTTTATCTCCTAAACATAATCAACAAACTTTATCTAATGGATAAATATAAAACACTGCATCCAACAATTTGAAAATACACATCTTTTTTGTTTTGGTTTTCTATTGATGCCATAAAAAATTATCATCAATTTATCAGCTTAAAATAACATAAATTTATCATCTCATAGTTTTATAGGTCAGAAGTCCATACAGGTCTCACCAGGCTAAAGCCAAGGTCCCAAGACTGCTTTATTTACCGAAGGCTTTGAGGGAGAATCTGCTCCCAACCTCATGTGGATTGTTGGCAGAGTTTAGTTCCATGCTGTTGTAGAAAGAAAAATCCATGTTTTCTGCTGGCTGTTGGCCTGGGGTTGTCCTCAGCTTCTAGAGGCTTCCCCATATTCCTTGGCTCATGGAACCCTCATCTTCAGAGTCAGCAATGGGGGTTGAGTTCTTCTTATGCTTCCTCTCTCCTATCTTCTCTTCCATCACATCTCTGATTAACAGAAGAAATGTCTCCATTTTTAAGGACTCATATATTTTGATTGGCCCATCTGGATAATCTGTGATAATCTCCCCATTTCAAGATCTGTAATCTTAAGCACATCTACAAAGTCCTTACTGCTTGTGTCATGGCATATTCACACATTCCAGGCATTCGAGCACAGGCATCTTTCAGAGTTCATTATTCTGCTTACCATACTTAACAAACTGACACAGAACATACAAAATTATACTTAGGCATGATCATAAAACAAGTATCTACGAAATTTACATTCTCTGAGTAAAATGCAACTACATTAAAAATAAAGAGATAACCAGGAAAACCCCAAAGTTTAGAAATTAAGAAACATACTTCTAATTACTCATGGGCCAAATAAGAAATCGATTAGAAAATATGTCAAGTGGAATAGCAAAAGTAATCCATACCAAAACTTGTGGAGTTCAGCCAAAGCACTACTCAGAGGAAAATTTATAGCTTTAAATGGTCAGAGAAAGGTTAAAAATTATCTCCAATTGTCTTGTCTCTCAGATGCTGGAAAACAAAGAACAGAATAAACACCAACTAAATGAAATACAGCAAGTAAACAAAGCCCTACATGTGCAATAGAAATTGCATGCATCCTGGAATTGATATAGGAAACTCATCTAGAGTGGGATAAGGTATTGCCGCTTGTTCTCCTCTGGATAAGGGTAGCCCTTTAGAATCATGCTTAAGTTAAACCTCATGAAATAGCTCATGACCCTTCCTACCCCTGCAAGGGAAGCATGGCAATATGACCATGAGTAAAAGAAAATAGAGTAAAACAATATGTCAAATGAGTGGGTCAGGTGCTAACCACTATACATGAGATTGCCTCTTTCAGGTCTCTGCCCTAGTTGGAAGCAGAGAAGTGGAAGGGACCCTATGAAGTACCTCTGAAAACTCACACCTCCTAAAATTGTCAGAAGTGAAACCTTGGGTACATCGAACCAATATACCCCCAGTGGAGGGCTGGCCGTTAGGCAATTTCAAGGATCTGCTTAAGAAAAAGAAAAAAATGAAAATGTTAAAAAAAATTAATGAAATAGAAGATAAACATGCAACAAGGAGGATCAAAAAAGTCAAAGATTGGTTCTTTGAAAATAACTGATAACATTGACAAACCTTTAGCAATACTGACCAAGAAAAAAATGATAAATGGCATAAACACACCTAATTAGAAATGCAAAGGGAGACATAAATACAGGAGCAGCAGAAATTTAAAAGATCATAAACAACCTGATGATCAAATATATGCCAATAAATTTGCAAACTGGGATAAAATCGACAAACTTCCAGAAAATTAAACTACCAAAATAAATAAATAAATAAAAAACCTCAAAAAATATCTTATATAGTGCTATAAACATTCAAGAGACTTGATGGATAGCTAAGGTCTACATAAAAGAAATGCCAGGCCCAGATGCTTTTTCAGAGAAGGTCTAACAAATATTTAAGGTATAAATAAGTATACTTTTCCAAAAATAGAAAATAGAGTATTTATATATAATCTACAGTATATATCATACTTATTTGTGGAAGATCAAGGTCAAAATAGTGACACCCTTCTCAGTACCATTTCTATACACCATGTTCCTGAAGGTCCAGCTAGCTAGCAAGACAAGAGAAAGACTAAAAAGTTTAAGAATGAGAAAATACTCATAAATGATACAGGTTTTTTGTACACAGAAAAAATTATCTAAGAAATTATTAGAATTAGTAAAGATGTGGTCGGTTTCTACCAAATCAATATATAGAAGTCAATTTTATTTCTCCACACAAACAACACATTTAGAAAATGTAATTTGAAAAAGATAAAATTTACAAAAATGGCAACAATATGTAGGTTTTAGAAATTAATCCAATAAAAAATGTGCAAGCCCTTTATGCAGAAAATGATTAAACTTTATTGAAAGGCAATTTAAAACTCAGGATAAATATGGGAGTATTCACTATTTGTGGCTAATAAAATACAATGTACTATTTATATCAATTCTCCCAAATTGATCTATGTAGATACAATATAATTCCAATTAAAAAGCCAACAGGTATGTGTGGGGTATGTGTGTCTTTGTGTCTATATGGAACTTAACAAGCTTATTCTAAAATTTCCGTGAAAGATAAAGAGCCAAGAATAACCAAGTCACTCCTGAGGAAGAGGAAATGGCGGGGCACTTGGCTTAGCAGGTGTTTAGGCAAATTGCAAACTTCTAATACTTAAGGCAGAATGGAACTGGCATGAGAATAAACACATAGACAAACGGGAAAGAGCAGAAAGCTGAGAAATAAACCCATGCAGACACAGAAGCTCTGTTTATGATAGAGCTGGCATTGTAGATAATTGGGGAAAAGAACAAGTAGCTCACAAAAAGGGTCCTGGGATGAATGATTATCCATATGGAAAAAAATTAATTTGACTCCTTGCTTCATACATACACAAAGTAAATCCCAGGTGGATCAAAAACTTAAATATGAAAGGCAAAACTACAATTATTTTAGAACACAACACAGGATGATATCTTTCTATGTCACAGAAAGGAAAAATTCCTTATATAAAACTCTAAAAATATGCATTTCGTAGTAGAAAATATTTATATGTTTGAATCTCTTAGAATTAAGACTGTTTCATCAAAAGAAACTTACAAAGAAAGTAGAATGTAATTTACAAATGATTACAATCCAGACTATTTAGTAAACACATTCCTAAAAGTCAATAAGAAAAGGATAATTTAATAGAAAATTTGGACAAAGTTTTAACGGTATGTCAGAAAAGAGGACACAAGAATGGCCAATGAAATAATATGAATTGATGCCCAATCTCATTGCTAATTAGAAATGCAAATTAAAATTCCAATGAAATACCACTTTACACATCCAGGATTAACAAATATTAAAACATTTTGAAATATTGGCAAGAATGCAAAACAATGGAAACTCACTCATATCCTTTTGGTAGGAATGTAAGTGGTATAACTACTTTAGAAGACAATTTTGAATCTCAAAGTAAAATTAAAGATATCATACTCTACCATGTGGCATTCTACTCCCAGGTATGTACATTCAGCAGGTGTTTTTAAGGGAAAGTTGGCGAACCACATGCCTCAGAATCAATAGGGAGGTTGTGGAGATATTCCCAGGCTCCACCTCAGAAGGATTCTTTGTAAGAATCCTCAGGGATAAGTTTGGGGATTTGTAGGTGCTCCAAGAAATTTGAATAGACACTCAAATTTGAGATCTACTGCCCTAGGACATCTTTTGCATGTGCATGGTGCAGGATACATGCAAGAGAGTTTATGCCTAAAAAAAGAACAGGGAACTACCCAAATACACAGCAACAGTAGAAGAGAGAAAGAATTCATGGTAAATTTCCTACATTGCAAAACCATACAGTAGCTACATGCATCAAACCTCAGAAACATAATAACAACATAATGGGGGGAAAAGCAAAAGAATACATACAGTATAATTATATTTATATTAAGTGCAAAAGCATTCAGAATCACACAATATGTTATATGATTTAGGGATACATAGGGAATAATAAAAACAAATTTAGGATAGAAGTTTCCTCTGTGGGAAGAGAGATAGATGGCAATAGGAAGGGGTACACAGGGCTTTGGGGAATACTGTTAGTATTTATGAATGGGTGTTCAATTCATTATTATTCTTTATACCTTACACATATGATATAAACATATTTTTGTATGTATTCAATATTTAATATAATTGTTTTTTGAGACAGAGTCTCTGTTGCCTAGACTAGAGTACCATAGAGTGCCGTGGCATCAGCCTAGCTCACAGCAACCCCAAACTCCTGGGCTCAAGTGATTCTCCTGCCTCAGCCTCTTGAATAGCTGGGACTATAGGTGCTCACCACCACGCCCAGCTAATTTTTCTATGTTTAGTAGAGACGGGGTCTCTGCTCTTGCTCAGGCTGGTCTTGAACTCCTGACCTCAAGCAATCCTCCCGCCTCCGCCTCCTAGAGTACTAGGATTATAGGCATGAGCCACCGTGCCCAGCCAATGTAAATTTAAAAAAAAAAAAAAAAAAGAGAAAAAGAATAGTTGAAGAGATGTTTGATTAAAAGTTGATTGTTTACATAGAAAACTTAGTAATGCCTCCAAAAGAGATTTTGTCAGCTTTTTAAACTATTCTTGCTGATTATTGATCAGCAAGGTGGGCTAAGTGCTATAATAAAAAGCCCTCAATCTTAGTGCCTTAACGTAACAAATGAGTATTTGTCATTTATGCCACAGTTTAATATAGTTTGGGTAGATCTCCTCCAAGAGGTGACTTGGGGACTCAGGCTGTTTGCACTGGAGTTCTACCATCCTCACAGGTGGTCTCTAAGGTCACCATGGAAGGGGAAAAGAGAGATAGTGTGGAGAGATCTCACCCTCTCTTAACTGCCTCATCCCATAAGTAACACCCCCCTTCTCTCACATTCCATTGATGTGAACTGGTCACGTGGCCCCACCTGTTTGTAAGGGGCAGGGAAATGTAGTTTAGCTCTGTGCCCAGGAAGAGGAAATGGAATTGATAAGCACCCTGCCAACTGCAGCCACAATTTAACTCTTTGGGGCCTCAGTGGCTTTATCTCTAAATAAATGGTTTCTGCCAAGCCTAATTGACAGCATAATCATTAGAGCCAAATGAGAACATGATCTTAAAGGGCACATTGAAAATGCATAAAATGCTACAGTTTCCCACACTGACTTGGCTTCTGGGTTGGGCTTTCTAAATAACTCTCTCTGGAGCTTTAAGTAGGTCTTTTCAAAGGTGATAGAGTCCTGGGACTCGGTTTGTGGGCAGGATTCCAACACATGCCCTACCCGTTTCATGATGACGAAAAAGATGAAGTCCTGGGGGAAGTGAAGCAACTAAAAACTCACATTATAGGAACTCTTGGAAGTATTTCAAATTATTAAAGTATAATGGATAAGATATTGGAATCTGATCCAAACATAAAAGTGTAACAATTCACCAAGGTTTAGGAAAGCTGCCTGCTCCATCCCGTAAGTTATATGGTGAAAACAAGGTAACTGCTACTCAAACTACTTTTGTCAAGTTTTTTACAAATAAACAGAGCACTTTAACTCTCAGTATTTCTAGTGTTTTAAATTATAGTCTACTAAATTCATATTTGTTTTACTATTTTTGATTTCCTCATACCTTTATAACCAATAGCAACAGATTTTAATATTTTGCCAAAAATTTTTAAAGATCAGAAACAACTGATTTTTTTTTTTTCGCCATTATTAAGAACAATCTACAGGGTTCCAGCTTCTTAGTCATTTTTGTAGTTCTGCACTGCCATGCTAAGGAGTGCTTATAAAGTATGTTCATTTTTTACATGGGTTTCACTTAAAGGATTTCAACATAAGAAAAAAAAATCCACTTTTAATATGGTTAGTTTTCCTTAGGGTTTATATTCTTTAGGAGACAATTTTGCCTATGACAAGATGTAACACTAAGTATGCTTATTAGTATCTTAAAGGACTGTTAACTGGAGAAAAGTAGTTCCTTTATTGAAGGGTTGTCAGCAAGTCTAATTTATTAGCTTTGTCATAGTCTGTGAGTGGGGACATAAATCTTGTTTAGCGATCAAGATGAAAAAATACTCGGCATACCTGCCGTGGCAAAATTCTCCACATACTTTCCAAAGGTAAACACATACATCACCTTAGTCTCCTAAGCGGGAAAGTTTGATTACCTACATCCAAAAATATGAGACGCTATTATAGATGTCACGTGAATGAGAATTGCACACCAGAACTTTCCATTTATAATGGCATTGTGATGCCAAAAATGGCATAAGTACTCAAAATACTAACAAAAATAAGTAAAATGTTTTTAAACATCTAAAGTGGTATAAAATGAGACCAACCATGGTCTCCTTAGGAATTAGAGGTAGGAGGTGTTTACCCTCCCAAAAATTGCAGGGGGCTGGGTCTTGGGAAAGGATTTGGGGTCTTATTGAGTCAATTAGTCCCATCCAATTCAAACTAGCTTGAGAAAAGTGAGAGTTTACTGACTCAAAGTCCAGGGGTTTTCAGGCATGTCTCAGTTCAGGTTCTCAAACCCTGCCTGACTGTGTCTACATCTCTCCAACTCTCAGCTCTGTGTTCCTTTTCAGTAGCCCCTCTCTCAAATGGGCAAGGTAACTTCTGGAAGTTTCAGGCCTACCTCCTCTGGTCCAGCAACTCTAGCCCAAAGAGGGCTCTTTTATTGCTAATGTAACTACCAGCGTTTCAAGACTGACTCTCATCGGACTACCTTGAGTCCTCTCCTTGGGTTCATTCTAGAGGCCAGAACTAGAACAAATGTCTACCCTGGGGCTGGAAGGGAGAATGGGATGAGCTCTGGCAAACTACATTGGCTGACCATGGGAGGGGATGGTTTCCCCAGAAAGAAGTCTAGGGTCTCCAAGATAAGAGTAAATAAAAACAGGGCAGGCAAAAGGAACAAATGATCATAATGGGACGACACAGACCTTCACAGTTTGGAGGACTTTCGAGATTAAATTCCATACCAAACTATCCCTAATGAAGAGATCTAGGCTATAGCCCTCTGCAAAGTGGTGATTCTGCTTTTCCTCCCTCATGGCCAGGAAGATAATTTTGTGCATGAACAGTTCCGGATATCAGAGTTCTTATCCTGTTGCCCAGATCTAACCTTGCTGCGGTTTCTACGGTGGACCCATGTTCTATCTCCAGGAACACCAGAGAAGCAAATCTTTAGTCCTTGAACTGGTGAGCACAGTTACCCTCATCTTCCCCACCAGTCTTCTGAAGGCTGTTCCCCCACTGCACACACATAACACAACTAACAGAGGATTAACCACGAAGGAGTCAAAACTCAGGCACCAGGGCCCCTGCCTAGCACAAGCCCTAGAGAGAGAGGGGAGGCCATTTCTACCTAACTATTTCTGGTAAACTGTCTAGAGCTCTCAGGAAAAAAAAGTGACCTGAGTCTTGATGCCTCCTGTGATTTATTGCGATCCATTTCATCATTTCAAATATTCAAATTTATATCCAATTTTGTATTTATAATTTTATATTCTTTTTCTTCGAGAAGATCCTGCCCCTGCCATCCCTATCATATTAAACCAGCTTTAGGCCCCACAGAACCTGGGTCTGACCCCATCCAGAACCTCTCTCCTTCCTTGTCAATCCTTTTTACGTTATGGTTTCCAGGTATTCTACCATCTACAACAGCCTCCAGCTTTTTAAACTTGGATGCCTGAAGCTGGACCAAATGCACAGAAGTTGTTGGGTTTGCAAAGAGTCAGGCAGGATCTCATTCCCTTCTTCTGGCGCCCGTGGTTCCATTAGAGCAGGCTGGTGACAGCCTTACTCTCCTAGCACGTACAATCATGTGGCTGGTTCATTTCACCCGCAGTCTGTGCAACACACCTGCTCTTCTGCACCCTCTGTTGTCTTGAGTACCAGGTTTTATAGGTAGTGAATAGGTAACCACTAAGGTTGGTCTGGGTTATTTCTTCTAATGTGGCCCAAACTGCCCACTTTGAGGAACAAAAGTTAAAATGCAATAGAAAAAATCCAGAATGCAACTTTTGGAGGGAAACGGAAAATGAAATCTTACTTGAATTCATCCTGCCTGCCATCCACATCATTTTGGTGCACTTCTGTCTAAGTGTTTTTAAGTGAAGGTGTTTTAGCCAGACATTTATAGAGAGTGACTCATAAAACTAATATCCAAATAGACTCTAAGCAGCCTTAAATGTTCACCTTTTAAAGTTTTTGTTAGTGTGATTATCCAGTGGTAGTTTCCATATAGTTAACAACTATTAGTGAGATTTAAATTGTTTTGATTTGTCCCATTACTAAAGTGCACATACAAGTGAATAAAACCAAACTTCAAGCATGTAAGGAAGGAATTTATCTTCTATATAATTTAAATATATGAAAGAGTTAAAAGAGTGAACTGAAGTGGATTTATACTCATCTCAGTCTGGTCTTCTGTTTTGGGCTTACTGGAAACACCATTATGTTTTATCTAGTTTTGTTGAGTCAGAAAGTGTTTATCTAGCACAAGTGGCCAGTAGCTTTCCATAAGTAAACAACTATTAGTCATTGGTAGTACCTGGCAGCTTTATGACAAGAAAGATTCTGAGGCCAGATCTAGATGCATAAAGAAGTCTGTGATCGATTAGCACTGTCTGTCATCGGCACAGGAAGTAGATGTGGCAGCATCCATGTTGTATGTCTGCCATCTGTGATCAACTAGATTAGAAATCCCTGAGCTCAAAGACCTAGTTCATGTCCAACATGGCGTTTGGCAAATAGAAATTCATGATTATTGAATGAATGATCATGCAGTTTTGCCAAGTACCATTTTGTTTTATAAAACATATGCAGTAAAGGCTTAATTAGCCAAAACCCAATTATTTATAATCTCAAAATACTAGATTTCCCATTCCCAGAATCTAATCAGAAAGAGAAACAATAAAACCTATATATTTAGAAACCAACCTTCAGGATTTCAGTCTAGATTGAATGTAATTATCCAGCCTCTCCAAGTCAATAATCTTAGTGTTTATGCAGTGCTGAGTGATGCTCAGAACTTCAGCCTTTGGTGAACCCTCAGTTATCAATTTTCAAGATCACCAGACTATACTTACCCAAGTGTAGAAAGTGGGCCCAAACATTTCAAATGGCAATGTTTTATTTACTGTTATTTTATTACTTAAAAGAGAAAGGCCTTTTGTTAGATAAATGCTCACAGATGGCGAACTCCTTTACTAGGTTGTAAGTTCCCGGAGGGCTCCATATGTTAGGTGATGTTTGATTCATCTCCATATTTCTGCATCACCTAGCAGAGTTCCCCAAATAGTGTGCTGCTCGGAAGATGTTTGATGTATGAACGAATGAATGAACGAATGGATTTTTCTCAGGGTCTGTGTTCTATCCCAGAGTCCCTTGCCTTTAGGAATTAATATGAGCTGTTTCCTTCCTTTCTTCCTTATAGAAATACGTGAGTACCCCAGGTCTGGGCCACGGCACCCCATTCAGAGCTAATCGAGAGCTCATTGACTCTTGAGTGGGGCCTGGGAAGGACACTTAGCTTCAGAGCTCGCAGACCCCAGTTGGAGACTTTGAAATTGCCTCCTCTTTGAATTTCAGTTTGCTCATCTGTAAAATGGGGATCAATAATTCTTTCCTTCTCTTCTTCTCAAAGTTGTGAGGATCAAATGAAAGACATGAAAGTACTTTGAAAATGAACAATTCTCCATATAAATAGGAGACATTGGCTCTCATAATTCTGCAACTAATTAGCTACATGGCTCTGGGCACATCCCTTCATCCTCCTCAACCCTCCATTTCTCCATCTTGAAATGGAGAGGGTTGGACTACGTGCCCTGTAGTGCGCTTTCCACGCTCCATGTTAAGTACACACAGCTGAGGCTCTCAGCTCTGGAGACAGGAAAGAGGAGGGCTGAATCTAGTTATTTCCTGCACAGTCTTAGACAAGTCATTCAGTGCTCTTTGCCGCTTTAGAAGAAGCAGCCATCCTAGGCTATCATATTTCATCCTGGAAAGTGGGCCAGAGAAAAATGCATCTTGGACAGGTGGGTCAGGAGCCCTGCATCTATTCCCCATACGGCTTCATCTGGGAGTTAGGGAATTCAGAGGCCAAATGAGGCACTACAACAGAAAAGTAAAGAACATCGATGATTTTAGGCACCTGCTCACTCAGGTAATATGTTAGGCGCTGTAAGTCTATTATCTCATTTAGGCATCACTCCAATTTTTCAAAATAACTATTATTCCTATTTTCCAAATAAGAGCTCACTAAAGATGCAGAGATGTTATGCAACTCATTGAAGGATTTATATTTAGGGCCGTCTGGCTTCCGCGGGTGTCTCTGTATTATTGTACTCCTAAGCTGCCCAAACCATAGAGAGAGAGTTCTGGAACAAAACTGCCTATGGATGAAGAGGCAAGAGCAGTACATTGTCTACAAATCTCTGTAGGCACAAGACACATGGAGGGAAACAAATAAACACCTGAGGCTTCTTGGAGACGCTGAGAACTGACCTCCGATGTAAAAGCACGCTGCCAGTGGCATGCTCTGGCACCTCGGACTTGCAGGTGCCACGCTGTGGCAGGTGGGTTCATTTCAAAACACTTCTCAAGTGCAGATCTGCTTAGATACCCACTTTTCCAGGCAGCAGCTTTCCATGTTCACAGTCCTGTTACCAAATCCCCAGGGGGAATTTCTAAATTACTCAATTCCCTAGGCCTGTATTTATACCCTAATGATAGGACATTAAGATGCAAATTAAACAGAAACTTAGTAAGCAAATCATGTCACTTTCTAATGGATACATCAATAAAGGCCGGAATAGAGGCACCACAGCGTTGCCAAGCCTGGGGGAAGATTTCAAAGGCCCACCTGCAAGCCCAGGCACACAATGTGTTAGAAATCCTACCTCTCCAAAGTATTTATGGTCAGGGATTTTTTTTACCCCACGCCTGGTAGCTGGACTTTTTCATGCTATTCCTTTACTCCCTTCCAATGCAAAAGTGGAGGTTCCCGAAGGTGCTGGTGGTCTTTGCCAGTGTGATTTACAAGGTTACAAAGGAGAACACAACTTCCCTTGCATAAAACACTTAAACCACCAAGACATGGCTCAATTTCTGCTCTACATTTTTATCACTGCCATTTGTCACCTTCCTTTTCTGTTTGCCTGTTTTTTCCTCCCACCAATTGGCTGTGATCCCCTAAATTAAGCTTTTTTTGTTTGTTTGTTTGGAGCTTGCCCATATAGAAACCAAGCCCATTATAAAATTATTGGCTTCTCCAATCAAATCTACTTTAGTCACCATATCTTAGGAGATCACACATTTCAGTATCTCTGACACTTAGCCAAGGACTGGCACAGGATACAGTAGAAGCTTAATGAATGTTTGCTGCAGAGATATTATAATTCCTTCAATTTCACCATCAAATTTTGATTAAGGTGGTTGTGCTCTTGGAAAGCCAGAAGCCCTGGGTTCTAGTCATAACAGAGTCCCTAATCAGCTGTGTGATCTTAGACAAATCATGTCCCCCCTCACTGGGTCTTGTTTTCTCCATCTGCAGAATGACCAGGGAGGTGCCTCTGCAGTCCCTTCTAGATTAAGTTCTGCGAGGACAGGGCCTGGGTCTGTCACGCTTACTTTTGCAAAGATCTAGATCTGTAGGATCTAGAATATAGCAGGCTTTCCATGAATATTTGCTGAACGAAAAAATTAAGAATACTGTAATTTTAAATGGATGTTGTTAAATTATAGTTTGAACTTGTATTTGCTGTTAAAAACGACACAAAACAAAGTAGTTCCCGATTGCTTCAACTTTTTCTGATTTCCTTCTGTGCAGGGCTCGGATGCTTTTCTGCACAACTCTTGGGAGCGTTTGAGTCCTTTCATAAACAAAACTCCATGCTTACTTCCAAGCTGACTCATTGGCTTCCTGGTGTATTTCTCACCAAACCAGATGACCACCAGACAGGTGGTAGGGTTTTATAGGGCAATTGGGGTCTGATATTAGGCAGGTGAAGTGGAGAAGAGTGTGTCTGTGATGAAAGAATGGTGGCCAGTAAGATCCGCCTAGAGTGTTGTTCACGGTCAATCAGCGTGCACGTGAAGGACTCTAGACAGGTTGCCTTCACCTCTTGCCATTAATGTCCAGAGTCCGTAGAATTATGCAATTAATGGTGCACTCTCCTTTCTCTTTTGGAGCATAAATTATGCATTAGGGAAAGAAATCCAAGGCTACTTTTTGAGGAAAAGCTGTATGGAGTCTAGTTTTCTTACGAAGGAGGGGAGAGGCCTCAAGGCAAAGCTGCAGCTCATGGTGAGGTAGAGTTGGCAGGCAGGAGGGCCGGAGATGTGGGGTTGTTCAAGGTCAGCGTCTACCTGGCTACCTTGGGCCTTTAATTCAGGGTATTGTACTCATCCTGCTTGTGACATCTAATAGGAAGGAGGTCTGGGCGTTCCAGCTTCATTCCTGACAAAGTCCTGGGTCCCCCTGCTTGGTTCTCTCCTTTGCTCCCCTCCCTCCCTTAGTTCCTGGCTCTACTTGGCTTAATTTCCCACTCCTGGTTCTGCTCCATGCCTCTTAGGAATGATGACAAATTTGGGTAGCCCAGTTTTTTTAACCAAATTTGACTGTGTGCATGCTCTCTCTCTTTTTGAAAAAAAATTATTTTATTTATTTAAAAAATTTCTTTTAGAGACACTGTCTCACTCTGTTGACCAGGCTGGAGCGCAGTAGTATCATCATAGCTCTGCAACCTTGAACTCCTGGGCCCAAGCCATCCTCCTGCCTTAGCCTCCTGGGTAGCTGGGACTACAGGTGTGTACCACCATGCCTGGCTAATTTTTTATTTTTGGTAGAGACAGGGTCTGGCTATGTTGCTCAGGCTGGTCTTGAACTCTTGGCCTCAAGCTATCCTCCTGCCTCAGCCTCCCAAAGTGCTGGGGTTATAGGTGTGAGCCACTGTGCCTGGCCTATTTACTTTGGTGTGCTTCCCTTAGGTACTCTGTTTCCCGCCATTCCATCCGGCAAAGACGTGGTGCTTGGCAGAGCGCCATGAGTTGCATAGTTCTCACTGGTCAAAAGTGATTCACAAGAACCCTAAGAATTTGAGGGTAGATTGACTCTAACTTTGTGATATTGAAAAATAAAATGGCCTAGAATTTTGTGGATAAATGTATACCAAGACCCTTGCCAGTGGATGTGGGGCAGAAATAGCTGCAGAAGGAGACAGCCGGGTGGTGGAGAAACTTGCCCGGGGCTGCAGGCAGAGCTGGATCACAGGAATAGCTCCTGGGTAGTGGGAAAACCTGCTGGAAGGTGTGGACTGGCAGAGCCTGTCCATGCAAGATGCTGAGCGGAGCAGGGCCAGGCCTCCTTCCCACAAATCTGGGGCTCCAAGGCCAGGAACAGGAAGGGAAACCCCTTCTTCCTGCTCCTGGCCTTGAAGTGTCACCCCAGGCCCTCTCTCAACAAACCCTAACATGAAGCCAGCTGGCACAGGAGAAATGTGTATGGGGTCCAGCACACAAGTGGGACAGGAAAGGCAAATCTGAGGCCAAGAGGTAATAAAATAGTAACTGGCACACTCAACTTCTCTGTGTGCACTTTAAATTTAAAAGTGTGCAACATTCACTCCATAATGGCAAGTTTAAAAATGGAAAATAAAATATGTGCTATATAAATAAAATATCACCAGTGATTATCACTTGTCACTTGGCAACTAAATTTTATTTCTCAGACTTGTCTGCACTATCCAAATTTCCTAAAAGTAAACGTATATCTATTTTTATTCGGCAAAAAGATCATTTTAAAAGATTCATTGAAGATTTACTGAATTCCTTTAGTAAATATGCAACTCATTATTAAACAAATATGCCAGTAAGTTTGCAAAGAGCTTATAGACATCCATAGGCAGCCATGGGTCTCTAAAGGACAGTGTTTTTGAAGACATGCCAAGCAGGCTTCACTTGGATTATTCCAGAATCTCTGTCCCTGCCATAAACTGGGCCAGCATGCACTCTTTAGCTTCTTCTCCAGACTCCTCACCAACCACGTAACGTAAAAAAGGCTCACAGCAACAGTTCTTGCTCCATAGTCAGAATTTACCAAAGCTAATAATGTACATTTTTTGATGTCTTGGACTCTAAAACTTGCTTACCTTGATCTTTGCAATCTGTTTGTCTTTGCTTTGGATAAAAGTCCTTGGATTTTGCATGCTAATTCCTGCCATTCCTAGGAAGCTTACTTTATCTCACACCAATCTCCCTAGGCTTTAAAATTATGCCACAGCAATATCAAATGACAAATGACAGATAGGTTCCTGCTGCCCTGCCTCCCCCATTTCATTTCTCAGTATCTTTGTCCATGTCAGTCCCCTACAAGACTGACCCTCCCTTCCTTTCAACCAGTTACTCCTAATGGTCCCTTTTTTTTTTTTTTTGAGACAGAGTCTCACTCTGTTGTCCAGGCTACAGTGAGTGCCGTGGTGTCAGCCTAGCTCACAGCAACCTCCAACTCCTGGGCTCAAGCAATCCTTCTGCCTTAGCGCATGCCTGTAGTCCCGAGTAGCTGGGACTACAGGCATGCGCTACCATGCCTGGCTAATTTTTTCTATATATTTTTAGTTGCCCAATTAATTTCTTTCTATTTTTAGTATAGACGGGGGTGGGGGGGTCTCACTCTTGCTCAGGCTGGTTTCGAACTCCTGAGCTTGAGCGATCCTCCCGCCCTGCCTTCCCAGAGTGCTAGGATTACAGGCGTGAGCCACCGCGCCTGGACTCTGATAGTCCTTTAAGCCTCAGTTCAGGTGTTACCTTCCTAGAAAACCACCCACTATGAATGATCCTACGTTTCCTTTTTTGCATAGTGCATTCTGCATTATTTTGAAATGATCGGTTTAGGAGCCTTGTCTCCCCAGGATGGTGGGCGTTTGAAAGACTGTCCTCAGAGCTTCCTCGTGGCATCCTTGGCATTTAGCACAAAGGCTGGTGTGGAGTAGGACCTCAATGCCTGCAGGCGGTATGAAAATGTCTCCAAGCCCTGACTCTCTAGTTTTTTCCCTGCCACGCATGCCCTGGCGTGATGGCGCCTCTGCCAGAAGGGGAACCCAGGACCAGAGCAACCAGGGGGGGACGTGTATGTTCCCATGTCAATGTGAGCTCCTTGCACTCCTCAACAAGCTTATATCCATGAGTTTGAGGCAGATCTGCAGAAACAGGCACCTATACTCCCCCAAACAAAGATTTTCATTAAAAAAAAAAAAATCACAAGAACAAAGGCAAATGTCGCTCCTTCTAAGCACGCTAGGTGATATTTACAAGTTCCATCTGACACAGTCAGGGAGCCGGGAGAGTGAGCGTGTTATTTTCATAGCCGTGCTGCAAATCTCCTTCCTCTTGCACGTTCACAAAGTCTGCCACACACGCAAATGGTTATCCATTTGTCACTTTCACCTGAAACATATAAACAGGTGAAGCTGAAACTTGGTCCTATGCCTTGGGTTCTCGTTATCACACCCTCGATTTCCCGCACTAGGGACACCATCACTCACACAATGGTGCGTGCTCCTCCGTACACACAGACCTCCTCCCAAGTTACAAAACACTTTTCACAGGTGTCAGCTCGTTTGATCATCACCAAACGCCACACAGGTGAGCAAGGTTCGGAAAGGTGCAGCAGGTCGTTAGGAGCAAGGCCCCGGGGCTGGATGGGTGCTCTCATGATGTCACAGGCAGGATTCGGTCAGATGAGCTGGTGGGGTTGCAGCTTCCCCTTTACCGGTGTTTGCCTTTCGGGGAAGTCTCCTTAATAGAGTGACAGTCTGCTCCTAACACCTGCCGATACATGGCACCCAACAGGTGCTTAATGAATAAATGAATGAATGAATGAATGAATTAAGACTGGTCTGCCTTTAAATATCTTCTACTAAGGCAGTTATAGCAACTCAGCCTGATGAATAGGTACTCTGGGGAAGAGAATTTCTAAATCCGGGCATAGCTAGGGCCCTGTGCAAGCTCATAGCAAAAGACAAAGGAGGCCAGAGACGCACATTCAACTCAGCCAGGCTCAGCTTGTCCTACCGACTGCTGCCCTTGCTATGTAATTCACTCCCCCTTCCCCCATCCATAGCTGAAACATTATCCTCTTGTCCTTAATATCAGACTCTAAATGGGAAGATGACTTTTTTTTCTAATCATCTATAGGGCACTCATGCCAGGGGAACTTCTGTCACTTTCTAAAGGAAGGAAAGTAGGATGCAAACTCCCCAAGTGTTCTGGTAACTTGCCAAGTTTTCTCATTACTACTTTAGGGAAATTCAGATTTCCAGATCCACATTCGGCTAGTCTCGCTTAGCGAAATGTAACGTCCCATTTCTAAGATGATTCTGATTGTTCAAGGTCCTTGTTCATTAAATGGGGGATCTCAATCATAGAAAGAAAGAAAAAAGAAGGGAGGAGGGGAGGGAAAGGGAAGGAAAAGAAAGAAAGAGAGAGGGGGAGAAGGGAAGGAATAGAGAGAGGGAAGGAAGGAGGACGGGAGGAAAGGAGAAAGGGAGGCTTACAAAACTGGCCCTCAATATCCTAAGATCCTGTAGAGAGGCATCCTGAGAAATGATAGATCATGTGGAAGGAGAAGTTGTCACTCTATGAAAAGTTTGCTCAGCATCATTGCCGGGATGCATGGCTGTCAAAATGTTTTCAGTATGTCCAATCACCTTCAAAAAAATACTCAAATATAAGGTGAATTGGGTAAATACTCAAGAACTGTGTAAATAGTTTAAAATATTTTAATATTTTAAAATAACTTGTTAACAGTGGATATCAGGAGCCAATTCTATTGTCATTGTCTGGTGGAAATTTCAAAATTATCTGGATAATCTGAAAATCACCTTTTAGACCCCATCTGGCTGTCATCCCTGTGATGTATACAGGTCTCAGTTTCCCTTTGTGTAAACCAGAAGTTCCTGCTGGGATCTTCCACTCTGTGTGTGTGTGTGTGTGTGTGTGTGTGTGTGTGTCTTCAGCTAGATTCTAGTACAGAATAGAGAACTTAATAAATGATTGTTGAGGGCATGAATAGCTTGTAAAAAGAACGACGAGTCTGGGATTCCAGTTCCAACTCTGCCACTGGCTTTCTGAGTGATTTTGAGAAGGTCACTTTACATTTCTGGGCCTCGGTGTCCTTATCGGTAAACTAATGGGGATAGGGTGGTTGATGTTACCAACAGCTAACATCAAGTGACCCCTTCCTCCGCGCTGGCGCTGTTCTCAGTCCTTGCCTGCACTGGCTCGTTGAATCTTCTCGGTGAGCCCATGAGGCACTCGAGGATTCCCTCTCTCAGGTCACCTCACACACAGCTCTGGAAAAGCCACCATGCAGGTGCCCCCTGGGAAAGTTTCTAGAGGAGCCGGGTATCTCTGGCTGAAACAGATATGGGGCTCAACCAGGTCCCTTTGGGGCATGGAGCCCCACTCTTTCGATGAGCCAACCGTAAAGCTTGTCTCTTTGCAGATTTCAAATTTGGTTTAAACTGTCTCTCATGTAGTAAAAATTATGAGCAGTAGAAGAGGTGCGTGGGTGGGGTGAGCAGTGGGGGAAAGTAGCCAAGTAGAGAGAGATGGCTATGGCTGGTGTCTGTTTCATTCTGCTAGAAGGAAGGGAGGCAGAAACCCAGAAACGCACCTGAAGGAGATGCCACTCCTCGACCCACTGTGACCCACGTGCATAACCAGCCAGGACAATCGCCAGCCCTGAGACGAATTCACTCGCCCAGTCTCTCGCTTTCAGTGCCTTCCAGGACAACAGGTGTGGGACCCAGCCAGAAGGGACAGAAGGGACAACAGGTGTGGGACATGGCCAGAAGGGTTAACCACAGTGTCATTCCCCAGCTGCTTTTAGGAAGCCAAACCGTGGGCTGCCATCCAGCCGGGTAGGAAAGTCTGTGCAAGGCCAGCTTCCCTCTGACTTGGCAGTTTTGAAGCTGAGCCATGAACCAAGCATAATTTTGGCCTAATTTGAGATAAGTCGGCATCCTTGAGAACCCAGAAACAATCTGTTTCTTCTCAGTCCCATGCGGTTCCTTCAAGAGCCTCCCCAAACAGACTTGGGGCTGCCGGGAGAAACAGTGGGAGGAACGAGTCTTTCTATCACAGAACTTTTGATTAATCGGGAAGGGGATATTTGAACAGCGGCTTCACCAGGAAGTCTGCTGTTAGAATGCTGAACAAATTTCACATGCATTGTTTCAATATTTGCCATGAAATTCTTGGCCGAATTCTAATGAGAGACTGTCACTCTCCTCGGGCTCCCTTCAACGTATGAAGAATAAATCCATTTCTTCTTTTCTCTTATTTACTGTACCAGAAGCTATTTTAGGGGGAGCCAATTTAGCCATCAGGCGCCTAGACGTGGATCCAGACAAAGGCGGATGATCCTGGTACGTCCTAGTTGTGATACCATGGACAGACTTCCCATGTCTCAAAACTACATTTTCCTCACCTATAAACTCATTCAATATTCTTCACAATTGGCCGGGCATGCTGGCTCATGCCTGTAATCCTAGCACTCTGGGAGGCTGAGGCAGGAGGCTCATTTGAGCTCAGGAGTTTGAGACCAGCCTGAGCAAGAGCAAGACTCCGTCTCTACTAAAAAAAAAAAAAAAAAAAATAGAAAGAAATTAGCCAGACAACTAAAAATATATAGAAGTTAGCCGGGCATGGTGGTGCATGCCTATAGTCCCAGCTATTCAGGAGGCTGAGGCAGGAGGGTTGCTTGAGCCCAGGAGTTTGAGGTTGCTGTGAGCTAGGCTGATGCCAGAGCAATCTAGCTCAAGCAACAGAGTAAGATTCTGTCTCAAAAAAACAAAAACAAAAACAAAAATCCTTTACAATTAAAAAAAGGAATAAAAAAACCCAAAAACCAAAGCAAACCACCATGTAAAATTGTTCTGAAGACCAAACAAGATACGCATGACAAGCTCTTAGCACAGAACCCAGTGTACAGAAAACAGCCAGTGCATCCGAGCTGTTACTAATATCTTTGCCATCGCCCAGTGCCTCGCTCCTGCTGGAGCGGACCGGGTGGCTTGGATGAGAAGGTTCAAAATTTCAAAGTCAGACTAAAAATAGATTTGCTTCTCATGTTAAGTATAAACACCTCAAATGAGATTGTGTCTGTAGGGGATATATCTAGAAGGCTGGTTAGTGTATTGCTAAGGTTTGAATGTTTGTGTCTCTCCAAAATTCGTGTAGAAACGCAATCCCCAATGCGGTAGTATTAAGAGGTGGGGCCTTTGGGAGGTGACTGGGTCATGAGAGATCCGCCCACATGAATGGGATGAGTGACCTTTTATAAGGGCGTTAGGGACCCTGCCTGGCCCTTCCCCCAACTCTGGCCTTCTGCCGTGTGAGGACACCGTGTTCATCCCCATTTGTACTACGTGAGGCCGCAGCAAGAGGGGCCATCCATGGAGCAGAGAACTTAAATCTCACCAGACACGTAAATCTTGGACTCTCCAGCCTTCAGAACTGTGAAAAGTAAATTTATGCTATTTATAAATTACCCAGTTTAAGGTATTTTGTTATACAGTGGCATCCCTAATGAACTAAGACAGATGCTGAACTTTCTAATTTTCATATACTGAATGACATTCCAGTCTTGGCCCGTGCTCCCTGCATTTTCACAGGGTGTACAGTTTTCAGTGTCCTGCCCTATCCCGAGACTGCGTGACAATGAGCCTCGGCTCCTGGTGCAGAGAACATGGTCCCTGTCTGTCTTCTGTGTCCAGTGCCATCCTGCTTCTGTGACCAGCCTTCTCTAAAACAGGGTTTTTCTGAGGGTTCGGGGAATTGAGGAGACGGCTTTGGAATCCTTGCCTTTCTCTCACTTGGAAATCAGAGGTAAGTAGGTCAGAGTTAGGAGCCATTAGAGTTTTGGGGAGGAAGGTTCGGTGTCTCTGCAATGATGCTGTGCATTTCTACAGTGTCTGCAGTTGCTTATGGGAGGCGTTCCCACCCACTTCCTCTCTCCCTCTTTAATGGATGCAAATTCTGGAGAAAAGAATTTCTAATCGAGGCATAGCTACAGACACGAGCAGTCAAAACCACTTTCAATTTGAGAAGTAAAGTACGGAAGACAAGCTCCTGGAAGTTCTCACCTTTTATCCCGGAATCACTCGTGCCCTACACACATGACATCAGACTCAAATCGCTCTGTTTTGACACTAAAAATGTCACAAGATGACATTATTGGATCAGTCGGCAAATCCTCCCAAGATCAAAGGAAAATTGGGACATACAGCATATGCAACTTTCTTTGTAAAATAAACAAGCAGTGAAGCCAGCCCATTCCTAGCCTTCCTGGTTTTACTCACAAAGCAAGGAATTCCAGATTTCTCCATTGTCAGAGCAGCAACCCACAGAAGAGGGGAGGACTGAGGTCCCCGGTTAAACCTTAGTCCCCACTCTTTCATGTCACCAGGTCCTTTTCTCTCCCATTGAAAGAAAAATACAGGAGTCGCTTGCCCTGAAAGTTCCTACCGTTACACTGGTTTACCGTAATGATCTCATCAATCACTGTACTAAGGGCAACATAGGGATTTGTCAGACACGTAAAGGAGGTCGCCACCTCTGCTTCCACAGCCAGGTGACTCTGGAAGCCGCCCTCTGTGGGTTGGGTTAGCGTGTGGTACCCTGTCCGGCCAGCTCCCCTCACGTTCCCAGCTGTCTAGATGTCTCTGTTGGGATTCAGGAGAATTGAGTGAATCTTAGCACAGACTAAAGCAATGTGTCTCCCTGGCCAGATACATTTGCATTTAGAAAGAAAATCCAAAGAGTGAGGTACCCATATAAAAGGTGGACTTTCAGACACCAGATCTTGCATGGGGCTTAGTCCCAGCAGAGGGGCCCTTCTGATGCCCGTGTAAAACCTTCCATAGAGACAATAGTCTTTTCTGCCACATGAAGGGCAGTCATTTCCCAGCAGAAGAACTGAATGAAGACCAGTCTTCTACAAGATTAGGTGGTGTTGACAAAAGGAAATGTCTTAATACACTATTTCTGTTTCACTGCTCCTATGTCATCATGGGGGAATTTCAAAATGGTATGATGACATACCACTAGTCAAAGAAAATGCAATAATACCAGGGTGTGAGATGGAAGAGCAGCGTGGATTGTTGGAGCACTGGGTCCTCACCCCAGGTCTGCCACTTCCTCATGGACTGAGAGCAAGCCACCTAATCTGTCATACCCACCCTGAGTCTCAGTTTCCTCATCTGCACAATGGGCTGACCACACAAGCAGCCTCATAAAGGCACGTTGAGACTCGAATGTGATAATCTGTATGAAAGTGCCTTGTAGATTAAAAAGCGCTCTAAACATGATAAGTACTGTTATTATCAAATTCATGAGGGATTAAACATTAAGTGCTCTGTTTTTAGCTATGGATGTGAATCTGTCAAAAGCACAGGGAGGTGGAGAGATGGAAAGCAGGGGAGAGGTTGTTTCAAGCTCAAGGCAATAGTAAGAGCAAATGAATTAGGGACTTTGAAAATATTTGTATTTCAGCCATAATATGAATTAAGTTGTAACTTATATTGAGAGAGGGGAAAAAAAAGACTTGCATTTTGGTTAAATTCCTTTTCTTTTGCTCCTAAATCAATGCTTTAGAGCTTATCGAACCCACATGCTAACTGGGCCTTATTCTACCAGAAGTGAACAGACATGGCTCTCCATGCATGGCGAGAGATGTTGCCAGGTTGAGTGCCAACAGCTGGCTCTGCAGATGTCAACAACAGCTGCATTTTGTCATTCCAAGATGTGTGAGTCCCAGTTGCTCTCCCTGTCTCCTTGTTTTCAGAAACTTTGGCTTCTATGTAGAAAATTATTTTATCTCCCTAGTTAAACTCATTCTATAGGTACACCTAGATGTATCCGGTCTCCTTTACAAAATAAGGCTCAGTTTGCTCAGAAATCTAAAATTAAAAAATAAAGAACACCTACATCAAATTATTAGCTAGAGAAAGCTCAACTGCAGTCATGATCCAGTTTGCTAATCACTTTTAGGAAAAGATCTGGATGGTATGCCAGCTAGCTAAATCATCTCACCCCCACAGAGATAATTCAGCAGGAAATCTGTAAACAAAATGGAAATTCCATATTTCATGGTGTGTTTCTCTTCCAACAAGTCTATACAGCAGGGCCACCAGTCAGTAGACGTAGGTAGGCAGTATAGTTGAAAATGAAAACAAAGAAAGATGTCTGGGGTGGTTGGACTTAAGCTGTAAGTATGGGGACTGTTATTCAGATCTGGCCAATTGACTCTGCCTCTCTTTGGATGTTTGTCTCATCCATTGCAAAGTACCTAACACAGCAGTACTCGTAGGATCTATTTAAAATGAAATCCAAAAATAAATAAATAAAATGAAATCCAAACCCCAAACAGATTAGAGCAGCCGCTGACTTAGACACTCATATTCCTGGGCAGAATGACTTAGAGTGACTGGCCGCCGGGCAAAGTCTTGGCTGTGCATGTGCTTAGACCTGACCACGTGCCTTTGCTAAGTGAATGAACACTCACGAGCTGTAGTCGTTTCACCTGGACACCCACGGCTAGCGGACATGACCTAATGATTGATAAAGGGGCCAAGAATGAAACAGGGATATTCAGGTGCCCTCACACTCAGGGAGTTTATAGGTAGGGCTTGCCTATTCTATGCCTTTTCTAGGAAGAACTACAGGCTTAGCTGCTGCCAGTCCTTCTGCTCCCTCCCCCCAACAGAGGGCGCTAAGGAAGAGGCACAGGTGAATGAGAGCCACGCCTGCCTTCTCCCTCCCTGTCCAGGACTAACCTGTTCATCTGAGCTGTCTGTAAGCAGGATCGCCACCTCTACTCGAAGACGAAGCACATCATCTTGCAGAAGATGAAAAGGAGATATTTAAACCAAAATACATTCTATTCCTCTACCAGCGGCAGTGGTTTTTAAATTGCATTTATTTGTTTTAACAGTGGAACTTCTTTTTGTTTGTTTGTTTGTTTTTTAGAGAGAGTCTCACTCTGTTGCCCAGGCTAGAGTGCGGTGGCGTCAGCCTAGCTCACAGCAACCTCAAACTCCTGGGCTCGAGCGATCCTCCTGCCTCAGCCTCCCGAGTAGCTGGGACTACAGGCATACGCCACCATGCCCGGCTAATTTTTTCTACATATGTTTAGTTGTCCAATTAATTTCTTTCTATTTTTAGTAGAGACGGGGTCTCGCTCTTGCTCAGGCTGGTTTTGAACTCCTGACCTTGAGCGATCCTCCAGCCTCAGCCTCCCAGAGTGCTAGAATTACAGGCGTGAGCCACCACGCCCCGCCCAGAACATGTCATCTTGCAGATGAAAGGGACATATTTAAACTAAAGGACATTCTATTCCTCTACCAGTGGCAGCGGTTTTTATATTGCATTTATTTGTTTTAACAGTGGAACTTCTTAAATCAAAATATTAAGCAGAAGCCAATGATAGTAGAAAATGTTGGTGTTTTGATCAGAATGCCTCAGATTCCTTCTTACTATAAGTAGGAGCGTGTGTGTGTGTGTGAGAGAGAGAGAGAGAGAGAGAGAGAGAGAGAGAGAGAGAGAGCTAACCTCCAGGCTGTTAGGTTTTAATTTCCAACAGCCCAGCACCTCCAGCTATTTTGGGGAGACCACCTTCAGACTGCTTTGCTCCCTGCAGAGAGCTGGCATGTCCAGGTATTTAGACCCTTTGGGGGCAGCTCTTAGCCAGTGAGTGATACGGGGGTATGAAACCCTCAGCTCCCCTGCCTCAGGTTGGGACAATTCTAAGACATAAATCACACTCCAGAGGTCCCCAGCGGTGTCAGGCAGAAGCCACCCTCTGCAGGACTTTGCCTAAGATCGAGCCTTTCTTTGGCCTCCTCTGCTTCCCTCAAAGAGGCGAGAGTTTCTCTGAGTTGGCAGAAGTGGCGTCATTTGTCCCCAGTGTAGCATTGGACGACAACTCCATGGGTAGAGGGATTAGGAGACTCAACAGCCCCCTGAGTCGGTCCTTGAAGTGTGGCGTCCTTATCACTCCGGGGTCCTTGTGCTTCTGTGGCAGCAGACCCACTCTCCGTTCAAATGCAAATGAAAAAAGGTATTTTAAAATCATTTCAATGCCATTCTCTCACAGGAAGAAATAGTTGCAAGTGAAGTCATAAGATAAAAATATAACATATGTTCTGAAGAGGACTCTTAAAAAGTGTCTCAGTCAAGGGTCTAGAAGCAGGTATTGAGACATTGGTCATTGATTCTGCCAGCCCTGCATAACTCCTTTAGCCCAATAGGCTGAAGTTTACAGCATGGAACTCATGGTTCCCAGGCTCATCCTTCCTGAGTCTGGTTCTGACTCACACTCACAGACCCATTTCTTACACCCTGCTTGGTCCTCCCCACTACTCCCAGACTCCTAACTTGGCCCTTCCTTCCCTAGAATTATTTTCTTCACTCTTTGGACCTGGCATGCAGCACAATTACTCCGCCTATCGACAAGTCTAGACGCCCTTCTCAGCTCTGTAACTCAGGCATCCTTGGAGAAATTATCCCTCCTGGTTTGGATACTGGGACTGTCCTATCCTAGAACTGCCCCACCAGCGTTAGTTGGTCCTTCAACTGTCATCTGGCCAGATTAGTGAAAGGATATACCCTTCTCTGGTTGACACAGCACTCCCCTTCATCTAACATACTATATATTTTACTGACTTACTTGTCCTTTATGTTTCCTCCTACTGAAATAGAAAACCCATGAGGGCAGAATTTTTTTTTTTTTTCATCTGCTTTGTTCTCCTCTATGTCCTCAGTTGCTGGCACATAGTAGATGCTTAGTAAACATCTGTAAATATTATTTTCAAGAGATGAGTAAATGAAGAAACGTCCTATCCTCTTACGATCCTCTTTTTACACAGTCTGTTTTCAGCTAAACGTTTAACTTAAATATCATAAATTACCTAGGTTCTATTTTCCAGCACTTCAAGACAAAGAAGAGGAAGGTGAAGGGAGAGAATAAGACATGCTTAAACAAAGTGCACCCATGTATTAGATGGAGTCTTTAAGGTCAATGGAGAGAAAATAAACTATGGGCAAAATAACTTGGATCTGTAACAATATTCCTTAAAAGATGGTGTACCCCGGTTAAATGCTTTTAGCACTTTGACATACAGTGCTTTTTCTTGTGCAAGTCATCAGATATAAAAACATGTCAATGCACTACAGGAAATGTAGAGAAGGAAGGACTCATTCTGATGGCCAAGGTTGTCTAGTTGCTAGCCACTGTGGCCCCTACTTCCACATGCTGAAGGGTTAATAGAATATTGAGTGGGCTGACCTTCATCAATGTTCCTTTGGGGGTGCACCATGATGAATTCTTGTCTTTCATTTCCAGCTTGTCTCCAACATTCACTGTTGACAATTCTAGATGGAATGGCCAATACATATTGCTGTCTGAAGGCTCCCAAGCAAGCTGCGCTGTATAATAAAAATATGAACAGCTACATGAAAATGTTCACAGGTCCTACTTTATGACTTTGAGTAGCATGCATGAGACCAACCCTTCTATGTTATAAAAGTTGGGTAAAATTATAAACAAACAAAAAAACCCAGTTATTTTAAGGTATCAGAGAGCATCCAAGGTAGCCAGGACTAGAAGAGACATGAACACACCAGGAGGGGAATTTGGAAGTGATACAGGGAAGGGAATAAAGCCAATAAAGGAGACTCACCACGCAGTCCCCCCAGTGGACGATGGGAGCTCAGAGTTGCTGGTGAACTCTGCTACACTGTGTAGAACTGAGTTATCCCAAATAGGAGCAAGGTGTCTGGGTTTTTGTCTACTACTTGTCTGTCGAAGGCTGCTTCTGGGGGTGTCTCAGTTATTCCAGGCTGCTATAGCAAGATATCATAGACTGGATGGCTTAAACAACAACCATTTTTCATGGTTGTGGAGAGGCTAGAAGTCTGAGATCAGGGTGGCAGCATAGCTGAGTTCTGGAGAAGGACCTCTTCTTGGCTTATAGATAGTGCCTGTTCCCTATATACTTCGGTGGCTGAGAGAGAGTAGTCATCTCCCCCATGTCTCTTCTTATAAGAACATTACTCCCATTCATGCGGGCCCCACCATATGATCTAATCATCTCCCAAAAGCCACACCTCCAAATACCATCACATTGCAGATTAGAGTATCAACACATGAAGTTTGGAGGGATACAAACATTCAGTCCACAGCAGGGGGAATTAACTTTTGGATGTCTCTGTTTCATGTGGCCCACGTATGCAACCATGACTGGATAAAAGGCCCCTAGCAGAGAGATGGCTGTGTTTTCAGTAAGCAACTTTTGGTGTGTTGAGGTGCAGGCCAAGGGTCTATGGTTGGTGTTACTGTTAGTGTCTGCTATGCCCTTTGACCCGGTACTCCTAGGCATATATTCAATAGAAACGCATCTTTCCGTGCCCCAAACGACAGCTACAAGAATACACACAGGATCATTACTTTCACTGTCCCCAACTGGAAATTACCCAAGTGGTCATCAGCTCAGCGGATCAAAAGACACCGTGGTGAATGTATGCAACTTCCACTGCTCTAACGTTGCACTAAGCTACCATCATCTCTCACTTAGAGCCCTGCTGCACCTTCCTAACTTGTCTTGCTACCTCATTTTTGCTCCCTATAGTTACTCTTTCATAAAGCATCTAAAGTGATCTTTCTAAAGCAGAAATCAAATATGATATTCCTTCTGCTTAAAACCCTCTCATGGGGTTTCACTTCACTTAAAGTACAAACTCTCTATCATGCACCTATCTCTTTGCTCTCTTTTATACTTCCCCTCGTCCTTTACACTCAGCCACACTTGCCTTCTTCTGCCCTGCGGCATGACCACACGTGCTCCCTGAGCATCTTACACCTGCAGCTCCCGCTTCTCCAATGCCTCCCCAGTCCCTGTCAACACAGCTACCTCCTCTTCGTCATTTTTTATGGAGGTCTAACATATGTACAGAAATGCAAATACATCTGAAGCAATGAAAAGGCACAGAAGGATGTTAGGTAGAGGCGGCAAGGCCTGCTTTGAGTTTTAGAAAGATAGTTCTTGCAGCAGGGAGGAAAGGTAAATGAAGTGAGGAAGTCGAGATGAAGGGAGACTGGGAGATGAAGGGAGACTGGCTTTGAGGTGTTTGTCAGAAGTGGGACGAGAAACAATGTAGACTTGACGAAAGGCTCTGGCTATAGGGAGGAAAGGAGGAAACAGAGAGAGACTGAACAGAATCTGCCTGGCTTCTTGGGCTGTGGCTTATAGAGACTTTAACCACCTTACTGTAATCTGTTTATGGATTTTCCCTGATCTAGGAATAGGAAACTCTCTAACTATAACTTGGATTATAGTGTAGTGTTTTTCACTAATTGGACCTGTAATTGCTTTTTCTTAGGAAGCCTAAGATCTTGGCCATGCCGATCCTTTTTTTAACTTCCTTGTCCATTTAAAAATCTTATTATTTTGATGCACTATGTTACTCATAATTCCTTCCTCATCTTTGATCTCAGTCTTCCTCTTGCTTTTCCCAGCTAGTATATGAATAAAATATTGAGCTGCTGATTAATGACCCTATATGTGCCACTTTGAGATGTCTAAAGGAATTATCCCAATGCCCAGACAGCTCTATAATGTCACATTTAAATTAGAGGCTGAATCTTTAAAAGGCTGTCCTCTGTTGTGAAGGCTGTGTTACAAAGATGGTAATAAGACCTAATTCCCTTTTTTGGAGAAAGGATAGAAATAGTATCTTTTTATGCCAAGAAAAGAGCATAAGATACGCTGTTTATAATAGGCAAATATGTAAGCTAGTGCTTTGACTTCAGCTACACTTAGCCCTAGATTAAAAGTGTGTGCCTTCTCAGGAGAGTCTAAGAATGGATGGAGATTCTTGTTTTTGTTTTAATTTTAATTGCTTTTGTCTTAGAACTCTGGAGCAATGTCACTCTTTCCCCCTTTGGCTTTTTTTATGGGCATTGTACTGACATTGTACTTCTTCCCATAGAGGGCACCCATAGTGTTGGCACTGACTCTTTTTTTTACAGAAAAGCATACCAACTATCAGAGCTATTATTATAAAGCATTGGGTAGAATCTTTGAGCTGACTGTAACTGAGATCTCACATGGAAATACAAAGCAGAGGTAGGGTTCCTAAGAACCTCTCAGTCACCTTGCTCTTGAATAATAACCAAAACAACATAACAATAGCAGCAGGAGCAATTGCACTAGAGACAGGGATAACATAGCTGATGTGATAAAGAATTTACCATTCACTGAGTACTTCAGTACTTTACATACTGCTCTCATTTAATCTTCTCAGCTCTATGAGGCAAGTATACTGTTCTCATCCAAGGTCAAGAGGCAGAGTGAAGAGGGAGAGTGAAGATCCAAACCAATGTCTGGCTGGTGCCAGAGAACGTGCTTTTTGGCACTGTATTGTACTACAAGCTGAACTGCTACATGGTCCAATATTCAGACTTAGCCCATGAAGGCACTCTCTGCGTAAGTTGTATCTTGGACAGTTGAACCTACATTAAAAGGAAAACAAACACTACTTGCTACCTCCCGAATGGAGAGGTCATTCACTTGGCAGGTATCAGGCCAATAGACACAGCCAAGTTGGTTATAGCAAGGGGGTTTTAACACCTGGCACAAATAATGAGCACAATGGGGGTAGTTCCCAAAAAGGTGTGTCCCCGAACAGGGAGGTTGGAAAGTAATGAGGCGTGATCTGATTGGATCTTGTAATGAGGTGGTGCCAGCAGGCATGATCTGACTGGATTCCGCCATGGAGTGATGCCAGGGCTCTATTTGATTGGATCCTGCATCCTGCCATGTGGTGTCTGCCTCTTAATTCGGTCCCCTTTCCTGGCCCAAGCACTTGGGTTCTGCCCATTGTTGCATGCTTCGTTCCTCTGGGCATGCTCAGATTACATGACCTTCAACCTGGGGGTTCCAGGGCAACTGAAAATGATTCCCAACTTTGTTACATAAAAGTTGAGCCAGATTAGTCTCATGTGGTTATATGCCTGGATTGGAACACATACCTCAAATGGAATTTCTGATTCTAGGGCTACATGACCAATGGTTATGCAGATCTCAGATTTTCCAGGACAGCTCAAATTTATAATATTATTTCCCTCTATTCCTATAAATACCGTTCCACCTATTAGACCATGTGTTTTAATTTTTGGATTAGAAACTATGGTCTTAGCAACCACATCGATTTTTTTTTAAGCCACATAAAGGGGATGTTTGCTTTTATCCAAAGAGCCTTTTAAGATCTGATGTTACTAAGACTAACCAACATTGTCTGGTGCTATGGCCATGCTCCATCTCAGAGGCCTGTGGTGATTTAAGACGCTTTCATGGTACTGAATATCACCTCATCCCAAAGCAATTTTTAACATTATTGAAAAATCCCAAAGTAGAAAATAATAAATAGTTTCTTTAAGTGAAATGAAAAAATCTTTTCTGAAAATGACGAAATTATTCCAAAGTTCGTCTTTAAGATAAACATGTAAAAGAAGAGCTAAGAGAAAAAGAAAGTTTCTGTATTTCAAAATGCAGGTGACTCACACCTGTAATCCTAGCACTTCGGGAGGCCGAGGCCGGAGGACTGCTTGAAGCCAGGAGTTGGAGACCCGATTGAGCAAGAGTGAGACCCCGTTTCTGTAAAAAATAGAAAAATTAGCTGGGTTTGGTTGCATGCACCTGTAGTTCCAGCTACTTGGGAGGCTGAGGCAAGAGGATCGCTCGAGCCTAGGAGTTTGGGGTTGCAGTGAGCTATGATGATTCCACTGCACTCTAGCCCAGGCAACAGAGCAAGACTCTGTCTAAAAAACAAACAAACAAACAAACAAACAAACAAACAAACAACAAAAACAGAGCAAGACCCTGTCTCTTAAATAAAATAAAATTTAAAAAAGTCTTTAAAATTTTTAATAATTAAAATAGTATGACATTGGTGCAAAAATGGACAAATTAACATGAATTGATGTACATTTACATATAAATATACATGTTAATGTATCTATATTGAACTATATATATGATGAAGGAATGGTCACATACCAGGAAGAAAGTGATGGATTATCCCTTCTATGTTACGAGGAAAATTGGCTTTGGGGAAAAAATTAAGTTAGATCCTCACCTTAAACTATAGCCCTAAATATTTCCCATACACTTGGAAAAGTAAGTGTAAATATTTAAAACTTGGTTTTATTAATATTTAAAATATTTTAAATAAAAAGAAAATATATAGAAATATTTAACTTTTTTTAGTTGGGCAATTCTTAAGCAATAAAGAAATGGATGAAATCACCAAGAAAAAGGTAAATAGATTTGACCACTTCAAAATGGAAAATGTCTGACGGTAAAAAAGAATCCAAAAAAAACCACCCAAATACTTTAGAAAAATTATTTGCGGCAAGCATAGTAAATAGGATTAAAGTCTTTGATATATTTTTTAACTTTCAAATAAGTACACTATACTGCAATAGAAAAAGGGCAAAATATATTAATATGAATAAACATACAAACATCAATAAACTGAGCTGTTCAATCTTACTTGTCATAGATTTATTTATCATATAAAAAATTCATGTCAGTGTAAATGCCCAGTGAGATAGACATTCTCAAACATTAGTGGGAACATATATTATTACTACTTTTCTATACAGCAACTTGGCAAGAGATATTAAAGACATTAGAAAGCTCACAATCTTTGTCAAAATAATTTCAAATCTAGAAATTTTTGGAAAAATGTACTAAGATATTCATCAAAAGATTATTTATATCATTTTGACTAAAAGGAACACAGGCTCCTTGGAGAGAAATGGCTGATTCCAGAGCTGAGGCAGAAAACATAAAAGCCCGGAACATTTTGAGCCAAAAAATAAGGTGCCAAAAGTCATGGAACCAGCTTGGAGGGGTGCCCAGTGGACAACTTGAGTGTCAGAAAGTTGTTATAATTGGTTGTAAAACATGAAAGAAAAATCCATGAGTCTACAGTAATACTAAAAAAGGATACTAAAATAAAAGAGAGAAACAAAAACTTATTTATCCCACTCTTTGGTGCTAAGAACATAAGTATTCACCCTGTATTTTGAAAGGGAAAACTCTTCTTTCTTAAAGAATGGAATCTATTAAATGAAGGTGAAATGACAGAGTTAGAAAAATCACCATTTGCAGCTCCCAATGAAATAATTGGTTTAAGCAAGAATCACCAATGATGTTAAAAACCACCGGGTGAAAAGCTCTTGGAGACTAGGATATTCGTGTGGCACCAAACAAGCTCCTGGCAGTCTACATACTAATTGCAAAGGGAAAATCTACCTCTAAGGAAAGAAATCTAGTGATCACCACCTTAACCAAGTAATCAAACACCATGTCTCTGATCATGGGAAAACCTGACATTGTGTCCTTCTTGATAATGTAACCATTTGTGAAGTGTCCTTGCCAAAATTATTTACCTAAATCTAATTAAGATGTTTGACCTAAGTTCCAGTTTATAGGAAATCCAGGGGCTGGAGGAACCAGTTAAGTGATACCGTAAAGGAACAATTAGACAAAGCTAGAAGGTGGAACATTCTACAAAACAATTGGCATGGTATCTTCAAAGCGTCATTAATAAAAACCAATAAAGATGGGTGTCCTGTTCTAGACTAAAAGAAACTGAAGAGTCATAACAACAAAATGCAGTGTGCAATCCTTCATGGAATTCTGGCATAAAAAAAGCTAGCTGTAAAAACATTTCAGGGACAATTGGGAAAATTTGAATATGGACTACATACTATTTATAGATGATATTAGGGAATTTTTGTTAATTTTCTTGGATGTAATAAATGTATTGTGGTTATGTCTTTATTCTTAGGCAAGGCATACTAAAGTCTTTAGAAATGAAATGTTATAATGTTTACAATGTACTTTTAAGTGGTTCCACAAAACAGTAAAAAAAACCCTTAATACACATATCTATATCTATGCAGATAACACACACATGCACACAGAAAGAAAGCAAATATGGTGCAACATTTAAAAAAATATTTAAAATATGGTGCCCTGATATGCATTGTATTACCCTTTCAACTTTTAGATGTTTAAAAATTTTCATGATAAAAAGCTAGAAAGATACTATTTATAAAAAAAACTAACATCATGTGTATATTCAAAATTACATAATGGTTAATTAACTTAGGGAATCTCATAGTTATTTTGCAGTGATTAAATAAATTTTCAAAGAATTTCCAGATATTGAGGCAAATAGCCACAATGTAGTAGTAAGGGAGGAAAACAAAATGCAAAACTCCATATATGGTATATATAGCTTGATCTCACTTTTTATATTCATTTGACACGTTTACTGAGCATCTATATATAACATGCTAGTGTCTCTTCTTTGTGCATGAAAAGAAAATACACCTTGGTGTTAATGGGGTTGTCCCCGGCTGGCAAAGTTATAGGAGACCCTTATTAGCTTCTGATACTTTTCTAAACATTTCAAATTATATTCAATCAGTTTTATAGTAAAAGTAACAAACAAGCATTTTGTTTGAAAGAAGTCATCAGAAATTTGATATTAATAATAGCCGATATTGACTGTCCATTTCCCCCTCCCAGTAACTCTCTGAGGTGAGGATTATTGTCCCTCATTTTACACACACAGAAGCTAAGCACCCATAGGGTTAGTGATTTGCCCCCAAAGAACACTTGGCAATGTTGGCAGACATTTTGGTTGTCACACATTGTGGGGGTGGGGTGGTAGGGGTTGGAACAGAGGCTAGAGATGTTGCTAAACATCGTAGGATGCACGGAACGGCCTACCCACCAACAGCAAAAGATCATCAGCCCCAAATGCCAATAGCACTGAGATTGAGAAACCTTGGGCTTAAGGTCACTTAGCTGGTAGGTGATGGAGCCCAGCTTTGAGCCCAGGCAGCCTCACTCCCAAGCCCACACTTGCTATCACTCTACACTGCTCTTCAACACTCTGCTATACTGTTTTCTGAGTAAGTGTTGGAATGTTTACTGTAGGTATTTATTGGTAACTATGGTAATTGCTACCATATATGGTGCTTTGTGATTTATCAAGAAATTTAAGGCAGATTATGGAAACAATATTCTTTTTCTAAAGGTGCAAAAGATACTTTTATCAAATTCACTACAATGGCATCTGATGTGATGAAAAGGCATTCTTATACAGTGAAAGTGAAAATTGGTGTAATTCTGTTAGAAACAAATTTTGCACTTTGCATCAAAATCTTAAAAGCATTTATAACCTTCAATGCAGAAATTCCACTTTGGGGAATTTATTCTACAAAATATGGCAAAATGGAGGTGTGTAAATATGTGTAGAATAGAAAGGGAAGTCACCCAAATGTTTAATGATAGACGGGAGCTTAATAAACTGGGCACAGGTGCTTGAGAGTATCTATTTAAGAGTGTGGGAAAACCAGGTATAGTATACTATTAGGTGAACAAAAGAAACAGGGCACATAATCATGCACATATGTTTGCAAGCATGTTAATAATTAGCATCATTTAAAAGATGAAAAGGAAATACATCACTAGTGTTGCCAGATTAGGATAGAAGGGTACAGGTGATTTTATTTTTACCTTTCTTTTTTCTTTTATTTTCAAAACTGTCTGAAACATAGCTATGCATTTTTATGAAGCAGAAACAATCAAAATATTTCTAGATGTACATAAATCCTGAGAAGATGATATCTTTTTTAAAAGGGAGGCTCTTTCTAAAACCTGAAATATGTGTAAACAAGCTTATGACCTAGATCTGAGCACTCTAAAGGTAAAAACAAATCTGAGAATAGAGCCAACAGTCACCTCAACACCTTCTCTATGTCGATATTAGATGAGAAAATCTCCTCTCTGGCAATCTTAATGTCTCCTTCTACCTCCATAATGACTTGATGCATAAAAATTAATCTTTTCCCTCCGCTTTGATCCCTGAGCTCCTTAGCGAAGATTCCATCTTGTTCTACAACACATGATGAAGCATTTTCCCTGTTATAATGTGACAACGGCCCTACTGAGCACAACAATTTGAGTCTGAATGTGCCATAGCCAAAGAAGAAATCTTAAGAGGCAATTCCACCTAGAACTATCTGGCAAATGCATAAAAAAGACACATTAACAACTGTCTGAAAATTGTGCCTTTAACAAAAGAACACAAAACAGAGCTAGGAATGGGAGAGGGGTGAGGGAAGGAGGAAAGGAAAAGCAGGCAGGTGAGATGCTCTGGCCATGCAGATCAGTTTCAGCCAAAAAAAAAAAAAAGCACATTTGAAAACTTTCAATAAAAGAAGACTGTTTGTCAAGGCGAAGAAAAAAAACCATTCTTTAATTAGTTTACTCAAATATTAAATCTGACATCTAGAATCTCAATATTAGCAAAAATGTGATAATTATAGCTGGGAGGGTTTTTTTATTGAATGTAAATTCATGTATAACACTTTTAGCATATCTCACTCCCCATTGTTATCGCTGGTACACTGTTCACACTTAACTGGAGGCCTTGGGCTCCACTCCGAAACCTGATCTCAAATTCACAGTCTCCATACTTCTTTTTAAAGTAGTTGCAGATCAGCAACTTGACAAAGGAGGTGTCAAGTCCATCTGGGGGGGGGGGAGACACTATCTGGAGAGATCCTGCCCGGCTTGGGGGCCACCTGAACTCTCAGAATGCCCAGGCTGCTGCAGAAGGGGCTTTCTGTGTTCAGTGGCATCCACATCACGTCCCTTCTCCGCAGGGAGGATGCTGTGTGCTTCCCGGCAACCGTTTTCACTGCTTTGGCTGTGGATTCAGTGAGGGAGCTTGCCACCCCAGTCCAGTCATTGGCCGGAAGGGGGAGAACCCAAGCAGGGAACATGTGTTGTGTCAGGTCTGTGCAAACATGCATTTGTTCATTTTACCCTCACAGCTTCCTCGTTTTACAGAGAAGGACACTGAGACTAGCAGAGGTTCAGTGACTTGCCCAGCACCATGGAATTGGTGATGGCACCCACTAATGGCACAGGTAACATCCGAAGCTGACACTCTGCCCTCTTGGGCCTGCTGGGGTAGAAGGTAAAGGCAGTGCATGGCCCATAGTGCATTGCGGGCAGCCAAGCACAGGAATAAATTAATGAGCACATGCCCAAGCATGGGCTCACCCATGTACCCCTGTCCCCAAATACCAAAGTATTATTGTGTGTTCTTATAAGTATTGAGAATGATGTTTCCTTTTATTTGTTTCTTCGTGGTGACAGCCATTGTACAATCTTCTGGGACTGTAATCTCAAATGCCTACAAGGGTCAGGCTTTTCTCAAGACATCAGGAGGAGGTGGGCACCATGGCAACCTGGAGAGCATTTGGCCCTTCTAAAAGGACAGAGCTATAGGATCAGTAGCTCACGTCACCACGGGCAATTGCAGGCCCAGTGTACAGAGCTTTGGATTTTGCCAAAGATGCCAGAAATAAGGATTTTTATGTGAACTCTCCCAATTTGTTTTAAAGTTGGAAACTATTAAAAAAAATTTTTTTTTTCCCAATTGTATGAGGCAAATGAAACCTGTCTATGAGCCTGATTGGATCTGAGTCCTCTGCTTCGCAACTTCTGGTCTAGAGGATACATTTTACTGGAGATGGTTTTTTTATAGGAAGGACCTCAGGCCAAACTTCATAGGAGTAACAGACACTGCTTAATCACTCCTACCACATAGCCAGTGAAGAAGCAACCTGCCTATTTTGGCAGTCTTTATCATCTTAACAGTAGTATTTGAAAAAACAAAATGATGATCACAAATGCCATGTTAAAATATGTATAAATTTCCTTCATTTTTGTTTTTTTGAGACAGAGTTTTACTCTGTTGCCCAGACTAGAGTACCATGGCGTCAGCCTAGCTCACAGCAACCTCAAACTCTTGGGCTCAAGCGATCCTCCTGCCTCAGCCTCCCGAGTAGCTGGGACTACAGGCATGTGCCACCATGCCCAGCTAATTTTTT
The DNA here is from genome assembly GCF_040939455.1 of Microcebus murinus. Lineage (NCBI taxonomy): Eukaryota > Metazoa > Chordata > Mammalia > Primates > Cheirogaleidae > Microcebus > Microcebus murinus. Next base: position 96,227,295 of record NC_134109.1, read on the forward strand.
CTATATATATTAGTTGTCCAATTAATTTCTTTCTATTTTTAGTAGAGATAGGGGTCTCGCTCTTGCTCAGGCTGGTTTCGAACTCCCGACTTTGAGTGGTCCGCCCACCTCGGCCTCCCAGAGTGCTAGGATTACAGGTGTGACCCACTGCACCCGGCCAATATGTATACATTTCAAAGCTAATGATCACAGAAGTGGGCAAGAGGTAAGAGGAATTTTACAGCTTAGCAAAACAGAAAAACTAGCAAGAAACCAAATGGCACTGGTTGGTATTAAATAAATGCTTAACAGGAATCCCATTCCAACTATGGGAGTGGTCCATCACAAGATTTCCTGGTGGAATTATTATTATTATTATTTTTTCAGATACATTTCCATCCTACCCATCCTTTCCACCTCATTCCCACCTTGTTTCTCAGTATACTGATTTGGTCATAGACCAATTTTAGCTGCATTTTATTACTAAAATCCCCTTTTTGAAAAGAGGAAATTGAAAGTGGAATATAATCTGGTGTCCCTAGTCATGTTGGCTCAGGTATCCCAAAGTCGTCTTCAGACGACTTTACTAACTAGCAAGATGAATGCTCTCATGTTGGAAATATGCTTTAGATGGAAGCATTTGAATGCACTTTTTTGCTTATGTAAACACGCAGATGCAGGAAAATCTCACAGTGCTGTGTTGAGAAGTAAGTGGAGGGAACGAATCGTAGTGAGCTCACAGATGGGAGAGAACATTTGGGAAACTCCTATATTAATAATTTGTTGTTAATTTTTTAAAATATCTCTCCAACTGAGCACTACCTTATAACAAACTGATCCTAGGAGAAAAATACTGCTAGTAAAGTAGCTCGAATGGATACACTTCCAAGTATAAACACAACCACCTTGCTGCCATTTGTGGTAGTGAAGCTGTCTTCTCTCTAGTTCTAGGTGAAGAATTCTGCGGTCTAGGAAATTTGTTATCAAGTCCAAGCCATAAGCTTAGGCCCTTGACTCCACAGTCTGTGATTTCAACAGCAGTGACAGAGTTTGATTTAAAAAAAAAAAAAGTCACAGAATCCAGAGAGGGCTCAGGTTCAATTCCCCACTCTGCTGCTTACATACTCTTCAGGCTGTTGGGGTGGGTGTGTCCCAGGGAATACTGACATGAAATTTTAGCCTCCACCCCACTCTTACAGGCTGTGCAACCTCAGGCAAATTCCTTAACATTTCTGAGCCTCATTTTCGTCATCACTAAAAATTAGGATGAAGATATTAAAAATCACAAGAGTTAACTTATTGTATATCCTCTCTAAGTCAAGAAGTTCAGTCCTAAGTGCCTTACGTACCTTATCGCCCTTATTATTATATCATTAAAATTAATAATAATATTGATAATTAATAATAATTATTAACCGTTGAAAATAATACCATCTTCATAGGATTATCATGATGATTAAGTGATAGAAAATAAATAATAGCTCTTTGCCAATCAAAAAGATATATGCATGTTAATGTTATACACATTGTATTTATATGTTAAAATTTTTGAAGCATCTATAGAAGCCCATGGATTATGAAAGTCCTATCTGTGCACTGTCATATTTTTATTAGGGACCAAATAAGCTTTTATTTTATTTTATTTTTTTGAGACAGAGTCTCGCTCTGTTGCCCGGGGTAGAGTGCCGTGGCGTCAGCCTAGCTCACAGCAACTTCAAACTCCTGGGCTCAAGCGATCCTTCTGCCTCAACCTCCAAGTAGCTGTGACTACAGGCATGTGCCACCATGCCTGGCTAATTTTATATGTACATATATAGAGATAGATAGATAGATAGGTTGTCAAGCTAATTTCTTTTTATTTTTAGTAGAGCTGGGGTCTTGCTCTTGCTCAGGCTGGTCTCGAACTCCTGGCCCGGAGCAATCCTCCCGCCTTGGCCTCCCAGAGTGCTAGGATTATACGCGTGAGCCACTGCGGCGCCCGGCCCAAATGAGCTTTTGTTCCAAAATTGCCACAGGGTTTAAAACACATAGGCCTGGAATCTCTTTTTGAGGAGTTTAGGTGATCTCAGTATCATGCAAAACATACATGATGGAAAAGTCCTTTCCTGGGCCTGTGTTTTGCTCGGGCAGAGGTACAGAAAGAACGCAGGGTCCCCGAAATCTGGTGAGGGTGGGCAGAGCGGACGACAGTGTGTGCCAGAGAAGAGGGAGACAGTCTGCGTGGTGTGACACAGAAAGGCGGCCTGGGAGTGCTGGAGGCGAACTTGGCTGCCTTTGAGAATGGACTTCTCTTAACCGACAGAGAGGACATTGTTGATTCTTTTTTTTTTTTTTTTTTTTGAATTTTTTTGTTGTTTGTCTTATTTTATTTTATTATTTTTTATTATTTTTTATTTTTTGAGACAGAGTCTCGCTTTGCTGCCCAGGCTAGAGTGAGTGCCGTGGCATCAGCCTAGCTCACAGCAACCTCACACTCCTGGGCTCAAGCGATCCTCCTGCCTCAGCCTCCCGAGTAGCTGGGTCTACAGGCATGCGCCACCATGCCCGGCTAATTTTTTCTATACATATTAGTTGGCCAATTAATTTCTTCCTATTTATAGTAGAGACAGGGCCTCGCTCTTGCTCAGGCTGGTTTCGAACTCCTGACCTTGAGCGATCCGCCCGCCTTGGCCTCCCAGAATGCTAGGATTACAGGTGTGAGCCACCGCGCCCGGCCTTAATAATAATAATAATAATGATAACAACATGATAGCTGTTTCCTCAATTATGGTCCAGGGTGTTTCATTTTATCAGCTAGCCTGTGTCGCTGCAACACCAGCATGCCAGGACAATTACATCGGAAGCACCAACTTCACCTTTAAAGAGCTGAGAAAATAAATCCATCCAAACGTTTCATTAATTTGGACATCAATATGTTGGAATGCGTGGCGATCTGAATCAGGGCTAGGCTGATGCCTCCCCTTTGCTTGGCAAACTGCCTCTTCATTGATAATGCAAATTATGACTGCAAACAGCATCTCTGGGGGGTGTTTAAAGTGCTTAAGGGAACACACTGCACACTTCAGAAGCGTTCCTTTTATATGCAATTAGTCTGTTCATGACACATCATTCTCATCTATTCATTAAAGTAAGTCCCCGGCTTAGGGAGAGGCATTTTATGGATTTATAGAATCCGGGGAGCTTAGAACCGGCTGAAACCTAAAGGTCATCTAGTTCCCGACCTCTCTGTTGGTCTCTCCTCTTTCCGACATCCACACCTGGGCTATTCTGGCTTCTGTTCCTGTCCGGTAAGAGGCCACTCTTGACCTCCTCAGGCAGCCCTTGGAAAGATCATGAACTCTGGAGTCGGGAGAAGCTGGATCAAAACCCACATCATCCTCTACTGGTTATGCCAGCCTCCGATTCCTTATGAGCACTGTGCCCGATATAGTGAATTTTTGGAGACTTTTTTTAGTCTCAAAAAACAGACTGAAAGTAGATCAGTAGTTGCCAGGGGTGGGAGCAGGGAGCTATCACAGACTGACACCAGGTTTCTTTTTAGGATAATGAAAATGTTCTACAATTAGATTGTGATGCTGGTCATACCACTCTACGAATGTACTGAAAGTCATTGAATTGTATACTCAAGAAAAGTGAATTCAATATTATGTAAGTTATGCCTCCCTCCATAAAGCTATTTTTTAAAATGAGATTAAAAAAACACCTAGCAACATTTTTTTTTTCAGTTACAAAAATACCCAAGGTGCTAAGCGTAACATACATGAAATAAAAACTGGCTTTAGGTGTTGAAGGAGAAAGTGTATGTGATTAAAAAAACAAAAGGAATTTTAAAAAAAATCACCTGCTTTGCACTTTCAAGAAAATTAAAGAAAAATTGTCTCTGTGAAAGATAATTGAAGGCAAGATCATAGATCAGAGTGGAAAAAAATAAGAATATAGGTCTACAATCTCTTAAGAGAAATCCATGAGACCAATCTGTCTAAGAATTCAGAATATTTTGAATTTTAAGAAAGGTAACGTGGGGCATTTTCCATAAATTACATAACACCCCCAACAGGGTATTAGGCAGCATCTCATAATTAAACATATTAATATTTTTTAATGAAATGTATGAATATTCATATTAAGCAGGATAGATGCAAGACTATAAAAAGATCCACATCAGCTTGGATCTGGGTTTGCCACACAGATAGTTTGCTACAGACTTCGGCAAAGGCTTGGTTTGCTCGACTTTTGGATTTCAGGATTGAGGACCCTGCAGTGAGTGTTGTTATCACACTCGTCGTGACTCGCGTTTTCCCTGCTCTGCTCCTTTCCCCACATCACAGGCCCAGGGACTGTGACAGTCCCTCCCAAGAGAGACCCCGAAGTTGGGGACCAAGCATGAGGACAGATTGGAATGCCTTGTTCTGCATTACTGAACTTAGATGACAATGAGACACTGAAAGAAAAAAAAACACAGCAAAATGGAAGTTTTAAATGGGAAATACTTCAGGATGGAGTGGAAAAAAAGGAAAGGACTACATTGTTTTAACACAGGACAAAGGATATATAGTGTACCCTTAAATAATCATGCAAAAGCACAGGAAGCAGAAAAATTAAAAATTCAGGTCTGATTCATTAGTAAGTTCTGTATTATTTACTTGGTTTGTTTAATTCTGACTTAGTTTGCAGAAATTTGTGGAGTCTTGCAAGCGATTTGCTACCTGCTTGTTCTCTTTGATGCGCTATATAAGTGGCCCCACCCTCTGCCTCCCCCATGGGACCCTGGCCCAACAGGGGTTCAGGGTACTTGTTACTGTGCTCAAGAAAGCCAGACTTTCCCTCAGCCTGGTGACAGTGATGTGACAGCCCACCATGGCTGGGCAGACCACAACCTACAATCCTTGAGTTTCAGATGAACCCTATTGCACCAGACTCTAAACTCCTTGAAGGCAGGGACCTTGTCAATCAATATGATATCTCCAGACTCTAGCAAACTGCTCAATAAATACATGTTGATTAATTGAATGGATGAAAGGACAAATAAATTGACTGTCACATAAAAGTAGCTTGATAGCTTACGGTTTTGCAGAGACTGCCAACCCTTGCACTAGGATCAAGAAATATCTTGCAGGAAGGGTGCTTTTGCTTGGGTTCTCCTTGTGCTACCTCAAATGACACCGGTTATTCTAAATATCTGTTTCTCTTTGTGGATAGATATCCAGCATTAGGAATTGTGGGAGGTGAGCGGACTCTGGGAATGAATGGAATGGAAGACTGGCATCCTAAAAAGTGAACATAGCTCTTAATACCTAACTCTCATTCAAGGAATCACTAACCCAAGGCGACACTAGAACTGAGTGTGCATTTTTGTCTTCAAGGGGGGGTCCCTATTGCGTTGACCCAGTTCTCCAAGTTACAGGGCCAGGTAGATCTTAATTTTCTCCATGAGAGGTGCACAGGGACTATGGCGGGGGCGGGGGTGGGTGAGGGGGGAAGGCAGGGGACTCGTGTTGATGTTAGATCTCCAGGGAAGCAGACAATTTGTGCTCAGACTACATTTATCTGAGTTGTCTTGGGGACACTGAAGAGACTCTGGAGGGACTGTTTAGGGCCTCCTAGCCAAACTGTGGCCACTGCTTTAGAGGAAGACAGGCTACTCCATTCATATGTCCAAGGCATTTAGATAAATTGTCATTATCTGCAGTACCAGTCCCCACAAACTCACAAAAATCATAGACTCTCAGATTCAGACGAGGCCTTTAAGATGAACAGACCACTTGTCTGTGGTTTTAATGCCCCTCTCTAATGTAACCTCCGGGTGCAGGGAACAGGAAAGCCAGCATTTATGAGGTTCCTGATATATGCTAGGCATTTTATGCATATGCATAAAGTTTATTTATAATATCTCATATCCTTATAACTACTTAGCTCAATCTCCCCTTCCTTCCCCTCCCTTCTGCAAAGGAGGAAACTGGGACTCAGAAACATCTGGTGAGTTCCACACGGCGCCCAGTTAGTAAGAGTTAAAATGAGATCCAAACCCAGAGAAAACTCCAATGTCTCTTCCCTTTCCACTACACCTGAGGCCTCACTGCCTGCCAGGGGGCTGATCCTATCTGGCTGTAAGAAATTCCTTGGCCAGAGTGGTGGCTCACGCCTGTAATCCTAGCACTCTGGGAGGCCTAGGTGGGCGGATTGCTCGAGGTCAGGAGTTCGAAACCAGCCTGAGCAAGAGAGAGACCCCATCTCTACTATAAATAGAAAGAAATTAATTGGCCAACTAATATATATAGAAAAAATTAGCTAGGCATGGTGGCGCATGCCTGTAGTTCCAGCTACTCGGGACGCTGGGGCAGCAGGATCACTTGAGCCCAGGAGATTGAGGTTGCTGTGAGCTAGGCTGACACCAAGGCACTTACTCTAACCTGGGCAACAAAGTGAGATTCTGTCTCAAAAAAAAAGAAATTCCTCCTTAGAATAAGTGGAAATTACTGTCCCTGAACGTGCCACAGGTCTAGCTGCTCCTGCTCGGCCAGCCCCTCCCATGCATGCAGATAGGGACCCAGGTGTCCCCTCCTTGCAGGTGAAGACAGCAGAGCGCGAGGCGAGGGGAGATGGCCCCGTACATGCAGGTAATGCGCGCAGTTGATTATCCAGTGACTGCAAAGCCGCAGAGGGAAATGGCTTTTTCTTGTGGAAGCTCTCGGTCTGAAGCTTGTGCCTGAGAAAACTGCTTGTCTCTGTCCCTCGGCTCCTGAGAGGAGACAGTGTCTTCAGGTGGAAGACAAGTGGACAGGTCTGTACGGGAAGGACTGATGGCACTCCCTGCCCCTCCCTGGCTGTCCCATAGAGTATCAGAGCCACAAATACGTATTTTTAAGCCTCTTTTTTTTTTTTCTTTCAACTTTTCTGTCTTGTTCTTTCCTCCCTCCCCTGACCCCAGCATTGTATTAAAGTAGAAGTTCCGGTGAACTTGGGGTCTGCATGTCTCTGGGTTCAGGCCTAGTCTTGAGAGTCACTGTTGGGGTCATCTCTGGTAAGTCACCGCAGCTTCTCGAGCCCCAGTCACCTGACTTCTGTAAGGGGGATTAGAATGACCGCAGCACCCAGCGATAACTACTGCACTAGAGGGGGAAGAACACAGGGACAACAGATGCTGTGCGACACCAGGGACGATTATTACATGGGGAAGGGGAATGGGAATTTCACAGCCCAGGGCTGATTTCAGAGATTCTTTGTGCGTGATCATGCACTATCTCACACAGCCCATGGGCCTGGCTCGGTATGAGGACCTGAAGGGATGTGGCCTGTAGCTTTCATTGACCATTTTGTTCCCTTTTTAAAGAGACAGGATCTTGCTCTGTCCCCCAGGCTGCAGTGCAGTGGAGCAATCGCAGCTCACTGCAGCTTTGAACTCCCAGGGTCAAGCAATTCTCCTGTCTCAGCCTCCCAAGTAGCTGGGACTACAGGTGTGCACCACCAAGTTTGGCTAATTTTTACATTTTTTTAGAGCTGGGGGGGGGGTCTCACTATGTTGCCCAGGCTGGTCTTGAACTCCTGGCCTCGAGTGATCTTCTCAACTCATGCTCCAGAGTCACTGGAATTACAGGTATGAGGCACTGTACCTGGCTTCATTTACAGTTTAGTAATAAAGTGGGGGGACAGGACCCAAGGACATTGTTTTGGGTGATAGTATTAAAGGATTTCCATTCATCTTGCTGTAGCTCTGGGACCTTCAACAAAAACACATTAGGTAAGTTATTAAACTAAATAAATATAAGCCATGGTACATCCATTCAATAAGTTATCACTCAGCCATAGAAAATGACATTGTAGAATATGTAATGACATGGAAAGATTGTCCCAAGATTTTTAAGTGAAATAAGCTGGTTACAAAACAGGACATACACCATGATCTTTTTATAAACAAAGTAGGTTTACATAGGGAAGGATATACCCCAACATGTTTGCTTTTGTTCTCTCTAGTTAGAACTGTAGGTGAATGTTATTTCTTTTTGCTTATCGGTACTTTCTCAGTTTTCCACAATAAAGATGTATTGCCTTTGTAATTAAATACATAAATTCAAGCAAGTCCAAATCAGCCCACTCACTAATTTCTTATGTCCAGAGTACAGTGTTTGGTCCAATTACCCTCTTATAGCTTTTCCATTCTCTAGCAGCTGCAGGGGTGTATTTCTCATAAATAAACAGCATTTTACCTGTGAATTCTAAGAGCCTCAACCCTAAACCCTCAGAGTCTGCTGAGAGGTAAATCCCTCCCCTGGAATCCACTGTCTGCAGACAGTTTGTAGACGGGTGACATCAACAACTGTGCATCAGGCTGGTTTTGAAGCCTGGTAGAAGTGAGCAGCCTTATTTATAATGCACATATGGATCTATTTCCATGGGAGCAGAGGCAATTAGTAATCATTCTTTATAATGCACATATTTGTGCATGCATATGTGTTTACACTTGGCAAATTATGAATTCACAGTGACTATTAACAGAGATGTAATCTATATAGACTGACGAAAGTGAGGTCTAGTAGAAGGCAAGTGAACTGAGAATGAAATGTTTGTTCTGGTCATCTTCTGCAACTTGTTCAAGACCATTTAGTTGGTGTATGCCTCAGTTTACTCAGCCGTGTGAGAGCTGTAGCTTGGGTTGGTGGTGCCAGCAAAAACCTTTATATCAGACAGAGCTGACTTTGAATCGCAGCTATGTGCTTTGGTGGTTGTGTAACTTCAGGCAAGTTACATTGCGAACCTCAGTTTTTCTCTCAGCCCAATAAACAGTAGTCTTGCCTCATGGGGTGTTATGCCTGGTATAGAATAACTCTTCTGCAAATGATAGGAAGAATGCCCTGGGAATTGCATCTTTCACTTGAATGGAAAAGAAGAGAATCGGGTTCTTTTTCATTGTCCCAGTTGAAGTTCTGCAGAGTGCTGCATAGACACAAGGTTGAAGTATCAGCAACAAGATGAATCATGTCAACTGCTATGTACCCGCCATAAAAGAATCTCATGGATTCAGCAGCATCAAGCAACAGCCAGCTACCAAGCTATGCTTTTTCTTGATAATGAAGCCTTCTCTTTTCAGCAATGAAACTTTTAAACATTGACAACTCTAGTTAAAAATCTTTCTAAAACACATTTTAAAATAATGACCCATTATCCTGACTGCTTAAGCTAAATGTACTGACCTGCAGGCAAGCATCCATCGATGTCTCATGTCCCCAGCATCATGCCCTGGGATGGCAGCTCTCTACCTGTGTTAGCTCCTTTCCTGGGCTCTAGTTGTTTCTTTCCTGCTATTGTACCTGCCTTGAAAAGTGTACTTTATCACCTTCTAGTTGCAATCAAATCAGTGCTATAGGATTATCTAGTACCAACTCCCTCTTTGAGAACTGAGAAGCAAATTTGGAGAGATGAAAAGATACAGTGGAGATAAGGTCTCAAGGTGTTTAATCGAATATGGCTTGGGGAACTAAGTGAAAGAGCTTAACAGGAATTGCATGGTAAATAAAAGTCAATAAAGATCAGACTGAAAGTCTGCAAAAAGAAGGAAACACATGGCTTCAGTCTAGCCACTGCATGGCACTTCCTTTCCAGAGACCCTCAGAAATCTTTTCCATGTACCTTTGGGATCAAGAGGGCTGAGGGAGCTGGGAAACTGACCTCCAGATAAGAGAGGCTGCCTATATGCACATGCACATACACACACTTCATATGTGCACACACAGACACACACCCACACACAGACAGAGGGGGAGATTGGGTACCATACAGGCTGGCTCAGCAAAGTAAGCCGCATTTAACCCCTATTGGCTTAAACGGGTCTTGTTTTAAACGATGCACTTTGAGATAACCTGCAGGAGATCTGTGCACTGAATGTGTTAAAGGGCTTGAGAAATCTACACCAGAGAGTAGTCAAATCCTTCTCATTGCCTGCCTCTTCCTGCAGCCACTGCTTCAAATGCCTGCTGGAGAAACATACCTTTTCTCCCCAATACTGCCGAATGCCCGCCAGCCAAGGAACAAATACAAAAACTTTAACAGCATCTCGAGAGTGTTCCCCCTTTGCTCCTCACCAACTACTGACAATCAATGTAAAAGTAATCCTAGTTTTTATTTGAAGCTATCTTGGCTTTAAAAGAACCTTCCAAAAAATGATTGATGCGATGAATTAAACCCATAGGTAACCCCTGAAATCTGCTTTGAATAGCAACAAATTCCTAACAATATCTTCAGCGCCTGCAACAACGAAATCTAATCTCTGAACTCCTAAAGGTCAAGATTTGCTGTCTGGTAGCACGGCTCAAGAGTAAATGCTCCCTAATGCTGCGCTAGGCGATTGCTTTGCACTCCAGACAATGTCAATTTTGTCCAAGTAGCTGCAGATGTGTCTAGCATTAAGTCAGAATGGTGTCAAGGGCCCTTCTTGAACACCGGCTGCTTCTCAGAGAAACTGGTCCTAAAGCCCTAGTCTATTACAGTCCATGCCCAAAAGACAGACATTTAAGGCTTAAAGAGGATGGAGAATAAAGCTGCATTAGATTTTTTAATGTTTCTGAGTTAGGAGACCCAGGGGAAGAAATTCTCTGGTGATCCAAATGTCCTTCCCTCCTCCCCTCCCCACCAACAGTCCTTCGGATTCCCTGATTAAGGTGCGGCCACAGTGTCTATGAAGCCCTGCCCATGAGCTGCTTTCCTGATAAACCATTCATCACTGCTTTGCTCCATTTGAGCTATGGAAAAGCTATAACAGACTAATGAACTCATTAAATTAAGAAATGTGTATGTTACAGGAAGCAATGCGCCAAGGGAAGGCATGGGGCTGGGGGTTGGAGGGAGCAGACGTTGAACCAAACTTTGATCAGGGTACTCAACATAATGAAGTCTGCAAATGCATCAGCCCCTCCACCCCCAGCCCTGCTAGGAAGACCCCACCCCCCACCCCCTACACAACATGCTTCTTCAGCTTAAACCTTTTTTTTGTTTTTAAAGCACAAAAACATTATAACTGGTTTGAAAGCATACTTATACTAGAGGATCTGGATGAAGGTATTTTGGTTTTAGAAGTTGCTAAAAGCCAGACGTAGGTATTTTGCTATTTAAAATGGATAGGGGTGAGTGTATACCAGTAATAGCTCTCATGTTTTGCCGAGAAAACCCATTCATCATTCCCCGCCCATCTACCACCATTAGCACCTTTGCCATTCTGGAGGAATTTTTTTTTTTCCTTTTCTCCTATGTTCTCTTCATCTGCTGTAAGCCTTAAAATAAGTAAATTTCAGCTGAGCATGGTGGCTCACACCTGTAATCCCAGTGCTTTGGGAGGCTGAAGCTGGAGGATCACTTGAGGCCAGGAATTCAAGACCAGCCTGAACAACATAGTGAGATGTCTATCTCTACAAAAATTTTTAAAAATTAGCTAGGGCATGGTGGCACGTGCCTGTAGTCCTAGCCACTCTGGAAGCTGAGGTGGTAGGATCTCTTGAGCCCAGGAGTTTGAGGTTACAGTGAGCTACGATTGGGCCATTGCACTCCAGCCTGGGTGACAGAGTGAAATCCTGTCTCTCAAAAAATTAAAATTAAAAAATAAGCAAATTTCCACCTGGGGCAGCTTGCCTTAAGCATACTTTGTCAGTCCGTAGAAGAAATTGTTCTTAAGACAGGGAAATTGGAATGTTGCTCCATGTGTCAAACAAAAGACTCTTTTCTCTTCTCTTTGGCAGCACATCTTACATTTTCACTTGGCAGCAGTCCTTCTCCAGGAGGTAGGAACATGCCACATAGTTTCCCAACCTCTCCGGAGTCTCCTCCTTGGCAACAGATGAGTAACAAGTGGCAGAGGTTACCACTGATTCACTCTGGACTGTCTCTGTTAAAAATCATAGTGCATTTCACAAATGGAATGTCATTGGTTCTGTGAAATCAACAAAGGAGACAAGCTTAATGTGTCTGCATCAAGAAATCTGATGTTATAGAAAACCTGGGGTTTGATTTCCTTCTTTACCTCCCCCTGGATTGCATCATGCTTTGGGCCCTTCTTTACTGCCAAAAGTTGCATGGATGTCAAGGATGATCTGGGAGGAATACTAATTTAATCCAGGGTTGTAAACTACAGACTCCAGGCAGGTGACATACATGTGTGGAGAGAACAGGTACAATATAATACCGAGTGTGCGAACTGCAGTGAGCTGGAGGCAGCGGCTATTCAGCTTGTGCCAAGTGTTGCCATGTAGAAATGCTTATTTGCATTGCTGGATCATCTGGTCGTTTTCTTTCTTTCTTTTTTTTTTTTGTAAGAGAAGAGAGAAAGCAGGTTTTATTGCGGATGAACTCTCCACATTGTTAAATGCTGGCTCAAAAATTGGGTGGGGGCCGGGCGCTGTGGCTCACGCCTGTAATCCTAGCTCTTGGGAGGCCGAGGCGGGCGGATTGCTCAAGGTCAGGAGTTCAAAACCAGCCTGAGCAAGAGCGAGACCCCGTCTCTACTATAAATAGAAAGAAATTAATTGGCCAACTGATATATATATAAAAAATTAGCCGGGCATGGTGGCGCATGCCTGTAGTCCCAGCTACTCGGGAGGCTGAGGCAGAAGGATCACTCAAGCCCAGGAGTCTGAGTTTGCTGTGAGCTAGGCTGACGCCACGGCACTCACTCTAGCCTGGACAACAAAGCGAGACTCTGTCTCAAAAAAAAAAAAAAAAAAAAATTGGGTGGGCCAGTTGGAGGAAAATCCAACCTGCTTGTTCACACGGATGGAGCAAATCCCAGGATTCTACGTAGGGGAGTGGGTTCAAAGGGCTCTTCGTCTAAAAGTGGGAAGATGGGGGTAATTAGTGTCCAAAGAGGTCTGCAACTAGATGTAGCTCAAGAGAACAAAAGAAGTGTATTGTGAGTGCAGATAGCCCAAGGCCTACACCAGGGATGCTAAATCAGATCCCTCACACCTGCTGAGTCCAACTGACCAGGCTTATAGGCTACGGGGAAGGCCAGGGCACTGGAAGGAAAGAGAGAGCTAGGTAAAGTGGGATCTTGAGTGCAGCGCTCTTGCCTTCTCTGGTCTGGAAGAGCCCAGGATTTGCGGGATGACCTGTCAATGCTTCCACAGGCAGGCAGGGGTTCGAGCTCCACGTACAAGGCAGCAAGATAACCAATGGCCTTCAGAAGCACCCTGCTCTGTATCTTTAAGTCGTGTTTATGATTCTATAGGACACATCAGAATTTGAATTTAATATCCTGCATCTGGAAACAATAAAGAACACTCATGACACTGGAAAGAACCATTTAAAATATGGATTCTAAAGTGAACGACTCAGTATCTGTGATCATAAGAAAAATATCAAACGATAACAGGTATGAGAATCTATCTTCCCACACTTGGCCCTTAGCATTTAAATATTAGGATTACATGAGTCTTGTTTCCACGATCTGGGAAAGCCACTGAAGTGGATGCGGTGCTATGCTACTCAAATTGCCCTTCAGGACCTGGCAATTCACTTTCCCAGCTGCGGGGAGTGTTGGCTACCGATGGCTCACAGCTGAGTCCTCTCCAGGAACTGCCGCCAGCCACAGGGCTGCTCCTTGGAGCAGCTTCCTCTCAATGTCTGGTCAAGGAGGGTACAGCCTCCCGACCTCCCTTGCCTCAATTGGAACAACTCTGAAGGGCCATCCAAGTTCTAAAGCTCCCATAAGATCACTACATGGTAGCTCACCATCCTCTCTAGCCCAATTCTGCTTCCTTCACTCCCTGTTCTGTACACAAATCTCAGCCTCAGCATCTGTTTCCTGGGAAACTGACCTACAACAAGGACCCAGTTGAAATATAGGAGTGTAATAGAATACCAAAGATGCTGCATGTCAGGCTAATCGTAAATGCCTTTTGCATTGATGGAACAAAATTGCAAATTTAGGGAAGCAAGGAAGGAATTATGTGAAGTTCAATGAATGACATTTCCATTTGTCATAGGTAAAGCTAAATAGGTAGGTATTTAGGTATTTACCTAATAAGATAAATAATATTTAGCTTTACCTATCTTAGGGGAATCTATGTTGTTTTGATTTGTCTGGGATGCCTTCTCCCCACTCTAGTTATGAGATTTGGGGAGCAAGTACCAAGTGTGATGCCCAACTCCCTGGAGGCAGGTGTAGGCAAGTGAACCTGGTCTGGCCAATCTTGGTTCCCCATGCCCTGTCTATAGGGATTAGTCCAAGAAAAGGGCATGTGACCAAGGCTAGAGCTAATCAGAGTCACTGCATGGTATTTAAGAGAACACCTCAAGAAAGATAGGCTATCTCTTTCCTCTTACATCGTAAGCTATGATAATATCAGCTGGTGACCATGTACGTCACTGCCCATCTATCATAGAAGAGAGTAAGACCAACCCACAGAGAGAAGCAGAGCCAAGTGCCAAAGAGACAAAGAGAAAGATGACAACCCTGTCTGTGCCCTTGGGTCCAACTGTGCTTGAAGTCAAAACCAAACTTGGACATCCCAGTTGCATGAGCCACAACCATTTCCCCTTCATTTTGCATAAACTACGTTGAGTTGGGATGTCCATCACTTGCAACTGAAAGACACTCCCACTGCCTCATTCAATCAGAGACAGATTAAAACAACAACTACTAACAACCCTATGGGATAACAACAAAACAGAGGTTCCCTAGCTTCAAGAGCCAAGAGCTCTGTCAAATCCCAGCAGAGTAATGCAGCCATGAAACAGGGAAGATGCATACTGGCAAAGGTCTTTGTCAAAAGATTCAAACCTAGAAGCAGAATCAATATAGGCAGAATACAGAATAGATAGAATATAGGCAGAAATGTTAATAAAATGGGGGTTGCAGTGTAAAGAAAATCACCGATGACCCCTGAAAATAAAAAAACATGGGAAAATGAGAATTGCACCTGGTATTCTTCGAGTAGAGGAACACAGTGTTGAGTTGAGGTCAGCAGAGATGGAGGAGGGAGACCTGAACTGGCTCAGGCAGAGGAGACAGGGGGTGGGGAAGGCAGTACAGAGCTGACAGTCTGGAGGAGGCAGCTGGCAGACTGGAGGTAGTGCAGAGGGCTTCCAGGTCATGGAAGAAGCAGACGAGGAGGAAGGAGCTGACTGGTTTATCTACATCCCACAATCCCTAAGCAGAGGCTGATTAGCTGGGAAGCTCACAACGATTAAGTTTTGAGGCTCCTCACTTGAAAAAGGCCTTCCAAGGTCCTGTGACGGGCTCCTGCAATTTGTTCCCATGATCATATATGCTTGTAGAATTTGCACAACACTTGATTAAGATGCTGTCTCTTTCTAACGTGATCTCCCCTCTTTGATACTGCTTCTCATGTTGTGTGGTGTGAAGCTCATCATGAGGGATGCAGCTAAGAGGAAGTTGAATTGGGGGTCCACGTACGTTGGGTTTAGTGGATCGTATTTATGTAGGTCAGGTTGTCTTCCACGTACAGTTGAGGTGTTGCTTGTTGAACTGGCATAGGTGTGCCTACCAGGAATCCTCCTCTTGCTCCCTTTGCTGGCTCATACGGATGCAGGGCAAGAGCTGCTGGGACAATGTGAATGTGTCCTATGTCACCTGCCACCAGACATCTGTGGGCAGTGGAGGGAGGGGAAACACATTCCGAAATGCACGGAGCCAGAAAGTAGTAACATGGAAAATCATAAGAAGAGGATCTAATTCTCATCACAGCCTAGTGAACAGAAGTTGCATCTCCCATCAACAATATGCTCAGTAATTCAGGGTACACAATTACTATATTTTTTCTAAAATGTTGGTAAGAATTACATGACTTAGAATGTATTACATAACAACCCTTGTGCTTGTGGGCACAGACCTTTAGCAGTGTTACAAACAGCTGGCACTTTCTGTGTGACAAGTTGTGTGTTTTATGCATTGCCACAAAAAATATTGAATCAAGTCATACATTTTTTACATCTTTACAAAGTACGACACGAGTAAAAATAACACAAAATTCATACAGTTTGTGCCCATAATGAAGACTCAGAACAAAATGGTTAAGGCATGATATCATTTCAAAGAGTATTTAAGAGTAGTTGTTGCACAAGAAAGTTGAAATGTTCTGAAGTCTTATAGGTCTTAAATGAAAGAAACTGAGTGAGATATTTTCCAAATTTAAAAACAATACTAAAACTCTCTATGACAATATCAATAACCATTGGTGAAGCTGAAAAAATAAAAAAAGACTTTCTCAATGGCCAATAAATGAAATTCTTTTCATTAATCATATTAGAGAAAAGACTGAATTATATTTGTGGTTTCTCTATAGAAAATATTGTAAACTTTTCAATTGCGAAGGCAATCAAAATGTTTGTAGCCAGAAAATCCTGGGAGGAAAGTATGCTAGAAAAATGCCATGCAGATAATTAATGATGGATATGATCAATGTCATTTTTCCAGATTTTGGGATGCTTGGGCAATTTGTTGGTATTTAAAATTTTATCATTTGATGTCTATTGTCATTGTAAATAAATGCAGTTGACCCCTGAACAACATGGGTTTGGACTGTGTAGGACCACTTATACGTGGATTTTTTTTTTCAGTAAATATATTGGAAAACTTTTTGGAGATTTGCAACCATTTGAAAAAAACTTGCAGATGAACTGCTGGCCCTGAAACAGCGAGACCAACCTCTCCTCTTCCTCCTCCTTGTCCTACTAAATGTGAAGATGAAGATCTGTATGATGATCCATGTCCACTTATGAATAGTTACTATATTTTCTCTTCCTTATGATTTTCTTAATAACATTTTCTTTTCTCTAGCTTACTTTATTGTAAGAATACGGTATATAAGACATATATACACAAAATATGTGTTAATTGACTGTTTATATTATTGATTGGTAAGACTCTGATCAACAGTAGGCTCTTAGTAGTTAAGTTTTGGGGAGTTGATGATTATACATGGCTTTTCTTATCCATCCCTAATTTTGCATCTGTAATTTTCTATTTTGGGGTCCTTTTTTTCAATAAATATATCGGAAAACTTTTTGGAGATTTGCAACAATTTGAAAAAAAACTTGCAGATGAACTGCTGCCCCTGAAACAGCGAGATCAACCTCTCCTCTTCCTCCTCCTTGTCCTACTAAATGCGTCCTTCCCTTTTCACCGCCCCTACCCCAGACTGTCTAAGTTTCAAGCCCCATAAAATCTGCTCCTGGGATTGGATTTACTCTACTGGACAAAGGACAAAGGTCAGAGGGGAAGAGACTTTGGAACAGCCCACCTGGAACCACCCAGTGACCCTGGAAAAAGTCTGAAGTTTTGTAATCTGTGTTCATAGCCAGTTGATTAGACTTTGTGCCCATTTGAGGGACTCATCTTTCTACCTGCTTGCTGAAATCTAGCTGGTGCCTGGGATTACTTTAACAGTGGTTAGAGAGTCCTATTTTTCTCCAGTTCAGCTTAAATTGCAAATCTTTGGTTTTGTTAAATCTTCAGTGTGAATTAGTTTCATTTTTCACTGGTTATAAGGTGTGGGGGGAGTAGAATGGGGGCACAAAATGATCAGGTGGGAGGGAGGAAGAGAGAGAAGAGAGAGCTGAAGGAAAGGGAATGAGAATGAAGCCCGTCCCCACCTGTGGAAGACGGAGGGAGACAGAAAAGAAAAGCCCAGAAGAGGGAACAAACCCAGAAACGAACAACTCTGGTCCTTTCCGTCCAGTGCAGGTGCCAGCCAGGGGCTGTGCACCGATGGTGGCCGCCGTTGGCAGCTGAGCACAGCCCCACCTCCCATAAAGAAGGTTCATTCCTCGGGGATTCGTTAATCAGGGAGCACTGTACAAACACCACTTCCTGCGGGATGTTAATCGTGTCTGTAAGCAGGAGAGAGAGCGAGGAATCATTGTTCAGCCCAGAGAGAAATGAGCTCACAGCTGCAAAAGAAAACTTGCCTCCACGTAGAAAAGATCCCTTGTTAGTGAGTGAGCAGTAAGCAGCTAGGTAAGCATTTGGAATTTGGAAAGTGGATGCTGTAGTGAACTGAAGAGTAAATACTTTCTTCAAGCTTCTAGGCTTCTTGTGGTCAAGATGGTCTCGGAATGATGGAGCAAGCTATCCTGCCTGCTCCCCGCCTGAGAGCCAGACTTTGGCTGTTTATTTATGCGAGTTGTTTGTTCATGTGGATTATCACATGGGAAGGAGAAAAATGGGACTTTCAAAAACATGTGTTGCTTTTGGTACATGGGGACAGATAGGGACGATGGCGCCATCTGTCCCCCACTCCCCTGGATGGGCTTCCAGCCCTGGAGTGGAGGGGTGGGCCGAGGTGAGAAGAGATATTTCCAGGAAGGATGGGGTGAGGCTCTGAGCGCAAGCAATGCTGGGGCCAGCCTGGGTGACCACAAACGGCGCAGAGCTGGGGAGAGGGGAAGTCTTCAGGTTTGGGTGTGTCAGGGTGTGGCCCCTGGCGTAGATGTTGGTGTCTCACGGTGGCTGCCCGCAGAGTAGCATTCACACCAGCTGTGTGGGTAGCATATTGACAAGGAGGAGTAGGAGCAATGGGGTGGGGAGGAGGAGGCTCTGAGGTGACGGAGGCAGAGAGACAGGATTGTGAGCCAGACTGCATGCTCGCCAAGTGGTCCTGTTGGCCTCCTTCCCCTTGACTCATACCCGAATCTAGATCTTACCATTTCTGTGGGCAGGAAGAAAGAGATATGCAAGGAAGAAGAGAACAGGCAGTGTTTCTCTCAAGCCTACACTGATTGCCTGTGCAGTCCACTTGGGGCACAGAAGTCACACTGGCTAGCAGGCATCCTCAAACTACGGCCCGCTGGCCACATGTGGGCCGCCTAGCACATTTATCCAGCCCTGTGGGTGTTTTCGCCACTGCTGCCTGTCCTGCTTAGCAGCCAACTCGTCCTGGGCCCACAGTGCACACTCTCTGATGGTCTCGGGGACAGTGAACTGGCCCCCTGTTTAAAAAGTTTGAGGACCCCTGGGCTAGAGGCAGCTCAGGGTCATGTCACACCAGCCACAAGGCAGTAAACAACCTAGTAATGCAAAGGAATGTGGCCAGGACTCTCAGAGCCTAAACACAAAGAGAGACTCCAAAGAGATACATGTTAAGGGGAGACACTCCTCTAGATGTCTACACTTACCTTAGTTCAGGCTGCAGTAGCACATTACTGTAGACTAGGTGGCTTAGAAAATAAACATTTATTTCTTACAGTTCTGGAGCCTGCAAAGTCCAAGATCAAGGTGCAGTAGATCTGGTGTCTGGTGAGGACCCTCTTCCTGGTTTGCAAATGGGCATCTTCTTGTTGTGTTCTCACATGACAAAGAGCTGAGAGAATCTGTGTCTTTGCCTTTTTTTAAATAAGGGCACTAATCCCATCAAGAGGGCCCCATTCTCTTGACCTGATCTAATCCTAATCACCTCCCAAAGGCCTCACCTCCAAATAACATCACTTTGGGGGTTAGGGTTTCAATAGATGAATTTGAGGGGGGGGGATGGAAACATTCAGTCCATAACAACACTGAAAAAGCCAACCACTGACTTAACCCCTACTGTTGTGGAGAGTAGAGAGAAGGGAGAAGAGATTCCTGAATGCTTGCATCTCAGATGCTAACTAGAATCTTAGAACCCATTTTCAGAAATGAGATCTCCAGTGGTATGTTGATCATGACAATCAAGGTATCTGCCATGCTCATTGTCACTTTCTAGCAAGGACTATCCTGTCCCCAGGCCCCTAAACAGAGAGATAGTGCTAGACCCTTTCTTATCCAAGGGTGGCCAAGAAAAGGGAACATGACACAGGGTGGCCCATCTGTGGGCTAGCAGGTGACCCTGTGAGGTGCCCCAGAGGAGACAGTAATTAACCAAACCCATCAGACTGGGAAACTGGGAAAGCACCTAGTTCCTGTGGCAGCCTCTGTTTTTGGTGGCTTTCTGATATAGAACTAGTTCTGGTCCACGTGGCTCCTTACACTAACCACCATCCCCTTTTTTCTTAAGAGTATCTTACAAAGTGCTATGATTTAAGAGTTTGTGTCCCCCTAACATTTTCATACACTGAAATAGTAATCCTGAAAGTGATGGTATTAGGTGGTGAGGCCTTTGGGAGATGATTTGGTAAGAAGGCAGGGCCCTCGTGAATGGGATTAGTGCTTTTATGAAAGAGACCCCAGAGAGCTAGCTAGCCCCTTCCACTGTGAGAGGACACAGCTAGAAGATGGCATCTATGAAAGCAGGCTCTCACCAGACACCAGATCTGTTGGTTGGTGCCTTGATCTTGGACTTCCCAGCCCCCAGAATTATGAGAAATAAATTTCTGTTGTTTGTAGGCCACCCAGTTTTTGATATTTTCTTATAGCAGGAAAATATGGTAGTTTGTTAGAGCAGTCTGAATGGACTAAGAAAGGAAGTTTTGTCACTTCAATTTAAACCTCTAATACACAGCAACAATTATCTACACCCTAGGCACAGAAGCTTTGGTTGCACCAAATTCTATTTGGTGACAGTTTAAGTTGCACACAACAGCACAGACAGGGACACCACTGCAGCTAAATTCTCAGGGTTATTTTCCGGAAACATGGATGCTTAGGGTGGCAGACAACATGGTACACACACTGCGGGTATTTTGTGCTCTGTCCATACAGCGAACTCTCTCCAGGCCAGGAGAATGGCCCAGAACAATCCAAGAGGGTAGAGGGAAAAGCGGTCAGGACATCCCGCAGCACACAGCCTTACAAAGAAAGGGCTCTGAGATAATGACTCATTAAGAATGTCACAGCCAAAGCAAGATGGAAAGGTGCTGCAGGCCTACCTTTGCCCTGGAATAGAGCTATGCTTCTGGGTGTGTGTGTGTGTGTGTTGGGGGGAGCTTTGGATAAGAACTACTATAATAAATTAGAGGGAAAGCCACAGCTCCCAGCCATACAATATATGAATTTCCTCCACTTGTCAGCTTGTCAAAAATGTAATACTGATTCTTCTCTGTCAACACCAAGCCTTTCCTTCCTAGTTAACATTTCTGCATGGAGACAGGAAGAGGCGAGAGTGGCCTCTTGGTAAGAGCTGGGAGATCACTGCTTTAGAAAAGCACATTAACCCTTTTTGCCCGTTCCAGCTCCTATGGGGGAGATAGAGCAGGTGGACTTAATTGGTTCTGAACAAAGTCCATGAAATCTCCTAGAAAGTATGCAACCAGATGTCACACTCTGGTGCTCAGTGTTAAAGAGGCATCTTTGTAACAAGCACTGCAGAAGATGGGATGGCAGATTTGTTTTAATGAAACCAAGCTCCTCCTACCCTTGTGTTACAGGCATTTTAGGACACTCCTACCCAGATACCATGGTCCTTACTGTAAAAGTCTACAATTTAAGTTCCTAGTGTACCACATTAGTGTTGAAATAAAGTTGAAGAGCATCTTGTCAAAACAGTAGTGTCCATCAAAATTATTCCTGCCTCATCACGTTCTCTCTCGTGTTTCCTGATCTTTGAGGCTAGTTCATGTTTCCATATGGTATCATGCATGGAATGATCGCTTTACCAGGAGACAAAAGTCCTGGATTTGAGGTCTGTTTTCAGCACCCACAATCCTTGGCACGTTGCTGACCTGCACTATGTCTCTGTTTCCTTCACCATAAGGTGGGACAACCTTATGCCATGTCTGCCTCACAGGATTACCATAGGGACCAAGTGTTTTCATTTGCAAGACATTTGCCCCGCACCAACACCTGCTTTGTCACGGAATGTGTGTTCTTGGTGAGAGGGCAATAAAGGGATACAGGTTTGGGTGAGACTCGGTCCTGACTTTGGGGAGCCCGCTGGCCAGCCAACAGTATAAGAGGGTGGTCTGGAAACTGAAGAACGCTTCACAAAGAGAAGGCATTTCCATTTCCTGTTGCACGGCTGCTATTGTCCTCTAGAAATTTTGCCAAGCTCTTGTTCTTCTAGACAGTTTTGGTCTACTCCCTCTTGGTCTCGGATCCTTTCTTTTAACTCATGTTCGTGTTATGCTTTCTACATGAGCTTCTCTTGCAAGTAGGGAAGTCCTCAGATTCTCTTCTAGGTTAATCCACATTGAACATAAGCCCTGAAAGAGGCAGGTCTTCTACTTTGAGCCTCCACTGCTGGATCCGGGACAGGTTCTTGAACCAAGATGAGCCAATTTATAGATGTATCCACTATCCAGAGATTCAGAATTGGGACACTGAAAGAGAGACTTGGTGGTCAAAAAGAAGTGGCCATGTGTAGGTGTGGCATGTGAATGGTGAGCTCCAGAATGGAAGTCCACCACATAGACAGGTGTGTCCCCAGTGCCATCCCAGTGACTGTCCTGGAGACCTTTTAGCACTGTCTGTTTTATTTACATGAGTTTGAGCGGGATTTTGTTTCTTGTGTACAAATAATCTCTGTCTGATCTCCTCTACTACACAAGCATGGCGGTAGGGAACTGGCTTCAAGCAGGCCTATAATGTCTCAGACTGGGTTTAGCCCAACAGTGAGCCATGTGTCTGCATGCTGCACTATATAAAGCCATTTTTTAATGGAAAACACATGAAAAAGATGAAGCTACTTAGGAGCTAACCCAGCATAAACACAGTCCCTCAGTCTAAAGAAGCAACTGAATCAGTGTCGACAACATTACTGTTTGTCCAAAACATTTAATAACCACTCCGTCAAGTCCAAGTTGACATTTTTACAAGATACAGTGCTGGTCCAGGCCATAGGATTGGCCTTTTGCCTCAGTTTCCCTGCACTGCACTCCATTCTGCCAGTTTGACCAGAGTTGGCCCTTGGCCTTCACCCCACTGAGCAGAGGCCTTGAGGCTTTGCTGAGGCCATGCTCACTCCCTCTTCCATGGTCACACCCACCAGCTGCACGCTGGAGTCCCATCATGCATTTGTTCTTTTACTTAACAGATAATTATTTAGCATCTACTACAATAAACGGCAGGCCCATGGTTGGCACTGAAGATATAGAGGTAAAAAGACCAAAATCTGTACACTCAAGAGCTCTCCAGAAAGCAGAAGAAAGCTACCTTTCAATGAATAACCACAACCCTGTGTGGCCAGTACAGCTCTGAACGTGTTCAAGACAAAGAACTAACACAGATGGGGACTTACAATGTCAGGGAGGAAGACAGCAAAGGCTTTCTAGAAAAAGCTGGCTTTTGAAAACAAAATAGAAGTTTGGCAAGAAAATAGGGTAAAGCTAGCGGGGCAGAAAGCACATTTGGGAGAGAGGGAATGGATGGAACATCAATCAGGACTGTGATGCTTCAATCTCCACCCCTGTCCCCAGGGACCATCCACCATCCACCCTTCTCTGGCCACCATGTTCTGCTCAGCACAGTGGTCTCCCTGGACAGCACAAGTACTAGCCATACCTTCTGCATCTGTGAACTCAGTGTTTTGGATCCTTCACCAAACCTACAGAGGCCAGTAGTCCCTGCCAAGGCCAGACCATTAGCCCTGTCCATGGTCCTAATTTGCTCCTCTTGTCCTGGTCCTTTGGTAGAGATCCCAACACATACTGCTTCCAAATTCACCTGAATTATGGACCTTGAGGATGCCAGTTTCTTGGATAGAGAGGGGCCCAGGAAGTAAACTGGACCCTATAGGATGATTAGATTTCAATGGGTGGCAGAGACAAGGAATTTGAGGCGGGGAGTGGAGAGAAGGTAAGCCCACCCTTGGCACTGTGGGGGAGTAGCATATTCCTCATTGGGCAGGAAGAGGAGACACTAAAGAGATGAATATGTACATCGGAAAAGACACTATTCCAAACAGAAACTTCCCAGGCAACCCTGTCACATAAAGGCACCGAGGGCACAGTGGTGTATGCAAACAGTCCTGAGAGTGAGACCTTGTCCCACCCTGGGTCAGAGTTGAGCAACGTTCTAAAGCTCCAATTTGTCCTAAGTGAACCAATGTGCAGAACTAACGAGGTCATCCATTTTTCTTCCAGCTAATGAACTCGTCAGGAAGGGTGTGATGTGGGAAGATGATGAGATGAGCAACCAAACCTGATTAAATAGTTTCATCTTCATCAAAGAATCAGACACAGAGCTGAAGCCCCATTATTCACTGGAAAGGCATAATTATGCAGAGGGGGCTGCTGTCAGGGCCACCCTTCCCTTCATGCGACTGGCTCTACTCCCTCAAGTACAGGGAGTGGGTCGCAGCCAGGAGCGGGTGCTATTTAACTCAACAGCTATTTATGGGCAGCTTGCTCCATACCAGGTGTGGGCCAGAACAAAGAACGGACATAAACAATACTTGGTTATTTAATAATACTTGGTTATTTAAGCAGTTCATGGTTGATCTAGCGTGGAACGACAACTAACTGAAATACGCTACGAAAGATGTTCTCCTAGCACTTCAAACTAAGTGCCCTGGGGCTAGAGGAGAGGTGGGGAGAAGAGGGAGAGGGAGCCAGAGAAATCTTCTTATAGGTGGTCACCCTGGGGTTGAACTTTAAAGATGAGCAGGATTTCATTGTGGAAGAAAGAAGGGAACTGGAAGCTCAATCCAGGCAGAGAGAAGAGTTTGAGTAAAAAGAAGGTGGTGTGACAACATCCAGCTTGTTTGGAGAAATGATTCTTCCTTACTCAGTTCACAGATTAGAAACCATCCAGAGCCATTCATAGGGGTTTAGAAACAAAATCATTGTCTTCAAATAACCCAAGTTAGATGGGTAATTCTCAGACTTTTTGGTGTTCTGATCTTAGTTGGGTGGATTTCATGACAGCTTTTCCACTTCCATCCTCCAAATTCCATGTCATTTATTTATTTTCTATAAAATGTGTGTTAATAAAAATTAATTTTGTTATTTTGAGAATTTTATTATCCTGTTTTCCCATGTGAGGTGTTCTGAAACTATTTAAGACCGAAAGCTAGCCTTTCAACTGGACTTTACAAGAGTTTTGCAATCAAAGAATGGGAACAAAACATTTTGCAAGACCTGGTCAAACAGCACAGCTGTATTGTTCCATTTATGATGTGATCCTTTCTTGCACTGGGGAGAAATTGCACTTGCATCTGGTGAGTTAGTTCAGGTGAAGGTAAGTTGCCCTAGGGAAGAGACCTACAGATATAAGACCCATAAGAATATAGACATTTGTCTTTCTTGTGCAATAGTACTGAAATGACAGCTTTGTTCAGGACTTGTTTGAAGACACAGAGTCCTTCCAAGTTGTTGTTTTCATGTATCTAGAATATTGTCATTATTTGCTCAGTTGATGCTGGGTTGCTATCATGTCCCTCTGGCTGGAACCTGGACATGGCTGAGACCCATCTTCACACATGCAGATGATGACAGTGACCTAGAGGATGATGGAGCTATAACTTAGAAGGAACCTAGGTCCTTACATGACTTCACAGGAGACAAAGGCCCCAACTACAGTGAATTGCTCTTTTCAGAACTGTTATGGAAGGAGAAACAAAGGCCTGTATTTTTGAAGCCACTTCCTCTTTTGGTCTTTTCATTAGAGCAGCTTCATTTAACCTGAACCGATTTAGAATTTGGTACCATGGGTGGAGTGCTGCCATAAGCCAAACCTAAGATAGTAGTTATCACCTCCATCAAATCTTTCCTGATCCTTCCAAACACATGTGCCTTATTCCTGCAAAGCTCTTAGCTTGTCCTTTCTTTATGACCCATTATATTCTGCCTCGTAACATTTGCAAGCTTGCTTCTTTGATGAACTCCACTACCAGACATTCAATTCTCTTGGAGTAGGGACTGAGTCTAAGTTACGTCTTTATCCTTGCCATGTGTAGCCTAGTGTCTTGAAGTAATGGATGCTCAAAAAAACATTTCTTGAATTGACTCTGCACTCACAAGTCTTGAGACACTATATATTAGTTTAAATTCAATCCCCCTTGAGGGAAGAGAAAGCATTTCCTCCACTTCCTGTGTGGTTGGTAACTCTGATGTAAATTCGTGGTATGATGCTAGGTTTTGTGGCAAGGCATTGCATCCCAAACATAAACTTATTCAACTATTCATTTAACAAATATTGTTTGAGCAGCTCCCACAATAGATACTGGGAATGTGATATTGAACACATTCAATGAGCCCTCGTCCTTGAGGAGCTTGTGCTATAGCCTGTCAGAGAGTCATCAAATCCATCACCAAACATGATCACTAGTTGAAATCCCACTACGAACCAGGAATCACGCCACAGGGGTTTGTGCATTTGCTGGGGTGTGGACAAGGAAGCATCCAGAGATCAGTGACACACCAAGGTCAGCATCCAGTTGGAGAGACTGGATGTATTTTTAAAAGATAGCTAATAAGCATCACGTGCTACTTACCAACCAGGAAATTGGTCATCAGAGATGCAGATCTTTAGAGGTGGATTGATTGCTAAAGCCAGGTAAGTCTGGAAAACTTTGTGGATGTGGAGAGACTTCTTTTTGGCCTGAGCTAAAGGCTAGGACTTGGATACATGGAGCAGAGGGAGCAGGAGAACATTCCAGGAACTGAGAGAAGAATAAATGGTGAGTTTAAGAAAGAAAAAAAAAATTGGCTGGGCGTGGTGGCTCACGCCTGTAATCCTAATACACTGGGGTGGCCAAGGCGGGAGGATCGCTGGATGTCAGGAGTTCGAGACCAGCCTGAGCAAGAGCAAGACCCCCGTCTCTACTAAAAATAGAAAGAAATTGGCCAGACAACTAAAAATATATAGAAAAAATTAGCTGGGCATGGTGGTGCATGCCTGTAGTCCCAGCTACTTGGGAGGCTGAGGCAGAAGGATTGCTTGAACCCAGGAGTTTGAGGTCGTTGTGAGCTGGGCTGATGCCACAGCACTCTAGCATGGGCAACAGAGCAAGATTCTGCCTCAAAAGAAAGAAAAAAAAAATCAACTTTCCAGGAGCAAAGCATTCACCCATTGTTTTTGTATTAATGCAGCACTCACAATGTGCAAAGCACTGGCAAAATGCTAGGAGGCTGTGGCATAGGTAGAGGGTGGCCCTGCTCCAGAGGAGTTAAAATCTAGACATGTTCAGAAAGAACCAGCAATCAAGGTGGTATTTCATTTCCTGGTGGTGTTCCATCCCCTGCTTTGACTTAAACAAGGGTAGAGAGTGTCATCTCCAAGAGGCCACTGTTAAAAGGCACTTCTGCTTCCTGGGGATGGGGGGAGCACACCGAGGAGGCCAGTACCCAGCCGACTACTTTATCCCATTAGCCAGCTAATACTGGGTAGACCCTAAATGGCGATGTTCAATACAGAGAGGGGATCTAGCTGGATAACCAAGGGCCAGTAAATCGGATGGAAATCCCAAATTTTCCTCTCCCCACTCCACACCCCCTAGAATGACTCCTCCTCCTCCTATCTCAGACAGCTGTTCCCCTATTCTTCTTTCTCCTTAGCCATGACATGCAGAACCTAAAAGAATAGTTACTCTGGGGGGCATTGCTTAAGGCAATGCCAAGGAGGATAATGAAATCTCAGATGAAATAATGAGTCACCTTGGTTCTGAAACTCTTCCTTTGAGGAGAAAGAAATTGAATCAACACCCCACGAAAATGGGAGCTGTCCCATATATAGAAAAAACATGGTCCCTTATTTTCCATGTTCCCTGTAACCTTTCTGCCTCTGCCTGTGCAGGGTCAATTGTTTGCCTGAGGGGGCAGTTTTAGTGATTGGCCAACATGCTAAGTAAATTTCATTCATGCAAGTTAGGAGCCTATAAAATTCTGTTAATTTTCCTTGGCTCTTTCTTTTCCTACTCAAATATGGTTGGTTATTCCACAAGGAATTAATTGTGTTTCTGAATCTTGATCAGAATTACTCCAGGATAACATGCATTATGTGTTATAGTCATTGAATGTATCCTATGAATTCCATTGTATTCACAGAATATGCTCACGGAATATATTTTCATCCTATGGATGACCTCCTGTGTCTTGAAGAGATCATTTTCTCGATAAGTCCCTTGATTCTCTTTTTGCCAGTCTGGCAGTGTAGTTTATTGGCTTTGTAATAGGAAGCTCTCACCATTAGGGACTGAACTAAGATCACCAAACTATTTCCTATACATCCTTAGTTGAGCTTTGAATCACAAAAGTAGTAGAAGGCCCAGCATGATACCTTCTCTGAAATGAGCAATCCCTTAATTAAACAGAAGTAAATAGAGGTTACAACGTGTTCCTTAATTAAATAGATGTAAATGCCCAATCACTCTGCTTTTCATACACATCAATTTTGCATCATCTCATTTTCTTGTTTGCCCAGTGGAAATGGAAATTCCGAGGCTCTGTTTTGGTCAAAAATCTCCCAAGTGCACCTGCCAGGCTGGGTGTTCGATGATGCATATTTACCTTCTGGTTTATAGAAAGCTGTTGCTGGTGCCTGCTCTCCCTTCCTTTCGCATCTGCGGGCTTAGGAATTACTATGAACCTGATGTAACTGGACCATCCAGAGAAACCACCCAGCCTTTGCCCAGCAAAGCACCTTGACATCTGCCTTGGGGAAAAACACACCTGGAGGCACCAGGCGAAGGGTGCGGTGCAGAGAGAAGAGGGGCACCCGGTTCAGATCCCAGTGTGCTGCTTCACACCTGGTCCCAGGGTTAGGCAAGTTCCTTCTGGGGACTGAAAATACATTCCATGAGTATATTCTAAGAATACAGTGGAATTCGTAGGATGTATTCCATGAATATAATAATTCCTGGAAACCCGTGAGGGTTAATTTTATGTGTCAACTCACCTAGGCTAGGGTGCTCAGTTGTTTGGTCAAACACTAGTCCAGATGTTGCCGGAAAGGTATTTTATAGTTGTCATTAACATTTATTTAATACAGTCAGTTGGCTTTAAGTAAAGGAGGTTATTCTCAATAATGTGGGTGGGCCTCATCCAATCAACTGGAGACCTTCAGAGCCAAATCTGAGGTTTTCTGGAGAAGAAGGAATTTTCCCCAAGACTGTAACAGAAGTCCTGTCTGAATTTCCAGCCTGCTGGCCTGCACTGCCCATTTCAGACTTGCCAGGCCCTACAAAAATTGTATAACCTAACTCCTTACAATAAATCCCTCTCTATGTATTATCTACTCGCATGCTATTGGTTCTGTTTCTCGAGAGAACTCTGACTGATGCAGAATCCATCTGAATAAGAGGAGAACATCCTACTTCCAATTCAGAGAAGAGTAGCCCAATCCGAGCACAGCTCAAAGCAAAGCTAATTGTTGATGCCCCTTAAAAAAGCGAAGGTGGGGTGAGGAATGGGGCGGAGAGGAGAGAGTCGAGTCTACACCACTCTAAGCGGGGACCGTGTGTATCTGGTTCTCCATCTTCTTGCTAGTTCTGACAAGGCCGGCAACTTGCCATCCACGAATCGGGTGGTTACGGGAAGACAACAGTGGGTTAACAACACTTTGACTGAGTCAAACCGTTAATTGGAATAGAATCCATCTCAATTTATTCCTAGAAACAGTTCTGCTTTTCTGAGGCATTAGGAATAAATTGAGGTGGATCCTGTTCCAATTAGAATTTATGATTAAGACCATCATTTCAGGAGGACAAGCTAAGCAAAGCCACGAACATTTGGAAATCTATATGACTAAGGGGTCTTAAGTAAAAGGGTTAGTTGCGGAGGAGAAAGTCATAATGACCCAATCTCCTTGGTGATTTCTTCCCACTCCCTGAATTTCTAGCAAAGTGACCGACATTTGAAGGTTAGGTCAAGGAGTAATTTTCATTGAATCATAGGATTTGGGAGCTCAAAGGAATATTTTATAAACGAGGAAACTAAGCTCAGAGAGCAGAAGTGGCTTGCTCAACAGTGACATTTGTCGGGGAAACCTATTTCCTCATCTTCCCGTGGGGAGATGGGTATGCCTCCCACTTCAGCCTCAAGAGCAAAATGAATCAAGGATCGAAACAACTCTCCTTGAGTGACCCTTGCTTTGTTCTCTAAAATCACTGCTGAAAAGCCAGTGTTTATTTCTGACCTTCAACTAGAGAGACAATGGGTAGGAGGATCTTGTGCTAGGAACCTGGCTTTTACCTCCAGTTCCATCGTTTGGAGGAAAGACCATATGCACGAGGACCTGCCAGTTGACAAGCAGTCTCATAATAATCTAGCAGACATTATCAGCACACCTATTATTTGCCTAGTACTGTGCTAAGCACTTTGCAATAAATCTTTGCAACAACCCTATAAAGTAGGTCCTAGTTGTATCTCCTAATTACACAGGAGGAAACTGAGGCACAGAGAAGTTAAGTAACTTACTTGAAGGCACACAGATAATAAGTGGCATAACTAAGACAGGAAGCTGAGCAGTGTGGGGCCAGAGTTGGTACTCTTACCACTGTGCTGTTCCAGGCCAGTTCTCACTTAACCTACACTTTCATCATGGTGACTGTTATTCTCGCCATTTTGCACATTAAAAAACCAAAGCTCAGGAAAATCGAAGAAGCAGTTCGAGGTCAACATGTTGGGCTTCTCATAGGTAATCCGGCCCCAGACACTGGTGCTACACAGCCCGTCACTAATCTGCCTTCTGATCACCCTTCACCCTCCCTACTTTTCCCCACTTCCACGTATGACTTTGACAAATCCATTTCCTGAATTAATCTGTGAGTTAATGTTTTCGAGAAGATTAAAACCAGTTCTTTCTTTGTCTCCACAAAGAAAGCCCTGATACCAGTTCTGTCTCTCCAGAACTGGTATCAGGGCCTACATTTTAAACGCTCCAGTCCTGAGCTCTAGTCCTGGCAAATAGGTTATTCCTGCTCACCAGCATTTTCTAAACTCCCTTGAAAGCAACCAGCTTGCTAAACGTGAACCCCCGGACCCACCGCAGGCTGGGGTAGCTCTAAACTCCTCGGGATGGGCCTGGAAAGCGCCATGATGACCAAGTGTTCCCACGTGATTCTGTTCCTCGGGGAAATCTGAGAATGCTGGATAAAAATTGACCTTTTTGCTACTTAATTAAATGACAACACGATGCCGGACAGACCCAGCTTTTAATATATGGGCTTTCCATCAGAAACACCCGATTTGGTCCCTGCTGTCTTCCTTACCAACTATATATTCTCAGGTAAGTTATTTAGCCTTTCACTGAGAAGAAGCTCAGTGTTCTTCTCTGTAAAATGGGAACAATAATGTTGTCTACCTCACGGTGTTGTTCTGAGGAGTAGACGGGATAAAACGTATAAAGCCCCTCAGCACAGTGCCTGTTGTAGAGGCAGGGATCAATCAATGTGAAATACTCTTTTATTATTATTATTTCTCCCAGTCCAGGAGATTTACATTCTAGAGGATTCAGTACCTCAATTCTCAAAAGGGCAGTTTCAGCCTCCCGCGGTAAGTTGAAGAACCAATCGACAGGCGAAGAGGATAAGAGCTTTAGGTGGCCCTGAAGTCAACTGCCACACACCTCAGGGGCAGACAAAGCAAGCAAGAGTGCACCTAAGCTCCAGGCTACAAGGGCTCCCGCTTCTCCCTGGGACACAGGGCTCACCTCCACAGCCCCAGGTCCCCCACCTGAGCCTGTCGTGGCGACCACAGTTCCCATAAGGACTTGGGTTAAATTCATTGACCTCGAAAAGCTCCCAGAGGCCCTGGAAAAGCAGAGACGCAGGAAGGAGTGTGTGCTCTTGGCCCCTCGCCCTCTAGATCAGGGAAGGGCTGGGATTCGAACCTCTGCAGCAGGTGTCAGGTCAGAAGCACCACACCCGGGTGTTCAGGCCTGAACCCCAGAACCGTAAGGGGCGGGGGTGAGGGCAGGGACACATCCATTCATTCACTTCCATAAATATTTTATTAACATTTAGCCCCTGTGCCAGCCTTCTGGATACCTGGTCTTGCCCTCCTGGCGTTTACTGCCTAACAGGCTGGACAGACAAACAAGCAAGGGCCGCACAGTGTGGGTGGTGAGCGTAGCAAGGGAGGTAACCCCAGAGTGCCTCGGAAGGTGTTTCCAGCTCAATTTCGAATCCTCCTGGCAGCCCACAAGGGACTGGGTCCCTTGGCACCTGCCGACACCCACCAGCTTTGGGTCACACCCTCTCCCACGTTCCAACTGTGCACCAGCCACCGGGCCTCTCTGCTGTCCAGTGAACAGGTCAAGTTTGTGTTAGGCTCAGGACCAGGTTCTGTCCCCAGCCCTGCTCCTCCTTTTATCTGGACTCCTTCACTGTCTCCTTCCCAGGGGGTCCACCCGGGATCTCCAGACCAGGAGACTTCCAGCAGCATTTGTCTTTTTATACCTAGGACCTCTTGTTGCACCTGCTGTGCACGGTACCCGTGCCACATGTTTTCTTTTGCTGAATACTGCATCACTCATTGTTGATTCTCTCCTCTTTCTTGTTCCCTACATCCAGGTTATAGACCTGCCCACATCTCAACCATGGCTAAAAAACTTTTCTCAATAGGAAAATAGGAAGCTATCTGCTCCATGATGCCAACGTTTTGCAGCAAAAATGCCAGCTGATGACATGAAATCACAGATTTTCTCTTAGCATGAGTCAGCTCAAATTCTTCTTTTGGGGTTGGGTGGCCTCCCCCTAAGAGAAGTAATAAAGCATGACCTTAGGAATAGAAACAGCCGCAGTGAGTGTTTTTGTTACTGGTTATTGGCTACTGGTGTTTTTAACAGCAAACCTTTTTCTTCCCACTATCCACTCATGAGCTGGAGCTAATTATTAACGTTGGGGAATTTTGTAAGCTGATGAAAAGATATTATTAAAATTTATATAAATGTACAGTTAAATAAGTTACATTAAAAGCAAAGATGATGACTGTGCAAGACTCATCACTTCTTATACATTTTACTACTATCTATGCTCTTCAGGTTATTTACATGGATCTTATCTGTGTAGTGGGTGAACATGTAGTTATAATGGTGTGTGACTGCTTCTGTCTTTCCAATTCCACATTTAGTGACGTCATGTTGTCCTTGTAGGTTGACTCGATATGGTGGGTGCATTTACCAAGGAAATCAGCAAACACCAAAAACCACAGCCTTTAAGCATTTTTTTGCAAATTTTTATTATTGCTTTTAGAGAGCTAGTTTTTAAGCATTTACCAGCTCACCACTACCACTACCGAAAGACAAATGAGGTCAGTCCAAGATGCCAACCTTTGGCAGCAAAAATCCCAGCAGATGCTGTGAAATTACAGATTTTCTCAGAAGTTTGCAACCCAGTGGCAGAAACACACACACATGCACAGTTCAGCGTGACCCTGGGGGGAATGGCATGCAGTGACAGAGCAATGGACAGATGCCGCCAGGAGGGGTGGCTGGCGCTAGGTTGCTCTAGGTTACCCTAGGACCTGATTGACTGGCCTTTAGATCAATCTTATTGTGGGACATAAGATGAAAAGATCCACACAGGGGACCCAGAACACCTGCTTTGCCACCTAACTAATATTTTGGGTCCTGATTAATTAATTATTCAGAAAGATCTTAGTATAGGCACCAAGTTTCAGTCTGGGATCAATTCCTGTGCTCACCTTAAGGTGAGTTGCTTAACTTCTCCCTCTGTCAGCGAGAGACCAATATGTACAGGTCAGACTGCTCGAATATATCAGCGGGCTTGGAATGCCTCCAAAGATGGATGCTGAGAACTGGGTGCTCAACATGGTTAATAATAATAATTTAGCCTGTTCATTACTGGAGCTCAGTAAAGTATGTATTGATTTTTCTCCAAAAGATTAACCAAATTTGAAGTAGTAGCTCCTCCCCCACCCCCCGAAACCAAGATAAAATTTATTAATAGTACTGAAAAGGTACAGGACTCTTTTTTTGATAAAAGAGGTTTGATGATAAAAACTAAAAAAAAATGTTTAAGTGTTTAAAGGATGCATTTGTACCCCCATAATATGCTGAAATTTAAAAGAAAGTGTTTAAAAGATGGCTAGGCCAATGAAACTACACGGTTGGTAGTTTCTGAGCCATGGGTTAAAGAGAATATTCCTAGCTTTTTTCCCAGCACCAATATTTTTTTTTTTTTCTTGAGATACAGTCTCACTGTGTTGCCCTAGCTAGAGTGCCATGCCATCAGCCTAGCTCACCGCAACCTCAAACTCCTGGGCTCAAGCCATCTTCCTGCTTCAGCCTCCCGAGTAGCTGGGACTACTACAGGCATGTGCCACCATGCCCGGCTAATTTTTATTTTTCTACATATTTTTAGTTGGCCAATTAATTTCTTTCTGTTTTTAGTAGAGACGGGGTCTGGCTCTTACTCAGGCTGGTTTCGAACTCCTGACCTTGAGCCATCCTCCCGCCTCGGCCTCCCAGAGTGCTAGGATTACAGGCGTGAGCCACCGCACCCGGCCCCAGCACCAGTCTTAATGGGTGGGGTTGCGGTGGGTTGCTCTGTTGAACTTTAAACAGATCTATTCTCATTGAACCCACGTGTTTGTTCATAGCACTTGTTTAAGAGAAAAAGGTCAGCCATGTTCAGTGCTAAGACCGTGTCTGCATACCTGTGTGTATATATGAGTGAATCGAGGGGTGAGAGGAAGAGATATTAAGGGACAATGGAAGAGTGGGAGAAAAAGGAAAGGAGAGAGGACAGAGGGAGGGGAAGAGAGAGGAGGAGGGAGGGAGGAGAAAGAAGATAAGAGTGGAATGGAAGGAAGTGCTGGCACTGCAGCAGAGAGGTGGAAGACCAAAGGAATTTCTGAAAAGAAAGGAGGAGAGAGAAGGAAAGGAGATGGAGGGAGGGAGGGGGCAAAAAAAGGTCAAGTCAGGGGAGGAGCAGAGAGATGGCAGAGGGAACCCAGCAGAGAGAGGTACAGTGGCTTCAGGTTTGGGAGACCAGACTTGACTCCGGCTCTTCCACCTGCAACAGTGACTCTCCCAACCTTGGCCTCAGTTTTCCCCTCTGTTAAATGGGGATGAGGAAACCTACACGGCAGGGTTTTCCGTTGAAGTAGGTCAGAGATGAGTGTACAAAGAGCAGTCCCGGCGCTTGCCCGTAGGAAAAGTCGACAAAAAAAAAAAATGTGTCAGGTGCGGGCGTGGCTTACGGATCTCTTTTAAAGAACACAGCTTCTCCACCTGGTCCTGGGTCTGGCCACCCTGGGGACCCGAGCGGAAGCATGCACCTGCCCTAAGACGTGGCACCCCACCTGGGCGCGGGGCGTCGCCGCTGGGGGGCGCTGCTGGGACGACTGCTGTCGCCGCCGCACCCGCTGTCGGCGCGCCCCGGAGGCGCAGGCAGCCACCGATGAACTTTCCACAAAGACAGTTTGCTTCGCGCGTTTCTCCATCCATAACCTTTACTGGTCTCTGTAGAGTCATTACGACCATTAGGCTGTGGACTCAGCACTGCTTTAGCTCTTAAGTTAATACAACCGAGACTTTTTTACTTTCCTATTGGGAAGGAACATGTGCAATTTTCGTGATTTCTTAGATCATTCCATAAGTAAATCAAATATTCTTTCAAGCCCAGTTATCAAAATTGTGTCCTTTGATACCACGTCTTCCATCAAATTGCAGTAATCCGGTTCAACACATTTTAAACCTCCGCTATCTGCTAATATCATCCCTACTAGATAGAGTAATTAAATTTGTACTTTTTTTTTTTACAAGTCGTACTCAATAAATCTGAATAAATTAACAACGCATTACTAAGACTGCTACATTAAATTTGCATAGTGCATTTAATGAATATGCAACTGCAAGTGAAAAGGTCTGCTACTGCGAACCTTCTGCATTAGCATAACTACTTCCAGCATGTTTCTTAAATAATGCACTCATTTGCACATCACTGGCTTGGCTAATTCTAACTTCAGTCAGGGTAGCCTTGTAATTAAGACTCTTGCTTTAATTTTTAATGAAGTTTATGTTACATCAATCCTGACAGTAATGAGGGGACATGGAAACAAAAAGGCTGCTAATAATTAAATTCACAAACCAGTTTGAGGGATAATAATTCCTGAGGAGAAATTACATGACTAATTATTAATTAAATATTCATACTATTGCACAGCCATCTCACTTAACTGCTCTTCTTGTTGGTAATAATATTGAGATGTGGATGCTTTTTTGCCAACCATTCTGAGTTTGAGGTCTCTGGTTAATTTTAGTGTGCCATTAATCAATATGACACAAAAAATAAAATTGTTTTAATTGGTATCATTTTATTGTGTCTAAATATTACTACAGTTGGTTTAGTTTGTGGAGAATTAATCTAGTTAGTCGGTGCCTGTTTTATGGAAACATAAATCCAGTTTATATCCATAAACATCTAATGGCAGGACAACTTGACCTTTTTTTTTGTAACATTACTGTTTACAGATAATTACACCAACTCTTTAAAAGGTTATTTAACAGCTTTGCATTTATCACAGTAAAATGAAAAACATGCAATATTATTTAACTACAGCCTGTTCTGAGGAGGTCTCTGAGACCCTCATTTACCCCCGCTGAAAAGTAAGCAATATTAATGTGTGGGTTTTTAGGAAATGTCTGAGGGCTTTCTTTGAATGTGTACAAACAGATTTACATGTTTGGGTCTGGATCTTTGAATGTCTAATTTATAATCGAGATGGGGATTGGTAAGGGAGAAAATATTTCCCATTGTTACAACTTTCCATCGCAGGAAAACGTAAGGAGAGAGGTTTTATGATTCTGGATCTCAGAAATGGCAACAATTTGCCTGCAGACCCCAGTAAACAAACATTACAAAACCAGAGAAATTACTATGATGAAGCCTAATTGCTTGCAATATTTATTGTAGAGACTTTTTTTTTTCTTCCATCTTCGAAGGAATCTACATTTGTAACGAGAAAGTCCCCATCTTACTGCAAGTTTAGCAAGGACAGGACAAGATCTACAATATTTAAATGGATACCATTAATCATTAAATTAGAACAGATCATGACATTTGTTTAAAGCTCTGATAAATTCAGGACAAGATGCTTTATGGAGACCATTTTGCATATTATGAGATTAAATAGGCACAGAAAAAGGACCTTTTTATATCCTGCAGGGGCATTTGGAAATTCTGAGCCAGGGCAAACATTTCAGTTCATTTTTCTAATAATTCAAACTAGTTGATTCATCAAAGTGAACCAAGTCTATAACCATAAACCGTGGGGGCAAGAATTCCCCTCAGCTATTTCTTGTCACTTTACTACAAACTGACAGGTCTGGAGGGCATTATTACCAGCCCCGATGTATATCAACTGCTCCCTTTTACCAAATCTTAAAAACCTTTTAAATTTTTCTTTTTTATCTGCTCTCTTAAACTAACACCTGAAGCCAATTTGTAAAAACCACTCGCCATGAAATAGTTCATTGGTGCAGGTAAGCGTAGAGATGTCACGGTAGGCCCTGGGTCCCTGGTCCTGCCTTTTGTTCCTTTCACTCAAGAAAATCCTTCTTTTGATATGTGTGAACCCCTATGTGAGTAGCAGGGAGCCCCCCCCCCAGGCTGGGCAAAGTGTAGACCACAGAAGTGACCAGATCTGCTGGCAAAATTCTGGGGTACTTGTTTCAGAAGAACCTGCAGAGTCCTGCCTCGTTGTCCTTTTGTGGTCAGGAGCATGCTGCACCTGCCCCAGGTGGAGTAGGTGGAGGAAACCATCCATCACCAAGGACACCCTTGCTGATCAGAGGGACCCTATCATCTCATTTTAGGGAAGCAGCCAGAGTTCCGGAAAAGGTGGAGGCTTGGAAGTCAGACATGCCTAGGCTCTAATCTCTCCCAGCCTTAATGAATAATAGTTTACTGAACTTCATCTCTCTGAACTGCAGTGTCTTTTAATGAACGGGGATGATCATGCCCCCTTTGCAGATTGTCACAAGTATTAGCCACATATACACGTGCTTAGCGTTGTGCCAGGCACGTGACAGACCAGCACAAAATGCCAGCAATTGTTTCCCAAGGAAGAGTGTCAGAAATTCTACCATTGGAGAGTCATTCCTTTGAATATACCTTGAAAAGGGATCCCAGATGAAGTCACCATTGTTCATCAAAGCCTTAGGGTGAGTTATGTACCAGTTCCCTGTTCTCTAACAAGGGCATATAAGATAATACTGGAGAGGTGAGTTAAAATAGAAGAGGGTGGAGAGGAAAGAGGAATGTCGAAGTGGAAAGGAAGAATACAGAAAACAGAGGTGGAATTTGTGAGGGAAAAATAGTACGTTAAGTCTGGGCTGTTTAATCACCAAGGTACCATATAAGGAACTGCAAGAAAACGAAAACAAAAATTTACCCTGTGAATGTAGATTTCAAAGTTCTTGAGCTTTAGTCCTATGAAATGGTAACTATTAAGGGCATGATACCATGCATCCCAATTTTTCTAAAACAGCTTAACTTTTGGTTATTCTGCCCTGTACCTATCAGAGCTTGGTTGGTTGAGGGAAGAAAGGTTTATGTCACAAATTGTCATCATCTAAACGTACACTTTGTGATGGAACTCCAGAAAGAACGAACACAGTGTCTTCAGTAAATATTTAATGAGCATCATGAGACACCTGTCTTAAATATCAAGTGCCCAAACAATATCGATCCAGACTTTTCTCTCACCTCCCTTCTCCACACTCTATAATAAATAGTCCAAGATACCACCCATACAAATCCTGACCTGTGGCCACACCAGATTGGAGTAGTTTGATGAAAAGTTCTGGTGTCTGATCATTGTCTGATCCTTCTCTGGGAAGGTGTGGGATGGAAAACCTCAGATTTTCAGTTAGTCAAATTCTACCTCCTTCACTTTACCAGCTGTGGATTGGGATCACTTATCTAATTTGTCAGAGCTTTAAGTGAAAAATGAGACCACTGTGCATTTCACAGGATGATGCTGAGGTTAAATGACATAAGTACAAAAGGCTCATGTGCACAGCAATTGTACACAACGATCCCTTTTTCCCATGCCAGAAGCAGCCCAACATCTCCTTTGAGCACCAGAACTTTCTGCTGGAGGACGGATTACATATGTATTTCAAAGTTTTTGAGTCGAGTTTTAAATATAATATAACATTTACCATGGTTCATGTAGTGTGTACACACATGCTTTTTTTTTTGATCAATCATCCCAGATTTTCAAAGTCAGGTATTATTTCCATGCTGCAGACCAACAGTCTGCCTACATTGTGATCAGGCACAGGAAACATAAGGATGAAATGAATTAGTGTTTGTAAAACACAACAGTGTCTGGCAGATAGCAAGTGTAAATAAATAAAAATTGTAAAATCATGCTCTAATGGTTAGGGTCTCACACCTAAAAGCCTGTCCATTCTCATCTTGGACCCTTCCTTCCTATGCCTACCATACTATGTTAATCACCAAATGGCAGACAAATATGCTGTTTCTCACCTCTCTGCCTTTGCAAATGCTGTTTCTTTTGCTTCGAATGACTCTCTGCTTGGCAGCCTGTCAGACTCTTACTCATCTTTTAAAACCCAGCTAAGCAACGGCTTCTTCCAGAAAGTCTTCCCTCAGATCTCCTTCCTTCCTGTCACTTCTTTCTGTTGCTCACACCACTAATGTCCTTTGCACGCCACCCTACAGATCATCTATTTACACTTCTCCTGGGGAAAGACTGTGCACGATCTTGGTATTCTCAACTTCCGATACACCGCTGGACGTATATTGACACTCCTGAGATGTTTGTTGAATCAAATTGAATTCATGTGACAAATAGCAATGCCACGATTATATTTATAAACCTGAACATCGGAATTTCAATATGCATCTTATAATAATGCAGTGTTTAATGAGCAAAGCTTTTTTTTTCCCCTCCTTGTTTTCTTCTCTTTTAATCAAGAGGCAGAAAGACAATGGTAATGAGATGAGAGTGGAGAAGTGCAAATGGAATGGAGATGGGAAGAATGGAGGTAGAGAAGAAAGTGATCTTGTGAATTATACATGGCAATTTCCCACAGGTTAGGATCAATTCAGAATGAACTATTCATTGGCATTATCAATGCTTATTCAGTAACAAATCTCAAATTCCTGTCTGAATTTTAATTAAAAGAGCCACTTAATGTTCCAATCCAATTGGCACATATGTATACATTTTTCCCACAGTTATAGAATTGCCTGAACCCAGGAGGGTTTGCAGGCTGAAACGTTGACATTCCAACAACCAGAAGGCTGCTTGGTGTGAAAGCAAACAGCTAGCAACATTTCGAAGTCAAAATGCACAAAAGGTACAACATTTGTAAATCAGAATGTCCAAAAGATAGGTAGTTGGGTTACACCCAAAGCAACTGACCAACCACCACCGTCGTCTGAGCGCTGACAACATGCCCGGCACATGACACTTGGAGCCGGCCCCATTCAACATTCGGCCCCGGTGAGGACGGGCGAAGTCAGGAGACGGCTGGAGTCGAGAAGGAAGAGGGCAGATCGCTGGGGGAAGGTGGGCTTCTTTTCATCCTCTTTTCTCCCAAATGTTGACCAGCAACTTTGGATCTGGCCTTAGCTGCCTTCTCTCCTGCCAGGGGGCAGCTGTTTGTTGCAGTTAAGGTGACTCCAGAGCCATCTTCTTCAGTTCCAATCCCACTTACTAACTGTGCAAACAAGAACCAATGACTTCTTCCCTTTAATCCTATCTGGGATACGAATTGTCAAGAGAAAAACAGTTAGAGAGTAGTAGTATAGTATCATTTATTAAGTCCAGAAAAAAAAAAAAAACCCACTCCCATATTGTCAAGTGAGAGTAGAGAAAGAGTGGGAGGGCACCAATTGTATGTTAACACTTGATTATCTGAGTGAGGGTGGGAGTGGGGAAGACTGCTAAAATTTTCTTTGTTCACCTTGATGTTGTAAAAAAAACCTAATAAGGTAAACAGAAAGAAGAAGATTGATGCATCGATACTTCTCTTTCTAAAAATGATTTTTGATAGGTTGAAGGAAAAAATAGGAGTAGCATAGTAAAACGTACCTAAAAGTTCAATTAGTACCAGGAATTTTCTATAATAAACCTGTATCACTCTAATAATCAGAAAAAAATTAGATTAAAATTTAAAATGAAGGAAAAATTTTCCCACCACCAAATGGTGCTACTCTCTACTTTAGTCTTGTGCTTATTTTTATTTATTTATTTATTTATTTTTGAGACAGAGTCTCACTTTGTTGCCCAGGCTAGAGTGAGTGCCGTGGTGTCAGCCTAGCTCACAGCAACCTCAAACTCCTGGGCTCAAGCAATCCTGCTGCCTTAGCCTCCCAAGTAGCTGGGACAACAGGCATGCACCACCATGCCAGGCTAATTTTTTGTGTACATATTAGTTGGTCAATTAATTTCTTTCTATTTATAGTAGAGACGGGGTCTCGCTCTTGCTCAGGCTGGTTTCGAACTCCTGACCTCGAGCAATCTGCCCTCCTCAGCCTCCCAGAATGCTAGGATTACAGGCGTGAGCCACAGCACCCGGCCAGTCTTGTGTTTATTTTTAAATCTTTATAAATTATTATATAATAGCTATGCTTTTTCATGAAAGGAAATATGGTAAATTCATAGTCATGCCAAAAGAAGGAAAAAACATTTCACCCATGTTGATATTATCCAAAGGCAATCAACATTGACATTAGAATGCATTTCCTTTCTGTCTTTTCTTTTTCAGGCATGCACATGATTTTGATGATAATACTGTGACTATATATTATATCTGTTGACTTCTGGTTCTTGGCCAGCTTTCTTCTCTAAACAGCCTCAGTCTTTCTGTGGGATAATAACAACAGGAAGAGCAATCCATGCAACAGGCTGTTGCAATTGCTACAACCCCAGTTTATATAGGAGGAGGCTTATAAAAAGGTGTCTTCCAGGTGACAATTCCATCAGTCTGACCAGGTGAGACTGTGTGGAGGGGAATATATCTGATATATTGCAACTAAACTAAGGGAGAAACAATGAATCTACAGTCTCCTGGCGCATATATGCGTTCTCTGTTCACAGTTAGGAAATTGTCTATCCTGATGTTGAGAATCGCTTGAACCCGGAAGTATCCTCGTGTACTTCTTCTCTTCTTGTGTCACCAATCTCCCTGACACTCCTTCCGGGATCCAAGGTGACTGAACCTCTAATTACTATTCACCAACTTTGCACGTGGCATTTGTCATCATATGAGTGCCCCGCCGTGGAAGTCACTGGGAATGGGGAGTGCCCAGCGTGATCTATATTGAAGTCACAACTGTGCTCGGGAACCCCCATTTTGTTCTTGGCTTTCTCACTCCTGTGGTCAGAAGAATGCAGACTATTCCAGCTTTGCGCTCCTCTCCTTAATTTGTTGGTCTCTCTATAAAGCCTTGTTAGAATTCACATCTTTTTTAGTTTACTAATTTAATCATTTATATCTCCTAACCTGCTTTAGTCACTTTCCCTCATGCAGTACAAGATGATTCCTACTCTGAATTCCTACTCTGTCCACCCGACACTGTCCTCCTTCCTTTTGCCACTAGAACAAAAGCATCTGCTTATTTCATTTCACAGTCTTGGGGATACCATTTGTACTGGTTGCATAACGTTCAATAGACTTTGTCATAATTTACTTAAACATCCTCCCATTTATTGAACACTTATTGGTTGCTCCAATTCTTCACTGTTGTGAAGGGTATTGTAATAAACATTTGGAAGCATGAATTTTTTTTTTTTTTACCTTTTACTATTTTTTCCCCCTTAGAATGGAGTCCAAATGGTGGCGATTTTCATATTATATTTCCTTAGGGGAAAACATTTGATCCTTCATTAAAAATCAAACATTTCCCACACATACTCACGAATGTGTTAGATTCTTTGGTGGGAGGTGGGTACTGAAAATGAAGTCCTTTCAGCCAAAGGACATTTTTTCTACTTTTCCCTTCTTTATCCTCCTTACCTTTCTTTCCCTTCAAACCCTACTTAAAAATCAAAACAAGAACACAAAAGCATGAGCCTTCGGAGGGCACTGTCCGGGCTGCTACCAGCAATGCAGCAATAGGTGAGTTACTTGACATCTTCACTCAGTCCTGTTTTTTGGTAGTGTCACCTTGAAGATCCCATCCAGTGCCAATGATCTTTGAATCCTTAAACCAGTATTTATTGGGCTCCTTCTTCTTCAAATACAACCTTTTCTGCTTTTGTAATTAGCAACTAAAAAGGTTTGCTTTGGTAACTTAATTAATTAATAAAGCTACTCTTAAAAGAGCCACTGGGCAAATGCTTCATCACACCCAAGTTCCTTTTCTACTTCTTTAACCTGGAAGGGTAAATTCAGTTGCTAAAAGTTTTCTGCAAAGCTGATGCCTACTTTTATAGAGGGTGGCAGCCTATTTTCTTTTTAAAATTTACTCCTACACCCTAAGAGGTTTAGGAATAAGTTTTCAGCACAGTCCAGTCTGTGGTGGTCTTAGTTTCTCAGGACCGGAAAAGTCATGCCCCCCTTGCCCACTTTGAAAGTAGCGACAATACGGTCATCATAGTTCCTAGTTACCTAGTGCTTCTACATATGTCCTATCATTTATTCTTCCATACAGTTTTCTGAATTGGGGAATATGGATTTGCTTACTTTATGGACGAGGAGACAGACTCTAGAGTTACTTGCTTCAGACATGACAGCCAGACCTCTTGGATTTGGATTCAGCAGTTCTGATTCAGTGTTCTTTTTCTGATAAAGATGTACCTGGAAAGAAACCAAATATGCTAAATGAACTGGATAAACTTATATTTATAAATCTCAGAAAGCTTAGGAAAGAAGATATTCTAATTCAGAGAAATGTATGATTGTCTCCAAGATTAACTAGAAAATACTCTTGCTTCATGCTATTAAAGATGAACCTCTACCATAAGTAGGACAAGAATCATTTACATAATTTAACTTAAAAATGCCTATTGAGAATTCACTCTGTACCACCATGTGTTAAACACATGTGGTTTATTGTCTGACCTAGTCCTCAGATAATAGCACTTTGAGGAAGAGACCGATACAACTCCTGTTTTACAGATACAGATACTGGGATTTGGAGATGTTTAGTAATTTTCCTGAGCAAAAGGTTGTGGGGACAGGATTCAAACTTGGGTCTGTTCGACTTGAGAGCTGGAGTTTACAGGCACATTGCCTATCCTAATAATCTATCATGACTGAAAATCAGATGTCAGAATAGAATAACAAACTGGAATATCCTCTGGTTAGGGTTGTAGATGAACTGGGAAATGGTGTTGGGCACCACACTGCTTCTATTAAATACACAGCTCCTTTCTCACTATTCACAAAAGGTCCCTTTGACACCTGTAGAGACAGGATAGGTGACCGTAATCCCCGGAGCATGCCATTTTATACTACTTTCGGCCAGCTCTGATAGCTGGAAATGGATTCCTTATTTTGGGCAAAACCTCTCTTCTCTTGGCTTCCACCCACTGGTCCTGGTTTTCACTTTGAGGCTCCATAGAAAAAGTCTAA
Organism: Microcebus murinus; assembly: GCF_040939455.1. NCBI lineage: Eukaryota > Metazoa > Chordata > Mammalia > Primates > Cheirogaleidae > Microcebus > Microcebus murinus. Next base: position 96,271,588 of record NC_134109.1, read on the forward strand.
CACTTCTCTTCCATGTGACACAAATCTTGGAAACAATTACAGTGTGTCCTTTGAGTTTGTAGTTCTTCAAAAGAAAGAAGTGCTGTTCCTGCAGCTATTTCTCCAATGGCACGATTTCAGCCTCATTACGCTGGTGAACACGTTTGTTTTAAACTGAACGTGTTTCTCCAGATGTGGTCAGCCTCCAAAGGGCAGGATTAACTGGTGCCCTCTTCTGAAAGCTCAAGACCTGTCTAAGCTACCCATTAGCTAGCTTTCTAGGTTATATGGAGTTTACAATCTACAAAAACCCTATACCTGTTTCATACAAGGGGCTATTGAGTTATGTCTCCCCAAAGCTGTGCTCTGCATATGTCCTTTTCCGATCAACTGCAAACATAAGTTTTTACTTTTCCTTATATGACTTCATCCCTTGTTGAAGCAGATTTGGCTCCCAAATTCTAACCTGTTAAGATTCCAAGACAATTTTATTCAGGTCATTTTAAAGAAATCTAGTTATGTAATAACCACATAATGGTTCCTAGAATCAATGAGTGACAATTTACCCAAGTATTGAAACAAAGCATTGTCCTGTTTTCAATTTGTTTTGCCAATTGTAAGCAATGCTGTTATATAAGAAATGTACTTGTGCATATATCCTCACATACTGGTGTTTTATTTCCAAAAAATAGTCTCAAGAGCTGGGTCAGGGAGTGTGTGCATTTGTACTCCTACTAGCAGATTATTCCACCAAAAGTTTGTAACAGTTCATAGGCATGCCGGCAATATGTGGAGCAATGGGAAGAGTTAGAAGTTTAAAAAATATGAGCAGGAGAGTGAAAAATAATGCTGGGAGTAAAATAAGTCTTTGAATTTTTCAATGCTGTACATGCATTACTATGATAAGTAGGGGAAAAAAGATTTTAGAAAACACTAGTGAAAAATTCTCTCTTAAAGCTTTCTGTTATTAAGCCTATCTAAATAATGGTCTTTTGCTTGGCACTGCTAAAGTGTTTACTGTTTGCAACACTCACTATTTGTTCCACCCATGAGGCAATTGATCAGGGAACCTATGACCATTAAACCATCTTTTGTTAGACTGTGCTGTCATTCAAAATGTTCATTGTAGGCTGGGTGCAGTGGCTCACGCCTGTAATCCTAGCACTCTGGGAGGCCGAGGCGGGCGGATTACTCGAGGTCAGGAGTTCGAAACCACCCTGAGCAAGAGCGAGACCCGTCTCTACTAAAAATAGAAAGAAATTAATTGGACAACTAATATATATAGAAAAAATTAGCTGGTCATAGTGGTGCATGCCTGTAGTCCCAGCTACTCGGGAGGCGGAGGCAGGAGGATCGCTTGAGCCCAGGAGTTTGAGGTTGCTGTGAGCTAGGCTGATACCACAGCACTCACTCTAGCCTGGGCAACAAAGCGAGACTCTGTCTCAAAAAATAATGTTCAGGCCGGGCGCTGTGGCTCACGCCTGTAATCCTAGCTCTTGGGAGGCCGAGGCGGGCGGATTGCTCAAGGTCAGGAGTTCAAAACCAGCCTGAGCAAGAGCGAGACCCCGTCTCTACTATAAATAGAAAGAAATTAATTGGCCAACTAATATATATATATAAAATTAGCCGGGCATGGTGGCGCATGCCTGTAGTCCCAGCTACCCGGGAGGCTGAGGCAGAAGGATCGCTCGAGCCCAGGAGTTTGAGGTTGCTGTGAGCTAGGCTGACGCCACGGCACTCACTCTAGCCTGGGCAACAAAGCGAGACTCTGTCTCAAAAAAAAAAAAAAAAAAAATAATGTTCATTGTCATCTACCTCTTCATGACTTAAGAGGTCAGGCTTGGAGTCAAACTCACCAGGTTCAAATTCCAGCCATTTACTCACTTACCAAGAGTGTGGCTTTGAGACCTTACTTGGAAGCCTTAGGTTTCAGCTTTTTCATCTGTAAAGTGGGCACAATACTGCTTTACTTGCAAATTTTCAGAATTAATAATATGATATACAGTCCCTGAAAGAGTGCCTGGCACATACTACTACTGCTTAGTTAATAATTACACATACTTTATTACGTGCACAAAGCACTTTATTATGGGCACTATCTTACTTAAACCTAGCACTATGATTCACATGTGTGGCCGCTCAATTAATAATTGCAGAATAAAGTAGGTACTATTATGATCCCCATTTATAGATGAACGATGAGGATCGGGGAGGTGAAGCAACTTGCCTAAGGTCACACAGCTAATAATCAAACCTTCGTTCAGTGAATGTTAATTACAGTAACTACTACTAATCTTGAGATTGCTTTAATATACGCAGCTTCGGCCATGAGACATGATGGCTTAGGGTGGCTACTGGGAGAAAAAGTGAGTGAAGGGACTAACCTAACCTATCCTGGGGAGCTAGGGCAGCGTGGGCGGGCATCATATCTCCCTGCAGAGCCTGGCCAGAGAGTAGAGAGGACTGGACGAGAGCCTGTTGACAGTGAACATATCCGAAATGCCAGAAGGTGGCAGTGTGGCGGGTCCGGGAGAGGTTCCCCTGGGGTCAGTGAGATAACCTGGCCTCAGCAGGGAAGGGTTTGGGAATGCAGCACTCAGCTGCATTCCTGGAGGGACTTCAGTCTCTCTGGGCTTGGGGTTCAAATCAGAAACAGGGTGATAGTACAACCATGGCAGGAGGTCAGAGAAGACCACAGCTCTCAGGGCCAGGGAGCACCCTGGGGGCTCACCCCACAGGTTCATGGCCTTGAAGACCCCTAATATCTGGCCAAGGCACTTGGTATTGCCAAGCCGGCAGCTCCCACGCCTCTGGGCCTGCTGCCACGGAAGTCGCCAGTGGAAGGGACCTGCATTCATTTGGTGGGTTCAAAGCCAAGTCGATTTTAGCCACGTTTAACTCCCGAGAATATATTGACATTTCAAACTTTGGGTTCCTTCCTCTGTGTTTTGTGTTTTAGCAGAAGTTTTTATATATTTTTTTTTTGCCTTTTTAAGCCTTCCTTTAGCTCTTGATACAGACAAATACATCACAGCAAGGACGAGTCTTTGAGGTCTACCTTTTCTTTTCTTCTTCTTATTTTTTTTTTGAGAGAGTCTCGCTTTTTTTGTTGTTGTTGTCCAGGCTAGAGTGAGTGCCGTGGCATCAGCCTAGCTCACAGCAACCTCAAACTCCTGGGCTCAAGCGATCCTCCTTCCTCAGCCTCCTGAGTAGCTGGGACTACAGGCATGTGCCACCATGCCTGGCTAATTTTTTATATATATATCAGTTGGCCAATTAATTTCTTTGTATTTATAGTAGAGACGGGGTCTCGCTCTTGCTCAGGCTGGTTTGGTACTCCTGACCTCGAGCAATCCGCCCGCCTCAGCCTCCCAGAGTGCTAGGATTACAGGCATGAGCCACCGCGCCTGGCCTACCGAGGTCTACCTTTATAATAAATGGTTTTGCCTGTGATCTCTGCACCCAAATCCAGTTCCTTCTGCATCTCCTACTCTGGCTCTGTCTCTTTCCTCTTACAATTCAGAAAACTGCAGCACGTGACCCTCGCTGTGTGTCTGTCTCTCTGTAAAACATCCACTTACATAACTCTTCCCACCGCTATCTGAAAATATGTCAGTGCACTTGGCTTGAGAATTGTTTTTAGACTAAAATTTACACTCAGCACTTCAAAAGTGTCAGGGTAAGCCTGTTGAAACTTCCACTGTAAAAGCCCAGAAATTTTAATAAGCACTAGACGACACTCACAAGTAAAAAACGTTCTTTTGAATTCTTTGCTGAAGGATTCAGGGAGAATAATTAGAATGATAGAGATAATACCCCCAAAAATTAAACCAATTTCTGCTCTCTCCAAAGGTTTTCATTACATGTAGGGGAAAGAGCACCCAGGTACGTGCCAGAAGACCTGAGCTGGAATCGTTTCCCCGCCACTTGATGGCCCTGTGACGTGGGTGGTTTGGTTGAGAGATGATTGGGTGATTCTGAGTCTCTGGTTCCTTACTTGGAAAATGGGGGTCTTCAAAAATTCACGGAGCTGATGGGAGGAACAAATTCGACCACGTAGCTAGAAGCTGCAAAGCTACCGTGCACCCCACAAACTGAGTGCCTTCTCTTCCTTTCCCTTTGATCGTCATTGTGCTTCGATTAGCTTTTGAGACCAGGACATTTGTCAGCGCTTGGGAAGGAGCCACGTGGTAGAGGCAGAAGACTCAGAATTAAGACTCTGGCATGGCATCACCACGCGCCGCGTTGTCCTGGGAGAGCAACCTTTATCTCTGCATCTCAGTGTCCTTATCTGAGAGATATGGGGTTCGACCAGACGATCGTAAATCTATGATTTGAGGTTTAACCTCTAAATCCAGTAGTGCCCTTTCACGAATTATCTGAATCAGTGACAAGGCAACGGCATTTCTTTCTCTGTGCCGGCAGATTAGGTATCTAGCTGGTGGGCTCTGACTCACCTGTGTTTTCCTTCCTGCTTGGCTCTATGCTTTCCAAAGTTGCGATCTCATTTAATTCTCACAAGAACCTTGTAAGTCGTGTAAGGCAGATATATGACAGTCTCCGAAGTATAGATGATGAAAGCAAAGCCACTTCGGGAGTGGCAAGGTCCGCCCAGATCACCCAGGTAGTAGGAGAAGTCAGTTCTCCAGACACTGGAGGGGCAGCGACTATCTGAGGAATTGGGGGACACACAGAGCCACTTCTCACCACTCCCCTGTACCCACCCTTGCCAGACCGTCCATCCTCTTTTGCCCGGGGTATTGTAGTAGCGTCATAACCAGTCCCCTAACTTCCACCCTTTCCCCGTGCAATCGCTTCTCAACACACCAGCCAGAGGGGCGCTTTAAATGCGGGTCAGATCATGCTCCTCCGCTGCTCAGACTCTCAGGGGACTCCCGTGTCACTCAGGGCCGGTCCTTCCTCTGGTCCCAGGCCCAGTGCGTCCACCTCTCCGGCCTCGCTCCCTACTCCACACGGCTGCCGCATTCACTCTATTCCAAACCCACCGGACCCTTCTCTGTCCTTGCACTTGCCCGGCACTCCCGGGACCTTTGCACTGCATTTCCCTCAGCCGGAAATGCCTTCCCACAGATACCTGCAGGGCCATTCCTCTCTTCCTTCAGGCTGCTGCTCAAATATCGGCTAATTAGAAAGATCTTTTCTTATCACCTACATAAAGGTATACTCCTGATTACCTTCACCTTCTGGTATTTTTTTCCTACATCACTTATGACTTGCAACCATATCCAGGTATAAATGTTCACTGCCTGTTGTCTGTTTCCCCTTCTAGAATGTGTGCTCCATGAGGGCAGGGGTGGCTGGGTGTTCGCTAATATATTGCAGGTGCTTGGAGCTGTTTTGGCACACAACAAATGTAGGGTAAATATTTGTTGGATGGATGAATGAACCAAAACAGGGCACAGAAATATGGTCAGAGAAACACCCAGGAACAAGTCATGAAAATTTTCCATATGTGCCAAGCTAAATAAAGGAATTGGCTATGAGAAAATAGGCATGTTAGTAGAGCTACAGGGTGGAGCCTTATTCACTCAGTGGAGGGGGCCTGGGCTTTATCCAGGGGGAAGAATTTTTTCCAGTGAATCCCCAAGTGAAGATTACTGAACTTTGTCGCATTCAGACAGGGTTGCAGTCAAAACAGGGCAATGGCTCAAAGCAGTCAGGATATCATTGCATGCATGTATCCCTATACTTTTGCACGAGTATTTCCCCTGGCCTTCAGTGGTTCTCTCTGTCTTCATCTCAGGCCCCCACCTGGTCCGCCACTATTCTGCCTCCAAGACCAGCTTTAGCCTTGCTCTGTCTGACCCATCAGGCTGAATTAGCTGGCCCTTGCTCTGTGCTCACTACATCATATTGGTTATTGGTCTACACGTCTTTCCTCCCTGATGGAGTGGGACTGCTGGGGTCCTGCCTGCAGTGCTATAACTAGGGCAGCCCCGGGCAAACCAGGACGATTGCTCACCCTTAGTGTAAGCTTCCTGGGGGATCCAGTTTCACTTTCCTTTGTCTTTTCAGAGTCTAGATGAGACCTGGAGCACTAGAAGGGTTCGTTGAATAAAACTTGTGCACGCGCATACTCCAGCTTTCAGGGGCTGGTCTGCGTTTACCTTGAGCTTCTTGAAAATGAGCTGCACATCCTGGAAGAAAGTGAGAAATATCAGTAAGGACAAATCCTATTACTACTAGAAACAGAGGATCCTTTTATGCTCCCTGGCAGGCTAGTAGACCCTTTCAGACACAGCCTTAAAATGCCCAAACCAAATGCACAGGTGGTCCTGAGCCTTTAGTGCTCAAAGCGTGGTTCATGGGCCAGCCCAGCAGCATTACCTGAGACTTACTAGAAATGCGGATCTCAGGCCCCACCCTAAAGCTGCTGAATTAGAATCTACACTTTAAAAAGGGCCCCAGATAATCCATATATACAGTAAAGGTTACAAGTCACTGCTTTAGGGCAGCATACACTGCTCCAGCTTTGCCCTTGCCGATGTTGATCTGGTAGGTTCCCAGGCGGTGCCCAGGCATCTGATTTTGAAACAACACCATAAGGTTATTTTGACATGTAGCAAAGGGTGAGAGCTGCTAGGAGTGTGTTTTTCCTATTGCCCTTATTTCTCAAAGTATGGCTCTCGGACCACGTGTATCTGGTGCTTGCAAACGGACAGATTTCTAGGCAATACATGAGCGTATGGAATCAGAACCTTGGAGGCTGGGTAAGGAGCTGATATTGGTATTATCAATGCATTTTACAGGAGATTCTTATTTATACCAAGGTTTATGAAGCTCTGCCTTACAAAAAGGAATGAGGGGCAAGAAATGAGCTGAGTGATCCTGTTGTTTTTGCCTGTCTGGAATTCCTTCACTATCGCCAACACCCGGCTCTGTAACATCGCTCTTCTGGGGAACCCATCTCACCTACTTTCAGTCCACGTGGCTCGGCTATGACTGGCGCCTCCCCTTTCTGGAAACGGGCATGTGATCTAGGCCTGGCCAGTGAGAGGACTCCTTCCCCCTCCCACCCCGCCCACAGCGATTGCTTTAAGATTGGGCACGTGACTCGAGGTTTGTGAATGAGCTCCTACTATTTCCAGGATTATTGGGAAAGAGATGCTCTTTCTCCTGGGTGCCTAAGCTGTGGAATGCAGGTTTGGGGCTGCTGGGAGTCATTTTTGCCAGACTTTGGGAAAGCCTGCCAACAGGGAAGGGAGCTGAGGCAGATGGGGAGCGGGAGGGAGGGAAGAGGGGAAGGGCATCCTGCCCATCACCCATCACGAGGATGAGCCAGGGCTTTGAAGCTGGCTGCAGCACAGCTTTACATTAGGCATTGAATGAAAAGAGGATTCTATGGCCCAGTAGTTTGTGAACGATTGCATTAAACAAATTCCCACAGAGTTCTTTTCTTAGGACACCTCAGATTCTTTCTTATGCCAAAGCACACTGAATTTCTAAGATGTGGCATTTAATCAACATGGATTTTTTTTTTTTTAAGATATAGCATGTTATGGTACAAGGCCCTGTGAAAAAGCACAGAAAGCGTAGGTTAAACAGTTTACAAAATATTTCCATACCTCTTATTCTATTTGATGCTTCCAACAATTTTTTTTTTTTTTTTTTTTGAGACAGAGTCTTGCTCTGTTGCCCAGGCTAGAGTGCTGTGGCATCAGCCTAGCTCATAGCAACCTCAAACTCCTAGGCTCAAGCCATCCTCCTGCCTCAGCCTCCTGAGTAGCTGGGACTATAGGTACGCACCACCAGGCCTGGGTAATGTTTTCTAGATGTCTTTCTTATCTAAGGCTTGATTTAGGAAAATGACAACAGACATTTCCAAAGGAATTCATTGCTAACAAAGTGAGTTCACACCTGTTATGTTGTTTCATGAATTCACACAATATTTCTCACTATGCCTCCTGGGCCAGGCCCAGGGTTGAGGCCCAGTGAATTCTGTGATCAACTCACACAGTGAAGTAGGATTGTGAGGCCGGGGCATCTAAACGGCAGGTGCTTGCCTGCATTCCTAAGCCCAGTACACAGTTCCACAGTAAAATAATTTCTTCGAAAAGAGTACTTTTACAAGCTATCTGTGAGGGGACAGTCCTGTTTTAAATCCTTTCCCCCATTTTCTCAACCATGGGCCACGTTTTTATGCTGAAAATATCGTTAGCATAATTTTCATCACTTTGAGATCTCTCATATTTTTGCAGATCTAATTTGGTATTAGCATCTGCCTTTCGGCTCTGAGGATCGAGATGCAGATACAGGCTCTAAGATGAGTTTAGCAATTCAGTTCAACCAACATTTATCGAGTGCCCTTGAATGGGAGGCAAATCGTGAAGCTCTCCAGCCTTTGCCACTCGGGTCAACGAGTAAATTTGGCCACACAGGTGCTCCGGAGCCCAGCCAGGTGAAAGAGCCTCTCTTTTTCCTTTAGGCGATCACATGTAACCTAAAGGAAAACTTCAGCCCGTAGTATCATAGGTCTTTTTTTTTTTTTCCTTTCTGCTGGGCCATGCACACCGAGGAACACAGAAATCTTTTTTTATTTTAATTGTGAAACATTCCGGCTAAAAAACATCCTCATGGCTGGCATGTTTAATTGAGCTCCTGAGAGGCCGCGTCGGTGAGACTTGGGGATGAATCACCCGCAGTCTCATTGGTCTCACCAAGAACCCATTGATGTTTCATAAATCCAAGTCGGTACAAATCTAATTGAGTTACCATGCTGAATTAGCTCACATCTAAATGGCATTCATGTCTACAAATGGAATAATTAGAGTCTAGAAAATGGGATATATCAAGTGGCATCCCAAGTGACAACAGAGAGGCATTTGTATTCATTCAATCAACTGCTTAAGAAAAAAAAAAAAAAAGGCGCTGTAAGACTTGACTTAGGCCGGATGATTAGATGTGGTGTTTGGGCGTTTGGTTTCTCTCGTTTTTGTTGCTTTTTAAAATATATATTTATATTTACTGCCAAGAGGCCCCTTTACTCATTCTTCAGATATATGAAAGAGAAATGTCAGGCCTGAAGTTGTTTTTGACCACCTGGTTTAAAAAAGAAACAAGAAAAGGGGGAGGGACAGTCTCATTTCAGCCTACAGAGCTGCTTGTTTTCCTGGATTGGAAGTGGCTTCCTTATTTCATTCCTTTTGAGTTTCTTTTTTTTTTTTTTTCTTCTTCTGCATTTGCTTCTAAGTTCACCGGCTAAGATGAATTCGCACCCTGGGGGCAGGTAGATTTGGATGTGAATGCCAGACCATCCTCTATCTGAAAAGTACCTAAGTATCTAATCATAAAAAATAAAGTTCACATCCTTTTCCAGAAAGGATCTTGGTAAATGGTTCTATTTCTAAAGTTATTTTAGTTGTGAAATTTTAGGGTATCTAAATGTAATGCTCCCTCGATTAACTGTTCAACTCAGCCAATATTATAGAACAGGAAGCAGGCATTTGGACTAGGCAGGCTAATGGGCTCCTTCTAATTCACACAGTAGTCTTCAATCTAATTTGCATGCTTAGTTTATTTATTACACCAATTAAGTTTTGCAAATAGTTTGCAATGAGGTCCCCATGACCTCATAACTCACAATTACTCTTGGGATCTCCTGCCCACTTTGGCACGTTTTGAATAATACCGCAATATCTTCCAGGAAAGGATTGTACTTAGGAAATGATGGATGGTGATCGTGAGCATCTTGTCCATAAAAGACAGGTTCCAAAGTATGTCTTTGATCTGCTACCTGGTGTCAAGTTCAGAATCCTGAGCATTTGGACTTTGGGTTATCAGTGCTCCCTGTGGCCATTAGTTGTCCCATCACTGAAGCTCCCAACTGTCTGTTGACTTTCTCATCAAAGGTGGGATGCTTTGGTGTTAGTAGCTGGTACCTGCTGTGAGGCCAGCCCTTACACAAAACACACCAGTATTATTTGATGGGGGCAACAAGACCTTATGTCTCTGACCCTATTCCAATTCACCAATTTACTGTAATTAGCCTGATAAATATTTGAACTGGTGAAATCCAAATTAAGCCAGTAGTTTAAGTAATGGTATTATGCCAATGTCAGTTTCTTACTGTTGACAAGTATACTCCTGTTATGTAAGATGTTAACATTAGGAGAAATTGGGTGAGGGATATACAGGAACTCTCCCTACTATCTGTGCAAATTTTCTGTAAATATAAAATTATTCCAGAATAAAAAGTTTAAAAACATCTTTGTGTCTGCAATCCCAAAGGTTAGCAGTGTCTATATAAGAGCTTCCTTTTTAAAGTCTACTCGAGTGGACCAACAGGAGGCTGGAGCGTGTTGGGGTGGTGTGTGTAGATTTGAGTGTGTAGAGGGGCAGGAGGTGGAAAGGGGCTTGGCTCGAGTCCTGGCACCAGCCAGGAGCCCTGGGCAAGCCCTTTACTTTCTTCATGCTCCACTTCCTCATCTTACCAGAGGTGCTGTCAATATTGGCACCATGTCAAGGCTCAGTAAGGAACAAATGTGAAAATAATGATTATGTTCTGTGAAGCTAAGAAGTTGTGCAGATTTTTATTTGGGGGTGTCAAGGGGAAAACAGAGTTGAGGTATGAACAATACTTTAAGATATTATGGAAATCATGGAAGCAAAGATCTGGAAGAGACCATGGAGTTGATCTGTCCTATCTGTTTTTACAGATGAGAAAACTGAATCTCAGAAAGACTAAGTGACTAGCCCAAAGGTCACATGACTGGTCAGAAACTGGACTCACATCTCCTGATTTCCAAGGCAGTGCTCTTTCCGCTGGGCCGTGGCATTTCCCAATGCTGTGTTTAAGACCAGCTGTAACAAAGGTCAAGAGAAATGATCAGATGGGTGTTTCCTTTCCAGTTTCAACTTAAAAAGCATCCCCTCTCTTCCTAATACTTTTTTTTAGTATTATTATTATTAGTAGTATTTATTAGTGTCTAGCCACAATGAATTTCTAAACCAAAAGGCTTACGTGTTAAGGATGTCTTGTTATTAAAGCAGAGAAAAGTTGTCAAAATAAATGCAATCGGAGTGCTACATAAAGTTCTCCCAACTGCCTGGTGATACCAGCTGCATAACACGTCTCTACACACACCTGTCCTACAATATCTGAAACTCATCGCTCCAAAACCCAAGCTTATGGCAGAACCGAAACACCTCCCCTTGTTCCATTTCCCTTAGCACCATCATTTCCCTCTCAGTCCTCCAGGCATAAAATTTTGCAGTCACTTTTCTCTTTTTCTGTCACCGTCTTAAGTCAATGTCTTATTTGGGATCCTCTTAGAAGCGGAATCTAAGTCTGACGCATCTTCACAAGCTCCCCAGCACGTTACAGGATGCCCAGTGCCTCTCACAGATGAGATGTTCGAGACTGCTGCACGCATGTATCTCTGTGAGAGCTCTCTCGTAAAACCTTTCAGAAGCCCATGTCTGGCTTTCTTGGGGTCTCAAGGAAAAAGGATTTCTCTCTGCTTTTTTTCACACCTGAAACCATGCCATGGTAGAGGAAAAATTCATCCATTTCACTACGAGTTGGGCTAATACATTGCCTACCCTGCATAAGTCAGATCCCAAAAGAACACTAAGAAGAGACTCTCCCCATCTGCCAGGTTAAGTGGGACTATACTCTTACTATTAAATATTTCCACTGTTACCTATAAATTTCATTAACTGGTTGCATGTTTGCTATTCTAGTCTGTGGGTATGTCCATTTATTCCCATATTGCAATTTACCTCGTGCCATTTACCTAGTTTATGTTAACATTTCATTGATAATTCAATTACTGAATAGGTACTTTTTAAAATAATCGAATAATCAAATGCAAATCGGCTTAACATTTTGAATGGTGCACCCAGCGAAAGTGCAAAGGCATGGAAAATAACCTGGCTGAAATCTTAAAAAGGCTTTGTTAATTCCAAACTGGGGCAGGGCAGGTGAGAGTTTGTATTTAAGCCAAATAAATTTACTCTTTGCTTGAACTATTCGCATGAGAAGACAGATGTGGGAACAGTGGCTCTGTCCAATCATCTTTTAAGAGAAAAAAATTTCCCAGGAAATGTGACCCAGTTGTGGGGAAAAGGCCATCGTCGTGGCTGACAATGAGTGAGAGAGTTCTGGTACAGTTTTGTGTATCTACTAAGTCCTGGGTTCACCTATTCAAGCCATTTATTCATCTGAAAAATAGAGAGATGGAATCAATTGGCAATATGAAAATCCCAGCACTTATCCAGTACAAACACAGAATGAGTCAAAAGTTGTGGGTTACAAAAGAAAAAACTATTAGTTCTCATTGTCAAGGAGCTAAGTTCCTGCTGCTTTTAGCTGCACCTAACATGAACCCTAACTGAAATGGCTTAGCAAAAGAAAATGTATCACATGGAGTTGGGCAACCCCATCAGGAGACAACCTCAGCATTGTCATGACAACCTCAGCGTTGTCATGAAGAGCAGAGGTCCTTTCCATCTTTTCCCTATGCCAACATCAACATATTGGCTTTGCCCTCTGGCTGGCTCTCTTCATGGACCGGCAGATACAAGGGCATTTCCACAGGAGGAAGTGGGCCCTTCATCCTCATGTCTCCCTGTAAGAGAAGACATCATTTATAGAAGCTTCAGGCAGACTTCTGTTCCAGTAGCATTGGCTAAAACTCAGTCACACACCTTCTTCTAAAGTCATCACTGGCAGTGGACATGAGATTACTAGGCTTGGTTTGGCCTAATCAAGACTTACCCTTGCACTGTGCTCGTGTTTCCTGTGGAGTAGACATCTAAGGAAACTTGAGTTTGTGTTTGCAAGGAAGAAGGGAGGAATGGACGTTAAGTAAGTGACCCAGAGTGGGGCACGTGCTCTGCAGGACCACATGGGGAATCACATCATAGGACTGGAGTCTTCCTGTGTCACAAAGAAATCAGTGATTCTGACACCCTACAGGGCATTTCCTTAATTAGGGATAGGAAAGGGGAGATGAAATTATACTAGTAAGGGTTTCCAACTTTTAACTTTACGTGAGAATCATAAAAAGTACTTTCATTCGTGGATGGTACACAGAGATGGACAATTAGGTAACTACTTCTCTGAGAGCTTGCAAACAATGTCCATACACTCTGTGTGACTAGCTGTGGGAGTAAACAAGGAGACGGAGTTTTAGAAAGATCCAGAACTCAGTCAAGGTGATCTGGGATGCACTTCCGGAAGCGGGACTAGGAATGGGGTTATAGTTCATAAGGCGTAACTTGATCAATGCCATATCACAGTCATCGCATCCCGTTAAGAGGAAGTGGTATGTAGAGAGGGGTTTAGAAAAAGCATAGAATATTTCAAAAAGAAGAACCCTGGCAGGCAGTCATTGTCAGTGCCTATCCATGAACTGCCCATGGGCAGCCTTCTTTGGCAAGGCTGTCCTTAAAGGTGAGAAGAGTGCCTCGTATTTCTTAACTGAGAAGTTCTCGCTAATATCAACAAGCATCAGATAATTGGGCCTCTGTTAGCTTTTCCTACGGGAAATTAATGCAGCGGGCAGGTCTGTGTGAGCATTCTGACCTCTAGACGAGTATACTTCCTCCTGTAAAATAATGATCCAACTTCCTAATAGTGTAACCGACACTGGGATTCCTGTGTGTATCTAGGAGAGTTATGCACAAACACACCTGGGTGCTACTTTAGATATATAATTATATAATACATCGTATGGATATGTTTCAGATACTGTCATCTTCTCTGAAGAGATAGAGCCACTCCAAGTCAGTGGACAAAATCCAAACCTGCAGTCCTGAACAGTAGTGACGAGCTCATGGAGGCAATTGTCACCTGCACACAGTGTCTCCATGGATTATATGGTCAATTTTTTTAATTGTCCATAATTAGGAATGCTCCAGATTGCCAATTGGCAATTAATGAGAATATTCTGATGATTTTTGTTATTAAGGGAAGAAAATGCATCCACTTTTATGCTAAACTCCTTCAACAAATTGAACCTGACAAAATCCACAAAGCTTGGCATCATAAAGCCTCACTCGGATAGCTCTAGCCTATCATTTTATTTGTTCTAGCTACTTTTAAGTTTTAGAAGAAAAAGGACAGTCAGGTAAGCTTATAGCAACTTTTTAGTTTTGAAGACTGTTTCTCTGGGATCTATAAAGACTCGGCTACACCTCCTGTACCTTCTTCAGCTTCATGCACAGGCTCTGCAATACTAGTTCACGTTTGAACTGGGGGAGCCCACAGCAGGCAAATGTCTGCAAGCATCAAGAAAAAATTGAAGTACTTCCACAAGACTGTAACATGAAAAAATAATCTACGAAGCATTTCAACAAGAATTGCAACGCAAAGTGTTCCTGATTAACTTTCGGGCAGCTTATCAAAGTCCTGAGCAATCTGTTCCTAACATAAAGCTGTTTCTTACAGCCACGGGAGTGCTATGCTTCCAGCAGATGGAAACTCCTCAGTAGTGCCTTTCCTTCCTGGGATCTCTCTCCTTATTAAAACACAGTCTGTGGTCCTAATTTGTTTGAATTTGCACTCTCTAGCCCCTGGCACGCAGGGGGTACTACTTATCAAACGGCAATGAATAGTCATTGCTAAAGGTTGTGGGATTTCCTGTAGGGATAAGGTGTTTCTTTTCATGAACCTGCAACATGCAGAAAACCAAATGTCAAGACAGGTCCATTGATTAACTGGGAAAATTAACTTTTCCCAATTTCTAAAGTGAATGCAACATTGAAAACAAAGACATGCCTGCATCTTCTCCAGTTTGGCTACAAAAGGAAATCGCTTGCTTCTCTTTAAATTTTTGCATAAAACCAACATCTCTCTCCTACACCTAACTGTCTCTTTAAACAGAACCTGAAGTCTTTTTTTTTATTATTATTATTGTAAATAACATCTCATAAATCCCAAACGAAGGCAAAACAGAGAGCTGAAAGCTCAGTGATATTTAAATCAGCAAAATGTAGACCACATGCTCAGCTGCGTTCACATTTTGTTTAAATGATATGCTTTAAAAACCAATTAGTAGAGTGCATTATGTATGGATATACATACTGTGTTGCTAACACGACTGCATGAGAGGGCCAGGAGAAAAAACCCCCGATGAGGACCCATCAGTAGTGGCCATTACTGAAATCAGCCGACGCTGAGATGCTCAGGCATCGCTAGCAAAAGTGGGTCAGGTTCCATCATTGGGGAATGTGACGATAGCTTCGTCTCCATAACCCATCCTCAAGTGTCAAAACCTAATTCTAACAGTTTAGCTGTCTGCTTCGGTGTATGTGCTTGTTGTTCAAGGTGTGGTCCAAGGACCGGCAGGATCAGCATCACCTGGGAGCTTGACCGCCATGCATACTCATATGCGCATGCGCGCACACACCTCCCGTACCACGCTCCCATGTGCCCGCTTCTGCCCCAACTACCGCTTCCGCCCACATCATAGTGAATTCCAATGTGCCTTTTAGCAAGATCCTCAGGTGTCTTGTATGCACATTAAAGTTTGACAGGCACCGGGGTGTATCACTCTAAAAGTAAATAACTTTTCTTCAGTGCCCCTCATCTTACTGGTTGCACTACAAAATGCACACAACGCAAGTGATTGTTTATTAGTATACAAAACGCAGAGAGAGGAAATTTTCCCCAAGGAGGAACAGACTGAATAGTATTAACAGTGCTTTAAACTGTAATGAATTCCCAGTCTAATTCACTATGAGGTTTCAATTTATACCACATTTAGAGTACTACAGGTTCAAGTAATCACTGCAGTAATTAGCTTACTTCCAGTCCTCCAAAATAAACCCACTAATTTTTGCAATCAGCCTTCATTTGGTTAATCACCAGTTTAATTGATTTAATTAGTTTGATCTGCAGAATTAGTCAAGTGTAAATACTGTTTTGTAAACAGAGTTTAGCTCCAAGCTGTAAGATAGGGAATTCTAATTTAAACCTAGAGTTAATAACAAATCCACACATACAGGATTTTGTCGTAGAATACAGCAGTTGCATGTTTTTAAGACCAAGGCCTGTGGATCTTCCGGTGAATGTTGTGGAATTGTGCTATTGTAATTACAATATTGACTAAGCTAAGAGACCCCCCTTCTCAACCAACTCTAACACTATACGGTGATTGTGTTTTGAAGATTAAAAGAAATTCTTTGCCATTTTTCTCTCTAAATGATCTGGCTCAAATAACCCTAAAGTAGGGAGAATTATCCAGATTTGAATTGCATGGCATTTTTAATATTTCAAGTCTTGACCACTAAAGGATATTTTAAGCATTTCTTGAAATAAATTTTAATACAGTAATTGAATTTTTGAAGAAAACATGTCTACTTACATGAACAAGATACAGCACACACTAAGTGATGCAAAATAATTTTTTACTTTTTACTAGGTTTTTGATACAAAGAGTTTTGACAAGATAAAAATTCTTTTTAAACATCCCCCAAATTAATCTATTCTAAGTGATAAATTAAGTAGATTCCCTGTAGGATAAGACAGTCTTTCCATTTAAAATCTCTGCCTGGTACATGGTAAATGAGTGGGAATTAAGCAGGAAGGTACTTGTTTCTAGACTGTATTTCCCCAGATTGCTGCTCATTACTGAGCACTGTTAATGCTGTCTCCTTGGAATCTTCCACACTTTTGCTTGATCTTTTTCTGAAAATTTTAATTATCATTATTTGGACACATTGGGATTCCTTTAGTTATGTTGCTAACTGCAATATTTAACCCGGATTGAAAACTACACCGGGAGAGCAGTGCCACAAATAATTGATCAAATTGTTATCAAGAATGCAAAGACAACAATATGATTCAATAACCAAAGCGGACCCCCTACAATTTTCACAATGCAGTGAATGCTGAAACAGAGGCCGGGAGCAGGTGCATGGAAGAGGCTTGCGAATGCATGCCCTGTTAACTGCCATTAACATTTTAAAAATCTGCTTATCGGTTTAGAAAAAGGGTGTGGTCTTTTTTGTTCCAAAGATGATGTCGAATGTATCTGTAAAGTATATCATTTATCAAGTCCACAACCTTCAGCAATGTTCTCTTGTAGCTCAGGCTTTTTCGGTGATGAGTCACTGAATATTTTTAGGCTTTGCAGGTCGTAAGGTCCCTGTCACTTCTCAACTCTGCAGCCATACCCAACGTGGAAATGAAGGGGTATGGTTGTCGTCCAACAAAACCTTATTTACAGATACTGAAATTTTAATTTCATGTAATTTTCCCATATCACAAAATGTTATTCTTCTTTTGATTTTTTTCCAACCACTTAAGAAGGTCAAAATCATTCGTAACTCACAGGCTATGCAAAACAGGGCTGCTCGATCTGTCCCTCGTGTCCTTACCCCTATTCTACCTATTCTGGGACAGGTGGCCACGGACCATTAGTAGAGACATTATTTCCAATTATGCCACTTCCAAGGCCATCTCATAACCTGTCATTTAGGATTTCACATCAATATCAAAATGACTGCTCTCCTTCCAGCTGCATTTAATGTTCATTTCAACCTTTTTGGTGGCATTTTCCATAGTGAATATTGTTCTAAATTATTTTTACTTTTACTTGATTTTACTTGAAGATAAATACTGTAGTTGTGGGAGGGGAGTTGGTTGAAAAACCACAATATAGAATGTCCATTCCTATTCTACCCCAGAATGACTCTGAAAGCTCTTCTGGAAGGTTTTGAAGATCTATAATGTGGATATTATTACTCATTTCCTACTATCCCTGATGAGGCAGCTGGAACCATCACCAATGGGGCTTGATAACTATGGGGGGCTTTTTTCTTTTTGAGACAGAGTCACACTCTGTTGCCCAGGCTAGAGTTAGTGCCATGGCGTCAGCCTAGCTCACAGCAACCTCAAACTCCTGGGCTCAAGCGATCCTCCTGTCTCAGCCTCCCGAGTAGCTGGGACTACAGGCATGTGCCACCATGTCTGGCTAATTTTTTCTATATATTTTTAGTTGGCCAATTAATTTGTTTCTATTTTTAGTAGAAACAGGATCTCGCTCTTACTCAGGCTGGTTTTGAACTCTTGACCTCAAGCAATCCGCCTGCCTTGGCCTCCCAGAATGCTAAGATTACAGGCATGAGCCACTGCGCCTGGCTGATAACTATGTTTTAATAAGCCCTTATTTTTCTACAAAAAAGAGGAACCAAGAATGGTTTCATCTCTGATTGTTCCATTAGCATTGCTAGAGAATTCCAAAAGACAGAGAGCAGGTTGTTTTATTTATTTATTTTTTGTATGTTTGTAAAATGATTTAACCTGTTTTCTTTCAGCAACCATGGCAGCATGCCTGGAAGTCCCAACTGCATCTTAGTGGGTGTGACAAGGAAGGTCTTTCAAAATTTCTCTGGGCTGCATTCTCTCCTGTAAAGTGTTTTCACACGATGTGCCTTTGCTAACCTTGGGACATTCCCACATGGGAAAACTACATATAAAAATGCCTTATAAAAAAGACTGTGATTCAAAAAGTCGGGGGGGGGGTTTCCATGAACACACATGTATGGAGCATCTTCTGAGTTTAGGAGGCAGAAATGAGTAAGTGGAGATAGAAGAAGCTAATTGACAAAGAGGAGCGTAAGCAAGTGCTGTAAGAGTTAGTCTTCAGTGGAGTGTGGCTTTCAGGAAAGTCTTAAGGAAGGAACCAGAGCTAAGAAGCAAAAGGAGAGAAATCGCATTCCAAGCACAGAGAAAGGCATTGCTCTTTCATCACTTCCCATTTGATGGCACCTTTTTTTTTTTTTTTTTTTTTTTGTCCTTAAATGAACCCTTTCTGCTCCGGCTTGGCATATTTAATTTTTCTGAAATTTTCCTTTGCAGGATTTTTACAAAAAAAGCACCTTTTCCTGACTTCTCACTAGACTCAGGCAGAGGTGGTTGAAGACGGAAACAAACCAAAACCAGAGCCAATTGCTTTAAGTGTCTTATTGTCTCACTAGGCATGTTTAGATCCAACAAGGTATGCAATCGTGACATCGGATTGCAGCTTTCCTGGACTTTGTAGGTATAACTTAGTACCCATGAAACCTTCCAATTGTTTGTGTGGTATCTACATTTTCTGACAAGGAAAAGGATGGAAACTGCAGATTTTAAGCACCTTGGAAACTTAAAAATTCTCAGGGTATTTGTGTGAAATTGGTAAGGGATTCTATGGGGAAAGAAGAAAACTGCCTCGTAGATGAACTTGCCCACCTGGGAGTTCAAGTGCAAATAGCAGTAGGATCCAGAGTGTTAACTTTTCCTTTTTTTGCTGTAAGAAGTCCCAAAATTATATGCCAGCGTGTATCTAGGTTAATACACATATTTGGCCAAGCTACCTAAGGCCCTGCTAAATTCCCCAATGTTTTTACAGTCGGTGTACTTTTCAGATCTTGGGTGCTAATTTGTATCATTTGCAAAAACAACTGTGAAAGCTATTTGGTGCTTGTGATGCAATTACCACTAAAGAGGTTTTGGGGTATTCTCATTAAACTGAGTCCCAGATGTTTTTGCCCTTGTGATTTGTGTTGATCTGTTCTTTGTCGGTCCTAATTATCAATCAAGATGAATGAATTAGTCATCCACTCGGTGAAAAGCCTATTTATGCATATGATCAGGACTCAAGCTAAAAGAACCTTCAGAGATGTCTGTCTAACCTTGGAATGGGCCATTTCCTCTGCATGCATGCACAGATGGTGGAGCGGCATTGCTCTCTGTCTTTTCCCCTAATACATATGTTGGGGGTATGCGTGCAATTTGTGGTCTATATATGTGCACACAGAAAGAAAAGGTGCAGAAATATACATATTCGCACATTTCTGCACTGACTCTACATCTATGTGCAACCCCTTCCTCTTCTAGTACAATATTTTTTATTTGAAGACTTTCATGGAATAACATTTCCAGGGGGAAATCTCTAATCGCTGAGCTAGGAGAAAAGCAGTGCCCTAGGAATCTGATTACAATATTTTAGTATGTTCGCTTCCCTTGGAGTTGCCACTGGTATGCTCTTAACAGGGATACAAACTACCCAGTGGGCACTTGTAACACCTCACAGGAGATTAGGGCACCTTGTGAATATGCATTAAACCGTAGTCCTTTACCCCTCCTACCTGCTGTGTTGGGCTGGCACGATGGCCAGCATTCTCTAAAGCAATGCTCGCGGTATCAGACTGGCATCATGCCACCACATATGAAATATGCATCTCTTTTTATAGCTGTTTCCAATGCTCTTGGGAACAGATTGGCCATCAAACAAAGATTCTTTGAACTGGGAATTCAGATGGCTTTGGCTAGGCAAAAAAAAAAAAAAAAAAAATGTCTGGGAGGCAGAAGGAGGGGGAACTAGCACCAAGCAGCAGGTAGGGTAATTTGTTAGCAAATTCCGATGCTTCCATTCATCAGTGCATAATGTTACAAAGGAGGAAAGGAGCCTTTATTTCTGCAGTAACAGCAGGTGACATCACCTATCCTATTTGAAGGAAACAAGATTGAAAATTGTATGTGTCGAACAGGGAGAAATTAAATCTCCTTCGTCAAGATGTATAATAAACATTTTCACTGTGTTCATTTGAGTCTGATGGTGTGTGTGTATATACATTATATATACACACATATATATGTTTTGTAAAAGAATCTATTTTCTAGTTATCTGAGACAGCTAACAAAAGAATTGCCATTCGTGTACGCTGATATAAATTTTTAAAATCACTGTGTTTTAAAATTTGGAAGATAGCTCTGGAGCAATCTTGTGGCCCTACAACCACACGCTTGGTAGACTGGCTGGGTGTCAGTTTGCCTCCGGGAGTGGCTGAAGCGGGCTGCACTTCTACACAAGGGCCGCTGCTGGTGAGCTGCTTCCCAGTATGAAAAACATTTGTCTCTTTGGGTTTCGGAGGGTTGAGGGGCAAACCCTTTCCCTGGAATCAGCCTCTGTGGCTGCCACAAAACTGGTTTCTTGATGTCTTTGTTAAAACTCCCAGGAACTTCGCCAATAGCATCAAGAAGCCTTAAAAAGGTTTAGACCTTTCGACCCAGGTCTCCCTCTTGTGGGAGCCTCTTGTAAAGAAAGTGGACTTTAAAACTTCTTGGGAATTTCCACTTTTCAAATTTCTAAAAAGTGTTAATGCATGAAGTGTTAATAATAATGGTGAAAAATTAGAATCGTATTCCTTTATTGTGACTCATTTAGGTTAAGTAAACTATCATATATACAGTGAATTAATTGCATCCATTAAATATATTTGTAAATATATTTATAAATATGTATATTTGTATATGCTATAATTATTAATATATTCATCATTGTATTTTTTTTTTTTTTTTGGTAGAGATGGGGTCTCACTTATCAGCCAGGCTGGTCTTGAACTCCTGGCCTCAAGCGATCCTCCTGCCAAAGTACTGGGATTACAGGCATGAGCCACCATGCACGGCCCTCATTATTGTATTATATGAATATAATAATATAATTACAGTAAATATAATACATTTATATTAACAAGAGGAGACATGTATATTATAATATTAAATTAAAATTGCATCTCTAGTAATTAGGGGAATGCAGTCTCTAGTATATTAAGGACAAAAATACACCTTATATAAAGGAATCCCTAGAAGTCGAGGTACCAGTATTTGTCTCTAAACGTGGGACTATAGGTGAGTTTCTCCCCTGTTTTCTACTTTTCTATAGTTTCCAAGTCATCTATCCACAACGACTGGTGATTATAATATGGAAATAAAGTTCAACTTTGGAAATAAATGGGCAAGGACATTTGCCACTGTTGCTAGAGGCAGTTTGCAGACAGATGGGAGAAATTCTGATTCTTCATTTGGCAACTCCCTATTAGACACGTCCCTTCCTGAGCTGAGGTTGGATCAGGCTCTGGTGGCAGCTCCAGGAAACCACCCTTCTCTTTATTTTTAACTCAGAATTAATGTTCTCTGTGGAGCGTGGGACAGAGAGCAGCTAACCTGAGTGAAGATTCCCTGGGACACTTCCCTGGGTCCTTATCTGAGATGGGAATGTAAAGCCACTCTGTGCCAGTCATTTCAGAGCTCCACTTCCCTGTGGATAAGAAGAGTTCCTCAGAGGAAGAACTAGCACCAAATATTGAAATGAGATTTTTGGCGCTCAGCAGAGGAGACTGGAACACCCAGTGGGTCACCTTGCAGGGGCAGGACATAAGGTATGCCCGTGAGGAAGAGGTGGAGAGTGGCGGGAGCTGGCGGGGCAGGGGGTCAAACAGGGGACCGGCAGGTGACCCATGCAGGGACCTGGGCTGGAAGCAGCTACCATCAGACCTGAAACCTGAATTTGAGACGTTTGACAGTTTTGTGTTTCTTACACTTCTCTTGTCCATTTCCTTTTGGTTTTCCCTTGGTGCCTGATAACTGGTTTTAAGGCCAGCCCGTCTCGAACCCTTGCCAGTCCTGTAACCAGAGGGCTGAAGGAGGACAGGTGGCAGAAACAGCAAACCAAATGAGCTCAGGCTCTGCCTATCTTTTAGGGGACAGCCAACTGATGGCTGTTTACACCATCATTCGGTTAAGGCCAAGAGAACATTTTAGATGCCTTTTAAGTTACTTTTTAATTTTTACTTAAAGTCACCTAGCCACATTTTGATGGAAAACTTTAAAAGACCTTATTATTAATGCAAAGTCTGAATTTTAGCTTAAGCTTGCGCCAAACTTGTAGAAGTCACTTTGTCCCCTCTTCATGGAAGGAGCTCAATCCTTGGTTGAGCCTGTGGCCTGTCATCTGCTCCACCGACAGCGCCTCTGTTTTCTGCCAGGGTGTCCCCTCCTCGGTGGACACCACCTTTACGTCTCCCCCTCCCTGGGCTAACTTCCAATGAGCTCTCTCCGGCTTGCAGCCGGTCACCTCACCGCCGGAGTGGCAACGGTTGGACAGAAACACACAACACAGGCGATCGTGCGACCTGCTGTCTCTGTAGTCAGACCTCCTGCTCCACCGCACCCTTGGAAAAAAAGAGGCGCCCTGAGTGAGAAAACACATGGAGGCAAAAAGAAAAAAAAAAAATAGTGCTGTCCGGGCAGGGATGGTGACTTAAGCTTTTCAGCGACTATTCTACAGAACAAAAGACTGGCAGTAATCAGGAAAAAAATTAATTTTATGTGATGAAGTCTTTACAGTAAAAGCAAAATCTATGCTGTTTCCATTAAGCAAATTGACTGTTAGGCTTTTAAAAATATTCCAGAATTTAAATGAAAAGATAAAGGAATTTTTAAAATGTTATATATATATATACAAATATATATATATATTTATAGGTGTGACTCCGCAGTTCACCAACCGCTGTGTTTCCTACTACAAATCACAGCTCATTTTAAAGCCTTAACTTAATGTTAAATAAGAGGCGAGAGTTAATTTAGGAAGCGATTACAGCGGAGGCGTCCTATAGCAACAGTCATTGCGGCACAATTAGTCTTCAATTTGTAATTGAGAGTAACTCCCGCAGGACTAACTCACTGATGAATTTCAAATAAGGAGACTTCAAAACCACGAGGAAAAATGGCTAATTATAAGCTAAGGGGGGAAAAAAGGGTGGCAAAAGAAAAGAAGTTGAGTCTATAGGGTTTGACTGGTGATTCCTTAAAATCCGGAATCGCCAGGAGGCTGTGCGATCACATACAGCTAGGAGAGCCACATGCAGGGTGGGAGTGGAAAATACAAGCCAACACAGGGATTGACGATTAACAGAATACACGCGGCTGCCCACCCGTCATGGAGAAAGTCTTTGGTCTAAAAATGGACAAGGACCAGGTGTTATGGGCGACACTGGTTGAAAGAGTACTTAGGCTTCAGTTAAAGGTACATGGCGAGGGTCGAAGGGAGAGGCATTGGCTTTGCCCATCCTGGAGCCGACCAGGCCCACATGCTGCTATGCGCTGGGCCAGGGACACAATCAGCCACCACAGTGCTCAGGTGTCACAGCTCTGAGGTTTCCCAACCAGCAGCACATAGATGAAGATGCACAGGCCACCATGCTCAGGTGGCCTTGACGTGAGCTTTTGCCGGCTGTCCTTCCAGCAGCTGAGGCAGAGGACCAACTTCCGGTTCCTCTTTCTGAGTCCCAACATTTTATAGGGCTGGGGAAGCTGCCCTTGCTCCTGACTCAGTGGCAGAGAGAAGAAGGCATTTCCCAGTCTTAGGAATGCAGCCACGAAGGAAGGTCTCACTGCTGGGGCAGTCACACCTCTGCTCCCTCTTCTGTTTTTCTGGTGGGTCCAGCCTTATTAGGAAAGACCAGGATATCATATTTACCTTTGCAGTGCCCACAAGTGAGGGCGGGGTGCAGGCCCCAGCTGACCAGGACATCTGTACAAGTCCCCAGAGCTCCAGAACCTACAACCTGAGGCAGCCTCTTTATTTCTGGCAAATTTAAATAAACACCTATTTTTCACCCAAGAATCTAATTTTGCTTAGACACCCACTCCCCCACTCCTAAAGAAAAAAGTAAAATATTCCTTGCGGTAGGCTTGGGATCTATAAAGAACGATGCTTGGCCTTTGTGACTCAGCCCGCCGTGGCCATTGTGTGCTCTGCTTCTAGTAACAGACCCCCGTCCCAGTGGGTGGTGGGCATGACTCAGCCCTGCCAGGGCTCCCCAAGTCCTTGGCTGCCATGATTGCTTCAGGGATAAACACAAGTTGCAAGCAGGGCCAGAATGTCTCCGTGAAACCTTTTTATAGCTATGCTAGGAAAAAAGAGGACATCTTTTTTGCTGGGATCATGAGATTTAAGGACTGGGTAAGCCAAGACCCTGGGAGCCATTTTTTTTTTTTTTTTTCATGTAGAAGAACCTGAGAGTCAAGCCAACCCAAAGGAATCAGACAGGAGAGCTTAAGACTGACAACACCCTGTATCACTGAGCCTCGGAATCCACCTATGCCTGAAGCTGATGAGTGCACTCCTTGACTTCCCAGATACTTCAGCTAACACATTGCTTTTTGGCTCAAGCTAGTTTGAGTTGAGCTTCTGTAACTTGTAACATCGAGAGTCTAGGCTTCCAGCAAAGAGAGAATAGGGTCCACATCAGATTTTGCTTCAGGACCAATTTGTGTAGTTATATAGCCCATTAGGTCACATATTCCTGCAGAAAGTCACATGTGAGTTGGAAAGGGGGAATATTGGAGATCCTTAACCAAATGTTCTTGTTCTATAGCTCAGGCTTAGGAAAAGTGGTTCTTCTGACCACTGTGTTTTCATTCATGGCCACATTTATCTTGTGTACTTAGTTTTCCCAGAACCTAGTAGATGCTCAGAAACTTGGCTGAGTTGGTTTTACTTCTGACACATGAAAGGATGATGTTAGAGATGATAAAGCAATTAACTACAGAAAATTTAGTTATTTTTTCTGAGGGTCCTCAGTATGAAGGCAGTCCAGAATTTTGAGGTGTGTCTTAGATTGGGTTCCTTTGAAAGCAAACCCCATAACAAGGACTTGGGTGCAGGTAGTTTGTTTGGGAGGAGAAATTAGAAGGAGAGAAGAGGCCGGGCAGAGTGGCTTACGCCTGTAATCCTAGCACTCTGAGAGGCCGAGGCGGGAGGATTGTTTGAGCTCGGGAGTTTGAGACCGAGCCTGATCAAGAGCAAGACCCCATCTCTACTAAAAAAAAAATCAAATAGAAAGAAATTAGCTAGACAACTAAAAATATACAGAAAAAATTAGCTGGGCATGGTGGCACATGCCTGTAGTCCCAGCTACTGGGGAGGCTGAGGCAGGAGGATCGCTTGAGCCCAGGAGTTTGAGGTTGCTGTGAGCTAGGCTGACGCCACGGCACTCTAGCACAGGCAACAGAGTGAGACTCTGTCTCAAAAAAAAAAAAGAAGGAGAGAAGAGCCAACAAAGGGTGTGTAAATGTGCTAGCTACTGCCGTGGGCAACTGGGCTCAACCCCACCACAGACCTTGGGAGGAATCAGGCAGATTAAGCCTCAGAAGGCACCACCCTAGGATGGGAGGCCCGGGCATTTATCCACAGACACACAATCCACCGAGACAGAGGGGTGGGTACCTTTCAGAGTACTCACCTCCCATCCCCTAACGCACACGCACGGTAAGTTGCGCCTATGCGTGGCGGATTGGCCTTCTGCACACGAGAGAACACTGAGCAGAAGCTCCATCATGCATGCATGCAGTGGCGTATGGAAGAGTCTGCCACAGCCGAGTGATGCCAGGCAAGCCAGGGATACGGTGCGGTGGGCAGTCAATATTCCTAATAGCATCTGGAGTTCACATACCTAGAAAGTCACATGGCATTGCTGGTAGTATTCTTGAAAGAAAGACATTTGGCCATCTCATGGCCTTAGAAAGGCCATTCGTGATGTCTTCTGGTCTGGCCCAGGTCGCACAGGAAATCTTAGGAAGTGCCCACAGGAGCATGTGTGAATGTGCAGGTGTCCAGTTGTCCCAGTGGCACTGGACCACAACCTTCATGAGGGCAGGGACTTTGTCAGCTTTGCCTCTTTGATGCATCCCACCATAGAACACAGTTCCTAGCAGATAGTACATGTTGAGTGGATGAAACAACAGAAAGAGTTCTAAAAGAAGTATCGCTAGGGACTACGTGTTATTTCTACATGACTTTGGCTGAGCTGGTCTGTGTCTTTCATGCCAGGGGCCTGTTGAGAAGAAAATGCTGGGAAAAAGTGCTATAAACTTTTCCCTCTCTCATGTTTGTGCAAATCTTTTTTTAATCCCAGAGAGAAGCAGTAAAGGAAGAAAATATCCATTCATCCCCTCTTTCATTCAATCCACAAATATCTGAAACCTATGTGTCTGGCATAGGTGCAGCAGTGAGCAAAACAGACACAGTCCCTGTCTCCCCAAGTCTGGTGGGGAGAGAGATGAAACAAATAATCAGTTATGTGAATATATAATAATGAATTGTTACGGTGGCTGTGATGGGGATCACATGAAATATTAGAAACACTAACTAGAAGCTGGAACTAGTAAATTTAGTAGCACGTTTGTTGAATGAATGAGCTGTGTTCATGAATGAAGGGCAGCTTCTTTTTATTTTTTCACTTTTGTAATGATAAATTACTGCCTTAATAACTCCCCACTACTTCATCTTTAAACATTGGCACATGTCCCTAGTCCTTCTACCTAAGGAATAATAAGAAGGTTAAGGAAGAAAACACCAAGGAGATTGATTTTGTGTGTGTGTGTGTGTGTGTGTGTGTGTGTGTGTGTGTGTATGTATATGTAAGTACATACAGATGTATGTATATATATATATATTAATTTATGCACACAGTCATTTGCAATCTGAAACATAAAACAGTACTTTGATATATTTTATAATAATCATTTATGCCTATGTTTACACCATATGAAAGAAAATCCAGGAACTTTAAAAAACACAACGCAAATAGTTGCTAGGCATTGTTCCAGCAAAGCGACTGGTGGGCAAATCCACCCACTTTTTACCCATTTGCTCTCACAGCATCGTCACTGTGTGGGGTGTAAGCTCCCACCCACCAGCAGGACCCATCTGCACCTGTCTGACTGATGAGCTCAGCTCTGTAAATGGGCTGAGTCTACGTAGTGCTTTCTGCTACATTCTCTCATTCAATCCTCTCCAGACTATGTAAGACCATCAGTGGTGCCCACCCAGTGTCTCTTGGAGACTCATCTATTGGGAAGTGGGAAGGATGCGATCTGCCCCAGAAAGTGTCCACAGGCAGGATGCTGGAGTTAAGCACGCAGTCTTCGGAGAAAAAAGACCTGGGGTCCGAGCCCCAGCTCTGCCAGTGACTGGCTGTGTGAGTTCAGGCAAAGCACATCACCTCCCTAAGTTCCCAGTTCTGCAGCAGTAAAGGAAGAGTGATTCCAGGCCTGCTGATAATAATAATATCTGCCTTGAAGAATTGAGGTGGCCTGTGCCTAGCATAGAGCAATTGATTGATGAATTATGGGTATCACTATGCTTGATCAGAAGTAACTAGGATATAAATAAGTAAAAAAAAAAGAGTAGAATATTATCACTATTTTATCGATGAAAACACTGAAATGCTAAAAGGTTAAATGATTTATCGAGTGATCGCACGGCTAGTCTCACTAGAACCCTTGCTTCTTAGCCTTGACCTAGCCTTTTCTCCTCCAGCCCACAGGGCCAGGAACATAGCTGCATAACTGGCTCTTATGTGGGTTCTTGAGAAATATTTGGCATGATTATGGTAACTTTCCAAATGATCCAAATATCTCCATCACTTCAGTCAAAACTGGTAAGAGGCTCCTCCCTTTTCACCCCATGCCTGAATGAATGGGCAATGGCAATTCACTGTAGATTGTCCTTCCCTGAAATACTGATGAAGGGTACTGGCTATTGGCCATTCTTAAGCAAAATGAGTACCTTAGAAATAGGTTGCTGTCATTACTGAAAATAAAGTATAATTTCTTCCCTACCCCTTAACCATCAATAAAAGAGGGTGGGCTCTCATGGATGCCTTTGCTTTTTATATTTTATGAAACAAGGATATTATTTTAGAAATTAAGAAAAATTATAAGCAATGGCCCAGAAATCATACTAATGGAATAGAAAAATGCTGCTAATTATTTATGCACAGGACCAATTAGAAAATAAAACAGCAAACATTTATACCTGCCAGAAACTTTGCAAGGCACTTCTTATAGATATTGTGGAGTAGTTGCTGCCTCCACTGAGAATTCTGAGGCTCTGAGAGGTTAGGGAACTTGCCCAAAGACACACTGATAAATGACAGAGTTGGGATTGGAACCCAGGTTGGCTGACTTTCAATTCCTCATTTATTCCATTTCATCAAAACTGTCTTGCATGTTACCAGGATCATGTTACTATGTGATCCTTGTTCACACACTGGGATATTTACACACTGGAAAGAGTGTGGCGTGATGAAAAGAGAACTGGACCCAACTCAAGAGAACCAAAGCCCCTTCTCCACCTGCCAATAAATGCCCATGTGGCCTTAGAGAGTCACTTGAGCAGTGAAAGCCTTGGTTTTCTTCTGCTGGACTAAACCGTCTGGTTCTGTTTGTTTGTATTTATTTAAATTTAACATTTAACCACTACACTTTATGATATAGATCTGTAGGTTCTGAAAAACAACACCAGAAAGAGTCAGTAATTTGGACAGAAGCAAATTAACCTGGCCAGAATATTGTATGGAGCTTCAAAACATTATTGAGACTCTCATTGAAAGTCAACATAAAACAGCAAGGGTGGTAACTGACATTCTCATATTATTGGAAGGTAGGTAAATTAGAACAATTCTTTTTGAGGGAAGTTTGGTGATTTCCATAAAAATCTGACCCAGAGAATCCATTTCTAGGAATTTATCCTATCGCTATAAGAATATCCCACGGCCATATTTGTCCGTATGCACAAATAAGTACATAAAAGGACATTCTATGCAGCATTGCATATAACTGCAAAGGATTAAAAGCAGCTGCAGTGCCCATCCAGGGGGGATTGGTGAAATAAATTAAGGTAGACCCACACTACATAATGCTATACAGATATTAAGAAAATTGAGGCATCTGATTTATACCAGTGTGGAAGATAAATTGCAAGATAAATTGCAACTTTTTAGGTGCTGAACGGTGTGTAGCGTGGACAGTATTCTGCTGCTTGTGGGGTACGCATGTGTGTATATATAAGTGGGATGCCTCTGGAAAGACACAGAGGAATCTAGCAACAGTATCTTCTAGACCAGGCGTCTTCAAACTACGGCCCGCGGGCCACATGCGGGCCGCCTAGCACATTTATCCCGCCCTCCAGGTGTTTTTGCCGCAGCTGCCGGTCCTGCTTAGCAGCCGACTCATCCGGGGCCCACAGTGCACACTCTCCAACGGTCTCAGGGACAGTGAACTGGCCTCCTGTTTAAAAAGTTTGAGCACCTCTGCTCTACACAGAGGAGCAGGAGGTCTGGGGACAGAGGTGAGAGGGAAACTACTTGTTCAGTAGTGTTTTGATTTTTTTTTTTTACCATACATATGTATTACTAATTGGATAGATGGAAGATGGGTAATTGGATGAATGGACAGATGGATGGATGGAGAGAGATAAAACAAAGTTAATGGAGAACCATGGTTGTTACATGAAATCAGAGCAAGAAACAGCTTGCTCAGCCTGTATGTACAACCTATTACCAACAACATTACATTTACTCAATACCATCTATGTACACCTTAGGCATCATCAGTAAAAAACAGTAGTCACTACCCTGTGAGTGTCTTATGTACATGATTTCACTTAATCCACATGCCAGGATCATAGAACAACATATTATTGCACATAAACCTATGCCTCCTTCACACATGGATGAATCGATGTTCAGAGAGGGGAAGTACCTCATCCAGGGGCACACAGCTCACAAGAGGCAGCTTCAAGTTTTGAATCCAGGCTTGCTGATTGCAAAGGCACTTATGTATCACTGACTAAAATCAATGGTGATATTGCAAAGAATTCCCATTTTATACAAAGTGGACTTCGCCCACTGGCAAACTTTGAAAAAAAAACCAAATGTGTCCAACAGGGTTCTCTCCTGGTTTTGTTTTTCACTACATAAAAGTGGTTGATTCAAAAAAAAAAAAAAAGTGGTTGATTCATTGCAGACTTGTTTTGAAGGTCAGGAACATCGTGCATTGTAATCCCCAATTGGCCAGATCCACTATACAAAGAATAAACTCCTTCAATAAAGTTGCCCTCCCCCTTTCCCCATGAATTGAGCCCGAATTACACCTGGCAGGACTGGCCGGGGACAGGGCTGGCTCCTTTCCCCGGCAGAGGTCCGGGGCTGCGCCTCACACAGCGCCAAGGCCCCCGCTCTGCTGCAAGCCACTGGCAGTCGGACAGCTAATCATCATTATTTCCTGGAAAAGCCCTCTGAGACCTTGAGCATAAAAGAGCCTGTTTCAAACCGGAGGATGCTCTCTGGTCTGTACTGTACCCACAGGGACACAGCAGTAGTTGCAGTATCAAGAAGCTACTGACATGGATCTGAAATGACTTTGATAATAGCAGCAACAACAAAAAAAAGCCCTCTGCCGCCTCTGGGAATGCACGTAACGACATCACCTCACCACTCTCCGCAGCGACACCAGCACAATTACTGCGCTCACCTGAGCTCTCCAGTGGGCACCGGCACCCTGGGGCTCCTGCCCCCCCCCACGTCTCCCCCTCTGTCTGTATTTTGGATGCCCTACATTGCTTTGGCAGACAGTTAGCTGGCTGTGCCAGATAAACACTGTTCTTCAGGATTGGGTTACTTTGAACGTGAACTACCCAAATCTGCCTAAATGTTACTCCAGGCAAGTAACTCAGTGCAATGCTTTTTAAGGGGAAAAAAAAAAAATTTTTTTTTTTTTCTGGCTTAGCAACTGTACATGTTCTTGTGA
The DNA here is from genome assembly GCF_040939455.1 of Microcebus murinus. Taxonomy (NCBI): domain Eukaryota; kingdom Metazoa; phylum Chordata; class Mammalia; order Primates; family Cheirogaleidae; genus Microcebus; species Microcebus murinus. The sequence goes on from NC_134109.1 coordinate 96,302,957, forward strand.
AGCAACTGTGAATATTCAAATACTGTAATTGGAGATGATTTACCTTGTTTTGAATTAACTAAAATTCCATTGTTAAGCACAAATACTGCTCCACTAAATCATCATGCTTTAATAGGTCCACGTGAGCAGGTTACCGAGAGCATTAGGATTTATAACGCTCCTGGGGAGCTGACCACTGTATTATGCTTCCTGCTGCTAGGTAATATGCATGACACATTTCTGGACACTAATTCATTTATTTAATAGTAACAGTATGCAAAAACAGAGTTCAAAATGAGGCTGACAAAGGAGGTATAAAAGTTTTATTAATCCATAGCTAATCAAAGGCCAGTGGAAGGCATATAATGGTGGCATTTACAGACCATATCGAATGTGAATAAATTAAATTTTTGTTTCCTAAAATCTTACTAATAGGATGTATTCGACTTGAAACATTTGTACTTTTAATTACACAGGCGGGCAATTTGGAGCTGGTTTTTAGCTGCACTCTCCTTCAAAACTACAACTTTGCATCAAGGATCAACAACAAATCCTGTCATCAGCTATATAGTCTCAAATATGATTAATTACAGCACAAACTGCCTCATGCCAAAAATTGCAATGTTGTTTCTTTCATTTCTGGTTTAATTGTAGCTTGCCAATCATTAGAGAGTTATTTTTCTCTGAAAGACAAAGAATATCTACTTTATTTTTATCCCATCATCCTGGTCACTACACAAAGCACATAAGCAGGTAATATAATACCTCTTGTAGAAAACATTTCTTTTTTTTTTTTGCAACAAATGAGAGAAAAGCAAGAAAGAGTTTGAAATACAACCAAAAAAGAACATTAGGAAAGTCTAAGAAATCCTGATGTGCTTGGGAACAATCATTCTCTTGGCTCAGTTCAGTGGTATATGTTGGAAGAATATTTGCTCATCATTTCTAAGTCAAAACAGAAGGAAAAGAAAGCATCTAAAACACAGACCTCTTTCTCTTTCAGAATTCTAAGCACATTTTATTGCTCAGAGCATTTTGTAGCAATCTGATAGTTCTAACACAATGACCTTATATGAGTATTGTTCTCATATTGAAGGTGAGAAAGAGATCATAGAATTATCCATGGCAGTATTTTCCTGAGTGTATTTTGCAGAGAATAAGCTAAAGAGCTATTGGATATTAGGAGGTTTTATATTAAAGAAGGGTTCCATGGTCAAATGAGTTTGGGGAACGCTGGATTAAACAAAGCTGTGTAAACATGTATCTTTACTTTAGGTTTTCTCACTGCTTCTAATATGCTAACAGACATTGTAAAACTCTAAGAGGAGGATATGGTATAAAGAGTTTCCCATATTTATTTGATTATGGAATTTTTACTGAGGAGATTCAAAAATCAATTCTATTTCTATATACTAACAATGAACAATTAGAAATTAAAATTTAAAAAACAGTGCTTTAAAAATAGCATCAAAAACAAAGTACTTAGGGATAAACAAGAAAATAAATGTAAGAGTTACATGATGGAAACTAACAAACATTAATGAGAGAAAAGAAAAAAGACTTAGATAAATAGACAGCTGTAATGTGGTCCTAGATTGGAAGACTTGATATTGTTAAGACCTTAATACTCCCCAATTGATCTGCAGAATTAACAAAATCCCAGTCAAAGCATTAGTGTTGGTTTTTGGTAGAAATTGACAAGCTGATTCTGATATTTGTATGGAAAAGTGTAGGATCTAGAATAGCCAAAGCTATTTTGAAAGGAATAAAATTGGCACATTCATACTAATTTATCTCAGAACTTACTCTAAAGCTACAGTAATGAAGACAGTGTAATACTAGCATAGGACAGACATGTATATCAATGGAATAAAGTCCAGAAAAAGGCCCACACAAATGTGGTCAATTGATGATCAACAAAGGTGACAAAATAGTTCAATGAAGAAAGGACAGTCTTTTCAAACAATGCTACTGGAACAATTAGATTCAATTGAATGTCAAAAAATGAACCCCGATCTTTTCTTCATACTATTAATATATACAAAAATTAACTTGAGGGCTTGGTGAAGTGGCTCATACCTGTAATCCTAGCACTTTGGCAGGCCGAGGTGGGAGGACTGCTTGAGGCCAGGAGTTCAAGACCAGCCCAAACAAGAGAAAGATCCTATCTCTACAAAAACAAAAAAGAAAGAAAGAAAAATTAGTGGGGCATGGTAGCATGTGCCTGTGGTCCCAGCTACTCGGGAAGCTGAGGCAGGAAGATCACTTGAGCCCAGGAGTTTGAGGTTGCAGTGAGCTATGATGACACCACTGCCTTCTAACGCAGGTGACAAGACAAAGTGAGAACTTGTCTCCAAAAAAAAAAAACTTCTAGGCCAGGCGCAGTGGCTCACGCCTGTAATCCTAGCACTCTGGGAGGCCGATGCGGGAGGATCGCTCAAGCTCAGGAGTTTAAAACCAGCCTGAGCAAGAGCAAGACCCCATCTCTACTAAAAATATAAAGAAATTAATTAGCCAGCTAAAAATATATAGAAAAAATAAGCCAGGCATGGTGGTACATACCTGTAATCCCAGCTACTCAGGAGGCTGAGGCAGGAGGATTGCTTGATCCCAGGAGTCTGAGGTTGCTGTGAGCTAGGCTGACGCCACGGACTCTAGCCTGGGCAACAGAGTGAGACTCTGTCTCAAAAAAAAAAAAAAAAGAAAAGAAACTATATAACTTCCAGAAGAAACATATGACCTTAGGTTAGGTAAAGATTTCTTAGTTACAACACAAAAAGTACAAACCATAAAAGAAGAAATTAATAAACTAGACTTTATCAAAATCTAAAAATTTTGCTCTTCTAAAGACTAAGTTATGAAAATGACAAGCTACAGACTGGGAAAATATTTGCAAAACAAATTTCTGATAAGAGAGTTGTATCTAGAATATCTAAAAAAAAAAACTCTAACAACTAAATAATAAAAAAAGGTTCTAATATTTTCAATAAGGAAAAATTTGAACAGATTTCACCAATGAAGAGATGTGAAGACAAATAAACACATATAGCATTAGAAAATACAAATTAAAACACAATATACCACTACATACACACCAGAACAGCTAAGCATTAAAAAGTCTGAAAATACAAAAGATTGGTGAAGAGGTGAAGCAGTTCAAACTCTCTTTCATTACTGGTGGGAATGCAAAATGGTACGGTCACTTTGGAAAACTTGCTGGCAGTTTCTTATATAGTTAAATATACATTTACCATACAACCCAGTAATCCCACTCCTTGGTATTTATTCATGAGAAAGGTAAACATATATTTACGCAGAAATCTGCATGCTAATGTTCATAGCAACTTTGTGCAGAATTGCCACAAACTGGAAGCCCCTCAAATATCTTTTAAAGGATAAATGGATAAGCGAGTGGCAGTACATCCATGCAATGGAATAGTATTCAGTAATAAAAAGGAACACATTGATACATGCAGCAACATGGATGAATCTTAGAAATACTGCTAACTGAAAGAGGCCAGACACAAAAGATTATATACTAAAAGATGCGATTTCTATAATAATCTTAAAAAGGCATAACTATGGAGGCAAAAATCAGATCAGTGATTGGCAGCTGTTAGGAGCCGTGGGAGAAGATTGACTACAGTAGGGCACAGGGGAAATTTTGGGGAGATAGAAATATTTTGTATCTTAAGTGTGATGCAATAACAGGACATTTATACAAATACATTCAACTACACAACTCAAAAGAGTAGATTTTACTGTACGTTAACTATACTTCAATAAACATGATTTTAAAAATAGGGTATAAACTCATACTTTTGTCTAAGATATCCACATGAAAGATTATAAGGGTATTAAGCATTTTATATATAGACAACTTTGATTTTAATGAGGAGGTTTCAGTTTGGTGGATTTGGGGTGTTAAAAATTATACTTGACATATGGTCACACCCACTGTGAAATTTCCCCACATAAAGTGGCAAAACACACAGTGCTGTTGTGAGAGTTCTTTATGGAAGGAAGAGGCCAACCAAAACACCACAAAGAAACAGAAAATGCCAGACCTTGTGGCTCTGCCTTCTTGGTCTGAAACTCCTCAGTCCTGACTCTTGCTCAGGGAACTTAGAGCACCAAAGCTAGCCTAGTAGTTAGAAAGTCCTACCAATCGGGGAAACAAATGACTGTGCTTTGTATCCCCTGACTTACATACTGCACAATGCTTTTGATCATTTGTGTTCCCACAGATTCATTTATTGCCTCTGGCATTATCTCCATTTCCTTCTCTTTTCTCTTCTCTCACACTGGCATATTCATTTGAGAAGCCAACACTTCCTTAAATGTAGAATTATAAGAAAATATTGTGTGCCATTCTATGAAAGCAGATGAAAAGCTGGAGGAAATGGATGCTTTCTAAAAAAATAAAATATAAAAAAAGACCAACTAAAATTGACTTACATTACTAAATGTCATAGAATTGTACACTGGAAAATTACACAGTACTAAAAGTCATTGAATTTTCATTTTTGTATCATGTAAGTTATACCTCAATAAAGCTGTTTTAAAAAGGTTTGTAAAATAAATTGATTTACAAAACAGGGAAAAATTTGAATAGATCATTTATCATGGAAAACACTGTAAAAATAATTGAAGATCTATCATTTTAAAAAGAACCAGAACTAAAGAGTTTCACAGCTGAGTTCTATCTCATCTGTAAGGAACAGATAATTCTTTTATAATTCAAAATATTACAAATCATAATAAAAAGTTAGAAATTTCCCACAATTCCTTTTATGATTCCAATACAGCCATAATACCAAAATCTGATTAAAAAATTCTCCAGAAACAGAAAACTATAGCCCAATCTCATTCGGGAATTTAAATGCAAAAATTTAAATAAGTATTAGCAAAAAGGATGCGGCAGTGTATGAAAACAATGCTCCATGACCAAGCAGAGTTTTACTCCAGAAATACAAGGATAATTCAAGATTAGGAAGCCTCTCAACATAATTCATGACATCAAAAAATTAAAGGAGAAAAACAATATGATCATATCATTAAATGTCAAAAAGCTTTTGTTTTTCTCAGAAATAGTTGCAGTCTTCAGATGTTTGTTTTGACCCATGAACTCATCCCCTGGGTATCGGCCACTCTGTCAGGTGAGGCTAACCTGGGAAGGTCTGAAGTTCTCACCACAGTCTGGCAAAATCTATGGAGGTGGGGGACTCGTTTTCCTCAATTTTCAGGGAAAGCTTCTCAACATGACATTTCCAATGAATATTCATGCATAGATATGGGGCCGGGAACTGAGAATCCTCCAGCTTAAAGAGGAGAAGAGAACCAGAGAGAAGTGTAGGAACCCTGAGTCAGTATCTAGATGCTGACACAAATCAACGTGTGGCTTTCTGCCCACCTGTTTAGCTTTTCTAGGCCTCGGGTTGCTCGTTTGTGAAACGTGGAGCTATTTAGATGCCTCAGTTATATTCCTGTCTGCTCCAGAATGATATGATTCCTCTATTTGACTAACTTCTTTGAAAGATATACAGGGCAGAATTAAGTGCACACAGATAAGGGTGAAACACCGGCTTTAATATGAAGGTGGAATTCTCCCCTAATTTTCAAGATTTTGTAAATAATTAAGTTAAATTTAAATTTTTAAAAAAACTTGTGAATACATAATAGTTGTACATCTTCCCTGATATTTTGATCATGTCTTATGGGCAATCTTTTTTCTTCCGTAAGAAATCACTGTTTGGCTTCTTTTGGAAGAAATTAATAGCAAAGAGAATTCAACAGACAAAGTTGTATTTTGCACATAATTTTAAAGCAGCATACCTAAGGCAGTGTTTATCAAATAAGAGAATAATGTTGTCTGTATTTTAAAAGTAAGTGTGTGTGTGGGGGGGTGCGGGGTAAAATAGGAATTGAAAATCCTGGTTTCTTAGTCCATTTGGGCTGCTATATCAAAATACCATAGACTGGGTGGCTTATAAACAACAGAAATGCATTTTTCACAGTTCCAGAGGCTGGGAAGTCCAAGATCAAGGCATTAGCAGATTCAGTGTCAGTGCGGGCCCACTTCCTGTTAGACCAGTATCTTCTTACTCTCACCTCACAGGCTGGAAGGAGCCAATGGGTCTCTTTTGGGCTTCTTTTATAATCCCATTCATGGGGCTCCTCCCTAATGACCTAATCAGCACCCAAAGGCCCCACCTCCTACTGCCCATTACCTGGGGGATTAGGATTTCAACATATGAATTTTGGGGGACACAAAGGGGTGGGAAATCTGTAGCCTTGGGACCACATGTGGCCTTCTGGATCACTAAGTGCAGCCTTTTGACTGAACCCAAATTTACAGAACAAATCCTTGTAACAAATTGATTTTCGATAAAACACATTTTTTCACTGATGGTGCTGAGCTTCTATTGCTGATGTGCACTGTAAGTTTCCAAAGAAGGTATCCTACACCCCAAATATGGTTAACCTCAGCTAGCTTTCCTCCCTCCCTCCCTCCCACCCTCGCTTTCCAGTAGAGTCTCAGAGGACTGGCATTTTTTGGAACAACTTTGGAAAATACTGAATGCGCAAAGTGGAAACTTGCCGAATGAGGAAAAAAAAACACAAAACAACAGAAGAGTTGCCGAGACTTTATGCTTGATTTTTTTTTGCAGGCTGTTTAAGGTGTTAAAAGCTAAATTAAAACAAGCCATGTTTTTTTCTCATGATCACATTACAAATCTCGTTCTCCAAAAGTGGCTGTGCTCCGTCTGCCTCAGGAGGAAAGTCTGAAATGAGAGGCAGGCATGCGCTACTCAGAGAAGCCCGGGCGGCTGCCACTACGATGGATTTGCTCACCGTTTCTGGGTAAGAGCAGCAGCGAGTGTTAGAGAGATCAAGTCATCACTGCCCTAAATCCCCAATCATGTTGGCCTCCACTCCATAAACCAGGGGCGAGGCCGGCCACGCGAGAGCCTAAAGGTTAAGCACACACCATTGACCTCTGAAAAACGAGTTTTCTCACATCATTAAATATGGCCTTGCCTGATCACTCCAAAAAGTGCCCTGGGAGCATTAATTAAGGCTTAGATGGTCCACCTACATGTGTGTGACACAAAATCAATATCTTTCCTCTGCCTTTGTTTGCCTGGATTTTGTTTAACTACTAAATGGCTTTTAGGACACCCGTTAGATCTATCAGCTTATATTTTATACAAGCAGGTATGTGAACAAAAAAAAATAGAAACACATCTCTGTTTCCTTTCCCTCTAAGTTGTCAGTACAAGCAACATTAAACAGCTTACTAGGAGTATGTTTCTGTGTTGGTACACAGATACAGAATTTATAATCCTTATAACAGAAATGACCTACAAGACTTTCTTGACAATGATGTTTTTAGAGAATGCTAAAAGAACAGATTATTCAATAAATAGCCTGGAGACAACTGGCTCTTCATTTGGGGGAAAATGTTAAATCTCAAGTTACACATATATAAAAAGAACTTTCCAGATAGTTTAGCTTTTTAAATGCAAAAATTAGAAGTACTAGACAAATAATAGGAAAAAAAATGTCTTAATCAAGTCATAAAGGAAAAGATTAATGTATGGCTATATAAAATTTATAAATGGCAGAATAATAACTCAAATAAAATTAATTTTACCTAACTTTGTTCAATACTTACTGTGTGACAGGAGCTAAGCTAAATCTTCACATATATTGATTCCTTTCTTCCCAGTAGTTGTATAGCTGAAAGGGCCGGGTGTGGTGGCTCATGTCTGTAATCCTAGCACTCTAGGAGGCTGAGGAGGGAGGATCGCTTGAGGCCAGGAGCTGGAGACCAGCCTGAGCAAGAGTGAGACCCCATCTCTACAAAAAAACAAAACATAAAACAATTAGCCAGGTGTGGCAGAGTGTCTGTAGTCCCAGCTACTTGGGAGGCTGAGTCAGGAGGATAGTTTAAGCCCAGGAGTTTGAGGTTGCTGTGAGCTATGATGACACCACTGCACTCTAGCCTGGGCAACAGAGAGAGAGACCCTGTCTATCAAAACAAAAAGTATATGTATATGATTGTGTTAGGGTTCTCCAGAGAAATAGAACTAATAGGATCTCTCTTTCTCTACAGATGATAGACAGATAGTCATCAGGGAAATGCAAATCAAAACCACAATGAGATATCACTTATCTCCAGTGAGAATGGCCTTTATCAAAAAGTCCCAAAACAATAAATGTTGGCGTGGACATGGAGAGATAGGAACACTCATACACTTCTGGTGGGACTGCAAACTAGTGCAACCTCTGTGAAAAGCAATATGGAGATACCTTAAAGAGATACAACTAGATCTACCATTTGATCCAGTAATCCCATTACTGGGCATCTACCCAAAAGAACAAAAGACATTCTATAAAAAAGACATCTGCACTCAAATGTTTATAGCAGCACAATTCACAATTGCAAAGATGTGGAAACAACCCAAGTGCCCATCAATACATGAGTGTATTAATAAAATGTGGTATATGTATTCCATGGAATACTATTCAGCTGTAAGAAACAATGGTGGCCGGGCACGGTGGCTCACGCCTGTAATCCTAGCACTCTGGGAGACTGAGGCAGGAGGATTGCTCGAGGTCAGGAGTTCAAAACCAGCCTGAGCAAGAGGGAGACCCCATCTCTACTATAAATAGAAAGAAGTTAATTGGCCAACTAATATATATAGAAAAAAAAGAAAGAAACAATGGTGATATAGCACCTCTTGTATTTTCCTGGATAGAGCTGGAGCTCATTCTACTAAGTGAAGTATGCCAAGAATGGAAAAATAAGCACCACATGTACTCACCAGCAAACTGGTTTCACTGATCAATACCTAGGTGGACATAGAGGAATAACATTTATCATGCTTTGGGCAGATGGGAGGGGGAGGAAGAGATGGGTATATACATATATAATGAGTGTGATGTGCACCATCTGGGGGAGGGACACGCTTGAAGCTCTGACTTGAGGTGGGGGGCAAGGGCAATATACATAACCTAAACATTTGTGCCCCCATAATATGCTGAAATGAATAGTATATGCATATATATGGGGTAGATATATAGATACATAAATAGATAGATATAAAATAGTCTCATGTGTTCAGGTCAATTTTTCTCCACTAAATGAGTTCTGATCAAATCACAGGAGGTGTGTGTGTGTGTGTATGTTTAGAAAGAGAGAGCAAGAGAGAGCACACAGATATTTATTATAAGGAATTAGCTCTCACAATTCTACATGCTGAGGAATCCCAAGATGTGTAGTTGGCAAGCTGGAGGCCCAGGAGAGCCAACGTGCAGTTCCAGCTTGAGTCTGAAGACCCAAGAACCAGGAGAGCCCATGGTGTAAGCTCAAGTCCAGCAGCTCAAGATCCAAGAAGAGTTGATGCTTCAGTTCGCATCTAAAGCCTGGAAAAGACCAATGTCCCAGCTTAAGAAGTCAGACAGCAGGAGTTCCCTCTTACTCAATTTTTTTGTTCTTTTCAGATCTTCAATTGATGAGGTGAAGGGAGGGCAATCTGCTTTACTCAGCCTATGAATTTAAATGTTAATCTCATCCAGAATCATTCTCACAGATACACACAGAAGAATGTTTGACCAAATATCTGGGAACTCCATGGCCCAGTCCAGCTGACACATAAAATTAATTATCACACTGATATTGTCCCCTTTTAGCATATGTGAAAACTAAGTTTTAAATTGCTTCAAAGCTAGAGTGGTAGAGTCAAACCTTGTAACTAGCTTTGTCTGAAACCAAACAAGCTGTGTCTGACAAATTAGGGGGAATATTGGCAAAATATAGGACAAAGAAAAATACTAATAGCAATAATAAGGGCTTTTACAAATCAACAACAATTATGAGTACCCCATATTCCTATTGGCAACAGATAAACACAACAAAACATAAGAACAAAACAGATAATTACAGAGGTTATTAATGGCTATTATGGCTATTAATAAACATAAAGATGCTCAATATCTTTAAGGATAAAAGAAATGCAAATCAAAACAATGAGGCATCATTACAGATACCATATGAGACTTGAAAATGACTTAGAATAAGTATTCCCAGTGTGGGCCAGGAACAAGGAAAGTGACACATTTATACACTATTAATACAAACTTTTAAGGAGGTCAATTTGGAGAAATCTATCAACATTCAAACATATTTTCTTTTCGACACAGCAATCTCCTCTAGGTATTTCTCCCACAGAAATACATAAGTGTGCAAATATATTTACAGAAATGTCCATTGTAGTATTGTTATTGGGAACAACTTAAGTGTGTATCAAATAGCAGGTAAAATTATGATATATTCATGTAACAAAATTCTATGCAGCTGTTAAAAGAATTAAAAAATGGGGAAATGTACATAATATAATTTGAGTAGAGAAAAACAAAGTGCACAAGCATATGCATATTATGGTCTTGCTTTTATATGAATATATGAAGTTCATAGAAGAGTTTTTACTGAAGGTATGGGTAGCTATTGGGGGGAGGAGGCAGATACAGTCGGGCTGTAAGACATTACTGCAAAATTTTTGTTCTCTCATACCCAGAGTCAGATTTACCATGAAGCTGATGAAGTCTCAACTCCAGGGCCTCTCACTTGTATAAACTTCCATCAAGGCCCTGGGAGGGGCCTTAGCAATGTGTTCACACAGTCATATGGTTTTTGCAAATTTGCAAAAGTAAAATAGTGCAACTTCAATTGGTTAAGAAAACTATTTCAGTTGAAACTTCTCTGTCACACTTCCTCTGATGTTGGGCACTTTAGAGTTATTTTTCTACCAAAGTCTTCTCCTAAGGCAAGGTTTTTAACATGCTTTGACTTCCATTCACACTTTCCTATCTCTTTATTATTACTGTCTATTACAGGTCCTCAATCCCTTATCTGCAATTCCAAAATCCAAAACAAGCTAGGAACAGTTTCATCCTTATTCCTTTGGCAGCAAAAGTTGATTTGATTGAAGTTTATCTAATGGGAAAACCTGACCTGAACTGACATGAGGCTATTAAAAATTCTACTTAGCCAACTTAGAGTGAACATTCATTTTTGCTGCAGAAATAATTATTCCTTTGATTGTGGGTGTTGGCCCAGTCCCCAAGGAGTTTTTAAGTAATAAATACCGAGAAAGAAAATGCACAAAGGAAGAGAGAGAATAAAAGATCAGGTGCTGACCCTACTAAAATAGACTTTTCAGAAATAATCTAAGGAATGGTTTATGAAGAACCAAGTCTTTTCTTCTGCGACAAAAAGGAGCATCTCTCTGGCATGTTAGGCAAGTTGCCAAGAGTTGAATTGTCTTGTGTGACAATGAGACTATGGTTGCCTGTTTCTAATGAAGTCAGAGTTTTCACAGTTCTTGATCCATGTTCCAAGGGTGTCAAAACAATATTTACTGCAGTCTCTGTCTTTAAGGTGGGTTCTAGATGGAGAACACTGGCCTGTGAGAACATACATTGACATAACTGATGTAGGTTTGCCTGTATGTGAAGAAGAACTGGAGTAGGGAGGAGGAGAATCATCTGTTAATCAAGTTCTTCCCTCTTATTTTTCTACAATAAACCATCTGGTGTACAGAACACTGAGCACGGAGGCAGAAAGCCTGGTTCATGAGCGCTGGGTAATGTTGATTAGAAAGAAAAGCCATTGTATTGTAAGATCAAAATGACTTAGATTGAGTTTTACAAAGTGATCATACAGTAAAGAGAGAGTCAAAGCCACTAGTAGGACATGCAAGTGAAAACAGCAATGATATGCTACTTTTCACCCATTGTATAGGCATGAAAATCATGTAATGCCTGTTGTTAATGGTGGTGTGGATACTCAGGAACCCTGTGCACTAAAGGTGGTCATGATCCCTGGGGAGGCCACTCTGGAAAGCAATCTGGCAGCAAGTCTCACTATGGCAGTTGTGTTTTGGTTGGGGGAGAAGGAGATGAGAGGGGCTTTGCATGGATTAATAACAAGTGGGCTGTGCATGCAAACATCAAAGAATGTAGAAAAGAAGCAAAACATAACTGAATCAGTTGAAGACTCAGGTGAGATAAGGAGGAGGAAACCATAGAGGTGAACTAAGGAAACAATTGAAATCCAAACGAGTGGAGCAGAGGCTTCACCTGGCTGAACTGCATAGAACAAATAAATACTATATGAACTAAATTATCATTCTAAACTTTGAAAATTCTCAATTTCTAAACATAACAGGGCACATAGGTCTTAGAAAGGGGGTTTTGAATCTTTATTTTGGTTTCATGTGAAGTAGTCATTTTAAAAATGTACTCATCTTTTTGCTATGTTTAACCAAAGCTTAAGCTGATAAACGGAATCTACAAAAATCTACTGCTATAATAACATCATACTAATGAGGGCAGACTGAATTCTTTCCCTCTGAGATCAGGTAGAACTCAGGATGCCTACCCTCACCACTGCTGTTCCACATTATGCTGGTGGACTTCTTCCATGAAAGCCTTGAGATGATGGCAGCCCTGGCCAGCATCTTGATGTCAGCTTGTGAGAAACTCTGAGCCAGAGAATGCAGTTGAGCCACATCCTGATCCACCAAAACTATGAGATAATAAAGGTTGTTCTAAGACATTTCAGTTTTGGGCTTATTTATTATGTAGCATCAGACACATAATAATACTAGTATCTACAAAATGTTACTGGAGCTAATAACTGAGTTTATCAAGGTCACATGATACAAGGGCAATGTAGAAAAATTAATTGTATTTCTATATTCTAGCTATAAACAATTAGAAACTGAATTTCCAAAAAAAAAAAAAATACTATTTACTTTAGCACCAAAACCCATTAAACACTTAAGAGATAAATTTAGCAGAATATGTGCAACACCTTTGTTGAAAACTACAAAACATTGCTGACAGGAATTTTAAAAGACCTAAACAAAAGGAGAGATGTACCATGTTCATGGATAGTAACCCTCAATATTGTTAAGATATCAATCATCACCAAAGTGATTTATAGATACAATGCAATTATATCAATCTAAATCTGAGCAAGCAATTTGTAGAAATTGACAATTTTATTCTAAAATTTATATGAAAATTCAAAGAGCCTGGAATAGCCAAAACAAATTTGAAAAAAAAAAAAAACCAAAGTCAAAGATTTAAACTACAGCCGGGCGCGGTGGCTCACGCCTGTAATCCTAGCACTCTGGGAGGCTGAGGCGGGTGGATTGCTCGAGGTCGGGAGTTCGAAACCAGCCTGAGCAAGAGCGAGACCCCGTCTCTACTATAAATAGAAAGAAACTAATTGGCCAACTAATATATATAAAAAAATTAGCCGGGCATGGTGGCACATGCCTGTAGTCCCAGCTACTTGGGAGGCTGAGACAGAAGGATCGCTTGAGCCCAGGAGTTTGAGGTTGCTGTGAGCTAGGCTGACGCCATGGCACTCACTCTAGCCTAGGCAACAAAGCGAGACTCTGTCTCAAAAAAAAAAAAAAAAAAAAAAAAAAAGATTTAAACTACAGTAGTACCCCTTATCTGCAGTTTCATTTTCCACTGTTTCAGATACATACAGTCAACTGCAGTCTGAAAATAGCTGAGTACAGTACAATAAGATATTTTGAGAAATAGTGAGAAAGAAAGAGACCACATTTATATAACTTTTATTACAGTATGTTATCATAATTGTTCTATCTTACTATTAGTTATCATTAATCTCTTATTGTGCTAAATTTATAAATTAAATTATCATAGGTATTAAGTATAAGAAAAAAGTTTATATAGGATTTGATACTATCTGTAATTTTAGGCATTCATTGGAGGTCTTGGAACATATCTCCCATGGATACAAGCAGACTATTATACCTGATTTCAAAACTTGCTGTGTTTCAAAACACACTAGTGAAGACAGTGTGGACCTGTCATAAGAATGGTTATATAGCTCAATGGAACTGAAGAGAGTTTAGAGACTAATATAAATACACTAAATAAATCTAAATTTATTTTCAACAAATATTCTTAAGTCATTCAATGTAAAAAAGGCAGTCTTATCAATAAATAGTGCTTGAACAACTGGATATCTACATGCAAAATCAAAAACAAACAAAAAACCTGAACCTCAACCTAACTTTAAACCATAAACAAAAAATATTCCTCATTTTTAAAAAACTTTTATGCAGAATATATAAATAACTCTTACAACCCAACAATGAGAATATAAGTAACCCAACTTAAAAGTTGTCAAAAGGGACATCAGCAAGATGGCACGGTAGGAAGACCTGGACCTTCCTTTCTCTGATAAACATACCAATTCAGAAACAATTTGCAGATAAATTCCTTTTATAAAAAACCCAAAAAGTAATTGAAAGGCTTTTGTACCATGGATTAATGCAAAACGAGACTCATTGAAACTAGTAGGGAGATTTAGGACATAATGTCTCAATAGATGCCAAAAAAGTGCTTGCAAAATTCAGTACATTTTCATAATAAAAACTCTCAATAAACTAGGAGCAGAAGGAAATACATATACAGACCATATATGAAAAGCCACAGCTAACATCAAGCACAAGGGTGAGAAACTGAAAGCTTTTACTCTAAGATCAGGAACAAGGCAGGGATGCCCACTTTGCCACTTCTGTTCAACATAGTACTGGAAGCGTTAGCCAGAGCAATTAGACAAGAAAAAGAAATAAGAGGCATACAAATTGGAAAGGAAGAAGCAAAATTGTCACTGTTTGCAGATGACATAATCTTATATAGAGAAAACTCTAAAGACTCTATTTAAAAGAGCTATTAGAACTACTAAATTCAGTAAAGTTGCAGGATACAAAATCAACATACAAACATCAGTTGCAATTCTATAAACTAACAACAAACTATCTGAAAAAAATTAGAAAAATAATCCAACTTATAATAACACCAAAAACAATAAAATATTAAAGAATAAACTTAACTAAAGAGGTGAAAGACTTATATACTGAAAACTACAAAACACTGATGAAATTAAAGGAGACACAAACAAATGAAAAGACATTCCAGGTTCATAGATTAGAAGACTTAATATTGTTAAAATGTTCACAGTACCCAAAGCAATCTATATACTCACTGCAATAGCTATCAAAATCCCAATGTCATTTTTTATAAAAATAGAAATATAATTCTACAATTAATATGGAACAATAAAAGACCACAAATAGCTAAATCAATTTCAAGAAAGAGGAACAAAGTTCTTCCTGATTTCAAAATATATTACAAAGCTACAATAATCAAAACATTATGGTACTAGCATAAAGACAGACATATAGACTAATATAACAGAGTAGAGAGATCAGGAAAAAAAATCTGTGCATGTATGCTGTGGTTTGAGGTCTCCACCAGAACTCATGTTGGAACTTTAACTCCCAGTGTAGCAATGTTGGGAGATGGAACCCATAAGAGGTGAAACCTAGAGGGATGCATTTGGATTATGGAGACTCCACCCTTCTTATGGCAGGGAGTGAGTTCTTGCTCTTGTGGGACTGGATTAGTCACCTCAAGAATGGATTGTTATAAAGTAAGGTGGTCTCTTGTGTTTTACTCTTTGGTATGGCTGTTTCCCCTTCTGTTTCTCTGCCACATTCTCTACAGCACAAGGTCATCACCAGAAGCTGAGCAGATGCCAGCACCATGTTCTTAAACTTTTCATCCACCAGAATCACTAGCCAAATAAACCTCTTTTATAAATTATCCAGCCTTAAGTATTCTGTTATAGCAACACAAAAGAGACTAAGACAATGTACAATCAATTGATCTTTGATAAGGGTGCCAAGAATACACAATGGGGAAATGATATTTGTTAACTATAGTCAACAGTAATGTATTATATACTTAAAAATTTGTTAAGAGGGTAGATTTCATGTTAGGTTTTCTTTACCACAATAAAATAAAATTTAAAAAAATAGTCAAAGGATTTTAAAAGACAATTTACCAAAGAAGATATGGAAGAAATGGCCATTAAACACATAAAAATATTCTTCAACACTATTAATCATTAGGAAAATATAAATTAAAACCACAATGAAATATGACTACATATCTTCTAAAATGATTAAAATTCAAAAAAACTAACCACACCAAGTGCTGGCAATGATAGAGAGCATCTGAAATTCTTATACATTTCTGATGGGAATTATTAAACAATATGTACCACCATATTAGCAAAGAGTTTGGCATTTTCTTTTAAAGTTAAACATATACTTATCAAACAATCTGTAAATCCTACTTCTAGGTATTTCCCTAAGAGCAATAAAAACATATGTCCACACAAAGACTTGTACAAAAATGTTCATAATTGCTTTGGTCAGAAGAGCCAAAAATCTAGAAACAAACTCAAATGGCCATCAATAAGAAAATGGACGACCAATGTGTAGTGTACCCATTGCACAGAACTATACCAAACTATTGACTTATTATGGGTACATTTTATTTTTATGTGAGTTATACTTCAATAAACTTGATTTTAAAACTAAATATCTGACAAAAAAACTAATTCAGAATTAAATAGCATATTGGACATAGCTGAAGAAAAAACTAGTATACTGGAATATGGAAGAGTAGGAATTACTCAAAATGTAACACAGACAAGAATATGGACAGTAATAAATGAATTTAAGAGAAGAGGAAGATGAAATGAAAAGGGCGAACATATGTTCAATCAAAATCTCAGAAGAATAGAGTTAGAAAAGAGGCAACAGAAATAATGGCTGAAAATTTATAAAATAGGTAAGAGACATAAATTCACAGATATAGAAACTACAGTACTACCAAACAGATTAATAAGATGAAATTAATCCTAGACATATTGTAGTAAAACTTCAGAGCACTGAAAACAAAACAAAAAAGATTTTACAAGCAGCAAGAGAGAAAAGTTAGAGCACTTCCAAAGAATAACAATTAGATTAACAGCAACAAGGGAAGCCAAGAAATGGTGAATTATTACATCTTCAAATAGTTGAGCAAAAAATAAATATCAGCCTATAATTCTGTATCCAGAAAAGTTATCTTTTAAATATAAAAATTATCCTCATTTCTTAAGAATGAGAGCAAATTAAGCATATTTTTTGATTTTACAAATAAAAGCGGTGAGCGTTTATCACCCGTAAAGTTTCAGTAAAGAAATTTCTAAAAGCTATTTTTGAAGAAGAAAAAAATAATCTAGAAGAAAGGTCTGAGATGCAAGAAGAAAAAAATGATCAAAGATACTGGTAAACTGTACAGTTATTTGTCCATATAAAATAACAATGTCTAATTAATGGGGTTAAAAAGAACATCTAAATTTCTGAGCAACAATATTGCATCAATTGAAAGATAGCAGTCTGATTTTCGTTATCAGACCTTTATCAGAAGTGTAGAAATCAAATATTTTCTCCCATTCTGTAGGTTGTCTATTTGCTCTAATGATAGTTTCCTTGGCTGTGCAGAAGCTTTTTAATTCGATCAGATTCCATTTGTTTATTTTTGTTGCTGCGATGATTGCTTTGGGGGTCTTCTTCAAGAATTCTTTGCCTTGGCTGGCTGATGTCTGAAAATGTCTTCCCAACGTCTTCTTCTAGAATTCTTAAGGATTAACAAGAAAAATATCAAACAACCCCATCAAGAAATGGGCAACAGAAATGAACAGAAACTTTTCCAAAGAAGGATAATGGCCAGCAAACATATAAAAAAATGCTTAACATCTCTAATCATTAGAGAAATGCAAATCAAAACCACAATGAGGTAACACCTAACCCCAGTGAGATTGGCCTGTATCAAAAAATCCTAAAACAACAAATGCTGGTGAGGATGTGGATAGATCGGAACACTCTTACACTGCTGGTGTATTTTGACAATAGTCAAAATATGGAATCACCTAAACACCCATCAATGGGTAGACAATGTGGTATATAGATGATGTGGTATAAAGACAATGTGGTATATATACACAATGGAATATTATTTGGCCATAAAAAAGGATAAAAGGAAATCCTGTTATTTGCAGCAACATTGATGGAATTTGAGGTCATTATATTAAGTTAAATAAGCCAAGCACAGAAAGACAAATACCACATGTTCTTACTCATAGGTGGGAGCTAATAAAGTGGATCTCATGGAGATAGAGCATCGGTTGGTGGTTACCAAAGGAGGGTAACTTCTGTAGGTTGGGAAGGAAGGGAGGAGGGATGAAGAAAGGTTGATTAATAAGTACAAATATACAGTTTGATAGAGGAAGTAAAACCTAGTGTTTGATAGATCAGTAGGGAGACTGGAATTTACAATAATTTATTGTATATTTCAAAATAACTTGAAGAAAACAATTTGAATATTTCTAGCATAAAAAAAGACAAATATTTAAGGTGATGGATATCCCAATTATACTGATTTGATCTTTACAAATTATATGACTGTATTAAATTATCACATGCATCTCCAAAAATATGTACATCTATTATGTACCAATAAAAAATTATTTTTTAAAAAGTACATACAGGCAAAAAAAGATCCTCCCAATCTCACGAATTACTTATTTTTATCCACTACATACATATAAGGATCAGGAAAGCAATATAGATGTGTAAAATAAGCAGCATCGGAGAACTGCAACAAACCTATAGTCTATTCCACTTCTCCCACCCACTCCCACCCAAAGAGTCCAGCAACACCTCGACTCCTGTTCAGCCCATGGCTGCCTTGTAGGAACTTAATTGCAGAGTACCAGATGCTAACCGTGCTCAGAAACAAACCAAATCCTCAACTCCATGAAAATCATCCACTTTTCTTAACCCCATATCTTTTAAAAATTTATATATATATATATATATATATAATTATATATATAATTTCAGAATATTACAGGGATACAAATGTTTAGGTTACGTATATTGCCTTTGCTCCACCTGAGTCAGAGCTACAAGCTTGTCCCTCTCCCAGAGAGTGTGCACCATACCCATTAGGTGTGAATATACCCTTCCCTTCCTCCTTTTCCCACCTGCCTGACGCCTGATGAATATTTACTTCCATATGTGCACATACATGTTGATCAATTAATACCAATTTGATGGTAAGTACATGTGGTGCTTGTTTTTCCATTTTGGTGATACTTCCCTTAGTAGAATGGGTTCCAGCTCCATCCAGGATAATATGAGAGGTGCTATATCACCATTGTTTCTTATAGCTGAGTAGAACTCCTGGTATACACATGCCACATTTTATTAACCCACTCATGTATTGATGGGCACTTGGGTTGTTTCCACATCTTTTCAATTGTGCCCATATCTTTGATTACATGATTGCTTCTTCCTGTCTTTTCTTTCTCTTCCCAGGCCTCCATCACCTCCTGACATGATCCTGTCCAACCTCCAAGTCCATATCCAAAGCCACACACCACTTGGAGCTACAGCAGGCAGATAAACTTTCTCCTCACCTTGACTTCCTGTGTACATTGTTTCACCAGTCCCATATTATCTGTCCTGGCTCGGCTTGTGTGACAGCTATTTACTACCATTGCGTACTACATTGATCTTTGCATCACCTAGCTCAGAGCCAGTACAGAAGAAGCAAAGATTTGTCCAATAAAACTGGAGGAATAAATAGTGTGGTACACATAAAGAGTCCCACAGTAATTCCAAATGGAGAGATCTGCATGGTCTACAGTAGAGAATACATACAAATAGCAGGAAAGAAATGACTTCTGCCCCCAAGGAACTTGCCGTCTGCCTGGAGAGAGAGGATGCCACACGAAACAGCTAGAACACTATGTTAAAGAGCACCTGAGAAAGTGCTAAAGCCCGTCTGGTGCTTCATTCTACTTCTTCCCATACAAATGGATGCCACTGAATACAAGGGTAACATCTGACCTTTTTATGAATGTGAAAACTCCTTAACTGATTTTATTCGTTTTTTAACTTGATGTCAATATATCAATTTGTATAATGAAAAATATACCTGTCAGGTATATTGTCTAGGACATGACTAGGACACTCCCCTTGCTTCGTCTGCCTTACATGCTACTTGCAGACAGGACGACTTGGAAAGCCAAGGTGGAATTGGGGGGTTGCTTGGGGAGCACAGACTCAGTGCCGGGGAGCTATGTGGATCGTGTAAATGTTGAATTGTGTCAGTCACAACAGTCCTTGCAGATAACTCTGTGTGGGTGCTCAACGAACCCCACACAACTGAAGAAAATTACTTTTCATGAAGTGGCGCCCACGACTCCAGCCTGAATGGGTGTATCTAAGTCAGTAAAGCTTTGCTGTCACTCAGCTAGCCATAGATTATCGTCTAGGTAACGCAGGTGCTTTCAGGAGTCCACCTAGAATCAAGCAACACACATAAAGCAATCTTAAAACACAGGTCCAGAAAGAAGCATATTGGCTTAGAAGGATGCCAGCCAGAAACAGTTTTTTTCTATTTTTCTAGACCTTTCCAAGTCTAAGCTAACTTCACACCTGCTTGTTGGCAGGACAGTTTAGCCCCCACATGGTAGAAAGCGGTGCATGTTTTTCTAGAACATGGCATTATTTATTGACTATCTGCCTCATTCACATCTGCAAGACGTGGAAACTCACCGGTGGTTTACAAGACCATCAGTTTTAAACAACGCCATCCATCACAAAATGGGAAGGGGTGGTCAACATTGCCTCAACTGCAATGCATTATGTGAGGGTCAGCAAGTAGGAGTCATGGTTGGAAGCACAACTGCTGGCCTCGGGTGGCAAATCCATCCTTCCAGCTGTTCTGATCCATATGGGCTCAATGAACTGTAGACAGGGTATGCTGCTTCTTATTGGGAATATCTGCTGTAACTTTGTCATCCAAACCTCCCCATAAAAGAACTGTAAGGTAAGCTGGTGATCATTTATCCAAACTTCATCTAGTAGCCAACTGCTGACAACAGGGAAAACATGCACATTAGTGAGTAGACAGATGTGATCAGGGAAATTAAGGTGCTCCTATCTTGAAGAAACCAACGATTTAAAATGTAGGGAAAAAAAATCAAAATAATTTAGTCATTAAGTCAAAGCCAGATGGAAAGCTACTACTAGTGCAATTTTGCCAGCTAAGCAAATTCCAGGGCAGTCTCCAATAGTCCTGACACTCAATTTCTTACAACATACAGCTATTAGGATAATAATATTCCACAGCCTTTCAGTTATCAAAACTCAAGATTCTCACTTTAATTTCTAGGGCCTAGAAATGGATTTCAAGATAGTAAGTGGTACTTTTTGTTCTTGCATTTTGGGTCCCGGTTTTCACTGTGCCCCAGATCAGCAAATTTTTCACCCCAAGAATTTCTCACTGATGTTTGACTTACAGCCTATGTAAAAACTTAAAACATGAGACGGTGTATAAGAAGCCTCTGGCATGGTCCCTTTGCATGTCTGACCTTCATTTTTCTCATCAGTAAAATGAGGATCGAAATAATTGTTAATGCCTCTTAATACAGTGGTTCCCTCTAGGGGATGTTTTTGGAGATATTTTTGGTTGTCACACCTACAGGGAGGAGAGTGGCACTGGCATGAGTGGGTAGAGGTCAGGGTTGCTACTAGACGTTCTACAATGCACAGGATAGCACGCAAAGAATTGTCCAGCCCAAAAATGTCAGTAGTGCCAAGGGTGAGAAACCCTACCTTAACCTCATGGGATTGATATAGAAATCTAAGCAGATGCCTAGTGAAAGATTTTATGAATAGTAGTAATAATAATATATCTTCATTTGTATCTTGTCTTTATTTTGCAACACAAATTGAACTCTCACTGACGATACATAAAATGTGAAGGATCAATGATTGCCAAAGGAAAAAAATCTTCATTGAAAGGTATAAGCCTATCCCATGACAACATGTGAATTTTAAAATACAAATAATAATAATAATAATAAAATTTTAAAAATTTAAAAAAAGAATAAAAAGAAAACTATAAGCCTAGAATCGTGGTGATACAGAGGCTGTCCTAACTGTACCACTGAAAGCTTGCAAGTTGGCCTGGGTCAACAAGATGGCATTGCTCTCTCCACCAGGAACTCAGGAGGATCATCTGCGGGCTCTTGGCGTGAAATCAGCTGCAAGGCTGGTATTATAAATGAGCTCTGGAGCAAGGTCCCCTGGGCTGGGCTCATCTCTGCTGGCTGGGCAAGCAGCATGTGATATCTAGGCCAGCTGCCTGATCTTGGGTTGTCAGGTGCCCCATGAAGGAGTGAGTCTCTTAAGACCAAAAGATACTGGTGAAGTGTCACTGGCAAGGCCTCCCTGGGGTAGGAGTTACCAGGCAGAGTAACTGGCAGGGAGAGGCATGTCAGAAGGGAATGGAAAGCATGAAGTTGGCATTATTCCAAAGCACCTTCCTTTGGTAGTGGGTCAGACTGTGGCCTGTTTGCTCTTAGATCCATTCCTTGTCCTGCTCTGCTTAGTTTGGGGGCAGGGGAGGAGTGCAGGCTGTTCTCCCTGTGCCCCAGGTCAACGGGAACTTTGCAAAGCTTGGTTAATGAGAGATTGGAGGGGAGAGGGAAGAGAGAAACCAGAGTACCTCTCCCCTCCTTCTCTGCCTCTGGTTCCTACCTGGTGCCACTTTCTTGAATTACCTTCTTGGCATCAGTATCTGTTAGACAGGACTCCTACGGTTTCAGCTTCCATCAGAGGCTCCCAGTTCCTGAGCTGCGGTAACACCTCTTCCTCCTTTTGTCCCTCCAGTCCAGGGGTGTGGCTTCCTACCTGCTAATCTTTGGGTTGCTTTCTCCTCCTCTCTTTTATCTTCTCAGCTCTTCTGGCACCTGTGTCACCAATTCTTTGCACTAAATAAATTCCCTCTGGTTTAGGAAGAGTGGTTCCTGCTTTCTGGTTAGAATTTTCATGATATTTTTCAAAGTAGAAGGTGGGGCACAACAGTGTGGCACCGGGAACTCACACAGTTATGCAGGTATAACAAGGGCATAGCAACAAAAGGATGCAGAGGCAGCTGATTCTCATCTATTCAACAGATATTTGTTGAGCACCTACTATACATTGGAAATTGTGCTGGGTGTAGGAATGTGTTGTGACCAAAAACATATACTGCTTCTAACCCCCAGCAAATATTATTATAATAATGTAAAGTAAATCAAATAAATGCAAAAAAAACCAGCATAAGTCCTTCCATCAAAATGGGAGATGAGCTGAGATTCACTCTAATATATATCAGAGAAAGAAGTTATAACTCTCCATGTTTATCATTTCTAATAAGAATATCACTAAGCTGCTCTTCCAAACCCCCAAGTAACAACCAATCCAGCTACACAATCTGTTCCTTAGAGTGATGCTTGGGGAGTAATGTATTTTTGGAAAGACTCTTTTTCAGTTTGAAGTCATATATCAGAGTCAAGAACAATTAATAGGTCTTGGAGGTTTCCTGGATGACCACATAAGCCTGTTAGCCAACCAGCTACATAGGAATATTCATGTAGAGAAAGAGAGAGCAGTTTTAAGACTTGCCTGGTGATTCAAGACATAAAATACATTCATTCTGGGAGCTGTTTGGGGGGATAGAGCAAAACATAAATATAACTAAAAACCTAAATTGTTGAGACAACTGAAGTGACTCAGAATCAAATTCTACTCATGTACATTTTGCATGGCTTCCCTTGAAATCAACAGGCACTACATATCCACTTAAGGGCATTCTATTTATATATTTTGACCATTTCCGGTTTGGAGTAATTTTTTTTCTACAACAATAATAGAATAGGAATTATAGTGTAGTCACTATTTTTCATCTGTTTGCTTCAATGTATTTTGCTAAATCCACAATGGTCCCACTAAGGTTTCATTGCTGTTTACAAGGGAAATTGAGGCACTCATAAAATGAATTGTCCCCAGATTGCCTTACAAATCAGTGGCGGATTAAGAAATCCAAATTTTTTTAATTTGATACAATACCACCCTTTCTTGAAGATGCAAGAATGATCACATTTTCTCTGTGTAATAACACTTATGGGCTTAATCAGTGCAAGACTTCCTCATTAAACTCCATTTCTAGCTATAAAACACAAAATACAATTCTTAAGAAAAGGAAAATAAACGCTTTGGTGTGGCATAGGTTTTCTTAAAAATCCAATTTCTTTAAACAGAAATAGTTAACATCAGTAGCTGGCTAGCAGTTGAATAATTACATCAAATATATTCACCTCAGTGAAGACTGTAAACAAAGAGATATTAAGTAATTTTTTTACAAGTGCCCTGCTGTGATACCAGCTGATCAGCTTTAATAGCAACCAGCGTTTCTACTAATTTTGCATGAAAGATATGTTGGGGATAATTTCATCTTCTAGAGAGAGTGTAAATAATCTGTTCAGCAATGGGTTTACAATGACACCACATAGCATAACCACCAGTAATCAACTTGGAAATGTAATTTTTAGAACTGTAGTATTTGCAAATTAAAGGATTAATGTTAACTTCAGTCAATAGAGAAAATAAACTTGATTAGCAGAATGCATTAATATCAAATCGGCTTTGCAGATAACATGTTTCATGCTATATCCCAAGGTGTCTGTCTGTCTCACTCTCTTTCTCAAGAGAACCCCAAAGGAAAGCACTTTTCATTCTAATTGTATCATTTTAATATTCATCTTGTAAACAATGCGGTGTTTTCACATGAAGGTAAAAATTCAGGTTGTTTTTTAAAAATAAATCTGCAAGGAACTGGGGAATTTGAAAATCTGGTTTATTTTTTAATTGATAACAAAGAACACCACAGGACCACAGGCATCATGACATCATGATTTTCTTTTTATCTTTAAATATACAATTACATAAAGGGGAAGACTCTGCAGTTATTCCCCTAAGTAATACAAAATCCTGAAATGCAGGACTTTTACATAGCATAAATATGACATAAACAAAATGAAAATAAAAAGCTATGGATTTTTAAAAGTTCATCCTTTTGTTTAGATGTTCAATTATATTATTTTGATAATTAAAAAGCAAAAATGAGGACACAAAGGCATGACTATTTCAGTAGCCTAAATCATGATGACAACCAGAAGAATTCAACCTTTTTTTTTTTCAGATGTAAGGATAATGAGCCAATACCATATTATAAGGAATCTAACTACCCCTTCTTATAGGTACTTTAGAACTTCATAATCATGGTCATAATCTCTATTGATTATATCATGCTCGATTATCAGAATATAAAAACAGAACATAATGGAGGATTTACCAAGTAATGATGTCTTCAAATGTATCTGTCTTCAATGGTAAAGATAATATGACAATAAAACATAATAGGTAGTTTAGGGAAACTTCTTTCTATCAGGGATAATGAAATAGATAACAAAAAGTTTTTCTCTCTGACAAATGAGAATGAAAGCGATTATTTTTGCAAAGTACTTAACACACAAGTAGAAGGAAATATTTGAACACATTTAATTTAATGTTTCTAATTCCTCAAATCCCCACCTTTTAAGTTGGTTTTCAAAAGCTCCTCAAAACACAGATGCTCAATTTATTACTATACAAAGGATTACATTCATAAAAGGAAAACCACAACTATTTATAACCTGTTTAGGGACAGCTATATGAGAATAGAACTTGATTTCTAAGAGGCAATGAATGTTCCCTATCAAAGTGGGAAGTGCACAAGCTGATATCAGCCACATAGAGATATTTACTATTCTCCTTATGCACTGAGCTTTGACCCTAATAAAGAACTTGTCCATACTTTAAATGGAATCACTGATATTTTATAATTTTTAAATTTTTAAATGATCAAATACCCAGAATGCCATATAAATTATTACTTGCACAATTATTAAAGCCCAACTGGTAATTAGGAAGAAAAAAATAATTTTGGTAAGGGCTAAATGAACGGAAAGGTAGTGTATCATAAGGACCAATTTTTAAAACATGATTTGTATGGCAAAAAGTGACAGCACATAAGAAAAATAAGGCACTGCTGTTCTTACTGCTAGTCCAAAAATGTTAAAAATTGAAAACTTTCAGTTTGTTTTAAATTTAAAGAGGCTTTGTGACACTTCAAAATGGAAAAATCAAAATCTTTTAACTATCTAGAAAAGGGGATATTTTACTCAGAAAAACTCTTCTACAATAAATCGTATTCAGAGATAGGCTTCTGCTTTTGCTCATGAAAAAAGTGAACTGCTGTGGAAATTGCCTTTCCACAACAAACAATTAGAAATCCATGTAAATTATATTTTAAAACTGTTTCAGGCAGAGGAAGTCTGTGGTCCCTGTTCAACATAAAACAAATGAGGTACACCGTGTGATTATCCTAGCTTTGCTAGAGATAGTTTCTAGGCCACAGAGCAAAATGAAAGAATCCAAAGTCCAGCAGTGTGACTGAGCTGAAGAAACAGAGACTGGGGTTCAAGAAGGATTAGATATGTAGAATTTGCAGGCTAGATTACTAGAAATCTGCACAGGCATCTCCTGGGTTCTTTGGGTGAGTACAGATATATCCATGAGGTCAGAGAAAGGACCACTGGGAAAGCAGTGAGCAGAACAATTACTGGTGCTTATATAGAGTTAGGAATGGTTTCTTTTCCCGCCAAGCAGAGTGGAGAAACCTTGTAATACATAGGGCATTAGGTAGAGTCCTCTGAAAAGTCACACCTTAGGAATGGGACTAAAATAGCTCTAGAGCAAAAGCTGCTGTGAATCAGCCGTAAAAATTCTTAACATCAAGATCCAAAACGATCTTGATCTAATTAACAAGATCTAATTAACCTAATTAAACAACTAAATTTCACACCAAAATAAAGTGTAACACTCATTCAAAAGTGTCTTTCAGCACTTAATACACAATGACCAGCATTCAATCAAAAATTACTTGGCATGCAAAAAAGTAAAAATATAACCCATAACCAGGAGGAAAAAATCAATCAATAGAAATAGATTCAGAAATAATAGAAATGATTAATTAGCATAGATGGGACAAAAGACCCAAACGAAACTTCTAGACATAAGAAAACATAATACCAGAAGTGAAAATATACTGGAATGGATTAACAGCAGATTAGATGCTACAGAAGAAATTATCAGGAAAGTAAAAACATAGGAATAGAAACCTAACCAAAATGAGGCAGGAAGAGAGAGGAAACGGTGACTGATAAAATCAGCGATCTATGTGACAATGTAAAGCAATCTGTAATCAGAGTTCCAGAAGGAAAGGGGTGGAGGGACAAAGAATTTGTAGAATAATCACCAAAATTTTTCCAAATTTGATGAAAAGTATAACTCACAGATTCAAGGAGCTCAATGAACCCCAACCAGAATAATCACACACACACACACACACACACACACACACACACACACACACACACACACACACGAAAGCTTAATGCAGCACATGATAATCACATTACTTAAACTAGCAATAAGGGGGAAATTTTAAAAGCAGTCAAAGAAAAAAATATGCTTTATGTACAGAGGAACAAAAGTAAGAATTATTGGAGGTTTCTTGCAAGAGACCATGCAAACCAGGAGACAATACAACAAAAACTTTAAAGTGCTGAAAGAAAAAAACTGATAATCTAGAATTCAATACCCAGTGGAAATATCATTCAAAATCGAAGTAAAGATAGTTATTTTCTCAGACAAACAGAAGTTGAGAGATTCCATCACCAGCAGACCTGAACTACAAGAAATGTTAAAGAAAGTTCTCCAGAAGAAGAAAAATAATACCAGAGGGAGATTTGGATATTCATGAAGGAATAAAGAGTAATGAAAATGTTATCTATTTGGGTAAATATAGGACATTTGTTCTCATTTTTAAATTTCTTTAAATGCAATTGACTATTTTAAGTAAAAATAAGAGTACTGTATTACAGAGTTCAGGCCATATGTAGAAGTAAAATGTATTGTAACAATAGTACAAAAGGCATTAGGGGGGAATAGAAGTATTCTGTGATAAGATTTTTACACATGAAATAGTATAATGTTATTTGAAAGTAGACTGTGAGAAATTAAAATCATATATTGTAAACCCCAGAGCAACCACAAAGAATAAAAAGAAGGAAAGAAAGAAAAAGAAAAACAGAATAGCTAATAAGCTGATTGTAGAGATAAAAAATGGAATCACAAAAAATATTCAAAAGAAGACAATAAAAGGGGATAAAAAGAATAATGAACGAGTGAAACAAATAAAAAAACAAATAGCAAGATAGTAGTTTTCTATGTAACCATATAAATATAAGAGTGATCTAAGCACTCTAAGGAGCAGTGATTATGAAATTAGATAAAAATGCAATATCCAAAGATATGCTGTCTACAATAAACCCACATTAAATATAAAAAATACAAATAGCTGAAAATTTAAAAGATTGGAAGACGATACACACAAACCCTAATCAAAACTTATTAGCTGAGTGACTATCTTAACATCAGATAACATAGATTTCAAAATAAGGTATAAACAAGTGCTAAAGATGGATATTTCATAGGTAAAGGGATCAATTCACCAAGAAACTTAACAATCCTAAATTTATATGCAAGTAAAAATAGAAATTTAAAATACACGAAGCAAAGAGTGATAGCGCCACAAGAAGAAATAGAAAAATCTAAAGTTTTAGTTGGAGACCTCAGCATTCTTCTCTTAGTAATTGACAGGATAAGTAAACAGAAAACCACAGTAAGGCTATGGATGACTTACCACACTCTCAGCCAACTTAACCTAATTGACACTAATGGAACACTCTACCCAATAACAGAATAAACAATTTTTTCAAGTACACTAGAACATTTGTCAAAATAAACCATATACTATGCCATTAAAAACTCCGAGTAAATGTAATAGGACTAAAATCTGATGAAGTATAGTCTCTGAAAAAATTAGATTTAAACTAGAGATCAATTACAACAAATATCTGGAACCCCAACTAATTCAAAATTAAACAACATACTTCTAAATAACAAACGGGTCAATGAAGAAATCACAACAAAAGTTAAAAAATATTTTGAACTGAGTGAAAATGAAAATATGTCAACAGTTGCGGATGAAGCTAAAACAGTGTTTAAAAGGAAGGTTATAGCATTAAATGCCTATATTGGCAGAGGGGAGCTCTCAATTCAATAGTCCAAGCTTCTTTCTTCAATAAAAAAGACAATGGAGAGAAAAGGAAATTAAACCAAAAGGAAGCTTGGAGAAAGAAATAATGAGATCAAAATAGAAATCAGTAAAGAAAAAACAGAATAACAAAAACAAAAAACAGAATAACAATCAAAGTCAATGAAACCAAGAGCTAGTTCCTGGAAAAGAGCAATGAAATTGATAAACCTATAACCCCATTGATCAAGGAAAGAGAGAAGACTAAAATAACAAAAAGGAAATATTAAGACCAATGTTGTAGCAACAAATTATCAACTTAGATGAAACAAAAAATGTCTTTAAAGACACAAACTACCAAAGCCCCCTCAGGAAAATATAGAAAACCTAAACAGCATGATATTGATTTTAAAAAATGGAAGTTTTAGATAACAACCTACCCACAAAGAAAACTTCAGGCTTGGAGGGTTTCACTGGTAAATTCTACCAAACATTTAAGAAAGAAAATACTAAGTCTATACAAGCTATTAATATTTCATAAAACAGAAGAGAAGAAAATATATCCTAAATCATATTAAGAGGCCAAAATCACTTTGATTTCAAAATCAGAAAAAGATAAGAAAACTACAGACTAATTCTTCTGCAAATTAAATCTAGCAATATGAAAACAGTAATGCATCATGACCAAGTAGGTTGAATTAATGTTCACATATCAACTAATAAAATTTATCAGATTAACGGATGAAAAAATCATACTACATGATCTCACAGATGCAAAGGATTTGATAAAATTTAATATTTATTCATGATTTTAAAAAATCTCGTGGAAAACTAAGAATGTAAGAGAACTTCCTCAACCTGATAAAGAGTATCTATTAAAAAAAATGTATGATAAACATCATACCTAATGGTAAAATACTGAATGTTTTCCTCGTAAAATCAAGAACAAAATGAGGATGCTCACTGTTACCATTTCTATTAAGAATTTTACTGGAGTTTCTAGATGGTTCAATACATTAAAAAAAACGAAATAAAAGGCATATTGATTGGAAAGGAAGAAGCAAAACTGCCTTTATTCACAGATGACATGATAGGATGCATAGAAAAACCTATGAAATCTATATAAACGCTACCAGAACTAATGTGTGAGTTTAGCAAGGTTGCAGGATACAGAGTCAATATAGATCTATTGTCTTCCTATATATTATCAACAAACAATTGGAAATTCAAAATTTAAAAAGCAATAACATACATAATAGAATAAAAAAGTATAAATTTCATAGGGATAAATTTAGTAAAATATGCAAAATCCATTCACCAAAAATTACCAAATATTGTTAAGTGAAATCGAAGAAGATATAAAATACGGAGAGAAAGATCACATCTCTAGATTGGAAGACTTAAAATTCGTAAGATGTCAATTCTCCCCGAAATTGATATTTCAACAAAATCTCATTCAAGATTCTAGACTATTTTTGTAGAAAGTGACAGGCTGATTCTAAAATTTATGTAGAAGGGCAGAGTACCTAGGTAACCAAGGCAATTTTGAAAAAGAGAAACAATGTTTGAGCACTTACATCCCCTGATATCACGACTCACTCTAAAGTCACAGTAATCAAAATAATGTGGCAGTGCTATAAGTCTCGACATCTAGAACATGTAAGAGAAAGTCCATAAGCATTGTCAGTGGAAAAAGGATAGTGTTTTAAACAAATGGTGCTGCAAAAACTAGACATCCACATGCTAACAAATCTAGATATAGATCTTATACTTTCCATAAAAATTAATTCAAAATGGATCATAGACCTGCATGTAAAATGCACAACTATCAAACTTTTAAAAGATAGGTGACCTTGGATTTGGTGATGATTTTTTTAGATACAACAGCAAAAGTATGATCCATGAAAGAAAAAAATTGATGTTAGGCTTCATTAAAATTAAAATCAAAATCGAAGCACTGCACTAAGTAAAAGAAGCAGACACAAAAGACTCCATGCTTTCTGATTTCATTTATATGGAACTTGGAAAAGGTAAAACTATAGTAATAGAAAGCAGATCAATGGTTGCCAAGGGTTGAGGATGGGGAGAGGGCCTATCCTGTGTCAGTCACAGTTTTTCCAGTTCTGGAAAATTAGGATATGAATAAAATATGGTTTTATCTTTAGAAATTTTACAATAGCAAAATAAAGCTATCGTATTTAACATTTAGGGTTGTGCATATTTTATACTAAGTGTTATTCTAAGCAATTTGTATATAATAACTTATTTAATTCTTTCAACAACCTAAGATGTGGATTGCATTGTGAATCCCATTTCAGGAAGAGAGAAGTCAAGTAAATTGACTAGCTAGTAAAGGCAAACCTGGGATTTGAACCCAGGCAGACTGACTCTACAGCTGCCCTGCCCAATATAGTAGCCACTAGCCACATGTGACTATTGAGTACTTCAAATGTGGTTAGTCTAAATTGAAACATGCTGTGTGTGTAAAAATATATCCCTGATTTTAAAGGCTTACTGTGAAAAAGGAGTGTATAATATTGCATTAATAATTTTTAATATTGATTACAGGTCAAAATGATGATATTTTGGATATTTTGAGTTAAAATAAAAAATTATTGAATTAAGTTTACCTGTTTCTTTTTGCTTTTTAAATGTGGCTATGAGAGCATTCAAAATTATGAATGTGGCTCATGTTATACTTCTTTTTTTTTTTAAACAGAGTCTCACTCTGTTGCCTGGGCTAGAGTGCCATGGCATCAGCCTAGCTCAGAGCAACCTCAAATTCCTGGGTTCAAGAAATCCTCCTGCCTCAGCCTCCCGAGTAGCTGGGACTACAGGCATGCGCCACCATGCCCGGCTAATTTTTTCTACGTATTTTTAGTTGGCCAATTAATTTCTTTCTATTTTTAGTAGAGACAGGGGTCTCGCTCTTGCTCAGGCTGGTCTCAAACTCCCGACCTTGAGCGATCCACCCGCCTCGGCCTCCCAGAGTGCTAGGTTTACAGGCATGAGCCACAGCACCGAGCCCATGTTATACATCTAATGGACAGCACTGCTCTAGATCCTGAGAATTTAGCTATCACATTCTATTGCTTTAGAGACAGACTTAAGAGCAATTATGAGATGAAGCACGGGTGGTGAAATAGAGTTATAAACAAAGTATTATGGGAGTATAAAAAGAAAACTAGCAATTCTGACCATGGAGAAAGAACCCAGGGAAGATATTTCAGAGATCAATCCAGTCACTGTGTCTCACATTTGTATAACATCTTATATTTCACAAAATGACTTCATAAAACTGAATGCATTCATGTGCACACACATATACACTTCCCCCTGCCCACCTCCCCTGCTTTTCACACAAACACATACAGAGTAAAATAGTCAGGGCAGATATTGTCATCCCTGTTTTACAAGCAGAAACTGAGTCTTTGAGGACGAAGTCACTTAACCAAGGTTACTCTGCCAGTAAGCCACAGAGCCAGGATCCTTTGAGTCCAAGGTCAGGGAATTATCTGCCACATCACGATTGCCTTGAAATGACTTGGAAATAATTTAAAAGATAAAACGCAAAATTATATGGAAGCTGGGCTGGGCAGTGGTACACTGGAGATGGCTCTTACCAGTTCCCAGAAGCCAAATGTACTCACCCTTTCTTGATTTATGTCAAGTCACAGCTTGACATCAGCCACGGTGGTGGTATTTACGTTACTGAAATTGGCAAATACTACAAATGAAGGCTTTTCCCCACTAGGGGCCAGCTTAGTAGTATACCACTGAATGGACAGTAGGGGGTAGAGTGACCCTTGGCTATAGTGGGAAGCACCTGTTAAAGCTCTGGGTCAGTCACTTGACTGCATGAACTTAGGCAAATCACATAAACAACATTTTTAACTATGAACAAGGAAAACTTAAATTTCAAATAGTAAACAAATCAAACTTTAAATTCTGGAGGCAGAGCCTTGAGCCCCAGTCTTGTCTCCACCACCAATTATCATGAAACTTGAGAGTTCCCTGAGCTTTCTCTTAACCTTTGTTTCCTTATCTGTAAAAGAAGGGTGAGGAAAGGCCAGGCATGGTGTCTTATGCCTGTAATCCCAGCACTCTGGGAGGCTGAGGCAGGAGGCTGGGAGTTCAAGACCAGCCTGAGCAAGAGTGAGACCCTAAATAATAGGAAAATTACCTGGGCAAATATGACTGCAGTCCCAGCTACTCAGGAGGGTGAGACAGGTGGATAGCCTGAGCTGAGGAGTTTGAGGTTCCAGTGAGCTATAAAGATGCCACTACACTGTAGCCTGGGTGACAGAGTGAGACTCTGTCTCCAAATAAATAAATATAAATAAAAAAGGATGATATAGCAAAGCCTACCTCAAAGGCTTTTGTTTATTGGAGTGATATCTAAAGATATTTAATGTATTTGAAAGTATAACAGAAAACTTGTAAGTATTGATTAGTTCATTTTAAAATAATAATAAACCTATTACATGGTAATATAAATAACATATTTTAATGAAAAACAGCTACATTTTCCAAAACAAAAATTTAATGGGAAGAATTTACCTTTTACTAATTTGTTCAATGTCTGGCTAACTAGAAGACAAGTGGATTCTCATATCTGTTATATCTCATATCAAAGAATGCCAAAGTCCCAGAACTGCACTTTCAGAACTGCTGGCCCAATATAGAGCACTCAGTGGCTGCTAGTCATCTTTATTCATAGATTCCATTCCCCTATGGATTACTGCAAGGGTCAAATGAGAGTATATATTTTTAAAAGACTATGAAATCATGACCAGCTTACAACATGAAAAACTCCAGTCTGAGATGTTGGTGCCTATTCTCTTTATTTATTTTATTTCACCAATTGAAATTTAAAATTCCTGAAATGAACTTATTACAGCCCTGCTTTGCTATTTAGTGGCCTAGAACTGAATTTGTCCTCAGAAATGCTTATGGAAGAAAGAAAAGGTAGGAAAGAGACAGAGAATGGAAGGAAGGAAGAAAGAAAGGGAGAAAGGAGGGAGGGAGGTCAAGAGGGAGGATAAACAGGCAGGCAGACTGCCTGACTTCTAAGATTTCTCACAAGGCTTAGGGAACTGCTGATGGAGACATTAGCTTAGCTCTTTCCTCCTAAGATGCACAGGCTCTAGCAGTCCTGGTAAGTATCCTCACGAGTGGACAATCACCAAAGCAGTATACAATGCTCACCAGGGAAAGCAATTTAATTCCTGGGGACTCAAAGTCCAAGAGCTACCCAACTGGCCCTTCATGGGTAAGGTGCCAATTTGAGTCCCCTCCCCTACTGCAGAGAAATAGAAGGAATACAGTAGTTCCTCCTAATCCACAGTTTCATTTTCCATGGCTTCAGTTACCAGCTGTCAACCGAGGTCTGAAAATAGGTAACACAATAAGATATTTTAAGAAAGGCCACATTCTCCTAACTTTTATTACAGTATATTGTCATAGTTGTGCTATTTCATTATTAGTTATTGTTCATCTCTTACTGTGTCTAATTTATAACTTAATCACAGGTATGTATGTATATGAAAAAACATGGTATAGAGTTTGGTACTATCCACAGTTTCAGGCATCCACTTGGGGGGCTTGGAACGTATCCCCCATGGATAAGTGGGGTCTATTGTAGGCAAAAGATTCAGCATGAAAATTGCTGGGGGTCTTGTGATAGTTAAAAAAGGTGTATTAGGTATATTCAGAACTTAGCTCACACTGATTCAAGGAAAAAGAAAAAGTACTGGTTCACATAAAAATCCAGGTCTCACGTGAAAAGAGGGTTCAGTCACTCTCTCCCCTTCCCCACCACAGCTCTGCCTTGCTTTTGTCTCAAAAACTCCTAGAGACATTTCTTTTTTTTTTTTTTTTTTTTTTTTTGAGACAGGGTCTCACTTTGTTGCCCAGGCTAGAGTGAGTGCCTTGGCGTCAGCCTAGCTCACAGCAACCTCAAACTCCTGGGCTCAAGCGATCCTCCTGCCTCAGCCTCCCAAGTAGCTGGGACTACAGGCATGCACCACCATGCCCGGCTAATTTTTTGTATATATATTTTTAGTTGGTCAATTAATTTCTTTCTATTTTTAGTAGAGACGGGGTCTCGCTCAGGCTGGTTTCGAACTCTCAACCTCGAGCAATCCGCCCGCCTCAGCCTCCCAGAGCGCTAGGATTACAGGCGTGAGCCGCCGTGCCCGGCCTCCTAGAGACAATTCTTAACTGCAACAGGTTCCAAAAGAAAGCTCTTTCTAGCAAGAAGCAAGTCCTGATTTACATCTTACGGTAAGTCAGATGTCCAAGCAAGTCCTGATTTACATCTTACTCACCTGGCTGTTGTTTCTGTATCCATCCACATAGTAATATAACAGTACTGAATTTAATTAAATTATTAGTGATCTAAAAGTATTTTTAGCTGCCTTAGGCTCACTGTTTTGAAATTTATTGGGCATTACATTAAAATAAAAAGAATGTCCGTTTGTAAGTAGCTATAAATCAATTCATCCAAGGTATCCATACAAGGCAACTGATCAATATGCTTACAGAACTAACCTGTGCACACAGGATTAGCAAAATTTGTTAGGGAGATACTGGCCTAGTCTCCCTCTTATCTAGCAGTCTAGAGGCCCAAAACAAAAACAACAGCAAAAACACACTTCTTGCTCATGAGTCACACTGTGCCTTGAAAGAAAGATATATTTCCCATTTCATTAAAATTTATCATGTTGGACAATCATACGATGTTTACTAGAGTCTGGCCTCTGCAATTTATTAGCACTTCCGGGGAATAAAAATGCTCTCCTGCAAACTGAAGTATCACAATGGCATTTAATAGCCTTGTTTGACATCATCAGTTTGGGTTTATCACATCTGGCTCATTTTGAAAATTATTTCACATTAAATGAGTTACCTTTTAAGAGGGGAACGAAGGAAGAGAGGGAGAGTAATCTTTTAATAAAAAAGTGTAAAACTCAGCTAATTAGGCAAGAAGTGTTTTTAATCCAGCTCTATAAATTTGGCCCAAATTAAAAATTTTAAAAAAGCAGACCAGCTGGAAAGCAAGAAAGCTTATCTACTTCGGATCCACACCGCTACCAGCTGCAGCTTCAAGGGTTTGGCAAAACCAGCCCTTGTGCAATAATAAGTCCACTTCTTTTATTCCTAGAGACATATGGCCTTTTTTGAACTTGGATGGTGACTTTATAAAGAGTACTGTTGTTTTATTTACTCTCAATTAATCATGCTCGACTGTAAACAAAGTGTCTGTTTTAGTTCTGGTGACAATTATCCACTTGTCAACAGCTCCCTCAAGTACCTTCAGCATCTGGCTACAGCAGGAAACCTCTATATCAAAATGAATGTTTGTCTCAGTAAACTCAGGATTCCATTAGGAGTCAGGATTATATGGTAACAAATGTCACCCAGGCACCTTGATGAGTATATATATATATATATATATATATATATCATCAGAAGATAAGATGTTTTTAGGATATCCTTTCTTTCTGTGTTTACTTTGGCAAAAAGAAAACGATTCCAACTCGGGACCCTTGGAGAAGGGAGCTGAGGGGATAAGGTGGGGGAGGGGAGGGGGGATGGGTCTGTGACTTCAGATATTTCTGCAAACTGTCAAACACACGAAAACTGCTCCAGAAGTTGCTGACAAATCGATCTCTCCATTAATAATGTCTCCATTCGTTACATTCTGAGAGATCAACAGAACCCAACTGTGGTGTAACTGGTGGTAATTTGTGTGAGAAATGCATAGAAAGTTTTGCTGCAATTTCACTAGGGTTTGAAAGTGATATGACTTTTTACACTGCCCAAACATCCCTTTCCCTTTAGGGTGACTTCCCTCTTCCCTCCACCCTCATTTAAGATGCGTAGAGAATAGGTGGGGGAAAGTCACTGCCAAAGTCATTAATATTGTGATAGCAATAAAACTGTTTTAAAGGCAAAACAAATGTTACATTTGGTGGCTTGTTGATGGGGAATGACTAATGTGTTCCTCTGGAGCTCCCCTTGGAGAAAGGAGCCACAGAAAAATTAAAGTGAACATCGACGCTATTATCCATTTCTTTTCTTTCACCCTAAGGAAGGAAAGAAATCATATAGACCGTGTGGGGAGAGGAGCTGGGGGGCTCCGACAAACCAGTCCTCAGGGAGAATGTCTGGGTTCCTTACTTAGATCTTATCTCCTCGAGATTCATTTACACCCATTGCAAAACCGAAGGGATTCAAACAACCTGGCACGACTCCCTGGAAGTTGGGTTTCCGGGTGTGAGGAATGAGAGTGGTGGCGAGCCCGAGACGATGTGGACGTCCAAGGGAAACCAAGCGGAGAGCACACGGCCAGGCCAGAGTCTCGATGCATCGAAGGTGGCATCAAATCCGGCCACTTTGACGTCCTTCGCGCTGGAAACTGGGCCGGGACCCCGCAACCCGTCCTGGGAGCCCCCCATGGCTACTGATACCAGTTAAGGTGGATGGGTGGGGTAGGGGCAGGTGGACCAAACAAGAATCTGCTTCGCTCCTCTTTCTGACAGAAGCTAATCAATCTAACTGCATGTAATTGATTTTAATGAGGAGGGGGTGTGGTTCTTCTCATTAACGATTGCCCCCGAGTCATCAGCCTGCGCTGCTCGGGCGGCAGCTCCGGGTGCTGATCTCTCCCTCTCTTCCCTGGCCAGCGCGTGGCGACTCGCGCTCCCGCCACGCCGCCTAGCTTTGGGCCCCTAAAGAGCAAGGAGGTCTGAGAACCGGGATCCTGGCCGGACCACCGCCCCGTTTCACCTGGTAATTTATGCACAATTAATTGAGATATCTTTTATACTTGATGTGTTGCAAAATGAATGCCTAATTTATGTCATTAGTCAATTAACTCTAATTCCAGCATATGTTTCCAATGCCCAGAAGGTGTTCTGTTTCCCAGGTACTTATTTTGATGTCACGAAATGCAGCTAATTAATTTTACATGCATATTAATTTGGGATCTCTTTAGCAGTTCCCTTTGTGCGAGTAATTTTAATATTTGTCTTGCTAACCTTTTGGGGTAGGGTGAGGGAGGTGCAGGTGGGTGTGAGCAGCACGTGGGCGCGAACGTGGATGGCGCCTGAGGGTGGCCCCGTGGTGGGGCAGTGTTGAGGTCCCAAGTGGCTTAGGGCGTAGGGGCTGCGCTCAGCAGGCCCTTAGGGACGTTGCTGTTACTGACCCCACGTAGTGCATTTTGCGCTCGCGTTTGGGAAACAGACTTAGGGCGGCGAGGTGGAGGCGCCTGGGTGCGCTGACTGTAACCCCAAGGCATTTCCCGTGTCCCCGGACAAATCGCTCCTCGCCCGGTCACCCCCACTCCTGAGATCGAGTGAGAGGCTTTTAATTTTTTTCCTTTCTTTCTTTCTTCTTTCCTCTTCTTCTTTTTTTTTTTTTTCTTTTCTTTTCAGTCCTGAAGGATGTCTCAGATTTCCAGGCCAGTCCAGGGAGGCAGAAAGCGAATGGGCTGCTCGGCGGTGGCGGTCGTTCCTGCCCCATCCCCGCCGCTCCGGGTGTGCCGGGAACCGAGCGCCTGAGCTCCCCAAAGCTGCGGGCTGGACCGAGAGAGGAACTGCGCCTCCTTCTCGGCGCCTGTGCGAACCGCCATCTGTCCTCTCTGGCCGGGAGCGAAGACTGAGCAGGGCGAAAGTTTGCTTTCCAAGTTATTGGGTGGCACATTAAAACTTTTATCCTTTTTGGACAAATTAATGAGCAATTTAATTAATAAAATCAGAGAGTAGTGTAAGTGCTATGATAATGAAGTTAAATGAGTGCACTGTAAAATATTCACTAATCCAGCGCATTGCCAAATACCCCCTTAATTCTGCTTAACACTAAAAGGGTTTTGAGCACCATAATGAGATTCCTCTGTCTGCTAATTAATTGACACGCTCCTGAATATTCATATGAGCTAGCACCAATACGTTCCTAATTGCACCGTGGAATAGATCTCAGAGGAAAGTAAATCGCCATAGACTTAATTAAAATAATGTATTCCAGATCCAGGACCGGCAAAGATGAGACATTTGCCTTCGAGCGCGCTAAGAAAGTGGCACCTGGTTGGTGGAGGGGAGAGATATCAAACGTCAGCGCCCAGCCTGAAATAAGCCGCGTGGGACGCGCAGGGAGGGCGTTCGGCTTCAGAGAGCCGCAGCTCGGCTCTGTCCAAACCCGGCGGCTCGGCTCGGCTCGGCTCGGGAGGCCGCGGCTCCTGGGTGCGTCGGTGCTCCTGCTGCGCTCGCGACGTTGCCCTTCCGCAGGAAGTGGCAGACGGGCAGAAAGTCCAGGACCCTGGCCCACGGCCTTTTCTTTCCTCCCTGCGGTCCCCGGGCTGGTCTGCAATGCCGTCTACAGAGACACGTGGGGAAACGTCGTCGGTCCGGAAATTCCTAGGGAAACTTTTTCCAGGGGTAGCTGGCGCCGCAGCAGCCCCGACTCTCCCAACCCAGCCTGCAATCTAAGAGAAGTCTCTGGCACTTCTCTTTGGGCGAGGATGCCTGGATCCTGAGAAGGACACTGTCCTCTCTCTCCCGGGTCCCATGCCCTCAGGAAGCGCTGCGGTCTCCAAAACCTCTCGGCTGAGCTCCTGGGCGCAATGTATCTCTTTCTTGGAGAGTCCAGTGCCGGGGCGCATTCCAGCCGAGCTCACCCCGGCGGCCAGGCGGGACACCCAGGCTGCGGACCCTATATCTGGGCTCCACCGCAGAGCCATTTCCACCAGACCATGCGAGTGAAACAAACTCTCGTTCCTGGGAAAGAGGAGACCGCACCCCCCCCTCCCCTTTTGGGGGTAAAAAAAAAAAATCACCACAGGTTAGAAACTAAAAAGAGTTTATTTGAAGGCATACAAATGCATATTTATTATACACATGTAGGCATTAACAATGTAAATTACACCGCCAGCAGTTGCTGGTTGTTTATTCATTAGATCTTTAGAAAATCTACATTGCCTCCAGACAGCGCGATGATAATGTGAAATACACAAGCAGTTTACATAACCAACTTCGACGCGGAGCTCCGCGCTCCGCCACTCCGAGTCATCAACAGGTCGCGGGGAAGCGGACGCAAAGGGAAACCTAAGCTGCTAACAATTACCGAAAATCTGGGGTACCTATAAGGCCCACGGCTCCCTCCGTTCTTTCGGAAAGGGGTAAAGGACTTGTAGAAAGGGAAGCAGCGGCCTCACTCTGTATGGTTCATCTATTTTACCCCGTTTGTGTGTAGCTTTTCTTTGCGAGTAAAAAAAATCGGTGCAAAGAGGATGGATAGGCGGGACTGAAAGATGGATATCCTCCTCGGGCTCCAGGTATTCAGGAGCGCCCGTTAGAGACTATAAACTCACTGCTTTCGGGGGTGAGAAGTTTTGTTTCCCGCCGGCGCGGGAAGAAAAGCCAGTCCCCCTGAATGCAGGGAAGCCATCGGCTCCGCCAATCACACCGCTGTGGCCGTATAAACAAACGGTTCCCCACGCCAAAGAAAACCACCTGCTGGATCCGCTCTCTTGGAATTATTAAATACTCCGTGCTTCTAGATTTACCCAAAAGATGGAGATGGGGAGGCATTTTAAGAGACAAGCGGCAGTGCAGACTTAATAGTTACTTTAAATTTATGAATATTTTAATGTAAATATATATTTTCAAAATTCTTTCCTAATACAAATAATGAAAATAAATGCAGGGAAAGCTTGTGGGTGTGTGTGTGTGGGGGGGTGGGAGTCGCTTGTGTTGGGGCAGCGAACGTTGTGAGCCACACCTGTAAGCGCCAAAGTCTCCTAAAAACTACACGGATCCCACGAAGGTCGGGTTAAGGATTTATTCAACTCTTCCCACTCACCCAGCGTGGCCTAGCGCCAGTGATGCGGGACAGGGAGGTGTTCGTGTTTTCTGTTTCCAGCTTCCTTCCTCCCCTCCCTCCCTCTTTCTTGCTTCTTTCCCTCCTTTCTTTCGGTTAGGCGGGCTGGGTAAAGAAAGAAATGCCCTGCGGATCCGGGACAGACTGCGCTGCTGGGAATGGCCGGAGTTAGTTTTCAGACCTAAAATCTGGTGTCCGCACCGCTGCGGAATTAAAACTGGAAGCTGAGGGGGGGGGATTAAAAAAATGGGGAGAGGGTAGAGAGGGAAAGAAAAGAGGGAACGGGGGGGGGGGAGGACGAGGAAGGGATAAGGAGAGAGAGAGAGAGGGAGAGGGAGGGACACTAGGGGCGTGGATCTATCTCTGGGGAGTCGGTAAGCCCTGGGGACAACCTGGTGGCCCCCTAATGACAAGCGGTGTCAGTTAACTGTAAGCCACCAAGGGTCAGCAAACTGAGTCCCGGTGTTGCTTGAGCGCCCAAAGCCAGGGCCCGCAGAGTGCCAGGGCGCGCCGCGGGGGGGGCGGGCACCTTGCGCTCGGACTGGGGGAGCAAAGCCCCAGTTCCAGGTGAGCCCTGGATGGAGCGGAAGGCTTGGGGCGCGCAGGGGCGGCCCGCGGCTACCCCCGCGGCAGGCCCCGCAAGCCCCGCCCCCTGGCCATTCTTAGCCGGGGGAGGCCAGTAAGGATCAGCCGCTTTCTTTCTTTTCTCCCTTTCTTTTTCAGACCTGCTTTGTGGGTGGCA
Source organism: Microcebus murinus (assembly GCF_040939455.1). Classification (NCBI taxonomy): domain Eukaryota; kingdom Metazoa; phylum Chordata; class Mammalia; order Primates; family Cheirogaleidae; genus Microcebus; species Microcebus murinus. Next base: position 96,344,610 of record NC_134109.1, read on the forward strand.
GCTCTGCGGGGGACTCATGGAAACAAGAAAACAAAAAGCCGAGAGAGAGAGAGAGAGAGAGAGAGAGAGAGAGAGAGAGAGAGAGAGAGAGAGAGAGAGAGAGAGAGAGAGAGAGAGAGAGAGAGAGAGAGAGAAATGAATCATCATCAAATAGTTTTAACCTTTCCAGGAACACAGCGAGTTATTGCATCGGAAGGCTGTTGTGGTCTTCAGCGAAACCTGCTTCTACCATTAAGAAAACACATACTGCACACGTCCACCCTGGTTAAGCTCTCCTCCCCGGCCAGCCTGAACAAACAAAGCAGAAACGCTGGGTTTTAAGGCTTAAGACCTACTGGTTGTCCGGTTCAAAGCAAATTAAAGCAGGGGGGTGCACCAAAAAATATATATTATAGATGCAAAACAGTCTTCATTTCAGATGTCTGTAAGACTTCCTTCCATGGGTTTTATTCAAATGTATGAGCAAAGTGCATTTTAGCCTACTTTCCAGGATTTACCTTAATATCCTATGGTGATCAATATCTTATTTTTTCCAAATAATACGCTGGAAGGAGCTTAAAACGGTTTTCCCACTGATTGGAAGCTCTAAATCACTTTAAAGCTAAAAATCACCTTCCTGTTTCTGCTTTTCCAAAATGCCTCCCCCCAAAATAACATTTTAAGGGTGGGTACCCAGCCAAAAATACTGTTTTCTTTAAAAAAAAAATTTTTTTTGAGCAAACCAACACTTTTTGACAAAGAAAATTGATATGAAAAACATAGGGTGATTTTTCTCTCCCTCCCCTCCCCCCTTTAAAAAGACCCTTTGCTCCACCCCGCTATTAAACAAAACACAATACCTTTTTCTGGGTGGTACTGCACAGAAGTTGATTCAGTTTTGACAATGTTGTTTAGCTATCATTTGCTATTTTGAATGAATGGGAGCAATCCCCCCTTTTACAACATTTGTTTCCTATTATGGAGAGGTGCAGCAGTTGAGGGCAGACATGTGAAAGTGGCTGTTTGATTCTCTTTTTCATCTCCCTGACCCTGCTTTTGTCCCTTCTCACCCTGGGAATGTCACGCCTCGCTACTTCACTTTGAGATGCTCGAGAAAGTGGCTTTGTTATTCCCTTTTAGACATACACGAAATTGTTCTCATTCCCCCCGCTGTAAAAGATACTTCACATTGGGACTCGGTTCACAAGTGCAATGCAATTTGGCTTAGTCCAACCTTTGTTCTGCTTGTACAAATGAGCGAACAGTGCACACATTATACAGTTGATCTACTGCTGTCTTAACCCCAGAGTTAGGGGCTGGGAGAAAAGCAAGTTAATCCCTTCAATACCAAGGTGGCTTTAGCAATATTTCCTCCAATAATAATAATAGATTTGAATTGCTGCTTCTATTTCACACAGGGCAGAGCAAAACTTATGGGGAGGGTTTAGCAACAACAACAAAAATCCTTCCACCAACCTTTTGCAAATAACTTTTCAGATAAATACATTTGCGGGCTTGGTAATGCCCAATTTAAAGCTATGCAATTGTTTGTGCAAAGGAGGGATTTGATTTGCAAACCAAGGTTTTAAAGCCTTGAAGTCTCAGAAAGAAAACCACAGCCAAGCAAACATCAAATGGCATTTAGCAAAGATTCCAAAGAGAGAGCATTGTGCTGAGCAGGGAAAGAGTTGTTTTCACAGGCATTGAAATTGCCTGCCCACTATGGGGGTGGAGGAGGCACTTCTTGGGGATGGAGGGGGCCAAGCTGGACTGGCACTGGACTCTGGCCACAGTTCGTTTTTAGGCATATGGTGGAGGGAAAACTGGGCCTTCCATGCTCTCCAAATTGCAGCAGTTGCTTGAGATATGCTCTTAAGGTGTGTGAGGGTGTTGCCACTCCCTGTCCTCCCAATCGCAAGCAAAACATAGATTTAACTCCAAGTGCCCAGCTACAAGCAGAGGCCCTACTCATCTCTGAGCAAGTTCTCCTAGTGGGGACTGAAAAGGGGACAGCCTTGAGGTCAAGCCCCCAGTTTGGATGGGAGTAAAGAAAGAGTGAGGTGGAGACTCTTGCCTTTCTTAGAACCCAGTTAGATTGGGCCAGGAGGGAATAACTGATTATAGGCAATATACTTCTCATCAAAAGTTTTTTTTAAACCTCTTTGTTATGAGTTAAGGTCCAACTCTCATGTAGCCCAGTCACCAACTGATGACACAGACCGATTCAAAGTTCCCTGGCAGACAGTCTTTCCTACTAGGTGGAAAAAGTGTGCTCCTTTGGTAGCACGGTGCAGGGGGCGCCGGCTGCGGGGTATGGGGGTGGTGTATGGAGTCCTGGTGGGCATGGAGTCCTTTCTCTGCCCGTTGGTGATAGGCACTAGAGCGGAAAGTGTGTCCCCTCCCCCCCCTCTCTCTCTTGGGCAGTTTGATTTCCCGCCAGACTGGGTCCGAGTGGCCAGGAAGAGGGGGCTCAAACCCTGGGCCAGTCATGGGAGAGTCGTGGCAGATAGGTTTCCCCTGACACGCGCCCAGCCAGGTGCCGGGATCTGGGGCTTTGGAACCAGCAAGTCGGTGCCATCCGGTGCCCCGGGGACAGAACTCGCTGAGCGGGTCCCCTCTGGTCCTGAGATCCAGGACGTCAAAGCCAGGCCGTGCGGTCCTGGGGGGGAGGGGGTGCGGGTAGGTGTTGGTGGGATAGGCGCGCAGATTCCGAGGACAAACGGCCTTCCGGACACTCAGGACGGCAATTTTTTTTAATTGACCGCTGACAGGCCGAGGGAGTTTGTTTTAGTGCTGAATACCCCGGGAACAAAATCCTTTTGAAAAAGGAAAGCTAAGTCGTTTCACGCCACCAAAGTGCAGATTGGGTGAAGAATGACGGATGGGACAAAGCGGCGCAGTGCGTTGGCGCGGGTTCCCAGAGCGAGCGCGGCGCCCGGGCAGATGCGGGAGCGGCCAGGACAAGGCGGGGCCGGGCACAGGAGACCCGCACGGTCCCCGCCCGAAACCCGGCCCTGAAACCGGGACGTCCACTGTGCGCCAGCCCTCGACCCTCCACCCCAGCACGCTTCACTGCCAAGTTGGTAGGGAAGATGGAAATGTGGAAGGGACACTGGAAAAGTGAAGCGAAGCGCAATACAGGACAGGGGTGCGACAGGAGAGGGGAAAGAGCCGGGAGAGGGAGGGAGAGCTCGGAGGAGGGGAGCGCGGGAGAGAAGAGGGAGACCCCGGGGAGGAAGAGGAAGGACTGGGCAAAGGGCCTCAGCCGAACCGCTCCAGACAGCACAGGGTTATTTCGCTTTCCTAGTGGGGACGACGGTTTTTTTTTTTTTTTTTTTTTTTCTTGGCACCTAGGAAACCTTCAGAAGCTGCCGGGTACTTTCCCCCACCTCCCGTCGATGTTTGGTAAATATTAACAAACCAGGGCACGTTGTTTTCTGGAGTGTGCGTGGAGGGGCTGGCGGGGGCTGGGGGAGGTTTGCTCTCCCGGAGCCCCCGCCCCCAAGCCCCAGCCCCACCCTTCACGCACACACACACCTGCTTGACAACAGAAGGAATCAAAATCAATATTGTATTTGTCACCCCTCTGTCTCCTTTTTACTCCCTCCAGCAGCCCGGGTGCCACTGAAGCGAATTGTGGATTTATGGAGGGAAATTAGCATAAATTATTACGAAATCTGTAGCCGTGTGTGGTCCAGCTTGTGGGAAAAGAGGCTATTGCGAACTCTCCAAGCAGAAAGGTGGTCGGTGGTGGGCTCCGCGGAGGCGATGAATGGCTATTGCACGAAAGAGATTTCCATTTGGTTTGCACATGGGTATAATTGACTTATGTGTATTTTATACAGTTTTCCCAACAACTTCCTAAGCCTCCGGGTCGGATGTGCCTCCCCCCCACCTCAAGCTTCTGTTTGCTTTGGGTTCTGTACAATAGACTCTGATGCACTTTTCAAGATTTCTGGAAAGTGCTCCTTCCCTCCTCCTTTTCATAATACCAGTCTTAAAATGCTGTAAATAGCATGCAAATCCTCCCTCCCGCCCCCGGGCTTTGTAGACCTCCAGCAGGAACCAAGATAAAGCTTCGTAGCAAAGCACATGTTTTAAATGCGCATCCCACAACTTCTCCCCCGTCCAAGACAAACTTGTGCTGTTAGGTTGGGTTTTACTTAATTAACCCTGGGCATGGGGAATGTGCCTAAACTCCTATAAGCACCCTAGGCAAACCTTAAAAATTCCTTCTTGTATTATCACATATTCCAAACTTGGGGGTGACAACTTTCCAGGGGAGATAAAGATTTATTTCAACTTGGGTTTTTTTTTTTTTTTAACTCGAACGTTTCCACTCTTACAATTAGTTAATCTTCTGTTTACTCTTGAGCAATGATTTCGACAGGCATACAATGACCCTTTGCAAAGCAACAAAATGCCAATTGTTAAAAATAAGAAAATCGCTTCTCTCTCCCCATTCCCCACCCTCAACACGCACCATACCGGGTGAAAAAGAATCCTCGTGGCTGTCACTGGGGAAACGGAGACCTTTCAAACCTGTCGTTCGACATCCTGAATCCAATCACCCACAATATTTTTATCTCTGTCTACATGTCAGTATGAACTGATGCACATATTTGCTAAGAGGATACTAAAAACCCCTGGGGGGGGGGGTTCTGTGCTGGCACCTGTCCAACCCAGGAGCGCTCCCGCCTTGCCCATCGGAACTCGGCGTTTTGTACGTCCGAGGCCAGCAGTAGCGTGGACAGCACACCTTTCCATTCTGGAAAACACAAGCCTTGTCTCTATTCCAAATCCCGGATCGCTCAGGCTCCCGGGCTCTTTGGACCCTCTAGCTCCTCCCACCGCAAGACCCTCCAGCGGAATCCGGCCGCACCAAGTAGCCCCCAAACGCCGCGCACCTCGTTGCACCTCGTTAGGAGCTGAAGCGCGCGCAGCTGGAGCCACTACGGCTGCCTCCGGCCGGCCGGAGCTGGGCCGAGGTTCCACCCGAGTCCAACTGGTTTATCTGCGGAGAGGGGCAATACATTTATCTCCCCTTCTCGAGCCTTGCCCCCCAGGGATAGGTCAACGTCCCTCCTCCACCCACCTCCTCCCTCTGCTTATTTTTTCGGAATTAAGAAGGTGACATTATTCTTTTCTTCAAGCACTTCTGTTAATATTGGAAAACGTGCGCTTGCATCTAAAGCAAGGCAGCCCAGACGCAGGAGCTATTTCAATATTAATGAAATTGTTTAATCTCCTAAATTCATCGTGTTTAAGTTACGTTTTGGTGAGTTATTGACCACCTCTGAAACTGTGGTTAATGAAGTTGTGTGTGTGCGCGCGCGTTAAGTTGTGTGTGTGCGCGCGCGCCCTGAAGGATTTTTATGCCAACCCCAAACATCTCCACTAATAATGCTCTAATATCACTTAAAGTATTGAAACTTCACACGCAGAACTCTACCCCCCACACCACCTTCTAGGAAAAAAAAAGTTCTCACATTTCTGGACTTTGAAGATGATTCTGTGTGGGCTGTAGGTTTTGAGTTTTTAACAACGCGGTAAAATGAATTTTTTTTTTTTAAAGAACCATAAATAAGTCTGAGAAATGTGCAGAAACCCGTGGGAACTCCTGGCGTCTACTCGTAGGCTGCATGCATGCGGGCGGAATCCACTCACTATTTATTTCATAGCAATTTGATGATGATGATGACGACGACGGCGACGATGAGGATAATGATAATAATAATGATTCATTTAACCCTCCCAAAGCGGATCCCATCAGAAGGGAGCCGGCTGCGCACCAGGCAGGGTGACCCGAGGCACATCCCCCAGCCCCCTAAAAGGAAAAACTCACTGGTTCTTTGCAAGTCTTAGAAGATACGCTGGTGTTTTAGTGGGACCGCAGGTAGCTTTTTCTAAGCGCCCCAAACCCTAAAGGAGGGTGGGGGGGTCCTGGATGGGGGGTGGGGTGGAGTTCCAGCTGTAAAATACAAACTTCCAGGAAACTCCCTACTCTTAAAATTTCAACCCCCCCTGGGAAAAGCCATCGACCCTGACGTTTATCTGGTGATAGAGTGTGTCAAACGAACTTAGGTCCTCTCCAGACCCGCACAACGTTTGCCCCAGAGGGTCCCCGAGCCCCTATCTTGCGTCCTGCCAAATTCCTGGAGGACTTTTAAAGCAAAGATCTTGACTCTTCACCTACATCTACTAATCTTACTTTTTAAAAAATGTGGCCAAGACATCTAGATTTTAAAAAGTGGGCTCTTACATGAGGATGTCTCGTTCCATTTTGCAAGTATTTTTTTTTAAAAAAAAACCCATCATTTTTATACAGCTACACACCCAACTGTGCAGAGCTCAAGCAGCAGCCTAGGAAGGTCAGATCAAACTTCACCTTGACTCTTGGAGGACTGGGGGAAGGGTATGTTTCATTATAATAACCCATGCCACCAACCCCGTGCAGTGCCGAGCTCAGGAAAAGGGTGGGCATCAGGGAAGAAAGAGCCGTGCCTGAAGTTAGCTAACAATACAAACCCGATACAATGCAGAGGAAACAGAATACCCCAGCCAGGCAATTTCCATGCCAAACATCCTCGGCGCGGCAGCTCCGTCTGCGAACGTGAGTGGTCGCCTGGCTCCCCGCTCCGCGGCCGCCGCCTGCTCATACCTTCACCCGGCGCGCACCGGCCGGCGCGTCCCGCTCCCCGCCGGCGGCCGAGCTCTTCCCCCTCGCCCAGGCTGGAGCTGGAAGTGATTCCTATTGGCCAAGGTGTCCATGTAAATAGGTGTGAAAGAAACCAGAGCTGGCCAGGCTCTCCCCTCCCGCTCAGTCCCCTCCCTCCGCAGCCCCCGCTCCCCCTCCTCTTCCTCCTCCTCCTCCCAAGGCGATTGTCATATGATAGCTAAGAAGTGGCACATTAATGAAGCGCCGCTACAGGGGTCTTTTCTGCTCCTGTCACCGCTTAAAACTATCAGATGGTTCGAGGGAGGACATGGAGGCAGCCACCTAGCTCAGCCGAGCCTCGGAGCCCACAGCAGCGCCCTCCGGAGCCCCGAGGCCGCCGCTGCCACCGTCCGCGCGCGGGGACTCCGCAGCCGAGCTCGGCCGCCCGCAGGTCGCAGGGCCAGGAGCGCCGCGGACCGGGCGGCGCGGGACGCCGCGGGGCTGAGCTCTAGAGCCCGGGGTCGCGCGGAGTCCGACCCAGCCGGGGCGCTGCGCGCGGGCCGCCAGCCGGAAGGGACGAGGCGAGCTGCGGCGCCATCCTGGATGCGGACGCGCAACTTGGAGCAACTTTAAGGTGAGCGGCTCTCTGTTCCGTCCCTGCCCCTGTCCTTACTCCAGGCCCGACTTACTTCCCTGCCACCCTCGCGCCGCTCGCCGGCTTCCCCTCCTGCGCCCCCTGGCTGGGTCCCACTTCAAGCGCAAAGTTGCTGGCGAAAGAGCGCGGGCGCCGGCTGATCCAGCGCCCCAGCCCCAAACCCCCGCCCCCGCAGTCTGTTACTCGGCCTGGCCGGCCTCGCGGGGTCTCTGTGCATCCGTGCTACCGCCCCCCGTTACCTCCCCCTTCCCAGATCCGAGCTGTCCGCCGGCCCGCGCGGACCCAGAGCGGGAGGAGGGCGAGCAAGAAGATGCCTCGGCCCGGCCGCAACACGTACAGCGACCAGAAGCCGCCCTACTCGTACATCTCGCTGACCGCCATGGCCATCCAGAGCTCGCCCGAGAAGATGCTGCCGCTGAGCGAGATCTACAAGTTCATCATGGACCGCTTCCCCTACTACAGGGAGAACACGCAGCGCTGGCAGAACAGCCTGCGCCACAACCTGTCCTTCAACGACTGCTTCATCAAGATCCCGCGGCGGCCGGACCAGCCGGGCAAGGGCAGCTTCTGGGCGCTGCACCCCAGCTGCGGGGACATGTTCGAGAACGGCAGCTTCCTGCGGCGCCGCAAGCGCTTCAAGGTGCTCAAGTCCGACCACCTGGCGCCCAGCAAGCCCGCAGACGCGGCGCAGTACCTGCAGCAGCAGGCCAAGCTGCGGCTCAGCGCGCTCGCGGCCTCGGGCACGCACCTGCCGCAGATGCCCGCCGCCGCCTACAACCTGGGCGGCGTGGCGCAGCCTTCGGGCTTCAAGCACCCCTTCGCCATCGAGAACATCATCGCGCGGGAATACAAGATGCCCGGGGGGCTGGCCTTCTCCGCCATGCAGCCCGTGCCCGCTGCCTACCCGCTCCCCAACCAGTTGACTACCATGGGCAGCTCGCTGGGCACCGGCTGGCCGCACGTGTATGGCTCCGCGGGCATGATCGACTCGGCCACCCCCATCTCCATGGCGAGTGGCGACTACAGCGCCTACGGCGTGCCGCTGAAGCCGCTGTGCCACGCGGCTGGCCAGACGCTGCCTGCCATCCCCGTGCCCATTAAGCCCACGCCGGCCGCCGTGCCCGCGCTGCCCGCGCTGCCCGCGCCCATCCCCACCTTGCTCTCGAACTCGCCGCCCTCGCTCAGCCCCACGTCCTCGCAAACAGCCACCAGCCAAAGCAGCCCCGCCACCCCCAGCGAAACGCTCACCAGCCCGGCCTCCGCCTTGCACTCGGTGGCGGTGCACTGACCCGCAGAAGCCGGCGCCCGCACTCCCTCCTCTCCCCATCGCCCTCCCCGGACCCCACCTGCCCGGCCCTCCCCGACCTGGGACTGCCACCCTACCTTGTCCCTTTCACCTTCAGCCAACACTCCCTCCACCCAAGAGAACTTTGTTTCGGACCCGGGAGACAAAACACAAACTTGCAGATGGGCCGGGAGGCGCGTGGGAGCTGTCCTCGCCCGGGCAACGAGGGATGGCAGCGGCCACCTGAGCCGCGCCGCCCTGGTCCCGGGGACCCCCCGAACCCCAGCCAGTGCAACCGGCGGGGAAACTCCTGCCGCCCGCCTTCGCGGGGAAAAGCGCGTCTTCCCCCGGGGGGCATCGGCGGAGCTCCGCACTCTGTCGTAGTTTCGAGACTAGAGAAACTGCCTCAGAGGTTTCCTGGAACAGATACCCCCCCGGGGGCTGCGGTGGCGCGGCCGAGGGCCGGATCTCTCCGCGTCTTGGAAAACTGCAGCGCAAAGGAGCCGCTAATCTGCCCACCCCGCTCGCCCCGCCCGTCCGGCAGGGCCTGCAGACCGCAGCTTCCCGGGGCTGCGGCCCAGCCTCCCGGGCTTCCGCGGAGATTTTTGTTTTGTTTTGTTTTGGGGTTTTGTTTCCTGCCGGGGCTGCAGGCGCTGAGAGTTAGGGGAGAGCCTGCCAAGCTGAGGAGGGGACGCTTGTCCTCCACACAAAGCAAAACAAAACTAAAAGTAACCTTGTATTGTTTACAGAGCGCCCGGTAAAATGTAAGCGGTGAACTTGAATCTGTCTTGCTAGGCGGACGGGCTGGGCAAAGCCCACTTTCTAAGTACCTGTTGTAATGTGAATGTTTACTCTTCATTTCTGGCCAGGTTTAGGGGAGGGGAAAGGGGAATGGGAAAGTTAATTGGGATGTTAACTTTCCAATTACTTAGAGACCTTTTTAGCTATTTATTTTATTGTTGAAAAAAGAGAGAGAGAGAGAGAAAAAAAATGAAATAAGCCCAAACCAAGAAAGCACCAAGGGCAACCCTGGAAGAACTTAGATAAGCTGACTGGTAACATGAAGGGGTGTCACTGGATAGCTCTCCCACGGACAAGTCTTTCTGTTTGCTACAAGAACTTTTCCAAGAAGCTAAAGGGCTGCAAAGAGATGTAAATACTTGTGAATAGGAATGATTATACACTGTGCAAAATGCACTTTTGTTTGCTATATTCCTTTAGAGTCTTAGGTAATTTGCTGGAATACGAACTATTGTTCTGGTGTGACCTGCTTAAGTTAAAAAAAAAAAAGTTGTAGTGTCATCAGAGCTGTAAAATTTTTACCTTTCATTTTTCTCCCTCCCTGTACAGAATTAGCATGGCATTTTAAATATTGATGTTCTTGTTCCCAGCATGCCTGTTTTAAGACAAAGGATTTTAAAAAGGTGTCTACCTTAAATTATGACCTAGTCCAAATAATATTTTCTCATTAAAATATGTAAATTCAAATTTTAGTTTTGTGTGTTTTTGAAGAGTTGCTACAAACAACAATTTTACAAAAGATTGATGTAGCGCTTCCCTAAGCATGCTTTCTGCAATACACTGAGTAGTTTGCCTTTTTCATGTCATATTGTGAAAACAGTCAAACCTCCTCTTGTGCAAGTGCAGATTGTGGGAAAAATTATTCAGACAGACTCTTGCAGGTATTTGTGCATAGGGAAAGAGGAAACAAACTATTTCTATTTTAGGTCAGGTGCACAGGTGTAGTTATGAAGAAAAACTGTTATTGAAACAATATAATACTTTATATGTATTTTTGTCTATCTTAACATATACATTTTATGAAATATACGGCACTTATATAAATCTTATGTGGAAATCAGGTAGAAGTGATATGGAAATTTAAAAAGTAAAAACAGACTTGCTTATTCAATGCCTATATTCTGATGCATCTTATTTGGAGTGAGTATTCATTTCCTTGCTCCTTTAAATTATTGCAGTGGTTGCAATTCTTTTTTTTTTTAGAAATTACCTAAAGGTTCACCTTCCATGCCTAGAAATATGTTCACTTGGAACTGAACAGATTTCTTTCAGTCCTTCATGTGGGAAAATGCTTGGTGCATTTCTTTTAAAGATGTGAATGAAATTACTTCAAATGCCTGACTCTAAGTATTTGCTTTTCTTCAGATTTTTGCAGAGAATTAAAATTTGCCAAGAATTTATGGCTCAAGGCTAATTGACACTTATTGAAGAGGTCACAATATTTCCAGAGTGAGGTGTGTATTCAACTAATGAAGTTACAAGACTAAGAGAAACTTAAATGGTAATTAACACTTTACTGTGTAAAATGATTAAACAACAGAACCTTGTGCAACACAGAGAAACCCACATAGAAACCATGGTCACTTATACTCCATAAGGAGAATCCTTAACACCTGAGACTATTACTACCTGGAAAACAATTTAGGATTAGTGTAAAGTGTAATAAATCCTGTTGTGACCATTTTTGAAAGGATCCCACACACAGCCAAAAAAAAAAAAAAAAAGGTGGAAAATAAATGAATCATTGGACTGATTAAAATGCATGAAGCTACTAAAGCTCGTCAGACAGGGGACAACTAAACTCATTCATCAAGCCCAATTCACAATTATATCAACAAGATCAGCTAAAGAAAGCTTGAAAAACTTATCCACCCTGGGCTAGGGAACTCTTGAAACTTTGTTCTCAAGAAGAAATCCTATACATTTAAAACAATTCAATACATTTTAACAGTTTCCTGCAAGAGAAAATTAAGGCCATCTCTGGAATATTCTAATCTCATTGAATTTGGTAACCCTGAATTTGAACTGGGAATGAAGGAGATGTAATGAAATAACATGGGCCCTGAACATTTTATAATTATCAGCTTTGAAAGTCAGGTAAAATATTCCTCATATAATAAGCACTAGAATCCAGGAAAAAAAATGATATGTACATACACACATTTAATATTGGGAGGTAACTAAGGTACAGATCCTGTTTCTGATGTTTGGCAAAGGAGAGATTTCAGTCCAGTATTTGAAAATGTTCTTTTCAGCTGGTAAAGTTCGTCATGGTGTATTGCAAAGAATGAAATAACTTGGGCATTGTGAGCCTTCCTTTCACAATTGCAGGCATCTTTTCTCAGACAAAGTTGAATGAGTAAAGTAAAAAAAAAAAAAAAAAAAAATCCATTGATGATATTTTGACCTTGATCAGAAATCCAAAGGCAGTCAAAACACACATGCCTCCACCCAACTCCAGGCCCGCCTTACCTCCCAGCTTTGAAACTTATGCCTTGTTTAGCTGAAGTGCCCCACAAATAAGGAAGTTTATAACTATGATACCTTCAATGGCTCTCTTTGTCATGTTAAATCTTTTCACCTGGCTCAAGTCCAAAGTCAATACACACAGCTTTAAAATAAAACTGGAAGAGACAACACTGTGGAGTGGGAAGGTGTGTGTTAGGGTCTTATCCTGAGAACTGAGATAAGTTATATTATTTTCTGTTTTGTCAATTCAGGCAGTATTGATTTTTTTTTTAATTTAGGTTTTTTTTCATTTGGAAACTTGACTACTCTGTTACTATTGGTTTCTAACATGATTCTGCATTCGACAGTGTTTTAAAACAGCTTTCTCTGTGATTTGAGGAAATGCTTACACGATGAATGAATTTCATGCACTTTTTCAAGAAAAGAGCTGCAGAAGTTAATCACTACTTCTACTGCCTGATTTGGGGGTTTGGGGGAATCCTGAAGGGATAGTGCTAGTAAATGATCATCATAGTGACTTAAATATTCTAGCAGAGTTGAATTCCTTTCAATGGATGAGGAGACTGAGTGCCTTGGAAGCATGACTCTGGCCAGGTGCTCTAGTAGGATGGGGTTGGGAGGTGGGAGGGAGAAAGAGTCCGGACCAGTGCTGCAGCTAGAAAGATTTATATTAGTTTATACAAGGCTGGGGGTGGTGAGAAAGGGGGGGTGCAGATTGTAGGGGTGAAGAATGGTTTATGCTTTTATAAATGAAAACTCCCTTCGTAAAAGGTAAAGAAACAGCAAAGGATCAGGATCTAGTCTTAGATTCTTAATATAAATGTCAATTAATTTTTTTTTCCTCCAAAAAGCCACGTATGCACAGAGACACCCAAACAAAAACAAAACAAAAACAACCCAACCCACCGGCTGTGAAGCCTCAAAGGGGCTGCATTTGTTTCGTTTAAACTAACAACAAATTATCTAATTAATATGTTTCAATTACAGCATGAAAGGCACAGCCTCTGGACCGCCCGCCGTGGGGGCACAATAGCCCCAGAGCCCACTCTAGGAATTTACAATAACTGCACATCTGTTTCTTTATTTTCCACTTTTGGAGTCTAAAACTCCTCTCAAGATTACTTCAAACCATGGCCTGAGTTATGAAATATGTCCCGGTGTTAAAGGGGGGATGAAACTTTGCCCACGATGCTTCATTTGCAAGCAAAAAAAAAAAAAAAAGTGAAAGCCCATTGAAGAGCATTAAACAAATATATTAGAATTCTGTCACTTTATGCAATTGAGTAGATCAAATGAAGGGTCCCGGCCACTTCATTCACTCTCATTCACTCGAATAGAAAATGCAAAGAATAGCAACCCGAGACTGGGCCACCGATGTAGATTTAGCTCCTTTTTACTGGGAGACAAAAAGGCTGAATTTTCACAAACACATTGCTGACTCCGGGACTAGGAAACCGGCACTGGAACCCCTTTGGAATTTAAATTCATTTTATCTTCCTCTCTCTTTGCAGGAATCTGTTTGCACTACAGTGCAAGATGCAGCAGGCATCCTCTGGCTTCTGAAAAAAAAAATGGGGGAGGGGAAGAAAGTAGGGGGTAGGGGGGGCAGACAATGTGGGAATCAGGATTGATTCCCAAGGAACTCTCAGTGATCAACTAACACTCAGGTCTGAGATAGTAAATTTGATTAAACAAATCTTTATCTATATCAATATAAACATCATTATATCACTCACATCTCCAAGTCTCTTACCTCCTTGTTTGGCTTGGATTACATAAATAGCTTGTTTTCAAAGACCAGAAGCACATCTGGGTCATCCTGTTTTCTTCTTTCAACTAATATCTGGTCTTTGGTGTCACAACAGACTTGAAAGGTGAGCTTTCAACCTCACCTGCTCCGTCTTTCTTGTCTATGCCTCTCTCTATCTCTCTGTCTCTGTCTCTGTCTCTCTCTCTCTCTCACACACACACACACACACACCACTTTCTGCTAGCTATCCTATTTGAGCACTGTGTTAATTACATATGTTATGTTAAAATCAGGAGAGGAGATAGTCTTTGGTTAGAATTTCCAAGTCAGAATTCTCTCACATTTACATTTTTCATCCCCAGGGGGGAAAAGCAAGTCACGGGGTAATTGAGATAATCTTGTCGGGATACTTCTGTCCTGTGTCTCGACGGTTGACATTTTTGTTTTGGTGAACTTTATAGACTTTTATGTGTCAACATCGTAGAAAGCTTATAGTGACTATTAGAAGTGCTTCTAGAGACAGAGTACGAAAAAACAAAGCAGCAGCATTCTCAGTTTCCAAGGTGTGATTACAAATCCATGAACCAACTTTTCTCAACCTGGAAATATGAATGAGATCTGGTCTAAATGAGAAGGTATTGAAATGGTTTTCTGTTGTGTTTTAAAATTTTGACTCGTACTATTTCTAAGTGTGAACAAACCTTTAACACTTTTCATTTTAGCTTTAAAATTTATAAGATCATATCTGACACTATTCTTCATTTAATTTGGGGGATTGGTGCCTAGAGCTGGGAAGAGGGGGGTGGAGGGGAAATGGCTCAGACCTGCAGATATAAAAAAGATGTTGAAGAAATACTTAGTTGTTTTATAACTATAAGCTCTCAAACTCACTGGAACTAATAATAAAAGAATCAGAGGTTATCCATGAAAAATTGTACTTGGCTACATAAAAAATTCCTTGGAATATTTTCCTTCCAGAATATTGTCAAGAATATTTGGACAAAGCATTCTTCTTTGGGGGCAGCCTCCTTTTGCCTGTGTCTGCAAATAACTGATGTCAAATCAGTTGCAAGCTTTTGAGGGAACAAACTCTCAGAGCATTAATTAGAGCAGAGTAAGCTCACAGATAAAAAGCATTCTTTAAGTATCTGTTGTTTGGAGACATTGTGACTCTAATTCATGCTTTGCAGCCGGTATATTTTTATTTACTCAGTTAATTTCTTCCCAAGAGTGTTCCCTGTTAACTGGGTTTACTAAGGTATACAGTGCAGAAAGAGTTGTTAGTTAGCAAAAATAATTGTTTCCGAACTCTGCTTTTGTTCAGATTTCTCTCTTCTCCTTCATGAAATACAATGCACTGGTCCATGGATTCCAGCACAGAGTAGCATATAGAGAAATTGTTCAATAAAGGATCTTAATTTTGTGTCACTTAGAAGAAGCTTAGTATTTATTAAGTAGTATCTAGAGTGTTTTGCATTAATTAAAGCAGCTCCTCAGAGAGACATTACAATCAGGAATGGTTTCACATAACAGAAAAACTCTGACATCTGGACTCCCCCTACTAGACCTGCTACAGTGAAACCAAAGCCGCGCATGTCTGGCTCCCTTGGAAATACCAACACATATTTTATTTATTTACATACGCTTGATAGACTGAAGGTCTATGCATAACAATAACATTATCATTGACAAGTTCCATATCATCCTAGGTGACACGTCAGCTACCAAAAAAATGCTGGAATAATGGTTCGTAGTGAGATTCCTGGCATGATTTAATATTGGAGAAAAATTGACAAATGACCACCCAACCCTCCCATGTTCAATAGATTAGTCAAACTGAATCACGTATTTCTGTGACTGTCTAGAAGATGCTAACCATTGTCCTTATTGTCTTGTGTGTTGGTGGATAGGAAGAAGGCAGGGAGAGTAAGACAGGCAAGGATAAAATTTTTTGAGAAGTCCACATTATGTACACGAAGTGATTTCTATGCCTAACATAGAAGAACGATTGATGACTGAATGAGAGTTCTGAAAACAGTCCTGTTGGTTTAGCCTAGGTAAAAACTCCATGCCTTTGCTCTCGTTGTCAGTAAATGAGAGTGTTGACCGAGGCTGGGTTTCTGCTGTGACATTAAGTTGATAAAATTAAAACATGCGAAATGCATTTAAATTTACTTGCGGATGTTATTGGCTTTAATAGAAAAGAACCCCTCTCATAAAACAAGAAAATGAAAATAATTAACTTTGACATAGAAATATAAACAGCAATTTGATTAATTATAGTGCTAATTATTCTTTGCTGTATAGTCAAACATTATCCAATTCTTAAAATGACAGATGGTGAGTAAATCATATAAAATAATTACTTGGAATTTCACTGCAATGAGAAATGGTGCAGTTTAGGGAGAGATTTATATTGATTTCTAAGTATATAATAGGGTTTGTTCTATTTCATTTAGAAATTCAGTTTTTACTGCAAAAATTCTGCATCATAGAAATGTTTTTTCTATATTTTCCCTATGCATGTTTAAAAATAATCCATTTCTTCTTTCAATATTTTCCATAGTTATAATCAGTATGACACATTTTTATCTTGCTTTTCTCCAGCATTAAATCATAAGCATTTTCCCATGTAGCTATATAGTTTTCATAACCATCTATTTTAATGGTTGTATAGTATGCCACTGAATGAATTCCCTGGTTGGGTCATTTAGGATGTTTTTGTGTTTTGTTCATTTTTTATTTGTTTTTGCTAATACAAATCCTAGTGCAGTGAACATCTTTAATACCCAACTAAACACTATTTCCAGTGATGTAAAATACATTAGCTTTTGCATGTTGAATTTTCTAACAGCTTCATGCAAATTCAATAATATAATTTAATTTGGGACTTCAGCTCTGGCTCTTATATTTCCATTGCTATCTGCCCTGCATCCAGGGTTCCAGAGCAATATTGGTTTGACTTAGAATTATAGAAAAAATGAATGTTAGAGTTGGGAAGGTCCTGAAAGATTCTATGTACACTAATACCTTTATTTGACTTACTTGGTGAATCCCTCTGATATATTTCTTTATCTGCATTCCAATAATTTAACAACAGCAGAGTCAGATTCTGAAAGTATAATAAAACCAATATTCAGTCCTATCATAGAGACCAGACAAATGCAACTAAAAATTAAAAATCACGAAAGTATTAAAATTGTCAAAAAGAAGACTTTATCTGATCATGTGGGCACAGGTGATTTTAAGGTAGCTCATGCGGCATGGTACGCTGTACTCATGTTAAGTGGGGGTCTTGGACAGTTTGTGTAACTAGAGGAAATGGTGATTGCTCAATGCCAGATCTCAGGAGAAAGGGACCCACCCTGAATTAAGCCATTTCTTAAGTCCCAGATATCTTCCCCCACACTGAAAACAAATAGTCTTCCAGACAGACTGCCTCAAGTCTAAGGGGTCTATGGTCACAGCTGGTGTTGACTATTGCATTTCTTTGGCTGTTTTGAGATTGTTTATTGTAGCAGTTTGTTTTGACCTTCATTATGTGACACTTTCATATCAGACTTCACCTGACCCCAGGTTCCTGAGATCCTATTTGTTTTTAATAAAGCAGCTTCACAATGTGTGAGGCATGACACGGGTACCCTGGGTGCTTGTTGATTGGAACAGATAGGAGATAAGAAAGAAGGATGAACACGCCACCTACCCCAGCCATTTGTTCACAAGTACTCTTTCTTTCTTTCTTTCTTTCTTTCTTTCTTTCTTTCTTTCTTTCTTTCTTTCTTTCTTTCTTTCTTTCTTTCTTTCTTTCTTTCTTTCTTTCTTTCACAGAGTCTCACTCTGTTGCCAGGGCTAGAGTTTCATGGCATCAGCCTAGCTCACAGCAAGCTCCAACTCCTGGGCTCAAGCGATCCTTCTGCCTTAGCCTCCCAAGCAGCTGGAACTACAGGCATGCGCCACCATGCCCGGCTAATTTTTTCTATATATTTTTAGTTGGCCAATTAATTTCTTTCTATTTATAGTAGAGACGGGGTCTCGCTCTTGCTCAGGCTGGTTTCCAGCTACTGACCTTGAGCCTTCCTCCTGCCTTGGCCGCCCAGAGTGCTAGGATTACAGGCGTGAGCCACCGTGCTTGGCCTCACAAGTACTTTTCTATAGTCTCTAAATCGCCCCAACCACCATCCTGAGCTGATCATTCGTACCCTCAGCATGGCTCACTGAACACAGGGAGGAGCGATATAAGAAGAGGAAGTCTGAGAGGAAGAAGAGAAGCTGGAGGAAATGTCTCTGTTAGCATGGTTCTTTATATAGGTCCCCAGGACACCTTGCCACATGTCCTTTTAATTTAGTTCAAGCCAAGCCAATTCAGTTTGAGTCAATCCAATTCACCAAATATTCATCTGCCACAAATATCACAAGCAAGGTCTTCCAAAAAAAAATATCTTGGTCGGGAGAACCGAATTTGAGTCTCAGTGTTGATCATCATTTAGCTAAATGGCTCTCTGATAAAGGGCTAATAACTAGAATCTATTTAGAACTCAGGAAAATCAACAAGAAAAAAATCAAACAACCCTATCAAAAAATGAGCAAAGGGCATGAACAGAAACTTCTCAAAAGAAGACAGAATAATGGCCAACAATATATGAAAAAATGCTCAACATCTCTAATCATCAGGGAAATGGATATCAAAACCACAATGAGATATCACTTAACTCACCAATCACTATCACTTAAAGTCCTCAAACTCACTATCACTTAAAGTCCCCAAACAATAAATGTTGGTGTGGATGCAGAGAGATAGGAACACTCCTACACTGCTGGTGGGACTGCAAACTAGGTCAACCTCTGTGGAAAGCAATATGGAGATACCTTAAAGCGATACAAGTAGATCTACCATTTGATCCAGCAATTCCACTACTGGGCATCTACCTAAAAGATCAAAAGTCACTTTATGAAAAAGACACCTGCACTTGAATGTTTATAGCAGCACAATTCATAACTGCAAAGCTGTGGAAACAACCCAAGTGCCCATCAATTCATGAGGAGATTAATAAAATGTGGTATATGTATACCATGGAGTACTATTCAGCATTAAGAAACGAAGGTGATCTAGCACCTCTTGTATTTTCCTGGATAGAGCTGGAACCCATTCTACTAAGTGAAGTATCCCAAGAATAGAAAAACAAGCACCACATGTACTCACCAGCAAATTGGTATTAATGGATCAACACCTAAGTGGACATATAGCAGTAACATTTATCGGGTGTTGGGCGGGTGGGAGGGGGGAGAGGGGATGGGTATATACAAACACAATGAGTGAGATGTGCAATGTTTGGGGGATGGTCACGCTTGAGGCTGTGTCTCGAGGCGGGGGGCATGGGCAATATACGTAACCTCAACACTTGCACCCCCATAATATGCTAAATAAAAAAAGAAAAGGAAAAACAATGGCTCTAACCAAGTTTCCTTCCCTTTCTCCATTATTTATCTCATATGGGAAAGGTAAGCATTCTCTTAAACATTTGTTGCAATGATCAAATGGAGCAAAGTCTAGATTAGCATGTGTTGGATTATCATGCAAAGTTAAGTTATTATTATTGTTTATGACAGAGAAATAAAAAAATTAAAATAGTTATTAGAAATTCTCCTGACCAAGACGGATTTCATCTTAAGCTAGCTTTTCCAATAGATTGCAGACTTGCAGAAGGTCTATTTTTTATGCCACCTTTGATTATTTGTTTTGCTTTGTTTTGTTTTGAGACAGGGTCTCACTCTGTCACCTGGGCTAGAGTGCAGTGATGTCATCGTAGTTCACAGCAACCTCACACTCCCAGGCTCAAGCGATCCTCCTGCCTCAGGTTTCTGGGTAGATGGGACACATACCACCAGCTGAGTAGCACATGCCATCGTGCTCCGCTAATTTTTCTATTTTTTATAGAAACGAGTTCTCTCTTTTGCTCAGGCTGTTCTCAAACTCCTGGCCTCAAGCAATCCTCCTACCTCAGCCTCCCAAAGTGCTAGGATTGCAGGCATAGCCACTGTGCCTGACTCCATCTGATTTTTAGCCCCCAGATTTTCACTGCCTGCTCCTCTGTCCCCAACCCATGAGACAGAAGTAACTTGGCAGTGAAGGAGGCAGGTTGTCAAGGGAACTGGCTACTTGCTTTTTGCACATTCTTCCAAAGTGGGTCTTTTCACAGATTTTAAGGTACAGTGTTGACAACCTGTTATCAAGATTGCTGAAAGAAAGAAGATGAAATAGTATGACAGGCAGGCACATAGAGACAGTCAACACAAAATTTGGGGCACTTTCAGCCTTCTTTTTCCCACTAACCAATGGGACAGACCCAGCCCTCTGATAGTCATCACTGCTTTCCAGCTCCTCCCCATCCCCAACCCATCAAAGCATCACTTCCCTGACACTTAAAAAAATTAATAAATACCTAGGAGGAATTTACCATGTGGCACACACTGTTCTATGTTCTTTACAATATATTAACACATTTAATCCTAATATCAACTTTATGCAATAGGTACTTTTATTACACCCATTGTACAGATGGTAATATTGAGGCACAGGGCATTTAACTAACTTGCCCAAGGCTACCCAGCTAGTAAGTGATATTGATGCCCGATAGGCTCTCAGTAAAACTTGGCTGAATATAAAGATACTTTGTTACTGAAAGCAGTAGGTCACACAATTTCCCAGACTCAAGAACTATAGCAGCTCATTAAGACCTGAAGAAGGAGAAGGAGGGATACCCCCGATGACTTCAGAAACCAATAATATTTGCAGCTGCCAATTTAATCACTCTTTTGTTACTTCCCTCACCCTTCCTAGCTTTGCAGTGAGTTATAATTCACTAAACTGCATTTTCTTCCTAACCTATCTTCTATTTAACTGTGTGTGTGTGTGGGGGGGTGAATAAAATTTCAATAGAACCAAAAATACCCCTCTGTTCTAGCTCACAATAATTTTTGATCTTTGATCTCAGTTAGTCATATACCAAAAAAGTTACAGTGGAACATCTCCAAGCCACTGCCCTTAAAAAATAGACCTCAGGGTATATTCAATCAACCTGGATTCAAGCACAATTAACTAGAATCTTCTGGAATTGATGGCAGCCAACATGAAATCTAAGCAGGATGTATTCTTGTAGTTAGAAGAAAATTACCAACATGAGTGACTTTTTCTTCCCTAATAGCCTTTGTCAACTCAAGGAAGAAGTACCATGTTTGCACTTTCAGTGTAATTTTAAAAAGAAGGAAAAATGGAAAGAAGGAAGGATCAGATTGATGTAACTTTCTTTTGTTGTTTTTTGCTTTTTCAATTTTTTTTTTTTGAGATGAGACCTTGGTATGTTGCTCATGCTGGTCTCGAACCCCTGCGCCTCAGCCTCCTGAATAGCTGGGATTATAGCAATGCACCACTGAGCCTGCTTGATATGATATTCTAATTCAGCAAATATAACTTAGTCTGTTGTTGATGGAACCAACTATGGAAGGCATCAATATTCGTCGTTTTCTCTTTTTTTTTTTTTTTTTTTTTGAGACAGAGTCTCACTTTGTTGCCCAGGCTAGAGTGAGTGCCATGGTGTCAGCCTCGCTCACAGCAACCTCAATCTCCTGGGCTCAAGCAATCCTCCTGCCTCAGCCTCCCGAGGAGTTGGGACTACAGGCATGCGCCACCATGCCCGGCTAATTTTTTCTATATATATTTTTAGTTGGTCAATTAATTTCTTTCTATTTTTGGTAGAGACAGGGTCTCGCTCAGGCTGGTTTCAAACTCCTGACCTTGAGCAATCCGCCCGCCTCGGCCTCCCAGAGTGCTAGGATTACAGGCGTGAGCCACCCCACCCGGCCTGTCGTTTTCTCTTAATGCTCAAATTTCCTTAGTGGTGCTTTCTACACTGTGCTTGGGTACTCGCATATCTTTTTCAACCCATCTCCCAGGAGGCCGACATCTGTATGTTTTTAAAAGTATGCTTTTTAAGAAGGTTGCATGTCCTTGTGTTTACTGGCCAGCTCTGGCTTCCCTTCAGACCTTTTGCTTTAGTTCTAAGTGACTCCTAAAGAAACAGATTATGCTTCACACTCAGGCTCCCAGTTTCCTAAGTATTTGGAAAGTCTCTTAACCTTTCCCTACCAGAGCTGTGCTTTGGTGTACATGCTTGGACTGGATAATGCTAGTGAGCCTCACGCAAGTTTTCTGTTTGTCTCACTTCGGTTTGGTGGTTAAAGTTGCCAAATAAGGGTTTCTTCCCAGCACTTCTGGTCTCTCTGGGTTGCACATGACTCACCACTGCACGAGGTCCTGGCGCTATTCCTTGAATGGTCACACTTAGTCACTAGAGTCGCTCCAGCCCACCCTGTCTTTAAAGATGGATACAACTGGGGTCTTTGTTGTACCTTTCTCCTTATTGTGTTTTATTTCCATCTGAATCTCAAAATGCCCATCCATGCAGGGCTTGGTGTCCATGAATGTCCATGGTCCCCGGGGCTCAGCGGATGGCAGGGGGGCAATGAGAGAAGATGCTTCTAGATACCCCAGCTAGGAAATGTTCTTTTGCTTTCATTTATCAAATTTCATACAAAAAGAAAAGAAAGGAAGGAAAGAAAGAAAAGAAAATCAGCTACCATTTTGGAGTAGAAGTTTTCTGTGATAGTTTCTGCTGCGAAATTGTTTTGCTTGTTTTCCAAAGTGATATTGAGGTACCTTCGCCCCCAACGACTTGGTGGTCACTGAAAATTCATACGCTGTTCGGCAGGCTGGCTCATACATTCCTCCCTGAACCTTATAAAAGCATCCTGTCTCAGAACCAATGAACTTGACAAAGCAGTAAGCATTTTTCCCCCTAATTGCTCAAAGCAACATTTGTGGCCCTACATGGTGTATGCTAGAAACCATCTGGCAGCATAAAATGACCTAAAGGGAGAGGAGAAACAGAAAGATATTCTTACAATTTACCAAATTTGGGTCTTATCTCCTCCTAAAATAAAGATGGCAGCACTGTTTATAAGGGTGGGGGGGATTAAAGTCATGGAATCAAAGATTTAAAGATAGAGCACTGACCCAGTCACTGAAACCCTCTGAACCTCAGGTTCTCCACCTGCAAACTGGAACTTGTATTTGAAATGCTGAACTGATTATTACCTAGCCCCTCTCAGCCCCACATTCAGTCCTCTAGCCTGCAAAGTTTATTTCCCCAACTCCTTTGCCAGCTGGCTTCCTGTGAGTTTCTGCAAATAAGAAGTGCTAGAGGCTGGGTGTGGTGGTTCACGCCTGTAATCCTAGCACTCTGGGAGGCCGAGACCGGTGGATTGCTGAAGGTCAGGAGTTCGAAACCAGCCTGAGCAAGAGCGAGACCCCCATCTCTACTATAAAATAGAAAGAAATTAATTGGCCAACTAATATATATAGAAAAAATGAACCGGGCATGGTGGCACATGCCTGTAGTCCCAGCTACTTGGGAGGCTGAGGCAGAAGGATTGCTCGAGCCCAGGAGTTTGAGGTTGCTGTGAGCTAGGCTGACGCCATGGCACTCACTCTAGCCTGGGCAACAAAGCAAGACTCTGTCTCAAAAAAAAAAGTGCAGGAGGATTGTTGGAAGGCAGGAGGAGGGGAGAAGGAAACTTCCTCCTGGTTTTGCTGTTCCTGTCACCTTCCCTCCCATAGTGGCATTTGCTTACCACGCCTCCCCAGGTGTGCCAATGAAGACCTGAGCACCAGCTCCTCGGGGTCCCTCCGCTGACCTCCAGAGGCACCGGCACCAGCTGGGCAGCACCCCGTCCTCAGGCCCGGGTCTCAGCTCTCTAGGACCCCTTCTCCAGCCTCTATGATTCTGCTCTGTAGTCTCAGGGGTGGTAGCTGCTTCCTGCAGTTACTACCTTGGAATTTTCTTGGTGATCCTCTTTTTGGGCTCTGAGCCTACCAACATCCAGGTAACTGATGCTCTATGTTACATTTCCTCTATATGAAATTTTTAGTGTGATTTCTGTTTCCCAGACCAAAACCTGAGATCACTTAATGATCCTAGATCACTTCATCCATCATCAGCTCCATCACAGTCTGTTTTCCTCTACTCAGGTTGTGCTTAATGAACATTGGGCATGGGCATGCTACTGTGCTAGGACTTAGCAACAGGGACACGGTTACAAATATATGCCCGACAAGCCCTGACCTCTGGGAACTTTAACATCTAGTAGGGAAGACACACATGGCATGTCTGGATGAAGGAACATGTTTCCTGAAAGTTCCGAGAAGCAGGAGGAGAAAGAGGAAGCACCAGAGGCCTTGAGAGGATTTGGGGTTTGGGACTGGGTGAAGACAGAGAGCCCAAACTCAACTCTACTATAATAAGGACTTTGGGTGGCATAACTGGCGGTGGCTTTTCCCACTTGGTGGAGAGAGGTCCCATAGTTGAGACCAGAGGGAGGCCAGGCTGGGAGGAGACAGAAGATGGAAGCTCTGGAGGCCAGAGTGAAGAGTCTGTGGGGCGGTGGAGACCCTGGGAGATTGATGAGGAACGAGGCTGCACACAGCATGGCCTCACTCCGCAGGGAGACGGGAAGTGATGGGCAGATGGATGGCAGGGGGCAAGGCCCCTGGGAACACACCTGAGTGCTCTCAACAATAGGACTTGGGCCTTTCACTGTTCCTTTTCATTCAATACTAAGAATCCTCATTTCTTGGATGCCCACTATGAATTTGTACTGTTTGATTCATATCTGTTATGTATGTTATTTTCCTTTAGTCCGCACATCAACCCTACGAGGTAATCGTTATTACACACTTGGGGAAACTGTTAATAATACGTAAAGGAGCTGATAACGTTTTCCAATAAGTGGCTGACTGAGATTCAAACACAGGTTCTACCTGACTCGAAATCTGGTGCTCTTGCCCATCTAACCCACTGCCCTTGTAACATATAGCATGTCCTTCCAAGGGTGTTTGTTGAATAGGATACCATTCTATGGCTACCGTGATAAGTAGAAGGAGGTGATGGTGAAGTAATTAAGAATAGAAAGAAAGGGATAGATTTGAAAGACATGTCCCACAAATTAGAGGAAAGAATCAAAAGAATTGCAGTGGCAATTCAATTAGTCAGGTTGCAAGTAACAGAGACCTACTTAACCCGATCATTGTAGCAAAAAGCCCAGGGAGGAGTCTGATTCTTTCACTTTGGGCCATCGCTGTAGCTAACGAGATACAGTTTTCTGATTGGCCACTTATGGGTCATGTCCTATCCCTGGGGCCCAGGGAAGATGCCTGCTGTACAGAACTCGGCTGCGGAGGGTTCCACTGGAACACTCACTATATGACTCTAACATTTCAAACCTGGTCAACTGGAAATGAAGGGCCACGGATGGATAATAGGGATAATGGAGAGTAAGTCACTTTGGGAGGAAAATGTTGACTTTGGGTAAGGACATGATCAGCTTGCACCAGATCCAACAAAGATGCATCTTAACCTTAAAGATGTCTAGTCATAACATGAAGTTGCTCCATGTTTTTTCAAAAGGTTTAATTTTTGTAACTTTCAAGGTAAAAATGTGAATTCTAGGAACTTTGGAACATCCATTGATTTCAAATGTAGAGTGATTGGGAGGTTCAGGCAGCTGGATCCTTTGAGTCCAGGAGTTTGAGACCAGCCTGGGCAGCACAGTGAGACCCCCATCTTAAAAAACAAAAGTAAAATGAAAGGGACAAAAAAAGACTGAAGTTATAGAACCTATGTACAAAGTAGGGTGAGGTTTTCTTCATGAATGCACAAATTATTGGTCCAGGTAATAACATTTTCATCTCTTCATAAACTTCATGAGTTTGCAGCATTGAACTAAAACAGGAGTTGGCAAATTTCAGCCCATGAGCCAAATCCAGCCTGCCACTTGTTTTTATACAGCCTATGAACTAAGAATGGTTTTCGTATTTCTAAATGCTTGGAAAACATCAAAAAAAGTAATATTTTGTAGTACGTGAAAATTATATGACATTCAAATTTCAGTGCCCATAAATGAAGTTTTACTGGAATGCAGCTATTAATATATTAATATATTCATTTATTTACATTTGTCTGTGGCTGTTTTGCATTACTAAAACATAGTTAATAACAGAGACCACATGGCTTGCAAAGCCGAAAATATTTATTATTTGGCTTTTTAAGAAAAAAGTTTGCCAACCTCTAAGCTAAAAATGGAGTGTGAATTGGCCTGTGAGGTTTTTATTGTCATACCTATGTCCGTTGGATGGTGACTGAGTCACAAATTAGGCAAAAGGCCAAGACGAAGTCTAGATTTTCATCAGGTAATCCATTTAATTGTGAATTTGGGGGCTGTTAAGAAATTTATCCAAAGCTTGTTGTTATAGAACTTGGATCAGATAGCAAAAACCTGTTTTGTTGTTTTTCTTTTTTAATGAGGGCTGGCTCTGTTGCCCAGGCTGGAGTCCTAGGCTTGAACAAGCAATACTCCTGCTTCAGCCCCCTGAGCAGTTGATACTATGGCTGCTTGCTACCATACCTGGCTACTTTTTAACATATTTTGTAGAGACAGGGTCTCCTTACGTTGCTCAGGCTGGTTTCGAACTCCTGGGCCTCAAGCGATCCTCCTGATCAGATATTATGCTCAGCCCTGGAAAATACTCAATGGATGCCTTCAAGGACTTCACTGGTTGGGGAGGAGGAAGGGATTAGGGAGGGAGAGCAGTGCAAGATACAATACACAGAGTTTAAAGCAATAATTGGCTGTAAATAGAATCTTACAGAATAACTAGTGTCCTAGATATTTTTAGGCATTTCCAAAAGCAACTTCACTAATACAGGAAAGACCTTATCTATCGTTAGTGTTGGTTATACTTTGTACCCTTTTTCTTAGATAAGCCTCAAGATGTCACTAACTAATACTAAATTAATCACAGCAAATCTACCCAACGAAAGATTCCTCCTTTGAAGATTCAGTGTCTCCCTTCAATACCCAACTCACCACACTGTATATTTTATAGATTTTGAGACAAGTCCAAATTATATTTCTCTAATGCATCCAGGGATTTCTTCACAGGCATATTATTTTTTAACAAAAAATTTTCCTGCTTTTTTTTCATGTTTTGTCCCATGTACTAGACTTCCATTTACTGGAGAATGCAGCCTTCTGCACCAGAAAGCTGACTTCCAGGAAATCTCCAGTTTGGCCACCCAAGGAAGGTTCCTTAGCTCAACTTTGCCAATAGCCCCTTGGATGCGTGGGACTTCTGAAGATGCCCCTTCCTAGCTGTCATGGCTGGGCCAATGTAGATGTCACCCTACAAAGAACTCAAATGTTGGGGGTGGGGTGTCAGCTCAGTTGTTGACCAGGGTATCCAAGACACAAATGAGGATGGGGTAATACAATTTTAACAATGATAGTGGCAAAGGATATGTGGTTTAGTGAAAGAAGCAGAGTCTTAGAGTCAGCTAGATTCAAGTTCATTGACTGAGTGGGACACCTTGGCCCAATTACCAAGCACTTTGTAGTCTTAGTTTCTTCCTCTGCAAAGTAGGGGTAAGACTTTCCTCTTTGCTGAGACGTGCATACTAAACAAGATTACATCTGTGTGGTGCTTTGCCAGTGCTTGGTGATTGATAAATGACTGCCATATTTGTTTATAATAAATACCACACTATTCTATACTTGGTTATTGCTTTGAAAAAGTTCAAAACATGATAACATGTTTAGCATCTTAGACTCTCTGAGAGCCAGGCCTGTGCACTGTTTGAGCACCTACTGTGTACAAGCCCTGCAGGGCACACCAGTCATACCAAGATGTAGCTTCTTGCCTCAAGAAGCTCACTGGCAGGGCCATGGAACACTTAATGACAAAGAATAAAATGATCAATCAACACAGCAATAGGAAAATTTTAAAAAAAGAATCCAAGACGAATTGCTAAACATATTACACCAGTGTTATATAACTAAGAAGAAAGAGTAGTTGCAAGTCAAACTACTTCAGGCAATTTCAGTTTTCAGCCCAATTTGGAACTGGTAGAATCGTTCCATTTTTTTTTTTTTTTAAGGTGGAAAAAGAGCTATTTGGATTTACTGACATCCTGTTTCCTAATGATTGCTCTTTCTGATTCAAAAGTTCTATCAACACTGTGATGTTATGTCTCAGGGATGCAAAATCAAGGGGAAAATTCTCCACACAAAACAAACCTCAGATGTCCTAGAACAACCCTTCTGTTCCGAATTTGGTTCTTATTTTCAATTCCAAAAACAACACACAAGGCCTTAGAAAGTACAAACTACTTCATGTTTATGCATGGGGCCCTGGAGAAGCTAGGATTGCAGATGCCTTTGATTATGAATTGGCTGAAGAAAACAGTCTACCTAAAGTTACTTCCTGAAGAATCAGTTCTCCCCACCCCCACCTCACCTCGAACCTAAAGAAACCCCCATCCCGCATCAATTTACAACGGAGCACTTGACATGGCTTTATTGGTATATCTTTCTTATGCATTTGACCAATCAAAATGATAATTTAGACAAACTGGGGATGGCAGAGTGCATTATCCTGCAATATCTCATTATTATGCAAAAAATCAGATATTCACAGCAACTGTCTCATCTATTTATTGTTTGGTTACTCATCTGGAAATTTTAATACTTTCTTCAGGGGCAGGGACTGGCAATAAAAAAATAGACCTATATATCAAACCTTTAACTTCCAGCCATCATTGTGTGCCATAATACAGATGGAGTGGCTATCAGCAAGCTTTACTGTGTTGGTTTATTTCCTTCAACAGAGAATGTGGATTTAAATGGGGTAAAGCAACAAAGTGACTTAGGGCTAGAGAGCCCCTAGGAACCTTCTGCTCCCTTTGCAAGCAGGAATAACTGGCTAGAGTCACCCTTCCCAGGAATTGATGCCAGCCTTCTGAAAGATCAGAAGAGTGGGTGTGAAGAGGGAATGAGAGTCGTTTAGGGTGAGGGATGGCACCTCTGCATCTCAGGAAGTCTGTCCTTCATCGTTCTTCATATGTCAGTGTTTCTATGGGTCCCTTCTCACAAGCACAAAGCTTGCTGTATGCCGGGCATTGTTCTGATTACCCCACAATTACTTTTTACTTTTCATCATTAAGACTTTAAGGTAAGTGCTGGTATTGTTCCCATTTTGTAGATGGGGAAACTGAGGCATAGAGTGGTTACATGATTTGCCCACTTATCAAGTGATGAAAGCAGGATTTTAATGCAGGCAGACTGGCTCCTGCATTTGAGTTTATAACCACTGTCACCTGCATGCCAGTTAGACAGTAGCTGTCTGCCTCTCTCTTTTCTGCACCAGAAAATAAATTGTCAGGGAATAAGCTGCAGCCCATCTGTAAGAGAGTCATATAATACACTTGTTCAAGATCAGACTCTTAGACAGAGATCAACCGTGATTTAGAAACTCTGCCAGTGAGATTCAGGAACCTGCATTTTTGTACTAACAAATTCCCTAAATGATTCTTTCTTTTTTTTTTTTGAGACAGAGTCTCGCTTTGTTGTCTAGGCTAGAGTGAGTGCCGTGGCGTCAGCCTAGCTCACAGCAACCTCAAACTCCTGGGCTTGAGTGATCCTTCTGCCTCAGCCTCCCGAGTAGCTGGGACTACAGGCATGCGCCACCATGCCCGGCTAATTTTATATATATATATATATCAGTTGGCCAATTAATTTCTTTCTATTTATAGTAGAGACAGGGTCTCGCTCTTGCTCGGGCTGGTTTTGAACTCCTGACCTTGAGCAATCCGCCCGCCTCGGCCTCCCAAGAGCTAGGATTACAGGCGTGAGCCACCGCGCCCGGCCATCCCTAAATGATTCTTAATCACATCAAAGTTTGAGAACCACCAGAATAGATTTTCTGGACTAGGAGTCAGAAAATAATCTGTGTTTGGGTCCCAAATGAGCCATATCTGCCCTACATACTACACAGAGTTGTTTGCAAAAATGAGATGAGATAAAGCATGTGAAAGGAAGCAGCGAGCTGCAAAGCGCTTCCAAATAAATGCGACCTATCGTCAGTCTCACATTATTCATGTGCGCGAGACTTGTCTCCCTGCTAAAACTATACTCTCCTTGATTAACTTTTGTTCTTTTGTACCCCTTGATAATCTGTACCATGTTGTAGCTACCCAATGGATACTGGCTTCATTCAAAACATTTAAAAAAATATGGAAACCGAAAAAATAAAAATATGTAATAGTTCAATACATTTTAAAAGAGATGTAAACTGAAAAAAATAAAAATATACAAGCAGGTCCACAGAGTCAACACCATCTATTATTTGGAATTATAGTGACCAAGGTTTGTACCCTGTCTTCCAGAGTTCATAGTGTCATTATGGACATTGTCACATTTGATTCCCACCAGTCCGTGGTAGATAGGGTAGTTAGCGGCTATAGCTTTGTTTTACCGGAAAAGATAAAACTCAGATTAAATGATTTGCCCAAATTAACCCAATTAGTAATCAAATGACAATTTCCACAGCTTCTTGTGACCCCAAACTCCACAGTCAAAAGACTTGCAGTTGGAACGACTCCACCAACAAAAATGAGAGGTGCCACATTTTAGAAAAGGGAAAGCCACCTCCATTAAAAAATGTTGGTGACAGGGGGGGAAAAATGTTGTTTTCCTTGCACATAAAACACCAAGATTTCTGACAGGTGGGAATCTTGTTTGAACTGCCTATTTGGCAGAGACAAGGTAAAAAGGGCCGGAAGATGATCTAGAAAGCTACAGAATCCTTCCCCTGCTGATTTATGAATTAGAACATTCCCTTCCTAAAATTCCCTCCCATTTGAAAAAATTAGTAAAACTCCGGAAAAACCAAGATTCTAGAGAAGAGTCATAGGGAATCCAAGCAATCTGCTTTCAAAAATATTCCTTTTGCAGTCACACGGCAGCCAGGCAAGAAAAGTGGGTGCAGGACCCACAGAGGGTTTTCAGCACCTTTTACTTTTGGGACGTGTCCCTTGGGCTCAGTATCACCCACTTTAGCGTCAAATAGTTTGTCAAAGGCAATCATGAGTAAGTTTCATCTGCTGGACTCAGTCCAAATGCATCTAACATTCTAATATTCTTAAGTTTTCTAGTAAAGTCTCTTTGGATCAGGCGTCCTCAAACTACGGCCCGCAGGCCACATGTGGGTGTTTTTGCCTGTTTGTTTATCTTACTTCAAAATAAGATATGTGCTGTGTGCATAGGAATTTGTTCATAGTTTTTTTTTTAAAACTATAATCTGGCCCTCCAACGGTCTGAGGGACAGTGAACTGGCCCCCTGTTTAAAAAGTTTGAGGACCCCTGCTTTGGATGTTATAATACATTGAGATTTATTTGAGAACCCTTACTGATAGGATGGTGATTGTTTATTTTTCACTTTACCCAATGGGTTGGAGATATCCCTGTATAATGGTGAGGGTTAGGGCATCTCGTAGCTTTGATACTGAGCAGGTCACAGTGACTAGAGTGATGCTTTGAAAATGTATTAAAGAAGTCAGATTGTAACAGTCTTTTACTCAAAGCTCTTTAAATGGTTTTGGTGGAATTGATAAGCTGGTTATAAGATGTATATGGAAATATAAAAGACCTACAACAGACAAAACAATTTTGAAAAAGAACTGGAGGACTGACACTATCTGTTTTCAAGCCTTACCATTAAGCCACATTAATTAAGACAGGTGGTGTTGGCATAAAGATAGACATAAACAAAAAAATAGACTCACACATGTATGTTTAATTGGTTTTCAACAAAGATGCCTGGGTAATTCAATGGATAAAGGATAGATTTTTCAAGAAACGATGCTAGAACAAATGAACACTTACATAAAAAAGAAAATTCAACCATTACCCTGCACCATTCACAAAATATAACAAACTGGATCATAGAATTAAGCATAAAGCCTGAAACTGTGAAACTTCTAGAAGAAAAAGTAGGGAAAAAAATCTGTGACTTTGACTTAAGCAAAGATTCTTAGAGAGGACACAAGAACTTGAGCCATAGATGAAAACAATGGATACATTGGAATTAAGAAAAATGACACGCCGCAACACATAGATCTGATAAAGGACTTGCATCGAATACATATGAAGAACTTTTACAACTCAATAATAAGAGACCAAAGATAATAGGCAAAAGATTTGAACAGACACTTCACTAAGGAAGAAATCTGAATGGCAAACAAGCACTTAAAAGGCCTGTGCTCAAAAATATTACTCATTAGGGAAATGCAGGTAAAAATTACCTGATTTTTTTTTTTTTTTTTTTTGAGACAGAGTCTCGCTTGTTGCCTAGGCTATAGTGAGTGCCGTGGCATCAGCCTAGCTCACAGCAACCTCAAACTCCTGGGCTCAAGTAATCCTTCTGCCTCAGCCTCCCGAGTAGCTGGGACTACAGGCATGCGCCACCATGCCCGGCTAATTTTTATATATATATATTAGTTGGCCAATTAATTTCTTTCTATTTATAGTAGAGATGGGGTCTCACTCTTGCTCAGGCTGGTTTCGAACTCCTGATCTCGAGCAATCCGCCCGCCTCGGCCTCCCAGAGTGCTAGGATTACAGGCATGAGCCACTGCACCCGGCCCAAAATTACCTGATTTTGAGGCTTACCATAAAGCCACATTACTTAGCATGGCTAAAAAATTTAAAACCTGACAATACCACGTATTTATGAGGATATAGGATTGGTGGAAGTCTCAGGCCTTGCTGATGGGAAAACAAAATGGACATCTGCTTTGCAAAATAGTTGAATAGTTTCTTATAAGGTTAAATATACACTTACTAAATGACCCAGAAATCCCACTCCTTGGGATTTACCCAAGATAAATAAAAACTCTGCATAAAGTCCCATATATAAGTTTTTACAATAGCTTTATTGATAATGATCCCAAACTGGAAACAACCCAAATGTTCTTCAACTGGTAAATGCATGGTACATCCATACAACAGAATATTTCTTAGTAACAAAAAGAATGAACTACTGATATATGCAATACTTGGATGAGTCTTAAAAGCATTGTTCTAAATAAAAGAAGCCAGATTCAAAAGTTTACATGTGTGGGTCCATGTATATGATATTCTGCGAAAGGCAAAATAGGATCCTATAAGATCAGGAATCAGATCAGTGGTTCCCAAGAGCTGGGAGTGGGTGCAAGGGAACTTTTTGAGGTGATGGGGGTGATTGTGGTGGTGGTGGTGGTTACTCAATTGTATGCAGTTGTTAAAACTTACCAAATTGTACACTTAAAATTGGCGAATTTTACTCTCTGTAAGTTATTTTTAAAAAATCCTTCCAATGGCTCACATTTCCCTCAGAGCAAGTGACTCTGTATAAGCCAACAGGCTCCCCAGGTTCCAACCCTACCCCCACACCCTCTCGCATCTCATCCACTCTCCTTCTTGTTCTCTAACTCCCTCTCCCTCCTTTAAGTCTGTAGTTAACTGTCACCACTTCAGTGAGGCCCAATCTCGCAATTCATGTTCCTTGGATGGGCCTCAGTTTCCTCATTTGTAAATGGAGGAAACAGAACCAGAGGACCTCTCTAGAGCTTTCTAGTCTGACGTTCTACAGTTCTGACGTTTGGCTTTTAGGATGCTCAAGTCCCCATAGATGGTAACAAAATTATACAAGGAGGCATTAAATGACAAGGGGCAGGTAAGTGGGACAGAGTTCTGGAGTGTTCTGAGGGTGAGCAATCACTCCCAGCAGTCAGAATTGGAAGAGGCTTAATTAAAGAGTTGGTTCCTAAAGAGCAGGTAGGATTCCTTTACATGATAACAATTAACTGGGCAATTGGGAATATTGTTCTAGCTTCTCTTTAGAGTAAAATTCCGGCTTCTGCTTAGTTTGTACAGTTTGAACATTTTGCCCTGCTTTGAAAACATTCTAGAAAATTGTCATATCGCTCATGATTCAGAATCTCTCCTGCATGTGCTTGGACCTGTTTTCTTACTTGCCAGCTTGCTGGGGGTTATTGGTGATTAATTGGTCAAAGTATATATTACATCAGTGCTGTACCAGACATCAGGAAAACTGACAAGATCCCTGCCTTGTTGTCATATATCTATTCATATATCTTTTTGTACTAGATTCTGATCTAGAGGGTAAAGTTTGTGTCTCCCTCAGCTTTGGATCCGTGACGATGTAGCATGGTAAACTCAAAGAATGAATGGTCCTGAGAATTTTAGCATTCTGCTTGTATTAATGTGCACAATTAGCGAGGTCATTAATCATGACTCTCTCTATTTGATTGTAAAAGCTAATTGCCTATTAAGGCAAGGCAAGCCTTATTTCCTCAATCACAGGGGTTACAACCTGAACATGTTGGCACGTTTTGAGATGCTGATGTGAAAGACAAAATAGAAGAGGTTCAGACACAAAGCGGAAATCTGAAGGTCTTCTCGTTTACTCTTGTTTACTGGTGGTCCTTAATCACGGTAGACTCATTACCCGGACAAGCTTCACGGTGGACATACAGACAGCATGCTAGCGTATGGCTTGGATCATTCTCTTTCTGTAACAGACATTCGCTCTTGCTATGGATGGAATGTTTGTGTCCCACCAAATTTGTATGTTGAAACCCTAACTCCCAGTGTGGCTGTTATTTGGAGGTGGGCCTCTAAGAAAGTCATTAAGGTTAAATGAGGTCATAAGGGTGAGGCCTTGAACTGATAGGATTAGTGTCCTTCTAAGAAGAGACACCAGAGAGCTTGGCTCTTTCTCTCACTCTACACACACACACACACACACACACACACACACACACTCACACACTCACACGTGTGCACATACTGAGGAAAGGCCAGATGAACATGTAGCAAGGAGGTGGCCGTCCACAAGCCAGGCAGAGAGCCCTCTTTAGGAACCGAATAGGCTACCGTCTTCATCATGGAATTCTGGGCTCCAGAACTGTGAGAAAACAACTTTCTGCTGTTTGAGCTACCCTGCCTGTAGTATTTTGTTATAGCAGCCCGAGCAAACTAAGACAATGATGGCACACTTTTTTACAAATAGGCCCAGTCTGAAATCCCCTGCTATATTGATTCAGAAACTCCTCTGTCCCAAGATGTGAATCAGCCCAGGGCCTTCCAGAAATTTCTCATTCCCGAATTGACCTGCTTTCTTATTTTAACACTTACTCCACTACATCTCAACTAATACATGACATTGTGATACTGGGGATTTCTCTGTTTGCTCTATGTTTTCTAGTTTGCGGTGACTTCTATTTTTCAGAGCCAACATTAATTTAGATTTGAAAATAATAACATCTTCTAGCAATTTTGTATAACGGAATTTTTCAGAGTAACTCAGAGGAGAGTGTAGGCACTACCTTTGTGTATATGTGTTGAAGGAGGAGAACTGGAACCAGTAAAAAGCCTTCAAAAATGTATATTTCCTAACATTACGTAATACTCTCTGTATTTGTCAGGGTTCTCCAAAGAAACAGAACCAATTGGAGATCTCACACACACACACACACACACACACACACACGAACACACACGAACACACACACACACACACGAACACACACATATAAAAGGAGATTTATAATGAAGCATTGGCTCATATGATGATGGAGGCTGAGAAGTCCCATGAGCTTCCATGTGCTGTCTGCAAACTGGGGACCTGGCGAAGTGATTCCGGTCAGAGTGTGAAGGCCCGAGAACAAGGCCTTCATATTGTAAATCTCGTCCTTGGGCAGGAGAAGACTGATATCTCAGCTCAGGCAGGAAAACAGGAAGGAAAAGGGGTGAATTCCTTCTTCCTCCACCTTTTTGTTATATTCAGGCCCTCAGCAGGTGGGTGAGGCCCACCCACACTGGGGAGGGCCGTGTGCTCCACTGAGTCCACCAATTCGAGTGCTAACCCCATTCGAAAACACCCTCAGAGACACATTCAAAAATAATGTTTCATTAGGTGCAGTCAAGTGCCTAGTTACATACAATTAAACGGCACATTCTCTGTATTGGGGGATATTTATGAATATTTTTATAGAAGACTTTTTGGCTCATATAGCATGAATCCAAATTCCTCCGTTTACGGTAATGAACACCATATGGCTAACGCTTATCCCACATTCATTCAAAATAGCTCACGCCTGTAACCCTAGCACTCTGGGAGGCCGAGGTGGGAGGATCGCTCGAGGTCAGGAGTTTGAAACCAGCCTGAGCCAGAGCGAGACCCCATCTCTACAAAAAAAAAAAGAAAGACATTAATTGGCCAACTAAAAGTATATAGAAAAAATTAGCCGGACATGGTGGCACATGCCTGTAGTCCCAGCTACTTGGGAGGCTGAGGCAGGAGGATTGCTTGAGCCCAGGAGTTTGAGGTTGCTGTGAGCTAGGCTGATGCCACGGCACTCTAGCCAAGGCAACAGAGTGAGACTCTGTTTCAAAAAAAAAAAAATAAGCTAAGAAAGTTATGCGGCTGATGTCACCCATCTCCTCAGCCCCAGAATATCCAAAGCATTTTTATTCTCAACGATTACCTGTATCACCCAGTACTCTGAGTTAGGAAATGGAGATGCCGTCTTTATAATCTCTTCTGGAGGCTGATTTTTCAGTTATTATGACAATGTTCTTTTGCACCGTGTTTCTCTTTTACTTTGGAAGACAATGCGATATTGTATGGCCAAAAGAGTATATGGGTTTCTGAGTTAGATTCTCAGCCTGGTGGCTTATTTTTTCTATGTATCATCAGATTCTTACTTGCAAAGCAGAGATAACTAATGCCTAGGTTTGCTGTGCTCTTAGCAATGGTAATACTAAGACATGTCCCTGGACACTTATGGCTAGTATATTAAACAGAGCTACATCTCAGAAACAGAAACACTTTAAGAGCTATAGAGTAAAGCATTTGTTATAGGAAGTAGACCACGTGCAATTGTAGGAGCAAGTAGAGAAGTCTATTTAAGCTGTGACCCTGTGTCTGGTGTTGGGTCTGAAGGTGACATACTCAGCTGGGTTAGCAATTGGGAAAGAAGTCCTGACATGAAGTAGAAGAGAAAGGGACAAACAGGAACTCAGAAGGATGTATTGGAACCTGCATCTGTCTCCCTGGGCCTCCATCCTCCGTGATATGGGTGACTTGCAGGAAAAGCTGGCGTGTGTTGCCATGGAGCTGCACACGTACCTGGCTCAGGACTTGGAAAAGCTAGGGGAAGAAATCATCATGGGGATCAGAGGAGCTGTGAGCCCAGGTACAACCCACACTCACACCTATAAGGTGAGCTAGCAGATCAGTGACAACCTGTGCTAGTCACTGTAGGGCCTGGCATCCCCTAGACCAACCTTCAAAGCCTGGATGCTGGCCTCGCTGCTGCCTTCCAAATCTCATGCAAGTTTCTCTTGTGGCTCATGCTAACCTGTAAGCCCACAGGGAAAGGAATCCTGAGAAAATGAGTTCCAGTTTAGCTAAATTTATGCAGTGCAATGCCACTACAGTAAAGATCCCCACAGTTTCTTACAGAAATTAAGATGGATTTATTATAAGAAGCACTATGGTAAAATCTGTGTATGTTTTTTGGGGGAGTGGAGAAAGACAGAGAGAGATGAGTATCTTTGGATCTACTAGTTTGTAAACAGTATATAGTTTTTTGCATCTTGGTCATACATAGGGCCTAATGTCCTTGTGTATTGTTAGAAAATGAAAAAACTTTAACTTGCAGGCACCAACTGATATTCTATCTGGATACACCAGCTAAGTAAAGAATCTTTCAGAAGTTTCTGCAGCAAACCTATTCCTGTCTGGATATACCATGTATTATACTACAAAGATACAGTTTCATGCAGTGAAAATTGTGGATTGTAGAGCAAACTGTCAACAGTGCATCATAATTATTCAACAAATGTTAGTTGAATCAAAGGAAAAAGGACAAGGCTCAAGGCTGCCTTCTAGTTATCAGCACATAACCACATTTGTACCCTGAGTTTGTTAATTAATACAACTTATATTTATTTTGGTTTTTTTCTTGATATAAAAATGCCCAGTGTGAAATATGCAATGTGTAAATTTCTCCATCCTATGATAATCATTTATGGAAGATGTTATTGGAAATCAAATAGCCTTATTCATGTGGAGAGATATGCATAGAAACAAACTAATAAAAATGTATTTATAAATCTACTAGTATGCGATCTCCACTAGCTTGTCAATATTTTATGATGCCACTTTTAAAACTTTTAAATACATTTAAATTTATTTAATTTTTTAAAAGGGTAATACATTAAAATACTAGGTTAAAATGCAATCATGTGCAGTATAATGACATTTCAGTAAATGTTGAATCACAGATACGACGGTGGTCCCATAAGATTATAATGAAGTTGAAAAATTGCTATTGCCTAGCCATGTTGTAGCCATTGTAACGTTGTAGCACAATGCACTTCTCACATGTTTGTGGAGATGGTGGTATAAACAAACCTACCGCACTGCTAGTCCTATAAAAGTATAGCACATACTAGCATGTGCAGTACATAATACTTGATAATGACAATAAATGACTCTGTTCCTGGTTTATGTATATACTATACTATACTATACTATACTATACTATACTATACTATACTATACTAACTTATACTGTCGTTATTTTAGAGTGTACTGCTTCTACTTACATAAAAAAAGTTAACTGTAAAACAGGTCCTCCCAGCAGATAGCATGTTATTGTAGATGACAGCTCTATGTGTGTTACCATCCCTGAAGACCTTCCAGTGGGACACGATGTGGAGGTGGAAGCCAGTGATATTGATGGTCCTGACCCTGTGTAGACCTAGTTCTATGTGTGTGTTTGTGTCTTTGTTTTTTTTGTTTTTTTTTTGAGACAGAGTCTCACTCTGTTGCTCAGGCTAGAGTGCTGTGGCGTCAGCCTAGCTCACAGCAACCTCAAACTCCTGGGCTCAAGCGATCCTTCTGCCTCAACCTCCTGAGTAGCTGGGACTACAGGCATGTGCCACCCTGCCCGGCTAATTTTTTCTCTATATATTTTTAGATGTCCAGCTGATTTCTTTCTATCTTTTTTTTTTTAAGTCGAGACGGGGTCTCACTGTTTCTCAGGCTAGTCTCGAACTCCTGAGCTCAAGCAATCCTCCCGCTTTGGCCTCCCAGAGTGCTAGGATTGCAGGCGTGAGCCGCCACACCCGGCCTTTGTCTTTGTTTTTAACAAAAAGTTAACAAAGTAAAAAAAAAATAAATATTTATATTTTAACAAATTAAAAAATATATTTTTATATTAATAAATATTTTAAATAATAGAAACATTTTAAAAATAAAAATATTTATTAAAAAATTTAAAAATAGACAAAAAGCTTATAGAATAAGGATATAAAGAAAGAAAATATTTTTGTACAGCTGTACAGAACATTTTTGTTTTAAGCTAAGTGTTGTTACAAAAGAGTCAGAAAGCTAAAAAACAAATTTAAAGGTTTTTGTTGTTGTGTTGTTTAGAGGTGTCTTGCTGAGTTTCCCAGGCTCAAGCAATCCTCCTACCTCAGCCTCCTGAGTAGCTGGGGTAAAGTTTATAAAGTCAAAAAGTTATAGTAAGCTAAGGCTAATTCATTGTTGGAGAAAGAAATTTTAAAAAATAAATGTAGTGTAGCCAGAGCGTATAGCCTACAGCAGTGTACAGTAACATCCCAGGCCTTGACATGCACTTGTTGACTCACCTAGATCAACTTCTAGTCCTGCAAGCTCCATTCATGATAAGTGCCCTATACAGATGTACCATTTTTTTTTTTTTACCTCTTATACCATATTTTTACTGTACCTTTTCTATGTTTAGATATGTTTAGATACACAGGTACTTACCATTGTGTTACAACTGCCTACGGTATTCAGCCAGTGACATGCTGTCCAGGCTCGCAGCCTAGGAGCAACAAGCCACGCCATACAGCCTAGGTCTGCAGCAGGCTGTACCCCAGCCGGCCTCGTGTAAGTGCGCTCTATGATCTTTGCACAATGACGCTACCTGATGATGCATTTGCCAGAATGTATCCTTGTTGTTAAGGGACACATGACTGTATATAAAAACGTACACTAAAAATTCCCATGCAATCCTCCATCTGCTCAGTTTCTTCCTTTGTCCCTCAATTTGTTATGAGTTTCTCTTATATCCTTCCAGACAGTCTTATCCATCTCCACGCCAATACACACATAACCACCTCACCCCCAACCCTTTTATGCGAACGGTAGAAGCGTCTACACGCTACACGAGTCTACACGCTAGTCATTTTCTGCCTGCTTTTGCTTACATCGTGGTGTTCTTTCCCTATCGGTGCATAAAGAATGTCCCCATCCATCCTTTTCTTCAGCTGCCTAGTATTCTGTCGTATATATTCACACATACAGCGATTCGTACTTTCAAATTTTATCTACTAATTTCGACTCTCTGGAGCTTGATTTTGGCTTCTCCTTGCACACCTTCTAGAAATACCTGCCATTCAACAACCAGTCATTCTTTCTCTGTTCAGAGAGAAGCCACACAAGCGATGCCGACCCTTTGCATAACTGCTGTAATGCAAGGATCTGAGCAGCTCCGGTCTCCTCCCGCTGTGTGGAGCCAACGGACACGCGTGCTCGCGTCAGCTGACACTGTGCCCAGCTGTAAACGGGCGTGCCAAGCCTCCTGCCACATGCACTGCATTTGCCTGGGAGCGCAAGGCTGGCCCCAGCCCCAAGCAGCTCCTCTTCCAAAGTCAGTCTCCCTTCGTGGTCGTAATGCAGTCCTGAGTCCATATGCTTAGCTTAGTTCTTAATTACATCCACCGGTGTCGAGAAACACTCAGACCAAGAAAGCGACCAAAGGGACCGCAAGCACTTGTAGCTGCCAAACAGGCAGGTTTTTTATACCAGGGCTGCTGGAGAGCAGCGTAAAGGCCAGATGGGATGTGGTGGCATATGTTCCCTGCGAGGACAGCCCGGGGACACTCGCATGCATGTGGAAAGCCTGGGGCAAAAACGCCACCTGGGAAGCCATGGGAAACACAAAGGGATCAAAGCAGAGGCGCTGGCCCAGAGTCCTGGAGTCACTCCACCGTCCAGGGCAGCCCCAGGCTGTCCCCTTCTCGGGACACAAGTGAACCTGAGCACGCAGGCACCCCCTGTGCGGGACAAGTCTCTTCTGAGGAATCCAAGAGAGCCAGAAAGGACTGACACTTTCCTTTCCGCTGTTAAGCAAGGCAGTAAAAGTAGCATTGGGTTGTTTAAGAATTCGTTCCAGGTCTTTCACAAGGGTCCTCGGTAACAGCAATCTGGTTTCTAAACTAAAATGAATATGTGAGTGAGCGTGTGTTTTCCAGTTTCACGTGCCCATGAGAATGGAGTGTGTCATGGTAACTTACATTCTTGTATTCCGCTTGTTCGGAAGTGTAGCATGCACTTGCCTTACTCAGACCAATTACAATAACAGGTAACACTTACTGATTACTTACCAGGGGCCTATCCCTTTGCTAAGCAATTTACATCCATTATCTCATTTAATCACGATCAACAACTCCCTGATGTAGGTCCTATTATTATCCAAGTTTTA
Source organism: Microcebus murinus (assembly GCF_040939455.1). Taxonomy (NCBI): domain Eukaryota; kingdom Metazoa; phylum Chordata; class Mammalia; order Primates; family Cheirogaleidae; genus Microcebus; species Microcebus murinus. The sequence goes on from NC_134109.1 coordinate 96,385,740, forward strand.
CAGATGAGGAAGCTGAGAATCAGAGAGGCTAAGTGAGTTATCCAATGTCACACAGCACATCAAAAGGGAAACTGGGTTGTCTGTCTCAGGAGCCACCTTTGTCTTCAAAAAAAAAAAAAAAAAAAAAAAATCACACTCGGGAGTCTTCAGGCTCTCTGTGAAGCCAGGGAAGAGTCTTGGTTTCCAGCTCTGTGCTTGGCTGTGGCTAGAGGAACACATTTCCTGGCATTATAGTGGTTTGTCAGCAACTGTCTTTTCCCCGTGAGCTAGTGGAAAGCAGAAACCATGGGACATTCATCTTTTCGGCCCCTGTGTCTGGCACAGGGCCATGGCTCAGTAAATAACTGGAAGGTGTCGATCAGACCAGCATCAGGGTCGTGATGAGATAGGACGGCTTGCCTCTCCCCCTTGTTGTGTATGCGGATGGGATTTCTAAGAGGCCTAGAGAGCCCTACCAAGTCCTACCAATTCCCTCTTTCTAGAACCTGCTCTGTGGTTGGGAGGCTGGATTTCTTTGCCTGGCTTGGCACCACCCAGTCCATACCAGGGCTTTTCAGTAGCCTCGGAATAAGGGAATTTCACGCCCCTAAGAATTCCATCAATGGTAAACCATGGAATTTAAGGTCATCCTGGTCTTCACTTAGCCCCATCCTTCCTCTACTGTTGGCTACAAGGTGGAGGTGGGGAATCCATCTCTAAATATAATGATGTGGTTTTAAGGGCTAGGCTTTGCTGATAAAAAAAATAACTTATATTCTTTATCTCTTCCGCCAAAATGAAGATTGGTTGTATCCTACAGGTCAGTTGCTTTTGTACAAATTCTAGGTTAAGGTAGAGAGCTTGGAGAAAGTTTTTCAAGGACTGTTGCAGAAGCGAGTTAGAATTTCAGGCATATCCAATCGTTTTCCAGAGTGAGCAATTCCTTTGGGATCGTTTACAATATATCACTCTCAGTCGCCTTGTCAGAAATCAGAATGATTTAAATACTATTTCTGTATGTCATTCAGGAAAGCCCTACAGTAGCATATCGATTAGCAAGATTTCTCAGAGAGAGTCATCTCGGGTGGATGGAATCATCTCAGGCTATCTTCCTCTTCCCATTACTCAGTGGCTGAAGCTTGACTTGGAAAACTCTCACACTCATTCTTCAAGGCCCACCTTAAATGACACCTCCTCCGAGGAGCCTTCCTTGATTCCCCCAGACACAGCCGGAGGATCCCGCCTCTGTGCTTGCAGAATATTTGCAGCATAGTTTGTGTGTTCACCTTTCCCGGCACTTGCCACTTTACATTGTGCTACGTTTGTCTCTCCAGCGCACTGTGAACTCCCTAGCTATTTTTATTGTTTGAAATTTTTGAATGAAGAAGTATCACGTGTTCATGATAGAAAAAGAATAAGAAGGAGGAGAAAAAGGAGAAGGAGGATATAAAGTAAGTTCTTTCCCTCCCAATACAGACTTCCAACGATTCCCAGAAGCAAACTCTCACAACGGTTTTTTCACATCTTCCCAAATTCATCTGTGTAGGCGCAAACATATATATGCAAATATATTCATTGTTCTTAAACACACACACACACACACACACGAATAGAACAATTCTCCATCACTGCAATATTGTGGCATAGATATGGTGCTAGGAACACAGTAGGTGTTCACTTAATATACATTGGCTTAGTTGGGGCTTATCATGTTTCCTGGTATCTACAATCCCCTGCTCTCCCCAATGAGCTATGAAAGGGAGCAAAGGGTGCTGACATCCAGATAGTCCTTTGGCCCTTTGATTCTCTCTTTTCCTCTGTCCCCAACCCATCTCGGGTTGGATAAGAGGGAGATAAAACTCCAGGTAATTTTACTACCTGGAAGCAGGAGCTGAGTAAAAAGAGAAGATTAATACTTACGGCTAAAATACACACTGGTTCCAATTTTCTCTACTGCTGCATCCACTAATGGTTCCAGATCATAGAGAACTAATTGTGTCTTTGAAAACTGGACTCCTGGTAAGGATTATTTACTGTAAACTCAGGAATATAAAGATCACGAAGTGGAGAATGCCCCCTGCTTAGCAGTATATATTAATAAGAGCATTGTTAATGTGACTGCTATTATTTATATTTTAAAGACTGCAGTGCCGTGCTGGTTGATCCTGTCATTTCAGTTTTTGTTTTGTCTTTTTCTTTTCCACCTCAGTATCCCCAGCAGAATCATAACTTTTCGCAGAGGCATCTAATTTCTTAACCTCGAAGCAGAAGAGAAACATTTTTCAAATTTTCCTCTGAGTCAAGGGGGGTTGTGGAATGTATATACTTAGATGAATTAAACTCAGACCTTCTCTGGTTGGAAGTGTGAGCTCCCCAGACAAAGATGAAGGTTAACGTAGTTTAAGGATGAAATATAGACCATCCTGTGCAAAACCACGGTGTTGCAGTTTAATTAAAAGAATTCATTAAAGTGGTGCCCCATCCAGGGTAATTAGTATGCGTAATTTATGCATTGCCTTATACACAAGGGCAGTAGCCTGAATAATAAACTCAAGTTAACCTTAAGTGAAAGAGATTGAATGGTCAGATGTTTATTTAGCTCAGGTTTGCTCACGAGTTAAGGTTAAAGAGGTGAAATTCAGTTACAGTTAATTAATTGATTTCTCAGGTTTTCTTCATGAAAATCCTGCCTGTTCAATTGGGCAAAAGTTTTGTCAAAGGCAGATAGCACTATTTTTATTCATCAGCTATTTTCTGACATGTCCTCCAGCAAGTTAGTAACCATGGGAAAGAACAAATTTAGGGGAACAGCCAAGAGAGAGAAAATAAGACCAAGCCAAACCAATCAAACCCCAAGATATGATTACATCTGGGGTCTGTGGCTACAGAAAAATTAAACCAGGACAGATTTAAGGAGGACATCACTAACATTACCAAAGGCTGGGACTGACTAGGATAATGTCCAGTTTTTTTTCAATAGCGAGCCACACGTTTGGGAATCCAATCACCATGTTTCCCCGAAATTAAGACAGGGTTTTATATTTATTTTTCCTCAAGAGGACACCGTAGGGCTTATTTTCAGGGGATGTGTTTTTTTTTTTAAGTATGGTACAACAATCTACATTTATTCAAATACAGTTAAGTCGTCTTCTTCTGGAACATCATCATAACTCTCCAAACCCCGAATTCCATCCTGAATTTCTTGCGACTCTATTTCCTTTAGAACCATTGGCCCCAGTCTCTCACTTCGAGCCATAGAGCTCTCATGGGGCAGATGAGAAGGGCTGCTCGTCTTCTTTACTGCTCTGCGATGAAGTGCATGGGTTGTGCAGATGCGCTGCGTATCCACGCCCATCACTAGGTCTTATTTTCGGGGTAGGGCTTCTATTGCGCAAGTGCTTAGACATCCTGCTAGGGCTTATTTTATGGGTAGGTCTTATTTTCGGAGAAACATGGTAAATATTTGAGCTACGTGAAATTTTATCGACAGCAACGGCAGGTGTGAGTGGCACGTGCACAACATGCCACAAATATTAACCAGCGCTTTTGCAAGCTCCCTTGATTCTTCTCATTCGAAATACTTCATCATGCCCCAATTCTGTGATGTAATTTTTGTAGAATTAAACTTGAAGAGTTCAGAATTATGCAATTAATTGTATTCAGCTTCAATTATAATGACTTATTAATCAAGTCCTTTGGCAAGACACCTGGCACCCCAGACGGTGGTCGTGATGGGAAGTGGCTAGGCCCGAGGAACTTATTGGCTCATGTGAGCAAGCTAATTAGGTGAATTGTTATTGATTGATTGCTTTATCGGTGGCTGCGTGTAGGTGGGAGCGCTGAGGTTTAGGAGCTGGGATCAGTCAGGGAAGCTCTGATTTGGGTTTTTGGACTGGAAAGACTGAGGACTGTAATAAAATCAAAATCTATCAATCACCTGATATTTATTGAGCACCAATTATGTGCAAGGCCCTGGGGCAGTCTCCGGGCTTCCATATTGAATCTGAGCATGAGGAAGACAACCTCCCAGGACTAATGGTCTAGTTGGGTGTTAAGACAGAAGCCCAAGCCAATACAACCAGCTGCACGGGGTTACACGAGGGCTAAGTAATGACCTTCATTTATCTGAGAACATTTCTACCTTTGCAGAACTGCCTTTCCTCCATTCCGTATCATGCTGGTGGGCTGCCAACCACCCTGCCCATCTGCCCAAATAGTGGGCACCTGGCCCGGCTAGGCCAATCAGATCTGCTCTTCTGTAAATGTGGATTCTAAATGGAGAGAAAGGCACAATGGGGAAGAAAGGCAGCTGGCACTGGACCGTCCCACGGGCCTGTGAGATTCCTGGGCCTGCCACGGTTCCTTTCCAAAAAGTGATTTTTCAGCCCCTCCATGGTGTGGCCTCAGCAGTGTCTTGGCAAATTTCTATTTGCTGTTTGTCAACCAGAGTTAGTTTCTGAGGCATGAAATCAAAGACTCCTGATAAAGACAGTGAATGCTTCCAAAGTTCAGAGATGGAAGCGCTTGTTTCTAGTTGGAGTGGTATTGAGGAATAGCGCGGAGAGATGGCAAGGTGCACTGGCTTCTGGTCTGACTTTCTGAATACTTGCTATCTACTGATACTACATATACAAAACATGCAACCTTGCAGATGCACAGCAAATATCCCCATTTTACAGTTAGAGAAACTCAGCTTAGCGAAGCTCTCTTACTTACTGGAGGCCACATAATAGCAAGCTGCAACACTGAGACTTGAACCTAAGACTTCCTGGCCTCAAAGCTTGCTGGCCTCAGGCAAATCACCTAGCCTCTCTGGCCTCAGGTTTCTCAGTGGTAAAATTTGGAAGATAACAGCTGCCCTGCCTCCCCTGCAGGGCTGTGGTGAGGATCAAAGGGGAGAATGTTTGTGAAAGCACTTTGAAGCCCTGTCACACTATCCAAATACTTGTAAAGGCTTCCAGTTGTTAGGTGGAGTTCCAGCTAGGCTGGCAAGATAGTTGGAGATGACAAGGAAGGGGTTGGTACAGGGTATTATCACAGGGGAGAATTGGGGAAGTCTTAGGACACAAAGAGTCACAAAGAAGTTGGGGCCAGCAGGTGGAGGGCAGTGGAGTTTGATCCACCAATCCAGGACACTGCCTACTGGGGCCTGGGGAGCCTGAAGTTTGGAAGGAAGTGCCACTTGGCAGACAGCAAGTAAAGGAAAGGTCCTGTCTTTAAGAGGTTGAAGCATTTGCACATACATCATCTCATCGAATCTTTACCACGGCCCTGGAAGGTCTGTATCATTCCCATTTCAGAGCTGAGATTCCATAAAGTTAAGAAGCCTGCCTGAGGTCACAGTAGAAAGTACAGGAGCAGATCTTAAAACCCAGACTTACTGGGCTTTACACACAGACGTTAACTTCCTCTGATTTTTCTGCCCACCTCCTCTCTTCCTTCTGTCCTCACCCATAAGTCATTAGCTGGAAAGAAAACGTAGAAGTCCCAGTCTCACTGAATGAGCATGCTGTGTGGCTCAATCAGTTGACTTAGTAGATTAATCAGTTGACTTCTCTGAACTTTAGGTTTTCCTGTTTGTATAATGATCTGGTTGAACTCTAAAATGCTCTCTCTCTCTCTAAGGGTTATCTCCCTGGGGGCCTTATTTAGGAAAAATGCTTTCATTTGTGTAAATCTCTACCCTTAAAGATTCAGCCTCAGTGCACCTCAGCTCTCAGCTGCATGCTAAACTACAGGTGGTAGTTTTTTTTTTTTTTTCTCTCTCCTCAAGTGGTAGTTTTATAGTGCTGGTTGCATCACCCAAAGGAAAAGCCTCCTCTTCTTGTAGCTTTTGCAGTAGTCTAAAAATAAACCATAGGTACAGTGCATTGTAAGATCACAGTTTTACAGATCGAATCAGTCCCCTAGCATGGGGTTATGTCAATGCGTTTCTCTATAAGGAACAAAAGTCCCCTAATCAGTCTGATGTTCCTCATCTGGGAGGATATTGCCCTTCTCCTTTGTCCCTTAGTCCCGTTGCCCCCTTCTCTGTAGAGACTAAAACATCTTAGTCCCAAGGAAAATAATGGACAAACAAGAATGAAAATAAGTACCCAGAACTGGAAGCAATAACTTCATGGTCAATAGCTCCTACTTGCCTGACCACTCCTGGCAGAATTGCTGGATGCAGACCTTATCCCATCCTAAGATCACTAAAAGCACCAACATCTTAAGAGCTTCACTTTAAGCAAGTTTGCAAAACTTCATTGTGAGAAAAGTATCTCACTAACAGTTTTTTTTATTGTAATTTTATGTTCCTTTTACATAAGAGTGCAAACCCCACGGAGGCACAGACTGTTTCTTGTTCACTAGAATAGTGCTTGGCCCATAGGAGATAATAAATATTGCCCAAATGCTCCAACTTTCACTCATGCAAAGCTCTTCTAACAGTTACAGGCTTGCAAATTTTAAAAGGAGGCAGGGGTGAGGCGGGTAAGGAAGAAGCACACTGTTTTTCCAGTTCAGTTATGTGCATGATCCCACTAAAAAATGTGTCACACTGTCACGGCACACACAGCTCCTCTGTCGCTTTGACTGCATGACCTTGGGCAAGCCACTAAACCTCACCACCGAGTGTCAGTTTCTTTGTGTAAATGTGGACAACAGGCCGGGTGTGGTGGCTCACACCTGTGACCCTAGCCCTTTGGGAGGCCGAGGCGGGAGGATCACTGGAGGCCTGGTGTTTGAGGCTGCAGTGAGCTGTGATTCCTGCCACTGCCCTCCAGCCTGGGCAAGTGCAGAGAGCAAGACTCCATCTCTAAACAAACAAACAAACAAACAACCCCAAAAAGCAAACGAAAAAAGTGAATAACAATAAACAGGGCTGTTTTGAAGAATAACTGAGATATCTTTGAGAGTACCTGACAAAAGGCCTCATTCTCCTGCAGTCCACAACTGTGCTGTTCAGTAAAGTAGCCACTAGCACATGTGGCTACTGAGCACTTGAAATGAAACTACTGAGAGTGAGGAATTAAAATGTTAATTGTATTTAATTCTAATTAATTTCAATTTAAATACCGAAGCATTGTAAAACATATTCCCCCTTAAACACAAGTTTATGCTACCGGTAAGCATTTCACTCTGCCCATCGTGTCGCACAAGATATTATCATTAAGTTGTAGTGTGTGTAGCAGGAGCCAGCATCATTTCTGGTTTTATGCACAAACACGTCACTGGTCTAGTCAGCGGATGGATTGATTCAGTTCAAATGATTTTTTCCTATGCACTGATGTAACATCATAATGTGTTTATTTGAATATTTTATGCAGACAGCTCAAGTTATAGTGATTCCTATGTAAATCGCAATTGGTAATTGAATTGAGCTACTCAATTTTAATTATAATATAATTAAATTATGTTTCTAGTTCAAAAAATAAGGATGGACAAATTACGAAATTTAAAACGAAGGCATACTACTCAATGTGGAATTGAGTTGAGATGCAGATGCTAGCATAATGACCAGAGCGGTAAAGAATAAAAGAGGCTAGAAGAAGGTATTTTCCAAATTTCACAATTGCAGTTGGCTGCTGTAGAGCTAAACAAAAAAGCTGTTAAGTAAAAAAAAAAAAAAAAAAAAAAGATAATAAAGTAGATGGTACTAAGAACCATTTAAAGCAAATACACTGAATTTGTTTTCTCTCAACAGCTAAAAGAGAATTCAAGAAATTAGTCACTTGAAATCAGAATTAAATGTTTGACAAAAATGTCTTACACAGTTTTTGACAGGATGTAAGCTTGCAACTTTGGCCAGATATAAAATGTTTTGAATTCTTTTACAAAAAGAGAAAATTGTTCTTAGATGCAGAGATGGTAGAAGAAATTCTTTCACTTATGCAAATTTTGTTAGAAAATTATGAGGAAAAGACTAAAAAATATTTTACAAAAAGCAAAAAATTTCAATTAAGCCACTAAACAAGTGACTATAGGATGTAAGAATAACAATGTCAAAGATCAATTGATTCAAAATGTGAAAAATTAGGACTACTTTTTTTTTCTTTTTACCTTTAGAGAAGCCACATAGTATAAGAGACCCTGCCTAGTTAATACTGGGCACATTTGGGTACATTTTTGTCTAAAAGGACTTTCAAATTTACTTAGAAATGTTGTCTCTCCATGACCTTAAAAAGAAATCAAGCTCAATATATGGATAGTTTTGAATCTTGTACAAATGTCAAAGAAGAGTTTTAGCTAGATATGAAAAAATTAGTTTCTATCAAGACAGATGATGGCCCAGCCATGTTAGATCAAAAATCTAGATTTATCAGAATTTTCCCATATTGCTTTGTTTCATTGTGTGATACATATTAAAAATATTTGTGCTAGGTTTTCTTACAAAAAGTGTCATGGATACAGTTGCTAAAATTATTCATCATATACATGGTATAAATCACTAGCTAATGGAACTGTTGAAAGAAATAGAAGACAATGATTTGCTTTTACCAGTGTTCATTGCTTGAGTTATGGAAGGGTTTTATAAAGATTTACAGTACTGGTAATTCCGGTTCAAGATTTCCTTAAAACAAAAGGAAGGCTTGCCACATTTAATAATTAAAAACAAAAAAAATGGTAATGTTATTTATGTTTTCTCCATATTGAATATGAATTATTATTATTATTTTTGAGACAGACTCTTGCTCTGTTGCCTGGGCTAGAGTGCCCTGGTATCAATCTAGTTCACAGCAACCTCAAACTCCTGGGTTCAAGCAATCCTCCTGTCTCAGCCTCCCAAGTAGCTGGGACTACAGGCAAGCACCACCACACCCGGCTAATTTTTTCTATTTTTAGTAGAGATGGGTCTCGCTCTTGCTCAGGCTGGTCTTGAACTCCTGACCTCAAGTGATCCTCCCGCCCTGGCCTCCCAGAGTGCTAGGATCACAGCTGTGAGCGACCATGCCTGGCCAATACAAATGATTTAAACTTAAGTCCTATAAAAAGCAAAAAGAATTTATGTTGAAATTAAAATTTCTCATAAATCAGATTAATGTTTTTACACATTTTTTAAAAATAGGAATCAAGATGCAAATTTTAATTGTAACCCACAGTGTTAGGTAAATTGGCTGCAAAAACTACAAGAAAAACGTGAACATCACTTTGTTGATATTGATAAATTTAGAATTGCTTCTCAATTCATGTGATAATCTTTTGAATTCAATGTTAATATTACTGATTTGACATAAGAGCTAGTGAATTTATTTAACTTGGACAGATGTAGCTTTAAAATTGATATGGTTTTGGTTCAAAGTCAAATCAATTCTTTGAAGCAAAAAGATGAACCAGTTTAAGAAATATGAATGTGAACATTGAGATGAAATAACTTTTGGTACAAGATTCAGTTATTTAAAAAATTTTAAATATTTTTGGAACAACTTGGATATGTGAATCTACTTTTTCAAGTCTAAATTTTATGAAATCTAAACATAGATCAAGTATTTCTGATGAAGATTTAGCATCTGAATTGAGGTATGTCTAAGAATAAAGTATGGAGTGGATTTCAAAGACTTACTATGAAGAAAAGAATGTATTATAAAATATCTCATTAATAATTTTTTCCATATTATGAACATTGAATAATTTATTTAACATTCCTCCACTTTTTGTACATTAGTATATTTTATAATTGTTCACTGTTACTTTCAGTGTTGTAAACATCTTGGTACATTGTTCTTTTTTAAAATTTCATTTCAATACATTTAGGTGCTATAAATGTTTTTGTTACATGGATGAATTATATAATGCTGAAGTCAGGGTTTTTAGTGTACCTATCACCACAATAGTGTACATTGTACTCAATAGGTAGATTTTTATCTCTACCTCACCTCCCCACCCTCCCTCCTTCTTAGTTTAAAATGTCTATTACACCACTTTATGACCATATATGCCCCTCATTTAGCTCCCATTTGTAACTAAGAACATACGGTATTTGTTTTTCCATTCCTGAGATACTTCAGTTAGGATAATGGCCTCCAGTTCCATCCAAGTAGCTACAAAAGGCATTTCATTCCTTTTTATTGCTTTGGCTATTTGTGTTCTTTTTTGGTTACATATGAAGGTTAGGATTGTTTTTTTCTAGATCTCTGAAAAATGACATTGGTATTTTTGTTGCTGATTGGATGTTACGGCAAGATATACAGCTAGGGTTACATTTTGATAGGAATTGTGCTGAATTTATATTCCACTTTGGGCAGTATGGACATTTGAACAATGTTGATTTTTCCAATCCACAAGCGTGGGATGTTTTTCCATTTGTTTTTGTCATCTATGATTTCTTTCATCAGTGTTTTGTAGTTCTCCATGTAGAGATCTTTCACCTCCTTGGTTAAATATCTTTCTAGGTGCTTTATTTTCATCACAGCTATTGTAAATGGTATCGAGTTCTTGATTTGACTCTCAACTTGACTATTATTAGTGTACGGAAATGCTACTGATTTGTATATATTAATTTTGTAACCTGAAAGTTTACTGAATTTATTTATCAATCCTAGGAGTCTTTTGGTGGAATCTTTAGGATTTTCTAGATACAAGATCATATCATCAGCAAGCAGGGGTAGTTTGACCTTCTCTTTCCTACTTTGGATGCCCTTTATGTTTTTCTCTTGCCTGATTACTCTTGCTAGGACTACGTGGAATGAAAGCAGTGACAGTAGGCACCCTTGTTTCATTCTCAGGGGGACTGTTTTCAACTTTTCTCCATTCAGTATGATGCCGACTGAGGATTTGTCATATATAGGCTTTCATTATTTTGAGGTATGTTCCTTCTATGCCTAATTTGTTGAGGGTTTTTATCATGAAGGTTTGCTGGATTTTATTGAATGCTTTTCTGCATCTATTGAGAAGATCATATGGCTTTTGTTTTAAATTCTAACTATGTGGTGAATCACTTTTATTGATTTGTGTATGCTGAACAATCCTTGCATCCCTGGGATAAAACCCACTTGATTATGGTGAATTATCTTTTTGATGTGCTGTTGGATTCTGTTAGCTAGTATTTTGCTGAGGATTTCTGTACCTATATTCATAAAGGATATTGGTCTGTAGTTTTCTTTTTTTGTTGTGTCCTTTCCTTGCTCTGGTATCAGGGTGATACTGGGCTTTGTAGAATGAGTTAGGGAGGATTCCTTCCTTCTCACTCTTTTAGTAGGATAGTGCCAGTTCTTCATTGCAGGTCTGGTAGAATTCGGCTGTGAATATTTCTGGTCTGGAGTTTTGGTTATTGCTGTTGGGAGATGTTTTATTACTCTCTTAGTATTGCTGCTTGTTATTGATCTCTTCAGGATTTCTTTTTTTTACTGATTCAAGCTTGAGAGGTTATGTGTTTCCAAAAATTTATCAATTTCCTCTAGATTTTCTAGTTTTTGTGCATAGAGTTTTTTGTAGTATTTTTGGATGATATTTTGTATTTTTGTGCTATGTAGTAAGTTGTAATGTCTCCTTTTTCATTTCTGATTGAGCTTATTTGAATCCTTTCTCTTCTGTTTCTGGTTAATCTAGCTAATGGTCTATAGATTTTGTTTATCTTTTCAAGGAATCAACTTTTTTATTTCATTTATCCTTTGTATTTTTTTATTTCCATGTTGTTTAGTTCTGCTCTGATCTTTATTATTTCTTTTATTCTGCTATCTTTGGGTTTGGTTTGTTCTTTTTCTAATTCCTTGAGGTGTGACATTAGGTTAATTAGGTTAATTTGTGACATTAGATTAATTTGTACTCTTTCTATCTTTTGATGTAGGCATTTAGTGCTATGAACTTTCCTCTTAGCACTGCTTTTTCTGTATCCCAGAGATTTTGACAATTTTGTCATCCAATTTGAAAAATATTTTAATTTCTTTATTGATTTCAACATTCACTTAAGAGTTGTTCAGCAACAGGTTTAATTTCCATGTATTTGTGTAATTTTGAGAGTTCCTCTTGGAATTGATTTCCAGTTTTATTCTACTGTAGTCTGAGAAGATACATGGTGTGATTTCAATTTTTCTAAATTTGCTGAGACTTCTTTTGTCATTTAACATATGATCTATCTTGGAAAATGTCCCATGTGGTAATGAGAAAAATGCATATTCTGCAGTTTGGGGGTAGATATAAATGGCTTAATGTTTTCTGTAAATGTCTGTTAGGTACATTTGTTCTAGAGTCCTATTTAAGTCCAGTATTTGTTTATTGATTTTCTGCCTTGATGTTCTGTCTAGTTCTGTCAGTGGAGCATTGAAGATCCTGGCTGTTATGATGTTGCTTTTTATTTTTTTTACTTAGATCTAGTAGAATTTGTTTTATGAATCTGGAGCTCCTGTGTTAGGTACATATATATTTAGGATTGTTATATCTTCTTGTTGAATTCTTCCCTTTATCATTATATTATGACCATCTTTGTCTTTTTTTTTTTTAAACCATTGCTCATTTAAAGTCTATTTTATCTGACATAAGAGTAGCTACTCCTGCTTGCTTTTGGTTTTCATTTGCATGGAATATTTTTTTCTACCCCTTTACCTTGAGTCTATGAAAATCTTTGTGAGTAAAATGGGTTTCTTGGAGACAGCATATATCTGGGTTGTGTTTTTAAAAACCATTCTCCCCCCAATCTATGTCTCTTACATGGGGCATTTAGACCATTTACATTCAATGTGAGATACTGTTCTGGTCATCATGCCAATCGTTACATAGTTGGTTTGTTTTGTCCCTTGTGCTACGGTTTTATAAGTGCTGTGAGTTTTAACTTTTGGGTGTTTTTATACTGGTGGGTATTAACTGTTCTGTTCCATGTATAGAACACTTTTAAGCCACTTCTTGTAGGGCAGGTCTAGTGGTAATAAATTCCCTTAGTGTTTGCTTGTCTAGGAAACACTTTATTTCTCCTTCATTTATGAAACTTAGTTTTGCAGGATGCAAAATTCTTGGCTGGCAGTTATTCTGTCTAAGAAGACTAAAAGTGGGACTCCAATCCCTTCTGGCCTGTAAGGTTTCTACTGAGAAGTCCACCGTTGGTCTGATGGGTTTTCCTCTGTAAGTTACTTAATGCTTTCATCTCACAGCTTGCACAATCTTCTCCTTCACTTTGACTTCAGTCAGATTGGTGATTATGTGCCTGGGTGTTGTCCTATTTGCCATGAATCTTCCAGGAATTAGATGATCTTTTTGTATCTAAATATCTAAATCCCCAGCAATAACAGGGAAGTTTTTCTGTATTATTATCCCCTCAAATAGGTTTTCTATGCTTTTTCTTCTTCCTCAGGGATACCTATGATTGTTATATATGTTTACTTTACATAACAGCATATTTCTTAGAGAGATTGTTTATTCTTCTTGATTCTTTTTTCTTCATTTTTGACTGACTGGGTTAATTGGAAAGTCTTCAAGGCTGAAATTCTTTCTTCTGCTTGGTCTAGACTATTGTTAAAACTTTATACTGTATTTTGAAATTCCCTAAAAGATGCTTTCATTAATGAATTTTTCATTCATATCCTGAATTTTTTTTATTTTTTGGTTTCTTTGTGTTCTTACCAATCCCACTGATCTTACTTGTGATCCATTTGTGAATTCCATATCTGACATTTCAACAATTTTCCTTTGGTTGGAGTCCACTGCTGGAGAGCTAGTGTGATCCTCTGGGATTGTAAAAACATTCTCTTTTTCCATGTTGCCAGAGTTCCAATGCTGATTCTTTCTCATCTGGAGCCTTCTCTCTCAGCTCAAAACAGATAGCTTTGTTTTACATCTGTTTCTCCTCTATTAGGATCTCTGTTATTCAATGAAGAGAAGGAGAGATCCCTGAATGGTGTGTTTGAGTCCTACTCCAGAAGGTTGACCAGGCAGAGGAGGTGAGGATGCACTGTGAGCCTGTAACCCTGCATTTCCCTGTTCCTCTGTGGTTGTCACAGTCCAAGCAGGTGCTGAGGGATATTCATATGATGGGATGGGCTAGTTCCCAGGCAGCTGCTGAAAGCTCATGTTGGGGCAGGGATGGTCCCTCTCTGCAGAGGTAGGAGGTCATGAGTGTTTGCTTCACCTGACTTCCCTGGTGGTGGTGGCAGTGGTGGTTGAGCAGGGCTACCTAGGTGGTGGCAGCAGATGCCAGGGTTGTGGGCATTTTGTCTGCCCAGGTCCAGTAGCAGTGGTGGTCTGCAGTGGGCAGGCAGCATGAAGCAGTATGGGCATTTGTCCCACCCAGGTCCATCAGTGATGGTACTACTCAGATGGTGAGAGCAGCTGCTAGGTCCATGGCAGTAGTGGCTAGGTAGGGCTACCTAGGTGGCAGTAGTGGGTGTTGGGTCCATGAGTGCTTGCTCTGTCTAGGGACCCCCAATTGTGGCAGGGGTGCATGGTTTATGCTCAAAAGATGTGTAAGATTTCGCTGTCCCCCTCCTTCCTGGCCCAGCAGGGGCAATGGGGAGGCAGCAGCCATGGAGCTGATCCCTGGGCAGAGTCAGTGCTCTGGGGATGAGACTTAAGATGGTGTCAGCTGCAGTGCCCAGGGTTTGGAAGCCTGCTGTGCCTCCTCTCCAGAGCAATACTGTGCATAGTCTCCAGGCAGCTCCCTATGTCAGTCTGGAGGCTGGCTACAGTGGAGTGGCCCTCCTGAAGCTCAGATTGCAATGTTCATGGGGGAATTGTGGAGCCCTGGGGTTCTTTCCTCTGTACCTTTCTGACATTCAGGTGCCTTTCCTGAGTACCTCCAATCCTGCTGACCAGGTTGCCCCACTTCCCTCTCCTTCACTTGAGGTGCCTTTCATCATCTCTCTGTTGATTCTCAATGCTCTCTCTTAGACTATTGATCTGAGGTGAATATCTACTCACCACTTTTGACCCTGTCCATGAGAGTGGCATGTGTAGGCTGCTTCTAGTCCACCATTTTGGCCCCTCCCTGCTCAAATAATTTTCTTTAGCAATACTACTTCTTTTGTCTTTAAATCATGAGCTGCCAGCTCTATTGTGCCTCATCCTTGCAAATATAGGCATTAGTGCTGAAAGGTTCCTCAGAGACCATTCATGTAGACTAAGAATAGCACCCATGGGCATTGCTGATCATGGCAGCTGGAGCTATGTGCTGAGACTGGTCAAAATTTTTATATTTATCATATGTTGAAATGATCATAGTTTGAATATACTGGGTTAAATAAAATATAACATTAAAATTAATTTTATTGTTTACTTTAATGCTGCTTCCAAAAATTCAGTTATACATGTGACTTGAATTAGATTTAAATTGGACAGTGGGAATCTGTAGGTACAAACACTATGTCATATGTAGGGATACCATCCCTCCACTCTAAAGGCTTCTAGATCTCTCTTTTAGAGTGCTGTGAGTCTGTAATCCTCTGTGTAAAACAGACAAGTCCTATCTCCCCAATTTAACCCAATTCCCTATTTACCCATCTACTTTTTAAAAATGAGTATACCATAATTATTTATTTCCAAATTTTGTTTTTATTTTCATCAAAATTAGATTGGCATAAATTTATAGAATTAAACAATTCTGAGTTTGACAAAAAAAAACAACCCAGCATCCTCCTATTCCTCCCCCCACCTCCACCTCAGTTATTTTAGCTTTTTCTTTTACAATTTACCTACATATATATAAAAAAACATATTTATATTACCTACCTTTTGAATTTTCAATTTTAGGTATCATTTATGGAAAATAAGGATTTAGCTCTTGTTCACCATCTCCTTTCCCTTCATCACACACCACCATGACACTGCCATTGTCACCCACCCACACACACACAAACTCTATTCTGTGATCTTTCTACTATAATCATGTTATACTTTTGTTTAGAGCAATACTCAGTGTTCACATTATTATGACAATTTCAATGTTATTATTCATATATAGTATACTATTTTTACTCTTCCTTTCTTGCATAATTTTTTTTCCCAAAGTAATGCTTTCTTTTTTTTGTTTAGTTTTCCTTCTATTTATTACGCATTCAGCCTCCATTTCTCCTCAATAATCTAAAACTTTTCTGTCTATATTCAGACACATGATGGTGTTCTATCTTTCTCTTTTCTTGGATTGGTCTCAGCTGATATCTTCTGATTTGCTCCACTCTAGATCTGCTTCTCACTTTCTTCTTGGGATCCTATTTCACCAGACTTTTGAGAATTCCTTTGGCCTTTTTCTTTTTGGATCCTATGTCTTTACATCTTTATTTTTGTGGAGCCCATTGTCCAGTAGCCTCTTGATAAAGAGTGCATGGGACATAACATTTTGAGCTCTTGAAAGTCTAACAATGTCTTTGGTTTACTCTTTCTTTATCAATAGTTTTCTTCAGTATAGAAATCTAACTGGGAAAATATATTTACTCAGAATTTTGAAGCTATTGCTCAATTGTCTTCTAGCTTCTGGTGTTGTTATGAAGTCTGATTCCTAATTCTTCATATATGATGTTTTATTTTTCTTTCTGTTTTGCTCTCTAAAAGCTTATAAGGATTTTTTCTTTATCTTCAGTGTTCTAAAATTTCACAATGATATGACACATTTCCCCTATTTTTTTCTGGAATTCATATTATACAAATGTGGGTTCCAATAAGTGAGGAGGTCCATAATTTTCTTGTATCTTCTATCATTTCTTTCATCTCAATTTTTTAGGATTTTTTTGGTCTTGCTTTAGTTTTAAAGAGATTTTCTCAACTTTATCTTCTAAACTTTCTATTGAGTTTCATTTATTTACTATACTTTTAATTTCTAAGAGGTAGGCTTTCATTTGAATGCTTTTGTCTCCTCCAAAACTCATGTTGAAACTTATTCCCCAATGAAACAATGTTGGGAGATGGGGCCAAATGGGGGGTGTTTAGGTCATGAAGGCTCTGCACTCATGAATGGATTGATGCCTCTATAAAAAAGAGCTTTTACAAGTTGTTTAGCTCTCTTTCTCTCCTCTGCCATCTGATAAATAGCATTCCTTCCCTCTAAAGCATGGAGCATTTGAAGCACTTTCTTACAAGTGGAGACTGGGCCCTCACCACACACCAAACTTACCAGCGTCTTGATCTTGGACCTCCCAGCCCCTAGAACTGTGAGAAATAAATTTCTATTCTTTATAAATTATCCACTTTCAGATATTCTGTTAAAGCAACACAAACAGACTAAGACAAGGTGTTTCTTGTTCTTTAATTGTTTTTGTTAACAATAGCCTCCTCTTGTTTCATGAATCCTCTTATACTTAAGAGGATATTGATTATATATATATATACGTATATATATATATATATATATATATATATATATATATATTCTTTTTGAAGTTTCATCTTCCTGCGTAGTCTATATCTTTCAAGTTGTTGTTTTCTGCTAGTTGTTTTGGTTTCTGTCATTCATATTAGAGGTTTCCTCAGATACTTACTAGTTCTAAGCTGTTTCTTCATATTGAAATGAGGGATATTTAAACAACTGATTGGAAGATTTGTGCAAGTGAGTGAGATTTGCTGACTGTGTCATTCCTTTGGGGAAACTTTGATGCTATAACTTCAGGACTTTTCCCTTGGGCTAGTTAGATTCCTTAGTGTACAATCTCTTGTCTAGGGGATATAAAGCTGACTGGCAGCATTCTGGGGACAGAATAACTAAAGAGAGTTGAAGAGGGAGAGGAAAGATTTTAAAATTCAGCACCTAAAATTTTACTAAATCTTTACCCTCAATTGTGCCAATGTCCCATAGTCCACAGTCCTCCTGCTACAGTGAACAAACCTCTGGTTAAGGTGGCACTAAGACTATCAATTCTGATGCAGGGAGTAGGCAAGGAGAGCCAAAGTCTAACTGCTTTTTCAACAAACTGGGTCAATGAGTCTCCCTGTTTTTAATCCTATCTTCACCCCATTTCCAGAGGTACCCAACGTTATTAATCTCTGAGCCCTTTGACATTTCTGTGCCACAGGTTTCTTCTTGGCCTTTCCCACCACTGGCATAAGATCTAACTTTTACTATTCTGCTGAATCTGTTGCTGTCTTGTCTGGGTTCTCCAAAAGCAGATCCTGAGATGAAGGCTGCTGTGTAAAAGGTTTATTTGAGGAAATGACACTGAGGGTGAGGGACAGGGGAATAAGTCAAGGAAAAAGTGCCAATCATAGGATGCATTATAGTGTTGACTATAGCTATGGGGCAGTTGTGTGTGAGTGTCAACCAGGTTCTCCTAGGCATCTCTCCAGTTGACATTAAAGAAGCCCAAGAGAAGTACTGTCAGTTTACACTCATGTGAAGGTGTTTGAAGCAAGCACAAAATTGGTCTCTCCAGCTATGGCTGGAACAAGAGGTGAGCCTGGGAGGATTTGTTTGGATTCGTGTTTGAATCTACCATAATCTATAAATCAGGTTAGGGAGAATGAGCATCTGAACAATATTGAATTGTGAAATGCATTAACAAGGTATATATCTTTGTTATTTAGGTATTCTTTAATTGTCTTGGCAATATTTGGTATGTTTTAGTATACAGGCACTGCACATCTTTTGTGATATTTATTCCTAGGAATTTTATGTTTTGGGTTATATTGCAAATGGCATTTTTATTACATTTTCTAATTGTTCATTGATTATATAAGAAAATACAATTTATTTTGTGCATTGACCCATTATCCTCTGATCATGCTAAATTCACTTATTAGTTTTACTGTTTATTTTGTAGATTAAATAAGAATTTCTATGTACACAATCTTATTGTTAGTGAATAATGAGAGTTCAACTTCTTCCTTTCCAATATTTATGCCTTTTAATCCTTGGTCTTGTCTTATTACATTGGCTAGGCCGTAAAGTACAACATTGAATAGATGTGGTAAGAGCAGACATCCTTGTCCTGTTGCTGACCTTAGGAGAAAAGTATTCAATCTTTTACAACAAACTGTGATGTTAGCTATAGGCTTTACATAGATGCCTTTACTAAACAAAGGAAGGTGCATTCTAGTTGCACGCTAGTTTTCTGAATGTTTTAATTATGAATTGGTGTTAAATTTTTCAAAATCTCTGTCTCTCTTGAAATTATCATATGACATTTCTTCCTTATTGTGTTAATGTAATGAATTACATTGATAGATTTTGAATCTTCAACCAACCTTTCATCCCTTAGATAAACCTTACCTGGTCATGTTGAATTATTTATTTCATATATTGATGTATTGATGGATTCAATTTGTGAATATTTTGTAAGGAATATTTATATCTAAGTTTATGAAAGATATTTGTTTATAATTTTCTTTTCCTTTTGTACTGTCTTTGGCATTTTTCTTTTCAGGATTATACTGGCTTCATAAAACAAATCGAGAAGTCTATTTTCTGAAGAGGTTTGTGCAAGATTGGTATCATTTTCCCTTTAAGATTTTCATAGAATTCCCCAGTGAAAGCCATTTGGGCCTGGAATTTTCTTGGTGGGAACACTTTTGATTATGAATTTAATTTATTTACTTGATAGTGATTTTTAGATTTTCTGTTTCTTCTTCTACCAATTTTGGTAAACTGTGTTTTCAAGGAATTTTTCCATTTCATCTAAGTTAAATTTATTGGCATAAAGTTATATAAAACAACCTTTATTATCATTATAATGTCTGTATGATCTGCATTGATGTCTCTTTATGTTAGTATTTTTACTGAATATTTTTCAATCCTTTTATTTTTACTTGTCTGTATCTTTATATTTAAACTGTGTTTTTCCTTGTAAACCAGATATATTAATAGTTAGGTCTTTGCTTTTTTAAAAAAAAATCCAGCCTAAGTATATTGGCTTTTTAATTAGAGCACTTATTCCATTTAATGCAGTGTAATTGCTGATATGATTGGGTTAGATCTAACATATTGGTATTTATTTTCCATTTCTCTCCTCTGTTTTTTTCCTCCTCTCCTTTCCAGCTTTCTATTGGGTGATTCATGAGTATTTTAGTATTTAATGTTATCTCTTCTCTTGACTAGTAAACCTCTTTCTGTGTTTTTGGTTCATTTTTTTTTCAGTTACTGCTCCAGAGATTACAATATGTATTTTTAGCTTATTATAGTCAACTTTAAATAATGTACTACCTCATGAGCAATACTCATTACCTTACAAATGTATAGTTGTATTTTTACTCACTACTTCCCTTTGTACTCTTGTTATGTTTTTCACTTATATATGTATTATAAAATCTCATTACATTGCTATTAAAGACATTGAATTTATACACAGTAATGGTGTTGCTAATTTATTCTTTCTGATGCTCTTCATTTCTTCCTGCAAAATTGGGCTTCCATCTGGTATTGTTTTTCCTCAGCATGAATAGCCTTCTTTTAGTGGAAGCTTGTTGTTGATAAATTCTCTCATTTTTTGTTTATTTGAGATGTCTTTATTTTGCTTTGGTTTCTGGAAAATATTTTCACTGATATACAATTCTAGGTTTTTTCCAACATTTTAAAAATTTCATAGGTTACTGGCCTACATTCTTTCTATCAAGTCACCTGTAATTTGTAGTTGGTTCCCTGTATGTAATGTGTCTGGTTTTTTTTTGTTTTTTTTTTCTGGCTGCTTTTAAGATTTATTTATTTTTGGTTTTCATCAAAATCTGATTTTGACAAACCTAGGTTTAGATTTTGTTGTATTTATCCTGCTTGGGGTTTTCTGAACTTCTTTAATCCATGCGTTGATGTTTTCTATCAACTTGGGGCCTCTGCAATTGCCTTTTTATATTTCTTCTGGCCCATTCTTTCTCTTCTCCTTCTGGGACACTAATTATGTGTATGTTAGACAATTTGATATTGTCCCATAGACCTTGGGTCCTCTTTTTTTTTTTCTTTTTATGCTTGAATGTAGATAATTTCTTTTACTTGCCTTTCTTTCTTTCTTTTTTTTTTTTTGAGACAGAGTCTCACTCTGTTGCCCAGGCTAGAGTGAGTGCCGTGGCGTTAGCCTAGCTCACAGCAACCTCAAACTCCTGGGCTCAGGCAATCCTCCTGCCTCAGCCTCCCACATAGCTGGGACTACAGGCACGCGCCACCGTGCCCGGCTAATTTTTTCTATATATATTAGTTGGCCAATTACTTTGTTTCTATTTATAGTAGAGACGGGGTCTCGCTCTTGCTCAGGCTGGTTTTGAACTCCTGACCTCGAGCAATCCACCCGCCTCGGCCTCCCAGAGTGCTAGGATTACAGGCGTGAGCCACCACATCCGGCTACTTGCCTTTCTTTTGCTATGTCCAGTTTGCTGTTAAACACATTAAATAAATTATTCAGTTTCTATCTCATTTTTTTTCTGCAAGATTTTCATTGGGTTCTTTCTTTATAATTTCCAGTTCTCTGCTGATGGGACCCATCTGTCCATAGACATTGTCCACCTTTTTCACTAGATAGTTTAACCTATTTTTCCTGCTAATTTTAAAGTCTGTGTTTGATAATTCCAATGTCTAAACCACATCTGGGTCTGTGTCTATTGACCCCTCTTAACCATTGCTCACATTTTCTTGCTGCTTCACATATCTCTTCGGTCTTGATTGTATGCCAGTAATTGTATGTTGAAGAATAGTAGCCAATAAAGTGCTAATATTTATCTTCAGGAAAGGGCACACCACTTCTTGTGCCAGTCCATCAGTGTGAGAGGGCTGAATCAATTTAGTCTGTAGTTGGACTTTGTTGCAGATTTAGCTAGATTCATTCACCTTGACCCCAGATGTTTTAAAGGAGAGATTAGAACTTTCCCTTTAGCTGAGCTTGAGCACTAGAGAGATTCTGAAGATGTCATTGTGCTTTATTGCCCTGTCTTACCTATGGGAGATGTATATCTGCTTAAGGCCAGACGACCAACCTTTTCTCCGGATTGCTGGACAGTTAGTTCTCTTTGCTCTCCAGTCCAATTCTAAGCTTTTGCCTCCTCTGGAGACTCATCTCTGTCTTTCTGCACTGTCCACAGGCGTTAGAGAGCCCCTGCAGTGCCCTCAGAAAAGACCCAGAGTATCCTGGATGGATGTCTTCCAGTTTTCGTGCCCTATCCATGGCCATGAATATTTGAAGTGATATAGAAAAGATGTCTCATATATGTATCACTATTCTTATGCATTCCAGCCTCCAAAATTTTGTTTCGATCATCTCTTTTCCCATATTTATTGCCCTTTTGGTTTATTCTTTTTTTTTTTTTTTTTTGAGACAGAGTCTCGCTTTGTTGCCCAGGCTAGAGTGAGTGCCGTGGCGTCAGCCTAGCTCACAGCAACCTCAAACTCCTGGGCTCGAGTGATCCTTCTGCCTCAGCCTCCCGGGTAGCTGGGACTACAGGCATGCGCCACCATGCCCGGCTAATTTTTTATGTATATATATATCAGTTGGCCAATTAATTTCTTTCTATTTATAGTAGAGACAGGGTCTCACTCTTGCTCAGGCTGGTTTCGAACTCCTGACCTTGAGCAATCCGCCCGCCTCGGCCTCCCAAGAGCTAGGATTACAGGCGTGAGCCACAGCGCCCGGCCTATTCTTTAATATATATATTTAATATCACATTAAAGGGCTTTTTACAGGAAGCACAGTTAAATATTTGTGTTTAATTTATTCACATTAAATGCAACATCTTTCTATTTGCTTTCTGAGATTTTTGTTATTGTTCTTATTGTTGTTAAGCTTTTGCATATTTATTCCTATATGCTTGACATTAAAAGAGCAGCCCAATTTCTAGACTGTAATTCTTATCAATTCAGTTCCACAGAAATAAACTCAAGCCTTTAAAGTAATTCAGTTAACATATAACTTTTACAGCTATTTAAAGGGGTTTATTTACCTAGGTACTTATCTTCAGCAGGATGTACTGTTGATTGGAAAAATGCATGCATATATTTAAGGTTCAACT
The DNA here is from genome assembly GCF_040939455.1 of Microcebus murinus. Classification (NCBI taxonomy): domain Eukaryota; kingdom Metazoa; phylum Chordata; class Mammalia; order Primates; family Cheirogaleidae; genus Microcebus; species Microcebus murinus. Next base: position 96,408,531 of record NC_134109.1, read on the forward strand.
CATTTCTGCATGCAACAAATTCATATTTCCCACATTCTCTCTACCCCAACTTTAAAACAGAAACAAAAACACAAAACTGTTTGTAACTGAGAGGAAATATGCACATTATCAACTGTTTTCACAAAAAACAAACAAGCAACCCCCCCACCCCCCTCAAAAAAAAACCAGATTAGCTCTTTGCCTAAGCAAATGGAAAGAGTCCAACATTGGACTAACCAGCCACATATATTAGAGCCAGAAGCTGGCAAGGATCATGAGCAGGTTAGGGGCAGTGACACTAGGAGGCTTATTTTTGACTTCTCACAATTCTTAGGGAGTAAGACTCCTTTCTGACCAGCTCAGTTCCTAAAAGTAGAAAATGTTCAGGGTTTCTTCCACTTCTAGTAATCACCCCATCTCCACTGTCCCCCAGAACAAACAGCCTGTGTTTGGACATCAGGGTCTCCTGGTTTACTTATATAATATGATTTGTGAGACTATTTACTTTTCCTCTCTTAGACATCACCATCCTCATAGTTCCCCACTCCATCCCACGTTAGTTCTGGGTACCCAGGCTTCTCTACCCACCTCTAATTACCGATACACATTTACCTTAGAAGTGTTAAGTGACAGACCAATAGCACCAAGCCTCAGTTTATTAACAGAGACATGCTTGGTTGGCTCATTTTCCAAAAGAAATTCAGTTCTACTTTAAAAGTCAAAGCTGTCATAAAAATGCCAAAAAAAAAAATACGGAAAATTAATCTTACATTGTAGAAACTTTAGAAAGCCTTCTTTCGATTAAAATTAGGCTATGTGCAACTTAGAAGGAAAAATAGGTCAAGGCACATTGAAGAGGTTACCCATGAATCTATCACAGTAAGTGGCTGTAACTCAAACTGTGTCCCACATTCAGTCTAGTCCAAAGCAGAAGTGCCCATGTGTCACTGTATTAGGTGAGGCACTTTCAATGTGCCCATCATCTTTGTGTCACTTCCGTGAAAGCCTTCAATTGCATTTTCACCTGTTCTCAGTCCCCTCTCTGTGGGAATTCTGGTTACAACAATAGCACAGCCTCTGCTCCCTCAAAATGCACCTCCCAAACCGTGCTTCAAAGAAACTTTTCGGATACACTTTCTGAATCTTTTGAGGAATGATTCCACACTCATGTGGAATAGATGCTGAAGGACTCACTATTTTCCCTTCTAGAGTATGACTCTTATACCTGGGACTGGCTGGAGACATGACACCCCAAAGGGTGGCGGGCTGAGGGGAAAGAGATAGTTTTCAAGCAAAGCTTTTTGTGACCCTTCCCATCTCATGGCTGTCTTCTCAACCCAAACAATTCCCAGGGGCCCTTTGCTTCTTTCTGTAACACAGATTTATTGGGTGTCCACTGAGTGCTGATGTGCTCAGTGCTGGGGACCACTAAGACACCTTCCTTGACAACTGAGACTTGTTGTCTGGTGTGTGTGGGGGGGTTATAGACATGAAGGACTTTAGGGTGATCCCAGGAATGTAGGAATTTAGGCTAACAGAAAGACAGACTGGGGAGGGGAGTGTATTAAGACAGGCTTCAGTGTTGTGCTGCTAAATCTTTAACAGCAGAATCTTCAAGAAAAGAGAAAAAGCTCTGATCTGTAGTGTTTTCCAATTTCTGTGGTGTAAATGCTCCCACTGTGGCTGGTTTCAAGGTGCCAACATGTCATCGCTGAATTAGGAGTTGGGAAGAGATGCTAACCATTAGCTCTTACAAACTGTATGAACTGGCTCTAGCACTTCACTGGGAGGCTTTTCTGGAGATGACTCCACACTTGAGTCTCAAAAAATAAAGAAGGTGTGAATTTGGTGAGGGCAGGATGGAGTGTACATAGAAGTGCAAACAGCTGTCTAGTCGGAGCAAAAACAATGGGAAAAAGCATAGAGGTGACAAAAGTGTGGATGTGAGTGTAGTTTGTAGGGCTAAAACAAATGAGCATAGTAGGAGCCTACGCTGTATAATCTTCTAGGCAGGAAATGTTAGGGAATGAGACTGGAGAGTTGGTAAATTGCCTTAACAGCTTCAATTTTTTACCCTTCTCTGAATCCATTTCCTTTGCCATATAATTTGACAGAGTCCTGCTTTTCTGACTCTAGGCTTGGCAATGGGACTTGCTTTGACTAACAGAGTAAGGCAAATAGTGTGCCAGGTCCAAGCCTGGGTCCCAGGAGGATTTGTACACTTCCCTTTTCTCATCGTGCTTCTTCCATTGCTGAAAGCAAGATAGGTCTGGGCCAGTCCACTGGTCCCAGAAGAAGGATGCAAAACACATGAAGCAAAAGTTGTCCCAGCTATGGTGTCCCAGCCACACCCAGATTAGGGCATCCAGCTGACATAGAGACACTTGAGCTATAATAATGAATGGTTGTTGGTTTTAGCCATGAGTTTTAAGGTGGTTTATTACACAGCAATAAGTAACCAATACAGCTGGGCTGGGCCTAGGTTGTAGAAAGCCTTTTATAACCTGGGATGAGCTGGGACTTCATCTACGGGCAAGGAATCCACATAGGGGATTCCAGCAGGGTATTGAGGTAGCCTGAGTCATGTACAGAAAGATCATTCTGGAAGCAGGATGGAGGAAGAATTGAAGGTACAGTGGCTTGCAGGAGGCCTGAGCATATGATAAAACACAGTTAAAAGGATGTATTTTCTCTATCTAGGATTTTATAAATTCAAGCAGAGCATAAGAAATTCTAGACAGATTGAATAAGAAGAAAAAGCTCTGGGCTGAGGGAGATGTATTAGTCTCCAGAGAAACAGATCCAATAGCACAAGATGGATGGATGGATAGATAGATAGATAGATAGATAGATAGATAGATAGATAGATAGATAGATAGAAGATTTATTATGGGAATTGGCTCATGTCATTCTGGAGGTGAGAAGTCCCACAATATGCCATCTGCAACAACTGGAGACCCAGGGAAGCCAGTGCTATAATTTGGTCTGAGTCCAAAGGCATGAGAACCTGGGAGGCCACCAGTCTAACCTGGAGGCTGGAGAATAGGCTGGTGCGCTGACACACCTGGTTTGGTGCTGGTTGTTGGCAGGAGGCCTCGGTTCCTTGCTACATGGACCTTTCCACGTGGCTGTTTGAGTCATGTTGACGTGACAGCTGGCTTCCCCCAGAGAGAGTGATCTGAGAAAGCATTCCACCGTGTGCTATTGGTTATGCTGGTCAGCCCTATATGTGGGTGTGGGGAGAGTGAATACCAGGAGGGCAGGATCACTGGAGGCCACCTCAGAAGCTGACCACCACAAGTAAGTGCACCCCAAATTATATAATATTATGATGCATGCTGTTAGCAACAGGTTTTTTGGCACTTAACTACTCCATTGTCATAGTTCCACGTCACTACTGTTTCACATCATCATTTTTAGTGCCTGCATAATATTCTTTTATATGGATATACTCCCATTTATTTAATTCCATAGTTTTAAACATTTAATTATTTCTAATCTTTTATCACATAACCAGTAGGGTGATGAGTATCCCCACACACTTATTTACGTACAGCCCTTCACATAAATTTAAAGGAAGGAAATACTGATATCTGAGGTAATTTTATTCCACTTGTAAATCAGGCCATAAATGTGATCGCATATAATTCTCAAACAATTGGCCTTTGTAATTATCATTTTTTAAAAAGCTCAAAGTGAATTGTTTCTTTCAAAAAATTAGCTTCTGTTAGAGGTTTCAAATTAATTTTGGAATGTTAACAAGAGCTTAAGGCAGACTAACCTAAACATGCATAGGCTCTTGTTTTCTGTTTTGGGGTGACAATTAATGAGCAACTTTTTGTTAACTATTTATTTGGAGATGTTGTTAGAAACTAATTTGAAACTTTTTTTTTTCATTGCAAATATATAGGTAAGAGGTAGATTTTTTCAGTGGTTTGGCTGTTTGCCATGACATGCTAATTTCTTTAGCAATTTTTTGAGAATATCAAGACATAGAAATGGATGGTTGAAAGAAGCATTCCTCAGGGCTGTGGTCACCTTCTTGTTTCCCTGATCAGATGGTAAAGCAGTAAGAACTTTTGATTTAGATAAATTTTGAATTTATTATAGACCCAATGAACTTATGTCATTTCAAAAGGGTACAAAAGATCTTAAAACCTCAATCATCAAGTCCGTTCTCAAAGAGATTTTTGACACATAAGCACAGAAAGGAAGAATTGAAGTTTCTATCAATCTGCTGCCATATTTACTCATCTAGTTAACATTTTGCCAAGTGGATTTAGGTCGATTTAAGAAACTGTAAATAAATATTGATACATTATAACAGAAGCCATTACTCACATTCTAAGTAAACCACTGATTCTAATTTACTCACAATTTTGCAGTGGCATCATTCCATGGAGAAAATTAGATTTTTACATATCATAGCAAATCACAAAGCCAAAATGTCAACTTCATATATCAGGCAATTACTTGTAGTGTTTATTTTGGGGGGAATTTCCTACATATATTTACTTAGCTGCACGGGTCCTCCAAAATAAATAAGGGCTATAATTCTTGCCAAAAAATCCACAGTTCCAGGGAGCTACTCATCAATTTCTAGCAGCATTAATGAGGAAAGGCACTGAGATAGTCATTCATACTGTCTTTATGATAAGAGTAACCTACAGGGCAAATCAAGATTAAGGACAAGGACAAGATAAATGGTTTGGAAGACTCTCTCCTTTTCTAATCAATCATTTGAAATCTGCATTAAACACATGAAGTCCCCATGGAGCACTAGAACCTTCAGGGAGGAGTGAGAATTGGAACTGAAGACAACATCAAAACACTTTTGAGGTGAGAATGGTCTCTTTATGGGTACAGAAGGATCTTATGTTCCCACACTGGAAGGAAGATTCACTTTGGGTTGGATAGTTCTTTGTGGTGGGGTAGTTCTATGTATTGTAGGATACTTAGCAGCATCCTTGGGACTCTCTTCCTAGCTGTGACAACCAAAAACATCTCCAGATCTCCAGATATTACCAGATATCTCCTGGAGCTGGGGGGGAGGAATGGTCGCTAGGTGACCTTTGCCTTAATAGAAGGATGAACTTGTCTCTTAAAGGTTCACTTCAATCTTAATGGCTTTATTATGTATTATCTTTCAAATGACATCAAGATAGGGGCCATCCCCCCATACCAAGGATCTACTCAAGGAGTCTGGCACACCTTAATGGGATTTTTCCAGGATGCATGTTTTTCAATTTGCTGCTGCCAGGTTCCAGAGACAGTGCCAATGTCCAATAGCCATCTGACAGGCAAGATCAGGGTGGCTTCATTTGGATGGGTCCATCTCAATTAGTCACATGGCAACAAGCCTTTGCTCTTATCATCTGAGGCTTCATTTCAAAATGGCATGTCTCAAATTGATAAACTAAAGGGTATAAAATATCCTTAAATAAAAAGTACTTCTGCCCCAACAGTATGCAAGAAATGACACATAGATAGAAATCTCCCAAGGTGGCCACTAAACATAACGTTGGGCAAGCAAAGTTAAAAAAATGTTAGCAAGAGCAAAGATCATTTTTCCTCCTAAACAATAGAAAGTATTTAAATATAATTAAATAATTAAAGAGACCAAAGGCTTATTAAATTTTTCTCCTGGCGATATGAATTTCTTTCTTATCTGCTCAGATTGTTGTCTCCTTTCTCCTACCTGCAAACAGAAAACATTTCTAACAAATTAGAAGGAAAAAAAAAACCACTAAGCTATTTAAATGTAGCATTAGGCCTTTTGGTTTCTGTTGTCCTGGAAGGCAGGCCTAACTGATCATATGTCATAATCTACTTACTGTATATTTGACCCAGTTGAGATAAAAATCATTTTTTACAAGGAAAGCAAATTTAACTGGATTGAATGTGGAATTCTCCCATCCCCTAGCCTGGATGACACAGCTTGTTCTTTCCCTTTCCTCACTCTTGATACCCACAGGCTCCCACTAATAGCCCAGACACCTGCGGGGAGTTGGAGACACCACCTTCCACAACCCATTCTGCAGAGCGGCAGAAAGCCCAAGCAGTGTAGGCTCCCTGTCAGCCCCAGTGTAGACCGTCCTAGCTGCCTGTTCCCTGTGCTGGTTGCCTTTGGGTGGCTTGCCTGCCACATTGGAAAGGGCAGGTTTCCTTCTACTGGGATCTAGACGTTTCCATCCAGCCTCTGGCTTATTCCACCCCGCTGACAGATTCTCATTAGCTAAAAGAAGAAGTAAAAACCTCCTTCCAGACTTTATCTTCCGATCTAGCCAGATGGTAGATGAATGAATAACAGAACAAAGAGGAAGAATGTACTTGCTTTTGCTTAATAAAATACTTAGTATATACTGTTGTCACAGGAAATATTCAGATGCCCACAGCAGAGGAGCACTGGTGGTGCAGTAGAAGGAAGACCTGGTGGAAGGGGCTTCCACTCTTTGCTTCGGAGCCAATTCTGATGGGCTCTGGGGGCTCAGGAAAAGTCCAGGAAACTTCAGGTCGGCCTTAAACCCAACAAAAATAGTTCTGTCTTCTTGGGATGACATTGGTTTTGTATTCTCTAAGGTGACTGCTTATAAACAAAACCCAAAATGTGGAAGAACTTTGCTTAAATGTAGTGACAGAATCCCAGCACCCACTGGGCTGACCCTTCTGAGCAGAAACTCTGAGCCATGCTCTCAGAGATTTAGGCTTGACTGTAACACTCGCACAATATACATGTCTGTTATGAATCTGCATGGTTTCTTTGTCAGACGAAGAAAACCGTGTGAAAGAATGTTTCCCCTTTTGCCCGAGCTGCCAGGAAACATGAAGTCCAAATCAGTGCCACTGTGGTGATGTCATCAGCCCAGGTGCGGGGGGTGGGGGGGGGGAGGTGGAGGTGGGGGGGAGGGGCACTGTCTGTGCTTCCTTTAGACAATCTTTTTTTTTGATGTTGTTCTTACAGTATCAACAGTTTGATATCTCCTTGATATGAGAACAAGGAGACTTGTCAGATATTGAATGATGTTGGAAGGATCTAGGACTAGAATTCTAGCCTAAATAGTAACAGGCAACTTGCTGTCCCTATGGGATCTCAGTCCCATACAGAGACTCTCCATGGTAGTCACATCGTTTCCATCGATTCTTCCAGGCAAGCCGCCTAAAGTAATTCTGCCTGGCAATGTACGTCACCACTTTGCTAGTCAGGGTTCTCTAGAGAAACCCAACAGACAGACAGACAGACAGATAGATGATAGATAGATAGATAGAGATTTATTTATTATATGACACTGATTTTCACGATTATAGAAGCTGTGTCCCACAGTCTGTCCACTGTGAGCTGGAGACCCAGAAAAGCCAGCAGGGTGGTTAGGAGGCCTGAGAGCTGGCAGGCCAATGAGATGTAGATTCCGGTCCAAGTCAGAAGGTGTGGAGACCAGGAGCTCTGGGTGCAGGAGAAGATCAACGTCTCCACTCAACAGTCAGGCAGACTGCTCTCCCTTCCTTCTTTGCCTCTGTGTTCTATTTTGACCTTCAACGGATCCATGGGGCCCCCTCACATCGGGGAGGGCTGTCCGCTTTACTCAGTCCATCAATTCAAATGTGAATCTCTTCCGGAAGCACCCTCATAGACGCGCCCAGAAATAATGTCTCACCAGATATCCGGGTATCCTGTGATCCAGTCAAATGGACACATACAATTTTTTTTTTTGAGACAGAGTCTCACTTTGTTGCCCAGGCTAGACTGAGTGCCGTGGCATCAGCCTAGCTCACAGCAACCTCAAACTCCTGGGCTCAAGCAATCCTACTGCCTCAGCCTCCCAAGTAGCTGGGACTACAGGCATGCGCCACCATGCCCGGCTAATTTTTTCTATATATATTAGTTGGCCAATTAATTTCTTTCTATTTATAGTAGAGATGGGGTCTCGCTCTCGCTCAGGCTGGTTTCGAACTCCCGACCTCAAGCAATCCACCCGCCTCGGCCTCCCAGAGTGCTAGGATTACAGGCGTGAGCCACCGTGCCCGGCTGACACATACAATTAACTGTCATAACCGCTCTAGTTCAAGAGAGTGAAAACATTTGTATTTTTGTTCTTTGTGTTCTTTCTCCTTTTCTCTGCTTTCTTCAATAAAAATGTAGCATGTGGTGCATGCCTACAAGTGGCCCATACTGTGCTGCCCTCCGGGGTATAGGGGTAACCAAAGCGAGATGGGGACCTTGTCTGATAGAGCTTAGAGCATAGTTGAATGAAAGACAATAAACAAATAACTTTGCAAACAAAAGAGGAAAAGTATAATACCACGCTAATACATTCTACAAGGAATGGCTGTCTGGTGCCTTCAGGGGACATAACTGGGGGATTTGTTATAGGGCAGGCAATCAAGGGAGGCTTCCCCGAGGATATGATGACTGAACTGTGTCTAAAGGAAGAGTAGAAGTTTGCCGATAATGAAAAAAAATTATGTAGCATTTTCAGACCATGAAATATTTTATGTGCATTATTGTACCTAGTCCTCACTCATAATTTAACACATTCATTCAGTTTCTACCACGTGCCAGAGGAGGGGAGGCATTTGGATCTCCCTTTGAAAGAGAGAGACTGGTAGCACCAAAGAGTAAAGTACCTGGCAGAGAATCTCGACCATTAGTAAGGACCCAAATTTTGATATTTCTATAAATGTCTTAGTGACATTATTGCTAACGTTGTACACAATGTCAGAGAAATATGAAAGAAACAGCCCCTCAGACATTCATAAATGTCTCCCACTTCTTTAGGTAATTCATGTCTAATTTGACATCAAAATATATAGCACAGTCATTTAAAGGAGAAAAATAGATCCAGTAAGAATTCAATTTCTTTATCTAATCTGGGATTTGGACATGGATCTATTGGACCCCACATCTCAAGTTCTTGAGGGTTGTGATGCCTTATCCACAGCTACAGCAATGAGAAAATGCTGTTGAAATTCAGCTAGACCACAAGTAGACCAAAAAACTTTTTTGTTGTTGTTTTCCCAGTTAGATTTCATAAACACTTACTAAGCATCACTGTGTGCTTAGCACCGTGCCTCTCATCATGGGGGGGGGGAGGGTACAACAACATGGAAGACATGGTGTTTACGTCAGAAACCTTTCCATTATAGCTGATGAAAAACCCAGATGATTCAGAGATGAGTCAGAGAAGCACTTAAAGGAAATGGACAAGCACGTGTGAGGCAGGGAGGCTACACAAGGGAATGTTGGGTTGAGTAAAAGACAAAAAGAAACTCTCGTGGGGTTAAGTATGGGACAAGTGTCCAAGAAGGAGGTGAGGTCTTGAACCTGGACCTCTTGGAAAGTGTGTGAAGGACAGAGGGGATTGTAGCTGGGAAAAAGTTTGAGTGATGGTTCATGAGGAGGTTGGGGAGGCCCTGGTCTGCTGAGGTCAGATTCTTTTTGGAGGGCAACGATTCTAAATCGGAGAGGAAAGACTCAAGGTGGGTTGGTGGAGCCCTTGACCCACAGCCTGAAGTGGTTGGGGTCCACCTGACGAGCCCTCGAATGTTCTCGAGAGAGCACGCAGGTGTGCTTTCAGAAGATGACTATGGAAGTGCAACACCAAATGAAATCTTTTTTTAAAGGCCTAAAATAAATAAGAGGCAAGAAAACACAAAAATTTGGGTTGCTAGCAAAGGATCCATTCATGACAGATTTCTTCAGAGAACTTTGATGATTGCCACTCGCATAGGTTGGTCTTTTGGATATTTTTTTTATTGACTCAAAGATGTCTTGGTCACACGAAGATAGTATCATACTGTGCTACAACAGAAACATGAAGGAAAATCACTTTCCAAGCAATTCAGTCAATTTCTTCTGCCTTTTGGGGTTTTGGGGAGTATTAGCTATAGCTACTTCACATTCCCATAATTATAGAATGTTAGAAATAGAAGAGACCTTAGAAAGCATCAGTCTAATAACTGTATTTAAAAAAGAAGGCAACCCTGACCCAGAAAGGTTATGTGCTTCTTTAAGATCACACAGTTAATTAATAGCCATTAAGTTTTATTCCCACAGGCCAGGGTAACAAGTGCTCAGTATTTTTCCATAGACCAAGTTTAGTTTAATAAATAACATTGGCCCTTAAACAGACATATGAGCCACTACACAAAAACTCAGTCGTCACAAACTTTCTTCCTCCCCTGATGTTTGATCTCAATTTTCTCTTTTTATTTAGGGGCGGAGGATTGCATCTTATTCATTTTCATACAGGAGCACTTAGCATCATGTCTGGCACATAACAGGTACTTGATATCTTTTTGTTGAGTTGAGCTGAATTTGAATCACTGATTTTCATTCCCTGGCTCTCCAGGGTGTTTGTGACATGTTTTATTTTTTTTTTTTTTTAATGAAACAATCATCAGATCACTAAGCTGGAAGGGACCATAACGATTAACCTTTGCTCTACAAGTAAAGATGCTAAAGCCCAAGAAGGTGAATGATGAACCCCCCAAACAGCACTCAAGCCAGATCCCAGAACTTCTTCAGATTATATGATTTGCTCTTTGGTGAAAAATATTACAGGTTTCAACATCTCTATGCAGTACAGATTCCAGAATATCAGCTCTTAATAAGGGGTATGAAAACTGCAGAATATTTCTGTGCTCCTGTATGAAGCTTACAGCCAAGCAAATAGGATGATAAAGGTCTTAGATAGCCACATGATTAAGTGGCAAATGATTTCTGGGAAGAATTTTCCACTGAGCATCGGCTTGGGATTATTTTGAAAACAACTGATCAGTAGGAAAAACTGGCCTGAGAAGGGCAATGAAATCAAAGCTGAAAAAAAAGTCAAGACAATTGGGGTCGCAGAGTTAGAGGTGGGTCTATCGCTGTACAAATCGATTGTTCTACTTTGTTCTTCGGCCAACAATAACAGCCTCACCCCGACCCCCCGCCCAGTCCCTGCTCACTTGTGACCTAGGAGAACTGAGTGTGAGCCTGAGACTGGCTTAGGCCAAACTATCCTTCAAACTGGGAAACAACACTCCCCCGTGTCTGGCTGAATGTGGCCAGAGCATCCTCTCTGAACACAAAGGGCTGGCCATTAATCCTTCCTGAGTGGAAGGTCAAACAGAGGCTGCCCTGCAACGCTCTGCTGGTTTCATTCAAGTTCCTGATGGCCGTGGCCCTAAAACTCTTCACGCTGACACTGTCTAGGCGAGGAGCCATGGCTGAAGTGGTTCTAGAAGCCACCCGGTCAATGGCAGAGCACTTGCAGGAAGTTAGGCCCTTCAACTGAGGGTGTGTCTGTTTGCCAGGGCTGCCATCACAAGACAGCTTAAACTCTACAACTTGATTTTCTCACAGTGCTGGGGGCTGGAAGTCCAAGATCGAGGGGTCGGCAGGTTTGGTTTCTCCTGAGGCCTCTGTCCTTGGCTTGCAGATAGCCACCTTGTCACTGTGCATGCACATCTCTGGGGTCTCTTCCTCTTCTTGTAACAACAGCAGTCAGATCGGATCAGGGCTCCAATCCCTCTTACGATCTCGTTGAACCTTAATTATCTCCTTAAAGGCCTCTCTCCAAATACAGTCACATCGGGAGTTACGGCTTCAACCCGTGAGTTTTGGGGACATGCGATCTAGTCTATAACAGAGGGAAACCAGCCTCTCCCCTTCCCAGTCATCAAGGTGGCTCTTCCTACGACTACTTAATTTTCACTGATCTTTTCTCAAAAGGACATTTGTGACTGATTTAGAAAGCAATGAGGAAAAATCACCTGCTCGTTGAGTTCTTAAGTAAAGCTCTGCGAATTGCAATTAAAAGGCAGGAGGGGAGGGAATAGAAAGAAAAGAAAATCACCTTTCGGGCAAGAGTAAAAAAGCGTATTTGTGTTACACTCTGCAAGGTAGGAGGCACAAACACACAAACACATGAAGGGTTTAAGAAGTCAGTCTCGGAAAGTTCTCTCAACGGAAGTCAGCAACTTCTCTGGCAGGCTGTTGAGAGCATGCCTTGTCTGCCTGATTTACACAGGTACGGAGAGAATGGTCTGGAGGCTGCGGGCCTGCTCAGCCAAACGCCCATGTGTGCATGAAATTAGAATGTCAACATTTGATTCATGCTGCCAAGCTGTGACTGTGAAACAAATTATGTCAGTGGGTGGCAACTGCAATATTAGTCTAAGCAGATAACACTTAACTATAAAAGGGGGCCCAGTCTTCCAGCTTTCTCTCTTTTATCATTTTAATATCAACACCATGAGACCTAGATGGGATAAAATTTCGAGAAAAAGGAAAACGTTTTAGGTGGAGGCATGGGTCCTTCAGGCCTGAACACACTGCAATTCAAATGATGTTTTCTCCTGACCCTCTCGTTGGAATCTGGCAGTCAGGGGATGGCAAAGATGATTTTTATGAACAACCACCACCCGCTCAACTGAGTTCAAAGCGGATGATGGCGCCATTTGTGGGACAATCTAAGCCGCGTAATCTGCCTCTTATAAAGAAAGCCTTTGATTCCTGGGCAGAAGCTAGCAACTCTGTCCTTAGATGCATTTCAATTTAAAGGAAGTGGCTGATGTCTTGAAAGAGACAGTGAGCAAATTCTTCCAACTTACTTCCTGGGTTCCACGCAAAGTAATTTCACCAGAGTGAGGGAGGTCTGTACAGATGTTTGTGTTGAAACCAATTATTGGCTACTCAGTCGATTTAAACTTGCACATGTTTAAAATCAACTTTAATATGTGGCTGAAAATTTGCCGAGGAATTTCATGAAAAAAGTAGGGGTTTTGTCTGGGTGTATATCTTTTTCTCTTTAAGACTTTCTTGGTGAAGCTGCAGCTGCCTAGAACTTAAACTTGGCCTAGAAGAGGACAATTTTCCCATGAAAGGAAGCGCACATCTGTCTCCATTTGAGGCCCACTTCTTTAACTAGCAATACGGCAAAACACCAATTTGAAGTTTTATTCCATTACAAACGCCCATGTAGTTAAAGTTAATGCTGTGAAAAATCCAACTTGTAGCAGTGAAATGTTTATGGAAGCGTCATCCACTTGGCAGTTGAACCAGGCCAAGAAGACTGGACCCAGGATTAAGAGCAGGGAGAATATTGAGAGGTTCTGGGGCGGCAGGGGTACAAGAAGAAATGACTGTCACTTAAAAACGTGTTCACTAGTTTTAAACGGTTTTACTTCTGAAAATGAAGCTAATTCTCTCAATTCCTCATGGGAGTCTCTCTACTGCGTGACAGTTCCCACCTCTTCCTGCTATCGTTCTCATCTCCCCACTCATCTGTATCTATGTTCAAAACTCTGGGATTTCATTTTTCTTCTTACCAAGACAGGAGTCAAGGCCTAAGGCCTTTCTCAAAAGGAGAACATTAATAGAATTTGGTTCTTTTAAATAGGTTTCCTGTTTGATGAAGAAGACTGTAGAGAGAGAGAGAAAGCTTTAAACTTCACCAAATACTTAGCACTGTCATTTTTATTCTAGCTCCCTAATACCAGACAAAGCAAGGCCAAGGTGATATCATCACGAATAGGTTGACTGAGAAATTGCCTGCCATGTTGGATGGGAGCATATTTCTCCCCCATTAATAAAGAGTTCTTTTTTTAGCTGGATGTAGTGTGATCTTAACTCACCAAGGAGCAAAACGGATTTCTAAAACTAGAAGTCCTAGGGCAGCTAGCCACAAAAATCTCTACTTTGTCTCCAGCACATAGTCTGATGCAGGTGGGCATGGAACCCACCAATCTGGTCTTCGCCCACATGTAAAATCCCTTAGCTGAAATGCCCTCATTGTCTGAGACATTTGTGAAAAAGCCGCCCGAGTGGAAGCTCTCTGAAATAGGTCATTGTAAAAGGGAGAGGGCCGAGGTAAGATGCCTGTTTGACCCACCAGTCCGGTCTATTGCTCCAGCCATGGCTATTGATGCAGAAATGAGTTCTACTGTCTCGCCTCCCAGGCAAGAATTTCCACTTTTGAAATTTCATTCATTCTGAAAACACCCCTTGGTTAGGCCATATTTCCTTTTCATTCAGTTGATGTCAGAGCCCACCATCCATTTCAAAAGCCTTAACCTCTTCACAACCATATAGCACATTCTGCTGTTGATTTCCAAACTATTCACAGGCTCAAGGGAATATTTTCCCTTCACAGGGTAATTGCAGGCTTGTAACTTCTCCGTCCCCTGAAAACCATAGAAGAAAGTTGGCATTACAGCCTGTCGTTAACTGTCAAATGCATTTAATGCTTTATCAGGAGAAGGAGGGACAAAACTGCTGTCATCGCACCATGTCAGGAAAAGTAAATGGAGGTTCTCCACCATGTCAGGAATTAACTGTATTCCTTCAGCCGGAGATGTAAAAATCAGGAGATCAGAGAATGGAATAAACAATATTTTGATGTAAACAGACGATCAACAGGAGAGGGATGACCGTCTGGTCACCCGGGGGGGTTTATTCAGTTAACACTTCCACCCCTTAAAGACAATGGAGTGCAATCAATGCATATAGGGCCTTTCAGGCCCGTTGCTAAGTGACGCGCAGTGTCAACAGAAAAATGCCGGATGTACAGAGGACAGCTCCAGGCCCAAGAGAGATCAACACCCTCTGATGATATTTTAAACTTAATTCAGTTCCCGATGAAGATTGTGACAGGGTCCGTGGTCAGAGCAGAAAAGATGTTTGCACTTCAAAATCCGACTTCGTAAAGTTGCTCTGCTGTGTGCAAAGAGTGTTTAATTTGGTAACAAGTGAATCACGGGTCCAACCGTAGTTGGTTCAAATAGGAAAAGGCACCCAGCAGGGGCATCTTGAATATTCATTTCTTGCCAGGCACGGCAGTCATTTTACAATCTCAGCTTCAGTATCAAGAGCTGATCATTTGTCTCAGATTGTATGTGCATTCTCTCATTTTTTCATCTCTAAAATCTATTTTAGGAACAGCCCCTAAAGCCATTTTCAACAGCTTCTTCAGAAATTCTAAAGAAAGGAAAGAAACTTGAATAGGATCACATCACCCCATACAACCATGAAAACCTGTTTTGTGGGGCATTCTTGAAACCAGCCCAGAAGCTCTTAAGAGTTTTTGTATTTATTTACCCATTTCTTTCTCTTCCTTCTCTATCCCTCAATGGATTTTTATATTCAAATGCAAAAGATTTCCATGCGCACTAAAGATCCATTTATGTATTGGTTTAGAAGATCATGCCACGATGTTGAAAAATGCAACTTTTTCATAAACAGATGTTTACAAATTCAGTCTTTGTACTAGGAAAAGCACGCTCACCACAAAGAGCCTGTTTTCCATATTTGAAGGCAAAAACCCTTTTGAAAAAAAAAAACAAAAAACCAGTATCTCTAAAGTCCAGGAAGCATTAACCTCAGCTATAATGCTCCTCAAAGCCACTTCCCAAAGAGCCATCTTACCAAACCTGTAAAGTGTTTTCCTAACAAGATGCTAGCTTATCCTGCATCCCTTGGGTTGCTGCCGACAATAAACACTAGGTCACACAGGCTCTGAAATCTGTGTAGACAGGAGGCGAGGAGGGATACCACCGATTTACTCATTTCGGGAAGTTCTGTTTGCTTAGCCAAGCACAAGCCTTTTAAGAGCCCAAGTCACATAATTTTCAGTGGGCAGGTTTGTCCACATATATCCTCAAGAGTTTGGTCTGTTTATTAAACCAATAAGAGCTCCAGAGCATTTTGTCTGGTGGGCTGAAAAACCTCTAAAGCAGGGACATATTAACATGGATTGAGAAAAAAGGGTGGGGAGAGGGGCTGGTTTCTTGACATTTTTCTTCCTGTCTCATCCAACGAAGCTAATTTTATTGGGTTGTTCCTATCATGTTTAAGCTACAGGTAGCAAGAGAGAGACTGAAGGCAGATAAAACCACACAAAAGCATTCCTAGGCTTTTCCTTGACTCACTGAGGGTGGTTTTCTCTCACAGAGACATTAAAGCATTGTGGGGCCATGAGGAAGCCTCATACAGAAACGAGCCGGCAAGTTACGATGACGATAATTGCACTGAGACCACCTGCCGCAACCCCCCTGCCCTGAGACTCTCCCTACCAGAAGTCTGCAATAAAACCCATGCAAACCTCTCTATTGTTTTAAAAGATGGGAAAATAGGTTTTAAAGCCTGGGTCAGCAATGTGAAGGGGCATATTACAAGAAGGCTAAGTAGAGGCCTTTGATATTTTTGGATTAATGATCAGGCCTGATTGAGTCTCTTTCTTATCCTGGGAGCAAGAGCAACTGGATGCTAAGGGACAGGAGAAAGGAATTTCATTTGTAAGAACTAGCTGTGGAGCCACAAAGAAATATTTATTTATCAAAGGCACATAATGTTAATTGAAAACTATTACAATTTCTGTACAAATATGAAAAAGTATGAGCAGGCCAGAAAATCTTACTTAAATTCCTAACAAAATTAGAGCCTACTCTTAAAATGTATTCCAATAGATACATTGCTTTTCATATCTCTTCTGAATTTACCCAAACCATCACACGGAAATAGATGATGATGCTTCAGTTATATCTAGCTCCAGTATAACTGATGAGCATTGCAGGCTATTTTAGCAGGAATATTACGAGTTTGGATAATGCTCCAACTTGGGCCAAACTCTGACTTCCAAATTTCTTTGTATGTGAACATATTTCCTGTACGGTCATTGGAGGCAAAGATCACAGTTACTGCGGTTTGTTTATCCTGCACAGGAATGATACTGCACTCCCATCTTGGGAGAAGGGTGGGTTTTCTACTTTTCCCTAGTGTTTGTGCTAAGCCATTCGCACTGTTTCTCCTTGTCCCTCTTGTGGCCAACAGGCTACACTGATAAATTTAGGCTGCATAAGTCAAAATGTCTGCAGCTACAGTGACAGAACAAAATTAATTAGGCCACAGTAACAGGTGCCTATGATTTCCAAAGCTTGGCTGGCATGGGTGCTGACCGGCAGGCACGTCTTTGTCCTGTTTGCTTAAGCTGGACAATTTCAGGAGGTGAAGCACTAAGGCGTGCCATGAAACAGCACAGCCTGAAATAAAATACCCGTGGAACGACATAGCCAAAAATAGGACTGTTAGAGGTTCTCTGTGTAAATGTATAGCCATGAGAGCACATTTTAATTAAACTATGAAGCTAAGTGGGAGTGTCTATTTCTAAGACTCCCCACTAATGTGCTTAATATACATTTGTTTGTTGTGATCTGCTTTCTCTTAAGATCATTGCTGAGCTGTGCTTCTCAACCCTTGGCTATACATTAGAATCACCTGGGGAACTTCCTAAACTCTACAGATGCCCAGGTTCCAATCGCAGAATTTCTGTTTTAATCTACCAAGTGTAGATTAATGATAGCGATGATACTTTTTAATGCTCCCCAAGTGAGCCAGGGTTGAGGGCCACAGTCGTAGATAATTAAGAGAAGGTAGGTGCTAACAGAACAGGCAGAATTTATGGGAGGAAAACCTAGCATGGAGAAAATGCCGTGCATTAACTTTTATCTTTCTGTGAATGGAGAAATAAAGGCCATGATTCAATCTCAGCAGGAAAACACCTTTGTTTAGCTCTAGGATCCCTATGCTCCCCAGGGACCTCGTTGAGATCCACTGACTTAAGTGATTGGAAAGAGACCCCCAGACACTGGAAGGCAGGCACTGGCTATATTCAGAAGTACCCCATGACAGGTATCACAATGCAGAAATGTGGAGGAGGAAGAAAGTGGGGAGGGCATCAGGGAAGGCTTCCTGGCAGAGGTGTTTCATGAAGTAGACCTGGAGTGGAAAGATTCCTAGGGATCAATTGTGGGTGGGTCGAAGGGAGCTGATTAGATATAACCAGGGAATCCCTTTTCCAAAGTTCAGGCCCCTTTTAATGAAAAGGAGGAAAAAAATATTTCATCTTTTTTTTTCTTTTTACTGTGCTTTTCTTCTGCTTCCAGAATAGGAAAAGTAATAAACTCTAATATGTACTGAGTATTTATTGTGTATCACACATTATTCTAAGAGCTTTTCACTTAAATCTTCTGCACTTAAATCATCTAATTGTCAAATATCTTCATGAGGTGATTACCACAATTACCCCCATTTTATGGAGGAGGAAACTGAGACACAGAGGGTGAGATAACTCACTCAAGATCACATGGCAACTAAGTGGTCATTGCCTCAACCTCTCTTCTCTTCTGCCTCTCCTCAAGCATGGTCCGTGGCTTGAAGCCACCTCTTCCCCCCGGCAGCCCAGAGCTCACTGGTGACAGACACTGAGCTCCAGGAGCTGCCCATCCACCCTCTTCAACCAGCAGCTCTCGGGAGTTGGAAAAGAATCCTAGACCCACCCCAACCATGGCCCACGGTCCATCAGCTCTGCAGCAAGAGAAGGGAACTCTGGCTCAGTCATTTTCTCTGACCGCCCAACCTCATCCTATATAAAAATCACACAGAGGCCCCCTCCTGCTTTCTAAAAATGGACTGTAGAGGTTTAGATCATGCCATTCTTTTTTGAAACTCTCTTGCTAAAGCGGCAAGTTATTACAAGTTGTGAACCCTGAGTGGTCTTCAGACAAAGGGCATTACGTAAGTGTTTATAAGAATGCCCTAGAGAATTAGTATGGCATGGGCCAGCGAAATCTTCTTTTTTCTTCCTTTCACTCAAATCAGTTAATTCAATTTAACAGATGCTTATTGAGCACTGACTATGCGTAGAGTTTCTAATCTGAGTAAAGAGATAATATAGCCACAGAAGTTACTATAATGGAAGGCAAATTGAGAAGTATTAATATCGCAAGGAAAATGTCAAAATGCTGTAGTCATTCACAATTGCAAAGATGTGGAAACAACCCAAGTGGCCATCAATACATGAGTGGATTACTAAAATGTGGTATATGTATACCATGGAGTACTATTCAGCTGTAAGTAACAATGGTGATCTAGCACCTCTTGTATATTCCTGGATACAGCTGGAGCCCATTCTACTAAGTGAAGTAGCCCAAGAATGGAAAAACAAGCATGTACTCACCAGCAAATTGGTATTAACTGATCAGCACCTAAGTGGACATATAGGAGCAACATTTATCGGGCGTCAGGCAGATCGGAGGGCGGAGGGGATGGGTATATACATACATAATGAGTGCGATGTGCACCATCTGGGGGATGGACACAATTGAAACTCTGACTGGGGTGGAGGGAAGGGAGGGGAAAGGCAACACACGTAACCTAAACATTTGTACCTCCATAATATGCTGAAATTTTAAAAAAAAGTATTTTTTAAAAATGCTGAGTCATATGGAGGGGATGAGAGGGAAATGGGGACCTGGTGGGGTCCCCTGGAGGAGGTGGTGCTTAAAGCCAGCCCTGAATTTGAAGGATTTCAATCGAGGGAGGAAAAGGGAGGGGTGAAGGGGCAGTTCATCCTGTTGACATGGGGAAACCGAAGTCATCCCTTTGTTCCCTGTCCTAGCCTCGAAGGTCTCTAGGCTACATAGGAAGCCCAGGAAGAACAAAGAAAATGTTTGCTGGCAACTTCCAAAATTGCACAGGCCGCAGAGTTGGGGGCAGGGACGCTCTAAGGTCGTCCGTACAAAGTAGCCAATTTACAGTTATGGTTACACTTGAGTCAATTAAAATGTTTTATTAGCAGGAATTTGAATCTCTTACCTTCATTAACATTTAACAGCAAATGGGAGAAAAAAGGTAAATAAAATATTATCTGGCTTTTTAAAGGTCATTTTAGACTGAGCATTATAAAATGTGAGCTGGGAAGGGCGGGATGGCCCTTTGTGTGGAGTCGGTACGTGGAGCCCGCTGAATGTGTAGATCTATGGAGACATCTTCCAGCACTGGCAGGAGGAGACACCTCATGGCAGGTGAGGTGCTCAGAGGTGCATTAATTATCGTCAGCGCATTTGGGTTGATAGGAGATCTGACATGTGAGAATTCATTTTTTGCTTTAGATCTCAGATTATAAATCATTTGGGGTATGCACGGCCCTTAGTAATTACTCCCATGATCAACACCTGCCTTTTAACAACCCTAGGCTAGCAGCCCAAATTGATTAAGTGACATACCTAACTATTCCCCCAAAGGAAAGGAGCACAAGGGAAGCCCTGTCTGTGCCTAGGTCCCAGAGAGGACACGGAAGGCCCTGGAAAAGCCACCATCACAGTTGGAGGAGGCCATTCTCATGCCACAGATGCCCCATTAGACATTTTTTTTTTTTTTTGACACAGAATCTCACTTTGTTGCCCAGACTAGAGTGCCGTGGCATCAGCCTAGCTCACAGCAACCTCAAACTCCTGGCCTCAAGGGATCCTTCTGCCTCAGCCTCCCAAGTAGCTGGGACTACAGGCATGCACCACCATGCCCGGCTAATTTTTTCTATATGTTTTTTGTTGGCCAATTAATTGCTTTCTATTTTTAGTAGAGATGGGGGTCTCGCTCTTGCTCAGCCTGGTTTCAAACTCCTGACCTTGAGCAATCCTCCTGCCTCGGCCTCCCAGAGTGCTAGGATTACAGGCGCGAGCCACCGCGCCCGGCCCCCACTGGACATTTTATGGGATGACATTTTAAGGCCTGCTGTCACTACGGGAAGCTGGAAGCAGAAACATCATTTCATGTGGCAGGATATAAACATTCAGCTTGAAAAGAAACTCTCTTCGTTTTTCAGTTTCCCAAAGTTTAGAGCCAGAAGCAATGAAAAAAACATCCCAAAGCTGCCCAGTGAATATCGCATCCCAACATGTCACCCTTATAGGGCAGACCTAAAGCGTGCTGCCCAAGCCTCGTTTGGTCCTGGAAAGGCAGCAGCAAGCCAAGCAGTTCTCGCTGCAGGAGAAAGACCTTTCTCGAAATTCTTTTATCAGAATAAGTGGACTAGAAAGAGAAGACCCACCCATCCCACGACGGGGTTTCTGAGGACTTCGAGGCAGTATTGATCGGGGTCCTCCTTGCTCGTGGGAAAGTGGGAGAGGGTAGAAGGGATGACTCTAGACCTGGAGGTACAAACCCTAGCAAGCAGGGAGTTTGCCTTTCCGTGGAGTAGTAGTAGCAAATATAGTCTTACTCGAATTAGTAAGAGCTGTTTGGTTAAATCACCTTCCTGGGCCTTCTTCATCATTAGGACGTTCAACTTTTACTGCATCTGAAAATAGGAGGAAAATGAATTCACAGCAAAATAAATATTTCCTAATTTTAAATAAATATTGCTAATCTCAGGGATTGTGTTCAAAGCGCAATGCAGCTATATAAATACAAAGACCAAAATTAGAAAGGAAAAAAAAGAGTATTTACATATATAAATATAAATCTAAAATCTGATCTTAATGTGCTAAAAGCGTCTGGTCTAGTTCGGTAAATGTCAAAGGCTCCTCCTCGCTGGCCCTCCAGTGCTATCCCAATTAGCAGCTAAGGAGACGGCCTTCCCTTTGTCCAAATCTGAGGATAAATACCGTGGACTTCAGCGCAACAACGATGAGGACCTTTCCCTGTTCCATTTAACAACTTTATTTTGCATTTGGTCTAGCAGGGAAATGACAGAATGTTTGTGGGAGGTGGTAAACCAGAGCTCTAAGTAGCTTCCCCCACGGACTCCCTGACTTCATTCCATTCCCTTCTCTTTATTTTATTTTATTTTATTTTATTTTATTTTATTTTATTTTATTTTATTTTATTTTTGAGACAGTCTCACTCTCTTGCCTGGCTATAGTGCCGTGGCATCAGCCTAGCTCACAGCAACCTCAAACTCCTGGGCTCAAGAGATCCTCCTGCCTCAGCCTCCCGAGTAGCTGGAACTACAGGCATGTGCCACCACACCCAGCTAATTTTTTCTATGTTTTTTTAGTTGTCCTGCTAACTTCTTTCTATTTTTAGTAGAGACAGGGTCTTGCTCTTGCTCAGGCGGGTTTGGAACTCATGACCTTGAGTGATCCTCCCTCCTTGGCCTCCCACCCAGAGTGCTAGGATTACAGCCACCGAGCCTGGCCCCATTCCCTTCTCTTGTTATAGAGTATCCACAAGGAATGTCTCACCTGCCCTGAGGAGTCTAGGGATGTCATTGAGCCTGACAAACCTTCAGCATTGGGGTGTGCAAGGCCAGAGTCGGAGGTAGAGAGATGGCACTGTACCCATTTTCAATGGCATACAGAGAGGCCAATGTTCTTTATCATGTATGATATGCATTAAATATGATGTAGTACATATGATGTATGTATTTATGTTTGGATCCTTGACACATAGATACATGTGCTGTCCCTTATCCAAAAAGCTTGTCATATTGGGCTTCTGATAACCCTGGAAACACTTATCCTTTTTAAAAAATATTAAACACATAATAAAAGCCAGGCACCATATTTTTGCCTTAGTGAATGTCATCATGGTTCAGTCCTAAACAGTCGTGCGAGGCAGGTGGTGTTATCTCAGATGCAGAGAATGAAGAGAGAGAGGGGGAGAATGCAGTCTTCCCTGGTCATGCTATACCAGCTTGTATTTTTTTTTTTTTTTCAATCTATCTTCCCTTTCTCTTGAAGATAATTTGGAAGTAAGGTGAGATGGCCATTTATCTCTACCAATATGAAAGTGCTTTCTCAGCCACTCTGGAAAGATAACTCCACATATTCCTGGCAAGCAAGCACTGGAAGGGATCTTAGAGATTTAGGCAGTTCCCCCAAGGGGCAGGTGTGGAGAGGGAGAGAGGCTGGTTGTAAGAAGGACTGGGGTGCTGTCATTCTGCAGTCCCAGGGCTGTCCCATGCAGCGACAGATTGCACGGCCCCACCAAGAAATGCCAACCCCCCTCTCTGATTGATGAAGAACCCAAGGCCCACAGTTGAGTCTTAGATGCAAGCTCTCAACTTCAAGTTCAGAGGTAATCGCTGTTTTTATAGTTGAGCAGTTAGAGAAGCAATCTGTTTTTTCTTTTTGAGAAGCAATCTGTTTTTAAAAGTTATACAAATATAGATATCGTGATGTTGCTCCTGCACAACCCACCATTGCTAACCACCTGTGAAAAGGCCCATGGCTGTCTATGCATCTCTGCCTTTCTCATGGGGCAGCAATTCAATTTGCACCCATCTTTGGCTGTCCTCCCAGGTAAGAGGTTCTTCCCTAGAACCTGAATTCAGCAGGAAACTTCAAACCACTCCACAAAGATGCTCTGATCCACTTTGTATATGAACACTTTGTATATGCCGGGCACTGAGCTTGGTGCAGGCCAACACATTATATCATTGAACTGCAGCTCAACACTATGATGCAGATACCAAGTCCATTTTACAGGTAAGAAAACTGAGGCTTTGGGTGGTTTATATAAGTTGCTCAAGGGATCATGTTTAGTGGCTAACCCAGGTATGTTTCCAGCCTCATCTACTGTCACTTATGTGCCCTCCATCTCAGTTTCATCATATGTTGGCGTCAGTTCCCTCTTCCACAAAGGGCAGGAAGTACCTTCCAGCACTTAGGATTCATTTGCTCTCAGGATGGGTGAGGTCTCAGGAGAGGTGAATGAAAGAAAGGCTCCTTGAGACAGAATTTCTAAGAACTCTGGGCACATTGTCAGGTGCGAATGACAGACTTGAACGTACATGCATGCAATTCACTTGCCACAAAACAAAAACATATCCAAGGTGAACTGAAGCCTCCTGAGATAGAGTTGGTGCGGAGGAAAATCAAGGATGAAAGATCATGGCCATTTACAAGAACACAGTCTCTCCGTCTCTCTCTCTCTTTCTCTCTGTCACATACACACGCACATGGTATGCAGTAAACACTTTGAAATGATATGTGAGGGAATAGGAAGTAAGGAATAAAGGAATAAATAAAACGAGGAGTGTGATTAACTTACCCATCTACTCTGAGGTTAAAAATTTTCAAGTAAGTTTATGACAGTTTAAAAATAATCTATAAAGAGGACTCCTAATAAAAATGATAAAATCCCCAAACCTTGGGGTGGGAATTGGCAAGAGGAGGGAGAGACGATGAGCTTGCCATTTGCAAAAAGGGGAGTCCTCCTTAGGAATTTTACGATTATGTGCTATTGCTGTTCATTAATTGCAAGGAAACCAGCCCAGCTCCAGCCCTCTTGCCTGCTGGGAGAACATGGCAGAATCACTGACTCACGTGAAGGATGGGCACACGTGGATGGCACCATCAGCGTGCGTGATAACCAGTGTGAGGCTCAGGTCAGAGATGGCTGCCCTGATGCAGGCTGCATGTAATTAAAAGGTTTGCATGGAGTAGAAGCTGACCCTCCCTATCTTAGGCATGGCAGGAGCTGCTCATTTGAAGCAAAAGTCTTAATTGTTTTTCCTTTGCTCTCACTTTTAAAACAATGTGTAGAAATCATGTAGCCTGGTAAAATAAAAAAATAAATATCCTATCATGTGGCCAGTGTTCAGAGTGCAAATGTTTTCTGTGACTATGCAGTGAGAGCACACACACACACATACACACACACAGAGAGGCAGAGCAAATACTCTGATGAATAAAAATGTGAATTTGAGGGCAAATGAGGCATGAAACATATTGGCCAATAAACAACACAAAAGAAGGTCATACTAAATTTTTTATCTAACCAGACTGGGAAGCATTTGAGCTAAGACTACCCACCAAGAAAAGACTTTCATTCCTACCAAATACAGAGGGTTGGTATTTATTATTTTGAATAAAGAAGCCTATGATTTCACTGTCTTGCATTTTTAAAGGTAAGAATCTATGAAGATTTAAAATTTCTAAAAACACATCCTAGATCTACCATGAGGAAATATGCCTAAAGTACTCCTGTAATCACAACTCTTTTTTGAAAATGTCTCCTGTAGGAAGTCTTGACATTCCCAAAGTACTTTTTAGTCCACAAAGCTTCTTCAAAATCTTCTTGTCAAGGGGAAAGGCAGGTATTATTGCTCTGGTATCCAGATGAGGAAATTGGCTCAGAATGTTCAGGGTATTTTCTTAAATCCTGGTGGCCAGAGAGTACTAGAGTCCAAGGAGGATATGATACATCTGACTTCTAACCTAGCAGTATCCTGCCAAGCTGTCAGCCGCCGTATTTTCCGTGCACATAATCTACAAGAACCAAAAGAATACTAAGCATGACTGTCTCAGAGAATCTTCCACCCCATCCCCAACCCGTGACATACACGCCCAGAAGCATCTTGGATTGAAAGAAAACGGATTCTTTCAAGATTCCCAGACCAGTCTGTGCAAAGTGAATAGGTTTCCAGTCCCTGCCACTTCTAAGAAATACCTGAGTCTTGCAAGGCTGAGGTCACCTGCAGCTCCTCGGGGGCTCTCTGTCTGCGCTAATTAGAGAAAGCAATATTGTTTCAAAGCATTCCCTTCATCTGTCTTCCAGCCTTGCTTTGCTCCAGGATTTGGGTGTTTGGAGGCCCAGGCCCAGTTCACGCAGCCTGCCAGCCCTTCAAAGGAGGGGAATAAACACGAGCTCGCCAAACAGGTGGGGACGAGAGACGTGCCCGGACTGTCTCGGTGGTTCGGCTCTGCACCTTCACTTTCATTATCTTCAGCATTTGTCAAGCAAAGGCAGGCTGGTGAGCCGGGGCTTCCACACCTTCAAAAGGAAATATTGACTAAACGGTGGTGCTGTTGCTACTCTCTTTACCTGCTAGATGCCCACAGGGACTCGCATTGTCAAAAGAGGAGTCATCGTTAGACTTCTCTTACTGACATCCCGTGGCCCAAGGGAGAACAGAGGAGATGAAGGGCCCGTCACAGGGAGGGTTATGAACCACACTGAGAAACTGGAAGATTCGAAATTAACTTTCAAGGGTAAGAACACACAGACAGGACCAATTCACTCAGAACCTGAGAAAAATATACTCTCATGGAACGAGTCTAAAAGTCCCCAAGAATTTAGCCGGTGACATATTCGTTCATCACCTAGCCTCTCTGGAGGGCCTCTGGTTTCCCCTATGTCCATAACCACAATACTCCACTTCCTACAATTTGGGAGAAGGATCCCTAACTCGAGACAGCAGCAACACGAAGTTCTCACGGCATTGGCAGGACAATGGGTACAAATACAGTTGACCAGAGACATCCTCTGTGCAGGGGAAAAAGAACACAGCTCCGCCCACCCAAGAACTCAGCAAATGCATTTGGTAAACTATTACAGAAAAACGTTCTTGAATGGAGCAGGGAGGAGGGGAGAAGGAAGGAAGCAGGTTGGGGTGGGTAGGGAAAGGGTTGTTATTTATTTATTTATTTTTTCTTCTGTTGTGGGCAAAGCCTGACCAGACACTGGAAGGTAGATGTTCCAGTGTCACAGGAAACAAAAATTCTGCAGCCCCGGGTATTCTTGAAAAGTGTCCCTGGACTTGAGCTTGTGTCTGGCGGTAGATTGTAGGACAGAAAGACTGAGATTTGGGTACAGTCCACTGTTCCCCTTGTCCTCACCCCTCTTCCTCCTGGTGTTCTCCAACTCTCTTCCAGAAGCTTCCTGGAGAATCTCTCTCAGCCATTCTCTTAACCACACTAGTTCCATCCCCAAGTCACCTCAGACCTGTGCCCTTTTGGGGGGCAGTGGGGCTCAGCTCCATCTGGTTGCAGAACTGTTTCTGTCCCCAGACGGGACATGAGTGAAGGCAGCAGAATGTGAGCTTCTTGCAGACATTAAGGACATTCCAGGAAAGTGATTCTTGCTGGACAGTTACATAGTTTTTTTTTTTTTTTTTTTTTTCCTAACAGCAAAAACTTCATTTATCTTTAAGGGTGTCCTTGGCAGACCTACTCAAAAAAATCAATATTTCCCTCTTGACAAACATGTTTCCCAGCAACCACATGTTTATATGTGAATGCAGGTGCTAATTTGAAAAATTAACTACCTTCTCTGAATAATATGGGGGGGGGGACACAAATTTTCCTCTATAGTCTTAGGTTCAGTGACTGGTGCCTATGAGTTTAACTGACAAAAGGCAGATTAACAGAAAAAAAAACCCAGAGTTTATTTTTGTGTGCAATGAGTATATACATGGGTGAACTCAGTGATGAGTAATGCAAAAGAAGATTGAGAATTGGGGTCTTATATACCATCTTTACAAAGGGTGATAAAATGGGGAGAAAAGGCTGAAGGAAAGGGGGTTTGGGGCTTGAGGGGGTAAGTTATGGGAAGGTTACTAGGAAATGTACTGTAAATGGGGTTGTTTAATAAGGTTTGTTATGCGGATGAGTCTGTCTCTACTCCCTGGTACAGAAGCGGGGGACACCTTCACAAACGGAAATTTGTGTCACCTTTACAACTCTCCAGCCTGAAAGAGGGGCACAGGGAAGCACAGAAGCGTGAAGGTGCGGCATGCCTGGAAAGCCTGCGTGTTTCCATCTAGCTGGGGCTCAGAGCAGGGGCTGGGCAGCGGCAGAAGACAAGGTCGGAAAGGGTGGCAGAGCTCATAGGAGGATGACCTCCACGCACTTTTCTTTTTACAGGGGGAGCCATGTAAGATATTTAAGCAGGTAAAACATCAGCTTGGTATTTCAGTTCTGGTGCCAACAGTGTGTGCAGGTGCTGGAGGAGGGGGGGGCACTAGAGATGGAAGGGTGACTGTCCCTCACTTACGAAGCAAACGTTGAGTGCCTGCAACGTGCCCTGCGCTCTTCCAGGCACCGAGTGTGTGCTGATGAGCGAAAACACCACGATTGTCACCCTCGTGGAGCTTGCGGTCTAACAGGATGCGGAGATGGCAGTGTATGGGGAAGGTCTTCAACATGGTGAATTTGAGGTGTCTATGAAACAGCCAAATGGAAAGGTACAAAGAGCCTAGTGTCGACGTGCCTCCCCACACGTTTCAACAAAGAAATAGGGTTTCTAAAACTCACTTGATCCGAAGAAAATCTGCTTGCCCTAATCATTGCCTTTGAGTTTCTACTCAGAAGAGAACGTCTCCCTTGACGTTTTCCTGTCTGTCTGAGAGGTGAGTTGCCCGAGTGAGAGCACTGTTTGGTGGCAGAGACCAGGGTCTCCCCTCCACCCACGAGGAAAAGGGTTTGGAGCACAAACGCTAGGCCTGAATTCCAGTTCTGTGACTCGCTAGCTGTAATCCCCCTATTTCTCCAGATACGTTGATTATTATTGCCCAACACTGGGCCAAAGTCAGGGAACGATCTGACGTAGAACTGACCCGAAATGAGCCCTCCCTGGGTCTCCCTCTTCTATGAAGGAGAACTTGACCTTCAAACCACTAGCCAGCTCTTCTGCAGCCCTTCTAGAGGCCCAAAGCCCCTCACCTACAGAAACAGGCTTTCATTTTATTAATATTTCTTTTAATGACATTTACCTGTTTCAGGCTACCCTCTCTAATTCAGCAAACTCTCCCTCTCATCCCATTCTGCTCTCAAAGAGTTTTCGAGACCTTAGCAAAATATAACAGATCTACTGCTCCATTCCCACAATGCACATGTGTTTATTAGGTCCTGCCTTAAAGCAAATTCAAACATTTTCTATGATCACTCTCACAAGTGTCAGGGATCTGGCAATCCCACTTCAGAATGGCTCTTAACAGGCCTACCATCCAGAGCTGGGTACCCACAGTCGTGATATTTCAGTGCCTTCCAGGTACTCTATAGGACCTGCTAATTATCTGTCAAAATGTAGGCATCAGGCACAAATCAAACAGGTGAAGAAAAAAAAAAAAAAAACAACTTGATCTTATCTCTGTTTTTTTCCAGTTTCTGAGTCTCTGAATACCACATACATCAAGCTTATGTCTTGCTCTGGGACAGCACCAACTTTAATGTTTTCCCCAAAGCCCACAATTCTCTGCAAAGAACTGTTTCTTCTGCTGCTGAGATTAATAAGCCAATTCACTTGTCTGAACGGCGTAGAGCTGACCTGGCCCCTTTTCTTTCCAGAAGGCGTATTGCAGTGTCATGGTATGAATGTCTCTTGAACTTGAGCACGGCACCCTCTGCTCACGAGGAGAAAACTCAGGCTTGGTGGTGGGAACTCCTGACGGTGCTGTGTGGTTCAATCCATCCTCCCCTACGTCCACACCTGTCCGAGGGGAGAGAAGAGCTACCATGGGCATTTTATATCCTTTCCTGAATTCCAGAAAGAAGTTCTAACTTTTGATGCACAATCCAACTTCAGGTATGTTTGACATACCTACTCATCAATAATTCATTCAACCAAACTTTACTAGGCACTTGCTGTATACCAGCTCCTGTGCCCAATATGGAATATGAAAAAGAAAAAGAAAAAAAAAAAGACCCAGTATTCTATGGTGATTAACATTAATTCCTGAGGCTTTTACATGATAGCAGTGGCCTTTATTTGATGGGAATTTGGTGTATGCAATTAATATTCTCCGTTTCAAAAGGTAATTCACCAATCTGAAAAAAGTACACTCTCTTATACTCTCATGACGCTTCATCAAGACAGGGACTTCTGTCTGTCTCATTCAGGCTGTATCCTTAGCACCTTGAATAGGGTCTGACACAGAGCAGGTGTTCAATAAATATTTGCTAAATGAATTAATGATGCCCTTGACCCACAGAGAGAGAGAGAGAGAATTATCTTCCATAACTTAACCAAGCAAGTGCTTGGGAAATACCAGCACTTTCTTCTGACCAACAAACTTAGGAGTGTGTCCACCCTTCAATCATTGGAAAATATGATATAGATGAATTCTTAATGACATGAACAAATTTCTGTGATGTTTAGTTTTGTGGAAAAAGCAGGTTACAAAACACCACGTTTACTATAGCCCCATTTTTTTTGAAGCCGAAATGTAAATAGTAGCTCTTTCTGGGTGATGGAAGTTAGAGTAGTTTTTACTTTGCATTTTTTTGGATATTTTTATGTTTTCTAAATTCTCTACATCAAGCATATATTACTTTTCCAATCACATTTTTAAACGTTACTCTAAAAGAAAGAATATTCTTTCAGGATTTGACCTGATTTTACTTTCTGTTTGCATTTTGATTCTATTCAAGTCCCTCATTTAGCTGTAGATAGCAGCAACTTGTTATAGAAGAGAAGAGAAGGTAAGTTTTCCAAAAGAGGCTGATATTCTATACCAGGTCTGCAGAGAAGAGTGCTGGCTCCAAGTATCATCAACTAATGACTAATCAGTGATTAGTGTCAAAGACCTAATTGTGCCAGTTATAACTCCAAGAAGGTCATCTTCACAGGTAGGAAAGGTGTGAGCACAGGAAAAATGATGAATTTGCAGTTAAAAAGAACCTTCTTGCAACCTAGGAGAATCATACCACCAAAATTCATTTAATGGTAATTAGCTGTACTTCAGTGGGCTTCAAAAACAGACTTTTCCTAAACAAGATCAGGAATGGAAAGCCAATTTTTTTTTTTAAATGCTGTTCCCTCTTTCTCTTTTTTCCCTTTCTTTCTCACCTAGGAAGAAGGTTTAAGTAGGGTTTCAAAGCCCAGCCTAGCTGTACTGCTCTGGAGTTTGGCAGCTGTTGGATTTTGGTGTCTATGTGCCAGTTATTTGCTCTGCCAGCAATGTGTTAGGATAATCACCCACTGAAGGATTTCAACACATTACATTTCCCCAGAAGCCTTTGTCTAACAAGGTAATTTACGACCTGTTCAGGAATCTGGTCTTTACAAAACAATAAATTCACACTTGCACTGGACTTCAAAGCTGCCATTATGAGCCTCGGTAGCAGAAGGCATCCTGCAGCTGAGAGCCAGATCAACAGATAAGTGAGTTTTTAATGATCTCTTTTAGGCAGGCTGCAGGGGAGACAAAACTGCCAGCCACTGCAGCATTTGGCCATTCTGGTTGCAAAAATTCGACCCTAAAAGTGGACCTTCTTCACAATGTTGGAACCATTTTGCCCACCTTCTACAGAAATTGGGATCTGTGGGATTTTGGAAGGATTGAGAAGGAATCTTGCTAGGATGTCAACAGAAGCCCACTCGCGAACCCTGCAATCAGTCTAACCCCCAAAAGTCTCTCTCTGGAAAGTAGAGCTGGGCTGGGGTGGGGGTCAGCTTCTCAGTGTCTCCGACTATTTCAACGAATTC
This sequence comes from Microcebus murinus, assembly GCF_040939455.1. Taxonomy (NCBI): domain Eukaryota; kingdom Metazoa; phylum Chordata; class Mammalia; order Primates; family Cheirogaleidae; genus Microcebus; species Microcebus murinus. The sequence goes on from NC_134109.1 coordinate 96,439,480, forward strand.
TTGGGGCCAAAGGCATCTTGCTCATATACGTGTCTCACCTAAAACCTAGACCAGGGTTTCTAGAGGGTAGTCTGTATCCTGCTTGCATAAGAATCATCAGGGATGCTGGGTATAAAAAAAGCATGTGTCAACTCCCAGAAGCTAGACCTGAGAACTGAAACCTTTAGCAAACAGTCCAGGTGATTCTTACACGTACCAAAGTTTGGGAAACACTGGAAAGGCTGGAAATAGACAGACAACACTAGAACTTTAAGTCTGAGGGCTTCAGGATGAGCAAGGTCCAGAAACAAATCTCAAAGCCATCGTTTACTAGCTGTGTGCCTTTGGACTAGTGTCTTAACCTCTCGGAACCTCGAGGTACGCATACGTGAGAAGGAAAAATACCTCCTATTTTTGTAGCGAGAAGTAGCTTCTGGCTCTGAAGATGTGGTCTGCCTGCCCCTTCGGACTCCTGACAGCTCTCCATTCTATGCCTGGGCCTCCACCTGCAGCCTCCTTGCTGTCACTTTGGACAGACACAGTAAGAGCTGAAACTGGCTATTCCCAGCAGCTCCCATGTTCCAGCCCCATGAAGACATATCAGCTTTTTTTGTTGTTGTTATTGTTTTTTTGAGACAGAGTCTTGTTTTGTTGCCCAGGCTAGAGTGAGTGCCGTGGCGTCAGCCCAGCTCACAGCAACCTCAAACTCCTGGGCTCAAGCAATCCTTCTGCCTCAGCCTCCTGAAAAGCTGGGACTACAGACATGCGCCACCATGCCCGGCTAATTTTTTCTATATATATTAGTTGGCCAATTAATTTCTTTCTATTTATAGTAGAAACAGAGTCTCGCTCTTGCTCAGGCTGGTTTCGAACTGCTGACCTCGAGCAATCCGCCCTTCTTGGCCTCACAGAGTGCTAGGATTATAGGCGTGAGCCACCATGCCCAGCCCACATATCAGCTTTCTGTTTGAGTCATAGGGTGTGTAGTGTAGCGATACTACTTACTTTTTTTTCTTCTATTTTTTTAAACAATAGAAATCATTTTTCAAATGAAATCTGTCTTAGACCATTAATATATAAATCAGATATTTTTTTAAAAAAATCAGTTTTGTGTGAAGGTAGAGGAGACTCAACTTTGAGTCCACTAATTCTCCTCCATTGCTTCCTCTGAAGCCTCCCAAAAGCTTTTGAAGGCCCCTCGGTAGAGAATCAAGGTCAGAAGAATGGATGGAGGAGGTGGCTGTGTCTGGGGGTGGTGGAGGAGTGGGCAACAGAGAGTTCGGGGTCACAAGACGCCTAGGTGGCAGAGGAGCTGGCGGTGCCAGCATGCACAGTGGGGGCACAGGACGGGGAGCAAGCTTGCAGGGAGAAAGGAATGAGCTCAGCTTCTGATACATTCAGCTTGAGGAGCTACAGAGGCAACCAGGTGTGGGCACTTAGCAGACAGTTGGAAATTCACACCCAGAGTTATGGCCAGAGAGGTCTGAGCACAAGCAGAGATATTTCTGCCTTCTCAGTCATTGGTTCCCACACATGTCTGCACTTTGGCAATACCTGGGAGCTTTAAAAGGTACAGAGGCATGGGTCCCACCTCCAGAGATTCTGATGGAATTAGTCTGGTCATGGTTCAGCGTTGGGATTTTTAAGCTCCCGGGTTCAGCCAAATTTGGGAAGCGCCGATCTTTAGTGCAGAATAACGGATTTGTCCCTCACGTAGGCACAACTGTGCAGATGTAGGAAGCTTTACTCAACAGCCACACTATTGGGATTATATCAAAAGGCAGCAATCTAAACTTTAATTAACATTATTAGTAATTAGTATTCGTTTTCCATGGTTGCTATAACAAATTACCACGAACTTGATGGCTTAAAACAATAGAAATTTATTTTCTCACAGTTCTGAAAGCCATAAGTCTGAAATCAGTATTACTGAGCTGAAATTAAATAGCTGGCAGGGTAGAGGTGAATCCACTCCTTGTCCCTCCCAGCTCCCGGCGGCCGCCAGCATTCCTTGGCTTTCTGGTCCACATCCCTCTGATCTCTGCCTCATGACCACATTGCCTTCTCTTCTCTATCTGTGTGCAAACCCCTTCTGTCTCTCTCTTACAACCATGCATACAACTGCATTTAGGGCCCACCTGGATAGTTCAGGACATTCTGTCCATTTCAAGATCTTCAAATGTATCTGCAATGTCCTTTTTTTTTTTTTTTTTTTTTTTGCCACATGAGGTAACAATGTACAGGTTCTGATTAATATCTGTTATTTTAGGGAGACTTTTATTCATTCTACCACAGTTATCCCTGAAAGTTCACATCCATCCCACATGCAAAATAAATTCATCCTCATCTTAATGTCCTCCCAAGCCTTGACTCACTTCAGCATCAACTCATGTCCAAAATTGCATCTAAACGCCATCAGCTAAGTCTCAAAATTGATCATCTCCATCATGAAAGACAAGCAAACTCTGGGTGTGATCCATTCTGGAACAAAATTTCTGTCCATTAAGTTGCCTGATTTCAAAATACAATGGTGCGACCGGCACAGGGTAACAGTAACACTCCACTCCAAAGGAGAGAAAATGGAAGGAAGAGAGGAACTGTGATCCGAAGCAATTTTAAGATCCAACATGACAAAAATGCGTTAGGTTTCAAGAACTGGAAACAATTCTCTGTGGCTCAAGACCCTGGCCTTTGAGCCCATAGGCCTACCCTGTGCGCCCAGAACTCCACCCACAAGGTTATTCTTCCTTTCTCTTGAAGGGAAGCACACGTTTTCAGCTGAGTAGTTTTATCAGCCTGTTTCCTACCTGTGGAAATCTGAAAGTCAGACAGGCTTCATTCATTGAATCCTATCTCTCTCAGTCCAAGATATCAGTGTTTCTGCTGATACAGCAGTTGCAAACACTTTGTGGTTCTCCTGTGTATATCATGAATATTGATGTCATTACACAAAAGAATGCTCCACAAATCTTTTCTGGATAATTCCATCTCTAGTCTCAGTTTTTTCTGAAATAGAGGAGATCCATGAGTCACACGCTTAATGTCTTCAAAGAGTCCTTTGTGTAAATGAATATTCTCATATTCTGAAACTTCTAAAGCACTAGCAAAAAGTTGTCCAGTCACGCCTTTGGCTTTCTCTCCAAAGCACACTTTTCTGACAGTGAATCTCCTAACTTTAGCATCTTCTGTGATCTGGATAGGCCGAGAACATTTAAATCATCAAGTTCTGGTTACTTTTTGCTTAACAGTCCTTTCCTCAATTTATCTCTTCCCTCTCTTATTTAAGCAGCAAGAAAAAAACCAGGCTGTACCTTCAACACTTGTCTTAGAAATCTCCTCAGTTAAATGTCCAATTTCATCATTTACAAGTCCCATTTCTACATAACTATAGGATACAATTCGGCTAAGCTTTCTGCCACTATCTAACAAGGATCTCCTTTGCTCTAGTTTCCAATAAAATGTTTCTTGTTTTCTCCTAGCCATCACCAGTACCATCTTTAACCTTTATATTTCTACCAACATTCTGTTTATGATGATACATGTTTTCTGTAAAACAGTAAAGGCTTTCTATAACTCGCACCAGCAATGTCTTAAATGTCCATATTTCTACCCCCACCCAATATCATTTCTTACCCTCTAATCCTTCCTGTTCTTTAAAAAAGTATTAATAACTCTAAAGATAATCTCTATTTTGTTGTACTCTTTTGTAACTGTCTTAAATAAATCAATTTGTACTGTATATTTGTACTTTTGTAAGATCTTTTTTGCTGTTTTACCATTTTAAGCCTCTGTACTTGTCCACACACAGATTATATTTTTATTGTTAATGCGCTTCTTACGGATACCTGCATTTAACTTGTGGACTACGTAAACATGATATCTATCAATATCCATATATCTCTATAAACTACTAGTTTCTTTTTTTTAAACAACCTACGCTTTTTTAATCATGAGCTTCAAAATCTTCCAGACTCTACCTGTAGTCTAATTGAAAAGCTGCTTCCACATTTTTAAGTATTGATTACATGAGCAGCCCACTGCTAACTATCGAAATTTGTATTAGGACATGGATATCTTTGTGAGGGGACATTATTCAGACTTCTATGCCATTATAAATTATTTTTGTTGTCTGGAGTTCTTTATCCCGATTTTGCCATTGAGGTGATAGACTTGAGAGTTTATGCACCTTGCCCAAGGTCACAGGGATAGTAAATGGGGGAGCCAGAATTTGGATCCCAAGAGTGTGGCTCTGGTTACTCATTTAATTCTCATACAACCTCTCAAAATAGAGCTTAACCCCCATTCTAAAAAGGAGGAAACTGAGGCCTAGAGAGGGTGCATTGATAATGGAAGACCCCACAACTACTAAGAGCTGGGCTGTCTCAGGCTCTAAACCTCCACTATTTCCACTGTAACCCATCTCCTCTGCAGAACAAAGGCTCCTTAGGGCTTACGTTGCTGCCTCTTTGGTTCTCTTGGAGGTATCTTGGATGCCCATTTCAGACTTGCAGGGCTGGAGAGAGAGGAAGCTGGTCCATGCCAGGTCCTTTCTGTAGCAGAAGCAGTTCCAGCCATCCCCCTCCCAGGGAAGTGTGTGCTAGTCGATTAAAAATGTCCAAAGTGCAGGTGCAGAGCTGGCACAATTTGGGAGTCCTTGGACAATATGACCCAAACGTACTGACACTCACAATCAGGTAATTGGTCTTCAGTTAAAACTTTAGTGTAAGAACTGTTCGCCTAAATTAGAGGAAGCTGGATTGATGTGAGTCAGATGCAGGGGGTCAAACCTATGGGCTCTGGAGTCAGAGACACCTGGGTGTGAGTCCCAGCTCTACCATTCACCAACTGGCGACCTTGGGCATCCTATCCAGCCTGGCTGAGCCTCAGTTCCCTCTTTTGTAGGCTAGGGACAATGATAGCACCAACTTCATTGGTTTTTATGAAATTAAATGCAATAATATGTGTAAAATGTTTATTTAGAACTGGACCCATAGTAAGCAGACCAAAAATATTAGCAATGATGATCAATAATGGACCTTAAGGATGTTAGCTTGAGAAGTGAGGCCCACATCAGGTTACTTGATGGACTGCTGAGTTTGTGATTAATGTTAACTAAGAAATATATAGCTCTATTTTGAGTCAGTGACTGTTCTAAATGCTTTACAGATATTGATTCATTTAGTCTTCGAAACCACCCTCTGAGGTCAATAGCTATGAGGGGAGCCAGGGATTGAAGCTAGACAGAGGGGCTCCCCTGTCCTTGCTTCTAATTACAACAATGTCCCAGCTTTCACTATAAGAGGGATCATTTGTGACACAGCAATAGGCTACTAATACAAACACACTGGCTTACAGGTGACTGCTGTGATTCTGGCCAGCCAATTTCTACAGTCCATCTTCCAGCTTCAGTTACTTTAAGTGGAAGGCATGGAGAAATTTCTGGCTTCCCAATTTATGCCTGGAGGTGAGAAATTCAGACTTCAGTGGTTCCAGCTGCCAATCTCCTGCAGCCTGTGGGCAAAGGAACACCCGCGAGTCCACGCAGTCAACATTGGCATTAACCACCTGGTTGCCATATTAGCGAGAGCTTGTGAACAGAAATCAGGAGAGACTGGGGTTCCCACCCAGCCCATCTCTTTGAACAGGCTGCAGCTGCCCCTGTCGGCCAGAACATGGTTGCAAAGTTCACACTTAAAAGCCCATTTAACAGGATTTAAAAGAAAGAACAACAGAAGCAGGTGGAGTAGTAGTGACCTGGTCACCTTTTGCCCCCAGCGTCTGTTTCAACAGCTGGGAAGAACGGGGCAAACCAGCGACGCCAGACTATAAACCTCTCTGTGACTCCCAAGCAGGGCTTCTTTGAATAGAAAGCCTAGCAAGGACTTGCTCCTATTGGAGAGGGAATTGCTGCGTGAACTCAGAGTAAACACGAGGGGGGACAAGAATCTTAATTTGAGGAGGTGGAATTCACCAGCAAAGGTGATTTGGCCACTTTGTTGCCAACCGAGGAGGTCTCTTTAGTGTCCCGGGTAAGCCTGTTGTTCAAGGGGTTTCAGGTTTAATGAGCTGCGGCAAGCCTTGCAGAGAATTAAAGACTGGCTGCCTCAAATGTTGGTTTTCCCATTCCATGAACAAAGCAGTTCAAGAATCTGCCCGTCTTGGTTGCTTTGTTTAGTTTATATCCTGGGGCCACATCTCATGAGAAAATGAGATCATTAAAACTATGGGGGTGGGGTGGGAGGGAGGTGTTTGGGGACAGATAAATACAGTGATGCCCCAATTCAAAATCAGGACTATTTAGATTTGAAAGAAAATGTTATGTCATTTATTTTGATATAAACTAATTCAAATAACAAATATTTTTAGTACCTCTCCACCCCCACAAAAAACATAACATGTCATTTTATCCTTTTTGAAAAAGGAAAACAAGTTATCCAAAAAGTTTTAATTATTATCCAAAAAGTTTTTATTAAAAAAAAATCAAGTTTTTATTATTATCCAAAAAGTTTTTGGATAAGATTCTAAATACTTTTAAAGAGGCATTGGCTGCTTTATTATCTAAGGTTATATATAGGGTTACTAACCATCCCTATTTGCCTGGGACTGTGGGAAACTTTTAGTGTTAAAACCAGCAAAGCCTCACTCCTGTAATTCTAGCACTCTGGGAGGCCTAGCCTGGAGGATTGCTTGAGGTCAGGAGTTCCAGACCAGCCTGAGCAGGCACAAGACCCCATCTCTACCAAAAATAGAAAAAAATTAGCTGGGCATGGCGGTGCATGCCTGTAATCCCAGCTACTGGAGAGGCTGAGGCAGGAGGATCACTTGAGCCCAGGAGTTCGAGGTTGCAGGGAGCCATGATGATGCCACTGCACTCTAGCAGAGGTGACAAAAAGACACTCTGTCTCAAACAACAACAATGACAACAAAAACCAGGAAAGTTCCAGGCCCACTAGGAATAGTCCCCTGAGTTATAAAGTAAAATATAGTGATGTAGAAGGAGTGAGATTATATTGATGTGATAATATATTGACTTTTCTGATTACTACTAAAGTTGTTCAACTATAGTACTTAATGCCAAAAATAAAGTAAAATCCTATCATCTATTTCTGATACCTCCTCTAAAACAGTCACGGTTCTAAAATTACCAGCTTTAGTTTCAGGGAATGTTTCACTAATTCACATCTATTCTCTTATGCCAGGATCGTGTCAGTTAATAAAATGGGCAACCAAAATATTATGTTACTAGCAAGAGCAAGAAAATTAGACCATTTATCTTGTTTCAAACTAACAATGTCTTTTCACAGAAATCATAGTCTTAGACTTATTTTTAAAGTTTAATTTAAACTTGTGAAAAACACTATTCATTTTCCTCAAGGACTGAATTTAATATGCTCATAAAAAGGAATATTTTAATTCTGAGATCTACCACCCCATTACACATACACACACAAAAAAACCCACACAAACACACACACAATTTGTGCAGACTTTTGAGACTTTTTTTTAAAGAGAACATATTTAAACAGATTTAACCTTTGACATATTAGAAAGCACATTGGCTTTGGAATAAGACTTATTTGACAAAGAAAATGCCTAATTCTGCCTGGAATTCCTCCCCTAAGAAACGGAATTACAGTTCTCACTACAACTTAAATTATTGGTACAAAATGTTTGCTTATATTAGACTTCAGTGAAAATGCTAGAGTTCTCATTATAAAATATTTTTTATCTTTGTCTCTTTAAAAATAAATGGTATCCTGGAATAGCATCCGTTGTTTCATTTGACTTTTATCATAGGAATTGCTTGTGTAAAGTTCATGTACAAGCAGCCGACCCTTTTGTTACTATGAATTAAAACAGGGACTGATTGCTAAAATTAATAACTGGTAACAAACACTTCATGACTTTATAAATGAAAGGTTTTGAGGCTTTAAAAAGACACTTATTCTTCTCTTATTGCACTGCTGGAAAAGTGTGTCTTTTGCAAAGTTGTGCACCCTGTGATAAGGATGACAGTAGAGATGATGACATTTTGATGTCACCAAGCAAAACTAGCATCAAAGCAATTAATACAGATTTGTCCTCTAATCTCGATTATCCAACATGCCTGAGAGTTGTGAGGCACCGTGACAAGCAATTTCCTGCATAAGTGAGAAATAACTAACTTACATTTACCATTTTAACTCTTCATATTGAATTTGAATTCTAACATGCCATTTTATTTTTTGTATTCAAATTTGCCCCAAGTGTTATTGAGTTGGCCTTTTATTCTGTATCTTACATTATCTTCAGTCAACATGTAATTTAAAACACTTTTTGTTGAGTAGTAGTTGTAGGAAGTAGAGATTTGGCTGAAAGTATGTATAAATGAGTGCAGGTCAGCCCATGGGAAGTTAAGTGGTTCTTAAAAAAAATTTTTTTTTTAACTAATACTTTGGTTGCAATTTGGGACTGCGAGGAAAAGAAATGTACACTTGTAGTAACTATTTTGTTCAAGCACACGGGTATGTTTACCGCTGCAAGGTATTTAATCCATGCACCATCTTGAGAGATAACAACCACCAGTTCCATTTTTTAGTGACAAATCTGAGTCAGAATTAGATATTCCCCCTCTGCCAGCTTTGATTCCAAAGTCTATGCGCTTTCTAACATTCCACGGGGCAAACCTGTTTCAACTCGTTTGAAACCTGTAGACTTCCAAAAGTCTACAGGGGACACAGCGGGGATGGATGATGCACAACTTCTTTATGAAAAGTCTCTTACAGGAACTGTAGAAGCTTACAATACTGCAAGCCCCAGTTCCCATTTTAAGATCTTTCATTGTATATTCAACATAGAACTAACCACAAAGATGTGTAAAACTTAAACTTTGCAAAGCCTAATTCTCTTGTCTTCCCCACTGAATCTACCTTTATTTATTTACTTATTTATTTTAGCCAAGGCCCAATTAGAGAGAGTAGGAACAAATGGGCTAACTGAAGTGTTGTCTGTGCCCGGTGCCAGACATTTCGTATCACCATGAACCCCAAAGGGAGATATGAAAATTTTAATGACAGATGGGAAAATTAAGGCTAATGATGTCTGATGTCCTCGGACCCTGGCTATCTGAGGACAAAGCTCATCCTTTGATTACACTGGGTCCCACCATCCACTATACAAGATGGAAACTTGGAAGTCAGTCTAGAATTTTTCTCCTTCCTTACTTCTCACATCTACTTGTTTCCTAAATCCCGTTGATTCTGACCGTCAGACATCTCGCTCCATCCACACTGCTGTTGCTTTAGATTGGATCCTCATTTCTCACCTGGTCTTCAGCAACACCCCCCTAACTGAACTTCTGGATGCCTGTCCTTGCCCACTCCATCATATGTCCCCCCTAATACACTGCGTTATTGCCTGAATAAACTTTCTAAGCTCCTGGTGACATCCCTTGCTTCAATCTTTCAATGGTTCATCATTCTTCACTATATAAAGTCCAGATTCCTTCTGGCAGAAAACCTCTTCCCTTATCCCTACAGTCTTTTCACCCTGTCAACTGCTCCCTCATGCACCCCCCCTAAACCTCCATGGCTCTCCATTCAACTGAACAAATATTTCTTAAGTTCCTGCTATGAGCCGTGAACCAACTAGGCCATGGAGATGCCACAGTGAACAAGGCAGAGACAGTCCTTGGCCTCCTGGAGCTCAACAAGCACAGGCAGGCCATGGGTTAGAGACCACCCAACTTACGGCATTTGCACTCCATGCTTACAAACGGGCTCCCAACGCTCTCCATGCAAATGGGTTTCCAAGGTTCCCCATAAGGATAAAGTATAATTAAATAATTAATTAGTAATTGGGGAATTGGTTTCTTCCGCGCATGGTATGAGTGATTGGTTGGCGTTAGTCTCATAGATAGGTAGAGACGCAGCTGGTTAGAAACACAAGAACACAAAGAATCAGAAGATCCAGAGCCAGGAAAGTGTACAACAAAAGAATTAGCTGAAGTCTTTTGTCTCATTGAAGCACGATTTGGGAAGCTTGAGGAGCAAAAGCCTAACACTGAGAAGTTTACGAAGGTTTACTGTGCAGTGAGTGAGAACATCAGCTGCTACGAGACCATTTATGATGAAAAGCAGAAAAAGGCTGTGCAAACAACCCTAGATACCTTTTTCAAGAAGCAACTTCAGTGGTCAGCTCCGTTCTCCAGCCCCAGAACCAAATCCCGATTCTCCAGCACCCCCTCCATCCTCCCCGGCACCATCTCACCATCTCCGTCATCACCTTCCTGCTAATGTCAGCTGCTGTCTTGCCTCAAAAGTGCCCCTTCCAGTAAGCAAGGCATCGATGCAGCATTAGGTGAGTTATAACGCTTAATGTTTTTTGAAATTTCTCCTATCTCCTACCTAAACTTTTTGCATGCATTTGCTTTTACGTTCTGTTTGTTTCAATTAAAAGAAAGAGCACAATAGTTTCTGTAACATTATTACAGTACAGTTATATTATTATTATTATACAGTACTATACTATATTATTATTATCACATATGAGACATAGTATTATTGTTATTATTATTATTATTACATGCACTGAGTTAAAGACATTCTCAGGAACGTATCTCGTCTGTAACCCAGGGACCACCTGTAATTACCTGCATGGTGAATGCTACAAAATAGTGAGTGCAAGAGTACATGGCAGCAAAATGTGTCAGAGAAAGTGTGACATTGAACCTGAGATGTGGAAAATGGCATGAGTTGGTCCAGCAAAGATGAGAGGGAAACCCCAGGCAGATAAGCAGTACTTCTGTGCATGGAAAATGGCTTTGACATACTTCCACACAAGTTCCTATGGTGCATCAGGCTGTTTGCCTCTACTCCCCTCCCACTACACCCCCCTGTGACACTGAAGACTTCTTACACACAGGGACAGTGCACTAGTCATAGTTTGTACCCTAGTCAGCTACTATGTCTGGCATGCCTGAGTGTCCAAAGGTTTGTTGGTGGTGATGGTGATGATATTAGACACCTCATATGTGATATTACTGTGGCATACTGATACATTTTATAATGTCCCAAATAGATAATACACTTACATTTACAGATACAGAAACTGAAGGCTAAATTGGATAAACAAGTCTCCCGAATTAAATAACTAGCCCATGAGATGGAGTCAGATTCAAGTCCAGATCTATTTAATTTCACAGCCTTTCCATTCCACTGTAGCACATTGCAGCCTAATATTCAGAAGCCATTTAGTGATGATAATCAGGGTTTGCCGGATGCTAAATACCAGGAAGGAAAGAAATTCTGCCTACCACTGTGTTAAAAATTTGGCTCTCCATATCAGTTGGGACTTCGGTGAGTGTCATCCGATTCCCAAGAGTATCTTCATCTTTGGATCTATGGAGAAAGTCCAGTTTCTTGACCTGTAAGACTGAAGACAAAGTCTGGCACAGTGGCTCACACCTGTAATCCTAGCACTTTTAGAGGCCGAAGCAGGAGGATCACTTGAGCCCAGGAATTCCAGACTAGCCTGGGCAACATACTGAGACCTTGCTTCTACAAAAAAAACCAAAAAATTAGCCAGGCATGGTGGCATGTACCTATAGTCCTAGCTACTTGGGAGGCCGAGGCAGGAGGGCTGCTTGAGCCCAGGAGTTTGAGGTTGCTGTGAGGTATGATGATGCCACTGTACTCCAGCCTGGGTGACAGTAAGACCTTGCCACCCCCCCCCACACACACACACAAAAAGACAAAATAAAATCAAGGTAAATAAACCAAGTCTTCCCCAACTAGTAGCAATTCTTTAGGTGGTTCACTTGTCAATAACTCCTTCTGTCAAACTTCATCTGGTGTTAAATGCTACCGAGAAGAGTTGGGAATAATGATGCTCAAGAAAGGCCATTGCACTTGGTCCCCGACATTTGGAAAGGAGTAGTTGGGAGAGTGGTGAGGAGATGAGCCAGACCACAAAGAGCCAAGGGGGGAGAAGGTGGTGGCAGCTTGAAGTAGCAGTTAATGTATGTAGCAGCAATGAGGATACTAGAGGAGATGACAGAGAGACTGTTAGAGCTCAGACACCTGACTGTGTTGTGGACCAGAGGAAAGGAGCTAGCAGAGAAGGAGAGATTCAAGATGTAAGAATGTAAGTCTTAGAAGAGGTAAGATCGTAGAAGAGATGGATGGGTGTGGGTCCAAGGGCACAGGACGAGAGGCCAGCCTTGGTGTGATGAATGACACTCCTCTCCAGTAGATGGGACAAAAGGAGGAAAGTGGAGAATTACCATGGAAAGGCTTTGAGATCAGAGGAGTGATTGGAATCCCTGGTATGAAAACAGGATTCCAGTTGTCCTCAATTTCTTTAACTGAAGATTGCATGAAAGACTTAAATAACTGCAAAGTCCAAAGTCCCAAACAATGAATTTTGGGGAATGTTTGGGTGTAATTTTAGATTAAGAGGTCAAGTAGTAAATTCTACAGAGCTGCCAGTGGCCATGACTAGAATGCAAGAACATACTATGTTACATGGGAAAAAGAACAGGATTGGATATGCTGGGGATTGGAGGCATTTGAAAGGAGAGAGATGGAGTAAATTAGAGGGACAATGGCTAGAAATTTATAAGTTTTGTGTTTGTGTCCATTGGGCCTCAGCTGCATAAATATAGAATTCTTCTTCCTTCATCCAGAATGTTGCTGTGAGAAGACCAAAATACGTGCAGTTAGAAACCACAAAGAACCTTGAGTTGTTGTTAAATAGATGGGGGAGTAGGTGGATGGATGCATGGTAGATGGATAAATAGAAGGAAAGCAAGATGGATGGAAAGGTAAATAGAATACTCAGAGAAGAAAGAATAGAAATATATTGAAATATTTCAAATATGACTTCTGATTAGAAGACGATCAGTGCTGTATCGAGTAGATGAGGAACATGGGAAGTATTTTGGTCTTTCCTCTCACTTTCTAATTTGGCTAATATCAGATAAATGGGTTTTATTTTAAAGTGTTTATTTAGAGGGAACTAAGAGTGAGAGTTACATGTGATGAATATTTTTTTGCAGCGTAAATAGTAAGGGAGAAGAGCCAACACTCTTTTAACTCCACAGCTGAATCAGGCAGCCTTGGTGACTCGAGGTTGTGGAAAGGAAAACTGGTATAAAGACCAAGAGCAGCATCCCTGAAAGAGCATAAAGGCTCTTCTCAAAGTGCAATAGAAAACCATCATTTAGGTTAACAGGAACTGATGTTAAATTGAAATGAGAGAGAGGATAACCACTGAGCCTAACGGTTCAGTCTTTCTAAATTCTTGCTCCATATATTATTGACTTAAGTCTGTAATAGATCTGTAGATAATTAAGAATTACATATTTGTCTTGCTATGTTTTACTTTTTAAATTTTTATTTCTATTTTTTATAGAAAATTTATATATGTGTTTAGAAAAAAATCAGATTTCAGTGTGAATATTTGAACTATTTCTTATCCATTAGCCAAACTAGGATAATTTCATTTTTAGGACAGCAAAATCATTCTTGTTTGGGATTAATTAGAAAAGAGAGAGAATGGGAATTTGGAGGAAAAAGGTGTGAGATAAGGTCAGTGATGAAAAAGGAAAAGATGGTTTTATAATAAAACCTTATAAAACATCTATATGCTAATAATAGCCAGATTGATAGTGACAGTCTACCTTGCACCCTCAATTTGGACTCAGTTATCCAATTGCCTCATTTAGCTCCTTTACACACTTCTCAAATTTAGCATATCCAAGACTGAGCTCCTGATCTACTCTTCCAAACCTACTCCTTTCTGCAGTTGCCTCTCCTTTCTATAAATAGCACCCATCCTTCTAGTTGTTCAGGCCCCTGGACCTTACACTTCATTTTGTATTCCTTATCTGATCCAACGACAAATCCTTCTCTCTCTCTTTTCAAAACATACAGGTCACTGGTCTCACTGGTCTCCCTGCTTCCATCCTTGCTCTCCTTTTGCCTACTCTGAACACACAGTCAGAGGCATACTTTTGGAGCATAAGTCATATCACATCACTTACATGCTTATAACCTTCCCATTGTCCCTGGACTAAAAGCCTCACCATGGTCTAGAAGGACCCATGGCCTGGCATTTGCACTTGTTCTCTTTGTCTGGAATGTTTCCACCTCCGACGCCCCATATCCACGTGCTTCCTTCATTCTCCTTCACATCTTCACTTGAATGTCACCTTCCCAGTAGGTCTTCCCTGGTTGCACTAGCTACGTTGCAACTTCACTCAATTTTCCAGTCCCTGGGACTCTCTGCCCCCTTTACCTGATTTATGTTTCTTCATAGCATTTAGCAGCATCTGACATTTATATTTTATTTATTTATCTTGATTACTGTCTTTCTATTCCCACTAGATTTGTAAGCTACATTAAGAGCTGGAATTTTTTTCTGCTTTGTTTATTGCTGTATTCTTTGAACTAAGCCTGGATAGTAAGCAGTAGGCATTCAATAAGTGTTTGTGGGAGGAAGGGAAGGGGAGGGAAGGGGAGGGAAGGGAAGGGGAGGGAAGGGAAGGGGAGGGAAGGGGAGGGATGGGGAGGGGAGGGAAGGGGAGGGAAGGGGAGGGGAGGGAGGAAGGTCTTATAAATACATTCCAATGGTGTCTGTGGAGTGATAAATATAAAAACAATTGTTGGAGGGTGAACTCAGTAATTCCTGAACATTAAATTCAGAAAAGCATTGGACATTAAGAGAAGTATGAGACTCAAGCAAAAAGACTGTGTTAGTATGCATATCTATAAATATACACACACAACAAATTTATAAATCTTCTGAAACTGAAAAGAAATTTCTATAGAAAAAGAAATGATCACTGGAAACCAATGATACAATTTCATTAATACTAGAGGAAGCATGTAAGAAGATGTCACTGAGATTGCCTTCGCTGAAGGTGTCTCTGTTGTTTAGTGAATACATGACTATTTATTGGGCTTTTATAGACTTGTTTTCTCTCTTGGCCCCCCCAATCATATTTTACCCCTTAAGTCCTATTTTTTTTATTTATTTTTTTTAATTTTTAACTTTCTTTTTTTAATTTTAGAATATTATGGGGGTACAAACATTTTGATTACATAAACTGTTTTTGTACCATTTTTGAGTCAAAATTATAAGTGTGCCCATCCCCCTAGATAGTATGCATTGTACCTGTTAGGTGTGATTTTACCCATCCCCTCCTCCCTCCCCACACCTGCTTGATTTCTGATAAAGGTTATTTCCATACGTGTTCATACGTGTTGACCGATTAGTTCCAATTTAATGGTGAGTACATGTGGTGTTTGTTTTTTCATTCTTGTGATACTTCACGTAGAAGAATGGTCTCCAGTTAACACAAGAGGTATTAGTTCACCATTCTTTTTAATGGTTAAGTAGTACTCCATGGTATACATTTACCACATTTTATTAATCCACTCATGTATTGATGGGCACTTGGGTTGTTTCCACATCTTTGCAATTGTGAATCATGCTGCTATAAATATTTCAATGCAGGTGTCTTTTTTATAGGATGTCTTTTTTTTCTCCTTTGTGTAAATACCCAGTATGGAGATACCTGGATATTTATCCTAAGTTTCTTAATTTCAAATGTCCTTACAATAGCATTTATTAGGAACCAAACTCCTAAACTGTAGTGGAACTTCTGTATTCCTTTCTAAGTCTAAAAATAAGTGGCCTCTGAATGATCAAATGTTAGACCTCATGAGTCTTCTGTTGGTACAACTTCTAATGAGTGTTCATGCCAGGCAAGGTTTCATCTCTCCTCAACCCATGAGTGAGCTGATAATGTCACTATCATTTCTTTTTACCAAGTGAGCATTAAAATAGATAATAGTCATAAAAATGTAAAAGAACAGCAAATTAAATTCAAAGAATGCAAAGGAATTAATAAAGATAAGTGCCAATTTATGAAATAGAAGAGAAATATATGCTAGAGATCAACAAACAATAAGAGTTGGTTGTTTGAAAAGGTTAATAAAATTGACAAGCCATAGCTGAGACCAATCAAGAAAAAGGCACAAAAAGCAATATAAGGAATGGGAAAAGGGCACATTGCTACAAATTCTTCAGAAAATTAACAGAAAATGAAGATGTTATGAACTACTTTCTGTCTACGTATTTTGATGATTTAACTGGAGACATTTCTGGAAAAGTTTGACTCAAGAAGATGTATTTAGGTCATTAAATATGGAATGTCTGATTTCGAATCAACAGTTTGGTTTATTATATCTCAGACAAGAAGCAGTACAATTAATGAAAAGATGCTCCTAAACGATCAACACAGTTTTGCCACCTTAATGGTGGCTTGTTTATGTCAGCAGTGAAGAAGCCTGAAGAGCAAGTGGTGATGAAATCACTAAATCCATAGCTTGTTGAGAATATTTTTCCTTGCAAGAAGTGGTCCAAAACCTTGAAGAAGTGGTAGTCAGATGGTGCAAGGTCTGGTGCAAGCAAAGAAAGGCAAGCTTCAAGACAATTTCTCTTCTCATGTTCATTTAATTAATTGAGAACCCATCTATCCAGCTTCTTTACCTTGCCCATTTGTTTCAGATGGTCCAATATTGTTGGAATAGTAACGTCAAACCTTGTTGCTGATTCACACAAAGGTTGAGATGGATTAGCTTCCACTACAGCTTTCAGTTCATCATTATCCACCTTGGTCTCAGGTCGCCCATGTGTCTCATTTTCACTACTAAAATCACCAGAATGGAACTTCTCAAACCATCGATGTACTATGCTTACATTAGCCACATCCTTCCCAAACACTTTGCTGATATTTCGAGTTGTCTACACAGCATTGGTTCCATGACAGAACTCATTTTCAAAAATAACATGAATTTTTAACTTATTCATGGTTTCATAAAAATTGCTCTTAAAAAAATTTGAAAGATAATCACAAGCCAAAAACCATGTGTTTGAAAGAATGAGGATGTACCTTCTCGATAAAAATAAAACAAGAAGTGTCAAAGTGAAAACGTCAGAGATATCAACTGTCAAACTTAGTACTTAAGGAAATTGAATATTTCACACTTACTGACCTTAATAGAAAACCTGACTAGTTATAAAACCATAAATTGAATTAGTAGTTTAAAAAAAATCTCCCAACAATGAAAAAGCTAGACTCTGAAGGCTTCTGCAGCAAGTTCTACCAAACATACCATTAAGATATAATTATACTTTTACATAAGCCTCCGAAGAATAGAAAAAGAGAGGCCATCCCTGGCTCATATGAAGCCAGGATAACTTTGATCCCCAAACTTCACAAGGACCATAGGCGAGAAAGGTAAATCATAGGCCAATCTTGCTCATGAGTATCAATGCAAAAAATCCTTAAAGAAATTATTAGTAAGTAAAATCCAACAATATTTGAAGAGGATAATAATACATTATGATCAAGTGGGGTTTATACCAGTATAGAAGCTTAACATTTGATAGTAAAGGTAACTTTTATAAAATAGGAATTCAGAGGACAATTCCTTAATCTGATAAGGACTATCTATAAAAATTCCAGAGTGAACATCATATTTAATGGTAAAATATTAAAAGCATTCCCTCTGAGATTGATAAACAGATGAGGATGCTTACTGTGACTATTTCCATTTAACTTTGTACTAGATGTCCCTGGACAATACAGCACAAAAAAGTTATAAGGATTCAAGGAAAGAAATGAAGCTCTCATTATTTAGGATAATATGAGTGTGAGCTGGAAAAAGTAAATTTTGGAAGCAGTTTGGTGTCATCTCATAAAGTTGCAAATATGCATCGTCTTTGATCTAGCAGCTCCACTCCTAAGTAGACATTTTCGTAAAATCTACAGGTAAGTTATTAGAATTAACATGAATTTGGGAAGTTTCTAGATCCAAAATCAATATATAAAAATCAATTGAGAGATATTAATGAAAATTTGCATATTTGGAGAGATGTGCCATAGTTGTGGGTTGCAGGACTCAATAAAGCTGTCAATTCTCTCCAAATTCATTTATCGATTTTAATGGTATCACAAAATTTCAACAGGTTGTTTTGAAATAATTCAAGATGATCATAAAGTTCATATGGAAATGCAAAGAGCTTCAAAAATTGAAGACATTTTTGAAAAAGAATTCTTGAGAGGTCTTGCTGTACCAGGCACTAAGACATTATAAAGTTATAATAACCAATATATTGTGGAATTGGTGCCAGAATAAACAAATAGACCACGGGAACCAAAGCCATGGTCTTAGAAAACCCTAAAACAAACTCTTCCATATATGAACCCTTGATGTTTGACAGAGGTAGCAAAGCAGAGCAGTGGGAAAAGGACACATTTTCTAATTAATGATGCTGGAACATTGAGTCTTGGTGGGAGAAATGGAAATTGAACTCCTATCTCTCATCCAATATGCACATAATAATTAAGGATAGATTAAAAAACTAAATGTAAAAGACCAAAGCTATAAAGATTTTAGAAAATAATATAGGAAAATATTTATAAGAAGGATTTCTTAATGAAGACACTCAAAAAATACTAACCATAAAGGAAAAAAACTGATGAATTCCCCTACATTAAAACCCTATTTATGAAAGACAGCATTCAAAACGCAACAAGACAACTTTTGCCATAGCGTGGGTGAAGCTAATTATCAACACATATAATCAATGATGGCCCAGTATTCAGAATATATTTTTTTAAATCTTACACACCAGTAGGAAGATGACCTAAAAGAATAAATTTGGCAAAAGGCTTGGACAGGGAGCTCATAAAAGAAGAAATCCAAATGGCAAATAAACACATGAAAATGTGGCCAATCTCAGTTATCAAGGAGATGTAGACCTTATACCACAGTGAGAAGCCACTGTGTTCCCCTCCTACTGGCAAACGTTAACAATTCTGATAATAGCAAGTACTGCTGGGGGTGTGGAGCAGTGTATCTGTACTTGCATACACGTAGATTTTGGAAGCAGTTTGGCAACGTCTCATACAGTTGGAGAGACGCATAGTCTTTGACCTTGCAGCCCTACTCTTAAAGTACACACCCTACAGAAATGCAGACTTACGTGCAGCAAGTTATGATTCAAGACTTCATAGCAGCACTGTTCAAAACAGGCCAAACTGCACATGACTCCGTATTAGCTTAGGGTAAAGCTGGCTTCTGTGTCATTAAATCCCCAAAGCTTCACTTGACATGATGAAAGTTTATTTCTCATGTCCATATTAGGCCAAGGTGGATGCCCTCAATCAGGGACCTCTCCTGGGCAGCTCTTATCCTAGTGGTGATTCAGGATCCCAGGTTTTCTCTTGTCTTGCAGCTCTACGATCTTCCACGCATGGCTTCCCAGAGGTCACCTCCAGTCCAGATTGGGGGGAAAGGTTACGGAGGATCGTACGTGGTGGGTGTGTATGGCCCAGTCCTGACCTCACGTCCCAACCTCACTGGGTCCAGATGTGCCCAGGAACAGGGAGGGGCCCAGCATCCGCCTAACACAGGGGTGATGATTTGCTCTTAATCTCTGCCCTAAACCAAAATGTCCGGAGAAAAAAAGAATGGGCAGATGGTGATGCACTCCTACAAGGGGATGTGATCTGGCAGCGGAAGTGAACAAACTACACCTGCACGCAACAATACGATGACTCTAATAAAAATGATGTCCAGCAAAACGCCAGGCCCAAAGGGACACTTAGTCGGTGGTTTCATTTCTTTCTATAGATATATAAATGCATACAGTTCAAAAGCAGACTGAACTGAGCTATATTGTTTAGGAAAGTATACATAGATCATAAAAGGAAAGCAAGGGAGTCATTAAAGGGAAAATTGGGATGGTACATGGGGAAGGCCGGATTTGTGGTTGGGAAGGGTGCCTGGGGGGACAGGCTCTGTCCTAGTTCCTGACCTAAATATTGGCAGCGTGTATGCACTTTTCCTCACACGTATCTCACATCCATGCACAGGAGTTCAACCCACCAAATGCGTTTTCTGCCTTCCCATACGAGGACGTGCTGTTTGGTGCAGAGAAAAGCAGTCTCCCGCTGGCTGGATCGCCCTTGCCCTGTGGCCCACCAAGAAGCGCTGTCTCCCCTACTGGAAACCCAGCACCCTCCAGACCTAATTTCCTCTGAGTTACCACGTTGAAGGGGAAGAAAAATCTGCGCTCCCATTTGACATAATTGCCAAACACCCGATTTTTGTCTCCCTAGGCCCCTCCGTAAATGTTATTATCCGCTGTTGTCTTCCATAATTACTACTACCCCTCTCCCGAGGTGATGAACAGTTTCTGCCACCGTCTACTCTCGCAGCTAACAAAATGGCATTTTGCGACCAGCATCACTACTCCCCTCGTGGTCTCTTTATCTTTGTTTCCTACAGTAACTTGTAAATTCCAGTGACTCATCTCTCTCTTGTTCCAGACACTTAACTTTCAAATCTGTATTTTCCACCCCCCCGGGTGGTGCACAATTTGTTTTACATTCTGTTGCCTCTCCCTTTCATCATCCTTGAATTCTACAGCTGGGAACAGCCTTCCTCCCGTTACCCAGCCCCGAACACCTTTGTTTTTCCATTTCACAGACTCAGGAATCCGTTCTCAAACACTCCGGCTTTTGAAGGTAGATAATTTGAAGTATTCCCATGTCTCCGCGCATAAAAGGCGTTTGTACTGGTGTCCTTCAGCAGAAACTTCTCTCTGCCTCCTACTGAGATAGCCAAAGGGCTGGTTGGCTTCCAGCCCCGGGTTCCAGAAATGGTGGCATTTCCGTGGCAAGATTCCCACTACGTCTTGATTGTGCAATGGACTGGAATGGAACGTTCGGTGTACATGTAACACGGGGACAGCCCTGTCACTTCCCTTGGCCTCCTTCTGAAAAAGTCCCACCTGCGTCTTCCAGGCCACCTATCAGACATTGGAGATGCAAGATCCAACCAAGTTCTAGAAAAGCACAGCGTGGAAGGTCTGTTTTCTCTCTTTCCTGTTACAATAGCAACTGCTTTTTCTCTCTTCGTCATCCTCACAAGGAATATCTACTTGAGACAGTAGCCTGAGAGGGCAACATTTTTTTTTTTGTTGGGGGGGGGACATTTCTTTTCTTTTTTCCACTCTCCCAGTCAACGTAAGGAGGCCTGAGGGCTGGCTTTCAGGAACAGGTAGGCACAACCCTCTGACTAAATTACCACTTGAGAGAAAAACAAGCCAGCTGTAGAACGAACACTCCTGAACCTAATGAGTTAATAAAGGAACAGGCCCGAGAAAGTTGCGAAGCAATACGGAAATGACTGAATCAAATACAATTTCTTATTTGTCCTTCTTCAGTAGTTTAACTTGAGGCCTGGCTATTCTTTATTCGAGTGGGTTTTGCCTTCAGGACAGATGTTTTATAAGTGTATTTTGGGGAGCTAGCCTCCTGTGGAACCTAAGTGAGATTTCATGCAGGGCTTTGCCCACTGAGACACCCGCCTCTTTCTGTTGTAAATTACCGTGGACAAGCCTAAGGTAAAGAATGTGTACCTATTCTGATCTTAAGTCTTTTTTTTTTTAATGGCACTTACTACTTTCAAACACAGATTATCAAAACTAACATAGTAGCTTACAAAAATCTAATCCATCTAGAATGATTGTTTATCACGCTGGGCATTTCAAAAGATTGCTTAAAATGTCAGAGTTGTTAAAAAAAAAAAAAAGGCCAGAGATTCGAAATTGTGCCAACTAAAAAAAGAAAGTGTCTGTGTGTCGTACCTACAGATCTCCAGAGTTAAAATGATGTGATTTTAATGCTTTTCATGTCAGCAACCTTAGTTGTGCATGGCCTAATTGAGAAGCAACTTATTTTTACATAGGCATAGAAATATTTCCTAGGGAAAAACATTAAAATTTCCAACTAATGGAATGTATTGATCATATAAAGGCTCATCAGTCCTATCAGATACTTGGCATTTTAACAGTGCTCTGAATCCTCAATGATTGCTTAGAGGCAAAGTCATTTAAAAAGAATTGTATAAGTAATATTCGAAATATTCATGTTGAGGGTGGTTTGGATATTTTTTTTTTAATAAAAAGAACTTCCCCCTACCTGAACTAGATACATTTTTAACGTGTTTTCTTTATAAAAAGGGGATAAATAGGATTATTTAAATGATGTTTCATAAATTAGCTACAGTCAGGAAATGATAAATTAAGGCTACCAGCCACTAGACTCTCAAATTAGGCATGCAAACACACACACACATACATTTAACTGATACGTTGGCAATTTTCTCCTTAAATTGTCTGGATTTTCCTGGTTAATCTCACACGTTGGATAATAACATAAAATGCTGTTGGGTTGCAGTCCCTTGCTTTGTAATAATGGTGGACGTCGCACAAATAATGCTTTTTAGGAAGGCTTACTATTTCACGGGAAGGAAGATTGAGGAAGGAGCATTCACTTTTTCCCCTGTTTGATATACTCTCCTCTCCTGAAGGTGTTCTCTCTGATAAAAATTTTAAAGGGGCCCTAAAATGTCATAATCGTAAAATAAAATTTAAATAGCAATAGGGTATTAGTGGATTGGGGGAGGGAATGTGTGGGTGGGGAGGGGGGAGGGGCAGGAGCTCAGCAGCTGATCTTCCTTCAGAGAGTTAGGGCAGGTTGGTGTCTTTCTGATGCTTCCCCAGAGCAGCCCCAGAACACACAGGCTCTCTCCGCTGACCCAACACCGTCCAGTGTGCTCGTTCCGCATCCTGTGTGCTAGTGCAACCAGCGTCGTGTTGTGCCCCTAAATACTGGAGAGTCACAAATCACTGGTTCAAACAGACCCGCTTCTTCAAAGGAGAGAGTGGGGAGTGTTGAGAGAAGAAGGAGGAGAGATGCTTAAAGTGATTTACGACCCCCCTAGGAGAGGGGTTTTGGCACCTGGGCCATTATGCTTCGACAAGGACTATCTGGCATGTAACAAGAGACATTGAAATGTTACCAGGGGCCGATTAGGATGGTTCAATCTTCCCCGGATTAGTCAGGCATTTGATATAAATAAGTAAACACCCAACTCACCTCCACCACAGTCCAAAACGTCTCTTTTCCCCTTTCACTCTTTCTTTCTCCTTCTCTCTGTCTCTCCCCCTCTCTTTTCAAAGAGTGAAAGGGACTAGAGATTAGAAAAAGAGGTCTTGTGTATTCAAAGTGCTAATTCAGAACTTCTTTCTCTAATGCACTCATGAAACATTTTAATTGTCTGACTTTGCATTCAAAAGCCTTGTTTGCAACTCCTAATTGCAGGCTGCTTTGAACAAATAATTGAAATGCATGACTTGTGGGGCCTGCTTAAACAATTATAATGTGCTTTGCCGCTAGGTGCCCGTCCCCCTCCCACTCCCGTCCCTTTTTGCATAATGACAAGCAGCCAGCTTGATATTTGCAGCCAAGTTAAAACCTTGCTAATTTGCTGGGCTGCAATCTGGGCTGTGGCGGTGGCCGTACCTGCATTAGTGCTTGCAACAGCAGAAATGGCTCTAATAGTTCAACTGAATGTTAAGAAGACCTTTTCATTTTCTGCTGAGAGAATCCCACTGGGGTTTTGTTTTCAAAATACAAATCTTTCATGTGCCTGTTAGTTTTGTATCCACGCACAATTTATGGGGCTATTTCCCTGGAAATTCTCCCCAACCTGATTTTTAGCAGAGTCCTGGACAAATAGGTTCCTTCCTTTCAGAGGAGGCGCTCAGGTTTAGAAATGAAACAAAAGTGGCCAGATCCTGGACTGCCCTGAGCCGAGCTGGCTGCAGCAGGCAGCTGAGGACCACACACGGGGCCGCTGCCTCTAAAAGGGACTCTCGCTTTTAGGATCTAGAACACATTGCCTCCATTCTAGCCCTGTCAGCACTCAGAGCCTTGAGGAGACTACGATTGCTCTCATTCGAACCTTTACATTTTTTGTTTTATTTTTTTTAAATTGCGGTAAAACACGCATAACCTAAAACTTATCATCTTAGACGTTTTTAAGTGTATCGTTCAGTGGCATTAAGTGCATTCACACTGCTGTGCACCACCACCACTGTCCCCAGAACTCTTCCTCTTGCAAAAACTGAAACCCGATTAAACAATGACCGCTTATTTCTCCCTCCCCTGAGCCCCTGGAAACCACCATGCTACTTTCTGTCTTTCTAAATTTGACTACTCTAGACTGACCTTTTTTTTTTTAAAAAAAAGATCCCACCCCAATGTGTTTTAGGATTAAAAGGATAAACATTTTACTCTTTAAGAATAAATTATGCCTATGTTGAAATCATCTAATTCAGAAATTCACAATGCTCACGTTATCTTGCTTATTTCTGTTTGGGGTGTTGGGTACATAGAGTATTTTAAAAAGTGAATTAGAACAGTTCACTGTTTTAATGTCCCAACTCTGCCTGGTGGAAATAGCACTACAGGTGACTTCCTTGTCCCCAGGTACTTCCCAGGTGCTCTCAGTGGTCTTGTCTGCATGGCCACAGGAGGGATCCCCCCTTCCCCCCCCCCTCAGTGATGCAGGCTCTGTGTTTCATAGATTGTTCCTTTTAGGTGCTCACAATGACCCATGAGATAGAGATTGTCTTTCTTCTACAGATGGGGAGACGAAGCTCAGAAAAGCTGGGTGATTTGTCCAAAGTCACACAGCTCCTCTGTGGGAACATTGGGATTCAAGCAGGGTCAGTGGGACTTCAAAGCTCTTTTCAAGACGCTGAGCGGCTCAGCGGGAAGATCCACAGGAAGTGGGACTTCAAAGACACTCGCTGTTCGGCAGGGGGAGGGAGGATTAACATCAGCTCTTTCCAAGACACAGGTGTAACTCGTGTGTGTGTTTGGGGGGGGGCGAGAATTCCTAGTCATTATTATGAATACCCTGCATCCCACCCGGACTAGGTTGCACCCAGCAGGTGGTGTTAGAACCGTCCTTGAGAACTCTGGCCTGGTGTTTCCTAGTTTTATTAACCTGCAGAGAAGAGCCCAAAGATTATCTTTGTAACCCACTTTTGAGCTAAGAAAGCCACTTGTCCCGATAACAATAGTTGGCCTTTATTGAGTGGTTATCATGCACCGAGCTTTGTGTGTGCCACTTGCAAACACAGCAGCCTTGCCCTCAAGTTCACACACGTTAACACTACCCTAGACAAACTCTCCTAACAGAGTGCAAGGAAAGCTACAGAGCTCCATTCAACTCCATACCTTCAGGGGAGAGCCCTTGTGTGTAACCACTGGACTATACTGCCTCAGGTGACATGCTCTTCTCTGGGATGGGCAGACCCAGCTGTCTGAAGTGTGCATTTGGCTCTTCCAAGTCACAGCACGTGACAGGAAGCATCAGCTTTGCTTTCCTAAGCAGGGGCCCACTAGAGAAGGTGACTATAGCATAACAATTGATATGAACAGCCTCAATCTTGGATGGAAAATTTTGTTTTGGTCGTCTTATTGCCTAAAACAGCACCTCCAATGTTCTCCCTAGAAGACCAAATGCATGCTATTGAAATCAAATGATGGGCTGGGCGCGGTGGCTCACGCCTGTAATCCTAGCACTCTGGGAGGCTGAGGCGGGTGGATTGCTCGAGGTCAGGAGTTCGAAACCAGCCTGAGCAATAGCGAGACCCCGTCTCTACTATAAATAGAAAGAAATTAATTGGCCAACTAATATATATAGAAAAAATTAGCTGGGCATGGTGGCGCATGCCTGTAGTCCCAGCTACTCTGGAGGCTGAGGCAGCAGGATTGCTTGAGCCCAGGAGTTTGAGGTTGCTGTGAGCTAGGCTGACGCCACGGCACTCACTCTAGACTGGGCCACAAAGTGAGACTCTGTCTCAAAAAAAAAAAAAGAAAGAAAAAAGAAATCAAATGATGTAGACACCTATTACAGATTTCTCCAGGAAGTATTTACTCACAGCAGAACGGTTAAGAACCACAACCTTGGACCAGCCTGAGAACTCAGGTTCAAATCCTGTGTCTGTCATTTATTAACTGTGCAATCTTGAGAAAGTTACTTAACCTTTCTGTGCCTCCGTTTCCTCATCCGTAAAGTGGGAATAACACCAGTACCTCTAAGAGATAGTTGAAAGGATTATGTAAGTTAAGCACTGAATAAATATTACTTATGGTAAGGACTTTAAGTTGAAAGGTGATGAGGCTTCCTAATCAAATATTCTTGTCAAAAACACTTCACCAGAATTTAACCAATTGTTTTTTGCTCCTACTGGCAGATTTCAGAACACACAAGGGGTAGAAGAACAAGATAAATGATACTACAAGGAAAAGACATTAGACAATTGCAAATTGTGATACATTCTATAGGACAACTAGCCTCCTATCAATTATTATCCAACAATGAGCCTTCCAGTTAGTATAATGCATGCTAGTTAATATAGCCTTCCAGTTAGTATAATGTATGCTATACTGCCGTGGTCATCACCACAAGCCTTTTCTGGCCAGGTAGCAGGTGCATTTCGTGACTAAAGAGTTGGTGCCCTGCCCATTGCAGATAGGTGGCTGCCTTGCCTTGGCCACACTGCTAATGAGTACTGAGGGAAGAACACAGTGTTCTTTCCCAAAAACCTGTTTCTCTCGACTCCCCTTCACATCCACCCCTGCCCCCCAACTGCCGTGCCTCAAACGCTGAGATCATTTTGATCTGGCTTTTGTTCTCCTACAGTTAGGAGAACAGCTGAAACAGAACAAACACAGAGAAACTGAAACCCACCCAACATCTTGGTTCCGACTTACCTTTTGTAGATTTGAGTCATGGGTTACCATCTGCTGAACTAGCTACCTGGCTGCGTCCCTGGTAGGCCTCTGCTGACTCAATTTGCCACGTTTGCCCGGTGAAGGAGGGCCCATTCGAAGGCGAACCGACTCACTCAGCAGTTTTGATTATACACTAAGACTTTCAGGACTTATCTCTTACGTGTGAAGGGAAGAAACCAAGTCTGCGAACGTGACCCTCTTCACCCGCGTCTAGCCCAATACCAGATACAGTCCAGCTCTCATATGCATTTTCTTTTGAAGGTATCTTTCCATTCGTTTTCATCTTCAAACATTGACCCAACTTGAAGGGGCATCCACAAAGTTGGGATAACTTAAACCTAAAGATGAATAATTGATGGTAATGGATAGAAGCTCATTGAATATGTAAAAATCTCCGGGTCTATAATGATACTCAAAAAAGAGAAAAGGAGCCAGCAACCAAATCCTCATCTGTCATCATTGGAGTAGGCCATTACACCAACTCCTTGCTCTGGAAATTGGTAAATAAAAGGAAAGAATTATACTCTGTTCTCGTCAGATCCCTATTTTAGGTTAACCATTAAGCCCTGGTGGATGAAGTAAGGCCCTTTTTATGGTTGAATACTGGTTGCTAAATGCAGAGGGAATTGTCAGGGGTCAACACATGCTACCCCCAAATATGACACTTTGAAAATTGAGAAAACCGCAGAAGCAGAAAGGTCATTCTCTGACTTTCTCCTGCCTTTCTGTGTGAGGGCTGGCCGTGAAAGAGCTCGGTGACCTAGCTCCCCTGAAAGTAGGTCATGAGACCCTTCTGTGTCAGGTGTCCTGACCTACACCCACAGGAAAGGAAGGAAGACGCAGAGATGCCAAGAAGAATCTGAACAAACAGGCTTTGCTAAGTTCTCCCTAGTTTGTTACCATTAGATCTTACCCTTTTTGTCCAATCACATTTCTACAATGACTGTCCACTCTCCATCAAACCTAAGCATAAAAACACACCAATCTCCCTGGGTCTTTGGGGTCTTCATTTCTGAAGGCTCCCATGCCACATAAAACTTTGGTGAAATAAATGTTTTTCTCTTGTTAATCTGTCACTGGGTGTCAACCAACTTTGCAATGTCAACCTTGCAATGGGTGAGGAAAAGATTACTTTTTCTTCCCTACAGAATAATGAAATTAGAAAATTATTATTCCATTTTGCAATCCCTAAAGAACTAAGAGATTCAAGCAAGGATCGTTCATAGACAATAGAGGAAAGGTTGATAAGGAATTCGATTCAAGTAGTATCAATGTACTAACCCCCAGCCCCAAACAGATTTCCTACTAGTCACAAGTCACTGTTCCTATAGTGGAGCATCAGGCCGTCATGGCCTAAACCCAGATCAGTCTTAGCACCGCCAGTGTGGGACAGCCAGACATTATGTACTTCTTGATGAGATGCAATACAAAGTTCCAATCAAAAATATTCTACCCAAATCTAGTCAAGTCTTTAGGTACTACTTCCAGGTTACAGGAAATACAGGAGATAGAAGAACAGGATAAATTATATCACAAGAGGAAATAAAATCAGATAGTTCAAGAAGTGTTCGATTCTATAGGATGACTGCCTTGTATCCTCGATAACTTAATGTCATAAAAATGGAAACAAAGAGATGAATCCCGGCATAGATAATCCACAGGAATTAGAATTGCGGAATTCCATCATCTTTGGGAAGCCAACTTTCTTCCTAGAACAGTGCCCAGTGCAAGAACCAGGCACTCGATACATATTTGTTAAAGGTAAGAATGGATAAGTAAGTGAGCAAATTATATTGATGGGAAAAAGAGGCTGAGAGGGCTCAGAGCTGGCTCAGTGGTAGGCTGCAGGCTGGTGGCTAAGCCTGAGCTAAAGGCCTGATCTATCAGTTTCTACCCTGGTACTTGTTCATCTCTCTGGTTTTGCTTTTTCATGTATAATTTAGTTATAGATTTAAAAAGCCTCAAGAGACATAGCAAACCAGATGTAACGTGCAGTTTCCATTGGATCCTGGTAGGAATAAACCAGCTGTAAAAGACATTTTGAGGGCAGCCGAGAAACTGAACAGGAACTGGCTACAAGATGGCATTGAAGCCTCTCTGACAATTCTGCTGGGTGAGATCGTGGTACTGTGGTTACATAGGAAGCAGTCTGTTCTTATTTTCTAGAGATTCGTACTAAAATTTTTAGAGGGAAAAGTCATGGCATTGGTAATTTTCTTTAAAATATTCCAACATAAGGAATTTGGTAAACCATTTATGGTAACATGTTCATGACTAATAAATCTAGGAGATGGGTATGCGAGTATGTATGTATTAGGTCATTCTTTCTTCTGGTTGAAGTGTTCATTATAAGGTAGGTAGGAAAGTAGGTAGGTAGATAGAGACCCAGCCAGCAAAAGCCTGGAATTCTTTCATGTCTCAATGGAATAAGCAGCTTTGCCTAAATAGGATAGGAATGATATAAAAGAAAATTTTCTCAAGCAGCTATTTTCTAAGGATGTTAACTTTAATATTGACTTAAACCTTAGTAGAAATTTTATTCTTGAACATCTTCAAGTCATATGCATTTGCACATGTATTGAATAATGAGTTTAGAAACTACCACTGTTCCCCAAAACATTTAACATGTGTTTCTCCAGCAGTGGCAGGAAATACAACTCCTGATGTTCCATTAAAACAATCAAGGTGGGGAGGAGGCTAAGGACCGTGAGTTCAGTAAATCCCGGGCTAGAGCGGCCTCCTGCTTTCTGCTGATGACCAATCTGAGACAGGGACTGGGAGGGGTGGGAGAGAGGCAGGAGGGATAAAGAGAGGTTGCTTATGGGTACAAAACAACGTTAGATAGAAGAATAAGTTCTAACGTTTGATAGCAGACTATGGGGACTATACTTAGCAACAATAGTATGTATATTTCAAACTTACTCGAAGAGAGGACTTGAAATGATACCCACACATAAAAATGATAACCCCTCAAGGTGATGGATATGGCAAATACCCTGCCTTGATCATTACACATTCTGTGCATATACCAAACACTCACATGTACTCCATTAATATGCAAAATATTATGTATCAATAAAAGAGAAACAATAAATTTGAGGACACGCTAGTGGCTGTCAGTTAAAGCATTTTGCATCGCATCTGAACGGTGATTCTAAGACAGTACCACAGAGAGAGCTAGCAACTTGGCTTCTGCTTAACACTTTGCTGACCCCCGAACGATCCAGCCCCTGGCCAACTCTGGGGATGGAGAGAGTGAGCTCTTCTTTCCTTTCTGTTAATACCCAGTCTGCCCGTGTACACCTCCAAGTTTACCCACAGCAGCGGAAGCGTGTGTCTGTGTGGCTGCAGCATTCACGTCCCCCTGCTTAGTGCCGGGACACCTCCCTACTGGGCGAGATGAGATCAAGCATTCGAATACGAGAAAGCATCTAGGAGAACACTGGTTGATAGCTGCATGCGTTTAAGGAACTAAGTTGTACATTAGATCAGCACAGGGAGAAAATTGTAGACTGAGCACTGTGTTTGGCAGACTTGGGTTTCAGTCCCAGTTTTGCCTCCAACTGGCTACCTGTCACCAACACAGGGCTCAGCCGGCTAGGGCTCTCTGATCTCATCTATTAAATTATCTATCTATCTATCTATCTATCTATCTATCTATCTATCTACCCATCTATCCATCCTGTCATTCCATGAATGTCTTTTGAGTGCCCCCTGTATGCCAGGCTCTACACTGGGAAGGCTTGTCTGCTTCCAGAAAATGACAAATTTCCAAAAGCAGTGTAAGTGACTCTCGGATTCTCCTTCTCAGGCTCCACTTCCCCCTTCCCCTCCTTTTGCCCAAGTCATTGCAAATAGCTGTAGGCCCTTTCGAGAAAGCCAGATTTCAGCTAAACCATAAGAACACTTCTGGGTGGATATAAATGATCAGCATAAAAACAATACAAAAATTCTCTCAGGATTTGAAAACTGACATTGTGTCCACTTATTGATCTAGGATGCACGACCTCCAGAGCAGAGAAAGCAAACCAGTGGCCCCTGGCCACTGCAGCTCGTGGCTGTGCTCTGTGCAACTTGTGTAGTGCGCGTGCTCAGTTATTTTTCTCAGAGTTACGTTTCTGTATCCTGCTGTCTTTATTAAAAGTGGGAAAGTCAGAATAGGATTAAGAGTGACAGATAGTTTTAGGGAAATGGTATTGAGCATGCAGTGGGCTCTGCCTTATTTTTTGTTTTTCACGAGTTTTCTGTGCTTTTTGTTTGTTCGTTTCTTTGTCTGTTTCTTTTTACACCCCCTGCCTGACCGCTATAGCTATTGGGTTTGTGAGGCTCCATTCCCAACTAAAAGACAAGTTTGTACCTTGACTCCCAAAAGGGTCCTTTGGGAAGTTGTTTCCTAATATGAGGGGTTAGAGGGAGACGTGGAAGGCAAGGAGAGAGTGCCCTGTCTCTGTAACTTCCCAGCTGCAGAAGATAGACAAACGTCACACTGCTCGGGCTGAGGCAGCCTGAAGCTTCTCTGGCCCAATCCTTTATTTCCTACATGAAGAAATTCAGCCTCAGAGAAGTCAAGAGATTCACCTAAGCCAGACAGCCCAGCCGGAACAGGCCCAGCCCAGTCTCCTGACTCTGCCCTCCGGTTTTTTCCTCTCCTTTGAGGTGTTTCGACCTCAAGTGAAAGCGAAACTGCAACTTCTATGAAATCATGCTTTTTATCACCTCTGAGCACCACAACTTTTTAAGCGTTGTTTCCCCTCGAAGTTGATTATCTAAGTGAAATTGCTCATTCAATTCTGGCCCGGCATGAGGAGGCCAGAAAAGTGAGCCACTCACCGTAGGCTCATTGGCAGTGCGCTTTGCAAAGTTTCTGCAGTTTGCTGGGAAGCACTCCGGAGCCCCTGGCTCCCCTCTCTCATGTCACAAGAGAGCATGTGCTCTTGCAGAAATGTCACAAACACAAAACAAAGGAACTTTGGATGGGCAGTAGAGTTCAATGTTAAAAACATGAACTTTGGAGTCAAACCAGAGTTGGGGGAAGCTTTTTCTTGGCTCAGTTTCCTCTTCTTTAACTCTTCTCTTCTTCTTCTTCTCTAAGCAAACTTCAGTGCCTATTTCATACTGGTGTTGCTGGAATTCAATGAGATAATAAATAATGCCCAGGCATAGTAAGTGCCCCAAAGATATTCTATTAGTTGCCACAGTTATAACTAGGTGAACAAATGTATTATGCGCTTGGACTGCTTTTAGTTGTTTTTGTCTTTGAAAGACCAGAGAATTCTAATTCCCTTTCACAAGTCATTTAGGTACTGGAGCTCCAATGGAAGTTTTGGACAAAGATCATTAAGAAAGCAGGAAATTTTCTAACACAAATCTCTTTCTTTTCTTTTCTTTTTTAAATCTTAAAGGGGCCTTCAATTCAAGTTCAATCGTAGGTAGGCACCGCTGGGGCTGTCACTCTGTTCTCCCTGTAGGATGTCATACCAGATGTGCTTATCAGTGTTGCATTTTCTGCTTTAATCAGCCAAACCTGGGGCACATATGTGTGAACAATGTCGCAATCACCTCCTTCCCCAACAGGTATACTAACGGAGTCATTTCCACTGCAAACTCGTCCTTCCCTAGCATGAGTCCTTCGAATTTGTGGCCAGCGCCTTCTCCAGCCCGCTCTCCCCTCTGACAGGTCTTTGGAAGTTTAAAGCCTTAATGGTTCCAGAATGTTGAGGGAGTGCACAAAATAGGGGAGGCTGGGTGAGTTTGGGAGCATATGGTGGCAGAACCAAAAAGCACAGCCATCTAATTTAACCACATTTATAGCATGGTAGTGTTGTGAACCACCTTAGAAAAGGCGAACAGGAGAAACACCTGCAGCTCACAGAGTTTAGCCCTGTGCTTTAACTCCTGCATACAGTTACCCTCCACTAAGAGTTTGAATTCATCTTCGTTAAACTAAAAATTTATTTTTTGCAAAGTGACATTTTTTTTCACCGTCCCTCAAAATACTGAGCTCCTATCAACTACAGGTAAAGTCGTTTTTCTGCTTGAAGGTACGGTTATTTCTCTGTTTCTGGAAGCTGAAGAGAAATGAAGGGGAAGAGCCTAAGTGACACTTCCGTGTGAGATTTGCAAAATTGCTGCCCAACCCCAGCAGTCCCCTGGCCACCACGTGAACACCTGCTTGCACGGCATTGCTACAAGAACCTATTGTTAAGCCCTAAGGTTAACAAACTGCTGAAAAGGATTGTAGATTGTGGATTATTAGGATGAGTAACCTTTGCAAATGATTTTTCAGGAGACTTGGCGTCTTAGAAGGCCTAAGGTGTTTTCTAAATAAATAAATCATCATTAAAAGTCAAAAAAAAAAAAAGCTAAACAATTGTAAAAGACTGATGACCAACTATGTGATATCAGAACAATCTCAAGTTAATTTTTAAATTTATGTCTATATCCCTCTCTCTGTTTGGATATACTATAAAAATACTTATGGATGTTAATATTTTCTGCATAGTGAGATAATGACTAAATTTTTGTTTTGCTTTGGAGACAGGATCTC
The DNA here is from genome assembly GCF_040939455.1 of Microcebus murinus. Taxonomy (NCBI): domain Eukaryota; kingdom Metazoa; phylum Chordata; class Mammalia; order Primates; family Cheirogaleidae; genus Microcebus; species Microcebus murinus. Next base: position 96,472,722 of record NC_134109.1, read on the forward strand.
CCTCTGTCACCCAGGCTGGAGTGCAGTGGTACAATCATACCTTACTGTACCCTCCAACTCCTGGGCTCAAGTGATCCTCCTTCCTCAGCCTCCCAAGTAGCTTGGACTACAGGTGGGTGCCACAATGCCAGACTAAATTTTTTTTTTTTATTTTTTGTAGAGATAGGGTTTCGCTTTATTGCCCAGGCTGGTCTTAAACTCCAGGCCTCAAGTGATCCTTCTGCCTTGATCTCCCAAAGTGCTGGGATTATAGGTGTGAGCCACCATGCCCAGCCAATAATGGCTAATTTTTATGTAGCTTTTCTTTTATTAATCTCTCTTTACTATTTTTGTCTGTAATAAACATATGTTCCTTGCTGAAAAAAAAATCAACTATAGACACAAAAACAAATTGAAGCATTCTGAGGATCCTAAGCATGGGGAAGGCTGGGCTACTATGGGCAGAGTAACTGTGTTTTCCACTGGTGCCTGCCAGTGGCTCCTTCTCTTAGCTGGCCTAGCAAGGAGAACCCCATTAGGACTTGGAGGCCTCATGCCAGGCAGTGATCTTTTTATGTTACACTAACCACATCTGCTGTGATAGATTTCACTCTAACCTTCCCACATTTACCAGCTCTTGAGTCTGTGCCTACCATGTATATTCTTTTCTTGGACAGAGAGAATTCCCCTGAGAAGTGGAAACACTAAAGTTTTAACAGTTAACTCTTTATAATTAGGTATGGAGACACATATCCTCAGTAGTGCTTTGCTGGGTGTCATTCTCCAGGTCCTGTGGTCTTTCCTTAAAGCATACATCTCATTTAAGGCAGCAGCAGCCAATGTGCTCTATCAACTAGAGAGGGAATAAGAAGAGAAACCCATCAGAATTTCAAGCCCTGGTTGGTTGGTCAGAAACAGAGTAAGCAATAAGGCAGAGCTAGGTACCTGGTCTCATAAAAATTTGGAAAGTGGGTTTTTCAGTGCTCCTTTATATGCTTATCTAACCTCAAATGATGTTTCAGTCCTTGGCTTAAATGTCACTTTGGCAGGAGTACCCTCCCTGACTCCTCAGGTTGGTTGGTCTCCCTGTTGCACATTATCTTTGTGCTTTGTATTTTCATTTTTGGCATTTGTTACATCTTTGCTGTAATAAAGTAATTATATGTGTAATTGTTTGTGTAACTGCCTGTCTCTCCTACTAGGCTATGAGTGGAAGGAAGACGTCTGTCTTTTTGTTGTAATATTCTCAACACTCTAGTTCTGGGGCTAGAACATAGCTTAAGTATTGACTGGACAACTGAAAGAATTAATGCATGAAACACTTCTCCAGCCCTTTTCTGTAATCCCCTTCTGCCTTTTTTGGCATTCAGCTTTGCACGGATTGCCTAGCAACTTCATGATAATACAAATATATAAAAATATGAATTATGCAATTGCTATATATTTATTATTGGATAAAATGTTTCTTCACACTTTCCAAGTGCATTTCAAATGCTAAGGGGATGAGGTTGTGCTTGTTGCTGTTTCCATACTGGAGTCAAGGGACAAGAGGGTCAGCAAATGATTTATCCAACCAAAGTTACAAACAGCTAGAACCAAAAACTGCAGATACTTCCCATGGTACCCACTGACCGTCCGGAATGCAAGGTCACCTGCTCCTATGAGCAGCAGTTCCAACTCTGAAGTCCTTTTTCTGCAAGTCGTCTGTTCCTGGGTAGAAGTCCTCTATTTTGGAGGTTTGTAGGTTGTAGGTTGGTAGGTATGATCAATAATGTTTTCAACTCATTCCAGATAAGATTTGTATTACTATTTTAATGGAGACCCTTGGGATAATTTTAGGTGATACAAGAGTCTTGTTTTTTAATAGTTACAAGTTTACTTTGATGTGAATTAGCAAAAAAAAAAAAATGCAAATAGACACCTAATGTGTAATTTCACAGATATTATTGCTTTGGATGAGGCTAAGTATAAAGAGCAGACAATTTAAAGAAAAAGGTAAAAAGTAGAAGAAAAAGTAATTTATAGATCTAGCAAATATTGGGAAGGTAGTATATAAAGAAATAAAGTTTGGGAAACACAGTTTTAACTCTAATGATTGAAGAACTAGGAACATAATAGGTCCTCAGTAAAATTCCATTATCTATTTACTTAGTAAAAATGTGTTGGGCTCCTATTATATGTCCTAAGTGCTAGCGAAATCATGGTGAGCAAGATAGCTAGAATCCCTGCCCTCGCCAAGCTATAGTCATTCCTATGAAGGAGCAGATAATGAATAAATGAATGAGGAAGGGTTCTCATGGATCCCCAGATAACACTACATGATTATGTTTTCCGCGGAGAGAAGCATATAGACCATTTGATTTTACTTAATTTCCTTTGGAGATTCAACAAAGATAGATCTTTTCTCTATCAGTGTGTGTTTCCTTCTAGCAATATCTTGGTCCACTTGGTAGACAGTATGACTGCCATATCATCTGAATGCATTAGACATGGAAATGTCCCAGGAAGTCACAGATGTCATAGAATGAGCACAAATGACTCTTACAACCTAGATTCTAGGCCCTGGAATCTTTGAGGGATGTGGTGAGAGGAAACCCAATGAAGCATGAATACTTTCCCGTCACATCGAAGGGAGGAAATCTATACAAGCAAGAATATACTCTGGAGGCCTTAGGAAGATTTCCAACATAGACATCTGATTGTCTGTTTTTTTTTTTGTTTTTTTTTTTAAAAAAAGCAAGTACCTAGACGTGCATATTCGAGAGGGAAGTACAACAAAGCCCCCACATATGATTGTGGATGTCAGCTCAAGTTTTTAAGTTTGCATCTCCGCCACTCCACGTAAAATCCATCCTTCCTCACACCGGCGTTCCTTTGCAGTAAGCACTTTCCCCAGTTTACCATGCTTCCTGATGAAGATGGATGGATCCGCAGCTGGCATTCTAATTAGATTAGAGAATAATGACCAGGAAGACCGTGGGGAAGAGAGGGTAATTTATTACTCACATTACTTCCACCCCATCTAAGAGGTGTTCCGAAGTAAACTGTCTAATTTCCCCAGGATTCACTTATCATACTCAGAAAACAAAACACAAGTTAGAAACGATGAGAGCCTCCACGCGTTGGACCTGTTACACTGGGGTCAAGGTAGGAGCACTTAGATATTTCTATGCATTTCTGGCAACTGCCTACCCGGAGGATAATGCTATCTGTAGGGAAAGGGGATGGTATAGTAGCCCATCATCTATTACAAATTGACATGTGCCGGGCATATTTAATTCTCCAAATAAGTCTTGTGAGTTGCAGTGGATGGAATTAATCCTATTATATGGAAGGAGTGAATAGGAAATCTAGAAAATAACTTGCCTGAAGTCACACAGCTGATACCTGGTGGACTGGGAGTTGGAATTGAAGTCTGACTCTACACCCACGTTCTTCACTGCTCGGCCTCTTCCCAAAGGTACACTTGTGTTCTAATTAGCTCACGTGACACCCAGAAACTGTAGCCAGACCACCAAGTGCCCAGCAGCAATTTGCTAGAGCTCTTTGGCATGCAATAATAGTGACCAGTAAACACAATAGCTTGCATGCCATTTTATTCATTTCAGACCCAAGTCTGAATCAACAGGTGGAGCAGCTCTGGTGCTCTGAAGGCAGGTGGCCGGGGCCCTCCCACGAGGAGTTGGCACGTCCTCCTCTGCCCACGCTTGCTCCTCTCCTCAGCAGAGGCCCCCTCTAGCTCCGGCAGGCAGTGCTGCCCCTGGGGTTGAAGCAGATGCCCTCTGCCGTCCCGAGAGTTCGTCTGGCCAGTAGATTGATTTCCTTCCATTTCATCAACCGGCCTGCTGTTTTGTGTCCCAGGCAGAGGAAGGAGGTAACTTTGATGGGAGGAAAAGAGAACCTGATCGTGCTGTGGCTGGACTATTTCCCAGGACGGGGATTTTTGAGCAAATCACTTAACGGCACTATCTCGGTTTCCTCATCTGTAAAGCAGGGTTCATGCAGAGCACCTACTCAGGGGTAGGATTAAGTGTGATGTGTCTGAGATACACAATACAGGACAAACTGACAGACAGAAGAGGAGGGGAAGAGGAAAATTAGCACTGACACCCTGGACATGCAAACCTTCTCCGTATAATGTGTATGTCAATATGCGTGACACTTTGTACACACTGCTTCGTCTATTTCTCACAGCAGTTTGTCCCGGTGGGAACTGTCACCCCCTTTTCAGATGGGGGCACAGGACGCAGCATGGTCAACGGACTTAACCAAGGTCCCTAGCTAGTTTGCAGCAGATTTGGATTTGAAGTAAGGTGGGTCTGAGTTGATTTCCACAGTCCCACGCTGCCCCTCCATGTAAGAACCTGGAGATGCTGCTTTGTAAACCTGCGAGTCAGAGGAACAGAAAGGAGACGATTGTGGCCAGAGAGTGCCGAGCACCAGGTAGAAAGGGGCGCTTGAGGAGCTGGGAGAGGCAGGCAGTAGCCAGACCTCATGGGGCCTGTAGGCCTCGGTAAGAAATCTGAATTTGGGCTGGGCACGGTGGCTCACGCCTGTAATCCTAGCACTCTGGGAGGCCGAGGTGGGCGGATTGCTCGAGGTCAGGAGTTCAAAACCAGCCTGAGCAAGAGCGAGACCCCGTCTCTACTATAAATAGAAAGAAATTAATTGGCCAACTAATATATATAGAAAAAATTAGCCGGGCATGGTGGCGCATGCCTGTAGTCCCAGCTACTTGGGAGGCTGAGGCAACAGGATCACTTGAGCCCAGGAGTCTGAGGTTGCTGTGAGCTAGGCTGACGCCACGGCACTCACTCTAGCCTGGGCAACAAAGTGAGACTCTGTCTCAAAAAAAAAAAAAAGAAAAGAAATCTGAATTTTATTCTAGTAGTCCTGGGAATATGTCAAAGGAATCTAAACTGGAGGCCTTTGCCTCTGCTCCCTGCATGGCATGATTTGTACAAACTCCCTGCATGTCAGCATTTGCATTTTTCAGTAGAATTAAGAAATCACAGCACTGTGCATTCCATAGGCCTTCACGGATTATGACTGTATCAGACACACTGTAATATCCATCCATTTGCATTTGGGCAGGAATGTGAATTCTCTCTGGCAACAAGTAGGCATCGTCGCGGAGTAACCACTGGGCCATAGGTCAGAGGTTCCATATTTATCACAGGCCCAGAGGGCTTTTGCCTCTAAGGCCACTGACCCCAGGCTGTCCCCTCCACTCAGCAGAGGTTGGCACCCATAAGTACCCAGGCCCACGACAACACCCCAGTGAAGTCTGATGTACACACCGGCATACTCTGCCCTCCTCTAAACCTGTCTCCCTCAGCCACTGGGAAGAGCAGGCTTCAGAATCTTGTAGTTGTGGTGGAAACTGGATCTGAACCCAGATAGATGGATAATTTAGGAACCTACACTTTGCATCAGCTCAGAGAAACTACTTTGAGTTCAGTTTCCTCATCTGCAGACGGTGGTAGAAAAACCAAATCTCACAGGGTTGTTGCAGAATAAAAATGCAACGGCATATATGAAAGCACTCCGCACAGGGCTTGCCATGTATGAAATGCTCAAGAATGTATATTTTAAAAAATTGGAATACCTAAACCTTGCCACCTAAACCTAGGGTCAGATAAGAAACACCACTGGGAATTTGCATAAGCCATGTGCCGCCTATATGGTTGTGGAACGAAAGGAGGAAGAACAAGAACTCCAGATCCACAAGATTTCTACCAAATACAAATATCTTCAGTGTCTAAATCAAAACTAAGATTTAGATATTAGCATCAGCTAAACTTGGGAGATAGAAAAATGAATAATAAATGCAGGTAGAAGTTTAGAGTTTTGTTTTATGCATACAAGGGGAATAATTAACTAACCTCAAAACATGTAAATGAGGGTTTAGTAGCATTTTCAAAACACCACATCCAATTCCAGCTACATATGCGGAATTTGCTACATGATAATAATTAGAGGGTTTTTTTTTTTACAAAAGATTTATTTATTTTGAATAGAAGTATTAAATATTATACTAATTACTGGTTATTTTACTTTGTACCCAGGGAAAAGAAATGAATATTCATTAGCTCCTTAAGCTACTGATCCTCTACCGGCTAGACAGATCCCAACATCACCAGGAAGCTGCGGGTGGGTGGAAAATTCTCCCTGCAAAACCAGGCTCACGCTACAAATCACAGCCCAATCTATTCTGCTAATGTGCACATGCCGTAACCCCCAAGCGAGTTCCCTTAACACTGCACCGACCAGAGCTCCCAGCTGAGCAGCCAGTAAGTGAGAATAACTGTTAAATTGATCACAAGACAGCAGAATTTTTCTGTCTACATAATCCAGTGATCTTGAACAAGACAAGCCTTAAAATTTCAAACATGATTTCATAAAAGAAAACTAGGGTCTTCATCTGCATAAAACATGGCATGTTCATTCTAAAAGAATATTTCAACACATGTTTCCATCATTTTTTTTTTTTTTTGAAGGAGTCTTGCTCTGTTGCCCTGCTAGAGTGCAGTAGCGTCATCATCACTGTAATCTCCAACTCCTGGGCTCAAGAGATCCTTCTGCCGCTGCCTGCTGAACAGCTGGGACTAGCAGCACGCACCACCATGCCCGGATGATTTTTCTATTTTTTTGTAGAGACAGTGGGGTGGGGGTGGTCCTTGTTCTTGCTCAGGTTGGTCTCAAACTCCTGGTCTCCAGTGATCCTCCCTCCTTGGCCTCCCAGAATGCTAGGATTACAGGTGCGAGCGACCACACCTGGCCTCAATGATTTCCTGACTTGGCTTTTGATCCTGCTCTAAGGGAAATATTCACCCCAAAAGGACCAGGCTTGGGATTTTAAGTTATGAGGTGTTTTCACCATCGCTCCATAGGCACATGCTGATTTTTTTTCTGTACAGTGAAAGGGAAACTAATTAGGCGATACATTTTGCAAGACACCAGCCCAGTTAACTTTGCATCCTTGCTCACTTTAGGACACTTCTGTGTTAGAGTCGATGAGCTGCTTGATTTTCGTTTTTTGGTTTGTTAACCAGTTTTGTGCTCGAGCAGGTCAAGAACCCAGAGGAGGGAAGGGGCTGATGGCTCTGGAGAGAACCTGTTTTTGGAGAAGGAACCACCAGTTCCCCCAGGGGTTGTCCTGTGATGCTGACTTGTAGCCCCAGTGGGCATCTCTGCTGGGCAGAGACCGTTGATTTTGCCTGATTTCGCTGGGAAAGGGTGACTAGATGAAGGTGCATGCAGTGATGTTGGCTAAATGGAAAACAGCCCTGGGTCCTGCCTCCACGTGGTTAGAATATCGGCATGGAGGAGGAAATATGCACAACATGATCACTTGATAGAGATAGCTTTTCAGAAAGCTAGAAAGTAAAAAAGAAAAAAAATTACTAGAAAGAGAAAGGATATAACTGCACAAGAGGTTTCAAATTTCTGGGGGTTAGGACATAAGAGGACTCAATCAACAGATATTTACTGAATACAAAGCATGCGCTGTCCACTCTTGCTCCCTTGTGTGGGTTCCTGGACCAGCGACATCCACACAACCTGAGAGCTTCTTCGAAATGCAAGTTCAAGGGTCGACCTCAGCCCTACTAAATCAGCATCCTTCTTACGTTAAAGTTGGAGAAGCGCCACTAGACGCTGTGTTAGGTGCTCACCATTGATCTCCATTTCATGTATTACAAAAATAAAAGTCCAGCCCACACATTTACCAAAACGTGTTTACGACCCGACCTAAGATATAACTCTAACTCACTGCAAGGGAAACAGCGCAGGCACTTACAGTGACAGGGAGGTTGTCAGGAGCCATCTCCATAGAGCCCAGGTGTGCTGAGCCAAGGGAGAGCCTGGCTTCAAGGCAAACGAGGGTGCTCCGACCCACCTGATGCAGTGAAACCAACGTTTCTAAATTCAGGCTGGGAGGGCTTCCTGTGTACCAACTCTAGACACTAGAGAAATCTAGGAAATAAAGGCTGATCTCATCTGTTTTCCAGCTGGCAATGACAGGGGCTAGAAGGAAAGTTATCCAGTTCATTTAGCTGCTAGTTTATTTAGGTCTTTCACTAGTCCATGGCCCTTGCATACGGGAAACCACGTGAGATAGATAAACACTGAGATGGGATGTCTCCACTGATTTCACTGGACAGTTGTGTTACATTTCATCTTCATTTTCTGCTCTAATAGATGCTGGTAATATCCCTTGACAGGTTGTGTAGAGTCACAGATTTTTTCCAAAGCCAAATGGAAGTGACTTTAAAGATATTGTAGAAATTAATGACCCGTGAGTATTTTCTAGGGACTTATACCTACTCTCCCTAGAGCTTCCCCCAAGTCAATCTTTATTAACTTGTCTATTTCCCAGTATCTTACTTGTACATTTTAAAAAGTTTTTAATTACAAAAGCAATGCATAAATGTGTGCTTTGGGAAAATTTGATCAATACAAAATCTAGACAGTAAAAAAGTGAAAAATCCGCTTTACTCTCCCACCCAACGGTAATCACTGCTAACATCCGAATGCATTTTTCCAGACCTCATCCTGGAAAATTTACATTGTGTATGCATACATCAACATGTTGAATTATACATATTATTATGTAACTTTCTTTTTTTAACTTTTCATGCTCCCCCCCCCCTTAATCTATTTTTAAACAGCTGCACGATGTTCTATAGAATAGATTTACCCTGATTAACTTAATCATTCCCTATTGATGGATATTTAGGTTATGTTCGGTCAATTTTTAAACAATTGTAATAAGAGGTGCTAAGACGGCCAGATATAAGAGTGACATATGAAAACCAAGAGCTTCCACATACACTATCAATAACTCACTTAGAAAATATAAATTCTCAAAAAGCCCACTCATAGTAACAAAAGAAAAAATGTGCAAGAACAATATAAAAAAAAATCTGTCAACTTTATTGACTGATATGAAAGGCAACCAGATGGTATAAATGCATATATACCTGTTTCTAAATGAGAACATTCACTACTGTAAGCATATTGGTTATCTCAACTATCTTTATAAAAATCAAAGCAACCCCCAACAAAATGTCAGGGGGATGGTTTATTCCAATTGACAGTGTAAAATTCTTCTAGAACAGTGAGTGTGAGGAATAGCCAAGTAAATTTAGAAAGGAGAAAGAAAATAGAACCAAGACGCAGGATGAATTGTATAGATAAAGTAGACTTGATTTAGCTCTAATATCACAAGCCAAGAACCCAGGGCCACTAATTAAGCCATGTTTTTGGAATGGCAGCTGAGGGATTGGGAGGAACAAGGAGAGAGATCAAAATCTAAGTTAAGATAAATTTGCATATCAAAAGTAAAAACATTAAAAAAAAAAGTAAAAACATTACCACTAAGAAAATCAACCAATAAAGTCAATATATTCTTTGTGACCAATTGTCCATTATAGTAAATTTTTAAGCGTTATTTGAAAGGAATGTCAGCTCCCTCTTCCTTGGCTATCAAATTAGATATATATATATTAATCATCAAGCTTATTGATTTTAACAAATAAAAAACACGTTGTTCACTTGATATGTTGACTCCTGAGGGATGTGAGCAATTGAGTCTTCAGCTTAGAAAAATTTTCTTTTAATACAGCTTTGATTAATTCCCCCTCTTTTTTTCTTTCTCTCTCCTTGTCTCCATCCTTCCTGTCCTCCTGGGCCTACCTCTGCCTTCACCCTCCACCTCTTCCTCCTCTCTCCCTCTTTCTTCTATTGTCCTGTAGAAGATCCAGTATTTGGGATTTGTGTGTTTACTTCCTTGTAGTGTCAATTGCCTGTTCAGTCATCTCTTGTGTTTCCTCCAAACTGAAGTTAGCTTTAAAAGTTTGGTTAGATTCATGTTCAACTCTTCAACAAGAATAATTTATAGATTTTAACAAGTACTTCATAATTATCATGCCAGGAGGCACATGCTGTCTGATTCTAAGACTGATCAGAGAGTTTGGGAGATGATGATAGTCTGATTCCTTTATTGTAAAGTTCCCCATGAAAATTTCATCTAGTGGTTTTATCCGTTAATAATTATTGCCGGAACCTATTACTTATTAGAGGTCAAAATGTAACTTTCTCATTGCATTATTCCTTTCACATTATGTAAAATTTTAACAGGCCAGGTGCGGTGGCTCACATCTGTAACCCTAGCACTTTGGGAGGCTGAGGTGGAATGATCCCTTGAGGTCAGGAGTTTGAGACTAGCCTGAACCCTGAGCAAGATCAAGACCCTGTCTCTACTAAAAATAAAAAAAATTTAGCTGGATGTGATGGTGTACACCTGTAGTCCCAGCTACCCACGAAGCTGAGGCAGGAGGATCACTTGAGCCCAGGAGTTTAGGTTGCTGTGAGCTAGGCTGACACCACGGAACTCCAGCCCAGGTGACAGAGTGAGACTCTTGTCTCAAAAAAAAATTACATAATGAAAAATTTTATTCATCATCTGGGACTATTTGATTATTCTACCATACTGTTCATACTAGAAGCACAGTATAAATACTTAATCTCTCCTTAAAATTGACAGTTTTTAAAGAACCATTGTCCTACTTAAACTCAAGGGAGTCTAATAAGATGTTTTTATTTGTTGGCTTTCTTGGACTTTTTTCTTTTTATTGAGTATCATGGAATCCTGGGTTTCTATGTATTCAATGTGTTTCAATCATTAGAATTCACTAGCATTTTTGGTTCTAAAAATTTCCAGTCTTTACCCAAGGAAGTTCCTGCACATTGGCTCTTATGTCCCTTTGACATGGCTCATTAGTTTTTGATAGCTCCCTTGCGTTTAGGCACAAAGCATCCCAGAGTTGTAAGTTTTTTGTCCCACACCCAGAATCAGTCATTCTTTCAAGGACTCTTGATTTCTTTTGACATTTAGAAATGACAACTGGGAAGCTAGATATGCTTGTCATTGGACTTCTTCGACTTTTCATACTTTTACAGTGGGCAAAGCCAGGAAATGTGTATTAAAAAAAAAACACAAAATAATGAGTTTATGCTGATATTTCTAATTTAAATCTAATATTATAAGATTTTTATGTAAGCTTGTTGAAGGTCTTTAATTATTTCTTATCTTCTAGACATCTACTAGAAATCTACTACTATCTACTAGAAATCTTGGTCCTTAATAACATTTATATACTTTATGTACTTAGATACATTATCCTATTATCTATATATATGCATATATGAATTGAAATAAAAAATATTCACAGTACTACTAACAATATGACTACTGAGTAAAATTTAGAATTTCTTTGCAGCTCTTGTTGTCTTCAGAATATATCCCACTAAGAATGTACAGTCAAAACACTATCTTGTGACATCACTTGAAATAATTATGTTCTCTATGTGGTTATGGCACTAAACTAATATTAAAAATTAGTTTCATTACTGTTCATTGGTATTTAATTTCTAAGCACTGATATTTTCTTTTGTACTTAATTTTATTTTTGAATATTTAAAGAATTACATGTCTCTGTAATGAAAACTTATAATAAGTCATATTCAGAGAAATATCTTTGCTTCTATTTCTGTTTCTTTTATCCTGTTAATGTCCCTTCTCCCTAGATAAACCAAAAATGGTTATTTTCCAGTGGGATTTTTTTTTTGCAATTATAAGCAAATGAATACATTTTCTTTAAAAGTTTAGGTTTACTATGTAAATAATCGTGTTATCTGCAAACAATGACAGTTTTATTTCTTCTTTTTAAGTTTTACACCTTATTTTTCTTTGCTTTATTGCCTTAGCTAGAACATTCAGGACAGTGTTGCATAGAAATGGTGATAGAATACTCTGTGGCTTATTCTTAAGTTTGCTAAGGGTTTTTCATATATGAATGAATGTTTATCAGGTATTTTTACTGCATTCATTAAGATGACCATGTGATTTTCCTCCATAAGGTAATATAGTGAATTGTATTGATTAATTTTTTTTTTTTTGAGACAGAGTCTCACTTTGTTGCCTAGGCTAGAGTGAGTGCCGTGGCGTCAGCCTAGCTCACAGCAACCTCAAACTCCTGGGCTCAAGCGATCCTTCTGTCTCAGCCTCCCAAGTAGCTGGGACTACAGGCATGAGCCACCATGCCCGGCTAATTTTTTCTATATATATTAGTTGGCCAATTAGTTTCTTTCTATTTATAGTAGAGACGGGGTCTCGCTCTTGCTCAGGCTGGTTTCGAACTCCCGACCTCGAGCAATCCACCCGCCTCGGCCTCCCAGAGAGCTAGGATTACAGGTGTGAGCCACTGCGCCCGGCCAGATTAATTTTTTTAATATTAAACCAACCTTGAATTCTTGGAATGACTGAAGTTGGTTTGTAAGGATAGGGTTAAGTTGCAAGTAGTCAATGGTAGCTCTAGTCTTATCTTTAAGGAAGACAATAAATCTTGTACTAACCCTTTACTAAGATGTGGATGAAATGTACTAGCTTGTGATTTGTCATGTGCTGCTTAAAGTCCAAAACTCACTGGAGGGACCCTATAAGCTTGGGGTTTTTTTGGGGTTTTTGTTTGTTTGTTTGTTTTGAGACAGAGTCTCTATCGCCCTGGGTAGGGTACAGTGGCACTATCATAGCTCACTGCAGCCTCAAACTCCTGGGCTCAAGCTATCCTCCTGCCTCAGACTCCTGAGTAGCTGGGACTACAGGTGCAAGCCACAACTCCTGGCTATTTTTAGTAGAGACAGGGGTCTCACTCTTGCTCAGGCTGGTCTCAAACTCCTGAGCTCCAGCAATCCTCCCACCTCCGCCTCTCAGAATGCTAGGATTACAGGCGTGAGCCACCACACCCCGCCAATATATTGTTTATTGAAAATGTATATGTTGACAGTTTACACCTGTTTTACCTGGTTACACAGACTGATTTTAGCTATGTGATCAGTGAGGTATAAAAGCCCTGAGTAAATTTGTGCCTTGGCATCCCTGAGACCAACGTATCCCATGAATATTGGTTGTTGAGGATGCAGATCCTGGGAGACTACAAAAGGATTTTGGAAGCTGTGCCTGGAAATCTGAGACCTTCTTCCTGTTTGCCCATGTGTTCTTTTTCCTGCTGTGTCATATCCTTTACCTTTATGTGCTGTGTGTATGCCTTTGGAGTATTGTGAGTTCTTCAATTATCCAACACTGTGTATGTAATTGCTGCACTTGCTCATAATGTGTCATACTTGTCATTTATCATTGGATTTGGTTTGCTAGTATTTTTGTTCAGAATTTTTGCATCTTATGAGAAAGATTTGTCTGTCAATTTCCTTTCTTGTAAGGTTTTTATCATCCAGTTATTCCAGCTTTATTAAAATAGTTGGATGGCCAGACACGGTGGCTCACACCTGTAATCCTAGCACTCTGGGAGGCCAAGACGGGCGGATTGCTCGAGGTCAGGAGTTCGAAACCAGCCTGAGCAAGAGTGAGACCCCGTCTCTACTATAAATAGAAACAAATTAATTGGCCAACTAATATATATATAGAAAAAGTTAGCCAGGCATGGTGGCGCATACCTGTAGTTGGGATGCTGAGGCAGCAGGATTGCTTGTGCCCAGGAATTTGAGGTTGCTGTGAGCTAGGCTGACGCCACGGCACTCAACTCTAGCCTGGGCAACAAAGCGAGACTCTGTCTCAAAAAAAAAAAAAAAAAGTTGGGAAGTTCCTTCTTTTCCTATTCTCTGAAGAGTTTGTGTAAGATTGGTTTTATTTCTTCCCTAAATATTAGGTAGAACTCACTATTGGAGATGGTTGGGCCTAGAGTTTTGTAGGTTGAAAGTTTTTCATTATAGGTTTAATTTATTTAAATGTTCCGGTATTAAATAGATTTTCTATTTCTTCTTATATGCATTTTGGGAGGTTGTGTTTTTCCAGGTATGTTCCACTTCATCTAAAATTTCCATATTCTTAGCATAAAGTTATTGTTAATATTTTCTTATAATTTTTTTAATGGTCTGTAAGGTTTTTTGTAATGTCCCTATTTGTATTCCCAGTACTGATTTAAGCATTCTTTATTTTTTCCTTGACTAAACTCACCATGGATTTAACAATTTTAATAGCGTTTTTTTTGAAGAAATTTTTGACTGTGTTGATTCTCTTATGCATTTTTCCCTATTCATTAATTTTTGTTCTTATCATTACAATCTTCTTCCTTTTACACTATTTAGTTTGGGGGGTTGGGGTTTTTTTAAAAATTTCAGAATATTATGGGGGTGCAAATGCTTTGGTTACATAAATTGCCTTTGCACCACCCGAGTCAGAGCTACAAGACAATGCACACCACACATATTAGGTGTCAATTTATCCAATCCCTCTTCCTCCTCCCACCTGCCCAGCACCCAGTGAATGTCGTCATTTCCATATGTGTGCATAAGTATTGATTGATTAGTACCAATTCAATGGTAAATACATGTGGTGCTTGTTTTTCCATTCTTATGATGCTTCACTTAGAAGAAAAGGCTCCAGCTCCATCCAGGATAATACAAGATGTAGTTCACCATTTTTTTCTTTTTTTATGGCTGAGTAGTACTATTTAGTTTTTTGTTTGTTTGTTTGTTTTTTTGAGACAGAGTCTCACTTTGTTGCCCAGGCTAGAGTGAGTGCGGTGGCGTCAGCCTAGCTCACAGCAACCTCAAACTTCTGGGCTCAAGCAATCCTCCTGCCTCAGCCTCCCAAGTAGCTGGGACTACATGCCTGGCTGCGTCACCATGCCCGGCTAATTTTTTTTTTCATATATATTAGTTGGCCAATTAATTTGTTTCTATTTATAGTAGAAACGGGTTCTCACTCTTGCTCAGGCTGGTTTCGAATTCCTGACCTCGAGCGATCCTCCCGCCTGGACCTCCCAGAGTGCTAGGATTATAGGCATGAGCCACCTCGCCCAGCCACTATTTAGTTTTAATATGTGATTCTCTTTTTGATTTCTTGAGATGGATGCCTAGGTCATTGATTTTTCATCCTTCCTTCTTTTTTAACATCTGTTTTCAAGACTATACTTTTCCCTCTAAGAAAGTTCTTTAGCTGCATCTCACAAGTTTTAATATG
This sequence comes from Microcebus murinus, assembly GCF_040939455.1. NCBI lineage: Eukaryota > Metazoa > Chordata > Mammalia > Primates > Cheirogaleidae > Microcebus > Microcebus murinus. The sequence goes on from NC_134109.1 coordinate 96,487,747, forward strand.
TAGTATTTTCATTATCATTCAGTTCAGATTATTCTCTAAATTCCTGTGTGATTTCTTCTTTAATTCATGTGATATTAAGACATATTAGCATATTGCTTACTTTCCAAACATATGATGATTAGCTTTTTTTGCTGTTGTTGTTATAGCTTAGTACCACTATGGTCACAGAACATATTCTATATCATTTTAATTTTTTTTTTTTTTTTGATACAGAGTCTCGCTTTGTTGCCCAGGCTAGAGTGAGTACCGTGGTGTCAGCCTAGCTCACAGCAACCTCAAACTCCTGGGCTCAAGAGATCCTCCTGCCTCAGCCTCCCAAGTAGCTGCGACTACAGGCATGTGCCACCATGCCCAGCTTATCTTTCCTATATATATATTAGTTGGCTGATTAATTTCTTTCTATTTATAGTAGAGACGGGGTCTCGCTCTTGCTCATGCTGGTTTTGAACTCCTGACCTCGAGCGATCCTCCCGCCTCGGCCTCCCAGAGTGCTAGGATTACAGGCGTGAGCCACTGAGCCCGGCCCATTTTAATTCTTTGAAATGTATTCATCTTTGCTTTATGGCCCAAAATAGTCAATTTTGAGAATGTTCACTTGCGATGAAAAAGAATGTCGTCTTCAATGTTGAGTTTAATATACTATATATTTTAATTCAGTCAAGTTTGTTAATCATGTTGCTCTAAACATCTACATTCTTAATGATTTTTGGTCCCCCATAATATTCTGAAATTTAAAAAAAAACCCCAACCCCCCAAACTAAATAGTGTAAAAGGAAGAAGATTGTAATGATAAGAAAAAAAATTAATGAATAGGGAAAAATGCATAAGAGAATCAACACAGTCAAAAATTTCTTCAAAAAAAACGCTATTAAAAGACCAAAGTTCTTTCAATTATTGAGAGAGATATGTTAAGATCTTCTACTATAATTGTGAATTTATCTGGGTGTTTTTAGATTTGTCAATGTATTGACAAAGTTTGTATTGTTTTATCTTCTAGGTGAGTTGAAGTTTTTATCATCATGAAATGCTCTCTTTGGTTTATGTTTGCTTGATATATTTTTTCACATACTTTCACTTTTAACCTTTTCATACCCTTGTATTTGAGGTATGTGACATTTTAGCAGCATATATTTGGGTTTGGTTTTTATATCTAGCTGAAAATTTTTGTCTTTTAATTAGGGTACTTATTTCATTTTTGTAATGCAATTTCTGATATATTTGAGTTTAAATACATCATCTATTTTTTCTATTTGTACCTATTCATGTTTCTTTTTTCTTGTTTTCTTGCCTTCCATTGGATTGATTTTGTTGTTATTCCATTTTGCCCTCCTTCAGCTTGGTAGTTATAAATTCTTTTACTATTCTTTCAGTGGTTCCTCAGAGATTATAAAATGCAGTCTTGATTTATTCAAAGTCTAATATAAATTAATACTTTTACCAACTTCTTTCACTAGGAAAGGCCTTAGAACACTATGTGCATTAAACTCATTCCTGAGTGGTATGGCATAGCTATTATGTATTTTATTTTTCTCTGTATATATATTGCTATAAATTTTTTACACTATCAATATTTATTTTCATTTACCCACATTTTTACCATTTGTGTTTTTCATTGTGCATTTGTAATATCCTATTTGGTATCATTTCCTTCTGCAAGAAGAACATCTTTTACTATTTCCCTTAGTATAGGTGTGAATAACCAGTTTATTTTCTGTCTGAAGATATTTGAGGGGTCTTCTTTTTGAAGGGTCTTTCTGCTGGTAAGTAGTATGTGCCTTGGGGAGGCATTGAATGGGGAAGAAAAGGCGGAGCTCAAAAAAATAGGAATGAAGGATCTTATTACAAGAATATAAATGTAACAAGCTTTAAGAAATTAAATGGTGAAACGTATGCAAAGGTAAATTAAGCTAAGGCAATATTTTAATGAAGTAAATAAACAAAATGCACCTGCAAGGTGCTACAATGAATGAAGGTAGGTGACAAATTGAATTCCACATTCCCAAACATCACTGTGCAAAGAGAGATATCATTTATATGTTCCATGAAAAATAAATTAATTATATGCTCACACAAGACCCAGTAAAAGTATCCACATATGTCTTCATAAAGAGCCCACTCTGTATAAAAGGAGCTGTATTTGTGTGATACTCATGTAAACTTTTGAAAACCTTCAAAGCAGTATTACATATTATTTGTAAGCACTTGGACATGCACTAACAGCATGAAAATGTGGGCATATTAACTCTGGGATAGTAGATACCTCTAGGAAGTAGGAATGGATTTGGAAGACATTAAACTATATTTATAACATTTTTCTTTCTTTTTCAAAAATACAGCAGATAGAGCAAAAAGTAAACTTTTCATGACTACTTTGGGGTCTATTATTTTCTGTATGCTTGAAAATTTCCATAAATATAAAGAAAAAAACTTTAAAGATTTTCAGATATATCATGTAATGAGCATTGGATTTCAACATGCCTAAAGTAAATACAAGGTCTTCCAGTCATATTGCTTTCTAACACTGCTCGATGAAAGCCAATGGTAAATTTATGCCTAAAGAAATGCAATTCAGTGTAAACAATTTGGTGAGGCAGGAAGGTCGTCAAAATGGTGCTGATGGGGTACCCGACTTTGGTGGTCTGCCCAACTCCTGGGGTGGACTATACCATGGTGGATGAGGGCATGAACATCCTTTCCTTCAGGAAATCCTCCGCAAATATGTTTCTTCCCAATTGAGCATTTGACAGGCAATAGCCCTGGATTCAAAGTTTTATTCCCTGCCAAGTATTTATGTCTTCTGTTAAGTTCAATGGCTTGAATACTCAACCAAGCAGACATAGAACAGATGCCCTTCTCAATGGGTTGTGAAGCTTGACAAAGACAAGTATCTGAATATAAGGTGTCCCCAGGGCAAGAAGTGCTGACAGTCCCTGTGGGCAGAGCTTGCCTGGACTCCAGGCAGGTGAGTGGCAAGGCTGAGTCATGTCACTGCACTTCAGACTTGATTTCTTTTTCAAATGAACAATTTAATCCATCATAACTGTTGGATTAGTGTATTTTTTGTATGAAGTTTAACAAATGCATAAAACAAAAAAAAGAAGTTTGGGCAATTATAGTAAATATTAGACAGTAGAGCATAATAGCACAAAGTCTTGGCTGTATTCTTTATTGTTGTGTTATTTTCGTTGCAAATGAATAAACAAGTTCACCGCAGTCTGGGCATTTTTAAGCAGATGTAACCAAACTGCCACCTTGGTCATTAAAATAATGATGTTGCTAAAACTTCCAGATAAAGCAGCCACACGAATGCAAACAATGCTCCCTTCACCTCCCACCCGAATCAGGAAGGCAAAGGGCCCCTTCCACCTGCTCATCCCCGTTCATTTCCAGGAATAATCACTTTACCTGATTGCACATTGGGAAGGGTCCCTGTGATATTCCTGCTCTCCACTCTCACAGTCTCTGGGAATGGCCATGGTTGTATAAGCTAACTTTGCTAGGGAAGTCCTTTACAAACATTCACACAAGTGGCTTCACTTTGGCATTTGGGGATCCTGTAAAAGTCTTCAAGTGTGAGCCTACTCAGGAGCCCCAAGTTTGGTTCCTCCCACCCCAGTTAGATATTTACCAACCCTCTTTCATAGGCAAAGAATGCTGAGGTGTACAGTGTGCCTGAACCATCAAGATTATGTGCCTCTGGTCTAGACCATCGATTCTCAAAAGTGTGACTTCCAGACTATCAGCATCAACCCGAGAACTTGTTAGAAATGCAAAGCCTTGGCTTTGCTCCAGACCTACTGAATCAGAAACTCCGGGGGCTGGGTTCCAGCAATCTGCCTTCCAACAAGCCTACCAGGTGATTGTGATACTTGCTAAGGTTTGAGAACTATAGCTGATTCTCAATTCTGGTACACCCAGGGGCGGCAGAGCATATACAAGAATGTCATTCTAGGCCGGGCGCGGTGGCTCACGCCTGTAATCCTAGCACTCTGGGAGGCCGAGGCGGGCGGATTGCTCGAGGTTGGGAGTTCGAAACCATCCTGAGCGAGACCCCGTCTCTACTAAATATAGAAAGAAATTAATTGACCAACTAAAAATATATATACAAAAAATTAGCGGGGCATGGTGGCACATGCCTGTAGTCCCAGCTACTTGGGAGGCTGAGGCAGGAGGATCGCTTGAGCCCAGGAGTTTGAGGTTGCTGTGAGCTAGGCTGACGCCACGGCACTCACTCTAGCCTGGGCAACAAAAGTGAGACTCTGTCTCAAAAAAAAAAAAAAAAAAAAAAAAAAAGAATGTCATTCTTGTATAAAGAATGACATTCTTGTATAAAGAATGTCAACTCTAGAGCCGATCTTCCTGACTTCAAACCCCAGATCCCTCACTAACTGTATGGTATTCCACAAATTATTTTACCTTTCCGTGCCTCAGTTTCCTTATCTGTAAAATGAAATTTATACTAGTATACATACCTACTCATTGGATGGTTGTGAGGATTAAATTAATCGTTTTAATAATTATTAGCTATTTTTATAATATTAGGTTAAACTAATCATTGAGGTGACTCCTAAGAGTAGGAAGACCTGGTCTGAGTTCTGCTTTGGGCAAACTCCTTTACCTCTCTGAGCCTCAGTAACTCCACTTGCAAAAATGGGACGATTACCTATGAACGACTTGCATCACTGAGCTGGTGTGAAGACAGAGTGAGAAAACACGGCAGTGTCTTGTAAACTGAAAGAGCTGTTCAAGGCAAGGTAGCAAACCCCTGCTACACTCACGCTCACCAACTGGGCTACGTGATTTTCCCCTCATCAGCTGCAGGGCAAATCCAATGAGCTGTCTCTCACCTTTTTTCCACCAGCTGATCATCCTACCGTCTTTCTAGAGCAATTCATACTGAGAGCAGCTGCCACGGTCGGCAAGTTATTTTTCTAGTGGCTTGTGTAGTGTTTCTTTGGCTATCACACATTCTCTCTCCTCTTGAATGACATTATTCTCGCTAAATAAACACCTGTTCCTCCCCCAGTGGTTTCCATCTGAGTCGAAAGTATGCCACAGTTAGCAGCATGACTTACTCGTTGATATCCTTCCGAATTTTAGAGTAACCATAGTGAAGATGCATTGCAATAATAACTGTTTACTGAGCAACTATTAGGAACAAGGCACTGTGCTAAGGCTCCACATACCATGTCTCATTTGTTCCTTCGAACAACACGAAAAAGCGAGAACTCCAAGGATCCCTGTTCTACAGATAAGAAAACCAAGGCTGAGAGGTTAAGTAACTTGATCAAAGTTTTCTTGCTAGGAAGATTTCTCTGATCCCAAGAGTCCTTTCAGTGGACCCACCCTGTAGTATAAAATCATCTTGTCCTGTAACTCTTCAGGCACTTTGAAAATTGAACATGCGAAGATGAGACAAAGGCTAATGAACCAGCTCGCACCCCGTGCCTCTCAACAGGAAAACCTGTGTTGGAGGAGGGTTCAAGTGGCATTTTGGAAATGAAAGCTCAAGATGTCTTTTATCCTTTTCCACGATCTACCTGTGTCACCTCAAAGGTCAAGGCTATGCTTCGCATATGCACCTGACTTTCCCTAAATAAGCCAAAATCAAATGACCGCTCCTGTCAACATTCTATAATTGTCGTTTTGTTGTTTAAACTTAGCAGACTGGTTTATTTGTTCTCCGCCCCCACTCCTAGGGTACATTGATTTTTAAGAAACAATTAAAATGACATTCAAAAACATCTTTCAGTGACTACATTTTTTATATGCTGTCCATCGTTGAGAGAGGCTAATATGCAGAGAGTCACTTGGAAAAGCTTAAATATGTATAAACCCTTAAAGTTTATTTAAAAAATCTGATCTACATAAGAAAATTCTATTTACTCATAATAGCATCTTAGTATTCGAGAGAAAAATGTTCAAAGATCACCAATTGGGTGTATGTAAAAACCTAGAACTGCAGAAATTTACATAGACCCAGAAGACCTTTCAACCAATCTCTTTGCTTGACAGATGCAATCTCTGGGGGCTTTGGAAGTAGACTCACCCACGTTCCTGCAACGGGTGGAAGCAAGGCTCAAAACTCAGTTTTATTTAAATGGGTTTTTTGCTTTGCTTTGTTATAGTGCCTTGAAAAAAAAATCTGTGTAGTCTCCCAAGCATACAGACCTAAGAATTGCCCTCCAGAAATATTTGAATAAATTAATTTGCTAACTCAATTGCAAATGAAATGTAATTCAATGGATCTTTTCATCCCATGCATGAGTTCTGCTGAGGTTCAGAGTGCATTTGCTTCAACTTTGAAGTCGATTTTTTTTAAAGTTCCTTAGCTGTTACTTAGCTGGATGATGTGAATTTATGGAGTGCTAGTCTGGATGAAAACAGCATTATAACATAAAATGCATCATTAATACTTTAAAACCCAGTATGATTTATATTTATATAAATAACATAAAAGAAGCCAATTAAACCAAAGTCACTGGAGTGTAAATAACATAAAAACTTATTGTTCTGTAAGCCACTGAAAATAAACTAATAATGAAAGTATTTATCATATGTCTAAAAACCAAGCAGGTACGAGTGGGTTAAGCAGACTGCAGGGGAAAATGTTTAAATGTTTTTATTAATATTTTCCTGACATCTTCCAAAGCAGGCTCAACATTTTATCCAATTCAGATCCATTTAAAACATGACATTTATCTGAAAGTTACCTTTTGCCCATTTGAGTAATTAATAATTTAAGTGTAACAAGGACGTCTTGATTCACACACTTTGTAATCTGACTAGGAGGATATTTAAAATTCATTACAGTACATTAAACTTGCAGTGAACAGTTAGCTTCATTGCAAAATAAATAAATAGCCAATTTGCTTTGATCAGCAGAAATTTTGGTAAAATCAGCAAAACACCAATTAAAATGTGAAAAATGTCACCTACCATAGTTATTCTAATGGAACATGGACTTAGAGGAAGGAACTGATTCAATGTTTATTTTCATACCAGCTGTGGCTTCCAAATGTAAATCATTTCACTTTTTGCTAGTGTAGGCCCCTGTAGTCCATCCTATGGGTTGAACAATTTGTATACCGCACTACATAACAAGGCAGCTCTACTGGGACTACATCTGAAGTCCCTTAATTGTCTGGCAAATCATTGTTTTAAGTGTTCTACGAGTCTTCTCATTTCCAGGTGTACTGTTAACTGATTAAAGGTAGAAGCAATGAGCAACTAGCCACAGTTTTTCCTGGTGTATGTGAAAACTGCTATGGATCGAGGCAGTCTCTTTTGGAAGAATCATGACACTGTGATCTTTCTTGGTGTATGTCAGTCACTTTAGTTTGTTGGTACAATGCTACCTGTTCACATAATTCAGACTTCCGTTGTAGCTCGGCAAGTTCAAGTTCAGTATGAGTTTGCATTTCTAGTATTTAACCCAGTGCCAGTTGCCTGGCAGATGCTCAGTAAATGGGTTCTGGATAGACTGAGCAAGTCCCAGCTGAATCTAAGAATTCAGAAATCAGTTTTCAGGTCCTCGGTGCCTTTAAAATGAAAGAGAATAATTATGGTGAAAAAGAGGAAAAAACAACCTAACACTTCATTGCATGCCCTGTTTATGGGATTTTTTTTTTTTTTTAAGAACTGAAATAGAATCGTTTCAAACTGCAAGATGGATTTTCTTTCCTCATCTGCCTTTTCTTCTATGTAGGCAGTTTCTTCTTGACAGAAACCATGAATTCATTTCTAACAAGCGCTGTGGGATCTCTGTCGGTTCTGGCCACTTCAGAAATCAGTAACAGGAAAGGAATGTGCAAAAATGAAAACAGTTGTGCTGTGTCGTGGGCGCTGTTTTTTTTTCTTTAGAATTTGCTCAAAATGTTGCTTCATCATCTTTTCAATAATTAGATGCAATAGATATTTAAGAAGACATGTTTATGATGAGCCCCTCATCATGGAACCTGGCCCACTTACAAATGAACTTGCTCATTATCCAATTAGGAGACGGCGCCTAAGTGTAAGCAAATTCATAATTCAAAACCCCCCAAATTAAATTTTAAAACCTCAGGGCAACCCATAATGAGTTTACAATTAAATACCAATTTTACTGAGTTCACAACAACTAATTGTTCACTCATTTGAAGTTTTGTCCAATTACTGCCGTTGCATTTCGTGCCTTAAACTTATATTTTTTTTCCCAGAGTTAGGAGGCTCCTTTTAACAATAAGGGATGTGCCAGTCCATTTGCCACTAAGATGAGTTCTGCATGTATGCCTTAACAGTGAAAAACTCGACCTTGAATAGAACCATTTGGATTTAAGACTGTATTTGTAACCTTAACGAAAAGTAAAGAGACACAGGATCCTACCTACAACTGGTCATTTGTTTCCATCTGATTAGAACGCTTAATGGTGTAGTAGTAAAATTAGAATGATCTTCCTACAGACCCCAGCCACCACCCTTCACCACCACATATGTTTGCTATGATCTCAGGTAAGTACCATATCTTTTCCAAGCCTCATTTTCCTGTATTTGTAAAATGGCGTAACAATACACCTAATTGATAGGATTGTTGTGAGCATCAGATGATCATAAATGTAAAGCATGTAGAATAATGCTCAGCACATAGTAATCACTCAATAAATTCAAGCCACTATAATTAGTCACTATCGTGCATGTCTAAAGAACAGCACCAGGCAAGTTAGTAAGATGCAAGGTCTTGGTCCTCAATAGGGTTACCGGATTTGGCAAAAAAAAAAAAAAAATACAGGATGCAATATTTGGCACATGTTTGTGCTAAAAAATTATTCATTATTTATCTGAAATTCAAATTTAACAAGGCATTTCCACACTTTATCTGGCAACTTAGTGTTTAAGTTCTGGTATTTATAAAGCTTAAGATTTCATGTTTTTCTTGAATTATTTGGAAATCAAGCCAAGGGAAGGCTAGAAGTGAAATGTTCAGATTATCGCCTTAATTCTTCACTTCCCTTTGGGCATGGAGACAGAAAGTTTCCACTGTCACTCTGGATGTCCTTGGGACGCCATGACATGCAATCAACATCACCTGTGCTGGCTGATCATTCAGAGGCTATGATGCCCTTATTTATAGCACCTTCAGTTCCACAGACATTTTTACTTGACTAATTCACTGTTTCATACCAAGCAGGGGGTGGAGAGGAAATCATTCAAACTAAATGCTACTCTGAAGTTCAGTTACTTGGCTGGAAAACAGCAGATAAATTGATAATTGCAAATGGTCTGAAATTTGAATGATTCTTTTTCCACTTCAACTAAATCTATTGAGCACACCCAAATAATTTAAAAGTGCTGAAAATAAGCAGTATTGGGGATTAATGAAAGCAATATATTCACTCTGTTGCATTTATTATTTTTAAATTATAGCACCACCACTCGAAGGAATGCAATGAGGTTGAAATGAAGCAATTTTTGTTGTTAAATATTGTCATTTACAATAAAATGCGCGTGGCTCTGGAAGTGAAATCGCACAAGCTGTTGCTGTTTTTCTGTTTATCCTTAGTTATTTTCAAGGGAACAACAACAAAAGAAGTAATAATAAGAAAGCCCTGTGTCTCAATGACCCTGTAGGAGATTAATCAGACTTGACACAAGAGTTCTTTAGCACGTAAGGCCCAAGGAGGTAGAGAGGGGTGTTCAGACCCTGGCAGCTCCTTTGGGGGCTCTTTTGCTGTGGATTGGCTCTAACCTAGAACCTCAAAGAACATAATGGAGTCATGGGGAACTTTGGTCTTGAAGTCAGAGGGACCCAGGTATCAGGAGGTTCCTTGGGGTCTAGATTCATCCTCCCAGAACTTATTTTCTAATGGGGAGATAGAACATTAAAATATTTTATGTCAGATGATGGTAAGTGTTAAGGAAGGAAAATAGACTTTTTGGCTGTGTGACTTTAAGCAAATCACTTACCCTCTCTGAGCTTCGGTTTCTGTATCTGAAGAATGGAAGATAATATTTACCTCTCAGGGTTCTTGTGAAGACTAGAGATCATTTATACAAAGGGCATACTAGTCCTGGGGAGCAGAAGTAGTAACTGCAATTGTTTTATTGCTTTTGTTTTCAGTATAATTTTTCTTTCTCTATCTTGTTAGGAATGAAAACCAGTAAAGTTAGAGTTCTCAAAGTACAGGGTACCAGTTAAATTTAAATTTTAGGAAAATAATGAATAATTGTTTGGCATATTAATACATACAACCCATACACTATACAGAATATATAATACTTATATTTAAAAAATGCACTGCTTATGTGAAATTCAAGTTTAACTGGGCATCCTGCATTTCCACCCCCCCACCAAATATGGCAACCTTAACTAAGCAAAAGGTCCTTTCCAGAAAGCTTGTTGAAAGTCAGCTCTTTCCGAATCAAGTATACCTTTCCTACTAATTTTTTCCATAACTTCTGATGTTTTCTTCATTTTTAAAATGAAGTTTTAAAATTTTTAAAAACTAGGCCGGGCACGGTAGCTCACACCTGTAATCCTAGCACTCTGGGAGGCCAAAGCGGGCGGATTGCCCGAGGTCAGGAGTTCGAAACCAGCCTGAGCAACAGCAAGATCCCATCTCTACTATAAATAGAAAGAAATTAATTGGCCAACTAATATATATAGAAAAAACTAGCCGGGCATGGTGGTGCATGCCTGTAGTCCCAGCTACTTGGGAGGCTGAGGCAGCAGGATTGCTTGAGCTCAGGAGTGTGAGGTTGCTGTGAGCTAGGCTGATGCCACAGCACTCACTCAAGCTTGGGCAACAAAGCGAGACTCGGTCTCAGAAAAAAAAATTTTTTTTTTTTAAACTTTGTGTGTAATAGCAAAGTCTTTATTAAGGAAAAGGTGCATAGTGCTAATATCCTCAGGGCTCTGTATTCCGTATGGCAGAGTTCTGTGCATGTGGGTCCATTAGGAATGCATCCTCATCTGTAAAATGGGGTGCAAAGTAACAATAATGACCTACCTTGTAGGACAGCACAGATGGGGTGTGCTAAAGTGTGCAGGAAGGAACTCAGTGTGGATGGAGCATGGCTTGGTAAAAGTGCACAAGAAAGGGAAGCTATTATCGTTACTAGTCACTCATTCCTTCAACATTTATTTCATTCTATTATATCACGGGCACAGTTTAAGGCACTGGGACCAAGGCAGTGAACAACCTCCACTGTTGGAAGGTTCCACATGGTACAGGCCCTACCCTCGTAGAACTTTCTATTGGCGGAGGCAGGAAAATAAAAGTATTTTCCAGTGAGATGATGCTAAGTGCTATGAAAGGGAAAAAGGGAAGGTGTGGGTAGCCAGTGACACGAGTTCTTACTCTCAGTAGGGCAGTTGGGGAAGGAAGGCAGCGCCGCTGAGTGACCTTTGAATAGAATCCTCAATGAATTAGACAATGAACCACACAGATACATGGGGAAGAACATTCTAGAGGGAGGGAACAACAAGTGCAAAGGCCTTGACGCAGTAAGCGCTGACATGTTGGAGGGAAAAAATCATTTATTGATGCGACTGATCAGGAAAACGTATTTTGGTCTCAACAAGCCAGTTTGCCAGGAAAGGCTGGTCTCACATAGACCTCAGCCCTCGTTTTTAGGTCGTTTGCAACCACTGCCTGCAAAGCTTCCTTCGATGGATCATTGCATGTGTCTCGAGGTCTGAAAAGTGCCATTCTTAGGGAGCCTGGGCTCAGGGGGAGCACACACTCTCCCCACTGCTTCCAGAGTCTTGACCCAGCCCATCCACACCACAGGCGATGTTCCCTGTAGGAGCTTGCAATGGAAGGCGTCTTCCCGCCCATCCCACCCACTCCATCTTTGCTTTCTCTTCAGCCATTTTTCTTTCCAGAAAACTTTGCTTTCAGTCCTTTGCCATATTTTGCTCACCACAAACTTATGTCCCTTCAAGTGGCCAGTGTAGAACCTGACCCCTGGCATTTCTCTATCCTCTCTGTTTCCTAGTCGTTGTGTGGTGCGTATAACTTAGTAAGATGACCTTCAGGAGAAGTCTAGTTTATTTAAAATCTTTTAAAAGTGCAGCTTGACTAATTTTTTAGTACCTTCAAGTTTTCCTTCCCCCAGAGCTCTTTTTTTTTTTTTAATTTTTAATTTCAGAGTATTACGGGGATACAAATGCTTTGGTTGCATAAACTGCCTTTGCAGTGCCCGACAAATGTGCCCATCCCCCAGACAGACACACCGTGTGGATTTATCCATTCCCTCTTTCCCCTTCCCACCTGCCCGACACCCTATGAATTTTACTTCCCATATGTGCACATTAAGGTTGATCAGTTAGTACCAACTTAATGGTAAATACATGTGGCATCTATTTTCCCATTCTTGTGATACTTCACTTAGAAGAATGGGCTCCAGCTCCATCCAGGATAATACAATAGGTGATTCATCACTTTTGTTTATGGCTGAGTAGTACTCCATGGTATACATATGCCACATGTTATTAATCCACTCACGTATTGATAAACATCTAGGTTGTTTCCACATCTTTGCAATTGTGAATTGTGCTGCTATAAACATTTGAGTGCAGATGTCTTTTGTATAGAATGTCTTTTTTTCCTTTGGGTAGATACCCTCCCCCAATCCCCTTCCCTCAGAGCTCTTTCAAGTGCTTTCAAGAACAGAGCAGAATTATTTAAAATAACCAAATTCCTTTTTAATATGCCAGCATTATGTTAAAGTGGTTCTTGGGTTCAGTAATTGTATCTCACTCTTAAGTAGGGCAAACATTTCTTTCATTTACATTACTTTCTTCTACTTTCCTTTTATATAAAATATATCCAGTACATTAACGTGTTAGGGTCTATATATTCAATGTTGTAAAAGTTTTCTTATTTTTAAAATTCTTTTTATTTCCTTCAGTAAATATGTTATCACTGTGGTGGTGGGTAGAATAGATACTGGGACATCGTTCCTGTTGCTGCTTCTACCAGAATTAACCCTAATACCTCCAGGATACTGCGGCATAAAATATTGTCTCTGGCAGAGCTCTGGGGAGCAGTTGAAGACTTGGGAACAATGGTTCCTTCAACTTTCTGCACAGGGCTTGTTTATACATTTTTGACTGCTTTTATCAAAAGTTCTGAGTAATTCCCAAGTGCTACTTACCCTACAGGAGCCACTAAAGGGGAAAGAGTCATTCAGGCTAGAAGTTCCCCATGTTGAATTCTTTAACCTATTGGAGAGTATGCAAAGACAGAGAGTGTAATGGCAGCTGGCTAAGTCATCCTTCGGGGAGGTGAAGCCTCCTCTTCCTTTTGCTAAGATCCCCACCCACATGCTTACCAAGGATTTCCATTTTCACAACAAATGGCTACCACCTCATATTTCCCTGGATGGAGACCCTTGGCTATAGCTTCTATCACCCTTGGATCTGGTTATAACTCTCAAAATGGAAGTCTTTAAAAAAAAATTAATAAAGACTCTCAGTCTGATCTATCAGGCTGGTTTTGTCTAGGAGACGTGGCTTCCAAAAAGAGTGCTATACTACACACCCACCCCATAGAAGTGACTATTACGAATTAAGCACCAACTTCCCATTGTTATTATCTACTTGGAAAAAAAAAAAAGTCCTACCTAAAGGTGGAAGTTCTCCTGAACATTTTATTTGGTGACATTAAAAATAAATCTCAACCTCCTGGAAGTTCTTTCCTTCCCGCAATAAAAATGAGAGGCAACAAGAACAATTCCCTCCCACCACCCACAATAACCTGGAGAGCAGAACAGTAGCTTCTTATAAGCAAACACCATGAAAACTTAATGTATTTATTAGTAAAGAAAAATAAAGTTTCCTCTCCATGCTGTTCAGTTATCCTGTTCATTCCTTAATGGTCCTGTATTCATAAAAGGCCAAAGGACTCTGCCCTTGACAAGCTAACTGAGCAGGAAAAGGCAATCATGTGTACAGGGCTGTCGCCCACCCCACAAATTATGATAAAATATACCTCAGGATTGGAAAAAAGAGTTGCATATCTCCAGTGACATCCACAGTAGTACGTTTAAGGATTTGAACAGAACAGCAATTTATTTTGCACTAACATGTTTTATGGTTGTCACCAAGCGTTGTGTCTTCAGAGACTGAAAGGTGATCTGTTTACGGACGCTGCCTCCTTGTTGCATTATCTTCACAGCTCAGACATGATCTCTTGCTCTTTTTTTAGAATTCTTCCTTCCCACCCCCTGCCTTTGCCCCTTACTTAACAAAGCAGCTGTTTTTTTTTGTTTTTTTTTTTAAAAAAAAACGGGGTTCGGGGAATAAAATGAATCCGTGTTAGACAAAGGGCACACACGAACAGAGCTCCAACCCTGAATAGTTTCAAAATGAATGATTATCTGGCTAATTAGTGAAATAAATAATAATAATTGCCTGTCCCTCCTCATTAGAGCCCTTAATAGCAAATGGAACCCCAGTGCAGAGTTCCAGGGAGCTGGTTTCACAGCTTACGATTCAGTTCTGAGTTGAGAAAAGGAGACACGATCCTGTATTGCAGATGTCCACGTGCCAACACTAAAATGGGAAGAGCAAGAAAAACTGGGGACTTTAGGATCTGCAAGGGTGATGGCGATGGCATAGAGGGGATATGTCTGGCTTCCTCCCACGTTTAAGAATTGTACTGTGTTCTGGGCATGCAAGAAGTGAGAGCCGAGATCTATGGGCGTAGGCCCGGAGGGCCAAAACATGGAAGAAAGAATTCTCACTAGTGCAAGGTTTATCCAGCAGCATGCATGCTCTTAAAGTCCGATCCAATCCATCTGCAACGTTATTTACCCAGCCTGCATGTTAAACCTGCAAGTTCTGGGCTCCCTCCCAGACCCACTGACTCAGGAGCTCTGGGAGTGGGCCCAGGGTCTGCATGCTCAGCGGAATTCCCAGGTGCATTGACATTGGAGAACCCCCGCAACGGGCCATGGCTGGTGAGATTCGGCAATGCTGTGAAATAAAGCCTGTTTCTCCTGGTAGAGAGGATGCCGTCACAGGAAATCTCACAGGACTTGACTGTCCTCTTGCAGAGATTTTTTTTTTACCCTGTGGTTCAGCCACAGCATCCTCATCACCAGGGCTGCTCTCAGCACCAGCCTTGCCACAACTTCTGAAATTAATGCAGAACCTCCTTCCTGATTTGCTCCCCGGAGCCAGCCCAGCCTAACGTATTACTCAACACTGAAAGCATTTGACTGGCTTCTAATGAGGCAGCAGATCGGCTTTTAGGGGTCTGTTCTCAGTATGATGTACGAGTCGAGCCCCCGTTAACGTTAATCAGCGGGGAGTTCCCGCTGCTCAGTCTTGTAGAGCTCTTGCTACCTGCCTACTTGACTCTCAAATTTTCTACATCAGTTCTTCTTTCTGTGTTTGGAAGTCCACCAGCGTTCAGTGGCCAGTAGGAAATGGAAATAAAAAGACTGTCTTCAGTCTTCTCCCATTTTCTCAATAAACTTTCTTTCAAGAAGTCCGGAGGCCCCATCCACACTGCCCCCTCCACTGTGATACATTTACCCAGCCGAATCGAATAATTCATTCAACCACAGTGTGCTTGGCACTGGGGAGACAGGGTGTTTTTTGAGCTTCAAGAACTTAGGGGCTAGCCCTGGAAACAGACAGGTAAACAGATAATTATAATACTGTAGTACACACACAACACACTGTGTGCGGTCTCAAATGACGAAGAGGAATGATGCTTAAGAGAAGACACTCAAGAGAAGAACATTCCAGCAAAGGAAGGAAGGAAGGGCTTACTCCCGGCAGGCTCCAGCTTGCCTGAGCCTCCCACAGTAAGCACAATCAATGCCTGGGGCCCGTAATTCTCTTAGGAGACCACAGAAATGATACAGTCCTGATTTATTTTAAAGTCAGAAGAAAAAAATGAATATAATGATAATAAATAGATAATAGTGAATATAGAAAGCCTTATGCTTGCCTTTATACCACTACAGCCATTAAAATTAAATGTTTAATACTTTTTTAATAGACGAGGAGGCCCATGGAGGGGAAAGTGCTCAGGGCCCTAAAAAGTGATAGTGCAGCCCTGGTTCGTGCACAGGTACAGGTGAGCAAGAGCATCCAGAAGTGTAAGCCAAGACTCACTGAGCCCTTACCCTGTGGGAGGCACTTTTGTAAAGGCCTTGCAAGTCTTAACCTCTTTAACCCTCCTAACCCAGTGAGGTAGGTACAGTTACCACCGCCCCCGTTTTACAGACAAGTAAATTAAGGCAGAAGAAGATAAGGTCCCCAAAGCCATTTAGTCATCCATATAACCAGGCCACATATGGGGCACTGTGACTCCAAAGTCTGCACACTTAAGCTCTCTGCAGATGCTCCCCAAATTATCTAATTATCTGTGATGAAGTTCCATTTTATTTATTTCCGATCCGTCACAGACCAATACCTTTGTAAAAAAATAAATAAATAAAAAAAATAAATAAATAAACAAAAATGAATTGCCAGAAAAATGAAATACAAAAAAAAAAACCTATATCAAAAAAAAAAGAGGCAAACTCAATTGTTTTAAATGAATTCAACAAACATATTCATAAAATGACATTTCTATAATTGCACTTGGATGTTGCAGCCATTTCAAATTTATGTATTAATGAAATGTTCTCAGAGCTTGCTCTCGATGTCTGTGCTTACCAGACACGGGACAGGTGACAAGAGCCTGCAGACTGGCGTGGGTCCTTGCACCACACGTTAGGACCCCTGCTCTGGGCCAAAGAGCTGCAGTTTGCTTTCATAGCAGTGGAGGAGGGGAAGGGGGCACGTGAAGGGGAATGCCACTTTCCCCAAATGACAGTGATAGGTCAGCAAGGGGCGAGGGGTGGGAGCTCAGAGAGAATTAGGTGTGCACCTTTTCAACCAGCTCGAGGCTGCGTTCTGTCTATCCTAGGCAGGGCTGGGGGCCATGCGGTCTGAGCTTCTATCCGCTGCAGCTTCAAGTTTTAGCCTTTCGGTTCAGACTCAAATGAGGTGAGTCATGTGAACACTGAGGCATACTCACAGGGTCAGAAGAAGATGTCCAATAACAAATTTGAAATTGTGACCCATTAACTATCCATACTCCCTATGGTACTCTAGAAACTAATATTTTAAATTGCGACTCCTTCGATTGCCTTACAATTCATGTAACTGTTTGCATTACAGAATTTTGCATTAAAAATTCTTAATTTATTAAATGTAAACATAATAGATGCCACAATTTCTTATTTCTTTTCTATACCTTGCTCTATATCTTAAGTATATTCCTGAACATGTAGGGGAAAGTAGGATTTTGGTAAGCACGATCATATTTTAAACATCCCAGGAAACACACAGTATTGGGTTGAAAAGTAGACTTTATTTATAGTGAGCTCTGCTTCCACATCTATAAATGTAGAATAATGACCTATTAGATGTAAAAGACTTTGAAAACCTTAAACTGTAGTTTTTAAAAGGGTGGCATTAACAGTATTTTCTTTTGTGAATCCAGGTTTTCACGCCAACATTTATATGAAACAAAATGCATCTATATTCACCTCTATTTCTTGGTATAGAATTATAGTAACTGTCTTAGGCCACTTGCTGCCTCCCATATAAATCTCAATCAGGAGGTTGGGTGGTAGTAATTGTCCTCATAAAGAAAGGAATTACTTGAATGTCTAAGGAAAGGATTTTGGGGGTGTTATTTAATTCAGTTTCTTGTCCGAGTAATCTTCGTATCTGATCTTAATTTTACCATGTTTTCATTTATTCACTTGCTTTTCATCAGAAATTTCACCAGATGGGATAGTTCTATTTGGGAACGGGGAAGGAAAACAAGTCTTGCTTTTTTCCCATTGCAGGAGATGTGGCCTCCTAGGATTTGGGAGTTTAGAGTTTGTTGTTAATGACAAAATCTGGACTGTTTTTGTAACTCAGGCAGCTAGTCCACGACAGTCGCTGCCCTGGGAGAAGAGCAGCCCGCTCGTAGGAAGCTAGGGTACATGCACTTGCTCCCAGAAATAAAACAACCCAACCATTTGGACAATGCCAATATAGAGCTTCCAAGAAAGTGGGGATCTTCCCTGGGCAGAAGAATTGTATCACCTCCTAAGAAGGTAGAAACACACATGCTCTCATCCTGTCACCACGGAACCTGTGGAGCTGCCTGCAGGCTTGGAGACCTGTCATGCTGAAATAATAACGTCATAGTGTTCTTCTAAGTACTTTCCAGATAACCACTCTTTTGGATTCTCACAACAACGCCGTGACATAGGTACTGTTGCCTTACAGGTAGAGAAACCAAGGCATGGAAATCGTGCATAACTTCCTAGAGCCACGCAGCTAGCAATTGGTGCTGCTGGGATTTCGATCTGGCTGCCCAGGTAAGTGTTTAATATCATTTATTATTAATATATTGATTTGACCCATACTCTTCCATGTGGATGCCTGACGCAGCCCATTGGAGGATCTAGACTATCCTATGAAATTCACATACGAAAGCCAGACAGTGTTAGATAACTATTAAATACAGTGGTTATCAAGAGCATGTATGCTGCAAGGAATTTTCATTATTTATTTCTCTAATAGCCTGAAATCTGCATTTTATTATGTTTATATGACAGATAAGCCAAGGAGGGCTCTGAGAGATTATATAGGTGCTATAGTCACACAATTGATTTAGACTTGATCAGAGATTTGAACCTGCCACTCACCTGCAATGTTGACACTATTTCTAATTCTTCTCTATTTCCTAACCACCATTCTGTGGGGCTTGGGGGCAAACTATTACCACCCAGTGCCCATGGCCTCTTTTTTTGTCCCCCTCCTCCAAACTAATACAGTTCCTCTGGGTTCTCTTTACCCATCTTATCTTTGTCACACCTGGGTTCTAAGATGCAAACTATTGAGACAGTTTAAAGCTTAGTTACACATTTTAGGGTTGGGAAATATTGCTGTACCTTGTGCAGCTTCCTTCACTGCGAATCAGGTAGTCAGAGGAGCCTCCCAAAAGGCACAGATGATTTGTATAAGCTAAGCTTAAAACCAAGGAACCTAACTCCTAGCACTAATAATTACTGGAATTTGTTGAGAATAACAATAGCTCGGTGAAGCCCAGTGTTTCCCTAAAGGCCAAGTATAATAGGCCTATAACTTCAAACGTGTAAGAATAATTTGTTATTCATGTTAATCCCCCTCGCCATTGCCAGCCACATTAATCTTTTTCAAAAGGGGAGCACTGGAAAAACCATTGAAGTTTGAAGGGAAAAAATAGACATGTAAGGTGAACAGCAGCAGACAGAAAAGGATCTCTGTGATTCTGCTGGTTGCTGCCAGGGACTTGTAACATTTCATTAGGGTTCACCCATCACCCCATTCCCATTTGGCTCCAACTCCCCCGTAAGGCAGAGAGGTGGGCCAGAGGGAAAATACCACCATCAAACCATTTCTGGATATTCCTACAGGGATAATGTTTTTCAAGAATTTTTACCACAGAGGTCCAGGCAGAATTCCCAGCCCTGATTAAAGTTACTACATTCTTTGCTTATTTACAGGTCAGTTTCAGCTCAAAAACAGTACTGACTTTGAAAAACGTGTGCACACTCAGACAAGGGGACTCAGTTTCCAAGACTTAGTTTTCACAGTTGCAGAAAAGTAAAAGGGATGCTTAGGAATAGACAGTAGCTGACAATAAAAGAAAAAAAAAATGCAACATGGATGGAGGTGACCAAAGACCAAGAATTCAAATGGATTGAAGGGACAGCCCATGGGCCAACATCCTCTGGGAAAAGAAATAAATGATGTTGGTAGTTTCGATGGCATCCCCACTCCCCTTTTACTTAAATCATGAATGAAGATTTATAGGAAGATGTATGGACTCTCAGGCACAGATGGGCCTCCATATAACTTCACTTTGTGCCATGCACGTGAAAGAGAAAGTTATTTTTGTTTTTTACCACTTTGGGTTGCCTTAACACGGCCCCAGAAAACAGGAGCATTAGTGCTGTCCAGCTATCTCAGTTCTCGGCCTCTCAGGGAAAACAAGACTTCTTTCTAGTTGGACACAGACCAAAGGTCCTAAAGAATGGGTATCTTAGTTTTTTCAGCAGCTATAATAAAATATCCTAATCTGGGTAATTTATAAACAATAAAAATTTATTGCTCATGGTTCTGGGGGTGAGGAAGTCCAAGATCTGGGTGCTGGCAGATTCAAGGTCTGGTGAGGGCTTGCTGTCTGCTCCATAGATGGCACCTTGCTGCTGCATCCTCACCTGGCCAAAAGTGCCAACAGCTTCCTGGCACCTCTTTTATAAGATCACTGATCCCATTTATGAGTCCTCCTCCCGCATGACGTGATCACCTCCTAAAGTCCCCACCTCTTGATACTATCACATTGGTGACTAAATTTCAGCATATGAACTTGCAGGGGCTATGTTCAGACCATAGCAATGGTAAAATTAATGTCTGCTTTCCTAAAACCAGGGCATTTGCTCGTCCCCTCTGCCATGAGCACGGAGCAAGCCATACAGCCTTCCAGGCTCACAGAAGGGGAACCTCAACCACTCCCCACTCCTGGGTGTTTCTAGATCCAGTATCCTCTGCAGCCTGTCGGTAGGCTACTTCCTTCAGTCATTACATGGGAAATCACTGAAAAAAGAGTCCTATTGGGATCTGAGATTGTCTAAGGCCCCATATCATCAGGGGCAGGCCCGAGGGCCAGAAGGTTGTTTGCTGGGCATTTGTAGGCAGAACAGATGCCAACAGGTGTCTCAAGTTATTCTGGATTTTCCAGGCCTGTACCTCAGCAGTTGCAAACTATTCTTACTTCTGGGGTATATTTTTTCTTTTTAATTATTTTACAGTTTTTTTAATTAAAAAATTATAATATCATTAAAAAATATTTTAACAACTCAAGTGTACAAATTAAAAGTAAGAATGCGTCAATCTTTTTCCCCCCACCATCTCACTCCGCAAACACTGTAATACTCAGGGGCATATCCTTCCAGAACTTTGTCTACGCACAGATACCTGCATGTAGGATTGTGGGTTTTTGCTCCCAGCATTCTCTACAGAGTCTGCCTCTGAAACCTGTGTGACTCTGAATTTGCCCATTGTCTTTTACTGCACTGGCCTCCAATCTTGGATACACCCTTAACTTTGTGGCAGCCACGGGGCCTTGGGTGAGGTTCCCATCCCCAGCAGCTAGGCCTTGACAGCTTCAGTCCATCCATATATCATGCTTAAATGTGTCTTCTGCACACCTTCTATTTATTTTTAAAGAGTTGCCTGGCATTCCTTCCTCTCATCAGCAGTAGAAGATAGTTAGCAGCAGTGTTTTTTTTTTTTGAGACAGAGTCTCGCTTTGTTGCCCAGGCTAGAGTGAGTGCCGTGGCGTCAGCCTCGCTCACAGCAACCTCAAACTCCTGGGCTCAGGCAATCTTCCTGCCTCAGCCTCCCGAGTAGCTGGGACTACAGGCATGTGCCACCATGCCCGGCTAATTATATATATATATATATATATATATATATATATATATATATATTAGTTGGCCAATTAATTTCTTTAGCAGCAGTGTTTTTATAAGCCAAAAATGTAGACAAGAAATTGTGAATAAGACATTTTAGCCCAGAGGGAATGAACAGTATTTCCTAAACTCTAAGAAAACATTGATTACAAGATTTAATAACAGATAGTATGGGAGAAAATAGCAAAATACTATAGTAAGCATATTTATGAGCTGTGAGATGATTTTATGAACCATAAAACATTAAATTATTTTTCTTTCTGTGCATTTTTGAATCAAGACAATACAGTACTTTCACTCATTCACTTTTATGTTGTGAACTAAGATCCCCACACACCTCACCTTTTCTTTTGGCATGGTCTGCCCCCATATCTTATCTTAGATGACTATGACCTTCAAAGATGAATTGGCTCAAATACTAGATGTTTAACATGAACATGAGTTGGGACCTGAATTAGTCTAAATAAATCATCTTGACATTTTGCACTGGCAAACCCATCTTTGCTATGGAAAGGTTGTCTGGGATGATTTTTTTTGTATTAGGAATCCTGCCCATGTCCCTTTAAAAATAAATCATACCTCTGTGTGTGGAATGGGTGGCCAAAAAGAAAAAAAATAAAAAAATAAAAAATAAATCATACCTGTAAGTTATCCTTCCCTTGTGGTTATGACAGAAAGCATGGGTCTTAGTTGCAAGTCTAGAAGTCGATGATACGGATGGAATCTAGAAATACCAAAGTTAGGGAAAGAATGTGAGACTCAGAGTGATCTCCCCTGTTTCAGGATGAGGTTCCCAAGTGAGGTTATGTGATAAGTAATCATATAGCAGCAGCTACCACGTACACCATATATTAGTCCCCCCTCACCAGTCAACTGACAATTCCTCTAACAGAAGGAATTATAAGTGCCAATATACACAGGATGGTGGAGCAACAAGGCTGGCCTGATGAATGGGTGCGATTTGAGACCTTCCAAGTATCCTGAACCCACTCAACCCATTATGACACCTAAAATTCTATCCCTAAAAATTAATTTGCATTTATGAGTTGCTGTTGAGTCCCTAGGAAGAGCAATAACTTAAGCTATTGTCATTTAACCTAATGCATGCTTAGAAAGCTACTTGGGCGCAAGGTTGAGAAATATAGTGAAAATACCAGGAAGGTGGAAATGGACATTTAAAGGGAAGTTAAGGTATGAAAAACAAATTGCTGTCTTTTCTTCATCTGGCTTATGATTTTTTCCTTTTTTGGAAAATTTTCTTCCTAGCAGTAGAAAACCCTTAGAATGAAAAATGATTCACTCTAAGGAACCTGGAAGAAAATTAATTCTAAGCAGATACTTATATACTTTTGAACCAAAAGGAGAAGTCTTTATGGATTCTAGCCGTCCTGACCCTCTGTTCAGCACAGCTATGAATATCAATGACAGTGTTAATACATACACATAAAGGGAGTCCGTGTAGAGGAACAAGAGTTTGGACTGAATCCAATCAAAAGACACCCCCACTTGGTTTCAGGACCCTCACTTCTATGGGGCCAATTTCTAACAGAAAACAACAAAACTTTAACAAAAATTAATAGAGTAACCCATTAAATATTTCAGAGAACCTCATTAAAACATTTCACTATTTGCACTGATTATCATGTGGCTGCTTATACAGATGCCCATAAATCTGACTGCATTAGGTTCTCAGGCCTTTATTTCAGTTAATTCCTGCTCCCTATGTGGACTTGCCCAGGAAATGAGATTTAATGAGTCACCGTCTTCCCCGATAATCACAGGAGAGCTCATTAGCTTTTTGTCAGATTTGTACCAACTCTCTGCCCCCGATATGCCTGTGACTTCTTTTGAGTTAAATATGATATTACCAAAAGGGAGAACTCAAAAGAGCATTTCTGTACTGAATGCTGCAGACTTGAAACACTATATAAATATTTTTACATATGTTAAAAGGCATCTGAGAGCAGAAGGTAAGAAAATAACAAAAATGCAACATTTCCCTGTTGATGGCGCCACTATTTAGATGACACACATCATTAAAAAGAAATAAAGTTTGACATTTACATGCTTGCAAGTCTTCCTAAATCTGTTTAAATGCCTGAGCTGAGTCAAAGCAAAAGAGGGTTCAAAGGATAGAAGAAGACAATCTTAACGATGCTCACAATTCATGAAACTTGGGGCGTTCTCCATCATGTATCTTAGGATACTTCACCAAGATCTCTCAATCTCATGACCTTTGGTTTTCACTGGAAAGACCAGAAGGTTCTCATGGCACTTCATGGCAAGGGAGAAAAACCTACACTGCTCTCAAAGAAAGGCTTGAAGTCAATCTTTGGGACTTCCACAGACCATCTTAGTGTTAAGAGTGACTCACCTGGCCCTGGAATTGTTCACAAAGGAAGACATGACAACCATGGCCTTCAGCAGAAATCATCAGAGTGACTTTCTGGATTCTCATTTGGGTCTCTTGGTAGGCCACCATTTCCTTTCTAGGCACAGAGAGTTACCTGGGGGTGGTTGTTGCTCCTATGTGACTGAGCACTATAGACAAGTGCTCAGTTCTCAATCAATGTTTATTGAGCTAAACAAGGGCCATAAAGCCTATTTAGAATGTATAAGAATATTTGGCTCTATAGTCTGTAGATGCAAACAAAAGTGGTTCTTAACCTTTTTGGGATTTCGTATCTTTTTTCTTTTTTTATTTTTTTAAGAGATGGGAGTCTTGCTCTATTGCCCAGGTGGTATGATCATAGCTCATTGCAGCCTTGAACTTCTGGGCTCAAGTGATCCTCTCACCTCAGCCTCCTGAGTAGCTGGGACTATAGGTACATGCCAACATGCCCAGCTAAGTTTCATTTCTTTTTAAGAATCTAATGAAAAATATGGACTTTTTCCCAAGAAAAATACACCCCCCCAAATGTGTGTGCACACATGCACACACACACACACACACACACACACGCACAATTTGGAGTACCATTTTAGAGAGTTCTCAAACACTCTGATCTTTTATCCAGACTAGTTTGAGGTTCCTGAATCTAAGATTAATTCTCTTATACAGATTATGATATCAAGGAATATAATACAAAGTAACACTCATTGAGAACTTACTATATATCAGGCACTATTACATCTTATTTAACCCCTACAACAACCGTAAGAAGTACATCTGCTATTATCTCACTTTTACAGATGAGGAAACTGAGGCAGGGATATTTTTAAGCAACATACCTAAAGTCTGTGCTCTGAGACTTTATGTTATGCTGCCTCTCTTATATAACACATTTTTATTTCAAAGCATATTCACTTCTTCTTTCTCATTTAATCATTGTAACCACCGTCCAGGAGTTAAATTAGGTACATACTCCACTTTAGCAGGTATTGAGGGCATTTTCAAAGGGGAGCAAGAGATTTTGTTATCCACATTCTTTTCAAATAACGAAGTCACAGTTGATGAAATTAAAAATTAAAAACCAAATTTCTGACTTGAGCCTCTTCCTCCATTAACTACAGGTTGAAACACTCTAGGAACTCTTCTCATTCCTTTCTTCACAACCATGCATTGCCTTGAGGACTAAATCAGCATGGTAGGGTTTTGAAGCCATGTGGTGTTTCCTGCAGAAACCTGGCTTCCTGTGGTTCCCAGAACAGAGTTTTGTTTCTACAAAGGCAAAGGCATGGAAAGGAATAGAGAGAAGAGGACGGTTGTCAATCTGCAGAAAATAAAAACACCATGCACGTATGACCGTGCTGGACATTAGATGCGTAGCTTTGTCTTAAATCTAATTGACATGTAAAAATATTTTTCAAAACATTTTCGCTCCTCCCTTATCTGAAGTCCACCTGGTATTCTTAGATGTGTGGCTCTTCCCACTCTTGGGTGAATCTCTGTCTCCTCGAAACCTGTCTCAGTATGCACTGCCCATTCTGCACAATCATTCAGTGTCAGACTTTGGTCCCGGCTTCTGTTCTGGTGCAACGGCAGACTGCACATAGTCCCAATGCCCTGCTTCTAAAAAATGCATAGGCATGCTGGGGGAAATGTAGCAAAAACTATTCTGAAGCAGCACCAAACTTTTTAATAGTGAGAAAGAACAAGAAAGAGAGAAGAAACAGCAAAGAAGTCCCAAGTACTAGAAATGAAGGGGAACACATAGCCAGAGCTGCCATCTCGCCATCTGTGAGCTGATGCTACGGTAGCCCAGCAAGGTGTAGGTCTAGATACAGGCCCTAAAGGCAAAGGGCTGGGGTTGAAATGCCCTCTTAGCAGCAGGAGAGGTAGAAGAGGGCCCATGCCAGGTGGGGAGCTAGAACTGACAACCTGGTATGAAGTCAAGATGCTAGAAGTCAGTCAAAGGGAAGAGACAAGGAACTTTGTCTTTTCCTAGCTCCAAGTGGTAAGGAAAGTTGGTTATGAGAACTCAAAACTCCAAGTCTGTTTTGGAGCAGACAGGTGTAGGGTCTGAATGCACATTTCTCCACCTGTAAGGAAACCTCAGTAAAGAAATTAAAATGAAAACTGGTTGTAGACCAATAAAACCACTAAGGTACCCCTCATAAGAAAATACAAAACTTTCCTGTAGAAACATTTTTACAACCCAAGGACGTCCCCAAGATGGGGAAAACCCCTTCTCAAAGTAAGCTCACTGTTAAAAGAAACAAAAAATCAGAAATCACAAGAGGAAATGATGCTCTGTAAGAGAGAGTAAACAAACAGAACCAATGGGAAGGTAATACGCTACACACTTAAGATAATGGAACAATCAGAAACAGGCGATAAAGGTAAGTATATTTAAAATAACTAAAGAGATTTTCAAAAGATTAGACGCTACGACGCAAGAACAAGACACTATACAATAAAAAAAAAAGTTTGGAAAAGAATCATGTTATGCTTCTGGAATTTTTTTTTTTTTTAAAAAAACCAGAATCATTAAAATTTAAAAGTAAATAAATGGTGTATTCGTTTCGTGGGGCTGCGATGACAAAGGACTACCACAAATGGGGTGGCTTAGAACAATAGGAATGTATTGTCAAGAAATGCAGTTTCAAAGGCTACAAGTGCAAAGTCAATGTGCCAGCAGGACACAATTCCTCCCTCTGAAACCTGGGGGGGAAGGGTCCTTCCTCGGCTCTTCCGGCTTCTGATAGCCCGGATGTTCCTTAGCTTGTGGCAGCTGTAACTCCAGTCCTCACATGACATTCTTCCCCAGTCCTCCTGCTGGGCACATCTCTGTGTCCAAATATCCCCTTTTTATAAGGACTCTAGTCATGGTGGATTAAGACCCACCCTAATGATCTCATTTTAACTCGATTACCTGTACAAAGACTCTATTTCCAAATAAGGCCACATTCTGAGGTACTGGAAGTTAGGACCCCAATGTATTATTATGATTATTATTATTTTTGGAAGACACAATTCAATCTGTTAACCTAACAGACACAACAGAAGAGAGTCAATGAAAGAAAAGATAAATCAGGAAAGTATCCAGAAGGTAGCACAGAAAAATTAAGACATAGAAAACATTAAAGTTTTCTGCAGGACAGAATAACAAGATCCAATAGATATCTCTGAGAAATTCCAGAAAGATGAAGTAAGAAGGATGAGAGAGAAGTGATATTCAATGAGATGAGAGGTGAGATTTTTCTAGGATTTATAAAAACGTATCCTTAGATTCAGGAAATACACTGAGGTAAAGCAGGGCAATAAAAATAAATCCACAGCCACATCTATCCTAATGAAACCATCACAAAATCTTGAAACAAACAAGAGGGAAAAAAGACATTAACTATAAATAAAGATTAGGTTGATGGCAGATTTTTCATCATCAAAAATAGAAACCAAAACAAAAGTGTAATAATATATGCTGGTA
Source organism: Microcebus murinus (assembly GCF_040939455.1). Lineage (NCBI taxonomy): Eukaryota > Metazoa > Chordata > Mammalia > Primates > Cheirogaleidae > Microcebus > Microcebus murinus. The sequence goes on from NC_134109.1 coordinate 96,515,121, forward strand.
GAAGTCTGGATAGTGTTTATCTTTTGGGGGTCTTGAGGCTAACACAGGGGACATGAAAAGGCTCCTGGTGGCCATGGTGATTAAGTGTGTTCGTTGAGCTATACTTATGATGTGTGTGCTTTTCTATATGAATGCTCTATTTCAACATAATTTTTTTAAAAGAGAGACCAGAAGACAAAAGAATAATACCTTCAAAGTGCTGAGGAGAAATAATCAGCAAAATTATCACGCAAGTAGAATGACAAAATAAAGATGCTTTCAATCAAATGCAGATTATGGGACTTCATTGTTCACTGACTTTGCTGAAAGAGCCACTAAAGGGTGTGCTGTAGTGGTAAGAAAACTGAACCCAGAATGACAGAATAGCATTGCAAGGAGCAATAGTGAGGCAAGAAACTGAAAATATGTGAGGCAAATCTAAATAAACACTCTCTGAAAAACCAACAGTAAAGATGACTAGTTTTTAACCAAGGAAGAATCAAAATGAGAAGGAAAAAATATCAAGGATAGTGAGAGGGATCTTTGGGTACAAAGTTTCTTTATGATTTGGGAGGAGGGAAATATATACATTTTGATTTTTAAGTATGTTAAAAATGTATGTTAAAAATGTTAACATATGTTAAACATTTTTATATGTTTAACATATAAATGTTATGTTTATATGTTAAAAATTTAATGACCAGTAAAATATAACAAATAGATGTATAACTTTCAAACCAGTGAGTGTGGGGGTGCGGGGTTGGAAATAAAGAAAATTCAGTCTATTCCAGATAATCCAATAAAAGGAGTAAAAAAGTAAGCCAAGAAAAGTCAGGGCATACTGAAACAACAAGATTGTTGAAAGAAGTTCAAAGAAATCATGATTTAAACCATGAAATTTAAATGCACTAAATTGGTCAATTAAGGACAGATATTCTTAAATTTTTAATAATCCAGTTATATGCTATTTGGAAGAGACATGCATGAAATATAATGATACAGAAAAGTTGAAAGGAAAGGATTGGAAAAAGATATACCAGTCAAATACTGATATAAAGAAAGTTTAAAAAGACTAAGATCAGAAAAAAGAAGTTAAGGGAAAAAACCCTGAGTAAGAGTTAAGAAGGGTCATTAGTTTAAGAGAAAGAAAAGAACCAATTCTCTAAGAAGATATAACAATCATGAGATTGAATGAAGCAAAGAACACTGCCTCGAACTATATGAAGCAAAAAATTTAACTAAATTACAAGGAGAAATTGATCAATTCTCCATAATGCTGGGAGCTTTTTAACACTCCTGTTGTGAATCTGATAAGTCTATTTTGATGTGTGTATATTTCTTCTCCCCAACCAAATTGTATGATTCTTGAGGTGAGAATGGGTATCTTCTGCCATGTTCCCCAGTATAAAAGATGCATTTGCTCTTCCCCCCAAAGCATCCAAATATGTAAATACCCCTGCTTGTATAAATGGATGGAAGACTAAGTGCTTTAGGCAAGTGCAAAGCACAGAGATATGTACTCATAATTCATTACTGATAATAGATACTTCTCGTAACAAGCAAAACTATTACAAGTAGGATAATTAATGAAGACATAAAATAATGGATTTGAAAAAAGAAAGAAAATTATATCATTATATGTCTTTTGGAGCATTTATGAGATACCAAGTTCATTTCTTAAATTATTAAATTACTGTAGAAGCTAATTGGAAGACTGCTTATATTCATTCTAAATGGGGAAAAATGCACCTAGAAAGATTTAAAAAACTAAACAGAATTTGCAATTTAGTGGACACAAGACAATAGCAGGAGGAGCAGAGCCCAGCAACCCAAACATGGCAGTGAAGGTATGAGTTACATCCAATGAGCCATTTTCCTAACAAAAAAAGTATTAGGCTATCACAGAGTTGACTGTGGTAAATGTTCAACCAATGCCTGTTGTCGTTACTGTCATCATTATGACAATGTTGTTATGGTCATCATTGCAGTATCATCATCGTTTTTGCCATGCTCAGTCTATAGCTAAGTGCCTTTGTGACACTTAGCAATTCCCAGGCCATCCGCTGTGGCCAGGGCTGCAAGGTCACACCACATGAAGAGGGCAGTTTATATTCAGGGAACAGCCGTTGGCCACTCTTCTCAGAAAGGGGCAGAGTCACCATCAGGCATTCGAAGGCCTCCTGGCCTTCCTGGTACATCACGCAAAGGCAGCTCTGTGAAAATCAGTAATGCAAAGTTCCGTCCTAAAAATCACTGAGGGTATCCATACTGGAAGAGAATGCCATTCTTATATGACCACAAGTAAAAGAATGGAGGAATACAGGTGTTTCTGTTAAATTCAATAGGTCCCATCCCATATGTAAGTATGTTCCACGCGGTAGACCAAAAGTGTATAAATTCTTTTTTAAAAGAAGGTAAAGTCTCTATTTTGTTTGCCAAGAGATTCTCTTACAGTGAGTGCCATAACCTACAGGTAGCAGGCAGCAGTTTTATTCTTTCTTACATGGAGAACTGTGGGTCCAGAAGGGAATTTGTTCAGAAGGTCTAGCATGCAATTTCCATCAGACTTTCATCTATTCCAATGCCCCAGTGCAGCCTGTGGACAACTTACTTATTTAACAGAAAGCCAGTTTTAGAATTCTTGCATATCTTTTCCTATGCATGAAATAATACTCTTTATAATTTGGGTCATTTCCCCCTAGGGTTTGGGTCATTGTAGTGGAGTGGTTTTTAGACTAATCAGGTGATGCTTGCTATGTTTAAATCTTCTCTTTCAGGGGTGCGACTAAGCAGTAGGCAAGGAGCTGGAGTTGGGGACAAACACTGAAGGAAGGTGGTTGGTCAAAGGCAATTTGAAGATGACCTGGAAGTCTAAAATGCAATGAGCAAAATGTCCTGAGTAAATGCTGAATGTGTGGACTTCGCACAAAAGGGAATGTGGAAATTGTGATTCTAAGCTAAACACAAATCTTATCTGTTGCCAGTCTACCTATGTGGTTATTTTTAAGTTTTAAAACACTGCCAATAATTAAAACCACAATATATTGCCAGTTCAAACCCACCAGAATGGCCAAAATAATAGAAATGTACAAGGGCATAGAGTATCTGAAACTCTCACAGGTACTTACTTAAGATAAATGAAAACATAGGCCCACAAAAACACTTGTACATGAAGAGCAGAATTTTTAATTTTGATAAAGTTCGATTTAAAAATCGTTTATTTAATAGTTCATACTTTTGGTGTCTTATCTAGGAAATTTAGTGTATTCCTAGGGTTATGAAGATTTTCTGTACTTTCTTATAGAAGTTTTTTAGTTCTAGCTTTTATATCCAGGCTGCCATCCACTTTCAGTTAATAACAAAGACTGGTACCTAAATGGCCATAGCTTAATTCATAATGGCCCCAAACTGGGAACAACCAAATGTGCATCTGTCAGAGAATGTATAAAATACAAAGTGCTGTATTCACAGTACAACAAAAATGAATGGACAAGTTGATACACACAACATAAATGAATCTCAAAAACATATCCAGTGAAAAAGGCAGACACAAAGGTTTATACTGTATGTTTCCATGTATCTAAAGTTCGACAACGAGCAAACCTACTCCATGGTGATAGAACTCAGAACAGTAGTTGCCAGGGCTGGAGACAACAGAGGTGCCAGCTTAACGGATGGAGCACAAGGAAACCTTCTAGAAATGGAAATGCTCTGTAACTTGTTTTGAGTGGTAGTTACACAGAAATTCACTGGTCAAAACTCCTCAAACTGTATACACTTAGGAATTGTACATTTTATTGTATGTACATTATACCTCAAAAAAAAAAAAACATTACTGATTTCAATGCTGGTATTTGCTCTAACTTTAATCCACCAGAAATCACTTCCCAGGGCACAAAGCTACTATTCCAAAATGAAGAACAACTATTTTCAGCTTTGGAGGGCCTTGTCCTTGTGCAGTTTTGTCATAGAGAGGCGCTACAAGGCAGAAAGGTAAAAACCAAAGTGGTGTGGAGGAGCAACTCATTTTTCCAGGTTCAGCTATTCGAAAAATCACTAACAGCAGGTTCTTGAATCTCTGCCACTTCCCCTCAGTAGGAATACCTGAGTGACAATGACTAGGATCCTTTTTTTTTTTTTTAATTAACTTGATACTAAATAGTTTTATTACCTTTTCAAAACAGGGAGAGGTAGCAGAATCCCAGATTTCATTTTGAATTCAGCGTTCCCGCTTCATCCATTATTCATCTACCACTACACTTTCTTGGTTTATGATTTTACTAAATTTCTTCATTTGAATTATGGCCTTGTGGTCAACAGCGGGCGATATATTATTCTTATATAATTTTTAAATACAAAGGCAAATGGCACGGAACAATTAGAATCGATGGCTGGGGAGTCTGGCACTCGGATGTCACAGGCAAACGCCGTGCTCTTGACTTTAACCTATGGGTTCCACTTCATGTGGGTTGTATTTTTTCATACATCAGGAGTTTTTATAAATTTACTATTCAATCCAGCAGCCCTACTTTGTTCGCAAAATATAAGCAAAACAAATATGTCAGGGTAATGATGCCAGGACTCTCGCTTATTGAAAAAAGCAGTTTATTAATACCTTATTGCTACAAGCTAGATCTTATTATCATCTTGGGTCATTTAGAATCTTATTAGGTATTCTGCTGGTGGATGAATAATCCTGTGATAAATTCTTTGCCATGTCCTTCACAGTTGTCATAGCAGGATCATAAACAGCATTTATAACAATCTAGCCTAGAGGAAGCGGCTGACAATGGTCTGCTTAGCATGCAGGAAATATTCAGATCGGCTGTGTCTGGTTAGACACAAGCCCACAAGAGAGCTCCCAAAGTTAAATGTAGCATGGGTTTCTCTGAAGATTCCCCTTCGAAAAAGGCATGAGGTCAGGGACATGGGGACCAAAAACTCTTTGGAAGCCACAGATAGTTTCTTTCCATCAGATCTGCTGGACAGCAGGGAAGGCCAAGACATTTTATTTCTGAAAGGCTGTTCAGGGCTTTATTCCCAAACTCCAGATCAAGGTACAAATTATTTTACATCGGCTGTTTTTTTTTTCCCCTCATTTTGACTTCACGTACAAAACTGTGACTTGCCTGTATTACTGCCTTGTGTCTAATTAGTGCAGTTGATGAGGAGCTGAAGCTGAAGGTGAACAAGATTATGGGTGTAATTCCCAGCATAAGCCAGGTACTTTTGCTCTGTTCCCAAACCATAGATCTCAGCACTTATAAAACCCCATGATGTATACACACATGCATACCTATTCCTGTCCACATGGAGAGCTATGGGTAGATCCGTACAAATCCACCACTATTCCTAGAGAAACCCATACAAGAGGCAAATCAGCCAGTCCAATATTTCTCCAGCCTCATCCGCTGCTATGTCCTGCCACTCACATTGCAATGAATCCACGATGAATGTCTTATTATTTTCTAAACAAGTCTGGGCTTTGATAAAAGCTGTTGTCTTTTTCCAGAATGCCCTTGCTCCTTCTTTCTTTGCCAGACGTCCTAAGTTGGATTCTCCCCGAAGCAGAGCCTGAAATAAAGATTTGAGGGAAGGCAATTTATTTCGGAGGTGATGGCAGGAGGTGGAGGTAGAGGAGTGGGATGTGAGGCGGGAAAGAGAAGGAAACCGATAATGGGTGTGTGGTTGAGCGGGTTATCGTCATGGGCAATCGAGGTAGATGCCCCTGGGGAGGGCCAAGGAAACTGCAGCATTCATCGACTCGCTCCCACTAGCCATTGTTTGTGGGCTGCTCCTACAGGGTGACCTCACTCTCCAGCCCTTCTAGCCTGGCAGCAGGACAAGGCCCTGCGACAAGCAGAAGCAGTGAGTCAGGAAACACCATGAGGGGCACTGCCTGCATCCATACCACAGGCTAAGTCCTCCTGACCCTTGAGTCTTTGTCCCAGTGTTATTTTCTCTGGGAAAGCTTCCTTGATGCCCTACTGTGATCTAAACAGTCCTTCACTTGACTCTTATAGCAGCATGCTCATAACACCAGATCATAAGATGTCTTCACCTCTAACCTATAGTCTTTTTTAGGGAAGGAACTATGCCCGCCTCACTCATCTTTTTTTCACCAGTGTAATCCCTGACACATTAAAGAAACTCAGCATGTTCATATACCCCGTAAACATTTATTGTGGACTTACCATATGCCAGACAGTATCCCAGGAGGTAGGGGTTAGAGCAGTGAAAAAAACAGTCTACTCAGGGATCTTACAAAGGACATAGGTAGGAACACACCATGTAGCCAAATTGATAATGATAATTTTAGGTATCAGTAAATGTTATAAAGAAAATAAAAGAGGGTAAGGGGTAGAAAATGGCTAGGGTAAGGAGAGGTTGCTATTTTATCCAGGCCACTGAGGACAGGCTTCTCTGAGAAAGTAATATATGAACAGAGATTAAAAAATTAATGAGCAGGGGTTGGGGAAAGGGAGGGATGAGTAGGTGGTGCACAAAGGGTATTTAGGGCAGGCAGGGAAACTACTCTGTATGATAGATACCGTAATGATGGATACATGTCATTATACATTTGTCAAACGCATAGAATGTACACACCAAGGCTGAACCCTAATGTGAACTGTGGCATGTGGGTGATGACGATGTGTCAATGGAGGTTCGTTGATTGTAACAAATGCACCACTCTGGTGCAGGATGTTGACAGTGGGAGGCTGAGCCTGTGTGGAGATGGGGGGGAGGGGGTATGAGAAATCCCTACTTTCCATCAATTTTGTTGTGAACCTATAACTGCTCTAAAAAATTAAGTCTATTTTAAAGAATAATAACAAGAAGGACCATGCCTGGTGAAGATATGGAAGAAAGAGTTCCAGGCAGAGGAAATAGCAAGTGTAAAGGCTTGGAAAATGTCAGAAGAGCTCAGAGAGGCTGGTGGAAGCCAGGTCACGTAGGGTGTTATAAACTAACTCGATCTCATTTCCCAAAATCAGCTAGGAGAAAATTCAAGACCATATTTGAAAAAGTCTCCCTCAATTGTCTGGATATTTAAGCTAATGTTGGCCTCTGGACTCGTTTATCATGACACCTGCCTCTTTTCATGGGGAGCAACCGTAGGGCTGCAATGTTGATTAGTTGCTTTCCCAACCACACGTTCACTCACACCTTCAAGGCAACACCAAAGGCGCCATCTCGGAAATAGCCAAAGCCATAGGAGGTAAGTCCCCCATGACGACCGGCTCCTTGCATCGGCTCTGTTGCAATTGACTTTTGGAAGTCCTTTATCACAGTGTCTTTACTTTCCTCTTCAGCCAAGTAAAAGGGTAGGGATGTTAGAGTATTTGGCAGCCCTTCAAGACTATGAATCAAATTGTCCAAGGTGAAGATACAAGTTCTATGACTGATTATTTTAACTTTTTAATAAGAACATTTTTAAACACTCACAGAAGTGATGGGAATACATAATGAAGCTGTGCATGGCTGTTATCAGTCTTCAAAATGTGTCAGCATCGTGTCAGTGGCTGGCTTCTTTCCCACGTCAGAACTTACGCAGCTAAATACCCATAATCCTGAGACTCCATCCACGTACGGATTGATGCAGACGTTTTTGTGCCTATTCCCAACAGGAGCAGGCTGCCTTGGAGGACAACCTTAGAACCAAGGTCAGAGAAGAGGATGGAATAGGGTAGGTGACAATTCACGTGACAAATATTAGACGTTAAATAAATATACTTTTAAAGCAGTGGTTTATCCACTACGGGAGAAAGCGTTTTCAAGTATTTCTTCAGTAAACATGGCACATGAGGCCCAGAGAAAGACACTGTAAGAGACACAAAGATAAAGGAGACAAGTCCTTTCCCCAAGGAACTTTCCCCAAGATTCAGCATCTGCGGGTCTGTGCTGGCTCTGACACCTCCATTCCATACACTTGTCACCGTACCTGGGTGTTCCGATCTGCCCTTACTACTCTTTCCAAGACAGCTTTTGTTCTAGTTGACAGTCCCCCCTCTCTCTCCATCTTGGGGGGCGAACACATTTAATTCTAACATCTTTTTCTTCTATAGCACCAGGGACAGGGCAATTCTGCTTTTCCTCTAACTGTGCACACGGAAAAGGTTGAGCTGCCCGCTACACTTGACCGGCCCTTCACGGACACCCACTGCCAGCGCCCTTTGCAACGTGCAATCCTGCTCTGAGTAAGCGATTTCTCCTCAAGTGTCTTGTGCCCACTAGATCAATTGCTCCCACAATTCCCAGTGAGTGAATGTGCGACTCTTTCAGTGATTGATTAACACCAGCCAATTAGAGCTTAAACTGTCTAATTAAGCCAGAGATGGAGCCATCAACTCGCTGAATTCCAAGGCCTGTTAACTTTACCTAAACAATAGAATGAGGTCAGGTGTGTATTATCATTGGGAATAACTACTTAAACCAGAGTGAATCACTCTGAAAATATAAAACACTCTGGGAATGTTAACAAGGATAAGCAAAACATATGTCTAGACTAAAAAAAAAGTCAAAATCTGTATGAAATTCATACACAACCTCTTTATAATATCCTCTCTCAAATGTATGTACTTATGAATCCATTTTCTAAGTAACACTGAGCTAAATGTGCATTGTCACATAGGACTCTACCATAAATGTTTTCCATTTTTATTTGGTTATTTTTTTTTTTCAATAACCATTGACCAGTGTTGTTTACTATACTATAACTATCAATACAGCTCTATTACACTGGTTTAGACACAATTCACAGTTAATGTGTGCTTCTTTCTCAAATCTTATATCAATATTGTAATTACTCCCCATTTTTCCCTCTTCTAAGACAATAAAACTGCTCACTTCAGAAACATGATGATCACCATTCTCTTGAAGGACAAATGATAGGAAATATTTGCTGATTTGCTTTAAAATCAGACAGCTCATTTATGAAAAGATTAAAATTTTCCACCCCAAACACCCTTTTTTACTGTAAAACCAGCAACTACAGAGAGACACACAGAGATATTGGAACCTGATTTATTTAGCCAAGCACAAATGTTTTATAAACACCACCACACACACAGACACCATTCTTGTCTGTCCCTAAAGCTTTAGCTGCATTGGCCCCTGAGATAATATTTAGCAAAGAGGCATTTTAAGAAAGTCAGCACGAGAGCGAGAGAAAAAAAATCTTCTCAGGTATGTGTATGTTATTAATCATAATTAAGGCAGATTTGACAGCTACTTGGCAATAGAGACGATAAGTTCCTTTCTCTGACATCAAAATCCTAAAGGAATACTTGCTATTTCATTATCAACTTCCCTGGTCTTTCTACCTATAATATACACTTGGAGAATATGAATGAGGTCTTCAAGAAACCTGAGCTCAGCCAGTCATCGTTTGCCCACTGCTGACACCAGGTAGGGTATAACATAAGCTGGCATCTTACTGAGATATAGTACAGGGACCCGTGCTGGGGTTAAAATGAGAGTTCCAGGAAAACACATGGCCTGCCCCATAATGCGTTTCCACTGAAGGGTCATCCTTCAGAGTTGTTGGTTTTTGTCTGTGCAGGTGGCTCTGCACTTTCGATTTCCCATTAAATTGGAAAGGGACCACTTGGTCCCCGCTGCGATGGCATCCTCTGATAAGATACTGAGAAATGGGAGATGGACCCGTTTCAAGAGACAGATTCATTTTAATAAAACCAAATAAGAGAATTGCTTCCATTTAATCACACCCAATTTCATTAATGTGCTTTCTAAAATGACACCACTTTGGGAAGGTTCTTACAACGGCTACGTTGCAGAGGAAGCACCGCCAGGATATCGGTCTGGTGCCTTTGCAGGTGATTTCAGGGAATTTATTCTGATCATCTGCTGACCATAAACTTCAGCTGAATTTCCACTCAGGCCCAGCAGAGAAATATGGCCTGTTAAGTGGAAATCTCTGGCTCACTTTCTGCTGTCTTATTTTTACAGAAAACGTGGGCTTAAGAGACCCTTCCCTATTTTGGCACCATCTTAATGGCGTAGGTTGAGGTTTGGATGGTTTTCAAACATAGTATGTTTCTCTTTGTGCCCGTCTTTATGTCTTTCTGTATTGAAACACTTGTGTTTCCCAGGACTTACTCCGGGGAAGGAAGTGTTCACGTCTCTGTCATCTATAGAGCTTTCCTGACTGGGGCAAGTAGCAGAAGAGGTTTTGCTGATTTGTTAGAAAGCTATTGTATTGAAAAGAACAAAAGAGAGTCCTTTCTGATTAGGAAAAAGAGAAGAAGCACCTTCAAGGGAAGTTTTTCCAATGGCTTTTCAACTCAAGATCATGTCTGAAACCCAAAACCAAAGCAAACAAAAATTTAGCAGGAGCAGTGGGAACCAAAAGCAAAGAAAACATGAACAAGTCTCACCATGTGAATAAATACTGCAAAGATATTCTTTATCCTCAATGTAACCAAAATCTAGATTTAAAGCCGGGGAAAAGGCAGGATGGGAGGCCCAAGGGTTGCTGTCTCAGGAAGAGGAACTCAGCACCTTCAAAGCTTAATTGTCTGCACTAACAAAAGTTTCTCAGGGTCTCCACTAGCAAAACCAGCCAGAGCAGCCAACAGATCATCGGTCCAGGGTGGGAAGGGTAGGGTGGGGTGAAGACAGATGGTTTTGTTTCCATTATGTAAGTGAATTGAAAGAAAAAACTTTTTGTAGTCCTAATTATGTAATTTTTAGCTTAATTTTGCCCACAACGATCTAGAAGTGAAATCTGGGAAATTCTGGGGTGCAGAGGGACCTCCAGAGGAAACAAACAAGTTAACATTCTTCATCATGACAGGACTGCCCCCCCCAATCAGGTATTTATTAATGAACAGTTTCTGCTTCTGCTTACTTAACATCATGACTATAACATGCCTTTAAATATGGTCTTCAACATGTTCAAATTGCCACCTCTGCTGATTTGGGGTTTTATTGTCTGTTCTGGGCTGTATCTCATCTTAGTGAGATCCCTTGGGATTTAGCAATTAGCATGGATACAGCAGTTTGATAATAAAAGTAATTAATGGCATCAAAACACAGTCTCGCCTGTTTCTGAGGACTTGTTACACACATCTAGGTCTTTCTTTTTTAAACGAGTCCTTTATTCCTGTTAAAATAAATGCAATTTAGATAGAAAACACTTTAGCTTAATATATTGAAGCTACACTGGAAAGATGATTCAATACGCCAATTGGCATTGTCTTAAATCACTAATAACAATTCCAAACACAAAAGAAACACCTCTTTACAACTACATATACAATATGTAGAACACACATTTAGGATCGTCCTTAAAAAAAAGAGAGATAAAATTGTAAAATAGGGATTCTGTCAACTGTCAAATGGAAATTTAAGAAAAATTATGATTATTTATTTTTTCTTTCAGAGCTCTCATTTAAATATTGCCGAAGAAAGGAAAAGGAAAGAGAGATACTTTATTGTAAGTGCTCAATTTACCATGAATCAAATGAAAAAAAAAATCCAAAGTTTCTCATAGTAAGAGAGAAGCCTATGCAGGTTCAGTTTAAACAGATAAATGAAATTCTCATGTGGGAACCTGGTATTCCCTTTAGCAAGCCACTGCGCATCTTGCCATTGATGAAGTGGATTCTGTTCTGCTATCAGTTGGGTATAGAAGGTGAACATTAAGAAAGGAGAGTGTGTTTCCAAATAGCCACACCTCCCTCTCCCCAGGAGAACTTTGTTTTTAAATTGATATTCTTTTCTAAATGCCCCCAGTTTCAGACAAACTGAAGCCCAGCACTCATGAGTCCTATCAGCCGTCCACATCTGTAACTCATTTCCATTTCTTAAAAAATTGATGATGTTTGCTTTAATGCCAAAACCTCCCCAAGCACAAGGGACACTAGCTTCAGGCCACTTGGTATCATGATGTGTAAAGCTAACACTTGAACCTTTAGTGAGAACCCAAAGTGGGAAGATCGAGGTGGCCGGCAGCTGCAAAAATGAGAAGCTCTTTTGAAGCTCTTCTGGAAGCTTCCATGCATTTCTGGTGTCACTAAATATTGAGACAAACATGAAGTTAGAAAAAAACCTCTAATGTCACCTGCTGATCTTCAGGACCAAATGGAGTGCCTGTGTCCTGTTAAGATTTAAAGGTTCTTTGGTGTAGGATTATAAAAATATGCTACCCTGAAATAATACTTATTTTTTAAGTGCATTTTGTTTTAATAATATTTGCAACTGTGCTAAAGAAATAAGAATGATTTCTGAAACTTAAAATATCTAAGAGAGTATCATTGAATGACAAACGGACTTGGATGCCCTTTCTCCAATCTAGGGAAGGGGAAACATGGCAAATCACTTGCTGATCTCTTACAGGCAATAGGTAAGCGTGAAATTTCTAGCCCACCCACGTTAGTTTCTATCAATAATAATGCATTAATATTACATTATATTTTGTTTGGGTTGAAGATAATACATATAAGAAATATGGCATTTGTAGGAAAATTCATATTTCTATCTCCCTTATTTCTGCAGTCATATATAATGAGCATCCATTATTAAGTTTCCTTCTAAGAAATCTCAAAGGTTATTTTTATTATGAAATATTTAATAGAAACAAAGATAGGAAATCATTTAACAATCATGCCTGTAACTCGCCATTTATTTTGGTCATAGCTTAACATTTTGCAGTATACCTTGAAGTCATGGTATACCTACATGGTATACCATGGAGTACTACTTAGCCATAAAAAAGGTGAACTGGTATCTCTTGTATTCACTTGGGTGGAGCTGGAGACCATTCTTCTAAGAGAAGTATCACAAGAATGGAGAAACAAACACCACATGTACTCACCATTAAATTGGAACTAATCAATCAACACCTATGTGCACATATGGAAATAACATTCATTGGAAATCATGCAGGTGGGAGGGTAGAGGAGGGGATGGGTAAAATCACATCTAATGGGTACAATGCACACTATCTGGGGGATGGGCATGGTACAAAAGTAATTTATGTAACCAAATCATTTACATGCCTGTAATATTCTGAAATTTAAAAAAAATGTTTTGCCATATTTTGTTCAGGTTTTTTACCTAAGGAAATAAAATATTACATATGCACTTGAAGCTCCTCAAGTATCCCAAACTAATTCAATGCCCATTCCTCCTCCCTGCAACCACCAAGTTGAAAATCAGCTCTGGAAGGGCAGCCGAGTTGCAAAATTCACACTGGCCCCTAGAGTTGCACCCGGCAGCAGCCCTGGTGCTGGGATTGCATCTTTCTTGGTTTCCCTCGTTTTCTTTCCATCACAGGTTCATCTCCATTAGAACAGGGAGATGGGAAACAAATATTAGAAATACCTAAACTTTCCTAAAGTGAGGTTATATTCTCGACACAGAGGCCAATGTTTGATAAAACCAGAAGTTAGCGTTTGAAAGCAGGGAGTCTCTCTAGGTTCTTTCTAAAGTGGTTGTGCCTATATGCTCTGCCATCAGCAACTTGAAAGAGGACCTATTTCTTCATATTGTGATGCAGAATAATGGTTTGCTCCCTCCCCTGCATAACACATTAGAGAATCTTTAGTATTTCAACCCAAAGGAAGTAAGCATTAGGCATCAGCCATAGGCAGATGTGGAAAAATGTAAACAAGAGAACTCTCAGTATCTCACATCGTTGTTATTCTTAGCATGTTCCCGTCACCTCTCGTGTTCTCCTTATCCATTCTCCATACTCTAGCCAGCGTGATCTTAAAAAACCAAAAGATGATTGTGCCACTCCCAACTTTAAACTCATGCCTTCTCATGACATTAAGGAGAAACTCCAAGCCCCTTACCACCTCCCACACACAGCTTGCCTAACAAGGCCCTGTCCCCTGCCCCCTTGCTCTCTGCATTAGCCACACTGACATTCTTTCAATTTCTTAAAGGTCCTGGGCTTTTCCCGCCCCAGGGTCTTTGTAAGTTTCCTTGCCTAAAAAGCTCTTTCCCCTTCTCTGTGATTGGCCAACTCTAAGTCATCTTTCACATCTCCACTTAAAAGTTCCTTCAATTGAAAAAAATGTCCCTATCTTCTCCCCACATCAAAATCAGGCCTTGTATTTTTTGTAATATTGTATTTTTTGTTTTTATCATAATTTGCAAGTACGTATTCATTTGTGTGCTTAGTTGATGCCTGTTTCTCTTGTTACACTGCAAACTTCATGAGGATAGGCACCATGGGTTTTTTTTTTTTTCACTTCTAAATTTATCAGCATAGTCCCTTCTATTTAATCAATAATTATTTCTTGAATAAATGATTGAAGATGCCCTGTTTCAGACCTCAGGACTTAAAGGTTCCTTTACCAAATTTGCATAATTGCCCTAACCCTCTACTCTTCTTCTCTACTGACTTTACTGTATCCCTACTCCACTCTACCCCCCATTTCCTTCTCCCCCTACACACACACATTTGCATCTTTTCCCCAAGTTAGAAAAATGAACTAAGGGTTGGTAATAAGAAGTATGTCTTTTGATGATATATATTCTAGTCTATTTCAACTGGGTATTACAACATATAATGGCATCCCATGGCATATATGCAGTGAAAGATTCACTTCAAATTTTAAAAGAATCTCTTTTAAAGATAACATGAGAACACCTCTACACATTCAAGATGATTTTGGTAAGCACAAATGGTCAAACTAATGAACAAACTGCTATTTTGCAAACACGGAATGAACCAAGAATTCTAAACTATAAGCTCAAAGATAACGCCAACCCCATGAAGCAACCATCAGGTTAAAAAAAAAAAAGTGTTTTTTTGTATTTTGTTTTGTTTTGTTTTTTGAGATAGAGTCTCATTCTGTTGCCCAGGCTAGAGTGCCGTGGCGTCAGCCTAGCTCACAGCAACCTCAAACTCCTGGGCTCAGGTGATCCTCCTGCCTCAGCCTCCCGAGTAACTGGGACTATAGGCATGTGCCACCATGCCCGGCTAATATTTTCTTCTCTATATTTTTAGTTGGCTAATTAATTTCTTTTTATTCTTAGTAGAGATGGGGTCTCACTCCTGCTCAGGCTGGTTTCGAACTGCTGACCTTGAGCGATCCACCTGCCTCAGCCTCCCAGAGTGCTAGGATTACAGGTGCGAACCACCGTACCTGGCAAAAAAGTGCTTTTGAAAAGAATTGAAAGAATTATTAACTGCAGTGGAATAGTCATGTTCCCATAGGAAGTCCTTAAAAATACTACACATAATCTTGTCATCTAATATTCAGAGATAAATCTGGAGTTTTAAAATTGTGTTTTGATCCTGGATATAAACATTTCTCCAGTCTTGGTAAGAAGCAGGGCAGGAGAGGAAGCAGCAGCAGCAGCAAAAGGTGGATCATCACCAAATTAAAATCCTGTGCTTAAAATTAACTAATACTCTAAAGAACAACACTGTTTTTTTTTTAAATGGGATAAATCTTCCTACATACATTTTTCACCGCTCTTTATTCACCCTCGCACAATTTCACTCAACCACTCCATGTTTCCTTTTCCTGCAAGAACCCCAGGCATGAGTAAATGTCATTTTAGAGTTCCCATGCCTCTTTCCTTTCAAAACTGAGATCGGTATTGTTCTCAAGACTGGAATAATTGCACCAAGAAAGGAGATAGAGCAGAGAGGCAAACTGTCCCCATCCTGAAAGCAACTAAAGCTACACACAGAAAACAGTGTGTTGAATTCAAAACCTACCATTTTGACTGGAGGATGTTGCTACCGGCTGCATTTTTCTGGGACCTTTTGTTGTTGTTGCCCAGCAACCCACAGCTCCCATCCTTTGTCCGGAGAGATGCTGTAGATCTCCAGACCGAGGAATGAGTAGGCTTCCAATTTTCTTCTTGGTCTTGCAACCAAACTAGTGATTCAAAGCGGGAAGGTGGGAGGAGTGAACAAAGGAGCCTCCAGCGAAGTCTTGAAGACATTCATTTATTCAGTCAACAAGCATTTGTTGAGCTCCTGTGCTGGGCTTCAGCCCTGTGGCCACAATGGACCTGATGGTGAAGAAAAGATTCCCCACCTTCATGAAACTTGTCCAATGATGGGAGACCAACATCCATGAACAACTACGCAAATGTGCATGAACTACAAGCGGTGGCAAGTGCCTGGAAGGGGATGTATAAGCTCCTACAGGAAATCATGAAAAGGAGAGCAGAATTTGTCTGGATTTTTGAGCTGAGTTATTAATAAAAGAAAGATGCATAGGTGTAAGGAGAGGAGGGAGAGCACCTCCCTGGCACAGGGCATAGCAAGTACAAAGTATGATGGCATGAAGGGAAGCACCCCTGCTGCATGGAAAGGAGAGAGGCAGACCGGGCGTGGTGGCTCACGCCTGTAATCCTAGCTCTCTAGGGAGGCCGAGACGGGAGGATTGCTCAAGGTCAAGAGTTCAAAACGAGCCTGAGCAAGAGTGAGACCCCATCTCTACTAAAAATAGAAAGAAATTAATTAGCCAACTAAAAATATATAGAAAAAATTAGCCGGGCATGGTGGTGCATGCCTGTAGTCCCAGCTACTCAGGAGACTGAGGCAGAAGGATCGCTTGAGCCCAGGAGTTTGAAGTTGCTGTGAGCTAGGCTGACGCCACGGCACTCTAGCCTGGGCAACAGAGTGAGAAGGAGAGAGGCAGAAACTTAGCTGAAAGGTGGCAAGCCAGGGCCCAATCACCAAGGGCTTTGTAGGCCATTGTAAACATTTTGTTCTTTGTCTGAAAAGGAATTGGAAGTCATCAAAAGGTTGTAAAGAGAGACATGCATGATCTAATTGAGTTTTCAGATCACTCTGTCATGTTAAAATGTATTAAAGGATGTCAAAGAACAGAAGTAGGAAGACCAGTGACAACATGCTACGATATGTAGTTTTTAAGATCACTTGCCATGATGGAGGAAGGAGTTGGAGGGAAGCCAGAGTGCAATAAGGAGATGAGGTCTCTAGCAGGTGCAGCAGTCCAAGTAGGAGACGCTGATGGTCTGAGTCAGGAGGAAGGGGCATGCCATGGTGACCTAGAGTTGGCTTGCCCCCACTGTCCCCTTGCCTGGGCACTCTTTGGGTCCTGAGAGGACTCCAAGTGTCTACACATATACAGAGAAGCTTCTCTTCAGGAAGACGAGTAAGAGACAGTGCTCTTTGATATCAAGGCCAAAAATCGTCTTGCTTCTCCTGAACAATTGACCTATTTTAGCCACAGGGACTTTGTGAGACAATCACCAATCATGACGCCCTTGTTGTGTTGGTGGAGGAAAAACTCAAGAACAAATTGAGGCCAGCTTCACCAAGTGCACCACACTTCCCAGCCTGCCCCTTTGTGGCTAAACTCAGCATTCCTCTCAGCTTACCCTTTCCTATTCTTATTTTCTCTTCTTTTGATTTTTTTGTTGATTTTATTTGAGTGGGTCTATGTAATATTTAACACTTAAATTGCTAAGTGTTATCATTTAATAAGATTCTATAGGAGATCATTTTAAAAAATCAGTTATTTGCTAGTTAACATTTATTTACTTATTTAAAATATGATACACGTTCATCGTAGAAATTTTGTGAAACACAGAAAAGCTCAAAGAAGAAAATAAGAATAATCTATAAATCCCACCATGGAGAGATAATATTAGTTCCCATTTTGGTGTATAGTCTTCAATCTTGTTCCTATTCCTCTGTATTAATATATACCCATCTATCATCTTCCGGTTTTTTCACAGAAAATAATGTGTGTATGCGTTTGTGTGTATGCATTTGTATAAATCTCTTGGGTCCATTTTGGAACAATGAGAGAAATGGATAGAAAGATGAAGAACTATTTAGAGAAAGGAGAAAGAGAACAAGAGAAAGATGGATAGATCGACATTTTCTCTGCATTCTGAGTACTAGATGATTTAAATCCTAGAGGCTGCTTCCATGGCAATGCCAAAATTGTTTCTTTCCAGCTACTCCTATCAATAAATGATACTCCTGCTTGCTCAATCAGAAGCAATTGATTGGCCAAGTAATAAATGATGACTTAGAGGTTATGTGATTCCAGTCTTTCCATCTAGAGTCCTAAGAGTATTCCGGTTGATGGAAGACTGACCACAGGTTAAAAGGAAACATTCCCTGTGGTCATGTCGCATGCTCCCAGACCGTATAGCACATTATGCTTTAAATTGTTTATATAGCAAAACTAGATTGCCAGTGGAAATGACAAATCTCTTAGTTTCCTTGTTTCTAGTGGCAATCTGTGAAAAAGCAGAAAATTGCTCCCAAGTTACATCAAGACTTGTTTTGTTTTGTTTTTAATTGCAAACACATCTGAATCCATTTCCCCAAAGGAAGGCATAATCGAGAACTACAATCATCTGTACTAGCTGTCTTAGGCAGGCTGTAACAGTAATACCTAGAGCAGATGCCACTTGGAACTCATGCAGTAAAAACCAAATTGCACTTTAATCAGATGTTCAACCTTGTCCAACTCTCTCCTCTGATAACCAACTGAGACTGTCCAAAATGTGCACATATCTAATAGCATATTTACTCTACATGACTTCATTTGGGCCACATCTATGTGGCCATTTTGTACTGAAACATATAAATTTATGGTAGCTACATCATACCCCAACCCAAAACCTAAAGCACACATTCAAGAGTTTCCTGCAAGTCTGAACTATATTAAATAGGAGGGACCAAGTGCTCACCTCCAGGGCTCTACCATTTGAATTCTTCCTCCCTCTCTTCCTCCCTTACTCCCTTCTTTTATTTATTTATCAACTAAATAGCTTCAACATTTTGAGGGGTCTTTATTAAGATAGATTTTTTAATTAAATAATTGAGCAGTTTATTGGTGTATATGTAAAAAACTTTACTAGACTTATCACAAAATCCTCTTCCAATTCCTATCCCTAATTAGTCAGGACGTACTCTGAAAAGGTAACTTTATTGTAATATTAATTTGGTTCCATTTTAAAATCTTTATTGTGTATCTAATTTATGCCAGGCACTATTCTAGGCACTTGGGGACTCCAAGGAAAAAGAAAAAGGAGACATGAACCCATCCCTCATGAATCCATAAACCCTGAGTGAAATATTCTAATTTTTTAAAATAATATACTTTATTAAAAATTTTAATGTTTAGTTAGATTTTAATATATAAACACAATGTGTTTTTTTTCAATTTTAGGTTCTTTCTGATTATCCTAATACCTGTTGGTCGTTGATGAAGAATGATAAAAGTTTAATGTATCTGTGTAATGGAGACTTTTAGGAGTATCTTTGTGGCTAACACACTCCTTTTCTACACATACATACGCACAGAGGACATGTTCCTTTAAAGGGATTAATATGTTTAAGAGAGCAGATGGTATGATAGAGGGTTTTAGAAGAGAACTAGAAAGCTTTTCTTTTTTAAGAATCAAATAGAAACTACAAAGCCAAAAATGCAATAACTGAAATAGAAAATTCAATGAATTATTTTAACAGATCATTAGACATAGCTAAAGAGGAGATTAGAAAACTGGAAAATGGATCACACACAAAATCTGGCCTAAAGCACAGTTTAAAAGACAAAGATGGAAAATACCAAAAAAAATTACGTGCAAGAATTGTATGGATAAAATTATAAAACTATTAAAAGATAGAAAAGGGGATCTAAATGAGTAAAAAGATGTATAATGACTATGGAGGGAAGAGTCAATATCATAAATATATCACTTCTCATCCAAATTTATCTCTAAATACAATGTAATTACAAAGCCCCAACAGGAGTGTGTGTGCTTGTGTGTGTGTGTGTGTGTGTGTGTGTATGTGTAATTTTACAAGCTGACTCTAAAATCCATATGGAAGAAAAGGGTTATGAAATAACTGAAACAATTTAAAAGCATAAGGACAGGGAGAACTCACATTATCAGATTTTATTAAGTAAGACTTTAAAGACTAATTGTAAATCTACTGTGATTAAAAAGTATGCTGTGGCTCAAGAATAAATAAATACATCAGTGGAACAGTGTAGAGAGCCCAGAAACTGACACCTCCCTAAGGAGATGGAAATTAGGAGCCATAACCAAGCAAAGAGGAAAAGAAGGACTAGTCACCAAATGGTGCCAGAACAACCAGCTATCCACATAGAAAAGAAAACATTTATGTATATCATAATCTGATATTGTACACACAAAAATAAATTGTAAGTACCTTTAAGACTAAATGTGAAAAAACAAAATTCTAAAGCATTTAGAAAAAATTATAGGAGAGAATATTTGTAGGACCTAATAGCATATAAGAAATTTTTCAAAGACACAGAAGAACCAATTATTTTGGAAAAGATTAATAAATTCGAGTACATTAACCTTAAAACTTTTGTCTAACAAAAAATCATAAACAAATTTAAAGGCAAAGCCACAGACCACCTATGCCTGGGATGACCTTAAGAAAAAAAGAAAAAATAAAAAAACAGACCAGAAGAAAAATATTGCAATGCATACAACCAATAAGAAACTAATATCCAGAATATATAAAGAATGTCTACAAATCAATAAGAAAAAGGCAATTTGAAAGAAAAATAACCAAAGGCTATGAACAAAAGAGGAAACTCAAATGACCAAAAACATATGAAAAGATGCTCACCCTCAGCAATAATGAGGGAAATGCAAATTAAAACCATAATCAGATAACTTTTCATATCATCAGAATATCAAAAACTTTAAAAGCCTGACAAAACTAAATGTAGAAAATGATGCAAGATAACAGGAACTCTCATTTGCTGTGAGTAGGAAGAGCATAAATACATACAATTCTGAAGAGCTACTTGGCAATGTCTAATGAAGTTGAATATCTGCATATTTTATTCCAATGATGCTATTCTTTGGTAAATAAGAATAATACAAACCTTCACAGAGGTTTATTATGTGCCAATCCCTGTTCTAGATGTTTTTTTATATTAATCATGTAATCCTTGCAACAACTCCACGAGTGATGTACTCACGGCACAGAGAGGTTATATGATTTGTCCAAGGCCACATAGCTGGTTAATGGCACAGCTAAGATTAAAACCCAGCAACCTGATGCCAGAGTCCATGCTCTTAATCCTTATACCATGCTTCTTCTCTGGAAGTCGTTTTGCACGTGGGCATAAGGAGACATCTAAGATATTTACTCAGTGTCATTCGTAGTGGTAAAAAAAAAAAAAACAAAAAAAAAACTGGAAATTACCTAAATGCCACCAAAAGGAAAATGAAAATATAATGTGGTATCTTTATTAAATGAAACAGTGTATAATGTTAAAATGAATATAAACTAGAACTACATGTGTTCATAAGGATAAATCTGAAAACCTCAATGTTAAGTAATATAAGAAAGTTACAGAAATATAAGTACAATATTGTAACATTGACCTAGAATTTTTCAACATGCATAACTATCCTTTTGGAGACAGAATTACCCTAATGTAATGAAATGTAAGCTTCGGGGCCCCTTACTTGTCGGCCCCCTTTCAAAGCCCTGGGACTTTGAAATGTCCCACTCTGGCAATGTGTTCCCATGGTCATACGTTTTGTAAAATTTATGTAAGTAGAATATTTTAACCACACTTAGTTAAGGCAATTGCCTTTTCCCACACCAACTTCACCTTCCCTTCATATCAGGTAGAATTAGAATGACCATGGGCTTGGGAGGGGGGGAGGGGGGAGGAGGGGATGGGTATATACAACCACAATGAGTAACATGTGCAATGTTTGGGGGATGGACACGCTTGAAGCTCTTACTCGAGAGGGGAGGGGGGCACGGGCAATATATGTAACCTTAACACTTGTACCCCCATAATATGCTAAAATAAATATACAAAAAAAAAAAAAAAAGAATGACCAAGGGCATTTTTGGGGATCTGATTCAGGAGAAGTTAAGCTGGGGAGACATTTAGTTTATAGGTTTTGTAAAACGTGTTCATGTGCTACACGACCCATCCAATGCAAGAGTTGCTCCCAGGAATTTTCCTACTGCCCACCTTGTTGACCTGCAGGTGGATTGCCCAGGGTATGACCAAGACATGAACGTGTTCTACAGCGCCAGGCACTCAGGTGTGGAGAGAGTCAAAAAGAAACCATATTTGAAATGTATGAAATCAGAAGCTAGTCTTTGAAAAATTCTGCCAGTCACCAGACATGTAAAATTTCAAATGATAGATACAGTTTTCATGGACAACAAGTCAAAACAAAGCTTTCTCTTGTCAGGAATAGACCCATAATGCAGCACATACAGTTATAAACACACTGCTCTGTTTTCTTTTGCGAACAACCTTACGAAAGAGAATTTCTCATAAATGCCATGTTTGTAGGGCAAAAGCCCATAGCATTACTACCAAAAAAAAAAAATGACTATTTCTGTGGCAACATCTCATGCTTTATGAATTTCAACTATTAAGAATGTAAAAATTTGTTTTGATCAACCATGCTAAAGGAAAAATTGTATCCCATCCATATTATTACTTAGGTAATGACATTTCTCTAAAGGTTCAGGAAACAATATTTAGAAAAAGATAATTTAGAAAGCTATATAGAAAATATTAAATCATTTCATATGAAATAAAAAGTATGCAGCGAAAAAATTAAAGAAAAAATTATAACAGAGGTAAGTGAAAGCGAAATTGTTATTCATGAGTTTTTGTGATATTCATGAGTTTTTTAAATATGTAATTTGTTATCATTTCTTTTTTTATTATATATAAATATTCACTTTAAAAGACTGCCAAAATGTTGTCGATTTCTGGTTTGCAAAACTGGGATCTACCCCTAATCACTATATATTTTTTACTTATGACTTATGAATAATAAACAATGAAAACACACATGAGAGGCATATGCAGCCACTTTAGGATCCTATTTACCTTAGGAATGGGAAGAGGTCCTGAGTGATGGGCACTGGTACTACCACTGTGTTCACTGCATTTTATGTGCTCAGTAACTACAGCCCCTGACATCTGGTGTGGGTAAGCACCAAGCTACATCCGAGATATGGTCTCATTTATGGAATTATTTTTTTTAATTGAGTAGGATAGAATTTGCCTCATTCTGTAAAATTGGATATCTTATCTCTATTTTTATGAAATAGATGAAGATAAATTAAGCAAAATCATAGGTAAGAGAGATTTACACATTATAAAATATTGTAAAATGTTATGTAGTTTGCAAAATGACACACTCTCTCTACATAGATATTACTAACAAGAATGTCAATAATATTATTTGATATTAATTGAATGCTTAATATATGTCAAGTACCCTTCTATATGTCTTATCTATATTTTTCTCATTTAATACTCCCACTAAATTTATGAGGGAGGTAACTTTGTTATTATCCTTTTATATATCAAATCAAATATGTAACTTCTGATGGCAATAAAAAGTTTATTTAATGAATTATAAAATATTTACCTATATTTATTTAATGCCTGTAAAATATTTACATAAGCGAGTCAGTTGCCTCTCTCAATTCACTCAATAACCATCAGTCCAGGAATATGACCTTACATTAAGAGTAAGGGTGAGGGGAAGAATGTTACAAATAATCATTGAATGAATTTTCAGTTTTTCAGTAGTTATTGAGTTATTTCTACTCAATACATGTCATGATAAATCTCAGTTTGAATTTTAGGGAATGATATGAAGTAATGTTTACAGGCTTTTTGTCTCTCACTTACATTTTAATCCAGATTCCACACTATTTCTTCTAAAATCAAAACCTAAAAAATTCAGATTACTGTTCTATGAACTCAGAAATTACATTTTGATATTTACCTACAGCACTATAAAATGCCATAACTTATTACTGGTATATGTCTGGAATTTTCAGCATTATGGAATCAAGAGTTCCATTAAATATCATGCATTCAGCAACTATATTTGTGTAAAGTAGGAACTCTGTGCTACTCTCTCTCCTACCTTCAGAAAGCTCACAGGTCCAGTGTAAACTAGCCAATAAAATACTATAATAAATAGGAAAGAGAGGCACTTAAACAGAATTTTAAAATAAAACCAGGTGGGCTGATATTCAGGCGGGGGCCTAAATTTAGGAGGAGACAAAAACGGAAAGGAAAAAAAAAAATCAACAGCCCTCTCAAAATTTTTCATAGACTTCACTACTTCACTCCTAAACTGATCCAAAGCCCACTAGCTTCTTGACCAATGACTTGAGTCAAGAGCAGAAGTTCTGAAATATCTCATCATGGTCACAAACGGAGGGAGGGGTGAAGGGGATCTTCAGTGAAGCAAGTGGAAAAAAAACAAAAAAGTTGGGCAGAAAATTTCCTGCTGGAACGTGTTGGGAGTGTGTGGTGTTTCAGCCACAGGCTCCTGATGATGGAACTTTAGTTGCTGAACATGAAGATAATTTCAGCACCCTACAATTATGTGCCTAATTAAAATTAAGAAATTAGAACACAGTTAAAAGGAATAATATTTTGCTCACAGCTAATTTCATTAAAGTATTAATGAACAGGACTCTTTTTATGGCCAGAGGGCAACCACTTTCTACAGAGTACTTCCATGCTAGCTAATTTATTCATGCATGAAAAACAATCCAATGAGAAATGAGGGGGCTGAGAACTGCTGGTCCTAATTAAAATATTTAAAACACCATGTCTATTTTCTTCCATCTAGCCAAATACCTAAGCTTGAGCCAGCATGGTGCCAATTAACATGGAAAAAGCAAACACAAACACCCACGGTTTCTGATTAAAGTGCACATTATTGTACCATGCAATATATTGTTCAGCACATATATGTAAATGTTTAATTAACCCATGTCTAAATCTCAGCAACATTCAAAAATCGATACTTTAATCCCTAAACAAGTGGCAATCTGTGTAGGGAGACATTTACTTATTTATCGCGGCGTTTTATTCAAACCTAATTTGAAGCACTCGTGTGCCAGTCATGCCGTGTTTCTTAAGGGAAAAAACAGGGAGGAGATTCTTTGCTTGGCAGACTTCTTTTCAGATGGCGGTGAGATTGTTAGTCGCCAAAGACTTGTGAAAGGAACTAGGTTAGCCTCAGGTGATATGAAATTTTTCATTAATAATGTAGAGGGAAGTCTGGACCTAAACCCATTTGTCAGCCTGGATAGCAATCACAATAACCACACGTGTGCACACACACACACACACACACACACACCACCGTCTTGTCTTTGTTAACTAAAGACTTACCTGTCAGAACAAACTCCAAGGCAATCCCAGCCATGGGAGCATGTTGGAGAGAAATGTCTGAAACGGGGAAGTCAAAGATTGGAAGATTATTATATTGCAATATTTGCTGGAAATTTATCAATATGTTAAAAGCAATCGTAAGAGGAGAATTAACATTTTAGTAGCTGCAGCCTCCCACCCCCGTTTACAAGTGCTTTCACTTCAGTTATTTCTACCTTAATCCTGTGAGGCAAGTTGAGCAAGGGACACCACTCTGGGAGCAGTAAGGTGACCTACACAGCATACGCCGGAGCCAGAACTCGAACCTGCGTCCCTCAACTCTTAAGTCTTTCCACTCCATACCACACTGATTAAAAGAGCCATTAATTTTCTGTTTATATAGAACAGATCCAAGCCTTAAGATTTATCTATTAAAAATCACTTATCATTTGCTTTTGAGCTTTTCTTGGAAGGTGGGGACAGTGAGGACGTATTAAATTTTCCTCTTACTGAGGTTTCTCATTGTTTTAAGCAACAAAAATCGTGGACTCTCAGACTAAGATCTTAGAAATCTTTGGTCCAGAGGGTTTCAAATGTCTATAGCAGCACAATCCTTTTTTTTTCCCTCCCAAACATAATCTTTTCATGAAACACCAACATATTGACACAGATAAAAAGCAGAGCCTTCTTACGGAGGGGGCTGAGGCAGCGCCCCAGAACCTGTCTTCTGAAAACCACCGTTCTCTTCAAAGCCTTTATCAAACAGCTGGAGGAACTGAGGTCCAGAGAGGTGAGGACACAAGGGAAGTACTTATCCAACATAATAGCAGACCCGGAATACACCCACAGTAACCTTGACCCTTTGCCCAGTGCTCCTTCCCCGGCTTCATGGTCCCTAATGGAATCAGCCTAGCCTACCGGTACATGGCAAGTCAAAGAGCCAAATAGAGGTGAGAATGTTCGCGCTAAATTACCAGCAACAATACAGGAATGTATGGACCTGAGGCAAGTCAGCCCGATGCACAAAGCAAGAGGTGAGATTTGGAGACAGGAGACTTAGGAAAGAGATTTAGCTCTGCCCGGTGATTGCAGGTTCTTCCTTCCACTTCCCTGGGCCCCAGATGCCTCATCTGAAGATGCTGTCACTATCTTACAGAATTGTATGAAGAATCGAATAAGAATCAATGAATGTGACATTACGAAAGTACTTTCTCACATTGCGTCCCAATTCCTTCCTTGTCTATTTCTGCCACTGGATTCTGAGCAGTATTCCAAGATATTATCTGTGTTTTATAATCTATTTATCCTCAGTATCGAGTTGATGCTCAGTTAGCATTGGACGATGTTGTTGAATTCGTAATGATAACGGCTAATATATTAATATATTGAGCATTTATTTGTTATGTGTTAAACACAATGCTAAGCACGTGACAATAGTTTCCTATTTAATCCTTGTGACAATCTCATAAGACTGATACTATTATTGTCCCCACTGCACAACTGAAAAACTGAAACACAGAAAAGTGACTTATTTGTCTGGGAGTCCCAAAATGCAAATTCAAAGAAAAGTTTCATTCTCAATGACTGTTCTAACAAGCAGAGATTAGGGATGACAAGAGAATATCTCTAACTTCCAAGGGATGATGTTGTAGAAGTGACATTTCCATCATTCATCTCTCAGATGGACCATGGGGCTGATCCAACATGTCTGAAAAAGAAAATCTTTCAAATATACAACAGCTGAAGGAAGAAAGCGGAATCAGGAGTGGACAGGAAGGAGGGGAAACCAAGAGCGAGGTTGACAGTGCACCAGGAATTACCCCAGTGACCAACAGCCTCATCGTTCTAGTTTACAAATATACATGCGCACCCAAAAAACCATGCTGCACCGTGAAGTAGATGTGTATCGTCACAATGTGGGTTGATAAAAGTCAACAGAAGAATCGCACTGGTCTTCCCTCATAAGCAACCATTGAATTGCTGTTTAAAAATGCGAGCCAGCAAGGGTTTATAGCAACTCATTAGTGATGCAGCCACAATTAATCATGAAGGAAAGTTGTGCACACTTTGGTTACATCCCATATATTTTCAGCTGACTTCTGTTTTGGGCAATCATGATTGGTGCCATGGTCGGAAATTGAACAATGGGCTTGGATGGACCAATGGTCTAACCCTATGTCACTTTCTTCCTGAGCTCTTGGCATTTAACTGGTGGTAACTGTGTTCATGTATATAAGATGGGTAGCCTGTTCCTAGGTTCCTAATTTGCAGCTGGTATTGACTAAACCTTTGGTGATTATAGTTTGCAATACTAAGAAGACTTCGAGGAGACTATTGCAACAGTGTACACCCTACGGCTTCTCTACATCCTACCAAATTTCTTAATTGCTTAGAATCTGAAGTAATCTCATTAAATACATTTTCATATAATGTACCAACATGTAAGTTAGTATATCAAACATTTGGTATTTTCTCCAAAACAGCCAGTATGAGATAACTGGATTTTTCAAAAGGTTTTTGTTTGTTTTTTTTTTAATTCTCTTCCCATAAGCAAGTTTGGTTTTTGAAATTTTCACTTTCAAGAAAGAAAATACAGGCAACAAAGCAGATCTCCAAGACAGAGCCGGCATTTTTATGCATCTTTAGCCAGACAAACATCAGTCCTTCCCCAGAACTGGAGCAGCTATTCTGAAGAATGTAAACTTGCTGTTTTCTCAATATGCAGATAGCCTGTTGTCATAGAGCCTCATAGTAATGAACAACTTCTCAATATTTAATAAGCCTGGCATTTCTGTCCCCAGGCGGAAAGCACAGACAGTTGGTAGCCTGCTACTAACTGACCATTAAAATACAGAATCTCTCTTTAAAATGTGCTTCACGGACAGGTTAGATCACCTGCGGTGGGGAGCGAGTGCCATCCTGTGCGGCGAGGTGGCCTCTTCCTCTGCCCCAAGAGAACTGGCAGAAGCAAGCGAAGTTGGCCTGCTCAATGTTCAAACAGGGGCTACACAGAATCCTGTTCTGTGACAGGGTTTTACAAAGCCAGGGGTAAGGGGGAGTCCATCCACAGCCCTTCTTTTTGCAGTACTGTTGGCTCTGAGAGCCACCAAACAAGTGGAAATCAAGAAAGCTAGCCGTGAGATTTTTTTTTTTTTTTTAATGTAGAAGAATGAAACTGTTCTGGAACTCTGTTTTGGGTTGTTTTTTTCCCCCCATACTTTTCATGCTTGCTTGTACACAGGAGTGTTTTGTGATGTCTCTAGTGTACTGTGTGAGTATAAATATATTGCAACAATAATGCTCCCTAATTGGACCAAGACGCCATTGATTCAGAACGGTAATATTTGAGCATTTTAGCATTGGCTTTTTTTAAATGCAAGGAGCAAAAACTAATGTTAATGTGATTATATGGAAATTCAGGAAATCATTAATACAATTAGCTCGTTTTCTGAATAATGGGAAAGCTAACATAATGAGTTCTCTTTGCTCTTATTGACCATTAGGAGAAGATGTTTGGCTGTAACTATAATTTCAGGTTAACACAGATATTCCCACGATCACATTATGCATACAGTTCAACAATTCTTGAGTGAGCCTACCATGACTTGTTACCGTCACTTCATAAGACGTGACTGCCTTTTCTTCTATTTCATCAACAACAGTTGGGAATTACTGTGTTTTTCAGGGCCACTTTTTACAAGGAAGCAGGAGAGATTTTTTCTTAATCATTTCACAATGGTTGGATGCATAATGATGAAGGGAAAATAATAACGGTGTGAATGGTCGATGGTTGACTTCCTAGTAGATAATTGGCTCTCATCACTATGCTCTAGTAGTGTGCAACCCAAATCCATTACCCTGTAAAATTAAAAATGAAAACTTCATAGCCCTTTGGGACGCTTTTCCGACATTAATTCTGTATGTGTTGACAATCATGTACCTCCAAGCATCAAAAGAAGCAAACCTGCTCTTTGTTGCCCCGGGAGACAAAACCAGGACCAGGGGTAAAAATTACAACGAAGCAGATTCAGGGCCCTCATGAGAAGCTTCCAGCAGATTTGTATAATGATGTAATGACCAGGGTAACTTACAAGGTAGAGACGTTCCAATAGAGGATAAAAGATCGCCTATCATGGATGCTATTAAAAGTACTTTCACACATACACAAAAAAGAATTAGTGTGTTTTTCAAAATTTTATGTGAAATTTCAGGAACATAACACAAATAAAAATAGTGCTGCTCTGGTTGAGGTAGGAGATGGAGAACCTAGCACTCTATTCTCTCACTTTGTTTTAACCTCCAAGGCTTCTCAGGCAATCCTATGGAACTCCAGGGTACACAATCTAACAACTGCTGTGGAAAATATTCCTAAACTATATGGGAGATCACACTAGCCCAGCAATTCTCAAGCTTTTCTATACTGGAAAACACATGGCAAGTAATAATTAATATATAAAATTTGATCCCATGTTCATACCCTGATTCAAATATCCCAAAAAAATGTAGTAGGGAGGTAAAGCGCTGCAAAAATTCTCACGCTCCCAAGTGTTATTATAGAAATACTCACAGGTCTTAGCTATTGTGAACCATTGTTCGGTGAACACAGGGAGGCGGATATTTATTCAAGATCCTGATCTCAATTTTTTTAATATATATCCAGAAGTAGGGTTGCTGGATCATATGATAGTTCTATTTTTAATTTTTTCCAGGAAACTCCATACTGTTTTCCATAAAGACTATACTAATTTACATCCCCATCCCAATAGTGTATGAAGGGTTCCAATTTCTCTATATCCTGGCCAACATTTGTTATCTTTTGCTTTTTTGATTATAACTGTTCCAACAGGTGTGAGATAACATCTCATTGCAATTTTGATCTACATTGCCCTGATAAAGAGTGACATTGAGCACCTTTTCATTACTTGGTGACCATTTGTATGTATGTCTTCTCCAGAGGATTATCTGTGCAAGTCCTTTGTCCATTTTTGAATCAGGTTATTTTGTTTTTGTTTTTTTACTATTGAGTTATAGGCATTTCTTATATATTTTGGCTGTTAGCCTCTTACCAGACAGATGGTTTGCAAATATTTTCTCCCATTCTATGGGTTGTTGTTTTGCTCTTTTGATTGTTTCCTTTGCTATGCAGAAGTTTTTTTTTAGTTTGATGTAGTCCCATTTGTTTATTTTTGATTTTTTTTTTCTGGTTTTGGTGTCAAATCCAAGAAATCATTGCCAAGACCAACATCAAGGAGCTTTTCCTGTATGTTTTTTTTAAGGAATTTTACCATTTTAGGTCTTACATTTGAGTCTTTCTACCCCATTTTGAGCTAATTTTTTGTGGGATAAAAATGGAAACAAACCAAATGTCCACCCACAGATGAATGGATAACAAAATATGGTATATACATACGATGGAATATTATTCAGTCTTAAAAAAGAAAAAAATCCTACCATTTATGACAACATGAATAAACTTAGAGGATATCATGCAAAAGAAATAAGCCAGACACAGAGGGACAAATACTGCGTGATTCCATTTAATGAGGTGTATAAAATTGTCAAACACACAGAAGCAGAGAATAGTATGGTGGTTGCAAAGGGCTAGGGGGAAGGAAAAATAGGGAATTGTTCAGTGGGCAAAAATTTCAGTTATGTAGGATGAATAAGTTCTAGATATCTGCTGTACAACATATACCTACAGTTAACAATGTGGTATTGGGCACTGTAAAATATGATTAAGACGATAGATCTCAGATCCATTAAGTCTTCTTGCACACACACACACACACACACACACACAAATAGAAGAACATAAGGACTTCTTTTTTTTTTTAAGAGACAGGCTCTTGCTCTGTCAACCAGACTAGCATGCAGTGGCACAATCATAGCTCATTGTAACCTCGAATTCCTGGGCTCAAGTGGATCCTCCTGCCTCAGCCTCCCAAGCAGCTAGAACTACAGGTACATGCCACCACGCTCAGCTAATTTTTTAATCTTTAGTAGAGACAGGGTCTCACTATGGTGACCAGGCTCGTCTCAAACTCCTGGCCTCAAGTGATCCTCCCACTTCAGCCTCCCTAAGTGCTGGGATTACAGGCATGAGCCACCATGCCGAGCTTGTAGGCAATGGATATGATTAGTACCTTGACTGTGATGATGATATTATGAGTGTAGGCATATATCCAAACTCATCAAAATGTATACATTAAATATGTGCAAATCTTTTTTTTTTTTTTGAGACAGAGTCTCACTCCGTTGCCCAGGCTAGAGTGAGTGCTGTGGCATCAGCCTCGCTCACAGCAACCTCAAACTCCTTGGCTCTAGCGATCCTCCTGCCTGAGCCTCCCGAGTAGCTGGGACTATAGGCATGTGCCACCATGCCAGGCTAATTTTTCCTATATATATATTAGTTGGCCAATTAATTTCTTTTTATTTATAGTATATATAGGGTCTCGCTCTTGCTCAGGCTGGTTTCGAACTCCTGACCTTGAGCAATCTGCCTGCCTCGGCCTCCCAAAGTGCTAGGATTACAGGTGTGAGCCACCATGCCTGGCCTGTGCAAATCTTTATATATCAATTATACCTTAATAAAGGCTTAAGAAAGAAAAAAAGAAGAGTATTTGCAGGTCTCAGAGCTAACTATAATTCAGACTGCTTCACCCACTCAAGAAACCTCCCAGAATATAATAGAGTTAGAAAGATAGTACTACCTAGATAGTTTTGAATCTGCCCTAATTTGTAAAAGCAATACTTTTTAAAAAAATATTCACAACTTTGAGTACCGTATCAATAATGATAAGTTCTTTGTGACAAAGAACCTGGATGTCTGGATGAAGTGACACCCATGTCCACACCAAAGCACTGGACCTGATACATGACATTGAAGGGGAACATTTTTATTAAATTATATAACCATTTTGAAACATCCAAGTGCTTAGAATTTTATGTATGAAAGCAAACAGTAGTCAATTTCTCTCTATTCAGCCAGAGGTTTAGGCATCATATAAAAATGAACCTCATGCAATTTAACTGCTCCTGGTAATTCTTTCAAAGTTCTCAATATCATGATCAGCAGCTTAGACCTATCTATGCAGTGGAATTTAAAACACTGGCATATCTTTTAAATAAATAACTTTCTGAGTGTTTACGATGGGTCAAGCATGGTTCTGAATGTTTTACATGTGTTAACTCATTTAGATTTCACAAGAACACTGTGATATACATATTTTGGTTACCCCATTTTTAGAGATGTGGAAACTGAGGATTAAGAAGAGCTAAATAGCTTATCAAGCTCCACACAGTAGCCAAATCCTGGAGCCGGGGTTCAAACCCAGACAAATCCATTCCCAGAGTTCACAAGCTTAACCTTCACATCGTTCAAGAAGCCAGAAAAGTCTTACTGTCCAGAAGGAAATGGAAGAGGTAGTTCACCAATGACCTTATTCTCAAATTGTCCCACAAGCTTCTCATCTCTGCTCTCTATGTTGGCCATGAGCAAAAGAGAAAATAAAATAAAGAACAGAGTTGAGGAATTGCAGCAAAGAGGGTGGCTAAGCTACTTTTACTGCAAAGGCAAAATATGTAGAGAATTCAGATTAGTTCATCAAAAGGTCAAGAGGAATTTTCCCCCTGCCTTTGAGGAGATAAAGACGAAATGCGTTGGCTACCCCACGGCTGCAGAATAATTAGAAACATCCCTCCACAGCTAACTGGTGAGTTTGGGGGACGCTGCTTCCTTGCTAGACTCGTGGTGCAGAGCCAGCCTGTGGCAGGACACACAGGAGGCCTGTGGCTCACAGCAGGGACTGTTGTCAGCAATGTGACAACCACAGCAATGACATCATTGACTAAGATCTAGAGAATTCTTTAGAATTACAAAACCTATCAGAGTCTGATCTTTACAACCAACCTGTGAAGCTCACATCATCAATTGTGTCACTGATGAGGAAACTGACATGCAGAGGAGCTAAGTGACAACTCAAAGTTCCTCAGCCGGTTACGGGCAGAATTCAGACTCAGGTCTTCGAAGGCCCAAGCACCTTCCTCTTAGCCCATTCCTTGGCACACACACGACTCACTCACGAAACTGGCCGTAGAGCCTCAGGGATAGGGTGAGCGGGCTCTGACCTGGGCTCACATCTTGGCTCTACCATTTACTGGTTGCTAGATGACCCCTGGCAAGTTACCTAATCTCTCTAAGCCTCTGTTTTCCAAGCTGTAAAATGGGAATCAAAACAGTACATGCCCCACAGGGATTTCGTGGTGATCGACTGAAATGGAATGAGTTCATGTACATAAAGAGTGAAACAAAGCACCTAGTACTAGCAAGCATTCACAAATGGTGGTTTTTATGATTAATTGCTCACTCACTGAAAACACTTTGATCAGACAGTTATTCTGTCTGGGCCAGGTCTCTGTGCTTAGACCTGATGATATATGACAAACCCTGCCCTGGGGTTATTCCAGATCCTTCCTGGGAGACACAAAGAGATTTATAAGGCCAGGGGGAGTATAATGATACAGGTAAGTTACAATGCATTCTAGCTGAATAGGGCAGACAAGGATTTTGCCAGAATTTTAAGTCTACACAACTAGTCTCCTCCCACTTGATCAGCTTCTTTTCTTTTCTTCTTCTTCTTTTTTTTTTAAGATTAGGTCTAGCTCTGTTGCCCAAGGTTGGGGTGCAGTGGAGTGATCACAGCTCACTGCAGCCTCAAAGTCCAGGGCTCAAGCTGTCCTCATGCCTCAGCCTCCCAAGTAGCTGGTGTGTGGCTACACCCAGCTAAGTTTTTTAAAAAATTTTTTGTAGAGATGGGGTCTCACAGTGTTGCCGGGCTGGTCTTGAACTCCTAGGCTCAAGCAATCCTCCCACCTTGGCCTCCCAAAGTGCTGGGATTACCAGTGTAAGCCACCAAGCCTGGCCAGCTTCCTATTTTTTTTTTAATTAAAAAAAATTTTATGGGTACAAATAGTTGTATTAATATATCTTTGTAGGATATATATGATGTTTTGATACAAGCATACAATGTAAATTAATCAAATTGGGGTAGCTGTAGTATCCACCAACTCAGGCGTTGAACATTTCTTTGTGGTAGGAACATTCCAGTTCCACTCTTTTAAGCTGCAGTCACCAATCCCTAGCCACAGACCGTGCTGGTAGCAGCCTCTTAGGGACTGGGCTGCAGAGCTCTGCCCCCTCCTTCAGTCTGTGGAAAAATTGTCTTCCATGCAACCAGTCCCTGATGCCAAAAAGGTTGGGGACTACTGTTTTAAAGCATACCTCAACTTATTGTTGATTATGGTCACTTTGTTGTACTATCACACTATCGTTCATTCCATCTAACTATATTTTGCACCCATTAACCACCCCTAATCATCGCCCTCTCCCCACTACCCTTCCCAGCCTCTACTAACCATCATTCTACTCTCTAACTCCATGAGATCAACTGTTTTTAATATTTAGCTCCCACATACGAGAACAGGTGAGATTTGTCTTTCTGTGCTTGGCTTAATATAATGCTCTGCAGTTCCATCCATGTTGTCATAAATGGTAGGATTTCATTCTTCTTTGTGGCTATGTAATATTCCCTTGTGTATATGTACAACAATTTCTCTATCCATTCATCCACTGATGGACACCTAGGTTGATTCCAAATCTTGGCTATTGTGAATAGTTTATGAGATTAACATAGGAGTGCAGAAATCTTTTTTGGTATACTGATTTCCCCTCCTTTGTATATATACCCAGCAGTGGGATTCTGGGTCATAGAGTAATTCTACTTTTAGTTCTTTGAGAAATCTCTATAATGTGCTCCACAGTGGTTGCACTAATTTACATTCCCACTAACTGTGTTATGAGGGTTTCCTTTTCTCCATATGAATGCCAGCGTTCATTATTGCCTTTCTTTCCGATAAAAGCCATTTTATCTTGGGTGAGATGATATCTCATGTAGTTTTGATTTGCATGTCTCTGATGACTAATGATGTTGAGCATCTTTTCATGTACCTGTTGGCATTTGTGTGTCTTCTTCTGAGAAATGTCTATTCAGATCCTTTGCTCATTCTGTAATCGGATTATTTGATTTTTTTCCTATTGAGGTGTTGGAGCTCCTTATACATTCTAGTTATTAATTACAAACTACCCTTGTCAAGTGGGTAGTTTGCAAATATTTTCTCCCATTCTGTCTTTCTTCTTATTCTCAGGCCCCGCAGACTCTTCTGCGACTCAGGCATCTTTACTTGGGGAAACCACTCTGCCTGCCTGTGAGTAGGTTATTAGAGGCTGCCATCTGCCACCCAACTTGGAATCTTTTTGTCCCCTGTCCTTAGCAGCTCACTCTCAATTACAGAGAACACCACTGCAAGACTTGGGGATCCAGGAAGGCAACCCATCCCAGCTATCTGCAGAAATATTTCCCTTTACTGCAAGCCCTCTGAGGCCCAGCCAGGCAACAACAAATTGGGCCACCGGAGAGGAGTCTGAGTTTGCCAATGGGCAAGGACAGCGATGGGGTTTGCAGGGGAAACAGCATGGAAAAGACATAGTGTCAGAGCCTGGGAGGTTGAGGGGTGACAAGCAGGGCACAGGCTATACAGAGGAGAAGGGGGTGGGAAGTTCAGGGCCACAGGTGCCAGACGAGGGAGTTTACACTTTATCATGGAGGGTGTGGGAAACACACAGGGGTATAAATGAGAGGAAGCATGTGATCTGAGGAGGTCACTAGGGCCACAGAGTAGCAGAGAACAGATCAGAAGCTGGGGCACTAGTGGCAAAGAGGTCAATTTTCTAAAAGACCCATACAGGGGCATAGACTCTATCCCAGTGTGCCCGGTGAGAAAGGAGCATTTGAGAGCTATTTAAAGGCAAAATCAACAAGACCTGGAAGCTGATTGGATGTAGGGGAGTGAAGCAAAGATCGAAATCAATGATGATTCTACTGTGGGTGGCTGGATTAATGAAATACAGTTTTGCTAAAGCAATATTCAATTTCAGTAAAAATAATGTCTCCTTAGATTGAAAACAAATCTTCTCATTTTTATTTATTACAAATCTCATTTTACACTCACATGAATTTAGTATAGCTCATGGGTTGGTTAGGTAATACCTCTTCTTTATAGGTGATGGTTGAAGCTCAGAGCAACTCATGCTTGCCCAAGTACACAGAGACAGCTAGAACAGAGAAGAGTTAGTGTCAGCCCCATTAACCTAGGCCTAACAAATAGGTCTCAAGTTACATGCCAACTCTGATAAATTGATAATAACTACCTGAAGCACTAGGTTGAGACTCTGATATTGAGTCTGGCCTTGAAAAGCTAGATACTGTGACAAATCAGCGATGTCTGCCATGACACCAGGAAAGGAGAGTGGCAATATAACATACTTTTGCCAGTCCTGCACCAGACCGTAGTGACTCATTAGAAATGGATAAAAGAAGAAGACAGATTTGATTGTACCCAGCACCTGGCTGCTAAAAACATCACTGGACACAGATCAAACTTGGTGCCAACTGCCAAAACAAAGAACAAGACTGTCAGGTGACCAAAACATGCCTAAGTCCCCCACCCTCACTTGTCATTTCACTACTTCTAAATAGGAGGTTCCATTTTTCCAGACAACTAAAATCTTCTTCTAATTCTTCAGTCGCCAAAGGGCATTGCCTGCCTCCACCCTACCCTTAGTTTTCAGGCAATGTGACATT
Organism: Microcebus murinus; assembly: GCF_040939455.1. NCBI lineage: Eukaryota > Metazoa > Chordata > Mammalia > Primates > Cheirogaleidae > Microcebus > Microcebus murinus. The sequence continues at coordinate 96,551,944 of NC_134109.1, forward strand.
TTACTTATGCCCCATCAGAAACCCCTTTGCTAGAAAGTAGTAAAGAAGAATGGAAAGAACAGGACTGGATTTGAGAACTCCTGTTCTTTATCTGTAAAAAAAGAGATAATGATACCCAATCTCAGAGCTGTGGAAAGGATTAATACCCAGAAGTGCCTGGCATGTGGCAAGCATTCTACAAATGCTTTAACATTTTCGTTTATACAACAAACAGAAGGGATGAAGGGAGGTGATATTTTTATCAGGTAGGATTTGGTGCTCTTAAGATCTAGCCTCTACTTAGTGATAGAGGCCTCAAGTGACAAATGGTTCCGTAACTTGGTTTTTACACAGCTTATTTCAGACAAAAAGAATCCAAATTATTTTCACTAGTGCTCAATGTTCAAAGCCAAAGACAAAACCAAAAATTGTTCCTAAGTCCAACTGTCATACCTTAAGGCAACTTAATCAACTCAACAAAAACAGTGATAAACGTTCCTCTAACCCCCAAATCCATAAATCTATGAGTTGATGAATTTTTTTCCCCTTAAAGAAGCAAATCACTCTCTGGAGCAACATTCAGAAGTAGGAGACTGAGGCTAACAGTGGTTAAGAGTTTGCTTTGATGGCCGGGCGTGGTGGCTCACGCCTGTAATCCTAGCTCTCTGGGAGGCTGAGGCAGGCGGATTGCTCGAGGTCGGGAGTTCGAAACCAGCCTGAGCAAGAGCGAGACCCCGTCTCTACTATAAATAGAAAGAAAGTAATTGGCCAACTAATATATATAGAAAAAATTAGCAGGGCATGGTGGCTCATGCCTGTAGTCCCAGCTACTTGGGAGGCTGAGACAGAAGGATCGCTTGAGCCCAGGAGTTTGAGGTTGCTATACGCCACGGCACTCACTCTAGCCTAGGCAACAAAGCGAGACTCTGTCTCAAAAAAAAAAAAAAAAAAAAGAGTTTGCTTTGAAAGCAAACAGGTGTGAGTATGAATTCCAGGTCTGCCATTTACTAGCTGTATGGACTTGGAAAATTACCTAATTGCTCTCAGCCTCAGTTTCCTTATGTGTAAATTGGGTACATTGATACCTACTTCAGAGGGTTTGATCAAACTAAAAGGAAATAATGTGTGTAAAGCACTTAGTCAAGCACCTGGCATATAGGAAATGCTATAAATTGCACTTAATCATTATGTAAGTGGGTTAAAACAATATGAAAAAAAAGTGCTGAAATTCCTAACACATTGGCTATATGCTCTTGCCTCCCCAGTGCAATTTCCTAATTCTCTATCTTCTCAGGATATTCTCTATCATCTCAGGATAAAGAGTGTAAACTACAGACTTCTCAGGAATAAATTGCATCTAATCAATCTAAATATTAGATAATGTATATAATAAATATCAAAGTGATGAGCAGAAATGTGGAATGAGTTGGTCCAAACAGCTTGGTATTGGTCAAACATCTCTGAGAGGTACTTCATAATTATTTTTTAAATTATTTTATGGGATCCTAGTTTTCTGCATAACATAGTCAATTGAAGTTCTCATTTGCCACTGGAAAAAACCATGTAGTCACAGCAGTTAAGAAACTAATGAAATCACTGGTTTGCAAGCCCTTAGTATATATTTAAAATTTAGCATGGTTCTAGGCATGACACAGACAGAACAAAAGTAGTAAATACAGCTCCTACATATAATTTGTGATTTTACTGAGGAGATGTAATTTTGCAAAGGGGTTCCATTCAAAGGCCATAATCAATAGTGTATAATCAAGGGCCAGACACCCAGCAGATTGGAGAAAGAACATCAGGCTAATACTCAGTAAGAACTGGGTTTGCCATTCAGTTATCAGCAATACCTGGTGAGGTAAGGAGTCTTTCAGAGGAGAGAAAATCTGTTTTCCAGCAGCCTCAGGCAGTTGATCATGGCTGAAGAGAACTTTACCAATGTCCTCTGAGCTATTTATCTTTATTGGTGTCATTTTTACAGACTTATTTTTCAAATGTGAGGAAATATTTGTTCTCCTTAGAACCCTACTATAAAAACTTTCAGGGAGGCTGAGGCAGGAGGATTGCTGGAGCCCAAGAGTTGGAGGTTGCCGTGAGCTAGGCTGACGCCACGGCACTCACTCTAGCCTGGGCAACAAAGCGAGACTCTGTCTCAAAAAAAAAAAAAAAAACTTTCAGAAATACCTTCCCTTCCACTACTGCAATCACCACACACACACACACAACACCCACAAAAAAATTGCAGCTCAGGAATTCTCTTTAATTAATGCGACTCTTTACTGCTCAGCAATATTATATGGAGTTCTTGTTACAACTTGGACCAACTTTTTCTCGAGAACCTACTGCTAGACCCCCAAGTAGGAAGCATTTGCCCTTACCCACTTTATTCAGCTATCACAAAATCCATGGGACCACCTTCTCCCTCTGAACAAAAGGGCTTCTAGGATGGTTCCCACATTCTGCTCTGTGGGTTTGAAATTACACACAGGAGTGCCAGAGGTAAGGCATTTCTAGGTTTCTTTTATTTCTTTCTTTTTTATATTATTATTACAGTGCTGGGTGTTTTGTGGGTTTTTTGTTGTTGTTGTTTTTCCCCCCCTCAGCTCCCTCTCCCTCTTGTGGTATATATTTGTGGCCTACAGCAATTACTTTAGACTTTTTAGACACGTCCGGGTAGAGATAGATGACACAAGTGATCTACTTATCTTCCTTTCCCATCACCAATAAAAGTGACAGCCCGCCTAATTAGGCCTAATAAAGCAGCCGCAGAAAGAGTGGCGCAGCAGCCATCTAAAGAGAGATGGCATTGACCCGGAGATACAGGTGCTGCCTTAAGGCATTGCTGCTATTGCTTTATCTCCAACACATTACATCTCGGCTCATGCTGTATTCAAATGCAAGTAGCATGTTTTTCTCCTCAATTCTTAGATCAAGAACAAAAAAAAAAAAAAAAAAAATCCCATCTAATCAAAAAAAAAAAGGCACTGACAATTTTTCAGCCCCACATTAAAAGCAAAGAGTCATTCAGAACAGTGCACTCCATATTCTATTTTATAATATCACTTTAAGCTATTGCTTTGAATCTCAGACATTTCTTTGTTAAGAAGGAAAATCAAAAATTCATCAGAAGAAGTTCTTTCTTCCCCCCTCTCTCTCTCTCTCTCTTTTTTTTTTTTTTTGTCTTCCAGGGCTAGCATGGGGTTTGGAGCTGGAACCAACATTTGTAGAAGTTAGGGGTCCTTAAGCAATTATTAGCGATGAGAGTTTGACACGCTTGAGAGTTGTCAACAACTGACTTTAAACAAAGTGGAAGGAAAGAGAAATAAACGGTGCTCTCAGCAAAATTAATATACGGGCCTGCAAATTAATGATGTCGTGTATTTTTTTAAACAAGGGGGAAAATATCTGAACTTTGCATGAAACAGCATTTTAAGTACGTCTTTGCAAAAATTATCAGATTGTCAAAGGGCATCAAAGCAAATTGAGTCCGCAACTATTCATAATATTTCCACATAAGCTAAATACAAAATTTATCTTACTTTATTCGCCGGTTCTGTAGCAATTATTTAAAGCTATTAGAAAGGGGGAAATGTCCTTGATCTAAAGTGCCAGTGCTTGCCCCACAGCATTTATTATAAGAAACATAACCCCCTAACCTTGCCCGCATACACAAACACACACACGCATACACAAATACACATTCTCTACTACTTACTACTAGCCAAATGCTACTCAGCCTTGCTCATTCTATCTCACTGTCTTTAAACTTATTCCTGCAAATCATCCAACCATTCACATGGTTTTAATTGCTACATGTATGCAAGTGAGTTTGCCCAATTATTACTTCTAACCCTTTTCTGCATCCAAAATGAAACCCATGATCTTCTTCCCACCTTTGCCCAATCTGAGCCCTCTTAAAATCTTCCTCATCTCCAATGTTCCCCGGTGACCAACAGTAGTTACAGTTCCCCTTCTGAGAACCATTAATCCATCCCAATTTCCTCTCTCTCTGCTGGGCTTTCCCAGATGAGAATGATCATTGCGACAGTCACTGCTGTCACCTATGGGGGACCTCCTGATGTTATGCACGAGGACATATATGTTGCATACAGTCGTTAATTTAAGTACCATAACAATATGGAATAGGCCATTCTTTTTGTCCATATGTTTTAACCAGTAAGGGAGCTTTGAGAAGTTAATTATTAATAATTTGAATTTTGAGAAATTAATTATGAATAATTTGCACAAGCCTACACAGTGAGTGGCAGAATTGGAATTTGTGCTTGCTGACTATTATAACAAATCTGTAAACAAAAAATTTTAAAGAGGGGTGCTTTGAAATGAGTAGACAGGTTGTCTTATTCCACTGTGAGCATCTTCACAGGTATTTGTCCCCTCACAAATATGTCTCCTTGAATTCTGGAATAGGCCCTCCACTGAGTTTCTCATCTCTGCTGTCTACCCTAATTTGTCATAAGACCAACCCCATTTCCTCTCACACAAAATTTCTGGCCCTGCCCCCTGTCAGCTAAGTGACACTAGGAGATTTCCCTACCCTACCTGAGTGGCCATTTCCTCTTCCACTAAGTGGGATTCATGACACACACCTTGTAGGCTCCTGGTCAGAGTCAGAGAGGATTTATGGAAAGGGTCTGGCCGGACACCTGCCATCAGGCAAGCTAAATGATAAGTTCTACTGTCATCGTTATTCCTTTGTCATATCACGTCTTACAACTCCTTTAAAACAGGTCATAGGAAATCAAGAAGTGGGAAGGAAGGAAGTGGGGAGAGGGGTAAAAACTCACCTGTCAGGTGCAATGAGCACTATTTGGGTGATGTGCACACTAAAAGCCCTGACTTAAGCATTATAAAAGGTATCCATGGAACAAAAGCATTTGTACCCCCATAATATTTTGAAATTAAAAAAAAAAACCAAAACAGCACAGCTCAAGAAGCTTTCTGGGAGGTCAAGTGTCACAATGGGAAAAGACTGGGCTTAGAAATTCACAGACCTGACTTGGATTCCTACATTTGCCATATATTAATTTATGACACTGGGCAAGTCACTTACCTCCCTAGCCCTCATCTGCCAATAGTAAAATAGGGATGATAACATCCACTTACTACTCAGTGACACGCAAGTCATCAAATCATTGCATTTAGCAAGACAGGGGAGGGGGGCTGTTGTAACACTTACTGAACGTGTGTTACATGCCAGGCATGTGCTAAGAGCTTCACATATGTTTCCCCGTCTAACTCTCACAACAGCTCTATGAGGTCAATACTGGAGTCTTTGTGTTTTACATGAGAAAACTGAGGCTTGGAGAGATCATGTAACTTCTGCGAATTACATAGCTAGTAAGTAGCAGGGCTGGGACTTGAACTTCAGCAACCACTCACCAGAATGTGTGCTCTAAAACCTCTTAGATAATCACAGTGCCCTTTCTCTGCCTCTATGAAAACTTCATGGACTAACAGCCCTGCTCTAACCTCTACTGCCCTGGAGAAAACACACACACACACACACACACACACACACACACGCATACTCTAAACTTGATCACACCAGGGATCCCGTCAGGTACACACCTATTGTTGGTCTGTATTCATGTGTCTATGTTTTCATTATTTGCATTTCTGTACATCTGTCTCTTTTGTCATCCACTCCCCACATTAAATGCAAATTCCTCAAGGACAGTGGCCATGTCTGTTACTCCTCTTGCCTCGCACACAAACTCAGGCCCAGCGAGAATACACCTAGCAAAGGTTGTCGATGGGGCAGATGTGGATGGGTTGATTGACACAGGCCAAGGGCTCTTCCTCCTTCTAACGACAGACAGAACACCCAGCCACTAAGTCCTACCACTTGTACACGAACCCCAGACCCTCTTCATGGCTGACAGTGAACACCTCACTGGGGAATACAACCTCATGGGAGAACCGACCATCAGGGAAATTCCTCGGATTTTGGCATCCTTGCATAAAAAGGAAGAGAAAAGCTTTCAGACCTTTTTAACCTGTGGTTTTGGTGGGGTGCTAAACCTCAGGCTGTGCAAGAGCTTCCTTAGAATGCTATGCCATTGTGTGCTCCATGTATAAAGTGACAGTGCCCCAGCTTTGGAACCAGAGAGAACTGGATTCAAATCTTAGTTAACTTAATACCCTGTGACACTGTTTCTCTTACATAAAATGAGTAATACAATATACATCTTGTAAGATTGTTTTAAGGATTGGAATTAAATAAAAAATTTAACAAACATTATGTTTAATGAAAGAAACCATACACAAAAGAGCATTCTGTGTGGTTCCATTTGCATAAAGTTGGATGACAGGCAGAACAAAACTGCGCCTAAAGAAATCAGAACTGTGGCTGCTTCCGGGCAGAGTTCAGGGACTGACTTGGAAGGAACTTTCAGGGGTGGTAGAAATTTTCCATATGATGATTGGAGTGTTGGTGTCAAAATTCCTCAGATTGTTCTCTTTAGACCTGTGCATTTCAGTGTATATAAACTATACTTTGACTGAGAAAGAGATAAGAAGAGATAATTTACATGACACTCTAGCATAGTGCTAAGTAAACAATGGATCCCATATTTCAGCCATTCAGTAACTATTTAATAAGAGCTCACTAGGTGCCAGACACTGAGCTTCGTAATGGAAATAGCCAAGTGGCGAATCATTACTATCGTGTATGTGTTATCCATAACTCCCATTGTTTAATAGTGTGGCTGAGCACAAGAGAGTACACTACAGAGAGAGAGTGGACTTTAAAAATACTGAGATCAGCAGCTGGCTGTGCCCATGGGCAGGTGCTAGGGAATGAAAGACATGCCATGGTAATGGGTGCCATAAGAAGGGCAGAAACTAGAATGAAAGGATGATTATAGGACAGAGAGGGAAGTCTTGGTAAACATGAGCAACAGAATGAAAGAACGGATGTGCCCGGACAGCAGGCAGAACACACCAACGTAGAGCTAAGGGCAGGACAACTCAATGATAGAGTAAGGAGCGGTCCCTGAGCAGGTGACAGGGCCCCATCACAGAGCAGGTACTAATGTATCAGAACTGTGAGGTGAGGCCTTGGATGTGACATTAATCCAGGCAGGCTAACCTATTATTGGCTGATGCTAAATTGAACTAGGAATCCATGCACATCTCCTCTGCTCAAGACTGTCCCTAGAGGCTGAAGCAGGAGATGACAAAATTCTCATAAGCATGGGAAAAAGAACAGATATACCCAGTAAGGGCATCAAAGGGATCCTGAGGTCTTTGAAGGGTAAACAGCTGGTCTGTAAGAAGAGCCATCAGTCAATACCACATCTACTCAGATTGACCATGGAAATGTTAGTACGTCTTGGAACTTATGTAGGACTCCTAGCATATGTGTTCTGTATTCAAACCAAAATCAGTCACTCTGGACTCAGACAGACTTGGGTTTAAAACCAGATCTGCACTATAACGTCTACTAACCTTTCTGACCATCAGGGTTCTCCTCCATAAAATGGAGATGATAATGATATCTGCCTATTAAACCTATTAAGAAGATCCATGAGATAATGCTTATCAAACTCATAATGGTGCCTGACACAGTAAGTGTTCAACAATGTAAACCACTGTTATTAAGAGCTGAATGCCATTTCAAGACACAGGAACCAGCATACAATGGGGACATGCTATAGTTTCACATACACAGAACTGGCAAAAACACTGAGACTGTCACTCCTATTGTTTTATCCATGCCGTCTGACATATGGCCAATAGGAGAATTTCTATTCCATAATAGTAAAAGCTGATTTATCTCACACTCTACTAGTAGAAAACTCTAGACTATAACATTTCCAATTTTACCAGAATTAATGTCCATAATGATAGCTTCATGCCCTAGAAAATTCTGATGTGGCGGATCCTGAACAGAATTTCCTACAGTGTATCTTGTTGAAATTTCATTATACTTTGTGAATTGGGAATACCTTTTGGTATAAAATAGTAAGAACCCCATTCCCTGATCATTAAAGATAACTGAGTTCACCACCTCATGGGGAAGATACAATCCCAGGTGGCTCAAGTTTTCAACATTAATTAATACTATTTTAACATGACTTGGTTCTCCATCAGTTCAGATCTCTATCTGCTAGAAAATTCTGAAGAAGATGGAAAACCAAGCTTGAATATGCAGAATATAATAGCTTCATTTAATGTGGGGTGATGACACTGTTTCAGGTGGCCCATTTCCAAAATATATTCCTGAGCTTCAGATTAGGTGTTGGTGACCTGAGTCATTCCTACTTAATAGCAGTCAATGGATAGAGATTTCAAAATTTTCTTGCTTCCACAAAAACCAATTTTTTTTTTTTTAAATTTTTGAAGACAGAGTCTGGCTTGTTGCCCTGGGTAGAGTGCAATAGTGCCATCATAGCTCACAGCAACCTCAAACTCCGGGGCTCAAGCGATCCTCCTGCCTCCACCTTGCTGAGTAACTGGGACTACAGGCACATGCCAAGACACCCGGCTAATTTTTCTATTTTTAGTAGAGACAGGGTCTTGCTCTTGCTCAGGCTGGTCTCAAACTCCTGAGCTCAAGCAATCCTCCTGCCTGGCCTCCCAGAGTGCTATCCACATAAACCTTTTGATGCATTTTCTAATACCTCACAACTAGATTAAAATGTAATAAGTAAGGGGTTTATTACCCTTCCCAAGTCTATCTCAATTACAAAACAATATCTAAAAAGAAACATTGGGCTATACCACAAAGGGTCACCTATACGACACACACATGCCGTACACATGGCTTCTCTGACATGCTCATGGTAGCTGATGTCCTTCACACAAGAAGTGCTCTAAAAAAGGGGTTGAATGACAAAAATAGCGGATTGTATAACAAAAGCAGCGAGCACTAAAATGATAATTCTCACGTGCAATAAAGCAGAGGCAGAGCTTCTCTGGCGGCGACTATTACAAGCCCTAGAACACTGGGTCAGAATATCAGAATTATTTTCCCATCTGTTTTGCCATCCACTCCCTGCACTCGGTTTGGCGTTGTGGCATTTGTCAATATCTCAAAGGTCAAATGGTTCCTGCCCAGGTGTATTTCCAGCCTGCACAGTAAAGTTTTTAAGCTGCCATGTCTCCCAAGGAGTCTGATAATTCATTGTTTTGTTTAGTCTGATGATCTTAGCCAGAAGCGATTACAGAGCTATATTATTAATAGTATTTGGTTTTGTTCAAAATGTGAGGCTATGCTTTGCGTTTTGAAAATCCCTCGGTGATAACTCCCAGGACGAACACTTCTGGCCACACAGAGACTTTAATCTGCAAAGGGGCAGGGGGTCCTCCTAGACCCCTGGCTCCCAGCACAATAGCCTACCCCATGATTATGGTAAGTACGGGACCCATCTTGCAGAAGGACTGTGTACGCCAAACAGTACTGCTTTTCTTCTCTCCACCATGCGTCGGGATCTGCCGTAATTGGCAACCGGCTCTTGCGTTTCCCGCCTTTGGCTTCCTGGTCCCTCTTTTGAATACACACGTTTAAGTAACCGATCAGCAAACCAAATGCAAAGAAATACTCTTGCTCAAAACACGTATGGACATTGCTGGCTCAGCACAGCTCTCTCGGTATTGACTGGTTATAAGCTGAACTAAAACCCCTAACCTTTAATGAAATTAAACATAGTTTATGTGCTTTCCTCTAGAGATCTGTATCTCCCCTTCCCAGGAAGGAACACATACCCACACACATGCAGAAATGACATTTATCATCACCATTCTTTTTTAGTTCAAGAGAAAGAACGAAAGCAATTACAAGAAAACAAAACAAAAACAACCTCACCTATGAAGAGGCACAAGACACTCCACGGCAAGGCTGAGTTTTTCCCATTTTTAAAGGCCGTGTGCTCAGACATCCCAAGTTCCAGAGCTGCTAGGATAAGCTCTGGATGGAGCAGAAGGAGAAACAGGCAGTCCTGGGGTTGGATTCATCAAGCAATTCTACATTGAGAACATCTTGAGTACCACAGAGAACAGGTTCCATGCAGCCTTCCATGCCCCCCTCCTTCCAACACTGACATCACTTCTTGCCAGAGGGGGGAAAAATTACTTTTTAAATATTGACTTTCTCAGTCATTGCCAAGGCCAACCAGTCAGCTGTGAACCGCATTTGTTGCTGCCATCTCATACAGATCTCAAACTCTGCTGCCTGCCAAGAAGCATCTCCAGGGCGATAGCAAAGCTGCAGTAACTATCCCTAGTGGAGATTCCAGCCATTGAGCCAGGAATTCAGGGAATAATTCCCTTACTTCACATTAGAAGTCACTGCTCCATCTCCTAGTGACACTCCGAATGACCCTCCATCCTCTGCGTTCAGAGTCCTTACCCTTCACTGCAAGGCTCCTGAGCCAACCTTGCCCTGTGGAGCTCATAATAACCACTAACAATCATTAACAGTTACTATATAGTATGTGCCAGGCACTGTTCTAAATTATTTTACATCTGTTATTACCACCACTACTGCTAGTAGTAATATCTAATGCTTGGATAGCACGTAGTATTTGTCAGGCACTGTATAAAGAGTCTTGCACATTTAATCCCAAAGAGACAGGTATTCTTATTATCCTTGTTTTATGGATGAGGAAACCGCAGCACGGAGTGGCTAAGTAACTTCCCTGAGGATTCGTCTAGTGGGAAGGAGGCACTGAACTTCAAACGCAGGCTGCTGGATTCTAGAGCCTGCTGTCTACACAGCTTCTCTACGGGAAAGGCATCCCTGTAGCAATAAACCACAATTCCATCTTCCTTCAGAGAGGGACGTCAGAAGACGTTTCTGAGATTGGGTCCACTTTCCCGAAGAAAGTGACTATTGGGTCAAGCTTGGAAGGTGCAGGAAGAAGCCAGGGAGAAGAGAGAAGGAGAAGCTCTCCCAACAGGGACTAGAGCAGGCGCAGACCTGGCATGGGGGTGGGACCCGTGTGCAGAGAACTGGTGCTCGGAGGACTCCAGGCAGTTCTGTAAAGTCAGAGCAATGGGTGGGGGAAGGGGGGATTAGGACATAACAGTGAAGGGTCCCCAAGCCAGGCCATGAAGGGCCATTTTCAGAAATATCCCTGGACAGCCCTGTGGTAATCACACTGGTCAGGAAGCTACGAGCATAATCTAGGTGAGAAATTATAAGAGTCTGAATACAATGTCAATAATCACAAGCATAGGAGCAAATACCCAGTTTTGAACATTTTGATATTGCTTTAATAAAGAATAACTGTCTAGACACTGGATCCTCAAAGCTCTTTTCCCTTAGAACACTTGGCTATAATCAAACCATTCTCTGGGGACCTCAGAGGCATTGCACCATGTCTTGAAATCACACGTGAATGAGCTTGCCATTTCAAGTTTCATTATACTGGAACTTAGCTGCTTAGCTGTTTTTGTTGCATAATAAAAGATTCATTTAACCAAAATATTAAGAGTCTAAGTCTGTCTAATAAAAAAAATAATCTTTCACTCATGCCTGTAATGCCAGCACTTTGGGAGATACAGGCAGGAGGATTGCTTGAGACCAGGAGTTTGAAATCAGCCTGGGTAACATAGTAAGACCCCATCTCTATAAAAAATTTTTACAAATTAGCCAGGCATGATGGCACATGCCTATAGTCCTAGCTACTCAGAAGACTGAGGTGGGAGGCTCATTCTAGCCCAGGAGTTCAAGGCTGCAGAGAGCTATGATCGTGCCGCTGTACCCAGCTTGGACAACAGAGCAAGACTCTGACTATAAAAATAAAACATCTTTCCCATCATCATCATCATCTCCTCCTCTTTTACATGAAGCAATTTTACCATAGGTATTTAAAGAATATCTCTATCATGTCTCACCTTGGGCCATGATTCTTAAAATAATGTCCATACCTACCAGGAACCTACAGCTTGGCTGACCTCTTGCAATATCTATGCAAGACAAGTGACACCACACCTAGCTCACAATAGATGCTCAAAAAGATTTTTTTTAAAAAAAATCAACGAGTGAGAGGGTGAAATTTGGAGTTGAACATGAACAATTTTTCATTTAATGTTTCACAAATTTCCATATTATCCCATCATGTTCTCATGAAGTTCCATCCCATCTGTCTCTTTTCTCTGTCTGGGTCCCTTATGGGATATCTTGCTATAAAAACAGTGGCATAGATGATTTTATAGGTGGTGATCCTTTGACCAAAAGAACTTGCGAATCGCTGCTATGGATATTTTGTAGAAACCATTCCTGATTAGCTTTATTATCACAAGGAGCTGGATTAGGGGTTATTTGAAACACCAGTTCACTCAAAAATATTTTACACATCGCTAGAATTTTAGAGCTAGAAGAGACCAGCTCAGAAAGGAGAAGGGATTAACCTAAAGTCACACAGCCAGTGCCAAAGTTGAGACCGGGACATGTGACTCCAATTCCTAGACCTGTTCACAATCCCATGCTATCTGCTCACTTTGTGCGCATGTATTACTAAAGTAGAACTTGAAGTTTAATGGTCTATAAGCCAACGATGAGCAAATAATGCTGAGATGGTAAACAAGCCTCAGAAATCCTAGCGTTTAGTCCTTATTTGCTACTTGCTAGTTGGGTGGACACTTAATTTTTTTGAGTCTCAGCTGACTTGTTCATTCATGGCAGTAAACTCCCTCCCACTGTCCAAGAAGTTCTCTTCTGCACAGTTGCTTCCCGTCTGCTAAGAAATCTGTTCACGGGATCACTGTCTCAAGGCCCTGTCTCCCCTTCGAGCTGCTACCTGCTTTTCACTTCTTTCGTTACCAAAATCCTCAAATCGCACTCACAGCCACCATGCATTCTGCATCAGAAGTGGCCCCACTAGTTCTTAGATGTGTGACCTGGGCCATGTCACTTAACCCCTGTAAGCCTTGATGTCCTCTGTGTAAAATGGAGCTGTTAATAGTTCCCATCTATGGATGCTGCAAGATGCAGATGAGATAAGCATGGTAGTGCAGGTAAGCATTCATCCAACACATATTTCTTCAGCACCTGTTATTCTCCAGGTAGCAGTCTCGGGAGTGGGGATTACAGCAGGAGCCAAGAGAAGTTCCAGCTCTCACTCTCCACGTGGCATGGGTATTGCGCTTCTGAGAGTTTTCCTGCATGTCCTCACTGTCCCGTGGATGCTTACAATAAAACCTTTCACTTTCAGGGAAATAGAGCATGTCTCTTTCCCTTAGGACTTGAAGAAGCTGTGCACAACAATGTAGGTGAAACTACTGCGGAAACTTTAAAAACACCACCAGTGGAAGGGGTTTTTATGGGTACCCTGTAAACATAAGGAAATATTTGGCAAGCCAAGCCCAACATTGCCTTTCCTTCCTTGGGCTGTTGGGATCCATGATGAATTGGAATCTTCCTTATGTGTCTCAGTGAGAAACCTAGGTACTACCCCATTCAATTATTTGTCCTTCCATTCGAGTCTCCAGGCCACGGAATTTGCAATCTGTTGAAAATGAAGTCTCCCTCTGCAGAGTTTCTGAACACTCTTTGGATCTGTCTTCTCACGCTCCCTCTTCCCGTTGCGTGCTGTTTTTCCTCACATTTCATCACTCCCATGAGGCTGTAAGCGCCTGGAGGGCAAGGTTTGTGTGTGATTCCCACTGTCACAATGTCCTTCCTGCCAGCCCCCCAGCCTTGTGCCTGGCACAGGGCAGACACACAGAAAGGTTTATTGGTGGCTGTCGAAACAGCCACCAGGAGCAGTGGATGGCTGGGCCCTGCAGAGGGCAGTAGATTTGGGTGGCCATCCCTTCTGCCGTGCTCCCTGTGTTTTTCTTTTAAGCCCACCAGTGTGCTTTATAAGTAAATAGAAAATGCTAACCTTAGCATATTCAGAAGAACATTTTAGCATGCAGCAATTAGGTTATCTCTTGGTTATTTATTTCTTCAGCTTGTTATTAGCTGTGCGCGGAATATTATTCTAATTATGTCAGCCCAATCAGCAGTATTGCATGTCCAGGCTCATTTCCATTAGTTTGAGCTTTGTCTTTCACACTGTGATACTAATTCAATGAGACATCGAACATTTAAATCGACCCGGGATGCCGAGGTCAGGCAGTTTTGCCCTTCCACTCTATTAGCACTCGGGTGTAATTGTGTTTGTCACTCCCCACATGACGAATAGTATCAGGGTGACCATCGGAGCACAAATGAGCAATGCACTAATATATTATTTTGTTCTATAATATCAATATGTGTTTATTCAGTGCTCATGTTAGCCAACTTGAAACGGTCACTTTAATACAGTCGTATAAACTGCTCTACCGAAGCAATTCTTTAGAACATCTGCTAGACTTTCAGTGGAATTTAGTCAAAGGGGATGGGGAAGAGGATAAAAATGGTTGCTGGGAAAAGGAAGCACGAAGATCTCAAAATTCAGAGCTTCCTCGTAACACCAGCGAGAACTTGGAAACCGCAAAAGCAAAAGGTGGAATGCAATTTTACTAGCTCCTTCGTGCACTTTGCAAAACTCTGAATCTCTGATAAACTGTTTAAACATCTAAGTGCAATCCATGGTATCTAAACGACTACACACTTGACCTGGAGTTAGCTGGAGTCATTGATCTTTATGACTCTGTTTTTGAGAGCAAGAAAATTAGTAAGTAGAGAAAATAAAAGATATGGTGTTTTTTTTTCTTCTTTGTTTGCTTGGTTTTGTTTCCATGATAGATTAGATCCTCAACAGTGAATTTTAGCCAAGATTTTAATAAATTCCATCTCTGCTATTACCATATGATTTTCCCTTGTTATTAATATAAGACTTAAATTTGAATATTAGCATAATACAGCGTTACCCATAGCGTTTTTGGTTTCTTATTTGACATGTTAACATCTAAAATGGTTATACACATACTTTCTTTCTCACAAGCTCTCCTTATCACTCCTTCTATTAGGCTGGTGCAAAAGTAATCACAGTTTTATTGTTGAAATTTGCCATTTGTTATTGGAATACCTTCTTAAATAAATGTGGTTATGTTATACATCATTTTATTGCATATTTCTCGCTTTATGTCTTTTTGCTAATGATTTATTACTTGCAGTTTATTTTATATTTATTTTAGACTATGGAAATTATGTTAGACAGAAAGCAAATTTGAGCGATTTCCTTATTTGCGTTCAAAATGGGTCGTAAAGCAGCAGAGACGACAACTCGCAACATCAACAACACATTTGATCCAGGAACTGCTAACGAACTTACAGTGCAGTGGTGGTTCAAGAAGTTTTGCAAAGGAGACTAGAGCCTTGAAGATGAGGAGCACAGTGGCCGGCCATCGGAAGTTGACAACGACCATTTGAGAGCGATCATCAAAGCTGATCCTTTTACAACTACGCGAGCAGTTGCTGAATGCTCAATGTTGACCATTCTATGGTCACTCGGCATTTGAAGTAAACTGGAAAAGTGAAAAAGCTCGATAAGTGGGTGCCTCATGAGCTGACCAGAAGTCAAAAAAATTGTCGTTTTGAAGTGTCATCTTCTCTTCTTGTACGCAACAACGACAAACCATTTCTCAATTGGATTGTTATATGCAAGAAAAAGTGGATTTTATACAACAACCAGCGATGACTAGCTTAGTGGTTAGACCAAGAAGCTCCAAAGCACTTCCCAAAGCCAAACTTGCACCAAAAAAAAGGTCATGATCACTGTTTGGTGGCCTGCTGCCGGTCTGATCCACTGTTGCTTTCTGAATCCCAGTGAAACCATTACATCTGAGAAGTATGCTCAGCAAATCAATGAGATGCACCGAAAACTGCAATGCTCGCAGCCAGCATTGGTCAACAGAAAGGACCCAATTCTTCTCCACAACAACACTCGACTGCACATCGCACAACCAACACTTCAAAAGTTGAACAAATTGGGCTACAAAGTTTTGCCTTATCCACCATCTTCACCTGATCTCTCGCCGACCGACTACCACTTCTTCAAACATCTTGACAACTTTCTGCAGGGAAAATGCTTCCACAACCAGCAGGATGCAGGAAATGCTTTCCAAGAGTTCCTAGTATCCCAAAGCATGGATATTTACACTACAGAAATAAATGAACTTATTTCTCATTGGCAAAAATATGTTGATTGTAATGGTTCCTATTTTGATTAATAAAGATATGTTTGAGCCTATTTACAATGAATTACAATTCACCAGCCAAAAACCACAGTTACTTTTGCACCAACCTTAATATCATCATTATTCCAGATATTAATAACTAGAGAAGCTGGTTTGGCAGAAAGTCTGGGTCAATGCGGTGTACTCCCTGACCAGTAGGCATTGTTGGGTCCAGTGGGAATTCTACTTCTGGATCTCGTTGCCTTTTCACAATCACCATAGCACAGACTTTGTTATTCTCATGGGGTAAATGAAAAACTCCACACTGGGGAAGTTGATGTCCTGGCTCAAGATTCCACAGCTTGTCAATGATAAAGCAAGAACAACAGTCCAAATTTCTAGATTTCTGCATGGTCACAACCTGCTCCCAAACCCCAAATTGCTTACACACATCCTTAAACTGCTGGCCCAAATTTGGGTCACCCCTACTATGGTATCATCCCCTATCCAGGGTCTGCTTCAATCTTGGCTCCTGGCACATTCCATATAGCCTGTGCTTGGCATACTGCCCAGATTGACTTATCTATCTTCTTCAAATCATAAACTTCTTAAACTAATGCTTGCATGTGCAAAGATATGCATTGAAAGAAAGCAGGGGGATAAATCATCTCTAACCTCTGCCGACAGGTTCAATGAATTAAACCAATGTATGTTAATTGAAAAAAATCACTCTTTATAAATATAGATAAACTTAAAAAGACATGATTAAGTACTTTTTAATAGCTTTTTTTAAACTCGCCTTTGCTTTAAATGACCCTTAGATGTATTTTTGTTCTATTGATTTTACCATTTTAAACACAGATGCATCCTTTAATTTACTGTAGAGGAATTAGCTGAGAATCTCTCATTTTCTGTTTGGGTCTCATTTTACATGCCAGCACCCACCTCTAATGAAGATGTCATCAAAACTCAAGTGTTTCCACAGGTTTAAGACACAAAGTTCTAATAACTGGTTCCATCAATGGAACTTCTAACTTTGATACTATAATTGGACCAAGAAACTGAAAGCAAACCCCAAATTAAGAATTCGATGTTATTATTAATCAATGATTGTTACGTTCAGGGAAGGGAGAGAGGCTTAATCTACTTTAACAATTTATTCACAACATTTTATATTTAACGCTATGGTGTCTGCATTTTGGAAGCAGCATGTCAGACTTTTGTTCTCAAGGATCCAAGTTGAGCACAAGTGCAGGGAGAAATGAGAGACCAAGTCCAAGGCTGAGGATCAGACCCTGAGGTGTGGACACAACCCTCTGAGGGCACAACACTCTGGAAAGGTGACAGGGCAAGAAATAAACCACTGGATGAGAACCTTCTAAAAGGGGCGTGCTGAAGAGCCGACCCCTCCTCCTTGTGGCATGCTGTCCCCTGCTGACCACATCTTTGCAAAGCAGAAGAGGCTGATTTGCAACTGCCTTTTGTCAAGTGGGAAGGGCCACTGAGCCTCACAGCCGTGGGTGGCCCAGCCACGTGTGTGTGTGTGTGTGTGTGTGTGTGTGTGTGTGTGTGTGTGCACGCCACGCTGAGACCTTTGATCAACGCTGAGAACCCCAGAGAGTGGGGCTCATAAGGCATCTTCCGACATACTTCTGATGGCATGGCAAGTGTTGGTAGAATAAAATAATGAGACCAAAAGAAGAAGAGAAAGGCTAACAGAACAGGCACCAGAGAAATTAGAGACCCTGTCTTTCCCTTCCTTCCCCTCCTATCAGGAAAAGAAAACAATCAGCTGGACAATATTGAACAAGTTTCCTAATCCTGGGTGGAGGAGACATGGAATCACAACAGACTGGGAAACAAAGGGAAGCAAAAGAGAAACCATATCCGCCCTAATACGCAGAAGTAGCCATTTATTTATGCACTCTTTCCATTTATCGGCCTCTAGCTGAATGTACATAATAATTAACACTAATGAATATAAATGATATCACAATTCAACCTGTTTACATAGTTCCCCCCCATGTCATTCAGGGAAGAATTGAGTTTGGAAATGAGATATATGCTGTGTTCTTAGCTTGACGATGACCTGGAGGTCACAGAAGCTAAGGACAATTAAACCAATGAGCAATTAACAAGGCAAGAAAAAGCCAAACCCATAGAATTTGCCACTTCCAGTTCTAGGCTCAATTACAGAGGGGGACACTCCTCCCCTCTGTGTGAATGTTGAACCACAGGGCCACATGCTCAGGCCTGCGCAACCCAGCAGCTGAGCGATGGCGATGGAGGACATTCAGGGGACAACTTCAACATCAGGAGAGGTCTGTCAGACAGAACAGAGAAAGTAGGCCAGGCGCAGTGGCTCACACCTGTAATCCCAGCACTCTGGGAGGCCGAGGCGGCCAGATCGCTCGAGGTCAGGAGTTCGAGACCAGCCTGAGCAAGAGCGAGACCCAGTCTCTACTATAAATAGAAAGAAATTAATTGGCCAACTAATATATATATAGAAAAAATTAGCCGGGCATGGTGGCGCATGTCTGTAGTCCCAGCTACTCAGGAGGCTGAGGCAGGAGGATTGCTTGAGCCCAGGAGTTTGAGGATGCTGTGAGCTAGGCTGACGCCACGGCACTCACCATAGCCTGGGCAACAAAGCGAGACTCTGTCTCAAAAAAAAAAAAAAAAGAACAGAGAAAGAAAAAAAAAAGAAAATAAAGAATTACACTTCCTCAACCTATGGGGACATTACCCTGTGGGAAAAGGAATAAACTCCAGAGCTGTTTGGCATTCACACGCCAAGCTGAAGAAATGTCACTAACTTTGAGGGCATGTCACAGTGGAAGCTCCACACCCCCCTCCCGCCCACGCATCGCTTCCACTTGGCTGTTCCTGTGTTGCAGCCTTTACCATAAACCAGCAGTAGTAAGTGGAGTGCTTTCTTGAGTTCTGTGAGTTGTTCTAGCGAATTATTGAACCCGAGGAGGGGTCCTGGGCACTCTCAGATCTGTAGCGGATGGGGCAGAAGGGTGGCAGCCTGGACATCTCATTTTTCAGCCGACACCTGAAGTGGGGGCAGTCTCGTGGGACCGAGCCCGTCACCTGTGGGGTCTGTACTAACTCTGGAAGCTAACGTCAGAACTGAGCCGGATTGTTGGACAGACCGCTGGCGCTAGATAATTGGAGAAACATCAAGAGGCCGTTTAGCGTAAGAGAAACCGTCTTTATATAACTCATAAATACACGTGAGAATTTTACAGTACAAAAATGGGTTGGCTTATAATGGTGAAGACCAGTGGTGTCTGGTATGTTCTACTTAACAAGAAAGAAAAAGTACAACATGCCAGGAAGTTTTCTGTCCTTAGTTACGTGAAACAAAATGTGAGGGTTTCAAAAGGCAAGCCTCAGATATTTGGAAAATTCACTTACGGGACACCCTATTTTTCTGCGGGCCCAGGATCCCATACCCGGGGTTCTGATGTTCCTGAGGAAACATTGCTCTGTCGCCATTAGGTGCAGCCCCTGCCTTTGAGGACACTGCAGTCTAGTAGCAGTCTACAAGTGGAAGGGCCCTAAGAGAGCAACAACATGCCCAATTCACAAAGGCAAAAACTGAACCAAGGCAAGAGCAGGGACCTACCCGAGGTCCCACAGTAACTTGGTGGCAGAGACAGGTGGAACCGAGGTCCCCGTATGCAAGCCTCCAGAGGTTTCTAGAAAAGTAATTACAGTCCACGGAGGAGAATGATAAATTTGGCCCCCACAAGCTGCCCGCCTGTCTGCCTAGCTCACCCTTCTGAAGGATTAGAAAAGCCAAGTCGGGTGGCAGAAAGGACCTCGGGAATTTGGGAGTGTGCCTACCCACAGGAAGTTGAGCTCGCTTCCCCCTTCAGATCCTGCAGCCCAAACCTTCGCAGCTGCCCTTGACCTCCTCTTTCCCTAAAGCCATGCCATGCTGCAAACGTGCCTCACCCGGGAAGCCCACGGGGCTGACCCCACCTGCTCCCGACCATTCACAGCATCCCAACGCTCCCATTGACTAGCCGGTGACATTTCCATGATAACTCAGGCCTCAGTTTTCTTGTCTGAAAACTGAAGATACTGAGACCCACTTCCTAGGTTGGTTGTGAAGATCCAATGAGATGATGTGTGTAAAGGGCCTACCAGCACACCTGGCAAATAATAAGTGCTCAATTTAAGGAAGGTGTTAGTCTGTTAGTACAACAGCAACCCTAAGGGCTTGAGCAAATAAATCTTGGCCAGCCGCGTTGCTGGGTGCCTCTCTGTGGGTCTTTAGCACGCCTTATGTTTAGTTTTGTTACTTCGGTGCCATTTCAGTTTTACCCACCACGAGCTCCCGGAGATCAGGGCTCAGGCATGCACGAGGCTCTGTATGCCGGTTGAACTGAAGTGCTCTGCTCCTTGGCTCCTCTTCTCTTGCTAGACTGGGATCTTCTCCGGCATAGGGACCTCTAGGGTCACTGGTGAGTGTTGGCTGGCACAGGCTACCTCCCTCCGCTGCAGCTGACCATGCCTGAGCTGATAAGCAGTGAGTAACACTTTAACGCTTGTTAGGATCGTTGGCAAGGTCGTTTCACACACAGAACTTCATCTGATCTTTGCAATTACCCCGGAAGGCGAGCAGGACACTTCTTTTTATCCCCTGCCTTAGAGAAGAGGAGAAAACAGAAGCTCAGAGAGGTCGAATGGCTTGCCTCTCACCTCAAGAGGGGCTGATGTACCTTGTGAGTCACCAATGTCCTTGTCTGGTGCGTCCGCTTCCAGCAGAGGGTGTCATTTTGTCCCCTAGACTAGATGATCATTAAAACATACGACCGCTGCTGTGCCGGGGCCACTTGATGAAGATTCACTGCACACTCGTTTTATGATCTTAGCATCGACTACTATGGTGGCTCCCGCTAGCAATTTGTTTTTTCCTTATTGACAGCAAGCATCTATTCAACAGGGGTCATCAGTAAACTATGGTCAAGATCTGGCCCACAGCTTCTTTGTGTGTGGTCTACAAGGTAAGAATTTTAAAGGGCTAGGAAAAACAAAATAAAATAAACAAGAAAATGCAAGAGGTGCATGTGGCCTGCAAAGCCTAAATGATCTACTCCCCAGCTCAATAAAGAAAACGTTTGCTGGCCCCTGAGTTGGACTGTGATTCCCTTTTGCTTTGGCAGCCTAGAAACTGAAAACCCAGTTTGTGGCTCTTCTTTATCAATTGCATTATTATAGGATTTATGTGACTCTTTTGATGCTGAAGAAATTGGGATCCTCACTGCCACCTCTAAAACATACACCATCACACTTTCCAGTCCCTGTGTTACCAAGCAACTCAGGTGACTGACACCCTCACTCTGCCATTTACCCAAGTGCAATGTCAAGCCTCTCCCCCCGTGATACTTTTTGCGGTTTTCCATACTTTTTGCAGTTTTCTTCAAAATGTCCTACCTAGTGTTTTCCTTTACTAATTTGTAAACTTATTTTCAGTGTTTCGTCTTGTACCATAACCATTCATCTAGCACCATAACAATAATTTTTGAAGACTATTGAATCCTTTTGGGAGCAAGGATCTAAGGACTCTACACTAAATAACTCCCTTAACGTCACCCACGTTGCACAGAGCCGTCTTGAACCCAGCTCACATTATTCCACATTTTCAGGGCTTTCCCATGCTCTGCCTAGAAGTCAAAAATCAAGTTTCTAATGGAAACAACTGAGGGCCAAACCCTGTTCCTTTGCGACCCTCCCCAGCTGTAGCCCACTCTCTGGGAAGGCCCACCCTGAAGCAGCCCCCACGCGCTTTCTCTTATGTTACTGAAGAAGGCACACACGCCAATCAAGCATTCCCCCAACTGTTTTGGATCCAGCTACTCACGATTCCCAAGGAAGAGACATGGAACAAAAACCTGTCCCAGTTATGTACAGGGTGTCATTGGGATGTGGGACCAAATGGCTGGGTTTGAGTCCTACCCTCACCACCCACCTAGCAGCTGTGTGACCTTGGACCAGTGTCTTACCCTCTCTGAATTTGTTTCCTTATCTGTACAAGGTGGCCCATACCTGACTTAACATCTTCCTGGAGTTATCAGGAATTGCAACTCCAGGATGCAATTGCATCTCCAGGTGAGAGTGGATAATAAAGCATGTAGCAACTTTCAGAAGCCCTATCCAATTCTAAGAGATCATGACAATGGACAATGGCAGTCCTTCTACAACCAGCACGACACACTTGCAGTTGGAGTCATCAGCTCCTTCACCACCCCTGCCGACAGTTCAGCTGCTCTAAGAATTTGGGCAAATGGATTTTTCCGGGGAATGTGAGAGGGTTTTGTTCTGTCCTTCACTCAGCTCCCCGAGCTACATGGGCCTCCAGAGGTGAGAAGGACCCCTTATTTACAGAGGAGACAGAAGACAATGCGTGTACCCCCCAAAAGGCTTTAAATAACACTCCACACATCGACGGAGAAGCTTTGACTTAGAAAAACAAATGGCAAAAGAACCCTAACCCATGCGACCAATTAGATGAGACGGAGGAGTCTGAAATGCAAAGGGATACTGACCCCAGTCTGGCTCCAGGGAGTGGCCAGGAAAACCTTACACATTATCAGCTTCAAATTTTCATGATTATGTCCTGCATATATTATACAGCCCCACACAGAATAAACATATTGTTTGTGTATTTTATTTTTGCCTCCCCAAGCTCAGTAATTAAGCCCCTGTGTATTGCATCTATTCACTTGAGAAAATGCTTTTCATATGACAGATCAGAAGATTAAGCGTATATTTTTCCTCTTCTTTCAAACCAGCCGTTGCCTCTTCGGAGCACTGACTGCCTCCCTGCCTTGAAAATCCTGTTCTTTCAAGTGGTTTTCAGTTTGGGACTAAAGAACACCTTTCACCCTCGGACTGGGTCATAGCACAGGCTGGTCCAGGACAGATGTGGGTTGACACCAATGGGGCCAGCACTGTTTGCAAGTGACGAAGCTGCGTGAGACAACTTCAGGACTGCTGGAAAAGGCCTGGGGGGAAACTTCTAACTGCTGAGGGCTTCTCTAAGTCCTCTACAGGCGCCATGTACTCTTGCTTTTTTAGAAACACTGCTTCACCCATGCGACACCACATACCCTGCATCCCACCTTAAAGGAAACGTGCACAAAGTCATGTGAGTTGAACTGAGCTGCAGCTGATTGGTAAACATGTTTTATTTTGTAAAATTTCATTAAACATGAGCATCAATTTTACAGTTTTAGATTTTCATTTGGTAATCTCCTTCTAGCGTTCCAACATTGTCTTGGACTGTTGCAAATTCCAGGCCCCAGGCTCTGTGTTTACGGATCCAATGGTTCAATGGCCCTGATGCCAGCCATCACTCCTCGGGCTCTAAGAAGGCTTATGTTTGGGGTGTTCAGCATTCTCACCTGGGGTGGTTCTTGTCTCTCCCCATGCCACAGCTGGATCAGCACTATAGTGCTACTACGGCACAGCTAGCCAAGAAAACAAGGGATTGCTGTCGGCAAGTGGGGCTCAGGGATTCAGGGAGTGGCTGGATTTGAAAAAAGGAAGATAGAAAACCCACTCAAGGCAGGGAATGGGGAATGCTGGCACTCCTCCTTGGTCTGAGGTTATGGTCCCAGCTGGGGAAAGCAGCAAACCACAGGAAGGGCCAAAAGTTTAACAGAGAGATCTTTGCTGCACTTGCCATACACCCCTGGCAGCCTGGGTGGCTACGTTCCTGCACAAGAAAGACCAAACAAGGCCTGAAAAAGAGTGAAAACCAAAGCCGACTTGAAAACAGCGTGAACATTGAATTTGCACCCCAATCCATGCCTGGATCAACTGGAGGGAGTCTAGTGTTTGCGCAAAACTTCTGACCAATCACTGGCTAGCCACTCGCATACACAGATCCATGGGCACCCCGTAGGAGGCCAGGCTTAAAAATAAAAAAAGAGAATAAAAAAAAAAATCAGAGTACAACTATCACTGGTGGCACACCACAGGGAGACAGATTCCACAAATTAAGTCTGGGAAAGTTACTTTAAAAAAAGAAACAGTTGTCTGCTCCAACACGTAAAGAGCTCAGGAATCATCACTGCATCCTCATGAAAGAAAAGCTTAACACACTGAACATGAGCAACTCTTCTTAGATCCATCAGAGAATTGAGCAAACAGGGCAAATCACTATCCCCCAAACCTGGAAAGATTGGAAAGACTGGTGAATCCAGAGAATGCAGCCACCCAGGAACAGAAAGCACTGGACATGGCAACTGGGAGGAACACTTAAGTGGTAATTGACTAGTGGCTGGAGGCTGAACGAGGTCTGGTTGCAGAGTTAATAACTCCTGGGGGCCAGTCTTAGGAAGGCTCCCACACTTTTATGATTTTTTTTTTTTTTTTGAGACAGTGTCTCACTTTGTTGCCCAGGCTAGAGTGAGTGCCGTGGCGTCAGCCTAGCTCACAGCAACCTCAATCTCCTGGGCTCAGCGATCCTCCTGCCTCAGCCTCCCGAGTAGCTGGGACTACAGGCATGCGCCACCATGCCCGGCTAGTTTTTTGTATATATATTTTTAGTTGGTCAATTAATTTCTTTCTATTTTTGGTAGAGACGGGGTCTCGCTCGCTCAGGCTGGTTTCGAACTTCTGACCTTGAGCAATCCGCCCGCCTCGGCCTCCCAAAGTGCTAGGATTACAGGCGTGAGCCACCGCGCCCAGCCTACTTTCATGATTTTTACCTCCAGAATTGCCATCAGGTTGGTAAAGATAGGAGAAAAATCTCTTGCTTCCAGAAGGAAGAGGGAAAAAGTGACCATTATAAAATACAGCCCAGGAACCAGTATGCATTATGAAATGTTAAGGAAGCATTCTATTCTCCATAACAAAGGTGGACCCTTGAGATAGATCACTCTACCAGACCCTCATCTGACCTGGGAGAATGGCAATTAGACAGCTTGAGCCCCCTTTATCCTGTCTGTTTTGCAATAAGGGAGAAAAAAAGACTAAGAAACTCTCCTGAAAGGACTTAGACCCATTGAAAAGAACCTTGAAATTTAATCATAAGATTATAGAATGCTCCCACTCCCCAATACTGACCACCACCACAACAGGGCTCCAGTATAAGGACAGTGGATTACAACTGAGAGAACTGCAAGACACAGACTCCTTTTAAGAAAGAGTTCACAGGGAAACCCAAAGACAAGAGGGGAGACAGAAACAGGAACAATAGAGGAAATCGAAACCTTCAGCGCCTACAGCTACAGCAAACATAAACACAGCCTAACTCTTATTGAGATAAACATAGAACCTCACTGTAATAGTCTATTTACTCCAGTTTCTATTAACTGGTACATCACGTATGGCTTTCAACAAAAAGTCACGGGCATGTTGAAGGCTAGAAAAAACAGTCTGAAGAGACAAAGCAATTGCCAGAACCATACTCAGTCATGACAGATATTAGAATTATCAGACTGGGAATTTAAAATAACTACGCTTAATACACCAAGGGCTCTAATGGAGAAAGTGGACAACGTGCAAGAATAGATGGGTAAGCCGGGCGTGGTGGCTCACGCCTGTAATCCTAGCACTTTGGGAGGCTGAGGCGGGCGGATTGCTCGAGGTCAGGAGTTCGAAACCAGCCTGAGCGAGACCCCGTCTCTACCAAAAATAGAAAGAAATTAATTGACCAACTAAAAATATATATACAAAAAATTAGCCGGGCATGGTGGCGCATGCCTGTAGTCCCAGCTACTCGGGAGGCTGAGGCAGGAGGATCGCTGAGCCCCGGAGATTGAGGTTGCTGTGAGCCAGGCTGACGCCACGGCACTCACTCTAGCCTGGGCAACAAAGTGAGACTCTGTCTCAAAAAAAAAAAAAAAAAAAAAAAAAAAAAAAAAAAAAAAAAAAAAAGAATAGATGGGTAATGTAAGCAATAGATGGAAACGCTAAGACAGAATCACAAAGGAAATACTAGAAATCAAAAACGCCATATGAGAAATGAAGGACGCCTTTCAAGGCTCATCAGTAGACTGGGCCAGGCTGAGAAAGACACAGTGAGCTTGGAGATATGTCCACAGAAATTTCCCAAACCTAAAAGCAAAGAGAAAAAAGAGTAGATAAAAAAAAAAAAAAATGCAACAGAATATCCAAGAACTGGGGGACAACTGCGAAAGGTATAAATAGGCATAACAGAGACACCAGAGGGAGAAGAAAGAGAGAAAAGGACAGAACAAATATTTTAAATAATAACAGCCGAGAATTTTCCAAAATTAATAAGAGATACCAAACCACATATTCAGGAAATCCAAAGAATGCCAAGCAAGTTAAATAAATGCCAAAAATTCTATACTTAGACATATCATATTCAAATTGCCTATAACAGAAAATCTTGAAAGAAACCAGAGGAAAAAAAATCACCTTACCTATAGAGGAATAAGGATAAGAATTCCACTGAACTTTGCTTCAGAAACCATGTAAGCAAGAAAAGAGTGGAGTGAAATATTTAAAGTGATAAAGAAAATTACTAGCCTAGAATTCCATATCCAGTGAAATCATCCTTTAAAAGTGAAGGAGAAATAAAGCCTTTATCAAAAAGAGAGCGAGAGAGAGAGAGAGACCCCTGTGATCCCAGCTACTTGGGAGGCTGAGGCAGAAGGATCACTTGACCTCAGGGGTTTGAGGCTGCTGTGAGCTAGGATCATGTCACTGCACTCCACCTGGACAACAGAGCAAGATCCCATCTCTAAAAAAAAAAAAAAAATGGAATTTTTTGCCAGTAGACCTATAAGAAATGCTAAAAGAAGTTCTTTAGAGAGAAGAAAAATAATATGATCAGAACCTAGAATCTACATAAAGAAACAGCATTAGAAAAGGAATGAACGAAGTTAAAATAAAATGTTTTTATTTTTCTTATTCTTAATTGACCTAACAGATAACTAGTCATTTAAATAATAATAGCAACAATATGTTTGGTAATTATAGCTTATGGATAAGTGAAATGAGTGACAGCTATGATATAAGAGATGGGGGGAGACATTGGGAGTACTCCGTTATAGGGTACTTGCACTACCCATGAAGGGGTATAGTATTATTTGAAAGTAAACTTAGGTTATTGTAAATGTGTATTGCAAACTATAGAGAAATCTCTAAAAAATGTTAAGAAGTATAATTTATATGCTAAGAGAGGAGATAAAATAAAATTACACAAAATGCTCAATTAAAACCAGACAAGGCAGAAAAAGATATTTTTAAACAAAAGAAACAAAGAACAACAAATATAAAGCAATTAAAAAAGTGGTAGATACTAACCCAATTGTATCAATAACCATTTTAAATGTGAATGACCTAAAACTGTAGAATGGAAGAAAGTATTTTCAAACTACTCATGTGACAAGTAAATCTGGAACACAGAAAAAACTGAAACATCTCAACAGCAAAAGAACAAGCAATCTAATTAAAAGATGGGCAAATGATCTGAACAGACATTTCTCAAAGGAAGATATGAAAATGGCCAAGAAATACATGAAAAAATGCTCAACATCAGTAATCATCAGGGAAATACCAACCAAAACCACACTGAAGTATCATCTAACCCCAGTTACAGTGACTATTCTCAAAAAGACAAAAAAATAAATAAATAAATAACAAATGCTGGCAAGAATGCAGAGAAAAGGGAACCCTTCTACACTGTTGGTGGGAATGCGAACTAGTACAGTCATTGCAGAGAAAAATATGGAGTTCCCTCTAAAAACTACAAATGGAACTACCGTAAGATCCAGCCATCTCACCACTGGGAATTTATCCAAAGGAGAGGAAATCATTATATTGGAGAGATATCTGCACCAGCACTATTCAAAATAGCCAACATATGGAATCAATCTAGTTGTCCAATAACAGATGAACAAAGAAAATGTGGTGTATATATTAATATATACCACAGAACACTAGTCAGCCATTAAAAAAACCCAGATCCTTTTCATTCATGGCAACATGGATGAAACTGGAGGGCATTAAGTGAAATAAGCCAGGAACATAAATTAAACACCACGTGCTCTCACTTCTATGTGAAAGCTAAAAAAAGAGTTGATCTCATATAAGTAAAAAGCAGAACAGAGGATACTAGAGGCTGGGAAGCATAGGAAGGGAAGGATAGTGAGGGATTTGTTAACAAATACAAATTACAGCTAAATAGGAGGAATAAGTTCTAGTGTTCTAGACCACTGTAGGATTACTATAGTTAACACAATGATATATTACTAAATCTATAGTTTCAAATAGCTAGAAGGAAGCTATTGAATGGTCCCAAAACAAAGAAATGATAAATGTTTGAGATGATGTATGTACAAATTATCCTTATCTGATCGCCATACATTATATGTATTGAGAAATATCACTGTGCACCCCATGAATATGTATAATTATTATGTCAATTTAGAAAATAACATTTAAATATTTTTAAAATTTTAAATGTGAATGGTCTAAATAAACAAATTAAAAGACAGAGACTGTGGATGTGTGTTAAAAAAATCAAGACCCAGCTGTATTTTTATCTACAAAAAATTCACTTTAAATATAAAGATACAGATAGATTAGAAGTAAAGGGATGAAGAAAGATATACCATGATAACATTAACCAAAAGAATCTACAGTAGCTTCTCAAAATCAGTAACTGAAAGATAGCTGGAAAATCCCAAAATATTTGGAGATCAAACAACACACTTTTAATAGGAATAGGAAAGCAATAGACAACATCAATAAAACCAAAAGCAAGTTCTTTATTAATAAAAAATCCCCAAATCAATTAACCTATGGCAAGGTTAACCATGAAACAAGGAGAGAAGACATAAAATATGCACAAGAGGGGCCATCACTACTGATTCCATGGACATTAAAAGGTTGATAAAATTATATTATGAACAACTCAATGACTAAAAATTTGATACACTAGATGAAATGGACTAATTCCTTGAAAGATAATCTACCAAACTTCACATAAGAAGAAATAGATAACCTGAATGGGCTTATTAAAGAAATTGAGTTGGTAATTAACAACCTTCCAAAACAGAAAGTATCAGACCTAGATGGGTTCACTGGTAAACTCTGCCAAATAGTTAAGTAAGAAATCGTAACAATTCTCTACAATCTCACCTTGAAGATAGAAGCAGAAGGGATACTTGCAACTCATTCTATAAGGCCAGCATTACCCTCATACTAAGACCGGATGAAGACATTTACTAAAGAACATCTACAAAAAAAAAAAAACTCTATAGCTAATATCATACTGAATAGTTGGAAACTGGAAACTTTTCTCCTCAGATCCAGAACAAGGCAAGGATGTCTCCCCTCATCATTCCTATTCAAGATCATACCGGAAGTCCTAGCTCATACCTAAGAAAAGAAAAGCAAATAACGGGTATGCAGATTGGGAAGGAAGAAATAAAATTGTCTTTGTTCCTAGATGACACAATTGTTTATGTAGAAAATCCCAAAGAATCAACAACAACCTTCTAAAACTAATAAACAATTATAGTAAGGTTGCAAGATATAAGTTTAATATACAAAAGTCAATTGTTTTCCTACATACCAGCTCTAAACAATTAGAATTTGAAGTTAAAAACACAATACCATAACACCTAAAAAGAGAAATACTTAGGCATAAGTCTAACAAAATATGCACAAGATCTATATGAGAGAAACTATATAAAAAAGAAGAAAAAAAGTCAAAAAAGATCTACATAACTGGAGAGGTATTCCATGGTCATACATAGGAAGTCTTAATATTGTAAAGATATCAGTTCTCCCCCAACTTGATCTATAGATTCAATAAAATCCCAACCAAAATCCTAGCAAGTAATTATGTGGATATCGACAGACTGATTCTAACATTTACATGGAAAGGCAAAAGATCCAGAATGGCTAATACAATACTGAAAAACAAGTCAGAGGACTCACATCACTCAACTTTTACTATAAAACTACTGCAATCAAGACAGTATGGTATGGGTGAAAGAATAGACAGATTAATCAATGGAAAAGAATGGAGAGGTCAGAAATAGGCCCTCCCCAATATGGTGCTAGCATAATTGGACATCCATATGCAAATAAATAAATAAGTCTAGACATAGTCCCTGCATCTTTCACAAAAATTAACACAAAATGGATCTTACACTGAAATGTAAAACTATACAACATTTAGAAGTTGATAGAGAAAATCTAGGTGACTTTGGGTTTGGTGAGGAAATTTTAGATACAACACAAAACATACAATGCCTGAAATAAAAAATCAGTCCAGGCATGGTGGCGCACACCTGTAATTCCAGCCCTCTGGGAGGTGAAGTGAAAGGATCACTTGAGGCCAGGAGTTCAAGACCAGCCTGAGCAACATAGCAAGAGTCCATCTCTACAAAAAAAGAAAAAAAAAGGGGGGGGGGAGATTGATAATTTGAACTTTACTAAAATTAAAAACTTCTGCTCTGTGAAAGTTTTTAAAAAGATAGAATGAAGAGACAAGACACACCTGATAGAAAATATTTGCAAAGCATACTTGTGATAAAGGATTCGTATCCAAAATACACAAGTAACACTTAAAACTCAACAATAAGAGAAAACAAATGCTCAGGTTTTAAAAAATGGAAGAAATATCTGAATAGACACCTCACCAAAGAAGATATTCACATGGCAAACAAGCATATGAAAAGATGTTCATCATCATATATCACTAGGGAATTATAAATTAAAACATTAAAACAACAATGAGATACCACTACACACCTATTAAAATGGCTAAAATTTTAACCAAAAACTGATAATAACAAATACTGGCAAGGAGATAAAGAAGAACAGGAATGTTCATTCATGCCTAGAGAATGCAGAATGGTACAGCCACTTTGGAAGATAGTTTGGTAGTTTCTTCTAAAACTGAAAATAGTTCTTACCAGCAATTATGTTCCTAGATATTTATCCAACCGAAAACTTATATCCACTCATAAACCTGCACATAAATGTGTGCAGCAGCCTTATTCATAATTGTAAAAACTAGCAGTAACCAAAATATTCTTTAATTGGTGAACAGATAAACTGTGATATATCCATACCATGGAATATTATTCAGAAGTAAAAAGAAATGAGCTATCAAGTCACAAAAAGACACAGGGGAAATTTAAATGCATATAGGTAAGCAAAAGAAGCCAGTCTGAAAGGGCTACATATTTTATGATTCTAACTTTATGACATTTTGGAAACTGCAGAGGCTTGTGGCCGAGGAGGGCAGGGGGGATATTTGGGCATATGTGAACCTTTTAAAGGTTCAATGTGGCCTGGTTGGGTGGCTCACACCTGCAATCCCAGCACTTTGGGAGGCCAAGGTGGGAGGATTGCTTAAGCTCAGGAGTTTGAGACCAGCCTGAACAACATAGCAATATCCCATCTCTACAAAAAAAAAAAAAGGCAAAACTATAGAGACAGTAAAAAAGTCAGTGGTTGCCAGAGATTTGAGTGGAGAAAGGGAGGGGTGAATGAGTAAACACAGGATATTTTTAGGGTGATGAGACTATTCCACATGAGCCTTTAATGGTGACTATATATATTTGTCAAAACCCATAGAACTTTACAACATAAACAGTGAAGCTTAATGTAAACTATGGACTATGTAATATATCAATATTGGTTTGTTAATCATAACAAATATACCCTACTGATGCAAGATGTTAATAGTAGGGAAGACTGGAGAGAGAGTAATAGAACTCTATATATTATCTGCTCAATTATTTCATAAATCTAAAATTGTACTAAAGAATTAAGTCTATTATTTATTGAAAAACCACATACATGTTGGGATACCATTACATACACACACACACACACACACACACACACTCAAGAATAGCTACTATCAAAAAAACAGACATTACCAGACATTACATTGCCATACCACCTGGCAAGTCTACTGCTAGGAATCTACCCAAGGGAAATTAACACATGTTCACACAAAGGCTTGTACATGAATGTTCATAGGAACATTATTCATAACGGCCCAAAATGAGATGTAATCCAAATATACTGCACTGGGTAAATGGGCAAACAAAATATGGTATCCACATGATGGAATTCTACTCAGCCATAAAAAGGAATGAATCACTGATATGTGCATGCTACGGTGTTCATGAACCTCAAGAACATACTAGTGAAACAAGCCAGACACAAAGAACTACCTATGCAGTAGGTACCAGTGCATATGGTACAATTACATCTACTAAAAAAAATTATCTGAAAAGAAAAACCTTAGAACCAGAAAGTCGATCAGTGGTTGCTTGGTTGGGATTGGAGGTGGGAGAAGTGGATGTGGAGATTGGTGGTAGATGGACACAGGTAAACTTTCTGGGGTGATAGAAATGTTCTAAACCTGGATTGTGGTGATGTGTGCACAGATCTTCTGAAGTCATTGAATTGTATACTTACGATAGGTGAGTTTTATATGTTACATAATGTATACCTCAATAAAGCTACTAAGAAATATTTGAAGAATTTTCTGGTGGAAAGAGAATAAAATCATTCCGTGATGTTCAAATAGTCAGAATGAAATTCTAAAGAGTTAAAATTTTAGTCAAGATCAGAGGATACCTATGCTGACCATCAGAGTTTTTCAACAGGAATGAC
Organism: Microcebus murinus; assembly: GCF_040939455.1. Taxonomy (NCBI): domain Eukaryota; kingdom Metazoa; phylum Chordata; class Mammalia; order Primates; family Cheirogaleidae; genus Microcebus; species Microcebus murinus. Next base: position 96,584,647 of record NC_134109.1, read on the forward strand.
TTTGATCACTAAAGCAAGTGCCCTGCTCTGGTAGTTGGTTGGCCAACCTAAGAGACACGCCTGGCTCCTCCTTGGTCGACAGAACCTAGATTCTGCAGTGTGACTAGATGGATACTCTGCTATCGGCAGCAGAATCCATTCTAATGGATAAACCTACCTTTCAGTAGGAGTAGTCCAAAAACGAGCTGTATAACTTTCTGTCAGAGAAGGTATGAAATACTCCCATTGGAGTGAGAGGATGATAGGATTAGTTATTTGAAAACAAACTAACTTTTTGGGAAACACCTGCATTGTATAGGTGTTTTATGAGGAAGAAAAAACAAGTAATGAAAAGAAAAGAAAAGAAAAAACAAGCAATGGTCACTGTGGATTATATATATATATATATATACACACACACATATATATATACACATATATACGTGTGTGTGTGTATATATATACATATATATGTATATATACACACACACACATATACCTTTTGTCCCCTAGGGAACCTTGAAGATCAAAGTGCTTTACTAGGAGCCACAAAGCACACAAAGTGTAAGATTTGGCCTCAAGGCCCTAGGAAGACAATCTTCATCGAGGTAGGTGAACACACTTGAAGCAATTAGCAGATATCTTACCCTGTATAATTAAGCTGTAAATTTTAGGGTAGAGATATAATTAAACTCTGTCGAAGCCAAACCACAGACTTTAACTTGTGGCTAAAGGCAGGCTTTAAGATCTACCAGGATGAAAATGTGCTACCTGCAAGATAGGTAACCCTAACAATATTTGTACCCACATAATATGAGATAATAAAAAAATTTTTTTAAAAAAGTGCTAACTGATGTTGAATGTATGCAGTTGACTGAACTGTCTACACCCAAAGCAGTTATTTGGAACCAGATGTTAAGTAGTCCTTGGAAGACTTCTGACACCAACATACTGTTAGATAATATCCATCAAGTGATTTCATAGGAACAAGAGAAATTAGTGCTTTAGAAAGAAGTCATTTAAAAACAGGCTCCCAGAGATCATTTCAGGATGTGCAAATTCCATAGCGGATTATTTCTTGAATTGCATTCATCTCTAGTGTCTATACATGAGATATGAAGGTGAAAGTTTTGATAGATCAATGCAATTTAAGTACTGCTGTAATGACAGTATCACAATTGGATTTTTTTTTCTTTACATATTTCTATCTGCAGTCTTTGCCTTCAGTTACTCTGGGATTTTTCAGGATGGCATAATCACAAAGACCTATGTTATTTCAATACCGTATGGAAAAAGCTCCAAGCTAAGTAATTTTAAAGGACACTGCTAGTAGGATTAAGTCCCTTTAACGTATGCACTGGTGGGGTTAACAAATGATCGACCATAAATATTTTCTCATTTGAAGCTGACTCTAGTAATCAGTAAGTATAACTTGAGTTGCTTTTCCAGGAGTTCTGAGTTACCTACCCTCCTCCTCCTCCCTCCACCCACCTATGAATTTGATTTCAAGAGGTTTCAAGAGACAGTAGGTGCATGGACTCCAGGAGATTATTTATTCCCTTGCAAAGTGGATTAGCTCTTTGGGGACTGAATCCACAAGCTTTGCTCCTTTAACCCCACATTCGTGCAACTGAGAGCACAGAGAGGACCCATCTCCCCAAGTAATATATCAGCTGCTGACAGCTCATCTGTCTCAAACTTCACCATCTCAGATTTGGTGTTTAAGCTTACAGACAACTTCCGCTTATCAAGAGAGCTTTATAGAAACTTCTAGAAATGGAATGAAAACAGCTAAAGTAAAATGCTTCCCTGAGACAGCTATTTGCCATGAAAATTAATAAAATTCATCTTTGTTGCTTTGTTCATTCAACTTCTAATTAGCACACACTATCTGACCTCATTAGTCCACAGATCCAAATCTCACTTTTTATCAAACAAATCAACTTTTGGTGCCCTTTGCAAAGGAACGCTTCCCAAGTGCCTTGAGGTACTTACAGAACTAAGGCTATGACTGTCAGTAGATTTTTCAAATTTTTTGCTATGGAGCAAATATGCAGTATTTGCAGCATAGCAGTGACATATTTTAAATCCAGCATTTCCCCTGATTCCCTTCTGAAAATTGTGCCATTTATTAATTTTCTCAACATAATTTTCAAAGCGTGAAATAAGTGCCTGAGGGAGTACTGTTTTGCCTTCACTTTTTGCCGTATTTGTCCAAAAGCTATTGATTGCCATTCTTACTTCTAAACCAGTTTCGTGATGAAGTCATACATTTCTTCCACAATGCCCTTTCTGGCCTTCAGAACGTGTACGTCAGAATTTAAGTGTTGGTCACCATGGCACTGGTGAATTGCTTACTTGTACCACTAAACATTAGCTCAGATAATACTTTGATATATAATTCACAAATATAAATAGCATAATAGAGTTAGAATGGAACTAATATCCTAGGATTGAAACCACCCAAGAAATGAAGGGAGTCCTTTTTTTTTTTTTTTTTTTTTTTTAAATTTGTAGTTAGTGAGTCCTTCATTCTCTTGGCTTGATCAAGGTCCCCTGTGATGGTCTTGATATGTTTTGGCTTCATCTCAGCCCTTGACTTTCTATGGGTGCTATGTGGTCCCAGTCTAGCTACCTGCTTTGTGCCTCTGGATACAGAGGTACCTCGTTCTTCTAGAGGGAACCTCTCAGGTAGGCCTGTTCTGAATGACATGGACTTTTCCCCTCCACTTCCTGCCCAATTCTCTTTTAAAGGTAGGTAAGTACAGTTAGGCATTCAAATTCAAGACAATGGCCCCTTATAAAAGTTTACAGTCTTGCTGTAAATTCCTATGTTTGAATGTCAGAATCAGAATACTGCCTTGGTGTTTCTCTTTGCTTTCCTTCTAAAATAAATCCCAATCATCCGCAAGACAGATGGATGCCTTGAGGGCAAAGGTCACACACTGGAAAAGGCAAAAGAGAAAAAGCATGTCTTTAATTTTCAGACGTGCGTCTTCCATTGGATCTTCCGAGTCAGTGTCTTTCAAACTGTACATTTTGATCCATTAAGGGTTCTTAAATCAAGTTAGAGGCTCATGACCAACATTTCGTTTCATAAATGTGATAGAACAAACTAGGTAGAGCAGAAAATATCAGAGTGCGTCACATATTTAGAAGCAAGTACTGTGTAAAACTCTTGTTTCATGTCGTGGAGGGAATTGCACTGGACTGCCAAATGCAAGAGGTCCGAAAGGTTCAGAAACCACTGTCATGTCTGGACTGCTCCCAGTATCCTCCCTTCCCCTATTCATCCAGCACAGGCTACCAATTATCCTTTGAAAACATCAATAAAGTCCTGTTAGTCTTATTTGAACACAATGATGGCTTCCTATCTCTTATATAAGATCAAACTGCTCCTGGCTCTCGATTTCTGGACCTCTCCTCACCACTCCTCTTGGTCCATATTTTGACTTCAGTTATCTGCTCCTATTTGATGTTCTAGCTCATTCTTACTTGACCTCAATACACACTCTAAGATACAGTTTCTAGCATTTGCCCTTGAACAGTGCTCCCCAGCAGAAAATCTTAAGTAAGAGCACTGGGAATTGTACATGAGCATAGATGGACATAAAACAGGATCTCACTGATTTGTAATTAGCAAAGACTTCTCTGCAGAATATTGCAAAAGAAATTCCACCTTTGTCATTTTTCTCATAATATATACAGTAACTCACAAGAAGCTAATTATATCATCCAATCAGCCTTAGGAGACAATGTAAGAAACAGAAAAGAATTATTTATAGGTAGTATGTTATTTTTCACAAGCGAAAAGTTATCCAATATGCCTGGGAATATTTAAAAACTGTTTCATTCACTCAAATAGTATATGTTAAGCCTAACGTGTGTTTGCAATTTTTATATTTATTATCAGAGAAGGAAAGTTTGTTCACTTTAAAGGAAACTAGAGATGGAGCATAACTTGTCTACTTTCAATCAAATTACAAGTGACTAAAGCAAAACTAATGAAGCCCTCCACATTACACATTGAATGTGCACTTTCTAAACTGCAGTCAAAATGGAAATTTATGCAATATGTTGTTTAATAAAGAAAGTTTAAAAAGTAATAAAAGAGATGATTTTCTAAAATCATGTAATTTCATAGGACTTGAGCGAAAACTCATATCTCAGAATGTTCGGGCCAGCTTGGAATTTCTTATTGTGCCAAATTTCAGCCTCGTTTTCCAAAAGTGATGGCCTTATCCTACAATTAAAAAAGAAAAATATCCTTTGCATAGAATGTCCATACTCCAGTTCATTTTCCATATAAGTTGCTATAACATCTGAGAACATCTTAACAACAATCTAATGCACAATAAGCATCAACCAGAAAAACCATTGTTTCAAGTGCCTTTGGGAGACACATCCAATGGTGACCAATCAGCACTTTAGCAGAAAATGAGATGGGCATGTTTCAAGATTGGCCTTTGGGGCTGGACCCACTATAGAATGAGACCGAGGATCACATCCTTCTCAGGCAGCCAGTATGAGAATTCTACAGAGCACTTTCAAAAAGGAAACTAAATTCATCATAAGTCAAATACAGGAAAATTCCAATTAAACAAAGTGCTTCAGAAATAGCTTGTCCTTAGATGTCTAAGACTACAAGATTAGTTAAATAAATTACGGTACATCCACACAATGGAATACACAGGAGTCATTAAAAATCATGCTCTAGACTGCAATTAACACTGGAAATGCTGGTATGTACAATCTTATTACATGAAAAAAGGTCATAAAAAATCAGGATCAATTTTTTAAACATACATAAAGACTAGAAAAAGACATCAAAATGCTATCAAAGTTTATTTTGCCTGCTGATTTTTTGTTTTCTCCCTTTTCTTAATCTAAACTTTTAAAATCTTGTACAATAATTTATTATTCTGATGTGAGAAAACATTACAATTGGAAATTGATTAACCTGTTTAATTACATTTTCTAATTAACTAAGAACTAAGCAAAATATTTTTGGATGGTTTAAGTATTTTAGTTCATACCCTTCCTCCTGGTCAACACCAAACCCAGTGATATAATTATGCTCAGTAAAATCAGTCAATCAATTGGTCAATCCAGCAAAACTTGCTTAGTGTATGTAGCTGATTTAAAAAAAAAACAAAACTTGAATAAATTTGAGACAGGTGAACAAAATTGTACCTTTCATTCTTATTTAATCATCTTCTAGATCCTACAGCTTATGAAGCTATACATCACTAATCTCACCATAGAACCATGAATGCAGCTATAGAGGGTTTAAAATCCATTGATTGACGCATCATAGTCTGGAATGGTATTTAATGACTAACTCCTGGATTACATTTCTTGTTTATGTGGCATTTCTTTCAAAAGTTAAGGGCAACACAAACTCCAATGAACTTAGCTATTGCAATCTTGTTGTAAAGCAGTGACTTTTTTTGTTTTGGCCATTTCAAATATGCAGGTGATATTTAAGTTCTTAGACTCATTTTTAAATTTGAAAAAAAATCATTAATTTATTGTTTTCAATAGATAAAATACTCAGATGGGTCAAACATCAAAAAGTATTAAAAAGCATACTCTGAGAAGCTTCCCTCTCAGCCATGTCCCATCTACACAGTTCTCATCCTCTTCCAACAACTGGTATTATTAGGTTCTGGTTTATCCTTCCAGAGATTTTTTTTTTTTTTTTTGAGACAGAGTCTCACTCTGTTGCCCAGGCTACAGTGCCATGGCATCAGCCTAGCTCACAGCAACCTCAAACTCTTGGGCTCAAGCGATCCTGCTGCCTCAGCCTCCCAAGTAGCTGGGACTACAGCATGCGCCGCCATGCCCAGCTAATTTTTCTATATATATTAGTTGGCCAATTAATTTCTTTATATTTTTAGTAGAGATGGGGTCTCACTCTTGCCCAGGCGATTTCGAACTCCTGACTTTGAGCCATCCGGCCACCTCAGCATCCCAGAGAGGTAGGATTACAGGCATGAGCCACCGCGCCCGGCCTCTTCCAGAGATTTTTAAAAATGCAAATGCAAAAATAGTATATATTCTCCTACCCCTATTTTATACAAAATATTATATGATTACTCACCTTCCTTTTACTACTTAATGATATAACTTAGAAATCTTTCCAAATCAGTATATATAGAGCAGTTTCATTCTTTTTTACAGTTACATAATATTCTTTAGTAGGAATATACCATGGCTATTAAATAGTCCCCTACTGACAGACCTCCAAGCTTTCCAATCCCCAAACAATGCTGCAATAAATTATCTGTTACGTAAGTTATTACACATGCGTAAGTATATCTATAAGGTAAATTCCTAGATGTTGAATTGCTGGGTCAAAGGAAATATGCATTTATAACTGTCATACCATTGCCAAATTTCCCTCCAGAGGATTTGCACCATATACTCCCACCAACTACACACAAAAGTGCCTGTTTCCCCACATCCTTGCCAACAGGATGTTTTAGCAAACTTACAGTTTTTGCCAAACCAGTGAAAAATGGTATCTCAGTGTAGCTTTAATATACCTTTGTCTCTCTCATTGTGTGCAAGGTAGAGCAGTTTTGCATGTATTTAAGGATCCTTTCTGGTTTCTTCTTGGTAAACTCTCTAAAGAGTATTTTCTTACTGAAATTGTAGGAGCTCATGATATATTAAGGAAATTAGACCTTTGCAATATAAGCTTAAAATATTTCCCCAATTTGTCAGCTTTCTTTTGATTTTTGAAGATTTCTGAAGATTTCTGTCATATAGAAAACACATACAGATATGCACATTAAAACAAACATACACACACTTGAATGTACTCATCTTTTCTCTTAAGACTTCTAGATTTTATGTCATAGTTTATAAAGCCTCCCTTATTTTGAGATATCAAATCATTCTTTCACGCTTTCTTCTTTAATTCAATATGTTCATTTAGCATAAAATTTTTATCCATTTGGATTTTTCTTATATACAGTATGGACCTAACTTTATTTTTTCCAGAGGCTTCCCTGTTTTCTCATCATGATTTTTGGAATAGTTCATTTTTTTCCCCCACTGATTTGCATTGCCACCTTTTCACATATTAAAACTGTATATATTTGAGATCTATTTCTGGACTTTCCATTCTCTTCCATTGCTGTGATCACATACAATAACAGTACACTAATTTAATAGCTAGGTCTGTATATAAATTTTTGCTCTTTTTCAAAAAGTTTTCCTAGCTACTTTTAGGGGGACAAAAGTCTCATATGTAGCATATAAGTACACACAACTCATTTTGCATGGTTCTGAAGAAAAAGAAAAACTTTGTGGTATGTTTGAGGTCCTGTGTTAAATCTATAAAGTAGAGAAGATTGATATTTTTATCATGATGAGTCATGCTAGCCAATAACAGGAGGACCTTTTCCATTTCTTACAATTATTTTAAGTCCTTCAGGAATGTTTAGTTTCTGAAGGACTTTCCTGAAGTCCCTCAGGAAAGTTTCTTCCTACAAGACTTTCACATTTATTGTTAAATAAATTACTTTATTGTTAAATTCATTCCTAAGTATTTACTCTTTTGGTTGCTATTGCAGATGGCTTTTCCTTCCTTTCATCTTTTATCTTCCTTTTACCATTTTTTTCACCTGATCCCAGATAGAATCAAATCTTCTGATTGCTCTTCATATGAAAAATATTGATTTCTGTTTGTCAATTTTGTCCTCTATTATTTCACTAAATTAAAGTCTCAACTTGTTTTAGATTCAGGTTTTTTTCATGTCTTTTAGGTATTCAATGATATCATCTTCCAATAGAGATAATTTTTCTTCTTTCTAATTCTCTTTTCTTCTTTCTAAGATCTCTTATTTTAAGATGTTGAAGAGTAGATCCAGGGTCCAGCATAATGTCACCGTATTAGTCAGAGTTCTCCAGAGAGGCAGAGCCATTATGATGTAGATATAGATAGATACATAGATAGATAGATTAGACAGATAAATAGATAGATAGAGATAGATAGATGGATGTAAGAGAAGATTTATTATGGGAATTGGCTCACATGAGTCCACAGGCTAAGAAGTCCCATAAAATGCCATCTGCAGGCTAGAAAACTACAAAAGCCAGTAGTGTAATCTAGTCTGAACTCTAAGGCTTGAGAAACAGGGGAGCCAGTGGTGTAATTTCAGGCCAAAGGTCTGAGAACCAGAAGCTCAGATGCCTGAGAGCAGAAAATAGAAGTCCCACCTCAAGGAGAGAAAGAATTCCACCCTTCCTGGGCCTTTTTGTTCTATCCAGGCCCTCAAGGCACTGGCTGATGCCCACCCACATTGGTGAAGGCAATCTTCTTTACTCAGCTGATGGATTCGAGTGCCAATGTCTTCTAAAAATACCCTCACAGACAGACACACCCAGAAATGCTGTGTACAGCTGTCTGGGTCTCCCTTAACCCAGTCAAGTTGACACAGAAAATTAACGATCACAGTCTACGTCTTTGTCTTATTCCTTAAGGGGAATAAGTTTAGAGTTTCCCCATTAAAAACCATGCTTGTTTTGGGGCTGAGATAAACATACTTTCTGTCAAAGAAATATCCCATTTTATTGACTGTTTTCTATCAAGGATAAATGTTGAATTTTTTGCAAAAGACTTTTCAACATTTGTGGATATAATCATATGGTTTATTTCTTAGACTTACCAGTATTTGGGATTCTGGTAATAGGTTTTCTACTATCTGAACCTGTATTCTGGAAGTAAAACCCCACATAATTTGTTCTTTTACTATTTTTCTGGGTTATGTTTGCCAATATTTTATTTAGAATTTTTACATCTATATTTATAAGTGAGATTGGTCTGTAATTTTCCTTTTTGCATAATGTCTTTTAGGGTTTTTTGTTGTTGTTTTAATAATTTTTTATTTTAGCATATTATGGAGGTACAAATGTTTAGGTTACATATATTGCCTTTGCCCCACCTGAGTCAGAGCTTCAATTGTGCCCATCCCCCAGAGGGTGCACACCGCACCCATTAGGTGAGTATATACCCATCCACTCTGACCAACACCCGATGAATGTTATTACTATATGTACACCTAGGTGTTAATCAGTTAAAACCAATTTGATGGTGAGTACAAGTGGTGATTGTTTTTCCATTCTTGTAACAGATTTACACGGGTTTCTTAAAAAGATTTTTGTAGATTTTTTTTCTTTATCAGTATTCTGGAACAATTGAAATATCATTAAAACTATCTATTCTTTAATGGTGGTGTAGAATTTCCCTGTGAACCCATCTGGTCTTAGTGCTTTGGGGGCTGGTTCTCGGACAACTTCCTCTATTTCTATGATGTATCTGTTTAGAGTTTCTCTACCATTGGAAGTCTATTTTGATAAAGTATTTTTAATAGCTCTTGTCCAATTTGTTCAGATTTTCAAATTAATGTGCATTAAATTGAGCAAAGTAATTCTTATAATTAATTCAGTTTACTCGAGTTTTACAACTCCTCTTTATTTTTTGTATTTGTGTACCCTCTTCCTTTTTTTTCCTAAATAAATAAGCAAATGGTTTATCTTTTTAAAGCTTTGGGGTTTATTAATTCTATTAAACTCACTATTTTCTGTTTATATCTTTATTAATTCCTCCTTTCAATTTATTGTTTTTTTTTTCCTAAGGTGGATGCTCATAACATTTTTTTTTTTTTTTTCAGACAGAGTCTCACTTTGTTGCTCAGGCTAGAGTGAGTGCCATGGCATCAGCCTAGCTCACAGCAACCTCAAACTCCTGGGCTCAAGCAATCCTCCTGCCTCAGCCTCCGGAGTAGCTGGGACTACAGGCACGCACCATCATGCCCAGCTAATTTTTTCTATATATATTAGTTGGCCAATTAATTTCTTTCTATTTATAGTAGAGACGGAGTCTCACTCTTGCTCAGCTGGTTTCGAACTCCTAACCTCGAGCAATCCACCCGCCTCGGCCTCCCAGAGTGCTAGTGCTAGGATTACAGGCATGAGCCACCGCGCCCGGCCTCATAACATTTTTGTTGTGTGTATATGTAATATACACACATACAAATACACACATATATATATGAGCTTTTCTGAGAATTACTTTATTTATATCTGTATGTTCTGATGTGTAGTGGGTTTTCTCCCAAGAATATTACAGGGGTACAAATGTTTTGGTTACATGAATTGCTTTTGTACAGTTTGAGTCAAAGTTATAAGTGTGTCCATCACCCAGATAGTGTGCATTGTATCCATGAGGTGTGCATTTACTTTATTTGTATCTATATGTTCTGATATGTAATGTTTATATAATTACTTTCTTATAAAATTATAAGTTATAAAAGTTATTGGTATCCCAATAACTTCGGTTTCTACTTCCTCTTTAACCCAACTGTTGCTTAACAGAGAATTTAATTCTAAGAGAGGATATAATATTTTTCTCTTTCATTCTAATCCCACATTTGTTGTAGTATTAATTATGCTATTAAATATAGTCAGTGCTCATCTCTAGTCCTTTTGCTAGTGTCAACCTCATCATAACTTGGTTGACTAAATTTTGTCTCCTAGAAGTTTCTCCAAGAAGGGCTCATGGCAGTGCCACATCCTCGCCAAGCTATACTGAAGCCTGAGGCCAAAAAAAAAAGAAAAATCAGTAAAATGATCCTATCTTTATATAAATTTTTTTTTTTTTTTTTTTTTTGAGACAGAGTCTTGCTTTGTTGCCCAGGCTAGAGTGAGTGCCGTGGCGTCAGCCTAGCTCACAGCAACTTCAAACTCCTGGGCTGGAGTGATCCTTCTGCCTCAGCCTCCCGGGTAGCTGGGACTACAGGCATGCGCCACCATGCCCGGCTAATTTTTTATATATATATCAGTTGGCCAATTAATTTCTTTCTATTTATAGTAGAGACGGGGTCTCGCTCTTGCTCAGGCTGGTTTTGAACTCCTGACCTTGAGCAATCCGCCCGCCTCGGCCTCCCAAGAGCTAGGATTACAGGCGTGAGCCACAGCGCCCGGCCTTATATAAAATTTTGACTGTCTTAATTACAGATTTTTTGCATTAATTTTGATTTATTTTAATATTGCATTAAACATTATGCGTGATTACTGACCTTTTGGGCATCCTCTTAAATTTTGTGACCTAATATTCCTTAGGTTACTGCATGTTCAGCCTTTGTATTTGAAGGACAGCTTGGCTGGCTCACTCTTTCCTTCCTCCAAGAGATTCTAGGTAGATGCAGTTAAAAGATGCTGTAGAAACGTCTGATCCTAGCCTTTTTTTTTCTTTATGTAAGTAAAAAAGTTTTTTTTTCAGTCTTCCCAATGATTCTTTGTCTTTTAAAGTATATTAATTTTACTAGGATCTGTCTTGCTCTTGATCATTCTGAGTCAGTTTTCCCTGACACACAGTATGACTTTTCAATATAGAGCTTTAAGCCTTATTTTTTTTTTTGGATTATGTTCATAAAATATTTGCTCTGGATCATTGTTTTGGTTTTCTTCTTTAAACATTCTACTTATATTTTTGTTGGATCTCCTTTGCATATCTTTTATCATTTGGCTGTAAATCTCTTTTAGCTTTTTAATTTTTAAATTTTATTTCATTGTGTTTACTTTTCTCACTTATATCTTTTATATCCTTGACTGTATTTTCTGCATTGTTTGTTACCTCTTCCTATTTTGTCTTTATTTTTGTGTTGGTTGTATTTTTTCTCTCTGTTTATCTCCTGAGTTCTGTTAGCTCCTATTTCTTCTGCTCCTTCTCTCTCTCCCGCCCCCCTCTGTCTCTCTCCCCCCCACTCAAATATTGCATCTCCATTTGGTGGACCTTGTTAATACAGTGATTGCTTCAATGATGCTTCATTGTTTTTTATTATTTATGTCAAAATGCTCATTCACAATATTCATCTGCTTCATGATACATCTTTCTGGTGAGTATTCATCATCTGCTAATACATTTAGCTGCACTTTTTCTTTTTTGTTCCCTCATAGTTTCTCCTTGCAGGCATTGTTCTAGATCCTTTATCATCGCTTACTATTGAATGAATAATGAACCAGCCGTTTGCACATGGTTTCAATGGGGGGAAAAGGGAGAAGCAGGGTAGGATTCCAGACTGGCTGCTTTTCACTATTCAAAAGCTCTCTTCTCAGCTGTTTCTAATCTTTCTGCATGATTCTCTATGTAGTCCCATGTCTTCTATGTCTCTAACCTGAACTGGATCCCAAGGGTCCTCTGCCAACACTCAGCTTTCCCCATCTCCACCATTGCCATTTCAGGTAAAGAACATGCACTCTGATGGCTCAAGAGCAACTCATTTTCAGGAATCACAGCAAATACAAAAAAGCTGATGAAGTGGAAGCACTTGGAGGTGGGAGGAAAGGTGGGAATTAAATAAGGAATATTTGTTTAAAGTTTGTTTAAGAAATAGTTAGACTCCCAGATCCAGACCATGGAACAACCCCCACCCCAATAAAGGATTAAAAGTTTTTTTTAATCCAGTGAAAGTAAAGCAAAGAGTATTTGAACTAAAAACTACTAGGTACACCCAATGGTGGATGTACCATTTGCAAAATGGGGAGAACACATGAAACTGAGTCTCCCCGACCAGCCTTGCCCCATTTAGCATGGAGGACTCTGCACCAGGCAGTCATCCCCAGAGAGAAGACTGAAAAATTCTTTCGTGGGGGTCTTACCAGTCCAAGAGCACAAACTTACACATAGTGTCATTCAGGGATTCCTCACTGATGTTTCAGCCTAATCATCCTAAACTAAAGCTCACACTCAACAAGTCCCACTCGTGTGCTCCAACATTCCAATCAGATTTTTAGTCCCTTAGTCTGCTCAAGCTGTCATGGCAAAATACCACAGAGTGGGTGGTTTAAACAACAGACATTTATTTTCTCACAGTTCTGGAGGCTAGGAAATCCATGTTCAAAGTGCCAGCAAATGTGGTTTCTGGTGAAATCTCCCCACTGGCTTGCATATGTTCACCATTTCATCGTGTGCATGTGGCCTTTCCTTGGTGCTTGCACATGGGGAGGAGGAAGAGAAAGAAAGGGGGGCAGGAGGGAGAGAGCATGCATGCTCTGTATCTCTTCTTATAAGGACAGTAATCCTGTTGAATCAGGGCCCTAACCTTAACTACCTCCATAATTATAGGCCCCAGGTCCAAATGCAGTCACATTGGGGGGTTAGGGCTTCAACATATGAATTTGGGGTTAACACAAACTTTCCCTTTATAACAGGTTCCCTAACATTGTCAAAGCAAAGAAACTATTATCTATGGGAATTGAACACACGGCGAGTGATTATAAACCATCACTTCTCCCCGAGTTTGCCTATTTCACCTCTGGGCATGCACAGCGAGTTTCCACGCCAAGGTGTAACCAAGTGGGAAAATACTTCCTGTTTGAGAAGCAGGATGTTTAGATTTGTTGGGTCTAGAGCAGATTGAATCTGATGCCTTCTGTGGACACCGCCACACCTGTCTGAGTTTTAAGTCTGTTAAAGTCTTGTGAAACAGAAGGAGAACTGAGGAAGAGCGATTAACTTTTTCTTTTCATTGAATATAAAGTCTGTTAAAGTCTTATAGAACAGAAGGACAACTAAGGAAGACTTTAACTGTTTCTTTTCATTGATTAACTGTTTCTTTTCAGTGTTCAAATTATAAGGCATTGTTCAAAAATATCTTTTGATTGGTGTGCATCTAATGAAATGCATCTAATGATTGGTGTGCACATGTGAAAATGTGCATCTAAACTCTGTGTGATAACTGGGTTTTGTTGATGCATAAACTCTTTACCCCCTAATAATCAATCCTTAAGCACAGGTGGAACCCCACCAGCAGCAGCGTTGATAGCAGTTTCTATTGGAATGGGTGAGCTTTGCAAAACAGCCCAGACCAGGACATCTGCACACCACTCCACCTCCAAGACATCCCTTCCAGGCACCCTTACCTCTGCTTATGTGACTTTTTTGCCTCCTTTCCATCTGCCCATAGGGTCTTGAAGGAAAATCTTATCCTTCAGCAAACCCAGCTCTGAGCAGTGAGTTTATGTGAGATATGTTGTCCCTTTGTTTGCTGCTGACAAGCGTAAAGAACCACTTTCACTGCTGATAATAATGGTTAATTTATCACATGCAGCCGAGGCTGACCTCTGGGCGTCCCAGCTCCTCCATCACCTTCACACCTGCTCAAGCTAATTGTTAGAGCCAAGTGTAAATGAAAATCAACTGGGCTAATAATGAATGGAGCCCATTACTCGCAACAGCACATTGCTTTACGAAGGTTTATCAAGAAACATTATAACCAGTCCCCCGGTCACAGTCCCCTGTTTTATAGATGGGAAAAAGCGAGCAAACAAGGGGGGACCAGCCCATGCAAACAGGCGCGGAGACTGGAAACAGCAACATTTGACTCTAGCTCCCCGAGCTGTACGATAGCCATTCCCATATTTTCCCAAAATTCACTCATAGAGCAAAAGAGAAGGGTTTAAGATATCTCTCCTGATGTTGTCATCTGTTTATATAAGCAAATGAGATCATTACTGGATGTGAAGGCCTTAATTAATATGCTAATCTCATTCCTCCACCAAAACCATTTTTCTAGATGGTCATCTCCATGGCTTTCCTCGCCACTGTCACCTGCCCAAGAACTGCCTTGCCATTCCCATCTGAAAGCACAGACCCACTTCCCAAATGATTGACATGCAATCACCAGCACTCCTGTTAAGAGAACTGAGTATGTCCAAGAAGCAGCTATTAGATTATCAGGAATTATCAAATGTAGCTTGAAAATATAACCCTCTGAGGGAGTTCAAGAAATCCCTTCACATCCCCAAATTGGGGGTTTAATACATTTCAGGAATATTTTAGAAGTTTTTTTCATGTCATAATATATTTGTTCATTTTCAATGCATTCACAGTATAGGCAGTCAAGCTCTCCATTTCAAGCCATAATCAGAAGGATTATTCACTCCTCCCAGCAAATTCAGTGACAGTAGGAAATACTACTAACCCTGTGCATCTGAGTGTGCACTTTCTATGGACTTCTACTGAGCGATCCCTGGACTTACAAGCATGTAAGCCCTCCAAATCAGCAGTTTGGAATCAATTCGGACTAAATATCGAGTCGCTCTGTGTTAGATTTGAGTCAATTGTTCATACATAGAATGCAAATAGCCAGGTCACAACTTGAACAAGTGCAACTGATAACTCCAAATCTTGACTCCTTGACCGACTTCCCATAAAACAGCTCTTAAACCCAGCTGAAGATTCCATGGCTTCGCACTGACACGGCCTTTCTTTGTCATCTGCCCTAATCTGGGCATCCTGCTGACCCGGGTTTTGTGATATCTCATAGAGAAATACACTCATCAGTGACTTCTCTGGTATCTGCCTAATATTCTTAGATTTTGAGGACATCATTCCAAATTTATACTGCATGGTATCTGCTTGTAATGTGGAAAGGTCAGGTGAGTGAGCATGGGATCACTTATACCTGAACAGCAGTACCAACTGGTTTCAGAGGAACGAGGTATGAATTGGCGTTCTGCGAAAATAAAAGGGGGTAGGGGATCAAATAAGATTGACAAAAATATTGGGTTCAATTACATTTAGTAGGAGTCTCTTTTTTTTCTAATGCAAGACTTCCTCGAATTAATAAACATTATCAGTCTTCTTTTAACTTATATGACTACAGAACACTCATTTCACACAACGCCTGTGAATATATTGAATAACACTAGTATTCCATAGATCAGTATTGGGAAATACTACTCTGGAAGATCCTATCCCAATAAAGACCAAATATACTGCTGTAGGAAGAAAGACAAATTAATAGATTCATTTACTTATATTTCCATGTTAAGGGATAAAACCTTTGCTGTCTTCACTTAGACGAAAGAGTTAAATGATTTTGGATGACTTGAGGTTTTGTATTAGTTAGCTATTGTTTCAATAAGTCTGCGTAACAAACAAACACCATATCTCAGACATGTACCATTTACTTCTCACTCAGAGTCTCCAGGCTGGCTGGGACAGTCTAAATTCAAGCCATAGGTCAAATTCAGGCATGTTCCATGTGTTTCTCATTCAACCGGGCTAAAAAGCCATGGCTATTTCAGTGTGCTTTTCTCATGACGTAGGGCAAGAGTACAAAATTGCTGGCAGACATTTATTGAATTCTGTAAGCCTGGGCTCAGAACTGGGCCACTATGACTTTACCACATTCCATTAGCCAAAGCAAGTTATGTGGCCACACCCAACTTCAGCAGGTCAGGGAAGTACATTCTACCCACAGAGAGGCTGGGCCAGGGAGAGAAGGAAGAATGCTGAGCAAATAATATCCACCACATTGACCACAATTTCAAATCCAAGATTTAACCACATGTGGAAATTTATATTTCTATTCCCTTTAAACACAAATGTCCTGGTTAAAAATTCAAACGTACAAATGATTAGACTTAACAATAGGAAGATAGACTCCATTTCTTTATTTCTTCATTCTTCTTCCTGCTTTGAACAAGTTAGTATTCAGTGTTTATATCCAGTAATCCAGAGAAGATAGAAGATTATGGCACCTTCCAGTTGATTCCTGGGTGGATATTCTGAACACCAACACCATAATCTAGATTTTATTTAGAAGTCATGGCTAGTGTATACATTTTCTACGCAGTGTGACAAATTACCACACCCTTAACAGTTTAAAACAACACGTGCTTATTGTCTCATGATTTCTGTGGGTCAGGCATTCAGGCACAGCTTGGCTGAGTCCTGTGCAAGGCTGTTGTCAAGGTCAGCCAGGCCTGACTTCTCATCTGAAGGCTGAGGTGGGGAAGGATCCACTTCCCGACTCCCTCAAGTTGTTGGCAGAATGCATGTTCTTGCAGGTGTAGGACCTGTGGTGGCATCTTGCTTCTTCAAAGCCAGCAAGGAGAGAAAGGAAGACTCTAGAGCAATTCTTACAGCAAGACAGAGTCTTATATAATGGAATGTAATCACAGAAGTGATGTCCCATCACCTTTTCCATATTCTACTCCTTAGAAATGTCACAGGTCCTGCCCACACCCAAGGGTATTCAGAGTACCAAGGCATAAACACCAGGAGGAAGAGGTCATGGTCACTACCTTAAAGTCTGTCCACCGCAACTACAAACCTAAAAAGTATGTTTATATCCTGCTTTATTCCTGCTTTGCCCAGCTTTTCCTGGTAGAGACTCACCCTCCATCATGCTCCAGAATTGCATTCCCACTTAGATGAACTCATGCTCCTTGCCCAATTCTGTATTACATTCTACTTTAAGATCTTTTCAGGGAAGGAAACTTCTTCAGTCGGTTGGCCAGTGCTGTCCAGCCATTGGGTATTCAGTGCCACTAACTACCAGAATGGCCAAGAAATCATTGCAGTCAGAAAAGACCCAAGTACCAATTATTGGACTATCATGATTTATGTTTGCGCCTGATATGACCAACATAAGTCAAACTGGTTATGCATGGAAATGCCACCATCGGCTGCCGAGAACTGCAACTTCTGACGCACGCTGTGTCAACCCCGAGCCAGAGCAGTCAATCAACTCAAAGGGGACGAACATCAGTCAAAGAAATGATTTGGCAGCCGAAGTATTTAACCAACCCCATGATCGTGGAATTTTCCAGTTTCAATCAGTCACACAGACACGGTCTCAGGAAGAGAAATAACTAACGTTTAGAGTAGTTTTCCTTTTCCTAAAAATCATTCCTCTAAAAACATTTGTTGAATGCCTACTGTGTTCTGGACACTGTGTTTAGCGTTTGGAATGTAGAGATGAAAGATTGAAATAGTGTTAGGGGTGAAAATTACTCTTCAAACTCTTTATCTTCTAATACTATGTTGTCTTCACTGCTAAGCAGTTTTCTCAGTGGCCATCAGCCATCAGCCATCAGAACCCAGAGACCTTCCCTATTGCTTGTTCTTAACCCTAATAGTTAACCAAAATTTGCTTTGCTGTGGCAAAACTTCAATACCTATATATCTCGTTGGCTCCAAAGAGTAATTGGAATGGGCTTACTCCTTTCTCCTGGACTTAAAGAAAAATCCACATGATGAAAACTTATTTACTATAGTGCCCATCATAATATCTGAGGTTAAGAATACTTTGTATTCTACAAACATTTGAATGCCAAAGATCACTCACAACAAATGCAGGGAGGTTTAATACAGACAAACAGAAAATGCCACAGAGAGACAACCTTGGATGACTTGGTCCTTTTCTTTCTCTAGACTCTTTCTGAAGGTAATTTTATACATTCCCAAGGCTTTTATATACTAAAGCTTTAGACACAAGTAGATGACAAACTTACTTTAATAATCATTTATCATAAGCTTGGTATTGGGGTTAAAAATAAACTCTTGATAAATATCAAGGACTCCTTTATTCTTAAGTCCCCTTTATTGTCAAGGACTCCTTTATTCTAATGCAGTGGCTTCTGGAAAACTTTCCTTTTCAAGGATACTTTTTCAAACACAATCAATAATCTACAATCAACTCTGTAATCTCTTTAGAAGCCAGGAATTTTTCAGTTTTGGAGTTTTGAAGATAAAATGCATAGCTGGATTCCTACAGGCTAAAGATGTTAAAATTTTTGATTTGTTGGTTATTACTCTGATTATTAATAGTCTGTCTGGTGTTTGATACATAATAGGAAGTTATTTAAATTGTTGTTAATTTCAGAAATTCAGAGTTGAAATGAGTTTTAAGACACAAGCTCCAGAGCTCGATTCTGCTAACTGACATCTGTAGCAAGTGGTTTATCCAGTCCTTGCTCAAACAGCCCACAAATGGGGGGCTCACTACCTTCTGGGAGAGTTCATGCCAACTTCTCACATCACCTTAGAAATATTTTCCTTATTCTAGTCAGTTTTTTGTCCTGTAGCTTTAATCCATGATCCTTGGGGACAAGTTTTTGTGATTGGACAAATCTAAACCCTTTAGATGACAGTACTCCCAATATTAGAAATCCCCTATCATTTTCTGAACACTCTCTTCCAAAATTGCCTGGGTTCCTTGAATGTTCCTTATAGAACATGATTTTGGTTCTATCACCTTCCTGGTTTCTAATCTCATATGGATAGATTTTAACCATGATTTTGTAACATAATAGTTCTTGTGATCCATAAGAAAAGAAAAAATGGAAATTGCTACAGCAACTACACCTAGAATTAAGGATAACTTACTTTTTGTATGATTTTTTTTGCCATAGCCTGGGGAGAAATGCAAAGTTCCCAGCTGAATATTTCTCTCTGTGGATGTTATCAATCACATGATCCATGGGAGATTAAAGGCTGAAAACCATTGCTTTAAATATGCCCTAGTCTGTCTGTATTCTTTGAAGAGTGTGGTAATCAGAATTGAATGTGAAAACCAAGAGGTGGGTTAGCCAAGGTATTGCAAACTGGTACACTAAGTCAAAAATTTCTCCTCTTCTCACTCCCACCTGCCCTTCAGGGTTCAGCTGAAGCCTGACCTCATAGATAAGACTCTTCAACTAGAAGAACTAAATTTTGAATTCCCAAAGTGCTTCCTTTGGATGTAGGCCTATGCTGGATTCTAAGGTCCTCCACTTCCAGCCTTGTGTCCTTGGGCAGCATTCCTGACCGTCTCTGAACTCAGCTTCCTATGGTGTAAAATCGGGGTTGTTGGAGCTCACTGAACGCCTTGGAATTTCCAGCACAGTTCTTGGTAGTGTGAGGTCATTGCTTTCCTGCTATTCTGATCTAAACTGTGCTCAGAACATTGAGTTGCTATGCTTTAAATATAGGCCACACCCAAAATTATGGAACCAGGAGAGAAGATAGTGCTCTGAGAGACCAAAATCAATAAAAGTCAGCACGGAACTATCACATCGGCCATCTGTGGAAATCATCCTAGAATGTTACCCGCCATTAGAGAAGACTAGCGTGCCTCCCCACAATGTTCTCTGCGACTGGTCAATCCAAACAAGAATTATTGCCAGGTGGTCCATAAACTAATCTCAACACATTGTCTTGAGGAAATGTAACGACAATACCTCTAGTAATCTGCACAAGCTTAGAAAGAGAGGAGTTTGCAGTAAAATGATTATCCACAAGACTATGACTCACTCTAGGTCTAAGTAATCAATGCTGACTCCGATAACAGATGCTGAAGAATGGTGATTCATCAAGTCATCACTCAAGAATATTTAACAACTCTACTCAAACTTGAGACTCATCCAGCAACCTTCTAGCCTGCAGTATCATCTCCTGAGTATATGAACATAAAGGAAAGTGCATCTGGTGTGGAGAGAAAATACCAGCCACACACTCCCACTGCCAATTATTACATCATCACTCCACCTTGTGAGTCTCTCTCCCATGGGATTTGTGCATGTGCATTGATTTCTCAGCCTAATCCCCCCCAAGGAAATAAATTGAGTTCTGTTCCTGAAAAGCTGAGTGATACAAGCTGCACCATGAAGAGTCCCACACTGCGCTGATTCTAACACGCCCTGGTTCCTCTAACAACCATCAAATGTGTAGTTTGCAGGGACTCTGCAGCCCCCTTTCCCCACTAGACCCTCCTCTGCCCAACTTGCCAGCCCTGCTTCCTCCAAGAGGGAAGAAGGAGTTGCTGCTCTGGTCAGATCCAGAGACATTTGTCAAGCCACCAACAGGACTGGACAGGATGGCTGTCCTTCTAGGCCCAGTGGATGTTCTCTTTCCTCTCTTTCCTCTATCACCTGGGTCCCAGCCACAGCCCTCTTCTCTTTACCTCCTCCGAGATGGGAATACAGGTGGGACTACAGACCCAATCGCCTTCCTCCCTCTTCCCGCAGGCTCAACTGAACATGCTTGCTTCAATATTCAATTTGTGATAAGATAGGGTAGAGAGTTTTGAGTGGAATAGGATGTACCAGCTGACCTCAAGCCTAACCTATTTTTCTTGCAAATTTTTGCCAGAGAGCCCTAGCAAAACCCCACTCGCTTAAGCCCTAAAAACATGCCAACTGGTTTTGTTAGTCTGATTTTCTCAAATAGAGTGTAATCTCCCTGAAAGCATGTTGATACTCCAGATTCTGCCTGTTTCCCTATTCCCATATTCCTGTATTCCCCTCTTCTCTCCCCAGCACCTAGTACTAAATACTTGCTAAGTGAGATCACTTGCCATTCACTCCATATAGATTTATTATTTCCGTCTTAAGCCTCTGAGCTTTTCTCATTAACCCAAATCAATAAACATAATTGTGTTCTTCATGCTAATGCAATTAAAAATACAAATGCGACGTGGGGACTGAAATCGAGGGGCAGGGGCATTACAAGGCGATTATCTCGGCAACCCAAAGTACAGTGATATTAGAATTTTCTGAGATTTTCTTAAAATAAAAACAAACAAACAAAAATTTTAATTCCTGAAGAAAAGCCGCAGCTCCCCTAAAATATATTTGAAATGTCTAGTGTGGCAAACATTGACTACTACGAAGTCAGTAGTCACGGAGACAATGAATAGTTACAGATAATTTGGTGAAGTAGTGGCAAATATTCACATGCTCAAAACAGACACACACAGGATTTGAGCCCCAAAGACCAAAGTGCATTGAATTTATTTATTTGTTTGTTTATTTTAGGGACAGGGTCTTCCTGTATCGCCCCCGGTGGCTGGCCAGAACTCCTGGGCTCGAGCGATCCTCCCGCCTCAGCCTCCCGAGCAGCTGGGAATCCAAGCATATGTCACCAAGTACTGCTTACAGTATATTAATTTTTTTTTTGAGACAGAGTCTCGCTCTGTTGTCCAGGCTAGAGTGAGTGCCGTGGCGTCAGCCTAGCTCACAGCAACCTCAAACTCCTGGGCTCAAGCAATCCTCCTGCCTCAGCCTCCCCAGTAGCTGGGACTACAGGCATGCGCCACTGTGCTCGGCTAACTTTTTCTATATACATTAGTTGGCCAATTAATTTCTTTCTATTTATAGTAGAGACGGGGTCTCGCTCTTGCTCAGGCTGGTTTCGAACTCCTGACCTTGAGCAATCCACCATGCCTCGGCCTCCCGGAGTGCTAGGATTACAGCCGTGGGCACCGCACCCGGCCCCGTATATTAATTTTAATGATGTAGAAAGAGATAGCCAGCTTAGGGAGGGGGCAAGTAAGGAGGCCCGAGCCAGACTTCTTGCCACAGAAGCTTCCAGATTCTCGCCGGAGTCGATGGCCTCGCCTCCCTCATGCAGCAGAGCGTGTGGTCAGAGCAGGCGCTGCAGCTAGACTGCCTGCGTTCGAATCCCGGCCCTCACACTGCCAGCTGTGGCCCTGGGAAACCTAGGTGGCTTCTTGGAGCCTCCCTTTCCCAATCCAGAGTATGAGGCTTACAGCATTTTGTTTGTGTGCAAGAATAGCCCTGCCTGACACCTAATTAGCACTCAGCAAAGTATCCCCGCGTCTGGATTCTCGCTACCCACCCCAGTCTTTCTTGAACCGTTCTTTAGTCTTCCCTGTCTGTCTAAAGGGAAAAAGATCCCTCCTCTTGCTTAGGCTGATCCTTCATCTCTGCCCTGCACCGCACCCCGCTCCCACCTTGGGGACTCACTCAGCTGCCTTCCTCATCTTCTGCTTGACACACCCATCAGCGTCCTTGTGTCCTCTGCCACCTTCAAATCTCCTCCCTCCGTCCCAAGTCCCTCTCCGGCGACTTCCCTACAGCTCTCTTCTTCAGAAAAAGTGAGCTGTCATTTTGCAAAGGCCAACGCGTACAAGGTGACCTCCAACGCCTGCCCTTTCTTCCACTCTGCCGCCCCTGCCATGGAAAGTCAGCCCCACATCCGACTGGAATTGCTGTCACCTTCGTGCTAGACCCAGTAGACACGTGTCCTTGAAAAGGATCTGCCCAACAGCAACGTCAGACCGTGCTGGCCCTCTCTCCTTGAAATGTTCTGCTCCCCGGGGTTTTATGACACCGCGCTCCCCTTATTTTCCTCCTACCTCTTCGGTGAGTCCTCAGGCTTTTCTGAAGACACTTGTCCTCTGCTTATTACCCGAACACTCCTATTTTTCAGGGCTCCAATTTTGGCCCCTTCTCTTCTATCTCTTTGCGTGCTGACCTCACTGTTTTCCCAAATGTTGCTTATTTCTAAACTACATCTCCAGCCCGGGTTTCTCTCCTGAACTCCAGACCACCACCGCCCCACCCAGCCAAATGCCTACTGTATATTAATATTTCCACTCAAACGTCCTACAGGCATCTCCATTCAATAATCCAAACTTAAACACATAAGATGCCTCCTCAGCTCTGTTGCTCCTGCTGTCTTTCCTGTGCCCACACCTGGCAAAACAAAACCGCATTTTTGTGCAAAATTTGGCAATGCGCACTTTTGAACCCCAAGTGCACACATAGATACATCACAGTCTTTGGCATGCTTACTCAAAAGTATTTGGGCCCAGCGCGGTGGCTCACACCTGTAATCCTAGCTCTCTGGGAGGCCGAGGAGGGAGGATAGCTCAAGGTCAGGAGTTCGAAACTAGCCGGAGCAAAAGCGAGACACCGTCTCTACTAAAAATAGAAAGAAATTAATTGGCCAACTAAAAGTATATAGAAAAATTAGCCGGGCATGGTGGCGCATGCCTGTAGTCCCAGCTACTTGGGAGGCTGAGGCAGGAGGATTGCTTGTGCCCAGGAGTTTGAGGTTGCTGTGAGCTAGGCTGACACCAGGTTACTCTAGCCTGGGAAACAGAGGGAGACTCTGTCTCAAAAAAAAAAAAGTATTTGAGGTGTGTTTCAAGGGCCTAGAAAAGGAAGAAATCTTTCCCCTTTTCCCTTTGCCCCAAATCAGGCTTTCAGCTCCTTTTCATTGAGACCCGCCTTTTTATCCTGCTAACTCAAGGCTCATCCCCTCGTATCACTTCCTCCAGGAAGCCTTCCCTGAGCCCTTGAAAGCAAGTTTCATGCCCCCAAAGTTTCCGATTTCAACCCTCGCATGGAGTATTTAGTGCCACCACCACCTCTTAGCAGGGCGTTCCCCTCCACCAGGACTTGAGCTCCTGAGAACGCTGCTGTAGTTACCTTCGTAATCCCCGTGCATGGCACAAAATAAATGCTCAATACCGTGGGTGGAATAAATGAATGGCGAGTCTCGCTAATTAGCATGGACTAGGTGGGACAGTAAATGGCTTGAATTAGGGGCCCAATATTTTAGCCCAGATCCTAACCCTGACTCCTCAGGTGACCTTGGGCAAGTCCCTTCACTTCCCTGCAGAGTCCAGATTTCTGTATCTTCTAAGGAAATCAGAACAGCCACATCATCTTCTTCAGAGGGCTATGAGGACAGTAAAATGAGGTGAAGTTCGTACAATTTCTGAGCACAGAGTAGATTCCAATTACTGTTTGGCAAATCTGTTGGGGGAGGACGGAAGACAATGGACCTGAGAGAGGGAGGGCAGAGAAAATCTGCAAAGTTTCACTCAAGTGATGTAAATGCAAGCTCGCCTGTCTCCTCCACTTTGAAAATGGAAACAATGTCATGACCGCGTGAATAATCTAAAGGATGGTTCTCTGATGACAAGACCAGGTTTGGTGGGGTACAAACGAGGGGCACCTTAGCAGACACGTGGAGTACTGGGGTCTTTGCAGACTGGTGTGGAGGCTGGGCTCTCTCTCGAGGTAAGGAAGGCGGCACTATCATTTGTTTTCCCCTTGAGAAAGATCAGAATGCTGTAAATAATCCAAATGGGATTAAAATGGTTAAAGTCACGAAGCAGTTCCACGTTCATTAGCGATGCAGGCTGCGGCACCACGGAGCACTAATATTAACTGTGGTTCTTAGCCTTCCGAGCTGGAGAGATGAACCCGGCTTCCCGCAGACCAAACACTTATGCTAATAGAACAGAAACTTTCTGAAAAAAAAAAAAAAAAAAAGGCAGCCAAATCTAAGAGACCTGTCAACCCCAGGGTCAGCAGTGAAGCGATAACCAGGAAAGAGCCGAATCAAAGGCTCTCTCAGCCTCCGCTACCCACTCTGTTCCGTGGGAGCCCACGGTGGCCACAGCTCCTTTAACAATATTTATAATGAAGGAACAACGCTGGAGATGTCAACTCTGATTATTCATAAAGCCTCCTCCTGCTCAGATCCACCCGGAGGCTAACAGTAAAAGTACCTGATTCCCAATTCTCAAACACAAAAGCACACAGAGCTTGAAAGAGGAGCTGACTAATAAAGTTTGCATATCCCTAAGAAAAAGAGCATACCAGGAAGAAGAAAAGGAATGGCAAGATTAAACAAAAACAGTAAGCTTGGATGGGAAATGATAAAAATTTTAAAAGGCGAGAATGTAAATCTATTTTTGTTTTTTTTTTTCTTTTCTTTTTTTTTTTAATGTCCTTGTTCATTTACATTTCAGTATGAGCCATTCGGAGGGAGCAGCTGTTTTATCTCCTGACTAGAACGTTGAGTTGCTTTGAACACTTACTGTGGGAGCATAAAGTTGCTAAACTCTGTTCTGGAGAGGGGGCTAGTGGCTTTAAACTGTGAGGGGCGTGAGAGAGAGGCCCTCATCTCTGGTTCTGATAGACAGGGAGGTAGCCAAAGCAGAGGCTTTGAGCACCCACTGAGGTGGGCGGTGTAGAAGGGACCGTCCCAGGTCAGCTTTGGAGTCTAAATCCGGGCTCCCTGGCCCCCTGGCCCTACGACCACGTTATTCCCTTGCTCATACCTCCTCGGTTTTCTCATTTGTACAGCAAGAATAATACTACTACCTTCTTTCCACAGTTGCTGAGACTATGTAATTAAATAAAGAAAATAAAGCCCAGGGCCAGGATTACGGTGAGCACTTAATAAATGTCACTAATTTGCTGTTATTAAACAATCCTGACAAGGGTGTCAAATAGAAATTAAAGTGCTGTTTAATGTGGTGGTGGTTCTAACAGAGGAATGGTTTGAGATTATAGTGTTGACTAATACTGTTTGCCAAATGTACCAATTCTTCTCTCCTTCCTGGCACATGCTAGGATAGGATGAGATTCCTAACTCCCTGCAGGTGGGTGGCGTTGCGTGAGTAGCTCTGGCCAATAGCTGTGAGAAGAAGCTCCCAGAAGAAGCCACTTCTAGGTCAGAGCATTTAATTGTCAGTGCAAAACTCCCCAGAGCTGTCTCTCCATTGCCGCCATGCCTGCAAATGTTCAAAATGATGACTATTCCATCACTTGGGCTCTGAGGTTAAGAGACAGAGAACAGAGCTCCTCCTTCCAACCCACAATGGACCTAAAGAATAGGGGAGAAAGAAACCATTGCCATTTTAAGCCCCTAACATTTGATATGGGAGTTGTTTGTTACTGGAGCATATCCTAGCCTATGCTTACTGAGCAGAATTGTTCTAATTTTTGTTGTTTTAGAATTCAATACATGTTGGCAAGCATGCACCATTAGCTAAGCCATTTGCTACATGTTTTCAAACGCATTATCTACTTTAGTTATTACAATTTTTTTTTAAAAAAAAGGCCCTGAGATGGAAATCATCCCCATTGTACAGATACATATGAAGGAGACAAGATTTATTCATAAGCAAGTGTTCCTTCACATCCCTCCTCCCAATCTCTTTTTCTTATCCTTCTAGAGTGTTCTGACTTTGCCAACTTGTTCTCCAAGCCTCTGATTGAGAATCTTGTGTGTGTGCACACACACATACACATGATGTTTAAGAACAGTAGAGATGGTTGCCCAACAATGTACAATGCCACTTAATATATGCAATGTACTCAATGCCACTGAATTCTATACTTGAAAATTGTTAAAATGGTAAATTTTGTGTTATGTGTATTTTACCACAATAATAAAAAATAATAAAAAAATAAAAAATAATTAAATAATAAACAACTCTACAAATGGGTAGAGTCATGGACAGATGAATAAACATGGGATAAGGACATATAGCAAAATGTTAATTGTAGAAACTAGATAGTGGATATATGAGTATTCACTACACAATTTTTCAATTTTTTTGTATTTTTGAAAATACTCATAATAAAATATTAAGAAAAAAAGGAATAGTAGAGAAAAGCAGGACCAGAAAGACAGAATTAAATGTGAAAGAACAAAGATGTTGAAAGCTAGCTCCAGCTGCATGGTAAAATGCAGGGAGTGGGGAATGGGGGAAGAGAAGGGAAACTACAGGCTGGTAGTATGAGGAGTCGGGGGCCAGGGAGGAGGCTGAGGGGAACCTCTAGAGCAGCTCTGATGTGAGGAAGAGGGAAAGAAGGGAGAAAGGGGGTGAAGGAAGTGCTGTGTGCTTTGAACTGTGTCCCTTTTAATATTCCTTGAGCCATTCAAGTAAAGATTGGGGTCCTTTTGAGTCACTTTTGGCTCTTGGGCTGTTCTTTATGTGTAACTCCAGAGTGCAGTCAAGACCACAGAGAGGGCTGATTTGCCGAGGGTTTCACAGTGAAACCGGTATAGAAAGGGTGGATAGGAGTGTGCCAGGAGGAAGAATTCCCGGTGTGAAATAGCAGACGTCTCATCTCTGGACAGGCTGTCCTGCAATCTGCCCTCACTTATGCTTTGCTCATTCAGCACCCCCAACGCCTGGCAGTGCTTTCCTGCACACACAGAAATCCACCGGGTTGGATCCTCACTTTTGAGATGAAGAAACTGCAGCTCAATGGGTTTAAACAACTGGCAGGAGGTCTAGCATGCAGTCCGTTGCAGAGCTAAGCCCCCGGCCTTGCACTACGCCTTGCTATCCCGTCTCTCAGTCCCTCTCTCCCCAGAGACCTCCTGACTATTATTTAAGGCCTAAATGAAGTCAAAGTCTTCCATGAAAACTTCATGGGCTACCTCACCCTTCAGTAGATATCTTCTCAAATTCTACAGGTCTGTACCAGACAGTACGACGTCGTTTATAGTGTGCTAGATATTTCTCTCTTGTTTCGTCAGTTGGAATCTTATCTTTTGCAGGCCCTTTAGAGATAAGGACTTGGACTTTTTCTTTACTGCTGCAAAATTCATCCCAGGTCCAAGAATAGACGAGATGCCCAACACATACTGATCGATCGATTCTAATCCCTTTGGGGTTGTCACCAAAGACAAGCATCCAAGAAGTTTAAGTCATGAGGGCTGTTGCTTTCAAATCACATTTTCTTGTCTTAAAAGTACCCTTGATATTTAGTGCATGAAGGGACTTAATCAAAAGGAGGAAGGGAGTACTGACTGTATCTTATGTACTTCACTGATCAAAACTTACCAACGTTATTTCCATTACTGGTTCACTGACTTTTTAAACATTTGCTGAATGTATTAGTAGCTTATTCTTGTCCATAAGTAAAGAGTTCTGAAAAAAATATAAATAAACATTTAAAAGCATTCATTGGACAGACACATTATCCTAAACTTATTGAGGAAAGTATGCTTATGAGATTAAAAAGAAAGTTACGGAAATATCGGTTATTGTTGAATATCAAATTGCATTTTATACCAACTACTCTTATTTTTTAAACATGCAAACATGAAGTTCACATAACTGAACAAAATATGAAGTTTGAGTTTATGAGTTTTGTGTTTTTTCAAGGTAATATGTCACCCACTTAGAAACAAACAAATTCAGTTTGTGGTTTTTTTTATTAAGTTGCTAATCAATTGCCTTGGTAAAGGTCTTAAAAATCATCCACTATCACTTCTCAGCCTTTTGGCTAAGATCAAGTGTAGTAAAAATCATCTACTCCTTTCATAATGCTTCATATGCATTTGTTTATTAGCTAATTCATCTCAAGGAACAATAATAATGATAACAAATGTTTATAGAGCATTTAGTAAGTGCTCTATATTAAAGATCCTTCAAGCTCAAGTAATTCTAACAGCATCGTGAAGTGAACACTCTGATTATCATCTTTTTACAAGGACAAACCTGAAGCACCTTGGCCAAGGTCACCCAGCTAATGCAGTGGAGGCAGGAGTTGAATTTGTGCATTCTAACCCCAGAGCCCAAGTTCTGAATCATTATGCATACTTTAAGCCCACCTATGAACAGAAAGAACATTAACTTGCTGACATTATTTTCTTTTTCTACTGATTATAGAAAGTCTTTTCCAACTTTTAAAGCAGACTTAGAACTCCATCTGAACTTCATCACTCTTCCTACACCTCCCTGGCCTCTCACTTTCACTGGACCCATTTAATACATTCCAAATAAAATCATCGTGCTATCACTGGCAGTCCAGAATTCTAAAATTATTAAGAGTAGTGTGAGTTCTACAAGAGGATGACCTGCAAACTCATGGAATGTTCATTATTTTTCAGTGTTGTTTGTAGTAGTTAAAAAAGTGGGAAAAGAGATTCCTAAAGGACTAACAAGAAGAATTAACTAAAATATTTCACATGGATATGCTGGAATATTATATAAGTATTAAATGTTATTATGTATTTGCCAAAATTATTTTAAAATATGAGAAAAATTCTTGTTATACTATCAAATTTTAAAACCACATACTCTCAGCTATTTTGAAAGTAATCCTTTTAACAAATGGAAGAAAATACACCAAGATATTAAGAGTTAACTGTGTGCCATGAAACATAGTTTGGAAAACCCTATGTACCAGACTCTGATTCAGATATGCAGAGTGATTTGTCTTTATTTTCTATAAACAGATCTCGTCAGTCATCTCTGCTAATGATTGAGGGAAAAAGAGAGAGTAACTTTCCATTTAAAAGTGCCCTGGCCTCCTTAGATTTGAAAACAGCATTTTCAGAGTAAACAGTCCATTTTAAGCCCAAGTATCTAGGTATTAATAGCTTCTTCCCTATTAGGGGGTTTCCCTTTCCACTTCTCCTTCCCCAGTGGGTGTCCCAGTGTGGGGAGAAGAGGAGCCTGCTGTGGCTGCCTGTGGGGTACCATAGCTGCTCCCTTACACAGGGCAGTTAGTTGGTCTTTGAGGGTCCCATTATAGTGGATGGAGCCCACCAAGTTGTAGCTGATGCCTCCTGATTTATTTGTGTGCTATGCTAGAGCCTTTTAATAAAGACCGTGGTCCTGCCAGAGCCTCTGATCAAAAGCTGGCCTCCTTATCATTAACCCTAGGCTTCCTCTGGTCCACGGCTCTCCAGAACACAGACCTACAGGGAATTCAAGGATTTCTTTACATACCATGTTGCAGGCCCCAGGAAGACAGGACATCATCTCAGGCCCTTCCAGCCAAACTCTTCTCTCCACTATTTCAGAATTGGATGTCATCCTGTTGCTCAGATGCTTTGCCTGAGACTTCCTTAAAAGGTCGCAGTTTTCCAAGTATTTACACTGAGAAGCAGGAGCCAACCCCCCCACACCCAAGTTTCAATCTACAGAGAACAACCATGAC
Source organism: Microcebus murinus (assembly GCF_040939455.1). Taxonomy (NCBI): domain Eukaryota; kingdom Metazoa; phylum Chordata; class Mammalia; order Primates; family Cheirogaleidae; genus Microcebus; species Microcebus murinus. The sequence goes on from NC_134109.1 coordinate 96,614,923, forward strand.
ATTCACCTACCTCTGATTTCATGCTGTCTTCCTCTCTCTTTCCAGGTTCTTCCATTACTAAAATCCCCCTTTATGTTTGGTGGGATTTCCCTTATTTCATATCTTCTGACCCTTTCTATTCCATGGCTTCTGATAAGAATTCTATGATACAAATTTGTGAGATGTCATTCTTATAATGCAATGGGAAGCTTTTAGAAATTGAAAATTCTTTTTTTTGTTCTTCTTGAGAAAGACTACTTTTCTTGATCTGAAAAGATAAAGTTGCAAGTCAAGGATGTCCTTGGATATTACATGCACCCCCCCACCCCAAAGAAAAAAATGTTGCTAATTCAATGGATGGGCAATCACAAGACAATTATGATCTTGGCAACGATACTGATTTAATATTTCAAAAACCCGATTCCCATTACATATTTATCATTTCAAATAATTCTCACAATTAAAAAATTATTCTTCCTATTTTAGGGGAGGGGAAAAAAAACGCTCACAGAGGCAACATGCCAACAATCACATGGCCAATCAAAGGTAGAGACAGGATTAGAACCCCTGTTCTAACTCCAAAGCTGGAACTCCCAAACACTCATGGAACCGTCTTTTGATTAACCATAGCACCAGTAAAATAGAACAAGAAAAGAACATTTAAATTCAGGGTTAAGACTCTTCAGTCCAATAGGTCTCCAGCCTTGATGTATATACCTCACCTCAGACCAATTAAATCAAATTCTTTGGGGATGGAGCCCAGGGATTGGTGCAGGTTGAAAGTTCCTCGGGTGTTTCTGTAATGACGTGCACCCAGGGCTAAGAGCCATTGCCAATGTTTTCATTTTCTCTGAAGCCTTTCTCAGAGCTTCTGGCAAGAACAAAACTGTCTGGTTTTGTAAGTTTGTGCTCTATTTATATATTCCTGTTATTGTGAAAAAGGCAAAAGAGTTAAAGACAGGCAGTTTGCAGAACAGATAAAAGCAAAAGACCCTAAAATTCAGAGTTAAATCAAGTTAATCAGCTATGCAACATGAAAAAGATGACTTAAATTGCCGGTGTTCAAATTCATTAAACTTTGTGGCCGGGCGTGGTGGCTCACGCCTGTAATCCTAGCACTCTGGGAGGCTGAGGCAGGTGGATTGCTCAAGGTCAGGAGTTCAAAACCAGCCTGAGCAAGAGCGAGACCCCGTCTCTACTGAAAAACAGAAAGAAATTAACTGGCCAACTAAAACTATACAGAAAAAATTAGCCGAGCATTGTGGTGCATGCCTGTAGTCCCAGCTACTCAGGAGGCTGAGGCAGGAGGATTGTTTGAGCCGAAGAGTTTGAGGTTGCTGTGAGCTAGGCTGACGCCACAGCACTCTAGCCCAGGCAACAGGATGAGACTCTGTCTCAAAAAGAAAAAAAAAAAATTAATTAAGCTTTCTGAAAGATCTCATGGACTTTTTTAGAGGATATTAGCTGGTGATTTGCTATATCTTGCCATATCAATAAATAGCATTTGGCTTAGATGTCTACACACAAACCATTTGAGGTAGAGGAGAAGAAACGATTCAAACTGCAGTATATTTTTAATGTAACCAATTACTTAACCCATATTTTGCCATATTTTAACTCATTCCATCCCTACCCCCTCAAAATGGGTGTGTATATGCAGACACAATCAGAGTCATTTTAATAAATGTCTGACATTATTCCAAGAAAATATTTGATGACTTTTTTTAAGTTAAATAAAGTCCACAGTGGAAAGTTTACTCTTTGTGTTGTACGGTTCTATGAGTTTTGACAAATACATACTGTGATGTATCCACGATTACAGTATCATACAGAATTTTGCAAAACCATAAAATTCACCTTCATTTATCCTATTTATCCCTCCTCCTCTAGCTCCTCCCCTTGAAATGCCTGGCAAAAGTGATCTTTTTATTGTCTTTGCAATTTTATCTTTTCTAGAATGTCATATACTTGAAATCATACAGTTTGTAGCCTTTACAGACTGTCTTATTTCACTTAAAAATATGAATTTAAGGTTCCTCCATGTCTTTTTGTAGTTCAATAGCTCATTCTTTTATGGTTGTTCAATATATAATTCTAGAGTGTAATCATTTCCTTCCAGCAAGTTAAAGACCTCATTCCATTAACTTTTGACTTCCATTATTCATGCTGAAAAGTCAGCTGTTTGTGTTATTGTTGTTTGTTGAAAGAAACATTTCTTTCTTTTTCTGGTTGCTTTTAAGATTGTTCTTTATATTTGGGTTTATTCAGAGGGGCCTAGATGTAATTTTCTTTTCTGAATTTATGCTGTTTGGGGTTCATAAACCTTTTGAATTTTAGCTGATTTCCTATCCTTTCTCATTTTTGGAAACTCTTGATTAGTAGCTCTTCAAATATTGGGGTTTTTTTGCCCCATTCTTTCTTTCTTTTCATTCTTAAACTTTAATTAAACATATTTCACTTTGTTCCATATGTCTCTTACATTTTTCTTTCTTTTCTGTTTTCCTTCATGTTTTTGTCTGAATATTTTCTATTGATCTATTTCAAGTTTACTGCTCATTTTTCCACAATCTAATGTGCTGTTAAACCCATGTATTAAACTCTTAATTTCAGTTATTATATTTTTTATCTTTATAATTTCCACTTAATTATGTTTCATAAATTCTCATTCTCTGGTAAAATTTTCCATTTTGTCATCTGTTTTTTAATATACTAATCACAGTTATTTTCTAATAAACTTTTAAAATTTTAAAACAGTTTTAGATTTACAGAAAAATTACAAAGATAATCCAGAGTTCCTATATGCCTCACATTAACATCTAACATGGTCTTGGGGTACAGAAGTATTTCTTAAGATACAACAAGCAGAAATCATTAAAGGAAAACAATGAATAAATTGGACTATACTAAAAATTTTACAAAAGACACCAAAGGTAAGCTAACAAACATAAGATATATCAGGAGAAAACATTTGCAAGCATAGCTAACAAGAGATTAATAAATATAATCTTTCTTTATTATGTCCTCAAATGAATTAGAAAAAAATCAATTCAGTTCACAGATGAAGAAAGCAGAATTGTCAAGAAACATATAAAATGATACTTAATTTCTGGTGTTTTTTTGTTTTGTTTTGTTTTTTTTTGTGACAGAGTCTCACTCTGTTGCCCAGGCTAGAGTGCCATGGCGTCAGCCTAGCTCACAGCAACCTCAAACTCCTAGGCTCAAGTGATCCTTCTGCCGCACCTTCCTGAGTAGCTGGGACTACAGGCATGCATCACCATGCCTGGCTAATTTTTTCTATGTATATTAGTTGGCCAATTAATTTCTTTCTATTTTTGGTAGAGACAGGGTCTTGCTCTTGCTCAGGCTGGTTTTGAACTCCTGACCTTGAGTGATCCTCCTGCCTCGGCCTCCCAGAGTGCTAGGATTACAATCGTGAGCCAACACGCCTGGCTGATACTTAATTTCTTCAGTAGTAATAAAAAATACAAATTTTAGAAACTCATCAAATTGACCCCCCCCAAAAAAATTTTTTGAGACAGATCTTGCTCTATTGTGGACTCAAGTGATCCTCCTGCCTCAGTCTCCCAAATAGCTGGGAATGCAGGTGCATGCCACTCTACCCAGCTAATTTTTATATTTTTTTGTAGAGACAGGGTCTTGCTCTTGCTCAATCTGAACAAAAAAAATTTAAAGCCTAACAATATCATATGTTGGCAGAGACAGGGAATAATAGGAACTCTGATATAATGCTAATGAGAATGTGAATTACTTTTATTAAAAAAAAAACCTTGAAGAGTAATTTAGCAATATCTTATAAAATTGGAGCTGTATATATCCTAAAACCTAAGAGTTTCTAGGTGTCTGCTCCAGTGAAAATCTTGCATGTGAGTGCAAGAGACAGGTACAAGGGTGTTCTTATAACAATTGTTGGTAATATTTAAAAATTCAAAACAACCTGAAGATGCATCAATAAGAGGATCATTAAACCCTCTCCTTTAAGTTGAATTATATTCATGCAGTGGAATATTACATGGTAGTTAACATTCTAAGCCATTCATATATAAGTCAACATAGACAAATCTCAAAAACCAAATATTGACAGAAAAACATATGATGGTTTTTGTAAATGTTTTTGTGTTTAAAACACACAAAAATGTTTAAAAATGTTTAAAATGTTTCAAAGCACATAAATACATAGTTAAAACTATAAAAATATGCATGAAATAAACAAACATGCAATAAGAATAGAGGTTGCTTCTGTGGGAAAAAGAATTGGGATCAGAGATAAGTTCTAATTCTATACTATATTATTAGTTTTGGAAAAGAAAACATGAAGCATATATTAGAAAAAGTATTACAATTGTATTTGTTTGAAATTTTCATAATTTTTTGAACATATGGGATAAAAGAAACATATAAAGATACAGACCGAGGCATGTTTCTGCTAACCATCAAAGAGCAATTTACGAAAACAACTTATTTAAGGCACAGTCTCTACAGAAATCTAAAACTGCTATGAATCAGACAAGGCAAAAGAGAAGATTCTTTTTCCTGTTCAGATTCAGTGAGCCAGTGTCCAGGCTAGGGGGGCAGTTCTGTGACCCTCGATCAGTGGTTTCCCATCTCTAATGCCCTCCCCGACATCTGCAGGAAAAGACAATGTGGAGCAGGAAGGTGTCCGGGAGGCACTGACCAGAACTTCGCTGCTTGACCGTATCTTCTTGTAAGGGAATGTGAGGAATGGAATATCTTCCTAAGAAACCACAGGCCCAGCTAAACTCTGCAGTTTGATTATTGAAGGAAGAAGAGAAGAATGAACATAGCTGGCCCCTAGCCGCCTGGGTAAGGCAGAGACACAACAGAAGTACAGCCGGACATTTGCGAAGAGGAAACTTGCCCTCCTGTCTTTATCTCATGTGTGCTCTTTTTTCTTCCCATGGCTTCCTACTCAGCTTTCCTTTGTTCCATAATCACCTTCTATGATCTGGGCACTATGTGAGCAGGTGGATGTTCAAAGATGGAATGACACGGACCCCACCACCAAGAGAAAAACACGATTACGATAACCGTGATTAGCAGTAAAATGGCAGCATACATGGTCTAACCTAAGCATTAACAGGTGCCCTGAGCCAGCTAGGGTAACCTGTGGAGACTTCCCTGTGATGTCCTTCCAGGCTCCACAGAGAAAGTGGCCCTGGAACTGAGGCTAAGAGGTTTAACTGCCAGCTGTCAGGGAGATGGATGGGGTTCTGACCAAAGGGAATCGAATATGAAAAGGCAAGAGAATGAGAAGCAAGCCAGGTTCCAGAGCACAAAGAAGTTCAGCGTGGATGTAAATGAACAAGGCGGTGAGCAGAGACACACGTTAGGTGGAGGTGAGATCATGGAGAGTCTTTCATTCACGAAGAGGAGTTTAGGCTTCATCCTGCCATGAATGATGGCAGGAGCCATCCTTAATGATTGGAGCCATTAACGATTTTAGAACAAGGAAGGGGCAGCATTTAGACTTGCTGGAAGGATCGCCGTGATGGCGATGTGGAGGATGAACCAGGACAGGGGCTAAAGTATTGATAGGAGCAAAGGCAGAGGAGACAATTCTGGGGGAGCAGAAAGGGGAGTTCTGTCTGTCCCTTGCTTGGTGTGATGTCCCCATGGGACACCCAGGGGAGATGGCAGTACATCAATGTTGGATACTCACGCCTGAAGCTCAGGAAAGGAGTTCTGGCTTCCAGGGTGTGCCGCTCCTGCAGCCCATTCTTTCTGGCACAGATAAGATGATTTTAAGCTCCTCTGCTTCCTCAGGTCGCGGTGGCTGCTCTGCCACTCCATGACAATCAGAATCCTAGTGTTCCTGGCTTGTCTACCTCCCTAGTTAACTACCCGGTATTATACAGCGTTGACAACAGCATACTGCTGGGAATTCAAATCCAGTTAGCACCTTCCTGGCAAAGTGAGGTAAGCCTAAAGGGAGATCTCAGGAGCGGGCACGGAGCTCTGTGTTCTGCCCCTGTCATGCAAAGCAGTCCTATCAGACAAGATGAAGACTGACAAAGCAACTTTAACCAATTTCCTGGCGACACGAAGACAGAAGAGGCAAGTTCGTGGATGTCAGAAGGAGAATTCAGAGAGAACTAACTGCTAAAATCAACAAGATAAAATATAATGGGAAACATGTAAAAGCCTGTCAAATAAATTTGTTCAAATAAATGAATTGCAAAAGCAAACACAAAGATATTTGATTTGACTAAAGATATGTGGTGCTCAGAAAACTTAATGCTTATAAACGGCCCTGGGAAACTCTATCCTGAGCAGGGGGACCACCATTTCCTAGACTTCAATTGACAAAACAAACTCCAATGCATTTTCCAGTGTGGTGGCTACCACTTTAAATGAAGTAGGTGGCATGACATTCTGTTCTTCAGGAACTTTGACATGGACTCACCCTGGATTCTCCGGACTCCCGGCTGCATCTCCCTATGCAAATAGCTTTCTAGAAATGCTGTGTCATAACACTTGTTAATGTATGCATTTTATAGCTACTAAATGATACTAAATGCAGCTTCCAGACAATAATCTGATCACCCTCATTCTTAATAGGCCTCCCCTGAGTAATGTTCACCCAGCACACTTCGCTTCTCCTCCAAACTTGCGTCACCCTTGCAATTCATTATTTCAATGATTTTCAGTGTTTGCAAGTTCCATGTCTGATGGCTTCACCACTGTCCCTCTAAACAGGGGTCCTTAAACTTTTTAAACAGGGGCCCAGTTCACTGTCCCTCAGACCATTGGAGAGTTCATACTGTGGGCCCTGGACCAGTCAGCTGCTAAGCAGGACAGGCAGCGGTGGCAAAAACACCCAGCGGGCTGGATAAATGTCTTAGGCAAGCGGCATGTGGCCTGCAGGGCATTTGAGAATACCTGCTTTAACACCTCATACAGAGCTGTCCTTCAGTGGAGACGGAATAAATATTTACAGAAGGAGTAAACAAATGAATGAGAAAATAAACGATAGATACCTAGCAAGAATTGATAACCTGTTTTAGTAACACAAGATAAAAATAAATTCAAAGATCATTCTTGGGCAACCATTACATGGTGGGAAAATAGATTCTTATAATCACTTTTTCATAAATTGGTCATATCATAATTGCTAGTGTCCCCATTGTCCGCTGTTTCTAGGCAAATAACCTGTATACCTTTAGTCATCTGGAGCAAAAAGGCTTGCCTGGTAGAGAAAAGTAGCAAAAAATAATATTATGGCATTTGCTCCTACACTATAAAGTTTCCCAGTATAAAATAGATTTTCCAAGGGAGAAAAACATCTAGTCTCTTCTTTTCCTTTTCTAACATTCATTTTCAGTTTTTAGCTAGGAAAAAAAAAATATTGTTAAAATCCCAAGCAAAAGTCTTTACATATAAGGCATGAAAAAATGACTATTTGTTATACAAGGGTGGATTTGGAGGTGAATAGGAGGAAGGTGGAAAGAGAGGGTTAGGAGGCATTCAAAGAATGCCAACAGAATATGGGTGAAGCTAATTGCCTCAAATCTCTTTGAAGCAGCTCCTGCCCATTTTATTACAGATTCCACAGGCAGCTGGTGATTTGGCCCAGCCCTTCCATTCACCTACAGCAAATCAAAAATTCTCTCTACTGAACTTTCATTGAGGATTCCGTATCATGTAAGTACAGGCCATTTCATTTTCGCCGTGGCCTAATTAAGGTGTTTCAGTTCACATTTGTACTATAAACCATACCATAAAATGCTACCATTTTAAAATTTTGCAAGCAATCAATTCTACCGCTCTAAAGGGAGAGAAATGTCATTTACAAGGTACTGTCACGTAGGATTATTGAACGAGTTGTCAGCAACCCATTTCAAAATTCATTTAGTAGAGACCAATCTAGGTGTTTGTCCACCTAGATATTGAAAAGGAGAATTTCACCAATTAACTAAATTTCTGAATTTTCAAAATGCCAAAAATTTGGCTACCCTTCACCACTAATCAATGGCTCAAACAAATGTATTCCAATTCCTCCCCTACCCTCAAGAGGATTAACCCACTAATTGAGCATTCAGATCTTCCTGTCATTCATATCCAACCTCAAGCAAGGAACCCTACCTGCGATCACTCTTGTCAACCTATAGGGAGGACTGTTTAGCTTTCACTGTACAATGAATTGAGCATACTCTCAACGCTTTGTTGCTTTCCACAACTGGAAGTTAGGATGCTCCTGTAACACAAATATTTTTAAAAATTCATATCACATATGGATTATTTTAATTCTTAAGTTACGGGAAAGCAGAACTTTCAATATAGTTGCAATAAACAATTGATTTTTGGTTTCAAAAACTTTCCCTCCCTCCCTCTCTCTTTTTTTTTTTTAACTTTTGTCTCAAATAAGGATTTTTAAAACTTTTCTTATGTTATTGAGTAGGAACAGCCTTCCTGAGCAGACAGAAATCAGGCAAAGCAGGTAGATTTTCCTCCCTTGAGTGAGGGCCAGAGGGCAGAGTTTTGACTACTTTACTATAAGGGCAGATTTGCATATCCAGAGCCACTCAAAGACAGGAAAAGAAGTTGAGTCAGATTTTTCTAGAGAAACATGTCAGAGAGTAATGCAAAATTAGGAAACTCTGCAAAGATCCCAGTGACCAAGTAAAAACAACCCAAAATGGGAGACATTTTTTTCTTAAGGAAACACATCATGTGAACATTTTAAATATCCTAACAAATATTTCAGGTGAGCTTCCCAAAATGTTGACCTGCTGATTTCAAGAGGTTTGGACAGTCCCATTTAAGTTTTATGCCCACTCTATGTAAATGACCATTCTGAAGGCAAAAAACAGAGGGAAACACTGACCAAATTAATTGGTTGCCAGCTTTAAAAACTGTTTTTTTCTTTCATGCGAAAGTCATGTATATATTTAAGGGACTCTCCTCCATTGTCGCCCACACCTCCTGTGATTTCCTCAATACTTACAACCAGGAAATAAAATACATGAGCCATCCAAATGTTACAGCCCTTTGAATTCATTCTTCAATCTGTTATTGATCATATAGTCCTATTACTATTAAAGATTTCATACCTCTTCATAACTGTGGTTTTCAATCTGTAACTATATCCACATGGAAGTTGAGGTATATTGGGATGGAAGAGAAAAGTAAAAATTTAGATTCTTTTTATATGCATCGTGGCCAAGATACCTGAAGAATGTCCTTTGACATTTTAAATCCCAGTTCCCTAGAAGCCAAATGTGTATGTATAGCTGAAAACAAAGAAAAGGAATAAAAAGAATCATTTCACACCACAAATATTATTATAAGCAATAAACTGACTAGTCAAGAGGCAACCCACACTTTAACCACTTTTGAAAACAGATGGTTCTAAATGTGACTAATTTTCCTCCACATTTAACAGCAACATCAGAAATTAAACATGTTACAGAAACCATTAGGTTCAGTCCCACCCTGTTACTATCAGTGTTGTCTATTAGGGAAATCATATCCCATTAACATATTTACACTAATTGAGGAAGGACGCTTGAAGGAAAGAAAAGAATTAGCTGTCACTCAATATACTCCAGTGTCAAGACTGGGCTCTTCCTTTCTCCATTCAAACCAAACACCTGCTTGCTGGCCACATTTCCCTTTTGACCCAGAAAGTTGTTGGATCACGCTGAGGCTTCAAAGTGAGTTTTCTTAGCTAGAATCCTGATCCATTCCCAGAAGCTATCATATATTTCTACCTCAAGTGAATAAAATATCCTACTTGTAAATGTCTTGGGCTATTGAATAATAAGAAGGCTTGAAGCAGCCATCCAACTCCAATCCCAGTTTTGTCTGGACCTACAGCAGATCGCCAAGGAGGAATGCGGAGTTACACACACAAAGAATCCCTGCTAGTGGCTCGCTCAGGCAAGGTTAAGGTACAAGTCTAGGCAAGGACTGACTTTATCAACCATTCTCAACTAGACATCTGGGTGAAAATCCTTTCCCCAAAGCCCTTTGTTCTGATGTACAACTTCGATGCTACAAGAATGTGAAATGTGTGTAAAGGCTTTTTCTGAAAACCTTTGCTCCAAAGACATGATGATCATTAATATCTCCTGTCCTTCCTTCTGGAGGGATGCATTAAACATGCTTCGATAAGAATGCTGTGTTTGTACTTCAAACCTGTGACTCAAGAAATGCAGGGAGACTGTGGTGTCACATGCCCATCCCAACAAGAAGTCCTTCAAGGCAGGCAGAGAGCTAGGGGCAGTCCTGAGAAGGAGGATTAGGTGAAAGAAAGGATGGGGACCCTGGTACACTAAAAGTCTTAGGACTTTTTAGTCTGAAAAGATGGAGAATGAAAGGGGCAATGACCAAAGACTCTAAAGTCATAGAAATAGCGTAAACATGAATTCCTTCACAAAATGCTAGAATAGATCTGAGGAAGGAGTAGGGACATCAATACAAGAGCAATTTGCAATTTACAAACAGTTGAATTTAAAATAAAACACTGCTTTCTGTTCTACGTTGATACAACTCATTAATTTCCTCAACCTCCCCCTTGACGCCTCTTCCAGTTCAGGAGTGACCATGCCATCCCCCCAAAATATGGCCAAAATTACAAATTGGGTCACAGGAGATAAAGCCATACCAAGGATTATTGTAGTATTTTTCTGTTGTTCTTTAACTTGAATGTCTACTGAAATAAACACACTCGTTCTCCTGCCTAAATCATGCTATCTCCTTCAGTCCTCTCTCGTGAATATCTTTCCACAAGAAGCAACAAACACAAAAGAAGGGGTAACAGTTCTACAAACAATACATTCAAGTTGCAAGTTTGGGTGACAACAGTTGTATTCTTACAACGCATGTTGAGAAGGAAGAGCAGATATTGGAAGGCTCCTCTCAAAACTTGGGGAGAGCTGTGAGATGTACAGCAGGTGAGATTGGGGGAGATGGTCTTAGGATTGTGTCAAGCCCTTTGAACACCACAGGTGTGCACTGCCCACTCCCTTGGCACTGAGAAGCCCAGGTAAATCACATACATTTGCACCCACAATTCCTCTGTGTTGCAGCTTGGGAAGGAACCTAAGGAATTCCCAGGATTAGGAAATAATAAGGCACATTCTCGTGTGGTTTTGTGATTTGGTATGAGTCGTAAGCAATTGTAGACTGGGCTACCTATCCATGCTGCCACCTGGAGACTGAATCCATGCAGAGCAGTCAGGACAGGTAACAAGGGGGACTCTAAAATGCCATTTCCCTTAAATCAAGAGAGTTTTATATAAAATAGGAGAGTACCTACTACATGTTAGTCTGTTGTTCAGTGGCCAGAACAGTAGATGACAAGAAATAACAACATCTAGTCACAGATAATCCATTCATATATTGATTCAGTCATTTATTAAGCATTAGACAAATAAGTTCAAGTACCCATTGGACTCTTTGCACCCAGAAAGTGAATCATCAGTATTTCTTACCCAAGGTTTGAAAGTGTCAAGGACTTTGTGGCTTCAAGGTGGTGCTGAAGTTAAATCCAGGGAAGTTAGTCCAGCTGGGACACCAGCACCAATCAGGGCACCAGCAGAACCAAGGGGACACTAAGGAATGCGGAAAGCCAAGTTCCGGGTGAGGCAGGAGCAGGTGAACTAGAGGTTTCCTAGATCTATTCCCCAAGACTGACCAGGCAGAGGGATGGAAGAGACATTCAGTGTTTGAACTAGGTTGTTTTCAAGACTTTTTGGTCTGACTCTATGTTGCTTAGCAAAAGAACATACAAATGACCTGCCTCAACTCCTCCTGCCTACCCTCTTATGGTGACAAATATTTATTGAGAGCTCACTGTTTATCAGAAACGGTCAAGTGTTACGATGACAGTAAAAAACCAGACAAACACGGATGCTACCTCCAGGGAATTTACAGTCTAACGATGTGCAGATTACACTGGATGGCAGCTACTCTACCCAGCATGGTCCATGAAGGAATATCAGTCAACACTGTGCCCCAGACCTCCAATCCGTAGGGCACCTGTGGCCCCAAAGGATTCCTTGAGTCTGAAGGAGTGTATGAATCCAGCTGCCTAGCAGGAGATCTACTGGCTTTGAATTATAATAAAGTTATCAGAATATATAATAAGGATAATGAGATGATCTCCACCTGCCATTTGAAGGAATGCCCTTCACGCACTTCAGAGCTGAAAAAAATCAACTGGATTTCATAAAGTTGGGCGCTATGTTATCTCACTGAAATGGGCTATAATAAATCTGAATTTGTAATCACTGGGATACGGTCTGGACAAGTTCGCCTCAGCTTAACTGACCCGTTGAGAAGACACAAAATAAAGCTTAGGTGGCTTAGCCTGAAGTTCCGCATCTCATGTAAAAATGAGAATAACTAATTCTAGTGCTCCACTTAGTAGGGTTTTTGTAATGACTAAGGGGGCTAACAGCTGTAACGCTCTAACAGAGTATAGTAAGTGATCCACAGGTGCTCATTATTATTTTCATTATCCCCATCATCATCCTGCTACCAAATTATGAAGTCCTTAAAGACCAGAATGCCTCTCGCCCACATTTTAATTCCCCTGCAGTGCCCAGCACAGTGCCCTGCTCTGGAGACGTGCATATGCTGGCAGACACCTAACAACCAGCTCTCCAGCAGTGGGGAACGCCCAGATCTGTCGTGACTGCCAGTTGCCATGGTGTAAAGACTCCCATCGTGGCCAGTTTCAAGCAACCAAGGTGATGTCAAAGCATCCCTGGGAAGAGAGGTATATCATCAGGTCTTGAGAACTGCAAAAACCCACCACTAGGCCGGGCGCGGCGGCTCACGCCTGTAATCCTAGCACTCTGGGAGGCCGAGGCGGGCGGATTGCTCATGGCCAGGAGTTCGAAACCAGCCTGAGCAAGAGCGAGACCCCGTCTCTACTATAAATAGAAAGAAAACTAATTGGCCAACTAATATATATAGAAAAAATTAGCCAGGCATGGTGGCGCATGCCTGTAGTCCCAGCTACTCGGGAGGCTGAGGCAGAAGGATCGTTTGAGCCCAGGAGTTTGAGGTTGCTGTGAGCTAGGCTGACACCACGGCACTCACTCTAGCCTGGGCAACAAAGTGAGACTCTGCCTCAAAAAACAAACAAACAAACAAAAAAACCCACCACTGGATGCACTCAGTGAATAATTATGGAACTGAAAATGGGGCCAAACCTTAAGTGAGTTTATTCCATGGCCATCAAAGAGCCAGATGCATGGCTACTACGAGTAGTGGCATCTATTCACCACCACGGGCTCTATCAGTACAACAGTCAGGTCTTTCTCCCAACCAAGAATGCGACCTCACCATCTCTCAGATTTCACTATTACCCACGAATTCTAAGAGTAGCTTTAGCAGAAAACCTTGTTACTTCAGGATACATGTAAACAGTAGGCACCCATAAAAGAAAATAAGAGTCACGGTATTTACCGTTACTAATGAAATGTAGACTGTGGGTTAATAAACACTAAGTAACTAATAAATGAAGTGACTATGAATCACTCAGGAGAAGAAACCATAAAGCATTAGAACATTTATTGAATGTTCAATGGATGCAGTCTATTGTCTTGAAGATACATTTCGTTTACACAGGCCCATGGCCTGGTCAGCCACGATCGGTCCAGCAGCGATTCCCTCTCCATCCCAGTCAGGTCCTGCCTGCCTCAAGTCCTCCCAGGGCGAGCTGCCCTCAGCCATGTCAGACACCCATGTGAGCAGGTGGCCCCAGTGGCCCTGTCCCCTGCCTCTCTCTCACTGAGCTCTTCCTGTCTCTTTCTAATGGCATTCAGAAACAGAACTCTACTCCTAACCACTGTTCAGCTTAGTAAACTGAGTCACTGAACTGACTAAAATATTCATTTTATTTTCCTTTTCTCTCAAAATCAGCCTTAGCTTTGGATGCCTTCATGTGAGAGGAAGCACTATATATATATTTTTTTTTTCTCATCTACATTTCAAATCGCTTTAGCCTTTCATTGTACGTCTCTCTCTCAGCCTCCAATCACTCAGCATTTCCCAATTCCGTGAGTGTGGAGTGTTTGTGCATCTCCTAATAAGAATGCCTCCTTGACTTCAGCTCCACTGACAACAAAAGTCTTCTCTCAGTTCATGCTTCATTAAGTGAATTCTTTCCTCCTTCTAAGCAAGAACCCGTATACTTGGGGAAGAAATAATCATTGCATGCCACGTGCCTCTCATAATTCTACCCACAACCTCTAGACACCCCTGTCCGAACACCTTTCCCTTCTCATCCCCAGTTAGAATGGCCCATACCTCTGTTCTTTAAAGAAGACACATAGCTTTTCTAGATCTGATAAACAGACAACCAAAAAGCAAATTCACCTACTTAAACCAAATACCATAAAATGTTGGCGTAACTGCGTTCAGATGAGAAGCGTTCAGTGAGTACTAGGTATCTTATTTGAGTGAGCTTATTGTTCGAATCCCAAGTGATATTCATCAGTGGATCAGTCAACAAATTATTAAATCTCATCAAGGAAACTTCTACACTCTTGCTCTCCTTGGCAGAAATAAATCCATTGTTTAATATATGTGTGGAGACAAATTAATTCTTCTCCCCTAGATAATTCCCGCCTGGGAGGGAGAGATCTATCATAACATACATCATACAGGTGCTCTAAAAATAGTCTTGTTTTTAATAGTCATTAAAAGCGTTCTTTAAATTGATGAATTCTAGAGTCTGCACCAAAGTAGGAGGAATAATGAAACAAGCTTATGTAGAGGGTTTGACAAGGGAAAATCCAGGCTTTATAGAACCAAATAATTTGGAAGGCCCTATTTGAGAAAGTACAACAATGATGACTACAACATTAGGTACAAAAGGAATGCTTATTTAAAAGAGGCATGTGCAAATGAGGAGTCCTGAAATTCAAGTTAATAAATTTCATGGTAAATCAGCCTCCCACCTCAAATTTCCCTAAGAGGTGCTTTCTACCTGCTGAGCTGTTACATGGGCAGGGCACTTACCCATCACACTGGCCTTCTGAGAAGGCACTTCTCAGCTTCACTTTTGTAATTGAGCAACTTGTCCAAGGTCAAGGTCATATTACCATGAAGAGAAGAGCCAGCATCCAACCCCTGCACCCTGGGGTTGGCCAATATACAATGCTGCCTCCTTCATCTTAAGACCAAAAGAATATTTATAAGTCTTACTGCTACCATTTTTCAACATTAGTATATTTCTATTCCATCCTAAATTTCCTAAGAACAAAAGGTCCAAAAAGCAAGTGTGTTTATTTTAAAGTGAACACAAATTTGGACCCTGAAGTTGCTCCGCAGATACTCCATCATTGGGTCTTATGTTTTCATCTCCAATTGCTCAAATTCAATCCTCCCAAACAAAATGAGCTTCTTCATCAGTCATGGCCAAATGGGTTTTGAGTGGGTGAAAGTTATTGCCGCTGGTTGATTTTGGGTTCTCCAAATCACTAAGTTCAGATCATTTCGAATGTCAAACTGGCACTTAACAGGCAACAGCTGAGAATCTGACTTGATTTTATTTTGGAGTAAAATCCTTTCCAAGCTGAGGTATTATTCTATAATTCCTCACATTACCTAGAAGTGTCATCAAATAGAAAATAAAGATATTTTTCACATCCTTAAGTAATTCAAAAAAAAATTGGGGATGATCCTTCTAATGTGGAAGGCTCAAGAATAAAGTTGCTCATTTTCAAAGGGGGCATTAATGTCCTTAGGACACAGAGGCCATCAGGTAGAGTGAAATAGGTAATTTAACAAATAGATCCTGAGGCAGAAACGGTTAACAACGTACCTAACGTATTCACCACCAATGTCATTCAAAACTTTGAAATTAAAGCCACAAAAAACTGCACAAGCATGAATTAAGCTAATCATGAGTGTTCACCAAATACACCGTACTTCATATACAACACGCATGCACAGGCACCCACTCACAGAGCATGGCTGCCTCAGTGGTACTGCCATATTCTAACAAAGAAGATGTATCTCCAAGACTGGTTTGTTGACTGACATCCCTATTTTCAAAGCAATTTGGAAACAGCTAATTTGTTTAACAATTAAGATCCATTTGTTCAAAGTCAGTAATTGGGCAAAACAGAAGCTGAAGGAGAGAGAAGCCTTGTCTTCCCAAGGGCTGGCTGACACTTACACCTAGAAAAATTGTCCAGGCGAGCTGAGACCTCTATGGCCTTAGCTGTCGCTTTTTTGTAACACACATTTCTGGCTTTGGTCTAGACACATGCTCCATGGAACAGTGTGGTACGCCAAGGAGAAGTCTGAAGGGACTAATGAGGAATGACCTGAAGTCAGGCTCATATAAGAGTATTTGCACTGGATGGGCCCCAAATGCAACAGAATCTCATAGCCTTGTCACTGATCAAGGGACTGGATTTGGCATGGAGTTGGGTATATTTGGGGTTCCGTATAAAGGTACTATTTTTTCAATAACCCAGAAGATTCTTGGAGGTCACTTAAACTCTCTTTGTTTTCTTTAGATATGTATTGAACATCTACTGTGTGTCAGGCACTGAGGTAGGAACTCTATGTAGACTGCCTCTAATCTATGACTGTCTTGTTTGTCCTTTTATCCCCAGGATCTAGGACAGTAGCTGGCACATAGTAGGTGGATCAATAATGGATGTTTTCATCATCATCATCATCATCATCATCACTCTTATTATTGGTAGATAGGTTCACAGGCGACAAGAGATGAACATTTTTCAGAGGTGTGCTCCTGCAAAGCTCATGGAACCCATAAGTCCTGCTCCCGGTAGCTGTCAACCACCAAAGTGATGGTTTCCAGGGGAGTAGGATAGAATGAATGCTTCATCGAGGCTTCCTCACTCACAAAGTCTCCATACAAGTGACAAAGGCATGTTGGCATGAGGCTAGAATGGGTTAACCTGTTAGTGGGTAGAAAAATCATCTTTCTGTTCCTCATCAGAAATCTACAGCGTGGCCTTTTAAGGGAGGCTTGCGTGTTTCACAGCAATTGCTTCTACATCAAACTACAAAAAGAAACTTAATAAAGAATGAGATTGTTTTAACCATGCGACATCTTTGAGTGACTCCTCTATGCGAGACACTGTTTTAGGCAATTGATGTTCATCAACTCACTTAAAGCTCAGCACATTCTCTTGTGGTATATTATTGGCTTCCTGTCCCACTTCACAGATGGAAAAAAATCAAGTCTCAGACACCCAGGAGGCCAGGGAAGATGAGCAGGGAGCCCAGGGTGACATCTGCCAAGTCTAGCAAGAAGTTCTTCTTCAAGAAAGGCAGAGAGCTAGGCAAAGTCCCAATAAGGGCTATTGGAGTGAGGGACAACATAGGCTGAATCTTAGAAAGCATTAGCCTGGGACAATGGACAATGAAAGACAGAACCATCAAAGGCTATCAAAGTATGGAGAGTAGTGAGAGCATAAACAGGGGTTTGTTCACAGGTGCTAGACAAGGGGGATGTGAGGAGGAGTGAAGAGAGCGAAAGTACTAGACACAATTACCTATGAGAACACAGAGAAAGGGACGAAGGCCAGAGTCAAGATTTAGAGACAGGCCAGGAGAAAGACATACCTCCGAGACAAATTTACTGATTCCCTACTAGGCTTCCAGGTTCGTGTGAAGCTCTTTCCCACGTATGATCTCACTCGATCTTATAACAGCCCCTCAGGGAGAATGTTAAGTTTGACATTCACGGTTTGTGACTGACTACATGCCACAGGAATAACTGGGTGATGAAGACATCAAGTCTTCACGATGTCTCCAAATTCACGGTCATGGCCACTCAGTCATTGTGAGTCATTATTTCCCTGTCCCATTTCAGGGAGTAACTCCCATTTTGGGAGTTACTGTCCCATTTTGGGAGTAACTCTGTTACTTTGCACAATCGCACTTACCTGTCGTGGCCCGTTTACATGATGAAGGATGAACACAGAACATAAAACACAAACACAGAACACAAAGAAAAATGCAGACACGTGTACAAACGGTTGACTCAAGTAATAATACACCAGGTCCATTTTATTTTTATACTCTAAAAATTAAAGTTAGTTCCTTGTACGTAACCACCCAGGCCTTGCAGCAATGGCCATAAATTCTGGAATAGCCTTAGGGAAGCAGATATCCCCTGACTCATAATTTCAAGGTGGTTGCTCTAGGCACTAGGCATAGATAAAGGACCGAGATTAGCAAGGATGGGCAAGGTGAGCCACAGGGGGCATTTCTCATCCCCAGCTTCTCTTAGGGTGACCCCCTAAGATCTTCAGCTGACTCCCGGCGGCTGTGCATGGCTTAGGTCGCCCCTCCCTTGAGGGGTCTTACCCGTCATTGACTAACCAGCCATCTTATGGGGTGTATGCAGCAATCACAGGAACAACATGTTTATCGTGTGGCCTCCAGACCCCCAATGCTGTGGGGTGGGGTAGCTCTTGCTTACTTGCAGCTCAGGTCCTTTGTTATGCCTCTAGGCAACACCTTTGTTTATCACAGGGAGCCTGTCCAGAACCCATTACTTTTAAACACTCTGGACAGAACACATACATTACTCACTAACTTTAATTCTTAAACTAGGAAAATATATGTCAGTCCCCTACACTTACCTAGACTCTTTCTTCTCCTTTCTAATGAACCCGCCATCCATCTCCTCATCTTGCAGAAATCTAGAGCTTCCTCCCTCTCCCCCCCAAAAAAATCCTCAAACCACAAAGCAAAGAAAGCTATTTCTGTGGACCCAACAACAAAGCACAGTGTGGATGGACCCAAAGGGGAGTCCTTGAAAGCTAGAATAACAAGCTGCAGGTGTTTGATAGGATGTTATTTAGCTGTGATAAACAAGTGCCTTTGGGTGAAAAAAAAAATTGTAGAAGTTTACATTTATCCTATTAAAGAAACAGAGATTTGGTCAACAGCAAATCCAATGTGACTCACCAGCGTCATGCGGCTGTCAGGAAAGATAATGTGACGTAGGGCTCATTAACAGCCCCTGTACTCTCCACAGATCAGAACCCCCCGCCTGCATGGGTACCACTTTCACTTTCAGGACCGTCGGCTGGAAGAATGCGCCATAACTTGTCTGTGGTGAGCGACCACAACGGCGAAGAAACTCAAGCCCTTGTCCTGTGAGGACTGAGTCAAGTTAATGGGAATATTTAGCTTAAAATATTGGGAAAAGACCAGAGGTCAAGAAGAGACAATAGTAATCTTCAATTATGCAAGAGGCTTCCTTGTGGAAGAATCGACTTGTGTTATACAGCTCCAAGGAGCAGAGCAAGAACCCATAATAAGGACAATAAAAGCAGTTACCCTATTTTGTGTTCTTTCTCTGTGCCAGACACTATGCTAAATACATCATATTCATTCCCCGATTAAATTGCCACAACAATGCTAACATTAATGAGTGGCAGTTGCCAAGAAAGGGAATTGAAAGCCAACACACAGAAGAATATTCTAACAATTAGAGTCACCCAGAGGTGAATTAGGCTGCCCCGGGAGATGCCGAGTGTCCTGTTCCTGGATTTGATCGGCTATTTGCTGGAAACCCTAGGCAAGAGGCTGCTGTTGAGAGAATTTAAGCATCAGATGGAGAGTGGAGGCAGAGCATACTTCAAGTCCCTTCTATGACTTGCTAAAATAAAAGGACCATACGAGCAAGGCTAATAGCTTTTGAACAGGCGAAACTGAAACCCATGAAACACGGGAAACAGATTAGAAGGAGAAATAAAAAATAACTTCAAGAAAATGAAGATGCCATTAATAGAAACAAGGACATATGTGATAACAGAACAAATCCTCATCTCTGTGAGTTGATTTCTTTCCCATGGAGAAGGAAATTAGTAATCCCTTATAATGGCAAAAATGCCAGAGCAAATGAGCCCTTGAGGCCATGTGCATCCCCCCAGTTTTGTGAAAAAACTTCAGGTGACATGCCAGCTTCTCTGGAAACTTTCAGAACTTGATAGCTCCACAATTCTAGAACCCAGCAGAAGGGAAGCCCTCCAGACTCCCATTGGTTCTAACCACTTCCAACAACTATTCTTCTCATTATTGTAATTACCAAAAATGTGTGTCTGTCAAAACAGCCTCGGTTAATTTGCTAGCAGACAGCCTCCCGAACTCTAAAAGGACTTAGTCCAAAAAACCTGCCAGCAGCAAGGAAAGATTTGGAAAAATGAATAAATTGGGCCTCCTAAAAATGATAGTGGGAGGCCGGGAGCAGTGGCTCACGCTTGTAATTCTAGCACTCTGGGAGGCCGAGGCGGGCGGATTGCTCAAGGTCAGGAGTTCAAAACCAGCCTGAGCGAGACTCCATCTCTACTATAAAAAAATAGAAAGAAATTAATTGGCCAACTAATATATATATAAAAATTAGCCGAGCATGGTGGCACGTGCCTGTAGTCCCAGCTACTCGGGAGGCTGAGGCAGGAGGATTGCTTGAGCCCAGGAGTTTGAGGTTGCTGTGAGCTAGGCTGATGCCACGGCACTCACTCTAGCCTGGGCAACAAAGTGAGACTCTGTCTGAAAAAAAAAAAAAAAAGATAGTGGGAGCATTTTGGATATTTAAGGCAAGATGTGTGAACACATCAAGTTTTCAAAAACCATCTCCAATGCCCATGTTTGTGCTTCTTCCTGCTTTTTCATGTGCTTTTAGGTCAAAGGGAGCAATTGGATATATTCTCGAAGATGTATTTTCGACAGGAAAAGGGGAAGAAGGAGGAGGAAAGAGGGAAGGGGGAGTCCGGAGAAGATGGTAAGGTTGCGTGGAATGTGGGTGGGAAGGAGAAAGAAGAGAGAAGAAAGATACATTCGCAGGTAGACGCAGAGGGTGTGGAGGTTGCACGCCCTTTAAGACGATAAGGGGCTAATGAAATTATTATATGTGAGCAGTTGGAGTGTGGGAGCACATCCCACATGGAGCAGCTCAGAAGAAGACAAGTGGAGGATACAAATGTCAATCATCACCAAATGTTTCTTCCCAACTCCTTCCTCAGAAACAACACCGAGAGAGCAAGGGAAGTTAATATCAAAAGCGAACATTAAAAAAGAAGCCCCTTAGACCAACATCTTTCCAAACTACCACTCCAGCACGTCAGCTTTTATCACCTCTGCCCTGGCCTGTAGTTTTGTCCTGGGAAGGCGGGACTCCCATTTGCTGAAGGATGTTTCTGGAAGAAACCCACGTTCCTGAGCAGCAGCGATAGGCGCGTGGAAATTCAAGGCAAGCAAGAATCCTCTCCAAGCAGTTCTTCCAAGTCCCCTTGCACAGAGCAGGCTTTCCTCTTCACTTACACAGTGACGATTTGTTTTACTTTGATAGGTCCTCCTGAATAATGGTTTCATCATTAAACATCTGGCTTCTTCTTAGCAGATTAGGCCTCCAATGAGGAAAGTGTGTTTATAATTCTAATTTGAAACACAGCACATTAATATGCTGATTCTCATAATGTTTGCCTTAACCTGTTTGGAGAAATTATGACTACAAATATCTTGTACACAACACCTCTAACTACCAGCTTGTACAAACAACATAAGAGCCGGAGCCGCCTCGCCCAGACGATTGGAACCACTTCAGAGGCGATCGTGATTAGTGCTTTGGCTGGAAGCCATATTTTACACATAAACTCAGCATCTGTCCCTGAGATGCTGTCCCGGGCTAACAGACCCACCTCTGCTGCTCCTAATAAGCACATTCACGAGAGCCAGATGGTCTGCCGGGAAGGAATCTGCCTTTTCCTGAGCTAGGCACACTGGAGGGAGGGAGCCCGAGCCGGCTCCAAGTCATATTTCCTCGGGCTCCAGGTTCCTGCAATGCTGTGTGCAAACAGGCGACACTAAAAAAGAATGTAAATGAGGGTGCTATTCATTATTTACGGCTGGCACCTTGCCATCCCCTCCTCCTCTAGGCGACGCCTGCCTGTAGGAACGCGGGGGAGCATCTGATGAGAGTGGGGCCATCCTGGAGGAGCCAGGCCATCGCGAGGCAGTTCCTACGTTCCGCCTGCCGAGGATCCTGCAGGCTCAGCATTTCTGGCCCAGGGAAGAGCTGAGCTTTTCACTTTTTCCCTAACAAAGCACCAGAGTTCTTTGGCCCCCGTGTTTGTACCAGGGGTGTTCATGTACGCCCCAACCTAACAAAAGCCGACTGGCTGCGCTGTTCCCATTCATAGCCCAGGTCCTTTGCCCCATGCCTGGGTTCAAGCCCAGACAGGGAGAAAAAAAAAAAGAAAAGGATGGGGGTGCAGGGGGTGGGGTGGGTGGGAGGGGAATGGGAAAGGATCAGTCTGTATAGGGGAGAGATTAACAAGCAAGTTCTAGACTAAACTGGCCAGAAGTTGCACCCAGAGAATGGCCCATTTCTTTTGGGTGAGTACCCACAGATCTGATGCTGTAATGCCAAAATAGTTCACAAGTTTATATCGTCTCTCCCTAACTGATTTTGAGCTACATAAGGGCATGAATAAGCATTGATGGAATTCTACATTATACTCATTCTGGAATTTCTCCAAGTGCCAACCTAACACAGGGTCCCAAAGATCATCAGTAAACCCAAATTGTGGTTTTTAACTCTCTAAGGATACTTTTTTAATTGACTGTAAAATGCATAACTTGGCATTTTTAATGGAATTGAACTTATCTCGGCACAAACAGCAAAAACTGAGCATTCTGGTTGCTGGGGTGGACACAGAACCGCTCTGCCTGTGCACTGCCAAACCGTCAGGTTCCTTCCATCCCAACTGAGCCTTTCGCTTTCAATAATATAAACTGCCTTGTTAATAAAAAATTTTAAAGATGTGATCATTACGCATTGTATGCATGTATCAAAATATCACATGTACCCCATAAATATGCACCATTATTATGTATCAGTAAAAAATTTAAAAGAGCATAATGGGCACCTCTGCATGCTGTCTTTCCCGAGTATGGAAAATGTTTTCTTGTCTAAGGATGTGAAACATGTTGGCTACTAGGATTAGCCTGGACCCTTTGATCGCAAGTGACAAAAATCCAACTCTAGTTTTATCAAATGGAGTGGGGAGATTTGTTGGCTTCTGAACTATGAAAAGGATGGGGTTGGAGCTAGATTCAGGGTCAGCTTGATCCAGGGAGTCAGAGGCCATTCTCCACCTACTTCCCTCTGTCTTTCCCATCTCTATATCTGCCTGCACATTTGCTTCAATTTCTCTGAATAATTAACCTTACAAGCTTTATTATAACATTCTATTATTGTTTTGTGAATCCAAAATCATCTCTTGTCTGACATCTTCAAAAATGTTTTCTTCTCCCTGATTTATCTCTATTTCCTCAAATTTAAGTTTTGGTTTCTTTGTTTAAGGCATTTGCATTTCATTTTAGAGGGAGGCCATCCTCAGCTGGCTAGGGACCCTTACCTGTCTGCTCACATCGAAGACGACAGCACCATAAAGTTGGTTGGAAGCCCTGATACATGAGTTGGGTTGCCAACTCTGGGTCTTTCCCCAGGTGATCTGGCTGCATTGTGTCTTTGGACAAGCCCCAAAGTTAACATATTTAGGTTATTTTCTCTTAGACTAGCCAGAGTCATCAGATCCTAAGTTCCTAATCTCACGCCTAGAAGTAGAAGCTGGCTGCCAACACTTTGGAAGTCAACAGGAAGAAGAGCATGTTCTCAAATTCAGATAATCCCCCTCTTTCCGGTATGGTGTCCCCACCCTCTTACCTGCATGGTGTCCCTTAGTTCAGAGAATAAACCTCAAAGCTTTCTGTTGCAATGAGGAGGAGCACTCATCCAGCTGTTCCAAGCAGGGAAGGAGCAGAGGATTTATTTCTTCCCTATCCAATATGGTAGCCACTGGCCACTGTAACTATGTAAATTTAAATGTATTTAATTTTAAATTAAATAAGTTAAATAAATTAATAAAATTAAATATTAAATTAAACAATTAAAAAATTAAATAATTAAATTGACTTGATTTAAATTTATTTAAATTAAGTAAAATTTAAAATTCAGTTCCTCAGTTGTACTGGAGAAAATAGCCACATTTCTAGTGCTCAATAACCACATGTGGCTGGTAGCTATTGAATTAGACAGCACAGATATAAAGTAACTCCATCACTGCAGAAAGTTCTATGAGACTATGCTGGTTGAATTGCCTCTTAAATAGACTTTTCAACCAGACCTTATAATTCAGCTCTATCTTCACTGCCACTTCCAGAGATATCTGGTATCACCAATCCCCAAGCCCACTGGAGGTGTGGAGGTGTAAATCTGATTAACCCTTTGCACTCGCTTGCTTTTTTCTCGTTATCCACTCAACGTTATCCACACTCAACATTCGAGTGCAAAGGGTGCAAATATATCGGTTTTCCTGCCAGAATGGTAAGTCCACAGAAACAGTGATGTTGGTTTTATTCACTGATGAAACTCAAGGACTTAGAAGAATGCCCGGCACATAGTAGGTACTCCACACACGCTTGTAGAATGTTGAATTGATGGCTTATTCGAGAATCAAATGGAACGTGCAGCTTCAGGAACCCCGTCCATGAGGTGGTCTGCACCAAATATTTGCCATTCGTTGTGGCTACCTGTGTCTGAACCCTCTTGCTACGCTTGGGGAGCCCCAAAACTGGGGCGTCAGAGCCTTCTCCACCATAGAAGGAGACACTCACTTTCCCAGCTTCTCTTGCAGTCATGGGGCAGGAACAGGCCAACTTTGCTAATAAAATACACCTGCCCTAATTGAGGGACATTCTACAAAATACCAGACCAGCACCCTCCAAAAGGGTCAGGAGGAAGAACAAGGAGACTGAGAAACTGTCATAGATTGGCAGAGGCTCAGGAGACATGCCATAACAACTATGTATTTGCCACATGGAATTCTGGATTGACTCCTGGAGAGAAAAAGGACGTTAGTGTAAAAATTAGCGAAATCAGAATAAAGTCTGGGCCAGGCTCAGTGGCTTGTGCCTGTAGCCCCAGCTACCTGGGAGGCTGAGGCGGGAGGATCATTTAAGCCCAGGAGTTTGAGGTTGCAGCGAGCTGCAATTGAGCCACTGTACTACAGCCCTAGGTGACAAAGCAAGACCTTGTCTCTAAAATAAATAAATAAAATAAAATCTGTTTTTTAGTTAATAGCATTGCACCAGTGTTAATATCTTGGTTTTGACAAGTGTGCCACAGTTATATAAGTTGCAGTTAACATTAGCAGAAGCTGAGTGAAGGGTATACAGGAACTCCTTGTACTATCTTTGCAACTCATCTATGAATATAAAATTATTTCAAAATAAAAATATTTTTCAAAAAGAACCAACTTATTAAATAAGGTTTGGATATCAAAAGGAATCTTTAAAATACTGCTTTATGAAAGAGTTATTTCAAGGAACACAATTACATTCATGCTTTATCCAGATTTATGACCTGCATTTGAACAGGACTTAGCAGTGGTGCTTTGCTACCCAGAAAGTCCTTCCATGTCTCCCTCTTTGTAGCATGATAAATTTGTGGTCTTCCACTACTATTCCAGCAGCACTGGTCTCTTCACCATTAAAGACCTACATACTCCCAGCTCCGGAAGAAGCACTGAAGAAACACCCACATTCCAAGGCAGATTAGTTCCTAAGAGTCAGCCCTTCAGCAATCTGTAAGTACAATTCAATAGTTCATTTAGGGTATGATTATATATTTCTAGATGGCAGTTGGGACCCATTTCACTCAGAAGTTCTACTTGCTACCGTTATAATTTCAACAGGGTCTTCTAAGAATCCTTCTTAAAGTAGCATAAGACATTACAATTGTACCACCCCTATCTTTTAAAAAAATTTTTTTAGTTGACATACAGTAGTTGTACATATCGATGGAGTACATAGTGATGTTCTGATATATATAATACACAGTGATCAGATCAGGGTAATAAGCATATTCATCATCTCACACATTATAATTTCTTTGTGTTGAGAACATTCAATATCCTCCTTCTAGCTTTTTGAAACTATAGAATGTATTGTTTTTAACTACAGTCATCCTATAGTGCTATCGAACACTAGAATTTATTTCCCCCATTTTGCCATAATTTTGTAACTCCTTTAACAAATCTCTCCCTATTCTGCCCTACCCCCTCCCCTTCCCAGCCTCTGGTATCTTCTGTTCTACTTTATACTTCTATGAGATCAACATTTTTTAAGCTTCCACATATGAGTTAGAACATGCAAATCTCTATTATTATTAAAATGTATCATTCTATACCAAGCCAATAGGCTCACTCTACAGAGTTGAGCTAGGGTTGGGGTGGAAAGAGTGCTTGCTTTGACTTTATTCTCAGAACTATTCATTCAGTGGGTATCTACTGAGCAACTATGTTTGGCCTTTCACTGTCTTAGGTGCTAGTGATACCAAGATTTAAAAAAAAAAAAAAGACAGTTCCCAGTTCCTGGTACAACTACCTTGGGAAACGTTTGGAAATGCCTTGGAAAGAGGAGCCTGTGTATGTGTTCTACCTGGACGTCTCACTTCTAGCTTTATCTATCCTAATGCCAATCTTGCACGTGTGCCAGAAGACAGGTAAGAATGTTCATAGGGGCCGGGCGCTGTGGCTCACGCCTGTAATCCTAGCTCTTGGGAGGCCGAGGCGGGCGGATTGCTCAAGGTCAGGAGTTCAAAACCAGCCTGAGCAAGAGCGAGACCCCGTCTCTACTATAAATAGAAAGAAATTAATTGGCCAACTGATATATATATAAAAAATTAGCCGGGCATGGTGGCGCATGCCTGTAGTCCCAGCTACTTGGGAGGCTGAGGCAGAAGGATCACTCGAGCCCAGGAGTTTGAGGTTGCTGTGAGCTAGGCTGACGCCACGGCACTCACTCTAGCCTGGGCAACAAAGCGAGACTCTGTCTCAAAAAAAAAAAAAAAAAAAAAAAAAAAAAAGAATGTTCATAGGACCCTCATTCGTAATTGCAAAGCCTAGAAACAAGTCATCAACAATAGACCCAATAAAAAAAATATGATATAGTCACAAAGTGGGATTTATACAACCGTGAAAAAATGAATGAACCATAGCAACACATATCAACAGAATAAATCTCATAAACATACTAATGAAAGAAAGAAATAAGTCATAAATGAATACAAACAGAAAAACTCCACTTATATATAAAGTTCAAAAACAAACCAAATTAAATAATACATTGCTTAGGGATACCTATAGGTGTTATTTTTTAAAGCTATAAAGAAAAGCAAGTTAGTATTATAATTAACATGAACTTCAGGATTACAGTTAAGGCTTGGTATAATTCCTTATCAATTCCAGGAGGTTTTTGTTGTTGATTCTTTCGTGTTTTCTACATAGACAATCATGTCATTTGCTCTCAGAACTAAAGACACACAAGTACAGAAATAGGCCAAGAATCAACTAGATTTACTAGGATCAATACTAAGCTCCAAAGCTCAAAAAATATTGGTCAACACAATCAATGAGCTTCCCCAAACCTGCTTTCTCCAGTGGTTGGAAGTAAAAAGAATGTTCAATGAGGACCATAGAAGATTGAGTTTGAATTCCTGTCTGTCCACTGGCTGTGTATTTTTTAAACGTGTAGCTAAAAGCAAATGCGGCAATTAAAAAATAAAATTTTTAAAAAGTACTGTCCAAAACTTAGTCCAAATCACTGCATTCAAGTCACAGCGGAGCCTCGTGTCAAACAAGGACCACAATGCCCGCTTCACAGAGGGGCTGTTAGTGGGGAAACGTGTGCAGAGGTGCCAGGTTAACTATAAAGGCAGCATAAAACAATAGTGATTACCTTTACCAAAAAAAAAAAAAAAGTTGGAAGGACTCTAACAAAGAGATCCTTCAAAACCCCTCTTGGTTAATCTTTACTCAATGATCTTTTGGTGAAAAGAACTTGCTTCTATTGAGTGTTATCTACCAGGTGACCAGCAGGGCCACCTTCATGGAGGTATGACTTGTGCAGTCACACAGCACCCTGCATTTAAAAGGGCCCCACGCTGGGACTGATGCTCTGTTGTTACTGTCTTCAAATGCATAATAATGTTTGAACAGAGAGCCCAGCATCTTCATTTCGTACTGAATCCTGCAGACCGCGAAGCAGGGCCCGGTGCCTGACACTGAGCTTGGCATCCAGAACACAGCAATAGAACCAACCAGCAGCCTTGAGACGCTCCAAGCACATAGATTACGTTGGAAGCAAATCCTACAAAACAAACAGAACACTCAAGAAAAGAAATTAACGTGCATATTTTAATCCCCAATCCAATCTCAGATTGAAAGCTCCAAAGACTGAAGAGGCTATTTATCCTAAGGACAGGCCCTGGTTTGTGTGCTCACGAAACACACACACGTATACTTACGGACTCGCCCATGCCCACCCTTCTGAGGGCAGGAGATGTCTTCCTGGACTCCTGCAGAACCTCGGGTCATGTCCACCCAGCCACGCCATGGGTAAATGAGTACCTAGAGTCGCGGTTCTCAAAGTGTGGTCCCCAGATCAGCAGCAGCAGCAGCATCTGGAAGCTTGTTGGAAATGCAAATTCTCACTCCCCACCCCTGACCTGCTGAATCCGAACCCCTGGGGTTGGGCCCAGCAATTTGGGTTTTCCAGGGCATTCTGATGCATGCTAAAGTTTGAGAACCACTGGCTAGGTTATCAAATTTAATCACTTTGAAATTTGTTTAATATTGTTCCTTTTTTCTTTCTTTCTTTCTTTCTTTCTTTCTTCTTTCTTTCTTTCTTTCTTTCTTTCTTTCTTTCTTTCTTTCTTTCTTTCTTTCTTTCTTTCTTTTTTTGCTGAGGAAGTTTGCTGGGGCCAGGGCAGGGGTGAAGGGGAGTTGGCAAGGTTGGGCCTTCCCAGAACCTTCCCTGACACCACAATCACTGGCAATTCCCAAAGATCAGGATCTCCTTGTGTATTTCCTGCAAAATTCAACATAACTCAGATACTTTTGTTTTTTGCCTGTCCATTCAAGACAGAATGCAGCCCCAGAGTCCCTGTTGAACAAACATCCCATTTGCACATGTCAAGTATCTGATTCGTGTAGAGGTATCCCAATTGCTTAATGTCTGCAACAGAAACCTCCTCGCAGTCCTGATCTAAACAGCTGAGTTAACGTCCTCGGACAAAGTGGGCCTGGTGTTTGGGTGAGCTCCCCTGGGCTGACAGCCACAAAGAGAAGCTTGTTGAATGCACACATAAAAAGAAGAAGAGATAGGAGGCAGATACTCTGATCTTTATGACCCTCTGATTATTCTATCAGTTAGTTAAAGCATAAATCCATCCCCTGACCTAACAAAATACTATTTTACTTCCTTTTACTCCATATTTTATCTTTTATAGCCAATAAAACATAAAAACCTTACAAAAGGTTATGTTCTCATCAATTTTTGCACTAAATGACAATAAATTAAGTGGCAGTTACTGCAGCAGCAACATAGATGTCAGCTTAAAAACTTTCTTGAAAGACAAACCTCCCACCATTGGAGCTGAAAGCAGCTCATCAAAGACTTCTTGATTAAAATTAAAGCCCAATTTTAAAACGGTCTTGCTGTTCCATTAATTTAAGTAGTCTCTAGCCTTTTCTCTTGTTCTTAAAATCTACTCTAGAGGGCCAAAAAATAAAAAAAGAATGTAAAAAATATTTGCCAGGCACACACACTGCACACACACATACACACACACACACACACACACACACAAAGCTACACTTTGTGAAATCACTTTGAGGCCAATGTCTTCCAGTTTTTATTGTAATAAACAGTCTCCCAAACTTCCACAGCGCTAAATAGTTACCAGATGTAGAAATCAAAATTTATTTTTCATTTGTATAAAAGCCATTGGACCAATATCTGTCAAAAGTTTACATTAAATGAGTTAGTAATTATAAAGCACTGAGAACAACACACAGCAACGTCTCAACAGATATTAGTTATCCTTCTTACCCATCATTGCTGTTGCTGTTATGTTATTGCTACTATCTGCTATTATGTGCTAAGTATTAGAAATACAATGACAAGCAAAACAGATGTGGCTAACCTCCCCTCCTGAAGCTCACAGGCTAGTGGTGGAGACAGACGTCAAATAATAACAAAAATAAATATAAATTACAAACTATTATCATTAAGATATAACCCATATAAGAGGGAGGAAGACCTAAGAAAAGCCAAGAGTAGTTTCATATCATTTTGATTTAGGAACCCCTTAGATATACTACATGGACCAAATCATGATCCTTTCTCCAAAATCTTTCAACATCTTTTCATTTTATTATGCGAATTTCAAAAGAAAGCAGCCAGAAAACATCAGCAAATACTCATATTCATGACCACATCACTCAATATCAGAAATGTTTTCCCCAAATCTGTAGATTAAAACTTATTTTTTATGCTGTTAATATTTCCAAATACAGAAACTAGAGTATCCCAAAAAACAAGCCTATGGTCAGATATGTTCAATGAGTCTTCCATCAACTGTTTCTGAACTTTAGGAATAATTGCCAAACAAAAGCCAAGGTTTACCTCTAAGTATAGTATGCAATCCACCTTCTTGAACCTTATGACTATTTCTACGTAATACCAACTATTTTATTAAAAATATTTATTCTCTTAGCATTTTTTAAGCCATAATATGTTTTCCGGGGACTTACCTTACAGCCAAGAGCAAGAAAGAAAATATGCGGTGGTACAATGTAGAGGAGAATAAAATTCTATTTAGAAATTTCCATTTCTAAATAGAATCTGTTTTAATAGGAGAACTGGAGAGATTCAGAAAGGCCCAGGGACATGCTGACTGGCAGAATCACACTGCAAATGCTGGAGCTAGAGGGAAACTCCCAGATTATCCCAGTTTCTGTAGAACACGCAGGAGGGCCAGGATGGGGGCCCAGGGCCTGCATCTAGATCCCAGCTGCACTGCCTCATGTCTGAACTTGGGGCAAGTGGCTTCACCTTTTCCAGTTTCCGTCCCCTGCTATGGGAAATGGAAACCTACCTCATAAGGAAGCAGTGAGGATGGGTGAGAAGACGCACATCAAGGCTTCTTAGCATAAACTGAAACAGAGTGAGCAACAGTTCAAGCCTTTCAAAACCCTGCCTCTTCATGAGATGAGATCCAAAATCATAACATTGAAAAAACAAAGTGACGCTGGAAAGCCAGTTTCCACTGCGCATGTACTTCCACTTGGGCAGAACAGTCCTCTCCTAGGGTTCTCCTAGGGCCACCTGGGGGAGAAGTCAGCCCTACAGGGACAGATGTAACTCATGGGAAGCAAATTTCCTCTGAGCCTTTAGAGGCCTTTAGAGGCCTTTATGGCCTCTAAAGACTCATTCTGCCCTGGCCCACACCTCACAGAGTAATTTATTACCAGCGTAGAAACTGCAGCTAAACCAATAGTTCAAGTAGAACTTTGCCCTCCATAGTTACCTGATCAAACACATCATTTGTACACAATAGCAGTTTCTGTGCACTTAGAACTTCAATTCCATGGACTACTCGTGAGGAAAAAGAAAATATTTAGACAGTCATCCAAAGCTCTTTCATTCATTTAGAACACTTATTAAGTGCACGCTATGTGCCAAGCTCCATGCTAAGCCAGAGATATAAGGATGCAATAAGACTCTGTTCTTGTCTTTAAGGTGTTCCCCATTCTTGGAGGAGGAAGACGTTTAATAGTTAAATAATATAATGTAATTGGTACAATGACAAAGTTACACACAAATGTTTAAAAGATTTTCCTTTTAGGAATTTGGCCTGGAAAGTAAAATATACAGGACTTAAAGAAAAGCATACTCTTTCACAATAATAATTATAATACTTAATTTGCTTAGCTTTTACATTGTTTACATCTGTTGCAAAAAGAACCATAAAATGAAGATAAGCAAAAAGAAAAACATCACCTATACTCTTACCTTCTGAAATAACTACCGTTAACATTTAGCCTGCAAGGCCTTCCAGATTTTAAAATATATACTTATTTTTACACAAGATATGAGATAATTTTATTTATGGTATAGTAATCTGAGTTTTTCAATCACCAACAAACATATTTCTGGAGTATTAAATGCTATTATAATATATCATTTTAAATTGTTTCATGGTATTCCATGATAGATACCATAATTTTTTTAATACCCTCTACTGATGGATGTTTAGACATCTTCCAATATTTTGGTTATCATAAACATTATGACATTCCTATTCTCACATATTTTCAACCTAGTCCAATTACTTTTCTGGAATAACTTCCTAAAGGTGGAATTGTTGGATCACATTTGTTAAGACTTTGATACCTATTACAAAATTGCCCTCCAGAAAGGTTGTACCATTAAATACCACCATTTCCCACATCTTCACCCTCACTGCACAAGAGCACTCTTTTTACTCTTTGCATCTAGTATTTATAAATTTTACTGTAACCACTTTAGCTAAAAATATTACTTATAGGAGCATCATTTTCAGAAGCAGATATGACACTGAAATTGGGCAGTTTTGAGCTTTGCCATAATTCTAGTTTGGGTTTGGGGCACCAGGGCTTCTCAAACTCTACCACGCATAGAAATCATTTGAGGATCTTGTTAAAATGCAGATTGAGACTCATTAGGTTAAGGGTAGAGACTAAGATGCTGCAGTTCTAACAAGCTCCGGGGGAGGCCAATGTTGCTGGTCCAAGAACTAAGCTTTGTGGAGAAAGGACTGCAATTCTCTTATCTCAGGTTCTTCTCAATGCACAATAAATGCCAACATTTCTTCTCCCCAACCCCCTGCAGCTTCCTCCTCAGAGCTACCCTACGGTAGTGAAATGATTCTGCTGCTAACTTGTTGCATTATCTTAAGCGATTCACTCAACTGCAAAGGGCCTCTGTTTACCCATCTATGAAATGACAAGCTTGGAGTAGCTGGTCTTTGAGTTCCTTCCCGTCTCCAACAACAAAAGAAGTCTTCCCTTGTCCAAATGTAAGTAAGTGCATCCTAAATTCCTTTTCATCAGGACAATTTTGAATACCTTCTTCCCTTCGTCTCCCCGGACTGCACTCAGGTGCACTATAAAGAAACCAAACATGAAGTCAACCAAGGAGCTGATCTGCAAGTAGGTGATGAGAACCATATCCCAAGAAATAAACACCCCAGAAAGGGGACACTGTGCTCCAACTGACACTTCACCCGGTAGTGCCTGGTTATGACGATGTACATTTTCTCTTCCCAAAAGGAACTGATTTAACAAGAACCTGCGGCTAATTTACCCATTAAAGGAGCAAAGAGTAGAATTAGGGAGGAGATTGACAGAAATACTGCGTCTGTAAATACCTTGCCAAAGAGCCTCCAGAAGTCAGCTCTCGGCATGGGGAGTTTCATTGTCCGGGACGATATTTCACGTGTAATGGTCACTCCCTTCTGTTCGGTTCTCCCTCTTGCTTTTCTGCAACACTGAAAGGTGGGCAGGAGCAGAACATCATCCTTAATGCCTCAGCCAACTCACGTGGCTGTCTAAGATAATGTAGGCGCTATAGGCATATTTTCTCGTTTACCGGCGCTATGAAAATGCTGCCCTTCTAGTTCTGTAAGAACACGAAGCACGTTTTATCTACCCTAATAGAAGGCTAATTGCAATGCTCCCTAGTTCAATCAAGTTATCAAATAAGACCATGAATGGTTGTTTAATTCAATTAATTAATTAATTCAATTAATTAATTCAATTCTCTATTTCTGAAAGACTGGGTTTATTTCTAGAATGACTTCTTTCTGGTAACAATGAACTCCTCTCCCACCTTCCAATGACATTCTTGTCCTCCCCCTTTTACTGGCAGAGAGTTTAATTTGCTCACAAAACTCCTTTTCCCAGTTTAGCTTTCTTTAAACAACCCAGTATCTTTTGACTCCTAAATGAACTTTAAAAAAAAAAAAAATAGTACCATATTTCTTTGTTTTTCTCTTTTAAGGATGATGCCCTGCCCTTCTCCCCCAGGGCTCCCCTCGAAGTTAGGGGACTTTGTTTCTGAAATGAGGCCAGGACCAGGCAAGCCGATCAACTCTAATCAAAGACATTGGCCCACCTGCCAGAACTGAAAATAAAATAAATAAAAATAAATCAGCTAGCATCTTCCCCATGTAATGTTTGTTCCGCTGGGCACTCCCCAGAACCCACTTCCATGCCGCAAGCCCGTGAGCCCTTAGTTTTGAGCAGTTTGCCATCTCTTGGTCTCCGGGTCCCAGGAACAGCCCCGGCCAGGATGCGTTTCTCTGAAGAGCTACTGACCCTAATTCCTCCCATCACTTCGAAGCTTGTCAGTGCAAGACCCAAGCAATAAGATCAATAAGAAAACAAATCCCACCTTATTAGGTCTTGTTTGATCTTAAAACCACATCATCCAAGATTTCGGCTCCATAACGCTCTGCACAAGAGGAGCAGAGTTTTCTTAGGAAAATAAATGAGACAAGCACAGGGAAGGGAAAGAAAATGGATGCACAACTGCTGAAACGTTCAAGAGCCCGAAGTGTGGCCAGCGAGCTAAGCAGACAGCAGTGGTTGCTTTTCCTCCCGTAGTCTTTTATTTTCCACTCTCCATTCTCCCTGCAGCAAAACTAATATTTTTCATTCACCCAATATTTTTAAGTCGCTAACTTTTCAATTAGAGGTGGCTTTATTTCTTCTGTGTGCTGGGGTTTTGTTTTTCAGCACTGAAGTCCTAAAGACAGCCTTGCTACCACCATCCATCAGCTGTGATAATATCAAGATGAATATATTGTCAGGAATCTGTATGTAGCATTTCATTTATCCTACCCCCTCTCCTAAGAGCGGCTCCACCGGGGATTACATTATTATTCAAGCTTCCTGGACTCACTCCAAATGCAGATTGCAACTACAATTCAAAGGGAAACTTATAAAAGGCGATAGGAAATAGACCTTCTACAGAACATTTTTTTTTCAAATTAACCTTTTCAGACTTTAATTCCATCCTATATACCCATAAATAGACCAGCTTTCAGGAACTAAAAACTAATCCTATAGTAATAACACAAAGCTCGATTTCTCATTCCATACAATCATTAATATTGCTTTAAAAAATCACGAGAAATCTCTTCAACTTCTTAAGCTTTGTAATTCATTTCTGTACACCGATTCAAGAAACCTCATTAGCGGAGGTGGCCTTTTGCAGTGCATCCAAGGCACGCAAATATTTGGAATTTTTTACCTTAGGTCAATGTTTAAGAAAAAAAAATTAATTTCTGATTTTCAGTAAGGATTTATGAACGTGGAAAAATGCTTTTGTGACAGTAACATATTTATGTTAAGTAAAAATTGGAAGAAAAGAAAAAGGTTTTTGAATAAATGCTTTTTTTTAGGAAAGAAAAAAAAATCTTGTTACATCCTAAACATTCTTTTCTATAACCCAGTTTCAATATCCCAGCCAAATGCACGATAGAAAGAGCTTTGATTTGGGAGGGGAAAAAAATCCTTTGAACGTTGATCGACATGCAATTTGTGCAATTATTTAACCTGGATTTAACTCCCTATACTCTATCCTCAAATCGCTTGATTGACTGAGATGCTGTTTCATTGAGCTGGGTTTACAATTATCTTTAAACAAGCGAAACTTCAAAGGCTGCTCAATGGGTATTTTCCGTTCTTCATTAGAACTCGTAAATGTATAACCTGCACATAAACAAGTCACTCTACCTAATTAAATGGAATCTCTTCCTCTCTATTAAAAATTTAGAAGTGCTGCCTGGGTATAAACATGTCATCTGAGAAGGTGGGAGGGGAGACCTTCTTAATATCCGTGAATAACCAGCCAAATCTCCTTTAAGCAAAGCCATGTTCATAATAGCACAGATGCACATAAATTATTCTAATTATTTTATTATCAGTAAAGATTGTTTCAATGTAAAGGGTGTTCATTGTTGGCAATTATGCCCTCAAGTTTTATCTGACTACTAGGGAAATGCAGTCTGGCCTTTAATTTACTTCAGAGACCATCAAATAGCTTCCTGCACACTTTCTTTTTCGAGTAGCCTGGAAGAGATAACAACATATTTCTCTGATGGCCATGTCTAGGTTGGAGAATTGGGGTTTCCATTACGTTTCTAGACTTGGAATCCTTAGGAAGATAATCCATAAAAGCTCTAATTCGGAAATGGAAGTGTTCTTGAAAACGTTTTGAGTTTGCGTTTTGAGTTTGTGTTTTGTTCTGTTATGAAACTAAGGAAAGGTTTTTAAAGTCCTTGTCCCCATTTTGGAAACCGATGGAGGAATTATAAAGCACCTCCAGTTAATTAGAGTATTTTAACTTGTGCTCAGAACTCGCTACTGAGGCTCCTAACCTTCTAAAAAAAAATCACCCTCTTTTCATAAACTTTGCAACAATATTTGTGACAGGCGTTAAGCTTTATATAGAAAGACCCAGCCAGAAATTGTCTCATGTAAATGTTTGAGAAAGGAGATGTAGATTTTTTGAGCTGTGAGGAGTTTTGTTGGAGCGCCCTCTTGTGGTCAAATGTCATCAAGACAACTTCTGTTTCACTTTTTTTTTTGAAGGGTATATTTGACAAACCTACAGCAGCGCAATTTTGACAAGGACAAGTTGCAATTCAGTTGAATTTTCTACTATCTTGTTGGATTTTGGATCTTCTGTTCTTATCTAAAATCACTTTAAAATTCATTCATTCAAGCAAGCAGGAGCATATGAGATCTTAAATGCATGAGAACTCTTCAAATACACAAAAATTACGCAGAAATGCAAAGCAATGCTCCTTAGTGATTTGGAAACAGAGAACGTCTTCCTCGTGAAGTGACACCCATCCCCAAATGGACTTCAGCAGGCCGTGGAAAGATGGTTTCTTTCTCTCGTGCCATCAGCACCACTGCCAGATGCCAAGAGCTGCAGGCAGGTGGCTAATGTCACCCATCACCACCTGAGACTCCTCAAAATGCTGTGATATTGAGCACCCCATCCCCAGGGGACCAACGTCCCGGCTTCACCAGTTCTTGAGTGGAAGCAAGTGTGATTTTTCTCTGATATCCCCTCCAGCAGGGCTGTGGGAATTCGAAGAGTGGGAAAACATATCGAAGGGAGTCATTATATTCAATCATTTCCATAATTTGTCAACTATGTAAAATTTGAAGCCAATTTTTATGGTTTCAAAATAATCTCCTTAGAAGCTTCACTAAAAACAAGGGTCTCTGTGAAAACCCCTGCCTTTGACCAGAAACCTGGGTTGAGAAAGACTGAGAAATGAGGGCTTCTCTTTGCCATATCAAATTGTAGGTCTTGGAGAGACCATGGGGATTACAGACTTCAAACTTGTCATTTTGCAGATTTTTTTTTTTAAACCCCAAACCCAGGAGAACCTGCCCAAGGTCTCAGGATAAAAAGCAGCAAACCTGCGGTTAGAGGGGAGTGTCCCAGCTGTGGCTACCATGACCCTCCCTCCTGGGCGCCATCTTGCTAAAGATCTTGTTTGCACCCCATTCCCCACACGGACCTGAAGACCACAATCCACTCAACCGCCCCTGCACTCCTCCTGCAACTTCTGTGCTGCTGCTGCTGCTTGGTCTGCCCTGGTTCTTTCCTCATAACGATAAATA
Source organism: Microcebus murinus (assembly GCF_040939455.1). NCBI lineage: Eukaryota > Metazoa > Chordata > Mammalia > Primates > Cheirogaleidae > Microcebus > Microcebus murinus. The sequence goes on from NC_134109.1 coordinate 96,652,488, forward strand.
AATGACAACCATGTTACTTAGCAGCATTTGAAAACACAACCAAACTCAACACCGAACATGAATCATCCTCTCTGGAAATTTCTGGAATTCCCATTCCATGTGTGTTGATACATCATGGGCTTGTCAAACAGAATTTTATGCAAAATGGAATTAGAGTATGCAAAGGGGCCGATAATGTGCTTTTTAAAAATTATAAATGCCAATTTTAGTAGCTTTCAAATGACTGACTTTATAGGAGATATCAGGAAGTACCTTTTAGTCATTTATGGAAATAAAAGCTCATAAAATTATTCACTGTAAGTAAAAAAAAAAAAACTGAAGAAAGACCCTTGATCAGCTGTCCTAAGTCTTCAGCTGATACATTACATACAAGTCATGTACATACACAGGACGGTCTGGGAGGTTGATGGACCGGGGACAAGGTCGGCTGTGACTGTGGTAGTAGTCTGTGTCCCCACAAGATGGCGCTCTTCTTTTTAATTCGTCTTTTTTAAAATGGATTTTTTTTTTTACACAGTCTCAAAATAAATAGAATTGTGAACTATGTAGATGATATCGTATGTTATGGTGTTTAATGTAACATGCATCACAGTTATAAAAAATCTGCCCCCCCCCCTTCCCTGAGGACCAGGTGCTGATAACAGAGGACTCTTGCCTGACTCCCCCACGGCTCTGTTGAGAGGTGGAGGTGGTGCTCTTTCTTAGGGAACGCCAGGCCTTGGGAGAAAGGCATGTGTGTGTGTGTGTGTGTGTGTGTGTGTGTGTGTGTGTTGCAAGATTCTCTGTTTTTCCTAAAAGGTGACTTCAGTCTCCAAAGTGTGTTCATTAGGGTTTCTCATGTATTAAGTGTTTTCTGTCAGAGCTGGGTGCTGGGAGGCTGGGTGCTGCTCGCTTGAGGCTGGGAGTTCAAGACCAGCCTGGCCAATGTTGCAAGACACCACGTCTAAATAAATAAATAAATTAGATAGATAGATAGATAGATAGATAGATAGATAGATAGATAGATAGATAGATGATAGATATAGATATTTTTGAAGAGTTTTTTTTTTTTTTATATCATTAAAAGACTAAAGCAGAGGCTCTCCAACCACGGCCCCTTCCTCCACAGATTCCCTTCCTGAAGGGACATGACTGTCCCTGTGTCCTCCCTGCCACAGCAGATCCGCTCCTGGGCTGTTGAAATAACAGTGGCTCTGTGGCTCTTCTTAGTAGGCAGCAGACAACATCTGCTTTGGCAGGAAGATGAGTGAAAGGAAAACAATGCACGCAGGTTGATAGAAAACCTCACTGACTGAGGCTGGCGTCCTCAAGGTTTGCTTCCATAGCACTCTAGTTCCACAAACAAGACAGAAATATTTTGCTAAGAAAAAATTAGTGTTGGCTTTTCAACAAATGGTGGTGAGACAGTTGGTGCATGTGTGAAACGAGGAACCTAGACAAAGACCTTATGCACAAATGAATCCAGGATGAATTTTCCTAAATGTAAAATGCAAAACTATGAAACTTCTTAGAGAAAGCATAAGAGGAAATCTACATGACCTTGGGTTTGGTGATGAGTTTTCAAATACAACACACAGTCCATACAACGCACAGTCCATAAGAGAAAAAATTGATATATTTTTTAAAATTAAAAATTAAATTTTAAATTAAAATTAAAATTTTCTGCTCTATTAAAGATATTGTTAAGAGAATGAAAAGACAAGCCACAGGCTGGAAGAATATATTTACAGAACACATGTCTGATAAAGTACTTGTATCCAAAGTATGAAAGAACTCTTAAAACTCAACAATTAAGGAACAAACAACAGAATAAAAAAGAGGCAAAAGATCTGGACACCTCACCAAAGAAGACATATGTGGCAAATATGGCAAATGTGGCAAATGACAAGGTGCTTGATATCTTTTGTCGTTAGGAAACTGCAAATGAAAACAATAAAGAGATATCACCGCACACTATGTCCACCCAAAACTGGCAAGGATGCAGCCCAGCACGAACTCCCATTCATTGCCGGTGCCAATGTAAGATGGCACCTCCACTATTATAGCAGAAACCGACATGTTCTTGAATAGGTGAATGGATAAACAAATTGTGGTATACTATCTATACAATGGAATGTCATCCAGCTATTAAAAGGAATAAACTATCAAGCCACTAAAAGACATAGATGAGGCTGGGGGCAGTGGCTCACGCCTGTAGTCCGAGCTACTTGGGGGGCTAAGGCAGGAGGATGGTTTGAACCCAGGAGTTCCAGGCTGCAGTGAACCATGATGGCGCCACTGCACTCCAGTCTGGGCGACAGAGTGAGACCCTCTATTTACACACGTAACCCCAATCTAACCTCTGACAAATACCAATTGAAAATTCTGACCTGAATTTCTGACCTGAAATTCTGACCAAAATCCCTGACCTGTAATCCTCCAAGTGTCTAGGCCATTGCAAACAAGGAAACCCTGAGAAACTGTCACAGCCAGGAGGGACCTGGGAAGATGTGACAACTAAATGTGTGATATCCTGGATGGAGCCTTGGAACAGGGAAAGGACATCAAACTGAAGAAATCTAAATACACTGTGCATTTTACTTAACACCAATGTATCAGTGTTGCCTTATTAATTGTGACAAGCATATCCTACGATGTTAATTACACGGGGAAACTGGGTGTAGGGAGCATAGGTATTCCCTGTACTATTTTCACAGTAATTTTGTGAATCTGGAACTCTTCTAGAATTAAAATTTTAGTTTTAAAAATGTTGATAGGTGTTGATCCGTTAATACCAATTTGCTGGTGAGTACACGTGGTGCTTGTTTTTCCGTTCTTGAGATACTTCGCTTAGTAGAATGCAAACATAATGAGTGAGATGTGCAACGTTTGGGGGATGGTCACGCTTGAAGCTCTGACTCGAGGGGGGAGGGGGGAATGGGCAATATATGTCACCTTAACATTTGTACCCCCACAATATGCTGAAATTAAAAAAAAGAAAGAAAAAGAAAAAGATGGCTTTTATGAAAAAAAAAATGTTGATAGACATTTTCCAATTTAAGTCAATGCATAACATGAACATTTTTCTTCCCTTTTTATTACAATTGCATCCCTGCTTGCAGAGGTGTAGGAGCAGGGGGTTTGGGTCCCACCTCTGACATAGCCGCATGACTTTGGGAGAGTCCTTGAGCCTCAGATCTCTCACCAGTCATGTGGGCTGACGACACCTCCCCCCCCCAGGCCAGCTATAAGAATCAAACGCCACAATCTATGTGGAGCACTTAACAGCGCTAGGCACCGAGTACTCAAAACACTGTCGCTGTCATTGGCTAGTTGGTGTGGATTGAAGGACAAATCGAACTGGATTGAAGGACAACTATTTACTGGATAATAAATCGATTTAAATAGAAAAGCTCAGAATGTACAAAATCCCTGCACTGAGGCCTTTATTATGGATGAGAGGGTGACAAATTTGTACTTTGAACCCATCGAGTTCCAAAGTCAGCTCCAGCAAAGTATTCAAACGGTTATGTACTCCAGGTCCAAGCAATGTCTTCCAGTGAAGAGAAAGCCCTTCTGGTGGGAGAGATTTGGGAGTTTTTTCTCAGTGTGCTCAATCTGATCCCCGGGCTCAGCCCAAACACTGGGGGTTTCAGAGCCCGGCTCCGTGTGTGTGTCCTGACGCCAGCCCTGGAGAAGGTGCCTCTCTCCTCCCCTGTCTCCTTCCCTAATCCCGTCCTCACCTCTCCTCCGATGTCATGGAGCTGGCATAGTCTCTGTTCCATCTGCTCTGGGATCAGGTGCTAAAAAAGTGGAGGGGACACAAAGACAGTCACACCCTACACCCTGAGAGGGAGAACGCCTGCCAGCAAGCCCCCTTCTCGCATGTTATAGCGCTAACGGGGTACCTGTGCCCACCTGTAGTTGGAGTGTCATTGCAAAAGGTCGCCTTCTACCACCCGGCCTCAGTGGGGCAGGACTGCAGGGACGGAGGTGAAGAGAGGGGCGAGGAGGAGGGAGAAAAACACTTCACCGTACATGTCGTTCGCTAAAAATATTTTATGCATAACGTTTTCAGGCATGAAGCCTGGACATATGTGATTAAAATTTCCCATTAGGAAAACTTCTCCTGGTTTATATATTAATAATACATGTAAAATGGATCGTTATTCCGTGATGTTCCCAGAAGTGACTCGCAGGGACTCAGCCATGGGCGCAAGTGTGCAAGAACCGCCTGGAAGGGAGACTTAGCGGGCAGGTGGAACGTGTCCGCCCTGAATAGAAACCGTAGTGCCCAGGATTCCCGGCTGTTCCAGTGTTTTCTAATCTCGTGGAGCCAAAACTCTCCTGAATCTGATCAGCTCGATGTTTCCTACAGGTTTCACTACTGTCATTTCATTACAGTCCTGGCCACGTGTTTCCGGGAAATGGACCCTGAAATCCTCTCCATCTGGGGACTGGTGGGTGTCAGGGACCAAATTCAAGGATTTGCAGGAACAGGAGGGACTGGCCATCACTGGACAGTATTTCCTACCCATCATCAGTCTATGTGTTTTCATCAACTTGATATGGTCCAAACTTGATGGAAACATTTTTTTAAAAAAAACATAAATAAAACCCTACCTCCCTGCCAAGATGATAAATGATGCTGCTATGTGGGTTCCCTTAAACCCTCTTCCGTGTCCTCTTGGGCACTCCAGAGGGCAGACACCATGGAGCAGGAGGAGTCTTCCCCAGGCCCAGGAAGACCAACTCCCGAATAATATTGTAGGATATTACTAATTAATGCGAGGGCCGTCCAGAAAGTATCCAGCCATTGTTAAAATAATGAGAACAGTCACGTGGCTGGATACTTTCAGGACAGCCCTCGTGTATATCATCTATCTGACACTCTAGCAAATGTGTTTATTTGATTTGGTCAGCACTTCCTTTATACCAAGAGCTATGCCAGGGACATGACAGGTGTCATCTCATCTAAACCTCAGCAACAGCCCTGTTAGGGAGATACTGCTATTCCCAGGGCAGCAGAGCCACTGGGCACAGGAAGTGGGGAGACTCCAGGGAAGGGATTCAGCTCAAGAGAACACTCAGGCCCCCGGTGGGGTTCAAGGGAAACAGGCCTTCGTTGGGGGTGGGGATGGCAACCCAGAGACGATCTTCCGGATTGTCCCATGGCCTCTCACCAGAGACTTACAGCCCCAGAGCTGGACCCAGACACCTGCTACCCAGCCTGCTAACCACTGAGCACCTTCAAACTTGCAGACTTTGTTAGGTCATGACTTTGTTAGGGAAATGACTGATTTATTTAACTCGCCACTGATGGGAAGCCCCCAATATCTAAGCCAGAATTTTTTTTTGTAAAATATATGGAAAGTACATGAAGGGCCCATCTTACCTGGCTTTTCCAGTTAAAGTGTGTATTTACATTTAGTTTCCAGTGGTGCTGCACACTTCGTTTTCCCCATACCCTATTCAACAGTCCCCTTCCCCTGTCCCGTTCTTTAAGAGCCGTATTCTCTGGTGGAGAAACGATAAACAGATGTAAAACCAAGTCTGCTATAAAGGATCCATGTGTCACCCCTCCCCATTAATATTCGTGCACAGAGACAAGTCTTGACACAAAGACTAATGTCACCAGTGGAGTTCCAGGCAGAGAGGCAGGTGGATGGGGGAGGAGAGGAAAAGGTTGTACTATGGTCACTGAACTTGTGTAGCACATTCTTTGTGCCGAACAAACAAGTTGTGTCATCGGCTTAATTCGTCAGTGCCAGGCTGGCTATTTATAGTCAAGTTAGGCAAGCGAGGAGCCATCACAAACGCCCTAGGTTGGGGCAGATAGTTACAAGTGACAACAGAGACAGCAGAGGTCCTCGGATCAAGTGGTGGAATATTCCAGGTGCTGGGCAAGCCCGTCCTTTGAGAATCGCTGCCCTTATTACGTGGACTGTCATCCCAGAAGGAAGTGAGCAGAGTAGGACAGAGATATTCAGGAAGAGTTCCTGGGCACGGGAAGGGACAGGGATGCAAGGACAGGGCTTGGGAGTAGCCGGGGGTGAGGTCTGTTCAAGAGCAGAAGACAAGTTACAGCCATCTCAGCCCCCACGGGGCCAGGGTCACCAGAGCAGGGACAAAGTGTGAGCCCCAGGCATGGCTCACCCCTTCCAGATGGGTAAGGGGACCAACAGAGTCCTGAGGGTAGCAGGAGCCACCAAGAGTTAAATGTTCCCTGTTCAGGTCAGGATGGGTGTGACACCAGGGGTGGCCAGGCCTGAATTTCTATGTGGGCATCTGGAGGTGTCTGCCAAGGGGAGAAACAAACAATACAGAGGCCAAGAACAAGGCTGACAGACCTCACCTTACTCTGTGACTATTGGATGTCAGATATGAACTACAGGGAAACCTCATTTTGAAGCAGAACTTGCGGGCACCCCACTGAAAAGCTGCAGACTTTTTTTTTTTTTTTTTTTTTTTTGAGACAGAGTCTCGCTTTGTTGCCCAGGCTAGAGTGAGTGCCGTGGCGTCAGCCTAGCTCACAGCAACCTCAAACTCCTGGGCTCAAGCAATCCTTCTGCCTCAGCCTCCCGGGTAGCTGGGACTACAGGCATGCGCCACCATGCCCAGCTAATTTTTTATATATATATCAGTTGGCCAATTAATTTCTTTCTATTTATAGTAGAGACGGGGTCTCACTCTTGCTCAGGCTGGTTTTGAACTCCTGACCTTGAGCAATCCGCCCGCCTCGGCCTCCCAAGAGCTAGGATTACAGGCGTGAGCCACCGCGCCCGGCCTAGCTGCAGACTTTTGATTCTGCCTCTTCCGTTGTTCCATCTGTGCTCTGGAATCATCTTTTCCGGTTTCCTCGTTTTCCCATCAACTTGGAATACAACAACCGGAGTGCAAACTTCATTTTCCTTTCCATGTTTTACGACTGTAATGGGACCCTGTTTTCCCTACTGATACATAAAATTTCATTAACGTAGGCTCCTCAAAAGCGCAAAGTGAGATCTAATTTATGGGGACGTGAGGTGTCTGTAATACTTACTGTGATTTATCCGGAGTAGATACGTACATCATAAAATGTCAAAAAGAAAACAAAGTCAGAGCGTACCCATAAAATGTCTCCCTTCCAGCTCTCTGCCGTGGGGTGCTGGCTGTTCTGGTGAGTTGGGAAAAAGTGGATTGAATCGGATTGAGATTGGAAGATGGTTTGTTTGTTTGTTTGAGACAGAGTCTCACTGTGTTGTCCAGACTAGAGTGCCATGACATCAGCCTAGCTCACAGCAACCTCAAACTCCTGGGCTCAAGCGATCCTCCTGCCTCAGCCTCCCGAGTAGCTGGGACTACAGGCATGCGCCACCCACCACGCCTGGCTAATTTTTTCTATATATATTAGTTGGCCAATTCATTTCTTTCTATTTATAGTAGAGACGGGGGTCTCGCTCTTGCTCAGGCTGGTCTCGAACTCATGACCTTGAGCAATCCTCCTGCCTCCCAGAGTGCTAGGATTACAGGCGTGAGCCACCGCGCCCGGCCGGAAGATGGGTTTTAACACTGGGCAGGGCTCACTCCCCCTTCCCGTGCCACTTCCCAAAGGTACCCAACACTGTCTTGGTCAGTTGCTGACCCCCCTGGAAACCCCTGGCTTCCCTATCAGAGGTTGGGCAACGCCAGGCTCTGTGTGGGGGCTGGGCGCCTCCCCTCCCAGTCTCTGGAGACCTGGCTGTCCCAGGGACGGGCGACTTGCTTCTCCCTTTCACCCCAGGGCCAACCCCCTTTGAGACAATCCAGACCTACATCCTCTTGAACCAGGCATTGAAAACTCAACAAACTCAACAGCCACCGTGACTTCCGTGGGGCGAGGGAGCTCCGACTCTCTCTGCCCACAGCCCAGCCCAGCCCACCCTCCTGAGAAGGGGGAGAAAAAACTGCCTGCTGTTTTTTCCAGATGAGCTTGCCACTGTCAAGGAAACAGGAGCTAATCTTCCAGCAGGCCATCCTGACAAATGTGTTGACCGTGATTCGTTCCAGCTGACGCTCCAGGTGGTTTTGGTTCTTTCCTTTATACTTTTCTGTATTTTCCAACTCTCTGCAATGATTTCTCTCATAAGAAAAAAAATACTCCTCCCCCCCCCCCCACCACCTCCCCAAAAAATCCTGCTTTAGGGATTTCCTCCCCCAGAAACTGTCCAGGTGCTTCATCTTAAATGAGGATCAGCTACTCTGGACCCCCAAACACCTGTGGTTTTTTCGATTACAAGCCTCATCATTCTGCGTGTGGTCAGTGTTGCTTTTTTCTCATTCTCCTTTATCATCCTACCCTCTGTGCGTAGCTCAGGGACTAGCACACAGTAGGTGTGTCTACTGAGTAAATGAATAAATTGATGCATGAATAAGTCAATGACTGAGGCCCAGTATGACCTGCATAACTCTAGTCTTTAAAAATCTTCCTAACCCAGGCACAGTGGCTCATGCCTGTAATCCCAGCACTTTGGGAGGCTGAGGCAGGAGGATCACTTGAGGCCAGGAGTTCGAGACCAGCCTGAGCAACGTGGTGAGACCTCCTTCTCTACAAAGAAGTAGCTGGGTACGGTGACTCATGACCGTAGTCCCAGCTACTAGGAAGGCTGAGGCGGGAGGATATCACTTGAGCCCAAGAGTTCAAGGCTGCAGTGGGCTATGATTATGCCACCGCACCCCAGCCTGTCTGAAAAAAAAAAAAAAAAAAGGAAAAAAGGTCTTCGTAGTCATAGGTGAGTTCATATCCATTATGGCAAAAGTGATTCATTAAGACCAAGATGGTTCTCCAAAGTTTCAAGAATCCATGGTAAAATTTGAAATCTGGCAGCCTCACTGAGCTAGTAACCTAAAACTTGTTCCTGATCCAAACCCCTTGCTATTTCTTAGACTCCTTTTTTTTTTAGAGAAGGGGTCTTGCTGTGTTGCCCAGGCTGATCTCGAACTCCTGGCCTCAAGTGGTCCTCCTGCCTCAGCCTCCCAAAGTGCTGAGATTAGAAGTGTGAGGCACCGTACCAGGCCCTTCTTAGATTAATCTTAGACATTTACTTGAAAGTGTAATGGCCCTGGGCTATAATGGATTATAGCTGAGAAAGTTCCCACTTGTCCTCGCCTACTGTTTAAAAATATCAGCCACCCCGCACAGCCAGGTTCCATTGACATAAAATGTCTTTTCTGGGTTGTTTCTTATTAGCAGGAAGCTGGTGGTTTGGCTTCCTATCAGCAAGTCGGTAGAGGAGCCATTGAAGGGGAGCTGTGATCATCCTAAATATTTCACTCACTTTTCTCACTGTGATTTTAGGGGTCTCAGAAAGTCCTCTTGTTCCCTGACCATTTTCCATTTCCTCACTAAGCTTCTCATGCCTGTAATAGAAGGACAAAGCTTTCGTTCCAGCATAGACTATAGCTCCATCCTGCAAACTCACCCCCAGCAGAGGGAATGGGCTGACATCCACACCAAGGTGCAAACTGCATCCCAGAGACCCCAAGAGCAGAGACAGGCTCTGCAGGAACCAGGCGGGAAGTTTGGACGGCTTAACCCTTTGCACTCGCTTGCTTTTTTTTCTCGGTTCCTTTATTCTACTTTGGATTTAATTTTTTAAATACCCCAGATTTTACAAAGCTCAGCAGTAGAAAAAAAAAACACTGGAGTTTCTTTTCATACAAACTTATTTATTTGGATTTTTTTTATATTTCAAATTATTGATACATTCAAAGAGTAATTTTAATCTCTTATCATTTTTGCTAGCCGTGTGGAGTCACGCTCGACCTCTGAGTGCAAAGAGTTAAGCCCATCTTCGACCCCTTCCCAATTTCGCCCACAGCTTGCCTAGCCTTTACACTGGATGCAGGCTATTTAAAACTGGAATTGTTGGGTTCAGATTTCTATGAGGGCCCCTCAGTAAAAAGTGACTTCGGGTTCACTCCCCTCTTACGCTCTGCTGTGGAGAACAAGACTGATTAGGGACGCAGAGCTGGGAACGGCACAAATGCAAAAGACGACACTCAAAAGGGGAAAGTGTGCTTTTCTGTTTCAGGAAACCTGCTGACATAGTGAATGCTTCTGTTTTTCTGCAGAAATGCTGCCTTCAGTGGACAAAATTCAGCCACAATCAAGCTAATTGAATGCACAAATGTAATATTTTTCCAGGGCACCTCCAATTTAATGCTTGATGAAATTGTGTCTTTCGCATATATTTACAAAGGCTTTTCTTCATCCAGAAATGTCTGTTAAAATTGCTTATAGATGCTGAGATAGCAAATCACTCTTCTAATGTAATGAGATAAGTCATCTCTATAAACTTTGCTTGCTCAAATGTACTCGCATAAAAGAAATCAGGCTACAAGCTTTTTTCAATAAATAGAATGAACAACTAGAACTTGATGGCTTTAGCGTGTTCTGCCTCATTGCTAAGGGATGTTTAAAATTGCTCCCTCTCTCTCCATCCCTCTCTCTCTCACGGCGGAGTTTTCATTTTGGTAGTTGATGGGGAAAGGAGGTCAAATAAACTGATGTGGGTAAGAAGCCAAAGCCGTTTGTCAAAACACAGGGAGAGGTCTGGAGATGGAAGTCATTTAAAGACTAAAAAATGATTTAAAAGATTCCTGTCCTCAAATCATTTTTCTTGCTAAATGTAGCCATTTTGTGAGCCTGATTTTCCCTGCTTTAGCTATCTTTACTAATAATTTACACTACGGGAACTTCATATACTGGGGAAGATTCATATACGGAGTCATTTGTGCACAGCCTGATAAAACTGGTCCAAACATCATGAGTCCATGGAAAAGTCAAGACCTTTAGGGGTTCAGTCATTTGTTCCCAAGTGAGCTTTGTCTTCCAACTTGTTAATCTGGATGCCAACTCTGTAGCAAAAGGCCTAATAGGCCACATCACACCTCCCTGCGGTTATGATATAGGGCCGTCATGTGTGGCTGCTCAGGTTGTGCACTGCACAGCTCTTAGGGGAGATACCATTCAGCTAGACCACCATGTGAAGACCGTCCTCTGGAGTTGTGCAATGTGATAGCCCCCCAAGTTGGGGGTAGTGGAGGGTAGGGTGGGAATCACACTCTTGATCATCCCATTCAGTAAGTTCTCATGGCCTACATGGTGTCCATTGCCTTTTAATTCCTCAAAGGCTAAAATCAAAGTTCTTGTTATCAACTCACAAAAATGTTTAAGCCTGCCCGGTGCCCTCTTCCTTCTCTTTGCAAAGTAAAATCGCTGGGGAGAACATTCAAACCTCCAGATGGTTCTCCTTACTTCAAGAAATGGTTTGGGCGGCTTGACTGGGGAAGGACAGCGTCACAGGTGCCCTTGCTGTTTCGGTTTTGGGGAACGCCAGACAACCATTGCTCCGCAGGCAGGAGCGACGGCAGGAGGTGTTTGCAACAGTTCTCCCGTGATCCTCTGCGGTGCCAGCCTGCCTTTCGGATTTTCCCTCACACCCGCCAGAGGGTCTAGGTCAGCCAGACTGTGGCCAGGCTGTCCTGGGTCCACGGGAGAGAAGCCTTCCATGCTCACGGCACGGCCTTGCCTTCTTCTAACACTATTCCCTTTTGCAGCCCGAAACGTGCTCTGTGGGTGAAAGCAAGCCTCAACTCTTCCCGATCGGAAACGGTGCTCCCTACCCTGTCAATTCTGAGTTCAACGTGATAATTTAGGGTTAAACAGGAAGGTCCTGCTTCTTATGCAGTTCCTGGAACTCCGCCCCAAGCACACAGAAAAGTTTATTTTGGGATTTAGGGCATCAGTTCTAATATGCATAGCAGGACATATTGGATAAAAATCCCCTATTTTAGCATAACCTGCTTTTTAAAAACTATCTCAGGGGACTTGCAGGTACTTTATGGGCCACTGGTGCCTTGAGACTCATGAGACTCACGAGACTCAATTTCCATCCAAAGTTTGCCAAAGGGTCGAAACAACAAGCCTATCAGCGCGCAGATGTGTTTGGTCTGGCTGCTGCCACGTTGCTCGTGCTGCTGTTGTTTGCATTGCATGCGAGTGCTTAGAGTGGGGCAGGCCTCTCCGTGCCCCTAGACTCCCCACCCCATTTCACATGTTTATTTCCATTACCCGCCTGGGCCCTGCAGACTGCTGAGACTGTCCTACACCAGCCAGGCGTCTGACAAGGAGGGACATGTAGCAGAGGGGTTTGGAAGAATCGTCAACTTCCCCTCCTCCCCCAGCCCTGTCCCCCTGCTTAGGAAAAGTACATGTATAAAAAGGAGTCCAGGCCGGGCGCGGTGGCTCACACCTGTAATCCTAGCACTCTGGGAGGCTGAGGCGGGCGGATTGCTCAAGGTCAGGAGTTCAAAACCAGCCTGAGCAAGAGTGAGACTCCGTCTCTACTATAAATAGAAAGGAATTAATTGGCCAACTAATATATATATATATAAAATTAGCTGGGCATGGTGGCGCATGCCTGTAGTCCCAGCTACTTGGGAGGCTGAGGCAGCAGGATTGCTTGAGTCCAGGAGTTTGAGGTTGCTGTGAGCTAGGCTGACGTCACGGCACTCACTCTAGCCTGGGCAACAAGCGAGACTCTGTCTCAAAAAAAAAAAAGGAGTCCACAGCGTGCTGGGCTAGCAGCCTGTGAACAGCACCTTCACGTTCACTCACAGAGACACATAAATACAAATACATGTTTACCATGCAGAGTCCGTCCATGGAAAGATGTACCGGAAACCAGGTGACCCTGGGGAAGGCCGCCGGCTGGTTCGGGTAAGGGTGGGGTGAGACCTAATTCTCATCGTACAGTCTGTGTGCTTTGGGGCCTGTGCACCAGCTACACGAACACCCTGTCACCCACTGTCAGAAACTTAAGAATCTGCACAGAGAGCTTCGCCCCAGCTTAGACTTTAGGGTGCAGATCCCGGGTTTCCTTCCCTTTGTCATCTTTCTCGATTCTCCCAGTGGAAAGACACCACTTTCTTCTCTGTGTCCCCAATCCACTTTTGTTAGATTTCCTTTATAGGAATGCCTGACTCGCTAAAAGGCGAGTGCTTTGGGGCTGGGGCAGGATGTTATTTATCTCTGTAAGTCTAGTGACTTACAGAGAGAGTTGCAATATCTGCTGAACTGACTCCTCCACCCCGTCCCACCCCTCTGCCCAGTTCGTGGCCGCCACTGACACTTGTCTCTCCTAATTTACCCGTGGAAAGATGAGCACATGAGGGGTCATTCTGGCATTTTTTTTTTCTCCCCCGTAAGATCTCTCACCCCCTGGGCATGTAGCACACTGCCCACAGAACACTCTACGGTAATAAAAACATTCTCTACCTGCATGTCCAATACACTAGCGGCTAACCACATGCAGGACAGTGACTGAGGAACTGAATTTTTAACTTCATTCAATTGAAATTAATTTAAATCAAAATAGCCACATCTCTAGAGTAGCTGCCATGTTGGACAGCTCGATTCTAGAGCTTTCTTCCCCCAGGCACAACGCTAGCAGCTGAACAACATAACCCTTTTGCACATCGAGTTTTTAAACAATTAACCCGAAAGCAAGGCCAACAAAGTGCTTGTCTTTAAAGTAAAAATTCAGTTTATTCACCTGGTTATGACACAGTACACAAGAGGCAGAGTGTTTCACATCATAGACGCCGTTTCCAACTGCTTGGAATGTTCGTTTCTTTGGCTTAAAGGAGAGACTAGACAGGAAGGCCAGGCAATGCTCGGGCTGCTAAGATAAGGCTGGGGGCAACGCTGACGCCCTCCTCTCGGGACGGCCACAGGGCTGTTAGCGGCAAGCTGGTTTTCTAGGCGTGTTAGCTGGAAGCGCGGCGAGCACCGTTCCCGGGCGCTTCAGTCGTCCCCGCCGCACAGGTACAACAGCGCTTTCTGGTAGTCGCCCTTAGTGTCTTGCTGCAGATGGCCAAGGGAGAGAAAAAAAAAACGGGGTGTCAGAGAAAAGGCCAAGCCCACAAGGACAGAGAAGCAGCCTCAGCGTGCAGCAGGGCCTCTCCCACGACAAAGATGGATTCTGCAGGGCCCGCCCACACCCCAACCCTCGCCGGACACCCTCTGGGAGTGTGGTCGGGGCGGCGGGTAGGGAAGACTTTCAAGTCCCCGGCTAAGACTGCAGGATGGGGCCGGGTGCCGTGGCTCACACCTGTAATCCTAGCACTCTGGGAGGCCGAGGTGGCAGGATCGCTCGAGGTCAGGAGTTCGAAACCAGCCTGAACAAGAGCAAGTCCCCCCATCTCTACTAAAAATAGAAATAAATTAATTGGCCAACTAATGTATACAGAAAAAATGAGCCGGGCATGGTGGAGCATGCCTGTAGTCCAAGCTACTCGGGAGGCTGAGGCAGGAGGATTGCTTAAGCCCAGGAGATTGAGGTTGCTGTGAGCTAGGCTGATGCCACGGCACTCTAGCCCAGGTGACAGAGTGAGACTCTGTCTCAATAAATGATAAATATAAAGACTGCAGGGTGGAGAGAGTGCCAGGTGCCGAGGCTTTGCACAGGTAAGTGGCCAGAGCTGCTCTTCCTGCAGGGCGGGTCCTGTCCACACCTCCCACTCCCCCTCTCCCTCTCCTCCCCTTCCCCCCTTCCCCTTCTTCTCTCCCTCCCCTTCCCCCTCTCCCTCCACAGAGGAGAGGGTGCCTTCCTGCCTTACTCTGCTTTTCCTGGATTCTTACAGTGAGGTAAGGAAATAATTGCTAAGAGTCCACCTAACTGGTCCCTCAACTTTAAATATGTGTCCCAGTAAACCTGGGGACACCAAATCCACGTCTACACTCATCCCTGGCAACCACAGACATGCCTGCAACCACGGACGTTGCAGGATCTTTTCACAAGGTGAACTGCAAAGCCTGTCTGAAACAGACACAGCGGCACCCCTGTGGACGCCATCACTCCCCACACGCTAACGTGCCATCACTCTGAAGTGGACAGAGACTAAACCCACTGGAGAACTGGGAGTCCTGAGAACTAAAGCTGTCAGGCCCATCCCAGGATTTTTCAACACATAGAAATAGAACAAGATATCCTCCAAGTCTCCTCAGGATGTCAGCAGGATCATCGCCATGAACACCAATTGTTAATATTAACACCACTGCACACGCCTGTAATCCTAGCACTCTGGGAGACTGAGGCGGGTGGACTGCTCAAGGTCAGGAGTTTGAAACCAGCCTGAGCAAGAGCGAGACCCCGTCTCTACTATAAATAGAAAGAAATTAATTGGACAACTAATATATATAGGAAAAAAATCAGCCGGGCATGGTGGCACACGCCTGTAGTCCCAGCTACTCGGGAGGCTGAGGCAGAAGGATTGCTTGAGCCCAGGAGTTTGAGGTTGCTGTGAGCTAGGCTGACGCCACGGCACTCACTCTAGCCTGGGCAACAAAGCGAGACTCTGTCTCAAAAAAATAAAATTAAATTAAAAAATTAAAAAAAAAAACACCACTGCAGAGTAACAGATGTGGAAACTATAAAATATTTGCCTGGTTCTACAAGAGTCCAGGACAAATTATAACTGGCGCTTTCAAAATAAATCCCTGATATGCGATGACCAGCATTTCTTCCCCCCAGAGAATTACAAAACAGGAAACCACCATTCTGCCATCATTTTGCCGGCCACCTCCCCCCGGGCCGGACGGCAGGGCAGGCTGCAGGGCCGTACCTGGATGTAGTAGTACAGGGACTTGCCGTACTTCCTCTTGAACTCAGACCTGATTTTCAGCATGTCCACTTCACTGCGCGAGATCATGATTCTCATCAGGACCTTGTCTCGAGTCCCCTTGCCCTGAAAGTCAAGCGGACGTTCCAAGTTACATTCACGGAGAACGTTGTCATTGAAAAAGAGTCTACGGGCTGAGCATCCCTAGTTCGAAAATCTGAAATCCAAAATGCTCCAAAATTCAGAGGTTTCTGAGCACCAACATGACACCACAAGTGGAAGATTCCACACGTAGTACTTAACACAAACTTTGTTTCATGACTACCTTTAGGCTATGTGTATAAGGTGTATACGAAACATAAATGAATTTGGTGTTTATATTATACTTGGGTCCCATCCGCAAGATATCTCATTATATATATGGGAATATTCCAAAGTCCAAAAAAATTCCAAATCTGAAATACCTCTGGTCCCAAGCATTTCAGATAAGGGATACTGAGCCTATAGTAAGTATTTTTTTTTTTTTTTGCATGTGGAACTGATCTGAATTCTTGATGCTGCCAAGCACAACAGTGAAATTATTTCCGTAAGAAAAATGAGCGTCTTGGAATTCCAAACACACCAGCGTCAGCACAAACTTTCGCTCTGCATGTTCAATACACGCATCCTGAGCGCCCACTACTGCAAGGCTCGGTTCCAGAGGTCAGTGAGTCAACATACGTAACAAAAGGTTCCGGACTCTCTGGGCTTAGAGAGGACATGCCAACGTGCTTTTATCTCGGCTCCGCCATGTCTGAGTGGTACGAGCAGTAAGGACCACTGAGCGCACTGCCAGGGCCTCAGACCAGAGGCACCAAGGGGTCATATCCAACACAGAACCCAAGGGGAGGTGGGAGAGAGACTGCACAGGCAAGAGAGATGTTTCCAGAAGAAATGGCAACAGCCTGGAAAACGCAAGGCACTGCTGAGGCATGGAAAATGGGATAGGTCTGTGGGAAGAGACGGTCCCTTTAAGGGAGAGTGGCAGGGCTGGCCTTGGAGTGTGACAGACAGCTTCAAATCTGGCCTACGTAACCTCAAGCAAGCTGAGGCTTTCCGAGCTCCAGTCTCCTCATCTGCAAAGAAGATAATCACATCAGCCTCAGAGGTTGCTTTGCAAGGATTTAAGGTAAAACAGTAGCACGTGTCTATTGAATAGTAGGTGCTTAATGGTCTCTCCCTTCCTCACTTGTCTTTACTTTAGGGGTGACAGGAGGAAACCACTGAAAAGCCAGAGCAGGAATCAGCATCACTACCATCTCGCATTTTCTCTCTCCCACGGCACTTTATTTTCTGCTCGCACACAAACACATCTTCACGCAGCCGAGAGAGCGAGAAGATGGATCTCTGGCTTTCTCACCCATCAAATACAACCACAGCTGTGGTTCCTACTGTATTCCTCCGTCCAGACAGTGGGACCCCTTGACCACTGGCCAAGGAGACTTAGTTTGGGGCACAAAAGCAGAAAAGCCTAAACCCCAAAGCCCAGTGTGGAAACGGGGGCGTCTCAGGCGGCCGCCCTTTACCTTCATGGAGTCATACAGCCGGTCGGCAAAGTACAGGGGCTTGTTCTGGATGCACTGGACTGCGGAGAGAAGACGAGCGTCAGGGCTGCAGTCACGCGTGTCTCCTCCCCCAGTGGGGCGGGACACCCTGACCGCAGGCCACGAACCAGAAATGACCCTGACATAACTAGAAATGGGCTGCAAAACAGGACAGGCTAAGGCAAGGCCGGGCGCGGTGGCTCACGCCTGTAATCCTAGCTCTCTGGGAGGCCGAGGCGGGCGGATTGCTCAAGGTCAGGAGTTCGAAACCAGCCTGAGCAAGAGCGAGACCCCATCTCTACTATAAATAGAAAGGAATTAATTGGCCAACTAATATATATATAGAAAAAAAAATTAGCCGGGCATGGTGGTGCATGCCTGTAGTCCCAGCTACTCGGGAGGGAGGCTGAGGCAGGAGGATTGCTTGAGCCCAGGAGTTTGAGGTTGCTGTGAGCTAGGCTGACGCCACGGCACTCACTCTAGCCTGGGCAACAAAGTGAGACTCTGTCTCAAAAAAAAAAAAGGGAAATCCAGGAACCCGTGAAATGCTAATGCTAGTTCCGCTGTAGGTTTGACTCTCTGAGGACTGGAGAATCGCAAGTGCCTATGGGTTTCCCTAACACAGCCCTGTCTTCTCCTGCTGTCCTAGTCTCCCTGGCGACAGTCTGTTCTACCAGTTTAGGCGCGTCTTCGCTATTATATCCCTAAATGTATACAGTTAAAATGCTTCCGCACTGTCCACTGAACGCTGACATCCCCCAGGGGCGGGGGCCATGGTCACTCACCCAAGTTCAGGAAGGCATTCTCCAGGTCCCCTTTGACCTCCTTCTTGATGCTCTCCAACATGTCATAAGGGCTGTAGCTCTTGTACCTGTCAAATACTAAGGAAAATCGACACACGGTTATCAGATCAGAGCCACCAGTCAAAGCTGCCAATGATCATCCACACAGTTATGCATCATGATCAAAAAAACACTGAGGATGGGCCAGGCATGGTGGTTCATGCCTATAATCCTAGCACTCTGGGATGCCAAAGCGGGAGGATCGCTCAAGGTCAGGAGTTCGAAACCAGCCTGAGCAAGGGCGAGACCCCGTCTCTACTAAAAATAGAAAGAAATTAATTGGCCAACTAAAAATATGTAGAAAAAATTAGCCGGGCATGCGACACCATGCCTGGAGTCCCAGCTACTCGGGAGGCTGAGGCAGAAGGATTGCTTGAGCCTAGGAGTTTGAGGTTGCTATGAGCTATGCTGATGCCACGGCACTCTATCCTGGGCAACAGAGGGAGACTCTGTCTCAAAAACAAACAAACAAACAAAAAAACATTGAGAATGAACAGCATCCTGGAGGGTTGCCATGGAGACTAGAGCCAACATTGCACCAGTTTGTCCTGGAACAGCTGTACCAATGCACCTGTCCCGAATGGCACTGCCCAGGCCAAATACTTTGACCATCTCCAACTCCCCTGAGTAGAACCCACTCCATCTGAAAGCCACAAGAAACAGTATGTAGCACCCAGTAAAGTCCACTACTTCAACAAATATGGCAAGATGAAATGATCATCAGACAAGAAGGGGCAGCAAGCTAAAGCACCAAACATGGAAACTATCTGGGGGAAAGAAGGATCCAGAACAATGGGGGGGGGAGTGGACTCGGTGAGGGACATGGGTGGGCCCATGGAGTGCCAAGTGGACGTGAACCTTGTTCTGGCAGCCCCAGCCCCAACAGCAGACATCCGCCTGGCTGCCCAAGAGCCACTGGGCACTCAGACCCCCTCAGCACCTCCAGTGCCCACCTTTCTGGAGGTGGCATACACTCCGCTCGGTCATGATGCTGATCCACTTGGGAACATCGGTTCCTTTCCTCTTCACTCCAGCATCATAGAGATCCTACAAGAACAACCAACCAGGAGAAGTCAACTACACCATCCAGAGCAAGGGCATAAAAAATGCCATGCAAAAAACCCCAAACAGGCCGGGCGCGGTGGCTCACGCCTGTAATCCTAGCACTCTGGGAGGCCGAGGCGGGCAGATTGCTCGAGGTCAGGAGTTCGAAACCAGCCTGAGCAGGAGCGAGACCCCGTCTCTACTATAAATAGAAAGAAATTAATTGGCCAACTAATATATATATATATATATATATATATATATATATAAAATTAGCCGGGCATGGTGGCGCATGCTTGTAGTCCCAGCTACTCGGGAGGCTGAGGCAGGAGGATCCCTTGAGCCCAGGAGTTTGAGGTTGCTGTGAGCTAGGCTGATGCCACGGCACTCACTCTAGCCTGGGCAACAAAGCGAGACTCTGTCTCAAAAAAAGAAAAAAAAAAAAAAACCCAAACAGTGTACACGTTCAACATGCCAAATGAGAAAGGATGACTGCAATGCAATGCAGACCTGGGCAAAAACATGCTATTTAGGTCAAAAGTCTTAATCACAAGCAGTCTTCCTGAGGCGCCAACTGATAGAATACGAGACTGCAGACTGTTCATGAGGTTGGTGCCATACAACCTCCTTCCCCGAACACAAATGGAAGGACCAAGGGCTTCTGTTCATATAAAGGGCATCAAATGTTCAGGAAACAACAGAGCTACCAAAAGAGCCCATCCAATCTCACTTTCAGTTTCTGGAAAATTTAGAGGCTTTACAAGTAACGCAGACAATGGCAGGAAGAGCCAGGGGAAGAAAGGCTGATGCAAAAGCACATATCCGTTCAGGGATTGCCCACCATCTGGGAGTTGCAAACCCCAACTTCTATCACTTTATTTAAAACCCTTCTCTACCACCTGCTAAAAGTGCTATGTGGAATATGTTGAATTTTAAAACTAAAAAGGAATTTAAATTAATTTTTCTCTGCAGCTGTTATGACAGGCATTGAGATAACTGAGTAATAAGGAACATCATCCATAGCAGTCTGAATGAGCCTAACAAACAAACAGTTCTCGGAGATTTATGGCATTAGAACAGGCGTCCTCAAACTACCACCTGCAGGCCCCATGCGACCCACGGAAGACATTTATCCGGCCCTCTGGGTGTTTTTGCCGCCGCTGCCTGTCCCGCTTAGCAGCCGACTCGTCCCAGGCCCACAGTGCGCATGTGTGGAATGTGAGCCAACAGCCCTCCAACGGTCTGAGGGACTGTGAACTGGCCCCTTGTTTAAAAAGTTGGAGGACCCCTGCACTAGAACCAGCAAAAGCGCTACTGAGCTGTAAAAGAAGGGCCTCTGCTGCCCTCCCTCCCCTGTCCCCAGCAGGGGGGAGACTGAGCCTTCCTGTGCCTGGCTGTGCTGTCACCATCTTCCTCTGCCTCTGCACGCGCTTGCTCTGTGCACGGCCAACTCACACCCTGCACAGACTGGTACCTCCATACAAGCTAAGCCTGAAGGAGCACACGCAAGCCAGGTAGTGATCCTGTAATTAACACCAGCATTCTAGGGGAATATCTTTTAATAAATATTGCCGTCAGACTGTGGCGGGTCTAAAACATGGCCCCATATTCTCTGATATCCCTCCCTTCCAAAGGTGAAGCCCAATCCTTCCCCCACCGATGATGAGCCAGACTCGGTGACCCACTTCTAATGAAAAGTCTAGGACAGAAGTGACAAAGTGCGACTCCTGGGATTAGGTCGTAAGAGGCACTGTGGTCTCCTGCTTGCTCTCTCTCCGTGGCATCACTCGCTCTAGGGCAAGCCGGCCGCCATGTTGTGAGGACGCTCAGGCAACCCGGCAGAGGGGCCTCCGGGGAGCGACTCCACCGTGCCCCGCCAACAGTCGTGTGGGTGGGTGTGCCACCTGGCGGTGGGTCCCTGACCCAGTCAAGCCCTCGGGTGACTGCAGCCCTGGCCAACGTTTTGTCAGCAACCTCACAAGAGACCCTGAGCCAGAACCGTCCAGCTAAGCCACTCCTCAATTCCTGACCCACAGAAAGTGAGAGATAGTAAAAATGTCTGTTGTTTTAAGCCGTAAGTTTGGGGGTGATCTGTTACACAGGAATAGATTACTACACAGACTCTCCAGGGACTTGCCAGAAAACAGAAGCCCAAAGCAAAAAGCTCAGCACTTACCCGGGCATCTTGGTCAATCAGTTCATAATCAATGACTGAGCCATCCTCTGCTCTTCTACCCTGCAGGAAAAAAAAAATTAAGAATATCAAATCTATTTCTTTGTGTATTTTAAATGGAAAACGTTTTCTCCCCAACTTATGTAAGCCATTACTTAATTTCCTGAACAAACAGCCCTTTAAAATTTTTCTTCGCTTTGAGGTCTAGGTAAGACCAAGCAATGGTAAAATAGTTGAGGCAGGACAGGGGGGTGCTGTCCCTTGCCATCATCGACCCCCTCTGTACCCAGTCCTGGGCTAATAAGCACCTTAAAGAATTCCCATCCAGTGCCCCTAGAAAGCTAATGAGATTGATTCCTTTTCTCAGAGAGGCCACATGGAGAAATATGCATAGAACGAATGGAAAAACAACACGGTAATCTGCAGGACCAAGACATGAAGTGAAAATGAAGGGAGAACTCAGAGAGTGGAGTCTAGCAGACTGTGAGAACACGGGGCCAGGGCCTGAGCGCAACCTTGACCGGTGAGTCCGCCGTGGCCAGTGAGGAGGAGGGCAAGAGAGCCGTCCTGCACAAGCAGGACAGCACGGGCCGAGGCAGAGCACACGGGTTCGGAGGTGCTGCCCCGCCAGGGCAGAGCCGAGCAGGAGAGAATCCCAGCGAAGAAGATGCAGGATGGAGGGCCAGGGCACAGAGCACCTTTAAAGGCATTGGAGAGTTTGGACTTGATGTAGCAGAAATGGGATTTGAACAGGGGAGTAAAATGGTGAAAAAGTGTATTTCTGGAAGGTGGGTGGTTCTATCTACCACCCGGGGCAGGTGGGAGAGGAAGAGGGCAGAGCCAGGGAGCTGCCGCAATGATGGCCATGTGAGTGCACAGGACGCTGCAGGCTGTCCGTCATGTGCCACTGGGGGGTTCTTTGAGAAAATAACTTCTCTTCCCTCCCCTGGCATGTAGGCATTAAGTTGCACACTGGCCAGAACTTGAGATTCACAGGGGAAATGCCTTTCCTGCATGTTCACGTGCTAATATTAGCAATGGGTTCTGCAAAGACCCCCAACTCCACAAAAAGGGCTGCATAGGCACGTTCTCCGAGGAGAAGTGAGAGCAGGAGAAATGAACAAGAGGTCACTTCCCGCTGGGTCCTGTGTAGCCACACACAGAGGCAAAGTGACCTTCCCTAAGTCATGCGGTCAGGGCTGGCACATGGATCCAGGCCAGGACTTGAGAGCCGCCTGTTCCTCCTCTGGCCCCCAAAGTCCACTTGTCCATGCGGTTTTGCAGGATAAGAAATCCTATTATACAAAAATGACAACTCTGCAGTGACAGTGCAAACCAGCTGTCGAAAACGCAGCTGAATTTCTGATGCAAGCAGAGGATTTAGTTAATTCACTCCCAAGTATAAAATGAGGTATGTCAGCGGTCCCCAACCTTTTTGGCACCATGGACTGGTTTCATGGAAGACAATTTTTTTCCACGGACAGGGGAGGGGAGGAATGGTTTGGGGATGATCCAAGCGCATTGCACTTACTGTGCATTTTATTTCTATTATTATTACATTGGCACTTGCCACTCGCTGATAGGGCTTTGATGTGAGTCTGCAAGCAAATGACTTGTTACGGTCTCTGTGCACTCAAACCTCTCTGCTAATGATGATCTGTATTTGCTGCCACTCCCTAGCGCTAGCATCACCTCCTCAGCTCCACCTCAGATCATCAGGCACTAGATTCTCATAAGGAGCATGCAACCTAGATCTCTCATGCTCCTGTGAGAATCTAAGGCCACTGCTGATCTTACAGGAGGCAGAGCCCACGCGGTGATGCAGAGAGAGGGGAGCGGCTGTAAATACAGATGAACCTTCGCTTGCTGGCCTGCTGCTCTCCTCCTGCTGTGCAGCCCAGCTCCTAACAGGCCACAGACTAGTACTGGTCCAGGAGCCGGGGGATTGGGGACTGCAGAGGTATGTGACTTGCTTGGGAGGAAGCAAGGGCAAAGAAATAAACCGGGAAGCCAACCTTTGCGAGGGCAACCATCAGCTTGCGGAAGTCCCCAGATGTGTCGGAAACAATGTCCTTCTCCAGATCGGTCTTGTACACTTGGAAAATAACACATCCGGTTTTATGCTTCCTGCCCGTGCAGCCAGCCACCCACCCCACCCCATCCCAATTACCACCCATTCCCCACCAAGACTCTGAAAAGCAGAACAGCTGTGTCCGCTGGGCATGCCCATGCTCCTTAACCCCAGACTGAGGACAGACTCTCCAGAATGGCTTTTACCCCCACGAAATCAGAGCCAGAATGACTGTCAGTGAGTGACAAGGGACAGACAGGGTTAGATCAAATCAGGGATCTTCAGCCTCACCTTTGATCAGTGACCTCTTTTGTGGTTAAAATACTAGTTCCCAACCTTCTCGACTATAAATACTCATTTTGAACATCAAAACATTTGGAGGGACACACACACACAAATTGATTGAGAGAATGCACAACGGCAAAAACTAGTAAGAATTTAATAATACTTTTAAATGAATTTGTATCTCAGTATTCAAAATAGCGTCTATATTGAAATGCAGTAGCTACAGATGAATTATAATGTTCCCAAAACAAAGAAAAGGTAAATGTGTGAGGTGATGGACATATCAATTACCCGAACTTGATCATTACACATTGTATACATGCACCAAAATATATGCACTTAAAAATAAGTATAACTATGATGTATCCATTTTTAAAAAAGGAGAAAAATGCGGTAGCAATGTAAGTTGCATTATTTTTTTCTACCCACAGTCTCCTATACTCCTTAGTGTACAGGGGTCCACAGGGGGCTCTGGCAATCACTCGTCAATTATCCACAGTCCAGAGCTGGGAATCTCTTACAAAGAGACTGAACAGCACCCAATAAATGGAATCCCTGTATAATACTTTCTACTCCCCCTCATCAGGTTGTTTTTTTTTTTTTTAAATAAATTTTGTTTTCTCTCTTTCCCTCCTGTCTAGCCTTTTGCAGAAGTTCTAATGGCATGTAATACTCAAAGTGCAGGCCAGGAGGAGGAAACAGAGAGAGACCTTGACCATGGCCTACTGTGCCTGAAAGGTCAAGGTGATAGGCACGTCTGCATACCTACAGTCAGGGCATCCTCTCCCGACCACAAAATCAGGTAGCCACGATGGAGGCACAGAACTGGGCGGAGAGGAAGGGATCACAGAAATAGGGATACTCACTTTCCTTGTAGACTCTGTTAATTTCCTGCAGCTCCTGGTTGTTCCTGGAGCAGATGATCTCAATGAGGGAGTCCTCATCAGTTCCCAGCCCCTGTGGACCAGGAAGAAGGAACGTCAGCAGGGACCGGCTCCCCCACCACTACCCTGCTCCTCTGATCTCCATCCAGTAAGCTGCAAACATGCACTGGGTCCCTTAGAATACTCCTTCCTCGGTTCCCCCTGGAGAACCCGCACTACATCCCTCAGCACAAAGTAATGGTGTTTTCTATTCCTTTAACAAATGCTTCCCCAGAGCACAAGCTGTTATAAAAGTGGCATGTTGGAGTTCAACTATGTTATTAATGAAAAAAAAAAAAAAAAAGGGAGTGAACAGGAAGAGGCAGCAGTGAAATGCACCATAATGTGGAAAGTGGTTGCCTTTTAGTGATGGGTTTATAAAAAGTAACCTTTTCTTCTTCCTATTGTTCTTTATTTTTCATTTTCTGTAGCAACCACCCACTATTTTAATAGATGAGAATTTTCTTCATTAAACAATTCTTCTCACTAATTTAAAATAAGGGACTATAGAAAGTGTATGGAGTCACCTGCAGCCAGCATCATTAGAGTAAGTCTTTTTACTAGGGAAAGGTATAGCTAAGATAAAATTTTTAGCTTCGCCTCTTTGAAATGTAAAATTGGGTTAATGTTAAAAATTTCATTCTTGTACTTCCACTTTTGCTTGATTATTATGCACTCTTCAGGCATTTTAGGGAAGCAAAAGGAAATAATGAAGTGCCAAATAAACCTAGATACCAACACTTTATTAAGGAATAAGAATTTGATGGGTGATGTATTCAAATTTAATATATACACTTTTGAGCGTGCCAGAGAGCTTGAAAGGACTCAATGAAACATGTATTTCAAAGCTGGCTTCATGATCAAAGTCAAGATTTAATAATCAGGATTCTTTAATACTTGTCTTTCTGAATATGGAAATATCACTTTGAACTAAGTAGAATTACAACTGTTTAAAATGTAAATCAATTATAAGGTGTTAATACAATAAGAAACTTACTTATCCACATGAAAAGTGTGTTAGCTATTAATTAAACTTATTAGATTTTATATGCTCCTGAAGAAGTAGTTTGTGTAATATAAGCTAAGCCTCGGGTTAATGGTTAATTTTGAATTTTATTCTTAATCTAATCTTTGAGCCAATGGCTGTTCTACCACAGTTTTTAATCATGATTTGTAGAGGTTTCGGCAAAGCCCCGAATTCTTCTCTTTTTAGAAAAAGGTCCACACAGCATTCTATACAAATGTTATAAAGTGACTACTGAGCATCTTTGAATATTTTAGGGAGGGGCAGTTTTTCAATCTGGAAGATGATAGAAATACAGTCTAAAAATAACTCATGCATTGGAAGAAATGCTATATCCTGACATCGTAGAAATGCAAGACAGGCAGAATAATGTAAGATCTGTTTCCTTCCATCTCTGATAGACCCGTGGTAATATCTGAGAATTCTAATAGTGTTTTTACATCTGCATTCAAAGGTGACCTTGGCAATTTCCAACACTTGGCCCAAGCTTTCCACAGATTGTCCACAATTCCTATCACAAGGGCAACTTCTACCAGAACATATGGCAGATACTGCCACTGGTATTGCCAGAAGTCAAAACAGATTTTTTTTAAAAAAAAAAAAAAAGCATAGTTCAGTTAATGTCACTTCAAGCTTTATGGATTTCAGAAGGGTACTCAAGTGCAATAGCTAATGGAAGAGCTGGCACAAGGTCAAAGATTTAGCAGTTAAAGCACCTTTCATTGGGCCCAATTACATAGATTATAGCAGTGCCTGACTGCTCAAACAGGTCTGTTTCAAGTCACTGATACCTAGTAACAGATACTAGTAAAACCATAGAAATCACGTCTAAATGGATTCTTGATGAAAATAAGATACACCAATCTAAAGTGTTGATGGTCAGAAGAAACCTAGGAGAAGCCAGACCACGCATGCCTCCAAAGGTACAAAGACTCAGTTTTCAAGAGTGTTATCTTTACCAAACAGGATCATTAAATGTTGTTGACATTTTATCACTCTTAATTATACCTTCCCTTGCAGTACGGCTCACATAGGAAACTCAGCGCAAGTCTGCTCAAATAAACTGAGCACAGCTTGAGCTACGAGGAGGAACTGAAGGAAGACAGAGACTTAACAAAATCTTTCAGCAGCTCTGACCTATCAAGTTCAGTCCCTGGAAATGCCCCGTGTGTGAAGCAGCCTCACTCTCGACGTGCTCTCTGGGGAAAGGATGACAACTGAACTGTGACATTAGCTCTGGTGACAGGCTTTGCAGCTCAGTCTGTTCATAATTCAGGAATCGTGGCATCACAGAAAACACACTCGGACTTGGAATAAAAAATCAGAAATATGGCTTCCCCCTACTGTGCGGCGGCTTTACCCAGCTTTACCAGCAGAGGGCAGTGTCAGACTATTCAAAGTGCCGCAGGCCCCCACTGTGAAAATCTACACCCTCTGCTCTAACATACATTTATGTGTATGCATCTAGTACATGTATTCAAAACTTTGTGTTTTAGGTAGGTACAAAATCCAAAGGGTTTCCAACCTGGAATTTTTACTGCCTAATTTAACCTAAAATTTCATGTTCAAAATAACTTTGCAAAAGAAAAACATAAAAAGAGCAAATGTGCTACAAGACTTTGAACTAAACGCAGGTACCATTCATAAGCGGAAATCACCCCTCATGTGCACTATGATGTTCTAATTTCACATGAACTTGAAACAAACCATGGGACTGACGTGCAGAAAGAAGATCAGAGGAAGAAACACCCACGAGAGCATGGGCAGAATTTGCAAGCTTCACTTAACAAAAGCTATGAGTTTTTCTTTTGCCTTAATATCACAACATATCCTTTTTAAGGAGGAAGTGTAATCAAGGAAGTAGTTTTCCCAAATGGTATTCCAATTGCCCAGGTGCCGAGTGGTAGCAGCTGGTAACTGACTTCTCAGCACCATGAAATTTCTTTACAGTCTTAAAGCAAGTAATGGAAATATTTTTGGTACAAATCCTGAGACTTCTAGCTTCAGTCCATTAAAAAAAAAAAAAATGGTTACAAATGAGAATTCAACAAAACTGAAGAATCACCTAATTAACATTTAGAATGCTGTAATTCACAAATATTAGTAGCAGATTTGACAGAGATGACATTGCACACCCATCTACCTTCATGGAGGCTTTTAGCTCAGAAGCGTCGTACTGAGCAGGTGTCTTCAATAGGCCCAAAATCACCGTCTCCAGGTGGCCAGATAAGGCTGACTTCAGCGCTGATGCAAGTTCCTTCAGAAAAAAAAAAAAAAGGCAATCATACAGAAAACTTGGTCAGTAACAAATACTCACTTTAAAACTGGTGAGTAAAACAAAAGCAAGAAAGATGTGTCTGTAAAGCAGGTGTGAGTCTTTGATCAACTCTGGAACCTCCGGTCAAACTCCCTCAACTGCATCCCCTTTGACAGACCCAGATGTTAGAAACATAAAGATTGTGCTTTGCTTTACCAAAATCCCTTAAAATCCAAATTGATTTGGCCTTCTCCCCCAGTCATTAAAAGGAAACCGGAGGAGTATGCAATTCCTCAAAAGGCCGTGTGTGTAGACGCTTTACGATCCGCTTGAAAGTGGTAACACCCGGTGCAAGCCAGTGCACCTTCCCAGGTCCAGGCTCCTGCTAAGAAGGGGGCGCAGAGCGTCCTAGGAAGCAGTCCTAGGTCTGCTGCTATCCTGCAAAAGATGTTTGTGCAGCTGCTCCACATCTCCAAGGATCCAAAGTCACCAGAAGGAACCAGAGGCCCCGGCATAGCTGGAAGTGGGGTCATGAAGTTCTCCCACCCAAAACACTTCATCTAATACTGAGAAAACATCTAGTATTTTTGTCTGCACCCAACTGGGATGGTGTTGATGGAGGTGATACGAAACTAAAGCCCCCTAGTGACCCCTTTGAATTCCTGGCTGCACATAATTTCTTAGGGGTTCCACTGTCACCATGAGCACAAGATTTTGAGTCAGAGGTCTGAGTCAGCACCTATGTATGTAGACAGAGAACCCAATTCAATGCGGCTTTTGAGATACTTCCTCGGGATTAAACTTCCCATACAATCATGGGTGATGGCTGGACTCTCCTATTTGAATACTCTTCTTCTTTCTTTTCACTTTTCCCCTTCTCTTCTCTCCCTTCTTTATTTCTCTCCTGCTTCGTGATAACACCCATGGCATCTACAATGTTAGCCCCTACAGGTATTTGCAGGGCCACGAGGGATGATGTGCATGCCGCCTGCTTCAGAGACAATCATCTCGAGTCATTCAGATGCCAAGAATGTTAGAACTGACATGGAGCTTAGAAATCATCTGGCCCAAGCCTTTCCCCGCCTACTTTCTCCTGCTTCCCTATGTCCTAGGAGCACATAGCACTTAGGAGGGGATTTTAAAAGCACCACCTCCCAATTACGACACCAATTTTCCAGTTTGGCACTTTGAGGTTAGGCCACTCCAAACTTAGCCTGCCCCCCGACACTCCCCTGTACCTATCCTCTGTTCAAACCTCAAATAGCATTCGGGCACCTCTACCGAATTCCTCCACTTCTATTCTAAACTACTTATGGGCGTTCAACTTCCTGTTTCTTTTTTTTTTTTTTTTTTTTGAGACAGAGTCTCACTTTGTTGCCCAGGCTAGAGTGAGTGCCATGGCATCAGCCTAGCTCACAGCAACCTCAAACTCCTGGGCCCAGGCAATCCTTCTGTCTCAGCCTCCCAAGTAGCTGGGACTACAGGCATGCGCCACCATGCCCGGCTAATTTTTTCTATATGTGTTAGTTGGCCAATTAATTTCTTTCTATTTATAGTAGAGATGGGGTCTCACTCTTGCTCAGGCTGATTTCGAACTCCTGACCTCGAGCAATCCGCCCGCCTTGGCCGGATCCCAGAGTGCTAGGGTTACAGGCGTGAGCCACCGCACCTGGCCTTCCTGTTTCTTATAATGTCCAGCCCAGAGCTTTGCACTTAACAAAAGCGGCAGCAATGTCTGATAAATAAAACATAACTATTCCCTGCGTGGAGAAACCTGGTGCCTGGCATCTGCTGGGACAGGAAAGAAACATAAAGTCCGACGTCTCTCCCAGCTTCCCTCCACTTCTGCCAGCTGTGCCCGGCTCTTCATGCTCGTCACCCAGGCAGTCCCCGTCCACGTCCTAAAGTACTCTGTGACACAGGCCTTTCTCCTTTGTTCTACAAACAACATGTGAAACCATAAGGTTCTGCTTCTAGGATTTCCTTCCGAAACAATCTCAAATAGTTTATGTGTCTTTTTTGCAAAAGATGACAATTCTCGGCCCAGGGCTGAGAGTGGAGAACAAGCAGGGTGGTGAGCTGGGCCCACAGCACACAGCAAAGCCTGTGAGGTCACTGAACCTCATCGTGATTCTGGTAATATCTTCCCTCCAAAAGGGTATGTGAGAGCTTTGTTCTCCATCTGCCCAATTTGAAACCAAGATCCAGGCTTCTCTGTCTCCCTGCGTACTTGTGAATACGCACCCAAGCATCCTCCAAGACCGAATTCTGTGAGTGACAGCCGAAGGATCAATTTCTTGCCTACCATTCAAAGAGCTGGGCCTCCCACTCCAATGGGAACTTGGCTCTCCCAGCTCACAAATCCTTCTGGGAAGCTGGAGAAATAAAACACTTCCCTCTAAGCCTCACTACGGATGATTAATATAAGTCTACTGGAGAAAGAATTTTAATGCACATGAGATGAAAGAAGCCAGATGCTTTCCTATTTATGTCCTTTTCAACTGTTTTGGAGGGCAGGGGAGAGCACTATAGCAAGGCTCGACCTGCAACTAACTCCCAGGCCCCTGCTGGTGGCATGATCCCCAAGGACAGAACCGTCTCTTCCAGAAAGCTTCCAGCTCACCTCTGCCGTGGCTATGAGTGAAAAGCCATAAGTCAAACGGGAGCTGCAGGAAGCCACACTTACTGCACCATCCAAGAATAAATCAAAAGCTTTTAATAGCAGGATGTTAAAAATAAAGCAGCACATCCTTAAAAATAAAATTTCCGAACAGTGCGACAAAATAAAGGATGAACAAGTGCCGGTTGTTTCTTAACCACTAGCGGACAAGCAAAGGAAAAAGCACACAAAGTGCTTTTTAAATAGAAGGAGTGTGGCGTGTTGAAGATAGCCTTGTAGACCAAATGCACTACCAACTAAGCCCATTTGCTGCAGAACTCTTAAGAACTGAAGTGGATATTTTAAGAATGAGAGGAGCCCGTTAGGATCAGTCCTCAGTGGAGGCTAATGTCCTAAGATTAAATTAGAAACATTTTATCAAGAGGCAGCAGAAGTCATAAAGATGAAATGAATTGTTACTAAGTGTAAAGAATTGAGCACAGTGCCCAGCACAAAGTAAGCACTCAATGAGTGGCACTTATTGTTGTTACTGTTATTCCCAATTCCCTTCTAACTTTCTCTTCCCAGAACTGCTCCTTCCCTGTGGTCTGTCTGGGCTGGAAGACAGTGTTGTCTGCACAAATGAGATCCCAGGCACCTTGGAAGCTTGGGGGTACCCAAGGGTTCCAGAAGGCTTTTGCTGGTGATAACCACAATTCATGAAAAGAAAAGGCAATGCCTGAGTAAATTCAGTTCCACAAGGAATGCCCTTCATCCCTGAAAATGCATGTACCTTTTTGGTCCTTCTCTGGTAGGCGAAGGCGATGTCCTGTCTCTGTGCATTGCTGCGGTTGGTCAAAATGTTGACGATGGTGACCTCATCCACACCTATGGAGATACAAGTTGTGAACGGTTACTCGACCATATGGTCTAGTACTTTGAGCCTCACACGGAAGGTTTTAAGCCCAGTTTTTCAAACTAAGATTTATATACTCTTTCCAAACTGAAATACCAAGACACCAAGATTGGTTCTCTTTTGTCAGCACCCTCTCTATCCAGCATGGACACTCTCCTTTCTTCCCCCCACCCGAGAGCCTCAAACCTCAAGCTTTATTAAATGGACCTTTTAAATGTTTGTATTTTTAAAAACTATTTTATTCATAAATTGGTTTCTGGAATCAGCAGTAGGAGGGGCATTTGTAGGGCTTTGGCAGTCAGATGGAACAACAAAGATTTAGGATTATTTTAAATGAAGGTCCCCAAATTGCCATTTAACTGAGGATTTAACAGACAGTAACTGCAAACTGAATGAATAGAGACAATAATTTATATTTATTGCAGGATTACAGCTATGTAAGCAGCTAGGTATAATTTCTATAATTATAGAAACTCATGACAAATGAGTCAGATTTAATATGGCAGTTGTATTTTAATAGCATAATTGATTAATACAATCATATTTATTGAAGACTAAATCGTTTTGTAAGGAAAATAAACGTTCCACTGCTTTTTAATCTTCAATAGGCAATTTTAATAATCAATTTTATAACTTTATTAAAAAGAGTAAGTGTTTTAATCTAAATTAAATCTAAATTGGGAGTTTTGAAGTGCCACCAAAATATTTTAGTACCTATTTTAATTGGAACATGTGTATTTACAAAGATAAGCAATGCCTTCTGGTATCTGAAAGTTTCCAATTTTATATCAGAAATACTCCTCGCATGCCATTTAAAACTTAAGAAAGCACAATTTTAAGAATTCAGAATATGAAAGGTCTCTCCCCTGACTGATTATGAACTTTGTTTAATGAAAGGAAGAGTCTTTGCCATAACTGAATAGGTAATTCTTGGGGGACAGAGTAGAGCTGCTAAGCACACAAGGTCACTTGGAAACCACAAGCAGCTTGGCCTGAATCAGTGAGTCCAGAAGAAACAGAAAGGTCAGAGGCAAAGGCAAAGAGAAGATAAACACAGGAGGTATCCTGAATTCTCAAGTGTGTTAGAGAGATTGAAAAGTGTATAGTTAGGATCTGGGGTTATAAAAATAAATAATATTTTTAAAAATTTATATACTCATTTCAAAGTGAGTTCATACCAATACGTTGCTTATCTTAGCTGCAGCATATATAACTTTAGCTCTGATTTTTAGAGTAGTCCAGGTAAACGTGGAGACCCTATTGCTGTATATGAGATTCAGCTTCAGAGATGCTTATTTCAGTATTGTATATAATATTGAAAAATACAAGAAGAAAAACCCATTTCCAGTAAGAGACTAATTAAACATTATTTTGTCCACATCATGCAGTCATTTAAAATGATGGTATAGGCCGGGCGCGGTGGCTCACGCCTGTAATCCTAGCTCTCTGGGAGGCCGAGGCGGGCGGATTGCTCGAGGTCGGGAGTTTGAAACCAGCCTGAGCAAGAGCGAGACCCCGTCTCTACTATAAATAGAAAGAAACTAATTGGCCAACTAATATATATAGAAAAAAATTAGCCGGGCATGGTGGCGCATGCCTGTAGTCCCAGCTCCTCGGGAGGCTGAGGCAGAAGGATTGCTTGAGCCCAGGAGTTTGAGGTTGCTGTGAGCTAGGCTGACGCCACGGCACTCACTCTAGCCTGGGCAACAAGCGAGACTCTGTCTCAAAAAAAAAAAAAAAAAAAAAAAAAAAAAGATGGTATAGAAGTATTAATTGATATGGAAAAATATTCACAACATATGTACTGTTAAGTAAAAAGATACAGGTTACCAAGCAGTATGCCCAGTATACCCTGACTTTTGCAAAATGTACATATGCATTATATATGCACCTATAAGAAAATATCGGAAGCCTTTATATCAAAATTTTAATAGTGATCATCTAAGTGGTGGAGTTACGGGTAACTTAACATTTTCTTTCTTTTGATTATCTATGCTTTCAAAGTTCACCATAAGGACCATAAAAATGGCCTTTTAAATGCACAGTGAGTGGCATGTAGTCATTGATCTACAATCAACTAGTGACTTCATTTCGAGAGTTGCCCAGTGTGGTTCTAAACACTTTAGTTAGAAGAAAACACAACATGCATAACAATTAGGAATTTACATCTATGTAATTCTCTTCAGTTTCCAAACATCCCAACACAAACTGTCGTATTTACTCCTCACAACAATCACGTGGGGATGGCTACTTCTCTTTCTGTTTTATAAGTGGATAGTCTGCAGCTCAGGGACAGCAGCTGAGCTCTGCACGTGTCGCCTGTGCAAACGTTTGTCCTCCCTGGGTCTCAGTTTCCATATCTGCGAAAGTAAGGGGCTTGGACAACAACCTCCAGTTCTGCTTCCACAAAACACTAACAGATACCACTGAGCTTTAACTTATGTTCAGTTTCAGCTGGGTGTGGGCAGGATAGATTTATTCGCAGACTCTGCAGTGGACGAGCGTCTGGGCCATCTGCACGCTCGCCTCCCTCTCCACACACGTGTTCACTCGCTTGCACGCTCTCTTGCTCTGTGGCTCAGGCTCTGTCTTTATATTAGGAAAAACACTTGTTTATTCATGTGTATTTGCCTTAGATTTAACTTTATTTAACCCCATCTGAAAATGCTGAAGAACCACCCAATACACAATCCTACCCTCTAACTTCAATTCTAATATTTCCTGAAATCAACTTAGGAGCCGGCTGAACATGAATGCATACCAAGAACACTGACCCATGACACATACAGTTCTCTCTTGGAAACACATGCAAAATCCGTGTTCCTGTCAGAATGTGGTCCTTGGCCCACTTGCATTAAAGTCACATGAAGCAATTATTAAAAACGCAGTCCTGTGGGCCCCGCCTGGGATCTATTGATTAAGACTCTCAAGGACTTGGAACCCAGAGAGCAGCATTTCATCAAGCTCCTTGGTATTTCCTTATTTGAGAATCACCAACAGAGATGGACAACCATGGGTGGGAAATGGAAAGGTCTTTAGCAATCTGCCTACGTACAAGGCCTTTATGTCACTTCCACCAGCTGCTTCTTCGAGGTACAGGGCTGACTACAATTTTAGGGAAAGAAATGCTTACCTTTGTTCAAACAACCCAGGTAAGAAATAACATCTGAACAGGGTTCACTCCACAGACTGCAGTGCAGTCCTACACTCTTAGTCAGTGAAACAGCTCTTTGCCTTTCTTTCTATAGCAGCCAAGTGTCCAGGCAGCAGAGCTGGAATTCAATCTAATTACCGGAAATCCTTGTAAAAAGTCTAGGTGGTTAACTTGAAATCTCACCTAGGAGGCAGCAACAACTGTACGTCTGAAGGAATCTAAATGCATTTTACCTGGATTATTTACCGAGTAAATAGTCTGCTGGGAGGCAGCATCTAACATGCTGGGTCTTTACAAGTGAACGATCTTATGCATTACACAAACACTAATGCCGGGAACTACAAAGAAAGAAATGGAGGCTATTTCTCCAAGTGGACGATTCCTTTCCCACCAGCCAGACCCGAGAACCTCACCTGTGTCAGCTAATTCTCCCATACGTGGAGAATCTGCACGCCGTGGAAAACCACGACTCAGTTTAGATTATCAGGCATAGCGGTACCATTGTCTGCATGTTTCGACTCCATCGGAAAGAGGAAATAAATCATGGGAGCCCAAGATCAATGCCCTAGTCAAAGCCACTTAAGGCGTGTCCTATGCTTTAACACCAAACGCATAAATCTGCCAGTGGGATAGAACCATCTTATCGTCGGAACACTGCTGCTTCCTCTCGACCTGCTATTGTAACTGGCGAGGCGGTTTGTTCCTGCGGAAGATAGCTCAGTACAGGTGAAGGCCGCAAGGGTCGTCCGGTCGGTTACTCACCATTTCTGCCCAGGACACAGCTGATGGATGAGGACGGAACACTCGCTACCTATGTCAGCAGTCACCACCGACAACTCACAGCCCACCGGCCAGGACGCTAGGAAAGCTCTCCCTGGCCCGGGAGACGGGGCCCTGCCTACTCTGGGCTTGCACTTTCTGACCTCTCACATTCCAGTGCTTAAGGAAGTGTTTGTGGAAGGGCCCGGGGTCTAAAAGAAACCGTGTGCATGTGTGTGGGAGGGGGACATAAAGAAGAAACAGCAAACCTGAATAATGCTTTTTTTTTCCCCATCCATTCCTCTTGCATTGGATATGGGCAGTCACCAAGTAATCTAGGCCAAGTAAGCAAAGCTCGCCCCGGGAAGAGCGGTGTGGGCGGGGCAGCCCCCACCGAATATGGGTGAGAACGTGATAAATTCTGTGATCCGGGCAGATTTTTTAAAATTTCGTTTCAAAACTAATAGGAATTACAGTTTTCCAAGACTGGTCAGGAACTGGGACACAAATCTATTGGCTCCTGATAGGAAATAGCACTAAGTGGAAGTTTTTAAGCATTTATTCCTCAACTAAAAATAGTCAGCTAATCTAATCGGCTAACTGCAACAATACTTTCAACACTCGGGGCGGGGGCATCCAAGAGGTCAGTGGCTACCCTACAAGCCGGTCGACCTGGGGCAAAGCTTAGCTAAGGGGCTGCCACCGGGAGGCACTGCCAAGTTCTGGCAGAAATCCTGGGTCCCTTAAACTGTCCACTGTATTTTTCTAGCATAAAAACCACTTGCAGTTTAAAATGATAGCTGAATCCAGAACCACAAAATCAGCTTCCTGGAGTTTCCTCCTCCTCTCTCGGGTGGAAACCCCAAGCCGGCTCCAGCCTCTGGCATTACATGGAAAGTGTGTGTCTTTATTGTCC
This sequence comes from Microcebus murinus, assembly GCF_040939455.1. Taxonomy (NCBI): domain Eukaryota; kingdom Metazoa; phylum Chordata; class Mammalia; order Primates; family Cheirogaleidae; genus Microcebus; species Microcebus murinus. The sequence continues at coordinate 96,688,658 of NC_134109.1, forward strand.
ATGGCAAGGCACCAACGGCCATTCCGAACAGGATGCTGACTCACATCTGCCGAGACACAGTGACTGCACAGAGAAAATGGATTGCATCTGTGTCTGATGAAGGGCTCAGGAGGCCCCAGGGCAGGGGCTCACTTGGAAATGAAAGGAAACTGCACAGAACCTCTCCTAATCTAGATCATGAGAAAAGCACGACTCGGTTTAGATTATCAGGCACACCAGTATCAAAGCTCAAGAGAAATCATCTTAACAAGAAGGTCAGAGGCGTGCCACAAGAGAGGATAGGGATATTTTATTTACTATAATAGCAATCTTTTACTGAGCACCTACCTTGTTTCCCCAAAAATAAGACCTACCCATAAAATAAGCCCTGGCAGGATTTCTAAGCATTTGTACAATAGAAGCCCTACCCCGAAAATAAGCCCTAGTGATGGGTGTGGCTACGCAGCGCATCTGCACAACCCATGCATTTCACGGCCGAGCAGTAAAGAACACGAGCAGCCCTTCTCATCTGCCCCATCGTGACAGCTACTATCCCAGAGGTGGCCGCAAAGGTGCGGGCAGCCCCACCAACAAGGTCGGCTCCCCATGTCGGGTCCCGGCCATCCTGTGCGTGCTGCAAGCTGAGGCTTTGAGGGGAAAGTTTCCTCAGTGAAGCGAGTAGCCAGATGCTCCGCTTTAGGGATCGTGTGTCCCCAGGGGGAAGAAGGAAAGCTGTGGCTGCCATTTTACTCAGCACTGTGGGCCTCTCTCACCCCCCACAAACACCAGGGGACAGGGGAAAAGCTACAGCAAGCAGTCTCCTACTGAGCCCAGAGATATCGTTTCTGCTCTACTGTGCAGACTGGACCCAGTGCTCACTGGATCTTTGATAAATAAGCCAGCCCTGCTCATTTAATGACAGCTCTATTGCTCGACATGAGAGATTGGGGCCAATGGTTCTAAAGGAAATAGCGTCGCAAGAAATTCAGGATGGAATTCGGGGTTTGGAGAGTTATGCTGATGTTCCAGAAGAAGACGACTTAACTGTATCTGAATAAATGTAGATTGCTGTACTGTACTTAAAAAAAAATAACACATCCCCTTAAAATAAGCCCTAGGGTGTCTTCTTGAGGAAAAATAAATATAAGACCCTGTCCTATTTTGGGGGAAACACGGTACTACATGCCAGGAATTTTGTTACATGCTTTTCATACACATTTAATCCTGTAATTCTCAGCACACCCATGGGAGATGGGTGTCACTGTCATCCCTGTTGTATCATTGAGGACATTAATGCTCTTAGAAGGCAGGGACTCACTCAAGGTTGCAGAAGCAAGCCAGTTGCAGAAGCAAGCCACTTGCAGAGCTGAGATTCAAAATAGGATTAAAGACCCTGGCTCACTGTGCTGGCCAACCCTGCCTCCTGTGATAGGAAATTATCCAAAGCTTGAAAATAAGACAGCATCCCTCCCAGGCTCGCCAAGGACTCGTACTCCAGGGTGTGCTCTTCCTTGCTACTTACTACGAACTTGGGCATAGAGTCTGTGGGGTTACATGTTAACTTGCAGAGTTTGGTCCAGTAGAAAGGATAACCCCAAAGGTTATGGCTTCTCTGCCCTATGATAGAACATTAACGGTCTTGTATCCAGCCCAGCAATCCTACTACTCTTTTCTCAATGCGCATCGACGCCGGTCTCTCAAATTCCCTTTGAATCAGCCTTACCTCAATGAGTTAAATCGATGTTGGACACGTGTACCTCCTATATTTATTGGGTCGTGTCTGTACCTTTCTGAAATTATACGTTGATACTTCTTCATGCCACACTTCTCCATCCAGCACTGAGAAAGGGTCTGGGATGGCAACGTGTCCACCTGCGTGCGGAGCTAGGCTGACTGTTCAGCACACACAGGTGCACTCGCGGTTAGTAACCTGTAGGTCATGATCCGCTACCCGGTAACAATGGATGACCACGAAAGGATAACCCAACTGAGTTTTGTGTAATGGAAAGACTCTCTTCCAATGACACCCATCACTAACTCAGCGGAGGGAGCCAATCCTTCCAACAAAGCCTATTAGGCCAGCCAGTCCTCCATTTACTGGAAGTGGTTTTAGGGCTAGAGAAGCTCCCTGCCGGCCCCAGCACACACACACACACACACACACACACACACACACACACACACACACACACATCGCATCGTTGCCCGAAAGCATCTTCCCCCCAACATCAGCCACGGTGCTGCTGCCCCAGCATCTCTGCTCTCAACGTCATGCCCGGATCACTCAGCACAAGGGAGCACTCTGTCTCCAGAGCGTCTCTCGTCCCGACGGAACACCCAGGCGGGTGACAGGTGCAAAGGGGGGGGGGTCTCTGGAGGAGCAGCAGTGACAGGTGCAGTGCTCTAGAAATTTGGGGAGGACTCAGGCCTGTCAGATCCGGGGACACATTAGTTCTCTCCCTAGGCCTGGGTTTTTCACCCTGTGAAACTGTGATCACGACCATACGTGGTTTACAAAGATGCAGAAAAGACTGGAAGCCGGTCTACTGCCTTCTCCGCTCAGCCTCTCTGTCGCAAGCCTGGCCCCTGCCTGATTCGATGTTTGGTCTACGAAAATGTGGGGCACAGAGAGGATCGGGACACACTCCTGCCACTGGCACACTCTGGATTAGCAGTCCAGTTACGTGATAAACTCTGGCAGCTGCCTGAGAGACAGGAGAGAAAATAAACACTGCTGGGGTGGGAGGAGGCAGGGGGTAGGGTGGGGGGAAGCTCGGTGCCTCTCCCAGGTCTGGCACGGCTGGGGGACACAGTCCCAATTTGAGGAAAGCCAAGTGTAAGAAGTTTTAGTCCAGTAATCAAATTCCTTCTAATCCCATTCTGCCCTGATCTCACCTCAGCCAAGTTCCTTAGAAAGGATTTAAGGTATCATCTACTCGTTAATCCCACTGGATACTTTAATAATCTAGAACCCTGTCTGCATTCCATATATAATTATATTTCTGAAACTCTCTGCAGGACCAGCAGGAAAACACAAAGTCCGCCGTCACGCAACTTTCAAATCAAAGAAAACCGTAAACGAAGGAAATAGGCATAAAATGCAAGCACTGTTTTGTGCCCTGCTACTCTGACAGCCTCTTGAAACAGAAAATAAAAAAATCTGAACAGATGCAAGAGAAACCAACGTACCCAACTCGATTAACAGTGGGCAAGTTGCTTGGCACTGCTAACTCCAGCTACGGATCTGGTGGCTGCCATCATCCCAGGTATTTGGATTTACTCAGGGAAAAGAGGTTACAGATTTTACAAAAAAGGAAGAGCTGAGGAGAAGCAGGCGAGAAAGGCTGATGCCTACAGTCAGAAACGCGCCAGGGCCTCCTTTTCCAGTGTGTTACGTACAGCCGCCTGGGTCAGGCTGGGCCCCTCTGCAGCACGCAAGCAAATAGCATTACAAAGACAATCTGTGCTCGCACAGACAAGGTAGCTGTGACTCAGCCCTGGCCTCTCGGTTCCCAGCACTGCGGTAAGATGAGAACTCAGTCTAAAGTAAACTTGAACTTGGAGAAAGGCCTCAGCAACTGAGAAAGGTCTGTTCCTTCCTGCTCCCTCCAGCAGGGTGAGAAGGCCTTGGGCCATGTGAGTCACCAAGGCCTCTCTCACAACAGTTGTGCTCCGCTAAGGCTGGGGGGGGCCCTCACTCAGCCACCCCTCTGCCACCTGCCACAGGAGGGAGGCTGCTTCCCCCAGCCAGTCTGCCTCCTGACACCCTCCAAAGAGTACACTCCTAATTGCTGTGCTCAGCTGAATGAATATACCTCCAGGGGTGCAGGTGAAACCAAAAATCCACATCCTGGCTTGCTTTCCAGTGCCAAGGGACGTTAGTCCGTTGGCCATGCTGGAAATCTTAAGCAGTTCTATTTTAAAAGTACGAGAAAAAAAATAAGCGCAAAGCTTGCCGCAGTGATGCTTCTATACTTGGGCTTATGAGAAGGGGGGTGGGGATCACTCGCTTTGCATCCCTTCCGGAAAACACAAATACTGCTAAAATCAAAACTGGCAATAATAACAGGGCAACTCATTACCCTCCCCTTCCAGATAGAGACCAAAGCTGTGCCCGTTTATTGGCACTGACGCTAACTCTGGGGTTGTGCTGCTGCTAATTACAATCTATTTTATGTAGTCTAGATTCATCCTTTTCTAATTTAGCTGACTTTCCTTTCTAGTTATTTGGACCCATATGGTAAACCATTCACAGCTGTGTTGTACACTGCACGGTATATATTTAACCCAAGGCCAATCTAGACCAAGAGACTCCTACAGATTGTCTCAGAAGCCTCTTGTTAATTAAGCAATATTACTACTTTTGCATGGCTTCACTCGGTTTCTAACTAGACATAAATCGAGCTACGTAATTGCATGGCCTACCTCAAGCCGAAGCACACACAAAACCACCACGCATTTGGTTTAGGTAAGATACTCTGGAAATACTGAGATCCCTTCAAACTAGAAGCAAAAGCAGACTTAGGACAGTGAGCTCAATTCATTCAGTGACAATAGGTGGAAGCTCCCCTGGGGGCTGTGATCCCTTCTGGAAACCGTCCAGCCTCCGGAGCTGTCCCTTGCTGCCTCCTGTGTCCCCAATGATCGGCACTCACCTGTGTGCTCTGTATCTGTGTACCTTTTCACTACTATTTGGGTTAAATCTTTACCTTCTCACACCGTCCCACGGAGCCGGGCACTGAAAAGGTTAATGAAATTAAGTCCTTGCCTTTAAGGAGCTCACACTCCCAAGGGAGAGACAAACCCATATGTAAACAGTTCTAACAGGGTGACAAGAGCCGTAAATGAGTATATAAAGTATGATGAGTACACAGACCAGGGAATAACTGGTCTTGCCGCCTTCCCAGAGAAAGCCTGGAGGAGACACTGTGCCCTGGTGCAGGCTGAGAGGCGAGTGGGCACGTGTGGGTGTTAGAAGTGGGGACAGGGAGGTCGTGCGCTCCTGGAAGAACCAAGGCGGAGGCACGTTCCACTGGGGGCCCCGATGAGCCGGAGATCAAGCTGCAAAGGCACTCTGACAGCCGAGGCAGGGAGGCCCCTTAGAAGACAGGTGCCATAGCAGCCCCAGGAGAGAGGAGATGAGGGCTGGGGGAGGCTGGATGAGAGCTGCTGCCCATCCCACCGGAAAGCAAGCCAGGATGCGGATTTTTGGTTTCGCCTGCAACCCTAGGGGTATATTCATTCAGCTGAGCACAGCAATTAGGAATATCTTCTCTAGAGGGTGTCGGGACAGCAGACTGGCTGGGCAAAGCAGCCTCTCTCCCATGGCAGAGGGGCCAAGCCGAGAGGAGCCCCAGTCTGCGTGGGAACACACGTGTGAGAGGCCTTGGTGACTCATGTGGGCATGACCAGGCCGAGCAGTGCCAGCTGTGGACCTCTGACAAGCTCTGCTCTCCTAACAATCGTCCCCACTCCAGCCTGCTCCTGTGCACGATCCTTGGTTTAACAGCAGCAACTAAGACCCTCCAAAGTGGCCTGCTCCCAGCCCTCCTTCCTGAGAGTTCTCAGGCCACAGGGAAATCGAAAGAACCTCAGATGGAGCGATGATGTCCCAGCAAGCTTGGGTGCACACCAGATAGTTATCTTTTCCAGATAGTATCTTTTTGTGGTCCTTTGAAGGTTTCCTTTGATGTCAAGGAACCACCAACTACTTAGCATTGTGTCCTGCTGATAAAGGGTTTGAGGTAGGAGTGGGGCCAAGGTGTGGCAAGAGCTTTCTAATTACACGTAAGGCACAAGGAATGCTAAAAGGGAAGGTATGATCTTAATGAGCTCATGTTCTAAGTGGTGTTAGTTATATAAAAATATCAAGGGGAAGGGAAAAAGGAACAAAAGGGTTGTTACCTTTCCCAACTAATGACTTCATTTTTGTTTTTAATTAAGTTTACTGCCTTCTATTATGAAGGTAATGCATGCCATCATAGAAAATTTGGAAAATACAGAAATACGTAATGTACTAAAAAGCGCAAGAAAGGGAAAGAATCAATGAGCCATACTTCCATATTCAGGCAGAGCTCAGAGATACTTCGGGTTTGGTTCCAGACAATCTCAACAAAGCAAATATCACAATACATCAAGGTGTATACATTTTTTCATTTCCCGGTGCATGAAAGAGTTATGTTTACTCTATACTGTAGTCTATTAAGTGTGCAATAACATTGTGTCTAACATAAGTACATACCTTAATTTTAAAAATACTTTATTGCTAAAAAAAAAAAAGAAATGCTGACACAGACACACAGAGTGAGCACATGCTGTTGGAAAAATGACACCAACAGATTGGTTCGACACAAGGTTGCCACAAACCTTCCATTTGTAAAAAGAACACAGTATCTGCAAAGTGCAATAAAGCAAAATGCAATACAATGAGGTATGTCTTTGTTAGTTACTAATTCTTTTATTTTTTCCATTTTTGATTTTAAGAAATTATTATGGTTGTGATCTCACAATATATACTATTTTATATCATTTTTCAATGCAACTGACAAATTGAAGGTGACTGGATGTTAAAATGAGTGTTAACGAAATTAACTGTGGTGATGGTTGACAACTCCATAAATACACTAAAAATACTGAATTGCACACTTTATATAGGTGAATTGTATGACATATGAATTAATATCTCAATAAAGGTTATCAAAAATGGCTCATACTTATTTTCCATGTTTATGTAACATTCTCCAGACATTCTGTATAATGTAGGAAGTTACACATCACCTATGTAATATAGTCTTACTTAATCATTTACTTAATCACTGCTCAACTAAAAGGTATACCTGGGTTTTTCACTACCATAACCAATGCTAATCTTAACATCTTGGGTACACTGAGCACTTATGAATATCTGAGCACTTTATGAATACAATAAAGAATACTTATTCTTTCTTCCCAATAGTTTCTTAAAAATACTGATAGAAATTATTTTAAAGGACCAATGGATTTAACTTAAGGAGATTTATTCTCTAACATCATCAGGCACCAAAAATAAATCAGTAAATAAAAAGTGGTCCGAAGTGAAACTTAACTGAACATTAATTTGGGGGGGAAAGAGAAGATAAGGGGAGCTAAAGCTAGACCACAAATGTGAAACATATCAGATATCAATAAGAGATCACAGCCAGACAATGTTTTTCATGCCTGAATATAATTCAAAGGAAAAAAAAAAAAATCTAATCCTGACAGGTGGCGGCTACACGATAGCCCTTAAGGACACAAGCCTGGAGCCGGACAGAGCCGTGTGCAAATCCCCATTTGAATGAAAGCCAAGAGCCCTCAAGCATGCTAATCCCGAACCGTGCCACCCAAAAACTGGGGCTGAGAAAACGCTACATCAGAGTTTGCTTGGTGCAGTATGTGCCCGTAACGAGCCCTCAATAAACCATCAAGATGATGATGATGAAGATGATGATGTCAACTGATTTTGATCAAACTGGAATGCAGAAATCCAAGTCTCCGCCCTCCAGAAGTTTCTGCTTAAAAAAAAAAAAACCACGACAGTATTTTTCTACTAACTCAGAAAGGGCCTGAAGGTATTTTCATTACCGAGAGAGAGTTTCAGCCGTGACCAGAACTCCTTTTGCGCAATCTTTACACGCCAGTGCGCTAGCTGCTTTCTCATGCGGGATAAAAGCAGCCTTTGTCCTAAGCTTGCGAAAGGCAAGGCGCCATCTTTGTCAGACGAGTTAACTGTCAAACTTCGAGCGTGCAGCTGCAATGGCACGTTGGGAAACCACAAAAATCTAGATACACCCAAGTCGCGGAATAGGATGAGTTTTTAAAAAGCCGGGCTGCGTGCGTGCGCGTGTGTGTGTTTTTTAAGATAATGCATTTTGAGTGCTGTCTACATGCCAGGCGCCGTGCTGAGTGCTTTTTAAAGGTCTAACGTGGCTGCTTCACGATTCTCCCTTCAGCTGTCCAGACAGCCTTTCTGGCGGTGGCCTGCAGGGTCCCCATGCAACTGAAGGCTGCTCTGACACAGAGGCTACAAACCCTTGCATCTTTTGTTAGAACCACGGGACAAAAATGCATCTTCCTACTCTTCCTCCGGACTCCGGAAACAAAGTCGTCAGTTTCCGCAAGAGTGCTAGGAAAAGAGGCTGTGCAATTTGTTTTGCAAAATCAGACAGTTCTGAGAGTAAAACGGGCACTATTAGGAAATAGGCGGGCACCAGGAGGTGTTTTCACCCTAGTTTTGTGTTCCCAGGTCATGCTGGTTGAAGTTGCTCAACCTTTCAACAAATTGTGTCTGTGGACCGTGTAAGTACGTAAGTAACTTAAAACACCCTGCTTAGAAGAGAAAAATTTGACACGGCTCTTCAACAGGGGCATGAACCTGCAGCTGCTCTAACTGCTGGGTCACATCTGTTTCTAGATCTACCCTCAGGGTAAAAGGAAATGCTCTCTTCAAAGTGGTAAAAAGTGGAGAATCACAAAGAGTCACCACAATCATTGCAATGTTTTTAGGGACTTGGAGGATGGGGCAACCCCAAGTATTGCCTCATGGACTTAAGTCCCCCAAAGCCTGAACATCTAACTTTTGTAGATCCAGAAAACAACATGATGACATGAACAAGTTCTTGCTCAACGCTAACTAATTAAATGCTTTATTTGCTTCATTGCTTTATTTAAAAGGAAAGCTTTTATGTCTCCTATCTTCCTTACTCATCCTGGAACTCGAGGAAACACACTCACTCTGACAGCTCTTCTTATCCCCCGGCTCCAGGCCTACAGAGGAGGAGATCTTAAGGGTAAAAAAAAGTCTGGATTTTTCACTCATTAGATCAATCTAAGAGCAAAGGAGCAGAATTTTCCCAGCATTTTTCCAAACAAATGCAATGAAATTCAAAGGGATTCAGAACAAGAAAGGTTCTTAGGAATCACCGGGACCAACTTTTCCCTTACAGAAGAGGAACTGAGACCTCAAAGTGAAAAGCCAGGCCCAAAGCACACACCCTTGGGGTCAGATCTTGCTTTTAGCCTGTTTTGTTTTTATCATACTATTTGGCTAAAACACCATCTCATGCTTTAGATCTTCTTTTCTCCAAAGAAGGCAAGGAAGGAGGGAGGGAGGAGAGAGAAAGAAGGAAGGAGAGATGGAAAGAAGGAAGGAAGAGAGAGGTATGGGGTGGGCTAGGTCAGGATTCACTCTATCAAAGCTCGATGGCAATTTCAAATGCCCAATGTGCGGATAAAGAGACAACCAGAAATGCCTCAGTAAGGCACTGGCAAGAGGAGGACAAATGTATCACCTACCTTTGGTCTTGATGGCCGTTTCGATGTTCAAAGCATCCCGCTCAGCATCAAAGTTGGTGTAGGCTTTGACGGACCCATAAGCACTTGGGGGTGTGGAGTGCTGAGGTCAAAAGACAAACACACGCCAAGAACACACATTTAAAATCCTCTTGCTGAGATAACAATTCCAAAAATAATTTTTTTCCTGATTGTTTATTCATTCAAATCGTTCTCACACTAAGTAACCAGGTTATGCATTAACATGACATCACACATCAGATAAGCAATTTCGTTTTCTTCTCATGAGAATTCTTCTCCACAGTCTCAGCTAGTTTTAGAACGTGTTGTCTAAATGGCCACTTCCCATCTTACGTTTAGGGACAGCTCACGAGCAGACGCTGCAAAGCAGAGGCCCTGAAACCAGCATGCATTCAGGAAGGCTGTGAAAGGTATTAAACTGGGCTGGCAACGATTCAAAAATAAGGTAGCAATGTAGCAATGCCTGAATGACACATTTAGCCAAGTTTCTGCTACAGGCACATGAATTTGCACTGGGTCCCCTGTCACTGAGCTCACAATGCAGACAAGCAGGGGAAGTCGCGTCTTCTACGCCATTTTGGCCAGCACTGTGGCACCAAGGTGGTCTAACCCGACAGCCACGTCCTCTCCGGTTTGCCAAGCTCCTGCTCCTCTCTTTCCTCTCTTCTCCTGTCTCTCCTCTATCTGCTCTGTATTTTCCCCTCTGCCTGCTCTAACACGATCCCCTCTGCCTACCTTTCTTCCTAGTATTTTTATTCTTGCCGCCTTTCAAGCCAAAACCCTCTTCCAATGCTTTTCGGAGTCCGTTTTCCTTCCTGATTTGACGGGGAACCTCTCCCACCTGCACCCCAACCCCAACCCCAGGCTGGGGTAAGCACAGTGGCCTGCTTCTGCATCAGTTCTCCTGTCCAAGGCTCAACTTCCCTCCTTGTTTGAAATGCTCTTGCAGTTCCTCTCCCTCTCAACCCGCCACCCAGTCCCAAAGCAAGGGGCGGGACACCAAGAGAACGGACGGACGCTGCAGTTCTGGCTGCTGGAGTCATCGCCACTGCCCCGCCCTCAAGCTAAGGCTCCCTTCCTTCAGTGCCCCGACTGGACTGCCACCCCCCAGCACATAATGCCCATAGAATGGGATACTCGGCCTTGATACAGGTTTCTGTGAAGAGTTAAGAGATCGCGATGCACCTGCAGGCATCATGCTATGAACCACCCGGGAGTTATTTACAAAGGCAGGCAGTCCGGCCGTGGAGCCATGCCACATAGAGCTCCATTTGCCAGGGGACATGCCATCTCATTCTGAAAACAACAGTGAGCAGGGGAAAGTTCTGCATAATTTCATAGCATCTCTGGAAACAAAATTAAATGGAGAACTGAACTTACTCCCTATAAAATCCACTTGTCTGAAAATCAAATTATGGGGGCAAAAAGGATCTTTTCTTCCCTCAAAATATTGGGGAAACGTGTGACATCTTCTAGTTCCATCCCATCTCTCCGTGCAGAGAAATGTATCATATTAGAGAAACTTCAGAGACTACAGGAAAAGTCCTCTCATGAAACCTGATACTACAAACAATCTAATGATTAAATCCACTAGAGAAATAAAGTATTTAGCACCTGGACTTGTCTGGGCCTCAACATGCAGCTTGTATTGTTACCAACAACGACATGCTCAAGTTCCAATAAGAGGAAAGATTTTTAAAAACTGAAATATATAGGCTTTATATTCCAAACAACCTGTGTGTTTGCACAGACTCCATTCATTTGCACGTTTTGGTGGCAAGTGCCATAGACAATACATAGGGCTTTGTATCACATGACCCAAATCACTGTTAACCTTCTTTTGAGTGCTTCTTTGCATTTTAGTATCAATTTAAGAGCATATTTTGAAATATCTGTAGGAGATGACTACAAACCAGTGTCAACGCTGGATTTTTGTAAAAGCCATTTCTGCCAAAATGACCTGGAAGATGTATAGTATTATGAGTTATTTTACATATTCATAATTTAGATTCCACTTGATTCTATAAATACTTGCAATGACTTATAATTTAACATAGAGCTTAAAAAATTTTTAACTGTAAAAGAGAGAAGCAAATGCAACCGAATTTCCAGGTTCACGTATTTCCTGTAAAGACAATTAAGTTTAATTCTGAGCCCCCTGATAGCCAAAGCAAAAAAGGAAACATGATGAATTATAATAATTTCATTATTTTGTTTAAAAAAATGTCTTAGCTCTTTCAAAAAACTTTCCCAGGTGCTAAATTTTAAAAAAATGTATAGCTCCGTATCTGGAAAAACTTCCTGAATACTGTAAGAAGTCCAAAAGACACAAATCATTTTTGATATGGCTGTAGCTTATTCCAACCATTAATAAAATCCAAAGGCATGACATTAAAAGGCACATATCATCATAACAATTATCACCATTGACAGACATGGCAGGATAAAATTCCAGCCACCCCAGTGTCACTAACTCTAATTTTAACGTGATGCCAAAAAAGTTTCCAGTGCCATGACATTTTCTTCAAATTGAACTACTAGCTAAAGTAATGAGAAAAGGGGAGAACCAAATAACGACTCTCTGAATTTTGTCCCCATTTTCCTTAGGTGTATAAGGAAAGAGAGTAGCACAGTTATCCACAGAGATATCCAATCTGCATGAATTACATAAAGTGAAAATGAGATACTTACATCACCCTCCAAGCTGAGCTTGCAGAGAATTTCATGAACAGTAGACATTTTGAAAGAAGCTGGAAAAAAAAGTACAACAAAACGTCTTTAGAAGGGGCTTTCTTTTCCCTCACAGCACAGAGATTCATTTTACCAATTTCCACATCTTGGACCATTTCATCTGAGGATATTAGAGTAATTTTTGCAAATAGATGCAATTTCCATCTTATGACTGGGAAAATCAATGCTTAGAGACGGTTTCCCTTAGGTCGGGATGGACTACTAAACTAGCCAGTCTTTCTCTTGCTCTGTTTAAAAAGGATCTTGGGAGACTGATTTGTGAATGCAAAAACAAAATGCTCCCCACGGCTAATGCAACTTGTTCAAACAGGATAAAACTGAGTTAGTTGTCCACTTCTCATAAAAGGTGTGAAGCTTGTCAAACCGGCCACTACTTCTGTGTTTCTCACAAGCAACTGAACCTATTGAAAAGAACCTGAAAGCTACAGGGGTGGACTGAAATCAGTACCATCTTCATGTTGGCCTGTTCCTAATTGCAACCCTTTATCTCTACCCACAATTATTTTCTCAGTCCAGTGAAGCTTGAAAAATATTAAACTATTTATGAGAAAGACAAGGGACAGATCTGCTGACCTTAACTCATTCCATAAAGGACTGAATCCCTTGTATTTAAGATTCAAAACATCTGAAATGAAGTCATCTTCCAGTAATACACTTAATGGAGCCGCAAGACAATGGCTTGATGAATTGGCTTTCCAGCTTTGCAGTCTTAGAGTTCTCGGAATTTACGCCCAAGCCCTGCCAATAAGGAGTGCTCGACTGGTAGTAAATTCACTTCAACTGAGACGAGAGACAAGTTATTCAGCATAATCAGCCCCAAAATAAAGAAAATAGAGCAGAGCTGCATCCGGAAAGAGTGAGGAACAACATTTAAACCGTAGCACCTTCTGTTTGGGTCTCTTTTTGCTTAATATTCTTTGATCAAGGAAATTGTACATATGCCAATTCAGCTTTCTGTTCCCTTTAGTTTTGCTTAGTTTAAATATTTTCATAAAACTGGTCTGGAGGGAGTATTTGACATAGACGTTTGCTAGTTTATAGCAGCATTTTGGACTAAGCATAGTCCAGGCCCTGCGTGTTGCAGAGGTAAAGGATGTAAGAGGAGAGGATTCGCCTTTATTTATGGTTAAGGGTGTATTTAATGTTTCTGCAAGATTTTCATCCTGAGCCTCCTCCCCTCTCTTCCGGATGCTCACAAAAGCTTGTTAGGTGCGGCAAAAAGAAAGTCAGCCAAAGATATTCCAATTACCTCCACTCCCACAACCCTCAGACTCCCTCCCCTCGCCAATATGGCTTCCCGATGGGTGTAATTCTGGTTTGTAAAAAGCCTTGCTCTATAAATAAACTGTGGCACATCCAGACAATGGAACTTTTCAGCGGTGAAAAGAAATGAGCCATCAAGCCACAAAAAGACATGGAGGAAACTTCAATGCATACTGCTAAGTGAAAGAAGCCAATCTGGAAAGGCTACATACAGCATGTTTCCAACTATAAGTCATTCTGGAAAAGGCAAAACTATGGAGACAGTAAAAAGATCAGTGGTTGCCAGGGGTTGGGGGCAAAGGGAGATGAATGGGCGGAGCACAGAGGATTTACAAGGCAGTGAAATTACTCAGTACGATAGTATAATGGCGGATACATGTCATTATGCGTTTGTCAAAGCCCACATGCGACACTGAGAGTGAATGCTAATGTAAACTATGAACTTTGAGCAATAATGACTTGCCAATGTACGTACACTGATTATAACAAACATGCCATTCTGGTGCACAATGTCAACACAATGGGGAGGCACGTGTGGGGACAGGGGGTACATGGGAGCTATCTGTACTTCCCACTCAATTTTTCTGTGAACCTAAAACTGCCCTAAACAAAAAGGCTACTAAAGAAAAGCTTTGCTCTATAGCTAAACTGTCCGATACAGTAGCCACCAGCCTCATACGGCTATCGAGCATTTGAATTGCGGTCGGTCCAAACTGAGATGCCCTGTAAGTGTAAAGGACACACTGAATTTTGAAGAATTCGTATAAAAAAAAGAACATAAAATCTCTAATTAATAACTTTTACAATGGCCGGGTGTGGGGGCTCATGCCTGTAAGATCAACACATTGGGAGGCCAAGGCAGGAGGACTGCTTGAGCCCATGAGTTCAAGACCAGCCTGGGCAACACAGTGAGATCCCATCTCTACAAAAAATTTAAAAATTAGCCAGGCATGGTTTGTGCACCTAGAGTCTCAGCTACATGGGGAGGCTGAGGCAGAAGGATCTCTTGAACCCAGGAATTTGAGGTTATAGTGAACTGTGACTGCACCACTGCACTCCAGCCTGGGCAACAGAAAGAGACCCTGTCTCAAAAATAAATAAATATTTTTATATTAATTATATATTGCAACTATGCCAGGCACAGTGATTGACATCTATAATCCTAGCACTTTGGGAAGCTGAGGCGGGAGGATTGCTTGAGGCCGGGAGTTCAAGACCAGCCTGAACAAGAGCTAGATCCCGTCCCTACTAAAAATAGAAAAATTAGCCAGGCATGGTGGCACATGCTTATAGTCCCAGATACTTAGGAAGCTAAGGCAGGAGGATTAATTATGCCCTGGAGCTGGAGTTTGCATTGAACTATGATGACACCACTGTACTCTAGCCTGAGTGACAGAGAAAGACCCTATCTCCAAATGAAAAAAAAAAAATATAGATAGATAGATAGATAGATAGATAGATAGATAGATAGATAGATCTATATGTAGCAACTACAATATGTTGGGTAGATTGGGTTAAAAATATAGCATTTTAATTTAATTTTACCCATTTCTTTCACCTTTTTTTAATGTGGCTGCTAGAAAATTTACAAATGCATTTGTAACTTACATTCTACTTCCACTGGGCAGAAGATCCTATAGAGCCAGGGTCTAGAAGGTCCTATAGAGTCAGAATCTAATCCTAATCCAAAAACCTTTGCGGTATCCAGGCCAGCTGAAGTCTGAGATACCTCGTGTCAAGACAGACAAGTTTGAGTCTTCCTTGGCAGAGCAAGAAATCTCCAACTTCAACTTGGGTCTAGAAACTTCCCAGAGGGACTCATCAGGATCCTTCAGCCTGAGAAACACCAAAGCGGAGTTGAATTTCCTAAGAACTGAACCACTCAAGCCCTGGCCTTAATTAACTATCACCCCTGGGACTTGGTCACAACTGGACTAGGCCTGTGGCAAGGGATTAACCGTTGCCATCTGCCTTGCAGAAATCTAGTCACTCCTGTAAACAGCTAAGAAATAAAAATGCAAAAAAAAAAAAAAAAAAAAAAACACAAACAAAAAAAACCAGGCGACCAGCAAGTAAAAGTTATTTCCATTTCAATGTATGCATTAAATTCCACTTATTTATTAAATCGGGTAGCTCGCATTGGTTCTGATGTTGAGTAAGTCTCAACGAGAGGCACAGTAAGTTTTCATTGTGTTGTTCTTCCAAGCTGTCTTTCGACCTCTGAGCACTGGCTTTGTAGAAAGCTACCTATTCCTATGGACCCCCCAGTCCCACACAGATCAAAGACAATCGGATAGGCTTCCTTACACTCTCCGTCTAAGTTCATTCTTCTCCCACAGCCACACCTCAAGGAGACAAATAATAGGGACTTTTTAAAGCCCTATAAACCTTCCTTTCCGTTTCGCCGATCACAATCCTGCCACTCTCATCGTACCAGTCCAGCATGCCGCTATCAGCTAAATTTCTATTTGATCTCGCCAAAATAGTTCAAAATCAGTCCTTTGTGGCTTCCTTTTACCCAGTAGAGCCAGGCCTTCAAAGGTTAGCTTTAGAGCCCAGCCTCAGCTCCCTCTACCCAAAGCAGACTGGGGCGCCAAACTGTTTCTTGCCTCTCCCCAAACACACGGTGCTGCTCTTTTCACCTCTTGTACCTTGGTTCATGCTCCCTCCCACATCATCTTACTCCCACCTTCTTCGATTTATGGAGACCCTGCCCATTCCTCAAGTCACCACTACTTTGGCATCTGCTAACCACGGCCCCTGTGTCACAGAACTCCCTCTGGGCTTTCAATGCCAAAGCACTTTTTGAAGCCACTTGGTTCGCCATTCAGCAGAATGTACTGAGTGCTCTCCATGTGCCTGGTATTTCAATGGTGACAGCCCAAGTACAGTTCAAAGCAGTAGGGAGTGTGGTTTACCTGTCTTCCCTACAAAGTCCCAGTTCCCCCATGGATTTAAGAGTAACTTTGCATACTCTAGGTGATAAATAAACATGAAAACAATGAGTTGCTGTTTTGCAGAAGTAATATTTATATTATTTATAATCATTCTGCAGAAAAAGCAAAGATTTCATGATAACCACAAAGTCACAATTACCACAAGGCAATCAATCTCCATGAAGGTTGCCATTACTCCATGTAATGCCTTTTGTATCCATATAAATATTTCCTATTTCTCTCTCTCTCTCTCTCTCTCTCTCTCTCTCTCTGTCTCTCTCTCTCTCTCTCTTTCTCTCTCTCTTCTAATTAGAGACAGGGTCTTGCTTTGTTGCCCGGACATGTGAGAGCAGTAGCAGTGGCATGATTATAGCTCACTGCGGCCTCGAACTCCTGGGCTCAAGTGATCCTCTTGCCTCAGCCTCCCAAGTAGCTGGGACTATAGGCACACACTGCCACACCTGGCTAATTTTTGTATTTTTTTGTAGAGATGGGGGTCTCACTATGTTGCTCAGTCTAGTCTTGAACTCTCCTGGCCTCAAGCAATCCTCCCGCCTCAGCCTTCTGGCCTTCAAAAGTGTTAGAATTATAGGCATGAGCCACCGAGCCTGGCCAAATAGTTCCTATTTCATGCAAGTTTAATGGCAAACATATTTTCACCTTAGAAATAAAATGTGGCTCTTGTTTATTCACTCCATCCAATCCCCTGGCAATGCAAAGTCATTTTGCATATGACTGATTAGTCACTAGAAGAAAGAGTCATAGTGTTTGTTAAAACATCAGCTTAATATAGTACATTTGACCGATGACAATGTGTCCGTGTGTGGCCACCCTTGAAAGCAGAAAAAGAAAGTCTCAGCAGTGCTACTGTAGGTTACAGACACCGGCAGTACTCAAGTTGTCAATCAACAAACCCATAACAAGCACACACTGGGCCCAGACTACATTCAGGTCTATAAAAGACACATGCAAAACCATGACATGCCCATTCCCACCCCGCAGGACCTTGGAGCTCTCTTCCCCTCCTACCTCTCTGTAGGACACCTGAGAGACTGACCCAGGGTCACCTAGAGAATGAGTAGCTGAGGCAGGGCCAGACCATATCCCCTGATTCCTGCACCGTGCCCTCCAACCTCACCACAGTGGTTCTCCATTCCAAGAGATTAGGACCAGGAAAGAAAGATCAGAGTAATATGAGCGAGACCAGCTAAGGGCTTCTTGATAAGATGCTGACCGCAAGAGGTCCCAGCCGAGAAACACGGGGAGTCCCGGGGGAGAATCTCCCACCATGCTGGGAGAGCAAGAGGACAGGTTTGAAAATCAGCCACGAGGAGCCTAAAATATAAGTCTATAAAAAGTGTAAAGTTAAGCTCGCCTGCGGAGAAACTGCAGAACCCCAAAGCCAAAAGTGGTTGGGACCCCATATTTACATTTAATATCTGTTCACCAAAACGTCTGCTCCGGAGGCGGAATTTTCTTACTGGGAACAATCACTCTGACTTCAGTGTAATTACTGTTTTGAACGGGAATAAAAAATGAAGTCTACATGCCATGCAAGACGACAATTCCACCTCTACTGACTCCTCCCCATAGTATAAAAAATCATAAATGCATTAGAAGCAGAACCTTTCCTGGGAGACTTCTCTAGAGAACATGACAATGGCAGTCCAGATCACTCTTTCCAACACTTCGGCCTCACCCAGTTGGCCAACTGGTTTCAACTTGCCAATGAGCAAAAAAAAAAAAAAAATCAGCAAATTCCATCCGTTGGTGAGTCCTGCTGCACACCAGTGCCTTCCACTCCCAGGGAGGGCTGGGTCTCTAGACACATCATCAAAGTGGCCATCTATCAAGGGGAAGTTTTTCTGTTTAAGAGAATCAGCTAGAGAGGTGCAGGGAGGCTTATTGAAAGCACCACACCCATCTCAAACTGGTTTGAAATCATTCCCTACCCCGGTGGGTTGGCTCCACCCTAATGAAGGGAACAGTTTCTTCTGCCTTGAAAAGATTGATACATGAGACTGTTAATGGCCTGACTAGAAATGCTCTTAGTACAATTCATGTAATCTGCACAGTTATTGAAAAGCAAGTCATTTATATTTTAACACAAGGCCTATCTAAAAGATAATTTAGGGATTTATCCTTTTTTTCTTTTTGTTTTGTTTTTTTTTTAATTTCTACTTTCATTTCTTCTTATTTTCTTTTTATGTGGTTTTGTTGTTGTTGTTCTGCAAACGATCCAGGGGGAGGTTGGTCCTTCTTAAGAAAAATCCTACAGATTTTATTGTACAGCCCTTTGTTGTTTCACCCCAAAAGCATAATTTACAACACAAAAAAGGACAAGTGAAGCCATTTTAGCTCCCCCTCCAAAAAGAAAAGTAAAACAAAGTTTGCAAGAAGGCTGGAAACAAACAAACAAAAGTAAACCTAAAAGTCAACACTGCAAAAAAGTAAAAAACATGTTCTACCGAACAAAATCAAAAAGAGCCAGCTCCAGAAAGCCCAAATATTATGCAAACAAACAAACAAACAAACAAACGCAACATGTTGCAACAGGGTTGGTCTGGGCAGCCAAAGCTGAGTCTAAGCCAGCAGCTTTGCAGACACACCTACTTTATAGTTTCAACGTGGAGTGTTGACCCGTCACCACAAAACAGATGCCTAGCAACCATCATGAATCAATCAGGAACGGGATGATTCAAATGAAGATTATAAAGCAAAAATGAGCGGGGGCTGGGAGTGTGGAGGCGTGGGTTTCCCCTCCAAAGCCCGTACTGTACACTGTCTTAGACACAAGTCTACAGGCCACCCTGGAATTTTAAATTAAAAAAAAAAAATGCACAGCTTTGCAGGGTGGGAGGGGGAGTTCCCACTGTACTCCATTTTCCACCCCCCCCACACACACACACACATACACAGCATCTTTATTCAACAGAACCTTCTTGAAAGCACATACTTTTCTCCTTGGTTTTATGGTCTTGATTAATGCCTGAGTCACAGGGCCAAGCCATGCCCCAGAATTCCTGGAATTCGGCCCAGTGGCTTGATCAAACTGAGCAGGAGAGACAAGAGCACTTGCTCCAGCTTGTCCTTTTGCTGCCTGATCTAAATCAATATTTGTTTGCAGATTTGTGCTCGCAGAGCCTCTCTGTCCGTCTCCTGATGTGGGGCTGGCATGGGCAGGAAGAGACCCGCAGGAAGGGTGACGTCACTTGGCATGAAGCACTTCCAGGGCTGGGAAATCCAGGCCTTCCTATCTGCAGCTCAATTGGAGTGTTTTATGGCTAACATATTGTCCTTTCAACAGGGCGTGCTGCCTACGCATAAAAGTCTAAGCTCGGCATTCAAGATCTTCCACACTCTGGACTTACCTACCTTGAAATACCTTCTGCACAAACACACATGCACACAAGCACACCCTGCACCGAAGTCAGACTGCACTGTTAACTCTACTCCAAGCCCACTCGGCACTGTTCTTTCCAAGTTCCCTCCACCAGGAACCTCTATCTTGATCAGCAGAATGAGACGTGAGGATACAGAAAACAATAAATGTTGCCTTTCTTGCACAGCCCTCCTTGCCCTGCGCTCTGGGCGTGGAACACAGAGGCGAGTGGGCAAAGGCTGTTTTCCACCCTATCCGCCCACAGGGTTTCCCACTTGCCTGTCCCTTCTCCTCACAGGTCTAAGCACAGTGCCTGGCACACAACAGACATGCAATCTCATCTTGGATGGCTTGCATACGCTGGTTCTCCCATTTTAGAAGGTCTTTTCTTCCTTTTCCAATAGACTCTTCTTCCTCAATTGTTTTTCTCTCCCTCCGATTAAACATTCCAAATGTGGTTCCAGTTGTTTAAACTCCCAGCCTCTGCAAATCTATGCAAAACCTGGTAGATCACCTGGGGGGGGGGGCAGCCACTTTCTCATCTGACGTAGCCTGTGGCCCCACCCCCGTGCTGCCAGGGCTGCTTGGGTCTTAGCTGTGTCCACAGGACAACGTGGGGATGTAACCTACCTCTCCTTGTGGCCTGAAAGCAGGCGAGGAGGCAGGATGTCCAAGAAGCCTTAGGACTCAGGCTTCCTCCGAGCTGTGAGTGTGCAGGCTGGGTGTGGCCAGGAGACAAAGGGCATGCACAAGGCGCTCCATGTCACAGCCACTCCCTGGACTCAGAGCTTTCCACACCAAACTGGGATTAGAACTCAGACCATGTGGGTGCTCTGACAAAGTTGCGATTTCAGGCAACAAGGAGATTTGGAGGTAATCTCAGTGGGAGCACAAGTGTGGGCACATCCTGTCCACTACTGAGGACCTGTACCCTCAACAAAATAGATGAAGACTGCCTCTGGCAATAGCAGAAGAAAAAATATGCCAGACAGTGAATGGGTGGAAAGAATTTTGTTAAGGGACTGGAATTTCCTCTGGTGTGGCCTGCAACTAGGATAGGGTGTGGCCCCAGGGAAAATGACGGAAGAGGATTCTCATGTGCAAAAAAAGAAGAACATTCTATTCTCACAGTCTTATCTGGAAGGCAGGTTAAGATGCCGTAACCTTAAACAGCCCTTCCCTAAGGAGAGTTAAACATGATGCTCAGGTATGTGGAAGAGCTGGATGAAAGAGGAAATGCGCCCCAGCCAAATTTGGAAACTAACATTAATTTGGGAAAATAGAAAGTTTAAAATCCAGTCCAACTGGACGCAGTGACTCACACCTGTAATCCTAGCACTCTGGGAAGAAGCCAAGGTGGGAAGATCGCTTGAGGCCAGGCTGAGCAAAGAGGGAGACCCATCTCTACAAAAAATAGAAAAATTAGCCGGGCATGGTGGCACACACCTGTAGTCCCAGCTACTCAGGAGACTGGGGCAGGAGGATCACTTGAGCCCAGGAGTTCAAAGTTACAGTGAGGTATGGTGGTGCCACAGCACTCCAGCCTGGGCAATGGAACGAAACCCAACCCTTTAAAAAAAAAAATCCAATTGCTGTCTCTACAATTCACTTATTTTGTCTCTTTTCTTTCTCTCTCTGCTAGATTGAAGATCTAAAGAGCAGGAATTTTTTATTTTTGTCTGTTTTTTTCATTGCTGTATCCCCATAACTCACATAACTGTGAGTGGAACATAGTAGGTGATTAGTATTTTGTGGAGTAAATGGATGTTTAAAGCAGCCCACTAGAGCCTTCGACTTGCTTTGTGACACATCCACCCTCCCTTAATGAAAAATGGCTTGGCAGGTCCCAAGCCCGGCACAAGCAGAGTGAGAACAAAGGCCTGTAACAATGCATTAGAGCCAGATTCTAGGCCCAATGGTGCAGGCGGAGCCTACAGCCCTCAAAATCAATAGCAATTATAGAAGAATACCTGCCTTACCAGGAAAACTACTTAAATCAGAAATTAGCCAGTAAACTAATGGCTATGACTGTCAGCCTAATGTCAATCAATACCATAATTTAATAGCCCCAAAACACAGGATGTTAAATATGAAGACTCGGGTCCAAGACTGAGGTCCTAACCAAAGCCAGTGAGTCAGCAATATTTCCTGGGCATTCGCCATGAGCAGGCCACTTGGCACTGAAGGAATTACAAAATCCAGGCAGTCTCCAAATCATAAATCCGCCACTAAAAAAGTGTATATCATGGTCACATCCTTCCACTGCAAATGTGATGGACACTTCTGGAGAAACCCTTGAGACGTTTAGATAATAAATGGACTTAGAAGATGGGGGGAAATTGCTAAGCCAGGCTATCTTAACACTTTTGGCCACAAAGGACACTTCTCTGGCCCTGATCTCACCTAAAATCTTCCTTCACACTGCCTGAATATTACTGCTCCTTGATTCCATAGCCTAGGATTCTATAAATTACAGATCTGTCTGGCTTAACAAGGTTTATGTATTGTTGTTTTTAAAATAACACAATTGCTCTGGGTTGCTGGGGATTTTTCGGACCACCAACCATTCCTAACTTAATGAAAATTGATTCAATTTGCCAGTCTCTAGCTGGATGTGAGTACACTGAAATGCGGAAGAGGAGGGAACACAGCACACCCTGAGAAGCCTGGATGGCTGTTGTAACATGTCAAGGACGAGGGTCTCTAAGGAGGTGCGAGGAAGGTGGAAAAAAGAAAGTGGAGAGGGGACAGAGACATAACTTTGTAATTAAAATAATGTCATCAGGGCCAACCACCTTAAACCTAAGAAAAGTTCCAGAAAAATATTTCAGTGATTTATTCTTCCTGTCCCCCTCATCTTCCCAAATTTCCTTACCCCACTCCCCCACCCCACCCTGCCCCGCCCAAATTAGGCATTACTTAGATACACGGTGCCTGTTAAATAGGTTTTTCTGGGTTAGCCTGGGAACCTAGGCACCTTCCACCCCCATTATTTCAGTGGGAGAGTGCATTCCGCATTCCAATCCGAGTTCCAGACAGGCACATTAGCACCACACGTGTGAACAGAATCCATCAGCAGTCCGCCTGACGCCCAGGCCCCCGGACTCCAGGCACTCAGGGTTCTTGGAAAAGGCCCAATGCGCACCCCTGAGGTCATTGGTCTTTTACACACAGAACCGCCACAGCGGTAGAATGACAATCTTACTACAAAAATGACCCTCTGCGTTGTGTAGCACTCAGTGTTTTCAGTGCACTGTACGTGTTTATTTTTGAAGGAACATATTTTCTGAGATCTTCAATAATGTTGCTGGGTGGCGGTAAGAGTGGGCGTCCTTATCAAGCCACTTTCATGGCTGAGGTAGCCGACGCTGGCCTCCTGCTTCTCCACAGCGGGTTGATGGAAGCCAAGGCCACACCAGCGCTGGGACCAGCTGCACAGGGCGGCGAGAGGCCCCCGGGGGCCACGCCCTTTTCTGTACCCTCAGTCCCTGACTCACTGTCGCATCATCACAAGTAACAGGGCAGCCCTCCCCGCGGAACCGTGGGGGACACTTCCTTCCTGATAAAAGTGTGTTCAACCCGGCAGGGGACTCCAGCTACAGTGAAATCCAAAGTTGCTATCCTACAAGATAATCTAAACAAAGGGGAACGAACTGAGGTTTGTTTTTTTTTATTGGGGGGGTCACTTGACTACTCAAACTCCCACCGCTCCTGTCCCCCACTGCTGCCCTCCCGCGGGCTGGTTCCAGCTCCACAAATGCGCGTGAGTTTCCAGTGAAATTAACTTGGGACAGATCGGGGGCTGCTTTGCAGAGCGCGGCAGAGCTGCTGCGGACCGTGGAGGGAAAAGCCCACCGCCCACCGCCCGGCCTGGGACGCGCGGTTCCCTCGGCGGCCACGCCCTGCCCTGCCCGCGCCCGCCGCGCCCGGAATGCGGGGCCTCCTCCGCGCGCCTCCCGCCAGGACTCCCCGCCGGACCCCCGTCCCCGCCCTGCACCCCTGGGCCCGGGCGCTAGCGGCCCCCTTACTCTTGCTCCGAACACCCCGCCCTCCCGCTGCGCGCCCTCCGCGCGGAACCCCGGGTGCGGGCCATCCCTGCAGCCCCCTGCCCCGCACTGGCCCCGGGGCCTCCCGGGGTCCGCCGGCCCAGCGTCCCCGCGAGGCCGTCCCTCTGCCCAGCGTCTCGGCGCCCCGCTAGTGCCGCGGCCCCGGGCCATAGCGGGCGGGCGGGCGGGGCGCGCCCTGCTTACCTGGGCCGGGCGCAGAGAGCAGCGAGCGTCCCCAGATGCCGAGCAGAGCCGCCCGGCCTGGGTGGGGCTTTTATAGCTGCCACATCCTCTCCGAGCGGACGAGGCCCGCCCCGCCCCGCCCCCCGGCCCGGCCCGGCCCGCTCCCACCCGGAGTCTGGGTGACTCACCCGGCCGGGCCGCTGGGCGGTTGGGGCAGCCGCGCCCTGGACTCTCCCCGAGCCGCGCCGTGCGGGGGCGGCCCCGCGCCCTCGGCCCTGCCCTCCAGGAAAGCCCTGCCGAGGTCTCCCAGGAGGCCCTTTATGGGCCCGCTTCTTCCTCCCTTCCTCATTTTACTTCGTGAGTGCCACGTCGAGTTCTCAGCCTGGGCTCGGGTTAATAAATTAGAAAGATTTTAGTAGACTCTGGCTTGGTTAAGTCACTTTTCTTTTCCCTTGGCGTCAGTGCAATGGGGGAAAGAGTTGTTCCAAGACACATAAATCTGGACTACCCTGCGCTGGGGCCCTTGGCACGCAGCTCCCATTACTGTCTGCAAACATATTAGCTTAACCTCTGGCCGCCAGTTCCTGCGAGGAGCGCGGGGAGAGCGATTCGCCCTGTCCCACCCTGCAAAGCCTGGCCTACCCTGGCCGGGAGCCAAGGCTGGGGTGGGGAGTGGGGGGCCCAAGCCACAAGCCGGGATCCCCCACGTCCCGGCCCCAGAAGCGCCCCTTTCCCAGGACAGCTGTGCTCTGTTTGTCTCTGCTTGTTGGTCAGCTCAGTGCGCCTCGCCTGGTAATTGGCGTTCCCTGGCTGCGTGGGGCCTGTGGCTTTGAACCCCAAGTTCCAGCAAAGAACTTTCCTCCCTCCCTTCTTTCATGACTGCCGTTTTTTTCCCTCTAGCAAGGGCTTAGCCAACTCTCTTGCTCGGTTTTGCTGTTTCTGGCTTTTCTTGCACGAGTCGCACTGGCAACATGTGGGCAAACACATACTTGTGTGTGACACTGTATTCAAACCTCAGACTAGCAGGAAAGCTTGAAAGCTTTACTAAGAATCCCCAAAGACCTCTCACTGGATCTTTGAACTCAACCTTGCTCACTCACTCCACACAGATTTTTTTGTTTGTTTTGTTTTTGTGAGACAAGAGGCTCTCTCTCTCTCTGTCCCCCAGGCTAGAGTGCAGTGGCATCATCATAGCTCACTGCAACCTCAAACTCCTGGGTTCAAGCCATCCTCCTGCCTCAGCCTTCTGAGTACTTAGGACTACAGGTGCGCATTACCATGCCCAGAGAGTTTTTGCATTTTTTGTGGAAACAGCAGCTCACTATTGCCCAGGCTGGTCTCCAACTCCCGGCCATAAGCAATCCTCCCACCTCTGCCGCCCAAAGTGCTAAGATTATAGACTGTCATGAGCTACCACACCAAGCCTGTTTCTCCTAGTCTTGATGATTCTGTGTTTTAACCTCCCATTTATTTTAACATCCAGGTTTACTTTCCAGGTGAGCTTTAATTGACTCCTGGGAATCAGCGAATGATAGCAAGGCCAACAGACATTTGGTGCTGTGCTTAGTGTCACATGGAGAATTAGCTGCATAGTCCACCACAACTGGGTGGACTATTAATACCCAAGCCCAGAGTTTTCTGTTACCCAGCACTTTACCTAGGGATTATACACAATGGGTCCTCCCAGAAGAACAAATAGAAAATGAAGCAACCCTTTTGATATAACTTCCAATTTACATTAATAGCTTCTCAATTTAAACTGAAAGCATTAAAGGCAGAAACCATGTTCATCTGCCTACTCTGTTGTGAACATTTTGGAACATAGAGGGAACACAGGCAGGCAATGATGGCAGGTGGGATTCAGCCTTCCTTCTCTACTTCTCAGGATGGATTCCATAGTCTCTTACTCCTCACCGTGTTATTGGAATATATAAAAGCCATCAAATGTCCAAAAGAAGTTTTTGCTTATTTTGGGCACCCAACAAATCCAGACTTTTATAGGTCAGTGTAACAACCGGGATTTGCTTCATGCCGAAGAACTTTGCATTGATGTTATCATAAAAATGAAGCTCTTAGAAGTCATGGTTTACTATTTCTAACGGATGTGAGGCCAGTTCTGCCAGTATAAAACAATTTTTGAATCTTAGTCCGAAGATTCTCTTCTTTCTATTTCCCCCATGGTTGGGGAGAATGTTTACTACATCAGAGCTCAGACTGTCTGCTGTTGTGTATATTGTCCTCTGAGTGCTTGGCTTTGTTTTGTTACTCTTTATCTGCTGCACCTCAACACTTCTAGTAGCTCCTAGCCAGCAATATTAGGTGGTCACTGAGTGTGACAGAATGATAGAACACAATTGTTCACTGAATAATGGAATGTTAGAGGAGCCCTAGAGATCAACTTGCCCTATCCTTGATTTTATATATGAAGAAATTGGAGCCCACATAAAATCTTCTGCCCAGTTCAGGGATTGAATAATGCACCCAAGCTCCTTGCATCAGTTACTTTTTGTGATGGAACAAATTAGCCCCCCAAATTTAGCAGTTAAAACACAAACAACCATTTATTTGCTCCTGATTCTGCAATGTGGGCAGGACCCAGTGGAGACAACCTGGTTCCGCTCCACATGATGGTTGGTTGGGTAATTCAGTTGGGGATAGAGGATAGAAAGTGTCTTCATTCTTCTGGTACCTCAGCTGGGGTGTGGCTAGAATGACAGAAAGAAAACTGGGCCTTTCTCTCCCCTGGTCTCTCATCCTCTAAGTCTTCCTTTCTCTTTACACCAAGGTAGTGATGGTAGCTGGCTTTCAAGAAGCAAAAGCTGGCTGGGTGCAGTGGCTCCTGCCTGTAATTCTAGCACTTTGGGAGGTTGAGGCAGGAGGATCATTTGAACCCACAAGTTTGAGACCAGCATAAACAACACAGCGAGACCCCCATCTCTAAAATAAATTTTTAAAAAAATTAGCTGGTGTGGCAGCTCAGGCCTGTAGCCTCAGCTACTTGGGAGGCTGAGGCAAGAGGATTGCTTGAGCCCAGAAGTTTGAGGTTGCAGTGAGCTATGATGACAGCACTGTTCTACAGCCCAGACAAAGCAAGACCCTGTCTCATAAAATAAAAAAAGAAGAAGAAGCAAAAGTTGAATCTGCCAGGGCTCTTAGCTCATTGGCTATGTAAAAACAGGCAATAGACTAGACTTGGCCTATGGGCTGTAGTTAGCTGATACTTGCTTTAATCCAGAGCTTTTGGCTTTGTCCTCTGAACTCTAGGCTCCACATCCTCTGAGATGTCTTTTCTTTTCCTTAAAAATGGCTCATATTGGGCCTGGTGCGGTGGCTCACGCCTGTAATACTAGCACTCTGGGAGACTGAGGCGGGCGGATTGCTCGAGGTCAGGAGTTCGAAACCAGCCTGAGCAAGAGAGAGACCCCGTCTCTACTATAAATAGAAAGAAATTAATTGGCCAACTAATATATATATATAAAAATTAGCCGGACATGGTGGCACATGCCTGTAGTCCTAGCTACTCGGGAGGCTGAGGCAGGAGGATCGCTTGAGCCCAGGAGTTTGAGGTTGCTGTGAGCTGGGCTGACGCCACGGCACTCACTATAGCCTGGGCAACAAGCGAGACTCTGTCTCAAAAAAAAAAAAAAAAATGGCTCATATTTCTGGCTGAGCAGGTCTCTCACTCTGCTTCATGCCGAAACACAAAGGTCTAAAAACTCTTTATGGCTGGGCGTGCTGGCTTACACTGGGAGGCCAAGATAGGAGGATCTCTTGAGGTCAGGAGTTCAAGACCAGCCTGAGCAAGAGCAAGACCCCATCTCTACTAAAAATTTAAAAAATGAGTTGGGTGTGGTGGCACACACCTGTAGTCCCAGCTACTTGGGAGGCTGAGGCAGGAAGATCAATTGAGCCCAGGAGTTTGAGGTTGCTGTGACTACACTGATGCCACAGCACTCTACCCTGGGCAACAGAGGGAGACTGTCTCAAAAAATAAAAACCTTTTTTTATTTTGAACTGTTTCTGTGCTTAAGCTGGCAGTTCTTTCATTAATACAAGTATCTTAAAAACCATGCGGATTTCCTATCAGTTTTATTGAGGTTCATGCCATGCTCCAAAATTCATATCCAATACAATTTTCCGAAAAACTTAATAATTTTGATGTAAATCTCCCTAAGGTTAATTCCATGCTCCAACCTTCAGATCTATCATTTTTTTTGAAACAGATCTCTGTCTACTTCACATGCCTAAGAATCTTGGAAGCCCTAAGATGGTCTTCAAAGCACCACATTAAATCTTTCTGGAGTCTTAAAAAACGTTTTTATAGCCACACCCATGATTTCATTGCTATCCTAGGGCTATTTCTTAATTTTCAAATATTTCACTGGCTAGAATTTTGCTTGAAAACTGAACAGATATGTCTTTAGTGCCTCATTGGCACATGTGTATCCTACCATTCACGTTATCATAGGCAACAGCAATGTCCAACATCCTGCCACTACTTGACATAGGTTGCCTCTTCTGCAACCCCCCCCCATAGCAATTTCCTCACTGCTTACAACTTCCACTAACAGTCTTTTCTATAGTCAACACCTAGCAGTAAAGTCAAAACCATCAAGTTCTTTTTTAGCTCTATAACCTAGTCCTTAATATGCAAATACATTAGATTTAGGCACATTACTCATATACATGCACATGGATCTTGCTAGAAAGAAACAAGTTTTATCTATTCATTGAAAAGCCCAATAAGATTTCTAAATGGAAGTACCGAGTCATAAAACTGTATCTCTACAAATAGATCAATAGATCATTTCTATCAAACATGATTGGCCTTCCTCTTTCTTTGCATTCCCTTTGTCTAAATTAGGAAGTGTATCTCTTGTGTAATTTAATATATCCATATAAAGTTGTTGCTTCTAGTCAGACTCTTTAGGTTGTGGGATTCCAGCATGTTATTAGTCCACAGATTATTTAAATACCCAGCTGTGATTGAAAAATATCACTTTAAAGTAAAAAGAAGCTGTGTAGGACATTGTTAACATAATAGTAACAGGCAACTGTTAAATATCACTAATGTTGCAAAAGGCATTTAGATTTTTTTTGTTTTGGTTTGATTTTTAGCTATTTAAAATGTTTCATTTTTATGGATACATAATAGCTGTACACAGATTTCTAATAATGTGACCCTGTGAAAACATCCTTGGGGATGTACACTGGGGACACATTTATGCTGTCACTAGCAGTAGAGTGCAATGCAAGTAAGTATTCCTCCCCATTCTGTCAGGGAGAGTTGGCAAAGAGCAAGCACAATGGAAGCCAATTGTATAACCCGAGGCCAGCATTGGTGCAGGCATGCTTTGGAAGGACGCGAGAAGTTGGGATAGAGGTAAACTAGACACCAAGGAAGGAGCCAAGGACACTATGATCTGCCAAAAAGTCTAAAGGACAGGGCAGAATCTAAATAGGTTAAACCAAGGCTCCACAGCTAGAAGAACACAGACACAAGTAGCAGGGAGGGGGAAGGTGGTGGACTTCCCTTTGGTGGGGCTACAGTCAGGATTCCACTCCTCTGAGACCCTGGGCAGGGGGTCAGGCAAGGCTGGAGGGAATAGCTGGCACGGATCTAAATCACCTCTCATTTCCTCAAACAACAAAGCAAAAAGAGAAGCATAAGGAGGAGGAAGAAGAGAGGAAGACAGTGGAGGAGTGCGTTGTATGGGAGGTTACTGTTAGATTGTAATAAAGAGAGAACTGGATGGAGAAGTCTGTACTTCTCACCAACGCATGCCTATCATTTCTTAACGTCTCAATCTTAGTTTCTTAGCATCTGGGAACCAGACATTTTGGTTCAAATCAGCTATAAGCTCCTTGCTAGCTCTTAAATGTGTAAGACCATGCTACAACAGAGTCTTGAATCCTGTAAGTCTCAGTTAAAACAATCACTGAAAGATTCATAATCCAATTTTATTACTTAGGCAGTAGAATTTCAGTTCAACTCCTTAACACTTTGGCATCTGGTTTTCCTGGGGCCCTTGGAAAGAGGGCCTGATTGCTTTCTAATAGGGTGTGAGTCTCAGGGTTGTGTTAGAAGCAAATGGCAAACAGATGAGTGAGCTGCTGTAATCAGTTCTAGTTGCAAAAAAAAAAAAAAAAAAAAAAACCTCTTCTCTTTTAAAATGAGAGGTTAGTCTTTCCCAAATCCCAATGCTCCACTCCCTAATTTGGAGATGAACCAGATGATTACACTGGTCTTTCCCTTCTCTGGTTTCTATGATTCATCAGCTATAGCAACAAGGGTGGGGTAAAAAAAAAAAAAAACTTCCAGTATTCAGATTATGTTGCCACTCAAAAGGAAGGAATCTAAGAAAAAAACTATTAGGATTGTAAAAGAATGAAAAAAGCTAATTCATGATAGTCATAACTCAGAAATATTTCCTAGGAGGATTCTCTATATCCCGGTGTCTGTTATTGTTCCTCTTTAATTGTCAATTACATGACCTTTTCTGTTTATCAAGTGGTCCTACAAATATTTGTCTATGAAATTGGTGAAAAGACAATGCTTATTTTAGTACAGATGGAAGCATAGTTCATTTTGACCATCTATGTCCCTGAAATGCCTGCCAGTATCTGATTATAACAATCAAGGAACTCTCAAGACAAAATCATCAATTTAACACACATTGAGAATCCACTAGATGCCAGGCCAGGCAGGACTATACAGTACATATATAATAGGAATAACTCCTCCTTAAGGTCCAGTGGAGGTAAATATATAATTATACTTTGACAAATGTATCAGAAATGGAATCAAAGTGCTAGCGGCACACAGTAAGAGAATGACTAATCTGGTCAAGGGGCAGTTAACCAGTAGAGAAAGGAAGTAAGGCATTCCATCTTGGCCAATGCATTCATGGTTACTCATAGTGATTTGAAGTCATTGTGCAACCACAAAAGAGGAAATGGAGCGTGCACCAGTGTGTTCTATGCTGGCAGGAAGTGGCAATGTAGAAAGGTGTGACTGTTTAATTTTAAACGAACCATCCAGTATAAAAGCAGGTGGAGAGGACTAACCACTAGGGAAGGTGTATGTTTATTTGATTAATGCCACCGTTGTGAAAATTGTGTAAGTAGTTTTGGAAATGCTCTACCTAAGATATTTTCCCTGAAAGCTGAAGGCAAATCCTGGTCACTTGATAGTTTTGAGAAATAGCTAATGGTCATTCTGAGCCAAGGCTAGTGACTCAGAGGGCAAAGGAGAGGAAACTGACCATCTGGGGTCAGAGATTCACGAAGCCAAGAGCAGGCTCTCATTGGATGACACTGTTTGAGGAACTCAGCAGGATTTATCTTCTGGTTTTAAGAAAATTTGATCATGCTGATATGCGGTCTGAAGTGGATACCTATCAGTCCCATCAAGCTTTTAGAGTTCCTGATATCCCATATATTCAAAATCATGTAGAACTATTTAAAAAGTAATCAATATTTGAGGGGGGATAAAAATATCCAAAATTATAGTGGACCGAAATGGAATATTCAATGATGACCTATCTATGGATAATGTACTTGTATACCAAGAAAGAGTTTCAAGAACCAATACTCCTATGAGCGAGAGGATGGCCAAGTGGGTTGCAGTTTCTGATGCATGACACCAGCCGCATGTAGTTCTAGATGGAAATGGGTTCACAGTGTCCTTTCCTTTCCTCTCCCAGAGCCAGTGGTACACTCGGCATTCTGGACAGCTGTAGCCATCCTAGACATGAATCCTGACAACCGAAGAGTGAAGAAGGTTCCTCTTCTTTCCAGAAGGCTGCAGAGTTAGTGCGTGTCCCCCTGGACCTGAGAGAGAGCCCTCGCAAATGTTGACCGATCTTGGAACATTTAACATCGCTTCTGTTAGCCTTTTAATAAATTAGTCTGTTTAGTAAATTCTGGGCATAATAAAATTATCAGCGTTGTATTGTTTAAAAAAATACAGGAAGACTTCAGACCTTTAACAGCAAATTGAAAAGGAACAGGGGTGTGGGCATAGGCTGGGACCCACATGGGCCAGCAATAGGGGTCTCTATACTACTACTTAGTTGTAACTGGTTAAGCCCAATTTTCTCTTTTAAGACTGCAGCATCTACCCTAAACATTGAAACTTTACCATAAATATAACTTAAACATTAAAACATTCTGGAGAGGACCTCATATCTTGACTTAACTCTGACCCCTCAAGCCCCTCAGGGAGGGCAATGTGGGTTTTAGTTTGGGCATCGGAGAGCTCAGCTGCTTGGCTCACTTTGTTTTTCTTCCCTATACCCCAGAGTCCGAGTTTTAAAAGGTTAGGGGAAAGACTGACTAGGTAAAAGTAGCATGCAAAGAGCGACTTTCCTGGGAGGTTACCAACCTTTTGCCCAGACTCAGAGTCCACGTCTACATGGTATCATTGGAACTTTAATTCCCCAAAGAAAACTGTTTGAAAGGAATCTGTACTCTATGTAGCTTTGGAGCCTAAAGGAAGTAGAACTACCATGTGTGAGGGTCTGCAGTACTTACCACTCCAGTAGATTGAGGATCTCCCTTTCCATCTCGTTGGCTTGGCTACACTCAGACAAGGCAGGCTTGTTTGCTACCAGGACACAAGGGTGAGCAGCTTGCCAAGTAGGACCTATCACTGTAACCTTAGGTTTAGATGGAAAAATAGCCTCTCCCCACCTCCCTGCCCTCAGACTTCCCTAATTTCCACCCTGTCCCAGGGGGCTATCTTACCTACTACAGCCATACTTTCCATTCTAGAAGTTTAACCATTTGGCTTACTCCTGCTCCCACTCCCCATTAAAAAGCTTTTGTTTTTTTCTTTTTTTTTTTTTGAGACAGAGTGTCACTCTGTTGCCAGGGCTAGAGTGCCGTGGCATCAGCTTACCTTAAAGTCTTGGGCTCAAGCGATCCTCCTGCCTCAGTCTCCCAAGTAGCTGGGACTACAGGCATGCACCACCATGCCCGGCAAACTTTTTCTATATATTTTTAGTTGGCCAATTTTCTTTCTATTTTTAGTAGAGACGGGGGTCTTGCTCTTGCTTGGGCTGGTTTCAAACTCCTGACCTTGAGCGATCCTCCCTCCTCGTCCTCCTAGAGTGCTAGGATTACAGGTACGAGCCACCATGTCCAGCCCTTTTTTTTTCCTTTTTTCTTTTTTCTTTTTTAAAGGCTGGTCAAGTAAAAAGCTTTTCATTACTCCCCATCTCAAGATAACCTCCAGTCTTTAATGAAGGTGCCCAGGACTTTCTGTTCACAAGTCCTCCCCAGCACACTTTCTTAAGTTCCATTTCTTCCCTTCACCATCAGCAGCCCGGCCAGGCCTTCACCTGACTGCATGACTTGCCATTCGACTGTGCTGCACCTGTTTGTTCCCCTGCAACGTTGGTCATATTAATACTTTGTCCCTCAACTTGAAATTTCCTTTCCACTCTGGCAAACTCTTTTCAGGTTTGAGCTCAAATGACACCTCTTATTGATTCGATCTGACAATACTTCTCACTTATACAGTGGCTTGCATTTTAAAAAGAACTTTTATATCCATTATTCATTGGATAGCTACTTCAGCCTGTGCAATAAGCTGGCAAAGCATTAATATCTGTATCCTACAGACGGAAAGGCTTGAAGAGGGGAGAGATGGCTTTCGCAAATGGTAGAGTTGAGCCGCTGTCTGGATGCTCCTCCAACAAACTCCAACTCTGGGCTGGCTACTTACTTCTAAGACTCAGCCTCCCATACTTCTCTTGCTCTCCAACTTGCAGCTGACAGTCTCAGCATTCTGAAGACTTCCCCACTGCTGGCTGTGAATTAGCGCTAGCGCTGGGCTCCTGGGAGGCAGAAGGCTTGGCTGACAGCAAACTCAGCACTCTCTCGTATGCAAAATGACATTTTGGCCTTAGGCACTTACTAAGTTATAGAGTCCTGCTCCTTAAGAGTAAAAGTTTTCAGGCACTAGAGTGTAGCATTAAAAAAAAGCCAAACCGAATTAGGGACTGGCCTACCACTTTATTAGCCTCCCAGCATGCACACGCATACAGACACATTCAAGCCTACCACACTGTGATTGCACAGTCTGCACCTCCTCCCCTGAACACAGAAGACACTCGTTGTGCAATTCTCTGAGATTGCACATCGGTACTGGACAGAAACTATCTCCAGCTGCCCATTGTGGCACTTGGGAATTATAATTTGCATCACTTTTGGTGGGGCAGAGGGCAGACATTATACTTGCTAAATGCGTTCAATTATTTATTTTTCACAACAGTAAAACTGCTGTTTGTGTATTTTTGGAACCTATGACTAAATAGCTAAAAAAAAAAATGAAACACAAATTCCATAAAATACAGACTAGACATAAAATACATTCTATTTCTTAGTTGTATAGAAATGTTAACTTTCTCATTTGATTAAATGAGTGGATCTTGCTCACTTAGTCACTTATTCTCGATCCATTTCTGGCTTTCAGTTGAAAACTCCAGGAACAAATGTAAATATTGTCGCACGAAGGATTATGTGGTCAGTGAGACTGGTCCTGGACATAGTATTCTCTTTATTTGGAACCCCATCTAACAGGTTAAATACCCCAAAAACCTTACATTTTAGTTTCAGCAGCTTAGGTTGGACAGACGTCTGTTGAAAGACCAGTTTGCAGAACCGTGGATGACTCATGTTTACATGGCACAAAGGGCGTGAAAAAGTGGGCATCTTTTCAGTACACTGGTGATTGGACACAGTCTCTCCCTCCCTTTGATAAGAGATAAGCTTGTTGTTGTTGTTACCCCAGGAAGAATCCCAGACTGCACATACAGGCCTAGACAAGTTTTGACTGACAAGGAGAATGATTTGAAGAGGTTTTGAGATACGGTATCTCCCAAATTGTTAAATCTAACCTGAATTTGTACTTCTTTAGTTGCTCTTAAATGAGATACATTAATATTAAATGAGTTAGACAGCATTATAAAAATACATCCAAACCATGGAGCTTTAATCCTTAAATAAGGGACATATACCTGTAAACCAGGCGTCCTCAAACTACACCCTGCGGGCCACATGCCGCCCGCCTAGGACATTTATCGGGTCTTCCGGGTGTTTTTGCCGCCGCTGCCTGTCCTGCTTAACAGCTGACTCGTCCCGGGCCCACAGTGCACACTCTCCAACAGTCTGAGGGACAGTGAACTGGCCCCCCTGTTTAAATAGTTTGAGGACCCTGCTGTAAACTGATGCAATATGAAAGGTAGAAATGGAAGGGATAATAGTGACTAGTGTGGCCTTTGATACGTACAAGATTTTTTGGTTTGTTTTCAGTTTCTTTCCCTGTGCAAGACTGCCCATAGAGTTGCCCTTGTGAGTAGGGAGGTTTAAAATAGAGGTGGAGACGACCTCGCTACATGCTCGTTTATGGGGAGCTCTTTGGTACCAGCACAATTTAATACGTGTTGATTGAGCATCTAGACTGCTTGGTCTTATGTTACACACACAATTGTATAAAGACCCAATCATGCCTGGGGGGGAGCTTACAATCTGTTTATGTACGTATACAAAATACTTGAGAGAGAAAAATGTGAAATAACATGTGATATACAGAATTTGTAGTATTATAATTCTGGGGAATTATAATTTTAATTTATTTAATTATAATTCTGGAGAAAAGACTTCTGGTGGGGGTGGGGGTGGGGAAGGCATTGTAAGAGAATTTTCATGGCCTGGATGTGAAAAGCAGGAATCCCTGATGTTCCTCCTATTTGAACATTTTTTTCTTTATGCCTCTCTGGACCATTTGTAAGTGGATAACTCTTTTCATCCTTTATCAGTTAGGACGTTTGTGGTCACAAGTAACAAAAAAGTCTGCTCACATTGGCAAATAATAAAAGAGGTATATTGGGTAGAGGAACCAAAAGTCCATGGGATAGGGAGAGCTTTAGGTATGGCTCCAGCAGGACTGCAACCCTGTGTAAATTCCTCGCTTCTCCCTTCAGAGTCTGAACTTCATCTTCAGGGTGGCCTCTGACCTGTATAACATGGTAGGAGGCAGCATAGGTGCCCTGGTGTATTTTCACACACACCCGAGAGAGAGAGAGAGAGAGAGAGTGCTTCATCTCATAAACATCCAGTACGAGCCCTGAGACTTGTACTGATTGGACACAATCCTCAACTCATTCCCTAGGCCCGAGATGTTTACCATGTTCTGACTGGTTTGATCTGGGTCACTGTGCAAATCACAATAGTACGGGAGTTTAGACCTACTGGCGCCCACTCCTGGTGTTGGAGGTAGGGTCGATTTCACCCAAATTTCTTGGCAGCTACACAGCAGGGAATGAAACAGGTGGGTCTTTTTCGGTGGTGGTGGTGGTGGGGTCTGGCTAGAGAGAGAGAGGGAGACTCTTTCCAAGTTGAATCTTTCCTCCTAGAATCTTGACCTTATTCTCCACCTCCCTCTCTTAGCCTTTCTCCCAGGACTTCCCACTTGGTTCTCCTCTAGTTGTTACCCCTTCAGGCTGTATCTTTGTATTGCATCGGTTGACAGGTGTACTTCCCTTAATCTGTAAACATAAACAAGTTCACATCATTCTGAAAACAAAAAACAAAACCTCGTCTCCGGAGTTCTCCTTCCAGTTATCATCCTACCATCCTTGTTCCGTTCAACGACTTCTCGAAATGGCCTCCTGATGCTCCTCCCAACCCTTCATCTTTCCTTCAAGTCTCAGCCTGCTGTGACTGCTGCTGTCTCACTGCACGGAGTCCTCTGTTGATAGTCAAATCCAGTAGCCTTTGTTCCTTAGTCTTCATCCTCTTTGACCCCCCATGCTACCTGACACTGTAAACAATACTGTTTTAGCAAACTTTTTAATCTGAAATAATCTTAAATTTATGTAGTTGTTGCAGAAATACCACATATGGCTCCTATATACTTTTCATCAAGACTTCCTGTTAACATTTCTCTGCCCAAACCTTCCAATTTGACATTAAGTTGCAGACATGATGCCTCGTTCCCAATTTATACTCTGGTGTTTGTTTCCTAGGTGTACATGCTCTGACATAACCACATCAAGATCAGGAAATTGACATTGATACATCACTACCAACTAATCTACAAATTCCATTCAAGTTTTGCAAATTGTTC
This sequence comes from Microcebus murinus, assembly GCF_040939455.1. NCBI lineage: Eukaryota > Metazoa > Chordata > Mammalia > Primates > Cheirogaleidae > Microcebus > Microcebus murinus. The sequence continues at coordinate 96,725,663 of NC_134109.1, forward strand.
CAACAATGTCCATTATTGGACCAGGATCCAAACCAGGATCATGAATCACACTGTTAGTCTTCTTTAATCTGCAACAATTCCACAATACGAAAGGCAGGAAATTTTTGAAGATTACTGACCATTTACTTTATAGACTGTCCCTCAGTTTGGGCTTCTCTGGTATTTCCTCATGATTTATACATATTTGGCAGGAACATAACCACACAAGTGATGCCGTGCCCTTCTTGGGATATATCAGGAAACACACTATTGATTTGTCTCGTTACTGGTAATATTAACTTTTACTACCTGGTTAAGATTGTTTCTGCCAGGTTTCTATAATTAACAGGTATATTATACTTATTAAATAATAATTAATAGGTAATTTGTGGGGAGATTGTTCAAGACTATGTAAATATTCCCATTTATCACCAAATTTTCACTCACCACATTTAGCATCCAGTGAAGATTCTTGGCTAATTATTACTCTAATGGTTGCAAATTGATGATTTTTCTAATTCCATTATTCTGTTTATTGAGTGGCATTCTACTGTGGAATAGAATGTTCCCTTCTTCCTCATTTATTCATTTATATCAGTATGGGCTTGTGAATTACCACTTTACTCAAAGGATTACATTGATTACATTCTGTTACTATCATCATTTGATGCTCAAATTTTTCTGGACCTAGGAACTTTTTGTTTTTTTCCTTTTAATTTTTAACAAGGGTCTGTTGCCCAGGCTGGAGTGCAGTGCAGTGGCATGATCACAGCTCACTGCAGCCTCAAACTCCTGGGCTCAAGGGATCCTCCTGCCTCAGCCTCCCAAGTAGCTGGGACTACAGGGGTATACCACCACTACACCCGGCTAATTTATTTTTTTATTTTGTAGAGATAGGGGCTTAATACATTGCTCAGGCTGGTTTCCAACTCGTGTCCTCAAGTGATCCTCCTGCCTTTGCCTCCGAAAGTGCTAGGATTGTAAGTGTGAGCTACTACACGTGACCCTAGGAACTCCTGTAAGCTAGCTTCTGTGTTCTTCTGATATGCCCCCATCATTCTTTGAGCACTTTCTTACTTTCTAGCACAACATGATATTCCATTTTCATCTTATATTTCCCCTGACCCAACTTTGGAATCATTGATTTCTTCAAGGAGCTTTGGTTTCCTTTAGTGAAGAATGGGATTTATTAATAGAAATCAAGATCTGGGTACTAGATGTGCTCATTGCTACTGGAATATCACTGCTTCTAGATTCTCTCAGAATTAGGAAATATGTTTGCATATGCAACTACACAGCTATAACTGTTTCTCTATTTCTCTCAATGTGGATATTAATTACCATGAATTTGCTCTGATACTTCCAATTCTAATTCAATACCACAGAGTTTTTTTCTTGCCTTCCCTTTCCCCCTTATTTTCTTTCTTTTTTTTTTTTTTTTTTTTGAGACAGAGTCTCACTTTGTTGCCCAGGCTAGAGTGAGTGCTGTGGTGTCAGCCTAGCTCACAGCAACCTCAAACTCTTGGGCTCAAGCGATCCTTTGCCTCAGCCTCCTGAGTAGCTGGGACTACAGGCATGCGCCACCATGCCCGGCTAATTTTTTCTATATATATTAGTTGGCCAATTAATTTCTTTCTATTTTATAGTAGAGACGGGGTCTTGCTCTTGCTCAGGCTGGTTTCAAACTCCTGACCTCGAGCAATCTGCCCGCCTCGGCCTCCCAGAGTGCTAGGATTACAGGCGTGAGCCACCGCGCTCAGCCCCCCCTTATTTTCAATGTATTTCTTTACATGCTCAATTAACCTGATATAAAACAAAAGTCCCAGGCCCTTGGCCCAAACAAAGGGGAAAAGGAGTGTCTTAGTGTGTTTTATGCTGCTATAACAGAATACCACAGATTGGATGATTTATAAAGAATAGAAATGTAATTCTCACAGTCCTGGAAGCCAGGAAGTCCAAGATCAAGGCATGGCATGTAGTGTGTGCCTTCTTACTGCATCCTCACATGATGGAAGTCAGAAGGGCAAGGAAGGACAAATGTTGACTCAACATGGCAGAAGAGCCAGAAGATCATGAATCTACTTCCACAAGTCCTTTTTATAATGGCATTAATCCATTCATGACCTAAACAGTCCTCAAAGCAACAACTGCCAATACCGTTGCATTAGGGATTCAGTTTCCAACATAGGAGTTTTAAAAGGGGACACATACAAACAAACATAGCCAGGAGGAAAGAAAAAAAGGAAAGAAAAGCCAGCTAGTTCCCAGAAATGCCAGCTTCACTTTTTCTGGTATCTTAGCACAACCATGGGCTTTTAACATACTTATCTATGTCTCTCCCCGGAGTTGCAGCCCCACATTTTCAGTGCTCTGCAGGACATCCCCTTAATTGTTCTGACATTTGGTTGAAAACACAACTTCTTGTTTCTTCACCCCGTCCTTATTTTTCCTCTGATATTTTCATTCAAGTCAGTGGCAGCTCTTAGTAAAAATCTCAGTTGTCTTTTGTCTTTGAAACTTCTTCCTTCATAACTTCACACACACACACACACACACACACACACACACACACACACGCTATTTAGTGGGCTGTGCCTTTGCTTACTCTGCTCCCTATTCTACCCCTCCCTCCAATCTCATCAGCTTGAAGAATATGCACATATTTGCACATGTCAATAATTTAATGCAGATGCTTCTTGACGACAGGGTAACATTTGGACAAACTCATTGTAAGTTGAAAACATCGTGAGTCAAAAATGCATTGCATAAACCTAACCTCCTGAACATTGCAGCTAAGCTAGCCTACCTTAAACAGGCTCAAAACACTCATATTAGCCTACAGTTGGGCAAGATCATGTAACACAAAGCCTATTTTATGCAAAAGTGTTGGATATCTTATGTAATTATTAAATGCTGTACTGAAAATGAAAAACAGAATGGTTGTAAGTGTACTCAAAGAATGGTTGCCACTGAACGCATATTGCTTTCACATAATTGTAAAGCCAAAAAATTAAGTCTAACCATCATTAAGTTGGAACCAGTTGTACACATTTATTGAATGTTTACTATTTTCCAGGCTTAGATACAAGAAAAAAATAAGAAGCTATGGTTTTTAGCTGAAGTTTCACCTTATATTTATATTTTTGATGCATCTGCGTAGAAGCAATCCCTATCTCTTCATGTAACTCTTATGCATTACATAGATTAATTATAATATGTATATTTTTGTACTCATTTAGATGTCTGTCTCTTACTATGAGACATTAACATTTGAAAATAAAGTCTTTTAATTCATCCTTGAACTCCCAACACCTAGCTCAGTGTCTATCACCCAGTTGTGTGACTCAATGTTTTATCAGTGAGCATTCATTTTGGGGACAGGGTCAAATCTGATGTCTGCTACCCCTTAAATAGATTTCTAATCTATACCTTTTTCATCCACTCACTGTTTGTATAGTTAACATCTCCTTGCCATTGGTCTTTCTCCTCTCTACATAATCCTTTTATATTGTGGTATTCCTAAAACTGATCATGTCATTTTGCTCAAAAGCCTTCAATGTCTCCTCATTGCTTTCAGAATCAAATCAAACGGTGTGGGGATACCATTCAATACCTTCTATTATCGATCTCTAACTTACTTTTTCAACTTCATCTCCCGCTTATCATCTTTCACTCCCATGCTTGTTACATGAGCATCTTTGCTATTTGCTAGAGCCAGCACCTTTCATATGATTTTTGTTTGTGCTGTAATGCTCTATCTCCTTTTTTCTGCACATTAATACTTGTCTTTCAAATACAGCTTAAAGATCATTTCTACCATGCCTTTCTCTTATTTCCCAGTGTCCCTTTTTCTTACTCCTTTGCACTATTGTGTCACTTTAACAGTCTGCCCTACATCATAGCTGGTTGTTCATATCTATCTCCCCAGTTAGATTAGGAAATACCTTTAAGGCAGAAACCAACTTATCTTTGAATCCCAAGAGATTTGTATAATGCATAACATCCAACAGATGCTCAGAAATGCATTATCAATTCAATAAAGGACAGGCAAGGTTCTCATAGGTGATAATAAATCCAAGCAGATATAGATGCATGTGCAAAGGCATGCAGGCGGGGACAAGAATGGCTAATTTGTGTGAATGGTAAAGACTGAATGGAGCAGATTTTGCATTAACACAGTGCTCGGAAGGGACTGGAAACCCATGGCATCAGGGTGGCTTTGCCCTATTGGCATGTGGCTCTTAGGATTAATGTGTACAAACTCTCCTGTGCTTTATATTGTTGGATAAGCAAAACTTAGGATAGAGAGTATAGAAAAGATTTCTCCTCCCCATCTTCCCAAGAAATGCAGATTCTCAAGGGAAGGAGAAATTCAACTCAGGAATCATAGACTCTTTAGTGTTCTTCACTCCCAAAACAGTAATCAAGCAGGCGTGGTGGCTCTCATCTGTAATCTTGCCATTTCGGGAGGCTAAGGTGAGAGGATCACTTGAGGCTGAGAGTTTAAAACCAGCCTGTGCAACAAAGTGAGACCCTCATCTCTAGAAAAAAAAAAAAAAATAGCCGAGCTGGGTGGCACACGGCTGTAGTCCCAGCTACTGGAGACGCTGAGCCCAGGAGTTGGAGGCTGCCATGATCACACCACTGCACTCCAACCTGGGTGACAAAGTGAGACTCCATATCAACAAAAACAAAAAAACCCAGAAACAAAACCCAGCAATCAATTTATAATCAGGCTCCTCCCACACCTCTCTTCTTAGAGAATTAACAAGGTTATAACTCATATATTGAAAGCGAACACATCTTCCAAGGCAAACCCTTGACTGTTTGAATTTCTCTGATGAGGCAATCTAGAGACGCATACTAGAAACACAGGTCTGGACCTCAACTCTTTCAGTATGATTTGTGTGGCAGGTTAGACCCAAACCCCAGAGAGATGTCTTGGGTCTGCCTTCATATGCCTTGGCAAGTAGTCTGCACATTAGCCCAGGGAACATGGCAACAGTGGAATGCATCCCCTTTCTTTCTTCTTAAAGAGAAACCCAACAAATCTTGCTATCCAATACTTTAAGGTTTGATTAACAAGTACCAGGTATCTATAATGCATAGCAAACATCTTCATATCTTTACTATTTATGTCCATTAGAACCTGCAGACTTAGCATGTTAGTAATAAAACTTTTAAAAAAAGTGTTCTCTTCCCTCTCTCTACCTTAAACCTGCTTCTCTTTATATCTCCAAAATGTTCGTGATGTTCAAACCCAGAATCCAAGTAGAATTGGAAATGAACAGGTTAACTTACTTTGCAGTTCTGGACTAAATCAGAAAACTATTTCCAAGTTTTGCTGATCAGTTGGCAGTGAAAAATTTCAGTTTCCACCTCACATTTTATTAATTACTTGTTGCATACTAGCCACTTTAATGAAACCTCTTTCACTGAAGTTCTGTGGTTTTCGTTGGTGCTCCATTCTACTCATTTCTGCTGGGTCAGCTTGTCCTTCTCTCTGATTTCAATCACCTATGGATACGCCAATGACTTCCAAGTCTGTACTGATGAGATGAAGCATATCACTTGAGTTCAAGATTCAAATGATCAACTATCTGACATCACTTATCTTTATCTCAGATTTAACATACTGGTAATAAGACATTTTTTTTTTAAAGTGTCCTTTTTAAAAAGGCATGGTGGCACATGTCTGCAATCCCAGCCTACTCAGGAAGCTGAGGTGAGAGGACTGCTTGAGTCTAGGTGTTCAAATCCAGCCTGGGCAATATAGCCAGACACCGTCTCTTAGAAGAAAAAAAAAGTGCCCTTTTTTTCTCCATCCTGAACACAATTCTTCTATATTCCTAAAATGTTCATGGCATATGTAGTGATTTAAAAATATGTTCAGAAATTCTTTCCCTTCAAGCGATGGAGCTTATGTGTGGACTGACTTATTTCTAACTAGAAGAAATATGGCAGGTCATGAAAGACTTCCTCCTTGTTCTTTGTCTTGGATTGCTTGCTCTCAGGTGGGCCAGCTGCCATGGTGTGAGGACTCTCAGGCAGTCCTATGGAGAGGTATATGTGGCGAGGATCTGAGGCTTTCTGCCAACAACTAATGAGAAACTAAGGCCTCCCACCGATACTATGAGTGAACCTTCCTGGAAGCACATGCTCTAGGCCTAATCAAGCCTTTAGAAACTGCAGCACCAGCCAAAGCTTGACTGCAACTTCATGAGACCGTTAGCCAGAGGGACCCAGCTAAGCTGCACTTCGGACTCCCGATTCACCAGAAACTGTAATAAATGTTTATTGTACTAAGTAGTTAAGTTTTAGGGTAATTTAATACACAGCAAATTGGTTATAAATAACCAATGTAGCATCCAAACCCCAAATCCAAAAGCAGAAATGGTTAAAGGAAATGAACACCTCAAATGAACTTTCTTCCCACTCTAACCACACTCCTTCTCCTGTTTTCTCAATGAACATCACTATCATTTGCCCATTATCCCAAATGAGAAATCTGGAAGCCATACTCCCTACCAACCACATAACCAAGTCTTTTTTCTCTTATATATCACTTGAGCCCACCCCTACTCCTACTGCTTTAATTCTGGGCCTTTACCAGTTTTTAAAATTACTACAACGCAGCCTCCCAACTCTTCTCCTTCTCTCCCTACAGTGTTTCCTAGCTCCACTGCATTCTCTAGACTAATGGCCAACAGGAGCCTTTTCAGTCACCTATCTGTTCATGCCATTTATCTTATTAAACTTCACTACTGGTTCCCACAATGCACAAGAAGAAATTCAAATGTCTTAGCATGGCATGTTTGTCTTTGTCCTACAGTTTTCTCTCTCATCTCCCCACTCACAACCTACAATCTGGCCACCTTTGGCCTTTAAATATGCTGCTTTCTTTCTTTGTGGAAGATTTTTCATTTCCCCCTTATAACTCCTATTCATTTTTAAAAGACTCAGCTCAAGCTTTATCTCAGAAAACCTTTCTTAACTCCAAGGATCTGGTTGGATGACTTTCTTATATTACCTTATCATAGTACTTATCACAGATCAGTACTATGTTCTCCACTAGAATGTAAGCTCCTAAAAAAAAAATCTGCCCTTTCTACACATTCATTTATTCATGCATCCAACTTATACCTACTGAGCAACTACATAATAGGCACAATATTAGGTGTTTGTTACTTAATGGTGAACAAATGTAAGGCATAATCAAATATATGGAAAAAAAAAGAGGCTTCATTATGCACAGGCGGAAAACTAGCTTTATATATTATCAGGGTTATCTAAATATATGGCCAAGATAATTTCAAAATAATAACTTGTAGGATCACAGATTTTACTATGTAAAAAAGTAATGTTAAAATAATGAAAGCCAAACCTTTCTGGTAGTCAGAAGTCTGAAGCAATCATTGTCCAGTTTTTTTTTTGTTTGTTTGTTTTTGAGACAGAGTCATGCCCAGGCTGGAGTGCAGTGAGGCCACCATAGCTCATTGCAGCGTGGCACTCCTGGGCTCAAGGGATCCTCTTCCCTCAGCTTTCCAAGTAGCTGGGACTACAGGAACACACCACCACACCCAGCTAACTTTCTTAGTTTTTGTAGAGACAGGGTGGTCTTGGACTCCTAGACTCAAGTGATCCTCCACCTTGGCCTCCTAAAGTTTGGGGAATACAGGCCTGAGCCACCACACCCAGCCCATTGTCAGCTTCTAAAAGAGCAAATTCCAACAAAATCCCTGCCTCTCCCTTGGTTCATTGCCAAATGATTCACAACTAAAACATTTCTAGGATAAGTGACTTAAAAAAAAAAATCTCAGTGTTTTAAAAAAGGGAATGTCAGGATAAGGAAATAATAGATTTGGATACATAAAACTATTTTTACTAATAATTACTTGTTAAATAATTTTAAAAATATCCTATAACCAAAAAAATCAAAACAAAACCAAACTTGGTTGAAGAAGATAAATATTTTCAAGAGATTTTTAGGCTTAATTTCTTATATTAACATAGAACACATAAAAAATTTCAAAAACAAAGCAAATATTGCCTAGAATCACAAACTTGTATTTTACGAAATACACACATTATTTCTGAAAATTTTAGTGTTCATTAAAGAACAGGGTTCTAAAAATTAAAGTTTGTTCCTTTTTAAGCCCAAATTTGCTACAGTAACATCAGCTGATTATGCCCTTTTCTGAATTCATCTGTGGTCCTGGAAAATTTACTCAGTGTAAATGAAGAAAAAATAGCTTATCCTTTAACATATTAACCTTGTTGTTTGAACAATGAAATTTTTTTCTGGAAAATATACTCATCTCTGCTTTCAGTAGTATATTTCAACACTCAGTGTGAATCTGTACCAAGAGATAGAAGCATTGGTCATTAAATCTGTTACACCACAAACTTTTTAAAAAAACAAACTGATAGTTACCCAGCAAGAAAATGATAACTTGTAACTTTTCAGAGGCAGGGAGTTTTTTTATTTTTGGCTTCTGCAATGGAATCTCACCAAGTTTTTAAAGGTATTAACTTTATTAACCTGCAAGAATCATCAGTTTAAAGTAGTATGTAACAACTGTCAAAATGAGTCAGAAACAAGGTTTACAATGCTCATAATTACATCTGACAATGGTAATAGTTAACCTTTTGAGCTAGTCTCAACAGACTGGCAATATATAATTCAAATTATTAACATAACGAATAATAAGAGTTGTTCCTGAAAAAAAAAAAAAAACAAATTATTTATCTTTATAATTTTTAGAAAAGGTCTAATGTAAAAATATGTCTCTTCTTAATATGTTTCCCTGTTAGGATAATGTTAAAACATCTAGATTATATTCTCCTAAAATTTTAAGAGCGAAGAGCATAACATTCCACTTGATTGAAACATTCTTCACATGGCCAACATATTTTTTTCAAGGCACTCTAAGAACTCTTGAGGATACTATAGGAAAAATGTTCCTCTTGCCTACTGATCTTTTAAGCATATTTCCCCTCAAACTTTTCTAAATTAAACATTGTTGTAATTCGTTTTTCTGAAATTTCATTTTCCACGGTACAGTCCTTAAGTTATTTTTCTTTTATTTGAAGCCACTCCTTCATTTTCAACTTGCTGAGCAGGCAAGCAACTGCCTTTGGTTTCCATGGAAACTGGATTCCTGTGGCTGCGTGTAGGCATTCTTGTTCCACCAACCTAACAGATGAAGCAAAGAACAGACTAGCTTAATGTAGTTACAACATACCTACATGAAGTCAACTCTGTATTATCCACACATGTACTAATCACCTTGGGAATGATCCCTTAAATAATTTTAATCTCCAGCTACTTGGCTGTTTCTAAACAAGTTTTAATCTCACATAGTTTTAAAGTACTAAATATTAAAACAGCAATCAGAGCAGGGGCTAGATCAGGGTACATGGAGAGAAGTGAATGGGGAAACCACTCTTTGTATTACACTTAGAAGAGGCTGAAATGTTAAATTAGGAAACAGGGAAGGGCAGGCCTTTTGAGCAATGTGTTTGTAATAACTAAGCTGAAGGGCAAGAAAAAGGAAGAATGAAAAACTGGAACAGAGCAAAAGGAAATACAAGGAGAAGGTCAGAGCTGGTAAAGAGGGAGGAGAAATTCTATAGAGAAAAAAGAAAGACAATAAGATAAGGAAGGTGACGAAGATAAGGAAAGAAAATGAAGAGACAAAGTAAGAAAAAAAGAAGAATCCAAGACAAAAGAGGAAAAAAGAATAAAGGTCAAAGAAAGAACGGAAGGGAAAAGAGAAGAATACAAGTAGAAAGGAAAAACTGAAGGGGTGACAGAGAAGAGCAAGAAAGAAATAAGAAAGGGAGAAGGAAAAAAATGGAAGGGGAATATAGAGGATGAGAAAAGGGGAAGAGGGAGGTTGGGGGTGTGGGGAGAACCGCTGTGGTGCTGGTTCCGCCTTCATGACTACCCTTCCTCACCCTCGCTCGGCTCACACAGTCCAGGGGAGACGTGTTCTGCTCTTAGGACACAATCCCTTGTTAATTGTAGCACTATTACAGATGAGATTTGGAAATGCTGTCACCTCCTTGGCTACTGAGAGAGCATAAAGTTTTTTAACAAGGTGACAGAGAAAGCCAGACCTTACAGAGAAGAACTAAAGCTGTGTAGCTTAAAACCATTTCCACAGAACCTGTCCCCATCTGCCTCTATTTTCCCTAGCCACCTTGTACTCTTTCTGTTTCTTCATATCCTGTCCGGTGAATTCCAGGCTTGGGAGTGATGGGTGACACTGTAAATCCAAAAACACTGTCTCATATTCCTACCCCAAGAGAAACAGTATTGGCATTGCTCTAAGAGGCTGCTAGCTCACTAAGAATGGATCAGACTCCAGTTTCCCTGACCTAATATTTACCGTTTCCTTAAAACAGCACTTTTTGGTTTATAATTACATGACTAAAAAGGACAAAGCTGAGTAGGGATCTGAGTCTGCCAGTCTGTCTTCATGAATCTGGTGAACTTTTATAACATACTGATTAGAAAAGTACTGTGATTTTTAGATTATCTATATACCACTCCCACTCAGCTGGCATTTCCTATAAAGGTGTACTGAGCACACTAATTGTATCTAGTATTCTTTGAGAAAAACAAGCATTTTGAAAACTTCTCTTGCAAGATTGTGTGTGTGAGTGAGTGCACATGCAAAATGAATACTTATTATACAAGTTGCAGAAGGAGAAAAGGGATAAGTATAGAACTGCTGCTAAAGGACTGGAAGGGGAAGTCAACAGTAGCACAGGAAGCTAATGGGACCCTTCAATATGATATCTGCTTGATGCAGCAGGGAGGCAGACACAGATATCTCTCAGGCTTAGTGCCAAAGGCCGTATACCAGAATGAGATTTGAGTTCAAATGGACTAGAAACTACCACTATGAGATCAAATTGGAGGTAAAAACATTTGTGTTACGAGATTTCACACCATAAAAATATGCAGATAATTTCTGTTTCATACAGGACTTACTTCCTTGGTTTCTCTGATCTTACCCATTGCTGCTAACACTAGATCCCTATCTGTGCCTGGCTTGAGACTGGAAAGTCCCATTCCTATGGCCTGGCTAGGTGGAAGGGAGGAAGATAGGGTAATTACTATCAAATATAGGCCTAGATTATGGGGAGGTGAGCAGATCATCACTGAAAACTTTCTATCGGCTTTCCAAATTATATCAAATCAAATATATTAGTTATCTAATTGTCTAGTGAAAGCTGGGCTGTCCAAGAACCTGGTCCTGGACAAACTCGCTAAATGTTTGTTCCATACTAATGCATGAAGCATTTTAAAAAATACAAATTGGCCAGGCATGGTGGCTGACATCTGTAATCCTGGCACTTTGGGAGGCCAAGGTAGGAGGATCCCTTGAAGCCAGGAGTTTGACACCAATCTGGGCAAAAAGAGAGACTGACTCTACTAAAAATATAAAAAGTAGTCAGGCGTGGTGGCCAATGCCTATTAGTCCTAGCTACTCTACAGGCTGAGGCAGAAGGATTGTTTGAGCTGGGGAGTTAGAGGTTCGTACCATTGCACTCCAGCCTGGGTGACAGAATGACACCTTGTCTCTCAAAAAAAAAAAAATTACATATATATAAAATACGTGTGTGTGTATATATAAGATATATATAGATATATATATAAATCAGTATGTGCTGAGTGATATACCTATAATTGAATTGTTAAACTTTATATTTATATGGCCAAACCCTGAATATATAGAATCTCTCCTTTTCAAATACAGTTATGCACTAATGATGTTTTGGTAAAAAATGCAATGCATGTATGAAGGTGGTCCCATCAGACTATAATGGAGCTGAAAAATTCTAATCACCTAGTGACGTCCTGGTGTGATGTATCACCTTATCTATGTTTAGATATGCAAATCAGCGGCCTACAGTATTCAGTACGGTTACATGCTACACAGGTCTGTAGCCTAGGAGAGCAAAAGGTTCCTTCCTATGTGTGTACTAGGCTATACCATCTAGGTTTGTGTAAGTATATTCCCCATCATTAAGTAAAACATGATTGTAAGTTGTTTTCTTACTGTACTAAAGCACATTTTGGACCATGTAATTAAAAATATCAAATCACTGAAGTATTTCCAAAGCATAAAGCACTCAATATTATTTTAGTGTCACTCTATATGAATATGGAAGGTATAAGAATATTACTCATTTCTTTTTTTTTAGAGTTACCTTGTACAAACATAATACATTTTTCCTTTCACCTAAAGTTGTTCAGTGCCAAGGTATTAAACTCTTCATTTCCACTAAAAAGGAATAAGGGACTCCCACACAGAATTGTATGTTATAGGTAAGAGACTATAATCAGTAGTTTCTAAATTGAGATCATTCTCCTAGAAAAAACATAGATACTTCAAAAATAGTTCCATTATTTTTAAGTTACTGAAAAAATTTTTTCCTTGAGGTTATAGAAATCAATACTTAAACTAGAAATATCCAACCAAAATTGTAGATAAAAGAGCTTTAAATATTAACAACTTTCTCTACTCTTTCCCTTGTGCCAACTAGTTAACCACATTTATACTTTCTTGGCCAAAGCTAAAATGTGTCAAGAGTTCTCATTTCTAAAGGGATACTCCTAAATAGTAACATTAGGGTGGAGAACTGAAAAACATAAACAACCCTGTTCATTATAAATTATTGAAAAATCCTCAGCATTTGCATTCCAGCTATTTCTCAAAAGGACTTGAGGACAGTTACAGATTAATTCAGTATAAACATAGAAGGGAAAAAAGAACAGAAAACCCAAAGGATACACAAGTGAAATATGCTCTGGGGCAAAAATACTGGGATTATAGAACTCAGACAATAATTTTGATTCAAAAATTTTTGGCAGCAAGTAAGGAAAATACACTAAATTTTTGTTTCCTAGACATTCAGATTCATTTATAGAGAGCAAAACTTTTCCTACAATTAAACTCAAATTGGAATTTCTTACATGAGATAAAGAATGAGTGACATGGTCCAGACTATATATAGCCATGCTTTATAAGTTTCAGATAGAGAAATGTCATTCAACTGGTATTTCTGGGAAGGGTTAATACTGAGTTACACAATACCTAGCAAAATGCAATTTAGTCCTTAAATTGTTTGGTTGTATTTTTAATACCACACTCTGTTCACTGATCACTAAAACTTGCCTTATTTTTATATATACTACTTATCAATTTTTAATTATATTAGTATCATGCTTTTATTATATGCATTCTTCTACAAATTGCCTCAAATAGTTAATGCAATTAAACAGTATACATAAATAAAAAATTTTTAAAAATACAACTTTGCTTTTCATGGGAATATGGGGATTTAACTATGTGGATGCCTTACCCATGCATCTATGGGGCAAGCTAAAAGAATTTTCTTTAGTTGACTTATAAACTCTACAAAAGTAAAAAGTTCCACTGACATAAAGAGCGAACTCAGCAGAGCATACACCTTTCCTATGGATATAGTTTTTAGAATGATACTGTGATTAATATGGCAAATGTGGACATTAGGTTGAAATATGGTATAGTCAGTTAAATAGATAAATAAGAAACAACATAATGAACACTCGATTTCAAAAAGGATCTTACCTTTTGTTGTGTTGTAGGATCCAGTGATTTGGGTGGAAAAGTACAAGGTATTCTTCCATGATGGATATGATACGGTAATAAGAGATTTGGATCTAATGGGACCCAGGGAACTGACAGACTAGAAGGTACACCAGGAAGGCCACAATGTGTTTTATGCAAATTATATGCTGTTCTAGTAACTTTTCCATCAGAGGTCTTATAGATCAGGAGTGAAGAATCTTCTGCTGCATGAGACAACAAGTAGGAACCCTCCTGCAAGCTAAATGCACACAATGAAACTCATTGGCTCATTGCATCAATTCAACAGCATTTTCTTAATCATTATCTATTAGTAAAACCAAGAACAATTATGGGAATAGAATACCACCTCTAAAATTATTTTTATGACCAAATAATATTTTAAAAGTCTTTTAAACTATTTTCCTGCCTTTTACACAGTTGTTTTAATTTGTATCCCGAAGTTCAGAATATCTGGTCATTTTCGTTTTACTTTTATATGTCAATTTGTAAGATTTCATGTAATGAGAAACAAGTATTATGCCTAATGAGAAACAAGTATTATGCCTAATTCCCTAATCCATGGACAACAGACGTTTATACTGAAAAGTCTTCCTACAGCATTTTCATTCATTCAACATTGTGCCTACTTTGAACCTAATGATAGGTGAATGGAGATCACTACATTGAGTAGTTTAAAATAAAGTGGAAAGAACAGTCAACTGAACAATCATAATATGATATGAGTTGCTATGAGGATAACAGAAACAATAGCAGCTAACAGGTATTGAATATCATGAGCTAACTATTGTAGTGCTATTTCATATCCATTTTCTCATTAAATCCTCATAACAAACCTTCAAGCCATAATATTAAGGAGACAAATTTGGGCTAAGCGACTTGCCCAAAGTTCAGAGTGTAGGACTTAGATATAAACCCAGGCAGTTGAACTGCACAGGCCACATCCTTAATCACAATCCTCTACTGTCAAAATAATCAGCCATGTCAAACATCAAATCCACATTTTTCTTTCCTTTATAGAAAGCTTTCAGGGATTCAATGTACCATTACAAAGAGCTAAAAGGTTATGATTAATACACCATGATTTCTTGGGATTACATACTCTTGTGGAGCAAATGCGCTAAGGAGAACATAAGTTCTTTCCCACAATATATTATTAAAACTAAAGATTAATCATACTTTAGCTATATAGATCTCTCTACAAACCTAGTAAGTTACATTTGCATTAACTTTTTTTAATGGAAAAGTAATAGGTGTTGACAAAGGAGGTCCAGAGGATTATTCTATCCTCTGGGAAATTTTTTTCCCCAATCACTTTCTTATTTCCACATAAAGAAATAAATAATAATTGATTTGGTGGTAGGAATAAATAACATTTCAAAGGCTGAAAATCATGTATGAAGAAAGCTTTGGTTTACAGAGGAATTATATCTAGTTCATGGAGAATGAGAGACACTCCAAGGAGGAGTTATCTTAAAAGTGCCATACAAGTGCAATGTACATAGACAGATATAAATTGTGACAGGCAGATAAGAGTCTCCTAAAAATGTTTATATTCCAAACCCTGGAGCCCGTGACTATGTTACATTGCATGGCCAGGGGGAATTAAGGTAGCAGATTGAATTAAGGTTGCTAATCAGCTGACTTTAAAATGGTCAGATTTTCCTGGATTACCCAATGTTAATCATAAGAGCCCTTCAATGTGAAAGAGGGAAGCAGAGGAGACTCAGAGAGAGATGTATTAATAACAGTAGAAGAGGTCAGAGTGATGCCATTTGAGGAAGACTCAACTTGCCTTTGTAACTTTGAAGACAGAGGGAGAGAGCTACAAGCCAAGGAATGTGGGTGGCCTCTAGAAGCTACAAAAGGCAAGGAAACAGATCCTTCCCAAGCCTAGAGAAAGGAATGCAGCCCTGGTGATGGCTTGATTTTAACCCAGTGAGTCCTGTTAGACCTCTGACTTACAGAACTGCAAGAAAATAAATTTATGTTATTTTACAACACAAATTTTGTAGTAATTTGTTATAGCTGCAATAGAAAACTGATATAGAAACTAAATACTGATAATAAAATTTCAAAAAGCATCTGGCAAATTTCATGTATAAGCATTATGTTTCACATGAAGAACAGAATATATAAAATAAAAATCCTGTCATAGAATCATTGAAAAGTACTTGGGACATTATTGCACTTGACATTATTATTTTACAAATAAGGATACTGACATCTAGTTGCATAATAAATGGAGTTAGAACCAGAACTCTGAGATTTTGACTCAGTTCAGACTCTTAAATTATTTTCAAATTTATCTTTTAGTAAAAGAGAAGAAATGTAACAGAAGAAATGTAAAAGTTCACATAACAAAAGAGTTTAAAAAATGATCAGGTGGAGAATCCATCTTCCAAGATCTGTCATAGAACCAATGATTTTGATCACTAGCTCTTATATTTCTTTATCCTGAAAATTAAAACAATATAGCTATGGTAGGCTGAATGATGGTCCCCATAACATCCACATCCTAATCTCCAGAACCTCAGAATATGTTACATCTAATGATTCCACAGATGTGATTAAATTAAGGATTTTAAAATGAGGGGATTATCCTGGATTATGTGGGTAGGCCCAATGTAATCACAAGGGTCCTCATAAAAGGGAAGCAGAAGACACTACAAAAGAGAAGGCAATGTGATGTGGATGCAAAGATCTAGTGATATGTTTTGAAGATGGAGGACAGGGCCACAAGTTAAGGAATATAAGTGTTCTAGAAACTGAAAAAGGCAAGGAAATGATTCTCTCCTCAGAGTCTCACCAGCCCTGCTGACCCCTTGACTTTAGCCCAGTGAGATTTTTGGATTTCTGACCTTCAGAACGATAAAGAGAATACATTTTGTAGTTTTAAGCCACTAAGTTAAGAAGAAATTTGCTATCGTGGCATTAGGAAACTAATATAATAGTCTTATAGGAAAATCTAATTGTAAGCTCATTAAAGTCAGATACTATCATATTATTTTTTAAATTTATATTTTTACAATTTCAACTTTGACACAATAATTTTTGCACCTTTAGGTTAGCTGCATCTAAGAAAATCAGACATACCAATGTAAATGTCCAAAATATACTTACCTACATAGTTTCTTTAGAATGTGTTGGAGGATGTTAAATAAACTTGAAATCCTATTAAACAGAAGAAATGCATATCAAATTAAAGCACAAAAACTTATGTTTAACAATCATAGCTCCTCAGGAAGACAAATGCCCTCAATAACAAAAGAAAACAGCAGATGATATAATGTGAAACAATACTGAAACTCATTTCTATGTGGATTAAATTATAATATTTACTTAATTCTTGCCATTTCCTGATTTCCCTTCATTAGCATACAGTATTTGGCTTTGTGTGAGTCAGAGCAGTTGTAAAGAGATCACTATTGTATATTCAAATCATACTTTAAAACATGTTCAGAAGTCTTTAGTAGTACTGATCTGCAGAAGAGTTTGCCTTTTAGAGATGGTGATAAGTTAGATTCCAAAGAAATTGACCACTAGTTTACATACATGATGACAGAGAAGTCACTGATTGGGGAAAGGATAGCAAAAGGGAAGTGAAATATAAGATATTATTCTAAAAATTTCTTTAGTACCTGTTCTAGGCCTAAACTAATTCCTTATTTATTTTTTATATTTTTTTGAGACAGAGTCTCACTCTGTTGCCCTGGCTAGAGTGCCCTGGCATCAGCCTAGCTCACAACAACCTCAAACTTCTGAGCTCAAGCGATCCTTCTACCTAAGCCTCCCAAGTAGCTGGGACTACAGGCATGCACCACCATGCCTGGCTAATTTTTTCCATATATTTTTAGTTGGCCAATTAATTTCTTTCTATCTTTTTTAGTAGAGACGAGGTCTCGCTCTTGCTCAGGCTGGTCTCAAATTCCTGACCTTGAGTGATCCTCCCGCCTTGGCCTCCCAGAGTGCTAGGATAATAGATGTGAGCTACTGCCCGGCCCTTATTTATTTTTTTAAAAAATAAATTTTTTATTTTTACTGGGAGTTTTACTGGGAGAGGTGAGACAGGTTTGGTAAATAGGATATGAAAATACTTTTCTATTCACATAAGAAAAGTTACTGCTCAAGAGAAGCAATGCTTATAATAGAAGTGCATTTATTTAAGTATAAGCAGAGAGTTCAAATTTGAACCTGGGACTCTTAAAAACCTGTGTCAAGACTGAAAGCTAGAACTGTGCAGCTAGTACAAGTGAGGACCACTTCTCATCCTAAGTGGTCAAACATTAACTATCAAAACTGTCACTAGCTCAGCCATGTGCTCTGCAGCACAGCACTCTAAGTCCCAGTTTCCTCATGTATAAAATGGAGAAGATACTACTGTCGGCCTTTCCCTGGAAGGTGTGAGATGCAAATGAGATACTATTCCTAAGTTATTTTCCTTTGCATTTAGGCACTTCTGTTCTGAGTATAATAAATTCACTTCAGTCTGTTGTATAATATAATGCTTGGTAGTAGGGCAAACTTTCAGAAATCAGAATGTCCAATCAGTGTGAACAATCTTGAGAACTAAGAGTCTGGGACTGTTCTATCCTTTCCCGATAAAGGGGTAAAATGCTTGCTTCCCATGTACTTCAAGATAGTGGGTACTCTCTGGCTCTAGCCTCCTTTGTCCTAACTAGAAAGGTTGGCACTACTGGCATTATGCTTAATTTGGAGATGGAGACAATTAATATGGATGGATCACAAATTGGGTCCAGGCTTTATCAAGGGATGAACAAATAAAGAAAATGTGGTATGTATGTATGTGTGTGTGTATGTGTGAGTGTATACACACACACATACATATACACCCAGCTCACATACACAATGGAATATTATTCAGTCATAAAAAAGAATGAAATCTGGTTATTTGTAGCATCAAGGATGGAACTGGATGTCATTATGTTAAGTGAACTAAGCCAGGCACAACAACAGAAAGACAAATATTACATGTTCTCACATGTGGGAGCTAAAAAAAGAGGATTTCTTAGAGATAGAGAGTAGAAGAGTGGTTACCAGAGGCTAGGAAAGAAAGGGGAAGTAAAGAGAAGTTGGTTAAGGGGCACAAAAAAATACAATTAGATAGAAAGAATAAGTTCTAGAATTTGCTAGTACAGTAGGGAAATTATAGTTAGCAATAATTGATTGTGTATTTCAAAATAGCTAGAAGAGAAGAACTGTAATGTTCTCAACACAAAGATTAATGTTTGAGGTAGTGGATATCCCAATCACCCTGATTTGATAATTACACATTGTATACAGGTATAAAATATCACATGTACTCCCAAAATATGTACAACTATTACATAATCAATAAAAAGACAAACACACAAACAAAAACAAAAAAACAAATTGGGTCTGGGAAGGCCTCAATGTATAAAAGGATTAAAAGTCTTAGAAATAAATTAACCAGTAGTTAGAGATAAAGGAGAATAAGTGACCACTTTAACAAGTCTTTCAATTCCTACCACAAAGTAAACTTTCTTACTTGAGTGCTGAAAGCTTTTCTTTTAATTCTTCTGAGGTAATTTCTTCTAGCAGGAAAAGCTTTGAAGTAAATGCATCAATATGCCCTAAAATAAAATATTAAACTTAAAAAGAACAAGCAACTGCAGTATTTAGAAAATAAAAATACCAACAAGTTAGCCAGTCTCCTTAAAGATGTTTTTACAAAATGTTAATAAGTGTAAAGGAATTTTACATGCTAAAAGATAGAGAAATATATATTTTATTAAGTCTATTAAGTAAAGCTATATTTTAAAATGACATAAAAATTCAGATTATGAAAGAAATACATATTCATTCTAAAATATTTGCTGAATGTAGAAAAGTTTACAAATGTCCATATACACAAAATCATTTCAAAGCCTACAATTTTTGAATACAATTGTTAAAATATGGGTGTTTCTAATTCCTATGAAAGTTATATTTTTATGGAGTTTTTTTTAGAGATACATGTACCAAATTCAAAGCAAGCAGATGAAGTCAAATTTAAAGTCTGGGCCTGTTCAATACATCTCTAAGACACACTTGGTTCTTAAGATAAAAATTAGATTATAAAAATCTGGCTTATTATTTTTTAATTAAAGTACACCATAAGATTTCCCATGGTTAAAAAAAAAAAAAATCAAAGCAGTCTGCTCAGAGTCTTACTTTCTTACAAACATGACATGAATCTAGAATTCCAAAAAACAAAACTGCAAATTCTCAAGATGACACCATTTTATTCATAAAAAAGTAATATGTACTTTCTAAAACAAAATAGGTTGAGACAACACCAAGGCCCTGAAATGTACCAAGGAAGAGTGATATAAAAGACAGCCCTGGGTTAAATGTCAAGTCAACACAAAAACCATGTTATAGTACCATAGTCAGAAACATCAATTAGCATGATGAGAGACAACGCTGAAAATAATTCCATATTTGTTTTTTTAACTCTCAATATCAGTTATCAAAACAAATTACCTGGAAAGTTGATGTCAATCACTGGGACTACAAAAATGCACATAATTTAATATCTCACTTTCATATCTAGCCCCCTTTCATATCATTTGCTTTATGCTCAGAGAATTAACATTTTTACCAAATGCCTTCCTTCTATTTGTTCCCATACCTTCGTTATCTCTTATGTGGAGTTTTAGTTTCACCTCTGCAACTCATTATATATAACAATCATTATACAGTGACATTTCTAATAACAGATTAATAGTTTAATAACCACAGGAAGAGAATATTAAGCACAAAATATTTTTAGAAATTTACTAAATATGCCTTTGAAGAGACTCACTAATAGTTCTTACTTTTTTTAAGGAAATAAAAAAGTATATATCATATGTCAAATATGGTCTGTCAAAAATAACTACACAGAGAATACCACACTATGTGCGATGAGTTTCTATATCCTCAAGGAGTTTACAACTCTTTCATCATTGGAGCTTTCTAACCTGTGGGCCTCAAATGAGTTATATGTGTGCTTAAGAGATTCATTTCTAGAAAAACAAACATCCCATGTACTTCCTATTAAATTGGAACTAACCAATGAGCAGCACATACATGCAGAGAGGAAAGTAAAACTCAGTGGAATTCAAGCAGGGGAAGTAGGGAGGAGAGGATGGGAGAAACCTACCTACCAGGTACAATGAACACTACTTGGGCAATGGGCACACTTATAGCCATGACTAAAGCATTATAGAAGCAATCCATGTGACCAAAAACATTTGTACCCCCTTAATATTTTGAAATAAAAAATTAATTATTTTAAAAAGAGTGAGATTAATCTCTTCCACCCTTGGGACAGCTAAGCAATGCCTGGGATGGCAAAAACTTCCTGGCCATTGTCCTTCAGCCATGAGCAATCTCTTTTGTGTATCACAGTGTGCTGTACAAATGTTTTTATGTGTGTCAAGGTTGGAAAGCACTGGTTTATACAGTATAAACAAAACCTTTATATAACACAAATACAACCTTAATATACATGCATTCATTTATACATACATGTATAAATACATATACATGCATACATACATTCATATGCGTACAGGAAGTTCTTGCTTTGCATGCAGTGTGGGACCATAAAACTAATCATACAGGCTGAAACACTGCAAACAATTTTAATACTCAATGGGAAAAATTACAATTGTTTCACTACCTTTAAATTTTTTGTCAAAACATTATAAATTCTCCATCAATTATAAATGTATAGATATGGAAATGAAAAAAACAGTAAAATTTTATTTAGTACACTGCAATTCAAAACATTAAAAACACTGAGAATTAAAGTGTTTTATTTCTAGACGGGTTTGAACAGTGCTTGTTGCCTTTTTATACAACTTATGATAGGAAGTAAACATCTTTTCTATGCTGTGAACTGTCATACTCCTAAGTTAGAATCAGCTTCCAACATTGCATGTTTTGTACTTTCAATGTCATGAAATATCTTCAGGAGTTCTTTCAATGTAAAACCTTATGCCAGTGTCCCTTCTTCATCCTTTATGTCACAACCACTTTCCTCATTTATGTCATGAAGTTCTCCTTCACTAAGTTTGTCTGGCAGCAAATCTAGAGTTTCTTGAACAGCAGCAGTGTCAACATTCCCTCTGCTATTTCTTCTATAATTCCATTTATGTTCGATTCAAATTTCACTTGAAGTCATACCACTTTTTGTTTCTTTGCTTTAATATTTGTTGGCCAATTGGCTCTTGCAATTATCTGCTTTGGTAAAATGTCACATGGGTTTATCACTGGGAGACATGGGGGCAATACAACTGAACGCTTTGCTTTCTGTGCATGAACTCGGTAACAGGAGCATGGTGACCAATCACAAAACAGATTTTGAAAGAAGTGACATGAGTGGTCACTGACTGTGTTGTGCCTTTGTTTTTTACGTGGTGATTTGTGAAATGAAGAGTCACCAATGAAATTTGGACTTTATGTAATTACTCAACTTTAAACTTTATTTAAAGTTAATATTAATATCATAACCAAAATCTGTGCTTATCAGAACTGTGCAAAGTGAGGACTCTCTGTATGTCAACTATATATAATAGAATTGATATATATTATAGGATTTGGAGGCTGGATACAGAAGTTGTGATGACACTATTTAGGACATTTTCTTAAAGGAATAAATCTTAATATTTTTATGGAGCAAGAAAAAAACAAGAGTACTGCAATCTAGGGAAGAGGGGGGCATGTTTATAGGAAAGCAAAGCAAACAAAAAAGAAAACAAGTGTGTTCATTCTACCTGAAAAGGAGACCATGAGCTATAGATGTGGTTCTCAAAGTGTGGTCCTATGGACTAGCAATATCAGTATCACCTGAGAACATGTAAGAAATACAAAGTCTTACATTTGCATGGTTTACTCCAAAAAAAAAAAAAAAAAAAAGAAAAGAAAAAATAAGAAATACAAAGTCTTAGGTCCTAATTCAGACCTACTAAACTAGACACTCTAGGCTTAGGCCAGCAAGCTCCACTTTAACAAGTCCTTCAAGTGATTTTCTTGAATAATTTAATTAAAAAGGTACACTCCAAAACTCATAAATGCTTTTAAAACAGCATTTTAAAATGTATTACCTCCCTCACATACCCATACTAAAAACAAAACCAAACACAAAAATCACAACCATACAATAATACATGGTTTTCACCAAACTGTTGTCACGGAAACCAAACACACCATCCCAGTACATTAAAATGAATGGCTCATAAGTTGATAAGATTCACGGAGAATAACTAGCACATAGGGCAATAATTACTTAGGACTTTTAAGAATACTTTAGATAAAGTAATCCATACAGTTGATGGCAGTTTTATCTGTTAAACTATACATTTAAAAAACTCAAACCTTACATGTTTTTGTCATGAATCTCCATTCTCTGTCAGTCATTTAAAAAAGAATTTCACTGATACGTTTTCTTTTGGCCCTTTCCTAAAATGTGTGTGGTTGGCAATTGCCTTCAAGCAGCTTGCATTAAGATTGTTGGTGTGAGATCTCTGGAGGAACAGTGACATTCTGGTTAGAGACCAAAAACTACTTACTACAACAAACTTCCAGCATGTGTATAAAGGGTGAAGAAGGAGGTAGTCCACCACCAAGTAGTACAGTTAGCTACTTTCTTTTTTGGGTTAAGCAGAGAAAATGAATTAATTATCTTACTAATACTGTCATAAAATATTAAAACAGATATTGATTAACCAAAATAGGAAAAAAGCGTTAAGTGAATAACTTTTTGATTAAGCAAGAAAAACAGACTCACAGCATTTATTACATACAAGGAATTATGCTAATAATTCAAGGAATTATGGGAATACAAAGTTTTATCAGACTCTGGCCTTAAGCTATTTATTGTCAAACAGGAAGAAGGGTTAGGTGTATGAAAGAATAATAAAGTAGAAAGTAACAAGTCATAAGAGAAGTAAAAGACAATGCATTGAGAGATGATGAGAAGGAAACGACTGAGTAAAGGGGCAGTTTGAGATGGTTAGGCGAGATTGAGAGGTATAAAATGAATTGAAATGTTCGAGATTAAGCATTCCAGTGGGAGAAAATAATACCAATAATGATTAGCAAGTAATCTATCATGTGAGATATGTTAACTGTACATGAACCCAGTCAATGCAAATTAAACCCCTTCTTAATTCCTGTCCCCCCAAAACAAAACAAAAAGTATAAAATCATTTTATCAAGATAGTATTTAAGATTCAAAAAACAATGTCATTATAATTTTAAGAAAATTTCAAAATATATGTATAAGTCAATTAAATAGTAAACCAATTAAATAGTGCTTTTAAAAGAAGCTTGCTAGAAAACATGTATCTTTAGTTATACTGTAAAATAAGTATTTTAAAAATAAAATTAGTATGTTGACATCCTTGCACATCTAAACAGATTTGGAATAAGAGGTAAATCGAAACATTTGCTTTAACTAACTCCATCCCACCATTTAATTCTGGTACAGGAATGGGAATTTAATAGAAAAGAATGTTAACATAATCAGAAAATTGAAAACAAAAAAGTACAGAGTGGAAGTATTTACAACTGAATTTAAAAGTATGTATTTACAAGGAAATTAAAAAGAGAACAAAGTCTCTTGTATAACTTACCAACGTAAAATGAACAGTTGGAATGCAATAAACTTTCAGTCCATAAGCGACAAAGTTCACTTTCAGTCAGAGCTTCAACTCCATAACAAGCTTGATACTCTACTTTTGGTAGTACATAAACTGGAAATTGCTGCAATGCAAGATTATACTTTTTCAAAACTCCATTGATTTACTATTAATAGCAAATATATTTGCCTATATAGCTTTGCCACTTTCAAAATGCTTTCAGGTTATCTTACCCCATCCTTTTAATTAGGGTGGGACTCAGATGGATACATTTGAGCCTAATAATAGAAGAACATTCCAAAGATGCAGGTGAGAGGTGGATGGAAAAAAGAAATCTCTCCTTGGCACTCCTGTCCCTAACTAGAATCAACATACCTCCTCACATATACAACATTTTATTTCTGTGAGGGAATGTGACTGACAGCAGAATCCTTAGAACAAAGCCTATTGTACATAACTGCCCCAAAGGTTCAAAGCTAGATCCTGGGAAGCAATGACTGTAATATATACTAAAAATTCTCAAGAGAATAAAAAAGGTAAGAATTTTTTGCTCCTTTAAAGTATTAGTCATACTGTCTCAGGCTCAAATACTCTGAACAGTTTGTTTTCATTTTATAAATGTATGAACATTGATTCCTACATTAATACCTGTGGATGCCATTATCGTCATTAACATAAAGGTTTTATTTTAGACACAAAGTGACAAATTATGTATTCAGAGTTCACTGCTCAGGGTACTACATAAATTAAGTAATATGACTGTCCCCATTATTGGTCTAAGAGGATATGCAAACAAATACGTTTGTGAAATAATGCAATATTAGTCATGTTCACTGTGCTCATGCCATCTCATCTGTCAAAGAAAATTCTGCTCTTAAAAAGTCTATTTCCAGCTACAGAAGGAGAGACACATGATTTAAGGTACTTACTCAAAGTGATATGACTAGTTAGTACTTTTGAAATTATACTAAGGTGTCGCTATTTATAGATTTGAAAGTATTTCATTAACATTTCTGAGTTACTGATTTTCACAAAGTGGCAAACTTAGTGGCCTTGGTACAATGGTGGTGGTAAGAACAAGTCACATCCAGTAAAATTTCTGTTATCAGCTGTGAGTGCAATGCATATGATTGCCTTTGAATTTTGTAAAACTTTAAAGAAGTGCTTCCTAAATTTCAATGTGCATATGAATAACCTGGTGATCTTGTTAAAATGTAGAATCAGGGGTGGAATTCAAGGTTTTGCACTGTCAACAAGTTGTTCCAGGAACCATACTTTGAGTAGAAAGGTCCCTAACTTGTCTTCCCAATAAAAAAAATAAATAATTTAATTAATCACAATTTAGTGATTAGGATAATTTTATTGTTAAAAGCATTTTAATGCATAATAATTCTTCTGCAAATGTTAATCCGCATATGATTTAGTCTCTTATTATCTTAGATCAAATAGGAGCTGAATAAATGAAGGCTCAGCAGGTTAAGAAATTTGCTCAAGGACACATGGCTGGTTTGTGGCAGAGCTGGGGGAAAACAGATAAAAAACAATCCCTTTTCTGGATCAGAAATGGGCAATACAGTTAATTCTATTTTTTTTAAATTAAAAAAATATACATTATTTCTGAATAGGAAATACTTGAGGGGATTTTCTTTGATAATACTACCATATCTATAAAAGTAAGTTCTAAATCTGGTTTTAATTTCTATATGTGTTCTACTGCCATCTCCAGGAAGCCAGGGGAAAGAAAGGCCTGAATATTTTATCTTTCCTTAGTATTTCAAAATTGAAATGAAAGTTTATACAAAGTTTTCATAGTATAAAAATGAAATTTACTATTTTCTTTTCCCTTTGACAAGTGGTTCCTATATTCCCCAGTGAAAGGTTTCTTGGTTCTATCTTCCAATTTTTCACATAAACCTTTTAAACTTTTATATACATTCCTAAATAAATATTTTATAGCTAGTTTCTCTCATCAAACTCTTTAGGTATCTTCTATTCCTCCTAACATTTGCCACCTTCAGGATCCTTTTTTATGGCCCGAGAATGTCAATATAAATCTTAAAATAACTGGATCTAAATTTTTGTACATTTTATTAAATAGCATACAGCACTTAGGATATTTGGTTAACTGAAACAGATGATAACATAATATCAGAACATCCAAATTTAGTTGGTCTGGATTTCATAATTTGTGCAGAACTCAGTAAATTCTAGCTTTATCTTGTGGTTCAAATTTGTCTCTTCACTTCATCCCACATTTGAAACTCCTTTGCAGTGCAGCTCTTATTAAGCAGAGTTTTTAAAAGGAAATGTCAATGATACTGGAAACTAAAATCTCAACTATGATAAACACAGAATTGAAGAACCAAAGAAAAACAAAGGAGAGAGGAGGTTGTTGAACATCAGAGGTTGAAGAGATTTCTTAGTACTTCTTAGTATTTTAGTATTTCTTAGCTTAGAGATTTCTTAGTTTTATCTAAACAAGCTTGTTTTTAGGTAGGAAATATTAATGAGGATATATTCTTAATTAGTTTAAATAGTACCACTTTAAAAATTTTCAAACTAGTTCCTCAATCTCCCTAAAGTTCCCTCCTAAACAATACCCCCTTACCTCTCCATTTTTCTCATTTATTCAGTACCTATTTATTGAATTTCTATGCTATAAAACATTTAGGTGAAATAGAGAGGAACAGAACATGATTCTAAGGGGCACACAATCTATTAAGGGGTTTAGGCCATGTATACCACTCAACTATTACATATAGGTGCAATATGATAAATGCTCACAAAAAACTTTCAAATTTTACTCCAAGTTTGACACATGCAAAAATGTAAGGTTTCTATGTGGATATTCTTTGGAGCTAAACTGTTTTGACGAAGAATGAATTCTCTCCTATAAGGTTATATCTTAACATTGACAAATTTCACTTTAGTCAAATGAATGGCAATGTCCTTACCAAGTTGTCCTGTTTAAGAATTAAATCAGTATCCAAAATTTCCCTAGGCTATTCTTACTTAAGAGACACCAGCCATTAACAATTCTAAGCGCTACAAGCTGAAAGAAATACAAAGTGGTTTGAGTTCACAGCCTAGGAAGTGAAAGAAATGAGGTTAGCCCCAAAATAAATCAGAGACAGAGAAAGTAAGAATTAAAGAAATAAAACCTTGAAAATACCATCTATAGCACTGATACTATAGATGCTTAAGTTTATGGCTTTTAAATTTATCACAGTTAAATATAGATGAAGCAGGAAAGAAATTAGCAAATAAAGTAACCTCTTAATTCAGAGAATATTAATATTTATCTAAAGGAGACTAACATCAAATTTATTTTGTCATTGCTTGATTTTCTCTTGTAAAAAGCATCACCCTTACATTTAATTTGAAACTACTTGGTTTCTAAAATTTCAAGCATGAACCCATAATGAAAACTAAATTATGAGAATTAGAAATTTAATAATTTAGGAATTTAATAATTTATTCACAACCTTCCTTCTACTTAATAAAGAATAAAAATATTATCAAGCAAGAGTTCCACTAAGTTCATTGGATTCTGATAGACAAAGCATACATCCTAGATCTGGATGGGTTAGCTTTAGAGCTTGTCATGGTAGTCAAACCATTACAGTGGTTATTAGCAGTGTGGAAAGGTTTCTCCTATGTTTCCTTTTTAATTTTTTTCCAGTTATTCTTTGATATGATATAGTAGTCAGAGAATACTCCACGGGGTCAATGCTGGAACATTACTATTCTGGATTCATGTGATCTCTATCCCCAAACACTCACTGACATTCTGAAGTGGTCAATGATGATTTTTATTGGGCAGTGGGCTACAGAACAAGAGACAGAGACACTAAAACTTAAAAATAAAAAAAAGTGTACTATGACAAATGTATATAACAGAAAAAATTCTCTTAAAAAAATGAAAGACACTATAATATTTATTACATAATCAATTATAATACAGAAGCTTCTCTTTATCAGAATTCAGTAGTCATTCACAGAAAAATTCAAACTTATCTGAAAGAGAACTTCAAATACCAAACATGGAAAATTGCTGAAAGAAGTAATGATTCAAATTGTAGCAAATACTTTTTTTTCCCTGAGGAAAATATTTATAGCAAACCCAAAAGAAAAAACAGGGAAAAAAAGAAAGGAAGAGATATGGTCTTCTAACAATCCTGGAAAGACCAAATGTTTGTGAAAGACTATCTTTCAAAACTTGGACTTCTAAAATGAGTTAAGACCTAAATTTAGAGAGAAAGGGGCTCATATGTCATAACGGAAATCCAAATTTACAGAGAAAACAGGAATATAAGTGCCCATCTAGGTCAAATCTATGATGTATAGTTTTTCATAAAGTTTATACAAGTTGAGTAACCCTTATCCAAAATGCCTGGGACCAAAAGTGTTTTAGATTTGGGATTATTTTTAGATTTTGGAATATTTACATATACATAATGAGATATATTGGGGATGGGACCCAAGTCTAAATATGAAATTTATTTATATTTCATGTATATCTTATACACATAGCCCGAGGATAATTTTATACAGCATTTTTAATTATTTTGTCCATGAAACCAAGTTTTGACTGCATGTGGGCTGTGACCCATCACATGTGGTCAGGTTGGAATTTTCCTCTTATGGAGTCATGTCAGTATTCAAAAGGTTTTAGACTCTGGAGCATTTTGAATTTCAGATTTTTGGATTAGGGCTGTTCAACATGTGTGTTCAATGCAAGAATGTTACTGGCATTTATGACTGTTATATATAATTAAACATTTCCCTTATTAACATTGATTTCAATATTTTAGTAAAAAAACTCAACCTGGAAATACTACAAGAGTGATCAACAATTTAAAATTAAGTTTCATAGCATGTTAAATATTTGCCGATTGTCTACTTATGCTACCATTTCTTAACTCCCCAAATAGCAACTTACTCTTCTGATTTTCTTCCGTTTTTTAGAACGCGGTCTTGTTTCTATTCTCTGGACACTGCAACGCACGAGTAACAACAAGTCTTGCAGGCTAAATAACTTATAAACAAAATTTCCTTCCTGGGGAGCTAGATATTCCGATGTATCTTCAACATAGTCCTGAAGTTCATATGGCAATCCTTTAAAAATAATATTTCTCATTTTTATTTTAAAATACATTAGCTCTTTACCCATTATAAAATAATTCAGTTAACTATTTTTAAATGTCTATCGACTTTAATTTTCTACTTTCTCTGCCTAATTAACCCTCACACTATTACCATTTCTGTTTAGTTTTACTGGAATTGCAGTGAGAGCTGAAATCCAAGCTTTACGTTTCTTTTCCTTTTAACTATTACCCTTCGCTAACTCTAGGCAAAGTCCAAATTAGTGAGACAGCATATCATGAGAAGAAAAAACACAGTTTAAAAAGTAATGTTATTCCTAATCTAGGCAGAGCTAAGATTTATATTTCACAAAATTAAAACAAATTAAAATGTACAAAACTGCAGTCAAACACCAAGTATAAATTTTGGATTGATCAATGTGTATGGTTATTTTTGATGTACTTACTCTTCATCAATTTGGTGAGCCACGTTACCTATAGTTTAGTAGCCACTGTACATGTTGGATAAACATAAGTAACCAAACCCAAATACCTCTGGGCATATGTCTATTACAAAGAAGATATTTTATAAGCTAAAATACTGATTGATAGATGGATAAATGAAATGTCAGTTACTATGTAAAGATTACAAAACAGATATGACATAGAGAAAGTGAAGGAATGAGGGAGAAATATCTAAGGAAATGGAACAGATACAACAGTATAAGTTCCTTTTACATATTTACTTACGTCCTTTAGGCTTCTGAAATGCAGAAGGCCATCCAGATCTTGGCCAATTGGAGGCATCTGAAGGAGCAGAGAGTTGCTCAGAAACAGAAGGCTGATTAGAATTTTCTAAATTCATTAAGGGTACTTCAGGTACTTTTCTGGAAATTGGCTTTAAGAGCTCATCTTGCATTTTTAAAATCTCTCCAACTGGATCAAATTTTTTATATACTCGTTTGATAGGTTTTTTTAAAACACATGACTCTTCTGGACTACAAGCAGCATTGGTCTGGTTTCCTACAGATGCCTGTCCTGAGGAAGAATTTGGGCTAGCTGGTTTAGAGCTTAAATTAGAACCCACAACGGTTGTCTTTCCATTATTATTACTATTTTTACACTCTGTATCAATGATTAAACAGTCCTCATCTGTATCACTATTGCAAAGAATTACATCCTTAGTTTTAGCTGCTTCTGATGTAACAGTTTTTTCTTTGGAGTTGTCTATGGTTTCTAGAACATTTAGTCTTTCATCATTGGCATGTACCATATCTGTAGTCATATCATTTTTCTTAGAAATTTCAATTTCCTT
The DNA here is from genome assembly GCF_040939455.1 of Microcebus murinus. Lineage (NCBI taxonomy): Eukaryota > Metazoa > Chordata > Mammalia > Primates > Cheirogaleidae > Microcebus > Microcebus murinus. Next base: position 96,756,339 of record NC_134109.1, read on the forward strand.
AGAACTTCTTAACTGTGAGGCCTCAGATGTTTTCAAGTCACTATCTTGTATCAGCGACTTGTCAGAATTTGATACCTTTTCTCCACATGGTTCACCTTCCTGATCATCTTTATTTTTGCACTCTTCAGGGCCACCCTCCATACCAGTGACCAGTTGTTTCTCCTTCTGCAACTGTTCCATCAGTATCTGTGATAAACTTCTAGAATTAGCAGAAATGTCTGGTGCACTTGGTGCTACAGGTATAGCTGCTGCTTTCGGGGCTGTGGGAGTATCTGTCACATTGGGTACTATGGAAGTATTTGCTGGACTTGGTGACTTTGATGGGTTGGTGGTGGTTACTCCAAAAGTTTCAAGTTCTGTGACATCATCATCGAAATCCAGATCCGAATTTTCAAGAGTCTCAATTTTTCGGCACTCATTAACTTCATAGGATGTCTTAAAAAATATATTGATAAATAATTAATAAAAATTTCAGGCTGTCCTCCCCTATCTCTTAACATCCCTATCCCTCTCATATATAGCTCATGCTCTTTAAAAGTATAAATAAGAGTGTAATGGCTCTAAAATGTTCTTGCTTAAAAAGACAACAAATTACTAGCAACTCCTTAACCTTACCTTCCCATTGAAATGTTCTTAAAAACAGACACATTTGCCAAGTTGTAATAGCACAGGAAATGGAATACTTGTGAACTACCATATCCCAAGAGGAATTTCTACTAGTCGAAACCAGACAAGACTACAAAGAAGAAATGTAGGGCCAAAACAGGAAGGCAGTAGGTTTTCATTTATGCCTATTCTGTATACTCTTGCAGAGACACCACAGCTTAGCTGAGCAAGAGGAAAGCCCCTCTCTGCCACTGTGAGGAAGCTGCTTTCCAATGCAGCCAGAGAAATGTCACCAACCTCGGTGCACCCCTAACATCGGTTAGTGACTTTCTTAACACATCTACTGAGGGAAAAAAACTCTCAGTAATAAGAGATGGGGCAGAAATGGACAGGAAGTTTATTTCATTCTGGGACATGAAGTCATTAAGGTTGTAGTTTTTCATTTACTGTTTTGATAATGGAAGAACTACACACAGTTTTAATTTACTCAGGAATAAATTGTCCCCTTTACAAATAGACAAGCACCAGAAGATCTCTCCTCAATCGAGCAGAGCACTTTAGATAAATAACATGGGAATTTGGTGATGGGTTATCTACACCCATACAGCTAGATCTGAGAGAAAGATTCCAACAGCAGTCAGGCAATAGGTAAGAAAGATCAACCCAAGTAAGTTATTTAACCTCTCTGAACCTCAATTTCCTCTCTAAAATAGGTATAATAGGGTCAGCTTCTTGGATTTGTTCTAAAGATTAAATGAGAAATTATATATAGAAAGTCTCCTGGCATAGTGCCTGGTACACAGTAAGTAACTTCTTTGTAAACGGTCACTCCTACTGAAAAATAAAGACTATAAAATTTAGTAAAAATGTAAAATTATACTATATACTACTTAAATGAGGTATTCCTACACAAAAAGATTTAAAACAAAATAAGAGATGCCATCAAGAAACAAAAAGAGGAGAAATAACAATATTAGTATTAGACAAAGCAGAATTCAATACAAGAATTTCTATTAGATAGAAAAGGAGGAATACTATGTTAAAAAAGGATAAAATCCACAATGAATAGATAATGGTTGTGAATTGTGACATGCCAAATAACAATATCAAAATATATAGTCAAACTGAAAAGTAAATGGAAAATTTGAGAGAAACACAATTGTACTTGTGTTAATGATACATTCTAAGTAAAAATAAATAGGGATATATAAAGTATGAATAACATGAATTAAATGACGGAAACTATATGAAAGATTGAATACACATAGGTAAATAAACTACAAACATATACCTTTCCCTCCCAAAAATCCAAAGGTCACTTCCAAAAATGGACTATAAATTAATACACAAAGAAAATCTCAATATAGTACAAAGCAGAATCTGCTAAGGTCTTACACTCTCTTCAGAAGGAAATAAAATTAGAAATCATTACAAAAAATGTAAACAAACAACAATAAATCCAAGCATGTGGAAATTTAAAAACATTCCAAACTGTTAGATAAAAGAAGAAATCAAAATGATAGTCACAGAATACTCAGCAATAATTAGAATACTAGACGTTAAAAATCAGAAATATCAGAATTTGAGGCTCAAAATGACATTATATTCCTCTAAGAATTATTTTCACTACTTTTGTTAGGTGTCTGGAGACACTAGCAATCCAAAAGCATTTTACTTGCAGTTCAGGGCCTGAAAACTCAGGCTGTAATTATAGTCACTGAGAAAGCTGATTTATTTCTGGTTCACCCTTATTCCTGGGGTCCAAGCCCTTTGTAGAAAACTGAACTCCGACTTTTGTTCCCTTAGTCCTGTGATTTTGCCAAAAGCACAGTTGATTTTCTCAGCTGCCTCTTTAGAACTGGCAAAAAGACCCTAAACTTATCTCCAGGCTTATCTTCTGAATTCCTATCTTCTTTAGAATCTCAGCCCTATAATTCCTCGCTATCTTGTTAGCTCTTTAATGCTTCTAAGAAAGACATTTTTACATCTCATCCAGCTGTTGTAGTTGTCATCATAATATGAACGTTCATAATATGAATGTCTAAATTATCTGGTCTACTATTACTGAAAGAAGTTACTGTCACTTTTTATTCCTCTTAACCTGCCTCATGTTTTTTAAAAAATTAATTAATTAATTAATTAATGGAATGAGGACTTGCTTTGTTGCCCAGGCTGGAGTGCAGTGGTATAATCATGGCTCACTGCAGCCTTGAACTTCTGGGCTCAAGTGATCCTCCTGCCTCAGCCTCCCCAGTAGCTGGGACTACAGGTGCACACCACCGTGCCCAGCCCTTTGTGTTCTTTATAACACTTGTTACCTCCTGACATTCACCTCACACCAATATGAATTTTTGGTAGATTTGAAAAAGTAAAATGTATAAGAAGAAAATGTATGAAAAGTTGGAACTGCTATATGACATACACATCATAAAAATATTAAAAGGAAAATGGCAAATACAGAAAACATAAACAAATACAAAAGACAAAAGGCCAATATCCTTAAAACTGTATGAGCTCATTTTTATATTTTATTTTTAAATTTTGCTTGCTTCCTCTCTTTACTGAAGTCTCTGTTCATATGTCCTGTCCTCAGAAAGGTATTTCTTGATCGTGAATATAAAATAGCCCCATCCCCATCCCTCTCCCTACTTCCTTTTAACCTACTCCATTTTTCTCTATAGCATTATCACTACTTACTCTTTTGCTGTTGTTTTATTAAATATCTGCACCCTCTGCCACTAATGTAAGCTGAGAAAAGAGATTGTTTTTATTCACTGCTGTATCCTCAGTACACAGAACAACACCTACATAATAAAAATTTGTGGAATGAATAAATTAAGTTTTTGATAAAAAATGTCTTTAGTAATCATTGAAAAAATATTTTAAAACACACAGAATAATAATGAAAGCTATTATTTATAGAGTGTCAAGCATAACTCTAAATGCTTTACATGTGTTACCTCATATAAACCCAAACAACCCTATGAGTTAGGTAATCATGATACCCATTTTACAGATGAGAAAACTAGACACAGAGAGATTATGTAATTTGCCCAAGGTCATACAGTTACCAAATATACTGGAAAGGATCTGGCCAAACACTTTCTGTACTAATCAAATTAAACTCATCTGTTCCTGTTTACACTGAATAACTTTTGAATATGAATGAGACCAATGAAACAAAACTTCCTATTAACCCACTAGCATGACTACCACCTCATTGACTGAGTTTTTAGTACATACATACTAAAAACTGTGCTCAGTATTTTACATATAATACCAAACTTAACCCTCATGACAACCTTGTGAAGTAGGTATTAATACCTTTCTTGTAAGAAAAGAGAAAACTGGGGTGGAGTAAAAGGAAAAAAAAAAAAAGAGAGAGAAAACTGAGGCTTAGGGAGATTAAGTTATCATTGCCTAAAGTCTAGCTAGACTTGAAATTCAATCTTAAATTTGAATTAAGGCCTGCATTTTTAATTATTAGGCTTACAGACTTGCAATAAAACTTTAGGCTTCAAAAGGATAAAAAAGTACATTCTCCTAAGGGAATAAAAACATATTACGTACGTCCATTTCAGATATACACTCTTCAGGTTTGTCCATAAATACTGCAGAGACTGGAACAGAAGTGTTTTTGGACATCATGAGTTTTAACGGAACTTCATGAAACATTTGATTTCTCTCTCTCATTGTCATTTTCTTTTGGGGAAGTGGTGAATTAATATATATTGCTTTAACTGGTTTTGAACCTTAAAACAGAAACAGAAGAAAAGGGGTGATTAGTATCTAATAGTCATATTTGTTTTAAAAAACAGGATATATAACGTAAGGATCACTAAAGAGACATAGGACAGGACAGTAGTAGCACATGTCCCATATATTTGCCACCCTTGGACTAGAAGACTTTAAAGTCCCTTAGAAATCTAAGGGCAAGAGAATCCAACTGGCAGGAGAAATATGTTCTCTTCCTAACAATGTTTAAAAAGGATTTTCTGTTTTTTACTATTATAGTCTTACTGTCATTATTACTCAGTTCTTACATGAACTTGCACAAAGTGATGAAATTTTTACCATCAAGAATATATTATTAATACATTTAACTCTAATTTGTAGTTTTGTTTCATTAGACCTACTCTTTTACTTATTGCATTTATGTTGTAATATATAATAATATTAATTCTGGAAGATATGAAAAAATATATAGACCTTAACAGTAGGGGGAATTTTTTCATATAGAGGAATTAATGTGCAAATATTAATTTTATCGTCAAAAGAGAGACTATCCCACTGCTTATAAGTACAGATTTACTGTAATTCTGAATTCCAATAAAAGACAAGCAAATAAGTACTGGAAACTCACCATTTGAGGTTGTCTAATAAAGTACTGCATTCCTTTCATTTCAGTAAAAAACAGAACCTCACCATTTCATGTACTTTTGGCCACCCTAGTGCAGTTACTTATCTCTTACCCCCCAACATGACTTCAGGTACTATAGACCTAATAATTCATTTAGAAGTATCAATTTTACAGTAGCTTTATATATGAAAAAGTTCTACTGAATGTAAATGTCAAATTTACATCCTTCTTTAATCAAGACTTACATTTTTGTTTGACAAATGACTACCTACGTTTAGACAGATGAAATGGAACTATTACAATCCCTTTTTGAGAGCATAACTTGACATAGCAAATCACAAACCTGCGACAGGTATTATTTGAATACACACTGGAATTTCCCACTGTTCCTTGTAGTTTGGTCCATGATTATTTAATAAGGTAAATAATGATTGACTAGTAAGAGCTATCTGAGGGTGGTATCTTGAAACAAGCTTCTCTGCATTTGGATCTTTACTAATATCCTGAAAAACAACATATAACTTGTTACTTGGTTATACTTACTGAAAATTTCTTTGGTAAAGTAATGAAAAGAATGAAGAATGTCAGAAAGGGCACTTTAGAACAATCAGGTTACATGTACTTTGTGAGGTATAAAAAGATTATTTAGGAAGATCCAAAACTACCTTGGTACTTACATAATGCATAGCTTTAGCTGTTTGTTCTGGTGTTTCAATGGTAGATGTGTTATCTTTTGAGAGCTGTAACTTTGCAGGCATTGAGGGAAATACTGTTTTCACATATTTTACACTGCCCTAAAATTAGAAAAAAATGAACCACTTTATTATAAAAATTCTCAAGTATTTTTTTCTGAGAAAAGTATACTTCATAATATAAAACTCTTAACTGAAACTTATTCCCTAAATGCAAATGTCAAATTTAGAGCCTCTTTAAGCCAAAATATTCACGTTTTAGCTTGACAACCACCACCAATGTTTTTTTTAAAAAAGATCCAAGAAAAGGGTTTCATAGAATTTTCTCTGCTACTTTAAATTCTTTTTTTTAAAGCACCATGTTCTGCTAGATGCCACTTTAAGTTCTATCCTCTCTTTTCATGAAGTACAAATCATAATCACATATAGTAGAAACTAAAATATACTCTGTACACACTTATTTTCAATGTTTGTGAATAAAATCCCTTAAAAGAAAAAGGGCTTCCTGCATATATGCAGGAGCATTAAGAAGAATGGAAAGTAAGAAAAGGAAATCAAGAAACAAAGTAGTGGCACTTTTTAAAACATCAAGTATTTGGATTCATAAAATAAAAAGGGACACAGATTTGTATTATATATTTTAAAAGTTATCTCATTATTGCTCAAAATTAAAACATAAAATAATATATGCATGAAAAACAGATATGTTTTAGACAAAAAAAGCTTATACTTTTCACATGATAAACCTTACCAATGCAAGAAGAGTTTTTTCTAACTTTAATCCCATCTCTATTCTGAATGGGAAGAATCCCATTAAGCTGGTGACTTCATGAAGAGAATAAAATTCTGGATACCTTTTCACTTGTTCAATGCAAGCTTTTAAAATTTGCTAAAAAATAAAAATTAAGAAAAATTCATTTGTATTGTACTTCCTTTAATAATGGAAAAAATTTTTAGTTACATGTGACTATATAATTATTCATTGCAAAAATTAGCCTTATTTCATCAATCAAGCTTCTAACAATAGTGTATTCCTTACTTAATCTATTTTATAACAATTTTTAACCTAATTTCTTTAAATACTGATATTGAATATTAAAATTAGCACTCTCAAAATCTGAAATTAGAGAAGACACATATCATATTTTCTATGCTACTTAAGAAATTGTCAAAGTCCTATGAAATTTCAACACACTTTACTGCAATAAAAGCTGTTATATGAATGATTAGAAATAAATAATTTTAATACTCTAAAAGGATTCCCAAGCACAATGAATTAAGGAAGTAGTTATCTTACAGGTCTTTCTAATCTACAACCTAAAAAGTAAATGAGAGATGTTGAAACTAATTCGAATGATGGTGTACTTAGTATTCTATTCTCTACAAACTCTTCAGAATATTAATAATTTATCAGGAAATATAATCAGTAAGGAAATAAAACTCACAGCTTTACCCAAGAAGAGTATGTGCCACTTGAGATAATATGTAAATAACTCAGAGACACACAGCTGTTTTGGTGGTGGGGAGATGAGATGTTTACAATTAAAATACGCACATATATTATCTTCTAAGATACATTACTTTTTCGTCTGTTAACAAACCTTATCTGAATCATTTAGAATATATTTTAGATCACAAAAGCTCTTAGTAATGTCTTTATTATTTGTCTATATCTCCTCTACCTTTAGACATTTGCAAAATGTGTAACATTACAAAACAATAGCCTTACTCCAGTATATCTTTTCATCTGTAGTTTCATAACCCCTTCTCCCATTTTTGTGGTAGATACACCAAAGAACCCTCCTATTCAAATAAAACTAGATCCTGGATAAAGTATAACATAACAATTTTCATGCATCGCTGGGCTTGGTGAAAAGCTAAGAAAATCTCTAAGAATCATAAATCAATAAATATTTCTCAAACACACAGAGAAACAAGAGCAGTGAGCAGTAAGAAAACCCATGAAAAGTGAGGTGGTTCGAGGGCAAAAGCTTCAATGAGTTCTAAGATCTGGGGGGAGCTGAACATGAGACTTATACATTTAAGCCTTGAAAAGTAGGGATTTGAACAGATATACACACACTCAAGTGCTTAGCTACATTATTTACAACAGCTAAAAGGTGGAAGCTACCCAAGTGTCCATTAATAGATGAACAGAGGCTGGGCACGATGGCTTATGCCCATAATCCTAGCACTCTGGGAAGATGAGGAGGGAGGATCACTTGTGCTCAGGAGTTCAAGGAGCTCTTGCCTGAGCAAGAGCGAGACCCCATCTCTATTAAAAATAGAAAAATTAGCCGGGCATCATGGTATGTGCCTTAGTCCCACCTACTTGGGAGGCTAAGGCAGGAGGATCCTTTGAACTTAGAATTTGAGGGTTCAGTGAGCTATGATGATGCCACTTCACTCTACCCAGTGCTACAGAGTAAGTCTCTGTCTCAAAAAAAAAAAAAAAAAGATGAACAGATACACAAAATGTGCTATATCCATACAAAGGAATATTATTCAGCCTTAAAAAGGAAGGAAATTCTAACACATGCTACAACATGAACTCTGAGGACATTATACAAAGTAAAATGAGTCAGTCACAAAAAGACAAATACTATATGTTTTCACTTACATAGGGTACCTAGAATAGTCAAATTCTTAGAGATAGAAAGTAGAATGGTGATTGCCAAGAATTAGGGGGAGGAAGGAACAGGAAGTTATTGTTCAATAGGTATTGAGTTTCAGGTTTTTTGTTTTTTCTTTTTAATTTTATTTTTTATACACCACTAAATGAATGAGGATTGAATTTTGTTTTGGGAAGATGAAAAGTTCTGCAGGTGGATTGTGATGATATCACAACCATATAAATGTATTTAATGCCACTGAACTATACACTTAAAAAAGGTTAAAATAGTAAATTTTATGTTATATATGTTTTATCATAATTTGTTTGAAAAAGAGAGAAATGAAAGATAGCCTGATGTCTACCCCAGGGAAATCTGGGAATTCCAGAAAGAGCTGAGAGAACAAAGGAGAAAGAATAAGTGAAAATGGTTGAGAATTTTCCAGAACTGATGAATAATATGAATTCACGGACACAAGAAACACAATGAACCAGTAGGATTAAAAAAAAAAAAAGCGTATTACGCATGTTATAATGAAACTGTAAAACACCAAAAATAAAAATAAAGTTCAGAGTGAAAAGACAGATTTCCTAAAAGAAATGACAACTAAACAGATAACACACTTTTCAGTAACAACTAGACAGAAAATGTAAAATAACTTCAAATGTTGAGAAACAATAACTTTCAACTTAGAATTGTGTATCAATAAAATTATCTTACTAGAATGAAAACAAAACAAAAATATTTCCAGATAAACAAATAAGGAGATTGATTGTTCACCACCAAGAGACTGTCATCAAAGGAATATCTAGAACATATAGCATTTCAGGAAGAATGAAAGGATCTCAGAACATAGGTTTAGGAGGAAAAAATTATGGGCCAACAATTTCATAAACCCTTTTTGTAGGTAAATTAGAACAAACATAGTCCATATAAAATAATAATACAAGTACGTTTAAAAAAGAGCATTACAACAGCAGCAGCATGTAAGTTGGGAGGGATGTGATGAGAGTCAAAATGCTCTATGGTTTTTGTATTGTTTGGGAGAAGGGTTAAGATATTAGATAAAGGCCGGGCGCTGTGGCTCACGCCTGTAATCCTAGCTCTTGGGAGGCCGAGGCGGGCGGATTGCTCAAGGTCAGGAGTTCAAAACCAGCCTGAGCAAGAGCGAGACCCCGTCTCTACTATAAATAGAAAGAAATTAATTGGCCAACTGATATATATATAAAAAAAATTAGCCGGGCATGGTGGCGCATGCCTGTAGTCCCAGCTACTCGGGAGGCTGAGGCAGGAGGATCGCTTGAGCCCAGGAGTTTGAGGTTGCTGTGAGCTAGGCCGACGCCACGGCACTCACTCTAGCCTGGACAACAAAGTGAGACTCTGTCTCAAAAAAAAAAAAAAAAAAAAAAGATATTAGATAAAATAAGTATACACTGGAAAAAGTCAAAAGTAACTAGTAAGAGAACAGAAATAGAACGTATAAATTCCAAATCAATAGAGAGGAGAAATGAAAGGGGAAAAATAGGTAAACTGCCTCAAAAGAAGTAAAAAAGACAGCAGCACAGAAAAAAGAGAAACAGAACACAAGCAACTCCATATACACCAATTACAATGAATGTGACTAAACTTTCCAATTAAAAGACAGACTATCAGATTTTATTTTAAAAGAAAAGCAATCTAGCTAAACACTGTTTTAAAAGATACCTGTAAAACACATCTATAGATTTAAAGCAATCCCAATTACAATCCCACCTAGCTTTTTGTAGAAACTGACAAGTGGATCCCAAAATTTACAAGAGAATGCAAAGAACTGATAAAAGCTAAAACAATTTTGAAAAAGAACAAAGTTGCAGGACTTCCATCACATGATTACAAGACCATAAAACTACAGTAATCAAGATCCTATGGTTCTGGCATAAAGACAGACATGTTTCATTTTGTTAATAGAAGAAAATAAAGTCAAGAAATTGATCCATGTGACAGCGACAAGGTAATTAAGAGAAAAAACAACCTTTTCATCAAACTGTGCTAACCAGTTCCTCAACATTAGCATTACTGACATTTTGGACCAGATAATTATTTGTGGTGTGGGGCTGTCCTGTACATTGTACAATATTTAGTAACTTCTCTGGCTCTACACACCAGATGTCGTAAGTAACCCCTACTCAGTTGTGGCAATCCAAAATGTCTTCAGACATTGCCAAGTGTGCCTTAAAGATGCAAAATCACTCTAAGTTGAAAACCACTATGCTAGAACAACTAGATTTAGGGAAGAAATGAACTTTCATCCTTACCCCACATCTTATACAAAAGTAACGTAAAATGAACATAGACCTATACCTATAAGTTAAAACTGTAAGACCTTTAGATTAGTTTCTTAACATAAGCACCACTGACACATTAGGCTAGATAATTCTGTGTTGTAAGGGATGCCACATGCATTTAGGATGTTTAGCAGCATCCTTGGCCTCAACCTAGTAAATACTATTAGGTAGGTGCAACAGTAATTGCGGTTTTGGATTGTGAATTTTAAGTCATTATAATTAGGCTGAAACACACCTTTATTAGTCAGAATAGGAACCATTACAATCAACACATTTTTGCCAAAGAAAAATAAGTTTGTTTATTCCTGTAGCATAAAAATCTGTGCTTCAGAATTCAATGAATTCTTGGAAAGCACTTTCTGCATCCTGCTGGTTGTGGAAGTGTTTTCCCTGCAAAACATTGTTGTAGTTAGTGGTAGTCAGCTGGTGAGAGGTCAGGTGAATATGGCAGATGAAGCAAAACTTCGTAGCCCAATTTGTTCAACTTTTGAAGCGTTGGTTGTGCGACGTGTAGTCGGGCTTTGTCATGATTGAGAATTTGGCCCTTCCTGTTGACCAATGCCGGCTGCAGGTGTTGCAGTTTTTGGTGCATCTCATCGATGTGCTGAGCATAATTCTCAGATGTAATGGTTACACCAGGATTCAGAAAGCTGTAGTGGATCAGACCAGCAGCAGGCCACCAAACAGTGGCCACGACCTTTTTTTTGGTGCAAGTCTGGCTTTGAGAAGCGCTTAGGAGCTTCTTCTCAGTCCAGCCACTGACCTGGTCATCGCCAGTTGTCACATCAAATCCACTGTTCATTGCACATCACAATCGGATTGAGAAATGGTTCACTGCTGCTGCGTACAAGAAGAGAACATTTCAAAATGACAATATTTTTTATTTTCAGTCAGCTCATAAAGCACCCGCTTATTAAGCCTTTTCATCTTTCTAATTTGGTTCAAATGCCGAATGACCTTGAGTTCTTCAGCAACTTCTTGTGTAGTTTTAAGAGGATCAGCTTCGATGATTGCTCTCAACTGGTCGTTGTCAACTTCCAATGGCTGGCCACTGTGCTTCTCATCTTCAAGGCCTTAGTCTCCTTTGCAAAACTTCTTGAACCACACTACACTGTACGTTCATTAGCAGTTCCTGGGCCAAATGTGTTGTTGATGTTGTGAGTTGTATCCACTGCTTTACGACCCATTTTGAACTCAAATCGCTCGAATTTGCTTTTTGTCTAACATTATTTCCATAGTCTAAAATAAATATAAAATAAATAAGTAATAAATCATTAGCAAAAAAACATAACATGAGAAATGCACATTAAAATGACATATAACATAAGCACATTTATCTAGGAATGTATTCCAATAGGAAAAGGCAAATTTCAACAATGCTAAAACCGCAATTACTTTTGCACCAACCTAATAGTAGTATTCTACCAGTTGTAACAAACAAAAATGTCTCCAGATATTGCCAAAGGCCCGCCCCCAGAAGGGAGACGTGAAGATGTAAAACTAACCCCAGTTGAGAACCACTTGGGGTAGGTAAATATTTCTATGCTAGAACACATAAGAACACTAATCATTAAAACATTTTGAAAAACTAGGCTTCATTAAAATTAAGTCTATTCTCTGAGACACACTATTTTAAAAATATGTCACAAACTGGGATAAAACTATGTATATAATGAACTTGTATTTAGAATATATAAAGAACTTTTATGACAATAAAAATAAAGGCCATTAAAAAAATCAGCAAAAGATTTTAATAGACATTTCACAAAAGAACATGTATAACATGAATGAGCTCATAAAATGATCTTCATTGGTCATTAGGGAAATGCAAATTAAAACCATGAGACCACTATAAGATTGGCTAAATTTACAAAGATTAACAATATGAAGGTGTGGAGCAACTGGAACTCTCATACATTGCTGGTGAGAGTATAAAATGGTACATCCACTATAAAAAACAGATTGGCAGTTTCTAATAAAATTAGACTGCCTCCCACATGCTCAAGAATTTACCTAAGAAAAATGGAGACACAGGTTCCCCAAAAGCCTTCTACAAGAATTTTCATAATAGCTTTATTCATAATAGTCTCAAACTAGACGTAACACAAATGCTCACCAACAGTTGAATGGCTAAACCAATTTTGGTATAACCATACAATAAAACGAAAAGGAATAAAAAGGAACAAATCATGGCTACTTGCATCAACATCAACAAATCTCAAAAACATTCTGAAAGCAGACAGACACAAAAAAACACTGTATATGATTCAATTTTTATGGAAATCTAGAAAAGGTAAATCTAATCCATGGTGATTAAAAAGCATATCACTGGTTTCCTGGGGGCATGAGGAGAAAGATTCCCAGGGATCTTTTGGTATGATAGAAATATTCCGTATCATGACTGTGGTTGTGGTTGCACAGGTGTTGTATAAATGTGTCAAGACTCACTGAAATGGACTTATCATGGGTAATTTTTTATTATATGTAAATTATACCTCGATAAAATTGATTTAAAAAATTAAATGTGGATTTAAAAAGGGAGTTTAGTATGTAATGGCTATATGTTCAAACAATACAGATCTAGTACAACCTTTATAAAAAAAATGTTGGAGAATGGGAAGAGCACACAAAACAATTTTTTTCAGTAGTTTTCAGTAATCCTATTGTTTAGTAGTATTGGTACTGTTGCTCTAAGGCTGCTGTGAGTACAATGCAGGATAAAGCAAATGAGACACATGAGGGGTTTTTTTTCTTTAAATATGTATTTCCTAGCTCTATCCACCGACATAGTTTCAGAAACAATGACCAACCCAGCAGCAACCTGAGCAGCCCTAGTACCCAGATTGTCATCTTGAAATATCATTTCCCACTAAAAAGAAACAAGGGCTCTAGAAAATGTTTGATTCCAAGGTTTGAACAGAAAATGCACAAAATGATCCTCGAAGACTACTAGAGTGACTCAACAGAGCTCGGAAGCCAATATGGCAAGACTCTCATTGACCAAAATTGGTATTATTTGGGGTTCACAAAGGATTGCAGGGTACTGAAATCCATATGTGTTTAACTCTATGATTTAATAATAATATTTTTTTAAAAATTGATCACCATTGGAGAATAAGGAAGAATAAATTGATTTTTTCAAAAGTGGTATATGAAGGGAGAGAATCTAGCATTTACTTTGCTACATTTTAAGCTCCACAAACTGGGAAACTAAATAGTAGATGAAGAAAAGCATATCTTTATTCTAACTAATCAATGATGCAATTAAAATATCATAATTTTGTAACCCCAATGGATGAATGCATCCAGGCATTGAGCATCAAAAGCTCAGGTGGTTGGGGAGATGTTGGTCAAAGGATACAAAATTTCAGTTAAGTAGGAGGAAAAGTTCAAGAGATTTATTAAACAACCTGGTTTAACAACAATACTATATTCTTGAAAATTGCTAAGAGAATAGATTTTAAGTGTTCTCATCACAAAAAAATAAGTATGTAAGGTAATGCATGTTAATTAGTTCGATTTAACCTTCCCACAATGTATATATATTTTAAAACATGTACATGATAAATATATACAATTTTTACTTATTAATTTCAAAAAATAATAAAATTATAAAAAGAAAAAAAAATTGGTAACATACATAGCCCATAAAGTTTTATATTTGGAATACACAAAGAACTCTGACATATCAATAAGAAAAAGAACAATCCAGTGTAAAAAGGGCAAGACTTGAAGGCATTTTCCCAAGAAGAAATGACCAATAAGCACATGAATACATACTCAGTCTTGTATATATATATATATAGCACGATTACCTCTTGATTGGCTAAAACTAAAATGACTGTATCAGTTGGCATGGCGGATGTGGAGCAACAAAACTTTTTCACACTGCTAGTTGGAATATAAATTGACATAACCACTTTGGAGAACAGGTTGCATTATCTATTCAAGTTGAAGATACGCATACCCTATGACCAAATGATTCCACTCCTAGTTATACAGACAGTTCCCCACTTATGATGGTTTGACTTACAATTTTTCAACTTTATGGTGGTATAAAACTGTCACCATTTAGTCATAATGTACAGTATTCAATAAATTACAAGATAGTCAACACTTTTATTTATAAAATAAATTCTGCTTTCGATGATTTTGCCCAACTGTAGCCTAATGTAAGTGCTCTGAGCACATTTAAGGTAAGTTAGGCTAAGTAATGATGTTCAGGAGGTTAGGTATATTAAATGCATTTTCAACTTAACAATGGGCTTATTGAGATGTAACCCTATTGTAAGTCAAGGAACATCTGTAAATCCAAGTGAAATGTGTGCACATGTGCACTAAGAGATATAATGTACTACTATACGTAGTAATACAATGTAGAGTATAGTAAAAGAGTAGTGCTTAGAATAGCTCCAAACTGGAAACAACCCATATTCTGATCAAAAGAATAAATTATAGTTTATTCATAGAATGGACAGAAATCAAAATGAATGAACTACAACTACAGACAACATATGAATCTCACAAACACAATATTGAAGTGAAAGAAGGAACGCACAAAAGGCTTCCGTTCACATAAAATTCAAAATCAGGCAAAAGAGAGGTAGAAGAATTACAAAAAAAAAAAAAAAAAAAGTAGAGAAATTATCACCACCAAAGCTGAGATAGTGATTTATTCAAGGAGGAAGGAATGTTATTATCTGGTAAGGATACATAGGGGGCTTTTGGGTTACTGGTAATGTTTTATTTCTTGACTAGAGTAAGAGTTATACAAGTGTTTACTATAAAAGTATTTGTTAAGCTGTATATATTTGTTTTTAATTATTTACCAAAGAATGTTACTTTGCTAATAAGCATTTTTATATTTACTCAACAAATATTTATACTGAGCACCTGAGCTCAGGTGTGTGCCAGGCACTATTCTAATCATTAGGAATATAGCAGTGAACAAAACAGTGCTTACATATAGGAGTACGGAGAAAGACAATAAATAAAAATAAAACATAGTAAAGGAAACACTGAGGGTGATATTATTTCCTATAGGGTAATCAGGAACATCTTTATAGATAGGTGACATCTGATAACAGAGACCTAAAAGGATCAAGGCACTAATCCATGCAGATATCTAAGAAACAACTTGGCAGAAAAATGGAAACAGTAAATGCCAAAGGCCTTAAGGCAAGATCACATTTGGAAATATTCAAGAAACACAAAGAGGTCAGTAGGTAGAAGTATAACATCTGAGAAAGCGATTTATAGAAGATGAAACTAGGTGATGGTAGAAAGGGAGAGATCATGTAGGGCATTGTAGAACTTCGTAAAGACTTCCTACGAAAGAAGGGAAGCCATTATAAACCAGTGAAATAAGGGAATATGCGTTATGTTTTAAAAACATCATTCTGGTCCTTTCAAAGGCATTATTAAAATAGGAGCAGCTGCCAGTTCCCTTTTCCCATAGAATAATATGATATTCCATTTGAGTGTTTTATACTTGTACATTATAATTGTACAGAGCAATTAAAAATAAAATTCTTCCTTTTATTTAGAAGAATCACTCTTCTGGTTCGTATTAACAACAAAATTCTACCTTACAAAGTACTTTTTTTTAAACAATAAAACCAATATCTCTGCTGCCCCCCCCAATTTATAGTGACTAATTTTATTTTTTTTAATTGTGGTAAAATACACATAAAACTTACTATCTAAACCATTTAAGTGTAGTGTTCAATAGTGCTAAATATGCCCACATTGCTGTTTATAGTGACCAATCTTAAAGACTTAAAAAAATTCATACTGGTATTTGTAGATTAACTCTACTACAAAAATATATATTAATAGTTATTATTTAAGTAGTATACTTTAAATTTTTCCTAGGCTCACTGAATGATGGTGGGGAACAAGGTAGGGTGATTAACAGGCTTTGCTAATAAATATGAATGATAGAAGTATCAAAAAAATAAACTCAAAGTTGAAATTTAGCATTTGGTGATTCGTTACCATGAAGGTAATGAACACAAGTTCATATGACTGAGTTCTAAAGGACCATTCCAATTTTTAAGAGACAAGATAACTTCTTATACAGCTATTCTTTCACAAGGGAAATCAATGGATCAAATCAAACTATTCATGTGAGTAAAATGTAATGCTAAAATACAGTAGTTGGATCATTAAAAAATACAAACACAAGTGGTTATCCTGTAGTACACAACTGTGAGATGTTAGTAGTTCTACTATTTTAATACATGATGAATAAAACACCCATGCAAAACTTGGTGTCTAAACTGATAATACTGTCAGTTCCATATGCTTTAGGCAGGCTCACCACACATTCTAGAATGCTGCTATTGCCTATCACTTGGCAGTTTACATAAGATGTAATTTCTTTTACCTCTGTGAAGAGACGGGCATCATCAGAAAGCATATTATAATCCTGTGCACATTTCTTTGCAGAATTCTGCAAAAACTTTAGGAACTCAGTAACTTCTTCATTCACATGTTTTTTCATATCCTGATTTTTAAAAAAGTAGACATGTCTTGGAATAAAGTTTCATTAAAAAACAATCACTTCTCAATCACTGCTCTAATAATTTGGACTTAAAAGAATTACAATATCAAATCCAGAGTAGAAACCACAAAGTTAACAGAAATTATATAATGATAAACTTCTGTTATAAAAAACTCCACAAAAATAGAGAAGCACATGACTAATACTGTAATACATGCTTAGTAATTAAGAAACTTACGTTATAAAATGCTGTCAACATTAAAAAAAGAAAAGACAAACACTCAATGGAAAAATGAGCAAACAATATGAATAGATGAGTTATGAAAACAGAAATAAAAATGGCTTATAAACACATGAAAAATGCTTATTTTCATTAGTAATCAATGTAAATTAAATTAATGTAAAGCAAGAGATCATTTTCCCTCATTTTGCCTCGAATTAGAGGCAAAAAAGATAATGTCCAGTATTAGTCAAGATAGTTTTTTTTTTAAAGAACTTTCCTAAAAGAGTGGTACAAATTGGTTTAAACTTTTTGCTGAACAATTTACTCATATGAATTACTGTAGATCAAAGTGTTAAAAACATGCACAGTCTTTGACCTAGCAATTTAATTTTTATGCATTTATCTTAAGGAAACAATCACAGAGATGTGAAGATTTTGATACAAAGATGTTCGGTACAGCACGATTTATATAACTGAGAATTTGGAAACTTCTTAATTGAAATAATACTTAAGCAATAATTAAAAATTGGTACAATAAGCTATGTAAAGTTCTACTGCTAGTACTTAAGATCAACTTAAGTGAGACATGCTCTGAAGTAGAGCAAAATGCCTGAACTATAATAGAACCAACAAAAGAATTAAAGCACCAATACGGTCAATTAAACTTAAATTTTCCATTTTAAAAAATATGACTGCGTTACTGAAACCTTAAAATCTGTACCCCCATAATATGCCGAAATAAAAAAAAAATGACTGCATCCAAAAACATAAATGTAAATTTTGAATAAAATATTTCCTAATTTTAAATATTTTTTTCTGAAGCTGAAGAATAGAATACATACCAAATACTGAAAGTAGTCATTTTTATTTATTCCAACAGCTTTGGAATTTGCAGGAAACTTTGCGTATTTAACCAACAAGTCCACATAATTCCTCTGCTCTCTCTGTGAGAAACGAGAGAAACGAGGATAAGGAACTCTTGGTTTTGGAAGAAGAACCATTCCAATTGTGGTTTTAACTTTTTCCTTTGCTTGAGTTGCTGAACTAACTGCCGGCTCATTTTCTACAGAACTTGCTGAGGCATTCAAATTTTCTCCTATACGTCTGGAAAAAAAAATATAATTTACAAATATGTGCTTTTCACATGAAGATTACTATCATGGAATTTCATGATTCTCAATCACTGGAAGAATACAGCATGATTAACAGAGTAAACTCTGGATTATTATCTAACTCTGACACCTGCATTTTGATATTTAGCCATTTAGTGTAGATTAAGTATTCTGCAGGATATGATCACATTGCAAACTTACCTTCGATTACCTGATGGAGAGGAAGAGGCATACTTATTAGACTAGTTATTCAATTTAGAAGTTTTTTCCTGTTATTGAAGAGGGGAAAATCATTCTTCCCAATTATACTTGCAAAATATGCAAGTATTTTGTGTTTACATTTTATTACAATGCTAGTTGTTTTTTAATGCTTAAACTCTTCAGTAAGTTGTATCAATTAACATGATGACCAAATCCACTAAGAACAGGATATAAAGGGAGTCACAAACTTGAAGTTAACAAATTCACTGAGATTCTAAATTTTCTGGTTTCCTTTACTCATCTCAAGAACTAAACAGAAAATTCCAACATTTTGCGTTACATTTTATGGAAGCAGTAGTGGTTTTAGAAAAGTTGTACAATCCTCTATCGCTCTTGTACAGGGCTGAGTCCATGGAAATGTCTTTATGCTTTTTATGTATGCAAAAGAAAAATTCTGGCATTATCTATAGGAAATGTATCATAAGAGAAGGCAGTGAATATCTAGAGAACCTGCTACTGTATTTCTTTATGAAATGTGTGAAAGTTGTCAGAATCAAAACAGAGTCACTAATATTTAAAAATCCTGAGAGCGCCGGGGAAGTCTACGAAGAGAAGGTTCTCACACTTGTATGCTGGACAAAAGACACTTCTGCAAAGACATCTGCCCAGCAACTGCTTGTCTAACCTTGGACTGGTGTCACTATTGTTATTGATCTTTGTAGCCAAGTATAATTATTTCAAAATAATTGTACTCTCCTCTTAATTTTTTCCTTTAAAAACCTTTATTTTCATTTACCTCCTTGAATATACATACAGTTTAATGGCATGTGTATTCCCATTGCAATGCTCTATTCCTATATAAAGCACATTTTTGTTTTCTTTTCTCTTTTCTTTTAGACAGCCTCTCTGTTATTTAGGTTGACAAATGCTACGCTTATTTTAAAAAGTCACCTTACCATCCCAATTAAGGTGTATGAATATAAATGTCTTATCTTGTTCATAATCTGCCTCCACTCTTGCTATTCAGTTATTATAATCTACATTTTTAATAAGATAATTTAGAAGCCCCCCCCAAAAAAAACTATTTTCTTCACCTCTACAAGGAAATTGTGCTTTTCACATGAAGATTACTATCATGAAACTTCCATCATAGTAACTATTCCTATGACTTGACTCCAAGTTATACAACAAAAATCCACAGATGAAGGGAAACTAATGATTCATTTGTCATCCACCACTCATTAATATTTATTGAGTGACTACCATGTGCCTGCCTCTACAAGGGACTGGGGATACAACTTTGAGCACAGTACACTCTCTGCTCTCCAAAACCTTCTAATCAAGTGCATTAGACAAGTGAATGGAGAAGAAAGAAAATTATGTATTAATACATCAATACAATGTGACTATGGTTAGGTTTCCAAACTGAACATATCAAATAGGTGCCTGAGGGCCGGGCGCGGTGGCTCACACCTGTAATCCTAGCACTTTGGGAGGCCGAGGCGGGCGGATTGCTCAAGGTCAGGAGTTCGAAACCAGCCTGAGCCAGACCCCGTCTCTACCAAAAATAGAAAGAAATTAATTGACCAACTAAAAAATATATATACAAAAAATTAGCCGGGCATGGTGGTGCATGCCTGTAGTCCCAGCTACTCGGGAGGCTGAGGCAGAAGGATCGCTGAGCCCTGGAGACTGAGGTTGCTGTGAGCCAGGCTGACGCCATGGCACTAACTCTAGCCTGGGCAACAAAGTGAGACTCTGTCTCAAAAAAAAAAAAAAAAAAAAAATAGGTGCCTGAGAAGAATCCTAAAGACATCATGATTAGGGATTAAGAGGGAGAAAGGGAAGGAGGGAGAAATGTCCAGAGCAGTGGTTCTCAATCATGACAGTGTTAATTTCCTCAGGGCATTCTGGAAGCCTATAGGTGCATCTGGATTGTCACAAAAGAGAGGGGGATTAAAGGTGTTTAGAGGTGAGGAATACTAGATGCCTGGAATGTGTAGTACTACCCAATACAACTTTTCCGCCTTTCTCTTATCATATGCAAATAATTCTGGTCTGTTATTATTTATCCTAACAGTACATTTTATTCCCTTTTATTTTTTCTGTGATTCTTTTATAGTATTATTTATATTACTTCCCTTAAATACAATTTTATTCACTTTAACTGGTGTATCTCGTTACTTTATTATATCTTCCAGTATAGTGGTGTCTATGCATTTACATATTGAGACAAATGATTTTCCTTTTATTTCACATTTATGTATGTAGGATATTACGTTATTTTTTTAAAAAATTATGTTTGTGGTAATTATTATCTATTAATTTCATTTCAGTCTACTAAAGGAGGTATCTTATTTCTTATAAATATTTGTGAAAAAAATGGAAGGGTTTCAGCCTTTTAAGGCTGAGAATTACTAATTTAGATCTGTGTCTAGACAAAGGGTGAGTTAAGCTCCATCCAAAACTACCACTGATTTCTTTTAAATCAACTTTATAATACTAGAATAAATGTAAAAATTTCAAAAGATGGCAACAGTATGTCAGAAAAAGATTCAGATCTCCAAAATAAAACAAAATATTCAAGAACACTTTCCTAGAGCTAAACAATGGATTAAGAAACTAATCAAGAGAGCTGATTAGTGAATGGAAAAAGAATTTTGGAAATTAAAATTAGGATGCTTAGGCTGGCTCTGAAAATAATACAGGTGAAAGAAGACATACTTAGCTACTAAAGTTTCTCCAATAACTGTATAAAAATAAGCATATTTTAGGTTAACAAAATGAATATTAACTGCTGATCTTGGGAGAAATGTATTACAGCAAATTGATTTCTCACTAGAAAATGTCTTGAGAGCTATTCAAACCTAACAGTATTGTGTCTGCAACTCTTAACAATACTGCTTCACAGCTGTCTCTCTGAATATGAGAACATGTCTGTCCTTGTGGCACAAACTGGCAAATTTAATTAAGCTGCTGCAGCAACAAGATGCTGACTCAGATATGCCAGCATAGGAATGTCAAGAAATTCTAGCAGTTTAAATTGGCTACATTCAGCAAAGAATGAAATGGTAGCACATCAAGATCATTTCCTTGTGCAGCGCTGTCAAAATCTTCATCAGGGTGCAAACCAAAAGCATCTGACAGGGTTTCTCTATCCACATTTACAGCATTATATTTTATTTCAGTTGATGGTTTGAAGTTTTCCCCCTTCATTTTGTCAACTACCCATTCTCCTCTTTTACTTAAAGTTTCTATGAAAAAATGGCAGAATTTAAAACTTTTAGTTTCTATATTTTAAGCCTATTGGTTTGTAGCATCTTTAAAAGTAGCATTTGGAAATGGTGCTTGTAGTCTCCATCTCAAATCCACTTGTATCATCTGAGTTTGATTTACTTTGCTATATTAAATACATTAAAAGTTTATATTCTTTTTCTATTTAAAGCTATTTTCCCCCTTGTTGGCTTCAAAACTCAGTTGTAAGTATCTGCACACAGAAATTTTAATTTTTTTAAAAAAGGCAATTGTTTAAAATGGCTATTTCTACATGAATAGCTCACAGGACATTTGAATTTTCTTCTTTGTTCTTAGGTGGACTTTCCAAATATCTTATAACAAATATAAATTATTTTTGATGCTTCACAGAAACATAACACAATACTAACCTTTATATTATTCATTTGTAAAAAGGCTATTCAAGTTGTTCTTTCATTTTATAAAGATTTATAGAGTACAGAGAGAAAAAGGAAAAGCTTTTTATCTTGAAATTAACAGTGAAAAGCCTTTTTTGGGGAGGAAGAAGGGTTGAATAAAAACCTCATATTGTTGAAAGCAGCATAATTAAAGGTATCAATATTTTTCCAACATGTGAGAGAACATAAAAATACAAAATTAGGGATAATAAAAATTTTACATTCTTCCTGGTTTTTTTTCATCAAGAAAACAGTTGCAAATTAGTAACAGAGCTTGAAAATCCATTCCTTACTGTAATAATTCTTACTAAAACTTAATATTAGGAAAAAAGACTAGAAACACATAATATCAATGCCTTGTATCTTTATTTTTCTATAGTAAAAGGTAAAATTATACTAATAAATTATTTTGTGCTAGATAGAAATCTAAAAAAAAGAAGCATATTTTTAGTTTCTTTTTTTTCACATTTTTTTTTTTTTAAAGAGATGGGGTCTTGCTACATTGTTTAGGCCGGAGTTCAGTGATTATTCACAGGCACAATCATAACACATTGCAGCCTCAGACTCTTGGACTCAAGTGATCCTCTCACCTCAGCCTCCTGAGGAGCTAGGGCTACAGAAAACAAACATATTCTAAGAAAAAAAGATTCTAGGAGTTAGGCACACCCAACTGCCAGCAAAATGCCCTCCCTCTTATACAAAGCCAGGCTATAACACACACTTGGGATATACTAAGCAGAAGTGGACTTGGAGAAAACCAGTAAAATAATGAAGAAGCAGTGGAAAGGTGAAGAAGATTTATATTAGAAATCTTTAGTCTGAAATGACTAAGGCTGAATTAAGAATTCAGAAATAATGAGATGATTTTTAAAAAAATGATAAGGACATATGTTCTCTAAATCCCAGGATACGAGAATTGGTAACCGTTTTTTGATTCAAATAAATAAAAGTAACTCTTTATTTGATAAGTTTTAAGAAATTAGTTATCTCTAAGACATGGTACAAGTTGAATAATAGAAATAGTTTTTCAAAATATCCATAAATATACAGACATGAGGGAGTCTATTTCCTTACCCTTGTACAGCTGACATTAGCAAACACATTATAATTATGTACCCTGGCAAGAAGAAAGTTGCTCTGAAACTGCCTCTTGAAAACATTTATTTTTGAAATTGTATCTTTAAGAAAACTTCTGCTGGATTTTATGTGAACTTATCTATTCATTTGACAGAATCAAAAAAGCACTTTTTTCTTTAATGTTTTTAATGGCAACCTGGCAATATCTACCAAAATAAACATACACATACCACCCTCCACTTATAGGAATTTATCCTACTTACATAAAGCACATGTAAAAACAGAATGCTCATTGTAACAGTAGAGCAACAGAAACAAGCTAGCACACATCAATTAAAAATTATCTATATCCAACAACAGAATATGACACAGCAATGAAAAAGAATGAGGTCAATCTAGGCCGGGCATGGTGGCTCACGCCTGTAATCCTAGCACTCTGGGAGGCAGAGGCGGGAGGATTGTCTGAGTTCAGGAGTTCAACACCTGCCTGAGCAAGAGCGAGACCCCGTCTCTACTATATATAGAAAGAAATTAGCCAAACAACTAAAAATAGAAAAAATTAGCTGGACACAGTGGTGCGTGCCTGTAGTCCCAGCTATCTGGGAGGCTCAGGCAGGAGGATCGCTTGAGCCCAGGAATTTGAGGTTGCTGTGAGCTAGGCTGACGCCACAGCACTCTAACCCAGGCAAGAGAGTAAGACTCTGTCTCAAAAAGCAAAACAAAACAAAAAAGAATGAGGTCAATCTATACATACTAATGTGTAAAAATCACCAAGGTACGTTGGAAGGGGGGAAAGCATAACGCAGACCACTATATATAGTTTGCATCCATTGTACAAAAAAGGGGGGGTATACTAATATGTGCGTATTACAGTACACATACACCTATTATAGGCTAAGTCAATTCCACAGATGCATCCTCAACCCTCAGAGATTCAGATTCAAAGGGCTGGATTTAGAGTGCAAAATCAGTGTTTTATTTTATTTTGCAACAGGATCTCACTATGTTGTCTATGCTGATCTTTTTTTTTTTTTTTTTTTTTTTTTTTTGAGACAGAGTCCAGCTTTGTTAACCCAGGCTAGAGTAAGTGCCATGGCGTCAGCCTAGCTCACAGCAACCTCAAACTCCTGGGCTCAAGCAATCCTTCTGCCTCAGCCTCCCGAGTAGCTGGGACTACAGGCATGCGCCACCATGCCCGGTTAACTTTTTTTTTTTCCTATATATATTAGTTAGCCAATTAATTTCTTTCTATTTATAGTAGAGACAGGGTCTCACTCTTGCTCAGACTGGTTTTGAACTCCTGACCTCGAGCAATCCACCTGCCTCAGCCTCCCAGAGTGCTAGGATTACAGGCATGAGCCACCATGCCCGGCCCCCATGCTGGTCTTGAAATCCTGGGCTCAAGCAATCCTCCAGTCTCAGCCTCCTATAGCTGGGACTACAGGTACATGCCACTGCACCCATAAAAATCAGTGTTTTTTAAAACCTCTGGGGAGTCTGATGATCAGTCAGTGTGGGAAGCCTGAATATGAAGATAGCAAGAGTCTGAGAAATACTAGAAAATCAAGGAGAAAACTAGGAGAGTGAGGTATCTCCATAGTCAAGAGCTGATTGATGACCATGAGAAGAGCAGTTTTATTAGTGAGGATGGAGGCCAGATTAGAGCGGGATGTTCGGTGAAAAGCAAGTACACTGGGATGTGCAGTGAATGGGATATTTTAAATCCTATCTTTAAAATTCACTCTGCCAATCAGTCTTTTGACTGGGGAGTTTACTCCACTTAAAGTAATTACTAATAGGGAAGGACTTACTATTGCTATTTTGTTAATTGTTTTGTATCTTACAGCTTTTTTGTCCCTCACTTCTTCCCAGCAAGCATATCCAAGTCTTTAAAGACATCTAAGTACAAATGAAAGAAGAGTTAAGGAAGTAACAAGGAGGGAATGTGGAGTCCAGGATAATTTAAAACAGGAAAAACTTTGAGCATATTTAAATACTTATCAAGATGATTGAAAATAGGACAGAACAAAGATACAGAAGAGGGGATAACTGACAGAAAAGATACTGAGAAGGCATGAAAAGATGGAGAGGTATGCTTCCTCCATTGAAAAAAGGGAAAGGATGAAAGTAAATGTTGAGTTTTCCTTGAGGAGGTTCCCTAATTCCTCATTTGGTGTATTTAGACATCTTTCTGGTAAAAATTACTTGGTTTCCAGATTCATCTACAATAGAGTAGAAATAGTCAATTAAAAAGAAAAGAAAAGCTGCTACAGGCAGGTGAGCTGTAAGAAGTGAAAATTGTCACTTGATAGTCATTTTCATATCAGAGAGGAAAAAACCCTTTAGCAGTTTGGCAGAATCTATTAAAATATAAAATGTATATACTGTCTGACCGAAGAGTTTAATTTTTATGAATTATCTTATAGAAATAATTATTTAAAAGTCACCAATATGTTGTTTTTAATTATAAAAAAAGAGGAAAACATTTTGCAACACAGAATAAGCTAAATGAATTAAAATCACATCTATATAATTAATATGCAACCATTAAGATTGAGCTATATATAGGAAAGATATATACAAAATATCACTTTAAATGAGAAAAAAGAAAACTTCAAAATAGTTTCATAGTATTTTATATTATTTTTATATAAAACATATTAAATTATTTTATATATGTGTTTATACATATATATGTTCATGTATAAAGGTCTGAAAAGGGCCAGGCACGGTGGCTCACGCCTGTAATCCTAGCACTCTGGGAGGCCAAGGTGGAAGGATGGCTCAAGGTCAGGAGTTTGAAACCAGCCTGAGCAAGAGCAAGACCCCGTCTCTACTAAAAATAGAAAGAAATTAATTGGCCAACTAAAAATATATAGAAAAAATTAGCTGGGCATGGTGGTGCATGCCTGTTGTCCCAGCTACTTGGGAGGCTGAGGCAGAAAGCCTTGAGATCAAACTCCTTGAGCCCAGGAGTTTGAGGTTGCTGTGAGCTAGGCTGACGCCACGGCACTCTAGCCTGTGCAACAGAGTGAGACTCTGTCTCACAAAAAAAAAAAAAAAAAGGTCTGAAAAGATAAAAACCAAAGTGTTAAGGGTGGTTTTCTTATTTTCCACATTTCTATAATTTGAATGTTTAATAGTGGAGATACATATAACTTCAACTATCAGAAAACAACAATTATATATGGAATAAATAACCAAATATATAAACATATTACCTGCTAGATAAAACACACAGTTCTTTTAAACTTGGAGCCATGGAATGATCTTTATAATTTTCTCGAGTGAAAAATGTCTTAAGGCCATTTCTGGGGGAAATATCCCTGTGAAACAAAGTAATTTACTTGCATTTGACAATCCAAAATTTCATGCTAGACTAAGAAGCATTATGGTACAATGGAAATTTATAACTACATGCTCTCTATATCCCCTTTCCCAGGCAATCACCTCTTAATATGTTTAACTTCATATATCAGATCTGTGAGCTTAGATGTTTTACTTCTTGGATAACTGTAAGCCCAGGCCCGTTATGAAATTCTCCAGCTCCAACAATCAACCTTGCATTTCCTTTAGTTCCTAATTAAACAAATGTCAGTGAGACTAGAGAGTAAAAGATAGAATAGATTGAAGTACAATCAAGGGTCTGTCAAAGGCAGGGCTCACCTCTGACTCTGAAGCATAACATTAAGATGTTTTGTTGCTGAAAATAAAATGCTTGTCAACTTATTTTGTCAACTTATTTATGTACTAATTAGTGTGCCAGGCCAAAAGGCACTACAAGGCCTAAATATCCTACCTATTTTTGTTAACTTGGCCAATGGGATAAATGGTGCACCTTTGCTAAAACCACCTTGAAAGTGACACATAATTTTTTATAACATCATAATTAATTTAGAGACTATAAAGTTAATGCTTTCCATATAGTAAGCATCCAAAAAATGCTGACTGAATGAAGGTATTAAAAAAATCAAAAACACTGAGAACCATTAATCCAGGGAGGACAAAGTTTAGTAGAATTCTGTGGGCTACAATATTGTGCAAAGGTTCTAAACCACATTTGGTTTCATAATGCCAGTGGCAAATGAGAGCATCTGCACTGCATTTGACCATATACTTTACAGCACTGGCAAGGACCACAATTGTGCATACCTCTTAAAAATCTACAATCGAGCAATCTAATCAAATGGCAACTTCTGGCTGTCCAATTCCCCAAATGGGAAATTCTAGCATATTTGTTCCATACTCATTCCTTACTGTTTTAAAAGGCATTTACCCAAAACAGTATGATTAAGGTATTAATGATAAAAATTAGAATTTATTTACTATCTACCAGTGTAGAGTTTCTTACCTTGTCATGGTGCTGCATCTGTGACATCTCATTAAATTCTAACGTTTCTGCATATCATGTAAAAACAAGGCCAAGGGCCTCAAAGACTGTGAACTCCTTGGGGATGGAGTACTGCTTGCAATAAACAAATACTTATTGAACATATTGATTTAATATTCTTTGATATTGATTTAATATTCAGGTACTATTTTAATAATCTTAATAACCTCTTGTGACTTTTGTATCCTCTTTGGCTGGCTTAGTCAACATGTGTTAAAATGACCTAAAGCAGCACATGTATTCGTTAGATGTCTATAAAACCACTGTATTACTTAACCGGGTTCTCTATTTGCAAAGTTCTCACACACTTCTAAAATACAGTCTATGCATTTATATTATCACTTGATATAGATTCCAATATAACAAAAAGAAGCACATCTATTCTTAAAGAGGGTCTTTTTTATTACCTGTATGGAAATGGGCAAGGTTCTTGGACAAGAAAATTCCATCATCTCTCCTTCACAAGAGACCACCAATAAATATATAATGGACTCACACCTAAAAACAATCTTGAGTGCTGAACTGTTGTCACTTTAGGAGTGGAAGTACAGTCAGCTACTCAGAAATGTTCAGTATGTGAAGATAAGGTAAATTCTGAGACCCTGAATTTACATCTTTTATCTGTTTCCTCCAAATCTCTTGAAGCCAAAAACCCTTTCCTATGCCAACCACCAGCCTCACTTAACTCCTCTTCAGTGGATTACAAAGTGGATACAACTCACCAGTTCAGTCTTGGTTCACTTGTGGCCATCCTGGAGCTCATTTTCCTAGATTTCTGCTTTACTCTAGCTCACAGTTGCTGCTGCCTGGCAGCAAAAGCTCCAATAGAGGCAGGATCCCTCCACAATCTACACCCAACTGAGGAAAAACAAAGGGTCAAGATCAAAAGCAAGTGATTGTCTAGGTCAGGTGCTGTTAACTCAGGTGAGGAAGAATCCCTCCCTAACATCCACCCTCAACTGACTGTGGCACTTAAAAAAGAATACAGCAGACAGATGAATGTTCTCAAGGTTCTCTGTAGTACAGCAACAATGAAAACATAGGATGAGTCCTTCGTTTAATTTAGGCCTGGAATGTCACTCCTGGAACACTCTGAGGAAATAACAGCCCAATGGCGTTTTCATTGCTTATATACTAGAGGAATTTATGGCATGGAGCTTTATGTTTTAACTCAGCTCTCCTCCACTCCCTTACTGCCAAACTAAATCTTGCTTTTGTTTTCCCAATCATACGTTGTATGGGGCAGTTTCAGGCAGGCAATGCATGACAAAAGCTCCCTGTACATTAAGAATCTTAGACCTTTCACAAAGACCTTCACATTTGAGGAGGTCCAGGCAACTTAAGTAACATTTCACAGGATCACTTAGAGACATCATGAGGACTACAAATCTGGCTTGATCTCTCTCCATGTTCAGTGCTTCTCTTGTCACCAAGGCAGACTGATAAAGTGTCATGGGAGAAATAGTAAAATTTAGGGGATCGGTCTCTTGGCACTGGAGGGGCCAGATCCGGCTTCCACTTAATTCACCTCTCACACTCCAACCCAGTGTGGGCCTGGAGAGAGGGAGTCCATGAAGGGAGAAGGAAGGGTTAAGGGAAGGGAGTCGAAAGGAGAAGCGAAACAAAAGTTGCAGGAAAGCAGGTAAAGGGGCGAGCAAAGCCAGGGCAGGAGCCGCATCAGAACCGGGAGCAAAGGGCCCCGGCCCCGCCGAGAGCGCCGCCATGTTCCCTCCCCCCCCAGCACGAGCGCGCCCGCTGGCCGGGGCAGCACCCTCCCTTCCGCATCTCGGCTGCCTGGCAGCCTTTCCGCCCACCTCACGGTCCGCGGCGGCTCTGGCCCCGGCCGCAGACCCCACTCCACACACGCTCCACCCCACTCCTCGCACAGTCGCGCGCGCCCGGGGAAGGCCTTATTTAAAGCACCGGCCCGCGCCGCCCCGGCCCTGCGTGATGACGTCACGAGCGACCCCGTGGGCGGGGCCTGTGTGTATCAAAGGAGCCTACTCCCCTCGGTTCCTTGCCACGCGAATCCTAGCGGTTCTGGCAATGAAGTGTGAGACCGGGTTCGCTGGGAGGAAGTGGCAGCGTGTTATCCTAGAAAGTTCTCAACCTTGGGATGGGGAAGAGGGAGGGGAGTGATAAATTGGAAGGAGGACAAGCGACAAGTACAGTACTGGAAAGACCCAGGCTTGGTTGTGACTTTAGTCAAGTTTCTTAACCCTGACTCCTCGATCTGTAAAGTGGAGACGATATTCTCGCTACTACTTCGTAGAATTTTGGAAAGAATTAAGTGAAACAAGGGGTGGAGTGGTGCTCAGCCCAGTAATTGGCACATAGTAGGGTCTCATCGAGTGCTACTTCACCTCCATTCCGCTCCCTGTCCCATTTTAGCTGTCAGTTTCCACCAGAGGCTACTCTGGTTCTCAAACTGGCTTTTTTCTCATTCGTTGAGGAAAGATTTATTAAGCTCATACTTTGTGCTTGGTGCTGGGTACACATAGGACCAAGACTGAATACTAGTTTTTCTAGAGCATTTGATCTTTAGGAATCTATGTTTACATTAAATAATATAGAAAGTGATAAGCTACATAAGTGAGGTATATAGAAAAGATTGAGCTCAGAGAGGGAGAGAAATTACTAGTGTGAGGGGCAAAAGAGCAGCTTTAAATAGCTAAAGACATTTATTGAGTTCTTATATGTCATTTACCACATTGGGCACTTGCCATGTGGGCTCAGTTGAAGAATTTGGGTATGTGGAATGATGGGAAAGGGAATTCTAGACAGAGACCAGCACAAGTGCCAAAAAAAAAAAAAAAAAAAAAATTACAATACATTTGAAGATCTCCCCTGGCTTTCTTGAGATTCTAGAATCAGTTAACACTTCATTCTATAAAATAGAATAAGTGTTCCAATGAATCAAACCGGAAGTTGGCTTTATAGACAGAAAAAGGGCTGAAGAAAGCAGAAACACAGAACAAAAAGTACACTGGTCATTTCAAAGTTAGTTTCCTTGTAAAGTGAGGACAGTGAGAGAAAGCAATGGAAAAATAACTGGTTGACGTCAGATTACTTCAGGTTACTTTTTGTTGTAAGAATTAAAACATAGGGGACTTCATTATCATGCTGATCGAAGATGGAAACTGGCCTGTCAGGGAAATTAGGTTGTTACCTTCTTCTCCTGATTTCTCGGGAGGCCAGATAACAATTCATTTTCAGTTTGGTGAGCATGAGTGATCTGGTTTGATTTTCAGTGTGGTCTGTTGGGGCCTAGTGCGGTTTAGTCCAAAACAATGGCCTCCTATAATTATTGTTCAACACAAGGAACTGCATAAACCTATTGCATGAACAAAGTCTAGTTTGTATACTATTAGGAAAGCGTGTATGTTTTAAATTTTAGAATGATTTATGATGTTGTTAGAAATTATGTTAACATAAGAAATATGCTATCCAGACCCACGAGTAGGTTATTTTTCTGGAATGCAAGGTCTCCAAAGGGTAGTAGAGGAAAAAGGATTGGAAAAATCGGTTGGAGCCAGAACACAGAAGACCTTGTGTGCCAGAGAAAAGAAGTTTGACTTTATTATGTAAGAAATGAAATGCTAGGGAACAAACAAAAAAGCGGAGAGATGACACACTTGGAGCTGTCATGTTCACCAAAGTTTATTTTGCAACAAACTGAATGAATTAGAGGGAGGAGGCCAGTTAGGAGACAGTGCTTGTGAATGCTTGAAAACTCAACTGATGCAATGACTGGCGCTGTGTAAGTAGCATTTCTCATAAGGTAAGTGATATCGATGGCTTGTGCTAGGACAAAGGCAGTGTAGAAGTTCATGCCTTGGGTACTGTCTCACAAAGCAGGCAAGTAGAGTTGGGGAGTCCTATCCTAGCTTGCAGCAACTGCTGTAATTGTTTAAGAACTCAAGCTTCTGGGATGTACCAGCTTATATTAGTTAGTATGGTAACATCACCAGACATAACCTGTGTTGAGATTCCAGATCATCGCCAAACGCTATGATCTGCCCTAGTGTATTTGAGTTCCAGTGGTTGCAAGATAGCGCTCAGAATCAGAATTTTCAGAACCAGAAAGCACTTTGGAGATTATCTAGTCCAACCCTCCTGTTTTCCTTATAAGGAAACAGGCCTAGATTGTCAAGTGCCACGTGATCAGTGATAAAACTGATTCTAAATATCAGGTCTCATAACTTCTGCCGATGTGTGCGTCCTCCCCAAAATTCATGTGTTGAAGCCTTAACCTTCAATATGATACTATTTGGACATGGGGCCTTTGAGAAAGAAGTAGGTTTAGATTAAGGCACAACAGTGAGCCCCAGTGATGGAATTAGTGCCCTTATGAGAGGAGAGACCAGAGCTCACTCTCTCCACCAAATGAGGCCACAGCAAGAAGGTGGCCATCTGCAAGGCATAAACAGGGCCTTCATCAGAAACCTTCATCAGGCCGGCTCCTGGGTCTGGATTTCCCAGCCTCCAGAACTTTGCAAAAATAAATCTATGTTGTTTATGCCACCCAGTTTATGGTATTGTTATAGCAGTCTGAGCACACTAATACATATTATAATATATTAAATATATTTATAATTTATTCTTTATGCTCTGCCTTGTAAACCACAAGCAGGTTAATGGGAAAAAGGTGGATATTTTGGATCCTACCAGATATGTACCTTAGGTTTGCGTCTCAGTTTTTCTGCCTATTGGCAGTGTGATCCTAGATATGTTATAGGTCCTCTTCAAGTCTCAGTTTCCTCATCTGGATAATGGATACAGTATTCCATCACTTACAGGATTGTTGTGAGGATTAGAAGTAAAATATAAAAAGTGCATTTCAAAGAGTCAGTGCTCAATATATAGTAGCTATTAGTATATATTTTTTTCTGCAAAAAAAATCAAAGATCAATAAAACACAACATAAGGTGGCATTTTAAGCAGGATTATAATATGAAGAAGAAATGGCATACACATATATAATAGAAGATTCTATGGGAAACAAATGAGGAAGGAGCTCATTCTGATGAAGACAGTTTAGTGGCTACTTCAGAAAAGAAGTTTAATTTATGATGGGTCTTGAAGAATGAATAGGAGTTCAATGGGTAGAGAAGGGGCCGTGGGTTTTACAGTGTGAAAAAACAGAAGTATGAAACAGTTCTACATGTTCTGGGGAAGAAGAAAAGCCATTACATTGCTCTGTGGGGAAATAAAGGCCATTAGACTGGAAAGGTGGAGGGAACTAGAGATTTTGGACTTTATTTTCTGGGTTATGGGGAATCACTGTGTGTGTGTGTGTGTGTGTGTGTGACACAGCTTTACTGAGTTATAATCTACATGCCATAAAATCCATCCATTTTATTTGTACTGTTAAGTGATTTTTAGTATATGTATGGTGTTTTCCATCCATTAACACTAAAAAGTTTTATAACATTTCCATTACCCTAAAAATTCCTTTGTGCCCATTTGCAGTCAAGCTCTCTTTCCACACCCAGCCCCAGGTAACCACTAATCTATTTTTTGTCTCTCTATATTTGCCCTTTCTGGACATTTCATATAAATGAAATTGTAAAATAGGTTCTCTTTTTTCTTAGCATGGTGTTTTTAGGATCATCCATGCTGTGTGTGTTAGTATATATTCCTTTTTTGTTGCTGAATAGTAACTCATTTATGGATATACCTCCATTTAAATGGTTTCCACTTTGGGGCTATTACAAATAACACTGCTATGAAGATTTGTGTACAAGTGTTTGTGTGAACTTTGTGTTTTTATTTCTCTTGAGTAGATATGTAAGAAGTGGAGTTGCTGGGTTGTATGGTATATTTATATTTACTTTTTTAAGAAACTGCCCAATTATTTTGCAAAGTGATTATACCATTTTATTCTGTGGTTTTTAAGCAGAAGAAAGATTTGGTTTTCCATTTCTGCTAAACTGAGGAGCAAACAAACCCAGAAACTGAATGAGGAGTCAATTTAATTTTGAAAGAGTTTATAACAGTATGTACTTGTTTGAGTTTACAAAATGTTACATTGGACCAAAATTTCAAAAAGAAATCTTACAACTGCAAGGCTAAGTGAAGTTATCTACTTGTTACTAGATATGTATTACTTCTTGTGGACCAAATCAAGACAGAAAAATGTGCAAGATTATCTTTTTATTATTATTTTTTTATCCATGCTAAGTCATTTTCCTACCCTTCGGCAAATGAGCTTCCTTTGCTTGATTTGGGGTGAACTTGGCCTTGGAGAGTATATAGCTTGGTAACTACTTCATTCAGGGAATTGCTTCATGAATTTACAATCATCTGTAAGGTACTTTCAAACTGGGAATCCAGAAATAGCCCTCTAGCAAAGAGGTTTCAATCTAGTAATTGATGCAGATATTTTGGGGGAAAATACTGTCGCTAGTAGTAGTTTGTTCAAATCAGGCTTTTTAGCAATAAATGGTATTTCCAGTGGGAAGGGAATCATCATTTATCCTGAAAATCAGTAAAACACTCCAGCCCAGGATATGCCGTGTTAGAACAGAATGGCTACAGTGTTCAAATTTTTCTACTTATAAGATAGTATTTTCTAAAATATATTTTGTTATGTTCTATATTACATGGTCTCTGGGCTGAAAAAAAGACACAGAAGTAACTGTTCATCTGAATGCTGGTCTTTTATAGGCAGTGCATAAGTACCCATAGACAGAGGTTGATGGTAGAGATAATTCCAAGTAGAATAATTTAAAAATTATATTGTCTCTGAACCTTTTTGACATCAGGGACTGGTTTCATGGAAGACAAGAGTGTCTGCAAATACACATGCACCTTAGCTCCAATGCCCACCACACCCCTGCTGGTCACTTCCTACTGTGCAGACAGTTCCTAACAGGCTACAGACTGATACCAGTACACCACCCCGGGGACTGAGGACCACAGCTTTAGAATACAGCATGAATTTCATTAGGAGGGTAGAGAAAGAATGGTAGAAGGGGTGCGTCTGGGGCCTGTTAAGTGGTCATTGTTATAATTAATGTTGGATGAGGCTAATATTGAAATTAATCTTTGTTCTCTAAGCCTGAGGTCCCCAACCTCTGGGTGAAGGACTGGTACTGGTCTGTGGCCTGTTAGGTACTGGGAGCAGAGCAGCCAGCCTCCACCCCACCCCTACGCCAGTCCCTGGAAAATTGTCTTCCATGAAACCAGTCCCTGGTGCCAAAATGGTTGGGGACTGCTGCCTAAGCAATGAACAATTGATAGATGAAGCAGCTCCTCCCCCACAAAAGAGAAATCATTTTGGAATTGAAAACATTGTTTGAAAGGTCAATCAAATAGATAAACAACAAATGGATTACTGAGAAATGACCATATTTTACTGGAGTCAATGTTTCCCCTCCGAAGAAGGAATAAATCCAGAATTAAATTAAATGCCGAAAGGCTGGTTTCTTTCTTTCCAACATCAGAGATAAATGACATTAGAACAAAACAGGATTTTTCTTCAGGTCACAACTGGTGGTACTTTGAAAGGATAGAGTTCCTGTTAGTCTCCTAGCAGGAGGCTTCTGCCGTCATTGGGGGTCTAGGCTTGCCTTAAAAGCTATGGTGGGCCAGGCATGGTGGCTCACAACTGTAATCCTAGCACTCTGGGAGGGTGAGGTGGGAAGATCGCTTGAGGACAAGAGTTCAGAGACCAGCCTGAGCAAAGGTGAATCTCCATCTCTACAAAAAATAGAAAAATTAGCCGGGCATGGTGGCACGTGCCTGTAGTCCCAGCTACTCAGGAGGCCGAGGCAGCTTGAGCCCAGGAGTTTGAGGTTGCAGTGAGCTATGATGACCTCTCTGCACTCTAGCCTGGGAGACAGAGCCAGACTCTGTCTTGAAAAAAAAAGTTGTGATCGGGGTGGGAGTGAGGAAGAGTAGCAGTGCAGGATCCATCAGTGTGATTCTTTTGGGATCCAGGAGGGTTCTCTTGACAAAAATTCCCTCCTCACTCCAAGGATTTTGAAATCCCTTAAAGCATGTGAACATCTTTTTTCTTCCTATCTCTGGTGACTTGTATGACATTAATAACTGGCTTTGAACACCACTGGGCCCCATCTTCAGTTTCTTGTTCAAAAAGGGATACCAGGGTGCTGAGCTGCGTCTCAGCACAGCAGCTGTTAGCCTTCCTAGCACCATGAGCATGGCTCGGTGTTTTCACAGACCTGGTAGGAGAAGCCAAGGCCCCTGTACCCTTCCATTTGATCCAAATGCACATTGGACATGGAAGTCTACTTTTCGGGGATTAGACTGCTTGAACTTGCCTCATGAAAAAGTTCAGTAGCGACAATAGCAACTAAGACATTCCTGAGGACAGGTCTTAACGACTAGTCTGTGATGCTTACTTTTGCTTTCTTTCCCAGAGTTTATTAATAATGTGGCATTTGCTCTCCTTTCTGATTTTCCTGGGAGACCATCATAAACAGAATTCTAAGAAGACTCTCTTAAACTCCCATATAAGTTTCCTTCTTGAAACCAAGCAAGCTGATCCAAGATAGAGAGGTGAGTATAAATCATCATTTTTAGCAAAAGGGGCTGAGGCATGGGTTTGAGCAAAGGCCTAGAGGTGACAGATTTCATTTTTTTGAACTCCATTATTTTCATTAACTCTCAATTTCCTTAGAAAGGGGTGAATATTTATATTTATGTAGAACTTAATGGTCTAAAAGATTCCACATGCATAATCTCATTCTTCATCTTTTCTGAGGTGGCTGAAAATAAAAGCAGTGTTAGAGACTGTTTGCTACATGCAGCAACTTCGGGGATCAATTCAAATATATATTGAATGCCTACAGAGCGTGAGGAATGCTTAGGCACTCTAGCATGTGTATGGAGGCAAATGCCAGCTCAGTTGACTTTCCTCTGACTTCTGAATATTTTATAATTTGAATGTCCTGGAGGTTACTTTAAAAGTAATTTACAAGTTTTTGCATATTAAAACAGTGTGATACTTGCCTAATGTTAAATTTATGGTTCTCCCCTAAGTAATCTACTCAAAAGAAGCGGGTGGGGCAATGACAGTGTAGGTAAGTGAGAATTTTTAAGTCTTTGGCATCATTTCTACAATTCCATTTTAATGATTTCTGAAGCACAGATGACAAAGTAGGGTGTGCATTCAGGATTTCTCTCCTTCTACACTCAGGGAAGAT
This sequence comes from Microcebus murinus, assembly GCF_040939455.1. NCBI lineage: Eukaryota > Metazoa > Chordata > Mammalia > Primates > Cheirogaleidae > Microcebus > Microcebus murinus. The sequence goes on from NC_134109.1 coordinate 96,793,306, forward strand.
ATCACTAATTAGCCAGGGCATCCTTCTCCTTTGAGACAGGAAGCAGCCTCAATCCTGCACTCCCAACAGCATCTACCAATCAATGGGTGCTATCTCACAAGTTAATACTTCTTTCTTTGCCATCTCTGATCAAAAGAGTAGCTTACTCCTTGCAGACATTTTTTTCCCTGCAAAATGGAAGTGAATGATTTTTTTTTAAGTACTATACTATAGACCAGTGCTTCTCAAATTTTAATATGCATATCTATCACCTGGAATCTTATAAAAATGCAGATTCTGATTTAGCAAGTCTGGGGTGGTGCTTGGGATTCTGGATTTCTAACAAGGTCACAGGTGATGCCAATGCTACTGGTCTGTGGACCACACTTGGACTCTTTGACTACCAGGGTTTTACTAACAGGAGTCCTCAAACTACAGCCTGTGGGCCACATGCGGGTGTTTTTGACTATTTGTTTTTTTACTTCAAAATAAGATATGTGAGTGTGCACAGGAATTTGTTCATAGTTTTTTTTTTTTTAAACTATAGTTCGGCCCTCCAATGGTCTGAGGGACAGTGAACTGGCCCCCTGTTTAAAAAGTTTGAGGATCCCTGTCTAGACCCTTTACTAGAAACAAGATGTAAGCTAGAAAACTGTGTACAATGCAGCTCAATAACAAAAAAAAAGAAAAGAAAAACAAGGCAAGTGTTCCATTAGAAGCTGAAGTTTTATTATAGGATAACAGTACATAAAGCACATCTAAAATTGATGTGTTCAATGCACTTTTAATAAAGGTAATGTAATATTAAAGGTACAGTTTCTAAGTACAATATAACAACATTCATATTAGAATGAAAATCGCAGTATTTAAAAGACAACATTAAATCTCTCTTTTTTTACAGCTTGTATTTACAAAATGAATCAAAATATTTTTTTTTTAATTCAGGACTCAATAAAATAAACAGCTGGAAATAAGCAGACTACTGTAAGAGTGAATTGAAAAGAAAACCCAATGTAAGTGAAAAGTTGGATGATCCTCTAATAAAGATCATTAGCAAAGTTTTAGTTGAATACTATTTTTAGGGTTCCCATAAATGGCTTGCATTTTTAGTGTGGCAGAAAAGGAGTTTTTTACATACTGTACACAAAACAGACAGCATATATTTATAGGTACAGTATTACTGTTTCCAAACTTGCATGTATATTTACAGAAGGCTGAGTTTGTTACTCACAGAGGTTTGTGAAATTTGTGTGCTTAATCCTTGAGACCTACACACAATTAGAATCAGCATTTCATGTGGTCTTTTAAAATGTGGCTTTAATACTTGGTTGTAGAAGAAAATGTTAACCATAAGGCTTGGCCTATTTTATAAATTTACCAAAACAACTCAGGAAAAAATTTTAATTGGGGCACACTTGTTATCCTTTTACAATTATCAAATGCTGACATGTGCTGGCCATTGTGCAGACGCAAAGAGATACATACAATCTCTACCCTCAGGAAGCTTAGGATGCTAAATGGTGCTTTAAAAAAAAAAGGTTTCAATCTCTTTCTAAGCAAGGCAGTTAAGGAATGACGTGATTTGTATTAAAAGAGATTTCTCCCTAAACTGTAGCCAATCCATTTTAAAAGGTTAACTATTAGCATTAGCGCTCATTAACCACACAATTGCATTTATAATCAAGGTAACAGCAACTCTTCCATAAAAATGGAAAATGTCTAGAATTGTGGGTAAATATGCAGTGCATGGAAGCCAATAATCATGGCTTGAGAATTTATCACCTTCAATTACAAAAAGTGCAGTAAACAGAAACATTTGCTCTATATTTATAAATTGCTCAAAAATCTTTGCTAAAGATCTTACAAATTCAGTAATATTACAGAACAATTCTAATCAATATTTAATAAGGTTAACTACATCCTTAGTTAGATATTTGATATACTTTGATTTTTAACAAAGCCAATAGATATTGGGAGACTGGGTGAAAGGGTTTAATTAAAGTTCATTACTAAATGACTTTTAAAACAAAGGTCCTGCACTCAGTTCATGGAACTGGTTAAGGTCATATTTAAATCAGAACATCCCTTGTCAAATTTGCTTTATGGCCCATGTTCCACCAGTGATGTCTCCATACTTCTCATGACTCAGGTAGGAGGGGAAAGGTTTATTCTGCCATCAAGCCACCAAGGATGTTTTATATAAATGCCTACTGTCTATAATAGGAGCTAAGTATACAACTCTGTCAGGTACCAATAATATAATTCCTTAATGAGAAAAAAAATGTATTACTCCATTAAATGAGAATGTTTCTTTAGGATCTTGAAGGCCTGGCAAATTATTTTTCAGCTCAGGAGATAAGGTGTAAAGCCAAGTAGCAAACATAAAGTAAATGCTAATAAGTTTTCATATAACCATATTTATAAACAAATTCACCCTATAGATGTCAAATATCCATACTAAGGAAGTAATTTTATCCTAATTAAATACACTCTAGAATAATTTATATAATGATATTATGTATTTAAAGAGAAAAGCACGTCCCAAATCCAGCACTCTGATACAGCTGCCAGTTGGGCATAGGTAGATATATATATATATGTATATATATACAAATATATAGTTATACTCAGTGAAATTAACAAGACCCAAAGGTGGTATTGTCTAGGAATAAAAGGGATATTTTTTTTGTTCACAAAAGTAACTTATCTAGCACCACACATCAGAAAAACACAAAAATAGCACACTCTAGTTCTAAACAGCTATGTCTAAAATAGATTATATAGTAAAACCGGTATTATACAGCATATTGTGGATTTGATAAACAGATAAATATTTGCACTGAGTAGGCTGTTTATAATATAACATTTTCTTATCTATACAGAATGAAAGCCAAAAAGTTAACTGTATAGAGATGTGCAGAACAACATTAAATATTATGACTCAAAAGCAGGGACGAAGGTAAATTTGAAAGAAGAGTAAGAGAGAAAATGTTTACAGGCCATTACAAGTTCTTAAGTTAATAGTAAATAAGGAATCAATTGCTCAAGTTGAAGAAAGCAGTAAACAAGAGATTGCATTTACATGCAGATGTCTAAAATTTGTATTTTTTTAAGTCTATGCACAAAAGTCATTTGTTTTATTGCTTGACATTCAGTTATGGCTAGATTATTTAACCTATTTTTTTTTTTTTTTTAGTACTTTGGAAACAAGAATATTGTTAAAGGTGCCATAAAAATGGACAACATTGAAAACGGTTTGCAAATAAACCACCTAACACTGCAGTTCTTTATACATATTAAAAGCCTTGTCTGGGGTTTGTCATATGTTAAATATATTTAAACTGGGAAAATATGTTGTAGCTTGAAGCCTCCCATTGGCCCAAACATCCAATACAAAAACACATCTCCACAAAAGGAGCAGGCAGACAATACAGGTACATTTAAAGAAGCAGCCAGCTAATGTCCTAATGTTTAAAAATTTACCACTGTTTAAATATGAGATTTCAAACTGTTGTGGATAAGAAGAGAATTTTTGATTCAGGAAGATGCATACAGTACATATGGATTTTTTTTTTTTGTGAAATTGTATTCACACTATATTGCTCAAGAATTATCTGCATTTACATATGCAATCTTTTCAATGATAATCAAGTTCCTAGAAATAGTATCCACATTAAAATAATAATGGTGAGAAAGGAACCACACATGAACACTGGAGAGAATTTAGTTGTTCTGAGAGAACAACAGAATGGCATGTGCAGCATGTCAAAGCCAACAGCAAGCTGTCTTTCATTATTCTCAGAAGGAAAAAAGAAAAGTGTGATAACCACTAATGTGGCAAAGTACGCTAAATGTAAACAGCAAACAGGAATTCTCTAGGTAACTAACATACTCGTATTCACTTTCTCAACACAAGGCTCCATGTTTTATGTTGCATCACTGAAAAAAGGTTGTTTCTATTTGGATTGAATATTCTGTCATTCATTTGTAAACAAATGACTGAATGTATTTATTGCTCTAAGTTCTGAGGGTTTGGTTGAACATGGAGATCCCCCCATCTATGATGGCTCCTTGGTATGATTATTTTAAAAATGATTCTGAGAGCCTGACAAAACTGATCTCATTTATGCAAACACATAAGCAAACAGACCCAGAAGTAAAACCAACTGTGCTATGGAGACATTGCTAGACAGCCTTCCCTTCTCTTAAAACTAAACAGCAGTAAGCAGTTCTCTGTAATCAAATCTGGTAGAACGTTTTTTATAAGACTAGGGTTTAGGGACAGAATGAAGACCTGTATCACAGACTATTAGCAAGAGATCAAGATTTGCTGTTGCAATTGCATTTCTGGGTACATAATTTGATCCATGGTATAAAGTTGTGTTCATGGGGTTAACTTTATCAGTAAGAAGTGGCAATCACATGTCATAATATGTAAAAATGTCAATAACCTGTGTCAATGAGAAAGAGAGAGAGTGTGTGTGTGTGTGTGTGAGAGAGAGAGAGAGAGAGAGAGAGAGAGAGAGAGAGAGAGAGAGAGAGAGAGAGGGAGATTCTGCCATTTTCCATATTTTTTATTATCAAAAACAACATGGTAAAGGCATCTTTTGCATCTGGCAGACATGGGAAGTTTTCCCAAATTATGGTCCTCTATCATAGTAAGAAAACAAGTAAATCTTCTTCTGAATGTGTATTCCAGGGGGGGAAGAATCAGAGCTAACAATTACACTGAGCTTTTCTGACTTTATGGAAAATAATATGTGGAAATGTGGGAACAGAATTGTATTTCAAAAATATAACATGTAACCATAAAAACGGGCTCAAGTTGCTGTCATATAGGCAGGTTTCATTTTGTCTTTAAACATTAGCTCTTTATCAGGTATAAATTTATACCTGTACTACAGGTATAAATTACAGGTATAAATTTACAGCTGTAATTTATCAGGTATAAATTACAAATGTAGAAGTAAGAATTGTTTTGTGTAAAGGAATTTTTGGTTTGTGTCTAGAGGAGAACACATGGAAATAATAGTTAACAGCTGGCATTTTAAAAACATGTTTCATCTTTTACCTGTCTCACTATACTGATAGGCAGGTCTCTTCTCTCATCATTTGTTTTTATATTTTTTATCCATAATATGTAGAATTTGGAATAGTTTTTTAACATATAATGCTATATATATTTATCATGAAAATTTTAATTATTATAGACATAGTAAATGGAGCATGCGAGGACTGCACTTTGAATGATACTCTTTGTTTGTACACTACCTATTAGTTTATCTTTTGAACACACTGGCATAACTTTGCTTTGGAAGTTATTCAATGCTTTTAAGCACACAAAAATGAAGAGTACACACGCTGTGACCTCAACAAAATGAGACGATAGTGAAGAGTTTACACGCACACAGTTCTATACAGTTCGCTTGTGCCTTGGAGGGATAGTATTATTATCATTATTATTAATAATAAAAAACACAATTTGTCCCAGTAGTACTGGCCACCCTGTTTTAAGAGTTTTAGAAGATCCCTGAGCACATTGTTTCTGACTCTTAACCCCAACTCCAAAATGATAGGGCTTCTATTGTTGATAATCAAGATGGATTGTCATTCACAGTAAGTCAATCATAAGGTGCTTATTTATTTACCCTTTTTTTTTTCACCAATCAGCACAAAGAACTGTCAGAAAATAACCTTTTTATTATTATCTTAAAATAATAGCACTGGAAGGACACATGATTTAAACAATCAATGTTTGAAACAGTGGCTTTAGGATTATTATCTGGCTGCCCCTCAACAATTACAAGTGATTCGATCGACATTCCTTAGCCAAAAACAAAAGGCAAAACAGAAACGAAAACAAAAACAAAAAACCCAAAAAACTGTACAAATATGTATTTTTCCCTGAGGGATCAAGGTACACCTGCAAGTGCTCTATGTACATATTGCACTAGAGAGGAATGAGGAACATGTGCAAAAAAGCAACAATGAGAGAAGCTTACACACTACTTAAACCTTTTCATTAAAGATTCTACTAGGTTGTTTTGCATTTTGGAATGTCGGAACACAACAGCTAGCTATTCCTTAGTCTAAAACTAAAAACACGCATTTCTACTATGGCACATTCAATGAAATAAAAAGTTTTCCAAAGACAGATAGACAAATTCCATCAATAAAATAATACAAAGTTTGTTTGTTTGTATTTTTTTTTTTAGAAAATTACATTACTTTCTTTCTTTGTTTCACATTACAAAATCTTTTTTTTTTCTTTACACAAATCACATTTTATTGCAGGAATATTTCAAGTGCCATCAAATATTTATAGAAGGGTTAAAAAAATAGAAGTCTCTCTAAAGTGGTCCAGACAAGGCTTTGTATAGAATAAATCTTTTTTTTTTTCCATCTTCTAGTTTTGATTTAAGTATTTTGAATACATTTTCTTTTCCATTGACACTTAGTAGCCTAGAAGCGGTCCGACACACACATCATACACCTCATACACCTCATACACACACGGACACACACATACACACGCTCCTTCTTCACCTCTCAGCCCACCTCCATACGCTCACAAATATCTGGGTATCCACACTATAAAGAACAACCAAACTTAGAAGCAGTGTCTTAAGTCATATTTTTCTTAAGTTATAAAGGGTGAATTAGGATGCTGAAGACTTTAAAAAAATCCATAGTTTTAACACAAATTAAGATGCTGAACACTTAAAAAAAATCCATAGTTTTATAACACTATTTGCAAACTGCCCCAAAAGCACTTTCATCTGCACTTTTGTTTGCATTGTGACCAAGGCCAGTTTTTTCACAATATAATGCAACCATCTGAACACCATTGTTACAGAAGGTTTTCAGGCTTTGTACAAAAGCCTTATTTACCTTATGGAAAAAAAAAAATTGTATGAGGGCATTATAGCAGCCGGGTTGACAATGGTGTAGTTCCAATCTTTAAAAGATGATTGGACATTTAAGTTTAGGAAATTTTAATTATAAGAACTATTAAGAATAGTTGTTCTGATATCACCAAATATTTTGTGTCATCATACAGGTGTTTTTATAATAAAGGAAGAAAATAAAAAGGCAAAAGTTTTTCACATCCCTTTCTGGACTCCATGTTTTTTCAACTGAATTTATTGTTTAACCTCAGATCCCAACTTAGATCCAAATAGTCAGTTGTTCCCTCATTTCACTGAGCATGTCTTTGTCTCTACTTTCTCTTCCTACACTGTCGATGGACTTTGCTCTTAAAGCCCACCTCTGCTTTTCTTTCAGAAACACCTGGAACCAGCATGATGTTACTCTAACTTGGTTTACCATAAAAGCAATGTCACCATGGCATGACTATTACTCATGTTTTTTTTTTTTGCATTAGGTACAAGCAAAATCCTTTCTGGGAAAAGGAATTTCTTTTAAGTTCAACATTATGTTCTCTCTCACCCTTAGAGAAGTTCAATTAGCTCTTAATTATTTCACAAATGGACACTGGAATTAGGTTTAGTTGCTCTTTAATGCGCTAGCACCTGAGGCTGGTCATATTCAGAAAGCTTTGGTTAAAAAGAAGTTAATATACTTGGATAAAACCATCCCCAAATTTAGTGAATCTAAACGACAAAACAAAACAAAGAAACCCCAAAAAACAACACCACACCATTTTCCCCTAAAGGAGAAACAAAAGAAAAAAAAATGGACAAATAAATAACTGAACTAAGCTTGGTACTCTTTTCAGAGTATAAATACTATTGATCTTTAAAGGAACTATGCTTACTTAAGTTAAAATTTTGATTTAACCCTTCTTGACCAAATATAAATACTATATGCTGACAGTTAGCCTCTCTATATAAACACTTACATAAAATTGTATTTGCCTGTAAGAAATTTAAAGGAATATTCCTTTTGTCTTCCCTTACTATATTTCTGAAAAAAAAATTTTTTTTGGATGTTATTTAGGCTTCATACACATGTCCGTGTGAATAATTCCTTCTCCTTTTCCACCACCGTCCCTCAGGAAACAAGTCAGAAAGTCAGTGGAGTTAAAAACAGAGTGAAATGCTCTGAGAAGCCCATGCTGTTCGCCCAGCAGGACATCAGGAGCTGAAATTCCTGCGGAAGATTCTGCAGGGACCCTGGTGGAGGAGACTCTCTGATGTGAAGGGCTGCTTGGAAACTCCCACTTTACACCCATGGAAGATGTTCCCTTCTTCCGTACAAACATGGTCTTTGACGTCAGACCAGTAGTTTGGATCCCACCCCTAGTGCGACTAAAGAAATCATCTTCTAAATGCCTACATTCCTAAAAGGTCACTTGTTTTTAAAATATGCACATTTGTATACCAGACTGTTCCTTTCCCCTCCCCTTACTGGGGATTATTTTTTAAAAAAATAACAACATGAAATTAAATAAAAACACACTCAATATTCCTCACCTGAACACAAAAGCCAAATAATCTTCTAAATATTTAATAAAATAAATTACAGTCCACAGTTTTCTAGTGAAGATAAATACAAGAGTAAATGTTTGCAGCTAGCATCAATTTTACTTTAAAGGCTTAAAGTATTTAATATTTAAATAAGAGAAACTGGTTCAACAATGTATGCCTCCCTCACCTTCCTATCCATTGTCTATCAAACATAGAGGGCAATATTCTAGAATTATAACATCTATAGACAATGAATCTAGAATTGGTTCATTCTGAGATAAACTTTTAGGGTTCCTAGATTATACCAAGAACATAAACACTCACAAAGTAAATGCTTAATGTCCTCATATGGAGAGTGTGTGTTTGCTTCAGATATAATCTTTGGGTCCTTCTTATAATAAAAGCTAGATTCCAATATATATTCTGGTTACAGATTTGTTCTCAAAGCATAAAAATTCCAAGTTGAGACTGAGTCCATAGAACTACTGAATTGTGTAAAACGAGCCTCCCCTTCCCACCTCCATGAAGTGCCATTTTAAAAAGCTTCTTTTTTTTTTTTTTTAATGTGCATGATGGTATAAGACCACAGCACCAATCAATCATTCAACTTTGTATGAAGCGTAAACACATCTACCCTTAAACCTGCCAAAAAAGCAAAGTATAATTTAGGGAGAGTTCCGTTTCTAATTCCAAGTTCACGTGTAAAAAACAAAAACCCAACATGGTGATTTCTAGATATGACCAGCCAGTCTTTTAAAAGTAATTTTTGTAAACAGCAGCATAAATACCTCCCACGTACCTTCCAAGCCTTCTCAGTTAAACTTGTGTTTCTGGTGCACATGCGACACGACAGTGAACACGCTAGCATTTAATTTAAAGAAAAAGGTGCAAAATGAAAGTGCCTTATCAATTCAACAGGAAAAGCTACACCAGTAACTACATTTTATATTAATTAAAACAATATATAAACAATATCTCTTTTAGCTATATATAGTCTTCATGCCCATTTACCCTGTAATATATTATAATGCTATTGTTGCTACTGCTATGGACCCTTTTCATGCCATCCTGCTGAACTGGCAATAATCGGTGAAAAAAATAAAAACTTCCTTCATGAAACAAAGAGCAAGTTGTGCAAAGTAATGCCGCCACCTCCGCTATGCACACCAGTCACCGATTATTGCTGGACTCTCTGTTGTTACTGACAGATTGGTGACTCTGGAGAAAGTCTGTGGGCAGTGAACTACAAGAAAAGGAAATCCTCTGACTTTAGTACCCTCCTTCTGCTGTAAACAGAGGTCAAAAGATGGAGAAGTTGAGACAGAAAAAGGGTCCATATCTGTAGGCATAATGGAAATCATATGCATGAGAAAAACAAGTTCAACTTTTATTTGTTTTCATTGTTTCCCCTCCTTTGCCTGACCCCGATCACCAAAAGATGTGCAGTGTGTGACGCTCCAGGTCTGTGCAGGGCCATATAAAGTGTCTCGGTTAATTTTTGTTTTGTTGTTTTGTTTTTCACGTTTGTACTTCAGACATTCTAGAAGTGCTTATTTTGATACATTTACCCATCAATTTGCATTGCTGGCTCAAATTCTGAAGTGAACAGCTCCTTGTATAATGGAGGAAAATGAAGTCGCACAATGTCTGGATATATTGCTTTAAATGCCATTAGCTTTTCTGTATGTCGTCCACATAAGGCTCTTAATGTAGAGACCTTGCATATTAACTGTAAGTGGAAGAAAGGACATGTCGTCAGGAGAGAACAGGCACGAGAATCAAAGATCAGGGAATCGGGATGGTCTTCACAGCACCGTTTATGACTGCGAAACACACTTGAAGCAACATAAGCATCCAATTAATAGCGGATTGGCTGAGAGTAAAAGATGACACAGTCATAGCCTAGAATGCCAGGTACACGTTAAATATGATTTTGAAGATGAACAATTTAGTAACTTAAAAATGTGTTCATAAGCAAAAGTTGGCACAGCTCGTCAGTGACAGAGACGGGACGAGAACCTAAGGCTCTGGATTCCTCCTCCTATTTCAAGATGCTTTCTGCTCTATGGCCTGGAACCCTGGCCTCTGCCACTGTCTGGTAATGGAGAAGTAGGCGAGGGGGCAGTCGTGGAGAGTGAGGGCCTTGCAACTGCATAGAACACATTTTCTGCAGAATAGCACTAGTCAACTCCAATGCAACAAGTTTCTTCTTGATAAAGAGTTTTCCCTGCAACGAAGCGGTTCTGGGTCTGAGAGTCAGAGGTCTGAATGGAAGAAGACCCAGCATTGACCATTTACCTGCTGCGAGTAATAATACGATTTGCAAACATGCTTTTAGACTCTAATGCACTATACAAAGGCAAAATGCTTATTATTTCAACCTAGAATAATCCTCTCTAGGAAACCTTTTCACCAGATCTTGTCCACCTGTTAGGCGCTCTCTATGATAAAAGAACCTAACGCCACCCTTGCGTTTGGGCAAGAAGAGGGAGAAGAGAGTGAAGCTCCTGAAGGTTCTTCCCCCTTCCATTTCCAAGTCCTGCCCCATTTGCTCATTTAACAGGTGCAAAATAAAAAATAAAACAGCAATTAACCTCCAACTTTCACTTTCTAATCTAACATAGTTATAAGGAGAAAAAAAAAACAACCCCAAACAAACAGGAAAATAAAACCAAAACTTCTCCAATCATCTCACACAATAAAACACATATAAAATAATTTAGGGCTGGTTTTTCTCAGACCAAATGCAAACTACCAGCGCTGGCACTGGTGGACACTAACATTTTAAATTGATATCCTAATCATATCATTATTGTGAAAGATAATTAGCAAAAATGAATCCTTGTTCCTTGAACATACGGTATTAATGGGAGATAGCTGAAGAAAATACAAAAGTCATTTACTTTTGATTACTAATGATTAATGGAAATAGAACTATTATTAGACTCTATGGCTATCCTGGTTAACTCTTTTAGTCCTTTATGATCTCTTTCTTCTACCTTCAAAGCTTCTCTTTCCTATTTATATCAATGCAGAACATTAACTGTGCTTTATGCTCAACTTTGATGGAACAGGAGGAGGATTTCCAGAATGCATTAATGCTTAAAAAACTATTTTTCCCTACAGAGTGCAGGACACTTTTTGATCAGTGATAATAAATAGAATTTAACCTGAATAGTGAATTATGGCCCAAAAGAATTTTTTGAAATGGAGATTTCTTTCTTTTTGGGTGTCCATTGCTTACTGATACTTTGGGACTTGGTCATATGACTTACAAGGGCAGCTGGCAGCATGGTCTACACCAAGGGAAATTTCAGACCATGCCAACCGGAAGCCTTTGGCTCTCACCTTTGTTAGTATTCCATCTTCTCGGTGATTCTTCTGTAGGACGTGTTGAAGAGCTAGCTGAATTTTCTGTTGCAGTTTTTCAATTTTTACCTTTTCCTGCAGCCATGAGCGATCTATACATGAAAAATTATATTTCTTAGTATTCCTCCCACGTGGTGTCAGAACACCCCATTCCTCCCAACCTTGGGTACAGATTAGCATACCGCAATGCATATTTAGAGATTCATAGGCCAGTTTCACTCCTCTTTCAAAGTTTGCCTTTAAGGGAGTGGAAAAGTGATCTATAGCAGTTATGAAACAGGGTGTTAAACCTTTCCACTTTTACTGATAATTAAAGGAAGAGAAGCACCTCCCCTTCCAAAGAATACCAATTAAGTATAAGGCCATACTTATAGGAGTTCAAATAAAGCCACCATGGCCCCCAAGCCTTTCTAGTAATTATACTTCTGAATGAAATACTCATTATCAATCCTGCTAGCCTTTTTGGAAAATATGAAGATTGCCTTATAATCCAAGGCAACTAAAATAGTCAATAGAATTTTAAATGACCTAAAGGTTTTTAATTTAGGATAAAGTCTTGATGTGTAGGGATTCCCAATAGAAGACAGTAACCTTGCAAAAGTGATTATCCCCAAGAGGCAGTACCGGTTGAAAATACAGATTAAATCCAGATAAACTAGAGGATGACATCCAAAGGGATTTTAATAAAGAGTAGTATGTCTTAAAAACCATATTATCTTGGAGACTGGTGTTAAGAAGGGTAACTCTATTCTACCATGGCATTTCTCTTGTTAGCAGGAGTTAATTCTGGACTGGGCTTTATTCAGTTCTCATTTTTTAATTTTACCTGAAAGGCATGAGATCTTTTTAAAAGAATATGTGTTCAGGAGCTAGAGGAGAGGGTGCTATCTGGAAAACTTAAAGTTAGATTTAATAAGGTAGCAACCTCTCTTGGTAGCTCCCAAATATTTTATACCCATTAAAAGTTATGCACCTTGTACAAATTCTTTATCTTGGATAATTTTTAAACTATTTATTTGATTAGCTTACCTGCTGACATCAGTACAAATGCAGAAAATAATGCAATTTCATCTTCAGTCAGGTGCATAGAACATAAACTCTTTCCAAATTCAAACACAAAGCTAATAAAGTCTTCACAACCTGCCAAAATTAAAATAAAGACAGTTTAGGATTTGGTTATTATCTTAGGAGAAAACTATGGGAGAAGGTAAAAGATCTAGTGGCTGTAGATCCAGAGGGAAAAGTAATAACATTTCCATAGTTTGATAGTTTGAAATCTTGAAAGAAAAATCTGTTTAGCTACCACCATCACCACCACCACCATCATCATTTAAAATAATGAGAGTATGCAGAAAAATGAAATAGGATCAATATCTCTCATCACTCACCAAAAGTAATTCAAGATGGACAAAGGACTTAAATGTAAGGCATAAAACCGTAAGAATTCTAGAAGAAAATATTGGGAAAACTCTTTTAGATATCAGCCTATGCAAAGAATTTATGAAGAAGACCTCAATGGCAATCACAGCAACAACAAAAATAAATAAATGGGACTTGATTAAATTAAAAAGCTTCTGCACAGCCGGGGAAACAATTAACAGAGCAAAGAGACAACCTAAAGAATGGGAGAAAGTATTTGCAAGCTATATATCCAATAAAGGACTAAGAATAAGAATCTTCAAAGAACTCAAGCAAATCAGCAGGAAAAAAATCAAACAATCCCATTGAAAAGCAGACAAAAGACATGAACAGAAGCTTCTCAAAAAAAGATAGACAAATAGCCAATAATCATATGAAAAAATGCTCAACATCACTAAGCATCAGGGAAATGCAAAAAATCAAAACCACAATGAGATACCACCTTATCCCAGGATGGCTTTTACTAAAAAGTCCCAAAACAATAAATGCTGGCATGGATGCAGAGAGAAAAGAATACTTATACGCTGTTGGTGGGATTGCAAACTAGTACAACCCCTGTGGAAAACTGTATGGAGATTCCTCAAAGAACTAAAAGTTGACCTACTATTTGATCCAGCAGTCCCACTACTGGATATTTACTCAAAGGAAAAGAAGTCATTTTATCAAAAAGACACTTGCACTCTAATGTTTATTGCAACACAATTCACAGTTGCAAAGATGAGGAATCAACCCAGATGCCCATCAATTCATGAGTGGATTAACAAAATGTGGTATATGTCTACCATGGAGTACTACTCAGCCACGAAGAAGGATGACTTAATGCCTTTTTGTAACAATATGGATGGAACTGGAGACCATTATCCTAAGTGAAATATCTAAAGAATGGAAAAACAAATACCACATGCACTCACTATTAAATTGGAACTAACTGATGAGCACACATGTGCACAGAGGGAAGTAAAACTCAGCAGAAAACAAGCAGGGGGGAGGGGGAAGGACAGGATGGGCAAAAACCTACCTAATGGGTACAATAAATACTATCTGGGTGATGGGCACACTTGTAATCATGACTTAAGCATTATAAAAGCCATAGATGTAACAACAACAAAAAAAAGAGCAGAGATTCTTTATTGTTGTTAGTTTTTTTTCTCCCTTTCCAGTAAAATCTTTATTATGATAGAGTGGATGGAAAGGAAAGACAGATGTTAACAAGATAAAACGTTAAAGTCAAAAGATGACTATGTCTCTTCATCATAAACAGTAATGTTCACTTTAACAGTAAAACTCTCATTTGTTTTTATTATTGAACCTATTGGTAACTGTGTAATATAATAAGTAAATATGCTCTGAATACTCAAAACAAAAAAATAATGAGTGGACTTTTGTTGTGATTACTATGTCAAGTATTGCTCTAAGAGATTTCTTTACATTTCCTCCTATTTTGCAATAGCCCTATGAAGGAGGTATTATTATTATTATCATCATCATTATCATCCCCATTTCAGAGGTGAGGAAAATGAGACTTGGTAGTCACACAGGTGGCAAGTACAACCTGAGATGCAAAGTCAGGCTGCCTTACTTCAGCACCCACCCTGTTAACCAGTAGGGTCCAACGGCTACAATCTAACTGACATGGTAAATTCACTCGTTGGTGTTTTCAATTCTATTTCATCTAAAACACCCTTTAAAATGTTTAAATAGATGACAACACATTCTGGTGACAAAACGATTACAACTATTTACCAAACTGAAAACAAAGACTGTGAAAGTCCCTTAAAATAATAATCCGGTCCCTAAAAGACTGGTTACATTTGGTGTCTATTCTTTCATATATATAGGGCTGTCTGGGAAGTATCCAGCCATGTAATATGTTCTCATTATATCAACAATGGCTGGATACTTTCCGACAGCTCTCATATTAAATGGCAATGGGCTATACTACACTTAATTATATATACCTTCTGTCATGTAACTTTTTTTTTAAAAAAAAATCACTTAAAAACATATCTAGGATATCTTTCCATTCTTCTCAATGACTACATTACACTTTATTTAAATTACAGAAATCCAAAATTATTTATAAATTATGTCACAGTTTCACTGGGCTATACTTTTATTTCTTTGATATCTACATTTCATTTTTCTTTTCTTTTTTTTTTTTTTTTTGAGACAGAGTCTCACTTTGTTGCATAGGCTAGAGTGAGTGCAGTGGCGTCAGCCTAGCTCACAGCAACCTCAAACTCTGGGGTCAAGTGATCCTGCTGCCTCAGACTCCCGAGTAGCTGGGACTACAGGCATGCACCACCATGCCCGGCTAATTTTTTCTACATATATAGTTGGCCAATTAATTTCTTTCTATTTATAGTAGAGACGAGGTCTCGCTCTTGCTCAGGCTGGTTTCGAACTCCTGACCTCGAGCAATCCGCCCGCCTCGGCCTCCCAGAGTGCTAGGATTACAGGCGTGAGCAACCGTGCCCGGCCCATTTCATTCTTATTAACGGTGGTTGTTTCAGGGGTATGGGAGGGCAGACTTTTTGGTCTTTGCTTGATTTTATGTATCAAGTCACATCCTCTAAGTTATCCAAATAATATACCCCCCGAAAATCTGGTTTTTTTAAAATCTAGAAAGCAACTAGAAGGATAGGTAATATAAATCCCTTTGGTTACCAGCTAGATAAAATGAAACTCTATGTTACATGTGACATAGATAAAAAGCTTTTGAGCTATGTGAGTTTTTTTATAGTGACTACTTACAAGGTAAAATAGGTATAAAATCCTTTCATTTTTGTTTGCAAATAGCCAGTTTCCAATCAGAGCTACCACCCAACCCACATCTTTTCCTATATCCCTGATTTAAAGATAAGACACCCTGATGTTTCCTTACCTAAGGATTTGAAGACATCTGGGCTAGCATACTTCCCATCAAAGTACACGGTGTTGTTCTGAGAGTCAAAGGCACGGCACATTCTGATGAACACCACCTCTAGAGAACCTAAGCAGAGGCAGAAGTGGTTTGGGTCATTTGATGTCGGTGAGTTTATTTCCAAGGTGCTAACGTGGAGGAGACCCCTTCACTAACAGCACAATGGGTGCTGTGTGCAGTTTGGCTAGCGGGTTCTCAGTGCATCAGCTTTTATCTATCCAAAAGGGTAGAGTTTTCTCTGGAAATTAAAGACTATTGTGCTGAGGCTATAAGGCCTGTTTAACTGAAACAATGATTGGTTTGCAAATTACTTCCTTGGCACCCTTCTACCTTGCAACGTAGACTCTCAAAGGTGCTAGGAAAACATTGATTCATATTTATTAAACCAATCAAAACCAGGAGTTCTTCCTAACAAATTATAAACTCCAGAGGACCTGGAGTATAGAAACAAAATACAGGTGATAGTAAAATTAGGGAATGCAGGTGTCCTTCAAATTAATCTTTTCACCCAGAAGAGAAGTAAAATGGGAGAGAATATTTTCTGAACATGGCTCAGAACCCTTTAAAAAGAACTCAGTTTCTGCAAAGAAAAACCTGAGCTATTATCATTGGAGGAAAACTATTCCCGACACCTTCCTTACCAAGCATTTCTTTAATAAGCAGGTGAAAGCAGGTTAGGGAGAGATCTCAAAATTCACTTGCAAAGCACATACCTGCTTTTAGAAGCACAATTTGATCGTTTTGACACAGTTCCATAAATCCATCAATGCGTTTGGCAAACTCCACCACATACTGTATAGCTTCTGTAATTTTGATGGCACACAATTGCCACATCACCTCCCGCTGCTGTTAAAGAGGGAAACATATTAACATACTCCGGGAAGATGTTATGCTATGTAGCAGAAGCTTAAAAGAAGAGTCATGAAAGCAAAGCATGTCACTGTGTTAGCCCTGGGCCACAGAGAATAGCAGAGTGAGATCTTCTTATAAGCACCTATTTTGCCTCGGGAAATTTAACACCACTTTACTTGGGGAAGGGAAGAGAAGGGGAGTGGATTAAATTTATTGTGCACCTATTATAAGATAGGTGCTTCATGATATCCTTGTCTTAATTCATTTTCATAAGCATATTTTTCTATTTTCCAGAAATGGACACTAAAGCTCACAGAGGTGTCACAGTTAGTAAGTATAGGAGCTAGGATTCCAATCCAGCGTCTCTGACTCTAGAATCCCATTTCACCTGCCTTGCTGCTCCTTACTGTTTTCTTGCTTATTCTTTGCAGCTTTGGCTGCTGATGTGTTGCTATTCCCCAACTTGTCATGTTAAATTCCTTTTATATACTCGCTCTCCATTCAGTTACAGAGTGACCTGGATCTGTTGTGTTATTCACTTATTCCCCCAATCTTAGTGTAAGACTGATTCCACCAATATGACGGGGTGGAAGAAACACTGACTTAGGAGCCAGGAGTCATGGTCTGGTCTGGCTGTTTTACCCTCCAGCCATATGCCAAGGGATGTTAATTTCCTCATATGTAAAATGAAGGGGAGGATTAGCCTAGATAATCTTGTTGATCAGAGTGTTTTATAAAGAAAGGTGAGCAGCAGTACTATTTGTTAGCCTCCTATTGCTAGGTTCAAACTGGAGTTATGAGCATAGCTTCCAAACTTCCTTTGTACACACTTTGTACACAAGAAGGCGTCTGCCTTCTTGTTAACCTCTGGAAACATCAGCCTGAGATTATTTTACATCAACTTCCAGACCTTAAAACCTTCCATTGTGATATCAGGACAAATCTCAATTCATTTAGGCTTTTGGAATCTGCTTAATCTAGTCCCCCGTTGACAAACGGAAAGAGATATGTGTACCCTTATAAAGCACAATAAAAATTGTTATTGCTGAAATTTCACATGCTGACGTCTCAGTAAAATGGCAAAACTTCAAGTACATGAGCAGCTCTGGAAGAAAGATTTTTAAATCAGAAAGAAATCTGATATCTGATGAAAGACACTCATTCTTTGGTCTGTTTGAACTCTTGATCAAATCTCCTGTACCCATACCAGTCCCAACGTTGCCTCAATCGTAGGAAAAATTCCTCAGATTATACCTTGTTTTGATAGTTCTCAATCTCTTCCTGCAGAAAGGTCTGCCACGTTATCTGCTGGAGCTCTTCTCTCAAGTACTGGCAGGTTTCCAGATGTGATTTAGATATATTCTGTGCAAGGTGTTCTAAGGAGAAAACAGGAGATCACAAATATGAAAAGCCAAGTTCTTTCTTTACATAATCAATGGTTTCATATCTGCTTTACAAATTAACAAGTATGAAGCAATGTGCTGAGCCAGTTTTGATTGACTTTACACATTTAAACAAGCAAGTTGGAAATCTTCTGTACTTGGGAACATGAGGCTGGAGGGCAGGGACTTTGCAAAGCCAACATTTGAAAATAAGGCTTGATGACTTTAAAGATCCTCCTGACCTTGACCTTGTTCTGTGCCTCTATGCCAACGTCTAGGAATGAATGACCTAGATAGGTATGGGAAATGATTGACATGGTTTCTTCCTGGCATTTTTATGAAGACGTATCTGCCACATACATTGACCTGGGGAAGATTATTCCTATTCTTGAAAAACTAGGAACTGATATTCTTTTATAATGATAGCTACCCATTCCCCCCCCCCTTTTTTTCCCTGCAAATTGCAGACCGAGCATTACTGAAGGCCAACCACGTGACTTTGTATAGTGTAGTTGTTAAGAGATAGACTTGAGCTAGACTGTTTGGGTCTGTATCTCAGCTATGCAACGTACTAGCTGTGTGATTCGGGGTATGTTACTTAACCTCTCTGTGCTTTGGTTTCCTCATTTTTAATATGAGAGGAAAAGTGCCTATTTCATGGGACTGCTGTGAGAATTAAATGAGTTGAGCACTTAAAACAGGGATCATTACATAGCATGTACCATAAAAACATTAATTATTATTATACTTGAGTATAGGGGGTTTGAAGATGTTAAAGAAATAGATGCCAAAGAATTTTTTCTAGGAATTTATAATCCGGTGAACATGTACGGACATACTGAAAGGACAATTCAAGACATTAGATGAAAAGTATAAAGTTGAATCATATCAGAAGAGAAAGAAAAAAAGATAATAGCTGGCATCAGAAAAGGGAGAGAGTCATGTTGGCAGGGAAACATCTGCATGGGACCCTGAGGGATGGGTAGGATTGGCAGGCAAAGCTCAGTGGTGTCAGGAGGTGGGCCAGCTCCATATAGGAGGGATGGTGCATGAAAGAACAAATGTGGTATTTATAGGGGACAGGTCTCTGTGATAAAGTCATATTGTTAAAATAGAAATATAGGTAGGTTAAAAGTTCAAGTCCTGAGCTTGAATGTTAGGATTGAGTTTGGATTTGATATAACAACAACAACAACAACAACAACAACAA
Source organism: Microcebus murinus (assembly GCF_040939455.1). Classification (NCBI taxonomy): domain Eukaryota; kingdom Metazoa; phylum Chordata; class Mammalia; order Primates; family Cheirogaleidae; genus Microcebus; species Microcebus murinus. Next base: position 96,812,869 of record NC_134109.1, read on the forward strand.
CAACAACAAATCAGCAGGATTCTTAAAGGAAAGGTGACATACTGAAATTTGTATCTGGGGAAATAGGGCAAGCACTTTCGTGCGTGGTGGATTGGAGCACAGAGAGGCTTGGGCAGGAGGACCGAGTAGAAAGCTGCTGGAGTCTAGACAGGAGGGACTAAGAGCTTGGAGCAAGTTGGTGGTAATGGTTATGGAAGGGAAGGATGACTGAAGATGTTTTCAAAAAAGAATCGACAAGATTCTGTGAATGTGAAACCACACCAAAAAAATAATTCCCCCCCTCAGGGTCTTGAATATGTAATAGTCAAGCCATTTAAGAGAAGGCAAACTTGGCAACACTAGCAAGAGTGTCTGTTTGAATGAAATTCGTTACTGCTGTCTCCAAACAGAAGCAGGCTTGTTTGTGTGAAGAAAGCTCAGGTTCACTTAAATGGAGCTTGAAACCAGAATCTCCTTAGAGACGCTGAAACATAATAAACACTACGGCCCTACTTGGCAAAACAACAGACACCAAAACAGCAAAAATAAATAATGTGGAAAATCAGACACAAACAAAAGAAAAAATGTAAAGGAAGGAAAGAGACAGGGAGAAACTGAGAGAAAGAGGGAGAAGCCAGCAGATGATGTCTTAGAATCAACGATGCTTGTGAAAAGGAGAAAAAAGACAAAAAACATGGTGGGGATTCAGAAACTAGAATACAAATGTATAAATAAGGTAGTGAACCGTCTCCTACAGAAAGAGCACTCACCATATAAGATTAGTTTCTAGAATGTAAACCGATTTCTGCAGATATGGAAAGAAATGAAGAAAATGAGTGTGCCCGGGGGGAATCTTGTGGGGTGAACACTGGGGAGAGGCTTATGCCATTTTCTTCCAGGTTATGCTTCTTCTCCAGTTAAATGGTGGGCATCTTGTTTCATTCACTTTGTTCTAAAAAATGTTGCCACTTATCCCCCCCCCTGTTCAGAACAGCCAATGGGAAGTGAGACGTCGAGCCCTGCAGTGTGTGTGACACATCAGCAGAGGGCAGTGGCCGCATTCACACCAACTGCTCGCCAGCTGCCTTGGATTCCAGCTCACGGTGGATTTGGCGACTGTTAAGATTTCAGACACTTCGCTATTTTTAAATCTCCATTTTCAGCAAAGAAGGGCATGGTTAGACGGAATAGAAGTTGACAGTTCAGTGTGGTCTCTCAAAGAAACAGCCTGGAATAGTGAAATACATTGGAACTACGAGTGGAGGAGACCTGGTTTCTGGTCTGAGCTCAGCTGACAACTATCTCACTTTGTGGCTGGGCAAGCCAGTTTACCTCCTCGCGCATGACTGCTTCATCAGTACAGCCAAAGTCCAGACACTTCACATGGAAAATCCTGGCTTCTGAGTTAGTCACAAATTTTTATAGGGGGAAGGAACGTTAGGCATCATCTGGTCCCACCTCTCCTTATTTTACAAAAAAATAACGATAATGATGATAATAGTTAACGCTTACATAACATTTACTGTGTGCCAGACCCATATAATTTATAACTATTCTGAATATATATATATATATATATATGTATATTCTTACTTAATTCATACAATTCCAGGAGGAAGGTACTAGTATTATCTCCAGCTTACAGATGAGGAGACTGAGCCACAGGGAGGTTAAGTGACTTCTTCAAGGTGTCCTAGTTGGCAAGTGGTGGAGCTATGATTCGAACACAGACAATATGGCCCTGGGGTCTGTGCTCTCAATCTTTAGATTCTATGGGTCAGGAAACTGCAACTTGCAGAGGTTATGCGACTAATTCTGGGTTGAGCAACTTACAGCAAGGCTGGGACAACAATCCCTGTAACCTGACTTCTTGTCTCATGCTCTGCCCAGTCATCGCTCCTGCATGAAGCTTTAGTTATCAATTGTAGTAACAAACAAAATTAGCACTTTTTTAAAAAAAATAAAGATGAACCTAAGTTGTTTATCTAGAATGGATAATTTAGGTACTAATTGCACACCAAGGGCAAAATTTCATGCTAGCCAAGGATGACGAAGACACGTTTTCCACTAAAAGTAATAGATACTATTGTTGAAAGATAGACTTGGACTTAGGATATGTCAACGTACAATTTTATTTCCCTTTTGTACAATTGGTTTCATTTGTTTAAAATCTGATGACAAAGTTTAGCCTCAAATGAAGTCAAGAGTCTTAGTTAAAGAGATAGCAGGACTAAAGCCCCAAAGAAAATATCAGGGAACTTCAGTAGGTTTGAAGGAGCCGCAAGATAGATGTGGGGGCCACTTTTATGGTACTTTTAGCTCCCTGAACTACAATATACATGTATCTGGGGAAGAAAATTAGAGCCCAATTATGTCCTTTCCAGATAAATTCTGGTTTAGTTTTGGATTGGACACTATTCCTAGCAATGAATTCATTTAATTCATGCTAGAAAAACACCACAACACGTGTGAAGAATCTGTAATTTAAAAGAACACAGAGGAAATAGGAAGACCCAGGGCTCCCAGACTGCACCGGGAAGTGACCATCAGGGACGAGGAAGCTGACTTGTCTGGGAGCCTCAGGGAATTGGCTCGGCCAATCTGGCCCCACTTGGGTATTAGTGCACTTTCGGCTAAAGCGCCATGTTCAAGGGCAACACTTTGCCAAAGGCCTATGGGTTTATTTCAGATGGAACATTTGACAAGCCAACGGGACAGATTCAGTAGTATTAATGTTTAGGTGGAAGCAAACCTAAAGTGAGTCAGGTCATTTTTCATAGCATCATGTCAGCTTTCAATCAAGTCCTTATTCATATCTGAAAATTTTACTTTCATTACAGTTCTGCTTAAGGCTGAGCCAACCAAGATTTCATGACAAAAATGGAAGGGTTTTGTTCTAGTTCAAGAAAAAAAAAAAAAAAATCAAACCTACCTCTGCTCAGCTTGGCTTCTAGTTCAGAGGTTTCTCTGTTAATCAAAAGAGCTGCAATACACCTTTAATGTTGTTCAGTGGTTAAAGACCAGGCTTAAAATGTCCCTGCTCTTGAGGATTTAAATTTAGACCCATAAAGAGATGCTTGTGTAAAAACTGTAAAGAACATTCAATTTGTTCTATTTGGAGAAAGATTTTACTGGAAATATAAATTTTCACTTAAAAGATGTTTGATGGGGTACAGAGGTGGAGAAACCGTCTAAAGAACACAGCCATTATTTCTGTGAACTGAGGATTTCTGTGCCCAAGTCAGAACCTGCTGGTTCTTTGCCATCTGAAGTCTTCATTCTCTCCTCGTATTAACTTAGTCATCTCCACAGCAACTAATTGAAATATCCCAAAGGATTATAACCTTGTGTGAGGAATCACCAGGAGGAACAGATCAAATTCTAAAACTACAAAGGTTCTTATCAAAGTTTCTCTAATAATAGTGCTGTACTTAAAAATCGATTAAAAATAGCAGAGGACGTTAACACAACTTCCTTGAAATGGAAAGTTTTCCATTGTCTGTGTTATCAACATTTCTAGGTCACATCTCCCAAGAAGCAGCCATGTCCTAGCAATAAGAAAATGACAATTTTTTTTTGTGGGCATGGTGAGCCTTTTATGAAATACATCGATTTTGTCAGCAATGACCATCATCAATGCATTTTGGCAAGTAGAGAAGCTAATTTCTGCTTAACATTTACAGTATATATCAGGATTGAAAAACTTAGATACCTACAGGGGCTGTGCAGGTGATATAAATGGGAGAAGTGGGGTGGGCCCATCAAAAGGTGTTAGCTAGCCCCTGGCTAGTGCCGGTTGTCTGCTAACATTCACAAATGCTGGCCCAGTATAAACAGATCATTTCCACCCCCCTCTCAACAAGAAGCTGATATAACTTTCCAGGTTTAAATTTTAGCAATAGATTAAAAAATTTTATAACTCTGCCCTGGAAAAAAATATATGTCTATGGGCCAGGTTCAGTTTGTGGACTGCTGTTTTTTTTTTGTCATCTTAGGTATAAAGCAATACCTGGAATATAACTGAAGTCAATAACTAATGAAGTTAATGTGGTCATTCCCCGAGCTGACAGTTTCCTGCAGAACTTAAAGACTGCTTGTGACTATTTTGTCTCATTCTGATGCTGGGAGGTGAATGCATTTGTTACATATAGAACGGGAAATGGCAGACAGTCAAAAAAGCAAGGGGGAAAGTTGGAGTATGAAGTGGCCCAAATGGGCAGTGAAGGTGAATTTCGTCCTTTTAATAACGTAACTCATTAGAGGAAAGTCAACCACAGCCCTAGTATTTCAAAGGGCATCCCAGTAGAAACATGCATGCCATTACCTAGTTCCGCCATGGACACAGTCGGGGAAGTCTCTCCATTGGTGAACGAACAGTAGGGGAAGAAGCCTGATGCTGGTGTGTAGTCACATATTGGTTCTGGTTTGATTCCATTGATATCAAGACCTGACTGGTCTGGGGAAGGCTGTATGTCCAGGTAGAAGCTGCTGACAGCAGAGTCTGCCTTGCTCCCCTCGGGAGTGTGCCCGTCAATGTAGTTGCTGAGGTCGTCGTGGAGTTCCGTCAGCCCGTTGGCCGAGATGTTGTAGGTGGGTGTCAGCGGCTCGGCCTCCCCGGGCTGCTGTTGGTGGTCGCGCTGCTGCTGCTGCATCCGGTGTTTCTGCACTTCTGCATACAAGCTGTCTCTTTGCTTTTTTGACATTCGGCCAAATTTTACAGCTGGAAGAAAAAAGCCAAACCACACCATAGACAATGTGCTTTCTCTTCATTATCCTCTCCTGCGAGCTTCAGGGTTTCCTTTGAAATCTCAGACAATCTCAGTCCAAAACCACGGGACCACAAGATAAAGATATCATCCAGAGGTAAGGACAGCCCCACCTCGCACAGGCCCACTCCACACCCCCAACAGCAAAACATACATCCCGGAGAAATGAACGTCCCAGAAACTGAGGAGAGAGAGCCCTGGAGAGATGCCACCCCTGCTTTCCCGCTGTCACGTCCCCTAGGCTGCCTGCGTACCACCGATACGTGACTTCACATACGTGCTCACTCTCCACCCGTGCTGCTGGCCCAGACCGCCCACTCCCCTCCAGTGCTCGACCCTGGAGCAAGGCTGCAAACACTCACAGGGCTCATCGAGGCATAAAGCAGTCAAACCTCAACTTTCATCCAGTTCACTCTTCTGTACACTTGAATGAGGTTCTCCTCCATCAAACAGCCAGATCTGGGGCTTCGATGCAAGGCCTGAACACACTGGATGGGGCCTTCGTGACTCCCTGAATAATACCTGCGTCTACGTGATCTGAGAAGCCCCTTGCTCCACCTATGGGTCACGGCAGGTCCCGTGAAACCCTTGGGCCCATGTTTAAATGGCACTTTCTGCTGTTCTCATTTAGACAGCGTCAGGATTTGGGAAGAGCCAAGGCGGTACAAGATCCCTGTTGGATGGATCTGTGTTTGCAACTCTTCTCCTTGGGAGGTGACCCCATAGTAAAGTGGAATGATGACTGTAGTAACTTTCCAGTTCACTTGGAATCTCAAATGATTTCTCCTGAAACACCCAGATAATTTTTTTTAAACAAACCCCAAACCCTATCTATGATTTCCTGGTCTGAATTCTCCCACGAACTCGGTTAACTTCTCGGCTAGACTCTGCATATCCATATGAAGCCTCTGCCGGAGGGACTTAGTTCTCCTAATTGATTCTGGTTACATTTATACCTGGTGGGGAGGAAGAGTTCAGCCATTTGACTATCATCACAGTTATGTGAGTCTGGGCTGGGAGGCAGGATGGATGGATGTGACATTGGGAACCAAGGCTACCATACTGGCCAGCTGGTGGATTCTCTTCCTGCCGAGGAGGACACGCTGTCCTTTTGCACAGAGGAAATAAGTGAGCTGGAATACTGGTCAGTTTTCAGTTTTCATGACTCAGATAACAAACCTGTGTGGGGCTGGGTAGACAGCAACCAGGCTGACGTGGGCTCTGAATTTCAGGCCCATAATCTTATAAGCCCCAGACTTTCCTCCCAGCCTATGACAACTTGTGCTATTTCTTATATGCAAAATTGCCAGAAGGCATACTGAAGATACTTAATTTTTTTGAAAAAAAAAAATACTCCACAACACCCAAAGGAATGAATACCCATAGATGAAACTCGTTCTGCAGTGACTCTGCAATTGTGTTTTACCTTTTGCCTTAATATTAACAACAGTAATCATATCGTCCTGTGAGTGAAATAAGAGGACCAGCTTTTGAGAAAAAGCCCCCACGCATTGTGATTTTAACTTCCAAGTTCATAAGAGATATACCTAACTTTGTCAGTTTAGTGACACTGGATGTTGAAATCTGCAGAGTTGCACTTTTGTGGCGGTGCATGAGGAGTGGCCTCTTAGGATAATGTAAGAACAAAAGTGCACTTGTGCCTGGGAGGGTCCACAGGCGTTAAGGACATCTGATCATGGGGAAGGCAGGCTTTTGCAAAGCCTGCCCTGCGTCCTCAAGTATTTTTCCACAGGCTGAAATTCCACTGGAGGAGGCATTTTCCTTCAAAGGGATCTCTTAAGAGAGCCAGCTGGTATATTTGGAAAACTCCTTAAAATGGACCCGCTGGACTTCCTCCTCCCCAGTTTGCACGTGTGAGCATAACTGTCTTGAAATCTGGTGTTGATTATTCAGTGCACTTAAGATCATTTCCTAGGAAGATCTTGAAATGTTTTGCTATTGAGTGGCACAGCCATGCTTTGCACTCCTGTCACACGTTCTGCAAATGCACAAATAATTGGCTTTGGCATGTGATTCCAAATAACCAGTCGGCATCAAAGCCACTTCATCCCAGCCTCCAGTGAACTTAATAGTGTAAGGCAAGTAACAATCAGTTCTGGCTTGTGTTTCCTACGGGGGGGAAAATGCCTATAGGAGGTATCTGTATGAAGGCCCTCAGATGACACTTACCTTCAATCAATCCACTCACCTGTCACGTCTGAAACATCAAGAATCTGCAGGTGTTCTGACCACAAGACACTGCTCCGCCACACCACTCCCACCCATCAGCCAGTCAGCTGACCCCGACAGAGCCCGGGAGGAAGCAACTTGCAGAGAATGCCATGAAGCTGCCAGAGGAGCCTTGAAGGGGACAGTGAGGAGGTGGCGGAGAGGGCATATTTTGGCAGATCTGGGTCCAGGCTTCAGAAGGCACTTTGACAAACCCATGCTACCGTACAACTCAAGCCGTGAGAGCTCACCATCTCGAGACATCCCCACGGCAAGGCATTTCTGTAATCGGCAGTGTTGGCAGCGGTTTCTACTGGTTCGATCAATCAAGCAGTTCTTCTGACGAGGACAGGAGTAGGTGGCATTGCTTTGCTGACTCCTCCTGAAAAAGCCCTGCGATTCAGTTATAAAATGCAAAACAGGTTAGTGTCAGTTTGAGCAGTAGGATACCAAAGGCAGTATACCAAGCACCGAGCGGCATTAATATTTAATGGAGAATTAAACTTGTAGCAGAATCATCCAGGAGACCATTAATGAAATTAAAGTCACTTCTTTTTCCTTGAGTAAAATAGATCCCCAGAGCCTAATCCTCTGTCCCTTACACATGCAAAACTTTCTTTAACGTCAGTAGACAATTTCGCTATGAAAGATCAGTTTCCTGTTCTTGGCCTCTGAGGCCCCTGCGATCAAAAGCAATGTGCTTGATGGCACCACACAGAGGGACTTCCCTTTAACCTTTATCTCCAGAACATTTTTAGTACAATAAACACAAAACACTTCCCTGGACTGTCCGGAGTTATGGTACACCGTGGTAATCTCCATCAGCCCGCTTGAATCCATGGCCCTTTTGGCATTTCTCACTCCTTAAGTCCGAATCTACTGTCCCGAGCAGCTAGAGGACACTTGGATGGATTATTCTGGCAGATCAATCAGACTGGGGAACACTACTTCAGCCCCGACAGTTTGGAAGTAGCATGTATTCAGATCATGGCCTTTAAGATTTAACAAATCCCAATCTGAAGCTCATCAAGTTCCTCTCACGTGTCAAGCACTGTTTTGGAAATAAGAGGGTGTACAGAGATGCAGAAGGAGCTACTGACCTCAAGAATTTTATTTCTGGTTGTGTTTTTGCTAATTTCCTGAGCTGGATTCTTTGCTCATTAATTTTCAGTGTTTATTCTTTTCTTAAAGCTTGAAGTTTTCTTTTTAGTTATGTTTAGCAGCATACTATGAAAATACTATATAATATTTGCATTACCATTCAGTTGAATGACATGTTCTAATTTTCAATAGATTTTTTTCTTTAACCCTTTTGTGATTTTGTGATTTTTCTTTTGTGATTTTGTGATCTTTCTTTCTTGCTTGCTTGCTCTCTCTCTCTCTCTTCTTTTCTTTCTTTTTTTGAGACAGGGTCTCACTTTGCAACTTCAAACTGCTGGACTCAAGTGATCCCCCTGCCTCTGCCTTCTGAGGAGCTAGGACTACAGGTGTATGCCACCATGTCCAGCTAATTTTTAAATTTTTTGTAGAGATGGGGGGGTTGGTCTCCTTATGTTGCTCAGGCTGATCTTGAACTCCTGGCCTCAAACAATCCTCTCACTTCAGTCTCCCAAAGTGCTAGGATTATAGACATGAGCTATTGCACCCTGACAGTATATTTCTTAACTTCCAGATAATAGGGAGTTTTGGTTATTGTTTATTGTTGACTTATCTTTCAGTAGTTTTGCAAGCTAGGTAGGTATGCAGAAGAAAAATAAGATAATTAGAGTCATTTCTATGAAGCAGAGCCATGAAGGGTACAAAAGGGAATTACTGTCTTCAAAGCTTTACTGGCGAAGACAGATGACCCCAACAAAGGGGACAAGTGGCTAGAGGGAGGTAAAATCCTGAAGAGTCACAGCATGGTAGGCAAACTGATAAGTTCTCTCATCGAAAGATTTTTCTAGAGGCCAATTTGGTAGTTGTATCAGAATCATTAAAAGTAAGCCTACTCATTGAAGCAGTAATTACTTTTTAAGAAATTTACTTTAAAGGAATATTAAGAACAGTACAAAGATTTTCCTACCAGGGGGGCTCTTCACAACACTATCTGTAATACAAAAAATTTTAGAAAGATCTTCTAAGTATCCAACATCAGTCAATTGAAAGAGTCATATTGTATGTTCATACAATGGAATTCATCAACCACTAAAAATGGTAATTTAGAAATATAATTATTGAGGCAGGGGACAGTAGTTCACCCCCATCCTTACCAAAAATAGAAAAATTAGCCAGGTATGGTGGTGTACACCTGTAGTCCCAGCTACTCGGGAAGCTGAGGCCAGAGGATTGCTTGAGCCCAGGAGTTTGACATTGCAGTGAGCTACGATGACTCCACTGCACTCTCATCTTGGTGACAGGCAAAATCTTGTCTCAAAAAAAAAAAAAAAAAAAAAAAAGCAGTGAAAGAACTAATAATCAAAATTTTTGAGGGGTAAAAAAAGGAACCCATATGTTTTATATAGAAGAAACTTTGGAAAATTATGTCCCAAATTGTTGGCTCTGGTTGGTAGAGCCAATCAGATTTTCATTTTCTTTTTGTTTATCTGTGTTTTGTGATTTTTTTTTTTTCTTATAGTATGCAGGTGGAAAGGTGGATGAGATGAGCTACTTGGGGAGAACAAGCTAGTTCATCTCTCTGTTGTGAAGCTGGGGGCCTTTTAGGTGCACGAAGTTGATGCACGTGACCTCAGTTCCCAGTTCTTTACTTTGGAAAACTAACCTGGGACGGGACAGGGCAGAACCCTGACTCCTGACCCCCTCTCGCTTTTTGCCGAGCTGCTTGCTAACCTCAACAAGGGCAGAGCTGGGGGCTCAGAATTTCAGACCGTCTTTCTGTTGCACTTTAAGTCTATCCTACATCAAGTCTGGCCCCTTCTGTGAAGCAATCTCTCTCTAATCAAAATATCTAAAGCTGTGGGTTTTTTTTTTTTTTTTTTGATTGTTTGTGTGTATCTTTTTCCCCCTGTAAAAGGAAGTGAGAAGCGGCAAAGCTTTCTTTGGGATTTAATGGAGAGAATTCAAGAAAATATAAATGGTCCCAGAGGCAGATAATCCTTAGAAAGCGATAGCAAGAGGTCAGCTGTTGCAGGTATTCATTTTCCTCTGAGACACATAATCTCTGTCAAAGCTGAAAGGGGTTTATCTCTTTCCCGAGACTGTCCCACCACTCAGTGTTTGTCCCCACCGTGGGTCCCAGGATCAGGAGTTTATTTGCTTTCTCTTTAATTGGAGTCAAACTTGTCTGTTTCATATTAAGCCTGTTACAGTTTGTTTTACGATCATTTCTTTCTTTAAATAGGACCAGTCCTTGAGGGCCGCCAAGCTGTCTCCTAGATACCCCTTCTACAGACCGAATCACACCATGCCACCTTTGGTGCTGGGCTCCTTCCCACCTTTGGTATTTCCCAGGAACCTCTTCAATATCTTCCCTGTTTTAGAAAGCCTGTACTCCGGAACTAGGCACAGCTCTTGGATGATGGTGGGGTCATTAAGGAAAAGGATGGCACTTTTTAGTTTCCACTTATTAACTTAATGTCAAACCTCCAGACATGAGGTTCCAGACTGACATCACGGAAGCCACACAGAACCATCGGTCTGAGAGGGCATGAGGATGATGATGATAGATAGATTATCAGTCTTAATGAGTGCTTGTGTTAATCATGTCTTTTTATTCTATATTTTTGAATGCTTTGCTATCTTAGGGCCTTGCAGACCCTGGAGAGACTGCCCTTCCTGGGTCTAGCTAATTCCTACAGATGGCAAGCACCCTGCCCGCAGTATGCCTTTCCTATGCAAACCAACCAAGCAGAGCCCACACCCCAACCACCTCCTTACCAGGCTCTTATACTTCCAACCACTATCCTCCTACCCCAAGCATCCCAGGGCCAGGTACCAGACAACTAGGGACAGCCTCTATGCCCAGCACCCTCTGTAATCATCCCAACTAGCCAATCCTAAAGCTGCTCACCCTGCCTTGCATGTTCCTTCATGTAGAAACCATGACAGATGCTCTTGCCCATGTTTTCCCCTCACCCCTTTGACAGACCCTTGTGCCTCCCCATGTGGCCCCCAGCATGGCGTGCCAGGGATATTGATTCTAGGGATTTGTCAGTATAGTCGTCCCCCCTTATATGGGTTTTTTTTTTTTTGAGACAGAGTCTCACTTTGTTGTCCAGGCTAGAGTGAGTGCCGTGGCGTCAGCCTAGCTCACAGCAACCTCAATCTCCTGGGCTCAAGCGATCCTCCTGCCTCAGCCTCCTGAGTAGCTGGGACTACAGGCATGCGCCACCATGCCCGGCTACTTTTTTATATATATATATATCAGTTGGCCAATTAATTTCTTTCTATTTATAGTAGAGACGGGGTCTCGCTCTTGCTCAGGCTGGTTTTGAACTCCTGACCTTGAGCAATCCGCCCGCCTCGGCCTCCCAAGAGCTAGGATTACAGGCGTGAGCCACAGCGCCCGGCCTATATGGGGTTTTTGCTTTCCAAGTTTCAGTTACCTGTGGTCAACTGTAGTCCCCCAAAATTATGATACTTCAAGAGAGGGAGAGATGCCACATTCACATAACTTTTATTACAGTATATTGTTATCATTGTTCTAGCTTCTTATTGTTGTTGTTAATCTCTTACTGTGACTGATCTATAGATTAAACTTTATCATAGGCATGTATATATAGGAAGAAACATAGCATGCATAGGGTTCAGTACTATCCGAGGCTTTAGGCATCCCCTGAGGTTAAGGGGGACTACTATACAATCAACTTCTTCCTTCATGATAGCCATTTCTGTATCTGTGTGACTTACAATACCTGATTAAAACAGATCCCAGTACCATTAAAACAGTACTTACTATGAAGTTCATGCTTTCTGTATATTGCGACAGTTAATGGTGACAAGGACAATATAGGGCAGGAACTACCACCTCCCCGGATGTAAGGGTGAAGAAACTGAGGCTGAGGGAGGTCCAGTGACTTGCTCAGAGTCGCACTTCTAGCAACAGGCAAAGCCAGGATACGAACTCACATAGTTTAATTCCAGAACTCACACTGCTACCCTTTTTGTTTTTCTGCTTCTCTTGTGTGCCAAAAGAATTCCTCTCTGGTTGTTCTCATAGAGGGCGACCATTAAATTAGGCAGTGTGAAAACACAAGGTATACATGACAAAGTCGCGGGACTGATCTACTCTGAAATTAGTGTTTTCCTTCACATTCGCCCCTTTAGCTGACCCAGGTTGTCACTGCCCAGACATTTCACAAGATTCTCTCTTGCAGCTGCATCTTGATTTGGGTTAGAAGTCCCAGAAGAAAATCAGTCTCATGATTACTCATAATTTTCCCTCATTTCCGACCAGAAGTATGATGCCCCCTTTGCTTCACCTTACTTATTTCCAAATCACTTTGGCTCATTTAAAAAATAAACAAACAAACAGCAAAACTTACTGCAAGAGCACAGAGTCACTATCATTCAAGATGTCTGAGTAATTAAGCCATAAATTGCAAGGCATTCCATATGTGCTTTGTGCAACGGCACTGCGGCTGGAACTAATATCTGGCTTTGGCGCTATCTACTGGGAAGAGGGCTGCGCTTACTCAGACGTCTCAGTTTTGAGGGTTTGCAGGGAGCAAGCAAGCAAGCAGACACACCTTATGCTTCACAACATTATTCATGCCTCAGTTGAGTCAGCTGAACAAATGCCTGCTAAAAAGTTCTGGGCGTGGCATAGCTAGCAACCAGAAAAGAGATCTTTCTTTTGGACTAAGTCAACAGAGTCATGCCCACAAGGAGAGCTATCAAATATCAGGTGAGAGGGGTCAAGTGGCATTATAAGGTGACAGCTGAGAAGGGAGAGACAGGGAAAACCTCCATGACTCAGACAAACACTGAACTTTGCATTTCAGAACGAATGAGGGTTTGGTCGTCATCTTCTTTCTTTAAAACCTGTTCTTTTCTGCATTCCTTGGGGTTTCTCAGGGCTTAAGGGCTTGGGAAATTAAACTGATAAAATACTAAGAGTTAAAGAACACATAAGAGGCAGAAGGATTAGAAGAGAAGAAGAAGGAAAGTAGAAAGTATGGTAGGAACCCTTCTACCTAAAGGTAGTGGGAGTATACTTCTAAGTGAAGACATAGGATCTTGTCCGACTGTGGAACAGTCCCGAAAAAGGACTGTGAAGTGAGCTGAGACATGAATCCCAGAGGTTGAGGAGTCTGAGGCCATACAGAGATCAGAGGCAGCACAAACCAGGGCATGCATGGAGTTTTGGGTGGAATTGAGAAGGTGTGTATTAAAAAGAAAGTGCTGAAGCTGTGAGTTAGCTGGGAAAGATATTAAGTACATAATTTTGCCATTTTATTATTTCTAAAAGATGAGCTTATGAATTACTCCTTTGGCTTTCATAAAACTTCGCTTTTTACGGAAGCTGAAATTCATGGAGATGTGCAAATACAAACATGGTGGGCTTGAGCAGAGAGCCACCATGAATCTCGGGGAGTATATACTTAGTGTGACTGTGGCACACTACCACCACCTAGTGGCAGCACGCTAGCATGCACTCATCACAAATAGAAAATGAGAATCAAACAAACAGACCTTCAAGAGCCTGTTTGAAAGAAGTTGATCAATTATCAGGTCCAGTAGTTTTCAAACAGATGGTGCATCAGAATCACCCATGGAGCTTTGAAACAATACACCTTAACTTTATTGAACCAGAACCTCATGGAGATATAGTCCAGGCCCAGATAGTAGTTTGAACAATATGAAATTGCCATTTTTGAAGGTCAAAGAAGGATGGTCAGTTTTGTATGGTAAATATTTTAACAAAGCTCCCTGAAGACTCTGAATTCCCCTCATTAAGAACCAGAGATCTACTCTAGTTTTCTGCTCTTGGAGATCACAAAAATGAAGCTTCGAATGTTAAATGACTGGTCCAAGATGCCATGGCTGGTGTCAGGGCTGGGACTGAAACTCCAGGGTCCTGATTGTAAGTCCAGTGCCCACTCACTTACACGTCCCTTCTGCAGTGGTGGACTGACCACACTGATGGCACTCAGGCTCTGTTTCCTGACACACAGAGTTCCTGCATGATCACCTTTCGTTTCGGTTTCCACTATCTCAAAGACATCTCTCCAGTGTTTCTTCCAAGTGCCTTTCACTCAGTTTTGTTTCTGATATCCGCCTTCCAATCTCTGAGAAATTCTATTCCCTAATACTTCGTTTAAAAAGCAATAGGGCTGTACACTAGGAATTTGTTCATAGACCCCATGAGGCTGGAGCTCCCCAGGACTGGGGCCAGGCCATCCACGGTGTTCAGGAGAAGGCTCATTCTAGGCTGCGGGAGCTGAGTGCTAAAACTTCAGGAATTCTGTTGTTAAATTCAGTTATTAAATCTGTTATTAAACATTAACTTACTCATTATCCCATCTGATGTTAAAAAACATATATTTTATTATTATTTTACTATTATCCATGTTCTTCAGGTTATTTACATCAATTATATCCGAATGGTAGAAATGCTATATAATAACATGCTACTGTACATCTCTCCTCTACTTTGTATTCAGGGAGATGGCATGTTTGGTAGCTTGAAACTGGCCATGTGCTGGGAGTATTTGCGCCACAGAAACAGGCAAATGCTACAGATAAGGACTTAATGTATTATTTTGCTTATTGTCTAGATTTAAAAAGTGATGAAGAAGGCTGGGTGTGATGGCTCACGCCTGTAATCCTAGCACTTTGGGGGGCCGGGGCAGAAGGATTGCTTGAGGCAAGAAGTTCAAGACCAGCCTGGGTAACATAGCAAGACTCCTCCATCTCTACAAAAAAAAAAAACCAAAACAAACAAACAAAAAAAAACGACAACAACCAGAAAAATCAGCCAGGCATGATGGTACACTCCTGTAGTCCCAGCTACTCCGGAGGCTGGGGCAGGAAGATTGCTTGAGCCCAGGAGTTTGAGGTTGCAGTGAACTATGATGATGCCACTGCACTCTAGCCTAGGTGACAGAGAGAGAGACCTTGTCTCAAAAAAAAAGTGATGAAGAAAATAATAATAATAATAATGCAGATTAAACTTGTATGTCATATCTGTAGCTATCACATTATGAATAGCACAAAAATGAAGGAAATATCCTTTCAGTATTTGAAAACTATTAACTTCAGCAAAGAAGTTGTTCACATCATCACTGATGAATGAGTGAAGTCCCAAAAATGTCTTCGTTGTTTCACTTTCTTCTCATTCATTAATGTCAATGAAATATCAACCAACACTCATGTTGGAACTATACAGTCTACCGTCCACTGCAACCACAGGTATGGATGAGAGTTCAGCAGAAACCAATGAGAGCACTCAGTGAAAATCATTTCTCTGTATGAAATTTACAAAAGAATATTTGTATATCTTCTTATTGTTGGTAAATTGAGTGAACTATGTGAAATCAGATCAGTGGAATAGACGGCAGAGTTAAGCACATATATACAGACACTTTTTGTTTCCAGAGAGCCTGTTGTTCAGCACTTACTAGCACAGGGCTGGATGGGACCCAGTCCTTGCCGGTCCCCAGTTCCCCACCTGGTTGTCCAAATGAATCTGCCCCACTGTGGATATGCATTTACCCAACCTTGCAGTTTGGCCTTCTAGAGGCCCCACACCTTTACCTCTACCCACACGAATTCCAAAAATTTTAGTTCAATGTTTGTTTTTTTTTTTACTTTCTAGAACAGAATATATCTTGACCCACTGCTCATTTCCAGCCTTATCTCCTCCCATGTTTTCTTGCCCAGTGACAGGCACTGCCTTCCCCCTGTCACTCAAGGCAGGAAGATGGGCTTCATCTCATCTCTGCCTCCTCCCCACCCACATCCAAGCAGTCACCGAATTAGGCCACTTCTTGCCACCTTCCTATAATATTTCTCTGATCCATCTACTTTTCTCCACCTTTACTGTAATTTTCTTCAGCTCCCATGCCCATCATCTCTTGAATTGGTTATTACACAGCCTCCCACCTGGGATCTCTGTTTCCATCCTCACTCCCTCCAATCCACGTCCCATTGTCACTAAAGATCTCTTTCTGGAACAAACTGACCGAGTCAATTCCCTCCTTGCCAGCCCTCAAAGGCTCTCGGTGAGGATCAGGTGGTGACCACCTGTCCAGGCATCTCTCTCCCGTATTCAGTCCCCTTCTCAAAGTCACATTCCGGCCAAGCCTAAGCTCCTGTGCTCACGGTTCCCCAGAGGAACCCTTTCCCAGCCACTTCCTGGAAACGGTCTCCTTCCCTTCAGGATTCGCTAGGATATAGTCACTTTCTCTGGGAACCTTCTTTGACCTTGCCCTCCCAAAGCGGGTTGAGGTGCCCCTCCCATGTGTACTCTGAAAACCCATATTGATTCCCTCCTGGACTGTGCCTTGCTGAGCCATTTATCTCTCTCTCCTACAGACTGCCTTGTTTCTTTGTTTCCTGTAGCTCACCCAACACTTAGAGAAGTCAACAAATTCCTATAGAAAGAATGAGCAGAGGAAAACATGATGGTAGGGATAAAAACAGTGGTGACAATCCTATGCTAAGCACCTACTCTATACGAGCCACTGGGTAGGACTCTTTGCAAACATTATGTGCAATGCAGCCTGTAACTTGCAAAGTAGGTATTTTTACATCTGCTTTTAGCAAATGAGAAAACTAAAGCGAAGAGAGGTTAAGCCATGTGTCCAAAGTGTCATGTGGCAGATAAAGGGTTTGAATTCCTGAATCATAGGTGCAGCTTATTCCAAAGGCCGTAGACTTCTTCATTTATTTATCTTGTTTTATTTGAATTTTTTTTTTTTTTTGAGATGAGGGTCTTCCCCTGTCACCCAGGCTGGAGTTCGGGGGTGCAATGATAGCTCACTGTAGCCTCAAACTCCTGGGCTCAAGCGATCCTACCACCTCAGCCTTCCCAGTAGCTGGGACTACAGGTGTGTGCCACCAAATCCTGCTAAAAAAAAGGCCATGGATTTCTTAATGCACCACCTAAAAAGTACTGAGACACACACGTAGGGCAGATCAAACCAAAATAAAAGATAAACAACAAAACAAAACAAACAAGCAAAGAACAACTTTTTGCTTCTGTACTCCAAAGTTCCATACCAGGTTTCTGTATAGGTAGGAAAACACTCATTTGCTAGATATACTTAGAAAGCTTTGAAATATACATGGCACACCCTATTGGAGTTATTAATGGTTTTGCCCAGGAGTGTGGGCCGGCCCTCCTCTGGCCTGTGGGTGTGGCTGGAGGTGCTCAGGGCATCTCACTCTGAGGGGTCCCCTCCTGCATGGGGCTCCTTCTCAGTGAAGCACAGGCTGAAATGCTGATCTGATGTTTGGTCTTTTGACAATTTTCACTTAATGAATTGATTCCTACAGTTCATTAACATACCCACTTCCACTTCTGTATACACATATGTCTTAATTAGCTGCTCATTGGCTGTTTAATTACAAGAAAACAGCTGACAGCTGCCTTGCTGAATTCTAATGGCAGACGCTTTGGAACGGCTACACATTTGCTTTTGACAACCGAGATTTATTCATAACTCTGTGATTTATTGTGAATGCTCACATGCCTGCCCAAATTATTGTATTTTCCAATACAACTAAAATTTTGGAATTTGGGGGACCGTTGAAAGGGGGCGTATGTCTACCTTGGATTCTATTTCTGAAGATCAGAGGATCCTATATGTAAAAGGATGCACCATGTCACAGTTTTATTTGTCTTGGGAACTTTCTGTTGACAGTGTTCAGAAGCATGGGGGTGAGGAAGAAGAAATACCTTTGGACACATGTGGGCAGATAATAAAGTATCTGATAAAGGGGGAAAAGAGGATAACCGTCAACATAATTTGATTGAGGAGTAAAAGGAAGGGCATGCAATAGATTACAATCAGGGAGAGGAAGAGGTAGAGGAAATGATGAAATGAAAATTGGTGGGGGGCAGGAATGAGAGTCTCCAAAGGAGCAAATGAGGAAGAAAATTTGTTCTTTAGAAAGAACAGGCAGCCTCATTCACAGAAGTTAGCTGGGATGGCCCCACACTCATACATCTGGCAGCAATAAATCACGAATATTCAGCTCTCCTGAACTACTCTCTTGTTCAATAATGACTGGCCTCCCTGCAGAATTGTATGTGCAAATGATCTCTGATTAAAGCTGAACTCATGTGTCACATTCGGTAAGTGTGGATGTCTGCTTTCGACTATGCCTTGCACTCAGATCCAATCCAAGGGAACACATTCGGCAACAGTCGTTCCCAAGCTAGCATGACAGACCTGTCCCGAGCCTGGCTCTTATGTTACGGCCCAATCTACAAACATGGCCTTGAGCCCAGTATCTTCCGTGAGCCAAGGAAGGGAAGTAGTTACTGAGACATGATTAAGACCGAAACAACCAAATAAAAAATTTTTAAATATCTGAATCATCTTGGTGCCAATTGGGGTTTAATACATCCCTACCACTTGCATTTCATCATAGGACTGGAAGATTTGGCTGAACAAAAATTTCTGCTTATCGCCTGTATATAACAGAACTGAAACTTTGACATCATAAGGATGCAATAGCAGTTTGTCCTACCCCAAGACTAATTTTCATTTTAAATGGCTAGCTCTAATACTGCAGCCAGGTGTTATAAAGCATTAGAATAAAAAAGTTGATCATGAATGTATCCATGCTGAAAAGTAGACAGAATTGTTTCAGGGCTAGTGACATCTCACAACTGAAATAAAAATATTAGAATCCTCTAAAAAGACAATTTGGGCCTAAAAGAAACATTCATGGAAATTTCTTTTTAACCTAAAACATAAAAAACTCCAGAAGTTGCTTTAACTATTTTAGGGGAAAAATATATACTATATACTCTAGATATTTTTTAAAAGGCTTTTTTGTTGTCAATTTAAGAAAATATATTTGTTAATGCAAAGAAATTATCCCAAATGCTGTCTTTACTGGGTAGAAGAGGAAAGCTTTGCATAGGATATCATCTTAAATGTACTGACTGATGACTAAGTATTTGACAAATGAATGCTACTCTGTTTCTAGACTTATTAACAGCATAGGGTCTTAAACATAATCAGAAACCAATTCACTAACCTCAATACTGGATTGCACATTATCATTAAGAAACTTATAGTTAAAAGTGTAGAGCCAAAAAGTCTAAAAGGATGAAAAATCTTTTGTGTGTGTGTGTGTGTGTGTATATATCTTGAGATAAACTTTTTATCTTCATTATAAATTTTTATCTTCATTATTTGAGTAGCCACTATACCTCATGACAAAGTCAGGAACTGAAGTTGAATGGCAAACAAGATCTTTTCTCAAAAAAAAAAAAAAAAAAAAACTTTAACCAATGATCATCTTTCTCTTAATGCTTCCCATTTATAGTCACTTTGAAGACTGAACCTTAACCCTAACATCTACAGCCTATAGTGTTATTTCTGCTGGCATGTCCCATAACCTGGTCTCTCCTGCCTGGCAGGCCTGCCTCAGCTTACCTTATACCCTCTCTTCGTGCTCACCCAAGGCTAGGACTAAATTTTGTTAACCCCTTACAGGCCTGGATTCTAACTAACATGTGTTCTTCTGAGATGCAACATCCAGGGCTTGAGCTGTGCCAGTACGTTGTTCTTTCGTTCTTTCAAAAGAACAATTAAAATGCCTTTATAATAAAAACCTTGCCAAAATGGAGTCCTTAAAAATTTGGGGATGGTGTCCCTGTCTACCTGGATCTTCCACTTTGCACAGAAAGTGAGGCTTTGCTTCAGTCAAACTGGGTTACGTGCTGTTCCCTGAATACAACCAAGACTGCCCTATTTCCTATTTCAGCCATTCCTTGCTCTCCCTCCTCCCCAGCCCAGAATGTCCTCCCATTCCTCCTCTGTTGGACAAATCCTTCTGCAGCCCCAGCCCACTGCTGGTTCCTCCTCTGTGTAACCCTGCTAGGCTACTCTCCTCTAAGCCACCTATACGTCGTGCTTCTTGTGTATATCATAGATTGTGGCCCTACTCCATTATTTAGTTCTCACCTTGCTATTTCACTTTCCCTATGCAGGACTCATCTCTATGGCTAGACTATAAACTGCTGGAGGGAAGGATTAGGTCTTACACAGTGCCTGGCCCCAAGGGAATGCTCGTATTGCTGCTGTTTTTATTGGCAGATTCTACATAACAAATTGCACATGGTCATAGCAAATAGGACTGGACCCACAGTTGTCCAGGAAATAATATCTGACCGTACAGAGCTGCATTACCAAGCCACTAAGCAGTTTGGCTAGTAAGGACAATAACAACAGCCAACACTTAGGAAGTGCTTGTTCCGTGCCTGGCACTCTTCTGCGTGTTTTACTGAAATGCACATGATAACCCTGCAAGGCAGCAACAATTGCTATCCTCATTTTACAGATGGGGAAACTGAGGCACAGAGCGGTGGAGTAGGTGCTCGAGCTGGTAAATAGCAGAGCTGGCATTTCAAACCAGGCAGTGAGGTCCCAGAGTCAAAGCATAAGCATGGCACAAAACAGTCTATCTACGGATAGTAAAGGTGACAGGAGAGGCTGAGCTGGGAACAAGAGAAAGCGCTTCCAAAACTTCTGCCATTTTTGCTGTTCACATGCAATGTTTAACAAATATGTGGTAAAATAACTATTTCAGTAATTAAACAGGTTCTCTAGTTTCTTATGGTTTCAGGTTGTTGATTTTAAAATGCAATTTAAAATACATTTACAAAATGACTAGCTCAGAAAATGACTCAGTTACTTTTTTCCTCTCATTGGATATCTATCTGATATGTCTAATTAGAAATTTTCCTTATGTCTAATTCTACTATCCCAGAGATACATGATTTACAGTTGGGCATGATATAACCACCTTCCCCTGGTTAGAACACGATAAATAATTAACACCAATGGCAAAAAAATAGAAGTCTCTTGACTTTACCATAACTAGGAATAGAAATGTTATTTACAGCAGAGAGAAACTATAATGCATAACAAATAGTATATGCATCAAATATAAACACATAACATGGTACAAGTTTCTGACTGGGCATAGGCCCGATCTGTAAATAAAATGACATTTTAATTGTTTTGTGGTTTTCTTTGTACAAAGCCAATAGAGCAGAGGGATAGAACAACAGATAATCGAAAAACCAGTTTTGCACTGAGGCTATATTCGGACAAGATCTAGAGGGGAACTTAGAAATATGACAACTGTGGAATAATAGCTGCCCTTCATTTTCCTGTGTTTTTTTTTTTTTTTTTTGTCATGGTAAATATTAGGGGTAGAAAGAAAAAAAAATGCACGTTGTTTGTGCCTAGGCAAACACAGTGAGTCTCAGACACTCAATTCAGGTTTTGCTTAATAGCATGTTGTTCATCTTCCAAGCTGTTGGGGTATTTCACATGCAGTAACCCCTACGCTGCTCTTCCCCCAGACTCAATTCCTAGACAATCTCTTCCACTTGCCTTATAAAACTACAGGGAGCATCACTGGCAGACTCAGAGGAAGTGATGAGTTTTTTGGGCAGAAGGAAGGGATGAGTAGTGAGCTGGTGTCCAGGATGCACCCAAGGACACTGTGCATTTAAGAAAACACCACCGAGGTGATGTGCAATGCACAAAAATCACATTTGCTTAGAGCTCCTAGTAGGCAAGCGCTGCTGTCTATATACCCTTCATGGAGACAGGCAATGGCATTTCTGCCAGGGTCCCAGCTTTGGAGGGGCGAACGCAGAGAGGGTGAGGGTGAAAGGCAACAGCTGCCCAGACCCACCAGCCAGATCAACTCCAAAAATCAAAAAGAGTGACAGCTGCCGAGGGCAGATCACTCTCTCCCTTACATCCTGGGATGGGGGTGGGCCAGGCAGTTTATTTCATTTTGTTTTATTTTCCTTATTTAATCGGTTAATTAATTTTTGAGGAGGAGGGCAGATTGAGGAAGTAAAAGGGCATAATTTTCTTTTTCTTGATAATCAAGAACTTGAGGCCTGGAGGTTACCATAGAGATGAATAATTCAAAATCCCCTTTAAATAGCAAGCTCCCCACTCCGTAGGTGATATTTAAAAAAAAAAAATGTATTAAGTGAGTTTGCTGGTGTGCAGACATCTCAAGCTTCAATAAGGTGGAGTCACAGGAAGCATTTGTACACGTACAAATTAGGAAATGTTATGGTGATTAATAGTAAAACAAAGCATTAAGGAAATTATGAGGTTAATTTCCTTGAAGTCTCTCAGTAGTTGTGTCTGTAGGTGATTTTGTATTTTATGACATTGTATTTTCTCATTTCGCTAAAGGAAAGCTACCCGAATTCATGGATTTTATTTTTCTGCCTCATCCCCCAAAAGCCTTAGGGCTAATTCCGGCCTGGTTGTACCAGTCGGCTGTCTCAGAGGCCTCCTGCATGTGTAAGTAGCTTCTCTCCTGTTTATTTTGCACTGTTTTACCCTGTGAGCTGTCTCAAGGCCCTTCCAATATAAGCATGAAGATTTAAATCTTAATAAATTGGAATTTGAGTAACAGGCAGTCTGGGTTTTGGGGAGGTCTTGAATTATTAGGATAAACGTATCCATTTCCCTGTTGCACATTATGTATGTGCTGTATATATTGCCCCATGATCAAGGTCAGTACTAATAAAAATAGGAACAAAAGCAATAATAATGATATTATTTAGGTTTAAGTAGCACTTTTCCATTTGTAAAGACTTTTATTTATAGCTTCTCACTTTATTCTTGGAATAGTCCTAAAAAATAGGAGGGATAGGTGTTATACCCACTTTATAGATGAAGAAACTGAGTCACAAAAAGATTAAGACATGCCCAAAATAATATGGACAAGTGGTGCCACCGGCACTAGAACGCAGTTCTTCCTAACTGCCTTCCCATAATTTGGCCAGATGTATTAACATCTGTGTGCCAACAATAAGACTCAATCACATTCCAATTAAACATATCGGAAATACCTTTTTATGAAGCTTATAACATCACAGAAGTCTGGAGTCATCTCTTTAAAAAAAAAAAAAGATAACCAAAGAGATTGCTCATCAATTCAATCAACTCTGAGATTGGAAGTGACAAACATAAACAACACTCAAATATGTTTCTCTAATCTCCTGTTATTTTGAAGGAGTAAAAAAATATAGAACTTCCTTAATTGTAATTTAACACCAAAATATTTATGCTGTCCTGTCATGTCTCATCACTCAAAATTCCAGGGAGTTGGCTTTTTAGACATAGTAGAATTAAAAAAATAAAAATCACAAGGATACATTCTCACATTAATAGAAACAACAACAATTAGAAAGGCTTACCTTGCAGCCTTCACATGTAATGACACCATAATGGATTCCTGATGATTTGTCTCCACAGATCTTGCATGGAATAATTTCAATTTGAGCTGCAACAGAAGCACGCAACCAGTTAATTACATTTTCTTTTAAACACCTTATAAAAGCGTTCCCTGATCAGCATTTGTATAGTGAAAACTAATAACCTGCTAAACATTATACTGCATTAACTATTCATTGCTGAACTGTGAGGGTCCCCCTAGAGCCCTGGACTAAATTATGGCTGCTCGTTATATAATAGCTTTCGGGTTATTAAAATGGGTCATTTGAGAAGGTGTTTAAGAACCCACAAGAAGACTGGAATCAGCATTTCAAAGCCTTCAAGAACTGGAGAGCTCGCAGTTTAGGCCTCAGAGCAAAGCGGATACCAAAATGTTTCCTCCGATCTCATTTTCCATCATTATTTTTAAAAGGTCATAAATCTGTCTTGGCTGAGCGCTGAGCATTGTAGCTGGACTGCTAGGGGACTGGCAGAGAGAAGTACACTCCAGAAAGTCACGTCTACTTAGGAAAATGATTCAATTCAAAATATTAATAAGTTACATACGATGGTAAGTTAAGAATTCCTTACTCATCTTTTTTTTTTTTTTAAATTAACGTAGCGGCCGTGTGTTATAAAAATTAGTCCGTTTTGCATACGATCAAAACCTTTCAACCCTAAAGCTAACGTCCTGTCTGGATTTAATAAGGATGAATCCTGACAAATAGGCTATGTCGCTTCCGAGTTCTTTATGTTGGGAATTGATTTCCTGGGAAAGCGAGCCTGTGTGTCCACCTAATCGATTACTTAAAGATGCCTCCAGTTGGAAGCGTAGCCAAATAAGTAACATATATTACACCAAAGTTCTCAAATATGACAAAGCACATTTCCAAGTAAACACATTATATCTTGAATAGAGTTAAAAAGAGCATAATTCAGGATTTAAAAAAATGAACTGAAGGAATAGAATCATTAGGCAAAAGAAGGTGCTTGGATCACCTATTAAACAGGATTTCTATGTGAAAAAATGACCAATGTGCTGAGCTGTGCAGACCAGATGGCAATGGTCACCAGTTTACCTGGAATGCTCCATTATGCTAGATTTATTTTCCATGGTTTTCACTACTGAATATCATGTCAGATTATTCATTAAATTATACACAATCGCAAGTGCCCGAGTCTATTTCATTCTTATACAGCCCCTAGCTAGCCTAATGCCTTATGCAGAGCAATGACTTTGTCCAAGGAATATGTTGCATGATACAAGTAACACACATATACACACAGCTCACTCTCTCTTCTAATGTAGTCCCATATCCTGGGATAATTCCACAACCGCTTACTTTGGATTTGATGTGATGTCGTATTCAATACTTAGAAAGGGCACACGTGAAACTACTGGATTTAACCCCATTATAAACCATGTGTGATGCTAACTCCCTTTCCCGGGGCCCAGTATAAGTACGGTGGTGACTTCTAGGGAGAGCAAGCTATTCTAGAAGGAGGGTCTTTTTCTTAAGAATAATTTTTTACTGCTGCCATACTGAATTTCTTTGCTTATCCAGATTTAGAGATTGTTCAAAATCTCACATCCAATGTATTTTCCATAATTTGGAGGCTTTCTAATACCCCAGTCGTGGTGACTTGGTATACTGATAGGTATATTCTGAGTTATGCAACTTAATAAGTTTAAGGTTGCATTTAACAAAAGCTGTCACTTGCAAATCTCCTCATGTTAGCGCCTGGCTTGATTTCCTCAAGAAAAGTCATTTATGAAATATGAAATCTAATAACCCCTCTTAATGGCTCGTCCAATATCTTTAATATTGTCAAGAGAAAGGTTTGTGCTTACTGATCGTCTGCAACTCAAGAGTTATGGGAAAATGCCTAACGTTTTTCCAAGGTTCACAAAAGCCAAGTGGAGGTAGAAAAATTCTGAAAGGAAGTATATCAGCTGAGAGTTGCTGCCTGGATTTTCCCCACATGAATTAACTAGTCTATAATGAGAACCGGCGTCCCCAACCCTGACCCATAGGAATAGAATAATTAGGCAACACCAAGTGCTTCAACCACCTATTGCATGGAATTCATATGTGAAATAAAGAAGACCTACTTGGAGCTGTTTCTGCTTACTTCTTACCTCAAGCTGTAATCACAGAAATTAGGGATAAGCAAACCTCTTTGGGCCCTATAGTTTAAGTCAGCATCAAAACTATCTGACACGATTAAAGCAACACTAATGCTGAACCTGGGCCTTCCAAGAGTTGGCTTTATTTCCTCCTAACAATGGGGAGATCAAGCATATCTATTTAGTCCTTTATTAAGAATACGAAGGCCCTGGGCGGGGTGTATGGGGAACACTGAGTCAAACTGCATCTGCATCACGCTGCAAATGACATACGGTATTGCCGCTGCTTTGTCCGCGTGGATTTGTAGTGGATTACTAATGAGAAGTGAAGTGATGAGCTTTAAGGCTATGACCAAAATGCTGTCTGGCATGGAGGTCTGCTCACGACGGGGGTGGCCTTGCTCCCGGCACTTCTGCCCTTGGAACAGCTCAAGGCCCTGCTGGGGGAGGTGGGGTGCAGGTGGAGAGCAGTTGTGGCACAGACCCAGAGTTTGGTGCTGCTGTGACACAGGACAGTGGCCCAGAGAGCAAGCATTTGCAGATTGGAGCAGGACACTTCCTCAATCCTGCATTTAATCCATCAATGCACAAAAGCCTTCCCCATCCCCCTTATAGGCAATTTACAGAATTCAAATGAATCAATGGGGGAAACACACGCACACACACACACACACACACACACACACACGGAAAAAAAAAACGTAGTCAATGCCTTGCAAATTTTCCAAAAGGCAGGCAGTTTAGTCCCGTGAATTTAGGTGTTCAGTCCAACGAGAAGAAAAGGACAAAAATCCCTTTGCCCCTTTTCCTTCCATCCCTCAGGCTTTCCCATTTTCTACCAGGCAGTGAGTGTTGTGTCTTCTCAAAATAATCTTCTTTTAACACAAATTATGAGTCTTGGCCCATATATACGCTGCACGCATTAACTCAGCCAGCGTTTCAAAGGATGAGTTCTGTCAGACACCACTACAGTCAACGTTCACAAGTATATTGATTAAATTAGCCCACATACATATTCATCCCAGCAAAGAGGTTTATTGTGTAGTGGAATATCTGAAGCAAGACGCGCACATTATAATCATGAATTGGCTCCACAATGAACAATCTTGCTATGAAAAATTCTAATTTGCCCACATTTTCAGCTCTATTGCCTAAATAATTTGCTCTCTCATGCACCCTACGTAATTCAAGCAGCTCTCCACACCTGCAGAGGCGAATTTCTGCAGTTTCAAGGAGCTGACAACAAGTGGCAGCGGGCGTCAGGGAAGCCTGGGATGCCAGCGAGCTAATTAGCCAAGTGGTCCTCGGGCTGGGGCTGCCATTCAGCCTCGTACCTCCATAAAAGTTTGCTTTTTAATTATAACAGGAACAAGAACACGCCGCACTGGCATTCTTAAGACCTCATTTCTTCATCAGGATCTAGCTTGCAAGATATCTGGGTTCAGAGAACAATGCCTGTTCTCCCAAAGAATTAAAAAAAAAATAACATGGTACAAGAGAGTCGCCCACTATTTCATTCTGTGGGTGAGCAGTAGGCTCTTGATAATAATCTAATAGATTTGTAATAATCAATAGTACTGAAAATGTATGTGTGCTTATAACCTGTCAGACATAATCTCACTCCTGCAATACCCTAGGAGGAAGGTATCACTGATTATTATTAGTGTCGCCATCATCACTGTCCGCATTTTTGAGCCGAGAAAACTGAGGCTCAGAAAGGCTCGAGGCCCTGTCAAATTCAGAAAGCTAGGAAGTGGTAAGGCTGGGATTTGAACACGTTTTGTCTTTTGGTCTAACAAAAGTTGAGGGCTTGCCCCCCCCACCTACCCCGCGCCCCTTCTCACCTTACCACACCGACAAGCTAACTTACTGCAACCACAAATATCCTGCTCTTGGTATGCAACAATCCTAAACCAAAGATCAAAAGACATTCAGGGGTGGGGAACCTGTGGCCTTCTGGATCCTTGAGTGTGGCCTTTTGACTGAATCCAAACTGTACAGAACAAATCCTTGTAATAAAAGGGTTTGTTCTGTGCAATTTGGATTCGGTTGAGGGGCCGCACTTGGGGACTTGTAGTAATTTGTTTAAACTTACAGACTACTCAGGAACTAATGTCAACAGCCATTTCTGGGAGTTATCTGCCTAGTTTATAAATGAAAATAACCATCGCCCTTCTAGGGGATTCTTCTTAATTTCACAAAATTCATTCCAGGTGTTAATTTTGACTTTAAAGTGACCAATGCCACAACTTACCAACTCTTCAGGCTGGGCAAATTATGTAACCTGTCTGAGCCTCAGTTTCATATTTTAAAGTTCAATAATGTATCACATATATATGTCACAGCATATATCTGATATATATATAATTATTTTATATTATGTATTCTTCTATAGGCACAGCACATAGTTGTTAGAAATAGCTGGCACTCAATACATAGTAGTTATTATTATTGTTGTTGTTGATAAGGAATCCTGCCTTATAGTGAAATGAAATTCTTTCCTCCAGACTCTAAGCTCTTTCCGAAGTAAGGCTAGAGAAAAGCTGCTTATCCTCCAAATAATATGACAGGCAGTTCATACCGGCTACCACAGCAATCCTTCACAACACTGGCACTTAACCGTTTGCTACAACACAGTGGTATGTTGCAATCAGTTGCAAGATTTATCACAAGGACTAATAAAAGTAAAAAAAAAAAATTAAAGTTTTTTTATTGGTTCATATAAAAAATAAACTAACAAGGACCCAAGGTTATCCCAGTAATATGTTTCACTCTAGCTCCCTCGCACAACATATACTTTCTCGAATTGGACAGAACAGAGTGAGGTTATTGCTGCATTGCCAGGAAATCGCCAATGGCCAAACCTTGGGTACACCTGTGACAGTATGTCTGTCACACTTATGAATGTCAAACAATTTGTGTGTCTTGCAAAAATGGTCAAAAACTACTGCTTAAAAAAAAAAAAACAACAACTATCTTTTACCTAAATCTGTTGACAGTGGTTTTTTTTTTTTTCCTGGTGTGCTCTGAATACGGAGGACTTTTCACTTGCTGTGTTACATGTTTCTCTAATGTTTGAATTTTTTTACAACCAGCATGTATTTTGTAAGCAGAAAAACCAATAAAGATTAAAAAGAAAAACCCTGAGGCATTTGATTTTATTTTCAGTAAAATGGCTTGAGTCCTTTGTGGATTAGTCACTTTATTTTATCCCCAGTTTAAAACTGCTGGGGTATTAAAGGCTTCTGCAGCTGCCTGCATGGCAGTGTGTCAAGGCCCGCCAAGCTATGGTGTCTTCACCTTGCCCCCTGGAGGGACTTCGGGAGTTCCCGGCTTCTAGAATTTCGTGGCCCCTCTCGGTCTGACCACCTCCTAGTTCCAGGGCTTCTGAAGACAGTTATGCAGGTTGTGCCCTGCTTACTCAAGGAAGTGTCTAGCCAAGGGGGCAAAAGTAGGGGCTGAAATTCACCCGGCCGTGAGCCGGGCTGCAGAGCGGCAGCTGCAGCGTGGAGTGACAGAGCCTTTTCCCAATTTGTCCCCCTGCCAATGGGCTCCTTTTTTTCAAATCCTCCTTCTGGAGGAAGCACCCTTCTCTAAAATGTGCAGAGGTGCTGAATGTTCAAGGAGCAGAATGCTTTCTCTATACTGTCACTGCTGCCATGGGTGGCCCCGGACCACACTGTGGCTTGGACCGGAGTGTGGACATGCTCCCCGGCCCAGGCATGTTCATTGGTCCTCTGGTGCCAGGAAGACCACGTTCCGGCTGCATACCATGCAAACTCATAGTCAAGTTGCTTTGCCACTTCGTCTGTTACGTATATACAAATATAATATAGCATGTTTCCCTACTATGGTCTTTTCTTCCCTTGATTTTGGATTCTTTCACGATAGTATTTAATCCTGGCTGAACGTCACCAGAACAATGAGACCTCTAATTAAAAAAACCCCTATCCATTTGGTAATCATCTTTGGCAACAATAATAATGCCTGAGTTTTTGCAGAGTTCTATACCATTTGGAAAGTTTCTGTCCTCACCTTATTTTGATTTTGGTGCTCACAACATCCCTGACGGGGGCAGATGGATATTATTATCCCCATTTTACAGATGTAGAAAATGAGCCTCAGGAGGGTTCACTGGCTGCTTCTTTATGTCCAGATTTCTCAGGGTTTCATTGCAGAAGCAGCCACCAAAAAGACAGACGTGGTGTCTCTTTCCTATTCAGAATTATTTGATGCCTTTAGATTTATCACCCATCTGGGACTCTCAAGGGGAACTGATATCAGAAAGAAAGCACTGGGAGTGGTTTCAGCTGAGAGGTAGAGCCAGCCCTTCCAGGTCTCTGTTGGACACCCACCTCCCTGGGTGGCCTGGGACAAGTCACTTTAAACTCCACTTCCTCCATCTATAAAATGGGAATACTTCTTACCTCCCAGGCAGGTGGTGGTAAATGAATGCTCACAAAGCTCTTTGAAGATGAAAACCCTATATAAACGGGAAGCTTCAGGAAGCTTGGCATATCATTCTTGGGAGGACCAGGACGCTGTACCCTGATTATCCACAACAGGTTCTGCCTCAAAGAGAATTAAAATGACACAGTACTATAAGTTTTACCTGCTAGCTATCTAGACGTACTTAAATTTTGTTTTAAATTGTTGGTTTCCAAAAATGCCTTCCTGACTATCTTAGTCTCAACTTGAAAGAAAAAGAGCACTCAGATAAAGAAGTCACCTCGCTATGAGAGCTCTAACACGAAAAAGTCATCAACCTAACTTTATCTCAGTCTTGCTGGGGCATCATGAAAATGGCATTATTACCACTTCTTAACATAACAAACATACGTGTTACCCTCTGACATCCCAAACCTTGGTATTAAGTTGATATTTGACTCAAATGCTCTGTCAAATTACAGACTTTTTTTTTTTTAAGTTCTATATCTTACTAAATAAGCCACTTCTTAAAAGCTTTCAACTTGATTATAATTTCTGCCGAAAACTTAACAGCTTTTTGAAAAATCACTTTTGAATAAGAAGTGTTGAATATCCCTGCCAAATATACACACATAAGTATAACCTCAAACCACCAAGAGATCAAGCATTTGCAAACTAAATCTAAAATAGGGCAAAATTGGAGTTTTGGAACTTTGACGATTTCCCTTCAGTCTTCATATATATAAGGCTTAGGTGTACAGGAGTTAAAACCTTGGGCCAGAATGCCCCTCTCTGGATTCAGAGAAAGCTGAGCCGTGTATGCGGGAAATCTCTGAAGAACAAGGAAGCCGGGCACATCTTTTCCTGTGGCTCTCTGCGAATATGCAGGTAGTTCTGACAATGGGAATTGAGTATTAATCCTTTGTAATATGTTTCCATCCCTACTAGATTAAGCTCTCGGAAGAAACTGACTCACACTCCCTGATGCATATGTATATTTGCTAAAAGCCAAATCCAAATGAGCACTTTTATCCCTAGACAGGGAAATTCTGTCAAATAAGAGAGGAAACAGATTTTTCATATAGAAAAACAGTGGGTGGCTTTGATTTTTAGATCTAGTTCTCTCTAGAGTTCTATTTATCATACAGTACTGCACAAGATGCCCAAATTTAAGACAATCGACTCTTTACCTCTTTTGGTAACTACCTGGTAACCAACTTAAACCTTGAGTAAAAAATCTGACCAGCAAGAGAAGCCAGCTTCCTAACACTTCAGTCTACTCATCTTCACCCAGTGGGTCAAATACTGAACAAATTGTTACTCAATAAAAGAAGATGCCACTGAGCTCAGCAATGCAAATCCTTTTTTTCTTTTTTTTCTAATCTCTCTCTCTTGCCTCTGTAAATGGAACACACTTGTTTTTAAGAGATTGTGGGGTTATGTGAAATCAGGAGCTAAAACGAAGGTAACTGGCCATTCAGCCAATTATTCGGAGTTGGAATAAGGTCCCCCTCTGAGATTCTAGAATTAACTACATTTTTTTCAATATATACTCCTTGAAGATTTTCTAGGAGCCCAGGATCAGGAACATCTAACAAAAATCTTTCTCTTGAATCTCTGTGTGGGTTAAATGTCATTTCTTATCAGCAGGAAAGAGAATCCATTTATTTTGCTAAGTGATGAGACTATGCTCAAGGGAAATTCCTAATAACTTCTTTTCCAACGGTAGGTGTCCCTTATATAATTCTGGATAATAGTAGACAAAAAATGTCATCTGACTCACAGAACTGCATCTAATCTTTTCTTGCGATCAGTCTCACTCTAGATACCAATTCCTTTTTTCCCCTTAACAAGAACAATTACGCCACATTTAGGTGAAATCTTCCTTTGCTCACAGCTGACAGCAATGGGGTCAGTTCTTTGCTTTGATCGCTCAGAGTCTGTTTTTCACAACAGAAAAGAACATCTTTAAAACCAAACCAAATCTGGAGATCTTATCTAGTTTCTGCTCAGCCAAAGACATCAGAATTACTCCTACTGCATTTTATGAAAAATCTTGCTTCACACAATCACCCCAAAATCCTCACACCTAAGCCCAAGAGAGAGAGCCACTCCATTTTCCAGCTCTCTTAACTTCACACCTGATTTCACATAACCCCACAAATTCTTAACAACCATTGATTACTAGTGCCAATTGCACAATTTCCATGACCCCCTAAGTGCGCCATCACAAAACCCAGCTGGATGAAATAAGAGGTGCAGAAGTGGGTCAAAATAACAAGAATTCAGGTTAAGTCATATGAGCTTACCAGGCTAAGGAACCCATTGCTTCTTTCCACTAGTTTGGATGTTTTTTTGAAGATCAGTTACTGCTTATGGAATGGTAGATTATGTCATTTAAGAAATATTCCCCAACCAGATAAACTTTGGATTCATGGCAAAAGATTGGAAATAACTTGTAACATTAAACATTGAAAGTGCATTTGCATTCCTCTATGTCAAGCCACAGAAGACTAAGTCACGGAAACACTGTTGTGACACCAAAACTTTCTTGGTCCACAGATCATTTTAGTGGGTGAGGACGGTTAAGAGGATTATCCTACAGCCCATATCCCCGATCCATCCACCCCTGTGTTGTTTTCCATTTCAGAAAGGTTCCCTTAGAATTAGATTGAGAGAATGGAGCTTTGGACAAGAGACCAGGGAAGGATCTGGTTTTTATTAAAGTTCACAAGCAAATTACCTAGGCTTGCCAGAAACGGAAGTGTAGATGTTGTCATATTAATCATTTTAAGATTGTAAGATCTTGAAGAATTAATGACCAGCTCCTGGAAGACAAAAATCTACTAGTTTCTCCACCTCCAACTTCCAAGACCTAGCCAATAACATCTAAACAATAGATACGGCAAGTTCTAAGCCTTCAACTATATTATAGACATATTTATGGATTGCAGCTTAATTTTTTTGATTCCCTTTTATAGTGCTTTTCTAAGACAACAAGTTCAGCCATGCATAGCAATGACCAAACAACCTGAGGAGTTCTTTCTGACTCTTCTCAAAATGTACAGTCTTTGAACTTGCTGATTAAAGAAACATTTCCATTCTTAATCATAATATATAAGCTCAACCAGAAAATGCACAGCAATATTTGCTGATAGCTAAAGCACAGTTGTTTCTATGCCTGTTCCCAAGGGGAAACAGCAGGAGCTGGTAGCTATTTCTCAGTACGAAAGGGAAATATAGAAAAAGGCAGCAGAGCCTTGGGGATTTAAGTGGCTCTGAGACATAAGGAGAAAAAAATGCTCTGGACCAAGCTAAGAGATTGTCAGATTTATTTTGAGAAGGTCTGACATCTGAGCATCAATTCGCACACTATAACATCTAATAAATGTCATTTTTTTTTTTTTGCAACAAAAGGAAACCTATAGCCAGGGTGTTTATCTTGAAGCTACTTATTTTTACGTACGTCATGCACTAAAGGTGACGTAAGTACACAACCGCCATGTAAAGATGTTCAAAACAAGGTACACAACACTGTCCTTCCTATTCCATTTTCAGTTTCGGCTCCTAGAGTCCAAGGTGCTTCTTTTGCCTACAGAGACAAACGTTTCAGATGACATTCTAATGCTGCCCTGCACGTACTCCCATCAGCTAACCAGCGTCCGGCAATGTGTGTCGTTGTCATTTAAGATAGCTTGAGTGAACAGGCGTGACATTATCACTGGAATAAGTGAATCTTTCTAATTTGCAGTGAAAGCGTACCATTCACACACTTTGGTACTTCAGTACGGCAAGGTTTTGAAATCCATTTCGTGAGTGGTGGCAGCACATTTCACATGGGATGGAAACACACTCTGATTGCTAACAGCTGCTGTGGGCACATCTTACTGTCACAGCCAGAGCTCGGAATAGCAGGTCCTTTTTAATGCTAGCGGCTGCTACCATCTTAAATTGTAACTAACACAGGCGCACACATCTCACGTGTTCACACATGCCACAACACAAGCCACACGTGCATACACACGGCACTCACACACATATCATGCTCACACGCACCACAGATGCACGCCGTAGACACACACACAGCACGCATGCTCACACAGGGCCCCATCTCGCTGCGAGTCCTACCAACACTTGCTGAGAACCTGCGTGACTGGCACCAGCAACACAGAGAGGGGACATAGAACCCACTGCTACACTTAATCTTGTTACATTAGTTTCACTGCATATGCATTAAGGCTGAAGGTAAAAACTTTTCAAAATGAGAAGAAAGAAGAGAGGTGAGTCCCACCTTGAAGGTAAAGTGTAGAGATTCACTTTGCAAACCCTAGAGCCTGGCGTTGAATTCCTGCCCTGTCACTTACTAGCTATGTGAACTTGGGCACTTTCTTTTTTTTTTTTTAGCAGATTTAGAATTTATTTTTTTTTTTTTGTTTTTTTTTTATTTCAGCATATTATGGGGGTACAAATGTTAAGGTTACATATATTGCCCACGCCCCCCTCCCAGCCGCCCAGCACCCGATAAATGTTATTCATATATGTCCACTTAAGTGTTGATCCGTTAATACCAATCTGCTGGTGAGTACACGCGGTGCTTGTTTTTCCTTGAGATACTTGTATTTTCCTGGATAGAGCTGGAACCCATTCTACTAAGTGATGTATCTCAAGAACGGGCACTTTCTTAATCTCCCTGTGCCTCAGTTTCCTCATCTTTAAAATGATTCCTACTTCATTATTGTTGAGGTTATGGTTAGTTGGGGGAACTAACCAAGAAGAATGAAGCCTGAAGCAGGAGAGATTATTATAGTTCTTATGTATAAAGACGAGGAGTTTAGCAGCTTTGTTTCTAATGCAAAGGCCTAATATGAGAAATAAACTAACCAGGTACAAAGCATGACTGAAAGAATCCAGTGTTTCTTTCTAGGGAAAGGCCACAGCGAGGCTGGCATCTTGCAGAGGTGGTAAGGGAGGAAGTAGGAGGCAGGCCTCACGTGCTGAATGTTCTCTTCAAGGCCCAAAGTGAAAGTTCTGGCAGAGAATACTGCCTGGAGCTAGAATACTGTTTCTATGCACCTACCTCCATCTTTTTTTGTTTGTTTGTTTTTACTTATTTTAAAACTAATGTGTACCACTATCAAAGAGAACACCTTTCATTATAGAAGAGACAGGGCAACACAATGCTAATATTGTGTTGATGGAAAAGAAAAGATTTTTTTTTTTATTTCCAAGTAAACAATTTTAATTGAATGTGCTGGGACAGAGTTGGGTTGTTTTTTATTTCTCTCTCTCTCTCTTTCTTCAAAAGCCACTAATTGTGTACATTTTTCTTTAAATCAATAGCAGCAAAGCCCATGGCAGGCAGCTTCAGTAATCCAAATCTATTTCCTATTGCAATTAATTTTTCAAAACAAAACCTTTTCCATCAGCAAAGGATTTTAGGACTCAAGCTACCTACGTTCTTTCCACTTGCAACTGTCTATGGTGTTAGATGTCAAGGACCAAGTCTATGATCAAGTCAAAATCCATCAAAACAGTGAGGTCACTTCTGAGGCAGGCCCTGGTCGTGACACGAAAATGTCCTCACGGGACAGGAGCCTTCTCTGTGAGGTGTCGGGGAACCAATGCCCATGGGAGGGGCTAGAGTCAACCCTGTGTTCCAGGAAAACCAACCCAACTCCTCACCATGACTCGCCCTGATTTTGCCTTCACTGTTATTCAAAGACACCTGAAGCAGTCACTGAAAACAATTCCAAGAAATGGAGCTCAAAAAAAAAAAAAAAAAACAACAAAAAATTGACGTTTAGAAAAAAATCATTTGAATACATGTGCAGATTTCCAAATCAAAATTCTGAATGGGACAGGATTTTTTGGGGTGTGCATAACCTTTTGTATGTTTGTTTTAAAAAATCAGCCACACCCCAAACATACCTCCCCCCTATAATGAGAAGAACCACTAGGACTTCTGAGGAATTATGATTCATTTAAAATATCCTTTAAAATATGTCACAAGGATAAGTTTATTCAGTCCTTGCCCATCCCCACCCTCCAAAATAAACAGTAGTGTTTCTATTAAGGCCAACTGCTTGTTATTGGAATCAGTTTTTTGAGTTGTCAGTTAGACTAGGTCCACTGATTATCACAGAACTTACCACTGTCAAGCAGGGAATTCTACCAGAGGAATATCTGTCCATTTCGAAAATGTTCCTTGAGAGTGAATTAGTGTATCTATCAGAGAAGGATCAAGCCTTTTCTCTCTTCTGGTCTGTTGGGGTAAATGGTACTAAAGAAGTATATTTCATTGTCCAATTAGTGCAGTCCATTTTAGTGTATGTCTCTATTTTCCTTTTCTTCCTCAGTCTTGACTTTTAGATATTGATAATTAATTTAAAAACAAATGCTTTTTTTTTGGAACAATTTTATGAATATTCTTTGAGAGCCTATATCAAAGTTCCAGGTACTTTGCAAAAACATAATGTCCTCAATAAGGCAGGTGGGATCTTAGGAATAGTGAAAGCAAAGATTTTAAAAGGTCTGTGTGATTTTTATATTGTATCATCCCAGGGATTGGCCTTAAAGGGGCTTAAAGGGACAGCTCAAAATGGACAAAACCAACCGTTGAAAGTGGTGATCAGGTTGCCTTCAGTCTAACCTATGACACAGGGTGACACAGGACTGTGGAACCAGCAATCCCACCTGATGCCACAGTTTCTCGCTCTTCTCCTAACCTGACAGCCGTATGGTGTCTCCACCACGGTTGGCATTGACAAGCCCACTTTTTACTCGATGATAACAAAATAAAATGAGGAGCAAGAAAGGGTTATGTAGGAGAAAATGAAAAACTCCAAGGGCCAACTAACAAATTTCCCAAACTAATAATGTATTTTAGTATCCTAGGAATTTGGTATAGTATCAACTTGTTATTTGAATGAGTGTTCAGGCTGTTTACTGAGAGTAATTGCCAAACTATGGGAAATTAGTCACAAATACATTAGCAATGGATAGAAGTGGCCAGTGGGCCAAGGGCTTCGAGCTCACGAGTGGGGTCTCCAGGAACATTGTCTTTCATTTCAGTCCCGTGTGGCTATTTCCCCCTATCTGCAGCAAGCCAGAACAATCCCCAGGAGAGAGGCACAGAGACAGGAAAACAAGTAGCAGTTCTTCATAGTATTCAGTAGCATCTCATAAACCTTAAAAAAAGAAAACTTTAAGAAAGCCCATTTTCATATCCCAAACACACCACACTGTGAAATGGAAGAAAACAAACCATAGTCCCAAAGGACTTCTCGTAGGGAAAGCTTCAATGTCACAACTAAAATTCACATTGACTTCCCAGCACACCCAGGCCTGGAACGGAGGCGTGTGGAGCTGAGGAGCAGGGAATTCTGCGCGGCTGCAGGAAAAGTACCCAGCTGCCCCGTGACCACACTTGCTGCACCTTAGCCATTTCTGAACTGGTGGCTGAAGTCAGAACTGTCCCGTGATTACTATCAGATTACGACAATGAGAGTCACCGTGCTGCGGTGACTCGGGCAGGAGTTTCCCTTGTGTTCTCCCTGCATTCGGCTTCCCACACTCGCTGCTTGCTGGACACTTTTGTTCGTCAGGGGAGCAGTAACTCCAACACGACCGCAAGCGGGTACGATCAAGAGTGGGGTAGTCCGGATATCTGACGTGTGCCAAGTGTCAGATGCTCCTACGCTGCAGCAAGCGACAGCCTCTGGATGCTCTTTTTGCTGTCATCGTCATCCACGCTATTCGTTTTCTGGAGGAAGAAAACTAGGGGCCAGTATTTTCTTCCAACAAAATCACTGGCATCAGCTTTTACATCAAGATGAGGGTTGACCCTCAAAGTCTTGGTGTTGTCATTGCCACCAACTACTTGGAACTACCACTTTTGCAACTGCTCTGGGTGCCAGTTGAGATGAGAAAGACACAGTTGTCATTTTTATAGTCCCTCTCCCTCTTTTTTTTTTTAAAAAAAAGGAAAATGGCCTGGTCTGGTTTCATGACTTACCTTTGCCAGCACATTAACCATCATCGGTTGTTCTCAAATAACCAGGCTCTCTTTCTCAGCAGAACCATGGCCACCATGGAGGATGTGCAACACTGCTGCTAAAGGAGGTGACAGCCAATCCACAAGAGGGTTTACATATCAGCTTTTGGCAGTGACAGCATTATTGGCACAGATGTTTAACCTCCCCAGCTGACCGCTTGGAAGGGGGCAACGTCCACATGGAAGTCCACCTCCTAGTACATTCGTTAAAATAAAATCAGCCTCATTACCTAATAACACAAAGGACTTTAGGAGGAAACTCTGGGTTCTCACTTTTATTTCTCCTGACAACACTGTTCGATGAGGGCGGATGGGTGGAAATTCTGCTGTCATTACCCCATCGCTGCGGCATTAAAATATGCTTTCTGATGTCATGCTCTGAAATAAACTAAGTTGTTTGCTCCCACCACCTACATATAAATTAGAAAATTATATGACAAGGAGTTTAATACAGCCTGTAGCTGGGACACAGGTTATTACTGAAAGTAGTCGTCGGCATGGTTTCTGGTTTCGCAGTAAAAGAAGACGACTTGAAAGGGCTCAGTGGTTTTGATGCTCTTCTGAAATGAAAACACTCAGTGAGTGTATAGCATTGGGCTGTCATTAATGTCAGCCAAGCGAGAACGCTGTCTCCATGAGCGCTGCAGTCATTTCCCCGCGGAGACCATGACTTCCCACTCTCTGGCATCTCGGGCATGGCGCTAGTACTTTTCCAAAAGAGAATCTCTGGGCAATTCATTCTGGATAATCAAACACACACAGCGCTCTTAAATGAGTAAGTGGCCTGAATTTGCTAAAGTCAGTCAAATAATTTCCATGGGAGAATGTGTTCCTTTCTGGGACACACTGTACGTTGCTGATGAGAGGAGCTCTTCAAGCTTGGGGAGGCAAGAAGTATAATAAAGACTACACTGAATTGGGTTGGTTCAAAATAAACCACATTTTGGATCAAAAGACAATCATATCGGAGTTGCTTTACATTGCTCCTACTGAACTTCTTTTTCTTTTATTATTATTATTTTTTTATTTCAAGCATATTATGGGGGTACAAATGTTAAGGTTACGTATATTGCCCATGCCCCCACTCCCCCCTCCCACCCGCCCGACACCCGATAAATGTTACTCCTATATGTCCACTTAAGTGTTGATCCGTTAATGCCAATTTGCTGATGAGTACATGTGGTGCTTGTTTTTCCATTCTTGAGATACTTCACTTAGTAGAATGGGTTCCAGCTCAAACTTCTTGATATGCACAGTTTAATAAGGTCTTGTTGAAAAAAGCAGGAAAAACTCTTTGGCAATTCTTGATATGTTTGAGGATGTGCAGCACCCTTCGTGTTCTGTGTCTGCTGTGTGATTATATCATAAACAGGCAAGAGAACACCGTATTTCATCCCCAAGTAATGAGGAATGAAGAATTGGGCATTTGTGTCGAGTGGGATGAACAGCATAACGTTAAAAAAACGATTGCCATCCACCCTCTTGTTCTCTGCAATCAAGCTGGGCACAAGAGAGAATAAAATAGTTATTTTCTTATGTAGATAGTGTTAGGAAGTAGTATTCACTATCCTATCTCCAGGGGATATTTGTTGCTGTTGTTACTTTCCTCCCCCTATCTGTTGCCTGTGAATTAGTTTAAGAAACAAACAAGCCATCAGGGAATGGGATAAATATAAAATAGCATTTATTATATTTTTGGGTTTCAAACACTATAAGAGCAAGGTACTAAACTTTGGATGAGAAAGTATTTTGCAATTTCTCAGGATATCACTTTTGTCATAGTTCCTACAGTGACAGTATACCATTTTTAATGACACTTTTTCATTGCAATGATTTTTAAACAGCAAGGTAAATTCTCACAGGATTGCCTGGGGACAGGTGTGTGGCGGGAGGTGGGGGGGGTTGGGTGGGGGGGTGGGGGAGGGGGGTGGAAGCTGGTGCTATGCATACGGAAATCTTTTTATTTCACCCATTTTCTCTGCTTTAAATTATAAATTCAAACTGCAATGTCCCTCTCCACTCTCTCCCATCTCCTTCCCGATTCACAAAACAAAAAATAAAATCCACGTTTTACTATTTGTATTTTGAAATAGCCAGTAATAGGACAACAGTGGTTCTCAAGTCCTGCTTTATATAAAGTGTCTGATTTTTTTTCCTGACCATCCTTAAATCATAAGGACAACACAGCTCATTTTATGAAATAAAATGTAAGTGATATTTGAAAACTAAATGGCCAAAGATGTAATTGCTTACATACGAGCTGCTTATGACCTTGTAAACAATATAGAAAAGGACTTGATATGTAGCTGGACATTTTAATGTTTTAAGTTGTTCATACTCAACTCCAAACACATTTACCTAAAACCATAATGTTTAAAGCCACAGAATTTATAATCTATAATCAATGGTTTCTCTCTTTAGTGCTCACCAAAAAGATATTTGAACAATTTTGTTTGCTCTAGCATCACAGATGGAAAATACCAATAGAAGCATCACCAGTTTTCAATCTTCTTCACTTAGACATTAAAAGGATTAAAGTTATTGTCAGCACATACACACACATCAGCTTTCATTGGAAAAGAAATAACCTTTTTTGGTATTGTTTGTTTTCCTAAGGACACTCAGAAAAAGATGTAAATAGAGGTACATATTATCATGTGATTCCCAAGAGAGATGATGAGAGAACATAAATAATGCTAACTTAATTCTGAAATAAAAGAAACCTCAAGCAATGATTGGCTGACTTCACACCTCAAAATTGCACCAAATACAGGCATACAAAAATACGTTTTCAGTGGGGTGAAATCATTATCACCCTCACAGAAAACAAAAGAAGCATTTTTACAGAATTATGCTGGTTTTGCTGCTCCTTCTGCTCAGTTCACTGGGTGGGCCACTTGCTTTTCATCTGCACTAAACCAACACTTTTAGAAGAACACAAGACAGCTGTAAAGTAAGTAGTATCTTTTAATCTTTCAGATTTCTGCAAGGAGATTTCACAGGCTTCCATAGTGAAATCAATTAAGTAATACCTATAACTGTACAGGGAACATGCCACACATTAATATATCTATGTGGGATATATCTCTAAACATATATATATATATATTCAGCATTTGGAAATTACTGGTGGGAGTGATTCAGCGCCCTTGCCTGTTGTTTTGATAATCTCATGTTTTTTCAGCAAGAGGAAATGTATGCCGCCTAACAGCTTTACCACTCTGACCTCAATATGGAATAAAATGACAGGTAACAAGTAGAAGCCGGTCAGTTCCACGAGTGAGTGATTTTGATGCTCTGGCTCATTCTGGTGCCTGCTCAGTTCTCACATCCTGGTCAGCAGATGAGGATGATTTAGTTAAAACTGCTCTTTCTAAGGTTCAAGAAATTAAATGTATTTTAGGAGTATGAAGAGCCATCTTTGTTCTCATCTCATTAGCAACCTCATTAAGAGTTCATTTCCCACACCAACTGCCCTCAGGAAGGAAAGGTAAAAAGAACTTGAATAATTTCTCCTACAGCTCCACAATGACACCTCACTACTGTCCTCCTTCCTGGTCTGAAATTCCTCTGGGACAATAAAGGCAGAAATCACTGCCTCCAGGAAATCACAGTTTTGGTTTGGTTTTGTGTACACTACAGAGCTAAATTGGAGCCTTTCGAATAATTCCATTCCAGACCTGTAAAGACCCCCATGGTTACCAAATCGCACCCCTTTCCTTTCAGCCAGGGCAACCGAGGCTCAGAGAGGTCAAGTGACTGTCCCGAAGCTACCAAGTTGGGGTGAGATCGAGGCCATACCACCACCCGCATCTGCTCGCTCTCCTGCCATCTTTTCAACTAGGTTTGTCCCAACCTCCCCATTTCACAGATGGAAAAACAGAGGCAGTGTCAACAGAATCAATTCACTTGGGAGGAGTCAGCAGAGGTTTGTTTGTTGGGGTAGCTGGTTGGGCCTTGGCAGCTGCAAGGGGGCCCGACCGTGAGGACACAGGATCATTCCTGCTCACGTGGTGGTGCCAGGGAGAGGCAGCGAGCTTTGGCACCACAGACAGAACTCGAGGCAGCTGGGTGTGGAGGGAGTTGTCAGGGAGAGAAGGTCCCCAGGAGACTGGGAAAATGGTGACGGTGCCAAGGAGGAGGACTGCGTTGAAATGACACTGTGTCCACTCGCTCCACATTCTCCCCCAGTCTCAGTCTTTAGCCACAAATGAACTCTAGTCATATTTAGAGACATAGAAGCTTGACTTGCCTTTTAAAGTCTCCCTTAATATTTGTGCTATGGTCCACAGGAAATCAACAACCAGAGGCAGCCCTAGTCCTCTCCCTGCAAGTCTCACCTGCTCTGAATACCTGGATTCATTCTTCATAGCATTTATCTCTCCCTGGAACGCTATGTATTTATTAGCCATGTGCACACATTTAGAA
This sequence comes from Microcebus murinus, assembly GCF_040939455.1. Lineage (NCBI taxonomy): Eukaryota > Metazoa > Chordata > Mammalia > Primates > Cheirogaleidae > Microcebus > Microcebus murinus. The sequence continues at coordinate 96,855,262 of NC_134109.1, forward strand.
TAAGTCGTACAGGGCAGGACTTGCCTTTCTTCCTCACCCTATATTCCCAGTGCCTGCCTCAGTGCCCGACACACAGTAGGTGCTCCAGAGAAATAAATAAATCAGGGGATCCTACCACCTGATTCTAGCAATGCAATCTCTATCACACTAGAGTGGAGTCAAAGGGTTATGAAAGATATCCAAGGGCAGCCCCAAGCCTTTCCTTTTAGCACGGAAACTCTATGGCAAGAACCAAAACAAATTAAAGTGCTCCTAATTTATCATACAACAAAAATCAGCTGGGGCAGGCATTCTCTTCTGAATACGTTTAGTAGAGCTTGCGACCCAAAGATGCCAAAGGAATTCACAGGACTAAAACAAAAGGGTGGAGGGTCTGGGAGAATGTGGGGGGCTGGCATGGGGAGAAGGGTGGTAACTACTCTCCTGACACCAAGGGCTGGGTTACAAGTGGTCAGCACAGGGATGTTCACATGCGTGCTGTCGGAGGTCAAAGAGTGGCTTTAGAGACAGACCTGGGCCCAAGTGCTAACTCTGCCACTTAGTAGCTCTGTGACCATGAGCAAGTTATGTAGCTCCTCTAACCCTCTCTTTCCTAATTTGCGCTGTGGAGATGACAGTAACGACTTCACAGGGTTGTTAAGAGGCCTGCATGTGAGAATATATGTAAGCAACCAGCTCTGTGCCTGGTATACAATGGTAACTGCTACTGCTATTGTTACAAAAGCTATTGAGACTTTGATCCCAGATAACACTCAATAATCAAAGTTAATCTCCATCTGCTTTTCTGATTCCCAGGAATTACTGCTTTACCCTGGGATTACTATAAGGTCAAGACAGCAAGTGCCTTTCTGCTTATATTCTAAGTCAGGTGAATTTCCAGCGAATGCCCGGGGGCCTGGTTGAGGTCGCATGCTGCGATTGACTGTGACGTGGGCCAAGGGTGTGGGGCCAGGGCCATTAGCTCTAATATTAGAATTGATAAGCCTCTTGAAGTAGCGTCACAGACACTAACAGCTATTTTAATATTATATAACCAAGCAGAGAGAAATGGGAAGAATGGGCTAAAAGTCAGAGGGCCTGGGTTCTAATTTTAGCAACTACCTGGTGAGGGGATCAGAATATACTGTTCCATATTATGAGGCTTTGACATAAGGATGATTTTTGAGCTGAAGGCAACTGAGAAACAGCAGGAAAAGCTCTCAACCCTCCCCCCCCCACCCCCATCTGCTTAAGGCAGGGCATGTATTTCCCTCCTCTCCAATCCCATCCCAGAAGAGGAGACAACTCTTATCACTAGAGGTGGGCACTGCCTTGAATCTATGAAAACAAACCTTCCTGAAATAACCCTTCCCTTCCCATGAGTTCCCCTCTATATTTACCTTCCCATAATTTACTGCCCCTAGAAGCCCCAAACCATTTTCCTTTATCTTGTCACTTTCCCATAAGTTTATTGCCCTTTGTTAAAATGGTATATAAGCCTTCAGGTCTGACGACCTTGTTGGAGGTTTTCACTTAATTTCTGTGAGGCCCCCTGATATGCATATAAAATAAACATTTTTCTGCTGTCTTGCGTGAGCTTATGTTGCAGGGCCCCAGACATGGAACATAAGAGGGTAGAGAAAAATGTTTTTATTTTTCTTCCCCAACACTGGGTAAGCGATTTTAATCCAGTCTCTTCTCCAACTCCAGAAGGTCCTTTCCTACTTAAATCCTGTGACTTGCTATTTATTTTAAAAATTTACTTAAAAATTTAAAAATATATATATTAAAATATAATAATTAAATAATAATAATATTAAAAAATATATATGTATATGACATGGCCCAGGATACAGATGAATATTTGTTGAGATTATCTGAAAGAAAAATGAAAGCACAAGGCTATCATACAGAAATGTAACAGATGATTTCTGCCTTCATGCAAAAAGACTGACTATTCCTATCAGTGAGGAATATATAGTTCAAGTGAGAATGAGAATACAGTTCAGTGAGAATATTAAAATGACAATATTTTTGGCACTAAAAAAAAAAAAATCAGCTAGTGCTCAGTAATTCTCCAAGAAAGACAAGACTGTTGTGGACATGGCAGCTCTTTAATAACTGAGGCACCATTTAAAAATAGCTAGAATTAATTACAGGGCTAATGACCCATTGAAAGGTTTATTTAAGTACCAAAGCCAGCACTGAACAATCATGGAAAATATGGCTTAGAAGGGCTTGAGAGAGCAGAAACCAGGAATAGCAGTTGAAACAAACAAAAAACCAACACATTATCCTAGAACACTAGCTACTTTGGTGAGAAACCTTCAGGATGTAAGAGTCTCAGGGGAGTTCTCATACTGGGTAAAAGAAGCCACCAGGATCAACGGGAAGACAAGAAGAATGACACATACAGGCACCTGCTTGGAAAAGAAGGGCTGCTATTCAGCATTCACTCATCATAAGCCATTCCTTCCCGTCACCAAGGCTTTTCTTCCCCCTTCTCTCACCCCCCTGCTTTTCTGATGTACCCGTCCATTTTTAACACGCCATAGCATAAAATTAAAATTTCCACAGAGAGGAAAAAATATATTTTAATAAGTCTCCGTGGCTATTTTAGAGCTGCATTATCTCCAAGAGCTTTCTGTGTCTTGGTCCTCTGTGTCCTGCATCCACACCGTCATAAGCCAAAGAAGAGGTGATAATCTTCGGCGTGCCCTACTTGCCAGGCAAAAGTGATGCCACTGCAGTTCTCGGCGCCTCTCTGTACCAAGATGGCCTTTCTGCGCGCCAGTATCCTGGGAGCACCCCGGGTGGCCAGAGCTGAAACGACTTCATTGCTTCGTTCACGCCCATTTATTAAATGCATCACTCTTACCCTTATTTACCACAGCGCAGACGTGCCTTGCAGTTGTCGCCTTGCTCACTTAAACACGTCATGGGCTCAGAAGGTTCCAGAGCCCTAAGAGATCCCAAGGTGGGGAGGTGGGAGTGGGAGTGAGGCACTCTTGATGTATGTTGGTTGCAAGGAGCAAATATAAATGTTAGTATAAATTGCCGTTCACAATAACGCTTTTAAACCAGCAATTATTTATACTGTACTACTCCAGGAACCCTGTAATTATTCTGAAAGTGCTTGCCAACGTCTACCCTGTTTTATAATTGCCAACACAGCCTTGTTCAAAAGAATTAGTGGCTATGTTAAAAATTCTGGTTGGTACTAAGTTACCATCTGAAACAAGAAGTGATTGCACGAGGCTGTGATACCCAAGCAGAGTGGGGCCAATAAAGGAAAACCAGATTGTCTTGTTATCACAGGTGGGAAGAGAAGGAAGGTGGTGGTTAGAAGGACATTTCATATTGCTGGAAAAAAAAAACCTTTTTTTTTTTTTTTCACTCTTTTCCTAAGAAATACTGTCATCTGTTGAGCAAAAATGACTTTAAGAAAACTTTTAAAAAAAATGCTTTAAGTGGTTGTTATTTGAAAAAAAGAATGATAACCTCACTTCTTCCCCTTCCCCACTCCCTCCTGCCCCTGCCCGGAAAATATTTTTCCACTTCCGGCCTTTACTCCTGATATTTATAAGTGAATCTGGGTGACGACGGCGGAATTTCGGCTTACACATCTCAAAACACCCATCTGCGCAGGTCACGACTTCGCTGACCTATTTTCTGCCGTTTCTTTCTGTTACACAAATCTCCCCCACTTGAAAGAGTTGTAGTCCGTCTGCTCTCTAACGAAGCACAGGCAGCAGAGAGGTTTCTTGCTCTCTGTAAACGCGAAAGCTTTGGGAGTAGCTGGCATTTCAAGTGTTCAGGGAAAAACGGGACTCATCCCAGGTGTCCCTCTCATCTTTATTTTGTGCTCTCTCCCCTTATAAACCCACCTGACTGTGAACAAGGGGCTCTGTGCTCCTCATCCATCCCCAAATGAAAACACGTATCCTAAATCTACCTGTGGCATCAAAGGTGCTGTGGATAGTTTCATAAATGGAAACAGGCCTAAGTGACAACTTCTGAATCTAAGCCATTTAGTCTCACCTCCCCCCATGTCTATCCTGCCCCTTCTCTTGTAGGAACACATCACGTAAAAGCAGAGTGCTAAGGCAGTTATCTAAAATCAGTTTTGTATGACCAGACTCAATATTTTAGGGAAATGGTTTTGCTATTCTGTGTGTCCAGGCTATTTTCTCAGTTCTCCCGTGTGCAGGTGAAAAAAATTGCCATTGACTGTTCCCTGCATTTCTAAGGAAGTGTGCTGGGTGAACGTGTCTGTGGACCAAAACCAAGAGTCAGCATCTCTTCTGATGCAAGAGTCCTGTTCCATGAATCTACTGGCCTCGAATGAGGTCCTCTAGGCCTGGAAGCGCATGGCTTCCCCTTTCTCTTCATCGCTTCCGGTTCTGCTGGACGCCCCATCTTTGACTCAAACTTCACTTCTTCCTAAAAGCTTTACCAAAATGAAGAAAACTAGCAAATTACAATAGATGTTTCCCATTACCATTCATGTATCCCCTCTGTATGTACTTCCTCATCTTCCCTGTGGGAGTATGCTGGCTTGCCAATTTTCCCTCCAGGATCGTTTGTCCACCCCAATTCAATGACAAATGACAAAAGAACAGATTTATCAGAGCATGTATTTCTGCATAGTGCATTTCCAAATGTTTGAACAGCAATAAGTACCCAGTAAATACTGTTTAAATAGCCAGCTCCCGCTGTCTAATTTAATCCCACTGTCACTGGATATGTCTTTTTCTCTTTTTGTTCTAAAGAAACTTTTACTACTATTTGCTGGCGGGAATAATCTTCTGCCACCTGTGTAGCACTCTCTGATTCTGTGAACTTCAAGTTGCCACGAAAGAGCCTGCATCATTCCTCTTAGGGTCATATAGTCATACCTAAAACGAACCTACTTCCTTAAACTAAGTGAGGTCTAGAACACACACAACTGTTATGGTTATCTGAGAACTAGAGAGTGGACCTTTTTGGCCCACTACAAGGGGGTGTGTAAGATGACACATGTAGTTTGGCCTTCATTTGGAAGCAGCAGAAATCACAGGGGTGGTAGTTACAAGACAGAAAAGGCCAAGGGAGTGAACACGGTGTTTTGGCTGAGTTACTTGGTGCTATTATGGAATGCCCTACAATCTCAGCCCTGCTTAAAGTAGAGTCAACTAGTTGTAAACTGTGGGATGGAAGCATAAACATAGGAAATTCTGTGCTCAGTCCTCCAATTGGTCAAGTCCACCATTCACAAGAAACACATATTCCCTTGGGCTGCAAAAGAAACATTTGCAAACTGGAGGCAAATACAAGTTACTTTCTGCCTAGTTCTCTCAAAGAATACAATGAAGTAAATCCTCCTAATTTCAGAAACCATTGTAGGGCATTCCCGGACCAAATAACAATGAATCTCAGCTGATTAAAGCTTCAGTGAGTAATCTGAGATAGCCAAATTTTCAAATAGTTGGAGTTTTATCCAAGTCAACGCATGAAAACGAAGGGGGTAGTTATCACAAATAGTTTTTATAAGCCTATTTTTAAAATTATGACACATTTCTCTTCTTCTAAGGGTATTTCGAACAGAATTTACCCTTTCTTGATGATGAAGAGTCATTATAAAACTTATTAGCAACTTACCAAAAAAATATAAAATTATTATTTATGCTGTAATGCTCGTAAGGCCTCTAAGATTCATATGACATTTTGCCCCAACACTAAACGGTCCTAGTCTGTTATCCTTTTTAATAGTGTTTTCCCCCTTCATCAGTTGTTTTCCTTCCTTCTGTAGTCATATGCTAGATCTTATAAGGCCCTCCCTCTACTTATAATTAATATTGTGTCATAGAATTAGCTATATCTTGGAACCCAACCGGATAACTAAGCTTGTCAAAGGACCTCTGTAAAACCAATTATAAATAGGATGTACTGGGTCTAAAGGGATTTCCTCTGAGTCAAGTTCACGCACTGCAGTGCCTGCACTTTGGGACCCTGTTTTGGCAACCCAAAGGCCTATTTGCTTACTTCCTAAGTTCTCAGATAGTTCCTGATAGCAGAGGTTGCAAGAGGACAGCTTCACCAGAGGTGAGGTATTGCTGTGGTGGAGAGGCAAAAAAAAGTAACTGAAAGACCACGTTCCTCAAATTACTAAGAGAAAATGTGGTGCAGAGAGTATGACAATCACTTTTCTGTTATTTGCATTATGGCGTTATAATTACCACCACAAGCATATTCACTTTGAGGGATTTTCTTAATCTCTTCTCACTGCCTTCACATATGTATATTCTAAGGGCTGACAAATTGACTTAATATTTACTTAAGCAAAGCAAATTTCATGCTTTCCCCCCCAAAATATTCCACAGCCAAATATATATAACTTTATAAATTTCGCCACTGGTCTTGTTTTTGGGTGTTTTTTTTTTTAACCTTTTCTTTCCTTGACTACAGCTAATCAAGAGTTAATATGTTGCTTTTTTCTTAAGGAAGTAACTAAAGTTGTCACAAGAAGTCTGAATGATTTGAATTTGTGATTTCGGTTCATTTTCGTCTGACATCAACCAATCACGTGTAGCCCATATCTGGCAAAACTAAAAGTTTATCACAACAACTCTTTATTGTGTTCCCTAAGAGACTGTATTAAATTTAGATCTCTCTAGAGAATTTGCCTTCCTTCGTAAGGAGATTTAGGTTGAAAATTATCATACAGCCACAAAACGCTGCTCCTTGTGTATTAGAATGTATGTCACTTTAAAAAAACAAAGGAACAAGAGTGTGTTTCTAAATTTTTTTCTTTTTAAAAACACTTTTGTTCTCAAGAGTGCTTTCTGAAACAGCCAAATTCACGTGACATAACAAGGGTCAGCTTGCCCCTGTCACACCCTTAATATTTCACTAAGGCAGGAAGTGAGCTGCCACTCTGTCTTTGTTACGCTTATGCTGAATAACTACATCCAAACGGCTACCTTCTTTTTTTTTTTTTTTTTTTTTTGAGACAGAGTCTCGCTTTGTTGCCCAGGCTAGAGTGAGTGCCCTGGCGTCAGCCTAACTCACAGCAATCTCAAACTCCTGAGCTCAAGCGATCCTCCTGCCTCAGCCTCCCGAGTAGCTGGGACTACAGGCATGCGCCACCATGCCCGGCTAAGTTTTTCTATGTATATATTAGTTGGCCAATTAATTTCTTTCTATTTATAGTAGAGACGGGGGTCTCATTCTTGCTCGGGCTGGTTTCGAACTCCTGACCTCGAGAGCAATCCTCCCGCCTCGGCCTCCCAGAGTGCTAGGATTACAGGCGTGAGCCACCACGCCGGGCCAAACAGCTACCTTCTAACGTGGCTGCTAGTGCAATCGGTTGATCTTCCCTTAGCTTAGCAGCAGCACTCACATTTAAGTGTCATTATAGGCTAACATTTTTTTTTTCCTATTTAAAAGTTACACAGGCTTATAGAAGCAAATTTAGAAAAGCAGATGGAAAAAAAAAATAAAACATAGCTATTGTCTTCACTCCCAGAGATGATCAAGGTTTTAAAAACATACATGTCTGTATACACACATCTGTACAAACATGAGCACACACACGTGTTGGCAGTGATGTCTTAAAATATCAGTGTTACTTTACATGGAAAGTTTTAACTTGTATCTTCTAAATGTTAAAAAACGCAAATTAATAACAAATAATTGAGGCATAGATTTGTAATCGTGATGACAAGAAAGTAACGGAAAAAAGAATTTAAACTCTTTAACTTTGAAACTAATGCAAGAATTTCATCCAAATGTTGTAGATCCAGGAAAACTTGACGAAGATACTTTAACCACAAGATGGCTCCCAAGGTTTTTGGACCCCCTTCCGTAACGTAATAGATTTTTGAATTGCAAAATACCAATACATTTTTGAAAAGGGTCAAGAAATACAAAAGGAAAGCAAATGTCAACACAAAACTATATTCATATATATTGAAATTCTCCCAGAGTGAACATGGAGCCAACCTCCCAAAGCAAAGCCAAAATAAGGTGAATATTTAAACATTCAGACAAAAATCCCTGTTACTGAAACAAACCACAAATATTTGCTTAGCACCCACTAAGTGTAAGATTCTGACTATGCAAATACCAGGTGTTCCAGACAACTGTTTAGCCTTTATGTCTCTTAGCCTCACTAGGCACACCTGCAGTTTTCCACATGGAATTCCACCACTTCTCTTTTGGCTTAAGCATACATTTATTTCTAATAGATGATGGAAGATAGTAAACAGACTTTTGAATAAAAGGCTTCAAAACTCCTTTTGCTTCAAAACAAAAGGCCCCGCCTTGCAAGTTTAATTAGGGAAGCTTCATGAGACTCGAGCCTTTACGTATATTTTCAATTCCTGTGGTAGTCAAGAACACTCAGTATTCCAGTTCTACCAGTGATGTGTAGCAGATCTGGGAGAAACTTCGTTGAGCCTCAGTTTCTTCATTTGTAGCACAAGGATCTTAACCGCTCCCCCTACCTCATAGTAACCTAAAAACAAAACGACATAGCAAAACATGTGGGGGACAGGGGACTCTCAGTAAACAGTACCTCTTATTGTAATGCCCTCAAAAGTCTACTAGGAAACCAGCTCCCCAGGTGTTCAAACCATGGCTTTTCCTGTGTGGCTACATCACAAACATTGTTTGTGAGGGGACACATGTTCTAGTTCACTGTGGTTCATTCTCAGTGGTCATTGGGAAATTTGTTCCAATATGGCAAAGACACACACACACATGCAGTGACGGCCTATATATTTATTTTTAAGCATCTTTTCCAGCAAATGTGGCATTCAGTATTGTATGAAACATCCTCATGGTATTCTATGGGCCTGGATCCAGCTTTCACTTTGTCCTCTACTGTGTAGCCTTCTAGAAGCTTCCTGACATGAGCTTGATTCTCCCCATACATTTCTTCCTTTTAGCCTGTGAATTTTATGTTCAGACAATGAACCTAATGTCAGAGAAACAGGCATGCTTACAACTGCTACAAGGCACGGCTGTAAAGACATGGTTGAGAAGCTCTGGGGCTAGCTAGACACCTAAATTCGAATCTCAGTTCACGCTGCTGTGTGATCTTGAGCAAAATTTTAGCCTCTCTGACCTTTTTAATTCCCCTCATCTTTAGAATGGCTAAACAACAGTTCCTACTTAAAAGCTGAAAGTGATCACACACACATTGAGTGTTTAGCCTAGTGTTTGGCATATAGAAAAAATTTAGTAAATGTCAGTTTTTGTTATAATTGTTACTGACTTTATCTTAATATGATGGTCTTTTCACATTTAGCCCACCAAATAAGATTTTTTTTTTTTTTTTCTGGAGCTGTTTTTTCCTTGGCAGTGAAGAAAATTTGGACAGAATAAGCCACACTCTCTCATCTAGTTATTTTCACCTTCACTCCTGGGAGAGCTGGCTAAGGGGTACAGTCGAGGGTCACAAAATACTCTTCTCCTGTGTTAGAAGCTCACCGGGCTATATTAAAATCTGATCGTTTGTTCTCATTAGAAAAATCCTCTAACCAGGAACAACTGCAGCTCACTAGAGCAAGTCATCCCTGACTCGTTCAACTTTCCACAAGTTTATCATTCAAATATATGTGGGGGATGGGGAATCTGAGAGAATCCTAGATTAGAAAGTATTTCTCAGTGCAAAACAGTGATTATTCTAGGAAAATTATGTAAGAGCATAAAAGTATTGATATTTCAATAACTCAATACCTGAGTTAAAACCCTGCCACCAGTGCAAGAATAGCATCATTAATACATTTTTGCTTCACTCTTTGGGGCTTTAAATTTAATGTCACAAAACCAACTGCTTACAAACTGCTGAAGGCAAGCAGTGACCTCCCAGTGAGCTTGGTAAATATTATCTATTGTGTTCTACCAGTATCTCAGCAAAAAAGACAGAATGTTCCTGAAACCTCAGTCTCTGCCTTCCTCCATCAGAGCTTTGAAGAACATTGTCTTCTTTTCATGTGGGCCGATTTTAAGGGACAATAGAAGTTAACAGAGGACGATACAATTAGGTATAGATGAAACTGGTATGTTTCCAAGAATTCTCCCATGAAGGTAAATTCCACAGATAAGACACTTACATACTTTTCTTCTTCTTCGAAAACATTTAAAAAAAATTTTTTTTAAAGGTGCTTATTCTTGCAACTAGAAGCTCAAGTGCTACTGCTGTTCCAATAGTGTTGGTTTCAGACACTGCTAGAGGTGGCAAAAATAATTCTGTAAATGCAACTCACAGTGTGCACATGAAATGTAATCTATTTTTGTGTGTTCATTAGTAGAGACATTTGGAATACCTTCTTGCTGAGTAATGAGATAAATTAAATTTGCCCAATATCCCATCTATATCACATTTATATTCAGCCTTGAGCCTAAACCAATGTTATTCAACAGCCAACTCTGTCTCATTCATAATGGACAGTCTCCAAATGGATCTGTTTCATGTTAAAATTAGTGATAAAGGTAGATTTTTAATGGAACAGGCAGGAGGCAACAGCAACTTCTGAAAGCATAACCTAATGTGGATAACTGAATTATTAGCCATATCACCGACATAGAACCAGGATTATAATAAAACTCAATTTGGCTCAAACATACATAGATATCATCTCTTTTTTAAAAAAAAAAAATTAGCTAATTATGATGTGACCTGAATTGATAAAGTCAACACGCCCCTTTAAACAACCACTGAAACACTTACGGAAAATGAATCGTTCTTGGACTCAGGCCAGGTATTTGATGGATTTATAAATGTCACTCGCTTCCTGGCTTGAAGACAGAAGCAAATTCTGATACAAGTTTCTTGCCCACCTACACCCTCGATGTTGGTAAATTGTTAAGTAAGCACTTGGATAATATGATGCAAAGTTAATAACAGAGATCTATAATTAACACACACTCATATGTGCACCCTAAAAATAGGGTATCAAGGAAAGTCTTCCTATTAGGAGACGTGATCAAAAATTAATTGGTTAATGTCCATATAGCCCAACTATATATAAATTAAATGTATGATTATTATAATTAAGGACAGCACAGTTCAAAATCCACTTCAAGTTCAAAGAATTGTAATTTATGCGTCTAAGTATAGACGCAAATATTTAACTGTGTAAAAACACTTATTTTAATGCTATTCTAAATGTTTAATAAGTATTACTCATCACTCGAGTTTTACTTTTTCTCTCTTAACAAAAGGCCTTAGATGATTCAAAAATCTTAATTCCTTTGTTGCCACTAATAATATTATTTCATTTGGTTTTGGAAAATGTGGTCATAAGAAGGGAAGAGGGAAAATTTGGTATTACCTGCAGAAACTGCCTTGTCAATCACAGTGCACACTGGTGGACGGTTAAGGAGAAAGTGATTTAAATTAGATGAGCTTTCATTCGATTATTGAAGTCTAAGTTTATATGAAAAAGAGAGTGACAACGTTGGGTTCCTAACCTCCAATATGTTACTTGAGGTGGGGGAGATGATTAGATGAATAAACATATGGTAACAACTTGCAAAGATCATAACATAATATACCAAACCAGATTTTTTTGAGGGAATTCAGAAAGATCATTTGATCTGGGCCATAAAGAATGAATACAACACAGTTCCATAGGCAGGGGAAGTTGAGATGGGAGTGAGGAAAAGCCAAGCAGAGGTCCTGGCATGAGCATGTGTGGTATATTCAATGAGAGGCTCACTGTGTCTCAAAACAGAGGGTAGAGAGGAGCAAATGGCTCAATATAAGGAAGAAAAGTGGGCAGCCAGGTCGGCAAAAACTAACTCTAAAAGGCCTTGAATACTCTGCTCAGGAATTTTAACTCACTTTCTCGATCATTTAAAGTTTTTGGAGCAGGGAGGACCATGTTCAGATCCACGTGTTAGAGCCGAGATTATGTCTGATCTGCCCAATGCTCACACACACAATCTCAACAATGATAAAGACACTAACACAGAGAGATGAACTAGCTACAACCATTAATCAGGTTCCAAAACTAGCTTAGCCTATGAGTTTTAAAAATTTGTTTCTAACAATTATAATAACAACCAGGGAATTTCATGTTGAAGTTCAGATTTCCAGATTCTCTTCAATTAAAAAAAAAACAAAAACATCAGAGACCTAGTGATGGCAGAGCAGTTATTACAAATGACAACACTCATCAGAGTCAAGGGAGGGGGCTCTCTCTCCGTAGCACACGTACTGCCAGTGGTCCAGGTGCCTTCTCTATCTGCCACGCCCACATCACCTGCTTAGGGGCATGAAACATTTGGGTTCGCACCTTCTCTTTTAGACAGATACCCTCTTCCATTAGCAAGGATATTTCTGCCACTGCATGCAGAATTAACTCAACTGAATTAACTTATACGGATTATCCCTGGCTTCTTTTGCTAATGCATTCATTTTCCTTTCGTTGCCCCTCATGTCAATAAGACTCCCATTTATTCCTTTATTTAAAATTTATTTGGGTTGGAAATGCAGAAGTCACGTGTGGGGTGGCCCATGATGATCACAAGGTAAAGAGCGTGCTCTGTGGCAGGATATTTCAACCTCAACACCATTGACATGTGGGGCCAGAGTCTTTGGTGTGGGAGGCTGTTCCCGGGGACGGTAGGAGGTTTAGCAGTGTGCTTGGCCTCGACCCACTGGATGTTGGTAGCACTCCCCAGTGTGGCAATCAAAAAATGTCTCCAGACATTGACAAATGCTCCCTGAGGGTCAAAATTGCCCCCAGTTGAGGACCACTGTGTTATGGGGAGGAAGGTTTCCAGGAAAAGAAGCTGCGGACGGGGAGGGGAGTGGTGCTCTGTTGGAAAATGGAATAGCCCGATGCTTATGTCTCCCACTGTTAACTTCTGCCCTGTCCACCCTTCCGTTCTGCCAGAAACTGGGTTTCCAAATACAGGGAGGAGGAACAGTCAGGCAGCCTTAGCTAGTGAGGCCTAAATAGACCCCAAAGGCCTCTCCTACCTGTGAGAACCTTCAGCAGCTCCACAAAGCAGCATGGCAGTGAAGGCTCCTCTTTCTTTGCTTCCTATTGCGGCTGTAGTTGAGGGAAAGAAGCAAGGGCCTTGCATGATCTACGCCCAGGACCCAAAGCTCCCCATTCCCACACCCTGGCCCCGCGTGGAGTCAGAGTGCCCCGGAGGACGGAGGAAGCCTCTTCTCTCCAACAAGGCTGCGGTGAGGTCTAGTCTGGGTCTCACCGGGGACAGCAGGGCTGCTGCAGCGCACACCTGGGTGGCAGGAAGCAGGAGAGGCACAGATCTCGGCAGGTATCCGGCCAAGTTCCAGGGCCGCCTCCTCCTTCAAGGCTAAGGCCCCTGACACGGAGCACACTCCCCCGAGGACTGCTTCCCCTTTTCCTGTAACACACATTTATCTCGCATCTAAGCATTGTTGTTATCATTATCAAACCGTCAAGACGGTTTTGCATGCTTTCCTACTATAAGTAAAAAAGATGAGTTTCTTTGCAAGGGAGGAGCGGGCAGTTGTTGAATGACAAAGTGACGCAGTAGGTGCCGGTTGACTGAATAGTTTTGATGTCTTTCATACGGATTTTGGGTTGAGTGGTTTTGCACATAAGGAAAATAAATCTCAAGATTATGGCATTTCCTGGAGTGTGAAACAAGACAGGCTGGCGACATAATTCACAAAAGGCCTTTTTGTGGTTACAAGTCTTTTCACACCTCTACCTTCTGGCATTTAGAGTCGAATCATTTCTCTGTGGTGAGTGGCATTACATACAGAAAATTGGCTGAATTAAATTAATCAACGAAAGTGGCTTGTTCATTCTGCACCCCTTCTCAGAAGAAACCAAAGGCTCCGTTTTTTACGGAGTTCGAGCCTTGCGAACGGTGCTTGGTAACTACATCGCCACCGCTCAGCGCAGCGTGGCTGATCGCAACGGGGGTTCTGGACCTCACCATACTGGGGGGCAGGGGTGGTGGTTACAAGTGAGGGCAGGACAACAGCAAAGAAAAATGACAATCGGTCTCCTCATTCTCTAAATAATGAGCAAATGGAATAGCAGTCGTTCCCCCCAAAACGGAGATCGTGTTTACAGTAATGACAGCTCAAAAGGATGAACTGGCTTGAACAGGGGGAGGGTGAACAATACAGGGGTGAAGGAGGGATGCAGACAAGGAAGGTTTTGAGTAAGTTAAACCTACTGGCCACAAAGAACGTACAGAGATCGGGGCTGGGCAGCTGAAGCATCCTTTTATTCACAAATCAATGGGAGCTATTCACACCAATACGGTTTGATTTAGCAGATATTAACTGCAGCTAAAGTGATGCAAATACGTCAGCCAAAGGAGAGAGAGAGAGAGATAAGCATGAGAAACCCATATTGGCCAAAAAAAAAAAAAAAAGAGCCGAGAACAGAGACTGACATTTAAAGACCAGATTAAAAGGATAGGAAAAACTGGAGAACGGTAAGACAAGGTGAGCATGAGACCCTTAGACAGAAGGGAGGAGGAGAGGACAGACCCATCGGTTCCCTGCTTAGTAGACTCAGACGAGAGAGAGAGAGAGAGAGAGAGAGAGAGAGAGAGAGAGAGAGAGAGAGAGAGAGAGAGAGAGAGACGATAACTGATCATGAACCGTGGGGAACACAAATATAACAAGGGCACTTTGCAAAATATTTGTTGAATAACTAAAAACACATTGGACGATTCCTCCCTTTATGGATATGAAGATAAATTGAGATTTTTATACGGCACCTTCTTAACAAGCTTTTTGGAGATGCTCAAAACTATGGACAGTTTTAATAATGATTTTAAAACAGCTATTCATTTAAAGAAATTTCCACGAGGCTCATCTTGTCAGGGGACACAGGTGCCGTCATCGATTCAATTAGAGAGTCACGGTACAGCAGTTGGGGCATCGGACTGAGAGTCAAGAGACCAGGGTTCCAAAATTGGCTTTGCTGCTAAGTGTGTGATGCCGTGGCCAGCCACTTAACCTTTCTGAGTTCCTGTTTCCTCTGGAGTAACAGGAGTGGCTTGGACTAGATAGCTCAGGCCTCTCCCAGGGTCCTCCACATGCAATGAGGACATTACCATATTAACCACCCTATTTTGCCCTGATTCTATCCCGCCTCCTATGCCCCGTGTTGAATGGCAGATAAAAGTTCTTTTCTTCCCCCCTCTCTCTTCATTTTGCCTGCTAGTGGCAGCTTGTCAACAGTATTTTGTGTAATCAATTCTGGAAATGTTTACCCATCTGTATTATCTGAAGGTTGTTATTTACTGTTCTTGCTATTTTTTTTTCTCGAGGACGGGAGGAAT
The DNA here is from genome assembly GCF_040939455.1 of Microcebus murinus. Lineage (NCBI taxonomy): Eukaryota > Metazoa > Chordata > Mammalia > Primates > Cheirogaleidae > Microcebus > Microcebus murinus. The sequence continues at coordinate 96,870,538 of NC_134109.1, forward strand.
TTCGATGTGTCTCCCACAGGAAGACCACAGCAAACAACAAGGATACATTTTCACAATACTCAGCACGAAGCGACACTGTTTTGTTGGCTTCCCTGACACAGTTTGAATTCATCGTAATGGGATATCTGAAGTGGTTTCCTGTGTGCTTTGTGTGTGTGTGTGCCTTTAAAGACTAAATTAAAGCTTCGGTACATATGGGTCTTCTTTTGTGCTGTTACTCTTAACTAGAATTATTTTTTTTTTCCTTTTTCTATGAAAACACAAATAATTGTGCAGGTTGATGGGACCCCTTGATAAAAATGTATGGCCTCGTTACTAAAGAGTTAAACAGGCCTAATGCATCACTTGTGGCACATTTTGATATAATAATATGACATCTGAACTCTTTGTAGCACTCTTAGATGAAGTATGAGCTATAGGGAGATCATGGCAGAGGAAAGAGGGGTCCCTGATTCTAGTTCCTGCCACTCACTTATCCTGGGCATGGCTTTCAATCTCCCAACTACCTGTCTAGTTAATAGATTGGACTAGATGACTTTCAAGTTCCCTCATAGGTCTAATAGTCTATAAAATGCCCAACTAGTTGGGGACTGTTGTTTTTAGTTGTATCATTTTCTATGATGAAAATCCTATTCTCAGCTGGGGAATTATCAAAATTCATCCTGAGAATATTATGCCAACACATAAATTGACCTCACTATCTTTTTGTTACCTTGTTAAAAAAGTAATAATCCATGCAAGAGTACAAAGTATGAGTGTGATTTATGCAAATAGAATGATATCTTAAACATATCAGAACACAGTACAGAGTACATACGAGTAGTCCATAAATTCCAGCACTCCCAGATGAGAAAGAGGCCTGAGATCTAAGTTCCATGCACGAAACTCCATAGGTCTGCAGAAAAGATAAAGGGTGTACCCTCATCCGTTGCTCAGTCAGTATTCGTGATTTACATCTGGGGGGTCTTAAAATTACACAGCAAAGTTGAGCAGCTGTTAATGTAGAAACAATGCTGTCCTGCATTTCACATGGCCAGTAAGGAGCAAGGAGGGGAGACTCACTCAGAAATTTGTTAGGGCAAAGAAACCCAATAGAAAACAATTAGAAAAAGAGCATGCTACTTCATGTTCGCATTGCCTTTCACGACGTTCCTAAACTCTTGAATATTCTGTACATATCCAACTGCAAGAAATGCAGAGAGTACAACCCAAATTGTTTAAAGAGCCCATGGCTTTTACAGATAGCTGGATTGTCCTGTTTCTGCCACCGGTAGCAACAACAACAAAAAAAGAGTGGCTTTTTAGTTGTACTCCTTTCCACTATTAAAAAAAAAATCTACAAATGATACAGATAACAAAACTATATTTATGAACTTACTTATGGGCCAACCACCTTAAATGCATTACTGTTTCGATCCTCAAAATAATCCAATGAGGTTGGTGCCATTGCAAGTGAAGCCACAGGCCCCATGGCAAGAAAGTCAAATCACCTCTGTTCTGGATAAATCTGCCAAGTCCCAAATGTTTACCTTGAATACAAAAAAACAACCTGAAAGGCAGCTGGCAATGAAACTTCTTCCCGGTTTGGGCATCGGTCCTGACTAACATGTATTCAATTACCAAGCGTGTCTTTAAATAAACGTGTGTGGCAGCAACTCCAATTCAAACAACCATCTTTAATGTAATAATTACACCGGCTGTGACACGAGCTCGGCCGAGAGTGTATTTTTATTTTAACAAGCCTGAGTAAGTACATGAGTGTGGGCTGAGCCTTTTGCTCGATAGTCAATACTTGAAAGCTGGCTCCAACCTTTAATTTAAGCATTCGCTTGTAGCACCAACAGGGCTACGGGGTTTTTCTCGTATCAAAGACACACTCCTCCGTCCTTTCATGGCCCGACTTCTGTAAGCAGCGTGATTGAACCGCGGCATCACAGAAACTTGTTTTCCCTACTCCTGGCAGCGCGAGGCAAAACACTGCTGCCCCATTCATCTTAGCGACATCATAATGAAGTCCCTGAACCAATTTATCACAAGCAAAGTGCAAAAATCCACTGAAGATGCCTTCCATACATCTCTCAACAGCATACAAGAGGCAAAGCGTCTGCCCAGAAACAAAAAATCACACTATAGAATGTTCCTTTGCTGCATCCAAAAAGCTTTCTCCACCCCGCCACTCCCCCACCCCTGAAATAATTCAGGGGAAGGAAGCTACTGAGAACCTCTGCTTGTTTCTCATGTTTTCACGCGCCTTAAAAATATGTGGCCACCTCCCTCAGTGGCCTCCCAGCACCTTCGAGATAAAGAACTACTCCCTTCGTGACGGTGGGGGCCTCCTCTCCTTGCCTCATCTCCTGCAGGCCCTGTGGGCCACACGGAACTTCTTGCTGCCCTCCAACTTGCCTTGCTTGCCGTTTAGCTTTAGAGAATTTTCACAAGCTCTACCCCTTGCTGGTAATAACCTTCTTTTGCATGAAAGCTCAGCTGAGCCTTCACCTCTTCCAAAAAGCTGTTCCTAACCCCTCAGGCTGATTTGGTCTCTCCTTGTGTGTTCCCATCATCTCCTGCATTACTCTAATCTGGCTTTTACACCGTAGCATGGTTTTATTTTCACCGTGGGCCCGCGCTGGCCTGTGAGCTCCTTGAAGGCAGGGATGTTTCCATCTCTCTGGTTCCAGCATGCGGGATCGTGCCTGGCCCACATCAGATGTGCGATACATTTCTGTGTGTGTATTGTGTCTACTCCCACTCCACGCAAGTGTTCAGAAAGAGCCCCCAACCTCAGTTAGCATGGTGACCTAATCTGGGAATCTGGAACAATGTGTTTTTGTGAGACTCCCATGGTGTGGGGGCTGCTGGGGCAGAAGAGCAGAGAGGCTAGCACAGCCCTGCGAGTCAGACAGAAGACCAGGCCTCCAACTGCGGCTGCGTGAGAGCCCTGTGATCCCGGACAGGTTGCTCTGCGTCTCTGAGTCTCAGCTTCCTCCTCTGTAAAAAGGGGGATGAAAGGCTAACGCAAGCATTAAATGTGGTAATCCATTTCATGGTGCTTGGCACAGAGGAAGCGCTTTATAAATGACGGGCTTAGAACATGTATTACTGGCCACGATAGCAGTGGCTTGGATAATGCAGAATTAGAAGCCTCTTATGTTATATAATGAGAAATGTCACCCAAGTTCTCCTTCCATCAGCTCCCATCTGACCAGGCCACATGGCTCATATGTTGGGGCACTGGCAAATGGCCCCGTTAAAATGCAATGCGTACCAGCTAGGATTGGATGAAGTCACCACCCTAACTTCAAACTTGTGTGTGTGATGTGTACCATTCACCATGGTACACCAAGAGGATGACGATATTAATGACAACACTTATTCAGTGTCTACTGTACGCTGAGTACTTGTTACATGTGTGACGTCGTATTAAGTGCCTTCCATGTGTTCCTTCCTCCTTTTCAAAATCCCCATTATGATAAAGATATTACCATTATATTTATTTTACAAATGATAAAACTGGAGTTTAGAGGTTATATAGTCTTGTACATATGGTGAATGGTACACATCACATATACAAGTTTGAACTAGGGTAATGACTTCATCTAATCTCCATACCGTGCCTTTTACCTATGCCAAGTGTCTTACGGTCTTTCTCATTCATTTATCTCATGTCACCTGGAAGACCCAGAAGAGAGTGGGACATAAGACCAAAACACTGAATCAGAGGCAGGAGAAGAGGAGGACCTCTGGAGAGATGTACTACTTGATCTGTATGTGGTGGTGAAGCACCTCTGTCCTCAGCTAAGCCAGAAGACCATTGAGAGCCCTGCAAGAGGAGATGATGAAGGTTGGAAGCATTCCCTTGTTTGTCTACAACCAGCCTTACCTAGGGCCAGAACCTTCAGCAGAGAGCTAGAAAGTGCACAGAAGACATTAAGTCTTGGAAGACCTTCCTGTTCCTATAACACCACCATCACATCTTCTGATTCACTTTTTCCTTCCCAACTACCCTGCAGGTCATTCAAAAGCCAATGATTTAAAGAAAAAAAAAACCCTCTTCAAAGTTCATATTGTGTCTTCATGAGTTACGACTTTGTACATATCCTTGAAGTATTAACATATAAATGCCTTAGGTTCCCCCACTGTAAGGCAGTAGATTCAATGTATTATACCTTTGTTAAATGAACTAAGAATCAACAAAATGTTTGTTACGTGACAGGGTGAAAAATTCCAAAGTCTAGTCTAGAGAATATTTTCAGTGCTGAGAGTATATTATTTACAAAAAAATTACTAGAATGCTCCCACCTTCTAGTAAGCTTTTTATTGAAGTGTAACATGCACACAGAAGCACAAATCATAGATGTATTCTTGATGAATTTTCCCAGAGTGAACACTCCCAGAACAACAACAACAAAAAAATGCTCTTTGGTTTTTTTCAATAGTTTTCTATGCCTGGGTCAAAACCACTGAATAGGCCGGACGCGGTGGCTCACGCCTGTAATTCTAGCTCTCTGGGAGGCCGAGGCGGGCTGACTGCTCGAGGTCAGGAGTTCGAAACAAGCCTGAGCAAGAGCGAGTCCCCGTCTCTACTATAAATAGAAAGAAATTAATTGGCCAACTAATATATATAGAAAAAATTAGCCTGGCATGGTGGCACATGCCTGTAGTCCCAGCTATTTGGGAGGCTGAGGCAGGAGGATCACTTGAGCCCAGGAGTCTGAGGTTGCTGTGAGCTAGGCTGACGCCACGGCACTCACTCTAGCCTAGGCAACAAAGCGAGACTCTGTCTCAAAAAAACCCCCCAAAAAACAACAAAAAACCCCACTGAATAACGCAAAAACTTAGCATATAAAATTTATTATTTTAAGTTCAGTTTGCCAGAATATGCTAGAAATTTAATAAAATACAATGCCTAAAAGTGAGCCATTTTACTTCAAAGAGGATAATTATCTTGGAATTTGATTTTCCGAATTGGAAAGTTAAAAAAAGGTTTGTTATCTTTTTAACCATGAGTGGGCACATGGTTATTTCTTTCACCCCTTAAAAAGCCAGGGCTTCCTCAGCTGCACCTTCCTAACAGCCTTTCCAAAATCAGAGGATGGCTGTCTTTGCTTTCCTTTTCACCTCCTCCCTTCCCCCACGCTGTCCCTGGGAGTTGTTTTGAAACTGGGCAATCTCATTCTCTTCAGCCCTCCTTATTTTCAGAAGCTCCACAGACGGAAAGAGGAGTTTTTTCTCGTGGGCCATTGCACAACCTCTGTTTTTACAGTGAGTGTGCTTCCGTCTCTACCTTTAATTGGCTGATGAAACCACGCTGAGAGCAAGGTATCCCAGTACTTTGAGACTGATCTGGCTCTAGGGGCACCAACTCCTCTCTGAGTTATGAGTCAGGAGCAAGACCCTGGAAATGCAGAATGTGCCCAAACACATTTGCTCCCACTCAGCTGACAGCCTTTTGATAGGGAACCAAATGGAATGCAAGACCTGCGTGTCACCTACTTGATAATAATAACTAAGAGGCAGATGGCCCAGTCGCAAAGGGCGATGTAAATGTCTATACGTTGGATGCCAACAAAGTGATTATAAAAATTAAGGACAAGTATCTGGGCATTGCTTTCCAAGTGCACGTTATTTTTCACCAGAAATTTCAGGGAAGGTTGGGCTTTCAAACATTTAATTAGTATAATGGAACTGGTTCTGCCAAGCGCATCTGAAGTTAGTGGAGGGCTCAGCCTCCATGTCACACCCTAGGTGGTGCTGAATCTTCCCTGTTGGAGAAAAAGGTCTGAGGGAGGAGGGTAAACGATATCCCTTGTCTTAGGGTGTCCATCACGAGTATGATAGCAGCACCTGTGAAGGCTTTCCATCACTGCACACCACAATAAAATTCTCCAAAGCACCCACATCAGTGGCAAAAGTCTCACATCTACCAGGAGGTGGGTTAGCTCTGGAAGTGGTACTAGCTGTATACGATTTTCTTCCTCCATGCAAGTTCAAAGCAAAAGAAAAAGAGCAGTAATTTATCAGTACTATATTTGCTAATGTAGCTTGCAGATGATTAAAGATAAATTATAAAGCTTCCATAAACTACAATTTTATGCCCATATCTCTGATATATTAATAAAGAGAACAACAAAATCTCTGAAAATAGAGCATCAGCAACGACTCTGGTCTTTCGCTGCCATTAAAGATGAAGATATTATAAAAAAAAATGAGGGTTAGAATATGTGTTCTTCAATTCACATTTAAAAGTGCTTTGTTTAATATATGATTTATGGCTGATCTAGTAAATCTGTCTGAATTTAAAACCCCTTCTATTGTCACCTTTTGCTTTGTTACAGAATTTTCTATGTCTCCTAAAGTGCAGAGCAGCAGCTCTCAAACCTTTTGGTCTCTGTATCCCATTACACTCCTAAAAGCCCCAAAGGGCTTTTGTTTATGTGGGTTATATATCCACAATTACCATATTAGAAGTTAAAGCTGGGAATATTTAAAAACATTTACTTATAATTCATTTTAAAATACAGCAATAAACCCATTACATTTTAACATATGAAAAGTAAGTATATTTTCCAAAACAAAAAGTTGGTATGAAGGATGCTATTATTTCACATATTTGCAAATCTTTTTATGTCTGGGTCAATAGAAGACAAGTAGATTCTCATGTCTGGCTCTGCATTCAGTCTGTTATGTTTACTGGTGGATGCATGTGAAGAAAATCCTGTCTCACACAGATATGTAGCTAGAAAAGGGAGGAGTATTTTAATAGTCTTTTCAGATAATTTTGCATATTCTTCTTTGGTACTACACCAAAAGTCAAAAAGTGGGAGTTTCTCAAAGGTTAGTTAGAATAGGGAACCTGAAACCATATCAGTGATTTTTTTGTACTGTGTTAAATTCAAATACATTGGCATATTTTATACTTTATACATATTTTATACTTGGAATGGATCTTTTACCCATGTATGTTTTTCTAGCATCATGCATTGGTCACTTGGAAACTACCGGTTCACTGAACTTTGTACCTCTTTTAGTTGTTGACACATTTCGTTATCAGATTATATAATGAAAATATATATATTCATTATGTGATTATATTAAGAAATCACACTGATTAATATCAGTACCCATATGATCAGGAAAAGTTTTTAAGTATTGGGAAGCCGTCAAATTCATGGGGGGTTGATTATAAGTTTTCCAAAATTCTAATTTTTGTCTGAAAGACTGAATTTATTGGCAATAAATACTGTCAACTGTTTTTTCTTGAAATGACAGACTCGTTTAGTTCATTTTTGAGAAAATATATGAAACACACTCAGAACTGAATAACGGCGTTTAGTCATTCTATTAAGTAAAATGGCATCCCATTCAAAAAGCAACTAGTTTGGCTCTTAACTCAAACAATAGCATAAGCCCTTTTCCTTGGAGACAGACAGGCTGCTACTTTGATATGGAGCAGAAGGGCTCTATGTATACTTCCCATTTTGTCATAAAGAGTATTAAAAGGGCGTGTACCCAAGGATGAAAATTTAATAAACTCAATGATTTTTTTCTGCTTCATCAAATACATCCTTAAATGAAACTGGTAATTTTTTTTTTTTTTTAACAGCGAGTGCACAGAAATGAAGAATACCACGACTGCTACTACAGGGTGCTGTCACTATCCTGATTCCCGCTAAATTACCAGCAGATTTACCCACCAATGATTTGTAGCAATAATGTAAATGGTCAATATATTAATAGTAAAAAGGGTGAATAATGACTTAGTATTATTGTGCAACTGGGTTTTATCTCTTGGAGGCTCTGAGAAGGCCTTGGGGACCCCTAGGAGTCCCGGGATCGCAAGTTGAAGGCCACTGCTGTAGGGGATAGTAAGTACAAATCCAAACACTCTAATCTGCTCAATGCTCTTGTCCTTGTGGAGTTCATGTAAAGAAGATTTAAAAGGTTTATTTCTGTCTCCACTCTCCTGCCCTCCCTGCTTAAAAAAAAAAAAAAATTCATTGTGGTAGCTCAACATAAATTGTGTGTATAGAACAAAGCATTGCAGTGCTCTTGATTTCATCAGCATTTTTCTCCCTAACAAAGAAAGCTACTCTAACACTCTAACATGCTATTGAGAAAACTATCAAACTATCATGATTATAGGAAATATGACATGCTCAGTTCCCCCTCCATCCCACCCAACAACCCCAACCCTCCCAAACCTTTCACTTTGGGGGGAATTTCGGATCAGCTCTTGGTAGTGTCCTCAGAAATAATTGGTTGTCCTAATTCAGCCACATGCAAATTAATGCTCCCCTAAAGAGGCCTTATTATAATTTCCAACCCTTGATGTCTACATAATCCCCTATAGTTCTTTAACTTCTTGCTTTCTAACTTCTGTTTACCGATGCACTACTTTTGTCAGCTCAGTATACATCAATTAGTAACACAGTTGTGTTTATTAGGTCTCCCTAGAGCCTTGAGAAAGCTGCTTTGTATTTATTAATGACTACACAGAGCACTACTATTTTTCAATAGCATTTAAAAATGAGTAAATTACTGAAGATGAACTATAAAAGAATTTCATATTTCAAAGGCAAGCATAAGAAAAGCACATTATTTCAAGCCACCCATAATACTTGCATGGTTAATTTTATTTTGAATTTAATATCAAGGGGTGGGGGAATCAAATCCAGGCTCTTCTGTTCTACTTTTGGCATTTTGGAGCACACACACTATTTGAGTTAGAGAACTGAGGCATAGATCTGATGATTAATTAGGAGCTGGTTTAACCGGTCTAATTTCATTATCACACACACACACACCTGTTAAGTAATGCACACCTGATTCAGCAAAAATCCACCCATGAGATTTTTTTTTTTTTTAAGTTAAAAAACAAGAGCAAAAACAAACGCATAACTCCACCAACTTAGGTCCAGTTTTATGTTCTCAAGCATCGTTCCAAATAACCAACTTGAAATGTATCCAATTTGTACACTCTTATTTTGTGAATAATTCCCTGTACTATATATATTAGGTAAAGTCAGAGCTACCCACACTGGTACAGAATTCACTACTCAAGGAAACCAGAGAGACCAATCTCTCCTGTGATGAATCTTTCCTAACCAAACTTAAAGTGATGGGGAACAATTACAAATGCTCATTTGCCCTGCTTTTATATTCCCGGTCATTTATGAAACGAAGACGGCTGATCTGCAAAAAATCACTATGCATTCATGAAAGGAGTTCTGGGAGCCGCCCCCCCTACCCCCCAGGATCTGGCTATGAGGCAGAAATATACCTCAGTGCACTTCCTTTGTCTTGTGCTCCCTCTTTGATGTGCAAGTCACTGGTGGAGTAAGCTGTGATCGCTTTGATGTTGAACTTCTAGACTTTATTGTTACTAGCATGCCTACAAGGAGAGCTGTCAGTCATTTCTCACATCTGAACAACCATGTTTCTTTACGGCACCTCTTTTACAAGCATCAATCCTTAAATACATGTTTTCACATTCCTGCTGATCACCACACTATCTTTGTTGGGGGAGGGCTGTGCTCAAATATAACTACAGGCACCCACATTTTCTGTAAACACCCCCGAGGCATCATCAGATGGCTGGTAACCAACCTTCTTCAACAAGAGAAGCCTGAGTGCAAAACATATTTCTAGCAAATGAAAACATTCTGAAAATGCTCAATCCATCTTAACAGTCAAAATGAGTAGTTTAGCCAATATTTTCCCTAAGCAGCCAACTGAAATTACATAGAAACTTCCAAGCCACTTCAAAAGGGATTCTGAAGGCAACAGCAGCAGGGGATTTAGAAAGTCTGCCAAAACTCTGAGACATCTTAACTCATCTTAAACAACTTTGTTTCTCTGCAATGGTGGAAACAAAACACTTCTGTTCTACAGGATTTTGCTTGTGGTAGAAACACTGCTTTTGAAATAGATTTCTATCAAACCAATTGTTTTGTTAAACAATATCACTCTCAGAAGTTGCTCGCTATTATGGATGTGACTTCAGTTAAAGGAAGATGATTTTTCATAACTTAGGTCTAAGGCAAATGTGGATGTGAATACAATGCATGTACAATTTCTTAAATATATTCAGGCAAGATAGGCAATTTTCAAATCTTTGAAGACCTCTGTTGAAAAAGATCTGGCTCTAATTTCATTCACTAGCTCCCATCAGATTTTCTTTTCAAACTCCTTTATCACTTCTGAAACTGCTGAATATTATCAAACCCCACTGGGAAATTCCACACAAAAAGGAAATAAACTTAAGGTGCTAACATCACACCACCCTGGTTTATAACAAGCAGCTATCTTTCTGAATAAATGTTTCAATGAAACCCAAGTTCTTAGGGATACCAGGTCTCAAATAGGGAAGTAAAATGATATTTTTTTCATGGGAGAGTTTAGTTCTGTTATTATTATTATTATTTCATATGAGTTGGCAACATAGGAGATACTCTGCTTCTGCTTGCTAATAAACTGCAAACAATACATTGGGAGTGACTCAATTTCTTTGGGTTTCTGGCCTGGAATTTTTGGTAAGGAACGAAATTGCTGTGGTGTGCAATGGTTAAGGCTGTTCCGGGGTTTCCATTTTTAAACAACTGTCTCTGCCCCTCAGTTTTAAATCAACCATCAAAAATGGAAAAAGCTTTGGGCTAGAATTTGATAAATAAGGTATGACTGTAATTTACCAGAACTAAGTCTGGGCATATTTATTATTAATATTAATGAAAGCTTGCTTGTTCTTAAATTTACTTAAGTAGTCGGCATGAAGTAATTACTTCTTTCTGCCTTAAATTTTTACTTCCAAAGGAACTGATTAGCTGCTTGAAGCACCTATAGCAATTAAGGGTAGAGACTGGGAATAAGGAACCCAAGAGGCATTAGTTTGCCTCTACTAAGCCTCAAACAAGAAACCAGACCATTGTTCCGTGTTAACAGAAACATTTTCATAGATTGCTAGAGCTGGAAAAAATCTTGATGGCTCTAATTTTAGAAATGGGGAAAGTGAGCAATTGGCGTGACTTGACGATTATCGCATCATGGATCTGGGACAGGAATGCATATCTTCATCCTCTCCCACCCTTATATAGAAGAGTTTCCGCTACCCAACACTGTTTCGCTGCACTGGGGACCAGGTGACTCACGTATAAAGTCAGCCTCTACATGAGACTCCTCAACTAGAATTAACTGAGTAGCTTAAAAAAAAAAAATGACTAGTACTTGGCTTCACCTTGGGCCAATAAAACCAGAATCTCTAGGAGCCAAGCCTGGGCTTACGTATTTTGCTTACGAATTTTAAATAGCTGTCTAGATAGACTAACATGCAGACAGGGCTGGGGACAGATGACCTCTAAGATCTCTTCTGGGCCTACTGCAGAATGTTCACCACCAGTTGGAAATGTTTCTTTGATTCCATTCCCTGGTGTCTATCCATGAGGCCATAAAGCATTTCTAAGTTATTGTACTATTTTTACATTGGCCTAGCTATTGTCAACTATCTGTATTTACCTAGTTCATTTATATGCTTACTTAGGTGTTGTTTCTCTCTCCCCACCTGAATGTACACTTGCAGACACCAGGGTCTGCCATGATCACCGCTGTCCCCACAGCCCCCCTGCATCACATCTGCCACAATAGTGGGATCTTGCCATCAGCATTTTCCAAAGGAGGTGTTCCAAAGGTGTTCCAGCATTTTCCAAAGGAGGTGTTTCCAAAGCTGGTGTTGTAGTGTGGAAGTGGGCAGGTTGCTCTCCTCCTCTCCAGCCAGAGCAGTTCTACTTTTATCTGTTCCACCAGACTAGAATCTAAGCTGCTTGAAGGCAGCAGTTTACCTTGTCTGGACTCCTCCTCCAGGCAATGGACACTGGCAGAGACACACACACCAGGCGCTCAGCGACTGAGAAAGGCCCTCTGAATAGGAAGCATTGAGGAGCCTGCAGGGCACCGAAACCTTTACTTTGTTGCTGTAAAAGGCAACATAGAAAATTCACCACTGTTTCCACTGGAGTTGGCCTTGACTCCTGCAGTAGAATCTCCAGCCTGTCCCCACGAGTGGTGACAATATTGGCAAGACCCAGCACCTGCACACACTGAGGGCTAGAACGCATTGTGTCTACGTCCCATGCAGAGGCCAGAGCTCCCAGACAAGGTGAGAGGGAATATAGTGTTTGTAAAGTATCACAGGCACCTCCAGCACCAAAACAACCTCAGGGTCCTCTCCTGTTGGGGACATTGGGGGTAAGAGATTTGGAATAAAGTCTGCCTACTTCCTCCTACATGCTGGTTGATAGCAAGGCCAAAGTAACCAGAAAAATAACTCAGGAGTTTTAATAATATTTAAATAATGGCAGAAATTGCTCGTGTTGGGCAGTTCTTATGTTCTAAAAGCAGATTTCAGTGGACTAAAGGGAAATGTATGATCACCCTGATATTATTTACCTTTCTGAGCTTCACTGTCCTCATTAGTAAGAGGAGAAGGTTGGACAACAGCAGTGATTCCCAAACCCATTTGAGCCTCGCTATCAAGAGAAGCGCTTTTACAAGCATGCACTATCACTCCCAGCTAATATTTCTTATTTGTTGTAGAGATAAGGTCTTGCTATTTTACCCAGGTTGGTCTTGAACTCCTGGGCTTCAGTGATCCACTTGTTTTGGCCTCCCAAAGTGCTGGGATTACAGGTGTAAGCCACCACACTTGGCCTATGCTTTTTAAATATATGCCTTCCTGGGCCTCACTGAGAGAACAGATTGATAGAATCAGACTCTCTCTGGGCAGGACCAGGGAATCTGCCTTTTAACAGACTCCCTGGATTACGGGATATACTCTCCAGTTTCAGAACCACTGTTTTAGACAGGTTTTAGAGCTAACTCACGGCTTATTTGTAAGCAACCACATTCACACTAAGTATAGAGGTTGACCGTATCCAATTATATTAACATTTCGTTGGATTGTTTTGCATGTCACAAAATCTCCTTCATTTCAAATGGCACGTAGCTCATAGGAATTACAAACCTATAAGCCTAGTAGTTATAAGGCAGCCTTCTGTGGTTAACTGTGGTTGCCAATTTCTCAATGCATTTTTTAAACACTGGGATTCATGGCTTAAGGTATTTGGGAGGAAGGTGTCTCAGGTCTGTTAGGAAGGCACAAAGGTGGCACCTGAATTATCTTCCACACAATAGGCACTTAAGTATTTGCTAAAACAAATTTGTTTACTTATTTTTACCCAGTGTTCTACAGAAGATTTGAAGTGAGATAAACAAATAAAAAGAAGTTGGGGGGGGGGAGGAACTCCCAACAACTGAAAAATGAAAATAACCTTCTGTGAAAAAGAGAATACTTCTCATGTGGTAAAAGAATTACACTTCTGGGTGGTGCGGGTTGAAAAAACAGTTGGCTTCAATAACTGATGTGAAACTTAACCAAAAGTCTTCATTTTCTGAACTACTACCGTATTTCTATGATGGAAAGCTTCAAACAGCAGGTTTTCCTTGCTTTTTATTTTCCTTGTTTTTCATGAAACAATGCAATTTCATCTTTCTCATAGGAACAAGTGAGCACTGTTATCCTTTAAAATCCTGGTGATTATCTGGCATTATTATTACCCTGATTATTATAGCTCAGATTTGAAGCTTTGACTTCTTGAGCGGTGCAAAATTCACATAAACATGCATTCTTATACCTCTGTGTCGCATCAGGGACAAATGATATTTAAGCAAATAGGAATATCTATATTTAATCCTCTGGTTCCAACACAGGGATCAGGCTGTTTTGATCATTTCACATTTGATACCGAATGTGAAACTGGACCCACCAAAACTGAACCCACAATTTACTTCTATTATCTATTTGTCCTAAAAATTATGCAAACAAACACTTATCTCTATTTCACGTAGTATTTTAAAGCATAAACTCTTTTATGTTCTAAAAACGTATGTAACTATATCTTATTTTTTAGGCAAACTGTATATATTCAATGAACCAAATGATCTAACCACAAGTCTTTAGAAACCAAGGGGTTAATAGTTTTTGTATCCATGTTTAAAATTATTTTATTACCAAGAGAAACGACAGTAGTTTACTTATTTCTAAACATTTATCATTTTTGAAAAAGAAAAGCTCTAGATTTAAAAAGAGAAAAGGCTGAATTTAGCTGACCAAATGACAAACTCTTTTTTTAAAAAAATATTCAAGGGGTAGAGAAAGAGAATTGAGGTTGAAACTTTAAAAAAAAATTACAAAGATTACCATAAAGGTCATAATAATTGTTTACTCACAAGCCAAATCTCACTTAAATTTAATATACAGTCAAACAGAATTTTATAAATCAGCTTTAATCTATCATTAAGTTTGCAAAAAAAAAAAAAAACAACCTTCCCTTACTTCCTTCCAAGCAAACTTTTAAAATTCATTATGTCCCTTACAGTTACATTTCTGATAACTATGTAAAACAGCGAATTATACTGTTGAATCTAAGGTAGAATGTCCCGTTGCACTTCAGAAAATAATTCAACCTTTGACCTTCCCCACTAGCCTGATGGGAAATTCATTGGCACCATCACAGCTTTAGCCGTCCCCGAGCGAGCAACCACTAGAGGGCAGCCTTATCTCAGATCTGACACACTGCAGAACAACATCTCAAATGCTTCCAATATTCCTTTAGTTATTTCTGAATACCTTTGACTTTCCTGGATATTTAACATCAGCTTCAATGGAACTAAAAGTATTCCTAAGCAGTTCCAAAGTCCACTTCCACAAATTACAACGAGATCACAAAGACTGGTCATGAGAGGCGCCAAAGTTACAACTTGGCTTTACGCATCTTAAACAGTTTAAAACGAAGGTTTTTCATCTTTTAGTCATTTCTTCCTCTTCACTATGTGGTGGGTTAAATGCCAAGTCAATCACACCACAACTGGAACTTGGGGTCCACTTTCGGCGTGAAAATGTCTAGTGGTTCCAGGCAAACTGAAGTGTGTTTGAAGAAGAAACAGACGAAGATTGTGGGAAGGTGAAAGCATGGATTTTGAGCAAAATGGACTGGAGAAGGGACAGCAGAGTGTACAGATTAGATGTGTGTGTGTGTGTGTGTGTGTGTGTGTGTGTGTGTTATGCTTCAAATAACTAACTGTCTTTCATTTGAAAGATAGATTAAATGTGTTCTGCACAGCCCCAAAAGAAAGGATCAGAATTAAAGGATTAAAAGAACAAAGGAGATTTATGCTTGATTTAAGATTTTTCTAATTCAAGATTAAATAAGCTACCTTGAAAGATAGTGAGTTCCTCATCATTGGAGGTGTTCAAGCCTAACCACATAACCAGTTGGCAGGAATATTGTGGAGAGGACCCAAACGCCAATGGGATATTTCATCTAATTGACTTCTAAGGTGTCTTCTACCCCGAGACTCTATGAAATGATGCTAATTTGCTTTCAAACACACCTCAATCCAGCAGTTATAAAGGTAAGACTTTGCCAAATGAGAAATGAGCTTTTGAAGATCTACTTGGAAACTTTTAGATTCCAGGTGATTTTCTAAAAGACAACAGATTTCTCAAGAGTGTATCTATAATCATTCTCCCTGGCTGTCATGGAAACAAACAGGACAGTATTCACGAGCACAAGGTACATAAGCTTTCGGCTACGTAAAAGCATATAGAAATTGGAAGATGCATTTGTGAATGCTCCCTTTGCCCAGGGACAAATGGAACATATAGATAAATCTCTCAGTTCTATCACAATGGTGTTCAGTTACACAGGTTAGCTCCACTTCATGGTGTTCTGTATTCTTTAGGAAAGTAATGCTTACATTTCACCCAGATCCTCTTACAACAAGCGGACTTAATGAAAATCATGGATGAAGAGAGCTAATGATAAGCAAATAAGAATAACCCCATTTGTACCAAATTGATTTTATTAAATAGTAATTTAAAGATATTAGGCTCAGCAAAGCATTACATAATTGGATCTATTTTTTTCCCTTACAAATGCCAGAGTTATAATTTCCACTAACTAGAGACAAAGTTATATCCAGGACATTTTCATAGCTTCCTCCAGGGGAAGCATGAAGGTAGAAATTAGGGTTCCAGTCTGTGCTTCACTATGTATCAGTTGGAAGAGGCTGGCCACAATACATAACCTCTGTGAGCCTCAGTTTCTTCAGTGAAAAAACATGACACTATTAGTGACTTTCTAAGGAGGATTAAATGAGATAAGACTGTAAACCATAAAGCACAAAATATAGATTACCATCATTTCCCTATTTATGAAATGCCTAGTAAAATTCAGGAGCAATAAAATTAAAAGCAAAAAATGAAATCACTGGCAAACCTAAGGAATAAACTTGATGTTACTTTTTTATACCCACGGGAGCAAAGACTTTAAAGTTATATTATTTCCTTAAAATATGATGAGGGCTTACAAATTTCACTTCCAAAAGAAAATCCTGAAACAAAAGATTTCAGCTACTTTCTTGCATTTTTCCCATTGGCTAAATTATTTGACTACTTAGGTCACTTATCTCTGGCCATAGCACTCTGACAATTTACCAAAAAAGCGTGTTCTATCATGTGACATACAATACTGACAGATACAAAAAGCCCTGACCATGAATCTCTCAGTCCATGAGTCAAAAGGCTGGCTTGGAAGGGAGGTATCCTTAGTGGCGGGCATAGCTATATCGGGGAGAGGGAACTTGTAAATCATTTCTCAGAGGGTCAATACATGGTATTTGAGATGCTATCAAATGACACCTGACTTGTCACTGGTAGATCTCTCCATAAAAAATTGTTTTAAGAAGAGAAACATAAAAACGGTATAGCTGCTGACTCTGAGTGTCTAATTATGGTTTTTAAAATTACTAAATACGAAATATATAGATTAAGACAGCCTGGATTTCTTACTAATGAACATGATAAATATTTAAAATGTATGCAGAAAACATTTCTATGACAAAGTATTTTTAGAAGATTTGGTCAGTACAAGGGGTTGTATTGATCTCTAAAATAAGAGAGTTTTAAGAAAACTTAACTCCATATCTACCTCTTCCAATCTATCCATTCATCCAGTAGCTTTTTCTCCCAGTAAATGGCCATTTGTAAATATTATTTTCTTAGGCAGCCTAGAGCAAATTACAAAGTGGCTCGATGCTATTGCAGGTGCTTTGCAATTATCTACTTGCTGATCTCAACCATTTTTATTGTGATTCACTTGGCTAGGAGTGAAAGATGGGAGAAAAAGGAGTCTAGTGAGAACTATTAATATATTTACAAGCATATCTACTAGATATTAAAGAACTAAGGTTTAAATCACATACTCTACATATTTTGAAAGGACTATCTCTAAATAGAAATATTATTTCATAACTGGGTAGCATTAAAGAAATTATATGGTTCTCAATTCAAATCGAGGGCAAAGTAGTTTACTTGAGCACGATGTTGCTTTGCATTTCAAGTGATGTGATTGAAAGATATAAAATCAAGTGGCTGCCCACGAAAAGGGTGCTTTTAAAATACTCTCTACTTCTCGGAGGGTCCGAGCTCCCCCCCTCCTCCCAGGAAAAAATGCATTCTGAAATCCTCTTTGTCTTTAAAAGGACTGACTCCTTCTTGCCAGATGAGCACTATGCTCAGTAGTGGAATCCACTGGATTTTCTCTTTTCAAGATCCAGCCATCACCCTCTCCCAATCCTTCCCCTTGCAGGTCACAAAAGTGGGACAAAAATTCCAGCTAAGGGATACCAGAAAAATGGTACTTAAAAGGAGACCAGGAATTGAATTCAATTTTCATGTGGTTAAAAAAAAAAAAAAAAAAAAAAGGACCAAATTTTTCAAGACTATAAAATCACATTTATTCGTGTTGGACATACTGCTAACCACCACTGTATACAGTATTTTCAAAGTGGTAAGGCACATGAATCGGGCTGGAGGAAGAATCTATTATGGGACAGAAATTCCCTTTAAGCCTCCCTGTGCTCTCATAACTTCATTTACATGAACGTAGGCTGAGTACTCATAGGAAGCAAAGGGGTATATAATCTACTGAAACTGATGAAGCTCTTGCATTTCCTCTCAGCACTTGGCTGCCGCGTGACATTTGGCCAAGGCACTTTTATGATGAGCAGAACAAGTGCTCCCCTGATTATAAACGTTATCACCGGCCTTCTCCAATTTGCCAAGAAGCAGTCCAAATGGTACTGGAATTTTGTTGTTAATTAAACACAAACAAAACTGAAGGATGAGACGAAAGTTGCTCAAATGCAGATTTATTACATCTAATCAGGAAACTACTTTAAGCCTGGACTTATTTGACAACTAACACAGAGGGAAGATTTTCTTCTTTGGTGAGTTCAAAGGGCCTGATTTAATGATGTTTAAAAAACATAAGTAAATCAGCCAACAAAGAGAATGTTTCTCTTTTATGGTCGCTTGTTCTCTCCTCCCTTGTCCACATGCATCCACATACCAAAAAGCTATATTGTAAAGAGTGTGTCTGTTTTGCATGAAAAATCTAATTATACAAACTCTCTTACATATGGAACCAATTTAACTATTAAAACTGAGAGGCAACAGGGAAGTATTTAATATGATTTTGGGCCAGTTTTTTTTCCCCCTTAAATCTGATATGGAAACATTTAGTGCATTCCTCATTTTCCCACAAACTATTTTTCTTCAGCTTTAATTTGTACCAAAGCAAGATAATCCCATTAAAACACAGGATGTTACGATATTGGGAATGAAATATTATAATTGTCCAGATACATTCTCTCCCTCTCCCTTCTCTCTGTCTCTCTCTCTGTCTCTCAGCTGAGCTTATAGAAAAATTGCATTGCCAGTACTTCTGAGCTACTTTTCTCAAAGCACAATACTATGAATCTATTATTTTATGGCAGCCAGAGGTCACTCCAAGACAAATGTGTGGGCTGGAGCTTTTGGGAGGGGGGTAGTGTGTGTGATTCTCATTATTCTATTAGTAAGGGATAGTATGGAAATTCACTTTGTAGAACTACAAAAGCAAAAGCCTATGTACTAGGAAACATCAAAATTAAATTAAGATATTAAAATGTATTTTCCTTATTGTTTGGTGGTTACTGTGCTTAGTTTGGGAAAAAGCAATTTAAAATGTCTCAGCCTCTCACCTTTTCCCCAGTCAACGCAAATTATACTAAACAAAATGGATAAAGACTGACATTGACGCCTCCCAAATAGCAAAATCTATTTCATAATTTAAAGGAAAAATGGAAGGAAACATGTTGACTAGAAAAACTATTTGAGTCGTTTTATACTTACGGGGTTAATGAAATGCAGGAATAGCACAAAAGTTTTTTGAGGGGAGAGGGGAAGAGAAATAGATTTGTTTTACATAAGAAGTCGGTAAGACACCTTTACGTATTTTTCTTCCCAAATGATTTTAAGTGCTTAAGAGCATGGATCACGGGGAGATTTCCTTTCTTTTACTACATCAGCTGCATATTCTAAAAATGATTAAACCCCATTTCCCCGCAAGCCACAGGGGAAAAGACAGAAAATCTGCTGTTGGGCACATTGTATATAGAAAGATTTCATCTCAAGCAGCTCATCTTAGCGTCCAGTACGTTTCGGCCTGTTAATAATTAATAAAAGAGATGCTACCCAATCTCTAGTGAAGAAAGGCAAAGCTCGGTGATCCGAAAGTAAACCCAGCACAGATACCGAACTGGTGTCCTTCATTCTGGATTGCAACAAAACCCCAACCTAGCAAACGTTTAACCAGCGCTGGGCGCCCGCACGTGTGGGCAGAGCCCGCAGGACAGTCTGGGTCTGCACAACTGCTGCGCGTTAGGGGGGCCGCGGCGGCCACAAACAGATGGGCTCTAAATCCCCCAGCCGGCGGCCGGGCCTGCGAAGCCGCGCGGGCAGATTATCCGCCGGGAGGGACCTGCAGGCGCAGAGGCGGGCAGCGCGCTGCGGGCTGAGCTTCTCCGGGGCTGTTTGCAATAGTCGCGGGAGCGAGTCTTGGTTCCTCCGGGCGGCACAGGCGACTTCCTGCACACCTCCAAACTTTGGCTTTGCCAGGAGAAACTTCCCTGACTTGCCGGGTTTCTTTCCTCCTGACCTGAGAGGACCTCGAGCCAGTCCCCACCTCCGACCGGTGCCCCCTGCCATCCCGCCACCGGCCCGGGGTCCTGATCGCGGCGGCAGGCCGGGCGGGGAGGCTTGGCCGCCACCGGCCCGTCCCCGTCGGCCCTCACCACGGTCTAACCTCCACCTCTGCCCACGAGTCCTGTCAGCTGACAAGTTGCCTCCCCACATCCATCCGCAAGCCCAAGTACCCAGCGGGAGTGCGCTGCGCCGAGCGAGGGTCCTGGGCGCGCTCCAGGCGCCCGTCTGGCCCCGGCCCGCGCGCTTTCCGAGGCGGCCGCGGCGGGACGCGGCGGGGACCTGCCGCACTTCCCCGGCGGGCGGCCGCTCGGGCGCTAGGGGCCGCCGGGCCGCCAGGGGGGCAGGGCGCAAGGCCTGGGGCGCTGACCAGTCTCCGGGGATGACACCGCGACCGCGCGCACGCACTGCCCGGCCCGGCCCGGCCACGGCGCCTCCCCCACCTAGGCCGGAGCTGTCCCGGCCGCGGGCCCCAGGGACCGGCCGCGGGCGGCCCCGGCTTCCTCCGAGCTCCCCAGATCCTCCCCCTCCATTCCCGAAGCGCAGCGACTCCCGGAAAACTTTCTTTAGGGAGCCCTGCCGGGTGCCAGGAGGACCCAGGCGACTGACAGGAGCCGGAAGGGGCGGAAGAGGGGATCCAGCCTGTGCGCCTCTGCCCCTAATAGGAGACAGGCCGATCGGAGGGCCGGGCTCAGGTGGCGCCGCCGCGGTGGCCCAGCAGGCCCCGGCGGGCCCTCGCAGCGAGCCGGGAGCAGTACGTGCGCTCGGGCAGGCGCGCCCACCCCTCCCCCTGCGCGCCCTCCTCCCCGCCCCCCCGGAGCAGCCAGCCCACCCGGCCCCGGCGGGGCGCCCGGGCTCACCTTTCATCGCTGCGATCACAAAATACATCATTTAAGCCGCGGTGCGGAGAGCGCAGGGAGAGCGGATGGTCCGACCCCGGAGCCCCCTCTGCCGCCGCCGCGCCGCCGCCGCCCGAGCCACAGCAGCAGCTGCCGCAGCTGCCCGCCCGCCGAGAGCCATCCCGAGCCATAAGAGGCTCCATGTGACCGGCTGACATCACGGCCGCCGCTCTGTTTACACCGCGCCCCTCCGCTTCCTCCCCGGGCGGGAGGCGGGAGGCGGGAGGCGGGCGCGCCCCGGCGCCGCGCCCCGCCCCGCCCCCGCGGGCAGGTGAGCAGCGGCGGCTCGGCGGGCCCCCCGCGCCCCGGGCCCGCGCCCGCGCCCCCGGCCCGCTCCCCGCCGCCCGCATCACCTGTGGCCGCCAGGGCGCTTCCTGCACGCGGCGCCCCGCGCGACGCGCATCTGACCGCTTTCCTGCTCCACTCCGCGGGGCCGGAGGCGCACAGCCCGACGCCGCTCCCCGCTCCCTCCCCGCAGCCCTCGGGGTGGTAGATGAAAAGAGGGGACTGGTTTGGGGGGCTGGTGGGCAACAGTCCCCCTCATTTCCCAGAGTGTCCCAGCTGTCTCTGGAAGACACGGACCCCTCCTGGGCCGTGGAGAGCGAAGCCACTGGGACCGTCCGGGGGACTGGAGAAAGCGCCTCCGAAGTCTTTCCGGAGACACTCCGCCTGGGCAGGGGGAACTCCGCCCACTCGACCCTGGGTACCCTCATCCTACCAACGTCCCGGGTCCTGGTTCGCGTCCCTCGCCCTCCTCCCCACGTCCAGGGCCGCGGAGACCTGGAAGGAGAGCACAAAACTGTACGCGAATCACTTAAATGAACTCCAGTTGCCGGCTAATTTGAGCCACTCAATTCCCAGGCTCTTTGATGTCCAGCATCCTCTCCAGAAAACAAGTCTACAAGTGGAAAAGGCTGTAGTTTTCATACCCTAAAAATGAGACTCTGGTATTTTGGATAGAAAAAAAAAATCTCTAAAGGTCAACATTGTGAATTTTAACTTGCGACCAAGACTTAATTCCCTCCAAACTTGGAAACTTAATCCTTTTTTCTGACCTTATGGAACCGTAAATCCTGACGTTATTATTTTAAAGATGAATCTCCTTGCGATGGATTTCAGATGCTACATGCTCAGATTCTGCATTATTTAGAACGTTGGCAAGTATATCTATAGTATTGAGCATAACAGAAAAAAAATTCTCAAAAGCCAAGTTTGTATACCTACTGCTGTTCCTTCCCGAAATTTCATCCTGCTTTCGTTTCTGTTGGTCCGTGTTTTCATGTACAACTTAAAATATTAGATGGCTTTTAGTTGTGGCATTCATGATAATTAAGCAAGGAGAATTCTAGCATTTATTCTTCCATACAACTGAGTTGCCCTTGCCTCTGAGTTGGGCTGCAATTTAAAACACAAGCAGACCAATCAGCACTGTAGAAAACAAGGATTCATACAGTCCCCACTCCCCAGCCCCTTTTCAAGGCAAAAATTAAGTCTTCCAAACATCTACACAGTGCTCTGATTTAGAAGTTCAAGAAAGTTCATTGTCCTTCAATCAAGTGGCTTTATAAAAGTTTCAGATACATTCATTCTAATACAATTTTTTTCCTTTATAATTTTTTTCTAATAAAACTACAGTTAGAAAAGAAATTATAAAAGTGTGAAGCCAAGACCTACCCATGTTAACTCAGCTGTCCAGCCACAGTGAAGTGGGCAAGAGTTTCAAATGAATCAAACATACCCACTGAAATGTTTACAATTATGAAATGAAATCACACCACGTACCCATGATGCAACTACAGCTCCCAGTGAGGCAACGCCCCTTGGCTGCACTGACACCATCATTCAAATTTGGGTCTTGATATCCCTTGTGCTAACCACTATGAGAAGGAAAGGTAATGCCAAGCTATCTCGTAGCTAAGTCCCAGGTACAGTTTTCTTTTCCTTGTACCATTAAAGGATGGAAAACGATCAGAAACTGCTTGCCCAAAGGCATGTTCTTCCGCACTCAATACAAACGAACCCAGTTATACAACTCTGAGAATTCACAGTGTTACTTTAAAACAGTATCCTGCTTTGGAAAATACTGTTTTGAAAATAACCAAATCCATTAGCTCTAGCCTGCCTTTTAGACATCTGACTCCATGGTAAATAGTGTTACATCACTAGTAATCAGTATTTATTTCATCTCAAATGATATTGGTCATTGGGAACGACGTGTAAGGTGACATGTGCTCCTGCAATTACAAGCAGTAGAATCATTCATCCCATAGGTAATGTCCCCAAGAGAAATATAATCTAATAATACTTATTCAAAATATTTACACATTTATTCAACAAAGACATTTCCAGGATAATGGAATACTGACCTTGCCCTTTAAAAATGTATTTCATTCACATCCTACAACTAATGAGCAACAAAATTTCAGATCTGAAGTCCTAATCTTCCAGTGTGGCTAGATACTATTTGTAATGCATGCCTCTATTAAATGTCTTCAGCTTTTAACCCGGCATATATTACTGTTCTTTATGTTAGCATAAGCCCTCATGAAACTTTCAAAATAAAAAATGAGAGGCTGTTTTAAAAAAAAAAAAAAAAAAACACCTGAAATACAAATTTTCTACAGAACTCTAAGTCCCCAATCAAACAAATCAGTCAGGAATGAAAGGATCCATATCTGTGTTCAATAATGCAGACTTGCAGCCATCAATGATACATTTCAGTACAAATGTTTACTATTATTATATTAAAATACAATGATGCAGAAATATGATAAAATACAAGAAATATGTAGGAATAATTATTTGGCTTTTATTAAACAAATGCTCATGGAGTACCTACTATGGGGAAAACACAGTGCTAGGCAATATTTTCTTTCCATCTTTTTCATTTTACCAAGTGTTCTGAAAAAAAAATAATAATAATTTTGCTTACGCGAAGATAATTAAACGGAATGGGAATTCTTTACCATGAATGAGAGCCCAGTATGTATTAATTCTCAACTCAAAGGTTTCTGTTGGCTAATCTCAGAAAAAGGAGGCACACAGCATACTTGTAAACACAATGCAATTCATCTCAGAGTCCCCTAGAGATAGTCCCAGCCCCACATGCTGTCCCTGTGTGCTGCATTTCCCATCGAATCTGTCATTTAGCAAGGAAGTGAAGAGACATTTCTGATGCCAGGTTGTTCCAAAATGCCTACGAGAAAAGCTTGGTGCATTTTTGCAGGAGTCTAGACAAGTATAATCAGTAAATCGGTGCCAATCTTCCTGCGTGAGAGGTTAAATGAGGAAATAATACTTGACTTCATGAGAGTGTATTTTGTCTTTTTTACAAGGTCTGATCTCATGGTATGCCACCCCAAATCACACATATAATGCTACTGGGGAGAATGGCAGAGCAGCGGATTGACAAACTTACCCAAGTCTTTAAGTGGCTCCTGGGACAAAGGTGATTTGAAAGTTTGCTGATGCATGTGAGAGAGGGCATTTTGGATCTGTCCCACCCAGGCCCTTCATCTCTATCTCTAGTGTGTGGCAGCTTGCTAATTCAATTAATTTCCTTCTAGCTGACCAAGAAAAGGATCAGCGAAAGGTTAATGCAGTGCTAGGCCGCTTGATTCAGTTGAATCCTTAGCCACCACCAAACTGTGACCTCTAAGAGTTGGGCCATTCTGGTTGACCCAGAGCCAGGGGACCAAGTTTCCTATAGACCGAAGAGGGCCAGACCCAGAAAGTTCTAAGCAAGACTACTTGGGAAACTATGGGAAAGGCACAAACTTACCTACAATAGATCACAGCCTTGCTTAATTTTGAGTTTAGGAACAGCCAGTATCTCATAAAAGAACATATATAAATGGAATAACATTAATACTAGCAAGACCCAGAAACCAACAGTGACAGGAGGAGCCCTGCTATTTATGAGTGTTAAGGGGGAGAGAATGAACAGATTAATATGGCTTATCTGTCTTATTCGTGCTTTTAAAACAAATATAGATATAGATTGAAACATGCATGTATGTATGCTTATGCATGGTCCATGAAATATGGTGAAATAAACTGTATTTTGGTTGCAAGAGATATCTTCAATTCTATACACTCACACTCACATGCATTTCTCATAATCAACCACACTTACTGAGTATGTATTATGTGCCTGGCACCATGCTGGAGAATCTAACAAGAAAGACAGTCGCCCTCATCTTGAAAAGCTCACAAATCAGCTGACCTTTGCTCTGAACTCTATAGAAGTCAGTTCGTGAGTCAGTTAGAACCTTCCTAAAGGAGCCCAGTGCATGGTTGCCCGTTGAAAAGATGTTTGCCCAGCACTTTGCCACTCAGAGTTGACAAATGGCTGCAAGTCATTAGTGTGTCTATTAGTGTAATGGGATGTCGGAGGTGAAAGATTTGACTTGATGGGGACAATAGTGCAGGGATTCTGTGATTTTTGGAACCAGATATTTCATACACCTATTAGGAAATTCAGAGAACTGGCTTAGGTTTTGTAACCATCACAATGAGGAAAAGGGTAAAGTTCACAGGCAGACAGAGCTGAGCAACTTCCACAGAATAGGTAGGTGGCAGGTGCCTCACCATATGCACACCTGCCAAGGCAGCAAGGGAAGAGATGCTAACTGGAGCCAAGAGGGCCCTCCATCCCTGTAGGGTCCCATGTGCTGTCCTCACCCCATTCCTAGACCTGGCAGTGGGAACGCGCCATTCAAGAAACGTTTCTTTCTAAATTAAAAGAATACAGGAAATGTAAGTGAACTCAAAATCTGGAACCCTGGGCTCCAGTTTCACACTTGTCACTAGCTTTTCACGTCCTCTTGGGTAAGTCATTTCACCTCTCAGGACATAGGGTCCCACACCTGTAGAATGAAGGAGTGGGAACAGATCTCAAACCTATCAGGTGAACATCCCATGACTGCTTTTAGGATCCTTTCCCATCCATACCTTAGGCACACTTCCATTCCTCTCTCTCCGCGGTGCCATGTATACTTACCCCTCCATGAAGCTTGTTTGTTTCCCTGAACTCCATGGAGTGGAAGAATGAGACAGACTTTGGCATTAGACAGACTTGGGCTCAAAACCAACCTTTCTTCCCACTCACTAACTGTGTCAGCTTGAGCAACCTTTGTTTCACCATATGTGAAATAAGGATGGTGGGGCCTTGTGGGACCAATAGAAGGATTGGATTGGATTAAATACTATCAAGAAAGGACAAAGTAATTATTTCTTAGTAGGGCTTACAAGTGGAACCCCCATCACCACCCTCATCAGCCCCTATATTGTTATACACAGAGAGCCTGTGCCTGACATAAAATAATGATCCTTAATAAAGATTTGTTGAAATGCACTTTTGTTAAACTTTCTACAATTTTAAAACTCTGTGTGTGTGTGTATGTGTATAACACAAGTACAGTTGACTCTTGAACAACATGGGTTTGAAATGTGTGGGTCCACTTATACAAGGATTTTCTTATACCTCTGCTACCCCTGAAACAGCAAGACCAAACCCTCTTCTTCCTCCTCTTCCTCAGCTAAGTCAATGTGAAGATAATAAAGGATGGATACCTTTATGATGATCCACTCCCACTAAGTGAGTAAATATATTTTCTCTTCCTTATGATTTTCCTAATATTTTCTTTTCTCTAGCTTACTTTATGCTAAGAATACAGTATATAATACATATGACATATAAAATATGTGTGAGTCTACTGTTTATATTATCAGTGAGGCTCCAGTCAACAGTAGGCTATTAGTAGTTAATGTTTTGGGGTAGTCTAAAGTTATGCACAGATTTCTGGCTGCAAGGGGGTCAGCACCCTTAACCCCCACGTTGTTCAATAGTCAACTGTATTTATTAGGCATCTGCTAAATATTGGGCACAGAAAGATGAATAAGAATTAAATTGCCCATTGGCCTAAGAGGCCTTGTGGTCCAGCAGGCTTTTTATGACTTATTTCCTATAAGAGAGCAAGCTGCCATCCATTGAGCAATGACTAAATATCTTCTGTATGTATTACATTGTACTAGGGCATAGAGAGGAAAGGAAAAAAAGATCAAGATGTCAGTCTATCCTGCAAGGAATTTGCAATCTAGTAGGAACTAAATGCAATACTTACAAAGTGAGGCAGAGTGTGTGGCACATGGTCTAACTAGTCTAGAAATAAAGTGCTGTGTAAGTCAAGCATAAGAGAGGTTACCGTGTGCAGGGTTAAACTTAATCTTCATAAGAAGGACTTCATGGAGGAGATACCATTAAAGCTAGACCTCGGGGGCCAAATCACATCTTAGTGGATAGAAATAGGAATGAAATGCCTCTTGGAAGAAGGGCAGAACACAGGTAAAAGTACAGACAGAAAATGCATTTCTCATTTAAGGAACAACTAGTAGTAAGGGTTTATAGTAGCATAAAATACATACAGATAAGAAGGGGGAAAAGCCCAAAATGTAGGTCTTTTGCCTTCCCTCGAAGTGCCTAGAACAGAGCTTTGCAAACTCTACCTATTCAGAGAATGATTTTTTAAAAATAACTGAGGGCATAAGAAGAGAATTGTGCTTTAAAAAATAAATCTCTTTGCAGCTTGCCTATTTCATAGTCTTATTGTAAGGATTAATAGTTGGTTTGATAGTCATAAAGTTAAATTACACTTAATAAAACACATAGAGCAAGAAAGTTCCACATCACAGCACACCGAGGAAGAATAAAACTGGAAATGGATGTTATTTCATCAGAGTGAAAAGCTAAGCAGTGCATTTTAGGATGAACAAGATAAATTGAATGTTATTTGATTTTGTATCTCATCCATTTCATTTCTGAAAATTATCTGAGACAGTTCTATTAATATAGATGCTTCGTATATAGGCCACATTTTATTTCTTTTAAAGAACTATCTTAAAAATATATTTTCAAATAATGGAGAAAAGATAAGCGGTTACAGATGGTTTTTCCCTATTTTTGTCATGCATGATCAAGGACCGCAGAGTAATGTGGGCTTCTTTGGGAAATCCAAATCTCGCAGCGAGGAGCGTTCCAGGAGCAAACACTGGCATTATTTTGCTTTCGCAGAGAAAAATATGTTCC
Organism: Microcebus murinus; assembly: GCF_040939455.1. NCBI lineage: Eukaryota > Metazoa > Chordata > Mammalia > Primates > Cheirogaleidae > Microcebus > Microcebus murinus. Next base: position 96,898,658 of record NC_134109.1, read on the forward strand.
TGTTCAGTCAAGCAAAGTAATCAATTATTCTGCATTATGAAATACTCATTTGATAACTATTGACATTTCAGACAGTTGTGCCACATGTCAATAGTGGTTTTGATGCTCACATTTAAGCTCTAGCTTATAGGACAGGATTCATCTGGGCTGACAGCGTCTGATCAGAAGTCTATTCTCTGCTCTCAAAAGTACATCTATTATTTATGTCCAGTCCTGCACTGTGGAAGTGTGTTGTGAGCACTAAAACAAGAACAGACATGGGTATTTTTTTTTGTTGTTGTTGTTTTAATAAAAATGTTAAATTCCTCTAGAAACGTTAGATTTGCATTTACAAAATAATCACTCTCCTCTTGAATTGAAAACTATTCCTACATTTTGTAAGATGAGGATAGATTACATTAGGCATGCCATTCAGAAGCTCCAAAATTAACATTAGATTTTTAAGTATCCACTTCAACCTTATGCCCCCCAAAAGCATTTTCTTAAATCAAAATGGCTTTCCAATAATTACACAATACTGTTGTTGTTGCTGCTACTATGTCGCCTATAGGTTAACCATTCCCTGGGACTTCCTCTGGGGCAGGCATTTATTTTATGTTCTATTTATCATTTCATTCAGCCACAAACATTCTGTACTTTTATTATCCTCATTTTACAGATGAGAAAAGTGAAAAATTAAGTGACTTGTCCAAGAGCACAAGGCTAATAACTCGTGGAACCATAAGAAAAATCTCAGTAAACTGATTCTAGGGTGCACACTTTTAACCATTATGCTACGACTCTCAAATATTTTATTAATTTTTCCTTGAGTTCAGCACGACTCAGTATTTTGAAAATGGCAAGCTGACTTCTCCAGAAATCAAAAATTACTACTCTAATAACATGTAGGCATGTGTGCGAGAAATTCTTTTATCACTTAGCTCCTGTAATTGAGCAGGGTTAGCATGTGTCATTATGAATTATTGCACAATTTAGTAAATTATTTAATTACTACTAATGAAGAAACATACTGTACACGGTTGTAATTATCCTGTTGGAAAACAATGTTGCCATTTGTACATTTAAGAAACACTTGCTACACATTAAAAAGTCTTGAGGAGAGTTTTCTCGTGTTTTGGAGTAATTAAACAACTCTAAATATTGGTAGTATTGGTAATGGAATGTTAGATAAGATTGTAAAGGAACTAAAAAATACAAAAGCCAATGCTGGCATTTCTAAAAGATTCCAAACAAAAGAAAAATATATTAAAAATGGAAAAAATAACAAATTCATAGTTCATGGTATTCTCCACAAAAAGCACAAGACAAAGATATTTACTGTTTTCACTCTTCCAAATTGTATCACTGCTGCTCTTTTCCTAAACAGTTTTTGCAACATATGCTATATAATATAGCAGTTTGTTCACCTTCTTTAATCATCCAACAAATGGCTTTGATAGCATAAAAATCTTAAGCAGAGCCATTTAATTTTCAATGCACTTTGAATAAATTGTTGTCTATGTTTATTAAGTAACTATAGTGATGCATGGTGTTGTTATTTATAAAAGAACATAGTACATACATAGCCTTGAGATATTTTGAAAGCACATCTTAAGTAAAATATACATAAAGTAATTTCCAAAATGTCATAATACAAGTGAGAAAGAGTGACTTGTTTGTGTAAGGTATGGTATACATTATTGAGAAACTACTGATATGCATTATCAAATTAGTTGTACTAGTCTCAGAAAGCACAATTTGTTCATTATTCCAAAGGTTAGGTACATGGTACATGCTGAAACTGACTTTCATAAACCAGAAGGTAATGGTGATTTGATTTACAATATCTTTGTGTCTTGAAATATAGCAAAGGTAATATGGCACAGCCATCGTAAACAAGGAAGACTAAAAAAGGGAAATATCAGAGTTGGAAGACACTCAAAGAAGTTGTGTGGTCTCTCTCTTCCAAAGATATATAAGCAGCTTAACTGTCCATTTCTGACAGTTGCCTACCATTAAACAATTATATATAAGCAAGATCAGTGATATTATCATCTTTGCTCTGTTGCCTTCTTTTCTATATTATCCCAAGGTCAACTGCCATTTAACTGGGTAATTCAAAAATAAAAGTTTGGTCCACTTATGAATAATGCATATATGAGAATTATAGCATGGTTTGCAGACTTCAGCACTTGTCAAAAAAAAAAAAAAACCGGTAAGAAACTGTTTCCTGTCACCATATTAGATTTAGGCATAACAAAACAGGAGAAAAGAAAACATGTTTTATATGTTCAGAGCAATCACTGTTCAATTTGTAGTGCAACAAATTACTACATAGCGTTTATTTTATACCAACAGTATCTTATCAACTACCACTGCAGTAAAACACATAGGGTGCTCTCTGTTTTTATGGAATTTTCTCAGGTTACTGTGGCACATTAGAAGAACCGTACTTTAATTCATCCTTCAAATATCAGGGTTTTTAGAAAATCTTTTTATTAAAATATAATTTACATATACTAAAACTCAACCTTTTTAATATACAGGCCAAGGCATTCACTTTTATAACTACCAACACAATCTAGACACAGAACAGTTCTAGCCCTCTTCCATAATATTCCCTTGTGCCTCTTTGTAGCCAACTTATCCCTCAACTGGAGATCTGTTTTCTAACCCTACAGTTTTGCCTTTGAAAAATATTATTTCAATGGAACAGTATATTATGGAACCTTTTGACTGGTTTCTTTTACTTAGCCTGAAGCATTTGAAATTCAACCCGTGTTGTTCAGCATATCAATACTTTGTTCCCTTTTATTGTTGAATAATATTCCATTCCACAGTTTATTTATTCCCCCAAATGAAGGATAGTCGGGTTGTTTCCACTTTTTGGCAATCAAAATTAATGCTGCTATAAGCATTCACGGTACAGGTTGTTGTGTGAACATACATTTCCGTTTTATATGCATAAATACCTAGGAATGTGATTGTCAGATCATAGGCGATGAATGTATACATTGAATTATAAGAAATGCCAAATGGTTTTCAGAGTAGCTGTGCCATTTTTGCATTCCTATCAGCAATGTATGAGAGTTCCAGTTGCTCCATATCCTCACAAGCACTGAGTGTTATCAGATATTTATCTATCTGCCGTCAATTCTGGTTATTCGTGGTAGTTAAGTTCTATAAAGTCACCAGGAGCCCTGAATTAGAGAATATGAAATCACTGCCTCTAGAGGAAACAGGTTTCTGTGATTCTGTGCTCATAACATTTTTGTCAATTAATCAACCACACAACCTTGTTTTATGTGGGTTTCTGTCCAAAGATATCTTATTTAATATATATTGTTGGTTCATGAACATGGAACTGGCAGCCAACAGCAGTGTGACTCGTGGCTACAGTGAGCTTATCTAACACACCATATTTTCTGCATGGGGCACAATCACAACCTTCTTGCACTTAAGAACACTAGGCAGCATTTCAGCAAGCTCTATGCTTAAGGGCCATTTTAAACAGCGAGATCACCAACGAAAAACACAAGTAGAAAACTGTGGCATCAGACCGCGGAAAAGACACTTGTTTACAATATGAGCGCCGAAACAAGAAGGCAGAACATCACCCTGACCGACCTCAGCAGGGAACGGGTACACTGCGCATGCGCTTGTCTGCCAACGCCCACACGGCTAGTACCGATTTTGGGGTTACCTATAAATTTCAGCGAGCATGCAAATTCATAAATACAAAATCTGCTACTAATGAGAATGGATTATTATCTGTCTATTTTTTGCCATCCTATGGTCTCAGTTGCAATGTCACTGCCTTCAGAAGGTCTTAGCCAAACCCCTAGCTGCCATCAAACAAGCTCTGGGCTCCTATTCGCCTCTGTTTCTGCCTTTCTGTAAGCCTGGTTCTTCACCCTGTGTTCTGCAAACATTTGTTATCTTTTCTGTCTTCTTCGCTGAACTCTACACTTTAGAGTCAGGAAACATCTGTCTTAGTCACCTTTGTATCTCTTATATCTCTAAGGCTTGGCATACATAGACACTGGGTAAATAGCTGTTGAATCAATGAACACTTTTTTGAAAGTAGCATACATGGTGGAAAGAGTACTGATTGGAATTGGCGGTGGAAAATCTGGTTTCCCATCCTAGTTCCAACGGTGGCTGTGTGATTGATTAGTGGCAAGATATTTGTATTCTTTGAGCTTCAGTTTTCTCTCCTGTAAAGCTAGAAAAACAATACTTATCTTTGAAGATGTTTCCAAGACCTTAAAAGTCAAGCAATAAACATGAAAACCATTAGTATCTGGCACACTGTTGATATCTAATGATCATTGGATTGGAATGGTTTATAACTATTTGAATAATACAAAATATACTGATGAACAGTATGAATAGTAAGTTTATTTAGACACCCAGATAGCACCAACTCTCCATCCATGTATTTGGTGTTATGTGCTCAGAGCACTCAGATAACTAAGATAATTTTTCACTTTAGATATAGATGCTTTACAGCCGAGCATAGTGGCCCATGCCTGTAATCTAAGCACTCTGGGAAGCTGAAATGGGAGGATTGCTTGAAATCAGGAGGAGTTCAAGACCAGCCTGAGCAAGACTGAGATCCTGCTCTAACTTTTTTCTAAAATAGAAAAAGTTAGCTGGGTGTCCTGACTTGTGCCTGTAGTCCCAGCTCCCTGGGAGGCTGAGGCAGAAGGATCACTTAAGCCAGGAGTTTGAGGTTGCTGTGAGCTATGATGATGCCACTGCACCCAGGGTGAAAGAGTGAGACTCTGTCTCAAAAAAAAAAAAAAAAAAGAAAGAAAGAAAAGAAAAGAAAAATAAATAGATGTTTTGCTATTCCATCAACCTCTTCAGCAGTGGTCCCTAACCTTTTTGGCACCAGGGAGCAGTTTCATGGAAGACAATTTTTCCATGGATGGGGAGAGGGGCGATGGAGGATGGTTTTGGATGATTCATGTGCATAACATTTATTGTGCAGTCAAGCCTCTCTGCTAATGATAATCTGTATTTGCAGCTGCTCCCCAGAGCTAGCATCACCGCCTCAGCTCCACCTCAGCTCAGTAGGCATTAGATTCTCATAAGGAGCACGCAACCTAGATCCCCCGAATGTGTAGTTTACGGTAGGGTTTGTGTTCCTATGAGAACCTAATGCTGCTGCTGATCTGAGAGGAGGTGGAGCTTATGTAGTGACGTGAGTGATGGGGAACTTCAGCAAATACAGATGACATTTCCCTTTCCCACCTGCCACTCACCTCCTGCTGTGTGGCCCAGTTCCCTACAGGCCACAGACCAGTACTGGTCTGGGGCCCAAGGGTTGGGAATGGCAACCTTCAGGATCAAAGATTACATGTACTATATACTATGCATATGTCATCATAAGGACTGACAATTTATCTACCATTTCAAAAATATTTTCTGAATGTTTAAAACTGATTCTTTAATAATGTAGTTAGAGTTTGCACTCTCCGGAAATGATATATATATATTTTCTCTTCCAAACACTCCTTAAAAAAAACAAAGAAATTTAATTAAGAAGCATATTATGATTCTGCCTGAAATGTTCTTACAAAAATCTGTTGCGTCCCTCAAGATTTCGAGGCAATAAAGACCAATAATTTCTACAAAATTATCTCAATCTCCCTGTGTGTATCTAAGGCTAACAACATAATCTAAATGCTAAATTACAGTGGAAAAGAAGCTGCATAAACAATGCGATGGTTACTTCACTCAAAATTTATACAAATGATTTTCTTACAAAATGAAGATGATCGAATATGATTAAGTGACACTATTTAAGATTATGGGTTTTTAGTAGATGCAAAGCATGATAGATCACTGACGAAGCATGCTAAGGGCAGGCAGGGAGAGATGTTAAGTGTGTGTATCTGATTACTAAGCAGAGCAGATAAGTAAAACCACAGAATCAGTAATGATTATTTTCTATGACATTTTCATTGTTTCCTAACTCGCATTTGTATGAAATTTCCTCGAGATGACATTTTTTTTAAACATATAAATTGTCATAAGGAACCTAACGACAAGCCTAAACCAAACCTAGGGTTTAAAACATCATTTGCTGACAGGCATCCTCCAAGAACTTTCCACAGGGGCATATCACTTCCGATTATTCCCGGGCTATATGAAATGATCTTGGACGGGGCTACTGAATGACTTGTCAGTGAGCAGGAAAACATTATGACACCACTTCTCCAGATTTCTTCCCAGAACATGAAATATTTGGGATCGTTCTAATTGAATCAAGCCTAGTTTGAAAAAACAAGTTAAGCTTCACTTGAAAGCTCTCGGCTTTAACTGGGGAAATGCTTCTAACATATGGCACCTGGGCCCTGACTCACAGCAACCTTGGAATTCTGGCCAAAATGTCTGTTTCCTGAGATTGTGTCTGATACGCCTATGCATCCCCGGTGGGGCCCAGCAAGCATTCAATAAATGCTATTGTTGGAACGAATGAATGAATTAAAGCGTTCCTAATTGTGAGCCACAAATTCTTCCATCAACAAAATAATCCCATAGAAAAGCTGCAATGCGCTTGGAATTCGTATCTACGAAGAGTTCTATTTTCAGCTCCTTTACAAATTATCTTTATCATTTTTGCTCAACTTGGTCTTTCTCGATTTTTTTTTTAAACCAAGGTGTGAAAAGCACAGAAGCCTTCTCCAGAACATGAGAGACAAATATAGTTCTTAGAAAGTTTCATTTGTATGTAGCTCGTGTGTGATAATTATTTTTAAATCTCAGTTAATCATCAGATATTTTCTGGGAGCAGACGTTGGGTGGGGCACAGTGTGAGATGTTTGAAAAAGGAAGTTAAAAGACAAAAAGTCCCATTCTTGAATATGCACCAAAAATTGTCACTAAGACGAGTAGAAGGTGTGCAGTTTCCAGTATGGCAAGTGGTTATCTAAAGTAACACCAAACTAAAACTGCTATCAGAGAAATATAAATAATTGCCATCACATTTTTCATAATTAGAGATCTCTCACTTAAAAGCCTTATGACATAGAACATGGAAGAAAACCAAAAACAAACAAACAAAAGAAAAAAGAATAAGAAAAGAAAAAGAAACAAAGATACCACTAAAATATCAAGAACCAAAATTTGTATATGCACTTAAAAAATCATTCCTCTGGTATTCATTCAGAGACTACTTTCTCTTACGTAAGACATAATTCTGACAACCATGATTATCTGGATTGCCGGTTTACAGAAGATATTAAAAAGCACAGCAGAAAGGAGTAGAGAGTTCTGCTCATAAGAGCAAGAAGAAGTAATTAATATTGAAGGAAGAGAGATTTTTTAAAAAGACAACAAGTTAGACATAAGAACTCAAAAAGTATGGCAGCACAGGGACATTTAGCATAGAGGCAAACAACCTACCACACCTGCAGAGTCTCTGAGGACATCCTGTATTGCAGCATACTGTACACGCCATAATAATTAATGTTTATAATGACTTCGAATCATTAAGAATGGATTAGCCCATGAACTCTAAGAAGACTGAGACTTACATAATATATTTTGAAAGCCTCCCCCCCCCACCTTCCCAAGTAAAGTGAAATCGTTTAGGCACTTATAGAAATATGCTCCAAAAAATTAATTTATATGGGATATCTCATTTTCTGATAATGCCTGTGAATATTGCATTGGTATACATATCTAAAATAATAACCCTTATTACTTAAGACCTTATAATCAGGGACTTGGGTATTCTAGTTTCAGTAAGCTACTGTCTGAAGCCTATTGGAGAAATGAAGAGCTCTCCATAGCAGGATATCATTCCGGTATTTCATTCAATTCTAATATTAGCCAAATATCGGTAAAATTAAAACTGTTCAAGCACAACCCCTTCCTCCCTCTTTAAAGCTAGAATGTTTTTGTATATGTTTCCTTGAATTATGAGTGCTAAGCTTTAAATATATATCATTATATTAAAGTATTTATTACAATTGCTATTTATTAAATATATAGTCATATTTAACCTACTGGCGGATTCTGGAGAAGGCAGTGTTAGCAGTTAAAAGTAAGTTCGATGGAAAAAAAGAAAACCATAGCACAACTTGGCATTGTTTTCACTCAGTGCAGGTGAAGGGACGGGTCTTTAAAAGAACACTTTATCCGTGCAACACACACGATACCGACACCTCCTTCATGGCTGCAATAATTCTTTTTCAAAACTGCTAGCCTGTTTCCAGGGCAGCTGCAAAACAGCCGTGAAAACTAGTTAATTTGTCAGAGGCATGGAAACTGCTGCCTCTCCACCTGCCAGGCTAGATCCACACTGTACACACTTTACAAGGGCAGGAGCCGAACGAAGGTCCTCAGATAAATTTTCTTGGGTCCCCCCCTCCCCCCAGACAGAGAAATGGGAGGTCACTACACAGACCATCTTGGACCAAGAGCTCAGATGTTTTGGGTTTCTGTTTCTATTACTCCACATGTTGTCCAGGCTCCAGAATAATGTTTTTTTTGTGTGTGTTAGAATCACCATGGCCACCTCTAAACTGCCATTAAATTTCATTATTATTACCATTATGTCGATGTTATTAATGAGCATGCAGTTTAAAGGCCGCAGGCAGGAATTATCATCCCCACTCACAGCCGGGTATACGAAGCTCAGACAGGCTGCTGGCTTGGGGCGTCACACCGCCCCAGGACAGCAGAGACCGGACCTGGATTTCTGACTCCCATTCTAGTGCTCACTACATAGTGCCACGTGCTAGGTATTGAAAACTGATTTCTTGTTCTTTGAGAATTTATATTCCGAGGAGCTCAGGTTGGCAAGTACTAAGATAAAGGAAGTTTTCCCTAGGAGGCCTTTTGAAAGTGAAACAAGAAGCTGTCTTATTATTTCTTCGGAAGATCTTTTTGGTCACTAATTACACGTCCTTTTGTGTTCATACATTTTTATATTATCTATTCATTCCTGCCACAAGAGGCAATTTACATGGCTCTTTAATAACATGCCACCAATAAATCACCAAATACGTTTCAATGAGTCGGGCCTCATAAGAATCTACAGAAAACCAGCTCATATGTTGTGGAGCAGTCATTCTGGCCACATCATGGTCATTTTACTGGTCCATTCCATGCGACACAGAAACACAGAGTGTTTGTGAGGGGCCCCTGTGTTCACCATGCCATTGGGCTCAGAATTTAGGAATAGATTTTGAAGTTACAGCTCTTCTCTTCAGTGGCTCTGTTTTCAATTGATTTATTTGAACCCTTCTTAGACGTTTTAATATTTTATCCATTTGGATGGGGGGAGGTCAAGGCAGGCTGTGTCACTGGTGTTTGCCAATAGCAGAAAGAGGGGTTCTTATGATCAAATCTAAAACGAACCTTCTTCCACATTGAAGGGATGTTCATCTGGAAACTCTGTCCTCCAGACCTTTGCTCTTAAAGTCTTTTGCTTGATATGAAATACTGAATCAGCTTAGAAAAGAACCATAGTAGCTTATAGCATTACTTAAAAAAACTATATTATTTGGCACTAGAGCTTTTGAAATAAAATGTGAGCTATTCAATTAAGCAAAATAGTATGGAACGTTTATGGTAGGGCTTTTAGAGGGAACCAAAATGTGGTAGTCACAGAGTTAAATGACTCACATAGAGTCTCAGGTAGAGATACTGACAGGCCTAGGAATTAAATCTTCAAAGGCATCCCTGCTCAATGTTCTGATCATTTGGTCACACTCTAGGGAGAGACAATAAATGTATATCTGTAGAAAGTCCATAAGATGGAAATGAGGTGGCCTACCTTTCATCATTCGCAATGATCAGAGGCGAAGCCATTTATAAAAATACCTGCCATAACAGAAGCCGCTGCATCCCAACCCCAAACAGGACGACACAGAAGAGGTTGATAAAAATGAAATCATGATCCACGAATCCTTCTCCTATCACCAAAGTGGTTGCCCAAAGAGGGGTCTCCACAGTTGCCTGATGAAAGGCCCAAATCGTGGACTACCCACTGGGACAGCCAGGACAGAGAAGTGAGGGGATGGCCTCTTCTTCAGAGGGCTGAATGGCCGGACTCTCTCGAATGAATAGATAACACCCTTACAGAACAGACAGTGGAGATGAAAGCAGGAGCCAATGAAAACAGAGGCAGGGAGGAAAACCATCAAAGGGGTGAAAAATAACAAAAGTCCAGGGACTGATGTGATCAGCACCCAAATGCTAAAATTGCAGCTCGAGAGAGAGCTGTTTGAAGCTGCTAAAGAGATTTAATACAATCTGGAATGAACAGAAATTGCCATCAAATAGAACAGAGGGGCCACCAAGAGACCTTAAGGAAGGGCAACCTAATGGAATGTGAGCCCTGCAAAGAGCTCACTTGGCAACGTCCTTTTGAACATCTCAATCATTCTAAAGTGCCATGTAAAACACACACACACACACACACACACGCACACGGTTCAGGGTCTGTGGGGAATTTTGATGGGAGGTGCTCATCAAAAATCTTAAATAAGGCAAGGCCATGGCAATCCATCCCATCTTCCACTCTGAGGACCAGCAGCAAAGAACAGATGCAGGTTTCATCAAAGCAGCCTCTAATCTTTCTAGCCCATCTGCAATGTCCATCTCACCAGGGGTGACCTTCCGAGTGAACTTTGGGAGCGATGTGCTCTTTGGTTTTTGTCTGGGTTGCAGTTTAATTCAGCAGGAAGCGGGCCGTGGCTGGGAAGCACAGCACAAAGAAAATCACGGCAAGGAGGTAAAAAATGAGGGACTGATCGACAATAAGTGAGATGAAATAAATGACTGGTAGTTTTTTTTTTTTTTTTTTTATGAGCGCGGCAGAATAAAACAAAATATGATGGGCTATAACTTGTAAGGCTCATTTCCCATTGCTGGTACTAAGTAGGCAATGACAGAAACAGCACAATTGAGCAATAGCACCCAGATCAGAGAGAGAGAGAATGCACTAAAGGATCAGACAGGCTCTCTTTAGGGCTGCGTCCAACCCAGGGCAAGCATCCGAATAAGAACTTTGAATTTCATTCAAGTACCATGTGGATAAATTGCACTGTGGAGATGAAATATAGAGACTTAAAAAAAAACTATTCTGTATTCATGCGGATAATTATTGAGAGTGTTTTGGTTTATGTGAGGTCAAAAAATCAGAAGATAATCAAAAGTTTGTAGTAGATACAGCTAAGAAGTCAGGTTACCTAAAGTTTATGGGCCAGTGGGCTTTCTTGTGGTGACCTTTAACCTAATTTCAGACAAAAGGGAGGAAGGAGGTATTCTGAAGTAGGGACAAGCCAAAGGGAATTTGCATTTGGAGGTAAATTAAAATTGCTCTTCCCACTCGATGATTATCTTCACTTTGCCAGGCTGGGTATTATTCGATAGACAGTGGGGAATAGAAAATTCTTTACTCTTGAATGGGTTCAATCTTTCAGACCTCAACAGATCTCCAAGGGAATTTCTATAGCAGGAGTGACTAGAGCCTTGTTTTGATTTCATCTGTCTTTAACTTTTGGTTGTTTCCTCCCTATTCTACCATGTTTCCAGCACTGCATCAGTGTCAGAATAGGGCATGAGTGGAAGGAAAATGAGATCCGATTCACCATAGCTTTAACCCTCCTCGAAGTCTTCTGTGTTTGTATACTGCTGGATTCCTATCCATGTAGAAATGCATTTTTTTTTCATAATTCCATTCTGCTGGTAGAAAACAAAATTGCCATCTGTCTCCACCTGAAACAATCTTAACTTTGGCAAAAGAAGGAAAAACAAAAAAAACAAAACAAAACAAAAAAACCAAAAAAGGATGGAGCCTTCTTGGCATGAAGGGTCTAGAGAAGAGAACTCTTAGCACCTAGTAGGTGCTCAATAAATGTCAGGCACTGGGCAGGGCTGGTTTCCTCTGACAGCTGGCCAGAGACACAAGCTGCTTTGGGAACCCTGATGAAGAGACCCGCCTTTCTGGCAGAGCCATCCTCACTCTTTCATCACTGTACTCAAAGATATTACTGATGTTGGTCCTCTGGTTTTGCTGCTTTTTTCCTCTGACTGGACTAACTGAGTCTACTCTGCTCACTAGCTGCCACTTCAGAATCCTGTCACGCAGCGGAAGGCCAAAGGACATTTTCCCCTAAGTCCTTTTAACTTCCTGGCATTCCGTTTTTCAACCCCACATTAAAGGTGCTGGTGTTTCATCCTAGTCCTACCAGCCAATGGGTGGCCTCAAGTTAGACTAGGTAGGGCTTCTATCGGCTCTTTCCTGTTGGGCACAGGGAGAAGGAACCCAGAAAAAATGTTTCCTCAAGCTCATTTTCTGATTTTTCCCTTGGATTTTCTACCAGTGAAGTTCTCCGGTCATTTATTAAGAAACAGACACATTCGAAACTAACCTACAACAGATGTCAACCTAGGGCCACTATTGGCCAGCAAGACACATTTCTTGCAAGTTCTCAAAAATAATTTTTTTCTTTCTGCTTGCCTTTTTCCCCCCTACTCCGCTCTCACTCAATGCCCAATCATCTTATAATCCATTAAAGCTGGTATGCCCATTCTGTTTCTTTTCCAAGACAAGACCTGCCAACTCGAAAAACAAAAATGAACCTCCCCTAATTTTGGCATGTTTCTCCAAGCCTCAACTAACCCCAGGCAGAAACTGGTGGATGTACGCCCAGTTGAAGCCCGAGGTTAGAGTCATAATTTTTTTACCTCCTTTAGTGAACAATCCCCTGGTATGTTCCTGAATTGTCATTCTTGGTGTATTGCTGGGCCAGGCATTAGCAAACCCAGCAGACTGGTATTCTCTGCAGTTTGGCAGAACAAGTCAGCTGTCCTGAGAAAGCTGATAGCTAAGATACCCAATATCTGTAACAATCTCCTCTCTCTTTCTCTCTCTTTCTTGTTCTTGCCCTCTCTCTATTTTACCCTGTCCCCGGTGGTAAAGTATTTTCTGCAAACATGAAATTAGTTTATATTTTAAGGGCTTTGGAATTACTAATTTCGACTAAGTTAAAAAGGGCAGAGCAGTCCTCTAGTACTCTCCCGAGTGACTCAATCTGTGATTCTTGGGAAGGGTTTAATGGACATATTTTATTTTCGTTCAGGGTGACCTCACTGATCATTGTACAAAATGCCCTTTACAATTTTTTTTTTCCTTAAAATAAAATAACAGCAATCTTCTAGGCATTTCTTAGGGAGGAAAACTTTAACTGTATTTTACTTATCTTTAAGGCCACTGTTAAGATATTATTTTTTTGAAAAACTCTATTTTAAAAATAAAATGTGTAGGTGAAGGTGATGATATCTTTCCAAAGTCAGTAAAACAAATGTGTTGCATAAGTCATTTCAATTCAATTAAGAGAAACAGGTCAGATGCTAAAATATTAGTAAAATCAATTATGAGTAATAGGTCTCCTGTTAACATGTATCACTACGACTGCCTCTCTCATAATATTTGAATAAATTTACATTTGTTTCATATCTCTATGTGCCTGTAAGTACATGGGGGTGTCACCGACCATAAAACCTTCCCTATTTCCTTTTCCTTGCTACCTTTTCTCTGGCATGCCTTGGAAACAGCACTTAGACTAACCCTTATTTAGTGAAGATTTTTCTAAAAGGAAGAACATCAGGTGACAGACAGAAAGGAGCTTTGTAGTCAGATCCATCTTTGATCTTTTCCTGTCCCTTGCTAGTTGAACAGGGGGCTTCATCCTTCTAAGCCTTGGTTTCCTCAACTGTAAATGAGTGTAACAATACCTTCCCCACAGGTCATTGGATGATTTAAGTGAGACAGCTCACTGTAAAATGCCCACCAGGATACAGGTACATGGTGTTAAATAAATGTCTCTTGCTGATCTCTTTTGAAAATCCTAAAAATTATTAATATGTAACAGTGGATAATAATCACAACATTTCAAATTTGATATCTGGTTTTTGTGTAAGGATTAGATAAAAATCACACAGGCACCTTAAAAGAAGGTGTCAAAGAGAAAGACCTTCTTCCTTCATGTTTACTGTTTAGTGAAGGGGCACCCTCAAAATCCTGGGTAGATACTTTATGAGAAGGCATTATGGGACAATAAATTTGTGGCTATAACCTCGGGAGCCTTTCAGACCAACAAGTGAGATCTGATGGGGGAAAGTATGTGAAAAAAAAAAAAAGAATTCAATATTGAATCTATACTACAATTGCAAAAACATAAAAGTCATATAGGAACAGCTGTCCCTTAGTTCAGCAGTCCCCAACCTTTTTGGCACCCGGGACCGGTTTCATGGAAGACAATTCATTCCAGTTTCGGGATGATTCAAGCGCATTGCATTTATTGTGCAGTAGAACCTCTGTGCTGATGATAATCTGTATTTGCAGCTGCTCCCCAGCGCTAGTATCACCGCCTCAGCTCCACCTCAGACCATCAGGCTTCTCCTAAGGATCACACAACCGAGAACCCTCGAAGGCACAGTTTACAATAGGGTTTGTGCTCCTATGAGAATCTAATGCCTCTGCTGATCTGACAGGAGGCGAAGCTTATGTATATAGATGAAGCTTCACTTGGTCGCCCACTGCCGCTGCTCACCTTCCGCAGTGTGGTCCAGTTCCTACCAGGCCACAGACAGGTAGTGATCTGTGACCTGGGAGTTGGGGACCGCAGCCTTAGTATATTCGGGGGATTGGTTCCAGGGACTCCCCAAGTATACCCAAACCTGCCTATACTCAAGTCCCGCAGTTGGCCCTGCAGAACCTGCATATAAAGTCAGCCCTCTGTATACCTGGTTTTGGCATTCCTCGAATACTGTATTTTTGACTTGTATTTGGCTGAAAAAAATCCGTGCAAAAGTGGACTTGAGCAGATCAAACCTGTGGTGTTCAAAGGTCAATGGTATATGAGAAAAAATGAAAAACGAAAACTGGAAATATTTTTGGTAGTGTAGTGAAAAAAATGGGTACATTTTTCTTCTTTAATAACATCCTTTAATGGCTTTTATAAAAAAAAGTCCCCAAATGACAAATGCTGGCATGGATGCTGAGAGATAGGAACACGCATACACTGCTGGTGGGACTGCAAACTAGTACAACCTTTATGGAAAGTAGTATGGAGATGCCTCAAAGAATTAAAAGTAGAACTACCATTCAATCCACCAATCCCACTACTGGGTATCTACCCAAAGGGAAAAAAAGACATTCTGTAAAAAAGACATCTGCACTCAAATGTTTATAGCAGCACAATTCACAATTGCAAAGATGTGGAAACAAACCAAGTGCCCATCAGTATATGAATGGATTAATAAAATGTGGTCTATGTATATCATGGAGTATTACTTGGCCATAAAAAACAATGGTGAACTAATACCTCTAGTATTAACCTGGATGGAACTGAAGCCCATTTTTCTAAGTGATGTATCATAAGAATGGAAAGACAAACATCACATGTACTCACCATTAAATTGGTACTCAATGATCAACACTTATGTGCACATATGGAAGTAACATGTAACACTCATTGGGTATCAGGCAGGTGGGAGGGGGAGGAAAGGATGGGTAAATCCACAGCTAACGGGTATGGTGTGTGCTGTCTGGGGGATGGGCATGCTAGTAGCTTTGACTCCAGTGTTGCAAAGGCAATTTATGTAACCAAAGTGTTTGCACCCCCTTAATATTCTGAAATAAAAAGATAACATCCTTTATCATTCCTATAATGAGGTTTGGGCATTCAGGTGAGAAAAAAAGGAATTCTGTGATTAGTGATTCATCCTTTGGGGTTGAAGGGTTACTTGATTCAAAAGGTAAACATCTCAGGAATAGAAGTTCAATATAGTTGGCTTGATGGAATGCTTTCCTCCTAATGGCACAGTGGGAAGGCAAGTGTGCCCGCTTGGGAAGAGGACAGAAGGACAATTTTGGAAGACGAGCTAGCAGCTGAGAGAAGCAGACTTGGAGGAACAGGACCCTAGACAGGAGGTGGGCAGTGGGGAGACAGTGGAGTGAATGGGAATGAGAACATTGTAGAGTTAAGGCAAATTCCTACAAATTCTACCGCTGGGAAGCTCTGGTTACATAGGGAGCATCATTGAAGAGTTCTTTTGGGCGAGTGTATTTTTTAACACAAATAGCATCTTTAGAGTGCACTGATGAGAAGGCCTCAGCAAAAGCATTTAAGAGTTTAGAATAAGCTCACCGAAAATCTGGCTTATAAAGACATGGCTTCTGCTGTCGGTTCTAGGAACCTTTATGGGGAAGGGGGCGGCCCAGCACAGCAGAAAGCACGAGGCCTTCGGGCTTGACAGAATAAGGTTCAAGCCCATCTCTGCCACCGACTAGCCATGTGCACTAAGTGGCTTCTCAAAGAAATAGGATACTTAATTATCACAGTTCTCATAAGGTTCCAATGAGATTATACACACATACAGACACACGTAGATACGCTTACATACATATAAAATGCCTGGAACATAGTAAGGGCTCAAATAATGTACCTGTTCTTGCTATAGGGAGCAGAAAAGATAAGAACTTAGATGATAACTAAGAACTAAGATAGTAAGAAAATTAACGCAGTTATAGGCTGTGGCTCCATCCCAGTTTATATGCCCAAGGTGGGGGCCTTCTCCAGGATAATTGGCAGGGAAAAACTGAACAACCTTCCCCCTGCTCTCTAGAAGCTGGGGTGGATTAGCTGCCACTATCCACAGAGGCAAGTCCTAAAGCTCTGTCTCCCTCGTTTCTTCATCTGAGTGCTGGAGTGTTTGGCCGAGCTGACGGCTCTGATTCCTGTATTTTGAATCCTGTAATAGCCCATGCTTGGGGTCAGGGGATACAGATAAAGGGGAGTAGGGTGGCTTCTGTTCTCTACTGAGCCCTGAGACCGGACTGCTCCTAAGTCCCGAAGGTTGCCTATCTCATCTGGAAGCTGCTCAGAGGAGAGACTAGGCCCCCAGCTCGTATCTCTAACTCTCACCTTGCAGCGTGTAAAATGAGAAAGGGAGGGAAGGTTCTCCCCAAAGTCTCACGGGCTGGGGCTATGGGACTTATCCGGAGCTTGCTAAGCAGGTAACTGTTCTCGGGGCTCCAGCAGCAGCTGGGGAAGAGAAGGCTAATAATGGGCTCTCAGCATCCCCAGTAAAGCCCACGGCCGGTGGTCTCAGGTAGGCGGAATAACGTGAGCGGATGTGAGCTCAAGGTAGCCCAGGTCTGGGGAGGCTGCTCCCTGTCAACCCAGCTCATAGGGAAGCTGTTTATGTTTTCTGTTTGCCAAAAAAGCCTTTGTGCGTTGCTGAAACCTGTTTGTCCTGAACTCCCAACAATCAACACATGGCAACCAGTTCTCCAGATGACAAGTCCTTTTGTTAAGAGCAATGACTCTGAGGAGGCGCTGCTGCCGAAAACCCTGAGCTGCGAGGAGTTTTGTGGATGGAGGTTGAGCGGGCTGTTCTAGAAAAAAAAAAATCTGTCTTCTCACCATCCGCCCATACGCTCCTGCTCTTCACACGTGGGCACCCCATGCGCATTATTGTCACGGGCATGTCTCATCTGGGGGTGGGGGGTGGGGGAGAACTGCAGTTATTGCATGCAAAAAGTGTCATTGCTTTAGGGGAAGCCAATGTGCCTCCATTTGACTCATAAAACTCAATATGCAAGTATCAGAAAATACATAACATTTTGTAAATATACATACACTCACACACATAAAACGTTTTCTGTCCCGTTCAATGTATGCACGCACACATATGTGTTTGTGGTTTGGGTATCAGCAAGAGCAAGGTAGTAAATTAGAGAACCTGTGAACTGATAGTGTTAAACAGTTCGATAAAAGTGTGGATCGAATCCCATAAGGGCGTGTGTGTGTCTCGGGGAGGCGCCAAGACGTGTCTGCAGCGTGTGCGAGACGGATGCTAGCACACGCACCTGCTCTCCCATCCCCCTCCCCTTGTCTGTTCAAATCTGTCTCCCACACTCGCCCGGGCACCCTCCCAGTTGCACGAGGGCCGCCACTGGTTGGTGAAGATTGAGAAACTGCAATTTGTTTGTTGTTTTACTGGTACCTGTCGTTAACTAAAAGTTAGGAAAACATCCCTTGTGGTCCTTCCAAAGGTTCAGAAAGGAATCAAGAGTCTGGAAAAGCAGCAAAGGAGTTTTGAGGGGGAGTTGTGAGAACTTCCGGTGTCCACAGGGTTTAAGACATTCGGATCCTGGAGCTGAAATAGACTTCCAATATGTCAGATCTACATTTCAGGAAAAGAGCTCGGGAAATACAGTTTGTCAGGTAAAAATAAGGTGGTTTTCCGTGAATAATCTTGTACTTTGCATCTAGAAGAATGACTACCCCTCCAAGCCATGGCTGGGGCAGGTCTAGGTTCAGCACAACCAACCCAAGGGTTTGCTGAGTCAGTGGCCAGGCTGAGTCGAGTGTCATGTCTGTCCTTGTTCAAGATGGTGTCATATCTACCTCTTGCAAGTAACTGGGTGAGCTCTTGGAGAAAATAACTTCGAGAAGACTTAATGGGCATGCTTTTACTGTGACAAGCAAACTTCATAAGAAAGGCAATGCCTTTGGGGGGAAGACTCCCACAATATAGATTTGCTAATATAGATTTGCAATATAGATTTGCAAACAAAAACCCCTTAACAACACAATACCCCCAAGCTTTTTCTTCTTTCTACCCCAGCATAATTTATCAAAGGTGGGGTTTATATGTATTCTTTGCTAGTGAGCCCAGCAGGACAGGGAACATAACTGTCTGGCTCAGTGGTATAGTCTCAGAGCCTATCACAGTGCCTGGTACACAGTAGGTGCTGTTTTTGCTGCTCATATTTTTTTGAATAAATAAATGAATGAGACAAGGTAGGAAGCCCAGGAAGTCCTCAATAAGTGCTTGTCCACTAACTGAGACAAAAAAAAAAATCACACCTGGTGCCAGTGAAATTTGGGATGCCTATTTTTACCACTTAAATACAGGCACGAAAAGTTAGACTCTGTCCTGAGTCTTGAAGGGAAGCAAGGCCTGAGAAGCAACTTGGCAAGAGGCAGAACCATGATAGTGAGAAGCCTTCTCAAAGAACATCCTATCCATAGATTCTCCTAGAGGGACTGCCTGCAGAACTGTCGTTGGCCAATTTCAGTTCCTGTGACAGTTTCATAGCACAGTGGATGATGAGCTATATCAATCAGGAAGGAAGAGTAAATTTAAAAATATGCACACACACACACACACACACACACACACAAACCTAAAACCTTTGCAGCCAGGTCTTCATTAAGACCTTCAAACCTGGTGATGGGTGGATTCGCCCCACTGTGGGCAGGATGCCTGGGTTCATCTAGTCCTTGACAACAGTTGCTAAGCCCAACTTTGGGTGGGGTTGTTTCAGAGGCAGGGCCTGGTTGGATTAGGGACTGGGGTGTCCCTGTGTGTATTTGGGGGTAAGACAGGGAGGCAGCTGGGTATAAGAAGGACTCCATAAGTTCGCTGTACTCTTGAAAGCAATGATGGTAAACCAACCTCTGGTTCTTAAAACGAGTAAGTCATAGAGCAGTGGATGGAGCCTGTATCTGAGGGCAGTCATTAATTATCACATAGGAATAGGACTACTTATAGGCCACAGATAAGCTGTGAAACAGACATTCTTCTGACTGTTACCCACGTCTTTCTTTTGTTGGCCGTTAATACTTAGCTTGGCTGGTTTTCTTCTCTTGTGTTTCCGGAGGTAAAGCAGAGGTGACTGGGGACTCTAAGAGTCTGACAGCAGCACCATCCGGCGATGGAGCGGTGTCTGGTGCCAGCACTCAAGCCTCTGTCCAGGCCAAGACACAACCTCTGCTATGTTCCTCCCCTCTCTGATCCCTGCTACCCACACGGCCCCCTTCAGATACATGTGGTGCATGGTGACATGCAGCCCTTACACACACACACACACACACACACACACACACACACACACACACACACATGAAGTCTGTCCTTTGTGTTCAGGTTTGCACCCCAAGCACCTGGCACACAGCAGTGCCCCCAAACATGTGTCAAATGTTGAATAACCGGATTAAAATATTAGGAGGCAGGCTACATACTGGGTGATGTATTTGCCCCATATCAAACTTCAACTCACTATAAAATACGTGGACGTGACTCTTTCCCCTCGTACTTATTCTGCAGGAGCTTTCTGAGAGCCGGGATACGTAGGTAATACGTTCTCTCTACTTCGGTGACAAAAAGAAAAAGAATTCATTTTCTCGTTTCAAGATAGCTGAAAGTCATCTTTCCTCTGAGTTTTGCCTTTTAAAGATAATCCCCTTTTCGCTCCCCAAAATAACTCTCCAAATGTCATTTCCCAACGTTTATATGTTATAGGGATGGACAATTTCTCTGTCATTTTTTTTTTCCTATCTCGCCATTTCCCCAAATCTTGCTAACCTGCTGGGTTTGAAACTCATGCAATTGTTTTTGCTCCTCTGTCCCAACAGCTCCTGCTGACACACGCCCGCCCGAAGGTGCTCAGCTTAAAAAGGGAGTGGACTCCAAATACATAAACTAGGTGTTCCCTGTTCAAATGCAAACTTGACAGGTATTCTCACAGGGAATACTGGCACCTTTCCCTCAACAGCTGTACAAAAGGTTAAAACTTGTTCCTGGCAAACACGGTTACACTAATGCATCCTACCTAGGTTGTCCTTTCTTGTGGTTCACTAAACTCTAACTGCAATCATGTTGGACATAAGCTGCTTATCGTAACGTTTCATAATGAAAAGTGCACTCCAGAATTCACAGTAATGGTTTCTTTGATTTAAAGCACGGCTACGGGTAATAAAACAACCACAGAAAATCGACACACGTTCTTTCCATAGGCCATCCTTCTTCGGAGACAAAGACAAGTTCTGACTCTCCTTATTATTGAGGGTGGAATTTAGCTTCACGTGCTGTCAGCAGCCATCTCGGCTTCATTGAATCAGTTTTGGGACAAAATATCTTGGGGCTACAAATACGGCCACCCACACTCACAGATGATGTGTCATGATGATTCCTTTTGGGTTAGTTCGTAATCAGCAGGGACGAGGGATTTTTGTTCTGCTTCGTTTGCTAAAATGTTTCAACTTTATTGTATAAGAATATCAGAACATATAAAGCAACTGAGAAACTCACTGGTAATTTTGGAACCCTAAACACATTGACTGTTGCCTTCTTCCTTGGTCTCATAGCATTGAAAGCCGTCTGCATACAAGCTGCCCCCCCACCCCTTTCTATTCTCTATCGCCACTGTATCATAATGAATCCTAATGGATTGTAGCACAAGGATCATCCAGTCTGGCCATTTCGCCTGGCTTGGGAACTGGCACATCAACCAAACCACTCAAGATTTTAAGGCTTTACAATTTTAAGATCAAGAACCACAGGCATTGCTCCAGGCACTATCTGCAGAAGGTTCGCAGCATCTCCGCCTGCATTTGCAGGCCTCAGGGGACAGGAAGCCATAGTCCACAAGGCTGATCCTCTCTCTCCATTTATCCCAAGCTGATCTGACTTTCTGAGAGCTCCACTCACCTTCCCCCACGCCTTCCCCAGTCACTCCTGCCCATAGGACTCTCCCTTTCCTTTCAACCCCTGAAGGCCCCTGGTCAGCATCTTTCACTACCTCCCTTGGCTGCTACAGTATAGATGCTTCATTCCCCTAACCAAACGCTACTGTTTTTAGAGCAAGGAATCTACCTTAAATTTCTCCGGAGTCCCCAGGATACTTAGTGCACAGCAAGTATTAATGCCTATTTATAGGTGGATCCACATAATATAACTATCAAATGGAAATGTAAGTAAGTGAAAACAGCGCAAAACATGTGAAAGAGAAAAAGACATCATGGCATTAGCTCAAACAGGGACAGGCACCCAGTCTCACCCTCTTATGTCACTTAAACTCTCTGTGCTTCAGTTTCCGTATCCAAAAAATTAAAATAACAGCAGAACCTATTTCATAGGCTGTCATGAGGATTAAATGAGTTCGTGTTTATAAAGCAGTTAGAACAGTGTCAGGCATGCAGAAAATGCTATGTAAGTACTTTTAAATGAAAATAAAAATTAAAGGACATGGTCATGCCCAAATCAACCATAGTATCTGCCACGGGGTAGCTGCTCGATCAGCGCTGAACTCAACTGCTGTCCTTGCTGTTGTGACAGTTGCACCAGCGTGAACTTGGGAGGGAGCAGCGGCCAGGACCAAGGGGCTGGCTGGTGACGGCGCCTTCCAGGAGGAGGAGAAGCACTTGGGAACACAGTAAACTTCACACTCCGGTTCAAAGGCCCTGGAAGCTACCAGGTTCTGCTGCAAACTTGTTCGGCTGGAGCGCTCCCAGGGCTGGGACGTGTGGCTTTTCGGGTTAGCCCAAGGCGCAGTTGCCGGGCACCCTGGCGCCGGGCCGGTGGTGGCTGCGGCAGCCAGAGAGGGGGACAGCCTGGAGCTCCGCCCCCTGACTGGCCGCCCAGCGCCGGCACGGAAAGTTACTGCCTGCTAACGTGGCAGGAACGATGGAAAGCCCGGGGCTGCCAAGCTCTGCAATCCCGCCGCCTTCCTATGCTCACAGGCACGGCTCTTCGCAGAGTCTAGCCTCTACACGTCCCCTGCACATAACTGTATTCTTTCAACAGTTGCTATATTTGGGGGCAAAGGGAGGAGAAGAAACTTGGAGGGAGTGGCAGCGAGGAACAAGCTAAGATCCCATGCACGATTACTTCCTTGCCCTGAAATGTCCCTAGGAAGATGTCATTTCACCCACTGTACTGTGTTATCTCTGAACTTCCAAAACAACCCTTCATCAAGTTTAACGCGTCAGAGGCTTCCATTTGTCTATCTGCCCATTCATTTTTATTATTATTATTTTTTTTAACAAACATCTCCCAAGCACCAATTATCGGTCAGCTCCCCAGCTAGGCCCTGGAAACCCAGAAGAGCTCACAGTCCAGCGTGCAGCCCGAGAGTAAATTGCTGCCATGTGACATGAAGGGCTATAACGGGGGCAGGCACAGAGAGCGGCCTGGCAGAGAATGATTTCTGCCAGGTGGGGACAGCTGCCCACAAAGGCTTGCAGGTCCCGCCTTGTTAGAGCCGGGCTTTGAAGAATGACTCCGGTGAGGAGGTCGCCAGGTGAACAAGCGGCCTAATTAGGCTGTGATGTCCATTTATCATGTGTGTCCCACACCTGCTTTTTAAGTGAGGCTTTAAAAATACAAAAACAGATTGTGGGTCAGAGAATAGGATTGTTATCAATGTTACATTCCCTG
Organism: Microcebus murinus; assembly: GCF_040939455.1. NCBI lineage: Eukaryota > Metazoa > Chordata > Mammalia > Primates > Cheirogaleidae > Microcebus > Microcebus murinus. The sequence goes on from NC_134109.1 coordinate 96,921,899, forward strand.
ATTAGGATCATCCTACTGTGTTCATGGGAAATCTATGCTGAAAAAGAGTGAAGGGGGATGTCCCCTCCATATGGCACCCATAGAGTGAGTGAGTACGATCCTCTCTGATAGTATGTGGGGTAGTATTTGTGCATAGGGGGTGAGGCCGATAGAGCAGTAGGACAGAATGTTAATGATTAGGGAGTCTGGGAAAAGGATACATGGGAGTAACGTGTGCTATCCTTGTGATTTTTCTGTAAGTCGGAAATGGTACTAACACAAAAAGCTAACAAAAATTTTTTAAAGCACAAAATAGACTCAATCAGTTTTTAAAGTACCTAGATGCCAATGCCTTTTATTACCAGCATTAGGAAGAGCATCGGCAATAATCAGGACATAATTTGGTTGGTTGGAAAGAAAAAGCTACTCAACTTAGTAGGTCCTGGGAACTCTAAGAAGGAATGCTGTATCTTCTGTGTGTCCTTCCTCACTTCCCCACCCCTTTCTTTTCTTTTCTTTTCTTTTTTTTTTTTTTCTGAAAGTTTGAGGATCAGGACAGCAGTGAGGCCCACAACATGTGTGGTCTGCCAAGGTCCTGAAAGGGGAGGGGCCTCAAGGTACTGCTTGCCTTTCTGCAGTGGAGGGACCCTAGGAATCTGGAGGAAGTGGCTCCCCCCAGAGTGGGCAGTCAGCTGAGGAAGGGTTTGGGATTGATCAGACAATTTATGCTGTACTTGCTTACGATACATTTTAAAAAGCACAAAGCAAAATTTAAAAATAACAACAGCAGCAGCTAATATCTGCCAAGTGCTTATTATATTCTAGGCACTTAGCTAACTATTTAATCTGGACATCTCACTGATTACCCCATAGCAGCTCCACGAGGTGGGAACTATTAATGTTCCCATTTTACAGATGACAGAACTAAGGCCCAGCTAGTCAATGATGGAATTGGATATAAGCACAGGCGGTCTGGTTCCAGAGCCTGGCTCTTGCCCACAGTATTTTATTGCTCTAGGTTCTGGTTACTACTTTATGTACATGTGGACAAAGAATTTCAAAGGACATCGAGGGGTGCGTAGGAACAGTACGATTAGCTGGGGTGGCAGGATTATAGCAATGTTTACCTTCATTTTGATGTTCAGTGTTATTTATAACTTTTTTAAAAAAAACAATCCAACCTCTTGGTTGATCATTCTTGACCCAGTAGATGCAATTTGAGATATGTGTGCCTAATGCAGAATCTTTGGCACTAAATACATTGTAGCTTCTTCTGTGCCTTGGTTTCTGTATCTGAAATATGAGATAATATTTGCTAAGATTCTCCCACTAAAATCCTTGCTCTAAGGTTGCAATTCTGTATACAGCACATATAGGATACAGAGGGTGTGGAGGATGGGGGGTGGGAAAGGACAGGGAGAAATAGGGTGAGGTGATGGCAGGAAGATTTTATAAGGACAATTGTTCACTGGTGGAATCAGACATTATGCATGCAGCTGGGCTGGCCTTTCTCTTTATAAGGTATTTGTTCAATATTAGAAGTAAATATCACATCTCAATTAGGTTTTCCCCCTTCTTTCTTTCCTTCTTTTTTTCTTTTGTTTTTTACATCCTTCTTTTCCTCCCTTCCTTCCCTTCTTCCTTCCTTCCTTCTTTCTTTCTTTCTTTTTCTGGACCACCAGAAGTGATGTTTTGTCATATGTATACATTTTATCCCATAGAAGAGACTAGCAGAGACTCAGACCAGAGAGAATCAAGCAGCCCTAAGGCCTGAGCACAACTTCCTGGCATCTGGGGACACAAGCCCCTGATATCATTTAACCACCTCACCACGTGCATGTAGAAGAAATGCTTTTGGGCTTGCAGCTTATATACACATAGACCGTTACTCATTCGAAATGTATCCACAAAAGGCAAAAAATTTGAAGTAACCAAAGCAACATGCTTCTATGGCCAGAAACTATGTTGCTTAGCTGGTATATCCTTCCTGGTCACCTTCCAGACAATCCGGAGAGCAAGCAGCGCTTTCGTTTCTGTGCAGCATCCGTCTACATTCAAAGATGCTTTTGAGAGAGCCAAGGGAACGGTGATTTAATGCTGTCAAGTGCTTTGAGATCGCAGACAAAGGAGCTCTGTAAATACTGAGAATTACTGAGCATTAGCAGCCCCAGTGTCAGTCCCCTCGATATTATCAGGGCTTTGGAAAAATTAACCAAGAAATTTGGGCCCTGGAAAACTGAGCAGCTCAATCACTTATGGAAAGATTGAGAGACCGTCTACATTGGGAGCTGTAGGGTTTGGTAAAAACACTTGCCCTAGGACTACTTTTCTTCTTTTGCAAATGAAAAGCACCAGAGACTAAACCAGGTTGCAGTATGGAAAAGAAATAATTAAATTAAAGCTTTTGAAATCAAGTTCCAATGGACAGAAGGCAAGGGATCACGGGTATACACATACCTACGAGAGGAGATACGTACTATAGCATTTGTCTCACAGAGAGAAGAGATGTATGCAGACATACAGAGAGACACAGACTGGGCTTCAGAAAAAGGATAGAAAACTCTTTTGTCCAGATGCTCGTATTTGGTACAAAACCAAATCCCTTCCTTGTTTAGCTAAGGTAAACAAACGTACTCATTCTGTTTGGTGAGATTGTAGGGCGACAGGCAGGCACATAAGTTATTGCTGGGCATATGAACCTGTAGAGTCCGTGGAAGACAACTTTGCAGTATCCAATGATATTACAAATGTGTTTACCCATTGGCCTAAACATCCCACATCTAGGAACTTATTTATGTATGTAGAAAATGGTATCTGCTTGAGGATATTCATTGTAGCTCTGATGTATTAGGAAAGCCTGAAAACAAATTAAAAGTTGTTTAGTAGGGGGCTAAATAACCTCTGTTGTATCCATAAAATGTAATATCACACAGTTGTTAAGAAGAACAAGGCAGTTCTGCACAAGCTGCTATGGAATTATCTCTAAAGACGTAGTGTTAACTGAAAAAAAAATCCAGATGCAGAACACTGTGTACACACAGTTTTGAATATGTATGTTTTGAATTTGTCATGCATAGAATGGGCTTCTGGAAGGCTGCATGAGAAACTGGTCACTGTAGCTTAGGGTTAGGGCTTACCTCTAACTTTATACCCTTTTGTAGCTTTTGAATATTGTATCACATACCTATGTGTCCTATTCAAAACAATTAAATTGAATTATACTAATGTGCGAGAAACCCTTGATTAAACAACAAAGTAACAATATGAACTTTGCACCATTTTGTGGGGATAAGGAGGGATAGGCATGTCTTCAGAGTTCTGCCACGTGCTTCCTTCCTCCCCAGGCTTCCAAGCACCCTGCTGCCTCAGGGAACCCAGGGTGACGTTTGGGTTTGGTTCAGGAGTGCCTGACTGTGTCAGCCGGTGACTATTTCCCTCCCTCTGACTTCCTCAGTCCCCCACAGCTCAATTCAGGCCGAGTAGCCTGGTGTCCATTTGAACTAACCCTCCCCACACCAGTAAACCCCCTGAGCTGTACCAGATACCGTCACACACATATCTGAGTGTGCAGGGACCTTCCACGTGGGGCTGATAGAAGAAATGCTTCCTAGGCATTATGGCCCCTGCTGGGCTATGCTAAACACCTCTGTTGCACCACTAACCAGGAATCATTTTTAATTTTTTTTTTTAATTTTATTTTTTGTTTGCAAAGAACAAAGCTCACCAATAGGCGATGATAACTGCAAGGATACACGTGGAGCGATGTGAGTAGCAGAGTTCTCATGGGAATTTAGTAAGAGTAATGAAACAACCACCTCAAAAATAACGCCAATGAAGCACTTAGGTGCCCGGGATGGTGCCAGGTGCTTTGTGTGGGTTGTCTCATTTCAACCCCACCACGAACCCACGAGGCTGTCACTGCGGTTACCCCCATTTTATAGAACATTGAGCCTTGTAGTTAGAGGTCACCGTCCCCATGGAGAGGGTGGGCCTCCTAGAGACGGGATCTGGAAAATCCGCTGCTCTCTTGGTCTCTCTTGGTCGTGGGCAGAACAGGATCTTTCTCAGAGTTACCGCTTCTCTCTGCCCATTTGCTTCTCTGTTCTGATACCAGTGGACTTATTCACTCATAGAGTTTGCTTCCTTACCACACCGGCTTCTACAGAGAGCTCCATGGCCCCCCTCCACCTCAAGGCCTCCTCTGCGGCGCTGATGCAGCTGCCTCTGAACTGCCTGCTCTCAAATATTCTTTGAGAACTGCCTTTAAGCCAGGCATTGGGTTATGGGGGCCATGGCAATCGACGGAACAAAACAGCTTGCTCTCAATGGCACTTGCCTTCTGGCTCTTTCACTTGTAGGTACGGGTAGGGCAGACATGCTGGCCTGTCCAGTTCAGAGACAGTGACCCATGACTGACCACTGGGCTCTTGCCTCACTCTCTAAGTCACTGCTTTCTACGGTCTCTGCATTCGTGCCTTTTCCTGGTTATCCACCCGCCTCCAGGAGCTGGGGCTGGGTCATGGCCCAGTGTGCTGTGGAGCCCAAGGTGATCAAACGGACGACCCCAAGAGTCGAGAAGAGAATGAGGGGAGGGAATCCTGGTAGGTGACACTCAGAGGCCCTGTGGGTCAGCTACTGAGGGCAGTGGAATCCCAGCCACAAATGATGGTGTTACTATTTTACCATAATTAGTTATCGAATACCCAAATTGGGCTCCTCTCTTTTCTTTTCTTTCCTCCCTTCTTTTGATAACAGAAGGCATGAAAAAATTCCATATCTTGTTAAACGCCCTTACCTAGGCTGGAATTAACCTTTCCCAGGCTTCTCTTCCACATTCTTCAAACTCCTATTAATCCTTTAAAGCCCAGCTCCAGGCATGGCACTCCTCAGTGACCCCTTCCCTACATCAGAGGCAATTGTGCCCTTATTTTGGCTACTTCGTACGTGGTATACATTTCTATTATTGCCCTCATCATACTGCATTGCAAATATTTATTTAGATGTGTGTTTCTTCTACTGCGGTGTAAGTTATAGAGGCTAGGAACTGAGTCTTAATGATTTATTTATTCTTAATTTAAATAAACTATTTTAGGATAGTTTTAGATTTACAGAAAAGTTGCAAAAATAGTATGGAGAGTTTCCATACACGTTATTGTGCCGTTAACATCTTGCTTTACTGCATTATGCGTGTTACCAGTAAGGAATCAAGGTTGGTATGTTACTATTAACTGAATTTCACAGTTGATCTGGATTTCACCTATTTTTACTTAAATGCCCTGTTCCTGTTGCAGGATGCCATCCAGGTCTCACATTACGTTTATGCTGTCATGTCTCTGCTGCCTCCTCTAGTCTGTGACAATTTCTTAAACTTTCCTTGTTTTTGATGACCTTGATGGGTTTGTGGCGTAGTGTTGTAGAATGTCCCTCAATGGGTTCTCTGATGTTTTTCTCATGGTTAGACTGGGGTTAGCTTACTTTTAGCCATCAGCACTGAACTTAATACCCAGCACATACCACCTAGCATACACTAGGCATTTGATTAATGTTTATTGTACTGAATAGAATTCAGTACCTTCCCTATATATAGAAACTTGACCGATGCCCTTGGAGGGGTGAAGTATAGAGCTCAAGTCTTGTGAAGATGCGCACACAGCTGAATGATAAAAAGACAGTCTGCAACCAAATGTCAAATAAGGGGAACCGAGAGAATGACCTCTGGCAGCTCGGGAGATGGATTAATCAGTACGAGTGGGTGAAGTCAGCATCTCTGTGAAAGAAGGATCCAGAAAGTAGGGAGGATTTGGAGAAGCCCTTTTCAGGGCTCAAGCACGCCAACCTTTTCCCCGTCTTAGAGTCTGCTCACACGCTGAGCCTGAAGTCTGAAGACATTGCTACCCCTCTGTTCTCTCCGCTGCCTTCTTCTGGTTCTTGAGGTCTTGGCTTAAACGTGTCCTCTCCAGACCCGCATTATCTAAAATAGGTGCCACCTGCCACTCTCTCTCACAACACCCCGTTTTCTTCATAGCTTTTATCAGCACTTATAATGACTGATTGTTTATTTCTTGATTGTCTGCCTCCCTCATTAAGTCTAAGCTCCTTGAGGGCAAGTACTGTAATTTTTATTCGCCCTGGCAGAGCACGTAGTGGTTCTCAAATCATCTTGTTGGATCAATGAATGGGCTGATGTTGGCTGAGACGGACAGGCCATGAGACAGTGCCAAGTAGACACATGAGCGGTTGCTGTAAGAGGCCCTGAAATGGAGCAAGAGTGAACTGGGTAGGCAGATGGGATGCTACCATGTCATCAGGTGGATCACAATGGTGTCGGCTCATCCCAAACAGGGTGGCACAATTTGGGCAAAGGCCAGCAATGTACTAGGTGTGGGCCGCGCAGAGGCGTGGGTCATCCAGTAATTTTCCATCTTGGGAAGGCCAAGGAAAGTTCATAGGACAAAGAATGGGGGACTAGGAATGACAGGGGTCAGGGGAAGGACAAGGATGGAGGGGTGCCTGCTGCATATATTAACATGGGGAACACATCCCATGAATGACAATAACACAAAAGCCCCTGGAAGGCAAGGCGGGTACCCAGTTTAACTTCCATGGTATTGCCACAACCCCGACAAGAAAAGGGGCACGTCAGTGAATACTTCTGAATAAGAAAGATAAAATGCAAGGCCTGTAATTTGCTATAGGATTTAGTTCTAGAAAAGAATAGTCATCACATGAGGAAGCCTAGAAGAAGGAACTCATTGAGCTCCAGGGCTCACAATGGAAAGAACCCCTGCAGAAATCTTTGATCTTTCCCACCACTGTGCGTTCTACACAGTTACGAAGGACAGAATCGGGGTACACATTGCCTACTATAGGAAGTGTATATTTAATATTTTGCCATCCAAGTTCAATTTTAAACTGCTGACCCAAAGGGAGTATTTTATACAGATTCCGACTAGAACCACCCAGTGGGAAAAGGCTTGGAAAGCACGTGGCAAAGAAAGTCTGAGAATCCAGAGGGTGATTTAGTAACCAAGGAAAAGCGGCACGTCTCATCTTTGTATGCCCATATAAATAATTACAATGGTTGGACTCCCCTTATTTTTCATCTAACCTAAGGAACAGCTTTGCAAAGGAAAGATAACAATGACCTGTGTGTGTAGGAGTCCCGAGAGACCGTGAGGCATAGGAGTCACCAGGCTCCTGGGAGGCCCAGGAACATGGTCCAACCAACCTTCTTCTGGCATGGCAGGAAGCAGGTGGAAGAAGGCAAAAAAAAAAAAAAAAAAAAACAAACCAAAAAAACCAAAAACACAAAAAACAAAGAAAACAAAGAACGACTGCTGTCTCTGAAGGTCAGAACAAGAGATCAAGGAGTATGTCTCTGTTACCTCAAATCTATAGCCTTTGAACACCCAGCAGGTAGGTGAGCAAGTCTTGCATGCAACTCAGGAATTCCTTTTCTCTCTGCTATGCCTACTTAGAGATTCAGGGCTAAAGGAACCCCAGGTAGCAGCCTGTCCAACCCTTTCATCTGTGAAGGCGGGAAACTGATGTGAAAAGGACAACACAAAGTCACCCTGGTAGATGGCGTTGGAGCCAGGATGAGACTTTGCTAACCCAGCTTTCTTTTCCCGATCCTAAGCAGCCCATTTGGGGATTTGTGAGTCACTGACCACCAAAATTGGCTCTGATTCCACATTTTGATTTCCACTCCCATGTATCTGAATTTATCAGCACCGTTCACATTTTCGCCCCTCATAGTACTTCTGTAACAACCTTGAGGTGGTCAGGGAAAACGAAAACAAAACCAACCACCCACATTCCTACGCATTTTGATGAAATGCACACCAGGTACCTGACCCAGACTCCTACTTGCCTGCCAATCTCCAGCTCATATCAATTCATTTCCCTAACAGAAAACAGGTGTCAGTTGTGTAGATGGAAAGTCATTTGCCTGCAAATATCACCGGGGAGGTTATTAGCACTACTTGACAGTTTTATTATTACTTTTGTTTCAAGCTAAGGTGAGGAACTCTACATTTGCCAGGGAGAATAGTGAACAGATGAAGAGCTTTTAACTTTGTATTAGTAGTAAGATCAGAGAGGTAAACAAGGAACAAAGAACAAGTGTGTTGGCCGAGTGCTAAGTCTGGCTAAGGGCACCTCTTGGAATCTTGGCTTTCTTCCCCACTTCCTACCCACAAACTCTCAGATCCTAAAACTTCAGTGTGGGTTGAAGAGGATGACTCTGCAGTCATCCTGAACAGACGGCTCAGAGGTGACCCGGCAGGATCTGCTTATAAATACTGGCTATCAGGTAAGACCACTGGGGACCAGGTACCTTGTTTTACTCTTCTCTTGATTTAACTGAAGGTAGTTATGCATTTATAAGAACCCAACAATCTATATATCTTACATTTTGACAAGAAAACTAGACAACATAAAAACAACCAAAAGAGTATATTAATAGCCATTTATGTGTAGGGACTACTTGAATTTACATTTTACTACCTATGTATATTCTAAAGGGTCAGTCTTGGGTGTAAGGTTGTCAGACAAAATATAGAATTCCCAGGTAAATTTGAATTTCAAATAAACAATGAATAATTTTTTAACATACATATACTCCAAATATTTCATAGGACATACTTTTATTCATTGTTAATCGACACTGAGTCCATTAACCAGCTGGTTCATTTATTATTCAGATTATTTTTTTCCCCTGCTTCCTTCTTTTCTGATCTTTCAGTGGCTTAATTTTAGGAATCCTATTAGAGGGTGCAGGGAGAAATACAACTCAAGTGCACTGAGTGTCCTACTTATCATTAGCTGAGGCACAAGTTTTGGTAGGGGAGGAATTTAATACTTTGAGCTAAAAATGGTGATTATCTGCATTCTCCCTATACCATATAGACAGAATTAGCTGTAGACTGATGTTTTCCAGAGATTGGATTTTGCAGACCAGTAAAATGTAAAAAGAAAGGGAAAGGAAATTGTGAAATTGTGGGAAGATCAATAAACTGCTGCCAAGTTTAAATTTGATCAAATCAGAGTGTTTAAAAAAAACTCCACAGCTACCATCTCCAATTACCATTAATTCATAAAAGAAAGTAACATTTCAATACCCCCAAAGTAGAAAGGATGCACTCTTAGAATAAAAAACAATACTTCTTAAATAAAGTTGGCAGCCTGACAATGTGTTGCCCTCATTTTTTTGTGAAAACTTCATCACAAGTTTGATGCTGGCCCTGGAGTTTGAGACTGTCCAGACCAGGTTGTACCATAGCAGTACCTGCCAAATGGCAGTAGCAACGGTGCACATCATACAGGTTTGTGTTGGTGGGAGATAATCACAGAGAACCTTCTAGTAAAGGAAAGAGAAGGTGAACACACACCAGTGTGAATTTGGATGACCTGAAACTAATATCTAATGTAGTATTTTCTTTCTGAGATGCGTATTATTTGTGTGGAAGTCTAATGTGACTTTTCTCAAACCATGAAGCATTTCCTCAACTTACACTACAGACAAAAGCTTTTTCGAAACTTTCTTTGGAGCACAGCCCGATCTCTGAACCCTCCCTCCCTGTCTCTATAAAATGAATGCTTCAGGAACTGGATAATATGACACTGAACTTAAATAGCCCCCTTCCTAAGAGAGTTCAGAGGTCTTTGAAAATACAGGTAATTAAGCCTCCTGGCTCCTGTGAGCTGGCAGAATGCATGACCCCAGCTGAGAGGAGTTGGGTATTTGCCAAAAGGCAGGCGTAGTTGGTAGCAGTGCTTAGGGACCAAGTCCCCAAGTTCAGATTTTCTACCGCCCTTTCCTATTTTACACAGGGGAAAACTACAGTGTTAAGAGTGGAGGACTGCCTGAAATTGCTGAGTAATTAATAGGAACCACGATTAAAATCTATTGCCCAGCCCACATCTTATAGGTAGTTTCTTCTGTCCTCCTCCAACCTGAGATCCATATACAAAAACGTTTTTTTTACCAGGGAAGCTCTTCTTTAAATAGGACTGAAATTCAATGTCATGTGTTACAGAGAGATTCAAAATATGACTGACTTATCCCCAAATATTCTTCCCTTTGCCACACGCCATGAAGTTGCGAACTTAGTATCCCTTTCAAGAGCTCTTTGAAGTAAAGAATTAGTCATTAAAAATATGCATACATACTATCAATAAGATATATGTTAGTATATACTGGAAAAATATCAACCTTATACAGTGATAATCTCTGGGTCAGGGAAAATGAGTGGGGGGCCTTTCTTATATTATGTTTTTCTGTGATGATGGAGTTTTTAAAAATAATTGTAATCATTTATTACTTGTAGAATAAGTTAAAAACAAAGATACAAAACACACACACTCCTGTTAAAAATCATTTCAACCTGGCTTTTGGGAAGTCCCTTTACTGTCACCTAGTACTTGTACCTTCCCATAGTCCTCTCCCCAACCTACCTTCAATGACTTGAGATATTTGGTGCCCCTTGGGTATTCCAGACATTTGTCTTTCTGAGAGAAGCAGTGCTACCATTTTCCTAACCTCACAAAATCCCAGCTCTTCTATAATTACTAAAGCTCAGGTCTCCCTCGGCCCAGCCCTGTTTAATACCTGCTTATTTTCATTTCTCTCTCTCTCTTGGTTGTTTGCCTTACTAATTCTGACATGATGATGATGATTTTTTTTTTTTTTTTTCAGGCTCAACCGAATAGCAGAGAGATTTTGGCTTTGATTCCAGAATGATGTTTCACAGAAAGTCAACTCTTGTTCCAGGTACTTGATAAACATCTCACTAATTTCTCACTGTTTCTCAGCGATTAACAGTTTGGTTAGCAAGTCCAGAGCCTTTCAGATAGCATTTGCTTCCTACACCAGTAAGCTAATGAAACCCAGGGAGCACAGCCTGGCCCTTTAATGGTTTCTGTCACCTGGGCCAAGCTGCCTACACCATGACCCTGCACAGGGAGGTGTGCCTCAGGGCAAGCAGAATGCAAATGACTGTGGCCCTCAAATTGCAATTTAAGGGTAGCTGTTACCTTCTGCTCTTCCCAGATAGTTCTCTTCCTAACCACCAAATTTGAGGATAATGTGCTATTTTCATTTATTTTTAGTGGAAAGAATATTGAACCTTAGGGTGATGGTAGCATATTTGCTGAATTAGGTGTTTTAGAATAAATTAGATTTTTTTTTCTTTTTGGTGTGGAGAAAGGAGAAGGGGGGAGCATTGAATTCAAAGAAAACTGGAATTTAAAAAGCTAGATTTTCTAGTTAATGGGTTCTAGATATTTAAAAAAAAAATAGCCACAATTAATTACATCATAATTTAACTATGGGAAGTTGTAATCTTTATCAAAGTGTTTCCTGCCAGACATATTCAAAATCTGTGTGCTTGGATTTTAAATGCATTTGCCTCTATTGAGTTAAAATATGCTTTCGGCAACAAGAATGGAACTATGAGATTTAAAGGGAAAGAATGGCTTTTCCAAAAGCATTCAAGTCTTCTTGGGTAGAAGAGATTTCATCCAAGGATGCTATGTGGTATTACAGAAATGAATCAGAGACATCAACCCTCCATTTCCTTAGAAACAGAAACATGCTTAAAGTTGTTAGGGTAAACGAGTTGGACAAAGTACACTCTGCATTTTGTTTTTAATTTCGGCTCAAAAAATACGCACTTGGTCTTGGCAGGGTGAGAGATATTCTCAGCCTTCTATCCTCTGCCCAAACCAACTCCAAGTATGATTGATTGAATTTTCAGTTCCTTTATTCTCAGATCTGGTTCTGTCTGTGGTTGTGGCAGTGGTTTCCGAGTCTGTCACTGTTAAGAGTCACCATGTTAAAACACCAAAGCCTTTCCTTAGGCTAAATATTCCCTCTCACTCCCAAATGAACTCCTTGAGGAAGTATGTTCTGTGCATACCTGGAAACGTTGGTTCTACAAGAATGAGAGCTGGAGAAGCTCACCCAGGTCCTTATAGAGAAATCCATGTTCTTGGACAGGGAAATCCATGTTCTTCTCCTTCTGCCTGTCTATCTTTGCAGGCTTGGAATCACAGGTGAAAACAATCCCAGCTCATCAGCCTTGGAAAGGGGTAGGGATGTGATGCTTCTATTGCCCTGGCTTTTACTAGGATCAAATGTGGGAAAAGGGAAGGGGAAAAAAAAGGGAAACTAAACCTTGAGGAAGGGGGAAATCGCCTTTGTAGTAAACTGACTGAAAGCAGGTAGCAGCACCTGCCTGGGCTTAGAAGTGTCTGAGAGTCCCTACTATTAAGTAGAACACAATCAAAGGTTACTGAAGGAAAAGGGTGCCTACCATTGGCTCTTTTTTTAATTATCGTAGCAGTTTTTCTTTCTTTATAAATGGTTCTAAAAATAATACATGCATACACGGTAGAAAATTTGGAATTTAGAAAGAAGTTAAAAGAAGCATGCAAAATATCACCAAATTGTAGTATCTTATTAGCCAAATGTGACCATCATTAACATCTAAGAAGGGTTCCTTCTAGTATTTTTTTCTGTTTTTTCATATTTTTTTTAACCTTCACTTGACTGAGATAATTCTGTACATAGAATTTCACATATTATTTTTTGTCGAATCAAAAATATTTTTTCATGTTTTTATTAGTTCTTTGAATATTTTGATGGCTGTATAATTTTCTATCATATGACTAAAATTTATTAATAATTTTCCTAATTTGGACATTTAGAGTGTTTACAATTTAACCATTATAAATAGTACTTAAATTAACATGTTATTGGTGTGTATAAATCTTCGCATTCCTAATTATTTCTTTAGAACAATCTATTGGAAATAGAATTATTGGATCAAAGAGTATGAGCATTTTTCAGGACTTTAGTACATATCACCAGGAAAGCTGTATCAATTTATATTAACACAGTATATTAATGTCTTCCTGAAGCTCTGATGATATTAATTAATGTCATTTAAACAGTATGCTATTTTGATAGGCCCCTGATATTTAACTTTGTATTTACTGGTAAGGCTGAAAATTCTTTATAGACTAATTAGCTATTTTTATTTTCTCTTCCATCAATTGTTAGTTCATGACCTTTGTCTATTTTTTTATTGACTTATGGTAACACTTTATGTATTAAGGTTGTTAACTTTGTACCTAATTTTTTTTTTTTTTTTTGAGACAGAGTCTCACTCTGTTGCCCGGGCTAGAGTGCCATGGCGTCAGCCTCGCTCACAGCAACCTCAAACTCCTGGGCTTAAGCGATCCTCCTGCCTCAGCCTCCCAAGTAGCTGGGACCACAGGCACGTGGCACCATACCTGGCTAATTGTTTCTATATATTTTTAGTTGGCCAATTAATTTCTTTCTATTTTTTAGTAGAGACGGGGTCTGGCTCTTGCTCAGGCTGATTTTGAACTCCTGACCTTGAGCGATCCACCTGCCTCGGCCTCCCAGAGTGCTAGGATTATAGGTGTGAGCCACCGCGCCTGGCCTGTACCTTAATTTTTGAAAAAGTACATCTTCTTTCCAGTTTTCTTTTTGTCCTCTCATTTTATTTATGATAATTTTTGAAGTATAGAAAATTTATATTTCTCTATATTCCAATTTATTGACCTTTTACTCTATGAGTTCTACCATTGCTTTAAAGTATAGAAAATCTGCACCTATCTGGATAAATATGTAGAAATTTATTCTTTTAGTTATTTTTAAAAAATATCATATCCGTAACTTTTCTGGAACTTAATTTGTTATATAGTATGAGAAAAATGTATTTTTCCCTCATAAGCTAAAAATGATCACACGACCATGTGTTGACCCTTTTCCCCCACAGCTTCTATATGTATTCTATTTATACATACGAAAGACTCTTTTTACATATGTGAGATTATGTGTTGGGGTTTTCTTTCAGTGGTTTACTGATCTCTTTTCCTATTGGCCTGCCAGTAGTTTCTCCTCCTCGGTCCTTTTCTTTCATTTCTTTTTTATTTTTTAAAAGAAGTTCTTTTAGCTATTCTTATACTGGTTTCTTTCGACTTAAAAGGGTGCCAAGATGACATACCAGAGGGCTGTCTAAAATTATTAGAGAAAAAGACGCTTTGCCTTTAAAGTTTTAGGTCTTAGGTGAAAACGATGCAGTGTTAGCTCTCGTGTCTATGAAGGATGGGCTTCATGCTATGGCAGAAAATTAGAAAGGACTTGCTCGGTTTCTTGATATTTGTAGAAACAGTAATATAAAGAAGAAGAATTAAGTATCTTTTGGTTCATCTTAGGAAAAGAAAATTTCCAGTGGGGAGATTGAGACATTTAATGTTAAAAGATCATCCCTACTCGGGCTTCTAGGCTACTAGTAAAGATATCAACCCATCTGTCTGTAGACAATTGCCAGAAACTGTCAAAAAATAAAAAAAAAAAATGAGAGAAAGCCTGAATTACGATAGTCTTGTTCTACAAGGTGTGTGCCAAGTAATTGTGTTTTGTTCTTAAGGTTTCTTAGGGTGAAGGGGTGAGAGATGAATTTTTTCTTATTTTTATTTAACTGTATTTCTATTTTTTTTCCAAATTGCATAAAAGGTTTTATTTTTTTTCTTTCCTAATAATCATCTGTTAATTAGCCTCTGGAATATATTAAATAATTATTGGAAGCTTCAGTTCCAAAAAGTACAATGTTACAAAAAGTGGATTTTCTATTCCTTCGCCTCTTACCTTCATGGACACGGCAACACTAAAACTCATCTCATTAGAAAAGATTCTGTGAAAATGAGTCAGGACGTTTCTAAACCAAGTGCTTTTCCTCTGGATAGCATTTAACCCAGAATGAGATCGGGGACTGGAAGAAGGTATGAAAAAAAACTATCTCTTAAAATTGCTGTTTCTAAAGCTAATAAAAATTATTTTGCAATGGCTTTTTTTTTCCCGCTTGACAAACAAGGATGGATACATCTTTGCATGTTAAAAAGTAGAGGGCTATAAGTAAATACTCAATGAAAATTGATTTTTTTTTCCCTGTAAATTCCCTTTTTGTGATACGATTGGCACTATTTTACTGTCTTAAAGATTCCCATTTTTCTTTAATGGTCTCTACCTTCCTCTTTTTTTTTTTTCTTAGCTCTTCTTAATTGTTATGCTTTTCGTTAGTAGATAATTTTCTCTGGCTGGCCAACAGTGATGAGGGTCAAAGTCACGGACAATAGACTATATCTGGTTTAGTCCGACTGGAGAAAAGCTAAACTGTGCCTCATTCTCGAATTAGTCGCTTTAAGTATAGGTGATGGGCAGCCTCCGTGGCAATGATTTTGTCATAGTAAGCACTTGGGAGTATCTGCTGCCATTTTTCCACCCCTTCCCCTAACCAAGCAAGTTTATCTTTGTTCTTAAGCCATAAGCAGCCCTTTGTATTTCTTTTGCATGCCACATTGGAAAGAAATAAAAACCGAGTGCCGTGCATGTCAATTAAAGTCATAAACAAGTAATAGTCCGTTTCCCCCTTAAATCTTCCATGCTTATTTTCCTCTCTTAGAATAACACTTAAAAGCCATCCACGCGTCCACAGGATCAGCTTCTCTTCATTGCAGGGGTGTGAGAAGCAAAGGGTGGGAGAAGTGTTCAGTGTGTAAACTCTCTGCTCTGCAATGGAAGTCCGCGTAACTTTGGGACAGAGTGTCCGATGGATAACTCTGTGAGATGGGGGGTATTTCCTTCCACTCAGATACTGGCAAGGCCAATGTGCCTTTGAGGAGATTGTCTGTGAGATTTTGAACATTGAAACTGTAAAAAAAAAATTGAGCTGGACAGATCCTTGCCACCGCTTTTTCTGCTAAATATAGAAAAGTTGTCATCGGGTTGCACAAGCAATTTCAAGCTACAGGCTCCTCTGGAAGGGAGCTGGGGACTGGGGCTCGTGTCTCTGGTAGTTAAAGTGGACAGAGCTGAGCTGAGCTGGCCCTGACTCTGGGCTTGTGAAGAGGGAAAGGGAAGGTAGGGGAGGGTTAGGAGAGGAAGGAATCTTCTTCGTTTTGCTTGAATATAAATGACCCTGGAGGATCTGCAGTGGATGACTACAGTATTTGCTTACAGTCTCATTAAGCATTGGAAACTTGCAAGAAAAGCTACAGAGAAGGAGCCCCACCCCAGGAACCTTCTACCTCTGCTTTGGAAAACACCGTGACATACAGGAAAGAGACCATAAGATATGGAGTTGAATAGGCCTGGTTGTCATCCCACCTTTACCCTGTGTTTGATTTGGAGTTCATTACTTAACTTCTCTAAGCCTGAGGGTCTTTATGTATAAAATATAGGTAAAATAATATTTTCCTCATAGTATTATTAGGATGAACATTAGGATTAAAGTGCATGGCACGACTAAGTGCACGGCATTTGTTGGCACCCTTCCTTTTCTCTCCTTTTAGGTAAGTTGTTTAAGCCCCCTGGGCTCTAGTTCTTTCTCTCTCAGCAAGTCCCATTGGTTCTACCTCCAGAATACGTCCAGAATTTATCCACTTCTTTCTATGTCGATTGCTACTGTGACAGTCCAAGCCACTGTCGTCTTTTGCTCAGGTCACTGTAATAGCTTCCTAACTGGGTTCCTTCCTTCTGTTTTTCAACCCTATACAATCAATCCATCTCTGCAAAGTAGGCAGAGAGGATGTTTTAAAAATGTAAATCATGCCAGGTGTGGTGGCTCATGCCTGTAATCCTAGCATATTGGGAGGCTGAGGTGGGAGGATCTCTTGAGCCCAGGAGATTGAGGTTGCTGTGAGCTATGATCAAACCACTGAATTATAGCCCAGGTGACAGGGTGAGACCCTGTCTCAACAACAACAACAACAACAAAAGTAAATCACATCATGCCCCCACCCTGCCTAAAACCCTCCAATGGCTGAATGTAGAGTAAACTCCAAGCTGCCTCCAAGGCCTCATGTGATCCAGCCCCCTGCCTCCATTTTCCCACCTGCTATTGGTCGTTTCTTCTGTTTATCTTTTTTTCCAGCTGTACTGGCTTTTTCCAGTTCCCAGAACACACAAGGTTATATCTACCTCAGGGCCTTTTCATTTGCTGTTTTCATGGCTTGGAAGAAGTTTCTTTCCCATTCTCAAATGTTTCCTCCTAAAATTTTTCTTCCCTGACCTAGTCACTCCCTATCACAGCCCTAGTTGATTGTCTTCCATAGCACATGTCACTATGTCACTATATAGAACTATCTTAAATATTGCTCATCTGTTTATTTCCTATTTCCCCCATGAAAATGTGAGCTCCATGTAAAAAGAGGACTATGCTTTTCGTTCCTCAACAAGCCTGGCACAGAGGAGGCACTCAGGAAGTATTTGGCGAATGGATTCTCAATAAATACGTAAAACGAGGGCTGTAATATCTTCCTAAGAGTTGGTGACCGGATTTGAAAACCTTCCTGTGTCCTTCCCATTTCTAAAGATTCTATGATTCTTTAAACAGAAAGACGGGGCCCCAGAATAATTAGAACGAAATGCACTTAGAAAATGTTCAAATACTAAACACATAGTAACTCATAATTAAGTTTACCAAGTAGAGGCCTTTTGGGTATCTGCTTTTATAAGAAAATAAGAAGGGACTTACTGTTTGCATGCTGAGTATTTGTATGTAAAGGGATCCTTCTAAACCATTTAAAAATTTTGTTCCTTTCAGTGGCATTTGGATTTTCTGAGCAAATCCTATTTAGAGCTTGCTTAGCATGCCCTTTGTTCACAGATCTTGAAAAGGAAAGTGACCCCACGGTATAACGCGTCCGCTAAAAGAAATGGCTCAGGTGAGCTCAGGCTGTGTGATACTATGTTCTTCCGCCCAGGGAGTTACGCTCTCTGCTGTGCTCCGTGCCCACGAGACCACGTCTAGGGCTGCGCTTTGACAGAAACACTGGAAAGTGGATCACAGCCCAGGGAAGGAACTGGAAAAACCATGTTGGGAGCAAAAATAGAAGAAAACAGGAATGCCTTAACTTAACAGGGAGGGGACTGTGGAAACCTGATAGTTGTCAAGTATGGGACGGTTTCTCACAAAAAGACAAGATCCTGGACGGTTCCGTGGGCCAAATCAAGAACCGATGAGTAGAAGCTACTAAGAGGCAGAGTTTGGCTCAGTCAGTGAAGGCAATTTCCAACAGCCTGGCCTCGTACCTAATTAAAGTCCATGCCTTGGAAACATAACGAGCAGGTGCCATCTCGGGATGTTTAAATTTCAGACAGGAAAAGCCCTCGTCAGCAATGTCCTTCCTACAAGGATTCCTCTTACTACAGGTGGGCAGCATGCAAACTTCTGGCAAACTCTCGCTGAAATCTCTCCACGCCTTCTGGGCCGGCCAGCAGGACCTCGTACTATGGGACTGGCCTCACATACTTTGCATTTACTATGCAATGTGTGGAAGAAAGGGAGTCTACTATCACTAATGACTCAGGGGCCCCCAAAACTTCGAATTTCGGAAGTTAAGCTAGAACCTGAGAGATCCATGGTTTTATATTCTGGCCTGGAAGCAAGTCACTGGCTTACTTCCTATTCAAGTGATTTCTGATCTGGAAGGGTGAAGTAGGCTACTACTCTTCTTGGTGGTGGACAATAGTTTGAGATCCAAGAATAACTCCGGGTTCAGGAATAGAAGATACAGCTGGAAAATTTAAGAGTCGCGTTAGACCTCCTTTTAATCTGCAGCCCAGGAACTATGTTATTTCCTACCTATGGCCTCTAGCAAGGGTGACCTTCTCTGCACAAGCACTCTTCCCTCTTTTCTCCTTCTTTCCTTCCTTTGCCTTTCATTAGAATTCCTATGAGCCTTTGAATGCTTAGCATGAAAATGAGCCCATTTTATTTTTGGAACCCACAGAGGCAGGCCTGAGGGGAGTTATTGTGTTGCTTTTAGCAGCTAAACAAAAAGGTGTGAAATCATTTGCTGGCTGTTCTAGAATGGGAAAAAAATAAATAAAAAAAACTGAGAAGGAAGGTTCAGGACAGTGTGTGGCAACTTGCAGGGTACCTCGTGACTGGGGCTTCTCTGAGACTTATTAGTAACCAAAGTGGCTTCAGGAATGTCTGTGCATTTCTCTCACCTTCCCAGGAAGTTGCTAGAATAGCACAAGAAGCCACTGGGATTTTTAAAAAAGTAATTTATTTTGCAATACTATTTCCATGTTGCCTTGAAAAAGACTTGGGGAGGGGACTAGTTTGAGAAAAATTCCTTAAAGCTCTTTGTAACATTCCTTGAAAAGGGAGGGTGAGGGAGAGGAGAGAGGATGATTCTACCAAGCTTTTAAGAATTAGGAACAGGCCGGCATGGTGGGTCATGCCTGTAATCCCAGCACTCTCGGAGGCCGAGGCAGGAGGCTCTCTTGACCTCAGGAGTTCGAGATCAGCCTGAGCAAAAGCAAGACCCCCATCTCTATTAAAAATAAAAAAAATTAGCCTTAAGCCCAAGAGTTTGAGGTTGCTCTGAGCTAGGCTGAAGCCAGGGCACTCTATCCCGGGTGACAGACTGAGATCCTGTCTCAAAAAAAAAAAAAAAAATGGGACTGACTAGGGAATGCTTCTGTGGACAGGTATGTGGGTCTTTAACACAGGCTTTTAATGATTTAAACACTTAACAGTGGTAAGAGACAGAGACCTCAAAGAACTCAAGCAACAAAGACTTCTTGTGAAACTTGAGGTTTTTGCTTCAGGCTGATAACATCCATTGACAGCCGTGTCCTGTTTTGTGGGGCTGAGAGCCCCAGAAACTTCTCTTCTTGGAAGAACATCACATTTTGAAATGTCTCTTAGTTAGCAGGGCAACTTTATTTTCAATTGGCATTTTGGATATGGGGTTTATTATTATTTTTTTACCACTGTGGAATTTTTTTTAAACCACAAAATATTAAAATACAAAACATTTAAAAATGCAGAGACTTGGTAATGCACATCCTTACTCCCCAAACTTTACAACCAGACCAATCTTTTTGAGTTCTTTCTAAAAGAAATGGACTGTTATAGCTGTGCCCTTCACATCCCTGTGTTTCCTTCTTCCTCTTTTGGAAGAGGCAGTCTGTGTTCTTCCATCTGGTGTGTGTCCTTCCATCCTGGACTTTCATGCAGGCCTAGCCACATAGCCACTGGGCTTACTGAGCCTGACTCCTGGAGTATTCGGGCAGCCTGGGTTCAGTGCGTTGGTGGGTGGGGGGGTCTCACCAGGCAGTGGGCAGTCACTGGGCCTACCTCATTAAGGTGGCTAAGCCTTCTTTTATACGGCCTTCAAGCCCAGAATTGTAGTAGAGCAAAACACCAGGACAAGGCAATGCCTTTTAAAGCACTATTGAAGTGATTAATCCATAGAACAAATGCTATTGATTTCCCACTTATTGCCAGGAATTATGCTATGTGCTGAGATACAGTGAGTCACAGACAGGCGAATGGAAATTAAAACCACTGTAATTCCAAAATTTCTCTCAGAGAAGGACCTGTCTTGGCTTAGGAAAATTCCGTGATAAGCTATGACCTTGAGGATAAGGGTGGCAGAGATCAAGGGACAACTGAGCTGAGCAGGATCTTGGGGAGAGGGAGGAGGAGGAGAGGAGGAGGGGGAGAGAAATGACCAGGAATCCCAGGGTGGGAGAGCGAGGAGAGATGAGAGTGGAAAAAGGATGAAGGAGGAAGACGGAAGGGCGTGTAGCAAAGTGGCTAGAAAAAAATCTATGGTGGTTCAGCCACTGGAAGACCCTAACAACAGGGTCCCTACAGGTCACTTTGAAATAGCGTGTGTTCCTGTGAAAGAAACCCATTGTTTGCTACCCATCCTTTTCTCCTTATCCCAATAAAATGTTCAGTGAAATCAATTTTTTTCAACAAATTAAGGGACCAATTTCACATATATGTAATTACACATACACACATATATATGGCATGTATGTGCGCGCACACACACACACACACACACACACACATATATATATATATATATATATATATATATATATATATATATATATATATGTATGTATATATAAAAGGCATCTGATAAACTGGAATGAACCAGGGAAAAGCTGAAGTTCAGCTCCTCAGGTGAGCATGCAAGCACAGCTCCAGGGCCTTCACCTTGTACCCTGAAACCTAGGAATTCTCAGAAATCCTGGCAAGGTCTTGGATTCCATTTAGCACAGAGAAAGCGCATTGAGAAACATCTCAAAGGACAGAGGGAGCTTATTAGACACCAGACTTGAGAGCCGAGCCTATTGTTTCACAGTTCTACCCTGTAGGTTATAGGGAACATCATTTGAATACGGGGGTGGATCGTGAAGTCAGAATTTATCAAACCTCTGCCATAGCTGCCCAAATGCTCTTTCCCCGTGTTTCCAACTAGCAAACTCCTACTCATCGTTTTAGATTCTATTTAAATGTCACCTTATCTGTGAAGCCTTCCTGGAACCCCCAGGGAGGGTAATTTTCCTCTTTCGAACTTCCATGTTTCTCCATCTATGTCTCCATCACAGCCCGCATCACACGAGATCACATGGTTTTGAACCTTAATACAACAAGGTAGGCCTCATGGTATCACTTTCGAATTCCCAGTGCCTCGTGAGATGTATGTCACCTTTGCTGAATAAAACCCTGGTATGTGAGCAACAGAGGGATACTTAAAAGCGGATACATAGTCCTGGCTCGGTGGCTGGCGCCTGTAATCCTAGCACTCTGGGAGGCCGAGGCGGGAGGACTGCTTGAGCTCAGGAGTTCGAGAGACCAGCCTGAGCAAGAGCGAGACCCCCATTTCTACTAAAAATAGAAAGAAATTAGCCAAACAACTAAAAATAGAAAAAATTAGCCGGGCATGGTGGCGCATGCCTATGGTCCCAGCTGCTCGGGAGGCTGAGGCAGGAGGATCGTTTGAACCCAGGAGTTTGAGGTTGCTGTGAGCTAGGCTGACGCCACGGCACTCTAGCCCAGGCAAGAGAGGGAGACTCTGTCTCAAAAGATAAAATAAAAATAAAATGAAATAAAATAAAAGCAGACACATTGCTTCAGTAAGCACAGAAGACCTCCAAGCCCCCAAATGGTGGCACCACTCTCCCCCCATAGTTTTGTTACCAGTTGCCATTTGTTCCGCCCCTTGTTCCTATTTTGAATAAGAACCCATTGATCTCCAGAAGTAAAAGCAATGTAATCGCCGTTTGTTTGTTTATTTACTCCCTGGGCCAAGACCCAGGGTGACGAGGCTGATTGCACACGGGCGTGGGCATCACAAACTGGAAAGTCTCACCCTGCCCGGCCTGTCTGGCTCGTACGCTTGGGCAAGTCACACAGCTCCCGTGGGACTCCATTTCCTCACCCGGTGGTAATGACTGGCTTCGCAGGGAGGCTGCAGAGCTTAATTAAGGATTGAGAAGGAGGCAGAAAATACCGAGAGCGGCATACACACAAATGTCCCATATTTATTTTTGGGCTCAGTAACCTGTGGGACGAGATGCTGGTGACCCGGAAGAAGAATCTGGCAGGAAATGTAGCTATAGCTGCTCTCATTCCAAAAATGGTTCACTGGGTATTGACTGGGAAGTGGACAACGTAGTTATCACTTCTGTTCTAGTACGTTCTATGGCCCTTGCTGCTAACTTTCTGTGTGTGGCTTGTAACTCTAAGGCCTCAGTTTCCTTAACTCCACGGACTTTCTCTATGGCTCCTTCGTGCTCAGCGATGCTGTGATGTCTTAAGCTTTCTCCTCTATCCCTAGCCCCTCAAACCACACTCAGACACAGGCTGGTGGGTGGCACGGGAGTTGGTGAGTGATCCCATGGCGGAGGGGTGTCCCCTGAGCCAGAAAAGACAAGAGACCTGTGAAGCCCTGTGCAGGTGCCACCCCAAATCTGCCTGGCTTGGCAGATCCCCGCCTTTTTGCTAAGTGCATGGAAGTCCTTGGCAGATTCAGTCAGAGTTTCGATCACTACCAGAGCCGCCAGCTCTGTTGCTAATTGTTTGCTGAATGAATTGAGCAAAAGGACAACTAGTCCTGAGGCAAGAGTGACAAGGTGAGAGACAGAAAAACAAACCAGAGTAGTGGATTGAGTTACTGCCTTGGAAAAACCTCATTATTACTATTATATATTTTTTTGGTCTTTTAATCACAGAGGCTGTTCCTGTACTAGCTATATTTAAAGACCAACACTGTTCAGAGAGGGAAAAGAACCCAATGCCTTCTACCCAGAAGGTACTCGAAAGCATGATGTGCAGTGTTTCTTGTGGAGTGAGAAGGGACGCCCATTAGTTACATAGAGCCTCCTCTGTACCCCGCACGAAGTCACCCTCAGCCTGCTGCAGCTGTCTTTAGAATCTGTGGGGTCACACGCCGGCGGCAGTTGGGTTGGCTGCAGGGATCAGCTGGGTGAGGAGGAGGAAGAGTGAGACAAGCTATTACAGGC
This sequence comes from Microcebus murinus, assembly GCF_040939455.1. Classification (NCBI taxonomy): domain Eukaryota; kingdom Metazoa; phylum Chordata; class Mammalia; order Primates; family Cheirogaleidae; genus Microcebus; species Microcebus murinus. The sequence continues at coordinate 96,945,255 of NC_134109.1, forward strand.
TGCCAGGCCAGGTGGCTGTGGACAGGTGTGGGGCCACCAAGACTTATAAAAGGAGGATGGAGAACACAGGCCAAAGGGGAGACTGCAATGCTGACTTCGATTGGCCAACTGAGCACGAGGCAGGCCGAGGAAGAGCAGGAGAGCTGGAGAGAGTTCTCTTTAGAAACCATGACAGTGTCTCATTTGCATGCAGGTGAACAGGTAGGTGCCTTCCAAATACGGTTCTGAAGAAGTTGTGGATAAATGGAAAATCTGATACGCAATAAACCGCACACTACTTTATGTACAAACACGTCAAAGGTTGGTTTGAGTAGAGTATGATGCCTATCCTAATTACACCGATTATTGGATCATTGTTAGTGCCATTTCTCATTTAAAAATCATATTTTAAGAAAATGCAAAAATCATTTTGGAACTTTAACCTTGGGTACCCGTAGATCACTTTCTTGGGATCTTCTGTGGCTATTACAAATGTTGGACAGTTTTTTCTTTTTTTAAACCAAAGCATTATAGCTGGTCTCCCACATGCCCAGGGTACAATTTTCTATAGAAGCACTACTATAGAAAAAGGTCACATGCTACAGTTTAAACACAGAAACCAGCTAATCACAACACATGAAAGCAAATGTAACATGTTCGGAGGAGTGCAAATATGTTGAAACATGCCTGTCATGAAATCCGATCTTAACAATCCTCTGAAAACTAGTCTTTTTGCAAAGAGAACTTATTATTATACCTCACAGAGCGTTCTCAGTTAATTTTATATGCTTTGATGATGGAAACAAAAGACACTATGCACGTATCCTTTGAATTCTAAGCAACTCTCCCCTTTTTTTATGGGGAAGAGAGAAGCTTTCAGTAATTTCCAGTGTGTCTTATACAGAATATATGGAGGATGGAAAAACAAGGCCAGCTAATTCCAACACTTAAACTGTTACTTAACCATCCAGATGTTAAAGGAGTTCGCATGAATTGTCAGCTACGAAAGAGGTTTCTCAATCTACATCCCACTCTGAGGTCAATTCTCTTCACAGGTGCACTTGGCCATGAGGCACTTGTAATCTCAGAAGCAGAGATGGCTGCCAAGTTCAAGTTGCCATGACTCTGAACATAGTAGAACATTCTCACTCCGAGCCAGAGGCCATAACTCTTTCGGCTGTTTGATGAGGGCCCTTCTTGGTACCACTCTGACTCACGCACACTGGCTGCAGTTATGTAGCAGGTGAAGGACTTAAGTGTCACTGATTTGGTTTCCAGTTGCTTCCAGGAAAAAAAAAAAAAAATCCATGGCATATAAGATTCTTGCTTCTGACACCTGGCACTTTTCCCTGAGTTCACAGGCTGTAGAGAGGAGATCCGAGCATTGCCATCTTGGACTCCAATGCTGTCTCCCACACTTTGAGGGTCTCTGAGACAAACAGAAACTCAGGGACATGAGCACTTTGCAGACGGGGTATAGAAAAAATGCACTCTCCGTGTATCCGAAAACTCAGCCAAGCACCTAAGCCCTGACATGCCACTTCTGAGCTCTTCCAACTTTAGAACATTCTGTTTTAGGAGTTGCCAATCAGCCGAACATCATACGCCGGTTTTATGGTGTTGATACACATCTACCAGAAAGGAGGCCAAGAGGAAGGGCTCACCTCCACTGCTATCTTGTGCACAAGATCTGATCACTCCTGACTGCAGCCCCTTCATTGGCTCCTGGGCATTTTCTCCCTGTGTTGTTCTTGGGCGTCTGTCTACTTTGGATTGGGCATCCACGGAGCCGGGTAAACACTGAGCTTCCATGAATATTAAAATAATGAGCAGTAGTGCTGAATACCAACAGGCCCCTCAAGAAAGCAATAGAATAGCAAACTCACCTTAGCTTGGCCTTTGTATCTTTGGCAACTGAAAGCTCAAAACGCAGTTTGTCATTTTTGCATAGTCATGGACGTTGACACCTCTCCCCGCCCCCCTCCCCACCCTGCCTCTCCGCTCCACCGCCGCGAGATCAAATCTCCAATGTAAAAATAAATCTAGAAACTTTCTGTTCACACGTTTTTAGGTATGTGCACCAAGTGACACACTCTGGGAGGTAAGCACGAGTCATGGTAACTGGCCACATCCTTTATCTTTTGGGTCGTAAGAGTTAGCAGAACTTTATCTTGATGATGAAATGGCCTTTAGAAGTGGGTATCACCCGGTTTAGAATGCAAACATCATTACTGAGAAAAAGCATTTTCCTTTTAAACAGAGAAACCAAGAGCCATGCACTAAAAGGCCTACCAAAAAAAAAAAAAAAAGTTGAGCTACCACAAAACAAACAAATATTCAGCTCTGTTTCAGGAAGCTTAGAGAGGATCAAACAGGCCTTCTCTATTGAAGTTGTTCGAGAACATTTATGGTGACTTCAGCCTCGGTTCCTATTTACGCTGCTGGCTTTTATACATCGACCTCAGGAGGGCATTCCAACTTCAGGTTACTCATAGGCAGCTTCAGAAAGGGTGGCCTAAAAATCCCACCCCCAGCATGGGGGAGGTGAGCGCATTCAGATTTGAACTTGTTTCCAAACACTGTTCAAACCCAGGCTTTGCCCTTGAGGCGAAGAGATCTCAAAAACTGGGGAGAGAAACCCCACAGACTGCGAGACAGCTTCCTCCCGGTGTGGCCGTCCTATGGGAAGAATGCGTCTTCTTGTGGGCTGAAACCAGGAGAAGAGAGAGCTAATTTGTGGGCCTGAGTGAAGGTTTCCACTCAGAAAAAATTTGCAATTTTCTGTCGATCCCTGGGGAGGAGGGTTTGGTACACAGTTGAATTTTATCTCCCAAAATAAAAATTTTATCTTTCTAAATAAAGGAGGAACTATGCCAACCTCTTGCCAGCAATATTTTTGTTTTATAAACCTATCTACTTTTCAATTCTTAGTGTTATTCAACCTCCCAACAGTGTTTTAGTTGGTATTTTTAATCCCCATTGGATAGATTAGAAATTGAGACTCAGATTTAAAAGCAAGCTCAGAGTTATATAACAAATACACGTAGAAAAGCTAAGATTCAAACCTGGGTCTTTCTGTCTGTAATGCCTGAGTTCCTTCCAGCATGCCATACCATCCCCTGACTACATCCATCCCTCCTAAACAACCTATAGTATTCTCAGTGGCAAAGGAGAGAAACTTCTGGAGAACACTAAACAGTTTTGATATGAGGCAGAGGAAACTGTTATTGCTATTGTTGTCGTTACTCAGTCCCCGTCTTTTCATGGAAATATACAGATGTTCTCTTCTCTTAAAGCTACATGTCAGAACTTGCTGGTGAAATTTAAGTCACGCCCGACATATGGTGCAAGTTCACCTCGGAGAAGCAAGAGATGAAAATGCTGGTGTTTTCAGATGTGTAAGACCTGAAGGATGCACGCACCTAAACTCGCATAAATACCATACGGTGGCTTGCCTCTGCAGGAGGGCCCCAGCGAGAAGGACTCTTCCACATGTGAAGTATTCCTAACTTAAATACCTCCTGCTGCAGATGTGCCCAGCTGTATCAAAATCCACTTGCCATACTCCGGAGCTTAGAAACTATTTCCTGCCCATGCTGAACAACCTCCCTTTATAGCCCCTTTGCAAACCTTCATGCTTTCTTTGTTGTGATATAATAGATTTTGGTGACACAAAACGTACGACGATTCTGTGGCACAAAATCAATCTACATCCCTCTCTCCCTAGCCTCCCTTGCCCCGGAGGGCATGAGAAGGCTTCCACTCCAGGAGGCTTCTGGAAACATTCCCATAAACGGCTCAGTTTTCTGCACCCTCCTCTGACCCTAATCTTTTAAAAAGTTGGTACAACATGTCCATAAAGTCGACTAACCCTTTCAGAGTTTTGAACAGCCATTTCAGTCACCTAAATCTCAGAGAGATAAATTTACAATCCACTTTAGGTTTATGTGGGGAACCATAAATATCAGGCTTGAGCCCTGAGGGCTAGAATTTCATGGGCCATTAAGCATGTCACCAGGTGGAAAGCTGTCAATAGCTGGATGGGGGTTACACTGAGATAACCCGCAGTCGGCCTGGCTTAGGAAGAGTGTAAGCCCTGACCAGAGAGGGGTGTCTTTTTACCTCGCTCTATCACTCCACTCACCAATTCTCCCCTCCCTCTTCTGAATTTTCAAGAAAATTCCTGTCCTCTGAACTCAACCCTCTCCTTTATTTCTTGTTAGGTCTCCATTGCTTGTCCCCCGTGCTAGACAGCAGGCTGCCTTTCTCTTCCCTAGCGTGAAAAGTTGGGTGACATACGTAAAAAACAGGGGACTTGCAGGGAGGCAGACCTGGATTTAAATCCTTGCACTAACATTGAGGAGCTATGAAATAATGCACACGTTACTTAACCTGACTATGCTCCAGTTTTTCCAATTGTAAAATTACTGAAGATAACTAAGAGTATAAGAAAGGCAAAACTACAACCGGTGGGTAGAGACTGTAAGGAAACAGATCTCCTACTTAGTAGACAGAAGAACTTTCTGGAAGTTAGATTGGCTCAAAAATAGAATGGACTGCCTTAAAAAGAAACAAAGGCGTGGATTCCCTCCACTACAGGTTTTGTGCACAAGCTGGCTGCAGGGTGGTGGGTTCGGGAAATAGATGGGAGTGGCCACTGCAGAGTTCCCTGCTAATCTCGAAATTCCATGATTCTATGATTTGCATGTGTCCTTCTAGAAAAGCTAAGATAAATCGTCTAAAAATCTCCCATGGAGAAGAAAAGCGAATGATGTTATATTTTCTGATTTTCATTTTCCTTCCAGAAAACAAATCTCTCCCATGTTTTTTTTTTCCCTCCCCTCAATTACTTGGTAGAGAATCATATTTCCGTCAAATGCACAGAAGACATTTAACCATTTTGAAATACTTAACATTTAACACAAACCACATGGCCCTAAGTTTTAATTACTTGCCTCTACACAAATAGATCCATTTTTAGAAAAAAATCAAAATGCTCTATGCGGTCGGTCTCTTGCTTTCCTTGTCTTCATTGTTTCTCTGTTTGACTAGCTCGGTGGCACTTTTCCATCCTGCCCTCTTGCTGTCTGAGCCCGTGGCACCTGCCAGTAAAAGTGACGACAGACTTTGATGCTCACACAGGTTTGCAACAACAGAGTTCACTTCATAATCACCAGACTTCAGCCAGTAAGCCTGATCTGAGTGACACTGGATTTTTTACCTGAGATGTTACACTGTGGGCTTTCGTTTCTACGGGTTATGAACCACTTTGAAAGTGAATTTTTTAGCTTGCTAGGGGGAATGACCTATGGGCCTGCAGACAAATCTCAACTGATTGGGCAAAGCTCAAACTCTTGTCACAGTGCTTGAGTTTGCTTGGAAAATTGGCCGCCATGTATGGAGCCATAGATACAAGGTCATCCTTTGGAATAATGCATGCAGTGCGTGTGTGTGTGTGTGTGTGTGTGTGTGTGTGTGTGTGTGTGTGTGTGCTTGAACGCATTCAGGGCATGAAGCAAATGAGAAGTGCACCTTACAAAACAGTGTCTTCCATGTGACCAAAGTGAATGACATAGGCAGCCACAGAAGATGAAGGGTCATCATGCAATAGGGAATGGGGGCAGGGCTAAGACCAGGGTTCCATCCTCACCCTCCTCACAAAGTGACTGTCATTACTGATTGCGTGCAGACTGGCCAGGCACTGAGAAAATATCTGCTTGTACCAACATGGCCTTATTTATTTGGCCAGGTATTATTATCCTCATTTTACAGATGAGGCTCAAAAATAAATAACCTGCACAACAGCCCAATTACTCCTACATGGCAGAGGTGAAAGTTGAGCCTATGGTGATGCTTTTGTAGCCTCTGGACTTTTCATGGCACTGTCCACTTTTGGTGGCTTTCTCAGTTCAGAGTCTGAGTGTATCTGCCTCTCAGGCTCTGTTTTAGCCGTCGTGTCTCATTTTTCGACTTTGATATATTTCCTGCTATTTGTGGGCAAATTCTTCCTCTTCCGAATTGGTTGTCTTATTTGCCTAGTATTATAATTTATGTTTCAGATACCCTAAGGGGTCGTTTTTCACTTTTGAATTTTCAAAACTACAAAGAGCTTTAGGGACAATTAAAATCTCAACAAGAGCGTGAGTTCTACCAGGAGACCCCAACCTTTGTAGCCAATACTTCAGATGAAGAAGTGGATCCTCTTCCTCTCCTGTGAAGGCTGCCTCTTGGGATAGTTGGGATTTAGAATGTCTAAATCAAAGGAGCTGCTGAAAAAAAAAAAAAGACTTGACCAAAGTTTCTCACAGGCTAAGGACAGAGAAGTCTTATTTCTTCCCTTGCGAATTAAGATTCCAATCTTTTCATCCTGAAATAGGGATCATGCAACTGTTTAGATTAATGCCCTAAAATGTTTCATGGTATAGTTAGCTTTCTGTGTATGAGGTAGAGTTTTAGAAGAGAAAGGTTTATTTTTAACCTCGACACAATTTGAATTTAACAGACATTGCCTCCATATTTTATTTTACGAATTCATTTCCGCTGAAACTATAGGACTGGACTAAAGCGTCAGAAACAAACAAGCAGGCAAACACACAAATAAGAAAGCCGCCCCATTTTCCCCTTGCTGTGAAACTATGCAAGGAGCGCCTCGGCTCTTTAGGGCTGGAGTGCTGTGTGCCTTGTTTCAATTGGCTGAATAATGCCCTCCCCTAAAGATGTCCACATCCTACTTCTCAGACCTGTGCATATGTTATTTTAGGCAAAAGGGACTGTGCAGCTGTGATTAAGTTAAGGATCTTGAGATGGGGAGATTATTCTGGATTATCTGGGTGGGCTCAATATAATCCCGGGATCCTTGTGAGAAGTAGGCAAGAGGCTGACAGACACAGAAGGTGATGTGATTATAAGAGCAGACAGACAGAAAGAGACTGCGTGGTGCCATGGTGCTGGCATTGAAGATGGAGGAAGGAGCCATGGGACAGGGGAATGAATACAGGTGGCCTCTCAACCTGGAAAAGTCAGGAAGCAGATTTCCCCCCAGAGCCTCCGGAAAGAGCTAGCCTTGTCAATACCCTGATTTTAGCCCATGAAACTGACTTTGTCCTTTTCACCCACAGAACTTAGAATAACTTTGTGTTGTTTTAAGTCCCAAGATACGGCAATACATTATAGATGCAATAGGAAACTAATACACTTGTTTACCATTTATCGCATCTCTTGTGTCTAGCACGGTGGTTGGCATAGAATACAAACTCATAAATTAATGTTTACTGAATGAATTGAAAATGTAAAACAAGGGAATCATGAGAATGGAATGTCCCAAATTCATGGCAACATTTTCCGGTTTAAAAAGATTTTCTATTTCTGAGGACAAGAAGAACATTTCTCTAAGGCTCAGAGGGTGCAAAGTTACCCAGATATCCTTGGTCAGGCCCCAGTGTTTAGACAGCTCTGCATTAGCTCTTTGGGCCTCACAAGCTCTTGTCCTGGGAGCAGGTGGCGGAGGCCATGATGAACAGCATTTGGAGACCAACTGCTTTAAGAACACCTATTTAGCGCTTCTAGGAACTCAAAGCTCCAGGGACACAGGGAGGAAGAAGAGGTGGCGTCAATTCTGTACAATTCAACTAGCAAATACTAGCCCCTTGAAGAACGTCTGGTATAGAGTGGGCATTCAACAAGTAAGTGATGGAATGCATGCCATTCAAAGCCAGCATAGACATGTGACCCTTCTCCCCCAAAGCTTCCTAGAGTAGAAGTCAGTTTCCCACCACTTCTACCTTCTCTGCCTCCCCTGGATGTCCATTTTAACCAGATTTTACTCATCTAGGCTAAAGAAGAGCAAAGGAGGGCTCCCTCCCAGCTCAGACACAGACTCGCCCATCTGTCAACACGCCACACATATTTTGGGCACAGGGACAGCAGACCACAGCGTTGTACCTCATCCTTTCTGAGACCCTCTCCCTTGCTCAGTTTGTGCAAGTCTTTTAATTTAAAGAAAAATAAATTAAGCCATTCTGGCTGACTGAAGAATAGCTCCCTAAGGAATTTAACACCTAATGGTTATATTAGTGATTTACAGTAACTCTCATTCAGGGTTCTTTCAGATGCATCACAGAGGTAAAAATCAATATCTTCTACCAAACTGGGGAAATTTAGATGATCTATTTTTGAGACACAGGTACAGAGAAAAATTAATGGTAAAGACCGAAGTAACTCCAGCGCTCCCAAGTCAAGGTCTGGTTTGGCTCGTAGAATCAGAATTTAGGAAGGGAGGGGATTGGGGGATCATGTAATCAGGCTTCCTCACTTCTCAGGTGAGGAAAACAGGCCCAGCTGGAGTTTCCCGAGAGGATGAGGCCGGGAAACAGGAGACTCAGGACTGAGGGGCTACTGGGTCTCCAATCCAATGTGCATATATGTCTGCCTTATTTCATTAGATGATGGTACGAGGAGTTTGCAGGCACACAAAAACAAACAGATGCTGATCCTGCCTTCCAGGGGTTTACAGTCTAGCAGGGGAGATAACATATGTGCATACAAAAATTATGAGATAAAGTAAACAGAGATATACTCTACAAAAGACGTATAGATTAAGAAGGACTCTTTATATCATTGACCACTGAGATTACTTTTTTCCTTTCTTTTTGTATAATAGTCATCAAACTTATGAAGCGGTGAACTTCCTCCATTTTGCAAGATTCCTCGAAACCAAATACTTGGAATATGACTTAGTTAAAGGTTGCACAACACATACTGTTTGAGTATCCGATTCGAAAAAATAAACAACAGAGCCAGACCTCACAATGTGCATTGGATGGGATTGCTGGGCAGGTAGCTCCCAGTTTGCCCAGCCAAACCAAATGGGCATTCAGTCAAAAAGGAAGGCAAAGTAAAGGATAAACCCATTGACCACCACGCTAGGAGGGCAAGAGACTCTCTCCTCCCCATTAGCAGGTGGCTTGCTCTGCAATAAAAGTAACACTTTCAAGCTGTGATGAAGGAAAGCCCTTGGTTTGGGACCCAACTGCAAAATTTTAGCAAAGAGAGATTATTACCCACTAGAGACTCTCTTCCTGGTATAATTAGAAGAACAGAAAGACCACTGAATAGTGGGATTTGTGAGAAATATGGGTCACGTGTCTGCAGCACCAGTTGCTCGCAGAATTGGCTATGTGTGGGTTGGCACACACCACCGTGAATATTAGAAACCACAAATCTCCAGAGTTTCTTGAACAAAGTAAAGGGCCTTGTCTTCAGATTGCCAGGTTAAAGGTTGGCTCAGAGGGAAAATGCCTTGGGTGAGCTCCAAAGCTACCTGTGCATTTCTTCCTCCTCCTGCTCTTCCTCTTCCTCCTCCCCCTTCCTTCCCCTCCCTCTCCTACCACTTTGGATGTGGGCATCTTAGGGGGTCTAACTGTAACTTTCTTTGCTTCTTCCAAACCCTCTCCATGACAACTGCCAAAGGGAACTCCACAAACAGCTCGGGACAATGGGACAAACCTTATTTCTATCAACAAAACCAAGGGAAGATGATTCTTTTGCCCCTGGAAGACTAGAAGAGTTACTCCCTAGGCAGATTATGCTGCATTTGGGGGCCCAGTAAGGGAGTGGACCTTCCTGTAGAGACAGCACTATAGAGGTGGCTGGTGGTCTTGGTGGAGTCACTTGGCCAAGTGTTTCCTCCTTTTAGCCTACACTGTCCTTTGAGTACAGGACAGAGAGAGTCTGTGAAAGCCAGAGGAGGAAGAACGTGCCGCAGACCTGCTGCAGAGCGTTAACAAGAGCAGAATTAAAAATGATCACTTCTGGGACTTAATCACGCAACTTGGAAATGGTGTTCAATAAAGGAAAAGATAATTTGGGGCCACACTACCTGGAATGAACATCTGACATGCAGTCACTGGTCTGGATTTAGAAAACTGCTCTGATCCCCAGAGGGTAGAATGCTAATGAGTATTTTAAAGGATGAGATTGAGGCAGCATGATAGAGTTGAAAAGGGTACTGGTTTTGAAGGGTTCTAGTCTTGCTTCCACTTCTGTAAGCAAGTGGAGCTGACTTTGAACAAGACACTTCATACCTCCCCTGAGAAAATGTCCTCAACTTCTAACATGGGAGGCGAGGACCACCAGCTGACACTCTGGCGGTTCATTGGACATCAAACCTAGGTCTTTGTGACCCTAATAACACTGAAAAGATTTAAGAACAAGAGCAATTAAGGCTTACACCTTTTTGCTACCTGAAATGAAGGTCAGGTAACCTTATTATAAAAGGTAATTTTTCTTACTTGTATGTTAGCAATCAATGCATAATATATATAGCAGTGCATACATTTTATATATTTTAAGAGATCACTATTGACTGTCTGAATTTGATATGCTCATCCTTGTCACTTCCTTCTCACTAGATACTAATTACCCAAAATGGTAAAACCCCAAATGTAAAAATAATCATCTTATCAATCACAGACAACAAGGAAAAGGGAAAAAAAGTTAACTTGTTCAAACATTTTCAAGCGTATACAAAAACTGTATAGCACAATCTGCCCCCATGTTCTCATCCCCATCCCCTTGGCTAAAATAATATTTTGTGACTCTGGCTTTACCTACTCCCATTTCCTCCCCAAGATAATTTTTTTCCTGGAGCATTTTAAAGTAAATCTCAGATATCTTGTCATTTCATCCATAACTACTTCACGGTCTTCATCTCAACTGACAAAGATTTTTAAAAAACCACCATCATGACATTATTATACCCGACAATATTAAAAAAACAATTACTATCTAAAATACCAGTCCACATTCAAATTTCATCAATCATCTAAAATATGTTTTTTTTTTTTCTTTCTTTCTGTTTTTGGCTTAAATCAGCATCTAAACAAGATAAGAGGTGAAAATGATCTCGCCCAATTCACAATCGTTTGTCTTTTAAATATTTCTTTTAGATGCTAACATTCTTTAGACACAATGTATCTGGAACCCAGATAATGTGAAGGCCAGCTTCATCGCTACTAAATATTTCATTATTTCAAATGTCTGATGCTATGAATCACGTATAGATGTAGTTGAAGGCTCAGAACTGGAAAAATATCAAGTCGTTCTCACAGTTTTCCCAAATGCATAAATGATTTAGGCAACCTTAACTTTAGGCTTTAAAGATACTGTGCTAAAACTTAACAACATTCCCAGGAAGAATGCATCTGACAAACTCTTAACAGCCTTATTTTCACCCATACAAAAGCTGGACTTCCTAGACCAGAGAGCAGTCCAATAGTAAATGGAGCATTTTCAGCTGTAGCTGCCCCTACACTTACAGAGAAATGACTGAGTATGGTGACAATAAGGCCATCCTTGAAAACAGAGCCAAGAGCCCTAAACTGTCTTGGACTCTGACTTTTGGGAAGGAGGGAAGTGAACAGTCTGTCCATTCAGCCAGGCTCCACGAGGCCTCTCTGGTAGCACATGGTCACTGCTGTGACTCAGAACTAGAAATACTGTTTTATAACACCAGTCTGTGTTTTGTAACACGCACATAAAGAAAAAAAAGAAATAAAGAGAGACTATTTGGAAACCCAAACCAAGCCCTGCATCTGGGCCTTGGTATCAAGATCTCAAGATGTCGGAGTGGCTACTTAATCCAGATAAAGTAGGCAGGGCCTCATCCCTTTCCCTGGCAAGAAATCGGAGGCTTCCTGCATGCGGTACATGCCCACGGGAGGAGCAACCATGAATTTGATTTTCTTAAAACAGAAGCATTTTCAGACTTGTGTTTTCCTGGACAGCTGCCTAGTGGCTGTAATCCATAATAAGGGCGTGTAGTTGACAGTAATGTGAATCACTCACTGAAATTCTGGCAAAAAAAAAAAAAAAAAGGAGTTTTTTTTTTTCAGGAAAAAATTAAGGAGCAGATTCATCCTGTCCATTGAAAATAGCAATTACTTTACGTTGCAGCTCATTAGTTACCTTTATATATAACAAAATCACTGTGATTTGCACTAACTATCAGCATGTGTTGCAAAGAAGTGGCGCAATTGCACAATGCACGCAATCGGATGGGCTGGGTCAGACATAATCTGCGAAATGGCAAATTGAGATGGGTTACTTGATATAGCATCCATGGGATTCCTCTCCCAAGAGGCAGTTACAGGAGACTGTCCTACCCGTGATTTTGCCACTTGAAAAGCTGCTATCTGCCTGGGACCTTGTAATTATTATGTTAATACCCCAGGCAGACTGGCCAAGCTGCCATTGAAGTCTATAGGCAGCTTCAGAGCTCCTTTCACAGGGACTCAGACACAGGGAGCTACAGGAGAATGGCTGGGTATTTTCCCAGGTAGAAGCTGTTGGAACCATGCAAGCTTTTAGACCGGGTAAAGAGTTTCTCCAACCTATTAATTAATTCTCTTTGAATAAGGGAAAAGAATAATCTGAATTAACTTCACTATCAACCTGAAAGGGTCCCCTCTTGCCCAATACAGAGGCACAGAAACTAAATGCTGCAAAGCCATGGAAGATCTAATTCCATTCAGATAAACCCTGACTCCATCTGAACCCTCGAGGTTCAGTTGTTTGTCTGAACCTTCAGGACTCATGAAAATGGAAGCTCTTGTGCAGATCTGCAAGATAGCTCAACCTTCTGGTCCCGAAGGGAATAAAGGTTTTCTGAACTGTGAAAATCCCAGAAACACACGAAGAAAAACTTAGGGCTTTAGAATGTTGGAGTTGGGGCTAGGGTTGGGGAGATGTATCTTGAACCGAGTTGGAAAGAGGGGCAACACTTAGCTTTTTCCCTCACTAGGTAATGCTACATAAAGACAGCTTGGATTTACTCTCTCCTATTGGGATCTCCCATTCTTAGAAGTAAAATTGAAGTCAAATTTCACTAAATCAGAGGCTATGTCGGGATTTTGAGGAATGAAACCAAAATTCATTTTGTGCTTTATTACTAATTATTTCTGAGCAGCTTTTTCTTACATGTCAACAGTTGGGGGATGGGATTATTAGCTCACGATGGTTCACATCTTTGACAGCCACCACTAATCTCCTACTTAATTCAGGCTTCATTTGCAAGTAGTTGGTATCAGGCAAAAGGAGGGTAGAGTCTCATAAACCACTCAAAAGAGAGACTTACTATGCATATAAATAGGCCCCTGCAAAAATATTTCAGATACTGTATCTCAATTATAAGACAGTGGTGAACTGTCAAAATCTGAAAAGTAAACATGTAATATGTATAACTAGTTCTTTGTAGGCATTCTCTTTGTTCCTATGTGAATACATTTTATGTGAGCCCAAATAGTTGGAAATGTATTTTTTTTACATATAATTGAGAAAAATGTGTTAACGCTTTGGAATGTCCATGTGTGGGAAAAAAAAAACATTATATGGAATTGCACACATACATGATTTATAATGCACATTTCCAGGACCAGAAATCCTAACGAAGAACCTTATTCAACAGAAAAAAATTTTTTTTCTTCAGCATTTGCAATGCTGGTATACTGTAATGCTGAGGCCAAGCATATATTTTATTAGTTTAAATCCTAGGTAAGCAATAAAATGTGTGTCATTTAAATAAAGAAAACATGTTTTTCACACAAGTTAAATTTAATGTCGTGGATGCTGGGTGTGCTACCCAGAACCCATCCTTTAGGATTGAGGCCCTCAGTCCCCTGTGGGGCCCAGACTGCTGACTGCCAAGAGCTGGGCTTTTCTTGAGCTTCACCCTTAGCTAAAGGGAGTTAGTTGCTTTGCAAGATTATGTCCCTCCTTGGGTGCAGCTGGCATCCAATGGCCAGTTGAAACAGGGTAAAGATCCAGACCCTTGTCTCAATTTGGGACATCACTGAAGGGCCATCCCCTCTCTGATCTCCCTGTGGCACCTACTGAAGGTTGCAAGTGCATGGCAGTTCAAGTCTTCCTTCTGCCCAACCCAGCTCTCCCATTCCTCCTAGGTGCTGTTCCTAAGAGCACACTCCTCAGTACATTCTCTGTGTGCCGATTTCAGAATCTTAGAGTCTATTCTCTGTGGAATTCAATCTAAGATACATCCATTTATTCGAAGATACTTTAATGGCATAACTAATTGGGAATGATGATGAATTTTAGGTGAGAATAGCCTAGAACTTCACTTTATTCAGTGTGGGGTAAACCCAGCTTAGCCTTTATGCCAAGAGGGTTGGCTCCAGAAGTTTTCTCAAGTCTGGCATGGCAAGGTGAGTTGAATTAAGGGTGACGCTACAATATGAGAAACTTTATGATGAGGCTTACTATTGCATTAACATAGAAGGGTCATGCACGGTATGTAGACACTGTCGTATGCAATGTGAGGGGTTGGTTCTTCTGTGTTTCAATGCATATTAACCCAACTCTCCAGAATCCTTTCTCATAAGTGAGACTCTGGGACAGAATGAGGAAGAATCCCCTGGCCGTTAAAGAGTAGCTTAAGCACCAGGAGAATCTGTGAGAATGGGACCCACATTGGTCATTTTGTTCATTAGAAATTTAACCTAAGAGAAACCCATCAATAGAATCTCAGGTGAAGCAATTTAGGGCAATAAAAACATATTCTTCTAAATGATACTGTCCCCAAGTGGCTCCCATAATGAAAATGAGAACATCTTCCCGTCTCTCAAATCACCCCAATTATACAGGATTAGGTAACTTCCACAAATCAGGCCAAGGAAAGTTCTTTGACTTAGAGATATCAGGCAGAACTCTTTTCTGGGGGGGAGGGTGGCAGTGGTGTGGCTGTGTGTGTGTGACAGTGTAACAGCTTGTCCTTTTCCAACCTCGAAAGCCATAGGTTGAGCTGCCTTCTGTGATAGTTTCTACTTTTGACTGCACTTTGCTGTGTGAAACAGCAGCCAAAATGAAGATTTAGGTCATTAAATGTGAAATGTTTGCTTTTTTTTTTTTTTTTTTTTTTTTGAGACAGAGTCTCACTTTGTTGCCTAGGCTAGAGTGAGCGCCGTGGCGTCAGCCTAGCTCACAGCAACCTCAAACTCCTGGGCTCAAGCAATCCTCCTGCCTCAGCCTCCCAAGTAGCTGGGACTACAGGCATGTGCCACCATGCCCAGCTAATTTTTTCTATACATGTATTAGTTGGCCAATTAATTTCTTTCTATTTATAGTAGAGTCGGGGTCTCGCTCTTGCTCAGGCTGGTTTCCAACTCCTGACCTCGAGCAATCCGCCCGCCTCGGCCTCCCAGAGTGCTAGGATTACAGGCGTGAGCCACTGCACCTGGCGAAATGTTTGCTTTTGCATCAAAAGTTTAGTTTATTATATCTCAGGCAAGAAGCAGTACAATTAATTAGAGTATGCACCTAAGCCATCCACACAGTTTTGCCGTCTTAACGGTAGCTTGTTTATGCCGGCAGAGAAGAAGCCTGGAGAGTGAGTGGCCATGAAATAGCAAACGATGTTTTCCATGCTTGTTGACAATTGAATATTTTTCCTTGCAAGAAGTGGTCCAAAGCCCGGAAGAAGTGCAAGGTCTGGTGAGTACGGTGGATCACAGAGAGTTTCCAAGTCCAGCCTCTGTAGTTTGAGCAGCATTGTTTGTGTGACATGTGGTCGAGTGTTGTCTTGTAAGAGGATTGACCTGTCTCTATTGACCAATCTTGGCTGCTTAATCACAAGCGTCCCCATCATTTCGTCCCACTGGTTGCAGTGGACATCCGCTGTAATTGATTGATCAGATTTCATGAAGCTGTAGTGCATATAACACCAGCGCTGAACCACCAAATACCATTAGCTTTTTTTTGATAAATATTCGGTTTTGGACTGTGTTTTGGCACTTCATCTTTATCCAACCATTGTGCCAAAAAGGCTGGTGATTGTCAAAAAGAATCCATTTTCATCACCTGTAACAATATGGTGTAGAAATGGTTGGTCTTTATGTTGTGACAGCAGAGAAAGGCAAGCTTTGCGACGATTTCTCTTCTGATGCTCATTTAATTCATGCAGAACCCATCTATCCAGCTTCTTTACCTTCTCTATTTGTTTCCAATGGTCCAATATTGTTGGAATAGTAATGTCAAACCTTGCTCCTAATTCACATGTAGATTGAGATGGGTTTGCTTCCACCTTGGTCTCAGGTCGCCCACATGGTTCATTTTCAAGATTCGAAATAGAATGTAACTTATGAAACCATCAATGTACTGTGCGTTCATTAGCCACATCCTTCCCAAACGCTTCACTGATATTTGGGGCTTTCTGTGCAGCCCGATTTCAAGATGGAACCCATATTCGAAAATAGCACAAATTTTTGATTTGTTCATGGTTTCACAATAATTGCTCTAAAATTTTTTTCAAAGGTAATCACAAGCCAGACTGTGTGCTTGAAAGAATGAGGATGTACCTTCACAATAAAAACTAAAACGAGAACTGTCAAAGTGAAATGTCAGAGATATCAACTGCCAAACTTAGTACTTAAGGAAATCGGACATTTCATACATAATTACCTAATAGCTCCCCTGTGTTATTAAAGTCTCCCATCTGAGAAAGGGAATGGGTGAAGGAGCCTATAAGAGATGTCATTTCTACCAAAAAAATCAACTTCGGAAGCTTAAAAATTCTTCTTACTTCACCCTGTTCTCATTTCGCTGGCTAATAGATGCCTAAAGAGAGAAGAATTATTGTGAAGGTGAGAAAACTAGGATGTAAATTTCATTTGAAGAAATGGACTTTATGTTACAGGCAAAGGACATTTATTCTCCTTTTATAATACTTCCAGAGTGCTTTTTGACCTTGGAAGAAAAAAAAAATCAGTGTTAAGATAGAATTGGTTAGGTCATTGCCTAAGGAGGCATAAAAGGCCACCAGGAAATAAATTAAAATTAAAATAGATTCTTTATTGGGTCACTTTTCATCCTCTCATTTATAAGCAAGCTTTCCACTCAAGGAATTGATACTGCAGGGGATAATTTTGCTCCTCTTGTTTTGATTCAAGAAATAGTTGCAAACAAAAGTAGGGAAGAAGCTGCATATAAAACTTAAAAGGCATTTTAAAAAGAATTCCAAGGAAAAGGGTACAGAAACCATGGTTATGTGCAGCTCCTTGTGAGGTGGACAATAGTTTTGAAATCATTGGTTCCTACTAAATTAAGGAAACATATTCCAGACCAAACATAGCAATGTCACATGTTATGACCCTGAACAAATAAATGTCATTTCTTTCTAGAATTTACCTCAAAATTCAATAATTAATCTGGGATTATCAGAATATCTATTGCAGAAACTGTTTAACATTTTAGGATGACTTTTTTCTTTCTAGATTGGACAAATATAGGACATTTTTCTTGATAGAATACACCCTTTCTTCTTGGAAAGAGAGGCCAATTTTCTATTCTAGTAGGTAGTTTTCTACTTTGCATTGACATAGATGCTAATGGTAACTGAAAATGTCCCTTTACCCTTTATTCTCTAGATTTGATCATCTGGTTTATAGAAATCCTGTGTTGATTATGCAAACGGTGTTTAATAGGTCATTTAGAAAAATAATACAATCTTCATCTTTAGAAAGATATGTAAGTATTTTTAAACCTCCAGATGAGATTTTGATTTAAATCTTATACACTATTGAAAGAAACATTAAAGCAATCAACCCTAAAACTGAGACTCAAAATGCTGGTAAACTGCCAGACATCAAGAAGCCCTTTGAGTTGTGGCACTGGCTTCCAAAATAATACAATACAAATCTTACAATATAATTTCAAATCATAAATGCCTGTTCTTTTTTTTATAGCTGTTAACAATGAAAAGATTATTATTTTTTTCCCAGACTCAAATGTGCAAGAAGAATGCCTGGTCCTAAAATTCTGCATGTACACACACGTACTTATTTAAAATCTACAAATACTAATTGAGCACATGATAGATGTCAATCATTCTGCTGAGCCCAAGGATACAAAGATAATTAAAGAAGTCTAGTGGGACAAAGCTACATAAACAACAACTATTCTACAAAATATTTTTGTACTGTCACCGTAACAAAGTACTGTGGGGGCAGAGAGGCTACAGCAATTAGCAAGGTGGGCTTGGAGAAGACTTTGCATGGAAGATGCTGTTTGTGTTGGCTTTTATGGAGCTGGAAGACTTCTACAGGTGCAGAAGTTGATGAAGGACATGCCAGGACAAAGAAGACACAGCAGACACAAAGTCACTGAGGTGGACCCATGTATGGAGTCATCTAAGAACTGATCGTTGAGGATGGCAAAAACTGCCTACATGGGAGAAGCTACAAAAAGAGCAGTGGAAAGATTAAGACCAGATTGTGAAGCACGTTGAATGCCATACTATGAAGTTTAGATTCCTCAGGTGATGGAAATCCCTGGAAGGTCATTAAGAAGGTGAAATAAGAAGATCCTGCTGACAGTGGAATTCCAGAGAAGGCTGTAGTTTTTCTTTTTCCTTTCTTTTCTTTTTTATTGGGGACGGGGATCAGGAATTGCTGAATGCAAGGATAGTATTTTCTAACGTACCTGGTCTCGGAGAACAGAATTTAGCCAAGGCACGTTCTTTGCACAGTCTTAGCACAACTAGACAGGACCGATGTCTCCATTCAAAGATTCACAGTGGTCCGGCTCAGTGCTAGCGTGTACACTAAAAGGTAAAAGGAGTGCCAAGCCCCTCCTCAAATACTCCGCTCTGCAGATTTACTGCCTGGCAAGCCTTAAAGTTAGAAAAATATTTCAAACCCAATCTGTCGCTGACAACTTTATATGGTGTGTTATTTCCTGCGTTGCTTGTTGAGAATGCCCAGCCACTGGGAAACCAAACTGAGGCAGATATTTCTGATGGCGAGCTTACTGACAACTACTTTATCATTCTGCATTTTAACTATACCCACCACACTTAAGCCCCTTTGAGCCAAAAAGTTAAGCTGATGATGTGTACATCAAAAAAAAAAAAAAAAAAAAAAGGGAAGAAAAGAAAAAAAATCCTGATATTTTTTCCTAATTGCCTACTATATTAGAAGTATATTAGAAGTTTCTGAATCCATATAGTGCAAAGGTAGCAAAGAGTATGATTCTATTTTTTTATTATTTGATTCCTCTTCATGACAGTCCCTTGTGGCAGGGAGGTGGTTAGTTTACAGATAGGAGAAACTGAGGACGAAAGAGATAAAATAATTGGAAATCATCGTTTTGAAGGAGTCAAGGGGCAGAGACAGCAACAGCATGACCGGGCCACTGCTCTCATGGGGAAACCCACAGCTTGTTTCTGATGCAGACTTAAACATCCTCACTCCAAGTAGATCAATTCGATCGCTGAGCCCGAATGACAAGCTAAACTACCAATGATGCCTTGCACAATGTTTTAAGCGACATAATCAACCGGAGAGGGACTTGTGTCAGTTAGACTTTGTCTCCTTAAAAATCAAGAGCAGGAGTGGTAAAGAGAGAAGTTTTTAACAAGGAGGAAAACCCTAGACAGTTGTCTCTAAGATTCTTCACCACAGCTTCAAGGACAACCAGGAAAGGAGCTGCTATTTGAGGCAACTTCATTATAAAATCATTTTTAATAAGCAATCTTAACAAAGAGAGGGAATACTCTTGTGGAGAAACCCTCCAGGGACCCAGAGGCTGCACAGTTAAGTTATTAGGAAGTTTCACACAAGGGACCAAACAGCTATTTCATTGGCCTCGGGGGACAGAGTTTAGTTTTCACCTGTTCCCTAGAGGCGCTGGTGTTATCCTGTCTACCAACAGCACAGACTGGTAACTATCAATTATCCCCACGTCCCGACTTGGTGAGGGAAAGTGAATTTTCAGTTTTGTTGACACAAAAAAGACATGGTGTAAGAGAGAGAGAGAGATAAATTAACTCGATACGGTTCATTATACTGAAGACTTTTAAGAACACGCAGCCAAAGCAAGTGCCTCCTCTGAACCTTGGTGGTTCTTTGAGTGAGACAATAGAAACTCATTCTAAGGAAATCAAGAAACACCAACAATGAGAAAAGGATGCTCTGTTGTCTTCTTGCTGTATTGTTCAGGTCTGTGAGGAAAACAATTCTTTGTGTTGATGGAAAATAATAATCAGTGCAGTCTACTCTGCCTTGCTCAGGGGTGAGCAAGGTTTGGGATCTGGGGTTCCAATTTTCATAAAGCTATTTGTAGCTGAGTTTAAAAGGGTTGGAAGGACAGAGGATCCGAGTTATCACTGTAGCCTGTAGCCAATTAGCTGCATGAATGAAAGAAAGCAAGGAGAACCACCAGCCACAAAATTCAAAGTGCGTATGTATTTTTCAAGTTTTAATGCACATCCCATCTGATTTGAATGAAATGGAAAAAAAATGGGTCTTACAATGAGACCTTAAGACTGGGGAGGTAGAGAAAAAGGGAAACATCCTTTTGCCATAATAATCAGAACAGCCTTCCCTTTTTGGACCAGATCTTTCCTGCCCAATAAGCATTTTTTTTTTCTATACAATCAGTCACAGGAAGGGCCAGAGAGCCTCAATCTAAGGATAAGAACTTTATCTGGGTTTAGAGAAGGGACTGAAGCCAGGAACATCTGATTCCTATAAACCTAACTGAATGACAGTGGCAGTAAAAACATTGTCTGTAGGTCACTGCTTTTTCCGCACACGTTCTGTGGCTCCGCATTGGTTAGGAGAGAAAGCCCAAACCCACTCTCTGTTCTTAGTGTCCTCGCTTTGCCTTGTTAATGCCCCACGCCAGTTAGACGGGTCTACACCATCACCCCCTGACCACACCTGATCCTTGCTACCCTTCCTCATCAAGCAAGCTCAGCTCGCCACCCGTGTTGCCAACTCAGACGGCATTTAAGCAAATATAACTTAAATGACAGCCTTGCATTTTCCTGCAATTTTTTTATTACTAAAAGTTCTGCAAATGAGTGTGTTCTTTCTCTCAGATACAGACTAAACTATTAGAGCAAAAAATATGAGTTAAACTGTCGATGCTACACTGTACTTCACACAGCGCTGAAGGCACGGAGAAGGAGTTAAAAAATATGAACCTAATAAAATCTGCCTGGCTCCCAGCCCTACCCTTCAGGGTTTGGTTTGTTTTTGGTTAGGTTTTAAGGAAACCACAGTGTCCTGAATCATACTACCTCTTTATAGCAATGAAAGTTACAAATGAATTATCAAGTCGGTCTAACAAAAGTAATGCATAAATATATTATAAATGTAATTAATATCCATTATAGGCTCTATTTCAGTGGAAGATGGACTCATGCCATAAGAAATATACATTACTACAGGCATGGGGAAACACAAATATCCTGGAAGCATAAGTAACCACTTTGAGCAGTTGTTTTATTATGGAATCAGTTGTGTTGTAGGAACAGTGACATTAAGTGGATGCCAGTTGTTTGAATAAGGTTAGATTGTTAAAAAGATAAGTAATGATCATTTTAAAGTAACAAGGCTGTATAGTTTGCAGTAGACCACCGTGTTTAAAAATTTTTTTTCACATAGCGGGCATAATATTCCCCTTTCTTATTATCAGTTAGGTTTTTCAAGCTTAGAAGCCTGTATCAGTAAAATAGCTATAAGGTAAAAGAAAACCTGGGTTAATTGTTGGAATGATTATGTTGCAGTTGGCTTTCTTCCTATACTTTAGAGTGGAAGAACCACTCTAAAATATGAAGGTCTCCCCTTTAAAAGCACTGAGGCTCTGTGGATTGCCTTTAAATCCTGGCTCCACCACATACTAGCTGGTTCTAGGACCCTGGACCTCAGTTTTTATCTGCAAAGTGGAGGTAGTAGCAATACCTACCTCACAAAGTTGTGGTGAAGATAAATAAATGGACACTTGTAAAGTACTTAGAAAAGTACCTAGCACTAAGTGCCCCAGAAGTATTAGCTAATGTCATCGATACCGGAGATAATACTGTGACACTTATGTGCACACAAGCAGGCAATCTTCTCTGTTTTGAGTCTCGGCCCAACCAGGCAAGTTAGCAAGTTGTTTGACTTCTCTAAGTCTCATCTCTCAGATAAGTTTTCCTATTTAAGATGTGGGTGCAAGCAGCACAAATCTCATGGAGCTGATGAGAAGATTAAATGAGATAATGCCTGCAAAGCATTAAACATGAGGCTTGGAATATTGGAATTGCTTACTAAGAGTTTTTCCAACATTTTTTCTAGAATTTTTATGGTTTCATGCCTTAGGTTTAAGTCTGTTATCCATTGTGAGTTGATTTTTTGTGAGAGGTGAGAGATGTGGACCCTGTTTCAGTCTTCTATTAATACACGTGGCTATCTAATTTTCCCAGCACCATTTATTGAATAGGGATTCTTTTCCCCAGTGTATGTTTTTGTCTGCTTTGTCAAAAATCAGATGGCTATATAAGGATGCTTTGATATCTGGATTCTCAGTCCCATTCCATTGGTCTATGTTTCTGTTCTTGTGCCAGTACTATGCTGTTTTGGTTATTATAGCCTTGTAGTATTACTTGAAGTCTGATGAATTGATGCCTCTGAATTTGTTATTTTTGCTTAAGATTACTTTGGCTATACAGAGTCTTCTCTGGTTCCATATGAGGTATAGAAAAACTCTTACAGACATTAGCCTAGGCAAAGAATATATGAAGAAGACCCCAAAAGCAATCACAGCAACAACAAAAATAAATAAATGGGACCTGATCAAATTAAAAAGCTTCTGCACAGCCAAGGAAACAATCATTAGAGCAAATAGACAACCTACTGAATGGGAGAAAATATTCACATGCTATATATCTGATAAAGGGCTGATAACTAGAATCTATATAGAACTCAGGAAAATCAGCAAGAAAAAAAAATCAAACAACTCCATAAAAAGTGGGACATGAACAGAAACTTTTCAAAATAAGATAGTCTAATGGCCAAGAAACATGAAAAAATGCTCAACATTGCTAATCATCAGGGAAATACAAGTCAAAACTACAATGAAATATCACTTAATTCCAGTGAGAATGGCTTTTATCAAAAAGTCACAAAACGACAAATGTTGGTGTGGATGCTGAGAGATAGGAACACTCATACACTGCTGGTGGGACTGCAAACTAGTACAACCGCTATGTAAAGTAGCATAGAGATAACTCAAAGAACTAAAAGTAGACCTCCCATTTCATACAGCAATACCACTACTGGACATCTACCCAAAGGAAAAAAAGACATTCTATAAAAGAGACATCTGTACTCAAATATTGATAGCAGCACAATTCACAATTGCAAAGCTGTAGAAACAACCCAAGTGCTCATCAGTACATGAGTGGATTAATAAAATGTGTTATATGTATACCATGGAGTACTACTCAGCCATAAAAAATGGTGAACTAATACCTCTTGTATTTATTAACCTGGATGGAGCTGGAAAGCATTCTTTCAAGTAAAGTATTCCAAGAATGAAAAAACAAACACCACATGTACTCACCATTAAATTGGTACTAATCAATCAACAATAATGTGCACATATGAAAATAGCATTCATCGGGTGTCAGGCAGGTGGGAAGGGAAGGAGGGGATGGGTAAATTCACACCTAACGGACACAATGCACACTGTCTGGGGAATAGGCGTGCTTGTAGCTCTGACTCAGGCAGTACAAAAGCAATTTATGTAACGGAAGCATTTGTACCCCCTAATGCTCTGAAATACTAAATAAATAAACAAATAACAGAATTGCTTAGTAGGTGGTAGTTCCTGATATTGGTGATGCTGCTACTATAATTACTGGTACTACTATTACTAGTATTACCATTATTATTGTCAATATTAAACTAGATGTAATGCAAATTTCTACAGTAGACATCTAGCCTGTCTTGAAAGATTAGCCCAATCATGTCAAAGAGTTTATCAAATATATAATAAATCTATCAAGTGCCTACCAGGTACTAGGCATTTTTATCTAGATCAGGGATCTTAAAGAGCCAATCACTATGTCAACACACTTTTGAGCATAGGTTATAAAACAGGAACATGAATATTTTGTCCAAACTCAGTTCACGAATCTGGGTAAACTTGAATCAACTGGATGCTCCGATGGAAACACTTAGCTAAATATTCTCTTTCTCTATGGAATTTACAGATCCTCACCATAAACTGAGGATTTTAAGACTACGCAAATCTTCTACCTTAGAAGAATTGACTGGCAGGGCCAACTGCAGTCCGTTTATTTTTAATATGATGGGACAGAGAAATCCCGTTAAGCTTAGGCGGGCTTGGCTCTGGGTGCACAGGCTGACTCTAAACAAGGCAAATGTTACCAAGACAGTACCGAGGGATTTGTACTTCCTCAGACCAGTTAATCTTGAAGAGACTAAATAGGTGTTACTCTGGGTGAGGATGGGTAAAGACGGGCAGTAAGGATATTTATTAGCACCCAGGGTTACATTTTTGCCTTTCACTTCATTGCTGTTGTGTGCTCGGATCCCAGTACCAGAATCCCGATGGTCTCCCTCACCCCCTTCTCCTCTCCCATACTTCCAGCTTCATCGCTTTTCCAGTTACAAGCTGAGTCTTCTGGAACTGGTGCACATGGCATTTGTGTTTTCAGATTGCATTCTGTTGACTATGTGCTTTCACCCACCTCCCAAACTTCCCCCTGCCCTAGTCTCTCCCCTCAACTAGCCTGCAAGTTACCCTCTTTGAGGGTAGAGAATCTGTCAGCACATAGTAGGTCCTCCATGAACTGTTGTCCATTCATCAGCTCTCTAAGAGGCCAGCACCTAGATTGTGGCCATGTTGCACTGTCAGCAAGCTTAATGTCTGGGGTGGCTGGTAGCCTTAGTGAGCCAAGCAATGAATCTTCCAGTTACTCTGTGAGTACTAGGTTATTCCCTTTCCTGACTATTTGTCAATGGGTAGACGGGATCTGGATGAAGTCCTACTAAAAGAACTTCAGCGCGGCTTCTTCTCACATCTGTCCTGATGAAACACCCTGCCAGCAATTGAAATTATAATTGCTGTGAGTCACACTGTGAGTCACATGGGTTGTCACGGCAACCTACTAACTATATCACCAAAGCACCTTCCATTCGCTTTGCCAAGAATGGCTCCTGAGTTTTCCTGGACTGTGCAAATAATGTGGGTGAGCCCCAACTTTGGGGTTGCTAAGAGTCTATAATCAAAAAGAATGGCCTCCAGGAAAGAAAAAGAAAACGAGAAAATAAGGTTATTCTCGTTCTTGGATCTCCTGAGTAAATGGCAACAATTGTGACAAATTGTTGCTTTCGTTTTGTGGTATCAACAACTGCCTAAGGAGAGGAGGTTGAGGCCTCAAAACTAATTTTCTCTAAGTCAAATTCAAAGCCAAGTCTCTGGGGCAAAAAGTGAATACATTAACCTATTCCATTTTAAATGATTGCAATAAACACACTTTTTATAGATGGATACAAAAGATGAATTCTCAAAGAAATATTCTGATTTGTGCTAAAATATTTTCACTATTGAGAACTAAAATCTCTTTATACATAATAGAATTTTATAGTGTAGGTATTAGATTGCTGCAACCGAACATTTGAAAATGTACTAGATTACCTTTTAGCGGCTGTTCATGCTAAAATTAAAACATTTTGGAAGGTTCAGAAGCATATTTTATTCTGGTATTTTTTAGGAAAAATTAACAACTCAAGTTGGGATTGAACTGACACATTTTCCTGACTGCTGACTACCGAGTAACCTGCACTTTTCAAATGTTTGTGAGTGTTTGTCCCTGAGTGTGGGCAGTAGGCAGGACAGGCTTGGGCAGGATGACCAAGGAATATAAACAAGAAAAGGGAACAAAAGCAAGTGGCAGTGGTCTGATGCCTCTGGAAACAATCCAGTCTAGGGGCCTACCTGATATCTATTTGGTCTGCCTTGTGGTAGCTGTTTGATGCATTCCCTAATGTTATGACTCTATGATGCTAAACTTCCCAGGAGCTGGAAGTAAGATAAGCTGTTGCATTTTTTTCATTTCCATATTTGTCATCTTGTAACATTTTAGTGAATGTAGGACGATCCAAGTAGAATTAGATTAAGGAGTCAGGAGTGAATGACCAGTTGTCTTTGGCAAATAATAAAAACCAAGACGGCAGTTGATTCCAAGAAAATGACACCTATCTACACGGTTCTATTTCAGCAGCAAAGAGACCAGAACAAACTTGTGAAACACCAAAGCGAAAGCAATCTTGAAAGTATCCAACCAAATACATGTGCTATATAATCACCATGAAAATTAAATTGAAATTCCACATCACAGTGTAAAATTGATCTAATATGTCCCTATCCCACAAATAAAAACTCTCTTTTATGTTCACACACTAAAAACCAGCAGTAACATTTCCTATCAGCAACTGAAGAACGTCACAAATGTAAGAATTCCTTAACCAATTTGGGCATAACGACTGTCCTCTTAGAAGCCCCAAAATCTAAAGTTAAAACAAACACTTCAGGTACCCTTCTCTGGAACTTAGGAGAGCCTGAGTTCTCCAAAGATCATGTTCATGGACTCCTTTGAAGCTAACAATCAAATTTCTTTTCATGGGAATTTTGGCTCAACTCACCCAAAACATTTTTGTTTTAAATCAGCAATACCCATGCTTTCCAGATAACAAGGTGAATTAAAATGTGGTGTCACAACTATTCAGGTTCATTTTGTAGTTCTTGCACCTCTGTCTGGTGTACCTGGGAGCTGACACTCTGGTCTGATAATATATTCTGCAACTGTACATGTTAATTTATAGTGTAAGTTGAACAATCCCTCTGTAAGGGCTGTTAGGAAACCCAGATTGAAACCGCTAATGTTGGGTGACTTTAGCTGTCGATAATTATGTAGTCAAGTCTTGACCAAGGTTTCCGGGACCCTGGCTAAGAATGGAAGTTTTGAGACAGTACAAAAATGAATTCATACACTTCACTGATAGCGAAACTTCTTGAAGAACAGATGTCAAGATGATTTAAGAGAAGCTGGAATTTAACATCTTAAAAAAAATAAAATAAAAAACGTATAGGCAAGGTAGGACAGTTCAGTTTTCGAGAAAAATCCGACAGATGCTAAAGAAGAAGTCATCTGAGTGACTGTTACTAGAGAAAGAACTGATTGATTTTCTTCCTCCTCACATGCTGTGGGCCCTGTAGAGGTGCTAAGATCAGAAATAGGATGGGCTGTCTGCTGAGCTGGGAGACAAAAACAATCTCCATGTTCAAGTGGCATGGAGGGCTTTCACTAACATGCAGCCTGGAAAATTCAATTTCTCCTTGGCATGTGCAAAGTTTTGTGCCCACTGTCTATTCAGGCGCTATTCTTACCAACTTGTCACTGGGCCATTTTATCCTGGGCCCTCTCCCCCAAATCTTGAAAGTAAACATGAACCAGAAAAACCATATGATTGCTCATCTAAATCTTTCTGTCAGTTACATGAAAGCAGTTTTAAGCCTTTCTACTTTATTTTATGCTTAATGACCAAGGATCTTCCTGCTGATTTTCATAGTTAGAAAGGCGCTCCAAGTCCACCCACTCTGGCTATATCTCGCTTTTGTTTTAAAGCCAGTATAGCTAGTGACTCTCTTGAAACCTTTGGAGAAAGGCCCACCTGGTTAAAGTGGCTGTTACTGGAGCACAAATTCTTCCTCATTAGCCACCCCTCTCATGCTGTCACCTAAATCCTGCAATGAATTTGAACTCCACCACAGGGTATTTTTTTTCTGAAATAGGCCGATGAAATTATTATCAGGGATGACAGTTCCCCGAATGTCTTTGTATATGGACTGTCTCTATTTTAACTAACATCTATGGTCTCTGTCTTATGTCATCTCATTCATTGCGGTGTACTTTTCATGCCCAAAGGAGTTGAACTAGTGGTTTTGTCCACTTAGATCTAAGAGCCAAGTCATAATGCAAATAGTAGCTTTCTGTATATTGCCAGGTGGCCAGGAGTCCATACCCCAAACCACCATAAACAGTAGGCACAATCATCAGCCCCTGTTGGGGAGAGGCCCAGGACTGAGCTAGCAGAAAGACTGAATTACTTACCACCTCTAGAGTGGGTCCCTCCGGGCCAGGGACGAGCTCATGGGCAAGGCTGTGCAAGGAAGCGCTCTGTACCATGCCTGCCCTGCGGATATACAGAGGACTTCAGTCTCCTGCACTGTCAATCTCTCAAGTCATCATGAGCTCAATTATGCACCGACAACAGCAAGAACAACAACAACAACAACGACAAAACAACCCCCAAAAAGCTAAGGGTCACAGACTACCCTGATGGAGGGACAGCCACCTGGAACTGTGCATTGAAAGATGGAGATGCCATCCTGATCATGTGTCTAGTACGGGCCTGACCTTTTCATCATTCCTCCAACAAACATTCCATGGAGGCCCAGGAGAGAGCCACGTGGAGACACTGCAGGACTGGGCCCTAAAAGTCAGGCAACTTCTCATTGAATTTGATGGTTATTTTTTTGTTTGTTTCTTTGTTTCATTTTTGTTTTCTACAAATACAGATAAGACAGACAGACACACCCAAGAGCAGATTTCAAGAATCAACTGAGGCACACGCTAAACTACTTCACTGTTCCACAGATTTCTTCCCTAAATATTTCACATAAAATAAAAAATTTAAAAAGTGTCATTAGGAAAAATTTGGGGACACATCCTTGTCATCCCTAGATTGTGCAATAGATATCTTCACTGCTTGCTTGACTTAGAAGGATGCCCAAACATATCTCATAGGTAGGACTTATCTGTGCTCCAAAATAGTCATCAAATTCTAATGACACCACTAATTCAAAGCCTAAATACTATGCTGGTCAAGTACGGTGACAGCTGACTGCCTGCGTCCATGATGTATTGTTCCATCCCGAGGTTCAAGGCACAGTCAAATACCATTGCTTGGATTGCAAATCACAACGTGAGTCTGTAACTTATGGTGTAGCTCAAATGAAGGCAATTGATGAGAGCAGTTGAACCTGAGAAGTGGGGTGAATACAGAGCGTAAATCCAGCACACGTTTGTTTCCACATCAAGCCACCGATGCCATTTGCCAGGGGTCCCTGTGGGCCCTGCCCATGGTCGAGCGACCGCGCCTATATCCCCAGTCGGTATCTCTGCTCCACAGACATGAGCACGAAACGTCCTAACTTGTGAACTAGTGGTGAGGAAAAGGAGACCAAAGTTTAAAAGAAATCAAGGTGATGTTTCCTAGAAACATACCAACTCTTCCAAGAAGGATCCAGAATAAGGGTGATCAGTAATCGATCCTCCCGGCTAGATTTCATGATTTCTCTAAAGACGTGGCTTGAAACACTGGAATCCATCAGAATATGTCTAGCCTCTCTCTTCAACACACACTCAGTACACACAGGTGGAGATGTGTCACTTCCCACCACTACAGGTTGAAAAATGACCTCTGCTGACCACGGATCACAGCTGAAACATTAGTTTATACTTGAAGGGTCACAGCAGCCAGACATATGCAGATTCCAACTCTTCAGAAAACTTTGGACAAAAAAAGAGAAATTGTGTTACTTACATGTATGTGTCTTCTTCGTTACTGAGATACCTAGGAGAGAAGAAATGATGGCAAAGGTTAGAAAATGTCTTGCATGTGCCTCTTTGGATGCATGTCATTCCCAGTGTACTTGGGAATGCAGTTTGTTCAGAGGGTGATGCAGAAGCAAGACCATTTTTTTTTTAGAGTATTATGGGGGATACTTGTGTTAAGGTTACATATATTGCCCATGCTCCCCTCCCCCTTCGAGTAAGAGCAAGACCACTTTTAATCCTGCACAGCGGTGCCACCAGACCCACCCCAAAGCCACACGACCACGAACGACAGAGGCAGCCACCATTACCTACTGGTTTAAGAGGTTCTGTGGTAAAAATAAGCAGCACGGACGGTCATTAAACAGGCTGAAACAGGGAGAAAGAAGACCCTTATTTTTTATTTTAAATAGGGGAGCTGATCACATTTATAGGCAGAGTGGGAAAGATTTAAGGCACAAGAGAGCGATGCGAGCCTACTCAGACGAGAGTGAGCTGAGCAAAGGAGCCATTAATTTGCTATGGCTATTGATTCTGTGTTTACTTTTTAATGAGCATGACCCTTCCTGCTCACATGAAGGATGACTTTTAGTGCCGAGGAAAAATCCATCCACAAAATGGGCCTATGTGTCTGTACTTGTTAGAGTCTGAAATGGAACAGCGGCTATTTCTCTAGACATGGCCCCCAGAATGTATGAAAGACCACTCACTGTACGAAATGCATGAACACAAGCTATGAAAACACAAGGGATGCATGAGTCAGCACCCTTGATCTTTCCAAGATGATTTACAGACAGCAGGCGACGAGCGGAACTAGGCAATATTTGGCACACAAGACCTGATAAAGATAGCATGAATGCATGCTTCAATGTAAACAGCACTATCACCATCTCAGAAACACTGCACTTTGAACCCTCTAAGCTTCATTCTTACTGGGAGACATGCTTGAAATGAAATGGGCTCGAAGTAATAAAACTTTTGAAAATATTAAGCCTGTGATGAAGAACTGGGGTAAACCTTGACCATGTCTTTCTTTCATGTTATTTATTAAGAGAACTATTTAACCCTCCTTTGGAAACTAAAAGTTGTTGAAAAATTTGGCAGCCACGTCAGACCTATTACTTAGCTATGGAACCTGTGGTACAGGTAAGAGATCCATTATGAAAATCCATGGTCAACATTTTAAAAAAGAAATAGTTCCAAAGTTGTGTGCAAGGCCCAAATCACACACTTGCTCTCCCCCTCCCACAACTTTCCAAAGGACTTATTTAGGGACGCTGAAATTACATAGCCCAACTCAAATTCTCCGCCCACCCCCAGCTTTTTATTGAGAAAAACGACTGTTTTTCGTCATGTTTGGTTTGGCTCTGCCAAGTGAAGTTAGATCCTTCTGCAAAGATCCTTGAAGACTTTCTCACATGGAACCACAAAAAATGTTCTAGAATTTTTTGAAATAACCTTTATCATGGGAAGGGAACTTCCCCCAGTGGCAACAGTGAGTAAAGTTTAAAATCTGAATACAGTTTGCAACTCTGGCTCATGACACCAGCACCAATAAATTGATACATTAGTGCTCTTTCAGCATTATGAGAGTTAGATGTGTATTTTCCTTAGGAAATAGTGCTTTCTGTAAAATCACTTTGAAGAGAAAGTGCTTAGGCTGTCTCTCCTGATTATTCAAAACCTCCACACAATTGGATTTAACACAGCCCCAAACAGACCTATCTATATTCGCTGAGTGTGGAACTATTTTCTCCTGACATCCAAAGGCCTCATGAAAATACCACTGCTTTGGCTTTTCTACTTAAATTTATTATACAGCGTGATGCAGTGTTCTCATCAAATATTTTCATGATGATTACATTGATAATAGATTTTGGAAATCTTCCCAAGAAAGCTGTCTGATTGTGGAGGTCACAGTAGCTTCTCATATCTGCCACCAGCAGAAAGCACGATTTTGTCAACAGCCAATCTCTTGGTCCCTCAGCTTTAACTGCCAATTAATGATCAATATAAATAACTGGGTGGTATATTTGTATTGGGGATGCCAGATTCAACAGATAAAATATAGGATATCCAGTTAAATTTGAATTTCAGATACTAATTTGTTGTTCATCTTACATTCAAATTTAAATGGGCATGCTGTATTTTATCTGGCAGCCTTAACTTAGACAAATATAATGTAAATTAAATCTATTATATACAATGGAAATATATAATCAATTAATAAATGCATTTTTATGGAGAAAAGCTTAAAAAACATATTCCTCTCACAAAAGCAATATTTTTTAAAAGTACATTACAACTTCTTAATTATGGAGATAGTGCATTATATTTGATTTTTTAAGTTTAATAGCCATTATGAAGACAGAATTCTATTTCCCTAGAAAAAGCGAACAAACAAAAACACTGCAAACACACGAAAGATAAATTTAGTAGAACAATCAGAAAATTTCTTGGAATTCTCTTTGTCTTCCCCACACCCCTTCCCTAAAAAATAACAATTGTGATCACAATAGTGGCTTGTATTTGTGTTATTTCTTTCTCCATAGAGGCTCTAGTACTTCCTAGTAAGTGACTCCATAAAAGTACCAAAAAAAAAAAAAAAGCAGAAAACATCCTTTTCATTTCACAGATAGAAAAACTGAGGCTCAGTTAATTAGCATCATAAAAAGTTTCTTGTGGAAAGTTATGTTGGACTGGAAGTGTATCCTATAGCAAGTCTTTAAAAACCCAGGTGCAGGATGGCTCACACCTGTATACCTTAGCACTCTGTGACGCCAAGGATTGCTTGAGGCCAAGAGTTCAAGACCAGCCTGAGCAAGAGCAAGATCCTGTCCCTACAAAAATAGAAAACTTAGCTGGGCATGGTGGCATGCACCTGCAGGCCCAGCTACTTGGGAGACTGAGGCAGGAGAATCACTTGACACCACTGTATTCTAGCCCCGGCAACAGAGTGAGACTGTCTCAAAAATAAAAAATACCCTGGTATAGGTACTGCCTCTCAAAAGAGTAAATACTCAACAAAGATTTACTCCTTGGAGCATACCACTCAGCATCTAGCTCTGTAAATAATTTAAACCAATGGGACCTGGTCCCCCTGCTTTATTTAAACCAGGAAGCCTCATCCCAGGCTTGAGTGAAAGATGTACTCAGATACTGATACAAACACATAGAAACCACAGTTCCTCCAACTAGAAAAGCATATTGGG
This sequence comes from Microcebus murinus, assembly GCF_040939455.1. NCBI lineage: Eukaryota > Metazoa > Chordata > Mammalia > Primates > Cheirogaleidae > Microcebus > Microcebus murinus. The sequence goes on from NC_134109.1 coordinate 96,977,925, forward strand.
TTGAGTCTAGAATGTTCCAGAATATTCTAGAAGAGAGAGAATATTCTGCCAGGAATGTAGGTGCCTGAATTACCTACGCTTGGACCCTGGGCCTTCACTTAGAGTGGGTATATGTGCCTTGGTTTGCTACCAGCAGCAATTTTGTCACCCTTCAATGAAGGGTGGCTCTTTCCTTTATTGTTCTCATTTTCTAGAGTTTCCTGTCTTTCTCATCAGAAACAGAGCTCATCCTCAATGAGACAACAGCAGTCATATGTCACCATTTTTTTTTTTCCATAAGTGGAAGGAGAAGGGTTTTCAGAAAAAAAAAAAACACATCCAAACCTAATGCTACCACCAGCAGCCACTCTGAACCAAGAACTTTTGGAGAATTAGGTTTTCTAAAGATAAATTATGATGAATATTAAGGAAGCAAGTAACTCTAATTCTACTCGGGAATAGAAAAGAATTAACTTTTTAAAGGCGAATCTTAAGATGAGTAGATGTGGAGGCAAGTTGACCTGACCTTGAACTCTTAGCCTGTCCACTTTCCTGCCTTTTGGCTGAGAGACTCTGGGCAAGTTACTTAACTTTTCAGGGCCTGAATTTCTTGGTTTTTAAAATTGTATATAATCATAGTAATACTCAAAAGACTGTTGTGAAAATAAGGATGTATAAGGAGCTTTACAAAATGGGAAGTGTGATATAAATGCTAATTATTGGCTCTGGTAAAGGGTGGACAATCAGCACAGTATTATTGTTACAAAACCGGATTACAACGTGCTAACTTGCTACTGAAAGCTATGCCATGGCTATGCACGATATCCCTTCTGCTTCATACTGACTCTGGTTTGCAGCCCGAGTGCTGTGCCTAGAAATCGTCCTCAGAGCTGACAGAAGAGAGCATGAAACAGAGAAGCAAGTTCCTAAAAGGAAGTGTGCTCTATTCTATACCCTGAACCATGTTTTGACTCTTTGCTTTCTAATGTCAAGGGAAGGGAGCTGGGCACAGTGGCTCACACCTGCAGTCAGGAGGCGGACGCAGGAGGATTGCTTGAGGCTGGTTTGAGTCCAGCCTGGGCAACATAGTAAGGCCTGGTCTTAAAAAAAAAAAATTGTTTGCATAAATAAAGAAATGAATAAAGGGACATTACCTGCTCACTAGCAAATGGCTGCATTGTTCAAGTGGGTGCTGATCGGGATGGGCAAGGACTTTGATCACCACCACCAAAGGGTGTTGACCCAAGTCCAGCTGTTGGGAAGGTTTTGATTTACTTCCAAATAACTGGGAAGAACACCAAGATCCCTCCCTAGAGATTCGCAAACAGGCCACAGAGTAGGCCTGTGGAGAGAGGGACGTCGTAGAGTTGTGGTGAATGATGAGGTGGAAAGAAATTCCTAAGCCCCCAAAACACACAGCCCCCCTGAGCCCAAAGCAAACTCCACGGATGTCTTGCCTAAGTCATCTAGCTTCTCTGGGCCTTGGTCTTCTCATCTGTAGAATGAGGTAATTGCACTACAGGATTTCTTAATTTCTCTTGCATTAATTGATCAATGGCTCCTTGCCCTGCTTCTAAGCTCTCAAACCAAACCACCTTTTTTTCCAAGCCACAGGCTGCCGGATCTATTTCTCACTGTTCAAAAAATCCAATGCAGCTCGTAATCAAAGGATACCCCCCTGAAACTTTTTTTTCTTCTTGCCTTTAACAACCAAAGAAGAAAGAAGGCAGTACCCACAAAAGGTTATATAAGTAAAAGATATACTTTTCTTGGGTGATCTTTTAAAATTATCTGGGCTAGAGAAAAATGGTGCCTTTTGATAAAGTTGTGAGACTCATATTTTACCTAGATACACACACACACACACACACACACACACACACACACACACACACACAGGGGTTCGGGCAGCCTCTTCCAAGCAATGCTTTAGAGTAACTTCGAACTTAACAATATGACAGCAGTTTTAAATTGCCAATTAATACCCCTAAACCTAAAATCCCCATAAATACTCTACCTGAAGCAAAGTGGGGCTTCCAATGCAGCAAGATCGCCTAACTCTCTTTAGCTGACCATGCTTCAAAGTGAAGCAAAGGAAATGTCATGAAAATACCACAAATTTATCACTGTCGTGGTTATCAGTAGGGCAAAGTTTCAGGGTTACAGTCATCCCAGAGCGCAGCACGTTAGGGATGTCATCTGGTATTTCCAATCAGTGCCAAATCTTGGATCAATTAACTTCTTTGATGGGCTTTTTATTGTCTCTTGGTTTCTAGGCAATTGTCTGGGTACCAAGTTAATTTTACCTTTAAAAAAAAAAAAAAGAGAGAGAGATGGCATCTTTCCTCCTCCCCGGATTTGGCAATTACTAAACTAGCATTTCCAGAGGCCCTGCATTCTGGACACGTCTCCAAACTCGGCAAAGATGCCACCCTGCCACCCTGCCACCCTGCCAGTACTCAGCCCGGGTGCCTTCTCTCGTCCTCTTTCGCAATGAGATAACTACTGTTGCGATAGAGATATTATAAACAAGAGTAAATTCTGTGTTACCATCAAAAACAAACAATAAAACCAAACACTACCTTAAAAATGCTGTGAAGCTTTTCTTTTCTTTCTTTTAAAAACCATGCCAACATTTCTAAATCTCACGTGAGTGTGTCAGGGAGTAAGAGATGTGTCGAATGATCATTAACAAAGCCTTTAATTGGCCCAACTCGCGACTCTCCACTGGCCTTGTACATTGACTCCTGCTCGATTCCTGGAAAAGGAGGGCTGCCAGTCTGCAGACCTTTACAAGATTTCCTCTGCCTCCTCACAAGATGCCTGGATTAAATAAGATGCCCATTATTTGAGCCCTGAGGTCTTCGGCAAAGCGGCTTCACCTTTCTCAGCCTCTGTTTTCTTACCCATAAAATGGGGATACATTTCTCGGTGCTAGGTTTATATTAAAACTTAAGATAATTCATGCGGGACACAGGGCATAGTGTCTCTGCCACTTAAAGAGGTTTCTAATGGCAGACGCTCTGCAAAGACACTTTTATTAGATAAACAGAGCGGCACGCCTTGGACAGACACAGGAAAACCCATTAAGGCGCTGTTGTTAAACAGGTGGGTAACCCAGGTAGTCCGTGTTTCAGAGTTCAGGTAAGAATTTGCAAAATAAAATGCAGGACACTTAGCTCCATCCCTGCAACGTCACTGACAAGCAGTGTAAAGGCTACAGTCTCCTGGGTCAGTGTTGTAAGGAGCTAGCATCAAAACAGCGATTTACGTGCAATGCATGAACACTAGCCAAGAAATGAGGCCCAGCATTTGGGCTTCTTTTTTTTTTTTTTTTTTCTTTTGAGTGGCTAAAAATTGTTTTATAAATAAAAAATATCAGTTTGTGCTGGCCCTTTGTCCCCCTCCTCCTCCATCCTGAGTTGTCTCACAGGAGCGCTCCATGCTACCCACAGTCAAGGAGAAAGTCTATGCATGAGGTGGATCAGGAACGCAGCCCAAGAAGAGCTTCGCCAAACAAAATGATGTTACAAAACAACGTCCTTGTGTAGGACAAAAGAACTATTAATGATAATCAGTACATATTACTGAAAGTGCTCCAAGCAATCTCTGGACTTTGTTTCAAAAATTCTTAATGGACGCTAATGCTTAGAGTTCACTCAAAAGAGAAATAAATTATGTGCCAGGGTTGCAGGGAACAAGGACAGCTCGGCGGAAGGCATCAAAGCATTAGCAATGTTACGACAATCAAACATTTTGTAATTGCATAAAAAGCCTTTAAAAATCATTTAGAAATACTAATTATGAATATTAATAATGCTATAATGTGAGGTTTCTTTTATGTTAAATTTGAGCCCAGGTTGAGCTGTTTTGGTAATAATATTTCAGATCTTTTACCATCCAAGGTGCTTTTTACACCAAGAAAAAAAAAATTCTATTTTAGTTTGAAAAATGGTTATGGGAATGGGATAAGAAGAATTTTTTTTCTGTTTTTTGAATTAAAAAATTTTTTTGTGTGTGTGATTGCCCTCCATCTCTAGGTCATATTTCCTGACATTTGTGCCCAGAAATATCTTTTAATTTTGGACAGGCAGACCAGAAGTATGCCCTCTTTCAAGTCCTGCCTTTATCTTTAACAAAACAGTTCCAAGGACAAAGCCTCATTCCGGGTCCCCCAGCAAAAGCAGCATAAAGAAGAGACCATCAGTCTATCTGAGAAAGAAATCTTGAGACTAAACTTATTTGGGGAACATCCATCTTTTCTCTTAGAGATTACTATTCAATGCATTATGAAAAGTCCATACCTAAGAAAGGTAATTTCTCCTGTTATCACTTGCCGGTGCCGAATGTGTGATTAGCACTAATGTACAGTAGGAATCATACGAATCCTTGTTATTTCAAATTGATTTCCTTCTATCAAGTCACTGTCCTAGAAGTAGAGCTACCCATTAGATATTACTTGGTTGATTTAAATTTGATCTTGGAGTTCTGGTCAGAGGTGTGAACTGATAACTATCAACACTTATAACTTAGCCTTCTGGAATTGAGGAGTTTTATCTTGTAAGTAAATAATTCAACTCAGGCAAAAATCAGCAGCTTTTACTATGCTTTTCCAGGAACTGGTTTACTTTATGTACCTCTGCAATTTGTTAAAACTGTTTATCTTTGCTGTTAATATGAGCAGGTACTGACTTGAGCTGTCTGTAGGTGACTCATCTGGATGTTGTCAAACACGTGGTTATAGCTGCAGCCTTTAACATCAAAGCTACCAGAACTGGTTGGATAAGGATGATCTAAAGACTATGCAGTTGCTGGCCCCAAAGCACAGCAGACACTATGGATATTTTGCATATGTTATACCCTTGGATGACCTGCCTGAATCATACCCCATGGAGCCTGGTGGATCCTGGTCAACACACCAAGTCAAGGCAAGTAAAGACTGAAGAAATATCACCTGGCCCACAGCCACCCCAAACCAAAGTCTGTTACGGATGGCAGATCATTTATAGACCATGGGTATTACTCGTTATGACAAAGGAGGAAACAAATTCCATGGGTTCACTCCTGTCTCGAGTCATTTAGAAAAGAGAGGGAATCTGCCAAACTGGAAACAATGGGAATTTGCTTCTAAATTTTGGAGGAAACGAGCTCCACTGTCAGACAGATGAAAGGTAAAACCCCAGGATCCAATGGGCTAGGAAGCAAAATATTTAAAAGAGGCAACTTCAGTTATTCCCTAATATACAGGATATCAAGGGTACATAAAGGATTTCTAAAAATGTCAACATTATTATCATCTTGAAGAAAGATGAAAAGACTGCTTAAATCACCAATCATGAAATCACAAATCATTACCGTTCATAGCCTCTCCACACTCCTCTTATTATGGGATTTGTCTGGATTGGCCATTGCTGGGTGATAATTCAAGAAAAGAAAGTAAGTAGTCATCAAGATATTTATTTTGCATTCACAGATTTTATTGAGAATATGGACATTGTTGGATTAGATGCATAAACTATTTTCCCATGTGGAATTCAGAATCAGGAAACTTGGATTCAATTCCTAGCCCTGCCTCTTACCAGCTATGGAATTTTGGGCAAGATACTTAAATCTCTCTGGGCCTCAGTTACCTTAGCTCTAAAAGGAGAGGAAAAAGACTTCTTTCACTCTAAAATTCTACCACCAGAAATGTAGCCTTAGGAACTTATCATGAATATATAGAAGAGTTTTTATCAAAGCATTGTTTTATATTGCAAAACATTGGGGGAACCACCCAAATGTCAAGAGTAAAGGATGATTGAAGAAAACCATGCTATGTCAATATAATAGAACACTCTACCATCCTTAAAACAATGAAAAACAAATCACAGAGAAAGATGTTCTAGCTGTATTAAGAGAAACATATACATTCAGCACCTCAAAGCACAGTATATTATTTTGTCAAAAAGGAAAAAAATAAAACACGTAGAAAAAAAAGACTAAAAATATATACTCCGAATTATTAATAATGTGAGTGGCTATCTCTGGCTAGAGGACTTATGGATGATATTTCTTTTCTTTTCTTTTCTTTTTTTTTGTGGTCTATGTTTTTGACCATTTCTATAATATAACTGTATAAATAGAATTTTAATAATAAGAAAGAGAAGTTAACATTGAAACACCTACCTCACAGGGTAACTGTGAGGATAACATGAAATAACGAATGGCAATGTTGACTTAATACTGGTTTTTAATATTGCAAACATCTTTCTGTGACCATTAGGAGACCCAGTTTCCTATGGCAACTGCCAATTGTGTCACACTGTCTAGGAAGCCTAGGAGAAGTCTGAATGAAGTGGAAGTGTGATGGTGGCACAGCTGATGACCTTCAGGAGGGCCCATGGCGAGGTATGATCTGATAATACTTGCTAAAATAGTGAGCATAGTCAATATGCTGAGAAAGGTCTGAAAAGTAAGCCTTGCCTAGTTCAGTATGTTCTACGCAATGCTCTAGAATGCAGTGAGAAGCCTAGATACTAACATCAGACAACTTTTGACTCCTGGGAAAACCACCATCCTTTAGCTACCAAACAGAAGTTTGTTTATGCCAATGTCTATAGAGCATATGAGTATACTGTCAACACACACCGGCAATAAACCTGACAAAAGGCTTGTGGAGACCTCTGCAGAGCAGGTGCAGCCTCAGAGACTGATCACAAATCCCTCAGGCAAGAGGGAGCCCTTTCATCACCATCCCCTGAGAAATCCCCGGGACTTAGTGCCATGTGACGTACAAAGCGGATCTTTGGAGACAGAAAGGCCCACGTTGCAAACCCAGCTTCACCACCAACTAGTCATCTCCAGGCAAGTAACTTAGCCTGAGCCTCACTTCCAATTTTTGTAGGATGGAAGTAAGGATACCTTTTTCTTCGGGTTGTCATGATCATCAAATGTTATAGACACTGCAAAGCTGAAAGCTATCAACTGTCGCTGAATTCTATTACCTAAGCAATGCATCTCAAGGCAGTGCATTGGAATGTTCCATAGAAAATGGAATTTAAAAAAGGTCCATATGTCCTTGGGTTGTGGCATTAAGGTGTCAATGAGCCTCTGAACAAACTCTTTTTCAGGTTGATACACCGTGTCACATTTTGATTGATTTCAACTGGCACAGCTCTTCTCTTCTAAATTATTCTTTTTCCCTTTTCCTTCCTTTTCTTTCATTTTAGTCTTAAGAAGGTTGTAATGGGTTGAGTTGAATCCCCCCCCCAGATACATCCAAGTCCTAACCCCTGATACCTGCAAATGTGGCGTTATTTGGAAATTGTACCTTTATAGACATAATTAAATGAGATCATACCAAGTTATGGTGGGCCCTAAATCCAATGGCTGCTATCTTTATAAAAGAAGGGAAAGGGAGATTTGGATTCAGTGACACCCAAGACACACAGAGAAGTTGGTCACATGTCAAGGAATGTCAAGGACTGTCAGTAACTAACAAAAGCTAGGAGAGAGGCTTCTAGAAATCCTTCCTTGCTGCTCCTCCAAACCCTTTCTCCCACTCTTCCAGGCAGTCAAGTTTTAGGGGGACACACAGCCATCCAGTCAGAGTCCCTTGGAACCCCTTGGAGCCCCCTTGAAGCTGGGTATGGCCATAAGACTAGGTTCTCACCAAGAAATGTGAGCAGAAGAAGCATGTGTAACTTTCGTGTCACTTAAAAGGAATCTACTTGCCCTGAATATCCTCTCTCTCCCTCTTCCCATGGACTGGAACTTAGATGAGGCCATGACCCAACTTCAACCATGTGGGTAAGCCACCTTTGGAGATAGGAGAGCACCCTGGTTCCTGGGTAACCCTGTGAGTAGATAAGCTACTGTGTTCTTGAGTCTCTTTGCTATAGCAGTTGTTAGGCTTTACTCTAACAAATACATGGGAAATAACTCTAGTTTACAGCTCAGAATCACCAAATGTTAGATCCGGAATAGACTTGAGGAATGGACTCTCTCCCAAAAAAAAAAGGACAGAAAACTGGAACTCAGAAGGTTTAGATGACTGGTTCCAAGTCAACCAGCCAGTTAGGGGCAGAGCAGAAAGTGGCATTCTACAGAGTGGCAGCTCTGTGGGCTCTGAGACCTGGATGTGTTCAAGTCTCCCTCTTACCATACGGGACACCTCAACCAGACCCATGAACAGTTTCACCAGTATCATTTAGAAGCTCCATGTGTTAAGCTAGGGTGACTTTCTGAACAGTAAATCTGGTCAAACTCCTTCCACGGTTCGAAAGATCCTACAGGATCCAGCCTGCCTGCTTCTCCAGCTTCTCGCTCTGCCACACTAGCCCCCTTGAATTTTCTTTAAAGCTCTAAGCTTGCTCTAGACTCAACGCCCTTTCTGCATGTAATTCCCTTTGCCAGGCTCAGTTTCCCCTTACATCTCGGCAAGTCTCCCCTGCACCCGTCTAGATCTCTGCTCAACACTCACCTCCTTCTAGAGTGCTTCGCAGCCGGCTTATCTAAAGAACCTGCTCCCTGCACCATTCTCCCCTTTGCTTCACTTTGTGCCTTCACAGTATTCCTCCTTCTGACATCCTATTGTCTAGTCATTGTATGTCTTCCCAACAATGTCAATCCTTGAGGCAGGGATCTTGTGTCCTTGGTTTACCACTGTATTTCTGGTGCTTAGAATGATGTCTGGCACATAGTGGCCCACAAAAATGTGTTGAATGAATGAATGAATGAAGACCACAAAAAAATGTGCCGAGCGAATGAAGGCTACAAAAATGTGTCGAATGAATGAAGTTGACTCCCAAAAGCTTACCGATTGTGACCCCAAAGCCTCTGGAAATACACAGAGAACACAAGAGGAGCACAGATGGTGGGACAATGCTAAATGAAATGGCCAGGGGACAGGTAAGGAGAAGTTTGCACAGGGGAAGAGAACCCGGAAGGCCACGTGCAAAAAGCGAGAGGGGAGAGAACACACACTAACCCCAGGACCTAAAGCAGAGGTCAGGCAATCAATAGCAAAGTTAAAATGGCACTTTTAAACACTTCTGATAAAATTGATTTGGTCATTACCACAGCTGAACACAGGGCATGCCTGCCTCATCTGTTAGAAAGATCTTTATGATCTTGTTAGCAGATCCCCAACACAGAAGCTGTAAAGGTTATAACCCAACTTGTAAAGCTAATCTCATATCGGCTCTGGGATAATAAAGAACCTATGGAAAAATCTCCCCGTAGCCATGTGCTACAGCAAGAAGCAGGACTTGCCTGGCTTCTCGGCATGGCAATGCAGGGTGGCTGAACGCTCCCATCTCTAAGATTGAGAAAGCTGTTTTGGAAACAGTGATTTCAGTCCTCGGGGTTCTTAGATCTAACAGCTTAGAGGTTAAGTTGGGTTTAACCATTTCCCTCCAATTCAAAGTGATTTTAAAATAAAAGTCAGCCTGCCATGGCCATTGAGTTATGCTGAGACTAATAAAAGAAAGAGCAGTTTGGCAAAACCCTCTTTGCCAAGCTTTGTTTTCAAAAATTATTTAGTTTTAAAGATACCTCTGTTTTATATTTGTATAATCCCAATGTTACATCCTTGGTTTTTTTTTATTGCTATTACTTGATATGGGAATTTTGGGTCATCCTTCCTAAATAGAATAACGCAGCATCATTTCTTTTTTTTTTTTTTTTTTTTTTTGAGACAGAGTCTCACTTTGTTGTCCAGGCTAGAGTGAGTGCCGTGGCGTCAGCCTAGCTCACAGCAACCTCAAACTCCTGGGCTTGAGTGATCCTTCTGCCTCAGCCTCCCGAGTAGCTGGGACTACAGGCATGCGCCACCATGCCCGGCTAATTTTTTAAATATATATCAGTTGGCCAATTAATTTCTTTCTATTTATAGTAGAGACGGGGTCTCGCTCTTGCTCAGGCTGGTTTTGAACTCCTGACCTTGAGCAATCCGCCCGCCTCGGCCTCCCAAGAGATAGGATTACAGGCGTGAGCCACAGCGCCCGGCCAGCATCATTTCTTGACTCACACCCTTCTGGGCCACGTGGGAAGGTCTAGGGGGTGGCACTGAGAGGGGAAATGAGTTGATGCTGCATAGCGGGTGCAGAAGACAAAGCAAGCTAGCAATCACACAGCCTTCCTGGGTGGCCTGGAAAAGGGAACCAGGGAGAATGGGAGTGCACCAGGCATTTCATTTCCAGTAGGACGCATACTAAAATATGTAGGCATGAAAGTATATGGTGTCTGAGATTTGCTGCAAAATGCCTTGGCGAAGTGAAAAAGGGATAGATGAAGCACGTTTTGCAGAATCTCCTACGTGCTGAATCTGGATGTTGGGTATATGGTCACCATTGCCCTTCTTTGCATATATTTTTGAAAGTTTCATAATAAAAAAATCCCTACCAGTAAGGATTGGCCGTACAACTTTAAAAAGAGGTTCAAGCTGTCTGACATAAAGTGTGTGAGTGGTTTTGCCTGTGCCTGTGCATGTAGGTCAGTAGTATTTCCTGAACAGGTGGAGAAGGTATTGACTGCTACTCACTAGAGTAGGTTTTAATGCTTTAGAGAGCAGCCACATATATATGTGTGTTCGTATTGCGTATATATCTTCATTTTATTTTATTTATAAAAAGAAATATTTAATCCCTTTAATCTCCCCCCCTTCCCTCTTTAAATTCTTGCATTCAGTGAGGTCTTAATCTTCCTGAGCAAGATTTTGTCAACCATGACACATGTTAGGAACATAACTTGGTTGTTTGGTGAGGGAGCATCGGAATTTATGTCCCAAGGAAGGAAGCACGTGGTAGGAAATAAATCAGAGGAACCAGACTTTGAATCTCACTCACGCTTCCACCTCCTGGCCCTCCGCCACCTTTTGGCTATAGTTTTGATGGGTCTGCCCTCTGGGACAATCTTTTGCTCAGTCCCCTTTGTTCTCAGTGGCCCATGTTTCATTGGCTGGGATTAATAATCCCATTAGGGACATATAGGAAATACCAGCCCCTCCTGAAAAGCAGGCCAGCTCGGCTACATAGAAACAAACACAACCATGACAAGTTCCCTGGTCACATCAAGACACTGAGAGATCACTGTTCCTTTCTGAAGCCGCTATTTGAAGGCAGTGGGTTGTCTCCAACTTGTAGTTCAGTCCCTCTGCACATAGTTTCAATTCATCATTGTTAATAATACTCTGATTCTCATTCAAATGAGATATAGGCTTTCCCATCAGTTTTTTTTTTTTTTTGAGTCCTACATTTTAAAACTCATTTGAAAATTATTCAAGGCCAATTTGCAGTTAGCAATATATCCATTGTTATACGCTTGTACAGTTGGTGGTATGTTACCAGTCCACTTTCCGATTTCCTCATTGCCCTCCCTGAAGTAAGTGATGAAGAGACTGCTAGACCCATTTTTTCATTGAGGAAACTGAGTGTCAGCAAGGTGAAGGCACATGCTCAAGGTCAAGTGGGCTGGGCCAGAGCTCGGTCAAATGTTTTTTTAAGTGGTCATTAAATCCTTCACCTCATCCACCCCTGGCTGAATCCTTCAAGTGCTCCTCCTGTGCCCAAACATGGGGAAATACTACTGATTTCAAAGGCACAGGCAAAATCACTCACACACCTTATGTCAGAGAGATTGAACCTTTTCTTAAGTTTTCTGGCTAGTTTTCACTGGCATGAGTTTTCTTTTTATTATGAAACTTTCAAAATTGTATACAAAGAAGGGGTAACAGTGGCCATATACCCAACATCCAGATTCAACACCTATCAAAAGCCAAAGGTGTCCACCAAAAAGCACCAAGAGGAACATCTGAATCTTGCCTATGGTCTCCACCGCCTTCCAGCATTAACTGTTTCACCAGTAGGTTCTCCTGGCTTTACGCGCTGGCTGTGTCTTCTCATTTTGTGCAGTTGGAGTTTGGTAAACTAGAATTTAGATGGTTTATTGCTGTTCAAGTAACTGACTCTTGGTTCTACCCTCTGTGTTTGTGAGCGAGAGATGGCCAGGACTTGAGGGGCCTGGCCCAAGACTTCGGGACACCCCTACCTACCAGGGTGAAAGACTGGACTCTTCTGATATTGTATTCTCCAAAGCCTGTGGTTTAACTCTGCCACACACAGACACGTGCTCCCTTCTCTGCCCGTTTACCCACACAATGCAAAAATAGCTCTCTCAAGGCCTTTATGAATTTGGAAATCAACCCATGCCCAGTGAGGTAGCTTTAGTTACCTCTAATTTTAGACCTGCCACTAATTGGTCCCAGAATCTTTTTAAGTCCAGGTCTACAGGGCCAAAAGGAAGCTTGAAATTATTTGAATATCTCATTAATGGACAAATATAAGGGACAATGTGATCTTCCAGCTCAAAGTAGAATTTGTTCACATTGAAAACTCAGGCTTACCATCTAGACTGCTCCTGATTGACTGTGTTAAGAGTTTGTTCTCCCCTTGCCCCATGGTGGTCAGGCACTACCTCAGGCAATAGGGATACAATGACAAAGACAGTAATGGTCCCTGTACTCACGGTGCTTCATGGGAAAGGCTTACAGTGTATGACTATCAGCCGAAGTCACCACTAGTGACGCAAATTCCAAATTCCACTCCGGCCATACATTTTGCATCAGCCCCACCCATGTTCCTAGAAGTCCTCTCCTCTCCCTAGGGAAGCCCAAACACTGCTATTCATATTTGAGAGCTTTTAAGAGCAAAAAGCAATTTGGAGGGAACTGACAAAATGCAGGCTATGTTAATTCAGCCCAACCCTTGGCACATTCCCTTTTCATCTTTGGTCACTTGAGAGCCCGTTGACTCTTCTTCAGTGCCTATATTCACCCAGGTATGTACCCGACAGGGACTTCTTCCTGCTTATATATTTTCTCCTACAAACATCTTGATTTTTTTACTTGTATGTCAAAAGATCCTGCCCCACGATCTAAACATTCTAAATAATTTTTACAACTGCTGTACGATGAAGATAACTGATCCCACTGCTCTCTATTTGTACCAGCGAAACCTGTGCCTCAGTTTCCAAGGTAACAGAACAAAGAAAACAAGCCACCCCCCTCCCCCGCCCCCGGGGCCCATACTGGTAAAGGTCAGATGGCTTCGAGCTCAGACATCAGGGACGTTTTGGCCAACACAACATTTTCCTGATTTTTAATATTTTTCCCCCCAACAGCCGTACTTCATGTCACTGCCTGAAGGGCGCTTTACATATGGCTATAAAAAGTACACAGATGAAGCAAGTAAACTTTCAGGATTTTATTTCCAGCAAATGTAGGCAAAAGTGACTAATCAGAGCGAACGAGACTCTGTCAGGTGCATCCATCGCAGAGTGAATCAGCCTCAGACAGCAAGTCTGGAGCAAGGCGCTGCCGCTACGACCACCGCCACCACCACGCTGCACATCCACCCCCACGCCGCAGAGAACTCCTCCATCACTTCCAAGCTGGCGGAAGTCTTATTATTATTATATATTATGCTGAAACCCTGAGCCTTCCTGTAAGTCATCATTTTATATGGTTTTAACAACGACAGTAAAATACTGCCACAAGTGGTACTGTCAACTTTCCTGCGAGCACTTGCTTTCCCCTCACGGTGACATTCCAAGTACAGAGTCTCCTTCATCTAAAGGAGCTGTCCTATCAGGGAACAATTCATTTAACCTGCACTCCAAGTACAGCCAAGGAGCCGGGTAATATGCAGAAGATCCAGTGGGAATCGGTCCTCCCAGCCGGCCCCTCCTGCCATTTGATTCATTGGCAAGAGCTCCACTTTTCTTTCCACTGAGGCTGATTTATGGGTGGGGGTGGAAGGGGAAAGAACATTCCAGAAAAATTAAGTTAACTATTAGCCAAATCCCTTCAAGCAGCTGGCTTGGATTATATAACAGCCCCCTAATTCCAGAGGCTCGAAAACAAGAGGTCGGCATTTTATCTGATCTCGTATAGTTTTAACGCCTTTCCACTGTAATTCCCCAGCCCACAGCACCTGCACACACACACACCTCTGACGGTCTACACAGCTCCCATCCCTCATCTGTTTTAATTATGTGGGGTGCTCTGCTTGCACTGTGGCCTATTGGGGCTCCATAAAATACTCACTTCACGTGACCCTCGCTCGCTGCCTCTGGCCTGTTCTTCATACAGCCCTCGCAGAGCCAAAACTCTGGGAACAGCACCTGCGACCATGCATGTATTAAACTGGCGTTCCAAAATGACTAAACGCGTTATTTCTGCCGCAGCAGAAAACGCTGAGGTGAAGCCAGAGCAAAGGTGAAAAACCTGGTTTTCCTAAAATGGATCCAGTCTTAGAGGCATTTATATTCCCCGAGGACCCAGGCCTGACTCCTCTGATCATTTTTCAAATCAACGTAATGAGTGTGAGAGGGCCCTCTCGTTAAATTGAGGCAATAGGTAAACAGTACCTGCATTTTAGGGTGGGCAATTGAAACAGGGACACGCTTTCCTGGGACAAAAGGATTTGCAAGGGGAGCAGAAACGGGGGGCCTGATTTCTGGAGGAGGGTTTACGTTCTGCTGTCACTCTGGCTGCCACGATAAACAGGGGGAGAGAGCCTTCAGCTCTAAGAAACTAAAAGCAGTGCCCATTGGGATGGATTGCTTCTGGTAGGGTTTTGAGTCATTTCACGGTACAAATGTTATCTCTACCCATGGCTTCCTTAAAAGAGAACTAAATGCCAAGTCAGTTGGAGCAATAAACATCTAAAGAGCTGACATACACCCTAACATATTTTTTTTTTCAAAAACCACAAGCCTAGGTTAGCTGCTCCTCCCACAGAGCTGCCCAAAGGAAGCCTTCCTCGCCCCACCTTCCAAGTACAGCCCCAAACCTCAGTGCTTTCTAAGGATCCTTTGCAGGGTGGATGTTAACAGCGAACAAAACACCAGCTATCCAACTATTCTTATACCCCTTAACCTGCAGCGTCATCCACATTTGCTATCCCCTTCCAGAATAGTTGGGCCACTCATGTTTACTTTCTGCTCCCAAACACTGGAAACTTCGGAGCACTGCGGTAATTCTGCCTGCTCTGGATAAAATCAGGCCTGTTATTCAGTAGAATCCGTGGTCTAGGGTGACCCCGAAGAGACATAAATTTCTAATTTTTACGCTTTTCTCAAATTTCATAAGTTATTTTTGTTATTTCAAAACCCAGTGCTTTATAATAAATTTATAGGGTGCCTGAGGGGATCTCCATTCATATTATATGGTATCTCATTCACGGCTCCTCCGGGAGAGAAACATGGAGTTAGACTTCTCAGTCAGCCCACACCACCGCCGCCTGTGAAGTCCCTACACCACGTGACAGTCCGGTGGGGATTCCACACACGTGTGTGAAACAGACGCCTACAAAGTGAAAATGATGCCCTGCTACTCCTAAAGTAGGATCACTTGGGTGAGCTGGGGGGAAAAAGAAAAAAAGAGCGTCTGTGTCTGTGGTCATGAAGTGATTATGTATTTTATTGTAGAGACCGGCATCAAGTAGCAATTTCAAGTGACTTTCACATACTCCATGCTTCCTCTCTCTTTCCAGAGGCACCGGCAGCTACAGTCATGGATCAAGACGGGGGAAAGCCGTGGAGCAGTCACCTGGCGTGCAGGCAGTAACTTAGAAACAATAAAAAGCCAGATTAAAAGCTGGTTTGCTTTTAATCATTAATCACGTGCTGAAAATTCTAAGCAATGTCAGTGACACAATAAATTTTCCTTCTTCCAGGGGCTGACCACTCCCATAGCCGGCCCCCTATTTGACATGCCCCCGTGAAAGCACGCCAGTGTCTTTCTTAGGAAGGGTACATCATCATCATCTTAAATAATTAAAATTACACATATTCATGGTAGGACATCTAAAAAAAATTTTTTTTTAGTTTTTAGGAGAGAATTAAAACTTGCATTAATTCCACCCCTTATCAATAATCATAGATAGCCCTTTATGTTATTTCTACATTTTTGGTTATTAAAAATAATGTACCATAAATATCTTTGTTACATATATATATTTTTTTGTGTTGTGATTTTTTTTGAAACTACATTCCTGAAAGTTTAACTTTAAAAAAGAATGTATATCATCAAAGTGTTCTATAAAAAGTGTTTATCAATCTATAATTCCTGGAGTAGTATACATCCGTACCAACACTGACATTATCATGAAAAATAAACCCTGATTCTTTAATTGGCTAAAAAATTATCCTTTTAAAATTTATATTTGTTTGCTTATGAGGTGGTTTTGTCTAAAGTTCTAAAATATTTTCTTTTTTTTTAAGAGTTGGGGGTCTTGCTCTGTCACCCAGGCTGAAGTGCAATGGCACCGTCATAGCTCACTGCAGCCTGGCATTCCTGGGTTCAAGCAATCCTTCTGCCTCAGCCTCCTCAGTAGTTGGGACTATAGGTGTGGGCCACTACACCCAGCTAATTTGTTTTTTTAAATTTTTTTAGAGACAGGGAGGAACTTGCTATGTTGCCCAGGCTGTTCTTGAACTCCTAGCCTCAAGTGATCCTCCTGCCTCAGCATCCCAAGTAGCTTCTATTTACAAGTGTAAGCCACCACACCTGGCTTTATTTTGTTTTAATTGTTGTTTAAGGTTTTTGACTTTTGTATTTTCTCTTTTGTTAATTGCCTGTTCATAGTCTCTGCTCATTTTTGTATTGTGACATTAGTCCTTTATTTACCAATTTATAAGAATTTTATAATTAATCATATGTTGCTTTTTCCTCCAGATTTTTCCTTTTAAATTTTGTTTAGGTTGTTTTTCATGCAAATTAACCCCACCACCTCTTGATAACCATAGTGCTTTATGTCATTTCTACTTTTTTGGTTGTTAAAAAGAAACCTGCCGTAAATATCCTTGTTAAAATATCTAAGGAGGTGGGATCTAATCTAAGAATCTTTTTACTTATGGCTTCTGCCTTTGCTTACATGCCCATAAAGACTTTGTTTCAAAAACACATTCACCTATATTTAAAAAAATATTTTTATGATTTTATTTTTCACATTGAAAAGTTCAAATGGAATTTATCTAGATACACTTTTATCTTTTTCTTTCTTTAGCTTAGCTTATGGATAAATTATTCCACTCTGCTTCTTGAGATTTGAGACCAAACAATACACCAACTGTCTTATGTCTTTCTTTGTTCTTCTCCCAAGAGAAAGATGTCACTGTGTCTATCAGGTCAGGGAAAAAAATCACGAGTATCAAAAAGCCTTCGAGCCAAATTCTAGCCCCAAACCTTCACACATAGAATTTGAGTCAACTCACCCCCCTTCCATAGAAAATGAGGCCAAACATTGAGATTGGAGCATCCATTTCTTAAATTTGTTTTTACTTACTGAGTAAACCTGGGCATGTTTCCTGACTTCTTTGTAAAATGCGGATTATAATAAGGGAAGCGCGCAGCACTGCAGCACTCACATTTAATACTTTCTGTAACAGATCACTGGCATAATAGGAAGCGCCACTTTTATCTTTGGCTTAGTTAGCATTTTCCTGCCACAGAAATCACTAGTGTTATTTTAATATTTACCAATAGTTTTCCAAATAGGACTGATTCCATTAAAAAAGGTCCCTTGTGCTATTTACCCACGCTTGTTTAGATTAGAATTATATTCCAGAAGCTAAGAGGGCTCCATTTGCTGATTTCACACAAAGTACACACGGAAAATATGAAGGGATGCTGCTGGTGGTGTTCCGCTACTTTTCTGCTTTTTTTTTTTTTTTTTTTTTTTGTCCAAGAGGAAAGGCAGGGAGGTCAGAGGGACAGCAAGGAGCTGGCAGAGAGGGACACCTTACCCAGATATGGGAATTGTGCTCATTAGAAGAAGTAGGGGGGCAGAGGGAGCACGTATTTTCCGCAAAAAAAAAACAAAAACTGGAGCATGGGAAGAATACATGTGCACATTGGCCATCAGGTGAGATTTGAGCCATAATTTAGCACTCTACTCAACAGTGTCTAGAATATAACAACCCTTCCTCATGACTCCCTTTGCCAGGACAACTGCCATCCCCAGGGGTGCTGCAGGACAGGATTTTCAGCAGCCGTGCATTTCTTAAGAAGGCAAAGCCCACTGTATGTAAGAGCAGAGCAGGGAAGCTGACCTTTGCTCTTGTCTGACCATTCCCCACATCCTTGGAATATTCGGCTTTGCAGGAACTGGATGCAGCAGAGCCAATGTTAAGATGCTTAAGGGAAATCTTTCATTTCCACTCAGAAGGGACAGGAGGCGAAGGGACGCTTCTAATTCACTCCTCGAGGACATGGGGACCGAGAGTGATTTCCATGCATCCTCACCTGGTGAGGGGAAAGAACAGCCCGGCAGGCAAAGCAAGGGAAAAGGCCGGAATCTTTCCACTGGTGTGTTTCATCTGCAATAAATGTTTTTCCCAACAGAGTGCTGTATTCAACGCATCAAGGAAGTTACTCCATGAAGAGAGTCACCTGGCTTGTCAGCCTTTATACAGCTGATCTTAAGTCCCTGCCATTGTGCCTGGCACATACTGGCTCCTTGGAAAATATTAATGTCTCTCGAATATTTGCTGAATGAATCAAATAGGCTGTTAAGAATTGTGCAGCTTTATGCACTTATCTTCCTAGAAGTGCTGTAGCAGAAGCTTCGCGTATTGAGTCTGAAGAGGGGCATGGACAAGAACCACCAAGAATGGGGGGGGGACTGAAGAGGTTAGGAGACAAGACACTTTATGGAGGAAGTGAACCACTATCTCACATGGTCTCACAGAGAAACTTTCTATCAGAGGTTCAGTTTCTCTAAATATAGGGTACAGTGAGCAAAGTACTTAGAACTCACCAATGTACCGCCTCTGCTCTCCCCTATAACTGTGATAATGCATTAATTCACTCACAACAATAGTCCTGTCTCTGAATCGGTACACTATGGTTTTTCCTGGTCGTGTCCTTGTGTTTCCCATACTGTTTTTGTCCACGAGAAAGATGGCGCCCTCCTCCTTCTGCATGGCAAACGTGCTCACCGCTGCCCGGAGAAGTCTGGAGGGAAGACTAACGAGGCAACGTTTGGAGAGGGCTGTGGGGTTAGCAGGGACTGCTTCATCAGTCTCTGCCTCTTCCAAGGTTGTGGAATACTATAAACAACAGCAACTTCTCATAGAGATCACATTTCTGTAGTTCCCTCCGAGTCCCTGGTAGGAGCACTTCACTGACCAACTAACATGCAGCAGAGCTTCTAACAGGCTGTCTTCACAGGTCAGCGGAGGACAAGGAGAAAGGTCTTTTTGAGGGAGGCAGTTCAGGATTATAGCCGAGAGCACAGGCAGATGGTGGAGTTTTGAGGCTGGGACCAGCACTTACCAGCTAGGGAACATTGGGCAAGTCATTTCCCCTTTCACAACCTCTGTTTTCTCTTCTGTGAAACTGGAATAATGTTGGTACCCTTCTCATGAGGTTGTAATTCAGTCTCAAGGATCTTATGTATGCAAACCACTTAGCACTGACCAGCATGGAATGAAGTCCTTCAGGGCTATGCGTGTAACCTTAAGAAGTTACGTCATTTATAAGATAGTATTCATACTACCTAGCTTGGAAAATTTTATGAGGATTAACTGAAACAGTGCATGTGCAAGTTGTTGTTATATGGTAGGTCCTAAAAACGTTAGTTCCTTAAGATTATCGGGATGAGATTTTTCTGTGATACTGTGTTTGAAATGCATGCTTGAAGGCCGACCTTCAAGCATGCATTTCAAACTCAGTTTGTTTGGGAAAAAGCCCTCTCCTTCCATGGTCACCTTGTTTGGAACGGGCCTTTTCTCTCTTGCCATTTTCATTCAAAATATCTGTGGCAGTGCTGTGGAATATTCCAACACGTCCTCTTGACCTCTATCCATAAACAGCTTTCTCACAATGAGATGTTCCGAGTTTAGGAGCCTTGCTATTTTCAACAAAGAATTAATTGCAAAGTAATTAAGTTTAGAGCAGGGGAATAGATGAACCCTGTCTATCATAAAGGAACAGTGTGGATGGTGACATAATGAAGCAAGAGGACGATGCTTCAGATTAACACACACACACACACACACACACACAGAGGCACACGCACACATACGCACACACAATCTCTTTTCTAAAGCACACAAAGAAACCTCCCATCACTTATATTGACAAGATAAATCTAAGCTGCTTAAAGAAGCACTTAATTTTGTTCTCATTAAGTCGCAGGGTTAAGGGCTTTACCCTCAACGTCCATGGAAGCGATGTAAGGTTTTCACCTTGGAAAGTTCTCCGAGGCCCCAAGTCCATTGACAAATATAGCAACCAAGATTTGTTACAGAAACACGCATCTGAGAGCCAGTTGCGTTGCTGGCCACATTCCCACTTGGCTCTGCCTTTCTCCACGAACACAGACGGTACAGAGAGCACCAGAGGGGCACAAGTGCTCACCCCTCTGCCTCAAAGTGCAAATTAATCAGCGGTGGATTGGGGGTGGGGGTGGGAGTGGGGCACACAGCTTAGATGGGGACAGTCACAAGCAGGTTTTACCACTACAGCTGGGAGGCTTAATCTGCTTAATGGCGATTAGGTTGGTGCCACCCTGACATTCTCTCTGGTTGTTTCAGGGACCGAGGAGGCGCCAGCTCACAAGACAACAGCCTTTCTCACATGGAAGGGTGCTGCAGCTGGGGAAGTCTGGGGCGGAACTCAAGGTGCGAGTTCTTACCCATCCTTGTGTCCTGCCTAGAGTGATGCATTGGGAATACCGCATATTTGCACCTGGAAACACACTACCTGAGATGTGAGAGAAATTGAGCAACTAAAAGGAAGAAAGAAAAGAAAGAATAAAAGAAAAGAAAAGAAGAAAGACGAAAAACACAAAGGAAAGAAGGAGGTCTGGAAGGGAACATATCAAAATGTTAACCGTGACTGCGTCTTTCTATTTTTATATCTTTTCCAAAATGTTGACAACGAGGATTGTTTTACTTTTAGAGCGGGTATAATGAAACGAACTTGATTTTGATTCTTTATGGAAACCTCTTTTCCCAAAAACATCCATTCTGATAAACTATGCTTTAAAAGCTCTCAATGCCCTTAAGGACTTTGACCGGTGACTTTAGGCAACACAGCCTGGCCAAGATGGGTGACTCCAAGCTTGAATGGACAAAGAATAAAATTAAGGTTTTTTTTTTTTTTTTTTTCAAAGTGCTTACATTTGGGCTCTTCTCTGGTGCTTTTTCAGGGTTTCGGGTTGGAGGCGAGTTGTGGGAGGGGCCCCATCGGCGTGTGGTTGCGAGGAAAGAAGGGTGTTACTGCCCTCCTACCATCACACCCATCGTAAGAGCAAACACAACCCACAAACCCGGTTGTCATGCTGCCTGGGTGGCTCCCCGAAGATGCTGGAGGCGCAGTCTGAGAGGGTGGGGCTGGGCAGGCTGAGATGCAAAAAATGAAAACAATCACCGGGGCTCTCTTGGGCAAGGTTTGCTGTCGTTGCCTTCTGGCTCCCTCCCCCACCGTCCACAGCAGTTCACTGGCTTTTGCTTAAATCCCGCAGAGAGAAGTGTTAACCTCCTTCATAAAATAAAGTGAAGTTAAAAAAAAAAAAAAAACACAAACGAAATAAGATGAAAGCTTCAAAAAGATGGCCAAGAATGTCATGGAAAGAATGAGGAGAGAACACTGAAGCTGTGGGTACTTCGGATGCACAATCTAGGTCAGGTGGGTGCTAGTTTGCAGAATCCTGCAAACGAGAGACGCTCGCGTCAGGCCTTGCTGGTGACTGACTCAGTTTCCGACCCCGGCTCCCTTTTGGTGTTGTACAACCCTGGCCCGGAGTCCCCCACGCCATCACCCCTGACTCGCAGGGCTCCGACGGTGAATGAGCTCGCGTATGACATCGCTTCGTCCCCCCACTCCGACCTACATTACGTTTGACTGTGAATGAGTTTAGTGGATTACGATCTGATTCGCATGTGCTTCCACATGTGACTACAGGGGGCTGGCCACGCTCTGCCCGAGCCCACAGACGCATTGCAGTCATTCGCCGTGAGGTTCCTCCTCCAAAAGCCACTCAACAACTCACTTTCAGGTCTCAAGTTTTGCATTTTTGCTTCATGCGTTGTTTTGCTATCCTCCTAGCAAGATTTCTATTCTCATTATTGTATGTTTGTGCCAGGAAAAAAAAAATAAAGAGAAAGAAAGAGAAAAAGCGAGCAATTCACTATCTATGCAGTGAAGACAACCAAGGCAGTTTGCACTCCACTGTATTAAGCTATCCAAAAACAGAGCATGCTGAGCCGCTTTCATGTGAAGAAGACTGGGCTCGCGTTATATGCCGAATAAGGACTTCGACACAATCTGGGAAATGAGGCAAATATAAAATGAATACTGGTTTGAGTTTGCCCTGAAATTTCTGTGGACTGGAGTTTGGATTTAAAATTTTCCACTCATAACTTAAATTATCGATTCATAAAATATCACCACAAGTATGTATGTAATGATGACCCTGTGCTTTCTGAACAGTTATTTAACTGCAATGTGATTTAATCAAAGGATTCAACAATTGCAGGGGCTAAAAGCCATAAAATGAACAAACTTAGAAATCTAGAGCTGTCTTTACCATGTTAATTATTATCAAGAAGATAAGGGCAGTTTATAAAATCAGAGAGAGGGTGACAGTAGTGTCTATTTTCTTTGGTAACTAAGTCTTTAAAAACAAGCTTCTGGTTAGAATTAGAAATTGCCCCATTCCCTTTCACCAACCAACCTTTTTTTTTTTTAATTATTAAAAAAAAATTTAAGTCTATATTCTGTTCTATAGACTGTTAAGAATTAGGAAAACCGGGAGATAATTTCTCTAAAGGGAAGCATAATCTATTTGCTTAATGATCCTACAAGGAGTTAATAAGTATCATCTCTCTTAGAAATAATACTCCTTTGCTTTTATATAGACTCGTTCTCCAAGGAATGCAAAGTATATTACAGATACTATCTAATTAATCCTCTTAGGGTCCCCAGGTGAAAGGGAGGTGGCAGGTATTACGAAGGTTCATCAGCATCGTCAACATGTCTCAGGTGAGGAAAAGGAGCTATATAAAGCATGGGACAAAGGGTACATGCCTAGTTATTTAGGTCTGCATGACCTCAAAGCACCCAATCAACTCATTCAAGAGAAGAGTCAATCAAGCTTGATACTGGATGCCGAATGAGCAAAAGAACAGGATCGTTTGAAGCCTTTTTCCCCAGTTGGGCTCAAAGAGTAGGAATATTTATGGGACTTCCAATGACTTTCAGCCTGGTGGTCTCTTCAGCAGGCAAACTTGGACAGCACTGCTGGTATGGAGAACTCAGATGTCCCATTTGCTGCCTGACACGGTACCCTCAAATAGCACAACAGCCATGTGGCTGCGGTTTCCTGTCTCATTGTCCTTTTCAGTTTGGTTGACGGAGTTTGTCCATTGTTCTCTGCAATGTGCATTTGTGTGTGGTATTTGGGTGGGAGGTAGTCAGTATGGTATGAAAGGGCTTGGGGGCTTAAACAATTTGGGTAGTCCCTATCCGATAAAATGCTAGGAGACACACCGCAAGTCTACAGCTCTTGTACCAAGGGACAGGGAAACCTGGGAGTCCTGAGAGAGGGAAGACTTTGCCCTCCTGCTTTGAGCGCTGCTTCATTTTTAAACATTCCACGGGCAGAATTCAGCTTCCCATTGCCGTACTCCCTCTCTACAGACAGGAGCCCATACCAGTGTCTTGATCAATAACTGATGAACAGGAGGAGGGCGCTTCAGCTACGCGTGAGCAAGCCTTAAAATAAAAGCCGCAGTAGCACTTCCTAAACTTGAAACCCTTTTAGTGCCAACATCTCTGGGGAATTAGGGCTCAGCTAAAAATCACTTCCCAAAAAGGAAAAAGCCCCCAAGAGAAAATTCAGTCAAATTAATAAACTAGTTGCTTCTGATGTGAACTACATTTTCTGACACGTTGCGATTTTTCGATAATAAATAGTTTCTGATTCTTACTTCTCCTAGCTCAGGAGAAGTTGTTACTTGTTTTTTTTTTTTTTTTTTTAAGACACTTACAATGACACTTGTTTAGCAAATGGAGGTAGGTGGTGTGCTCTGCAGGAAGACACCACTTTGTTCAATGTTGGAACTTTACAGGCCAACCAGATGGCCCTCCGTTGGTCACTGGAGTCTGCAGGTCTTGGTTTGCCACTAGAAAGGTGAATGTCTGTTGAAGCTCTTCAGAATGGGAGGCTAGTTTACTGCTGGCTGGTACAAAGGGAAGACCTCTTATCCAATCCTCGAAATTAACTCAAGCCTGCTCTCTGACCTGAGCTTGCCCTCCATACAAATATGAATAGTTCCCTCTAAGCATCCATGATCCACTATTTCTTGAAGCCACTCAATTGGTCACTAAGCCCACCCCTATTGTCATTCAAAAAAGTCCTCTTTTAATATTCTCCCTGATGCCTTCCTCTCCTGCAGCTCTTCTCTCTCCTTCCATTGAGTTCCTGTTTGTGCCCAGTTCTTAGCTTGTACACTGGGCCGTCCCCCAGCCTGGGCTATCACCACGGCCCTCTAAGTCCAGCCTCTCCCTGTCTTTAACACGAAGGGCCCACACTTGTCTCTTAGGTCCTTTGAACTCCCCTTGAGCACTCTGGCCATAGAGGAGCCCCCTGTATTGTTTGTGTTGACAAGCCCAGCTAGGACTTGTTTTCTCTTTTAAAACAAAATGCCACCGAGTTCCCATCCCAGTGGCATTCAGCTGTGGCTTAGCATTAGAAGTTGAGCTTCGGTGTCATTTTGTGCCTGTGTGTGTCCCATCAAGGCGGGTGGGAGAGACGCTTAGAAATAACTTCTATTGTATAAAGGGCTATGAAGGAATTTTCCATAATGTTTGCACAAAATTTCTTTCACTTAACTCCCCAGACTCTTTATAGGAATTCTAACATCTTCCCCTCCCGCCCAGGCCCCCTCTCGATTCCCTCCACTGTCGCCCTCCCTATGCCCAGGGTAGAGCGACAACAGCACGACTAAGTCTGTTTAGTATTAAAGTTAGAATTATTTATATCTTGGAGCTCAGCCTTGTTTATGCAGTAGGATTCTCTGAAGGAAGTGAATCAGGAGACTGAGCCCCTGGCAGGGCATCCAGGGGTCAGGCTGAACGATAAGGCGAAACCCATGTTCTACTGCAAGCTTTACTGGGAAACTCCAACACCGTAGGTCATGCAGAGACAAGGCCTTGATGTCGTGCCAGTGAAGCTAGCAAAGAATATACGAGCAGGTAGTTGTGATTATCCCAGAGCAGCTCCTGACAGCCCCTGGGCATTGGGAGAATCACAGAGGCCTTCAAGAGACCATGGCATTGGCCAGGCGTGGTGGCTCATGCCTGTAATCCTAGCACTCTGGGAGGCTGAGGCGGGCGGATTGCTCAATGTCAGGAGTTGGAAACCAGCCTGAGCAAGACCCCATCTCTACTAAAAATAGAAAGAAGTTAATTGACCAATTAAAAAATATATATAGAAAAAATTAGCCAGCCATGGTGGCACAGGCCTGTAGTCCCAGCTACTCGGGAGGCTGAGGCAGCAGGATCGCTTGAGCCCAGGAGTTTGAAGTTGCTGTGAGCTAGGCTGACGCCACGGCACTCACTCTAGCCTGGGTGACAAAGTGAGACTTTGTCTCAAAAAAAAAAAAAAAAAGATCATGGCATTTTTGTCGCTTCTTCCCAGACTACCAACCCCAAAACTTACATCAGAAAGATCAGAAGTGGGATTTTACAATATAACATACCCTAATCTTTCTTTCCTTGGCTTGATTAACTTTATATAAACTTGTCTTTGAACTAACCACATTTAAGTTTTTCAGCAGCAGTAATTAACAGCTACTACCATTCATTGAGTTTCTACTATGCGCCAGGTATTTTACATACAGATCTCATTTAATTCTACAACAACACTGAGAAATCATTAGTATTACTCTCATTTTACTGATTAAGAAACTCAAAGAGGCAAAATCTCACAGCTATTAAGTAACTGATCGGGGATTCAAAGTCAGGCTCATCAGAGTCTAAAACCTATCACTTTCTTTTAGACCACCTTGGCCTCTGTGTGCTGCGTGTGAAACCATGGCCGCATTTGGGAGGTGGGGGCTGAGGCTTTTGGCGGAGAGGGAAGAAGTAATTTAAATATCATGTGTTTGATTATTCAGGAGTTTTTACCTTGATTTTACTGTCTCAGGAACACTCAGGGCCGGAAGCCTCACAGGATGGAGACTGGATCCTAATACAGGGTTCTGCCACTCTGGACAAAGCCCTATCTTGCATTGCACTTGGACTTGGGAAGACAGATTTCACCTTATGTTAAGAATGAGCCAGTGTAAGTGTTCAAGCAGACTGTAGATAAATACCCTGTTTAGGATATAACACGAGAGCTGTTCAAGTCTCCACCGAGGCAAGAACTGTGGGAGTGGGCTGTTCACGGCTGGGTGGCCTTCACCTGGCATGCATTGATTCACATCCTCATTGCTAAAGCCCAGTTTCTTCCCCAGCAGTGTGAAGACCTTGGTGGTCCTTCTGGATGGCAGGGTGCTTCTGATCACGTTGGTCCCAGGCCACAGAAGAGGCAGGGAGGCCCTGCATGTGGAGTCCCAGGCAAACCGCCAACCCTTATGCTCCAAGGCACATACATACACAGTCAGGACCTGGAGACCTTGCAAAAGAAAAGGGCCTCAGAATCGATCCCTCAACCTCCACCCCTTAGAGGTGGGTAGCCAGGGCAATGCCAAAGGAAACTCCTTGCTTAATGAGTTACACTGCTCGGAAGTGGTGGGCTGAGACTAGTATTCTGGGGTTCTTTTTCCTCTACCATCTTCATGGCCTCTCCAACCTTGCTCTCCCTTGCAGCTCAATTTGGACAAATTCATCCCAGAAGAGGTTTTTACTCTCTTTATGAGCAAGGATGGGTCACTCCTGTCCTCCCTTTGTGCATCTCCCAACATAGGCTCTGTGCCCTCGAGGTCATGTGTATTTCTTATTTCACCTGGAACTAGTCATTAATGTGCATTCCTCACTATTTCTGAACTGCACACTTCTGCAGGCCCAGGATTACAAATCTTTCTTTCTTAACTGCCAACTTCTTTTTGCCCAAATAGCTGCCAGCATGGAGCAGCTAATCAATATATATTTATTAAATAAATGAATGAATAATGAATAAATGTCAAAAAGTTGCCTACAGTACTCAAGAAGACGGACAGCTTTGGGCAATAGCTAATTAGAAGCCAATTGCAATAAGAGGTAATATAAGGTGACTCTTCTTCCTTATTATTGTGTCCTATCTTTTATATACACACACCATGAGCCAGAGGAGTTAACCTTTAGAGAACTAGTCTATGGTTGAAGAGGAGGCTAGGTATGAGGGCTGCCTATCTCATGAGAAGCACCCCTAACGGTGGCTAATTACTTCTGTCCTATCCAACCCTTGTTCTTTCTCAGTCTTCTGACTCTGCTGTCTCCTTTGGTCCTGATACTCTCTAGCTCAAAAGCTACAGGGAGACGATACCTCCTTTGGGGCAGATGGTTTAACCTCTTATTGGTCCTCCAAGTTTTTCAAAAGCTCCCAGCAATGTACCTTTGCATCCATGACTTACTAGGAAGATCCAACATTTCAAACATCTCTACTGAAACAAATTATATGATAATAAAACAGCAAATTCCTTAACCTTCCCACGCTCACTCTCAAGATGCTATAAATTATAAGAGAAGTGGTTTCAATTCTCTTTTTTCCCCTGCAAAAGTACAATAACACTATTTTGTGATGTGTAGTCTAATAACACACGGATTCTTTTTTTAGGAATGAAATCTGAAATGTCAATGACAGTACATTTTTCTTCTATGAATAGTAGAAGTGATGTTTGTTATCTTAGAGTGGCTGCTATTTTCAAAAGGGACTCAGATTCTACCTAGGACATGTTGAAGACACTATCGCGTTGATTTGGGGAGGAAGACTTATTCCAGAGGTAACATACCGGTGGTTCCCTACATGTTCTGTGTGCTTTACAAATGATCGTCTAGCATTTTTGAAACATTGAAATATATTACGACATGTAAACATCCAGATGTTTTCTTAAAAAAAAAATGTGTTGTCTCGAATATAGAAAATATGGCAACACAAGGGCTCTTGTTCCTGCATCGAAGTACAATTGAACTTGGTCTGAATGAGCAGCTTTAGCCAGGACACAAACTCTCTTGATAACACAATCCTATTGTTTAGTGGAACTGAGGTCACATGTCAATTGCCATTTATCACCAGGTTTGCATGATGATTTAGATTGCTTTTGCCTTGTCTTTTTCATATGCACCCAGGAAGCTTGGGTGCCTACCTAACTTCTGTAGTTATTCACGTCTAAATACGGTGTATTGCAAGGCATTGCATGATGGATTGAGACCAATTTAAGCCATGGCAATTCTCCCTTTCTTCCAAACTGTGCAAGGCCCAGCTCAGGTTCCACTGCTTCCAGGAGGTCTTTTGTGACTGCCCATGCTCAGCTTCTTTCCTGACTCTGGGTTCCCCAGTAGCCACAGTTAGAGACAGACCACGCAGGGTGACAATTCACATGGTCCTTCAGTTTGCTCGACTGAGGACAGATTTCTCTTTTCTGTGGGAGAAAAATCCTGAAGATGAAAAATCCTATCTCTTGGACTAGAAAGCCTGAAATCTCTCTGCTTATGGCTTTTGGACAGATACCCTATTCCATAGCCAGAGTGGATACTTTGAACCTGAGTTAATCAGTGAAAAAAAAAAACCAAAACTCCAACAATTTAGGTTACATTAATCAGAAAGGCAAACAGATTTTTCATTTCCTTTATTATTATTTTTTTTTCAAATTGTGGCCAGGGCTTCACTGGCAATAAAAGATTAGACCAAATTATTCTAAATTATGTAGGAAGATGATAGTTATTAATACAATCCTCTTCCCAGAGAAAACCAATGTGATCAAGCCAGCAATCCATGCCAGAGGAGCGCTGGAATTTTCCCCCTTATTAGGGTGTCGCCAACGGGGAGCCTGCAGTCATTCTCCTGTCACAGCAGGAGGGGAAGAGGTCATTCGGTTCCAGGAGCCCCTCCTACCTACCCCGCTTTACCCGCTAAGAAAACCAATGGCGCCTTTTATCAGTTTGGCAGAGAGACAAAGGGAATGTTTAATTCTGTACTTAAAATTCTTGGTTCCTACTGTCAGCATTCCCAATTCTCAGAGAACGCTGCTGAATGGATATTTGAGGAGTTTTCTGAAACTGAGACTGAACAGCGGCAACCAGGAGGAAAAGATCCAAAATTAAAAGAACATTTTCAAATACCCTCCCCCGTACATTCCACCCTCCTCACTCTTCTCTCCTCCCCAACCAAGTCACATCCAGCCCTCAGGAAGTCTCCCAGAGAAGGGAGGTGACGTAATGTCCTCAGACTGTCTGCGTTCTCCGTCCCAGTTCACCCTAACTAGCTGTGAGGACTGGGGCAAGTAGCCGGGACATCTCTACGCCACAGTTTCCGCGACAGCCGTGCCCGGTTCTGGTACATGCCACGCAGGAAGAGCTCAGTACATATGAGCTGCTACTGTCATGCTAGTTTTTAAGGAAAGCACCTGATTTCCAAGCACCTGGTTGCAGCAGGATGTCTCAGCCTAATTTTTCATAGGGGGCT
Source organism: Microcebus murinus (assembly GCF_040939455.1). Lineage (NCBI taxonomy): Eukaryota > Metazoa > Chordata > Mammalia > Primates > Cheirogaleidae > Microcebus > Microcebus murinus. The sequence goes on from NC_134109.1 coordinate 97,007,561, forward strand.
ACAGGACAGACCTACAACCATCTCAAATGACAGAGGTGTTCCCACTTGGCCAAACTGGAACCTGCAAGAATCTAAGGGCAATTGAATCAGCACCTTCTTAATGTCTTCTCTTTTTAAAGAAGGATTTTTTTTCCCCCACTTAGAAAATTTGTGTTTATGGGGAATCTTGGGATGGATGTCGAAATGGGCTTGCCTTTGCAGTCTGATAACATACTGCTGTGACGTGTGACCAGAAAGAAAAGGAGACCATTCAGTGAGACCGTGGCTGCGCTCAAAATGTGGTCTCATTATTTTGTAGACCGAATAATGGCATCCTTAAATCGGAAGGCCAGAAGAGGCCACATGAGGCCCTTCTTTTCACAGAGGTGCCTTCCCACCCTTGAGAGTGGAGGGGAAATGACCAAAAGCTCTTAACTAGTCAGAGGTAAAGGTCTGACTGGAACCCAAGTCTTTTGACTGAAAACCCGAGTCATTTGATTGAAAAATGAGTTTTTCATTTCAGCAAGCTACCTCTGGTAGCTGGGTGGGTTGACTCTGCTGTTGGAAAGTATTAGACTTCACAGTTAGGAAAGTCGAAAGATTTTCCTGTTCTAGCTCTTTCTGTGAGAGAGGGTGTGTTTTAACAACTACACAAAACACCCTATTTCTTTTAGCAGGCCCTGTGCTGCAGGGTCTTGGCCATGCCTCCCATGTCTGTATTTCCCTGGGAAGACATGCAAGGAGCAGGAATCCAACGTACAAGGCTATGGTGGTCAGGAAAGAAGCGACAAGGGGTTGGGGGAGGAATTTCAGAGGCAGAAGGCTGAAAGCGCTGAATACCGAGAAACTTCTTCCAACACAGTAATGTGGCACAGTCAGCTGTGAAACATCCTCCCCTTTTGCTAACTTTCTTCTAGAGCTTCCTGGCAACAGGCTGGGAAATAACTTTCACAGTATTTCTCCAAAGACCTTCACATGTGTCTCTGAGTAGACTGAGAGAGCTTTCTTAGCGATTGTCTAACGAGAGTAGAAGAATCCTGGGCAAACAAAGCTATGAAAACCAAACTTCATTCATCCCTCAGGGTTTGCATTCATGTAAATTGTGCAAATTGTTCTGCACATGGAAAAACAAAACCAAATTCCTATTTTTAGAAATGGAATATAATGCAAACACAATTGGAGTTCCTTCAGCCTTCCAAACAGTGCCCAATAGTAGTTTCTAATAAAGTCATACGCTAGCTTTTTTCTAATTATGTACACAATTGTGTTTGTGTACATGCAACTGTGTGCACAAGCACAAACACACTCACCACTTAATAGTCAAAAAGCAATCTAAAATGTTGAGGGAAGGAAAGAGCCATTTTCCAGTTCAAGCCACCAATCTTAAAATTCACGATTGGAAGAAATTCCGTTACACGTTTTTTTTTTTAAATAAAAAAATTATGATTCTTCCTCTCAACCTAATGTAGAATTGCTTTACCCAGAAATGATCTTACGCTACACTAGAACTACTCAGTCAGCATCTTTAATTATCATTTCTCACAAGCCTCTAGGCCAGTGCTTCTCAAAGTTTAATGTGCATACCAATTGCCTAGAGATCTTATTAAAAATGCTAATTCTGATTCAGAAGGTCTGCGGTGGGCTCTGAGATTCTACCCTTCTTACAATTCCCAGGTGATGCCAAAACTTTCAGTCCACGGGACTAGTAAGATTCTAGACCAAGGCCACTAACATTGCTCTCACCAGGGCAAGAAGTAGGCCATAGACAGTTCCGGCTGGGATTGTAGGCTTCTTCTATGAGCTACCACACTCCCTGTGACCCTTCCCTCTTTCAGATACCTCCTTCTTTCTACTACCCTCTACTACTACCTCTACTACTACTACTACCTTCTACTACTCCTCTACTACCTTCCTTCCCTGTCTGCTGAGTGCACTTGCAGTTACTAACCTAAAAGAGGCAGCCTGTTGCACTGGCTCAGGGAGAAGAGTATGCAAGCTTGGGTTTGAATTTCAGCAATACCATTTATGAACTGGTAGTTTTCATCTCTGAGCTACGTCTGTAATATGGGGCTAAGATACCCACCGATGATCTTGTTATTGTGGATAAATGAGAGAATGTACAGCACCCAGAACAGTGCCTCTCATACAGCAGTTCAACAAACATCAGCTCGCTCTCCTCCTTCCTTTAAAGTGTCACACCCCAGATCAGTGCTTCACGTGTGGCCTCGGCAACACGAGCTTGAGGAGGACCTTGGGGTTCATAACACCCTAAAGCATGTCAATAAGAGTCTGTCTGTAAACACTGCAAATTAGAAGGCAAGGCACAATCTTCCTCTCTTGGTGGAAAGTGGTAAAACCCTTATCTTGCCTCCTGTCTTCTGTCATCACCCCTAAATTGGCATCTTTGGGGCTTGTCAATGAATTAACTAACACATTTTTACTGAGTCCCAATTATGTGCCAGACACTGACTCAAAGATCCAGATGAAGCCTCTAAGTGTAACCAGCTTCCAGATTAGCCACATTGGAAATAGAAAAACTCTGGGTAATTAATCAAAACGTTGTATTTCCATTCTAATATTGGATATTCTATACATGGGACCTTCATATCAGCAAAGTTATGTCACTATGGAAGAGTTGGCTTAATGAACATGAGTCCAACATACAAGCAAAAGAAATGGTAGTCTGCAAATATCGCAAGGGAGAGTTTTTATTCTTCTGTCTCTCCACCAGTCGCTGATGGAAAGATCTTTCTAGAATGCTTAAGCTTCCCGTCTCATCCCTGACGCTACATTCAGATGCAACCACTGTACCTGCCAACTTCCTCAAGTTGTTTTTCCTGTTGTAGAATTCAAAGTGAAGGTGACAGCAGAGAAGTCAAGACATTCACCTAGGAAAAGGTGATTCCCCACTTTTCAAAACCAGTCCAGTAAATGAAAAAAAAACAAAAAACAAAAAATGAGACTTACAAATTGCATTTAAAAAAAATCTCTAGAAGAAGGTTTTCTGGGTAAATATAAATGAAAGATACCTGTCTGTGATTCAATCACATTCGATCGAATAATGGCCCTTTGCTAAGTTTGATGTTCCTGTCAAAATTGTCACCATGTTGCAAACCGACTTTAAAAAGATAACTAGAGCCAGAGTGGAACAGTGAGAACTCAATGCACAGAGCTCAGAGAGCAGGGATTCATCGAACCATCCATGCCTTGACCTCCTTCTAACCAAAGTGCAGAACTTGGCAGAAGGCGGCCGGGGAAGTCTTTAACATGTGGAGAAGTTCCTCCCAAAGGCACACCAAGACCATGTGCCTTTCGCTGACGAAACTCAGAAGGGACTGTACAAATATTTACCACAAGAAAATAATTCTCAAAGCTGCAGAATCTCCACAATAGACACAGGGCATTGTATCATCACCGAGGCAGTTTCAGTTAAGTGTAGACTCCAGAGCCAGTCTGAAAGGGAAGTGCAGAGGTCAGAGTTTAAAGGTTGACCTTTCATGAGCTTTTTAAAAAAATAATCAGCTGTGTGTGTGTATGTGTGTGTGTTTGTGTGTGTGTGTGTGTGGCATTTCTAGGTGATAGTTAACAATCCAGTTAAAGCTGAAAAAAGACCTAATGAAAACTGCTCAGTTATGATTCAATGCTTTTCTTTGGTATTTGCATCTTTATAATCAACTCAACTATAAATTTGAAAATGGACTCGATGTTATGCAATACGAAAGAATTACTGATTTTCTTTAGGTTTGACAATGGCATTATGGTTATATAAAGATATATTAAAAATATGTGCATTGTAACAGTGCTGAAATGACACGATGTCTGGGATTTTCATTAAAATGCCCCAGCAAAATTTAAAAACCTGTGTGTGTGCGCTGGGTGGACCAGCAGATAAAACAACGAAGGTAAAATGTTGATGGCCATTGAAGCTGAATGATGGGTTCACTGGAGCGTTGTGTTTTCTCTCAACTCTTAAGTATTTCTGGAAATTTTCACAGCAAAAGTTAAAAAATCCAACCCCAAATAAAAAGCCCTAAAAATAGTTTACACAACAATACCGAGTTTTGCAGAGGAATGCAGGGAATAGGTGCATGAAAACCCAAGAGCAATAATTAATGGCCAATCTTATGTGCATTCCATTAAGCACAAGCAGCTGTCATAAACATCTTAATTTAAAGAGTTGGGGTTTGGGGAATCGTGGCACTGCAAAAAGCTACGTCCTGCTGCTGCTCCACAGAACTGGTACATATCAGACCCTTAAATTTTTAAACACGGCTTTCATGTTTTTGAGAGCTGAAAAACCTTTGAAAAGTCAGCTTGTTAGGAAATTCACCTTGCAGACTCCTACTTCCAGGATTGGTTGGGGTGCTGGAGCCCTGGCAAAATTGATTTGGGGGGTGGGGGAAGAGGGGGTCCACAGGTAAAATAAATGTGTTGTATGCTTCAGAAGGAGCTCACCAGCTCTTAATGCGTGGGGTGTAGCCAGCCACATTGCAGCAGCGCCTTTCAGCGATGCAAAATATACCACCTGGCTGGAGAGGCATTTCGCATCTACAGAGCCCCACCTCCCAGCCCTTTATTGTTCCGTTTGCCAGTCTCTGTCACAAAAATAAAAAAAGGACACATTTTGAAGAGGGAAGAAATGCTGAGCAGGAAGCAGGAGCCTAGAATTTCGTCCCTCCTACTGCTGCGTGTCAGTGCAAACCCCAGCCCAGCAACCCTGCCCTGGGTGCTCCTTCTGTGACTTGGGAACAACGACTCACACCCATGAAGGTCTCTTGAACCCCATGTGGCCCAGTACGCCTGAGTACATGGGCTGTGATTTGCACGAGAGCTAGTCCAATGCTGTCATCCGTCACCCCACCTCCTGCGTTCCTCTCCCCCCAGGGCTGGACGGCACACGAAAGTCCTGTTTGGCTTGTAAAGTTGAATGTAAGCAGAAAGGGGCAGAAGATAAAACACAATCTACGCTGGACATTTAAAGACCCAGACTCTCCGATGAAAATATTTGGATGGGCCCAATCCCCTTTCACCGATGGCAAGTGTGACAATCCCCAAGGGGCAGCTGCCTTCCTTCTCGGTGACCCCCTTCCCCTTAGGAGTTGCGCACTGACGCCTAAATAAGTGGGGTTCCGTGTATGGATGGCTCCCCGTGAACATAAGGACACCTGTGAGCAGGCTGGACTTGGCAAGAAGCGAAGCCGTCTGGCAGCACAGAACAAGGCCTCCTATTAATTTCTTGGATCAATCTTGGCAATATTATCATCCCGTTCAGGAAAGAACAGCTCTTTGCTCGTAGCATCCGATTTGAACTTCTTCTTCTTCTTTTTTTTTTTTTAAACAACACTCTCTCTTGCCCGTAAGAATGACTAATAACCGTCGGTTGTGATTTCCCAGAGTCTGTGGGTATGACTTCTTCAGCTTTCCTTGCGTTTGAATTTGCCATATTGCGTCTGGGGGCTCGCTTAGGGCTTTCAAACACACGGTAACCAAAACCCCCGGCCAGCTCGGTTCAACCGGGAGGGCTTGATGGTACTCTTGAACTTACTACCTCCTGCCCCCACACCTGAGCCTCTCCCCGAGCCCCACTTTCCCCGCACCATCCACCATCAAACAAACAGAGAAACACAGAAACCTCAGTTCTCAACTGCAATCAATACGGCTCCTTTCCTGGGGTAGCACTGCCTTCGTTTTTAAAGGTCACAGGATGAGTCAGGGCAGAAGAGAGAAACAGAGGCCATGGGTTCTTTGCCTCCGTGTCTCAGGGAGAGATCGCCTTATCCCCCTTCTTCCCCCCCCCAAATAAAATGACCTCATTAAGTTCTACTAATTGCTGGGGGGAGGATAGTCCAAATTAACTAAATTTCTGAATGATCAAAATATACTTCTGTTCTTTTACATACGGTCTCAAGAGCTAGACAAATAAATTTGCTGGGGTGTAAGTTCTGAGTCACAACTAGATAAGAAGAAACTGAAACCACAGTAGCCAAGCACCTCCCCGAGGAGACCGAGCCTGGGTTCCCAGTGCAATAATATTCTTATTTATGTATTCTTATGCACATTATTTAAGTATATATTTATCGACTCATACAAACCAGATTTGTTGAGTACCACTATGTAGAATTCCTCATACGAAGCGCCGTAGGGAAGGGAGACATGGGTACCCTGAAGAACTTGGTAAATATAATAGCTATCTCTTGAGTGCTAGCAAACAAGTTGCTCCTCAAGTAAGAAAAAGAATTATGGCTAGAAATTTTATTTGCACTCTCCATATACCAGGCTATTTTAAAGAAACCAGCTACAGGAAAAACATAATTATATATGAAGCATTTATTTCTAAAACAGGTAAATCAAAGATCAGTCTTCTCTGATAAAACAAAAGGCAAAACTTTGCAATTTGAGCAAAGATTATTTCTGCAAAGGGTCGTCTTCAGGGTGCAGTGCCTGCTCCCCAGACAAAGTCCCCCTCTTTGGGGGCCATTCCTTACAGGATGGTGATTCATGTCACCACCGAAGGCCTTGACACAAAAGGTGTGCAACCAGCTCCTTAGAAACACATCGATTGCTTAAACAAACGATGCCCGTATTCATTTGCTTAGCAAATCACTTTGTCAAGGATTTAGCTCAGCCGGAGTCTAAATGATTACAATTAGCAAAATTATCCCAACATCTTTTCTACTGAAAACCTATCAAAGAAATAACGTGAGCTCATGTTGTCATTATTTAGTCTTGCCTTTCCTCCTCCTTGACTCCAACCTCTTCCCTTTCAGTTTGCCAAACACTATTTATTTTCTTAAGTTCTGAATTTCAAGAAAACTTCCATGTGTTATCAGCATATGGTATGTCATTAACATAAGTGCATGAAATTATCTACACATCATGAAAGAACTGAGCTTGTGCTCCAGGGAGCAAAACTGGAGAGGAAATAAAAATCACAAAAAGGACCCGGCATAACCCAAAAACTAAGGTGCAGCTAAAATAGTAATAAGCCTCCCATCACCTACAGCACCATTTCCTAGAGCTTTTGTCTTTAGATATGTACAAATAAACAGAGCATTTCTGTTCTGCCTTATTGGTGTAGAGGACTTACCTGCAGCTCTCTGACCTCCTTCTGGCTCTGATTAACCCCTGAGGGACCTGGGTCACCCACATGCAATAGGCTGATGATGCCACCAGCAGAAGGCTGCCTTTCAGAAGAATCAAGAGTTCCTGGCTCTCTCTTGCTGCTCTTATCACCTCTCTGGCCTCCTGGACTCTACATTCTGCCCACTAGGGATAGCATCTCCACTTGTTCCTCCCTGCTTCAGCTGGCCTCCCTGGACTTGCTGTTTTGATGGCCTGAACCTGTGCTCCAGGCCAGATCTCTCAAGCCAGGCTGGACTCTGGTCATTCCTGGCCAGCCTTGTCTTGCAGTCATGCAGGAAGAATGCTGGAAAGGAGGACCACACCCTCAGCCGACGGAGACCTTCTCATTCTGGTGAACATTCCCAGCATCCGACACGAGGGCCCTCCTTCCCATTTCTCATTCTTCCCTCTCTGTGTCTCGCAAACAACGAGACAGGAAGCCAAAGGGATTCTGCAGGTGAACATATTGCACAGACGTGTGCTGCCCTTTGAGCTGAACTTCTCACCCCATCTCTACAAAGATGGAACAAAACCAGCTAGCCAGAAGCCTTAGCTCTCTGGACTGTCTGTCCTTAGGCTGCCTAGATCTTCAAGGGCGTGCAGACAACTGAACCTTACTTTTTTATAATAATACCTAAGAATTTTCCTTAGGACACAGAACTCCTTACCCAAGGAAGGAAGCCAAGGAAGATAATGCCAAGGGTAGATTTTTAAAAACAGCCTAACAATTACACATAAATAAATGGCTTAATATATAAAGTTTTCTTTCAGCAATAGCAGGTCCCCTCAGTTTAGATGAGCATAGAGGTTGAAAGGTTTGCTGAAAAGCGAGAAAAATAAAGACCACTTGTTACCTCAAAACTGGTTGAGATTGACAAATGTGAACTCCATCAAACCATTCCCATGTACACACAGAATGGCCATTTTCTTTGAAAATGAGTGGGAAATTCCAGTTTCTTTGAAAAATTTCCCCCTCAGATCAGGTCAGGAGGGGGAAAAAGCATAGGAGAAGATGGTAAATTTGACTAATTGAGTACATTCTCACTGAAATGATTTGCAAAACAGAATCCCAGTAAATAAACAACAGATTCTCAGCAAATAATCGTTCCTGGTGGTTTTCACACCAAACACAAATATGAGATAAACTTATGAGAGGTTGTCAGGGTCAGAGTTATGAGACCGGCCAGGACTCTCCCCAAGTCCGTCCATCCATCCTGCCATCCATGCATCCATTCAAACGACAAGCCAAGAAGTACTTACTGAGTGCTTACTTTGTGCAAAATCCTACTCTTGGGGCTTGGAGGCTACAAGAAGGACCAAGGTAAGCTCTCAGTCCACAAGGAGGGTGAGAGGAACGAAAAAGTTTGGAGTATGTGCAGTTGCATGGGCTCTCCTCCACACACCAGAGACCAGATGGGTCTATCTCCGCAGCACAACTAACTCCAGCACCCTCACCCTTGTCTTAGAGAAACTATGCACTTAAGGTAAAAGTATTAATTCCCTTAAGGCTTTGCAAATGTACCAAATCTGATAGCACACCATTTGTATACTAACTTTACCTCCGGCTTCATTTTATTATTCCTACCTTTGTTTTCTTTCCACCCTGATTTATTGACTGAAGTTTTATCTTGTGTATTCTATGTATTGTTATAAGCCACCTCAAATAAAGAGGAAATAAAGAGGTCTAAATTCTTAAAGGATAAACACAAGGACCCTACTAGATCACATAATAACTTAGTGACAAAGCCGGTTATCACAAGTAACTTTCATTGAGGGTTCTGTGTATGTGTCAGGTGCAATTCACAAATATTTTCTCACTTATTCTTCACAAACATCTTTTTGAGATTGGTATGATCATTATCCCTGCCGTAGATAAGAAAGACAAAGCACAGGGAATTTATGAAACATACTAATCAGTGGTGGAGCAAAACCTTGAATCTACAAACTTTGCTTGTGGTAGGGCTCCCGGCACTTGGCTCTCCAGATATCCTAATGGAGCACAAGCCCATTTCTTACTGGTCTGACTTACTGGGCTTCCCCCACCCCCTTTTTTTTAATGTTTGACTTTAGGACTCTTATGTTGTGTCCTAACTAATCTTCGGGACATTCCTGAATACTGGCCCGATCCTCTTTGTGGCTGGGTTAATAGGAGCGCCCATGTCTGAGCACTGTATCTCTGGAAGGTGAGCTTGGTAAGAAAAGGCTGTGTCCTATTCACTTTCAAGTTGTGAGTGCCCGGAAGCATACATGAGCCATCGCAGGTGTTTCATAAAGGTTGCTATGGGCTGACCAAATGAATGAGGCCCTGTCAGCTTTCTGTGAACGCTGGGCCTGGCATCCTCTGGGGACCCTCCAGAGAGGCACTGCCAAGTCCTGGCTCCCTGCCCACCACACCGGTCCCTTCACGATGGCTCTGCAGCTTCTCCTGCCTGTGTCTGGATAGTTCTACCCGTCTAGGTGAAGATTCTCAAATCAAACAACCGTTAACCTGTGAATTGTAAAGCATATGCAGTCAGGTTTTATCAAACAGAAAGAAAGGACATTTAACAAGGAAAAAAGGTCTTCTTGATGAGTGATTATAAAAGTGACTTGATTTCAGTCTGACTTAACCATATTCAGAAGTGCCACATTCAAAATTGGAATGGGCACTTTTATTTATCTTACGAGTTCAGGCATTTCAATGTCTTCTTTTTCCCCCAATTCAGCTTAGCACACATGATGCCAGCACAAAACCCTCCCCTCTCTTTCCTGCTCTGACATGGTCGTTCTCCTCTTGTATATTCTATGTTCTTATTGCCTGGGCACGTGTAACTTAGTGATATGTGTCATTGTGCCCGACTGTTATTTAATTCTTGTGTTGTTAGTTCACAGTACCCATGCTTCTGTCTCCCATGGAAATTTTTTGACAAGGGATCACTGTGGCTTGTGCCTCTTGGGATCCTTCATAAAGTCTAGTCACTCGAGCATTGGTTTCCAGGTGGTTTGGGAAAGGCCATGGAATTTCATCAAATCTAATATAAATGTTCTCCACTGGGTCATTCATAAGTGAAGTGGAGAGAGACCCTATAGAGCAGTCTCCGGGAAGAACAACAGAAATTCTGATCCAATGGGAATGGCAAGAAAGGCCTGAGTGAATGAATGGTGGTGGGGCGGGGGTGGGTTGGGGTGGGGTACACAAGATTTCTTGAACGGTCACATATGTTAGGCACTAGGCTAAATATGTTACTTGATTTCATTTAATCATCTCAGCAACCCTCAGATGTTGACATCATGCTACTGAGAATTTATGTGACTCAGACAAGACTGTGGAGCTAGAAGGTGATGGGGTTGGGGTGTGACTCCAGGTTTATGTGACTTCGGAATTATACTTTCTCCTCTATGCTGCTTTCAGAGTCACCTTTGCTCTTAACCGCGTGCACTGGCCAGCATTCCCCTCTGGGCTCGGGATGAAGGAAATAAAGGTTAATGAGAGGCTGAGCTGGTTAAGTCTCATGAATGAATGGGTTTGGGACCCAGGGGAAGGAAAGTGGAAATGTCTAAGTTCCTGGTTGCCTTAGGATTGCAAAAACAAAGAAGGTAAACGGTTCTAAGCAGGTCACTAATGGCCAGTTTCGAGTACCTACTAGGCGCACGGCCGTTGGCCAAGGCATAGAGCAGGAACAGAACTGGGTCAAGGTCATGTTACCCGGCCTGTGACTTCGGTGAAAGCCAGGCGCGCCAGGAGGGCTCATTTCCCTCGCGTTGCTGCGGGAAAGTCGGCATCCAATCACGTCTTGAAAGACCACAGCAAGGTAGTCCCTCCTCCTTGCTCAGCGTGGGCCCCGCCTGGAGCCTCAGATGCACTTCTGTCCCTCGGGGCTGCAGACGCGCCGCCACCGTGTCTGGGGGCCGGCGGGTGCGCGGGGAGACGCCACCAGACTTCAGGCAAGCAGGGGGTTAATAGCTCATAAAATAAAACCCTCTAACACAAAAATGTTATTTTAATTGTATTACATTGAGGAGCCCTGAGGGTCGTGGGGTAGATAATCAAAAAGGACAAGGAGGAAATTAAAAAAGGGAAGAAGGCAATCAAAAAGGCCATTTAGGAGAGGCCCTTAATCCTCCATAGAAAGAACACTAATTATACTACAGAATCTCCTTATAATTAACCCTGATATAAAGTGTTTTTTGAGCAGTAATAACTTTCACATCCACAATCGTTTTGATCGCAAACTCCTGCGGACGCCTCGCAAACAGCCGCTCTCACAGGTTGGCTGGCTCTCGTCCCCAGCCAGGCTGGGGATTATACCGCCCTTCCCAACCAAAAAGACAAATATTTCTGCCCTCAGCTAACTCCACTGCTCCATTGAACTCGGCCCATTGTTTTCTTTTTCTTTTTTTTTCTTTTGGCAAGAATAGCCAGAAACTCAACCATACTTGTGCCTCCTTTGTAACTGCTTCCCTCTGCCAGTTTTTCCCCTCTAATATGACTTGGAACATCCCATGGTTGCAAAACACACTGAATTCCCAGCATACCTTCCTTGGTGGACGGACCCCTGCTTGGATTTACCTACACTCCCAGGCCACTGGGCACACACATTGCTGTAATAGTTCTTAACGTTTCCAGACAAAAGCAAGGATTCAGACAGACTCTGCTTAAATCCCGTCCAAAATAAGAGCCTCACATTCCTCTCGCTGACAGCTGATCCCTTAGGAACCAAAGCTGCTCCGAATGAATCGTCAACTAGAAAACTTCAGGCTCAAAACAGAACAGGGAAGGAATGCAGACGGTTATATATTTCAGGTGTCCGGGGTATTGCTGGGGAGCAAGATGCAAAGGTAAAAGCAACTGGGACCCGTGTGCCAAGGGAGAAGGGCCTGGAACAGGTTGTTGAGGACTTCTTCTTTTTTTCTTTTTAAATGGCTTGAAAGTGAAAAGAATCTGTCCCTGTCCTTACATGAACCGGCCATCGCTCTTATCCCACCCAGTAAGAGAAGGAGCAGGATCTGAGATCCCAGGAGATCCCTGGGGAGATAGTTTCAATGGGGCGCCTGCCTGCCAAGTGAAACCGTAGGAGCGGGTCACCAGCACTTCTGACATTCACAGCGCTCTGAAGGCGATCGTCCCCTCTGAATGCACTCCTGGACCTGGCGTTGTCGCCTCCTCCTTACAGACACACACAGCGAATGCATTTGCAAGGTCCGCCTGCTCACCACGGGCTCCATCCCCACTTTAACGCAGAGACTGGGAAACCAAGGTTTGGGAAATCCCCAGCCCGGTGGTGTTCCTCTGTATCAAAAGAACAAATGCCAAAGGAATTTTTCCATTTTTCCTTCCACGCTATTGGAACGAAAACCTTACTTCTGCTTCCCATCTGGGTGATTAAGTAGAACTCAACAAAGTATGAATATGCTTCCTTTTTTTTTTTTTTTTGCTTTTTAAACCAGAATCAATAACCAACAGACAAACACTGTCTTACCATTCAACAATGCTGAGTAAGGATCTGCAATACGCCCACCCCCCTCAGACCGAGGCAATTCAGAGTATGGATTGCCTGTGCAGGAACTAGGTTGTTCCTACTCAATTATCTATTTGGTTGAACAGACACTTATAGCTCATTCACCCAAACATAGGAGATTGGTTTATTTCCACTTTAAAATTCCACTACTAAATAAATCATCATCATCCTCACCAACAATACTTAGAAAGGCACACAGTTCACTTATAATGTTGAACAAGCAGATTAAAAATGAAGAATAGGGCCGGGCGTGGTGGCTCATTCCTGTAATTCTAGCACTCTGGGAGGCTGAGGCGGGCGGATTGCTTGAGGTCAGGAGTTCGAAACTAGCCTGAGCAAGAGCGAGACCCTGTCTCTACTATAAATAGAAAGAAATTAATTAAACTAAAAATATATAGAAAAAAATTAGCTGGGCATGGTGGCACATGCTTGTAGTCCCAGCTACTCGGGAGGCTGAGGCAGCAGGATCGCTTGAGCCCAGGAGTTTGAGGTTGCTGTGAACTAGGTTGACATCACAGCACTCACCCTAGCCTGGACAACAAAGTGAGACTCTCTCTCAGAACAAAAGAAAAAAAAAAAAATGAAGAATAGGCTATAAGGCTCCACCACTCTTAAAATTCTGCAAGTCAAATGCACTTACAAGTAAAATATAGTAACGAGATCTGCGGTAATATCCCTGATCCATCCATTAATGCAACAAGTATGTGCCAAGTGCTATTCATGTCTCAAAATCTAAAGATGAGGCAGGTACAGGACCTGCCCTCAAAAAACTTAGTGTGTAGTAGGGGAGGTAACTCACACTTATATGTAATTAAACTTCAAGTCAGAGTGTGAAAAGCACAATAAGAGAGATGAAGACTTTTTTTAAAAAAAAAAACTTTATAAAGTGATAAAGTTATAATATAAATGTAAGGTGTTATTCATCTGGTCTGGCAGAGGTCCCCTCTGGAGTCATGCCATTTGAAGGGACAGCTAGCACTGCTATCTCCATAGACAGGATATTTGCAACTCTCTTTGGTGGGGTTTTTATTCTAGGTTTAGTTACTATTAGCAGGTCAGGAGCTGGAAGTCAGTAGGAAGAGGTGAAGCTGATATTCATCTTTATCTCCCATTTTCTGGTGCCCCCTGCTTTGAGATGCAGGCCCCCACCCTGGGCTCCCTCTCAGGTCCCTCCACCCCACCCCCGTACTCTGGGTGCCTCTCAGCTCTGTCCTGTGCCATCAAAGGTCCATTGCCAAAGAGCCCCGTGAACCCCACTGAAGAGGACAGCGCACGAACCGGAAAGACTCGATCTCTACCACTTTCCTTACCCCAGCTTCCAACAATATATATATATTTTTTAACAGGGTGTTTTGGGGATGAGTCTTTAACCAAAAGGAACTCCATATTAGGAGAGTTGAAGAGAATGAAGTGAGGAATCCTGGATTGTAGGCCCAGATTAGTCACTCACTCTAGTAACCTTGGACAAATCCATTTATGTATCTCAGCCTCCATTTTCTTCATTGTTAAAGTTCAACAATAGAGGACCTCCCAGCGTTGTATGTAATATGCAATACGAAGCTCTCTTGAGTTATACAAATACATTTGAATGCAATCATGAATGAGCATTTTAGTGATCTTTTCGACAGGGAACCCTGTCTCTAGGACCTTGGATAGGGTAAGTTTGGGTAGGGTAGGTTTGGGTAGGGTAGGTTTGGGTAGGGTGGGTTTGGGTAGGGTAGGTTTGAGTAGAGTAGGTTTGGGTAGGGTAGGTTTGGGTAGGGTAGGTTTGTCCTGGGGCAAGAACCGAGCCAACAAATGACATCTCATACATCTCAATTGGATTGTGATCGTTTATGCAGTTGCTCGTTCATTTGTTCCTCTGTGCATTAAACCTAAAATGTGAAGCCTAATCCAACTCATGTTTTATATAGTCAGGGTTAGAGATAGTATTTCCTATCCAACATCTTCCCTCTCTGTTTTAAGGCTAGTTGCTGACAATAGATTTAGTTTCAACATCAAAAAATTTGCTAGATTCCCTCTTTTCTGGTTCTATTTCTGGAAATAGCGACACTAGCAGCACTGAATCAAAGTGGTCCTTGTCATGGCCTGTCCTCTTTACATTTCTCTCTTGTCATACTAGAGCAAATAAAACCACAAACAAGAGTGAACAGCTAATGTTTGGGAAGCAATTGTAAAAAGCAGACCTTAGTATCACTTTTAAAAAGCTGACAGATCCCTACGAGGCTCCTCTTGCCTTCCTTCATTTGACCACAAGAGAGAACCGGGAGTGGACGGTGCTGGAAGGTCTTCTCCTGGAAGGGAAGTGGCTTTCCTCCCACATCTCAACGTCTGTGCACGGGACCTTCAGAGTTGACTGTTAGCAGCTGGAAACTTTGGGTTATCAAGGATGTAGGAAATGTCAATTTTTTTCATTCTGAATAACTGAATTTGGTTAAAAGGTCTTAATCTTTTATGGCCTGATTTCTTTTGTTGTTGTTGTCTTCCAATGCATTTTGACCATCCTTTCTTTAAATTACAGGAGTAATGCATGCTGGCTGTAAGACAGCTAAGAAATACAGTAGTATGAAGAATACAAACCAGGAGACCACTTTCATTTCGCCCACACCTCTCCTTTCTTCTGAGGTCAAACTTTTTTTTTTTGAGACAGAGTCTCGCTTTGTTGCCCAGGCTAGAGTGAGTGCCATGGCGTCAGCCTAGCTCACAGCAACCTCAAACTCCTGGGCTCAAGCGATCCTCCTGCCTCAGCCTCCCGAGTAGCTGGGACTACAGGCATGCGCTACCATGCCTGGCTAATATTTTTCTATATATTTTTGGTTGGCCAATTAATTTCTTTCTATTTTTAGTAGAGATGGGGGTCTCGCAAGTCTTGCTCAGATTGGTTTTGAACTCCTGACCTTGAGTGATCCACCCCCCTCGGCCTCCAAAAGTGCTAGGATTACAGGTGTGAGCCACCACGCCCGGCCCTGAGGTCAAACTTTTAAATGTTACTTCTTCTAGGCTACTTTCTGTGCTGCAAACATATGCTTAAATACAGATGCATGTATGTCTGTGCTCACTTATGTTTTTCTTGGCACATTATTTTGTGATTGTTTTATTTTACTTAATGCTATATCATAGATTGGATTCCAAGTCAATGTATTTATATTTGTGTCACTTTCTAACTACTGTATAGTATTATATAGCATAAATAGAAAGATGCATTACAATCTGAATTTTTTATGTCTCAATAAAATCTCAGTGAGCTACTCTTATATAGGAAACGAATGCTTCTTTTGACAGAAAGAATAGTATTTTCATTACTTCTTGACAATAATCTGGCACATATTGAGGCTAACCCAGTAAGCAGGGAAACAGTCCAGCATTTTTAACCCAAGAAGCTTGAGAACCCTGATGAGCTATATGGGGCAAACAACCATCAGCGACGGTGCATAAGGCATCAAGAAAAGGGCTGTGCCCCAAATCTCCAAATGACACACCTTAATTTCACCAATAGAAATTCATTCCTTTGGTCTAAACACAGCCAATGCTAAGCGTTCTCTTTAAAAACGTATGTGTGTCAGGAATAAGCAATGACTTAGTTTGTTGGATGCTTTTCTTTCTAGAGAGCTAGATTCAATCTGAGAACACAAAGTGTTTCTGGTAGGAGAGGATTCTAAATTGGGAAGGGGGAGACTCGAAATAGAGGAGATGTGCAGAGAGAAGAAAACAAACAAACATAAATAAATAAAAACAGCAAGGGTTCCAAGTCAGCTGAAGGATCCATCACCTACCTAGGCATGGCCAAAACTTCTAAGAGCAAAAGTTAACTTCAGGTGAATAAAATTAGACTTTTTAAAAAGGTGGATGACTAGAACAGAGGAAGTAGAACATGCACACCGACACTCCTAGTCCTTGTGTACAGCAGATATCACTAATCTAGTGTGGCATTCTTGCCCGCAGAACCAAGACCTGGCCTCAGATTTCTCCTGGACTCAGCACTCTAAGGCAGCCACTGTCAACTGATGATAGTTAGTGCCCCAAATGAAATCCAGTTTGTCATTCAGTCATGGGAAACATTATCTCCATTATTATTTAATACCAACCAGGAGTTTCAATTTCACAAGCAGACATGAGTGGCATGGGCTTAGATTTGCAGTCGGGGCTCTTTTTTAGCCAAGTGTCTGCAGAAAAGGACATGTCCCAGGGAAAACAGGAGGTCTCTCTTAGATGATCAATCAGGATCCTTCCACCCCAGACTGGAAGCTCCGTGTGGGCAAAGACTTTGTTCCCCTGGAGCCCAGAAGAGCATCCAACCTATAACAGAGGCCCTGCTGAATTGTCATCTAAATCAACTGTGTACAGTGGGATCAGATACGTCTCTAGCAGACATTCAGTATTTGCAGTTTTTGTGAATTTAAAAAAAGTCATTGCCTTAAAACGTCTTGTTTTGATAGTGCAGTCTCTGCGTATGGACCCTCAAATTAGATTATTTTTAAAAGGGCCTATTATCTAAAAATATAACGTAATATTTTAAAATACAGTAACCATCAAGGAAAACAGAGATTGAATGTAACAGGAAGAGGATGTGAGTGTCAAAGTGATGGGTTATGTAAGAGGGAGAGGTAGGTGAGGGCGAGCCAGCGCCTTCCAGACTCCCGGGAGGCAGCAAAGTCAGGGTGCCCGTGCAGAAGTCATTTTGGCCAACAGCCTCTATTCCTGAGCCCAGCGCCTACCTCCACGTTTCGGGAAGCTTGCTTGGACTTTCAGTGTAGAAGCTGTGTTCGTCACAAAAATTAAGCAAATTAAGTTAGAAAGCCTTAACCTGATTTGGCCAGCTTAGTTCAACTGTGTCAGAGGGAGGTTGAACAAGCCCTTCCAGCTTGCCCGAGATATGCTAATCACTCTCATTCTCTCTCTCTCTCTCTTACTCATACACATACACACATATATACACATACACTTAACACACTTGCACATACCACTCCCTGACATACACTTATGCAAGAACACTGAAACCCACACCAACACCCACATACACTTACACACTCACATACTGTCATACACCTACACACACTCACATTCACACACACCCCTACACACACATTGTGTCACTGGCCCCCAGAGAAGCACACTCAAATATTGGTCTCTCCCCCATCACACTATTTGCCTTCTAAACAAAAACTACTCTTGTCTGATGGAAATCTCTTCCTAAAGGGACACTCTTATAAACATCAGGCCTTGGGGACCGTGTGGAAAATAAGCACACACCTGCCCTGCGGCCGGCCCCTTTATTGCCAAGATGGTATTAGCCTGTCCTCTGGAGGAATTCTGGCTCAGAACTTTGATAAGTAGGAGACTCAATTACGCTTCTATGAGTTCCCTACATTTGGAAATGGAGCTACATAAGGAAATGCATTAGTCAATGTCCTTCTCAATCTCCTCCCCTACTCACATTTCAATCATCCCCCCCCCACCCCCCGCCCTGCTTTCTTGGGGCGATTTCTTTGAATTAGTGAAACTACCCATGGTAGCAACCACAAACAGGGTGCCCAATAAATGGGGAAGAGGACAAAGAAGGAAACAAATGCTAAACTTAGGTATGGATATGATCAATATATGGTTCAGGCTCCATTGGCAGGTAAGGACCCTTGTGTGGGCCAAGCCAATTCACTAAATGCTGAGCTCTACAGTGTTATTGTGAGATTTCAAGGAAAGAACACATTTTGATATATCAATCTTTAGACTTTAAGAAAAATGCAAATATTAATGGTGTCCATATTTGCCGATTACAGAAAAGTTTTCCCCAAGAATAAGTATGAAGGAAGTTGGTCTGAGTGTTAAACTCTATGATCCCACATAAACAGTGATGGCAGAGATATGCAAAGTCACCTCATGGAACCTTCTGGAAGACAAAATGTGACCATAGCCTACCTGAACATACCAATGCATGAAAAGAGGGTATGATAATCAAGTCTGGCCGTGGAAGTAGAGAGAAAGGAGGTTATGGAGAAAAACATGGGCAATACCCTGTCAGGGCTAGTTCAGGTCTAAAGGCCCCATCCATTGTTTCCAGTGGATGGGAAGTTGAATTGCTGACTTACCAGTATCCAACTATCTATCTGTATGCAGGGGAAGGGTTGGAGTAGGGGGAGAGAGGGAGAGAGAGAGGATTGAGATGGGAATGTGGAAGGAAGGAAGAGAAAAAGGAGGAGAGCAGAGGGAGAGGAGAGAGACAGAGTCAGATGGAGATAGGAGATATGACTCTGTTAATCCTTCAGCCAACCTGTTGAGCCTCTCCAAAGATGACATCTCTCTGTGCTCAGCATGATTTTTAGTGTTTAATCACAGCTAGTGCTCATTCAACGTGAACCCTAAACCTGTGTTCTCCAAGTGTGGTCCTTGGGCAAGCAGCACCAGCATCATCCAGGAACTCATCAGAAATGCAGATTGGGGCCCCACCCCAGTCCTACTGAGTCAGAAACTCTGGGGGTGGTGCCCAGAACTTTGTGTTTTAACATGCTCTCTTGTAATTCTGATGCATGATAAAGACTGAGAACCATGGCCCTGAACACAAGCCAACTACCACATCTGCAGAGAAATAGCTAGAGAAAGTTCTCTTTTAAAATAAACATAGGAACATTCTGGTTTTATATTAATACATTGGTTTTGGGAGCTCTGGAGATTTGAGTCTGTCTTCATATCTCTGAACATTGCAAAAAAAAAAAAAAGGTTTTGAGTCTGTGGGGCTAAAAGCTGGTCTCTGCCAACAGGAGAAAGTCACCCAGGCAATGGCCCACTGTTAGTTGAGATAGAGATCTACATCTTGTTTGCATATTGCAGAAAGGTCTAGTATACTCTTCCAAAAGACTATTCAGCACTGCATACAACGTGATGGTAATCACGTAGATTCTTTGAGGTGACAGAGCTAGAAATCTCTGTGCTACTTTTAGCAGTGGCTAACTAAATTATTTTCCTATATGCCAATACATCATTCTGGTGTTTGTTTCTATCCTGCTTTTATTGTTTCATTTTCTCTGCTCTCGCACTCAGATTTGACTTGCAGACAACTGTGGCAGCACAGTTGGGTATAAAAGAGTTATTTAACGGTGTTATTTAAGGTGTCCACCTTAGCCATGCAGTTTACAAAAGCAAATCTCTGTGAGGTACAAAGCATCAGAGAGCAAAACAACAGTCACTGACATCTTTTCAGAGGAGAAAAAGGAAGCTGAGTCACTGAGCCTGCAATTTAAGAGG
This sequence comes from Microcebus murinus, assembly GCF_040939455.1. Lineage (NCBI taxonomy): Eukaryota > Metazoa > Chordata > Mammalia > Primates > Cheirogaleidae > Microcebus > Microcebus murinus. The sequence goes on from NC_134109.1 coordinate 97,027,396, forward strand.
AGGCAAATATATCACAGAACAAAGAATAAACCTCCACCCTGGGTCATAGGACATCTGCCTCAGAGATGTTCACCAACACAGAAAGATTTGTTGCTTATGATAAAAGACATCTGTGACAAGACATACTGAACAAAGCGTCATCTGACCCCTAACTAAACATAGCTGCTTTATAAAAGGTTGTTTTTTATATAATATTGCCAAACACTATTTCTGTAGCTCTTTTAAGAAGAGAGAGAGAGACCCGCAAGTCTTATTAAATCTGTGGCAGACATCATTCTAATTTGTGCTTGGGAAAGCATATGACACCTACATCCTACCTACCTAATTTGCTACTTTGGGATAGAAGCTAATGCTATTAAATAAAATAAAATCAGTTACACTACTGAGCAACTATCACCTTTAGAATCGTGCTAAGCATCCTAAGGAGAAACAAAAGAAAACAAAACAAAACAGGTACCACTTTGGCCTCCAGAAGAGACAAAATAAATAGAAGTTCTGTTCCAAAATATGTGTGTTTAGAGAAGTGAATTGGAATGTGGTAGGAGAAGCCTTCAGAGAAGAGACGAGCTTTGCTCAGTGGGTAAAATTTCACAAGGTCGTTTGGCAGGAAATTCAAACAAAACAGCGCGATGGATTCAAAGCTTAGTACTTTTGAAGATAAAATTCAATCCCCCACTTCCATTTGGGAGGAAATATTGGGACTCTGTGAAGTGTCACCAGCAGGAAGGTTGATTCACCGTCAGAGATAGACATATTGACTTGACCGGCCCAGCCCGATTTAATCCTCCATCCACAATTCCAAACACATAGTAGATTAGATGTATCCATGCCCTGCACAACAGGGTATTATCTATCACATTTCAGCTGTCACCTCTCCTAATTATCTCTCTTACCTGTCACCTCTAAGGAGTCATCTAGGGGTCAGGCAGATGGCACCAGAAGCCAGGACTGAGTCTGGGGGGGTTGTACAGGTTATGGGGGTGGGCAGTTTGCGTGGGGATGTCGGCTCCCTGCTGGCTAAGAGTAGGACCCAGACTCAATCTTCTGCTTTCTTTTTTTCTGGTCCCAAAGTATCCTGGAGTAGTAGTTTCTGGTTGGGCTCTGAGTTTCAACCATGGCAATCTCATTTGGCATAGGGACCTAAGGCAGAGAGCAGAGGTGCTAGCAGCATGACAGGAAGCTACTGTTACTAAGGAAATATCTCAAAATATAACCTCATCTGTCTCCTTCTTCCAGCTATCAATAATCAGAGGGGCCCTTCAGCTTTCAGTAATGCTAGAAAAAGGACTGCTGCGCCCAGGGGAAAAGCTTTGCAGAGGCCAGCTTTCAGTTTAAGACTTTTGGCTTTGGTTTCTCAGTTCATGAACTCTGATCTGATCTTCTCTGATTTGGACAAACCTCTGATCTGATATTCTGGGGTTTTTCCCCCCCACTCTAAGATAACTGCATTGGAAGTATGGTGATTTCCAGAGCATCTTTGAGGAATTACGCGTCTGTTTTTGTGGCCCCGTCTACCACGTTTCATAGTGGTCCATGGGCCAGCCATACTCTCCCCCACTAGATTATCGGCTGCTCTGGATGGGCCACCCTAGCATTCTCCACCTGGCCTAGCACAAAACGTGCAGCAGGAAAGTATTTGATAAATACAGCGTGGCTGAAGGAACACAGCGGCAAGAATGTAGGTTCTTCCCACCTTCCCACTGCTCAGAAGACAGAAGACTGAGGTCTTGGTAAACTTTTATTAGCCACTCCTTACTTCCCCATGCCACTGTGCCCTTTCTCAGATGCCACCTGTGCAGCTGCCCCTAAATGCCTCAGCATCCAGCTGTTCTTGTAGAGCTGAACCCCTGCAGTGCCTTTATCCTGGACCATCCTGCTACAGCCATTGCATATCTACACATCACTAGAGGGGACGCCAGGGGGGTAATTAGGGAAGGTTATCAATTCATACGCAACGGGAGCAGGGAGCGATCATGCTGATCGTGTCATCATTGCTCCTACTTGGTCTTGCAGCCCAACTCCATACAATCCTTCTGGAAAAGTGATGGTGTCTAATCCTATCTATTTCTGAGAAAATTTTGTTCTATAATGTCAGGCAGCCCATTCCCATGTCTACAATTCATTATGCCCCCTAGTAATTGTGGGTTGGTGTTCTCTTCCCCCTATTAGCAATAAAGACCAACTGAAGGGTGACATGTAGACCAGGGGTTCTCAGAACGTGGCCCCAGACCAGCAGCATGGGCAGTACCTGGGAACTAGGTTAGGCATGCCAATTCTCCGGCCCCATCCCAGACCTACTGAATCAGAGACTCTGGGGCTGGGCCCAGAAATCTGCTCTTAGCAAGCACTCCAGGGGATTCTGATGCTTACCGTAGTTTGAGGACCACTGGTTTCTAGAATGGGAGCTGTGAGCGTCATGTGTACATGCCGGCTGTCAGTTTAGAATCACCTGTTCGCTTGACCTAGGTTTCCTCTGTACATTGCTGCTTGCCAGGAAGAGATAGTCACTTGGATTCCATAGTTTGTGTGTACTGTCGCCTGGGGAGGACAGGATGCAATCTTCCCAGGCCACTGGGCTCCTGGAAGCTCAGGCTATTTGACTTTTAAGAACTACATACCAGATCCTAGTTAATGAATTTGTCAAGAGCTGCTGCTCCCTTTTGTGAGGATTCTAGCAGAGACTTCAGTGACCGCCGACCACTGTTATGGATTTTAACTGAGTAATTAATAAGATAACAGTTACAAGTGCAAGTTAAGTGCATATTATTTCTACTGGATTGGGTCATAAATAAGTCATATGGCTTTTGAAAGTGAATGAGAAGAGACAGTTGAAAAGAAAAGACCTATTGGGAGCTGAAGGAGAGAGCCCAGACTTCATTTTAAGCTCCACCTGCTCCTTTTAGTGGAGCAAGCAGTTCCACCAGGGCTAAGCTGAGACGGTGGTGGATCCTGTTTTACTTTGTGCTTCAGCTATACCCGGACATTGTCGAGAGTGTCCTCCTCTCGCAGAAATTAAAAGCAGAAACTACTCTTCCATGCACAGAGGTAAGGGGGAAGGACGAACATTGGCAAAACTGGAGGAATATTTCGCAACACGATTACACAAACTATCCGACGCTCTGTCTTTTTCTAGTGACCTGGGTTAACTCCTGCCCCAACCACACAAATTCCAGGGGTGCTCTAGGATTGAGAGAGCTCTCACCTGTGCTGAATGCATTCGGTGCCTGGGGGCTGCATCTCGCCTTTTGAGGGCCCCGGGCACTGGTAGCCTTCACGAGCCCTTTCCTCCATAAGCAAAAGAAGTAAATAAAAATCACACTTTATGACTGCGTTGGTATAAAGGCAAATATGATCCAGGCTGGCTTTCGTTACTCTATATTCATTATTATCACATTCATTTTTCCTCCTGATTTGAAAAGAGATTGAAATTAAAATAGAGTATTGGGTCTCCACAAGTACAACGGGCCTGTAGCAGTGTCCCGGAGTTGTCGTTAACAAAGCACCGAGAACCAGGTGTCATCTACTACAGCAATGTGTTGTCTGGCAGATCTGGGGGATGGAAGTTCAAGATCGAGTTGTCGGCGGGCTGTGTTCCCTCTGAAGGTGCTAGCAAGGATGTGTTCCAGGCCTCTGTCCTGGCTTCTAGAAGTTCTTTGTCTAGTGGCCACAGGAGTCTAACCTTCACGTGGCATTCTCCCTGTGTGTATGGGTCTGTCTGTCTTCACATCTCCCCTTTCTATGAGGACACCGGTCGTGTCACATTTAGGGGGCCACCCTACTCCAGTATGACCTCATTTCAACTTAATTAATTACTGGGAATGGCCTTGTTTTCAAATAAGGTCACATTCTGAGGTACTGGGGATTAGGAATTTTGGACAGGGGGACAGAGTTCAACCCACAGCAGGGCTATAGGTCCTGTTGCTAAAGGATAAGTTACCTGCAAGGCCTTCTTTAGGGCTCTGAAGGTGAGACGGAAGTCTGGAGTCTTCAGTAGCATCAGAAATGCAATAAAGGCCTGGGGGTACAGATATGGTACCCCTACGTCAGACAAACAGGTCTCTGTTGCCAGGGCTAGAGTGCAGTGGGGTTCACTGCAGCCTTGCACTCCTGGGCTCCAGAGACCCTCCTACCTCAGCCCCCCCCTCACCCCTGACAGCTGGGACTACAGTCAGGCCCCACCACGCTTGGCTAATTTTTAAATATTTTGCACAGACAAGAATTTGCTATGTTGCCCAGGCTGGCCTCGAACTCCTGGCCTCAAGCAATCCTCCCACCTTGACCTCCCAAAGTGCTGGGATTATAGGCATGAGCCACCGTGCTTGGTTTTGTTTCGTTTTTAAAGGATCTGTTTTCAGAATTCACACACTTCAAGGAAGATTTTGTGTTGGTTCCCCCTCCCCTCCCCAATTGAGTTGGGCCACACAACTCTAGATGCCCCATGTCATACGAGTGCACGCCTCGGCTTGGGGACCGCCCCAGGCTCCCACTCAGGAGCAGACCTTCTCCCACCCCGAGGTTTTCATCCTGGGTGCGTTCATCACTTCTCTCTTGGAGCTGAGCCCTCCTAGGCATGGAGGAGGGAAATGATTCCATTTTTTTTTTTAAAGGATCTGATTTCCACGGAACCAATGTCCTTTTCTCCCATATTAACTTTTTTCCTTCCCCTGCAAGGAACAGTCGACTTACCCGCAGGTGTTAACCGATGATCCAAAACCGAGGAGGAAGAAAAAGAGGGGCCCCATCTAAAGAAAGAGGTCTGTCCATCTCGCCTGGACACCAGCCTCTCTTTTCCTCACCTGACTCCTCTGCTATTGGAAAGGAGAGAAAGAGAGCCAGGGAAACTGGAAGGGATACCCGAGATTATCACTCTCTATTCTGCTTCGGTTTTTTAAAGTTACTATCGGCCCCTGGCAACAAAGGCCTTTGAATTCTTTCTCAGTCGAGGCTCAATGGCTTAATTCCCAAAGGGGTCTGTAAACCCAAACAACGCGTAGGCTACCCTCCCCACGACCGCTCCCCCCCATTTCAGAAGAAAAACCACCTCGCACAAAAGCAGCCCAATAAAGCGGCTCAGCCCGAGGGGGCCCATAAAGTGAGAGCTGGAACAGTACATGAACTTTGCCTGGTCCATTTACATCGCAAAAGCTCCGGCTTATTTGCAGACACACAATTGGGTCTGGCAGAACCATTCACAGCCCTGGATGTGAACCCGAGCCTGGGACATGAAAAGCACCCGTGACAATGGCAGTGAGGCTGTGTGGAGAGCCGAACTGTCTCTCCCTGAAAACGGTTCTCTCCGAGCAGGCAGAGGTAAATAACAGTCATTGCTTTGAGGGTGTGCATGCCAGGAAAATAAGCGCTTGATGTTTACGTGAAGGAGCAGTCGAAACCACCCCAGGAGGCCTTTTCTCTCAGCACAAATTATAATAAAATAATGGCAGTGGCACCCTGAGCCGAGAGTCTCTTAGGCTTTTGTTAACTTAAAAAAAAAAAAAAAAGTGACATTGCTAGGAACACACGCCAAGACGAAATGATGTTATTTCTTTTAAGTGTTCGACTCTTAACTCTGTATCACAGCTCTGGTGGTTTGTGACCATCTAGAAGGAGTGAGCAGAATCCTGCTGGTTGGATTCTACTCCCCTCAAAGGGTGAGCTGGTTTGCCTACCAGACTCCCCAAAAAGGATGAGCAAACTCTGGCTGAGAAAGCAGCTGTGGTACTTTTTCAGGCCATGTAGTTGGTTTATCTGTCTGTCTCTCATGGTGTTCAGCAAGCGCAAAAGAGGAGCTCCAGGCCTTCTGTTTGGGTGGTGGAAAGGGCGGGGTCTGGAATGAATGTGGTCCATGCTCCAGGTCAGTACACGGGACACCGCTTGAGGGATCCCCAAATCCCCTCCAAATGCCTCAACCGACTAATCTCACAACACTGACCATTAGCAAAGCATGTGGGACAGGAAGAGGAAGTTCAGTGAACCAATGACTCAAATTCAGTTCCCAGCCAGATACTTCACATCGCACAGGGACAGTGTCCTCAAGAAAACAGTGGCTTCGGCTTGATGCGCCCTTGAGGCTTTCTTTACGTTGGAGGAGCTGCGCTCTCAGGCTTTTCCCTCTCTGGAAGGGGAAAGACTGTTTACTCTTCATTCATACGATCCCTGAAAATATGGTGTCCAATGGGCCATGGGCTTCAGGGGTTCTTTCTTCAGGCTGTAATAACCAAGATCAGGACAAATGAGATGGGTCAATGCCTCCTTACGTGCCAGTCTCCAGAGAGTGGAATGAGGCAGAGAGCAGGGCCAGGCTGGCTGAAAATTCTCATCAATGCTGCTCGGAGGGGTATGTTCTAGGGCAGACGTTGCTGCGGGTTCTCCCCTGTGTGGCCTTGGAATGCCCCATAATTCCCTATGGCAGGTCTGCTACCCCAACCCTACTGCAGAGACCTGCCACAGCCTCACTGGCCTATTGGACGCCGGGGAGTTGGCCATGGACGTCTAGCCCTCTCCCTGCAATTTCGTCTTGAGAGCTTCAGGGGCTTCCCTGTCTCCACCTTTTCATCTTCCAAGTGTGAGGCCTTGGCAACCTTGTCTTCTCCCCCCACTTCCTGCGTGGCCACAGCTGACCTCCCCATCTGCCTCAGGCCAACTGTGCGAATCTCCCTGGGAACCGACACGCCACTCCTTGCCAGGCTTCCCCAGGACGGTGCCTGTGACTTCCTCCACCCCCAGCCAAACAAAAGTTCCTCTCACACCATTTATTGCAACTTCTACAACCCGGCCTCCTCCAGGAAGCCATTCCAGATTGATAAGAGAGAAAGGAAATGATTCCTATGGCCCCAACTGTATATATATATATATATATATATATATATATATATATATATATATCAGAAACCTATGCAGCAGAATGTGGAACTCACATAAACCCTACTACACAGAAGGAACCTTTTCTTTTGGAAGATTTTTTTAAAAATTACTTTTTAATCGATGGGAAAATTGTATATATGTATGGTGTGCAACATGTTTCGATATATTAATATGCATAGCTGGTGCATGGCTAAAGCAAACCAAGCTATTTAACATAGGCACTATCTCATATACTTATCATTTCTGTGGCAAGAACTTAAAATCTACTTTCATGGCAATTTTTAAGTATATAATACATTGTTATTAACTGTAGTCACTATGATGTATGACAGATGTCTTGAACTTATTCCAAGTTTTGTGTCCTTTGACCGGCATCTCCTCAGTCATCCTCCCCACCCCCCCAGCCTCCAGTAACACCATTTTACTCTTTGCTTCTATGACTTTGTCTGCTTCAGATTTCTCGTATGAGTGAAATCATGCGGTATTTGCCTTTCTGTGCCTGGTTTATTTATTTCATGTAACATAATGTCCTCCAGGTTCATCCATGTTGTCACAAATGACAGGATTTCCTTCCTTTTTAGGGCTGAATACCATGGATGATGTGCAGAGACCATGTTTTCTTTACCCATTCATCCATCCATGGGCACTGAGGTTGATTGTGCATCTTGGCTATTGTGAACAGAGCTGCAAGGAACGTGGGTGTGCAGACACAAAACAACTTTACCATACGCACCTTTATGTAAATGTGTCCCCTCCTGATTGACACTGCCTCTGGGACACAGGCAAAAATTAAACTGATGGCGATTTCCTAATTTCCATAGCAAACAATGAGTAGCTGCTCACTGATTGGTTCTGTTTGCCCGCCTGCCATGAAAGAATCATTTTCAAGCATAAGCTTGACTAAGGGTATCGTAAGAAAACAGTGAATCAAAGAAGCGCATTACTTGAAGTGGAAGAAGAGTGAGGTCCAATCCCATCATCATTTTGCTAGGGACACTGGTGGGTCTAATAAAGGCGGAAACATTCGTTTGAGTAAAAGAGTGACTGAGGCTGACAAAACCAGGCACCGTGAATGGGTCCGCCAATCTCTGCCCATCTCCAGATACTATGGGTCTGATTCTAAGCCCAAATTTAGTGTGAGGCTCTCCAGGCACACCTGATGCATGGTCGGCATTGGTGTGAAGGTTTGAAGCCATCACGTGGGAAGAGGGAAAAAAAAAACGTTTGCAGTTTCTCTTTCCCACCTGCCTGGCAGGGAGAAAGCAGCCTCAGGACAATCTGATCATGGGCCTTGTTGTTCCAATCAGAGTAATGGATGGGGATGGAAGAGAAGAATCAGAGACGTAGAGACTATTGAATTGGTTGACAATGGGGACACCAGGGAAGAGGAGATGCTAGGCCTGGACAGTAACAAAAGATAAGAATCAGACAGCACTAGATTTGAGAAAAAGTTGGGGGAAACTTCTTTTTTTTTTTTTAGGAGGGGTGATTAAAGCAGTAGTCATATTATGATGGGTGGAGTTTGGAGGAGGTAGATGGATAAAGAGATTTTTCAGGAAATCTGCTGGACACTGTGGATGGAACCTTTCCTTTAGCATTTTTTGAAAGACTATAATAAAGATGTTAAGTTGCTTTTAAATTCTTTTTGGAAATCAGTGTGTGCTTCTTTGGAAATGACGCCGCCCTGACCCCAGGGACACAAGGCAGCTCCATTTTATACAAGTTACGCAGAAGGACAACTGTGTGGTTTGCTTTGGGCTTTCAGGTTCTAGAGGGTGGGGCCCGTATTCATGCGGCTGGTCCAGTTATCTGCAGTTACAGATGCTCTGAAGGAGGAGCCTGAGGACCTGCTTCTCTCTCTTGCCAGCTGTGTGGCCCAGGGAATGTCACCCATCCTCTCTGGGCTCAGTGTCCGCCTAAGTAAAGGAGAGGCGAGGGCATGATAAGTCTCTGCACTTGGACTTCCGTGGGGATCAAGTAAGAGGAGTGCACATGAGCCTGCTTTGTGAACTGGGAATAAACACCAAAGTCTTTCCTTAGTATGGCCTCTTGTAAGCACGACAGTCAGCAGCTAACTGTCCCCGACGGCATCGATGGTGGCTGGGAAGGCTCCAAGACCGTTTCTGCCCAGGGCTATTAGCGATTCTTCTCTACCCTTCCTGGTATCTTGGGAATAAACCCAGTCCCCGGAAACCTACTAGGAACTGGACAATTTGCCTACCTCATTTCACCCGGGGCCTGCACCGCTGACTAAATGGAAAAGCTGGAGGGTGTGATGGGCCTGGGCCAGGCTTCTCTTGAATCCAGCCTGTGCCTGGCCACCGCCGCGCCCTGTGCCCACGGTGACTTCATCCGCTGGCTCCCATCTCAATGGACGGCTCTTTCTGAAAGGCCATTTTGTGACTCGCTTTGGGAGCAGCTTCATTCATGCTGGCCGAAGTTCTTTCCCCCTTTCGCTCAAAATTAACTCTACTCAGCCCAGAGCAGCCAAAAAGAATCTGAATGAGACCGGTAGCGAGTGAAGACCTTGCACGCTCCAAATTCGTTTCCAGGGGGGTGGTTTTCTCTGCTTTCCAGGATTCCAGCAGAATCTCATTGCAACCTCGGAGGTGGTTGCTAGGCAGGAGCCAAGAGCCCACCTCTGGGGACGTCCCTCCCCACACGCTCCTGTCCCTTCCAGGATCTGCACCTCCCTCTGGAAAGGCAGTCAGACAGATGTCTACCTGCTGCTTCGGGATCACATCCTTTCTTTTTGTTTTTAGCAGCTGAGACCAAAAACCCTGGCCTATTCTCCCTTTGCTCCAAGTCCTTGCAGCTGATTTTCCTAAGAGGCATCCCAGAGGCTGGGCGACAAGGAAACTTGGCCTCAGGGTGGCCGGTTCTGCCCTAACCCTGAGCCAGGCCAGCAGAAACCCGGGCCCAAAGCAGCACCAGGCCCTTGAATTAAGACATAGGCAACTCATTCCACTTTCCTGGCCGCCTCGACACATCTGTCTTGTCGGCCTGTGTCTAAACCTCTTGAGCGATTCCAGCTGCTGGGCCTTGCCTGTGGACACGGTGACATTTGGTTTCTGTTAAGACCCAACAGATCAGTGTGTTCACCTGCTTCATTTTTTCCCTCCTGCACAAGGAGGGGGGGACAGAGGCAGCCAAGATCTGATGCTGCCGACCTGGAGATTTCCCATTCTGTTTCAGTGACTTCATGACTTGGGCTGGCCTCCGCTGGGTCTTCCAAAGCCACTTTATTTCCTGTGTATTTCCAGCACTCAGCCAAGAAGAATGTACAGTATGAAAAAAATGTCTACTACCCTCAACTGCAGACCCTCTGGAAAAAAATATCTGGAGGGCTTTTAAATAAAAGAAATAATTACAACCTGCTGAGTGCCTTACAGAATTTATGAAACTCGACCTTTTCCAAAATATCATAGTATTTCCTGTGGCTTCTGTAGGCTAAGCCTTCGTGGATTTATAAGTATGTGTCCAACACAGTCTCTGGGCTCCATTTTTTTAAAAAATCCAAAAGTCAGATTTTAAAAGCACAAATACATCCTCTTGGAAGACAGCATCCCAAAAGGTGTTAAGCTAAAACCCAGCTGTAAAAATATAGGCCGCCAGCTGTCAGGGGTGGTGGGCCATGTGCATTTTTTTTTTTTTTAATTTTAATGAATGGAGGTTTGATTTTCCAGCTTGCTGCCCAGTTGTAGCTTTTCGAATGCCGAACATGCCAGGTATGCCCTACAGATGTGTACAGCCGCAGCTTACAACTCTATGGTGGGTGGAGAGTGGTTTATGAGCCTTGAGATTCATAAATTCTGGTCTTCAGAACTCGCTGTATAAACATGGTTAAAAATTGGAAAGGGAGATAGAGAAAACATTCTGACCTTAAACTACCCGTGATCGATGATCCAGACTCCTGCCAGCCTGTCCCAAGAGAAAACTGAAACCTTTTGAAAGAGAAACTCAAGGAGACAGAAGTTTCTACTGGCTTTCCAGAAGAGGTAAAGATTCCAAGCCTGGGTTCATTGTGCATGACTCGTTCTTGCTAAGACTACGTGTGGACAGACAAGACGAAAAATGGATGGCAGAGCAATTAACTGGACACTTAAATCTCCATAGACCATCTCAACTACGTGGTCATAAAAACATCTTTCCTCGGGTGTCTTTGAAAAAAAATAATTCAGATTATTATTTCATCTTTATGCTTTTCGTTGCCTACTTGAGTTAAACCTGAGGAACTAGGGACTTCATTTCCAGGGAGGAAATAAGGGACTCGAACCCCATACCACAGAGTAAAGCCTCAGGCTGAACTGTGAGCTGGTTACCGGTTATGCTCACAGCCCTCTGCCCTCCCCCGTTTTTCCCCCAACCCCCAACAGTAGGGGCCCGCATTAAAGCTTGGCAGCAGTCCAGGCTGAAGAATGTTCTCTTGCTCAAACCAAAATTTTCCTATGAGTTCTCTTCTCTAAGAAACCAAGGAAGTGATATCTGTTAAGGTGAGAAGAGCTGAGGATGGCCCAGCTCCCAGATAACAGCAATGTTTTAATCCTTAAGGGAGAGTCCAAAAGCAGTTGGAATCCTTGGAACCAAGGCAAGCGGATGGGCGAGATATTTTTGCTTGGGAGATGGGCGTGTTCAATCCTTCTCATGCAACAGCTTTAAGGGAGTGCTAGAACATTTCCCTGGGAGATGGAGGCATAAGGATGGACTTGCTTTTACTCTGTGGCACAGGGTTCAAGTGACTGGAAGTAGGGCAAAGATAAAGAAACGGAGTTTTTAAAAAATTGGCACCGCTTTATTTAACCTTGACCTATTCAATGGACAAAAGGCAAAAAAAAATGTTTATATACAGAAAGAAGAATGCTACCATGCCCCCATCACCTGCCAGTGGCACCTTATGAACTTCCTGTAGTTTTGGACTTGCCTTCACCATCTCAGGACTTCAGAATAGGCATGGCTGTCCCGGACGGGCCACAAGAACGCCACCGTGCTTAAGGAGAGGCGGCCTTCAGACACACAGCACGTGATTGCTGGAGGCCACAGCCAGGCACAGAGTAGAATACGCAAAGAAGCCATGGTAAGCTCTCAGATGAATTGTCCTGGGCTCCCAGTTAAGCTACAAATCAAGTAGCTAGAACCTTTCTTGTTTCTACGCCTCTCCTTTAGGGATTGAATTCTTAGCAAAGCAACTCAGGAAGAAAAAAAAAAATAATGCTGCTTTGTTTCTAGGACTTGGCCCTTTGTTTTATAATTAATATAGATTCCCACCCAATGCATAAATGTTTAAAGCATCATTTATATTGCATCGCCCACTTGTTAAAGTTTAAAATGTTGCAAATAGCCAAGAGTCTGTGCTTTAGTTACTAGCAAACTTGCTCACTCCGTGGTCTTAATCTCTGGCAAACAGTGGCATAAATGAGTCTCTGGGTGAACTTTGTATTTGCTGCACACTCTTTGCCGTTATAAAATAAAATAAAGAGATCTGGTTTTAAGTCAAAGCCTAGCATAAAATGTTTTTAAATATGTACATACATGTAGTGGCCTGAAATGTGTGTGTGTGTGCCTGCATGCATGTGCACCTCTATAGGATATATTTTATATGGAAATGGATTTAAAAAGTGGTCCTAACCCAATATCTGTACAGTTAGCAAATAAAGACATGAGGCGATGGAAACTAGCCCCTTCAGACCTAGGGATTATTTTATTAACGAGGGAACGGGTCCAGAGATAGAACAAGCCTTCTGCATTCAAAAGGTCATATGCAAATAAAGAGGTTCCTCCTCATGTGGGTCTTAGATACGTGAATGTTTCCTGTCTCTTTGGGTTTTTTTTTTTTTTTGAGACAGAGTCTCACTTTGTTCCCCAGGCTAGAGTGAGTGCCGTGGCATCAGCCTAGCTCACAGCAACCTCAATCTCCTGGGCTCCAGCGATCCTCCTGCCTCAGCCTCCCGAGTAGCTGGGACTACAGGCATGCGCCACCATGCCCGGCTAATTTTTTCTATATGTATTAGTTGGCCAATTAATTTCTTTCTATTTATAGTAGAGACAGGGTCTCGCTCTTGCTCAGGCTGGTTTCGAACTCCTGACCTTGAGCAATCCGCCCGCCTCGGCCTCCCAGAGTGCTAGGATTACAGGCGTGAGCCACCACACCTGGCCTTGTCTCTTTGGTTCATGTGTTAACTCACGGGTGGATTGTGCAGTGACTCCAAATCAAGGCAGACTCTTTTTACAACTTGTCCTGAGCTTTGGTCCTCAACTGGGCACAATCTGGGCTCCTAACCTGTCCCCTTATGACCATCAAGTCGGCTCCTGGTTCAGTAACCGAGTCCCTGCCAGGTTCCATTCATTCTCTTTCCAGGCCTCCCATGGTTCCAGCCTGGTTTCTTTCCTAAGAATCCTCCTGAATCCCAAGCTTAACCATCATATTTTTTAGGCCATAAGGGTTTCTGACTGTTAAAGTGTTATCATGCAGGAAGCCTGGCCTTGATAAAGGGATGTTGGGGTGTGTTTCAGTAACACCCCCCAGTCATGGGGCAAGATCAGTCTGCACTAGTGGTAGTGTTTGAATTCTAGAATATTTTAAAAAGACGAGGCTCTATTTTCCAATACACAGAAGTACTCTTGATAATTGCGAAATAGAGTTTCCTGGGTTACATGAATCAAGGTATAAGTGATTGTCAATATTCTGTATAACAGCTACTCTCAAACTTTGGTAAACATTAAGAATCACCCAGGGAGCTTAAAGTTCACATTCCTAGAGGCCACCTGCTGTGATTCAGGAATTGTGGACTTTCTCTCCCCATGCTTCTTTCTCGAATGGGATTTTGAGAAACATTGCTCTATGACTTCAGGGAGCAACATCCATACATAAATTACAAGTTGATTTTCATACAGACCATTATTGTTATGAAAATATTTGCTGTCTTTGAAAAGTTTAGTATATCCCCTACAATCTCATCTGCGCCATTAAGTCTTCCAGTAAATTATTTCTATAAAACATAGATGTTAAAAGTTAACGTAGCCTGATCCAGATTGAATTACCACAAATTGCTTTAAGCAGGGATAAAATGCAAATTAATGAGATTTCTGTAAATGCTTGTTTTTTTTCTAACTAATATTCTATGGTGGTAAGTTATGATGTATAGTCAAATATTGAACTGTTTTAGCTATTTGGGGAGATTAATTGAAAGGCTATTTTTACACCAGCTAAGAGAAGGAGAATGGAGTTGATGATCAATTTGAGTAAACCTTGCCTTAATGAACTAAGTTTTGCATGAAAAAGTGGATACAGACTCGAATTGCCCAGATAAATGTTGCAGGGTGTCTGTTAGCACATTTAGATGGTGTCTCCTTTTATCAGAGGATGTGACAGAAAGAACATTCGCTCCATGGTTTTAGGCATCTGAAGATGTAAATCTAAATCACAACAACAATTCAATAATAGCTAATGTTAATCAAGTTCCTCCCACGTGCCAAGCACTTTATATTTGTTATTTCATACAGTCTTCACAACATCCCTGCAGAGGGATACCATTATCAACTCCAGTTTACCGATGAGGAAACTGAGGTTCAAAGAGGTTGAGTCACTTGCCCAAAGTCACATAGCCAGAAAGTGGCACATCTTTTTTTTTTTTTTTTTTTTTTTTTTGAGACAGAGTCTCACTTTGTTCCCCAGGCTAGAGTGAGTGCCATGGCGTCAGCCTAGCTCATAGCAACCTCAAACTCCTGGCTCAAGCAATCCTCCTGCCTCAGCCTCCCGAGTAGCTGGGACTACAGGCATTCGCCACCATGCCCGGCTAATTTTTTGTATATATATTAGTTGGCCAATTAATTTCTTTCTATTTTATAGTAGAGACGGGGTCTCGCTCTTGCTCAGGCTGGTTTTGAACTCCTGACCTCGAGCAATCCGCCCGCCTCGGCCTCCCAGAGTGCTAGGATTACAGGCGTGAGCCACCGCGCCCGGCCGGCACATCTTAATCTGACTGCAGGAAACCAGGCTGTGTTTACAACTGACCCAAGGCTCACTGTCCACGCTCCCACTGGTCTCCTCCACCAGGAGTTCCTTTGTTTTAGGCATAAACGATCTAGCTAAATCTTAAAGTTTGAAAAGTTCACGTCGCATGAAGCGGTGCATGGAGAATAAATGTTCAGAGATAATTTCCTTTAGAAAAAAAAAAAAAAAAGGAAAAAAATCCCTTTTAAAATCAATATATTTTTACAAATAGATTTTGGCCCGGTTGCCACCGAGTTCAGCCTTGTCTGGATCTGGTGACAGAACCTCAGTGAACACTCTGTCCAGCTCCAGCTGCTGCTCTGGGTGGCCTTGTCATTACACTGTCCATTTTATAAAACCTTTAGAAGAGAGAAGACATCAGACCGTGAATAGGTTAGAGGAAAAAGAGTGAAAGATGGCTATGGACACTCATCCATTTCCTTTTGTGATCAGCATGTAGAGAATAGTTTTTGTAAATGCATTTGCACTTTTCACTTAAAAAAATATTTCTATCCCGTTCAGGGAATGCAAGGAAAAGTAGCATGCAATGCCCTAGCAGTTGCTTCACAAAGAGGGAACTGGCTGGTACTCTGGGTTACACGGGCCATGCCCCTACCATGCACGCTTCACAGACAAAGCCACCCAGGCCCGTAAACAAAGTCACCCAAGGGGTGAAGGGCAGGGAAGCTTCAAGCCTCCTGGCCCCCAGGTTGGGTGGCCCTTTCATGCCCCCATGACAAAGGGATGGCTTTGCTCTGATGTGAGCACTTTGCTGGTGGAAGGCATTTCAAAGCAGCCAGTGATCAGAGCAGGGCAGAGAGGCAGGAAGGGGCCGACTGCAAGACAGCACAGAGGATTTTGGAGGCCAGGAGAGCAGGGAGGGGCCACGGTCACAGGTTCTGAGGGGCTCCTAAGATCCTTCAGCGGGACGTCCTTTCTTTCCCCACGGAGGGGCATCCTTCCCACAACCTGTCCGCGTTTCAAATCATTCCGCCTCCCCCAGCCATGATTTCAACACTGTTGTCGTGTATCGATTACTCGTGGCAAATGACATCGGGAGGAACTGGCAGTTGTGTGAACACCGGTGGTGGGAATAAGAAGTGGGACTAACTATCAGGACTATCAGGCTCATCATCATCACGATCATTATTATTTAATTGTTTTGCTAGTACAGCCATAAATAACAATAATGGGAATGATAATAATGACAACATTTAGTAGGCTAGGCCCTCTGCCAAGCACTTAAAATATGCAATTCCATTTAACCCTTATGTTATTCTGATCAGTAGGATCCTTATCCTGCTTTACAGATGAGGACCTTGAAGTGGAAAGAGGTGCGCACCTGCACGAGGTCAGCGGGCAGGGGAGAGGTAGCACTGGGATCCGCACTCAAGCGTGTGACTGCAGACTCACTCCAGACCACCCGTGATGGGCTTTCAACGGGTGTCACCTTCCTGCATCCTCACAGCGACAGGCTGAGCTGGGTGCTGCCATCCCCTTTCACAAACAAGGAAACTGAGGCTCAGAAACGATAAACGATCTGCCCAGGGAGAAGGGACAGCGCTGCAGTTGGAAAGCAGGACTCTCAGCCACGCTACCACGATTGCACAGACTGCTCTGTGACACCCCCTCAGAGGCAAGGGTGGGAGTTTATGCATCATCCCTGTGACTCCACGTCCAGGTGGGAGCAGGAGAAGAGTTCGGGAGGAGGAAAGAGAAGGCACAGTGTGTGCATCAGGGGACAGGGAAGCTGTCAACATAGAATACATCTCCTGGTTGCCCATCACTTGAGACGGGGGAGGGAAGGGGCCCCTGAGCCAGGCTGAGGTTTCCTTGACCTGCTACAGAAAGCTGGGGAGGGAGGAGGAGCGTGGCAGCGTGGGGGACAATAAGCGAGCAGGGCCGGCGTAGGGAAAGAGCATCGGGCACAGAGAGAAGCAAACCTCTTAGCACAGCCTCAGCAACGATCAATTTGAGGCATCACCAAAAACCCACCGGCGCTCAGACAACGCCGACTCCCCTCATCTCCTTCCCCGACGGCACGATCGGGAGCTCTGATTTCATATCTCCCTTTCCTTCCGGATGATGCACGCTGACAAATACAGTATGTGAAGCGCAGGGACGTGTGAAAGGGAAGCGTGGCGAGGGTTGTTTTCCATCTCCCAATAATAGCGGTTCAATTGGGTACCTAAATAAACAATCTATTTTAGTGGCTCCCCTTTGATATCTCGAATGTTCCCTTCTGTTATTTCTGGCAGTTCCCAGTCCTGTGATGTGATTAGAGAGGATGATTACACTTACATAACAGCATCAAATTAATTTGCCGCCGAGAACAACAGCAGTAGGAAATCATTGGAGTTCTCAGATCGCTCCCCCCCCACCCCCACCCGCCTCGAGTTTATTTAAGTGACATCAAGGGATTAGAGCGAAGTCGGTCAGTAGAGCACTGCTGGGAAAACAACCAAAACATCCACTCTGACCTTGTAAACGAGAGAGGAACAGAGCAAATAATGAAAAGCGCTGGTCCCAGGCCTGGTGCAAGGGCCGTTGGATCCATCAGCCTCCCAAACACACATTTCCGCCCGTCTGCGGGAGAGAGAGACAAACTGTACCTTTCAGTGAAGATTAGATCCATTTTCTGGGGCTGTGTCCAGCCAGCCCAGGACTGTCAAAACCAAAGAGATCTGAGATTTTGCTTATGTTTCTTTTCTTTCCTTTTCCTTTTGGCCCCTTTTCAAAAAGGAAAAATAATAATAATTTAAAAGTTGCCTTGCATTTTTACTGTCTGAGCCCTGCCTGACCAAAAAAGCCAAGAAAAAAAAAAAAAAAAAAAAAGCAGAGGCAGATATTATTGCTTCTGCTTTTCTAAAAGATGTGACAGTGATAGCCCAGAATACTGTAGCCGACGATCTTGCCAAAGGCCAGATTGTGGACGGCGTGGAAAAGGGGCTCTCGTTGTAAGTCCTTCTCACGGTTCTCAGTTCTGATACTAACCTCGGACAGTCATTTAAACTCTCCGAGCCCTGGTTTTCTTACCCAGGAAAGCAGATATTACCGTCTTTCAGCTCTGTTACAGGCTTAGTGCTCACCCATCCGTTCATTCTGCTCATCCCGTTCACCCATCCATTCAACAAACACTTATTGAACACCGATTCTGTCTCAGGAACTCTGCTGGCCACTGGGGATGCCACTCGACGTGGTCTCAGCCTTAGGAGCTCACGTCTTGGTGCAGGGTGGAAATGCAGACAGCCACCATGCACTGAGGGCCTACGTGGGCAGGCGCTGACCTGGCCACCCTTCACCCATTATTGCATTGGAATCTCACAACCACCCTGCCGGGGTAGGTGTCGCTATCTCCGTTTTGCAGAGGAGGAAACTGAGTCCAGATGCGTTTAATAACACCGTGCCAAAGCACATTTGCACGCAACGCGACTGGAATTCAAACCCAAGTTTTCTGAACTTAAAGCCATACTAGCTCTCTTTATATTTGGGGGTACGCTAATACACTCTACAGTGCTCTGCAAAAACAAAGAATTATTTTAAGTGCATTTGCACAAGCTGTTCATATACTAGACAGACATCACAAATGCACAAAACTTTATTGCTTGATTCCAGTGATTACAGCAGCACTTGATTCTTTTTAAAGAAAATTCACTCCCATTATCTCATTCGACCCTTATAGCAGCACCATGCTACATGTGGAGCAGGTGTTGTTATTCCCACTGGACAGATGAAGAGATCAATGTTAGGCGACTGGCTAAGTAAGGCGCCTGGCTTAGAACTGGACCACTAGTTTGGTGGCTACTCACTTGCTCCTCACCCTCAGCCTCCTCTCCGTGTCTGAACAAGGGTAGATTGATGTTTTCAATTTTGGCTGCAGCAGATCTCCAGATGCTGTATATATTGTGTTGGTCTGCTGGGTGCCAATGTCATCTTGCGTTTGGGTGGAGATCCACATTTGCAGTATATAGCATGGGCTATTTTTACATTTGCCCACTTTGAAAACCATCAGCTGCTTTTCCACCTTAGGAGAATGTGCTGTATTTTCCCATCGTCTTTTGTTAACCTCATCATCATTCACTGACTTGGAGAGTTCATCGTGCCTTCCCTCATATAGCTCTTTGGTAAGACTTCTCTTTACAGCAATATATAGGGTTTACAAAGTTGGGGTTGCTCCGGTTGGATAGATTGACGCTTTGTTTCAAACAGACTCAGGCTAATTCTGACTTTAGGTTGGAATCTATCATGGTGTCTCATTCCGCTCGCTTCTACCTCTCTTCTCTTAATTCATAAAGTGGACATCAAAAAATCTTTTTTACTGTTTTACCCTCATGGCTTAGTTCATTGCTAGTCCTTCTACCTGAAAAGCTTGGCCTCTACTTTGACACCCCTCCCTCATCCTTTAAGGCCAACTCAACTTCCGTGTCCTTGATGACACATTTCCAAATACTTCTGCCAACACTGACATCCCCCTGCTCTGAATTTCCAAAGCCCACAGATTATCAGAGGTTTGCTGCACAGACACCTGGGAGGCGCTCCGGTCCTAGCCCTTTTCTTGTGTAGATGAAGAGACTAGAGCCCAGAGAGGGCAAATGACTTTCTGGTTGATGCTACAGCTGCATCGAGTACCCCTACTCTCTTGCTTCCTGAGGCTGGCACTGCTTCCATTAGACTCCTCCGCCTTTCTGCCCCGATGCCTGTGGGATACAGTCTAGAATGGACACAGTTTAGAATGGATACAGTCTAGAATGGACACAGTCTAGAATGGACACAGTCTAGAATGGATATTTTGTTTTATCATCCCCACAAGCTCAATGAGCTTTTGAAGGTGAGAACCGAGTCCTTTTCATCTCTGAATCCCACAGCATTGTCCAGCAATGTCCCAACACATGGTAGTTGCTCGAGAAACAGTCTTGGGATAAATAATTGTCCTTTATGTAAACTATTAATATTTGCGGTTTGGTCTCTAATCTTGTTTGCTAACTTATCCCCTGCTGGTTCCCACTCTTGTTCCTGCAGCAGTGTCTCCCCTCACCTCAAATCCCTCTTTCTCTCCATTCCATACCTCTGCGGAGGGTGGACTTCTGTGTAACCTGCATTCGTTCCTGCACTCCTCCATTAATTCAGTGAATATCTGCTAAGTGCCTAGTCTGTGCCAGCTCTGTGCAGGGGAGGTAGCAATGAGCAAAATGAAATCCCTGCCCTCATGGAGCTTAACATCCCTCAATATCTCCACCTTCACCTCCAGAAGTCCTCGCTTTTATGTCACTATTCAGAAATAAAAGAAACATACAATAAAAATAAACCAATTTTTTTTTCTTTACCGGAAAGGCAAGGTTTCCTACCATTAGTTGTGAAAGCAGATACTGTCTGCTTTTCTCTGGTTTTGATACTATGACACACAGTTACATTTCAACCCACAGTTTAATATTTATTTGGTTGCCAAACTAAGCACACTAATAGATGTCATTTTAATATATGTTTTACAAATGGTTGTTTCTTACATAATTAAAGTAAATTAAACCATGTGCATTACTTGTTAGATGGAACTCATTCAGGATTTATTATTATAATCCACGGATATTAGTAAACATTGTATTCAATTAATTTTGTAATAAAGTCTTTAATATAGACTCATCTAAAATGACACATATATTTTAAAACATTAAATCGCTTCATTTTGCATTACATGCAAAATGATGAGATGATTAAAAAATTTTCCAAATAATACACATTACTGTGAAATGAATTCATAAATTTAGAAGTGGTTGGGGAATGCTGTCCTAAACTCTTTGTGTCTGTCCCTGCCCCTACTATCTTGGCTCCTTCTTCAAGACAGCTGTCCCTCTCAGCACCATTGATCATCCTTTCTCTCTCCTGTACCGTCAATCTTTCCCTTTCTACTTTCTTCTTTTCCTCAATCTACAAACATCACCAGGTCTCCCTCTTCTAAACAGCCAGCTGACCAACGCCAGGCAGCAGCAGGAAACCTCCTCCTCAGCCCTGTCTGCTCCTCAGGCTGCCATCTTACACAGTCAAACTTCCAGGGAGAGTTATTTTTCAGCCTCTTCTTCCTTTTCACACTCTCCCTGGATGACCACAGCCACCCTCCACCCTCGGAATTCCAATGTCCATCTATATGGAGACGGAAAATGCAGAGCATGGTATTGCCCTGCAGAGCAGACACCTGCTAGCAGATCTCCACTCTCTTTTCCAGAATAGTCTAGTCCTAGTATACGTGGTGCTCCAGGTAGGATCTTCCAACTGACAAAGCCGGGGGTGAAGGAAGGCTCTTTGCTTTCTTTGACCTGTATGCCAATAACTTCCCAGATCTATGCTTGCAGCACTGGAGCTCTCAGAGCCTGTTGCAAACAGCCTTCTAGACACTTCCACCGGTTCACCACTACCATATCCAGCGCAGTGCCTAGAACAGGGTGAATACTCAGTAATGCCCTGTGCAACAGTGAGCATGTATTCGGTGACAACACCCACTCGGATAGTCTCGACCAGCTTGCCAGGTGTAAAAGTGAGACTCGTCTACTTGCACGTCTCTTCTTTCAGAGTTGCGGTGGCAGTGTGCCAGGTCTTGAGCACAGTACCCGTTTGTAACAAGTCACACATTTTGGCCAACAGTTCCACAATTTCACCCTTGAGTTCCTTCAAAACTCTTGGGTGGATGCCATCAGTTCCGGTGATTTATTTACACCTAGAGTGTCATTCTAGGACATCCTGTCCATGTGCCACAGCTTGTTCCAAGACTTTAGACTTCTCTATTTTCAAATACAATTGGGGAGTGGGAATTTTCCTTTTCATCTCTATGGTAACAGCTAATGCAAAAAATTCACCATGACTCTCTCAACTATGTTTTGCTCCTCTTTAAAGTGGTGATGATTCAGTGAGTCCAACAGATCTAAATGCCTCTGTCATTTTTCTTTTTTTTTTTTTTTTTTACTGCCATTGGGACACAATAAAAGAATGCTTTCTGATTGGCACAGAAGTTCCCTACAAAGTCATCCTCAAATTATCTCCTGCAACACTATGCCAATTAACTCTATAAAAAGCGCCAGCTGATTAACTCAAGTGGATTAAAGAACTTTCACACCTAGCAGCTCATTTAATCTTAATTAAAAACCCTGGAAGATTTTTAAGAAAAGCTAGAGAGACGCCATTTTACAGACAAAGAAACTGAGGTCCAGAGTGGCCAAGAGGTTTGAATGTCATGTAGTGGCTGGAACCATTCCTTAGGTTTACAATCCAGTGGTTTTAGATTTACAATCCTGTGGTTTTTTTCTCCTCGCTACACCTTGATTCAGTTGAACTGCATCAACCTATCCTAATCCAATCAGATGCTCAATGAGCAGTCATTAGGACAACTGGAAAGAACTAACTGACGTCAAAATGGTTGATTCAGCGGCCGCATGCAGCTATGGCCTCATGTAACAAAAATGCACTCTGCTAAGAAACATCCCCCAGGGAGAGCCTGGGAGAACATCTCCGGGAGTCCTGGCCCACAGAGGCCAGCCCAGACTACGTTTGAGGGTGAACATCACAACACAAATATACACGCGGCTCTGTGCATCTCAAGGCTTGTTCTCGAAAAGTTCCTGTTGCTGGATCTTAAGACTAATTGCATTCTGACTGTGGGAAACCTCAACCAGAATAAAGGCGAGGTGAATATGGGGGCCGCTTCTAGCAATTAACACATCACCAAATGGGAGCCAGCTCTGGGCCGGTAGCAACCACAATTCCCACTAGGAAATCATGAGGAAGCCGAGTAGCTGGACGGATCCAATACCAGCATTTCATCTCTAGGGTCATATTTCGCGTGTAACCGCAGCTCCAGACCTGAAAGCCTGGGCCTCTCGGATTTGCCCATAAACATACAGAAATCTGCCTCGAATGTAATCTGACATTGTCCCTTCTCTCTGATTGACCACTTTTGGGTCAGCCTCAAAGGAGCACGCACCAAAAACGGTGCCCGGTGGATCTGAGAAGTGGCAGTTTCATTCTTCCTTCTACCTACTGTTTTCCCAAATATTATCTTGCCAGTTAAGACGATCTGACTGAATAGACAGAAATATTTAACCATCTTTGATGCAGACATGGGGGAGGGGAATACCATGTGCTATCTTATTTCCCCCCATCAAGGAGATACAAAATAATTTCTTATATTTAGTTTCTTTGGTATAAAGATTAATCTGATAGTATTGTGGAATTGTCAGTCATTCAACTCAGTATTTTAAACTTTTTTAATGTATAACCTTGGAGTGTGTGTGTGTGTGTTTTAAATATAATTTCAAATTTGAAGCCCCTGAGTATTTCATAAAAGGTTCAATTTGTGTTTTTTATTTTTAAAAAAGGCTTCGATTTGTTTCAATTTGGACAATTTCGATTTGATTCAAATTGTTTGCAAGCTCTCTGAGCTTCCTCCCCTCCCCCGCCTAGTGTTTATGTACCTTCCTTTGGAAGAAGAAAATACTCCCCTAATAAATGTCGATTGATCGGTGGGGTCGAGGAACTGTGGAGGGGCTGAACGTGGGGTAAACATGCTCTGGCACCTAGTTGATTTGTCTCCCACATTGAGTATTTGCTAATGAAGGGAGCCTCAGTATGAGATAGAAAAAGGATTCCCTTGGTCTATTAATTTACTTGGAATAATTCATTAGCTGACACTTTTAGCTGTGAATTTAGCTGGTAAATCCCAGGTCTCCCCAACATTATGTGTAAAGAGGATAGTTCAGTTTTTGTGCAAGAACTTCAGGAGGATGGATTAAAGTCCTCTCTCCCACCCTTGCATAAGGGAGCTTGTTAATAAAGAGCTCTTTGGAGCCTTTCCTTTGTACAGGCACTGTATGAATATTTATGGAATATTTCATCTGTAAACAGCATTAAAATCTAAACAGAGCATACCAAGAAATAGGAAGGCCATTTTCACCTAATACATAGCAATGCTGTGTATTAGGGTTCTAAGAACTAAGGAACACCAAAGAAGGAGAAATTTTTGCTTAACAAACCAGAGGATGATAAATCCTGTGATCTGGTGGCACTTTGGTGTCCTTGTTAATCAAGTCTTCTGGGTAATTGAATGACATATGCATGTCTGCACACACAGACACACACAAACACAGACACACACACACACACACAAACACACACGTGCCTGATATTCGTAACCATTGAGATTGGTCATAAAATTGCTTCCTTTGTAGATAAAAGATGGTCCAATATCAGAATTTTTGTATGGCTCAACCTAATTAGGGCTGCCCCAAATTTCTGGCCCTTCCCCTTTTGGGCAAAGGGAGGGGCGGGAATATGGAATTGGTGTTTACACGTGGGCTCCAACTAGCCAGCTGAACAGGAAAGGGAGGAGAGCGAGGAGCTGAACGAAACCTTCATAGATCGACTCCTGCAGATCTCATGCCTCTTCCGAGGCAGCGGGATGGAGCGTGTGGGGTGCCGGTCAGCCTGTACACCAGAGAAACTTCTCAATCTCCAGTCGTGGTTGGGTGTTCTCGATTGCAAACCTCAGATGTATTACCGATTTTCAAAGGGATTAGAATATAATAAAATACACTCAACAAGAAAACCACCCAGAACACAATGAATCATTCTTTGATGATTCAGCAGGCACTTAAGGATCCTGTAGTGCCTTAGGGTCAGCATTGCAAACATCAATTATTTTATGGTAAATGTGTAGAAGAGCTAGTTCAGTAGAAGTACTAGTTGGGAAACTGCTAGACAACCCTCTTTTACCATATTTAAAGAAATAATGTTCTATCCAAGGCCTTTTTCTGCTTTCAGTATATTGCCTAGGATGTTGTATATTCTTTGCAAATATGGCTCATTTATCTGCTTATAGCAATACCTCTTCTATGGTATGCCTGAGTAAGTAAAGCTGAAATTCTCTCATTTTTCTTATGAGCCATTTTTGGGTAGACTTCTGTCTTTCTCTCTGACCATTTAGGTATGCCTATAATTAAATTCAAATCACTATATGAGAAGTTTGATCTGACAACATTGATCAAATTACTTTTTTAAAACTCTGAGTCAGGCAGCACACTTGCACTTTGTTTAGTTTCAAATGTTCTTAAAAACCAGGAAGATGTGATTCTATTGCATTCAAGTCAATAGAAAGTTCAGTTTCTATCTCCTTGCAAACTGTAGCTGGTTGGCAATGAAGAAAATAATCTAGTCCTTGGAGATCAAGTTCTCAAGTATTTTTGAAATCAAATTAATTCAAAACATCTGCAAGAATTTTGTCTTTAAAAACCCAGGTGTCTAAAACATAAGGGGAAAAATATACAAATAAGGCTTTGTCACCCAAGTTTTTGAGAAACAGGTTTCTAGCATAAACCTAATGTCAAAAGTAAAGCACAGTTGTCTGCACGAATCTTTATTTTCCATGGTGATACTTCCTTTTGGTCTTCAACAAAGAACAGAATTTCTTCTAGGTGAGTCTTGTCAGATTTTCCAAAAGTGCAGCTAAGGAAAATGAGGGGGCTCCAGGTAAGTGACTGTCTCTGGGAGGTGGCTCAGGTCTGCCCTGGATTTATTATAAACTGCTGGTTCTTCTTCGTGTAAATTTGAACGGTGGTAATCTCAAAGCAGCCAGACACAAAGGTTGTGGCATCAGACATGAATAACTGAAGACAGATGTGCTGTCTTTCTCTCACACAGCAGGCTTGGACCTTGCCCAATCTATGGAGAAAAGTCTCCAAGAATTCAGAGGAAGGAGGACATATTCCTGCTGATTGTGTGTTTTTAAAGAAGTGCATGGAACACACACACACACACACACACACACACACACACACACACACACACACACACAGAGTGAAGGAGTGTCTCCAGGTTGCTTGCCCACATATTTACATCAACTATTATGAGACGAGCCTACACACAATTTTACTTGAAGCAAATGTGGCTTTTCAGCTACACTTTGTTACTACTTCAATATCATCTAACGGTTACCCCAAAATGATGTCTCCAGGAGGAACACTATTGGTATTTTGTAAACTGCTGCTGCTTCTCTTTCTCTGTTATAGACATGGCCTAATGGGTTTAGAAAATGACATTCAAGATGCTGCTTTGCCAATTAGAACTTCCGTTACCTGATTCTTGAAGGACATAAGCATGCCTAATTGTGTGCTCAGACATTTTATTAAGTTGTTTTGAGTGCTGAAAGTCTCTTAACCTTCACATAGACCCATATTCATAAAAAAAGAATGTTTTCAGGGAAAAAAAAAAACAACTGGGAAAAAGGCATTTAATTCCAGATAAAAGTTCTATTTATTTCCAAAATGCACAGAATTTTGCCAACCTACCAAACCAAAGGCAGGCTGCAGATGGTGAAACTAAGTTGGGAAAATTGCACAGATATTTTCCCCAAACTTTCTCGGCAATGCTGCCAATGCTGCCGTGAGTAGCTGAGAGGGAAAGACAGCAAGCACAGTCCTGCCAGGGGCACGATCTACTCTCACTAAAGCCACCATTGAGAGAAAGAGCCGAACAAACATGACTTAGATGTTTCCACTGCCCTGGAAACATGGTCCTTGGGTTAACTGGCCTTTGGACAAATATGTCCAAAGGGAAATTTCCTACCAGGGAAATTATTTCCTTTAGCATCAACTCCTTTCCCTTAACTTTCCTTCAGAAAATTTTCTTTCCAAAGTTTAGGAGGTGACACAGCACGTTAAACTCTTGACACAATCTAAGGCAGAGGAGAGACAAGATATGCTGCCGCCACCAGCTTTCCAAGAGAACCCAGTCACTCACCAGCCCCAACTGTCACCCGTCATACGGGTCCTGACGCGGGACACACTTAGCATGAACACAACTTTGCCTCAGGAAGCATATGTGGGAAAATATGCCACAGGGTAGCTCCCCCCACGCTCCTGCCGGAAGGTGTTTGCCGTAAACGACGCCGCTTGGCCCGGTTCAGGAGCACCGCCAGCCCCCGCCGGACCTACCCTTCAGATTTGAGACCGTCCACGTGTGTTTTACCACCTCTGGAGGCTTTTATTTTCTGCTTCCTCCCTCCCTAGCACGGTGCCAATCACCGGCGTCCCCCGCCACCCCTCTCCCCAAAGGCTCTCCCAGGCTGCTCCCTGTGTGATTGGCATCTCATTAATGAAGGAGGGCTGGTGTCTCTCTCATTACAGTTACAGTGAGTGAGAGGACCTCAGAACTAATTTACTTGCTCTCACTAGGGAAGACACTTGCCTCCACAAAGAACTTCACTTTCCTGCTGCCTGTGGCAATAAAAGAACCCGTTTTTGTTTTAACATTAATAAGGTGAGAGAATAGAGAATTTCCAAAAGAAATTAAGAAAGGCAAGAGGGTAGGTGTCGGCCCCTGGAAGTTTCCCTAAAGCAGGTCTGCTGGTGGAGTTCAGCGAGGGACCTTTGATTCAGCAACATCTGGCCGCCGTGACAACGCCTGGCAGGCAAATGAGAAACCAGCCAAGCATGGCGTCTGCGGTGGGAAGCGGGAGAGCCGTGGGTTCTAATCCCGGGTCCTAAGTCCCTGCATGACCTTGGGCAAGTCTTTGATTTTCCTCTGGTCCCTTGGTTTTATTATCGGTAAAATGAGGGGATTAAATTAAAGGGTCTCTTAGGGTTCCTCCAGCCCTAAAACTTTAATATTCTGTAAATGGGACTTTGGACTATTTAAAACTTTTTTTCCTGTTTGGAGTGAGTTTTTATCTCCTGCAACAAATTAGAAATTCCTCCCGAATTAAAGAGCATGGAATGGAAATCATTTGGCTTCTCTAGCTGAAAAGGTCAACTAGATTCAGAAATGTACTCCAAGCCTGCACCGTCTGCATGGAAACCTAATTAGAGATCATACTTCATTGGCTAAAAGGGATCAAACTTATCTGAGCTTTCATCTGGATATGTATTTTTTAAAAATTACTCTGAGTTACTAATTCATTTATCTTTCTACTTACAGGAAATTCCACTCATTGATAAAGCTCTGCTTAGACACTCCCGCTCACATTAAACACCTTCCTTTCCAGCCCCATTATGATCGTGTCTTGCGCTTAAAATGCCCTGTCATTTACGGAACCGTAGAAAGGACATCTTAAAAAAAAAAACGTGTTCATCATTTAGCTGGAGATGGCTTTCCTGCCTCTCCGTGTCAGGCCTCCATGGGAGGAGTCCAGCCGACAGAGAGGGTTGCCACAAAAGGTTGGCATCACACGTTGCCTTGATTTCAGGGGGATTGGAAAGTTGCCGCCAAATTTCCATGAGTGACAAAACAGTGGGAATCAGAAATGGCTCCATTAGGGGTAGGGATGGCTGCAGACTGGGAAGATCCTGGAACCCAAGGCCCACTTCTAATTCCTCTCTCTTTCTCCCCGATACAGGCTACTTGTGAAAGGGACTTTGGCCCACCTCAACAGCTTAGTTTCTTATCTTTTGTATCTATTAGCCAAATTAGCACTCTTTGCTCCCAAGATCCCCCACCAAACCCAATGAGAATAAGTTCGATGCACGCCCACCGAGTCTGGCCTGGGAGTTCTTGAGATCAATTCGGAATCATAGTCTTCCTGTCACTCCCAGAGATTATACCTACTTCTACCTGTTCCTAAGTATTGCCTTAGGGTACTTGACAGCCTTTTCTCCTACTTACAGTTTTTGGATGAAATCAAAGCTAATCCTCTCTGGCGTGGTTAGGTCTTGTGTAAGATTTCCACACCCCACAATCAAGGACTTGCAAGGTGGTGTTAGAAGAGATAGCCAAGTTACCACACCTTCATCACCACTTGGGTGAGGATAATATTTTTGCCTTCCATGAGGCAGCTTTGAAAGTCTGAGTCACAGAACCTCCCTCATGCAATTCCTTGCATTCTCCTTCTCACTGCCAGGGCATTGGCATCTCCTTTTACAAACGAGCAGTGAAGGGTGAGCAAGACCTCTGTGGACCTCAAAATAAAATTTAAGGTCTTCAGATTTCCACCCTGTGATTTTTACCAGGCCAGTGCAACCCAGCTTCGTTTTTACCTGAACTCTGGTTCCAAGCACTTAGGCTGATGTGAACCCCCCAAAATACTGGTACTTTACTCAGTAAGAAGAAAAAGCAAAAAAGGAATCAAAGAGAAGAAGGCAAGACATGGGGACCGGTTTTCAGGTCATCCTTTCCTTCTCAAAAGAAGACATTTGCCTGCAGTGTCTGTAATTTAGAAGGCTTTAATGAATGGTTTCTAAATTATTTATTACTCATAGAAAGCTGTAAGCATCCTTCCCTAAACCATTATGAAATTATCTGGGCAGGAGTCAAACGGTTCAAACATTTGGCACTTTTGAGTGGACTGCTGTTGAAAATAGTTCTGATCTGTGAATGTCACTCCTCTCCTTCCTTGTTATATGGGATTGTGTATGAGCCTGAGTCTGTATACCTGTATCATTTACTTGATATTGTCAAGAGGCATCTTAGCTTTGTAATTTGTTCTTTTGCAGACATCCGACTTAATAAGAGATTCCAAAATTAGTTAAAAAAAAAAAAAGGTAAAATAAAGCCAATTTAAAAAAGGCATCAGCAGAATATACAAACTGGATATTCAAGCAGAAGTGTTTGAAATGCCTCAGCCTCATTTCAAAGAGCTTCCTGCTGTCAAGCCCAAACACCCAGACAGGTAGACTGCTGTGAAATATGTAGGCGATGCCTGCTGCCTGATTTTCAGATGGCGAGGAGGCATTTGAAAGCATCAAAGTTCCCTGTATAGATGTGTGTACATTAATCCCTGCCTCTGTGATCTCTGCACTCGCCTATTGTAACTTGCTGTTTAATAGATTGCCAAACTTTGCCCTTCACACACTGCACATTTTTTTTTTCCCAAGGATCTGCTCCTCTCCCACGAGCTTCTTGCTGGGGCTGAGTTTTAAAAGTTTTCATTCCTGGGCTTGCGCTATGGCATTGGGTCACTCTTTGAATTCTGCACTTTTGAACACCTCACTTGTTGGCGTGCTTCTCCTCGCCCCTGGTGTCGATGTCTGTATGTGGCTAAAGTCAGTGCCCTCCAACCACGAAGCACTTGCCAGGAGCCAGCCCTGATACGAATCATTAACAACCACAGCCCTTGCCCTGTAAGAGCCTGTAATGTGGTGGGAGCAAGGACGGAGATCAAAGGCTGTCAACTGGCAGCCCACAGGTCGTGGAAGGCCCACAGACACGTGCTGATTGGCCTGCACTGTGTCGCAAATTCAGATTAGTAGCCAACACAGAAAAGAGGGGGGGGGTTCACTTAGAAACCCATAATGCCAGCTACACCTGGAAAATTGGAAGGTGTGATCGTACAGGGCTTCCTGCCTGCACGCGGCCTGTGTCAGGTGGGGTGTATGTTCTTTCTCCACCAAGGTGGTATGACAGATGCCATCAAGCATCCTAGACTTGGCTCCCTTGATATGTGACCTTCTGAGCCAGCAGGCTTTTGAGTTTGCGATCCACGATAAGGACACATACAAAGGCAAATGATAATAGAATAACTGGCAAATTTGGGGCACACCAGCAGGTACTCTAAATATGTCATCTCATTTGATCTTCCCAACATATCTACAAGGCTGGGATAATAACGCCCACTGTACACATGAACAAACCGAGGCTTTCTGTTTTTAAGTGCTTTGTTCTATTTCACACAGCTGATATGTGCAAGAGTTGGGTGTCGGAACTACAAGTATTGGCTCTGAAGCATCCCTCTTCCCAATGAGCAATACAACAAAGTCCCTGGGAAGGGTCTCCCGGACCCCACACTCTCCTCTTTCACCCACACTCAGTTCTGCTCTAGTTTAGCCATACCAAACCTCTCTCTGTGCCCCAGACATTCCTGGTCATCCTATCACTTCTTACACTTGCACACTGTGTTCCCTCTGCCTTGAGTGCTCTCTCCTCACCTTCCCGTCTCTGCCTGCAAACTCTCTCTTGTCTTGCAAGACCTAGCTTGGCTGTCAGCTCCGCTGTGAAGATTCTCATGACACCTGAGTCAGTTATTCTGACTTAGAGCCTCTGCTTTTACTCAAGCATCTCATGGAGGAGGTCCACATACTAGTCTCCTCTCATCCAACTGTCAGTGTTCCTTAAGGGAAGGGCCATCCCTCACGTGTCTCTGTGCCCACTATGCCCAGTACAGGTGCCTGGCATGCAGGAAGTACTCAACGCAGGTAGTCTATGGCTTGGAGGAACACATCTATCAAGGTCTCCTTGGAGGAGTGAAATTGAATGGGAAGGGTCAAGAGTAAATACCACCCATGTTAGTTTCTTCCAACCCCATCACTACACCGTCGTTTATCCTCTGTACTTTCTGCTTACCAAGAAGACTTCACCATTCGCTCTTACGTTGCCAGATGGCAACACACTCACTACTTTGAATATCCAGATAAATTCATCAAGTGACTTCAAATTTGAAACACATCAGAAACTTGCTGGGCACGGAATGGGTAATGAGGAAGCGGCATATGTGCACTGCAGGATCATGACGGGGCTGTAAAGTTAATCAAGAAACGAACAATCTTGCCAAGAGCCTGTGAACATACCTGAAAGAGTGGGCAGGTCTGCCCCCGGCGTGAGCCCTGGGCTGGCTGAACTTCTCTTCCTCACGTGGGGCAGGGGACACTCACATCACTCCAGATCATCGTCCGGGTCTCACCTGGACTTTCGGTTTTTATTCTTCACCCCCAATGTTATTTTTAACAGTGTAAAATACCTGCCTTTACAGCTAACCACTAAAGGCCTCATTTAAAAAAAAAAATTAATATGGAGCAGCGCAAGCAGGGAATAAACCAAACCAGAGGCCAAAGCTTAAACCCTGTCTCGCAACTGAATCATAAGTGGTAGAATTAAGAGCAGGTGCACTGACAGACAGAGGTGAAGGCTGGCGTGATGAAGTGGATTTTTATTCCTTCTAATGAACTCATCACATGTAGACAATGAGAAAGGACTGACCAGGTGGCAGGGAGGAGCTGACTCTGGCAATGAATTAATAAAGGTGAGAAATGTGTCTTCTTCTCACAAAATGATCATTTCAAGACGGGATACAGCGTGGAGGCTTGTAGTACATTCAGGGAGTTTCAAGCCGCATATTTTGATTTCTCATCCCTAACGAGTCTTCACGGAATGTTTGCTGCATGTGTGGTTATTTTAAAAATGTGAACAGTGAACACAGCCCGTGAAACTTCAGCCGTCGTCCTCATCGGCACCTGATGCCCTATTCTAGATCGGTGCATGGCGGAGATCATGTTTTTGAATTATTTTTCCTGGTGTGAACAGAAAGTAAAGGAAGGTCACCCCTTTCCCTTAATCACAGGTTCTTAACTGTTAGCCCCAGAAGCAAAATACAAAGGGAAATTAACTTCCATGATAAATACTTAAGAAAAATGCTCTTTAATTGAGTTAGAATGAAAGTAAACGTGCAGACTTCTATTTGAGATTACTGTCTTGACAAGCCTCTTGCCAATACGATGATAAGCAGAAAACTTGTTAACTATTTTTGTTTCGTCTTTATTCACCAGGGTTAAGTGTTCTTACTGAGTTGCGGGGGGAGGGGGGGTGGTGGAATCTTGGACTAGTAATATTTTGATAGAGTGGCAAAAAGGAAAAAAAAATATCCATTTGGTCGAATGCTGTGAGCTGACGTCTGCACCTGTAAAGCCAAGGTAATTACAAGTCTGCTCTACAAATTTGGTTAGGGTTTAGGGGATAATCTCAGAGTAATAAAATAAACCATCCTGGAATGTTCTAGTCACCAGGTAACAAAAAGACTGCTCAGGTCTCAGTGAATTCCTTCTCTCTTATCTTCTCGGGAGTTAGATATTGATGTTACAAATGCTTGTGCTACAGGCTTGCCTCTCTTATGTCTGATGTCCATTTGGAATCACCTTGAAAACTCAGTATGAGCAGTTCATAGAAAACCAACCAGGCCACCCTCTATGCTGTACGCTCCTACACCTCCTCTGCCCAGGCTGGGCCTTTCTTCTCTAACGATCAGCCACCCATTGTCCCCCTCAGATTTCTTCCAATCCTGTTTCCTACCCCTTGCATTTTTCCTGCTTCTTTCATTTTTCCTGTGTATGCTGACTCCCTAGTTCCTCTTCTACTAAATTATGCTCTATTATTTCCACAGCCTGAAGAACTCACAGCTGAAGCATTATTTCTAACCTTATTTTGTATTCCTAGCATGTGCTATAACCTGTTTTGAGTTTTATTTGCAGCCAAGATGCTGACACAGCTCCAATTTTGTTTTCATATTTTGATTGGGTAGGAGTGTTCATTACTGTGGGTACCAGGGTAGGGAAGAAAAGTCATTTTAAGAAGGCACAATTTACACCTTCGTTAACGGGCTTTTTGTTTCTGAATGCTGCCCATTTAAATTCTAAAAACCATGAATGTTCATAAAAACACATTACTTTGTTTCTCTTGGAGAAAAAAAAGATTTCAATGAACATTGTAGTGGTCCAGTGTAATTTTCCTAATATGCTTTTTTAAGTCATGTCTATTACGTCAGATCTCCTTTTGTATTTCTTAACTGACCGGCACACAGACAGGTGTAGAAAGTAAGAAATGATGTTTTGAAAGCCCAGGTTGGCTTTACAGTAATCAGCCATCCTAGGGACAACTACTTCATTTGTGACATTATTGAATTCATGGTTCATGTTAAGCTCATATCTTATAACCGGGTGATCCATGCACTTCGGCTACAGGGAACCCTTGGATGGGGCATGGAATTTCCACTGAGCTTTCCCATAAAGGAAAGCTTGGGCTGAGTGAGGTTTCACAGTTCTTTTTCTTTTTCAGACACCCAGTCTCGCTATGTTGCCCAGGCTGAAGTGTAGTGGCTACTCACAGGTGAATCATAGTACACTACAGCCTCAAACTCCTGGGCTCAAGTGATCTTCCCGTCTCAGCCCCCAGAGTAGCTGGGACTACAGGCAGGCACCGCCACAACTGGCTAGGTTCCACAGTTCTTGATGCATGATTCTGAGGTCCCTTTTTGGAAGAGATTTTCCTTCATGGGACTCTTCTACTCCAAAACCTTCAAGAGCTTCACAATTAAAGTTGTCAGATAAAATAGCAGAATGCCCGGTTACATTTGAATTTCAGATAAACAACAAATAATATTTTTTCTATGCAATATTTGAGACATACCTCTATCAATAATTATTCTTTGTTTATTTGAAATTCAAATCTACTGGTCATCCTGTATTTTTATTTGCTATATCTGGCAACCTATACACAGTGTATGAGGTGGCAAGCTTCAACTCTTAAGCCAGGACTTCTAGGTCCTCTTCAGACTGTTTCTAACCCTTTCTGTCTTATTTTCTACTAGATCCAACTCTCTCCCCTCTCCCTTCCACTGAGTTTGGTTACTTTCCTATCTGGGATGCTTTCTTTCCTTCTCTCTCCCTGGGTTACACAAGACTTCCTCCTCAAGGAAGTCTTCCCTGAACACTTATCCAACAGTGATCTCTTGCTCCTTTTAGACCAGAGAGCTCTTTCTGTGTGGACCGCTCATGGTGCCTCTCGCATGCTGCTAGGAGCATTGGCTGTCATTTCACCTGTATACTCTTTTATTTCCATGAGAACACAAGCCTTGGGCAGTAGTGGCTCATGCCTCCTTGCGAGCTTTGCAGAGTCCACACTATGCATTTCTCACAGTTGGTGCCCCCAAGATACCTACTGGTTTAAAGGTGAGCTGCTCTATTCTGCAGCTCTGACTTTCTCATATTTATTTTCTTGCATTGAGGGAAGGCTTGACACCTTTTCCACAATGTGAGCGCAGGGAAGCCTACAGATATGCACTCAATCATGTATCTGCTGAAAAGTTTGATAGCCAGATTCCTTTCTCATGGACCAGTGAATAAATAATGCAAACTGTGGTCTTGCGTGAACAAGCCGCTTGATCTCTTGGAAGATCAGCCTTCTATCTAGAAGGCCCTGGTACTCACCTGTCTCTAAGACCAGCAAGGACACATGTGATCTTGGAAAAGAGGAGGTAGCACAGTGGCTAGAGTGCATTTAGTGATAAGGTCAAAAAATATAGAATAAGATTCTCTAAAGTATATGCTTTTTTATATATTTATATTTAAACTGGATGCTTGGGTTTCTAATGAGAATTTCAGGGCCAATGCCAGCATCAAGTTTTCAAATCACAGCTGACAAGGTAGGATTTACAAATGACACAGTTGGAAGCAAAACTAGCTGGCGCACAGGTGGCAGGATCCCCTTGCTAACCTAGGGTACTAAGTCACGGCCACTGGGAATTTACACTTACAGACTACATCACGTATTTGCCTGGATTTTAGAAATATGCACGAAAGAAATTTCTGGGAAGAAAACAACAGGGTAATGATGTCAGCTTTAACTTTCTTTCAAAACTGTTTTAAATTGTTTTTCTTTTATATTTTGCTTTTCCTCCTATGGGTCCTTACACCCTGTGTTCGTAGTGATCATCTCATGAACCTCGGCTTTCAGAATGAGACAGCGAAGCAAGGAGTCTGCTGTCTGTCTTATTAGGAACTTGCTTTTCCTTCTTTCTCTGGTGGCATCGCAGTAAGGATGTGGGGTGCCCATTTACCCGTGTGCCTTAACAGCAGGGCAAGACACCCAACGGCCCAGCCTAGCCAAGACTGCCCAGCGCTCCTGCAAAACCTCATTTCACTGCCGGATCCACAAGGCAATCCGCACTCTGGGATTCCTCCTCCTCACACCCACATTCCAGGCTCAATTAGTGGAATCCCGGTCTTATATCCACACCACAGCAGCACATTAAAATGTCTCCGATTAAGCCCTGGATTAGCAAGTGCCCAGACTTTATCTTAATTGCCGATTAAGATTAATCCCGCTAGGGAGTTTTCCAGGGCTGCTTTATTACCATGGGGTGAATCATTACATATTTTGAGTCTCGAGTTCCATTTAGCTTCCTTCGACTAAAATGGGAGACCCAGACCCCTCTGGCCTCTAAGGAAAGGGCTCTTTTAGTGCTCTCTGAAAACCTCCCTTGACAGCTCATTTGCACCTGAAGGTTGTGGGGGATGAAGCCTTGATCCATCTTGACACATCTATGAAAGCTGGAACACAGCGAGTCTCAGGCTTTCTGGCAGTCTCTTGGCTTTAAATATCTACGGTGAACTTTGACCCCAAGAATGATACCCTGGATATACTCACTGCTGGCTTTATAATTAATAGTGATTTACTTAAAAACATTTTTTTCTCTCTCTCTCTCTTCTCTCTCTCTATGGATGTACATAATTGTTTTCTCTACTGTTTGAGGATAAGGCAATATGCATGATCTTTTAGCTCTAAGTATTTCTGTGTGTGTTTTCGAAGACTAGGAGTATTCCTTACATAAAACCACAGTTGCGTTAGCAGCTTCATAAATGTACAGTGGTACGGTAATTTCACCTACTCTAGCAATACTGATTTTCTTTGAAATCTGCTTCACTACACAATACCCTGGGTGGGAACTGAGAGCAGGAGAACCCTCCATCTCAGAGATGGAGAACTAAGGAGAAATAACTTGGTGGAAGTCATGCAGTGGCGGCAGAGTCCGGAAAAACTCAGGAACTCAGGGCCGACTTCTGGCCATGGAATCGATAAGCTCACAAGGAATCAAGGAAGGTCAGGTCAGCGTGGAGTCTGGAAACATTCGGAGCTGTCTGCCCAATCGGACTTGACACCATCCTACCTGGATATGTAGCTTCCCGAGTGCACAGGCCAAGAGCTCTGTTTTCTTTAAGGGTGTGCTTCACGTTCATGTGATGTGTAATAAAGACTTGACGATAGCCGCGCTTATTTCATTGAGATACATCTCTTATCCCAGGTTTGAAATTCTAATCATTTATGAAATTCCATGTGGCCACCTGGGGAGGGATAAATCTGGAGCATTCCGAGGCAACGTGAAGACCACTAGGGTGGGACAGAGCTGAAAGACCCTTTGATGACAGTGTGTGTCTTTGGCCTGAGTCAGATTCAAGGGCCTGGCTGACACCCATCGCCATGGCTTCTGGGGACCTTAAATAGGGCAGTGCCCTTGCCTTATACCACAGGGGACCTAGTCATGTTATTGCTCTGGCGGGACTAACTTTTGCCAGAGTACCTGGGTTAGAGGAGTCTGTGTGGAACTTATCAATGTCACGTGCTTATCAATGATATCCATCATCAAGTGTGTTGCCCCATTCTTTGATGTCTCCATCTGAGCATCTGCCCTAACCCAAGAGCCATCACCGGAAGCTGCTTCATCCTTAAACAGCGACCTCAGATGAGTCACAGAGGCCCAATCTCCTTCTCAGATGCCCCTCCAGACACTCTTTCTAAGGACTCCTCCTCACATGACTGCTGGTATTCCTGCTTCTACTAGCAGAGTGAATGCCAAGAAAAGAGAACGCCCCTCTCTCGTGTCCCTATCTTGCTTACTGACGTGGGTAGCTACCAGCCTTAGGCACATTTGGGAGTCTCAGCGGATGCCCCCATATCTAGGTCGCAGAAATATCTCATTGTCTTTCTCTTCCTTTACGCCAAAGTCCTGAGATACATCACATTTGCCACTGGTATTTGTGAATGGATAGAAGTCATTTGCTGGTCTCTTTCTAAATGTTCTAGTCTGCCCCTCCCATGGCAATCTTATTTTCATCCTAAAGCAGGGGCTAAGAATTGAGGGCAAAAGTGTTCTCTCTGTCGAACCCACATTATAACCATGTTCCTTAGATTCTATTACAAAACAACCATTGGCTTTAACTGGAAACTCGAAAATTTAGGGTAATTGTAGTATCAATTCATGATGACTCAACACATTTCCTCAACTTCCTTTGTGACTGATATTTTGAGCATGTTACTGTAACATTCTCTAAAGAAAGTGTGTTGCCCTGAAATGAGTGTGGACCGAGACATCCCACACCTCTAAGGTTTCTCGTCGATAAATCACATGGCTGCCAAAATATCTTCTACCTTCTTTCTTCTTTCAATCCTTCTCTCTTAAAGTCCCTACGCTTGTGCTGGGCTTCCTGGATTTGCCTTCAGTGCTAGTAGGAACACGACTCTAAACGGATGGGATTTCCACGTTATTCTGGTCCACACTGCAAATGATTAGAATCCCCACCGAGCCCCGATGGCGATATTACCAGGCTTTAACTTGATGGGACTGACTTCGTTAATAGGATTCTCTCTTCAGTTGTTTGACTATGTTAATGTTGCTAGAAGGAAAAAAAAAAAAACCTTGATTTTCTTATATATAAGCTGTTTTCAAATTTGCTTTGTGGGGTTCCCCTGAACAGATTGGCAGTTTTCTTCCTATGGAAACACTACAATTACACGTTCCCCTTTTCTCCTTATAAAAAGTAATATCTTGCTAGGCACTCTGCCAGGAAGTACTTGCATTTAGTTCTGATAAAAATCCTTCTTGGGTATTTCTGGTCTGAGGTTTAAGATCTCTTTTTCTCCTTTCCCTCTTCGCTTTCGGCCCCTCCCTGCTCGCCCCCTACTCCAGGCCCGTGTGCACACATACGCGCGCAATTCATTTACGCCTACCTTGGAACAGATCTGAGCCGACATGCTCCCCGGGGGAAACAATGGTCTCTCTTCCTATTAATGAACAGTATGTTGTTGCAGATTCATAGAGGGCTTTAATTTAATAAACATGGAAAGATGAATATGCTTATGGGACATCAAACCTCTTTAGGTTTAAAATTACCGACATAGAAGAATCGTCTTGGAAAGCACCTCATCTTTGCACGACTGGGGTCATTATGGAACACAAAGTGGCAGGGGGAGAAAAAGTCCCCTACATTGGGCTTCGACTCCTTCTACCGTCTGACTCCATCTCCTCCATCCCTAAGTGCTGGGGGAGGCATCGGATCTGCAGAAGTCAGCAATGCCTGCGTGTGAACTAGTTCAACCTCAAAATCTTATCGGTAATTCGATGGGAACCTGAAACGTTGTTGAAAGGGGGAAGGCATTTTGCTGGCTCAGCTAGGATTGAGTTTAGACAGCACCCAGGATATGGTGACAACCAGCCAGCTTGAGGCGAAGGCACCTGTGACCAGCTGGCAGGGGCAAGCCTCGCCCCACCGTTGCCTTCCTCTTCCTCCCTGCCGCTTTTACTGGATGCATCTCACACCGAATCCTCTGGGGTCTCAACCGTCCCACTCTTGCAGGGGAAAAGGCCCACAATAAGAGAATAAGAATTGGATTCAGCTGGTAAATTAGACAGTCCACTTTGCAGTAGGAATTAACAGGGACCAGTCCCCAAATATCTCCCTCCTTGGCCATGCCCCAGGCCTGACACTTCCCCAGCCCGAACCCATGACAGACATTGCTAATCGATCCCAGAATTCTTTCCCATCAATACCAGACAGAGCCCCCAATTCTTTCTCACCTCTGTACTTCAAGCAGTCACTGGAACCAAATCTTACTTACACTCCTAGGAGAAGGCAGTGAATACACCTTGACTATAAAGGGTCTGAATCCCAGCTCCACTGCCTAAAAGCAGTGTGACTTTGGGCAAGTTACTCTGTGCCTCAGTTTCACTAACTGTAAAATTGAGGATAATAATAATAATAATAATAATCTCTTTCTCATATGGTTGCTGTATTAAATGAGTTAATTTTATAAAAATGCTGAGAACGGCACCTGGCACACATCAAAAGGGAAATATGTGTTTGCTGTTGTTATTATTGTGCAAATGCAAATGTCACCCAGGAGGGACATGTTAAGAGTATCAGCCACTTCCCCTTCATCTTGGATTTGTCTGTCAGATGGCGAGGAAATCTCCTAGAAAGGTCTTCAGGAGAGGAGGGAAATAGAGCAGGGGAACTCAGTCCAGGCATTTAAAGATGCAAAAGGCCAGGGCTTGGAAGCCAGTGAGCGCCTACGGAGAGCTGGATGCTGGGGAGAAAGAAAGGAAGGAGCATCAAAGACTTCACAAGGAGCCCTTATTGAAGTACACGTGCTTTTCTGTTCCTTTTAAATTATGCAAACCAAACTGAGATAGGCACAGCAGAGCACAGATCCCTACCCAAATGGGTAAGAAGCTTGCAACTGAGCAAAAGGCAGAGACAAGGTGTGGGGTCCCCAAAGTTTGGGGTCCAGATCTGGTTGGGGGAGTGGAGTTCTTTTAAAGTGTCCCAGAATCTTTAGCTTACCAACTGCTGTCTAGACACTGCATCAGTAAAACTGCAATGACTGTCTCTGGATTTATGCCGCCCTATCCTGATCACTCTATTGAAACCTGCAACCCGCCTCCCCTCTACCCTGCCCTACTTTTCATTCTTCCCTTAGCACTTACTACCCTCTGATACACTATACACTGTGCTCATTTCTTGCATTTGTGGCTAATTGTCTTTTTTTTCTGCAGAAATACAAGCTCCTTAATGGCACGGATATTTGTCTATTTCATTGATATATCCCTAGTTCCTAGAGTGCCCAGTTAATAGAAGGTGCTGAATAAATATTTACTAAATAAATAAATGCATGTTGATAGTCCTTATAAAGCAGTCATCATACTCTAAAACACTGGGGGCCCTGTAAGACAGTAGCAAAAACAAAACAAAAACAACACAACAACATAAAAATACAGTATAAGAATTCGCACAGTTTAGTCTTCTCTAAAAAAATGTACTCCAATTAGTTAAGTGAAAAGCTGAGAACAAAACAAAATGAAACTCAGAACACGGGGGACACATATAAGTCACAAGGAGCAACCTCATGGTACCATGGAAAACTGGCTTAGACATGACAAGACCCCCGTGGGAGTCCAGTCTTTGTACAAATCAGCTGCGCAACCTCAGGCAAATCAACTTGCCTCTCTGGGCCTCAGTTTCTCCATCCAAGTTAAGCTTGAATCAATGCAAATAATAATTAAATAATGAATGCCCATTTCATCACTTCTGGCTCTAAAATGGCATGACCCTGCCTAGTCCCACTTGATATTAAGGTACTAAAATAGCCTACTACCAAAATTTGATCATTCGTGGGAGAGAAATTAAAGTTGCACCCCCTGCCCCCATCACTGTGGGTCACAGTCCCCAGGGGGATTACACCTTCATTTAAACATCCTTACTCAGCAGGGCAAGCATTTGCTTTAAGAGGGGAAGTAGCAAGAGCCCCCTCATGAAGCAGAATCCAGGTGCTCACCTCTAATAACCACTTTGGAGAACGGAGAATCAGACAGCAATCTTGCCAGTACTGGGAGTGAGGGAAATACCGATAGTCAAGGTGCATATTGAACTGCTGAGCAAGGGGTGTGCAAATGCTATTTCGAATGGCTTAAAAAGCATCACAACAATGTAAGTGGGTTACCGCTGCCTCACAAAAGCACATCTGGAGGATCTCTTTGCTCCCTTGCATCCTTGAATATTGAACCCAGAAAAATAAATTGACTTGCTGTTTAATCCAATAGTCAATACGAGCTTCTGTTGTATAGACTCAATTGACATAAAACTCAAGCCCATAGCCTCCAGCAAGAAAAATCTAACGCCACTGCGCAGGCGTGGTATTGATACGTATCACAGGTAGCTGCTTCTTCAGTAAGAAACAATTATCAGATGGTCAGTGCTGAGAGATCAATGCAGTTGGTAATTTCTGATCTGGCTTACTGAACAGCTGGGCACAGATTTGTTATCTTTACAGGTTACGATGGCTCTCCAGTGAGATTGGGTGATTGTGATTTTTTTTCCCCCCGACAAAAAAGGACGTGACTTTCTCTCCCTGTTCTAACAGAAGGGCTAACACACCCCCAGGCCCAAAGAGCCTCTGCCCTGTAATGTGCTCTCTGCCACGCGTTACCTTCGGTTGCACGGCAAACCCAATTCCCCAGCACAGCACGATTACCTGGGTGCAGACAACTGTCTGTAGCTGAATGTTGTGCTGCTAAGTGACAGCAGGATGAATTAGCAGAGCTAGAAATTAAATTATACTGAGTATGCTTTACTGCCTCGCGCACAAACTTTTCCGCCTGGCAGACACTCTGTTTGGCTTCCTCTTGAAAGCAGGAGGTCAAGAATTACATTTTTTGAGAACTGACGGCTCCTTTTAGCAAAGGACAGACTCCTCCCACCCTTGCCCCTTCTCAGCTCAGGCGCTGCTTCCTGCTTCCTCCCGCGTGGAAGGGGGCTACTCTTCTTCTGCTTTTGCAGTCAGGATCCCTGGGGAGCCTCAGAAGGGTAGTATTTTCGGGGGATTTGCATTCATCTTGTTACATTTCATCTCCCTTCTCCGGGTGGGACACACTGTGAGGTTTCATTTGAGTTTCAGGTTTAGACACACCCCAGAACTCAAAGTAAAAATGCTATAGGCTTAATAACAACTTCTAGAGAATCCTTTTCAAGTTCAAAGCAGATCGTAAACACTAATTAATCAATTCCCCCTCCCAGCAACGTGTGAGGTATGAATTAGTCCCATTTTATAGATGAGAACGTTGAGGTGGAGAGCAGGAATGACTCATTTCCAGCCCAGATCGGACCTTAGTCGGCGAAGGGCTGAGCAATTTGGATTCCAGTGCACAGCGAGCGCTCGTCTGACTTTTCTCGTTCACAAACACTGATGAAAACTCTGTCTTAGGATGAGGATCCCCAGCCTAGTTCTCTCCCTGAATTGGTCACAGCAGCCTCTCCCAGCGTGGCCTGACTGCAGAAGGAGCGGGTAGGGTGTACGAGCGGAAATGCTGTTTGGCACAAATAAGTAAATAAATAGCTCAACAGGCCATCACGTTTAGGGACCTTTCTCTCTAGACCAGGGGTCCTTAAACTTTTTAAACAGGGGGACTAGTTCACTGTCCCTCAGACCGTTGGAGGGCCGGACTATAGTTAAAAAAAAACAAAAAACGATGAACAAATTCCTATGCACACTGCACATATCTTATTTTGAAGTAAAAAAAAACAAATGGGCAAAAACACCCGCATGTGGCCTGAAGGCCGTAGTTTGAGGACGCCTGCTCTACATGAACCTGTTGGCTCATACTTCTTTTACAAAATCCAAGAGGGTAGTTAACTTTGCGAGAAACTGTACAACGTTTTTCTCAAGACGGTGCTAGAGATGCAGCCTCCGACGACCTCAGAATGGTTCTACATTTATTGTCTCAAACGGATAAGCTTAAATCGGCAACTTAAAGAATGATTTTTTTTTTCCATTGACTAAAATGTCATGGTCCAGTCGACCGAGACCTGGGAGGAATTATCTTGGTGGCTCATAGGCACCAAGGACGTCTGCCTCGGTTGGTTTCAAGGGTGGTGACACTCCGACTTCGGCCTTCCCTCATCGAAAACATTCGG
The DNA here is from genome assembly GCF_040939455.1 of Microcebus murinus. Classification (NCBI taxonomy): domain Eukaryota; kingdom Metazoa; phylum Chordata; class Mammalia; order Primates; family Cheirogaleidae; genus Microcebus; species Microcebus murinus. The sequence goes on from NC_134109.1 coordinate 97,070,503, forward strand.
GTATGTCTTTCCCAAAGCACTCGGGGTGGTGGGGCGGTGGGGGGGCGGGTTCAGCAAACCATTATACGTCTCATGAAAAGTAAGAAGTGACAATACTCGTGTCACAGAAGACCCGAGAAATGTGTGTATTAGGTAGGGAGATGGGGAGGGAGGAGTTCAGCTGAGCCATAATGATTACGGGAACTTAAAATACATAAAGGGAAAAAAAATAAAATACATAAAGGGAGAAAAAAAACCCTTTCTTTATTGCCATGCTGGGAGTGGAACAGCTTAGCCTAGTGGGTCTCAAGCTCTAGCTGCTTCTCAGAACCATCTGGAGAACTTTTGGAAACTCTGCTAATTCAGGACTACTGAATTCGCTTCTCCAAAAGCAGGGCCTAGCCAGGCAGTCTTTTTTTTTTTTTTAAGTTCTGCATGTAATTGCCATGTGCATGCAGGGCTGGTCTGGGGAGCGCAGGGTAGATGGTGAACACCCTCCACATGTGCAATCCATCCCCTGGCCGGGAACACGCGTGAGAGATGCTCCTTTGAAAAGAAATCAGCCAAGCTTCTCCTTGAGTAATTGCTGCCAGCCGGCATCATTATTCAATTAATAATTCATTTTTATTTGACGTTTCATGTGAGAAACTGTTTTTAACACAAGAACTCCTTCATCCTTCTTTTCACTTACGTGGACACAAAAGAAACAATTTGTTTGGTCGACGAGCAGAAGGAGGGGTTGTAACATTACTGACCCCAAAATAACTGAAAGTGAAAAAAATATTAAAACCCAACGAAATGAGAACCACACTGCCCCACCTGTGATCCACTTCCACGCAGCCCTGAGGTCACCAAATTTACTGAGGGTCTACTGTGTTTTGGGAACTGTCCCTGGTCCCAGGAGCACTGGGTTCGTGAAGCAAACCTGGTCCCTACCTACTGGTGTCCCCCAGTCCAGCAAGGGGGGAGATAAGAAAAAAAGAAAAAAATGCTCTGATAACAGCTGATTTCTATTTGCCTCTTACCATGGGGCATATACTCCCGCAAGTGCTTTCTGTTCCGTATCTCTTTTTATCCTCACAGCGACCTTGTTAGGTGGGTCCCATTATTATCCCCATTTCACAGATGGGGAGCCTGAGGCTTAGCGGGCTTAGGTAACTTCACAAAAGTCACAAAACCTATGAGGAGGGGAACTGGGTCTTTTGAACTTGGTGGGAACAATTTATACTCGGTGTGGCTGCCGGGGTTGGGGTGGCGTGGGGAGAATTGAGCACGTCCTTTTCTCTTGTTAGGTCAGCGCTGCTCTGCAGAGGAGCGACCTCAGCATCTTCGGTGTCTACAGCTTTCAAGATTGGTGTTGAGGAATCCCCTTCCCCTTGAACTTTGCATTCCCCGGCAGGCCAGGCAGCTACATGGTCAGCAGCGCCTTTGAGGCCACGCATTTAAGGGGACAAAGCACACATAACTAGCTCGGAGTCCTCGTTGCTGGGGCTTCGTTTGGTACCCGAGAGCTGTTCATCTCAGTTCCCCGGGCAGGACCCCACCTGGCCTGCTTGCCAACGTCCCAGCAGCACAGGGAGGCCCAGGAGAGTTGAGTTAAGTGCAGCTGATCTGTAACTCGAAGTCGTGTATTTATTATCCCCTAACTGCGATCCTCCACTGGCAAGTGCAGGGAAGGAAGACTCACGCGTAGCCACAGTTCAGCCAGCCGCCTAGCTCCTTCCACTTGGCTGCGGTCCCAAGTCACAGTTATGTAACCCCTGGGCCCAGCGCCTCCCTGGGATGGGGGGCGGGGAGGGCAGGCGCGAGGGGGAGGGGGGAGCAGGAAAGGCATTATTAGCATAATGCTAAGAAAACAGACACGGAAATCTTTCAGAGTCTGGAGAGTTTGGAGCTGTTTGTTTCGCATTTAGCTCTGCGATCATCAAATCCTGAGCACTGGCTAGTGCTCAGCTGGGGGTGGGAAGGCCGGCAGAGGGATCCCGGCTCACACTCCCAGGCAGTGGGTTTATTCAGCTTTAAGAAACGCTCTGTTGTACAGCTGTTTCCAGTAGACCAAAGATTAAAAGAGCACGTGAAAATGGAGGCACAAGCACAGCAGAGGAAGTGTCCCTTAACATGCATTTGGCAACTACTCTTTTGCTTCTCAAAGCCTTAATGTAGACAACTGGAAAAACCATACAACCCGGGATGGACGGCCTCCCAGAAGCTCCTGGAAACCGGTCAATAAGGACAACAGGGTAAGCAGATGAGCACACCCTTCGGGCTCTTTGTTTTGGGGGTCTGTTTCTTTTGGCCACAAGAGTTACAACCTTTTTTTTTTTTTTCCAACTGTAAAGGTGATCATATGATATGGAGTCACACCGTATCGCAGAAATCAATTCAAGTTTTATGCACAGAGACTCGTCCACAGCTGCCCTCTGCCCCTCTAGCTATGAGAAGTGAAGTTTCCCACCCCCCACCCCTCCCTCAGATGTGGCCCTAAAACATTTTTAATGAATAGTGCTAGATAAGTGAACATGTGGGAAAATGTTCATCCCTGCTAGTAATAAAAAATGCAAATTAAAGCAACTTTGAAAAGGTAACATTTTAGTCTTAGGAAATATTAATAATACCCTAATGCTGGCCAGGCTGCACCGAAACTGATAGACTCAAATGCTACAGGCGTTGAGTTAAATCAGCATAATTCTTCTAGAAAGAAATATGGCAGTTGGTAACAAGAATCATAAAGATGTGCTTACTCTGACCCAGTAATCCTTCTCCTGGAAATGTATACTAAAGAAATAATCTGACAGAGGCAAAAAGCTACACAAACCGTAGCACTGTCTCTAGTGATCAAATCTAATCACGCACATACACACAAAATGCCAGAAGGAGCCTAATGTTCAGTAATGGGGAATGGCTTAACAAATTCTGGAATGTTCACAATGGAATATTACATGACCATTAAACTCCAAAAGACACAAGGGGAAAATGTAGGCTTTAATATCACTAGGATGATAGGACTTTCTTGAATGTTTTTCTTTATCTTTTTTCAATATGTAAAAGAAATAAAGACATTATAGAGAATGCACTAGGAGGCTTGTTGGACAATTATTTTCCTGTGTACATCATCACAGGATAAATAAAAGCCAAGAGGCTTTTATTTATTTTTTATTTTAAAAAATTAAGTGTTTAATTGACAATTAAAATTATATACATTTATTGTGTACTGCACTATGTTTTTTTGTTTTTTTTTTGAGACAGAGTCTCACTTTGTTGCCCAAGCTAGAGTGAGTGCCATGGCGTCAGCCTAGCTCACAGCAACCTCAATCTCCTGGGCTCAGCGATCCTACTGCCTTAGCCTCCCGAGTAGCTGGGACTACAGGCATGCACCACCATACCCGGCTAATTTTTTCTATATATATTTTTAGTTGGTCAGTTAATTTCTTTCTATTTTTGGTAGAGACACGGTCTCGCTCATGCTGGTTTCGAACTCCTGACCTTGAGCAATCTCGACCTCCCAAAGTGCTAGGATTACAGGCGTGAGCCACGGCGCCCGGCCTTGCACTATGTTTTGAAATATATATACATTGTGGAATGCCTGAATTGAGCTTATTGACATATGCATTAGCTCCCATTTTTTTTGTGGCAAGAACACTTAAAACACAAAAGGGCTTTTATTAAGGGTTTTGAAAATGAGAAGAATGAGATACAGAGGGTCAACCAGATCATGCTGGATACTGGAAAAGGGCTTAAAACGTAGCATCCTTGAATCTCTGGTTGGCCTTTGAGTCCCACCTTTGCAGAGAAGTCCCATTCTCCCACATGGGGTGACTTTCATGGTGCCAGAATGAGGCCTGCTCTCCTCCTACCGGCCACATCAGCTCACATCTCTTTAGGTCCTGGAAGCACTTCCAGTAGGAGCCTGAGAAAACCCTAAATGCCAGGGTTTCAGGACCCTGCAGATCGACAACTTGCCTGTCATCCATCCTGAAAAGAAGGTCCGTATGTCCGCCCGTATGGAGAAGACTAGCGTGGTACATACCCCGTTCCCACACTTGGTTTAACCCAATGTTTCTGGTCACACCGAGGGGGGCTGCCCCTCCTTTATACACCAGCAGTTTCCATGTGCTGGTCAGTAAACAGTGTGGGTAGGTCCATACTTTGATTTTCACTCATCTCTATCCAATGGGAAAAAGGAAGGATGAGTTTTCATGAAGCTCAATATATCCAAAGTAAGGAAATATTCTTTACTCTAAGATAATGTCCTTTCTACTTTTTTTGGTGTTAAAATTCCATCCTATTGGAGAAAGACGGAGTTATTTTTTGTTCATGTTATTTCTGTGCAGTAAAATATAGGGACCCTATATTGCCCTCCCCCGTGTGAGTGAAATTATACCATTCATCAAACACGTTAACCCTTGGATTCCAGGCCACCAGGGAGGTGGAGATTCTCTGGACATTCGATTTGGGCCACACCAAATAGTTTGGCAAAAAGTTCTGGTCCTTTTGGCACTTCAAAATGCAGTGTGTGACCATTACAGAGCTTCTGTGACCGTATCTGTCTGTCTGTCTGTCTGTCTAGCCCAGCGGGTGGTGAGCACGTTTTCTCAGGGACTGGCCTTATTCATCCTTCTGTTTTGGGTGACTAACGCAGCCTCGTGTGGTGGGGCATGTGAAAATACCTGCATGTGTGTTAATTTCATTCAACTCTCTCCGTCTTATTCCCCAACTGGATGCTTCTCATAATCCACACGCCACCCCTGGTCCCAGCCCTGGCCAGAGGGAATCGCAAAGCAAAAGGCCAGATTCCCCCAGCCCAAGATGCTGCAGGGCCAGAGGCAGCTGTCAGCATGCTTCAATTAAACACAAAATCAAACACAAGCAGGATCCATTTGCGTTTACTCATGATTATTGTGTTTGACAAGATAACCTGTACCCACTTGTACATTCATTACAGAGCTTCTGAAATGATTTTCCTTTGTCTGCTTGAACACAGGAATTTTTAATGAACAGTTTCAGTGTCTGGTTTCATGCACTTGAAAAGTAAACAGCAGTGAGCATCTCTTCCTCACGGGCTTGATCCGTACCCGAGGATGGTCTACCAGAGATTCCAGCAGGTAGCCCCGTGTGGATTTGAAACTTGTGGGCTTGCTTCCTGAGGTCACCGATGGCAAACTAAGAAGGAGGAGGAACTTCCAGCCTCCCCTTTCCAGTGATAAATATTTTAAATAAATGAATAGGTAAAGAGAGAAGGGATTTGAATTTTAATTGCTGGTAAGTGAGGCATAAGAAGGCAAAGAGAGACTTGTAACTGCCAGGACAATCCCATGTATTCTTTTGAACAGATTCATTTGCAAAATATATCACATGTGGCACAAGGAAATGTCAGATGTTCTGCCTGTCGTAGCTTAGGAAGCTCAAGTCAGGCCTCCTGTCTGCTCTCTAGCTGCATCCTGCACCACGCTTTCCCACGTTTGCCAGGGCCTCAGTGCCATCGGCCAGTTCCTCCAATGCCCAATTCTTCCTGTCTCCACAGGGCCTTTGCACGCCACATTCCCTTTGCCTGGTTCAGTGCTGCTCATGTTTCTTATCGTCTCTTCTTCAGGGAGGCATTCCTCTTCTCCAAGGTCGAGGCTAAATGTTTTCAGAGGACGTATCCTCCATCACACTCGCCGTGCTGTTATTTTACATTCATTTGCTGACAGTTTGAGCTGCTCTGTCTCCCCCAGGAGACTGGAGGCTCTGCAGAACAAGGCACCGTGTCTCCGCTAGCTCCCGTCTCATCCCCAGCACCTCACACGCCAGTGCTCATCAGCGACTGTGTGTTAAGCACTAGACGAATGGAGTGAACTGATCCCCTGACAAATAACTTCCCCCAAATCTTTTTTCACCCTGTGGGATAAGTTAAAAGATATAGTTCCAGGCCTCTGGGGGGTTCATCAGCTGGAGATGTCATTTTGATACATACACAGGGTCACTAAGGTGGAGAGTGGGGCTGTACATGGCATCCATGAAGCCACGGGTGTTCTAGATGGTCTGCACTACCTTAGACAAGCCACTGAGTGTTTCTGTCCCTCCATTTCCGCATTGATCAAACAGCGACAATACCAGTGGGCTCCTTGTTGAATGGTAAGGGGATAAAACAAGATAACAGAAACAAAAATGCCTTGAAAAGATAAATATGAATCATACTTTTTTACCTACAAGTACCCACCTCCCTAGCCAACTCTATAGCTTGCACAGCAGGGGTGGGGTGGTCAAGTGGGGGCCACAGTCCGTGGCAGGTGGGAAGACAGAGATGGGACTGTTCTAGCACCAACCTCTTGCTACCAGGGCCACCCAGGGATGGTCACCCTGAAACAGGGTACTGAGCAGCTTCGTGATGGGCAGAGGACCAGGGGAAAGGAACGCAGGGGCAGATGCTGTAAAGCAGACTGCACATCTGCTCTGAGTTTTTGTTGTTTCTTTAGTGGCTCCTGGGCCCTGTCTCTCCTGGGACCAGCCAACAAACAGGAAGTCCCCTCCCACCCGATGTGCACCTGACTGCCTCCAGACCTCGCTTAGCAACCGCCCCAGAGCGAGTGTAGTAAAGCCTTTTTGGAGTCTCGGCTTGTGCTAACCCCTCTGCAAGCTTCCAGCAGAGGTATGGAGCGAGCTGAATGATCGCAGAGTGAGCACCACGGCCGCCCTCGAGAACCACTGGGTGGGGTGTGAGTGGAGCCTCATCCGTGTTTTGAGAAGATACTCAAGGCTTTCAGTTTCCAGCTCTAAGAATGTCATCCTATTTTACAAATGAGGAGCAGAGAGGTTAATAAGCAAATCTACAGCAAGCCGTTTAATGCCGGGAAAGTGCAGGCTCACCAAATGAGATCTAACAGGAAAACTCGGGAGAGATGCCGGGTAAGCCCCTGGGGCCATGAGGACGGAAGGCCCTATGCCGGCCAAGCAGCGACTCCCAAGTGTGGAGCTCAGGGACCTGGCCCTGTAGAGACAGGCGTGGCAGGCATGGGCTTGAACAATGCACAGGTCCTTTTCTGAATGCTGAAGGTGACATTCGCTCACATTTCCCCTCCAACAGTGGTCAAGATGGAGGAGGGATGGCCCCTTTGCAAGGGGTGGCGTGGGGAACAGCCCACATTGGTGGGCTAAGAATTTGCCTATTGGACAGAAATACTGCTTAACTAAACAAGGGCTCCATACGATTGTTGTTACCAACTGTGCCACCCGGACTGAGCCAGGCCCTGTGCGAAGCCCCAGGGGATGCAAAGCTGAACAGGACGCCCTGGCTGCTTTCAGGGAGCTTTTTCCTACCTGGTTAGGAGGGACACAAACCGAGATCTACAGCTGCCTTTGGCAAGCCTGTCATTGCAATATACGCAGCGCCGCGGGGACCCAGAGGAAGGAGGGACTGTCAGGAGAGCCCAGGAAACCTTCCCCCAGCAAAGTATTGATAAAAAAGTAGGAGTTTGTCAGGCATCCGAAAGCTCATCCTTTCCTTCAGTCCCCTGCCCAGGCCCTGGGGACACAGCGGTGGGTTTTACAGCCTGGTCCCGACCCCCGTGGAGCTCAGAGTCCAGCAGGCACACAAACAGTTAATCACCAATTTGGAAAGCGCTATGACGGGAAACTACAAGGTGTCTCCAGAGTGTCTATCTGGGGAACCGATCCTGTCCGAGAGGCAGGAGAGGCGAGGAGGTGACGCTGGAGCTGAGATAGGAAGGATGCTCAGCCGTGGACCAGGCCAGGGGGCTGGCAGCAAGGGCAGGGAGAGCTTTCCTGGCTGAGGGAACTTGTGTGCACGCGTTCGTGCCACTGACATTGAAGAAGCACACGTGTGCCGGCACTGTGACCACCAAACATGCACACGACACATCTCTGACCTCAGGGAGCACACGGTCTATTGGGGGGGGCAGATCATTGTAATAGGACATGCTACGGTGGTGGCTAGGGAGGGGGTGACATGTTCCCATCATCAAAGGGAACAGCATGTGCAAAGGCCGGGAGAGCAGAGCTCAAGACATGTGAGTGGGGGGTTAGGGGGTCCTAGCTCCCCCGCACTGCCTGCCACATGCGGTGACGATGCCCATCATCTTGCTCATTTTTTTTTGCTTAAGAGCGAAACCCCTTTCTCTACCAATGGCAGTATCGCTGCACCAGGAAGCCACCTCAGCAAATGCTGACGTGTGCGTTTTGCAGTTAAGCTGGAAGTGCCTGGCCTGGCTTGGCCTGTCCCTCCCTCCTTCCCTCCCTCCCCAGGCAAGAGCCACACAGTCATAGCACCACGGGACTGGCTGCTTAAAGAGGGCACCCCTCCTGCCTCCTTGCGCTGAGCCTGCCTCCGCCCGGGTGCCCTGGCCACACCCGCAGCCCGTCCAAACCTGTTGTCTGAGGGTCGGAGCCCCCTTCCGTGAGAAAGCCCCTACCCTGCTTAATAACATTTTCCCTCTGCCTGTCTAATTAACTCCGTCACTGTATCTGCAGTCAGATAAAATGCTCATTTCACACCACATTAATTTTTATCAGCTGAACATTAAGCAACACAAAGCTATCTATGCTCGGTTTAATTTACATACTGACAGACCTACAAAGCGTTACCCACAGTGGCAGTGAAGCAAATAAGCAGAACTGGCATCAAACAAGGCTCTTCAAAATGAAATATTGATTTGCAAGGCTGACAGGGAAGAAGGGTTGGAGGGGTGTGTGAGAAGAAGCGGAGAGGAAGGAGTAAAAGGGTTATCTTTCCTTAAAGAATGATTATTGATGAATTCACCAATAGGTCTCCCAAAGGGCAAGCAGAGGACCCGGCTGGAGTCCAGGATCCTGAGGATCGGGTGTAAGCCCCACAGTCCATAGAACTCCCTGGAAATGGAGTCTCTTCATCCTGACATTGGAGGCTGCCTCAAATTCAAGGGAAATGGCCTCAAACGGCAAAGTGCTTTAATCACACATATACGCACACCATGATAAATCTCACTTCTGTAACTGTGCTCAAGCTATTTCTCTAGAACAGCCTTCCTTCTCCTATTCCATGGTCAAGTTTAGGCATTGCCTCTTCCAGGAAGTCTTCCCTGACCACCCTGCTTCCCCACAAGTGTGTTCCCAGAATGCCCAGCACAAGGTCTACACTGCACCTACCACTGACACCATATCTTGATAGTCCACACATATGTCTCTTTCTTCCACCAGTTATAAGCTCTTTGCAGTGGCAGATATAGGTTTGGGGCAGCCTGTACAAACTGGGAGACTTCCTTTAAGAAAAAAAGAATTTTAAAATATCTACCTTTTGCAAATATTACAACCTATAACCATGAGCACACATCACTGGGAGCACTCTTAGGGCCTTGGAATAGGCCAGTGCAAACGAAAGATCCTGAGCTTTTAAGTTTTATCAGCTTTGAGCTGGGTCTACTTCTGGCCTCTTGAACACACTTCCTCGCTTATAACCAGCATTTGATAAGTGTGGGCAGCATGAATTGAATAAATAAAAGAAAAGTAACCACTTTTGGGTACCTGCTCTGTGATAGGCATGACCAAAGAACTTAGGCCAGGGTACTCTCCTCCAAGCATAACAGCAGCCCAGATGATACAATCGACAAGTGTTAGAGCCAGAATTGATTTCTAAGAATCATATTTCTCCATCTGATAACCTATGGCCTAAGAAGAAAGAGAAGAGATGCCCCCAAGCAAAACGATGTGTGGCTCCCATAAGTCAGTCTTTGGACTTTACAGCACTTAGCATTCATCAATTCACCCAGATCCGTGGTTCTTCCACTTTAGTGAGCACCTAAACCGCCTGGGTCACTTGCTCCATGGCAGATTCCCTGCCCTGAAAACCAGAGAGTCTATAATAATTTCTTATAACTGTATAACTGGAGAGGAGCCTGAGAACCTGCATTTTAAATGTGCCCACTCACGATCTTGCTGTGGGTTTTCTAAGACCACACTTTGAGAAGCCAAATGCTGATGTTGAAGGGGAGTGGGCCGGGGCAATTGGGAATGGGAACTGGTTGGGAGGGCTAGTGGAAGGCTACTTCCCTCAAGCAGCTGGGATAGGACTTTAAGGTGATGTGACATGCACCATGGCCTAAGAAAGACCGGGGACTGACAGAAGATGTGGAAAATATGTGTCTGGAGCCTGGAGAGTAAGAATGCTGTAGACATACTTTGAAATATCCATGCAAGCCCTAGTTTGAGAACATCCTTATCTCTGTGTGACTTGCAGCCTGCAGACCCTTTTCCACCGAACCCCCTGTGAGGGAGAGGAACAGAAGACCTTCCTCAACCTCGAGCTGATGCAGGCTGAGTATTCAGCTTTGCTAGATTAAGAATTTCAAGAGGTGGCCCCTGGACATGTAATGCATAGCACTCTTATCCTGGTAGTCTGGGGCTCCTCATGAAAGAGACTCCTGGCCTGGCTTCAATTTCACAACCGTGCATGCTGGGGCTTGTACGTATCAGTTGGTTCCAGGGTTACCCCAGGTAATTTTGCTTTCAACATCAGCGTGGCAAAGTTTCTCTCCTCAGAGACACTGGTGACCCTTGGAGGTCCCAGGCCCTCCAAAAAGCTTCAAAAGCCAGGACTGTCTATTGTTTAACTATCTTTTGCTTGTTTCATGTTGTTTAGTGGGAGGAGAATGCAATAGGAGCTTTGGCATCAGAAAAGTCTGGCTTATTTAGCGTCAAGTGTGCATAAAACAAGTTGTAGAATTGGGCCCAGGCTAAAGTCATGGCTCTGAGTCCGGGCCTGATTCAGCCACTACAAAGCTATGTGAACTTGGGCAAGTCACTTAACCTGCCTGATTCTGTTACCTCATCTGTAGTACGGATTTAATAGTATTAGTTATGCCTCTCAGAGCTGTGATATGGAACCAAAGTGTCTTGGAAAATCTAAACATAAAAGAATATTGGCTTATGGAATGGTCCACTAACCCTCCTGCAGATAACAAGGTATCTACACAAGATAATCTTTATTTTTTTTACACAAGATAATCTTTAGAAACAATGTGATGGCAATGGAACACAATCAAAAGCAAACAGACACTGGAAGGGAGCCTGTATGCTAAAAGACAGAGCCTCCACCTAGTAAAATTTGTGAATTTGTGGATTTTTGCCTGGAAGCATTCCTCAGTCAGCTTTCAGCTCTGCATAGCTTGGACTGTCAGAGGAAAAAGACAGGACAGAAACAAGAAACTTAGGGGAGAAATTCTGGAAGGGTGAGAACTGCAGAGGCAGTGAGCCACACAATCTGTGTATAGAATCTCCCCATTCCTTGACTAGCTACTAAACTAAACATGCATGAGGGAGACTCCAAGAGATCTAATACAATAGCAGCAGTTGGTAGCTGAAAGAATAGAAAAGAGACTTTAGCAGCTGCTGACCACGGGGAAAACAGAGCTAGAATTTGAGTCTAGCCACGTCAACTGGTTGCTAAATCAAAAATTCTCTTCAGAGGAACTAATAGAAACTAGAGTCCCTGCAACAATCATTTGTATTATCTATTATCCAACCAAAAGTCACTTGACTTGAAAATAAAGATTAAAATGTAGTTCATACTCAAAAAAAAAAAAAGAAAGAAAAAAAAGAAAGCAGTCAATAGAAATTAACCCCAAGAATACTCAGATGATGAATTTAGCAGATAAGGACTTTAAAGAAACTACTCTAAACATGTTCAAGGAATTGAAGGAAATGTATACACAATAAATGAACAGATGTGGGACTTCAGTGAGAAATAGAAACTATAAAAATGAACCATATGCAGAAATCTTAGAGTTGAAAAGTAAAATGAATACAGTGAAAAAAATATTACTGTATGGGCTTAACAGCAGATTGAAGATGGGAAGAGAGAGTTAATGGACTTGAAAATGGATCAATAGAAAGTTCCAATCTTAAAGTGAACAGAGCCTGAGTGACCCGTGCATCATAGACCATCAAATAGTGCAACATACATGAAACAGAAGTCTCAGGGGAAGAGGAGAGAGAGAATGGAACAAAAAAATTTACTAGAAGGAATGGCTGGAAATTTAACAAGTGTGGTGAAAGACATCAACTTACAGATCCAAGAAGCTCTACACACCCTAAACAAGATAACTACAAAGAAAACCATATCCAAGCACACTATACTCAATTTTCTGATATCCAAAGATAAAGAGAAAATCTTAAAAGCAGTAAGAAACGTACAGGTGATATAATAATACGAATGGCAGCCAACTTCTCTCACAAAACAACAAAGGCCAGAAGACAATGAAATGGTGTCTTTAAAGTACAAAAGGACAAAAATTGTCAACCCATAATTCTACCTTCAGGAATAAAAGCAAAACAAAGTCCCTTTCAGATAAACCAAAATCGAGAGATTCATTGCAAACAGACCTGCACTAAAAGAAGTGGTAAAGGAGGTTCCTCAGTCTGGAGGAAAATGACACCAAATGGTAATTCAGATCTACAGGGAAGAATGAGAATCACTGGGAAAGTTTTTTGTTTTTTTTAATGTAAGAAGTTCTTAATTTTCCCAATGGGTAGTAAATTTATACCACATAATCCTACTTTACCCATACTAAATGACACATGGTCTCTTTGTCACAGAACCCCTCAATCCTATAAATTCTGTCTCTTCCTACTCCCTCCCTTACTCTTCCCCCCATCAATCTCCCCACCAAAAAAGAAAAGAAAGAGAGAGAAGAAAACTTGGTCTTATTTTCTAACTGTGTGATCTTGGGCAAAAGTTAACTAATTTATACTTTTATTTCTCCATTTATAAAATGAAAAGATGAAGTAAGTGATCTCAAAATTTCCTTTTGGCCTGAGGATACTATGATTCTATGACTAAACTAGAGCAGTGTGTTAGTCTTCATTTTATTATTATTATTTTAATTTTCATTATTATGGTTCAAATACCTAAGTCTTATTCTCAATGATCAAAAACATAAAAGTCACCCAAGAATTAATGAGTCTTAGAAGCATCTTAGACACACTAACACCCTTTTGTACCTCATCATTCAAAAATAACCAACAATATACTGCCATGGCTGAAACAATCAAACGAGGTAAGGCCACAATACAGGTGCTTTGGAAACTGTAAAGCCCAATACAGGCAGAGGTGAGGTGGTTTTATTATCCCAATTGTCAGATTCCCTTTCGCATTTGCAAATATATCGGTGCTGGGTGCCAGTTTCTTAGTCATCCTAAACACCGAGGAACTACATCAAACCACATCAGAATGTGCTTAGCCAAGTGCGAAAGTTCACTGCACAAGTCTTGCCGGTGTGAAGAGGCAGACAGTAAAGAAGCTGTGAGCCCCCAAGGACTGGGGAGACAGTTAATTAAATATTCAGTGTGCCCATGTTTCACTGGGGGGAGAACCTTTGGAAACTTCGGAGAGCGTTCTGGTGACATGCCAGAGAGATGGACTTAGGCCAGGCTAGACTCCAAGGCTTACTGGCCACCAGCTCCCAGGAGGTTGCCCTGGGGTGGCCTTCCTCAGTTCTGATGCTCTGTGACATTCAAGCCTCAGTGCGTCTGCGATTCTGCTGGATTAGGCAGGCAGTGGGAAGTTCTTGACTTTGGACGGTACACTCTAGAACAGGCTCTCTGAGGACCTGAGTCCCAGTTGCCTCTCTGGGGTGGCAAGGAAAAGGTAGAACAATCCAATCCCTCTTTTTGGCAGTAGCTTCACAATTCTGCTGAGTGCAGTGTGTTCAATCGTTCCCTTTTCTCCTCTGGAAAACAGTCACTGTGAATAACACGCTGTTTGGAAACAGGTCTACTTAAAATGTCACTTTCATATAATTATTTACAAATACTGGCATACATGAAATAAAGGTCTGAGTGAAACAGAAAATTTCAAAGCCTAACACCATTGCTTTAATGAACAGAGCAGAGAAATGCTGAATAATTTTCTGCTTATTTCGCAGCATTCTTGGTAAACCTTTCCTCCCTCCTACGCACACATTCCAGGTTAAATTTCCCTTTTTAATTTGCTCCCGCTTCCCAACTCACAGCACAAGATGCGGTGTAGCTATCGCTTGCGTTTTTGAATGGCTTTTCGATAGATTTCAACATTGCCGCCTCAAGACCCATTACACCTGCTTTTATGCTCTCCTTTGGGGAGAAACAGTAACTCCAAAGCCCTAGGGGACAATACTGGGTACACAATCTGTGAGCCAAAGCCTGCTTTTAGATATCCAAACCTCCACTGACGTCACAAGCAACTGAGTCACCAACGCCCCTGTGAGCTGCCTTCAGGTTTCCGACAGCAAAATCCAATATATTTTCAAAATGACAACCAGAAACTTTCAAGCTATTGGCCACTGGCTGTTGACTAACGGAACTGCTGTTCTGACAGTGTGGAATCGTCATTTAATTAGAGACAGAGCAAAAAGCACACGGCTTCCTTCCCTGCTCTCTGTTTAGAAGGATGCTTTGGCATGCATTGGCTCATCTGCCCATATCCGTGAGTTCATTGCTCACATGCAGCTCAGACCTAGAGTTCTGCCGTTCCATGTTCCATCCTTCAACCAAGCAAACATGGGAAATGGTAAGTGCTGAGATTCTGCTTTTATAGGAGTTTACCTAAAAATAAATCATGGACCTCAGTTTCTAAATTGTGACACCCTTTCCCACTGCTTGCCAACTGTATAAAAACCTCAAGAAGACACTGCCATAAGCCTTGGCATTTATAATCTCCCACTGTTTTGGTATGCATATCCTGGGGTGATATCAGCTAGCCCAAATCCCCACCCGCTAGATATACTGCAGCTCAGGAATCAGTTCTAAGAGGCCTTACCTCTAAACAGCCAACCTGAATTTTGTGGCTGGTAGTGGAGACAGTTATAGAGAGAATTCAAAATGGCGCCCCCAAGCCACTGTTCAAAATGGGCTGTTCACCTTCCGCGGGCTTGCAGGAACGCTTCGATTTTACTCCTCTGCTCACCACAAAACAACAACAATGCAAGCAGCAGCAACAGCAGCAGAAATAAAACCCCTTCCCCTAGCTGTCTTGCTTGAGATATATAATTTGCTTCCATTCTCTTCCCTCTGACATGTTTCAAAAAGGTGGCCAAATCCCAGGAAAGTATTTTTGAGAAGAGCTGGATGGCTGTTTGGACTGGAAGCTCCCTCAGGGAGCTTGAACCTCATTTCTAGGGGCACGGTCTAACACCACGGTGGTGCGTGGGCAGCTAATCCTGTGTTGCAATGATGAAGCATCTAGAGCAGCCGCTAGCCTCCTAAGATTGCAGCTTCAAACTGTTTCCTCCTTTCCCTCCCTCCATGGTGAGTTGGCCAGAAACAACAGGTTGATTTGTCAACCTCAGAGGCGGCCTCCCTATGGCCCCACCCTGTGTATGCCAACTCCCCTCCCCTAAACCCTCCCTGATCTCCAGCCCTACCAGATGTGAAGGTGCCCTGTAGACTCTAAGTCTCCGCACCACCAGGAAATATTATATAGGACAAGGTAATGTAGTGGCAACAGCTCTGGGAAATTACCCGAACGGGCCTGTGCCTCAGTTTCTTCAGCTTTCACATGGAGACCAGTACTCCCTGATGTCTGGCCTACATCACAGGGTAACTGTGGGCATCAGCATGTCTAAAGGCCACACAAATGTTACCATCACCACCACAACACTTTCAACCTCTGCATCCTCGGAAAAGGGAAGTGAAGTGCATTTGTGGTTCTTAACAGAACCAACAGAAGCCTGGGGTCAGAGTGAGCTGGGGCCTAGCCAGGGTTCTGCTGCTGCTTATCCTACGTGCTAGAACAAGGCCCGCTTGCTCTCAGTGCCTCCGCGCATCAGCCCTGGTGGGAGGCACAGACTATTCAAACTGGAAGGGACTCGAAAGCTCAACCTTTCAGTTGTTAGGGGCAGGTACCTAGGAATGAGGTTGCTGGGAGAGCTAGGACAGTTCATGGCCACCCCCATGTGCCCTGCAGTGACCAGGACTATGTAAGATCCCCACCTCTGAAAGACTATTTGGGGAAACAAATTAGTCTGAAAAGAATGACAGACAGATACCACTTCATATCCACTAGGATGGCTATTGGGAAAAAATTTTAAAAAGGGAAATAAGTGTTGGCAAGGATGTGGAGAAATTGGAACCCTCATACATTTCTGGGAAATGTAAAATAGTGTAGTCACTGTGGAAAGCAATGTGGCAGCTCCTCAATAAATTAAATATAGAATTACCATATAATCCAGCAATCTCATCCCTAGGTGTATACCGGAAGGAACTGAAAATGCATGTTCATACAAAAGCTTTATACAAATCTTCATAACAAGACTGTGTGCAATTCGTAAAAGGTAGAAACAACCTCAAATGCTCATCAGCTGAGAAGCTGATAAACTAAACCCATACAAAAGAACACTACTCAGGGACAAAAAAGGATTGAAGGGCTGATACATGCTACAGCATGATGAACCTGCAAAATATTATGCTAAGTGAAAGAAGCCAGTCACAGAAGGCCACACGGCGTCTGATCCCACTTATACAAATACTACCAATAGGCAAATACCCGGAGACAGGGCCAGGTAAGTGTTTGCCAGGGCAGAGGGGACTGGGAAATGGGAATGACTGCTCAGTGGATATTGGATTTCCTATGAAGCTGATGAAAATGTTGGAACTAGATAGTGGTAATGGTCACACAACTCTGTGAATATACTAAATTATACACTTTAAAATGGTTAAAACGGTAAATTGTACTTTATATGTATCATACCATGGGGGAAAAAGATATCCGGACAAAGGCAGGGATGAGTAGATGAAATGGAAGGTTCTAGAACTCCTGTAGAGGGAGAACCTTCTGAAGCCACCTCAGCTGCCCTGTGCAGCGTGCCCTTCCGGGGGCCTGGGCTGGTGGATTAATAAGAGAAATGACTCCTAATAAGTCCCCAGGAGCTACAGGTCTTTTCCTTACAAATGGGAAGCAATCGTATCTCATGGCAGCTCATTATGCATTCTTTGGGTACCATGAGTTGTTTTAAAGCCGTGAAATTAGTTCTGGCAGAGTTTACAGCAAAACACCCATGAGATGAGGCTGAATGAGTTATGTAAGACTTCTCGCGCTCTGTATACGAGCTGTTAACTCCTTCCTGGCACGGCCAAGGAACCGTGCCATCTCTAAAGCAGCGAGCGTGCTGTGTTTCCACCAAGACCCAGCACGCGGCTGATGGCAAGGAGCAGTGGAACCCTGGATCCAGACGGGCCCATCGAGCCACCGCCGGGTCCAGCCAGTTCCCTCCTTCTTCACACAAGTCCCTTGCGTCCCCCAGACAGGGGAAGGGACTTGCCCATGCAAATTGCTTTGACTGAAAGTTCCAGTCTTTCCCCAGGATCTAGGTCAACCTTTGGTGTGGTGTACCGAAAGCTTTAAAGTCAACCCTAGATCTAAAACATGAATGTGATCATTGCTGGTCTGCAGCTGTGCCATGAGACCAGCCCCAGCCCAAGCAGGAGGACGGCTGGTCTGATCGATTGAGCTAGAACTCTGGCATTAAGCAGAGTTCATATTTCAGAAGTTTCCACCTGGCGACAGTCACTAAAATAATTATTATGCATGGAAGAAACTGTGTGAGTCCCAAACCATGCACTGAGCTCATGAGCTTTCTCCCATGCCTTCTCTCCCTCTCCCTGCCATAGATAGGCACACACACGTGTATACATATGTGTGTATGTGCATATATATTCCACCTGTTGTATACCTACAATATATATGGGATATTTGACCAATAAAATATACTTCATAATGCAATTTATTTAGAAAGTAGCAAAGAATTAGAAAACAAGTTTAAAAAGCCTGTTCAAGGTATATCTCAAGAATCAAGTACTAAACTTGGAGGAACCTTAGGACTCTACTCAGCATCTGTGGACTCTTAGAAACAACAAGCTTGTTATCTGCTTCCTAAACCGAAACACTAGCTCATGAGAAGCAGAGAGAAGGAAAACCCCTGACAAGGTACCCTGGGCAACAAGTGATTACTGACCACCAGAGGAGGAAGATCAACAAGGACTGAAAGCAAGCTGAAGTCATCAAAAAGGTGACCAGAGCCACCCAAAGCCTGGAGCCCTGTGAAGTACCCGCAATCTGCAGCGAGGGACTGCAGACTTAGGCATCAGACAGACAGACCCAAGTTTGAAAGTGAGACTTTGCCACTTATTAGCTGCGCAATATCGGGTAAGTTACTTTCCTTCTCTGATCCCTAGTTTCCTTCTACCTTATAGGGTTTTTTTTTTTTTTTGTGAAAATGAGATGATTTATGTGATGAGCTAACGAAGGCATCTAATTATTGCTTGCTAAAGGACTATTTTTTAAAGACCTGAGGACAGGGTATTATGGTGTGGTCTGATTATTTGTGTTCACAAGGAGAACCTCGAGTCATCCAGAGAGGTTAACATAAGTCATGCATTCTCAGTGGGAGCCCACCCCGGTGGCCCCCCGGGACACCAGGCCTCTGTGCACTTGTGCCGTTCTCTGGAGCCATACTCAGACTGTCTCCCTCTCTCTTTGAAACCTACTTGCAGCTAAACTACTCTTCTGCAAGTTATCTGATGAACGAATTTATCCTAAGGTGTCCATGCTCAATGATAGCAAAGCAAATTTTCGTGGATGTTAATTACAATGAAGGAGACACAGCTGTAAACCAACAGTGACGGTTCAGCAAAGGTGACAGGCCAGTGAGGAATTAGCTTGGGGTCAGAAGGCCTTCTTGGTGCCCTCTCCATCACACCTCGAAGGGAGTTTCTTCTTCATGGCTAGCCTGAAACATTACAAAGAGAAACCCAGGCACTCCCAGGGCCCAAGCACTGTTGGCCGCTGCTGTCTGGTATTTCCTTATAAGAGCTAGATGTTGATACATCCCCATTTAGCTCCCCTTCTGATAGATTCATATTTATTTAATTTATTTACATTCTGCACTGGTCCAAAAATACTGGGGGTGGAGGAAGTCAGTAAATAAGTTCTGATGCCAAAAAAAAAAAAAAAAAATCCCACTGCCAAAATATGAAGTATCTCCTCGTGCTTCATGCCAAGAGGCACTAAGAATTAGCAATCATCTCTTTTTTTCTTTTCCTCCTTCCCCCTGCAGTCTGATGTTCTTTCACACACCCATGTACTGGAGACTGCAACAGCAGGCAGGTAGACAAGGAAGGAGGGGCACAGGAACAGACAGACGCTGGAGCTTTTTAGAATTTACCAAGATACGTGTATTGGAATGTCTTGGGCTTCTTGTCTTGCTCTCTGCCTTTCTGTCTCTGACTTTCTGTTCCTGTGTCTCAGAGCCTCTATCTCTGGCTTTCTCTTCGGAACAATAACAGGAATATTGCTAGGATCAAATGGAAAATACTGTCTACATTTCATCTGACCGATAATCAGAGGTTCTGATTTCTTAGGGCTGGAACTATGTCCGTTTGGGTCATTAGTGGATGTCCAGAGCCTGCGGGGACGTGGCCTGGGGCACCACGTCTGTGCATCTCCTCCCAGCCTTGCATTCGGCAACATCTACCTCAGTCGCCCAACACGGGCTATCGTGAGCGCATTTACACCATGGAAATTGGCAGACATTACAACGCAGGGCTCTTTTTTTTCCCCTTTCTTCTGTAGGATAAACATTGACCAGCAAACCACTGATGATAGGTATGCCACAAATATCTGTTAAAATAAACAAAGGAAGAATATGACAGTTGTCCCATTTCATTCAACCATCTTCAGCACCTCTCTGGGCCCCAGTCATAGCAACACCCTCTGTGAGTTCCTCTCAACAACAGGATGGCAAGCTTCAGGATTTAGTTATGAAGCAGAGAAGGAAATGCCAGGAAGACTCATTCAAAACAAAATTTCGCTTTGGTAATCGTGGCTCTGACTCAGCTCTGGTGGAAAGTATCACCCTTATAAAGCCACAAGGAAGAGGTGAAGACTTCACATTGATGCTTATTTCTGTTGATGTTAAAAAGAGAACCGTGTTAAGTGCCGGGGCAGATCTGTGAGAGGAAGGGTACCAGGCTCACAGCAAGCAGTCACATCCAGCAGCCTCCTCTTTGTGACCTCAGGGAGTCAGTGACTTTCTCTGAGTCCAGGTTTACTGGCTATAGGCTAGTAAATAGCACCTCCTTTGCCCACCCCGCAGGGTGACCCCCTACTACCAAACTCCTATTCATCCTTCAGGACCCAGTTCAGATGATCCTGCTCCCTCTGCCATATTGAGCCAATACTTTCCCCCGTGCCTGGTACACAGTAACTGATTTTTGTGTGCTTATTAAAGTGAACCACTGGGGAGGGGGGAACTAGACTTTTAAACTGGGAATGCCATCTGTCATGGTGTAAAGATCTATTACCAAGGGAAGATCACAAAATAGGGTGGCAACCACTACTGCCAACCCTTAGGGGCTGCCTTAGGGGCAGCCCCTAACCTGGTGCAGACCCTCTTAAAGCATTTAATTGCCACTAGATACAATTCATGACGGACCTAGGGGGCTTGGAAGGAAAGGATCAATTAGGCAGCAGGGGGGAAGACATTCTTCTAAATAGTGGCCTCTCTCTCCCCTCCCCCCAGCGTGTTCCAAGGACTCTGAACCCTCCCTGCCCACGGGGCTCAGAGGTAAGAATATTATATAAGGAATGAATGCTGCCTTCATTTGTTTTAATAAAAGAAATAGCCCATTTAAAGAAACACAGACTTCAGTGGCTGAGATATTTCTGAATGTGAATATGACCCAGAGGCTCAGGGATTACAGAACGGCTGTCTTGAGAATGACCATTTTTTCCTATTTAAAACATTCTGGAAAATTGCTCTGTGTCCCCGTGCCAAGATGAAAAAATAAAAAACATAAGGGCTATTTGGAATGTCTCTTCATTTTACAGATGACTCTAATGCATAACGTTATAAAGACATGAAGCTCTCTGGCCTCAAATGCGGCCGCCCGAAAAGCCCGGGAGAGGCACGCCGCGGTGTGGACTCCGTGGGCAGATCGTGCAAGGCAACCTCACCGTCCCGGATGGGCCTCCTGGCTGCTCACAGGCTTTTTAAGATTACAGGGCTCTCCTAACAGAATGCAAGCAGGGCTGCGTGCGGGTAATTCCTTAAGTGCATAGCGTAAAATCTTAAGAGTATAAAATGAGGATGATCGTGATAATGATGATGACGGTGGTGTCTGTCAGCATAAAAGCCTGTCTGCACATACATTTTTGCCTGCTTTTATTGGATATAGCAACCATGTTAGCTAGATACAAAAAAAAAAAAAAATGAGTCACTGATGTTGCAGAAGTGGAAAATGAAGGCCGAGAGAGGTGCCGTGGCTGGCTCCGGTTCTGATTGCTAGGCAGTGGGTGATCCGGCACCCAAAACCAGAGCTGCTTTACGGCGCCTGCTGGGAATGGAGTGCGAGGGGGGTTGGGGTGGGAGGGGAACCCGAATGAGGCACCACTGTCTGCAGGGAGGACCTGAGAGAGCACCAGAGCTGGAGTCCCACACACCCGGCTCTGCACCTAGGCCCTGCCAAGTCCGGTTTACACACTCACCGCCCAACTATAGTCCTTCTGGTCAATTTCCTCATCCGAATTTGTGAATGACAATTTGCATCTCATGGACTGATTTGCAGATCATGTGTGTATGTGTGTGTGTGTGTTGGGGGGCAGATCACACGCAGAACATGATAGGAAACAAACAAAAAATGGCAGCCGTCATATTTCATCATTATTTCTAGCTTTACAGGGGGCTATGGCCCCCATAAAGGGCTAATTTCATTTATTCTTTGTGACTCTGCCTGAGTAGGAATTCTCCTAAATATTTCATGAGACCCATCTCTCTTTCCCCCTATAGCCAAGGACAAATAGCACAGGGATCTGGTTTCCATGTTCAGATGGAAAAAACCACGCCTTTCAAGGAATTGTGTGTGTGCATGTGTGTGTGTTATGTACATATACATTTATTTGGAGGGCGCGTGCTTGTCACGAGCTGGTGGCTTCTTTTGTCTGTTGCTCTTTACATTTGAAATGATTTTCAACTGTTGTTGACAAACCACCTTTGTCTTTTTCAGATATTTCTGTGTCTACAGAGATGAAAACCTTTGCCCAGATTCAATAAGGCAGGAAATCAATTAAGGTTTTCATTTTCTGCTTAGCCTCAAAAGACAAGACGCTAAGAGAAGGCCTAAGTAAAGAAAGCATCTACAAGACTCCTGGAGGTTCCCTTCTGGGCTCTGTGCTCTGGAAAAAGTAAAACAGGAAGGAAAACCCTTACATGTCCTACTTAAAACCTAAATGCTTTTTCTCCCCTGTTTTTATTTTAAAAAAAATTTTTTTTAAACTATGCCATGCCACTCTTGTTTTGATGAATATGGACAAGTCTAACGAAAGAAAGACACCTCAATTTTTTAAAGACAGCCCCTAAACCTAACAGCTTGGTTTTTAAATGGCTACATTTAAATATTTCTTCCTCTGTTCATTTCCAAACCTGGGCCATAAATCACGCTTATGAACACAATGGCCTGTGCCTATAGCAATTTATCATTTGGATAATGTCACCTGTTCAGGTGTGCGTTAATTTATGCCTCAAATTAGAATTCCTGTTGGCTGGAACCTTCCCTCTCCTCTGCACATCCCGGGCCGCAGCCCCTTAGGACCAAATGGGCACAGCCCCGGCACGGAAGAACCTGGTTAATTCCTGGCTCTTAGAGGAGGCAGAAGAAGGTAATGGAAAGAAATCCAGGGCCTAGCAGTCCTCTCAAGTTCACTTGTTCAGCTTCTTCACGTTCGTCGTCCAAGGATACAACCTATTATGAAATACTCGACAAGTCCGGACGAAAGAGGGGGTACCTGCGTGCGACGTGCGTGCGTGTCAGCTTTTGCTGCACCTACCGAAGGCGGCCAAGCGGGCAGCCGTGAGACGCAGGGTACAGAGCCCCCAGAGCACCTCAGAGTGGAAGGGACACCAGAGAGGCTGCCCTGAGTGGGAATCCTAGCTTGGGTGCTAATTGCTCATTGCATCCTCTTCCCGGGCCTCAGTTTCCCTAGTAGTAAAATAAAAGAATCCCAAGATCTTCTTCTTTCTTTGACATCGTATGGCTCTAACTGGAGAGGAAGGAGTTGTTTGATTACTACCTGCAACCCCCATGGTGTAACTGTTTCCTCCAGTTACCCCAAAACAGACGGGATAG
The DNA here is from genome assembly GCF_040939455.1 of Microcebus murinus. Taxonomy (NCBI): domain Eukaryota; kingdom Metazoa; phylum Chordata; class Mammalia; order Primates; family Cheirogaleidae; genus Microcebus; species Microcebus murinus. The sequence goes on from NC_134109.1 coordinate 97,093,606, forward strand.
GAACAACCGTAAGTTTCTGACCTATGCTATGGAGAACTGGTATTTGTACATGTGAGTGGGGAAGTCTGTATTTGGTCTTCTCCTCTTCTATTTCCACTCTATTGTTTTCTCTGATTTTCTCTCTCACTGTGTGTTTCACTGTCGCTCTCTCCCATGTATGTCAGGAACAAAGTGGTCTCCAGTGCTGACATGAATATCAACAGTCAACACATGTGTGTGCTCTATGTTAGCTATGATATTATATCATAACTCTTTAAGACAACTATCATTTAATGCTCCAAACAACCTCTGGATGCCCACATTAAACCTCTTTATTTGAAAAAAAATGAGGAAACTGAGGCTCAGAGAGGTAACTCGGCCAAGATCAAACAGGGAATGGCAGGCTCTGAATCAGAACCCAGGGTGGTCTGACTCCCAGACAAGGGGCTATTTCCACAGTGCCTGAGTGAGCAAGTGCATGAATCAGGGTCATGGAACATGTGGCTAAGTTAGATTGCTTAAACTCCACTGGCGATTACCAATATTTCTGAATTTCCACAAAGAAGGGGGTGTGACTATAAAATTACTTATGTATGAGATTAAACGACTGATTTCAAGAGCCCACACACAAAATTTAGTCTCCTTGCATTTTAGCCAGGGTTTATATATTTGAATTGTAAATTTGGAGATCCTTTCTCAGTTAATATCTCTTTAAAAGACTATGATCATAACTCTTAAAGTAGGCTCTCTCTTTCAACAGAAGAAACCAGAAACCTAAAATTCAAATTTATTCATTGTTCTTTTTTTAATGCACTCATTGGCTTCCTCCTATGTGTAGCTTTAAAAATGATTTCCTCATCGCCCAAGTAAATCAAGGGAAAAATGACTTCCCAGCCACAGTTTTATAACGCACCAGTTTTGTTTAGGGCGTGAAAATTGCTGAAAATCCCATGGATCCAGGGTAATGAATCACTGCTTCCACCAGCTACTTCCCCGACCTGCAGCCCGAGCTGCCCCGGGCTCCTCTCTGCCCCCCTGCCCCCCACCACAGGCAGCCTTCCCCTCTCACCATGACGCCACTCTCCTCTGACAGGCAAGGGGACACCTGCCAGAGGGTGACTTCATCATACCCAGTCACTCTGACAACAGCCCAAATAAAACTGTGTCAGTCATTTAAACCATAAACAACAACCCAACAGGGGAACTGGGGAACTCAGACAGAGTCACAGAAAAGGCAGGGAGAAAGAGGGAAGAGGGCTGCTGCCACCAACAATTAAAACCCAGGCACCAAAACCTTGACACAGCCAATGCAGGAAGAAGAGAACAAGCAAGATGGCGGAGCAAGGAGTCAGAGGACTGGGTTTGATGAGCCCAGCACTTACAGGGTGCGCAACTTTGAGAAAATTACTTACCCTTTCTGACCCTGTTTTATCATTTCTTAGCATTGAGTAATAAAGGGAGCCAACTCGTAGGGTCGTTCTGAGTATTTATGCAAAACACCTTCACGCCCAGTTAGCACTCGATCCGTGTTAGCTGATATTACGTTGCGTTACTGATATAGGATTATATGGTAGCTCTGCCTTCCTTGTACATCAGCGAACATTCTAGAGCCCAGTGGGCTCCTCTCCTGGCACACTGAGCAGAACACCACTAAGAAGCGTGCGAAAGACCCCAGGATTCCAGTCCTGGTTTTGGCGCTGAGCAGACGAGGCAAATCACATTACTTGGCATCAGTTTCCAATTCTGCCAAGTAACAAGAGTGTGACTGGACGCTTTCCAAAGCTCCCTTTATGGGCCTACAATATGAAAGTGTTTCCTCTACCCATCAAATTGTCGAAAGGAGCCACAGAGGTTTCGATGGCAGGTGTTATGGAACCCCCCAGGAGCGCCGGGCCCTCTCTCTGCAAGCCTCCCCCTGCCCCGGCGATGCAGAGGGTGGCTGGGGCAGGATTTGGTGCCTGGGACCTGTTTGCAAGGCCCCTTGCTCTTAGTGCTCCAGCCAGTCTCACCGCATCGCTCGTGAGCCTTTTAGGCAGTGACGTGCCGCCTTGAAATTTTCCTTTCGGCAGGAAAATCAGGACTGTCAGGAGGAGTCTACTCTTCTGCTTTTGATTTCCTGGTAAGAACTCAAGAGGGGAAAAAAAATGCAAGGGGGTTTACAAAACAAAACAAAAACTTTGGAGCAGAGAAACAGTCCACACTCTACCGGCTGGCCTAACTGTCTTCTCTCCCAGGGCGCTGCAGCGGCAATGAGAATAAGAATAGCAACTTCTGGGATCTGCAAGGCCCAACGGTTTCACGAAGTGCTTTCACCATGCTTTCCTTTGATCCCACAGCAATGCTACAAAGTGGGCACCACGGGCATCATTATTCCCATTTTACAGATGGGAAAACAAACAACGCGCTCAGTGACGTTAAGGAGGCCAAGCAGGTTAGGAGTGGGCTAGGATGGGAGTCAAGAAAGAAAACTGGGTCCAGTGTGAGTGACTCCGGTTTTCAGTTTTGATTCTGCTCAAACTGAGCTGGTCACTTAACTTGAGGCTGTCACTTACCTTCTTTGCACTGAGGTTCTTGTCTATTAAAAAGATGCCCGTCACCTCTAAATTCTATAAATAAAACATCCATGCCTCCATGGAACGGCCGAGGTGACGTCAGATTTGGATTGGTAAATTTTATGGTAACAGTGGCCCGAACTACCATAATTGGTGGCAATGTGCGCAGTTAATCCCAATTCCGTCTTTTTGAAAATTCATTTTTAAAAGTTGCACCTGCACATTATTTAAAAGGATAAATAATTCTACAAAGCTTTGTAGAAACACCAACAGTCCTTCCCTACATCTCTTATGCCCCAAGAGCAACCACTTTCAACTCCTTTAGCTGATTCTTTTGATATTTACCCCTATATCTCTAAATAACAGGTTTATGTAACTACTTTTGACTTTGCTGTTTTAGGCTTTATCTATTGACCTTTCATGATGGAAGATGAGGTTTCTGCCTACTTTCAAGAACTTCCACCCCCACCACACACATTTCCTGTCCCCCTGTCCCGCCAGTGCAAATCTACCACAATTTTGGTTGGATCAGTATTCTGTGCTTCTGGTTTTATGACAATTTAAATGCTATTTACTGCCGGGTCATGTTGTATACAATGAGTAGTCTTTCTTTTCTGTATAATATTATGCTATGCCTGGTGTTAATAATTAACTTGTCTGCTTGCTTAATTTTTTATCTACTTATTACTTATTCAACTCCAAACTCTCCCCTAGTTGTGCAAGTCTCAATACATTCAAACACATCAGGTATTCTAACAATTTCAGCTTGAAGCTATTTCCTCAGAAGGCTTCTGGCCTGCTCCACTCTGGACTGGTTTTTCTCTGGGCTGTTTCTTGGCTGTTGTCTTGTGATTTCTGTTTCACTCTCTATTTTGTTGGCTTCCTTGTTTCTTAGAGACTCCTGTCTTCCTTTGTTTACACCCTCAATTTTTTTTTTTTCTGAGACAGAGTCTCACTCTATCACCCAGGCTAGAGTGTTGTGGCATCAGCCTAGCTCACAGCAACCTCAAACTCCTGGACTGAAGTGATTCTCCTGCCGCAGCCTCCTGAATAGCTGGGACTACAGGCACCTGCCACCACGCCCAAGTAATTTTTTCTATTTTTAGTAGAGATGGGGTCTCACTCTTGCTCCAGCTGGTATTGAACTCCTGAGCTCAAGCAATCCTCCTGCCTTGGCCACCCAGAGTGCTAGGATTACAGGCATGAGCCACTATGCCTGGCCCCTCAATTTTGATGGAACATCCTTCGGTAGTCTCCTAAGAAGGTGTGAGAGGTAAAATTTTGGGGACCTCACATATCTGAAAATGTCTTTATTCTATTCCGACATGTAATTGATAGTTTGGTTAGACATAGAAGTCTACACTGGAAATCATTTTCCTTAGGATTTTGAAGATCTTTCATCATCACCTTCTAGTTTCTGCAGTTGCTGCTGAGAAGTCTAATACTACTCTAATTCTTTACCTCTTATATGAAAGCTATTATTTCTCTTTAGAAACCAGATGTCTTCTTGTCTTTGGTGCTCTGAAATTGCATAGTGATACTGCCTGAGAGAAGATCTAACTTCACCTCTTATACTGGACATTTGAGAGATTCAGTGAGAAACTTCAGTTTTGAAAAATTTTCCTGAATTATCTCTTGAATTATTTTACCCTTTCCATCCCCTGTCCCTTTTCTCTCTTGTTTTTCATTTCTACTCTTTGATTTTTAATTCCTTGCAGTACATTATCAGTTTGGAGTATTGCTTTTTAATAGAATATTGTTGTTTCTCATGAATGTGACATATCTACTTGTCTTTCTGTGTTTCTTAAAGACAGGGGTATTCCACTCCCTAGCCTCTGATTTCGTTTTCTCCTTTCATAGTTTCTCTTTCTTCTAACTTGCTACTATTTTTTTAAAAAAAAAAAAATCTCTGTATTGCACATGAGAAGCTTTCCTCAAATGCCTGGTAATCCCTGGCTATCTCATATGTGAGAGTGGGGCATGAAGAAACTGTGTATGATTTCTGGGCACATGAGAAGTGTTCATTCACTGGTAGAATCACTTGCTGGGCCATTTCCTTGGGGAGCTCCAATGCCAATTTCTTTAGTCTTTTAGACTAAAGAATAGACTCAAATACCATAGAGAAGAGTCCATTGCCACTTCCAGGTACACATCTTCCTGCTATTATGTGGGAGAGAAGTCCAAGGAAAAAGGAAGGAGAATCCTATTAAATATATGACTGTGTATCTTAACCCCACTGTTTACACACAGATCCCCAAGTTCAGAGACATTCAGTTTTATTCTATCCAAAGAATAATTCTCTGACTCAAGGAAGGGACGGGGCAGTTTCCCAGAGTGGATCTGGGATCAAACTGCTACTTAAACAGAATTTTAATAAATCTTATTTTAGCCCAACTAAAATTTTCATTCTCCATTTTCAGAGGTAACCAGTGCCATCAATTCTCGAATCTTTGTGGCACCAGGTTCTGTGATGTTCTGAGTTTTTTCTATTGCTGGTTTGGGATTCAGCTTTCTCATCTCTGGTAAGTCAGCCACCTCTGTTCCATCTGCTTGACAGCTTGCAAAATATTGTTGCTGATATATTCTCTCCTGTTCTTTTTGGCCTTGTGGGTTACCCTTTAAAAAGACTCTTTACAAATCACTTTCGAAGATTTTGAGTAGAGAACAGAATTACATATGTGTGTTTAATCTGCTATCTCTAACCATTCTGTCTAAGCTCCTTCATTCTGTGTTTAACATAGTAAAATAGTCAAATATACTTTGGACCGATAACATAATACAGAAACATCATCTGAAAAGAAATGTTAATCCACTCGCAAACGGGCAGTTTCTTTATGCCAATTATTACTGCCCACATCTCAATTCTTATTTCTGTCTAGTATGTATCTGTAGACCTGGTCCTGCCCAGTGGATTTATAATCTACACCTTTCGAATATCTATCTGATCTTTAATCCATGGTAAGCAATGTGCAAAGCCAGCCAAAGACCAAAGGATGTTAATTTTCACTTACTGTCTCTTGGGTGGCTAACAGCTTTTCATCTCTTTATGATAGTTGAATCATTTTCATGTTCATCATTTTAATGCTGAAATCGCAAATTTCCTTAATTATTTAAGAACCCCAAAATTGAATCAAGTGGTAGCACCCTTTAGTTTTTAAGAATTGTGCACATCGTAATGAAACATAGCAGGTTTACAAGCATAGCCTCTGGCATCCCACTACCTGGATTTGCACGTCTGCTTCACTCTGTTTGACCTTGGAAAATTTGTTTAACTTCCTGGCGCCTTAATTTCCCCATCTGTAAAATGGAAACAATAATAGTAGCCACCCAATAAGTTTGTTGTGAAAATGAGATGAAATGATATATGGATAAAGCACTTTTCCCAGTGACTGACACAAAGAAAAAGCTCAATAGATGTTAGCTAAAGTTGTTCATTATTATCCCATATTTTTCAGGACTTAGGAATAACGTCAGCAAATATGCATTAAGTGGTTTAGGGAGACAAGGGGACACCTCCTCACCCACCAGTGATTGAGGAGAAATAATAGTGTCATCTGAGAGCTAACCTTTAAATTCAGTACCTAGTGGGTTTGAGCAGAAATATAAAGTCAGGAGGAAGGAGGTCTTAGGTCTGAGAGCCCTAGTGTCGTGTGACTGATGGAATTTGCATGTTGGATGTTACCCCTCATCCAGAAGGGGCATGCCCTGCCAGTGTAGTAAAAAGGGATACTTCCGGATTCTGAACTGTGCTGACATCACCAAGGCAATGCCACGCTGTACTTGTCAAAAGAGGCTGTGGTCTATGACAAACTAACCCTCCATCTCAATGGCTTAACAGAAAGTGCTTTATTTCTTGGTTCCACCAAGTCTGAAGCAGATCAGTAGTCCTTTTCCATCTTGTTTCTCTGCCATCTGGACCACGTGGCCTCCAAGGGCCCCACAAGAAAGAAACATAGCAGAACGAGAACATGTACCTTGTCCACTTACATTGTCCTTTGCCAGGACTCAGTCTCGTGGCCCCAACCTAGCCCCGAGGAGCCTGGGAAATGTCACATCCTCTGTGCCCATGAAAAGCAGACAGGTTGGGAAGACAACACTCCCTGCCAGCCACCTCCTTTGTGGAGATCTACCTGGACAGCCTGCTGCTTTCCCCAGGGAACATGTTTCTGTCTCTTCATTGAGTGCACAAGGTCGTGTGCCCTGGACTGAGTTAGGTCCCGTCCCATGGAATCTATAGATGGCAAAGACTTGAAATCTGCGCTTAGCTCTCCCAGTCTTCCAGGCAGTGAGAATCTAGGCAGCCAATGGATTAGATCCACCCCTAGTGGTGAGTGGGGTCTGCAATCTGTTGAGTGCAATCTGGTCTTCAACCTTTGCACCTCTTCCCATCAGCCTGCTGGTGCAATCCCAGCATGCTTAGTGGCCTAACTTAAGAGCTTCTAATTGGCCACAGTTGAGGGAACAGCAACTACTTTACAATATTCTCTCTTTACTATAGTTATTTATCAGGTCAGGCATAATACAGACAATATTTTATATGATATATTATAGCTTACAATGCACTTTTTACCTGTGTTGCCTTATTTTATCATTGAAATAATCCTGAGAAGTAGCATACTTGTCATAATTTCACCTATGAGGAAATCAAGACTCGGAGAACAGAAGCATCACATTGAAGATTATTCAGTGAGGTGGCAGAAGTGACATTTGAGCTTAGGTCTTCAAACTTGTGTCTAACTCTTGACTTTTTCTTCACATCTCTTAGGTAGATGTTGGATGCTCAATCCTGCTCAGTTCCACGCGATGGGGGGAAACAAGGTCTTAGAACTTTAGTAACTTATAATCTATTTGGATACAGAGGCGTAGTACATGTTATAAAACAATCTATGAAAATTATGATAGGATATATAATTAGGGACTAATTTAGCTCTTCAAGTCCAAAGGAATAATTTAGCGTAATGGAGACCTAAGTTTTTAAATAAATAGTCTCCAAACCTAGTGCAGCATCATGTCTCCATGCCCTTGCCCAGGCTGTTCCTTCTGCCCAGAAGGACTTTCTCTTAGTTCTCAGCCCAATAATCTCATCTTTCTAGACCTGGCTCAAATGCTAGCCCCTCCCCAAAGCTTTCTCCAGCTCGCCAGGTAGAAATAGTCTGCATTCTCCAAGGTGCACAGTGTGTGATTCTCTTGTCTGGAGCACAAATCTCATGCTCAGGATGCCGATTTTTGGTGGAAGAGGGTGCAGTGAAGGCGATGGGTGCTATTTTTCTCCTTCAGACTCGAGCTTCCCAAGAGTAGGAATCAAGCCTTAGTCTGCTCTGTAGCTCTGGTGTCCAGTGCACTTCCTGACATGAGTTAAAAGTTCATGGAAGGAAAAAATAAATGAATGATGTGGAAGAGAAGGCACAGCTTCCTAAAATGCCCAATGTAGTCCCAGAGATCGCTCTTCCAAGCTTGAATCCTGGACTTTTAGAGGTGGGAGGCCAGAGCTGAAGAAAATGGGTGGAAGTGAAGAAAGGGGCTGCATCAGCAGATACTTAAGAACTACTGGGCTTCATACTTCTGCCATCAGGACAGGAAGCCCCCCACAGTGGCCCTGTGAACTTCCACCCCCCCTCCCCACCCCACTTGGCTTTGTTCACCATTTTCCAGCTGGTGCTGTGGTTTTCCTCCAAAGGACTGCCTTTGGCATTGCTGTGAATTGGCTTTTCTCTGTGTGTAAAGGCTGATGAGAACATGGAGGAGGAGGAAATGGTTCTGGGTGGTTTTCCTTTCCTACTAGTCCTCGACAATGGGGGTAGGAAGGGCAGGACTCGGGTCTCTAAGGTTTCCCAACCCTGGAGGTTTATCCTTTGCTTAGGCACTGGGTGAATCTGAATCCATGTGCATAAGCAGCATGCGTGAGGCAAAAGGGTTGATAACATGTGAAAATCCCCAGTTTATTTTCCCATGGTTTGACCTTAAGGAAGGCAACAAGCTCAACAGTGTTTGAGTTGACTCCTCTATAAAAACGAGCCTAATGATGCTTCGCTTAACTCATGGAGGAGTGGCCGGGCTTAATTAACCAATGCTCATTTCTCTCAGCACTTTGGATGTCCTCCATAAGCACAAAATTATGTTATTACTTGGAATAATAATAATAGTTCCCCCTAATAATTCTGTGTTATTATTGCATTTAAGGAACTGTATTAGAGGCCTTCTGGAACTCGTTTAATTCCTATAAATGTCTCTCCCTGGCAAAACAAGGGAGCATTGCCTGGTGATTATGGTTTGTCTTACATTTCAAAACTAGTCCGTTTAAACCCTCAGCAGAGTCCTCAAAACAGCGCCTGGCCAAGGGGGACCTCTTTTGATCTCAATTCGCTGGACCACTGGCAGCGCTGAGCTGCAGCAAAGCAGCTTGTTTTCAGAGCTGAGGACTTGGCAACTCTAAGGGCCCAAACTACGATGTGGAAAGATAAGCAAACCCAGCATCCCACCCCCCTGCAGCCAGAGCAAGGCGCAAACACCACAGATCAGACCACTGGTTTCCCCAACCCCCGTTTAATCCCACCAGCTTCTTCTGGGTCTTCGAGTCAAGGCCAACCCCCCCCAAGGCACGCAGAGCCCCCCAGTCCATCTTTAGACACCCTCTCCCCTGCATTCTGTCCCTCCATCCTAATCCTTTTTTAAAAAATCTTATTTTTCATTGACACGTAATAATCCTATGTATTTATGGGGTACAGTGTGATGCTGTGATACATGTATACATTAGGAGATGAACATATATCCATCACCTCACACACTTGTCATCTCTTTGTGGTGAGAGCATTTAAAATCTAATGTTTTAGCAATTTTGAAACACGGGCACATCTCGGAGACACTGCAGGTCCGGTTCCAGATCCCACGGCAATAAAGCAAACGCTGTCATAGAGGAAGTCACACAAATGTTTTGGTTTTCCCAGTGCATATAAAAATTATGTTTACCCTATACAGTAGTAGTCTATTAAGTTTACAATTGCATTATGTCTGAAAATTGGACTTACTTTAATTTCAAAATACTTGATTGTTAAGCAATGCTGGCACAGAGATACGAAGCGAGCACACGCTGTTGGAAAAAGGGTGCCGATACACTTGCTTGACACAGGGCTGCCACTAACCTCTGATTTGTCAAAAACACAGTATCTGAACAGTGCAATAAAGCAAGTGCAATAAAAACAAGGTATGCCTGTATATAAGTCATGATTATTAACTGTAGTCCACCATGCTATGCAACAGAACACCAGAACTTATTCCTCCTGCTTCCATCCTGATCTATTACTTCTTTAAACATACCCGGTTCAGCGTCTCCTCAGTGCCTTTGCACACTCTGCTCCCAGCCCGGCAAGCCCTTTCTCTCTTGCTTTTACCCTCAGTTCTCAGGCGGCTGTTACCTCCTTCCCACGTGTGGGCTGAGGTCCCTCCAAGGTGCACCCACGACATCTTGTGCTTGTCTCCTGTGCCAAAGCACTTGGCAGAGCGGATCATACTTACCCATTTACTTCCAGGGTTGCCTGTGCACCTCTACAAGGACAATACAAATATTGACAAAGCACCTGCGGTGTATAAACCCAGTCCTGTGCCCTGGGTTTTTATACACAGCAGGTGCTTCGTCAATATTTGTTGAATGAATGAAAGAATATAGTTTTTTCTTCTTCTTCTTCCTTTTATACCCTATTCTCTTATATTCCATGCCCCAGCCCTAATGCTAATCCTTCCCCACTTTTCCCCTACACCAATCACAGGTGAGTAAAATGGATGAAGAAATGAGAAAAGAAAATGAAGCAGTAGATTCTTGAGAGGAGAGAAATGCTGTAGGCAACAAGGATTGGGAACAAGGCAAGTGAAAACGGAGGACTATTTGAGAGGGGAGGATGTGAAATGAAATCAGGGAACAGGTACACGGATTCTAATATGCTTAAAATAAAACTATCCTTACATTTTATTTTAAAGGAATTTTCCATATAAGAGAAATATGGAGGGAAGGAGAACCCTGTTAGATTCTTTACATACATTATCTTTTTCTTCCCTCACGCTCACCCTACTAAAACAGGAATTTGAGCCAATGTAACGGAGGAAGACATGGAAGCTCAGAGAGGTAGAGTACCATCGTCAAGGTCACACAGCTAAGTGGCAAAGCCCAACAAAGAACCAGAATGTGTCTGAATCAACCTTGCCCATTTAGAAGCGTAGGATGTCCCCTCCACTGATGGAATATCCTTCCTGGGAACTCTGGGGTCCTCAAAAGTCTTTTCTCTTTGGACGCAGAGAAAGGAAGTAACTAATAATTAAGAAGAGAAATGAACTTAGCACCCGGTAAGGTGTGAAATGCTGCACTTTGAAAAGTAGTTTCTTGCTTTTGCATGAAAAAAACAAAAAGGATTCATACTTTCTTTCATCAGAAGGAAAATGAATTGAACTGATTTTCCTTGGCTCTAGTTTTGTCTTTCCTAAGATTAGGTACATGTCTCAGAGTCCTGTGTACATAGGCCCAGCTAAAAAAGTTGCTAAATCCTTGTCACAGCAATATTTTCCACCTTGGTTTGGGCCAGGCAGACAGAACTGTGCTTACGGACTTTTGCAAAACCAGCACAAGGAAGGCCAACAGGCTTGCAGAAGAACAAACTCTGCCATCATTAACCTTCCATGAAGGCTCCTTGACACCGGTGGGTAGATTCTAGCAGTCCAGGGCATCAGAGACATCTGAATAACTTGGTCTCACTTTCTGGTTTTCTCCAGCTAAATTTCCCTTCCCTTTGGGGGCACGAGATTAAAAACAAAAATCTTGAGCAGAGCGAGCAACAGTCTTGTCTTTGATTTATGCTATTACTGGAACTGAAGTCCTTGAAAGAAATTCCATCACCACCATAATGAGGATGAAGATTCCGTTAACTAATAAATCCTTCAGGAGTGTGTTCTGTGTGCTGTTGAAGTTTTCATTAAACCCTGATGTGCAAGAAGGGAAAAAAGATTTTAAAATAACACCATACAGACACACATCCACTGTGGAATTAGTCAAGGCCTAGAAACTTCCTATATAAGAGAGCCGGGTTGACGATCAGGAATAATCCATTTCTCCTGAAAATACTAGGGTAACTTAACCTTTCTTCATTCCTGGGCCTGTCTTTGTAAAGGGAAGGGAGAGAACCAAAAAAAAAAAAAAAAAAAAACCTATCAGTGATTCAATCAGAAAATGCAAATGAGGTCAAGTTTCTTACAGGCTTGTGTGAGATTTCCCTAGAGAAATTTCCCTGGCATCTCCTCTGTCCGCTGCTGGCACCCTTTGGAGGCTGGGCTTGTCTGTGGGATGCAGGGAATGTGGTGGTGCAAGCCCCCTCTTTTTTCCCCGGGGACCCCCTAGCTGGATGGACAGTCGAATTCCAGCATAGTTGCCTTTTCCTGGGTGGGGTGCATGGCCTGCCTCTCTGCCCAGAGGACCCTGCATCTGAATCAGGCAGGAGGGAGGCCCTTTACGCAAATCCCCACTGGGAAGGGGTCCTGGTGGCACCCTGCCTGCTTCTGGGGCCACCAGCGACTCCAGCCCTGAGAATGCCCCAGGGCAATCTGGAGGGAACTCTCTCTTATGCAACCCCTCCCCCCTCCCTACCAGCCCAAGGCAGGCAGGTGGGCATGTGCAGCCAGGCCCCCCTGGGCCACAGCAGTGTGAAGCCCTCCCAGCTAGCTTGCAACTGGGAAACTAGGAGATTGGGACAAGCTGGCAAGAGATGCAGCAAGTCAGGACGCTCCACGCCACCTCCCATCCACCTGAGGGTGGTTCAGGCGGTTTACGGCGTTTCTCTTCGCTCGGCACAGGTTCTAGCATGTGTTTAGAAAGTTGCCTTTTTTTTTTTTACACAGGGATAGGTAAACACTGCTGATCAAAGCCATATGCCAGTTCCCTTGGGTTTTTTTTTTAAAGACTGGACAGTATGAGGAGTTGGCTTTTAAGGGGTTGGGTTGAAAGAAGGGAAGAAGAGACAGGAACACCCTGCACCCCAACCCCAGCTCTCAGTGTGCAGGGAGGTCTTCAAGAAAGCGAACGGACCTTTCATTAGATGTTTCGTACGTGGGAAAGGGCTGGTGAGAATGAGGCCTGCGTGAAGGGGATTTAAAATTTGAGGTCAAAGAGGTGCATTCCCTTTTCTGTAAATTTTTTTAAAAATTATTTTTAAGGTAAATGTTGGTCTGTTGGTCTGCAGCTTTCACATTGAGAATGAAGGCCGGGGGTGGGGGTGGAGGAGGCACGTGTATGGGTCTTACAGGAAACTTTGAGGAAAACAACGCAGGCTTCCCCTAAACCGTAAAAGCTGCAAATACGGAGGTCCCGACTCATCGGTTGGCCTAGTCTCAGTTTTGCATTACTGAGCTTCCCTTGACTGTAGCGTCTGACAAAGTGCAAACTCGAAGCGCAGTCAGAGACTGCAGGTATCAGAACTACGAGGGAGGCTTGTTAAAATGCAGATTCCAAAGTCCTGCCCTGAAGGATTCTGGGTATGGTCAGGGATCTGCAAGGGAGGTGGTTGATCGCTAATCCCCACACCCCACCCCGGCTCTGCTAGTCTATGATTCTAGCCTCTCGGGACAGGAGCACCACCAGGCACTGTGGCTGTCCCACTGCCAGAGTATACCTCACCTCTGCCAGGTGTCACCAATTACCTATTTCCAGCTGTAGGGCCTCTGGCCAAGATTGGCTCCTTCCAGCAGCCAACAGGGCCAGGTGGCTGTACAGGGATCCATCGCCACTGAAGGTGCCTCCAGCCCCCCAGCCCCCACGACTCACCCTTGCCGAGACCTCTGTGTCTCCCTGCTGCCTGCCCATCCCTTTCAGGGCCGACTCTTGCCTCCTGGGCTGTTGGGGCCAGGGCTCCTAGCCTCGGTGCTCTACGCTGGGTCCACTCGTCTGCTGCCCCTGTCCTGGCGCCTGTAGTCCCCCAAGTCTTTTTCCCTTCGGAAGGTGGGCTCACCTTAAGGGCCTTCTGCTTCTTCCTCTCACCACCCAAAGGGGCCCGAAGGATCCCATGTGAGTGGTAACTCACCACTTTCACCACCCCTCTTCCGCCCCTGAAATAATCGCTCCCTCCTCTGCATTCCTCAAAGCCTTGGGACACGCTTCTGTGGTTTCGCATCATATTCTTTTTTTTTTTTTTTTTTTGAGACAGAGTCTCGCTTTGTTGTCCAGGCTAGAGTGAGTGCCGTGGCGTCAGCCTAGCTCACAGCAACCTCAAACTCCTGGGCTGGAGTGATCCTTCTGCCTCAGCCTCCCGGGTAGCTGGGACTACAGGCATGCGCCACCATGCCCGGCTAATTTTATATATATATATATCAGTTGGCCAATTAATTTCTTTCTATTTTATAGTAGAGACGGGGTCTCACTCTTGCTCAGGCTGGTTTTGAACTCCTGACCTTGAGCAATCCGCCCGCCTCGGCCTCCCAAGAGCTAGGATTACAGGCCTGAGCCACAGCGCCCGGCCTCGCATCATATTCTAATGATCCGTACCCATCTTTCCTCCCCGCCTAGGCTGTGAGCTCTGCGATGCCAGGGACGGTGTGTTACTCATCCCTGCTTCCCTAGCAACTAGCGTGGGGCCTGGTGAGACTGATACTGACATTCATCGAGGGCCCACTGCTTGGCAGGCACTGTGCTAGGCGCAGTACGGTGCTTATGCAATACGCACGATGCCACGGCACGCTTTATCAATCCCATTTGAATAAATGGGGCCAGTGAGGCCAAAGGGTTTAGGTCATTCCACCAAAGCCACATGGCTAGGAAGTGGTCAGTGAAGCATTGGAATCTGACTCCTGGGCCTCGTACCGAAAGGTCAGTCAAGGCTTGCTGACTAAATAAAGAAAATATGAATAAATGAATGGGAAGCAATGTCCATCGAAGCACTGACTTTGAGAGCTAAAAGAAACCTGAACACCATGTAGTCCAAACCCTGCTTTTATTGCTGGAGAAACTGAAGGTGAGAGCAGTGAGGAGGGGTGGTGGCGAATGGTGGGGCGGGTGGGGGTCCCAACACAGAGGACATGGCCTGGGTCAGAGTTCAGCTCTGTCACCTGCCATCTGTGTTGAGTCTGGGCAAGTACGTCACTTAGCCTCTCCGTTCCTCAGTTTCTTCCTCTGTAGAATGGGGATGATAATCACAGAATTTATCTCATTGTTTTATTGTTAGGATTAGATAAGATGATGTAAATCTCTTAGAACCATGCTTGGTGTATAGCAAATGCTCTTCACATGTTAGCTATCCATATTATTTGTAGAATCCTAGCACATGGGGGTGACAGCAGTCTTAGAAATCACGAATCCAACTCTTACTTTATCAAGGAGAAAACCGGGGTTCAGTTTCACATTTACTGGCACGACTAAAATTGCTAGAATTGGGTCATTTGAAAGAAGCATGGTCATCTCCTATTTCGACGGCATCATTTTAGAAATGAGGAAGCTATAGCCCGAGAAGTTACGTGACTTGCCAAGGTCTCTCCCTCCAGAGCAGAGCTTGAAGTGAACCCGAGTCTCCTGACTCGGCCACACCGCCGTCAGCCAGCCGGTGCCCCACCGCCCTCTTGTCCCAGCTTCCCAGCTCAGGAACAGAGAGTCCAACTGTCCACGATTTAAGCTTAGTAGAAACGTTCCACGCCGGAGCTCAAATTCAAGGCAAGCAGGTCCATCAAGATCCAGTTCTTTCATGTGACAAGTGGGTAGAATTACAGAATCACATTGCAACTGGGGATTTGGGAGACCCGCCCCGGAAGGAGGCTGAACTGCCTACCGCGAGAGGCTGACTGGCGAGTGCGTGAATCAGCATTTGGGTGGCGAGCCACCCCGGCAAACACACACACACTAGCCCGTGCTCAGCAAGCAGCTCCCACCCTTTGTGGCACCATCTAGCATCAGTAGTTTTTTTTTTTTTTTTTAATCCCCTATGCACATTAGATGCCTTTAGACCCGCTGATGGCCAGGCCCCAGCCTATACAAACTCTAAACAGAGTTTCCAGGGGTGGGGCCGGGCGTCAGTATTTTGTTTAAACACCCCTCCATCGGGCGATTCTAAATATGCGCTGAGCTGATCCATAGGTCAGGCGGGATGTCCTCCTCCCAAACTAGCAGCATCACCTGGGAACTTGTTAGAAGTCCGAATTCTACTTTAGGTGCCCTGGGTTGTTTTCCCTCATAGCACTCTACTGCTAGTGTTCGTAACACTCAGCGAGATGTGAAATTATGCGTTTATTCACGTAATGTCCCTTGCCTGCCCCCAACCTCTGATGGCAGGCTTCAGGAATGTAGGCTTTGTGTGTTGCGTTACTCAGAGTGCCTCGTGAGTGGGCACACGGTGGGCACTCACATACGTTCAATGATTAAAAGGATGAACGGATGTTAGGTATGTATAGACAAGACATATGTATTATCGAAAATTTTTATTTTATTATTATTAAAATATTATGTTAATAATATTATATTATAATATTTAATATAATATAACTTATATGCTTAATATAATATAGTTTAATATAATAATATAATATTATAATATTTAAAAATATTGTTATTGTAAAATACTATTTATTATTATTATCAAAATTTTCAATTTTTAGAGTTCATTGCCTTATAGAGACAGAACACAAGCATATGTAATATGTGCTTCAGAAATAAGAAAGTTTAACTCAATGTAGCGGGTGACTAGGAATTTTTTTTTTTTTAGACAACCACCAGAAAAATAAAAGACCAAGAAAAAAAAAATGAATACCAGATACAAAAGGAAAAAAATATTAATGGAACAACTTTGGCCAAAAAGAGTGGCTTTGCTTAAAACGGTGCTTCTTCTTTAGATCGAGTCCCTGAATGTGTATTAAATGCAGCTAGGGGGTGGCCAGCATATCAATAAGGCGTTTGTGAGAAATAAGACATGGTTCATGGCCCTCAGGTTTGCTGGGAAAACAGAGCTTATGGATGTGGAATCACAAGAAGGGAACGGGAAGGAATGAGTAGCGAGGTGTTGCCCCTGGCATGCAGGCGCGAGGGTGCACGTGTGTAGTGTCAGCTGTCCTACTTGAGGTTCAGGGGAGAGGTGAAGAAGACATGCACAGAAGGGTGTCATTATGGGCTGGCATAACCAGGGGGTCTTCGTGGAAGAGGAAGAGCTTTGGGACACTCTTACCTCAACTGGGCTTTTGGAAGTTAATGTAGTCAACATTCGCCCCTTAGCCCTTGTGTGGAGAAGAGGTCTAGTCTGTGAAGTCAAGACAAACTTTGTTCTTGGATGTGATTTGGGGGTTCCAATGAGGAGACATAATTGTCTCTGTGAGCTATAAATACAGTTTCGCTGACACAGGCCAACCGGCTCTTTTCATAGACCATCTTCCCTTGTAAAAGGAATCCTACAGTGCCAAGAACTGGGGTGTACTGTTATATTGAATAATAAAATCCATGTTTCAAAACTTAGTGTGCTAGTGGACATATGCTGGAGTGATTAAATCAGACTAGCTGGACTCAAATCTCAGCTTCTGCCATTTCACAGCTGTGTGCCTTTAGACAAATTATATAACCTCCCTTTGCCTCAGTTTTCCCATCTGTAAAATGGGGCTCAAAATAATACCATTCTCATACTATTGTTGCTAAGAAGATTAAGTGAGGCAATTTATGTAAAATTTCATAAGAAATGCTACAGAAGGGTTAAGCAATCATTAGAAACCAAACCTCTCAACTCACAACCCATGCAGCCTGCTGTTAAGATCTATTTGCTTATCCAAAAGACCACCTAAAAAGAACTGCAATTCTGCTAAGGGACAGGATAGCAGCTGTCCACGGACAAAATAACCTGATGCTCATGGAAAAGGTCACAGCAGTGACTTCAGTGGTGGAATATAAACTGTCACAAATAAAGATAGTGCAAATGGGCTAAGTTCCCGTGTAGCTGGGAACTGCTGGTGTTGCCCAGTGCTGACACCTGGGAACTGGCTCAGGTGATTACAGCATTGTTTTTAGGAGGAAAAGGTTACAGAGCTCATCCTAATTTAAATCAGTTGATGTTCCTTTTGTGCCATGACCCCAGGGGTCTCTGTTGTCAATTTTTGTATCACTCTTACTAAGCAGAACTTGGAAGAAAGTACAGTGGGGACGGCTTGCCACAATCCATCACTGCTTCCCAAACACACATTGGAGCACATGCTAAGTCCGTCTATATCCGCATCACACACACACACACACACACACACACACACACAGAAGGCATTAAAAGCAATTATCATATAGAAACATCAGGTTTGATAGGCACTGCAGTAAAAATGATGTGGCGATTCTGTGGATGCCACTTTGACATTAATAACTATGTTCACTGTTCATTAGAGACCAGAACTTGAACGACGGCAAGGCTATCTTTGAGTCTCATTCAGGAGGTTGGTTTGAATCACTGATGTTTCCGTAGGGGGGTTTGATTCAAGGGGGCCTCATTTATAAGTCCTAAGGCCAAGAACCGGAGGCGTCATAGTGAAAGCCTAGCGTAACCCAGTCAGCGGCATGATGCTGCCTGCCCCTTAGCGCAAAGCATGGCAGGGAGGAAGCACAGCAGGTGTACCCCAGTAGGCCACCTCTTCCGGAATCTCCTCATCTGTAAAACTATAGGAATGGTATTAGCCAACTTCTAAGACCTTTTCCATTTCTAAAATTAGATGAAACTTGTCTGATTCTTGGGCAGAACAAACAGCTGCCACATGAGGAGGATAACACGAGGAGTCTCAGTGCTAAAAAGATATCTCCTCCTCTCCCTATCACGGTTCCTGAGAATTTACCATGTTAAATATATTCCTTTGGGCTTCAAAGGCTTTTAAAAACATTTTTTTTGAGATAGAGTTTTGCTCTGTTGCCCGGGCTAGAGTGCCCTGGCATCAGCCTAGCTCACAGCAACCTCAAACTCCTGGGCTCAAGTGATCCTCCTGCCTCAGCCTCCCAAGTAGCTGGGACTACAGGCATGCACCACCATGCCCGGCTAATTCTTTTTACTTTTAGTAGAGACGGGATCTTGCTCTTGCTCAGGCTGGTCTTGAACTCCTGAGCTCAAGGGATCCTCCTGTCTCAGCCTCCCAGAGTGCTAGGATTATAGGCGTGAGTCACTGCGCCCCAGCCAAAAGCTTTTAAATTCTTAAGAGTCTTCTATTAAAAGGCAGGTAACTGAAAACAACTTATGGCATCACTAGGTCTTGCCTTGTAGGCAGGGCTGATTGGTCAGATTGCTGTCCAAACATGGGGACGTCGTGACAGGCTCTTTGGAAATGGAACATTGGATGGGATGGAGTGAATCCCACTCTACCTGAGAGTAGGGATTACGTCTCATTCATAGCCATGAATCCTGTCCTACTACAGATATTGGCACATGCTTGGTACTTTAAAAAAATTTTTTTTTTTTAAGAAGGAAAGGAAAAAGAAGAAAAGAAGGAAGGAAGGATTAATGAATGAACAAACAAGAACTCGCTCTTGAGAGTACATCCCACATCTGACCTGGTCAGTATATACCCAAGGGCACCTTTTGAACTTGGGTCCCAGGTGCTAAAAACAACCCCTGCTCTCAAGGGGCAACGTCCGGCCTTGCTGCCAGCTCCTCTCAGCTCTGAGAGGGCACCGGGCTGTCACCGAGGACTATTCAGGGACCGAGGCAGCCAGGGCCGCTGCAATGCTGAGCCCTGCACCAGTTCTAGGCGCTACACTTTTTTTAAGCACTTGATTTAAATGAAGAAAGAAATTGGCTTATATTTTTAGCAGCTCCTGCTACTAAAACTCATTTGACAAAAGTGCCAAAGGGACAGTTAAGTCTGAGTATGATTTTTTTTTTTTCCCATGGAGGAGGAGGAGGGTATAATTTATCTGAAAATGACTGGTACTTTCCTGGCCTGGGGACATTATTCTACCTACTCTCTCTCTCTCTTTTTTTAAAGACATACTCTTTTTTTTTTTTATTCCCATCACATTTCAAACTTAAGATATTTATTGTCTTTAGCTTTCGTTCCCAAGCCCTCACACAACCGCAGAATGGAAGAGGCTTGCAATCTCAGTTCAGAAATTTCACAACCTTCAATTACATTTTGGAATTAGAGGCATTTAATTGGGTAGACCAGCCCCCTCCCCTCACCCGGTGATGCAGGTATAATGTCAAGTGCTTTGTAGGAGTAGAATAGGCCCAACTGGAAAACTATATTAATGCTGTGTTTATAGGTAGTAGGGACCAGACTCATAGTGTATGATTTCAGAGTGCCCCAAATCCCCTCTTCCCAATGTCCCTATTACTAACTCATCTTAAGATCTACCTGAGATTCCCTGCATTACAGCCATAGAGAGAATTCCTTTCTTTGTTTTTGAAGGTGAAGGCATTAGTCTGTCAGAGGCTTTGCTAAAATGCACACACATTACTTATGAAGGTAATATATTAACCATGTGGTCTGCAACCCCTCGGCCACGGCCCGGGGCAGGTCCGTGGTCTGTTAGGAAACAAGCCGAGCATCACTGCCTGAGCTTCCCCAACACCCATGGCACCCTCCCTCCCCCCTGCCTTCTGCGGAAAAACTGTCTTCCATGAATCCCATCCCTGGTGCCAAAAAGGGGACCACTGTTTAACCCAATACTACGTAGGCATAAATGACTTTAAACAATGACTTAGCATGGAGCAATGAAGTCTTGAAAGAGTGGGAGTTTGGAAGGGTTTAGGGCTGGTAAGGAAATGTTGGGTGTCTACAAAATCCAAAATGAACTCATTTGTTGATTTGTTATTTGGAGGCTTTTCCCCAGAATAGCTGTTATGAAGAATGGTCCTGTTCCCACATGGATAGTCTGAAAAAATATGTCTGATAACCACAATGGACTTGCAGTATAATCCCACAGGGTGTCCCTAAATCTCCCCACCGCACGGCCGGGCTTCCATGGGAAACTGCCACGAGAATCCGCCTGCAGTGACATGGGGGAGGGGGACTTCCGAGGAATCCGAGTCGGATAGGCAGCTGCCTGGGTCGGTCCCTGGGAACCGGCCAGGTTCAACTGTGGATGTTTGCTCCCCACGAGCCAAGGCGTTATTGACTGCTTACTACTGCTGCTTGCAGTCGGGATTCCTGAAGCCTCCTTTGCATCAGCCAGTCAACAAACGAATACAGCTACTGTTGGGTATATTTTATAGACCTTTCCTTCAGCTTTGTCACCCTGGCACAGTGGCTGGCATGCATGCAGTGCTCAGTTAGTACTGGATGACATGAGAAAGATTCGTGTACATTTCAGAGACAAACTACTAGCAATTATGTGGGGCATTTGATCGTAGAGGGTCACTAGGGTGAGAACAGGCGATGCCAGGAGTGGTGGCCATTATACCCGAAGAAGGTATCAGGCAGGAGACGGGCAGGGAGCTGAGACAGAGCAGATGGCCAGGGGGGAGGGGGGTGCTGTGCGGGGCAGGGAGCCCTGCTTGGGGGAGAGTCGGGGCCAGGAGAGGCAGTGGCGACCTTCCCCTGTCCTCTTAGCCTTGACTCCAATCTCAACCAGGAGTGGGCAGGTAAGGAGAGGCAGTAGGTGAGGGGGGTGGCCCTGCCAATCTAGTGATCGGCTCCAGGTAAAGGAAGCTTTGGGTCAGGCACAGAAGGCTCCCCGGGGTCAGGCATCGGGGCTCCCAGAAAAAAGGAGAGTCTAAGAGGAGGGCAGGAGAGGGGAAAGGATGTGAAGACTCTCAGTGTTTGGGAAGTCTGGACTCAGCCACAGCACAGTGGTCTATCTGCTTCTAGCATCTTCTGGCAGCCCTGGACGTGGGGCAGCCACACTTTCTGCAAGCCCTGCATGGCGCCGAACAGAGGCACCACACCTCCTTGTCCAGACCCACGGGAACTCTGCTACCCGGAGAGAGGGAAAGCTCCCGAGAGGCGCTGGGGCGGAAATCATACGGAATATTTTTTTATAACCTTAGGAAGAAAGTAATAACAGCCAAGTCTCGGTTAATAGCTTCTCTGAGGACCACCACTTTACATTTTCCTCCCCTCTCTTCTTCCTGATTCCCATTGATTCTGATTCTCTCTCATGTTCAGACAACGGCTCGCCACCAGTAGTTCCTCTAGTCTCTCTCAAACCTGTGCAAAGGTGCAGAATTCATTTGCATGCATTATGGTCTCGGGGCAACTCATTTACTTTCATCTTGCAATATTCAAAGAGTTACTCATTTACTTAGATCATTGAAGGATTTCCAGGAGTCCTGCAAAGAAGACATTAGTCATCCCCCTCCCCCTAAAACTTCCAGGGGAGGTTTTGCACACCCCACGGTGGGGGGAGAGGTGGTGCATTGGAGAGAGCAAGGGAGCCAGTCAGACATGGCATTTAGTAAAAAACTATTCAGGGAGATGTCTTTGCTAGGGTCCAACCTGGCTCAGGCCTCACCTGGATTATTGCCAGCCTGGAGGCAGGAGATGCCCCCCGGGGAGTGTCACAGCAGAAAGTCTTCATCTCCTCTGGCATTCATTTATACCTTAGGGCTAATGGAATTCAGCAGGTCACTGCCCCCTGGGGCACTGGCCTGTGAAACTCTGTATCGCAAGTGGGAGATGCTGCCCTTGGTCACTGCATCAGTGAGCAGGGGACAGGGAGTGACAGAAGGCCTTTTAAGGACCTTCAGGATCACACCCAGGGGGTACTAACTTCTCCCTCCACGTGGGCGCAATCTGCCAAAAGAAACAGAGGTCTGGCCGCATCTCTTGCTTGAATCCTAGCCCCGTAGGAACCGTGCATCAATGGGGAGAAATGTCACACATCTGGAGGCCTCCAACGGTGACTCCTTCCAGAATCATCCGTTGCTTAAATGGCACAGGCTGCCCAGGACAGCACATGGAAAGAGCTTGTCAGTTCTTCCAGGAGCCGTTGGTTGTCATTTTATGAAGCAATCAGCTGAAAGGATAGGGCCCAAACTCCTGACATTCCCACTTGGAGATGGGAGAAATCACGCAGAGCACCAGGAGAGTCCGGAAAGAAAGGTCAGTGCTGGTGGTGAACTCTCGCATCTGTCCATTTGTTCATTCGCCCGTCTATGAATTCACTCAGTAAGCACATACTTTGTGCCCCACACCGTAAGACCGCTAGCATCTTGCCTGAGCAGTAGTTAATGTTTCTGTAAGGTACTGAAAAAATTATCTACTTCCCTCAATGCCTTCACGTATTTGTAAGATGGCATTGTTGTCTTTATTCTTTTTAAACATAAATAACTTTCTGTAATTATAAATATAGTATGTATTGGCATCGAAACAGAAGTTTATAGTCGTTTATTTAGAAAATGTAGGAACATATAGATCATTTTAAGGACAAAACCGAAACTTATCTATCCATAATTCCCACCAACTGTGTTAACAGTTCGGAGAGTTTCCTTCTAGTCTTTTTTCTATATATAGAAATTTACCAAATTGGAATCATGCTGTATATGCAAGTTTTAGATATTGATTTTTTCCACTTAACATTATATCAGGAGCATTTTTACTGCATCGTTAAATATTTTTTGAAAATGTTACACTTAGTGGCTGATAATATTACATTACAGCTCTTCAATTCTTAACTAAGGCAGATTTATTGTCCTTAATTAGTCCCTGAATCACAGCACAACCAAAATTGTTCCCAGGCTTCCGTAACTGCCTTAGTGGCTGATGCAGACTGAAAACTTTTACAAAATGACAAATACTGCCAGGCGAGTAAATCTGTTGCAAGTATGGCTGGATCTCATCATCTCAGCTTTTCCCTCCTCAAAGCTATTAATTCGTACAAGCACACTAATGTCTTTGGAATGTTTATTCTCTTAAAGTTGGAACCTCCAGGGTACACACGAAAACAGGCACAGGATGTGATGAGAAACACATGGCAAGTGTCTAGTGGATTCACAAAACACTCCACATTTTCTTGGGCATGAGGGACCACACCTCAATTTAATGGAACAGAAACTAAAATGTTCTCCACGGCAAAGTGATTTTGCTAAAAATATGGACGTGTGCGTGCGCGTGCCCATCCACACACAATTTAACATAGACACTCGGTCATACGTGTGTCCCGTCAGTGGGGAGAATGGGAGTGCCCAGTGAGGCGATGGTGACAGCAGAGGTGACAAAGGCCTTTACCAGGATAGGGAACATTAAATAATTAGCATTTCGGGCTCCCTTCTAAGGAACCACTGGTCTTCCCAACCTTGCCATATTCTCTTTCACTCCCTGTGTCCCCCCTATCCCAATCCAGTCTTATTTGCCTTGAAGCTGAAGCATTTGATAAGGTGGATTTGAAGCTCTAATTTGGGGGTTACATGGAGAGCACAGCCAGGACAATGGCAGAGCTGGTCACCCTCCCAGCTCAGCGGTCACACCTGCCTCCATTGTTCATTCTCTCCTGACCTACGGGCTTGCAGAGGGCCTTTCTCAGAAAGCCGTTTCTGGCATGATAACTGGTTAGTTAAATGGAAATCTTTCCCAGAGGGAAGGGTTAAGGCAGTTCCTCAAATTTGCTAGAGTGGAGTCTTCTAGAAGCCCAAAGTTACACATCTTTGATAATACTGAAATACAAAACTCCAGATCCATGCATCTCTTCCCACCTAATTTGGGTATTTGGGGACAAAGAAGAAAAGCACCCCAACCTTCCAGATTAATCTTTCTCAAGTACTTTTTCGTCATGTCATTTCATGATTCCCGAACTCAAAACCATTTCGGTGACAGACTGGAATGCACCTGAGTTTCCAGGTCTGGCTGGAATGGTATGTTGCAATCAATTCTGAGGGTATTGTAAGAAATATTTTGGCTGATTGATACTTCTAAAAATAAGCTAGTAGAGTTCAAGGTTGCCCGTATAAAACATCACCCTCAGACATGCCTCCTGAACTGGGAAAAGGGTGAAGTTGCAGCTAACATGGTAGCAGGTGCACAAAACCCCCAGCCTGACCCTCTGGGACAGTATTTGCAGAGCTACCAGTACTGATACATTGCCAACAGTCCCACAAATGCCCGCTAACTTTTGTGAACACTATTCTCTTCTACCAACAATAGTATTTGTATATATTTTTGGTTTTGTTTTGAGTTTTTTTGAGAGAGCGTCTCACTCTGTCACCCAGGCTAGAATGCAATGGTACCATCACAGCTCGTTGCAGCTTCAAACTCCTGGGCTCAAGTGATCCTCCTATCTCAGCCTCTGGAGTAGCTGGGACTACAGGCATATGCCACCAGACCAGGCTAATTAAAAATTTTTTTTTTTTTTTTTTTTTTTTAGAGACAGGGTCTCACTATGTTGTCCAGGCTGGTCTTGAACTCCTGGACACAAGCAGTCCTGCCATCTTGGTCTACTAAAGCACTGGGATTACAGACATGAGCCACCACGCCTGGCTGATATTTATATGTTATTGCAAAGATAGCTAGTTATGGCCCAATACCTATAAGGCCATAGGTATGGCCCTTCTTCTATAGGAATTAAGACTGTAGCTGGGCCCACGGCCACCCACAATAAAGACCATATTTTCCAGCCTTTCTTGCAGCTAGGTGTGATCAGGTGACTAAGTTCTAGAAAATAGGATGTAAACACAAGTGCAGCGTGCAACTTTCAGGTGAGGTCCTAGAACTAGGGTGACAACTCACCCCTCTACCAAGGCCCCCAACCCCTCCACTTTGCCAGGCATTTTCCTGGTTTTAGCATCAAAAGTCCTGTGTCCTGGGAAACCTCCTAATTCTAGGCAAAAATGGGCTATCAGTCACCTACCTCCCCACTTCCCTCTTTCTTCAGCCTATTTTCTGGAATATGGACTAGGTGGCGAGCCACTGGGGACATGCAGAGGAAGGTAACCCCAGGAATGACAGGATAGCACGACTGTTACACCAGCTCAGACTGTGATATGAAAGATAAATCAGCTTCTATTAATATCTTGTTTAAGCTGCTAGTTTCTGAGGTTTCTAGCATACGCTGAGATACCTTTACCCTAACTAATGTATCTAATTTCATTAATTTATTTTTCTGGTGAAAGAAAAAAAAGAGAGATGGGAGGTTGATTCATGGAAATTTGAATATGCCTGGGGAAAATGTCATGACGGAGGACATCATCTATCACATTTTATTGAGGAAAAATACGTAGAACAACTTTTATCGGATGAAAATCCAAATCCTCACCTGCTATCCCCTCCCCTTGCCTGCCTTATTCTGCCCACACCGTGTCTCTTGCCATCCAGCCTTCTGTTCCATCCCGCTGTGTCTTCTGGCTCTGTCTGGACGACAGCACCCTGGTTCCTTCCTTTCTGTGTCCCTTTGCACACTTGGTACTCTCCAGGTAAAGGTCTCTTCTACTTTCTCTTCAGCTACCCAAACCCACCGAGCCCCACCTCCTTTACCATTTTTGGTTACCGTGATTTTGTCCATTCCTGGAATCTGGCAACTCCTGTATGCATTTGATATTTAATCACAAGCTTCTTTGTACGGTCTTTATCGTGGGTTTTAGTCTTGTATCTCTGGGAAGATTCTAAGGTCCAGGGAGGCAGAGTGGTTGAAAGAACATGGCTCAGGAGTGAGGAGCTCTAGATTCAAGTCTGAGTTCCAACATTTGCTGCTTAGGTAGTTTTGGGGCATCAGTTTCCTCATTTATAAAGTTGGCAGTGATTATAATATCTCGTCTGCCTATTGCACTGTGTTGTGACAATTAGATACTATGAGGGGACATCATCGACCATTAGACACCACAACCATGTTAATTTGTTCTTGAAAATTGTTGAGAATCTATCCTTTACTATTCCACCAAACAGCCCTTTCTTACCATCATGCCAGGGTCATAGAGAATGACAGCTCCATGAATCTTGCTAGAATGAATAAATGAGAAAAAAAAAAAAACCAGGAAAAATAACAGTTCCTCAAATATTATGAAATTGCAAAGACTAAGGTTCTGCCTGGCCACCTCCTTCAAATTCTAAGAAGACACAAAATAGTGGCATGTGTCAAGCTGAGGTCTCAGACTCGTGTTTTCATTTATAAGTGGTTTTAAGAGATATATTACTAATTAATGCGTGTTAATAACCTCTAAGTCAGTCATGTTAGAGATTCAAGGTTAGCTCCTATGAACAGTGGCATTACCCTTCTCAGCTGCAGCTCTGTGTGCTCCGTACCTTGACATGAACATGAGTAAAAAAATCAAAAAGGCTCAGATACATCTTATGTCAGGAAAGAAATGGCTTCCACTCAGCAAGCTGCAAAGAGAGCTGCTATTTTCAGGTGCTCTGTAGTTTAGCAGATTACCAAGGTGATGACATTAAGCTTAAGACCGCCTATTAATGGAATGATAAATGCGAGTAATTCAGCGAGGCCGTTTAAGCAAACACCAATTGGAGGATAAAAACCACCGGGAAACCCACGGGGGAAGAACTGAGATATAGATTCCCCCAACAGCCTAGACAATGGACCTCACTCCATCCACAGATAAGGATTTCCCTGCCCCCACCACCCCCTGCAAAGAGCTATCCCTGTTCTCAGAATAGAAGCCAACAAGTTCAGCATCACCGAACTATAAATGACTGGTAGTTACTTTTCTTAGAAATATTTAGAGTTTCAAAGGGACCAGAGGTCTTCAACCCAGAGAGTGGACATGCAATTGTGGGGCTCACGTGTCCACTTGGCCAGGGGGCCAGTGGTGTTCTAAGGGAAAGTGGTTTCAAAGGGAGAGAGACCCCACTCACTTCAGAACACCATCGTCTGGATCTGTCTTCACCGCCTCTGCACAAAGTGGGACCAGAACACTGCACACAAATTGCTCTGATCAAACCGAGGGGCCCTAAAGGAGATCAGGCCTGGCTTAAAAGCTCTTGGGCTATGAGTTAATAAGAATTTTAATAAAAATGGAAAGTATAGCCTTGGGCCATGGTATAGTATCTCTCCGGGTGGCTGGTGTTCTATCAGTCAATCATATAATCTTTCTGACGTTAGTGAAATGGAGAAGGTGAGCGAACACTGTGTGGGCCAAAGAAGGTTTCAAACACATCACCTGCAGAAAGCACCTTCAGGTCTCCGATGGAGACAGGAGACATACCTGAGCGTGAAGTCTTCCCCCCAGAGATAAGATACCCATAAAAACAACCTGTGACCAACCCACTCCACGTCACAAAGCAATTCCCATACAAATCTAATGGTCATGACAACCGGGGGTTTTAGTTTATCACCCTCGCTATTTCATAGGTGAGGAGCCCAAGGGTGGAGGGTAGGGGGACCTGGATTCCTCAACTCCAGGTTTTTTGACTCCTATCTCCCTCCACAAACTCCTCAGTAGCTCATTTGTACATTTTGAACTCAAACTATCTGTCTGATCATTACAATCCTCTGTTTCCATTTACTACCCTGAGATGCAACCTAGCAGATATAGGTGGCCTGTGTCCTTTGACTCACCTCCAAAGGCAGAAAAAAAAAAATGTGAATCTTTTTTTACCTCTAAAAATTGGCACTGAGATGAAAACTTACTACCAATGTAAAAACACACAGCCTTTCTGGTGTTTACCCATTTTTGTCTGAAAAACTCAAGTTCCATGAGTTCAAGGTACAGGTGAATGCCTAGAGTGTTGCCCAATCACTCAGTTACTCCATTACATTGACCTCGTTTATTATAGTATGTCTGGTAATAGGTGCATTTCTGATGATTAAGCTTTGGTCACAGCAGTTGATTGGCAAAATTGTTTTTTTGTTTTTTAAATAGATGGCGTTCAGCTGAAAATCTAGTCTACGTGGTGCAATCCTTGTCTAGCCAGCACATGCTGGAATCAATGCCAGCCCACGGGAAAGGAAGCACCCTTGAACAGAACTACGGTGGGGCCCGAAACGTCACTTAAAAGGTCTGTGCTGGCCCATGTTGCTTTATGTGCACATTGAGAGAGGACACAAGGCAGGGGAACTTCAGTCTTGCTCTTTTTTTTTTTCTTAAATGCACGTAATGACAGAATGAGAAAAGATTTGGAAAGTTACGCTGGTTGTCCTTGAACCTCTCTGATCATTCTATGTCCTGGCCACAGGCCCCTCCTCCTCCCCCTACCTGCCCCTGAAGTAATGGTCCACGGGGCTTCCTTGGCCAGCAGGCTGGCCATCCCATGCTCCACACTGTCCCTGGGCACTAAGCAAGTCCCCAGCGTCAGTCTCTAGACCAGAGCTCTCCCTCCCCACCCCCGGATTCAGCCTCACTCTCCTGTGGCTCCCTGAACATTTCTACCTGCATGTTTGGGGGTGACTGCAGACATACCATGTTCAGAATCAAACTCATGGCCTTCCTGCCTAAGCTACTGCCCCCTGCGTTCTCCATCTCAGCCGGAGACACCGCCATTCCACCCCAGCGGGAAAGCTGGGGGTCTTGCCGCAGTCACTGAGCCCTCAAGGGTTTCCTTCCTCTGCCTTCCCTCCCGCCCCTACTGCCCTAGGGCAGGCCCTCCACGTCCCTCGCCCCCGTCTGACGCCCCAGCCCAAACCCTGTGTACACTGTAGCTGGTGATGCTTCTGACCAGGGCCTTCCCCCACTCAAAAGCCCTCAATGGCTCCCTATGCTCACGATCACATACAAAATCCCAACCTTGACTTTCAAGGCTTTCTTTAGCCTCGCCTTTTGCCCCTGCCCCAGGCAAAGGCAAACACGGAGACCAGGACAAAGCAGGGACTGGCGGGTTAGAGGCAGATCTCAGGCTGAAGCCTAGCATTCTCAGCTTCCCATCTGCAACTCTTGTTCCTGAGACTCTTTTTTGTTCTTTCTCTACCCTGTATTTCCTTTTCTTATTTTATTTTATTTTTTGTCAATACATCATAATAGCGAGAGAAACTGACTAGGAACAAAGTGGAGCCCATTTGATGGAGGTGAGCCCAGATGGTGATGACACAAGCCCCTCCACAGGCGGGGCTCTGACAATTGCGGAGCGGGCAGGCTGCAGGGCATCAATCAATGCGCGCGGCACAATGCCAGCCTCGCCCCTCCTCGCGCACGTCAATACAGGCTTGGTAGCAGGTACTACGAGTTTAACATGTGAAAAACAGAAAGCAGGAAAGTAGCCACCTCCTGCCCTGCCTTCCGGGGGGAGCCTGTTTGGAGCACAGAGATGCACCTGCTCTACGTCGTGTCTCAGCTGGCCTGTGGCCTGGCCCTGGGCTTCCTGTCGACCACAGCGCGCGTGCACCGCTTACCCCTCTAGAGAGCCCACTGGGGCCACTATCTGCTGTGAAGTCAGACAGGCCCCCACCTAACAAGTTAGCAGCTGATTATTTCTTCTCACGCCGCCAAAACACCTGGGTATTTGGAAACCTCTGTTCGCTTTGTACGCAGGCAGGCGAAGGTACGGTTTTAAGGGCAAGAGCTGTCTTCTTCATCTTTGTGTCCTTGTTGCCTAGCATGGGGTTGGGCAGAGAAAACCCCCGTGCATGCTTGAGAAGGTGCCCTGTGAACAAAGAGCCCGGGCCGTACTCTGTGAGCTGGGGCACAGGGCTATCCACATCCTTCCAGCTGGGCTCTCCTTCGAGCAGAGATTCTGTTCTTACTGCTTCTGTTGATCCCTGAGATCCACTTGAGCCATCCCAGGCTTCGGGATGGACTGTGTCCCCTCTCCTATTGTTTCCTCTACCCCTACCTCCTAGCACGCTGTCCCTCTAGTGCCAGATCTTATAGTCCCCTTAATCTACCAACAACCCTAGAAAGCAGCGTAATTTTTAGCACCACTGGCTCAGGCCTGACCCCCACCTACTGGTGACCTCTGCTCGTAGAGTCCTGGACTGTCCTCCTGCTTTGATCACTGAATCCAGGTTGACCCAGACACGGCCTGGGCTGTGGATTTTGCCGTAGCTGTGACTACACAGCTATCCATGATGGGAAAGACTGCTATCCAGCTGTTTCTAAACATCCAGATGTCTGGCCCGGGAAGAAGGAACATCCCAGCACCTGCCCCACCGATCAGGGTGTGCTGTCCGTGCAGAAAGGCCGAAGGTCACCGGGCCGTGGAGTCAGACCTCGTGGTCCGAGATTACTACCCTGTCTCTGTGCAGGTTCAAAGTTGACCTGAAACCTCCAGACCTCAAGGCCTCTCTTTCTGGAAGTTTTCTTTGGAAAAGAAGGGAAGGAAGCAGCAGTTTGCTCACACTGACCCCCACTCACACCAGATACGGTGGCCTTATATTAGCAGGTGCCAAGAGTGTGGCATACTCAGGATTTCCCTCTCTTCTTTCAGTTCCCAGGGAACATGGTTTAACCAAAATCACACTAAAAACTTTAAAGTCTTCTGGCTTTAACTCAGTTCCCCCAATTTTCTTCTTGTAAGGGAGCATCTGGGTTTCCACCTGGTCATCCTTCAAAACATTCATTCAACACATATTTAGCAAGTGCTTACGTGTCAGGCATTGTGGGCATAGTATATTGTACCTGTAATGGATATAATGACAATAATACTAAACAATAATTATATTAATGATGGTGATCACAGTTGCAAATATGTATTGACCCTTTATGTGCCTCACTGAATAATCTCTTTAATTGTATTTTTTATTTGATTAATCAAACTACCCTAAAAATAAATATAATTATTATCTCCTGGGATGCTCAGAGAGATTAAGTAACTCTCGCACAAAGCCACACAGCTTATAGGTAGTGAAGGCCGGACTTGAACGCGAGTCTGCCTGAGTTCAGCAACCACACCCTTAACTCCCTGCATTGTATCACTGCACGTGTGCATGGTACCTGTGGCACAGAGGAGTTCATAGCTCCAGAAAGCACCGTTCATTGCACTCCATGATGCTAGCATCCACTGGAACACAGCTCCACAGGATGCAGGGGAACGACTCCCCGTGGAGATGTGAGACACAGTGGGCCTACCCTGAGTTTGCTTACAGGCAACAGCAGTGCAAGAGGAAAAGAAGACCCGAATAGGGGTAGCTCTGTGTGCCTGTGTGTACGTGTGCCCATGTCTACGCGGAGCTAGGCAGTGTCTCACATGGAGGCTGGCGTCCAGTAGGTGCCCTTACCTTTCTGCTGCTTGCCTAATTAAATAATTACATTTTAAGATGTAAATGGAGAAGGCGGATCCCCAGATGGGAGATGAGCTAAGAGCCGTGTCCTGTTGTGGTTAGCAGGCTGGGGCAGGGCTGGGTGGGAAAGTTCTGGAACCCTCCAAGGGGCTTCCTTGTGATGACAGGAAGGGGAGATCAGAGTGTGGAGTTGGGCCCGGATGGCTCTCTGTGGGGAGAGGGAGGCCTGGGTCTGCAGCAGCAATCGGAACTGTTTCCGGGGTGGACCCCACTCACTGCCTTCACGTGGGGGGTCTTGGTTTCCTTCAACAGTCCAGTTTTAGGGCAGTCCATTTGAGCCTAGGAGGGCCTGTCTGTTGGGGGCCAGGCAGGGGTGCCTGTTCCTCTGGTGCCTTGTCCCCTCATCCCGATGTCCTCGGCAGCACCCCTGGTGGGGACCGAGGACTCAGCGTGGGCCAGGTGAATGCAAAAGCTCCCAGGTTCTCAGGCAGGATGTGGCCCAGGTCTGATCTGGCTGCAAAACCAGGCTCTTCCCACTCAACCATGAAGTCTCTGAACATTGGATTTGGAGCCATGACCCTTAGAAAGCCATCCCAACTCTAACCTGCAGCAGCTGGGCCCTGGAAAAGTTAGCTCAGTACTCTGGGCCTCGAGGTTCCCATTTGGAAAAGGATGAAGAAGGCAAGGTATTTGTCATGCTGCCTCTCCTCTCCAGAAAGGGAGCCCGTGAGTGCCCAGCGTGGCCGGGAGAGGAGAGGAGGGAATGGGTTCTGCATTAACTAGCACGCCTTGCCTTCCTACTCCGCCTCTCTCTCCACGTCCCAGGGATGGTGGGCTGGGATCTGGTGTATGACGAGGGGAGGATGCGTTCGTCATCTCCCATCTCCTGTCTCTGTGGCCCAGCGGCCTCACCTGCCAAAGCAACCTGCCTGGCACCGGGGCAACCGCCATCGAAGCCCGGCCAGCTGCAGCCCGGGCGATGGTTTTTCGAAAGCTGTTACCCAAGAAAAGCAACACCGAGTTGGGTGCAGAGATCACTATCTCTGCTCTGTCACACCACACGGGAAGGGAGGGTAGCGATAATACCACCTCCTTCCTCGACAACGATAGCCTACGGAAGCCAGAGAAATTTAGGCATCGAAAGTAAAAACATTCAGCGCACTTACCAGATGCTGAGTGACTCTCGTTAGCGTTTTTTCAGCACAGAGTTGAGGGAAACAACCTTTTCTGGTTTTCTCTCCGTGCCACCCAACAGCTGACCCAGCTTGGAAAAGAGCACACGCCCAGGGACGCCAAACATCCTGGGGTGGCCGCAAACTCCCCCCGGGGGCCTCAGGCAGGGCAGGGTGCCCTCACCCACCTCCTGGGTTCTGAAACACGGAGGAATCTAGAGCTGAGTGATTCTGTGCTACTAACGAGAGAGAAAGAGAGGAAGCAAAGCCACAAGCTGGATCGTTCCGTGGCAGCCGCCACCGCCACCACCACCCAACCAGCGGGTCACCTGGCAGTGCCTGTGGGCCATGGGTTTCTCTCTGTCGCTCTCCCTCCCTTTCTTCCTTGCTCTTTCTCTCCATCTCTCTCCTTTCTTGGGGTTGTATTGGTTCTAAAGAAGGAGGCACCTGCCACTGCTTCTTGCATTACAAAGAAAAGGAAGATTAAAAAATACCACTGAGAAATATCCTACTGCACTTCTAGAAGTCAGAAAAGAGGGAAAATGCCTGATCTTCTGTCCCTTCTGGGAGGGACTGTTCCCTCGGACAGGGAGCAGATTATAAAGGATAGAATAATGTGAAGGCTACGTACGCGTGGACATTTTGGGATATGCAACCCGCCATCTCGGTCAGTCCATTTTCTACCTTTGTTCCCTTTTCCCTGTCATATGTCTTATCCAGCTCGCTATCTCCTCCTTTCTTGGGTTATCACCACTTCAGCTCATTGTTACTTAAGAGGAAAGTATAAGTCACCCACCCCTCACCACCTCCCTGGGCCATTGTCCACTCTGTTTGGACATGGACGAGCCTCCTTGCCAACATTCCTTCTTTCTTTCGCTGGTTCCCAAATTGATGACAGGTGGCGATTTCCCCAACACCAGTTTCTTTAACGTCACCCCTGCTGGAATACCTTCATTGGCTGCCCACGGGCTGCAGGATAAAGTCCAAATACCTGTCTCGGCAGACAGGGCCGTCTACGTTCTGACCCTAACTTACTTTTCTAGACGTTAACAATAATAGGTATTTTTATGGCTACCACTGATGACTTATGGAGCATTTCCTACTCATCGGGCACAGTGAGGAGCACTTTATCTGTGTGGGTTCTCACTTGCACTTTATAGATGAGAGAATGAGATGAAGCAACTTCAGAAGGCTGAAGAGCAAGTCAGTGGTGCATTCGAACCCAGGTCTTACACTGTCAAAACACATGCCCGTGACCAGCCCTCCTCTCTGCCCCTCCCGTCCGAAGGGGCATCCTGTGCGGCAGTGAGACCACGCCCACCTGCCTTCCACACCCACCAGCCCCTCCAAGCCCAAACTGGCGCCTGGCAGTGAGCACGGCCCCTCACCTTTGCTGAGTGGGAGTGGGTGGTGGGGGGCTTGGGCTGGCTGCACTCCTTTCCCTGCATCCTGCGGCAGCCTCTCTCTCTGTCCACCCTCCTTTTTCTCCTTCTGCACCCTCCACGAAGCTCCACTCCCAAGGTGAATTCTGCAAAAGTCCCAACCCAAGGACGCTCAGCCAGGAAGCGGGGTGTCGCCCCTTACTCCCCCTGCTGCTTGGCTGCAGGGAGATGGAGGTAGCAGCAGCCTCCCTGGGACACTCAGTGATTTTTCTTTTTTTCCTTCCTTGCTCCAGGTGCAAACAATTCCCAGAGCCCTCATGTTAGGATGAGATACTTCCTGGTCACTCTCTTCCACTCTGACTTCCAAAAAATTAAAGAGGTAAGGCAGAATCAGACACGGTGCCAGAGGCCTCTTAATAGCTGTAAAGTCTGGCTCTCTCATTTTATAGGTGAGGACATTGGAGCCTGGAGAGAAATAGCTGTCCAGGGCCATTCAGTATGAGAGCGGGAGAGCCCAGACAAGACCCATGTCTCCCAGGTGCAGGGCCCTTTCCCTCGCCCTGAGATGCTGCAGTGGCAGCCACGCGAACCAACTGTTCCCATTATACGTGTCACGATTAAGTGGCCACTGGCTTCCCAAGAGCCAGATGAGATACAGGAGCAATTCTTCCCCCGTGTCTTTTCAGTTTTCAGCAGGGGTCAAGGACACTTTCAAGATTCATAGTCTGACCACAGCAAGCCAGGTTCTCAGAGGGTTAAGTGACTTGCAAAAGGAAAGCCAAAGCTGAGTCGGAACCAGAGAAGGGCACAGCCCTGTCTTGCTGGGGGACAAAGTTTCCCATTGTGGCCTCGTCCATCAAGGTCTCTTGATTTTCCTGGGTCTCTAGTGCACTGGTTGGATTAAATCTTAAAGCATACACCAGGTGCTAAATATCCAATGCATAGTCTTTCCCCAGCTGGGCCAGCCCAGCTTTCTACACCCTCAACTCGATATACCTAGTCTGCTTAGGACATGCAAAAGTCCACACTCTCTCATCCTCATCTTCATCTTTTGCTATTCTTACCACCTAGAATATTTTTCCCCTCTAACTGGTAAACTTGTCCTTGACTTTGGAGATGGTCTTTAAACGCCTGCTCCTATTCATAGCATCCCTGGGCCCTTCTCTGCTAGTCCCCCTCATCCGTCTTCCCGCAGAACTTTGCTCACGGCACCTCCTTGGCCCTTCCTGAGTTGGATTCTAGCTACTGGTTAGCATGCTTCCTTTGCAGGGCTGTATCGAGAATCTCTCAGGGACAGCAGCTCAGTTATGTTCACCTTGGTACCCTGAGTAGCCAGCTCAGTTCTTGGGACATAGAGGGAGCAAAAGCACCACCAGCTTGAACCAAACAGAAATGCATCTGCTTACAGAAAACTTTGCTCCAAATTCCCAAGTAGAAAAGGCAATCAATGAAGGATCAAAAAAAAAAAATAAATAAATAAATTTTTTTTTTCCTAAGAGTATAGCAAAAGCCTCTGACCAGTCAGTTCCTAGTTATTATAGATGAATGGTAAAGTGTCATTTCACAAGCAGCAGCCACTAGCAAACCTCCACGCACGCCGAGTGCACACAAGCAGGCACGCACCACACAGGGGCTGGAGGGGGCTGGGTGCTCTCTGGCAAGATGCAGCGAAGAAGATAAGATCACCATGCTGCAAAAGAAGGTGAGCCACGTGACGGTGTGGGTAACCCCAGGCATAAATGACACCCTCGGCAGGGCCCAGCTTAAATCTAACCACATCATCTTTTCATGAAGCAGACATGAAAAAGCACGGCTAAGACAATTACAAGAAAGGTGGTTTTAATGCCTTCTTGCCTCGATGCTATCAAAGCCATCGACTCCCGGGCTGCACTTGGGGAAACAATTCTGTCAGATAAGGAGATGAACTATCTGCTCAAGAGAATGTGCAGGAAGTCAAGGTAACTGGGCAACACGTCATGAAACGGTTTGTGGCCAGGGAGCCATCTCAACAAAAGTGTCCCTGGGAGGCATCAGTTGTGTAAGCGAAGGAAAGCAAACCCACCCTTCTTTCAACGTGAAGCCTTTGTGGGTGACAATTTGTGTGTGTGTGTGTGTGTGCCTGTGTCCTCACTAAATAATTATAGTTAAAGTGAAATTCACAGCTCCACCCCCCCCCCCATTGCGGCTAACGCTGGCATAAAATGAAAAGGTTGAAAAGGTGAGACCAGTTGTCATGCAGCAGGCTTGAGGTCCCTTCCCGAGTGGCTCCACCTGTTGTGTGAAGGCTCACTTGCGGAATGACCGTCGCTATTAACAC